>NC_057819.1:26290000-28690000 GCF_910594005.1 Cervus elaphus
AGGACACCGGTCACCTGGGTGACTCTGTCTAGGGGCGTCCCGGGTTTGGTTGGTCCGGGGGCTGCAGCCACATGGCAGGGGAGGCTGTTAGCTTCCCTGGGACCCTGCTGCAGCCCACCAGGGACCTGGGCACTCTGGGGGGCGGAGCGGGGGTTCCCACTCTACACAGGAACTTCTGGTGGGATCTGAGCCAGGTGAGAGGAGATGGAGGTGGGTTTGGAGGGCCCCAGTGTTACGCTCAGGATGTTCCTGCTTTGATTCTCTTGTTCCTCAGCTATTTGCTCAGCAAGTCCAAACCCATCACCCCCCTACTCCAACCCACCCAGGCCTATAGTCACCTCTGAGGACGCAGTTGCACCCAAGATAGTAAAAGCGTGCCTGATTGGGGGTGGGGGTGGGGAAGCAGATGACAAGTGAGGATGCGAAGGCCTGAACACACATCTCCACAGCCGTCTGAGCCCTGAGGGCAGCTCAGAGAGGAAGTGGGGCTCCCTCAGGCTCAGGAAGTTCTCTTCGAGGGGAGACCTGGAGGGGACTTCACTGCAGAGTAATAGCTGGTACAAAGACCCCGAGGATGGAGCGGGCTGGGGATCTTGGAAAACCAGAAAAGGGTGTCTGTGATTAGAGGAAGGAAAGAGCTGAGTCCAAGTGATGGGCAAGGGTCAGGTCCTGCAGGGCCTGTGGAATGAGCTGGGTCATTTCCAAGAGTAATAGGGAGCCATTGAGGGTTCATAACCAGAAATGGCAGCACCCAGGCAGGCTTATTAAGACCTCCTTGGTGGTCCTTGGAGGAGCAGTAGGGGGCAGCCACAGCTGAGCTGGTGCCTCTCTGCCCCCAGCTCGGTCAGCACTATCCGGAACCAGCGTTACCACATCCACGCCAACCTGTCCTGCGCCGTCCTGGTGGCCCAGGTCCTGCTGCTCATCAGCTTCCGCTTCGAGCCCGGCACGGTGAGTGGGTCCCCTGGGTCCTGATGTGTCCACAGTGGGCCTCCCTCCCATCCCCTCCTCCTTCCACCAGGGGGACATCAGCAGGGGTGGCACCTGCTGGTTTCAACTCGGAATTCAGACCATCAGATAGCCAGGCTGTGGTTCCTCTGGGAGAGACAGGGAAGATGACTGGCATGAACTGGCCTTCCTGCTCACATCAGCCTTGGTAATGAAGACAGGTACAGCCCTGACTACGTGCTGGGTGCTGTGCTGAGGACTTACATAGATTCACTCAGTTAATCCTCATAACAAGCCCAGGAAGTGATGCCACAGAGGCAGGATTGAGGCACAGAGGGTTACAGTGACTCGCCCAGGTAAGTGCCGACCAAAGTCTGACCTCGTTCGGTCTTGCTGCAGACACTGCTCTCCATTTCTGCTCTGACCGCACACAGCCACACCCCTCCTCTGCCTGCCCAGGGCAGGTACTCTCCACAAAGGGACTGTGAAGACCTAGATCCACATTTCTGTACCCTTTGAATCAGGCAGGGAATTCTCCGGGGAACTAGGAGGTCTTAGATCTCACAGAAAGTCAAATCCTGAGATCAGAATGACCCAGGCTTGGGTGATGTGGGTTATAAGCCTGGTTGATGGGAAGAAGAAGCAGAGATGGGCTTGCTGTACACTAGGACAGAAGGAGAACCGAGCAGTATGAATCAGTGGTCCTGAGATACAATCACACTTGGCTAAAGGGAGATGAACTCTTTATCCCCCTAAGTGAGGGTTAGCAGAGCCTCTTATCCTCATACCCAGCAGGGTTCTCAGTCCACCTGCCTGTCCTGGAGCTTCTGCCTAAGGAGAGATCTACTCTCCTCTGCTCACAGGTTTAGGGGTTCATCCAAGCATCTAAGAAGTTCTTCGCTGTGCCATGGACAGATGAGCCTGCACCAGCCTCATTCTCTCCTACTGAATGCCTTTCAAACTCCACTGTGGACCATCACATGGGATTTTCTTAAAATGTAGATTCGGGTTCAGCAGGATCTAGAGTTCCTGTTTCCATCCTGCATCTGGGTGATGCTGATGCTGTTGGCCCAAGTCACACTGAGAGGAGTGAACTCCCGTGGTGTGATGGCAGCAGGAGGGGAAGTGGTCCAGGCATTCATGGTCCAGATGGTGATCTTAGGGGCTGGGAGCCTTCTCCCTCTCAGAGCCCATGTATCTGAAATCCCAGGCAGGGCTCCAATGGGTGGATCTGCTTGAGTGATCCACCCACTGGATGACCTCTGAGACAGACAGGAAAGGTGACTGTGGTGGCTGGTCTCATCAGAGCCTCTGTGTGTGTATAGGGGGCGAAGGTGGTCCCCAGACGAAAGGGGAAGCTGGTCCTAAAAGACACGGAGCCATGAGTACTGGGACCACAAAAATAATAGATATGTCCCATATTTATATCTAACTTTGACAGAGCCTGATGACAAGAAACACAGCATTTTAGCAACTTGTTCCTTTTTCTTCCCCTAAGAAGTAACTGTCCAGGGGCCTTGGGAGGACAGGACATAGAGCCCCCACAGAGATGGTTGTTCTTGTTTTCATCTTTGTTTTCCTCCCCGACTCCTGGTTCCCTGGCCCTTTGATCTGAGCTTAGGGATGGGTGGCTGTGAATTTACAGAGAGCATAGGGGCTGGGGGGCGGGGGGCGGTGTGCGAAATTTCTGATAGAGGTCCTGGGGAGAATCTGAGGCCACATGGCTGAGCCTGAAGCTGTGGCCATGACCCCAGGAGCAGGAGGGACCAGATGCCCCGTGATGCTCTGAACAGAGGAGAGGAGCACACCTGCCCTGGCCGGCTAGTCAGAGAGAAGGCAGGTGGGCCTTCTGGATGTCAGTGCCCCGAAGAGCCAAGAAAAGCAGGCATGACAGGTAGTTTGTACATCTCTGTGTGTTACACACCTGTTTGAGAGTAAGCTCCAGGGAAGTGGCTGTGTCACTCAGGCCGTTCAGCTCCAGGTAGGTAACCAACATCTTGAAGTGGAGAACTAAAACAGACACGTCACATGCTGATTTCTCTCTTCCCCTCAACTCCATTCCCCTCATACACTGCTCTGCAGCACCTCCCCGCTCCAGAGCCAAGGTTACTTCATAAGCTCCAGGCTAGGGGCCTTACATCCGGAGCTATGAGGGAAACCCGCTTGCTGATGGCTCCGCCCACTGTGGAGCACTGGCCATCTACCTGGCCAGTCACATGCCCGCCCTGAACCAATCCTGTGGCAGGGATGGGGATAGTTATGCTGATTGGCTGGGCCAATCCCCTGCCCTCTCATGAACCAATCACTGTGCCTGGGAGGGGTTCTGATTGGCTACTGCTTGAGTCACGTGCTCCACTCAAATCACCACCCCCCCCCCCCCACGCCCCCGGAAAAGCAAAATGAGACTCGCCAGAAAGAAATGAAGCCACGTGACCATAGGGCACTTATCAGAAAATCTGTGGAGGGAGGTTGAGACAACAGCGAACACCCGCTGCGCACACCCTGAGAGAACTTATTTTCTATGCATCGCTTTGCTCCTAGGCCCCGTGCCAGGTGATGGCCACGCTCCTGCACTACTTCTTCCTGAGCGCCTTTGCGTGGATGCTGGTAGAAGGGTTGCATCTCTACAGCATGGTGATCAAGGTCTTTGGCTCAGAAGATAGCAAGCACCGCTACTACTATGGGATAGGATGGGGTAGGTGGGGATGGGATGGGGAGGTGGGGATGGAATGGGGCCGGGGGCAGAGGTGGGTTGCGATTTCATCTTCATGTGAAACACCTTGAGGAAGCCAGGTGCTCTTAGTCTTGAACTTCCCCACACTCTTTTTTCAAAAAAGTCAGTTCCCACGGGGAGTGCTTTGGAGTGTTCTATTCTAATGGTCGGCTTCCCTTCTGTCTAGGAAAGGTCTCAGAGGCATGCTCCTGAGCCAGTGCGGGAACAGTGGCCTGCTTCTCTTGGATTGACACCCAGCTTTAGTGTGGGGCGCTGGGCAGGGGAGGCAGCCTCTAATGCCACAGTGCATGGGTGCCCTGGGGGGAGGGCGGTCGGGTCCCTGTGTTCCCAGCCAGTCACACCCTATGTGGACTCTGTAGACTGTGGGTTGTGGTTGGAGGCAGAAAGGAATTCCCGATCTCTGGGTTGCTGTTCCCTGGAATAGAGTTTTTGCACCCACCGTGGTGTTAAGGAGAATGAGATATGCAGGCAGTCTGCCCCAGGGAGGTATTGTGGCTTTGGATTGGGCCCCGGGGGAGGGAGTCTGTCTTGTTAGGCATGCCTGCCTGGAGTGGAGCAGATTGTAGCCCAGGTGTCCTAGTCTCTCTGTTTTACTCTCTATTTTTAGTAGGTTTTCTTGAATAAATTCTTCTTAATTTGCAGCAATCCCTTAGGAACATTTACAGAGACTTTATACATGCTTGTGTTTTTTTAAAAGCTAACTTTCATCAGTTATGGTGGCCCTTTATCCTGGGAGTTACCTTCCCATCGACGTGACTCCTTTGCTGAACTTCCTCCTTGCCCATCTCGAGGTGGAGCCCCAGAACACAGGAGACCCTGCTTCCTGCCAGAGTAATGGACACCTGGCATTCTTGCATTTGCTATAAAGCATTAGTCCATCATCAGGGACCTGCTACTCCTTTCTAGTTTTCTTGCAGTAGATTTAATTTTCACAGTTCTCGTGGTGCAGGGAGCAGACAAACATTTTATTTTGTGCTTTGAGCTGGCTAACGAAATGGGGAGAGAGGAGACTCATGGGCCTCACTCAAGCATGACCGTCTCCTTCCATCCTGCTGTGACTCCCTGAAAGAGGCGGGTTGCTCCTGCCTCTGACTTCTGTCTTAATTTAGTAAGTATTTACAGGATGATGTGTGATCAACCACCTGTGATGACTAGTTTTTTTATGGAAATGGCCATACAGTTTAGATTTTGTGTACGTGTCCATGCACGCACGTGCACACATACACACCCCATAGCCACAGCAAGGACGGTTGAAATGAATTAAGTGTGGAATTTGTCTCTGCAGGGACAGGAGCCATCTATGCTGGTTCAGGGTAGAGGTGGGGGTCACAATCCAATCCAGCCATGAAGGATGGCTTCTTTAGCCTGCAATGTATTAGAGGAAAAACAATGAAATATTTGCCAATATATAAAAATGGAGAAGTTTTACATAAAATTATGGGGTTCTTTTGAGAAATGAGGAGATCTGGAAACCCTGAGTTTCCATTCCTGCTTGACAGCAGTGGCTGTGTGGTTTCTGGTCCCAGTATCTTCCCTGTGGGTGTTCTTTTGAGAAATGAGGAGATCTGGAAACCCTGAGTTTCCATTCCTGCTTGACAGCAGTGGCTGTGTGGTTTCTGGTCCCAGTATCTTCCCTGTGGGTGTTCTTAGGCCTGCACAGCTTCCATCAGAGACTCCCTGCAAATAGAGGGCTGGGGTGGGTTCCAGCAGGCCTGCCACCTCTGTCTCCAGTCTGTTTCCCCTTAACTGATTTCACCAGGGCTCAGAACTGCATCCTTCCTTCAGATTGGTTAGACTTAGTTCTGGGCCTGAGTACAGATAGTCTGCTGGTGGCTGGACTCTCTCTACCTGCAGTTATTAACTAGGAGGGAGCCAGAGGCTGACCCAGGGCCCTGGGAGGTCACACTATAGGAAGGATCCCCCAGAGAGAGGCCACTTCCCTAGCGATTTTCAGCCTGCTCTTACAGCAACCTTCAAACGGTATCATTTTTTGAAACTCAAGGATTGTGGTTTTAGCTGACTTGGAATTGGAGGTGTCCCATGAACAACCTACCTGAGATTTTGCCATATGTCGGGCCCTATGCTTGAACTTGTAAGGTGGGCCAGATGTAATCTCTGTCCTCAAGGAGTCTACCTGGGAACTGGGAGAGGAGGTGAGTGATAAACAATTGAGTGTTTGTTTACGTGTTGGTGCAGGAGACATGAATCTCTGACCACAAATTCAGAAGTGGTCAGAGAAACGATCATAAACTCGGAAGCGAAAGAAATGCGGCTTCCTTCATTTTTCTCTGTTATGACTTCATTTCTTTTGTGAGTGTCCACTCATCTAGGCTTCCCTGGTGATTCAGATGGTAAAGAATCTGCCTGCAGTGCAGGAGATCCCAGGTTTGATCCCTGGGTTGGGAAGATCTCCTGGAGGAGGGCATGGCAACCCACTCCAGTATTCTTGCCTGGAGAATCCCATGGACAGAGGAGCCTGGTGGGCTATATAGTCCATAGGGTGGCAAAAAGTTGGACATGATTGAGTAACTAACACTTTAACTTTCACTCATCTAGGGTTGAAAACTTCACTGTAGTTCATTTTAGACCCTGCCTTTCTCTGAAATCATGCTGGTGTCCCAGGGAAGTGACATAGTACCAAGATCTTGGGAGGTGTGTGAGTCAGGACAGGCTAGATCATGCTGCCATAACAAGCTGCTTCCAACTCACATCGGTTGAAAACAGCAACGTTTATCTCCTGTGTACACTGTGTGTCCTCAGTGGGCTGGTGGCCGCAGAGGGTCTCTGCTCAGGGCAGTCCCTCAGCAGCCCAGGGTGATGGGGAAGTTGCTGCCTTGAGCCATAGCTGGTTGCTGTGAGAGAGAAGATGGTCCGGGTGGATATCACCCTGGAAATTAAACACTTAACTGATAGAGACATGTGTCCCTTCTGTTCACAACTCACTGCCCAGAAGAAGTCGATGATCCAACAGCTTTGGATATGGAAGTGCAAACCTCTCAAGTGCCCAGAGCGAGGCATCCAGAATACCACCTCAGTGACTTCTACCAGAGGGTGGACCACTTGTCTCCTGGCATTGTTATCTCTCTGCCCCTTTCTGCTGAGATATCCCTGCCCCTGTGTTGGATTTCATATTATCCATCCTCTCCATGTGTTGCTGTGTGTGTCCAGGTTAATATTTCATAGCAATGCTCCTTATGGTCACTCCTTACATCACCCCTCCCCACTTCCCTGGATCTTAGGAGGCAACAGCCAATGTGGTTACTCTGAAAGGTCACCACATTCCAAAGAGAACACTTCTTTCTTTAAAAGATTTATTTATTTACTTATTTTTGGCTTTCCTGGGTCTTTTTTGCTGTGTGGGCTTTTCTCTAGTTGCAGAGAGTGGGGACTACTCTTTAGTTCTGGTGCATGGGCTTCTCATTGCAGCGGCTTCTCCTGTTTCAGAGCACAAGCTATAGGGCACATGGGCTCAGTAGCTGCGGCTCCCAAGTTCCAGAGCACAGGCTCAATAGTTGTGGTGGACGGGCTTAGTTGTGCCATGGCATGTGGGCTCTTCCTGGACCAGGGATTGAACCCATGTCTCCTGTATTGGCAGGTGGATTCTTTACCACTGAGCCACCAGGGAAATCCAAAGTAAGCACTTCTTGAGCTCCATACAGTCAACATCCAGAGGACAGGGCCAGAGGGACTTCAAGTTGTTTGCAGAAGCAGGTCACGTGTCTGCATGGGTTATTGAGGTGTGAATTTCAGATGAAGGCAACAGTGGAAAAGACATCTGAGTTTGTTAGTAATAGTGGAGGTTATTGTACAGAGATGGGCTTTGTACATCAATGCCTCCTTGATCACGTCCATGGCCTCAGCTCTATGGTCCTCACAGTAGCCTGATGTCGCCTCCATTTCCAGAGTGAGAACCTGGCAACCCAGAGAGGTTCAGCTGAGCCCTTGAGGCTGCACAGCTGGTCCAGGGTGGCCCTGGGGATAGAACCATGTGTCATTTGGCTCCAAAGCCCAGGCTCTTCCTGCTGGCTGATGTCTGCATCCTGCTCCCATGCTTCTCTTCCTGCTGCCTGTGAATTTTCCTTCTTAACAACACCCTCACCTGATCGCCGTGGCTTCTGCAGCATGTTTCAGAGAAAGCAGAGAGTGGAGCTTGCCCTCTTCTCAGACCTTTCTGGTCACCTTTCGTGGCCTGTCCTCTGCAGGACACAGAGGATGGTGCTGGGGAAGCCATGACCAAGGACTGTCAGTGTTGCTTTGGGGATCGTGGGAGAAACACATCACAATGCAGTTGTGAAGGCAGAAAAAGAAGCTTTGACTCTTCCATTTAAATTTGGGCAGTAAAGAGATGACAGCCTCTGACTTGGGCCCCTGCCATGGCCAGGATCAGCGGAGAGAGGTGTGGCAGCTCCAGATGAAGCCTCAACCACTGAGTTTGAAAATCCATCCTCTCTGGCCCCTCCAGTTCTTCCTGCCTTTCAGAACCCACCCAAACGGGGCCCTGGGGCCTCTGCAGGGCCCCATATGCACCTGCCAGGCTGTCCTGTGGACCCAGTGTTCCTGCAGGGCCTACTTCTCCTGCACCCCGAGGCTTGGGCTTCCTTGGGAAGATGGGAGCAGGGGGACCTTGGTGCATCATGCCAAGGTCCCTCACCATCTCAGGTCCCGTGTATTCCTCCCACCCCAAGTGAGCCAGACAGTAGGGGTTCCCTGTGACATCTGAGGAAACTGAGGCCCTCAGTGAGTGGGCAGCAGGGTGGGGGCCTGGTCCCAGGTTACAGGGCCTGCTTGTCTCCTGTAACTCTGGGTCCATCAAGGCAGGAGGCCTGCAGCCAGCGGCTCCAACATCTGGAAAGGTTTTGGCTTCTAGGAGGTAGTGCATACAGGTGGGGAACCCAGTGTGGTAGCGGGTCAGCGGTGAGAGGCACACCTCCTCCTGGCCCCAACACCTCTCCCCAGAGGCTGCTCTTCTCCTGTGAGAGCCTGATGACTGTCTTGTGCAGACGTCCTGTGATGCAGACTATTTTGACATCAAGACAAAGTGTTTCAGAGATGGGATGATTCTCCAGAAACCCCTTTTCAAGATAATTTAAAATTGATCCTCAGAAGGGCAGGCATGGGACTGACCGGGCCACCAGACATCCCAGGAGGGCTGTGGCCTTGAGGTGCCCAGGCCTGGAGTGAGTGGAGGTGGGGGGTAGAGGATCAGGCTTCCCTCTGGGTCCTGGAGCAGGTCTCCCATGGGTGGGACAGTCTCAGCTCGGGGGCAGGCAACAGAGAGCCACTTGTTGTAATGTATCCCCCCACCCTTTTTTCCTTGGCATCTGCCAAGTGCAGTTTCCTGGTCAGGAGCCCTTTCTCCTGGAGGGGAGGGTCAGTGGGTGGAAGGGACCCCTTGCTGTCTCTCCCCCGTCCCTTCCTTGCAGGGAAGCAGAGGGAGACCCTGTGCTCACGGCACTGATCAGTCAGAGGCCCTGGGTATGCACGGCCGCTTTCTGAGCAGCCAGAAGCGGTTTTCAGATACAGAATAGATTCATAACGGATCTGCCCTAAAATGCACATGTGTGTTATCTCTTTGTTTATAGACTCTTAAGTCCTTGGAGCCTAGAGGCTGTTCTGTGCCCTCAGCACTCAGCACACAGTTTTTTGTATCCATCAGGTATAAAATGAATAAATGCATCAAAAGAGACTGGCGCTAATACGGTACTCTGCTATTATTTTCTGCAGGTTTTCCTCTTGTGATCTGTATCATTTCAATAGTCTTTGCCATGGACAGTTATGGAACAAGTAAGAAGTAAGTGAAAGGGCGATTCCTGTGTTGGCAGGACTCCCATGGGGAGGGTTCCCATGGCCCCGGCTCATTGGCTTCCTGTGTTCTTCTGGGGGAGGGGTCTGTCCAAGGCTGGCATCTTCCAGCCCTGACAGGTTCTTAAAAAAAGTGTTTTGGGCTTTCTCCCACCTTGAAACTAGCAACGAGGGGGTCCTCGTGCCTCCAGGACTGCGTGGCTGGTACAGGTTTCTAATGGGAACTTTCCATCTCTGCAGTTTTCCTAGACTTGCTGTCTGGTCACCTGTGGAGCCCAGTTTTGTGCTGGTCAGCAAGTGCCTAGTTCATAAGAAGTCTCATTGAGTTACAGCCGAGTGAACACAAGACTGTGTGCTTGTAGACCGGTGTGCGCCCGCGGGGGCCCCAAGGTTCTCATGGGGGTGGCAGCAGATGGGACCCTCTATGTTCTAGACCTCACGCCACTGTTTTGAAACTGCAGCTGGTGGGTCCAGAGTTGAATCAAGAAGAGGCTGGGGTGGTGCTGGGCAGCCAGGCCAGGTGTTCAGGTTCTAGAAAGTTGATTTCCTTTCCTCCCAAAGAGAAAAAGGCTTTAGCTCAACTGTCTTTAGGAGGTTGCCCCCTCCTGAGGAGTCACCGAAAGAAGACACCATGGAAAGAGTTTAAGAAGAGGGAGGGAGTTAAACTTGGTCATGACTTCAGCCTGAGATAATTTCTCAACTGAGTTGCTAAACTGGGAGGAATTTGGCTTATTCCACTTTAGGGCAACAATTTCCTGGAGATGAGGCTTTTAAAGAAAGTGCTGTCTGAGTGCATACTGAAGGAAGAATGATTAAACAACCATTGTTCTGGCCCATCCCTTGCAAGCCTGCGTGGTATCTGAAGTCAAGGCGCAAATTAAAAGAAGAAACTTCATCTCAGACACATCTCGTTGGCATTTGTTCAGTTTCTTTCCATCTGGGAGTGCAGATGCTGGCCGCCCACAGCGCGTGGCTCAGCTCCAGGGTCTGAGTCTGATATAAGCCTCTCACCCACACACGTGCCTGAGAGCGAGGCAGCCTTGGCAAATGTCCGGAGGGTCACTGAGTGTCTGGTGGGGATGGGGGATCTGAAGATGCGTGTGCACTTAACACTCTGCATGACAATGGTGGAAAGCACAGACTTCCTCTTGCAGAGCCATCACCCTCTCAGGGAGCCTGGGTCGGAGCTGCCCCTCTGCAGAGGGACCACTGTACTCACCGTGTGTTTCCATGAGAGATGCCACATCCTCAGACAGGAGGCTCTTCTCTCCAGGGTCTGGATTCCAGACAGGAACGAGTCTCTTAGAGGCCCTGTCTCATGTCTGGGACACTTCATGTCTCCTGATCCAGGAGGTCTCGGGGGGGAGGACTGGGGTCAGAAAGGCAGGTGCAGGAGCATGGGCTTGGGTCCCCTAACCTCCCTGGGCCTCAGCCTCCTCCTCTGCAGGCGAGCATCATCACAGCGCCTGCTTCGGAGGGTGCTATGGAGTCACAGGGGATGATGTGTCTCTGGGTTTGCAGAGCTGGGGGCAGGGGCCATGCTCCTTGAGTAGGTGTGAGTGAGTGACCAGGTGACATCCACGTCCTGAGTCAGGGAGGATGTGTCGTGGGCCTGACCAGATCCCAGCGGGTGTGCCAGGCCCCTGGGGCTGCCCCCAGATCCAGGGAGGGATGTGTCTAAGGGACACCTGGGCTGTTGGCAGTTCTGAAGCTCTGGAGAGAAATGAGGTAGTAGAGGGCCTGGTGGTCCTGCCTGAGCCCCTGGAATCACGTCTCAGAAGCCAGGAGGAATTTCACAACCTTAAAACTGGACCCTACATCCCAGACAAGGCTTCTCTGGAAATCAGAGCCATGGCTGGGATCCACTGGGACCACTCCTCTCAGTTGAGGGGGCACTGCCAGGAGGGGAACTGACAGATAGCTGATGAGCCGATGAAGATGGTCAGTCCTGTGTCACATGATGCCTCCTCACTCCTCCAATAGGCAAAGGCCTATTTATTTATCATAATGAAATGAAAGCCTCTGTTGGATTTTGGCTAGACTCTGCAGAGATGGTGAAGTTTTTCACTAATTAGGTAACCTGTAAAAGCCTTCTTTTCCCTGAGCCAGTCTGCAGACCCAGAACATTCTTCCCAAGAGTGGAATGCTCTTGAGATCATGAGCAGGATACGGGCACGTCTGTTGGGATTGACGATATTATGGTCACCATGCCTACATTGTCCCTGTCCTCTTGTGGATGCAGGGCCCCCGCGCTGGAGTGGGTGGGGCGATGCACTGATGTAACCTTCTGTGTCCCTCCACAGTTGCTGGCTGTCACTCGGGAATGGCGCCATCTGGGCCTTCGTGGCCCCTGCCCTGTTCATCATCGTGGTATGTTCTCTGTCTTGCGGGTGTGGAGCTGGGTGGGGCTGGGGGTAGTGGAGTAGAGGAAGCACTGGGCTATGTGGAGATGGGGCTGGGATCCCCGGGAGTAATGTCCGAGGCTGTGGCAGCACCAGTCCTATTACAGCTCCTCATGTGGCCCGTGTCCCAGAGCCTCATTACTCCAAAAGATACTTGGCAAGGTCGGCCATGTTTTCAGATGTAATGCAGACCAGATTAAGGCCCTTGGTGCTTTTCCCACCAAAGCAACCAGTATGGGTGTGCACCCAGGTGGGGCAGTGCAGACCCAGCTGGTTCTTTTCCTTCTCGCTGTTCTTTCATAATTTCCTCACATGCACATCTCCATGGTCAAGGAGATGCAGGATCCAAGGCTGCGTTAGGATGTTTTAGTCAAAGCTCCCTGGGAACCACAGGTAACAGAACTCCTGTGATTATGAAGTACCTACTCAGAGAGGTTGACAGAAATCTGGATTTATAAACTCATAGTCAGGAATGCTTGCCGTGGCTTCTGGGTTCAGGATTCAGACATGGCCATCTCCACGTGTTTCTGGCTTCTCACATCTCAGCTCTATTTTCCTGTAAGTCGGCTCCATTCTTAGGCTGCCCCAGATGCTGGTAAGAAACTCTTAGGACCACACAAAATTTCAGTATTCATCTTGGGGGGAGAAAACTCCTTTGCTCTTCTTGCTATTGTTCTGCTGACATGTCCCACAAAATCCTATGATTGATTCTCATCATTTCTAATGGGCTTGACTTGGAACTCTGCCCACCATTGACCCCCTCTCTCACTGAAGTCAGAGGAGCAACATGCTCTGATTGACCAGAGGAATGGAATGTTCTGATTGGGAAGCAGAATGTTCTGACTGGCCTGAGGAACAGACTGTTCTGATTGATCAGCCCTCCCTATGGCCAGAGGAATGAAATGCTTTGATTGGCCAAAGTTCTGAAATGCTCTGATTGGCTAGACCTAGGTCACAGTTCTAACCCTGGGTCCTTGTACTTGGTTTCTGGTGAAGTTATTTAACATTAATGATAAAGGCTTAAATTTATAGAGATCTTTTAAGAAAGATGTTTTTACATTAAATGTCTCTTTTCCTTGCCCTTGAAATAGCTACTTGAAGAGACGGTGATTTCTGTTTTATAGAGGAGCAGACTGAATGATAAACTCCTGGCCCTGATTGCAGCTGTATTGCTTTAGGTGTTCCCTTCCTCTCCTCCTCCCCTTCTCCTGGCCGTCTTCCTCTTGGTATTCTCCTCCTCCTTCTCCCCAGGTGCTAGTAAACCAGCTTGAGCTCTCTCGAGCAGAAAAGGCTCAGTCCTGGGAAGCACGGGGAAATCAGACATGGCTGGTTCTGGGCACTCAGTGATGTCAGCTGGTATCTCCTACTCAGCGCATGGCCCCGCTGCCTCCTTGCTGTCTCCATCTGGATCAGGCAGGCTTTCCTGGGGAGGACAGCTCCTGATGGAGCTGGCACCCTGACAACACTCTTCAGCTCAAGGTGGGGAGGGAGGCACTGCTCCCAGCAGTCCCTGCAGAAGTCACAGGGCAGATTCTGATTGGCTCCTGTGGGTCAGGTGCCTGTCCCAGAGCCAATCACGGAGACTGAGATGGAGACAGATGATTGGTCGGGCCTGAACCACATGGCTGCCCAGGGGTCACCCCCCTGAACTCCAGGGCCTGGAGGTGGGGGTTCTCAGGAAGCCCTGTGAGGAGGGGGCTTTGGGGAGAGGGGAACAGCATCCTTGCACCCTGCTCAGTATTTGGGGTCTGGTCAGGGGTGAGGCATCCCCATGCTGTCCCAGTCTGAGCATCTCTCCCCACAGGTGTTGGGGGCTGACCCAGGAAATCTCCCCCACAACCCTCCTGCCCACCCTGAGCATCCACAAAACACTCTTCCACACTCTGGGCTGAGACTCCAGAGCATGCTGTCCACACACCCCCAGGGTGGGGTCCAGGCTGTGTTTATTACCTCTCCAAAGGGTGCTGTCTTTGAGGCACCCTGGGCGGCCCTGATACTGAAGGCGTGGGAGGGGACTAGCCGGAGACAGTTGTGCGTTTGGTGTCCTCATTCAATGCCTCCCAATCCTGATGACAAACCCAGCTTCCCATGTCACCAGTGATGGCGGTGAGAGAAGGGACTTAGAGACGGTCTGTGGACGGCACTGAAGCCCACCACCCTGCTCCCCTCCCCCACGGGGATATTTCCTAAATACTGTGAAGCCAGCCCCCCTTTCTCTCACCCCCTGCTCCCTTCCCCAGCTGCTGAGTTGAAACCTTCTTTTGACTTTGTTGCATATTCACTGGCAGGGACTGAAGCCGTGGGCCCTGGTGGTTAATTAGAAATGTGTCCAAGGGAAGATTCCTGAAGATGTGGCTTCCTGCTTCTTAATTAAAATTCCATTCAGGCATCCTCATGCCACATGAGGTGCAGCAGCATCTTCTTGGTAAAGGGTTTCTGGAAGGGCAGAGCGGGGACCTCATTGTGGTGTCCTTTCTGTTTGGGACCCGAGGGAGGGTGGGTGGTGCCAGCCCCACACACGATCCCCTCGTTCTGGCTGCACTGACTCGCTCCCTTCCATGCCCATCTCCTTCCAGGTGATGTGGGCTCTGGGGCGTCCACAGGTACAAGCAGGAGATGGGGAGTGGGGGGTGCTGCAAGCCTCCTGGATCCCCAGTGGTCCTAGCGCTCAAGCATCTGTGCCAGAGGAGAGGCAGGGCTGCGCTCCCAGCTCTTTGGGGCTTCAGGGCCCCTGGGCTCTCTGTAGGATCCACATGGAGCCCTGGTGGGAGAAGTGGGCATCAACCAAGTGCCCCTCCTGATACTGTGCCCCTCCTGCCCGGGGTTGGGGGGTGATCTGTATGGATGTGGACCAGACTCAGAAGAGGAGGGCACAGGAGTGCATCCCCAATTCCCTCAAGCAGGACAGTGGGGGGCAGGGGCTGCTCCATCCCCCACAGACCACACTCCTGTCTGCAGTGTCCGTGCTGCCCTGGCCACAGACTCCCTGGGTCCCGACGCTGTCCCTCTGCCCTCAGCTCCTCTGTCTCGCAGGAACCAGGGTCCCATGCACCCCATCTCTGATTGCTGGCTCCCTGTGGTGCTTGGGTGTTTTCTTTCTTTATCCATCACGGATGGTCAGAATCATGTAGCTGGGTCACCTCCATGAGGGAAGGGGGCACAGCTGTCTCTGCAAGGCCAGGGCGATGCACACCTGCTCTGTGAAGGCAGTCTCCTTCCAGGAAGGGCCACCAGGTTGGGGAAGGGATGGGACTGTCGTCTCAGGTGTCCATCCTCTGCGGGAACTCAGAGCTCCGAGCACAGACCAGCGTTCTTCAGTTAATTGCTTTCAGCTGTGGGAGGTGGCACGTTATTGTGGTGACGGGTCCCTGAGCTTTCAGTCCAGGCTGTCCCCTGTCCCAGGGCTGTCTACAGTCATGTTACACCCGGCCTTTCACAGGATGACAGAGGCCCCCGTGAGTGACCCGGCGGGTACCCTCCCCTCCTGCTCCTGGGGTCAGGGAAGACGCTTCACTTTATCACCCAAATGGAGACACAGGCTGACTGACTCCAGTCCCCCCGACAATTAAAGCCTCCTGGTCAGAGCATGGATGATGGGCGGGGGTGGAAGGGAAGTAGCTGAATGTTTGAGTCCCCCGTCCCTGTTCTCTCTCTGAGTGCTGACCTCACCCCTCAGGTCTGGAAGGCCCGGCAGCATCGCCCCCTCCCGGTCTCCCCGGGTGATCTGAGTGTTTCATCTGACTTCAGTCAGTGACAGTGGGGGATCCAAGGCTTCCGTGCCTGGATCCTTCCCCCCACCCACTGCAGCGTGGGGTCTGGCTGCAGCAGGGTCCCCGCACCCCAGGTCCTCCAGGATCACTGGAGCCCCACTGTCCATCCTGGGGGGTACTACCTCCAGCCCCACCCCAGCCCCTCTCCTCGACATCAGTCATCAACACCTGAGGACTGCAGTTCTCAAACTTGTTAGTAAGGGAATTACTGGGGAGCTTGGGAGCAGTTCCCACCTTAGGGGTTCTAGATTTACTGGATGTGGGCTCCAGGACCTTTCAGAGCTCCAGGGAATTCCACCGTGGAGCCAGCTTGAGGTCTGAGGAGGGCCAGGGGAAGTCAGGGAGCCCTGGATGATGAGGAGGGCAGTGTAGGCCTAGAACTGTTCGGCGACTTCACAGTCGAGTGCAGGGTCTGCCGGCGGTGGCCCATGTGGTAAATCCTGTGTAGGAGCACAGGCGATTACTTACAAGTCATCTGCATCAGCTGTCACACTGAAGCCATTGAGTTGAGTTGTTTCAGTAGAGACTGTGAGGCCTAGAAAGCCAAAACTATTTGCTACTTGGACCTTGAGAGAAAAATCACGCAGACCCTGGGCTGGAGGACACAGTGGAGGGGTCCAGAGACCCAGCCTCTCTGACCCTCAGGGCTCACGCTGGCCAGGGTTGGGTGTGTCTCATGTTCCTTGTCTCCTCTGAGGACCTGGGGTTGTGCGTGTTGAGTTGTTCCCCATTGTTCAGGGGCCCCCTGAAGACAGCAGTTTTCAGGATCGCAGGTACAGCCTGGCCCCATTGTGTAAAGTGTACACAGCTCTGTCTGGGTGCAGGTTCACATGAATACGTCTGTGGGAAAGAAATGTCTGGACGGATGCAATGGGATAGGGTTCCCTCCAGAGGGATTCGTGTCTGGGGGCTATCTGCTCGCATATCCCATGCATATAAAAAACACCCGGCAATTTTAAACTAAAACACTTTGGCAAGGTGCAGGTTCATGTTGGGGCATGTGGTTTCTGTGTGTCCTGGTGAGGTTGGTCTTGGAGAGGCAGGAACCTGGGGGACAGAGATTATCATGGTGATGCCTGCTGGGCCCATGACGGGGCCCGGGGAAGGGCAGATCCAAGCCCCTTCTGGGAACAGCTCACCCTTCACCCCACTGGCAGATACTGACCCCCCCTCCCAACTGTCCCTTCACAAATCATCCTACCTGATTATGAGGGGACATGGATGTCATTGCATGGATGTCCTTCAGTGAGCCTAAGTGCAGATATACCTATGGGGCCAGCAGGACTTAGAGAAGCAGGGACACAACCTGAGCCTCGTAAAGGGCTTGTTCCATGCCGGCCCCACTGGGGAGAGAGCCTCCAAGCCAGGGAAGAGAAAAGTCTGGAGCTTTAAAGTCCTTCTCTCACATGAAACAATGGCCTGGTTCAAAACTGGGAAAGGAGTACGTCAAGGCTGTATATTGTCACCCTGCTTATTTAACTTATATGCAGAGTACATTAGGTGAAATGTCAGGTTGCATGAGGCACACGCTGGAATCAATAGCCTCAGATATACAGATGATACCATCCTTATGGCAGAAAGTGAGGAAGAACTAAAAAGCCTCTTGATGAAGGTGAAAGAAGAGTGAAAGCTGGCTTAAAAATCAACATTCAAAAACCTAAGGTCATGGCGTCTGATCCTGTCACTTCATGGCAAATAGATGGGGAAAAAGTGGAAACAGTGGCAGATAATATCTTCTTGGGCTTCAAAAATCACTGTGGACAGTGACTGTAGCCATGAAATTAAAAGACGCTTGCTCCTTGGAAGAAAAGCTATGACAAACCTAGACAATGTATTAAAAAGCAGACATAACTTTGCTGACAAAGTTTTGTATAGTCAAAGCTGTGGTTTTTCCAGTAGTCATGTGTGGATGTGAGAGTTGGCCCATAAAGAAGGCTGAGTGCCAAAGAATTGATGCTTTCAAACTGTGGTGTTGGAGAAGACTCTTGAGAGTCCCCTGGACTGCAGATCAAACCAGTCAATCCTAAAAGAAATCAACACTGAATATTCATTAGAAGGGCTGATGCTGAAGCTGAAGTTCCAGTACTTTGGGCACCTGATGTGAAGAACTGACTCACTGGAAAAGACCCTGATGCTGGGAAAGATTGAGGGCAAGAGAAGAGGGTGATAGAGGATGAGATGGTTGGATGGCGTCACTGACTCAATGGACATGAGTTTGAGGCAACTCTGGGAAAAGGACAGGGAAGCCTGGCATGCTGCAGTCCAGCATGAGCAACTGAACAACAACCACCTCTCACCTAGGAAGAAGCCAGAGTGGTTGTGTGACTCTACAAATACAGGTGTGTAAAGATACATAGATACAGATACAGTTGTTGTTTAGTCACTAAGTCATATCCGACTCTTTGTGACCCTGTGAACTCTAGTCCACCAGGCTCCTCTGCCCATTGGATTTCCAGGCAAGAATACTGGAGTGGGTTGCCATTTCCTTCTCCAGGGGATCTTCCCAACCCAGGGATTGAACCCACGTCTCCTGCACTGGCAGGCAGATTCTATACCACTGAGCCACCAGGGAAGCCCCATGGATACAGTTACCAATTCCTAAATACAGATACAGAAATGGGTACAATTAGTTATAGGCATATAAATACAGAATCGTAAATGCCTATAGGGACATAGAAACAAGTAGAGATACAAACCGTACTGTTTACTATGTCTATACGTGTCTCTATACTTTCATTGGGAGATTGTGGCCACATCCCAGTGAGTTTTCATGAATACCTGAGTAGCCCAGAGTCAGGTCAAGAAACACAGCATGGTCTGAACCCCAGAAGCCCTGCCCCATCATTCCCTCCTCCCAGCAGAGGTCCCCGTGGTCTTGAGTGTATATCCTCCCCCTGCCTTTTTTTCTGCCGAAATGCAGCTTGTGAATTATTGGTTTGACGTTCTGTCATAAGTAGCTTGTTGGCTGTTCTAATGCAGAGACACTTAGTTGATGAGATACATGATATTCATGTTACAGACGCCTCACTCCAGGGCCTTTCCCAGTTTGCAGCCAGGCACAAGCCAGGGCGAGTGAAATGCAGTAGGGGACCGGGCCTGCTTCTGCTTTGTATTTTCATGAAAATACGAAGATTTGTTTCGCCCTCAGCTGCCGTCTCCCACTTAAATGCGTTGATGTGGGATCAGAGGTTCACTGCGCCTTCTCTCATATTGCCGTGGCAGACGTGACTGTCTTACCAACTCAGAGGAAGCATGCACGCCAGATGAAATCAGACAGGCCTATGCTGAAAGAGAGAGGGGAAATAAATAAACCCCAGCAGAAGCTTTGGAGAGATGGGCACGAAGATGAATTATAACAGCCAATCATGCGGCAGCTTAACCATTATTGAAATGCTTCCTTCCGGGTCTTAAATACAGAGACCAGGAAATAACACAAGATCTGAAATTAGATCAGTAACTTGTAGCGTTTCTATGTCTGTGAAACGATTTGCAGTAATCTGATCATCCGTTTAGCGACCACATCAAGGAGTCTGTGAACCATAGCCTGAATCGTCTGGCTTCACACCTGAGAAGTCTGGGGCAGGGTCCCAGTTCAGCCTCCAAGCCAGCAGAGGGAGGGGGTGGTTGTGATGTGACCTCTGGGGCTACGTAGGTTGTTCAGGCTCCTCCCCTGGCATCCTTCTCCCTGGTTCTGGGCTTTGTGGCTTCTCCATCCTCTCCCCCAAATTATTGGGACACTTCATGGTTAAGCCTGTTTTCCTCCTGAGACCAAAGACATCACTGAGACATTCACAGGAAAAAGGATTTATGTTAGTCCCCTTTTATAATTTAAGTAATTTGATTTTTGAACATTAATACTCATGGCTAAAAATTTGAAAGCAAAGCTTAATAATATATATGAATAGTCTCTGCCCACATCTCTCTTTCAGTTCTCTGATTTCCACCCACCTCCCCAAAGAGATGCCCCTGGTGCTAACTTCTTGTGTATTCTAGGAGTGCTACACAGATATCAGTTCAGTTCAGTTCAGTCACTCAGTCGTGTCCGACTCTTTGCGACCCCATGAATCGCAGCACGCCAGGCCTCCCTGTCCATCACAAACTCCCAGAGTTTACTCAGACTCATGCCCATCGAGTTGGTGATGCCGTCCAGCCATCTCATCCTCTGTCATCCCCTTCTCCTCCTGCCCCCAATCACTCCCAGCATCAGGGTCTTTTCCAATGAGTCAACTCTTCGCATGAGGTGGCCAAAGTATTGGAGTTTCAGCTTCAGCATCAGTCCTTCCAATGAACACCCAGGACTGATCTCCTTTAGGATGGACTGGTTGGATCTCCTTGCAGTCCAAGGGACTCTCAAGAGTCTTCTCCAACACCACAGTTCAAAAGCATCAATTTTTCAGCGCTCAGCTTTCCTCACAGTCCAACTCTCACATCCATACATGGCCACTGGAAAAACCATAGCCTTGACTAGACGGACCTTTGTTGGCAAAGCAAAGTCTCTGCTTTTTAATATGCTATCTAGGTTGGTCATAACTTTCCTTCCAAGGAGTAAGCGTCTTTTAATTTCATGGCTGCAGTCACCATCTGTAGTGATTTTGGAGCCCAAAAAAATAAAGTCTGACACTGTTTCCACTGTCTCCCCATCTGTTTGCATATAGATGAATATAAATATACATTCACCTTGTTCTATGCATTTTCTGCATGGAAAGTGCTGCCTTGGTCCATAATGCATCCAGGGAGCAGGCTGCCCATGGTAGCCCCCCAGCCTGCTCCTTGTCGGAAGCAATTCAGGTTGTTTCCAGTCTTTTCTTGTTACAAACAAGGCTTCAGCTTTGGCCAGTGTGTGAGGAACCCAGGATATAAACTCCCAAAGTGAGAGAGGCAGGACTTGCTGGATGGCAGACAGAGGACCACGCTAAGCATTCTTCCCCCGGAATGCAAGGAATTTACTGGAGGAAGTATAGGTGGGAGAAACCCAAATGTATCAGAACTCTAGAAATCAACCAAAGGCATAGACTGAAAAGCGTTTGATCACGAAAATCATGCGTCTTGGTGAGAGAAGCAGGGTCTGTGCTTTCGATTCGCCACTCTGGCTGATAGTCTCGACTCCGTGACACAGCTTGTCACCTCCGGAGATGACTGTGCAGTATCCACCTGACCTCAGAAGAGGCTGTTTGCAGACTTCCCTGAACCTCAGTCTGGAATTAAAATTCACATTCTTTCCTGTTTTTTAATGGTTATTTTTGGCTGCATTGGTCTTTGTTGCCGCCTGTGGGCTTCTCTGTAGTTGAGGTGCACAGGCTTAGTTGCTCCGTTGCCTGTGATGTGGGATCATAGTTCCCCAACCAGGGATCAAACTCATGCCCCCTGCCTGGGCAAGTAGATTCTTAACCACTGGCCCACCAGGGAAGTCCCTAAAATTCCCATTCTTAAAGCGACTGCCAGTTAGTTCCCTCACTCTCTAGTCACTGTCTCACTTGAATGGGCTGCCCCCACGTTTTTCACATCCGCGCTGGCCCACCTCTCTCTTGTCTGCTGAGTGTGGCTTTCCTGTGGATGTTGCCTGGTTAGTCAGTGTGGAGTGGGGAGGGCACTGGCATTGTGGATATTCCTGTTTGCCAGCTTCTTCCATCTTCCCTGACCTTGGGAGATGTCCACTTTTAACCTCACTGTACAGGTGAGAGAATGGGAGTGAATGAGGGGGCCTGGCCATCTGGAGCCAAGCTGCCAGGTGTGGAGGTAGTCAGTGAAGACGGGGGTCCCACTGACAGCATCTGTTAGTTGTTTGCTATAAAGGCTAATGGACTTCTCAGGTGGTTCAGTGGTAAAGAATCTCCCTGCCAATGCAGGAGACACAGATGTGGGTTTGATCCCTGGGTGGGGAAAATCCCCTGGAGGAGGAAATGGCCACCCACTCCAGTATTCTTGCCTGGAGACTCCCATGGACAGAGGAGCTTGGCGGGCTAAGTCCATGGGGTCACAAAGAGTCAGACACAAATGTACAACAGACACACACACACATGCATAAAGGCTAATAAACCCTTATTCATTTACTGTGATGGTGTGAGCAAGGGGCTGAATGGGCAGAAGGGCCAGCTTCCCGGTGCTCCATCCCAAAGAACAGTGCAGGCAGGGATGCTCACTGATGGAGAGGCTGCTGCTGAGTCCTGGACCAGGGAGCCAGGGAGGAGGAGGTAGGAGGAGGGCTGGGAGTGGAGAAGGTGCGGGTCACTGAGGCAGAGTGGGGAGACATGTCTGCAAGACTCCTGAGATAAGGGGTATCAGCAGAGGTGCTTTGGAAAGGCCCCAGGCTGGACCCCCTAAGAAGGCACTGAATGCAGGTATTCAGGCCAGGAATGCAGATATATGTGTGGCATGGTCGGTCAGAGTGGGAGGGGCCTGAATCCCTGCTTGCAGCTTCCTTCGGACCTTAAGATGCCCTGCTGTGCCCCAGGTCTGGGATGGGGAGGGCCGCTTTCCCTATGAGGCTTGCCAGGGAAAGTCTTTGTTCTTGCCTGTGGTCGGGCCTGGAATTTCACACATCGCCAGGAGCCTGACTTCTCAGTGATTCTGTAAATGACCTCTGAACTTTTCAAATACAAAGAAGTCCCTGGCCACAGCACAACCCTGATTCTAGCTGGCGTGGATCCTGTAGCGGAAAGAAATCTAGAGGGAGGGGTCACTTCTGCTGTCGCCTGCCTGGTCAGACTCCTGTTCAGGACCCTGGAGAGCTGCCCATGGGAGAGGACAGGTTGTGATGGAACCACTGCCACCGACCCTTGCAGCCCCCCAGCCCTCAGCCCCCAAGGGGAGCCTCCCAGCCCCCCAGACCCCAAGGGGACCTTGTCTAGCAAGGAGGGAGCACTGGGCAGAAGATGAAGAATCTTCTACCATGGCCTCTGTGGATCCCGCAGCTGGGAGCCTGGAGTGGAGCCAGGAGGTGAGAGTCAGGCTGTCCTGGGGCTTTGGAGGTGTGATTTCCTATCTTTCCAACACTCAGACTGCACTGTGGGGGTTAATACTTACTAAGTGGAAAAACTGAGGTTCAGAGGACTTCAGTGTCACCCCCAGGGAATACATGGTGAAAGGAAGTTGGAACCAGTTCTGTCTGATTCTGAAGTTCACAACCTCCTTGCCTCAGTGCTGAGTGGAGTGGTGCTTGCTTTCTTTCTTTTAATATATATTTATTGATTTTTGGCTGCACTGGGTCTTCATTGCTGCACGCAGGCTTTCTCCAGTTGCAGCGAGCAGGCGGCTACTCTTTGTTGCGATGCGTGGTCTTCTCCCTGCAGTGACCTCTGTTGTTGTGGAGCACGGGCTCCAGGGTGTGCAGGCTTTACTGGTGCGTGGGCTCAGCAGGCTCACAGGCTCCGGAGTGTAGTCTCATTAGTTGTGGTCCACAGGCTTCGTTGCCCCACGGCATGTGGGATCCTCCTGGACCAGGCATCAAACTCATGTCCCCCGAATTGCAAGGTGGATTCCCAACCACTGGGTCACCAGGGAAGCCTGAGAGGTGCTTTCTTTGATGTGCTTCTGAGGACTAGCCCTGGGATGTTGGGCTGTCTTTTCTCAGTAGCATAGATGTGTGCTCCCAGAAGCAGTCTTGCAGGGGTCTGTGTAGCTGAAAGTTCAATGACACTGTTAGATTTCTCCCAGAGATGCCATCTGTTTGCTTGAGAAGCCTGGCTGGGGAGTGGGTGCCTCCAGGTGGACTCAGACGTCCTGCAGGTGCGCTCCGGTGCTTACCTTGTCTCCTGTGCTCCTCGTGCAGGTCAACATTGGCATCCTCATCGCGGTGACCAGGGTCATTTCACAGATAAGCGCCGAGAACTACAAGATACATGGAGATCCCAGCGCCCTCAAGTAAGCTGGACCTGGGGCTGTCAGCCGTGCCCCCCCCCACTGCTGCTCCGGGGGTGGCAGGAGAACAGGTCACACTCTTGGGCTCACTCTGTGTCCACTTGACGTCACAGGGAGCACAGAACTCACGCCGTCATCCATCTCAACCAGAAGCAGCCCCTTTTCCCAGCTCACTGCGCCATCTGTGAAAGAGGGGGTTTATTAGATGATCCTCCAGAGACAGCTTCACCCCTAAAGTTAGAGGAGCTTGTGGTGGGATACAGAGGAGGTTCTCAAGCCTGACTGTCCTGCTGCGTCGGTCGTGGCTCAGCCCTTACCATCTGCTGAGACCTCGTGGGCTGTTCAACCCCGTAGCACCCTGCTTTGCTGATCTGTGTGGTGGGGGTGATAACGGCCATCTCAAAGGTTGCCCTGACCTGTGCTGGGGCTGATCCATCCACAGAAGGAGCAGGTGTCTTCACTCTCACATTTGCTGCCTTCTGGGGTTTCCTCACCCCATTATTGGGGGTCTGCTGCTTGCAAGTGTCAGAAAACCCAAGACAAGCTGACTCAAGCAAAGGGCATATATGTCAACACAGGCAACCACAAGTCCAGGAGAGAGTCTAGAATGGCTTAGTCCAGGACCCAGTCTGCCTGCATTTCTCTGCCCCACATCACCTGTTGGTTTCACCCTGAGATGAACTGTGCCTCCTGGTGACAAAATGGCTGCCAAATAAGGTTCAAGTCCATGGGAAAGTGTGTCTCTTTCCCTCAAAATCAGACAGAGGTCCTGAGCCTGCAGGCAGACTCAGACCAGGCCATATGCCCATCCATGAATCAGTTACAGTGGATGGAAGTCAGCAGTTAACCCAGGCCTGAGTCACATGGCCCATTCTGGTTCTGGGGTGCAGGCAGCACCTCTAAACCACAGGGCCAGGAAGTGGGAGAGGTGGCTCCTTGCAGGCAATTTAGGGGCTGTTACACAAATACGGCAGGATTCCCAGGTGGTGCTAGTGGTAAAGAACCGGTCTGTCAATGCAGGAGAAGTGAGAGATTCGAGTTTGATCCCTTGGTCAGGAAGATCCTCTGGAGGAGGGAATGGCAACTCACTCCAATGTTCTTGCCTAAGAATCCCATGGACAGAAGGGCCTGGCAGGCTATAGTCCATAGGGTCACAAAGAGTCGGAAATGACTGAAGTGACTTATAAACAGGACACAGTTACTAGGCAGCTGGCTTTCTGTAAGTTACTTTAGCTACACTACATCTCTTCTGATCTGAAAGGGAAAAGAGTAAATATATCTGCAGCAAATCGATAAGACAATTATTCTGTAATGAATTCCAAACACTGTAAATTAACCTGACAAGTGGCTCTGGCTTCTCTGACTTTTTCAGCCCCTGGAAACCCTGGAGATGCTCCTGGGTCAGGGTCACTTCCACTCCTCTTCCATCAGTGAGAACAGGCAGCGCTGCTCCGTGAGGCGGCCTGTCCCCAGCCAAGGGGCCTGGCCAGGGAGGAGCCTGACCCTCCCTCACCCCAACCTCAGTCCCTAGGCCCTCCCCTCCATGGACAGGGCCCTGGTCTGTCTCCAGCACGGGCTCTTGCTACCCCTCTGACTTGGTACCCAGGGGACCACTGGCCTAGCTGTGCCCAGAGCAGCCTAGGTCTCAGCTCACACCCACCCCTCCTCTCTGGCCTCTGTCCCCTCTTCACGCACCGTGGCCCAGGAGGCGGCTGAGCCCATGACCCGGCTGCTGTCCGTAGGGACCTGGTCTCGGAGTGGAGGCTGACACATGGGAGATGGGGCTGTGATCTGGAGGGTGTTTCTGCTTCTCTGAGGAACCATGGGTAATGCTGCTGTGCCCTCCCGTGTCCTGTGTCCTTCAGGTGACACAAGGGCCCTGGTCCAACCTCCTGGAGAGAGTCCAGCTGGTCTCTCTGGACAGACCCCTAACTCTGATGTCACTCAGCACTGACTCCTCTTCATGTGGTGCAGCTGGACCCTGAGTAGCTCCCTCACTCCCTTCTTAGTGTCATTAGAGTGACCGTCCTGTCCCTGGGCTGGTGAAGCAGGAGCCCCGGAAGCTGGGCGGGAAGATGCAACACAGCCTCCTCAGGACACTTCCGGCTCCGTCTCTTGGATTCAATCTAAGCCTCTCCTTCCTGCCCATCAGCTCAATGCTCAGTGCCTAATGGGATCAGATGCTTCCTCGGGAGCCCATTTGGGCTGCCTTCCACCTGCTTTCTCATCTCTATTTATTGGTCATGATTTCAGACTCCCCAGAAAGCAGCAGAGAACATTCAGTTTTCCCAGTGAGATCAGGGACTGGTAGTGTGGAGGGAGGTGTGAACCACGTGGAGACTTGGGTGGTTAGAGGATGCGGGAGGTGGAGCCTCATGCAGGCCCGGCCCCCAGGGGGGAAGCCAGTTGTGGAGGCGGGGGGGGGGGGGGGGGGGGGGGTGGGGGGGGTGGGGGGGGGTGGGGTGTGCATCAAGGAGTGAAGTGCTTGCTTTCTTGCTTGCATGCGTGCGTGCCTGGTGTGTGCGTATGGACAGCGTCCCCTTGCCCAGGCCTTCGACTCTGCAGGGACCCCGCTCCTTCCGCCTTTGACGAGGAGGCCTGGCAGCTTGGTTAACGAGTCCTCAGAGAGCCCCTACTAGAGCAGTTTCTCCCAAGGTTTCATCATTTATTGCTCTGTTTTTTAAAGTAAAAATGAACCATCTCTTTGAAAGTAGCACATTTGATACCGATTTGTCGGCGGCTGCTCCTTTCAATTACAGATTTTTCAGGATCTAAAGGTTGAACCTAAATCATTCATGATATTTTATTTCCCAGATTCAGGTGTTTTAACTGTATTAACATTATGAAAACACACAGCGGCAGCTTCCCTGAGAGCTGACATGCGGCAACAGCCTTTGGTTTCTCAGGGATTTGCCGCCAGGAGCTGTCAGTGCCGGGAGCTCGGTCTTCTGACCCGGAAGTGCCTTGGGGCTGTTACACCGCCTCCCGGAAGGGGCTGGATCCATGTGCCCCACGTCTGCAGGCTCATCTATGTGCTCTTCCTTCATCTGTTCAGTGACCACTTCCTGAGAGCTCGCAGGTCCTGGCGCCTTGCTGCGCTTTGGGGCTGCGGAGATGCAGACAAAGTCCAGCCTCCAGACAACTCACCCTTCAGTGAGCGGGACCGTGTCAGCCACTGTGCTGACGGAGGAAGGGTGTGCGGGTTGCTGACCTGGGCAGCACGGCTCCCATCAGCCTCCAGACTTTTCTCTAAAGCTCACATACAGAGCCTCCCTCCATCCCCATCCCCATGGAAAGATGAGCTGCTTCACGAGTCAGGTAGACTGGGCTTCAGTTAGCATATGATTTGCAGGGCATATCGGAGACAACCAGGACTTGGACAACCTAATGGGCACTGCCTCAACACCAGCTCTGTTCTGGGCTCTCCAGACCCTGGGGGACTGAGATCCGTCTTCTTGAGGAACTCACATTCCGAGGGGGGAGCCTCAGAGCTGATGCTGCAGGTGCCCCAGCACTGGGTGTGTCTCCCACCTCACCCAGCCCCACAGCTCTGCTTCCCTCTGTGGCACCTGGAATCAGCATTTCCGTCAGCATCACCACCGGCTGGGTCAGGGCAGTCATCCCGAGTTTGCCCGGTGGACGTGCTGGCTCCCAGATGCCCCGAGCAGGCTGCAGTCCAACCAGAGCCGAGCTGTCAGCTTGGCCAGGACTGGCCTGGCGCCGACCTTGTCTTATACATTTGGGGTGGTCAGCTCCTCATCCAGGGTCTCCTGAACGGAGGAGCCAGGTCTACCTCCCAGCAGCGGCTCTGTCTGCTCCCATCTGGAAGCCTTGCATCTGGACCCCCCCTGCCTGCCCATCACCCAGAGTCCATCCCTGTTTCTCTGGCAGGTTGACCGCAAAAGCTGTGGCCGTGCTGCTGCCCATCCTGGGAACCTCGTGGGTCTTTGGCGTGCTTGCTGTCAACAACCAGGCCATGGTCTTCCAGTACATGTTTGCCATACTCAACTCCTTACAGGTGAGGGCCCAATGGAACTGTCAGCCTGGGAGCTGTCAGCTTTGTGAATAGATGCTGGGTGCAGGTTGCCATGGCAGCAGGAGGCAGAGACTCTGATCTGTTTCCTCCACACACATTCACCTTGTGAGCCCAAAGGGTGGGAGCATCCCTGAGGACAGGGGCATGGATGGGGCACACAGCAGGGTCTCTGAGCAAACAGGGCCTGGAGGACCCCATTTACAACAGGGTTGCCTCATTTTTCAGGGCAGTACCTGTGGGAGATACATCTAGCCTGAATGGAAGATGGTCAGCATGTGGGTGGCTCCCGAAAGGGAGCTGGGCATGGAGGGGTGGTGAAGAGGGAGTTACCTCAGGTTCTGAGTTCTCATCCGCCTTCTGCATAGAGGGACAGAAAAGGTAACAGCCTGGAAACTGGAGATCTGAGATGCCCAGAGTTGGAGTCCCCAGACCCACAAGCCCCTGGTGGAAGGATGGAGGCGGATGCTCATTGCCATCCATAGCCTACACAGCCGAGCTGCAGGCTGAATCCTGGCAAACGTCACTGCGGCCCAGCCCAGCCCTCACCGTGATGTCCTTGCTGCCCCTGGATCTTCACGACCAGCAGCTGTGTTGCACTTTTAATCTGTAATAAGTCCCTATACACAGCTTCCTTTTGGTTGTCATGGTGACAGGGGATAGGTTGTCGTTGCAGCAGCCCTTAAACACCACAGGTCCTGGGTTCCTCATTTATCCTCTGTGTCCCGGTCTCCTCTTCCATAAAATGGGAACAGTAATAGGACTTACTTCATGGGGCTGCTTTTAGCTCTCAATGAGAGAAGTGTTTGCCTCATGCTGACACAGAGGAGCAGTCTCTAGATGTTTGGGGACATCCTTGTCTTGCATCTGTTTTCATTGCCATCATCATCCGTGGTCTGCCGGTGAGAACACAAGGGCTGTTTAGCTGGTAGGCTTGTGCCCTCCTGCTTGTCCTCCCCAGCAAGTTTGCTCCTCTTCCAGGTTCAGCCAATCTGGGCATGTACCTGTGTCTGTATCTTGGTCATGGTGTCTGTCTGCATCTAGGTTAGATTACAGGACACTCTTCCATCTTCATGGTTTCATGGTGAAGCATCACAGCTCGCTCCCATCCTCTCCAACACCAAGCCATGCCCATGCCACTCTCAGAGTCCATGGGTGACATTGGAAAGAACCCTCAGAAAGTGTTTGTAACAAAAATGCAAGTGGCTCTAATTCTGTGTTTTCTTCCCTTTCTTTCCCAGGGATTCTTCATCTTCCTCTTTCACTGTC
The DNA here is from genome assembly GCF_910594005.1 of Cervus elaphus. Taxonomy (NCBI): domain Eukaryota; kingdom Metazoa; phylum Chordata; class Mammalia; order Artiodactyla; family Cervidae; genus Cervus; species Cervus elaphus. The sequence continues at coordinate 26,318,816 of NC_057819.1, forward strand.
TCCTGAATTCAGAGGTATGTCTGCTCCACTTCCTGCCAACATGAATTGGGTTTTTCATTTCTGAAAGGCACAGAGAGCAGGAAAGGTGTGGCCTCATCTGGCTGGTTTCTGGGACTGTAACCCTGAACGAGCCTTGGTGTCTGTAACAGGTTGTGTGCAGGGGGCTGCTTTCCTTCAGTCCTTCCTCCCTCATCCTGGTTGCTAAGCAACATACACAGATCCTCCCTCACTGATGTCACCCAGGGACTGCTGGCTGCATGGAGGACCAGGAGAGATGGAAACAGTGTGGAGTAACTGAGTTGGAGATTCAGGACCTTGTTTGGCATCTGGTATGTTAGGGAGAGAGAGATGCAGATGGGCTCCCAGCAAACCCTCCCCCAAGGCATACAGGAAGCTGGCCTGGGGTGTAAGGAAGACTCTTGACTAGAGAAGGAGGGGGGGCTTTTGTGATGCGGCTTCCAAGGGCACTGGGGCACCTGGAGTGGACTCATTCCTCTTGGTGCAGTCTGGGCCATTGCACCTGCCATGTACTTGGCCACGGGGATGGTGCAGGCTGCTCTGGAGCCCGTCTCTCAGGACCAGTAATCCATAGGAAAAGTTTTACCCTTACATTGTGGGTTTGCTGCCATGTTCCTCGGCATTTGAGCCAGGTGGTACTAGTGGTAAAGAGCCCACTTGCCACTGCAGGAGACATGAGACGTGGGTTCGATCCCAAGGTCGGGAAGATCCCCTGGAGGAGGGTATGGCAACCCAGTCCAGCATTCTTGCCTGGAGAATCCCATGGACAGAGGAACCTGGTGGGCTACAGTCCATGGGGTCGCAAAGAGTTGGTCATCACTGAAGTGACTCAGCACACACACACACACACACACACACACACACACACACACACACAGACAACAGGCTGGGATTACCGGGAAATGCCTCTGGAATGTTGATTGAGAACAGGGTGGGAACATGTCCTGCTCTTTCAGGAGACTCTGTCCATTTGCATAGGAGAGGTCAGGCAGAGAGGAAGGAGATGTGGGGCGGGACACACAGGGTGAGTTGCCCAGGATGATGGCAGCCAACGGAGGAGGGAGGTTACATGATTGCAAGGACCAAGGAGCAGCCCTTGGTCGGCTGACCAAGTCAGCAGCAGAGGCTGACTGATCCACGTGGCAGAGGGGGCAGGAAGGAGAGCAGCCTCAGAACCACACACAGCCTGTTCCACGCCTGCATTTGTTCATTTACTGCTCTGGGTGAAGTCTGTGCCAGTCACACGCCCTGCTCCCTTCCTGTTCATTGTTGAGCATGTCCTGTCTCTTTACCCAGAGCTGTGAGGTCAGCAAAGACCAGGAGATCCAGCTTTCTCCCCGTGCAGGGTTGGGTATGGTGGGGGTTGGTAGGGAGGGGGGCACAGTCTATCTGCCAAACAAATCAGTGACACACAGCGCAGCTCTGGAACCTCTAACGGTTTGGACCTGATACCTCCGAATCCCGTCTCGCCCCACATGTGGTGTTCTGGGCCTGGTGTCAGCACAAATTCCTCAGGACCTTTTAGAATGACCTCTTATTGTTGCTTTTGCCACTTCTGAAATTGCTTCCACTGAGCCTTCCATTCTGCCTTTGAAGGTGAGAGCCGCTTTCAAGCATAAAACCAAGGTCTGGTCCCTCACAAGCAGCTCCAGCCGCCAAGCCAACGTGAAGCCCTTCAGCTCGGACATTGTGAGTGCATGTGGTGTCTTGTCTACACCCCTCCTGCGCCGGCCCATCCTTTTACGAGTGCCTTCCATCCTCAGCCCGCCTTGACCCAGGGCTCTTGTTCCTTGTCCTCATTGCCTGGAAAGCCAGTCCACGCTGGCCGGGGACTTGCTCCAGCTTCACTGAGCTGCACACAGCTCCCGCCTTGCTGAGAACCAAGGGGTCCTGAGCCTGCGTCTTTCGAGTCCTGAGCCCCAGCCCCTCTGCTTCCTCCTTCCCTAAGCTCCGTTGTCTGCACCGTCTGCGTTGGGCAAATGGCAGGTCAAGGTGACGGAGGCTTGGCTCAGGTGCTGATGCTTATTGGTCAACCCTTTCACACCCAACATAGGTCTGCAGGTGGCACAAGCTGATGTCACACCCCAACAAGGTCCCATCCTCGTGAAATCACCTGAACCTCTCTCCTGCACTTTCCAGGACCAGTACTTCTTATGTTGACTCAGGGAGATGGAAGGTCAATTGACCAAGAAGCAGACACTGGACACTCTGGTGTCCCACAGAGGCACAGAAGTCCCCTGGCACAGCCTGGCCTTTACATCAGGGCTCCTCCCCCTACAGATGCCTAAAAAATTGAGCTTGAATGATCAGGGGTCTGAACAAGCCACACACTTTTCAGTGCTGGGCTTGGATGTGTGGTTCCTCGTCCTCTGCCCTGCAGACCCCCGGGCATGGCCCCCAGGCAGCCTGGAGCAGGTGATGTCCTGCATTCTCAGTGCAGTGCAGCTTCCTACCTGTCAGGTCCTTGCTCAGGGATCCCGTCTCAGGAAGTCCTTCCTAGACAGCACTGAACAAAGGTGCTCCCTCCCTATTCCAGCATCCTTTGCCTGCCTCCCAGTCCCGGGAGTTGTTCAGTTTATTCATTTGCTTGATGGCCATTGTCCGCCTCCCCCATCAGAATGTAAGCTCCATGAGAGCAACGGTCTGGTCAGCTTGGCTCACTGGAGTGACCTCAGAGCCTCCCTTAGTCTCTGGTGCATGGCGTGCTCCATAAGTCAACACAGAGGGAATGAGCAAATAAGTGGATGGATGAATACATGTGCGAATGGATGAATGAATGAAGAAAGGACAGATTGATGAGTGAATGACTGCAGGGTTGAGTGCACCCCAGAAGCTGGGAGCTACGAGGCAGGCAAATGCTTGCCAAGAAGGTGGAGAAAAGCGCTCATCTTTCTGGGGAGCAGTGCTGCTTCCTCTCACTAGGGAGGATTCTCAAGCAGCTTTCTGGCCCAAGGCTTTGCTCTCCGCACTCCCGGGGCGCCATGGGTTTCTTGTCTCAGAGCAGAGTCTTCACTCCTTGCTCCTTCATGGTTTGCAGATGAACGGGACCCGGCCTGCTACAGGCTCCACCAGGCTCAGCCCTTGGGACAAGAGCAGCCACTCCGGACACCGCGTGGACCTGTCTGCCGTGTGAGCAGAGAGGCTGAAGACCTGGCCGGCCTGCTGCTCAGAACCCCTCCACCTGCTGCAAACAGAACACAAGCAACGCTCTGCCTTTGCCTCTGGGCCCCTCTCCTCATTACCGTCTGGACCCGGGGGTCACAGCCTGAGAGAGCTGTCCTCACCTGTGACCTGCCCACGTGACAGAGTCCACCACCCTGCCTGCAGCCTGATACACAGAGGCAGGGGGTGAGACCCGGGGGCAGAGACTTCCCCTTCATCCCTGCCAGCGCACACAGCACAGGGCCCTCCACACTGGGCGCACAGCGGCTGTAGCACCGGGTGAGAAGTTTAACCTCTGCCTGGTGATGGGGACTTTGGACCGAAGTGCTGGTGTCTGCAGGGGAGGGTCGGGTGGAGGCCACTGCCCATGAGTATGTTTTCCACTTGCCGACTCCACCCAACAATAGCATCCCCAATGCCAGGCATCTGCCGAAGAGTGACTCTTTCTGCAGGGTGGTGCCAGCCTGGGCCAGCCCCACATCTGCTCGCATGGCTGCACTGGGCCTCTGCTGATGCCCAGGACTGTGGGGTGGAGACGCTGGCCACCCAGCCCCTGTCTGTGCACGGGGATCTCACCAAGGCAAAGAGCTCCACAGAGGGTGGGGCCTTCTGCTCCGAAAGCATCTCAGCCCGTTCCTCGTGAGTGTTGGCTCTTCAGATTCAAAGTCAGCCTTAAAATCCACGCCCCTTCTCCTTTCCTGGCACCTGAGCCTTCTCTGTGTTCAGCCTTCCCTGGTAGGCCAGAAGAGCCACCGTTTTCCAAGGCGTACCATCCCTAGGATTTCTTCCTCATCACTTGCAAATGCTTTTCTGGTTTTCCAAAGAGTGGATCACAGTGGAGAGTAGCACGGTACGGTACGTGACTGCACGTTGCTGCAAAGACGCCTTGACAGAGCCACTTGGCAGGCTGCTCTTGAGTGCGGGGGAGAATCAAGAACCCCCATCCTGACTGACCTAGGGAGGGAGGGGGTGGCATTGGCTGTGTCTTCTGAGTTGATGTTTATTTATAGACCTAGACCTGGACTCAGCCCCCTAGGGGACGCAGTGATCCTTACGACCCCATGTTTGGGCGAGATCCCGTGGAACGCTAGGGTTTGTGATCCTAGATGTGAACCGAAACGCCATGGAATTGTTGGGAAACAGACTACGAAAGGTTGCACTGTGAGTGCTTGTGAAATGTATGGGTAAGAAATTCCAACCTGTTTTTGATACTGGAAAATCTTCCTTGAAAACTGTGACAGCGATAGCATTAAAGCCCCTGCCCCCCGACGACCGTCCCATCCTGTCTCCTCACCTCTGCTGTGTCTCCTGGTGAGTTTCAATGTGGTTTTGTAGACCTTTTCCCATCTTCCTCTGCACCTTCATAAAGGAACTCCTGCCCTGATGCCCTGATGACGATGAGTGTTAACAGTCATCTTCAAGCATCTCCTGCTGTGTTGAGGGTGGGGTTAACCTCTGTCCTTCCACAGGGAGGAGGGGTCCCCAGATGTACACCTGGCGGATGCCGGCAAAGACCCCAGTGTTTGGTGAAAAGTATGGCTGGCCCCCGCTCTAGGTGTCTTGTGATTCCAGAAGCCAGGTCACCTGTAACTTGGCATTATATCCTTGTGCCCAAGAACACCTAGAAGTGAGAACACTGTATTCTTAAGATTTACACTTGGATTTTTTTTTTCTTATTTAGTTTCTGGTGAAGCAAATCAAATAAGGAACTGTCTTTATTTTACATAGAATTCTTTGTTTTTTAAAAAAATCTGCATATTCACCCTACATAGCTAATATATCAGGAGAAGTAATGAACAACTTTTTATCTCTAAAGAATGAGAGTGGTGCACTTTATTTATAGGCTATATATTTTGGCTTCTGCGGTACTCTATTATCTACACATAATTTGGCCAAAGATAAGCAATTGGGAAGAATTGTGTGTTTAAAGTAGTTTATAGCACAGGAAAGGTGATGAATGCCACTTTATAGTGAATATATGTTGTGACTTTTATGAAATAAACTCTTAATGTCCTTTAAGTAAAATGTGGTCCGTAACATCTTTTGCTGGTGGAAGGCAAGCAAGACTGTGTATCTCTTGACAAAAATCTATCGGGAAACACACGTGGATAAAATTCTATCCTGGGATTCACTCGACAGACTTCCATTCAGTGCTTTCTATGTCCTGAGCACAGTCTGGCTCTGGGGACTCTGCCTTGGACGATGCCCCACCCTATCCAGCAGCCTCCCGGGTAGGGAAGAACAACAGATAGTGGAATTTTTGCAGCCCTGTGTTCCTCAGGTTAATGTACTGTGCAGAATATTGGTGCTGCTTTTTTTTTTAACTTACCAACATGTTTTATTTTAGCTAATATATCAAAAATATTTCAACACAATATTGAAGAATTATCGAGCTATTTTATATTCTTATATACCAAGTCTTTAAACATGGTTTATTATTTTTTATTAAAGATTTTTATACAGTTTTTAAAGTTAATACTCCATTTACAATTATTAAAAAATATTGGCTATATTCCCCATGTTGTACAGTACAACTTTGTAGTTGATCTTACACCCAACAGTTTGTACCTCCCACTCCCCCATCCCTATACTGCCCCACCTCCACTGGTGACCACTAGTTTGTTCTCTGTATCTGTGAGTCTGCTGCTTTTTTGTTAAAATCACTAGTTTGTTGTGAACCCCTAGTGGCTCAGACAGTAAACAATCTGCCTGCAATGCATGGCATTGGAGTGGGCAACCCACTCCAGTATTCTTGCCTGAAAATCGATGACAGAGGAGGCTGGTGGGCTCAGTCCATGGGATCGCATAGAATTGGACATGACTGAGCATGCACGCGCGGCATAGTTTGTTGTGTAGATTACACACACACACACACACACACACACACACACACACACATACTGGTGCTTCTTCATGGGAGGTTCAGAGATCCTTCCAGCTATAGTTACTCATTTGCTTTGTCATGCTGCTCTTGGTTCTTCTTACACGTGATCTACTCGGTCTTACATCCTGTCTGCTGTGCAGACATCTGCTTTTAAACTTGATGTACTGATATACTGTAGGGACTTCCCTGGTGGTCCAGTGCTTAAGAATTCACCCTGCAATGCAGGGGAATGGGTTTGATCCCTGGCTGGGGAACTAAGATCTCACATGCTGTGGAGCAGCCAAGCCCTCGTGATGCAACTACTGAGCCTGTGCACTCTGGAGCCTGTGTGCCACAGCTAGAGAGTCCATGTGCCGCAACGGAAGATCCCATGTGCTGCAGCTAAGACCAAACACAGTCAAATAAATAAAAAAATAATATAACAAAAATTAAGTTGATGTATTCTCTTAAACTGTTTTCCATATTACTAGGTATTATTCATAATCATAATGTATATACATAAACATTTAATTGCATACTATATTTTACCAAAACTTTGCACTATTATACAATGCAATGATTGCTATGCTTCTATAGCCCTCCAGGCTCCTCATGGAATTCTCCAGGCAAAAATACTGGAGTGGGTAGCCATTCTCTTCTCCAGGGGATCTTCCCAACCGAGGGATCAAACCCAGGTCTCCTACATTGCAGATGGATTCTTTACCAGCTGAGCCACCAAGGACCCCTCTATATTATGTACAAGATATAAGTATTTAGTTATATTCATATTATACATGCATTTAATGTATTTTATATCTATTTTATCTATAGATTGATGGGTATTAGTGTCTTTGAGGTCTTTCTGCTTATGACTTTTTTCTTATATTCATTACTATCCAGGTTAAAATTTCAAGATTGGGTTTTTGCTTCAAAAAGAGTAAATAATTCCATCACTCTTGAAACATTTTGCCAAAATATTGAGAGTCATTTCTCACTGCCAATGATAGCTTATTAATATTCTCATTTTCCAAATGTTTTTACCAGCAAAGAGCATTATCAGTGTTTTTATCACCAACTTAGTGTGTGTGAAATGTCATGATTTGCATTTCTCTGCTCACTTCTGGGGCTGAGGTATCTGGCACATGTGGGCTTGCTTTTTCCTCTTTCTGGTAGAAGCGGGGGATGAACGCACTGACTCGACAGGGGAAAGGTTTCCCTTCTTTGTGGTTCTTCCTCGCTGTGCTCTGAGAGCATCTCAGTAAAGGTGCTCCGACGGCTGAGGTGAAGGGGGCTTGCTGAGGGTCGGAGTCTGATGATGCCCCCGCAGCCCCTGTACTGCGCGAGCGTGAGCCGGAGCCCCCCGCTCGCGGTTTAGGTCCATCTTGGAGACCAGTCAGCACCCGGGGTGCCATTCCAGCTCTCTTGGGGTGTTGGAGGAGGCGGGTGCAGGCCGGGTGGGGTGCCGTGGCTGCCTCTTCTGTTGCAGATGTTCCTCCTCCATCAGTCACGAGGCCTGAGTGTAGTGGGTGGGGCAGGGTGCCCCAGAAAGGATGCCTCGAGGTGGAGCCCCATCGCAGACCTGGAGGGGTTCTGATGCCCTCCGGGTCCCCGCGTCCCTTCCGCCAGAGCCCACAGACCTGCCTTTTACAGCAGTGTTCTCAGGCCGTCTTTCCTGCAGAGATGCCTCAGAACTTGGAGTCCAGACACAGAGGACTGTTTTTCTGGGCTGCGATTGGCCTTTCAACTCTGTTTTCACCATGTTTGGGGAGTTTGGGTGTGAGTCCTGGGCTGTAGGGCGTGGTTGGGGGGGCACGGTGGGTAGAGGTGGTGCTCTGTTCTCATTATTGGCTAGGTTCCTGCTTCCGGTCTTTTTTTCTAATTTTATTATTATTTTTAATTGAGGTACAGTTGACATACAACATTATAATATTGTTAGGTGTACAACATAATGACTTGATATTTGTATACATTGCAAGATCACCACCACAAGTCTGATTAATATCATCATATGTAGCTACAGAATTTCTTTTCTTGTGATGAGAACTTTTAAGATCTATTCTCAAAAACTTTCAAATATTCTAATAGAACATTATTAACTACAGTTTCCATGTTGTATGTTATTTTCCTAGGACTTGCTTATTTTATAACTGGAACTTTGTACCTTTTTAATCCCCTTCATCCATTTCACCTACTCCCAACACCCTACCCTACTGCCCCCATCCCTGTCTCCGGCACTATCAATATACTCCCTGTTTCAATGAGTTTGGCTTTTTTAGATTCTTCTGGTAAGTGAGATCATACAATTCTTATCTTTCTCTGCCTGACTTACTTCACATGGAAAAATGCCCTCTGGGGACATTCATGTGGTCTCAAACTGCAGGACTTCCTTCTTTAGGCAGCTGAGTAATATTCATTGTGTGTAATATATATTCACATGTATCTATCTGTCTATATGCCACATTTATTTATCCATTCATTCCTTGACATTGATTCTGTATTCTGCAACTTAATTGAATTCATTTGCTAGTTCCAACAGTTTTTGGTGGAATATTTAGGGTTTTCTGAAAATCCTAATTTCATTTTTTCCTTTATGATTTGGATGATTTTTATTTATTTATTTTTTTGCCTTAATTTTCTGGCTGGGATTTCCAGTGTTATTTAACTCCTGTGTTGAATAAGAGTGGTAGGAGTGGGCATCCTTGTCTTGTTTCTAGCTTAGCGGAAAAGATTTCAACCTTTCATTATTGAGTATGTTATTTGTGGGCTTGTCAAGTATGGCCTTTATTATGTTAAGTTTTTAATCATGATTGAATATTGTATTTTGCCAAAGAGTTTTCTGTGTCTATTGAGATGGTAATATGATTTTATCTTTTATTCTATTAATATGGTTTATCCTATTACTGATTGAATATGTGGAACTATCCTCGCATCCCAGAGATAAATCATGGTGTATTATTATTATTTTTTAAGATTCTGTTGAATTCAGTTTGCTAGTATTTTGTTGAAAATTTTTCCATCTGTATTTATCAGAGATATTGGCCTGTGGTTTTCTTTTCTTGTAGTGTCCTTGTCTGGCTTTGATATCTTAGTAATACTGGCCTTGTAATGAGTTTGAAAGTGTTCCCTCCTTTTCAATTTGTTAGAAGAGTTTGAGAAGGATGGTGTTAGTTTTTCTTTATATTCTTGGTAGAATTCACCAGTAACCATCTGGTCTTGGGCTTTTCTTTTTTGGAAGGTTTTTGATTATTGATTCAACCTCATTACTTAATATTAGTTGGATTTTTTGTACTTTCATGATTCCGTGTTGGTAGGTTGTATCTTTCTAGGAATTTATTCATTATTCTAGGTTTTCCAATTTTTTGGCATATAGTAGTTTATAATACACTCTTACAAGTCTGTGGTGTTCTGTAGTACTTATGTGGTATTGGTTGTAATGTGCCCTCTTTAATTTCCAGTTTTGTTTGAGCCCTCTGTCTGTTTTTTTTTTTTTTTTTGGTGATACCGTCTCTCAGCTGTGAATGTTCTGAGGCTTTCTCAGGCCTGTTCTATGGACACACCTACTGCATACATCTTATTCCCTCTTGTGATAGAATTCTTAAGCTCACAGACCTTCTCTCCATCCGGCAAAGCTCCGGGCTGAGTACTGAGCCTCCTTTTGCTGTCCCAAGGGTGGTGCTGATTGCTGAGATTTGTGGAGTTTCGCCCAGGCTCACTTAGTCAGGCCGAATTTCTGCATATGCTCACAGCCGTCTTTCAAAAGCCTACTCTTGGGGCAGCTGGTAGTGTACAGAGGCACCTGCCACACGGTGGTGGTTCTGTGTGTGTGTGTGTGTGTGTGAGAGAGAAAGAGAGAGAGAGAGAGAGAGATTCATGGAGCACTGAGGGTTCCTGTCGGCCAGCTTGGGGATTAAGGTCCAGCCTCCTGATGGAGTCTATAATGTGTTGGAGTCTGTGTCTTTTTCATGCAAGAGCCCTGTCTGCTGTTCTCCCAGCCTGCTCCCTGCCCTCTGGTAAGGCAGCACATCCCAGCATTTTGCATGGGATGAAAGAGATGTGAGTCTTTGGCAGCGTCAACAGTTGGGGAAGCCAGGTGCTCACTCATACTCTCTCGTTTTACCCCGTGGGAGAAATCAGAGTCCAGGAAGATCTCTCTTGGCCCCAAGTTGTGCAGGGAATGAGTAATGTGGGTAAAGTGAAACTGCTTTTCTACATTTTCAGAGCATCCAACTTCACATTGTTTTCCTCTGACAGTACCTGGAACCTCTCCACTGGACTTCTGGATTTCCACAAGGCTTTCTCATCTGTTGGTGGTTGTCTAAATTGATGATCTTTGGAGGGAAGATGGTAGAAAACTCTTTGTCTGCCATGATGTCTCTCCAGAGCAAATGCTTTATTTTGATAAAGTGAAATATGTTAATTTTATCTTTGTCAATTATGCTTTTGGTGTTATGTCTAAGAAATATTTAACAAATCTTAGTTTGAAAAGATTTCCTAGTATATTTTCTTCTAGGCATGCTATAGATTTTTTTATTTTATTGAAGTGTATTTGATTTATAGTTTTGTATTGATTTCTTCTGTACAGTAAAGTAACTGAATTATACATATATATACATATACATAAACATATTCTTTTCCATTATGATTTGTCACAGGGTGTTAAATATAGTCTATTCATTTTAATCGGTTTTCTTTTTTATGGCTGAGTAATATTCCATTGTATATATGTACCACATATTCTTTATGCATTCATCTGTCAATGGACATCTAGGTTGCTTCCTTGTGTTGGCTGTTGTGAATAGTGCTGCTATGAACATAGGGGTGAAAGTTTCTTTTCAGATTACAGTTTTATCTGGATATTTACCCAGAAGTGGGATTGGTGGATCATATGGTAGCTCTATTTTTAGTTTTTTAAAGTACCTCCATACTGTTCTCCATAGTGGCTGCACCAATTTACATTCCCACCAACAGTAGGAGAGTTCCCTTTTCTCCATGCCCTCTTCAGCATTTGTTATTTGTAGACTGTTTGATGATGGTCGTTCTGACTGGTATGAGGTGATGGATACCTCATTGATTTACATTTCACTAGTAATTAGTGACGTTGAGCATTTTTCATGTGCCTATCGGCCATTTGTATGTCTCCTTTGGAGAAAGCAGACATGTTATAGTTTTAGTTGAAAATTTAAGTATACAGTCCTTTAAAGATTAAATTTTGTATAAGGTTTGAAGTTTGAGTCAAGACTCATTCTTTTGCCCATCAATATTCTTGTGGACATCCAGTGGGGCCAGTCTCCTTCATATGAGGCTCTTTCCTTTTACCTTTGAATTGTCTTTGCTCCTTTGTCAAAGATCAGTTGACTGTATGTGTGTGGTTTTCATCCTGGGATCTCTTGTCTGTTCCATTGTCCATGTGTCTGCTTTTTTCCTACCAATACTACACTGTCTTTATTACTACAGCTTTTTACAGCTTTTTAGGAAGTCTTCAAATCAGGAAGTGGTGTGAGTGAGTAGCCATTTCCTTTTCCAGGCGATATTCCCAACCCTGGGATCAAACCCGGGTGTCCTGCATTGTGGGTAGATTCTTTACCTTCTGAGCCACCAGAGAAGCCCTCTTAACATTAACAATGGTTAGTTTACATTTCCTGTCAACAACTGTGTAATAATATGTGGTCTAGTTCTGATGCTTCTTTTGTTGTTTTACTTGCCTTACAATTTTTTTCTTGTTATTGAAAGCTAAACGTCTTTGCACTGGGTATTAGAAACTGGGGTAAATAGGTATTTAGTGTAAGGATTTGTGTTAATCTGACTAGAAGCTGAGCTGTGTTGAATGTTCAGTATAGCTTAGGTGCCTGAGCTTCAATTCCTTCTTTACTCTTGACTTTGAACTTTCCCTATGGACAGTACTCCTCGTAGAGCCTGCATCTTACAGCACTTTCAACCTAACGTGTTAATATACTGGCTCTTTTTTGCTGTGATGTTAATACATGAGGTAGGAAACATGTTCCCTAACATTATGATAAATCTCCATCTTTTAGAGCGTCTATGTCTAGGGAGGTGACTCTCACAACTGTTTCTCTAGTGATAGAGCATTTCTTCCCTCTCTGGGGAGATAGAAAGCCCAGAGTGGGCTGGGAAGTCAAGAATGCTCTTCCCCCCCGCCCCCCCCAGATGGAAAAAGGCTTTGATAAAGCACTTCCTGTGAAAAGTAGGGTTGTTGTTGATAATATGATGGGAGTGAGCTATGACTCCTTGTTTTCTGGCTGCCATTTTTTTTTTTCTGTCACTTAACCAAGTGCACATTGGCTGTGGTGAAGATGCTGTCTCTCCTCCAACCCCCTGACCTCTCTATCGCCTCCCTGCAGACTCAGAGACCTTAGACCAAAGACTCCAGCATGCAGAGTCTGCATCCTGCAAAGGCAGCCACAGCTGGGCCCCCCTCCATGTCCCCAAGCAGCAGGAAGGGCCCTGTGTACCTCTTGCTTGGGGCTGAGGGAGGGAGGGCTGAGGGGAGTTGTAGTCCACAGGGCGGGGACACCACTCAGATGCTGCCCTGTCATCTCCCCAAGCCCATTCCTCCAGCCTGACAGCCATTCTTGAAGGAGACTTCATCACGAAGAGTAATGGACCAAATGGAGTCTGTCCAGATAAACGAGTTAATGGCCTGATGGCTGCATCTGTGTAGCTTGTTCACATAAATGGATATTCTGGAGCTTCCTCTGCTTCAAGCTGTGTTTGTCGATTAAACAGCAAGCATCCCTGGCCCCAGGTTCTATTCCTGGTTTTACAGATTCCCTGGGGTGAGAGAGCTTTCCTGAGTGTATTGACTTTCTCCCTTCTCTCCCTGCTGGATCCTATAGATAGATGCTGTGCTGTGTTTAGCCGCTCAGTCATGTCTGACTCTTTGTGACCCCATGGACTGTAGCCTGCCAACCTCCTCTGTCCATGGGTGTTCTCCAGCAAGAATGCTGGAGTGGGTTGCCATGCCCTCCTCCAAGGGATCTTCTTAACCCAGGGATCAAACCCAGGTCTCCCACATTGCAGGCGGATTCTTTACCAACTGAGCCACCACCAGGGAAGCCCTATAGATGGATACTGGGCAGGTTCTTTCCAAATGGGATGGGGAACATGGGACACACAGAATGCTCACACCTGGCCCTGATGGAAGAGTTACTCTGACTTTCCCAGCACTCATCCCAGGACACAGGCTATGGGTGCCATGGCTTTGTGTGAAGCTGGTCCCCAAATTTGGAGGTGGCTGAGAAGGTTGGGAGAGTCAAGTCAGATAAGGACAGTGGCTTTAGTCAGAATGTAGATGTGGGGGCTGGAGCTCAAGCAGCCATCTTGGAACATGAGGAAGAATCAGCTATTGGGAAATTCCTAGTAACAAGACAGAGGCACTTCCTTCCCTATGACCATGAACAATATTGCCAGCCCCGGCCACACTTCTCTAGGCTTGGGTTTTGTGAGGGAGAGTAGCTTCTGTCTTGTGTGAGCGCCTGTGGCCTGTGGTTTGTAGTTACTCACCGCTGTCTTGCCCCACCCGATGCGGCCACAGTGGGTGCATTTCTTCCTTCTGTGCTGTGCTGACTGGACAAAGCAGCCGTTGTCCAGCTCCTCAGAGAACAACGTGCTCACGAGTCCCCTGGGGCCGCTGACACTGCAGATACTGATGCTGGGGCCTGGGATTCTGTATTTCCGGCCTCCCAGGGGATGCCAGGTACATGCAACTCCCTGACCACATTTGGGGCCTAGAACTCCTCTGCCTCACGCCTCAACCCCAGTGTTCTCACCGTCCCACCCAGGGTAGCTCCTGCCTGGCTCTGCCCACAGGAGCAGCTGCTGGAGAAGAGATCAACAGAGAGGGTTTTCATGTCATGGGTCAATGGGGAACAGGGGCTCTGCAGTGATGTGGGTCCTGGAGGAAACCCATCACCTCCCCTCACCTGGCTGCTCCTGCGGGCTTCATTCCACAGCAGGAAACTGGGCCATCGTGATATGAGAGGCCCAGAACGGGTCCAGAGGATGAGTTCATATTTGAAGTAGGTTTTCTGAGCCTTTTCTGGGTCTTCAGAGTGGTTTCCCTTCTACCTTCCAAAGGTTGGTTAGAAACTGAAGGCTGCAACCAAGGATCCCTATTATTCCATTCATTCGCATCTAAAGATGCTCAGTCCCCTCCCAACTGCTGGTCAGCCTGGACTCAGAAAGTCACTCTCCCTCCAGCCCCTCCCATCCTCCCTGTGGCCTCTGCACAAATTCTCAGTCTAAGCACTGCTGGGGGAAGCGCAGCGCCTGGGCAGGAGAGCAGGGCTGCAGGGACTGTCACCACAGCCTCCGTCTGGGGTCCCCGGTCCTCAGCACTTTCTCTCATTACCACACTGCTCCACGGGGAATGGGTCTGGGCTTCACCAGCTTATGGTGAGTCCTCAGACCTCCCACTCATACTTGTGCAGTCTTCCTGGCCAGCTGAAAGCCTTCTGCTGCTTTGTGTGTGAAATCTCCATATCACTTTTTTTTTTTTTTGAGCAATGAATCAAGCTTTAGGGAGCTCATCTATTTATTTGTTTGCATTTATGAATTTTTAAAGAGTATTTTCTTGAGTCAGAAGTTTCAAGATCAGGGATTATGGGGAAAAAATGAGCCAGTGAATATTAGACTCCAGATACACTAATATATTTAAATTAATTTCCAACTCTAATCAATTTCCATAGCTGTAATCAGTGCTAAAATAGTTTTTTTTGGTTCTGTTGTATCATCGTCATTGTCGTCTTTTATATCCATCCCCAAGCATCCAAGAGCTAACAACTCTGTTTGGATGATAAGCATTGAAAAATGTTTTCTTTTTTATTATAAAAATGCATAATCATTGTAGAAAGTGTGTTAATTATTGATGAACAAAAGGAAGGAAAATAATCACCTATTAATATGATTCTAAAAAGCCTCTTGATGAAAGTGAAAGAGGAGAGTGAAAAAGTTGGCTTAAAGTTTAACATCCAGAAAACTAAGATCATGGCATCTGGTTCCATCACTTCATGGCAAATAGATGAGGAGACAGTGGAAACAGTGTCAGACTTTATTTTTTGGGGCTCCAAAATCACTGCAGATGATGACTGCAGCCATGAAATTAAAAGACTCTTACTCCTTGGAAGGAAAGTTATGACCAACCTAGATAGCATATTAAAAAGCAGAGACTTTGCTTTGCCAACAAAGGTCCGTCTAGTCAAGGCTATGGTTTTTCCTGTGGTCATGTATGGATGTGAGAATTGGACTGTGAAGAAAGCTGAGCACCGAAGAATTGATGCTTTTGAACTGTGGTGTTGGAGAAGACTCCTGAGAGTCCCTTGGACTGCAAGGAGATCCAACCAGTCCATCCTAAAGGAGATCAGGCCTGGGTGTTCATTGGAAGGACTGATGCTGAAGCTGAAACTCCAATACTTTGGCCACCTCATGCGAAGAGCTGACTCATTGGAAAAGACCCTGATGCTGGGAGGGATTGGGGGCAGGAGGAGAAGGGGATGACAGAGGATGAGATGGCTGGATGGCCTCACTGACTCGATGGACACGGGTTTGAGTAAACTCCTGGAGTTGGTGATGGACAGGAAGGCCTGGTGTACTGCGATTCATGGGGTCACAAAGAGTCGGACACAACTGAGTGACTGAACTTAACTGAACTGAATATGATTCTGCCAGTGAGACAACAGTGATAAATATTCTGTGGTTTTTCAGGTTGTGTGTATGAGTTTGAGTGTGTACACACATACCTGTGTGTGCATCTATCTCAATGACAATGGGTTCTGATTACACACATTTTATTGTACCTGCTTTTCCATAACAATTAAATGTATCAATAGAATGTAGCTTTTTAATGACATCAAATCATTCTTCTGCAGCAGGAATTGTCCTCTGGATCCCAGAGTCCCATGAGGAGTCTTTAAAAGTAACTGGACCCCCGGGTTCTCCCTGGAGCCTCTGATGGCAGTGGGGCCTGCTGTCTTATCTAATGGATAACCAGGTTCTTATATTTAAGCAATTACATGCTGTTGGAGTCTTAGGATATTTTTGCCATTATAAGTTTATACAGGATATAATTGCCATTGTGAAATATCTGTAGATGTACCTTTGCATACATAAGTTATTGTGGATAAATTCTGGAAGTTGGATCAGTGGGTCAAAAGTTTCCACCCTCTACTGTGTACCAACTTGTCACTCCTGCTTCGGAGAGAAGAGACCCAGGGACCCTGTGTGGCAGGAAGGGCTGAGCCATCTGCCCACAGCTTAGCCAGCCTGGGAAAGATGAGAGACCCTGGTGGGAACAACTCTTAGAAGTAAGATCTAAGATGCGGATATAGACACCCCCATAGCATTGCGTCCACATGAGGTGGGCTAGGTACTCCTGTGGTGACAGGTTTGTCCTCAGGTGGAGAAAGTGCCCAGACTGATGGTCTGCACCCGCCCTCCGTGCTGCCTGGGAGAATCCACATCCGCAGTTATGGAGCAGGAAACCCAAGAGACAATGGCTGAGCCCACACAGTGCTCAGACCTCCACCCACCTCCAGAAAGGTCTGAGGCTCAGCCTTTCATGACCCCCTTGTCGAGCTCCTCCTTCTTAGAACAATGACTGGCAGCAGCAGCAGCTGCCTGGGTCTTGGGGTGACTGTGGAGCACTCATGTCAGTCCCTGATTGACTTGAGGCATGGGTGAAAACGGGCTGTGATTTTTAGTTAAAACTGAGAGGTGGGGGTTGCGTGTGACAGCTGCAAACCTTTGTGTGCATCCCTCAAAAGCAGTTCTTACAATCGACTGGGAGTCTCAGACAGCAGACGCAGGTTCCTTCACAACCACGTTTAGCTTATCTATTGCAAGGGCTTAGCCGCTGTCTGGTTATCTTGCATTCCAGGGCTCGGAGCCGGAACCCAAATTTCCTATATAGCATACTCTTCCTGCATGGATTAGGATGTATTTATTATTTGACTCTGGTACATCTATTTTATTAGTTCTAATGTGCTTAATCTTATTTAAAGCTTTATTTGTATCTTATTTTTGCTTCAATGGTCTCTCCTCAAGTCATAGAATCTTATTGTAGGTTTTTGTCCATTAATTTCACCTCTGGGTTCTCAAATGGTTTTCAAAACCAATAAACATGGTTCAAGAGTGTTTTTACTCAAGTGTTCTCACTTCTGAGTGGAGCAGTCACCATTTATAAACAGGGGCTTGAAGCTCAAAGAGGTGCCACGAACCACTGTTATACTTAAAATTAGGTCAATAAGACTGGAAGGAGGGATACATCACTATTTGATTAAGTTAAATACTCAAAAAATAAAACATTTGTTGGCACTATATACGCCTAAGAGAGGACTTGGCATGTTTAAAGACATACACTGCAGTGATACATTTAGGAAAGACTAAATTAAAAAAAAAACAAACATTCAGAATCACATTCGAACTTTACACAGAACCACTCCACGTCTGCCACTGATGGGTCAGTCTCCAGGTTTATAAGTTAACACAAGTGGTTTCCATGGGTTACCACAGGGATGTCACACACTCCCTGGCTGGAGAGAACCCACAAAAACCATCCTGCAGACTCTGGGAACTGGCTGGAGGTTGGCGTGTGGGAAGACACAGCCCAGCTGAGAGCTGGCTGGGTGTCAGGAGCACCAGGTCCTCACCCTGGTGTGTGAGGCAGGTGTGACTTCACCCCTTATCTCTGTGAGGAAACAGAGCCCAAGGCCTGGGAAGGATGGGACGGGTCTGTGCTAACACCTCTAAGGGCACTGTGATCAGTGTGGTGGGTGCAGAATTGGGGGTGGGGGAAGGATAGTGATCAGTGGGTATGGCGCGGCCCCTGCCCAGGAGTTGGGTCATTGCTACAGCCTCTGGACCTTATTGAAGATGAAGCCTTGCTCATCATCCAATACATGTTCATTGAGTACCTGCACATGGTAGGGAAAGTTCTAGACGTTGAGGAGGAGACCCTGAACAGGTCAGACCTAGAGATGATGTCCTAGTGGACAAGACCAATGGTGATCAAGTGATGGAACCATGGACATGGTGACGCCAGATGGTGATGTGTGTTCTGAGGACCAGGATGCAGGGCAATGTGATAGACTCTGTGTGTGTGTGTGTGTGTGTGTGTGTGATGTGCAAGAGTGTGTGTGTAAACATGAAGAGTTTGTGTGGATTTGTAAGTGGGTGGGGTATGTGTGGATGTGAATGAGTATGTGTGAGTGTGCAGGGGTGCATACATATCTCTAGGTATGGAGGTGTGCATATATGCGTAAGTGTGTAAACATAATACAGGTGTGTTTATATGTGTGAGTATGTTTTGGGCTTCCCAGGTGGTGCTAGTGGTAAAAAACACACCTGGGAATGCAGGAGAAGTAAGAGACGCACGTTCCATTCTTGGGTTGAGAAGATCCTTTGGAGGAGGGCATGGCAACCCTCTCCAGTATTCTTGCCTGGAAAATCCCATGGACAGAGGAGCCTGGTGGGCTACAGTCCATAGGATCACAAAGAGTTGGACATGACTGAAGTGACTTAGCACACAGCATGTATCTACACACACTAATTCTAAGGTAGAACAGGGATCAGTGAAAGCCTTTCTGAGGACTGACAGTTAAGGTGAAGTCTTTGGGAAAATGATGGAAGAAGGAACAGCAAGTTGAGAGGAGCTGAGTGGGAGCAGGTGAAGTCTCAGAGGATAAGATGCAGGAGACAAGGCGGGTGGGGCAAGGTCGTGTATGGAACTGGGGGGACATCAACTAAGACACGTTCTAGGGATCAACTCTCCAGGACTTATAAGATTCTGGGTGTGGGACGTGATGCTAATGGGGAAACCATGGATGAAGCCCGAACCTCTGCCCTGAACACGAAGGCAGCTTTGCTGTCAAGATGGGGATCATATGAAAGAAAAACATCCCAGGACAGGGTACATGCCAGCAAAATCCTGATGGTCACATGGTCGGACGCTTCCTCAGCAGCCCCAGGATAAAGGGCTGTGAACATTTCTAGAATTTCAATAGCCCCAAGCTCCAGATCCCCAGTGGGTCTTTTCAAGTCTGCCTGAGAACTTCAGAGAATTCTTTTTATCCTCTACCAGCGATGGATTATTCACATAGCTTCCAATGGGCCTTCTTCATTTCTGTGTAATAGGTCCAGACACTCCCCAGAAATTATTTCATTAGTGGCCTCGTTTTCAGCCTCACATGACTTTATCAAGTTTTCTCTTAGGAATTAAAATGTTATGTCTCCTCTCCACCTGATGGTGACTTCATTGCAGAGTTTAGTTAGCTTTGCTGCAGTGCTTCATGAGGTTGCTGATTGTGTGCATCTAACCACAGACAGTTTTTCTCAATGTGACCTTTGTACACTCCCGGGAATTGTTGAAGGCATGCCCCTGGAAATGTGAACCTTTTCTCTCCAAATATGCACACCACAGGGACCAGGGACCAGGGAGGGGACATTCTACTGCTGGGAAACACAGGGGCTTGGGGTGTGGACATGGTGGGGGCTGAGTGAAGACTGCTGTGGGTCCTGGGAAGTCAAAGGAGGGGTGGGGTAGCAGGTCAGACTGAGAGGAGGTGGAGAGAGCTCTCTGCCCCAGGACTGGATCCTCTGAGGTGTGCGACATGAATGGGCCACAACAGATCTGACCTTAGAGATGTCCCTCTGGAGGCCTGGGAGGGAGGCGCTGCTGAGTTTGTTAAACAGGAAATTTTCCAGGGCAGTGATTGTAAAGTGCGGGACCACAGGCTAGGAGACTCCCAGATGCTTAACCTGGCCTGCATCTTGCCCCGTATCCCTCAGAAACAGTGCTGCGCTGCTTGTAAGGCAATTAACCCCCAAACCATGAGCTGTTTCCTTGAGTAAAGGACAAGCTCATTACTACGTTATTTTTGTCTTTTGCTAAAAGGGATGTCACAATCATCACCTCATCTTAAATGTTTTCCATAGAAGTTTGCAAAGTTGTGTCACAAACACGCCACTGTTTTCACGACAGCACCTCATGGTGGGAACTTCTAGGTGACGGGACAGCAGACATCACAGTCACTTTCCTCACGGTGTCCCATTAGCTGGAGTGTTCATAGGCTTGTTACACTCAGAGCTCTTGTTAGGGAGGATGGTGTCATTCCCACAAGAAGGCTTCAGAGTCAGGGCAGAACCAGATCCCCTGGTGAAGGCTCCTGTGTTCGGCTATGGATCACCTGGCCCGGCAGCATGGCTGCGCTCTACCAAACTCAGACATGCTGGTGGGAGCCCTTGGGCTCTGGTCTAGTTCCTGTAAACTCGGGGGGCACAGAGGTCACCCCAGAAACCTGGAACAGAAACTCACATGGGCAGAGGCTGGAGGCGGAGGACAGGGCGCATCCTTTCTGGGGCTGGTAAGGGAAGGGGCATCGCAGAACGGGAAGCTGGCTCCCCAGGCTGACTGTAGGGTATAGAGTGCAGTCCTCGGGGGACTTGAGGCTCTTATTCCTGAAGCGAGGATCCCTGCAGGACGCCGATCCAAGCCAAGTTGCTGGGAAGGCTGTTCAGTCCGAGCCTGGGTCTCGCTGACTGAACACGTGCTTGGGAACCTGGTCGACAGGTGTCATCTGCTCCAGGTGACGGTCCCAGAATAAGCATCCATTCTCTGGGTGAAACTGACAAAGGCAACCCACACTGGGTAACTGGAGCATTGGACCTGCGTTCCCCTTCCCAGACCCAGATCTCAGAGACAGACTCAAAGGCAGGTCTCCCGGGTCAGCCTAGGACCCTTTCCTGCAACTGTGAGCCCACTTCAGGCAAAATCCCTTACATCACTGAAGGACAGGAACACAGACCACCTGGGATGTGTCCACTGGTGCACTGATTATTTAGAGCTATCTGCATGGAAGACACAGCAAATGCAGGGAGGGCTTTTGCTGAACCCCCTTATCTGCCTAAAGTCAGGTCCTTCCAGGAACTCAGCTGTCACAGATCCCCTCCTGGAAGGCTCACCAGTGGGGATGGTTGACTCTTGTCACAGGAGAGGAGATACCTCATCTAGCAAAGCTTGTCATAAGCTATCCTACCTCCCATTTGTTCTTCCAAGGTCCCCACCATCTTTCCTAAAGTACCCTTCACCCTCCCCTGAGAGGCCTACATCTCCTTCCCCTTTCCTTTCTAAGATCATTTTTAGTCTTTATTCTAAGTCAGCTTGGGAGAATTACTCATTTTCCTGGGTGTCTACCGTGCATGCTGAGGTGCATATGTTAATAAAGTTCTGTTTGATTTTCTCTTGTTAAACTGTCTTTCATTATAGGATTCTCCGTCAAGGAGAACACAGGAGGGTAGAGGGAAAATATTAGTCCTCTTTACATCGGCAAGCTTAACAAGCTAGCCCTTTCTCACGTGGAGCTCTCCTGGCTGATGCTGACTCTTCTGTTTTCAATTAAGCTTGTTGATTTAAGGGCAAGGCTCCCTTTGCTGATGGCTGTGCAATAGTAATTAGTATTGAGGCTGCAAAGAGCTTTATTTGGGAGTCGCAGATTCAGGTAAAACCAAACAGAGTTCCAGGGAAGAGAAAGAGTCACGAGTTTATAAAAGCCAAAGCCAGGAGGTTGCTCAAGAATTGTGATTCACTGTGATTCAAGAAAGGACATATTTGTGCCCTAAGGGATAGGCTGTCATGAGCTATTTTAGGGTAATAGCCTGATAAATATCTTGAGTTTCTGGCACATATTATGAATGCCTGCATTAAGATAGTAAATGATCAAATAAACCTTAATTATGTCAGACTGGTTCATAATAATTTTCAGGTCTACTACATTCTTCTACTCCTCTGTACATTCATCCTATTAATTTCTGAGAATTCAATATTGAAACATCAACTAAAAAATCTTAATTTATCTACTTAAACAGTTGTAATATATAGTGGAGCTATATGTAACTTTGTTCTGTATTTTCCAAGTCGCCTGCAAATGAGTGATCATTTTTCATAACTTACAAAATAAAAAAGAAAGATTAAAAAGGCAGTAAGTGGTCAAAAGATCAGATTCCATCTGGGCTGAAACATACATAAGTCATACTTCCCTAATGGCCTCCCAGCTCCATTTTAGGGAGCTCTCTTAGAAAGTCACGTGCCACAGTATAGAGAAACAGGTGGTTATGTGAGAGTTATGCTTTTGGAGAGTTTACAGCCATATTTGAGCAACAGGGATCCATCTAGGAAGTGAGCTGTAAATGGCATTCAAAACAGAAGTTCATGGATCATCACTGGGCTTCCCAGGTGGCACCAGTGGTAAAGAACCCACCTGCCAAGGCAGGAGACATAAGAGGCGCAGCTTTGATCCCTGAGTCAGGAAGGTTCCCTGGAGGAGGAAATGGTAACCCACTCTAGTATCCTTGCCTGGGAAATCTTACGGACAGAGGTGAGCTACAGTCCATGAGGTTGCAAAAAGTCAGAGATGACTTAGCGAATAAAATGACAACCATCTTGAGATGCTATAATAATGTCAAGAACCATTTTGTTTTGTAAGACTGTCTTTATCATTAAAGATGTTTCAGAATTTTAAAGATTTGTAGCTTGTTGGGGAAATTTGGTTAAAGCTTGTATGTGAGTAATGACATTTTCAAGTTCCAGTGAGGGAAAAAAATAGATACCAAATGGCAAACCTAGCCCATCCTGCTTTTTAAAAGGAATAATTTTCAGAGGTTGTGTTGAGAGTTGTGTGAATATGCGCTTCAGTTCAGGGAAGTCCTGTGATACAACATCCTGTCCACCTTGGAGGGACCGAGTCTATTTTCTGTGTCTCCTGGGAGGAGAGGAAAATGTCTGACAGATGCATAAACAGGTTTTCCTAGGTTATAGTTAGGACAATTTTGACATCTCTGATAAACTCAGGAAGCTTTCTTTGGGCCTCCAATAGCATTGCTTTCCCCATTTTATCATTATCTCTAATGAGTTAATTCATATGTGTGATTCAAAATTTATTTTTACATTAAAGATCTGATTCATTAGAACGGAATTGACAATGAAAATTGGTTATCTTTGTGACACACATAGTTTTAACGTAATAAAAAGAATTATGACTGATAACATACTAGGACATATCCGAATTTTGGGAGTTTCCTGTAATTTCTAGAACATTTATGTTAATAACATTTATCCATACAGTACAACCTAAGAAGATTTATCATCCTTTATTTGACGATGCTTTCCTTGTCATTTAGCCTACCAAATAAGCCTGATTAGTTTAATGTCTCTTTTATAAACAGAGAAAATAAATCTTTTGAGGTATTCCAGGGACCCCTCTGGAAAACCTCAAAGTTATTTCCAAGTTAATAAGACTTCAGTTAGAATGTGATTTTTGGGGAGCTTATAAAAAATATCAAAAGTTTTAAAAACATTTGATCAAATAGGATCTCAGGTCACTGAAAAACAATATTTAGTTATCCATTTATTCAAAGTGGCAAAGATGTCATTATCAGGCAAATACCAAAATGATTAAATAGTTGTAAAGAGTCTTTCCTACAAGTTGTAGAATCTTTGTTTTTCTATACAGATTACATCAAAAGTAAAACCTTTGCCCACAATTTCTCATTAAGAGTAGACCAATAATCTAAAACACTTTGTTCTTCTAACAGAGAGAAAAAATCATATTTTTATACCAGCTTTTGATATTGAGTCATTTACTCAATTAAGTTCATTCCAATCTCAACCAGTCCTGACCACACATGAAATTCTCTTCCAAAGATTTCTTTTTAATAAACCTTCTTTTACCTAAAACACACATTCTGCTTTCCTTGTATGTGTAGATATTCCTTTTCTTCCTCCCTCCCTCTCTCCATGCCTCTATATATATCTTTAATCACATATATTAGAAAATTTAAACCCCAAGAAACTTGATTTCCAGTGAGAACTAAAAGGGAAGCAATTTTCTTTTATGTTAGTATTCTATAGGTTGGCAAGTTTATATGTTTGATAATTTCTAGAAATATGCTTTCTCATAGAAAAATTTCACTGTGGCACTGAACATGTTACTAAGTGCCCCAAATACCTTTTGTTTCTCTGAAAAACTGCCTATGTTTATCTGCCTGTGTTCAGTAATTAATGTTTTGGTATCACATATTATTTAGGAATGGGCTACATATTGAATGACTTTAACTTAACTCATTATTTAACTTAATTTAGCAAAATTCTAAGGGTGAAGTTACCAAAGAGATTTGGGAAGCTATTTTAAGTTGATATTTAAGTTGATATATCACAAAATATAATTATTCTTAAAACGTTCACCTAAAACTCTTATTCAATTTATGTTAATTTATGTTCTTATGAAACACAAGTAGATGTTTTTCTGGAATTCCCTTGCTTTTGCTATGATCCAGTGAATGTTGGCAATTTGATCTCCGGTTCCCCTGCCTTTTCTAAACCCAGCTTGTACATCTGGAAGTTCTCAACTCAAGTACTGCTGAAGCCTAACTTGAAGGATTTTGAGCATAACCTTACTAGCATGGGAAGTGAATGCAATTGTCTAGTAGTTTGGACATTCTTTAGCATTGCCCTTCTTGGGAATTAGAATGAAGATTGACCTTTTACATTCCTGTGGCCACTGCTGCTATGAAATGACAGGGTGATTGCTTCTTGGAAGGAAACTATGACAAACCTAGACAGTGTATTAAAAAGCAAAGGCATCACTTTGCCAATAAAGGTCTGTATAGTCAAGGCTATGGTCTTTCCAGTAGTCATGTACAGATGTGAGAGTTGGACTTGAAGAAGGCAGAGTGCTGAAGAATTAATGCTTTCAAACAGTGGTGCTGGAGAAGAAGACTCTTGAGAGTCCCTAGGACAACAAGAAGATCAAACTAGTCAATCCTGAAGGAAATTAACCCTGAATATTCATTGGAAGGACTGATATTGAAGCTCCGATACTCTGGCCACCTGATGCAAAGAACCGACTCACTGGAAAAGACCCTGATGCTGGGAAAGATTGAAGGCAGAAGGAGAAGAGGGCAACAGAGGATGAGATGGTTGAATGGCATCACTAATTCAACAGACATGAATGTGGGCAAACTCGGGAGATGGTGAGATGTCAACAGGGAAGCCTGGTGTGCTGCAGTCCATGGGTTCACAAAGAGTCAGACACGACTGAAGGGCTGAACTTATTTAAGTATTTTTCTGTACAAATTTCATAACAGAGATAATATAATATTACTTGACTTTTAGTAAACCTAGATACAATAAAAGTGTTATACTTAATGTTGCTAACTCTGAAGAAATGTTTATATTAATTAAACCAACAGACTTAAACTAGCTATAATATTGAATACTTTCCCAGATCAAGTGAACCCAAAACTCATTTGGGTTGCTTTTTTAATATATTTCTGAGAAGTTTATATAAGTGCTTGTTGGTTTAATCTAATTAGAACTCTTTTACAAATTAATTTTGGCAATACCATTTTGGAGGTATAAAAACACCATTTTAAAAACATATATGCATAGACATACATACATATAAGGATACACAGAAATCTCATAGTTTTCATTTTAAAAACTTAGTCATGAATCAGGTACAATACAAAATTCATTAGTTTATAAATAACAGTTGAAATAAGTAAGTCCACCTGCTCAGATGGCTAAAGTCTTTCATTATGTGTGGAGAAGACTTTAAGATCTGTATTTGTCCTTGACAAAGAATTTTAAGAAGGCTATTTGGGCAAGAGAGTCTTTTTAACAGTTTATATATAAAAACACCTTGCTCCTTTTCTTTTTTCTTCCAATCTTGGGAGTTGGAGGTGGTCTAAATAAGAGTTCCCAGAGAGGTTACAAGCCTTTTGAGACAAATAGGGGAGATTTTGGGGTTGTTGAAAAAGAATCTGTGGATTTTAATTGCATTGAACTGCATGTCCAGTTTTGCAAAGATTTATAAGGTATAACTTAAATGATAAATATGTTGATCCACCCATATGACTACATTATACCTGATTTGAAAGGGACAGTCATTACAGGGGGTGGGCGGTATGGCTAGTCTTCTGCAAGGGCTCAACCTCAGTGTTAGAACAAGAAAGGTCAGAGAGAGAGATGAATTGCAAGAAGGAGAGCCTTGTGGGGACAGTTAGAGGAACAGAAAGGAGCAGAGGGAGCCAGAGAGAGAGCTCTCAGAAACCTCACAGGATTTTTCCAACTGGGAAATCCTTTGAGATAATAGTAAGTTAGTTACTTTGAGGGAAGTAATAGTCAATTCATTTGGGGCCCTCAAAATAGCAATTGCAATACGCTTCCCATACTAGTCTTATCCTATAGGTTTTTTTTCCCCCCAATTGTGCATGCAAATAGACTAATTTAGAAATCTCAAACGAGCCCCAAGTAAACCAAAAGAGTTTCAAGTTGTTGTGGGTAATTTCAGTCCAACATCTGAGAAATATGCAAGAGGAAGTTTTCAAATGAGCTGGAATTATGGATGATGACTGTCCGTCAGCCCTTAGACATTGATCTCCTCATAAGAGTACTCACAAAATGAAGGATTTACTTCCCAGATAAAGCCAACACCAGATAAACCCCAGTAACTCAGAATCTTGACCAAAATGGGAAGTTAGAAACCCGAGAGGACTTACTCCCAAGACCCATGGCTGCCGAGGAGATGATTGAATGATGATGAGGACCTGTCAGAGGTGGCTCACTCACGTTCATGGTGGTGTTGGAGGTAGAGGTCTGGATCCCCCTTCTGACACCATGTAATGCTGAAAGTTAATTGGTATCAAAACTACAAAGAATAATAAGATTTGCAGTTTTGGAGACACAAATTTGGACAAATGGAAAGAGTGTTCCAGAGAAAAGAAAGAGTCAGAGGCTTATAAAGGCAAAAGCCATAATGTTGTTCAGGAATTATGATTGATTCTGGTGCAATAAAGGAAATACTGTCTTTAAAGAATATGTTGTCACAAGTTACTTTAGGAAAAGAATCCAATTAAGTAGCTAGAGTTATTTTAAAGTAAGGGTCTGAGAGTATCTGGAGTTTCTGGAAGATTGGTTTTGGATGCCTGCGTTAAGATAAGACATGTGGATTCGATCCCTGGATGAGGAAGGTCCCCTGGAATAGGAAGTGGCAACCGGCTCCAGTATTCTTGCCATGGAAAATTCCATGGACAGAGGAGCCTGGCAGGCTACAGTCTATGGAGTCACAAAGAGTTGGACATGACTGAGCAATTGAGCACACATGCACATTAAGATAGTAGTGGTCAAAACGGCAGATTCTACCCAGGCTGAGATGTGCGTAAGTCACACGTCCTTAATGACCTCCTGGCTCTCAGCAACACCAACTCCATTTTCACTTCCTCTCACATGTTGGAGGCACTGTTGCTGTGGAAGCAGACACAGCTCCTCTTCC
This sequence comes from Cervus elaphus, assembly GCF_910594005.1. NCBI lineage: Eukaryota > Metazoa > Chordata > Mammalia > Artiodactyla > Cervidae > Cervus > Cervus elaphus. Next base: position 26,346,200 of record NC_057819.1, read on the forward strand.
TAGAATCTAAAGAATGAGTCCCGTTTCTCTGGGTAGAAACTTCAGTGCCCACGACCAGATGAGAATTCCAGATAACAAATTCTAATTGAAGAGGAGTGAGTGGGGGTCAGTGGTCACAGTGAAAGTCCTGCCCAAGTCTAAGACATAGCCTTTGGCTTCAGACACCTTCTGACAGTCAAGACTTCTGAGGGCACCCCTCTCAGGCGAGGACTCTCATGTAAGGAACCCCCAGTGGAGGACTCTGCAGGTGCAGACCCAGAAGAGCAGTCCTTGGGGTCTGAGCCCAAGGGCTTGACAGGTGCAGCAGCCATGAGCCATGGGCCAGCCGACAGACAGATGGATGGGGCCCCTGCTCTCTCCCTCAGACCATTTCTCTGCCTGCAGGATGGAGCTGACGCATCTCCAGAGAACGGAGTTGGACCTGCTCCTGCACCCACAGTCAGAGGACCCTGGGTCCCCGCAGCTCCCTGTCCTCTGTTCCCCTGGTGCACTCAGGGCCAGTTGTGGGGCAGGAAGCCACTGCGGCAGGTTTCATCCACTGTTCACACCTGCATGAGTCACCAGGTGAGTGGCTTTGCGGGAAATGCAGCCCTGAGGGTGGGTCTGAGCCTCCCAGGGGCCCTTCAAACCCTGCTCTGGGTGTCACCTGAGCTGCGCCCAGGGATGAAGGGCAGGTGAGTTTCCTGTTCTGTGGCTGTCACTGCAGATTTGAGCTGCAGAAGGGGCAGTTTGAACTCCAGGCAGGAATAATGGAGCTCCTTTGTGGAGAGGGGCTCAGAGGTTTCCAGAATACAGAGCAGACCTCCTGCCTCTGCCCAACCTGAGGTTGGAACCACAAGGTGACTGGGTCCCCAAACCCCAGTGCCTGTGGGCGCCACATCAAGGATCAGTAGAGACCAGACTGCAGATGAAGATTCAGTCAGGTCCCGCAGCACAAATGTCGATGCAACAGTTGGAGGCTGGGAGCATGCAAAATGCAAACACACCATCTAGCAGATGCTTCTTTCCCCTCTAATCCCCATCTGAGCTGTCAAAGGGGCCCCGACACCTGACTTGAGGGGGCGGTGGGGTGTTTACTCTGCCTCTGAGGCTGCAGGAGGGAAGTACGGGGAAGTCTGTAGGGAGAGGCAGCAACTGGAGCAGGAGTCCTGGGATACCTCCCTGTTCAGGGGGAACAGCTGGGAGGTGGTGTACAGGGGCTCTGCTGGGGGCCAAGACTCAGAATAGGCAGGAAGCTGGGGGTAGAGGATGGAGCAGAGCCACCTGCAGAGCTGCGCTGGGATGAGAGGTGAGGATGGCTGACCGGGGCCCCTGGGGAAGTTGTTTCTCACAATCCCGTGAAGGGACTGCTTCATGGGTGGTGAGCTCCCCGTCACTGGGAGCATACAAGCAGAGATGGAGGAACTGATCTGCAGCTCAGTCCTTGGGGAGAAGCTGGACTAACAAGGTTGCTTCCCATCAGGTTCACTGATGATCAATCTTGGAATGTTTAGGAAGCCTTAGCATTTTACTGTTTGGCTCCTCCTTGCAGAGTCTGACTCAGGGTCTGGGATGGGGCCTGAGGACCCCCTTGCCTCTGCATGTCCTCTCAGGTCTGAGAGTCTTGATTCCTGGGGTGTAAGAGCCCAGGCCTGAGACTGGCCTTGGACCCTGCCTCATGCAGAGAGGGTTCCAGGAGGGCAGGGTCTCTATCCTGGTGCTTGGAACAGCTCTGGCTCCAGGCAGATTCTCATGCAGTGTGTATTGACATATTGGGCTCGATGCTCTGGTAACTCCCTCTCCTCGGGTGCAAAGTGTTTCCCGCCTGCCTTCTGCCTGGGGTTGCCCATGACAGCCTCTGCCTTGGTGGTGGGTCTGATTTGCAATGCAAATAAATTTTAAGCAAGGTGTAATGAGTCTCAGAGCCCTTGGTCAGCTGCTGTATCTTGCATTATTTAATGGCAAGGGCTATCTGTGAGCAAGTCCACGCATTATCTAAGAAAAATCTGAGTCATTATTTTAAAATACTTTATTTTTTTAAGTGTAGTTTTAGGTCCACAGCAAAATTGAGGGAAAGGTACAGAGATTTCCCATATACCCCCTGCCCACCTCTCATACACAGCCACCCCCAGTAGCAAAACCCCCTACCACAGTCCATAGTTTATATTACATTTCATTCTTGCTACTGTACATTCTGTGAGTTTGGACAAGTGTAATGACATGTGTACATCATTAGAGCATCATACAGAACTCTACCCTAGGAATCCTCTGCACTTTGCTTGTTTATCCCTTCCTCCCACCTCAACCCCTGGCAATGACTGATATTTTTAGACTTGCCACAATTTTGCCTCTTCCAGAATGTCATATAGTTGGAATCTTACAGTAGGCAGCATTTGCAGATGGTTTCTTTCACTTAGGAAAGTGCAATTAAGGTTCTTCCATATATCTTCTGGACTTGATAGCTCATTTATTTTTTCCAGCTTTAATGAGATATAACCAACATATTAATTTGTGCAGGTTTAAGGTGTACTTGGTATTCTTGCCTGGAGAACCCCCATGGCAGAGGAGCCTGGTGGGCTACAGTCCATGGGGTTGCAAAGAGTCGGACATAACTCAGTGACTCGGCACAACACAGCACATAGCATATACTTGGGCTTCCCAGATGGCGCCAGTGGTAAAGAACCTGCCTGCCAGTGCAGGAGACTTAAGAGACGCAAGTTCCATCCCTAGGTCGGGAACATCCCCTGGAGAAGGAAATGGCAACCCACTCCAGTAATCTTGCCTGGAAAATCCACGGACAGAGGAGCCTGACAGGCTATAGTCCATATAGTCCATGGGGTTGCAAAGAGTCAGACACAACTGAAGTGACTTAGTGTGCATGTATGCATGAGCATTGTGGGTTTTAAGTTTTCTAAGGTGTAGTTACAACCTGCTGATTTAAAACACCTATATATTGCAAAAGCTAAAACTTCTATCACATCACATAATTACCGTTTCTTTTTTTGAGGTGAGAACATTTCAGATTTACTTTCTTAGCAAATTTCAATTATATAGGGATCCGGTCCCATCACGTCATGGCAAATAGATGGGGAAACAGTGGAAACAGTGGCTGACTTTATTTTTCTGGGCTTCAAAATCACTGCAGATGGTGATTGCAGGCATTAAATTAAAAGACGCTTACTCCTTGGGAGAAAAGTTATGACCAACCTAGACAGCATTTTGAAAAGCAGAGACATTACTTTGTTAACAAAGGTCCGTCTAGTCAAGGCTATTGTTTTTCCAGTAGTCATGTATGGATGTGAGAGTTGGACTATAAAAAAAGCTGAGCACTGAAGAATTGATGTTTTTGAACTGTGGTGTTGGAGAAGACTCCTGAGAGTCCTTTGGACTGCAAGGAGATCCAACCAGTTCATCCTAAAGGAGATCAGTCCTGGGTGTTCATTGGAAGGACTGATGCTGAAGCTGAAACTCCGATACTTTGGCCACCTGATGCGAAGAGCTGATTCATTTAAGAAGACCTGATGCTGGGAAAGATTGAGGGCAGGAAGAGAAGGGGACGACAGAGGATGAGATGGTTGGATGGCATCACCGACTCAATGGACATGGGTTTGGGTGGACTCCAGGAGTTGGTGATGGACAGGGAAGCCTGGCTTGCTGTGGTTCGTGGGGTCCCAAAGAGTTGGACATGACTGAGTGGCTGAACTGAACTGAATATAGTATTATTAACTATGAGACATGCTTATTTTACATTAGATCCCCAGAACTTACTGATCTTATAACCGGCAGTTTATAGCCTCTCACCAATATCTCCCCATCCCTGAGCCCCTAGTAGTCACCATTCTACTGTCTGCTTTTATGATTTTTGTTTTTTTTTTGAGTCCATGTATAAGTGATATCATACAATATTCATCTTTCTCTATCTGAATTTTTTCATTTTGAGTAATCCCCTCAAGGTCCATTCATATTGTTGCAAATAAGAGGATTTCCTCTTTTCTCATGCCTGAATAATATTCATATATATATATATATATATATATATATATATATATATATATATAAAATGTCTATCTATCTATCTATTTATCTGTCTATAATATTTGGGCTTCCCAGGTGGTACTAGTGGTAAAAAAAAAAAAAAAAACAAAAACAACCCACCAAAAACCTGCCTTCCAGTGCAGGAGATGTAAGAGACTCGGGTTCTATCCCTGGGTCAGGAAGATCCCCTGAAGGAGGGTATGGCAACCCACTCCAGTGTTCTTGCCTGGAGAATCCCATGGACAGAGGGCTACGGTTCATAGGGTCGTGAAGAGTCAGACACAACTAAAGTGACTTAGCACACTCCTATCTACCTATCTAATCTTCTTTATCCATCCATCCATCCACTGATGGCCCCTAAGATTGTTTCCATGTCTTGGTTACTGTGAAAGCTGCTGCCAAGCACATAGGAGTGCAGATATCTCTCTGAAATCCTGTTTTCATTTCCTCTGGACATATTCCCAGAAGTGGAATTACTGGATCACATGAAATTTCTATTTTGAATTTTTTGTGGAAACTCCGTGCCGTTTTCCATAATGGCTGTACCAATTTACATTCCTACCAATAGGCCACCATGGGTCCCTTTTCTCTAAGTCTTCACTGACACTTGATATCTCTAGTCTTTTTGATAATGGCTATCCAAACAGGTGTGAGGTGATATCTCATTGTGGTTTTATTTGCAGTTCCCTGATGATTAGTGAGGTTGAGCAAATTTTCACGTACCTGTTGGCCATTTAGATGTCTTCTTTTAAAACTGTTTATTCAGTTCCAAGCCTGTTTTTAAGTTGAATACATATATATATTTGTTCTTGTGTTGTATGAGTTCTTTATACATTTTGTATATTAACCCCTTATCAGATGTATGTTTGTCAATATAGGTTGCCTTTTCATTGTGCTGATTTTTTCTTTTGCTCTTTCTTTTTAGTTCCACTTATTAATTTTTGCTTCTGTTGCTTGTGATTTTAATGTAATATCCAAGGCATTGTTGCCAGGACCAATGTCAAGGAACTTCTTCCCTCTGTTTTCTTCTAGGAGTTTTATAATTTCAGGCACTATGCTTAAGTCTTTATTTTTTTTTTCTTTCTAAAAAATTTATTTATTTAAAAAAAATTATTTATTTTTTTAAATTTATTTTAATTGGAGGCTAATTACTTTACAATATTGTGGTGGTTTTTGCCATACAATCACATGAATCAGCCATGGGTGTACATGTGTTCCCCATCCTGAACCCCCCTCCCGTCTCCCTCCCCATCTCATCCCTCAGGGTCATCCCAGTGCACCAGCCCTGAGCACCCTGCCTCATCGAACCTGGACTGGTGATCTATTCCGCATATGATAATATATGTTTCAGTGCTATCCTCTCAAATCATCCCACCTAATCAGTTTCAAGCTATGTTTGTGAGTAGTGTAGGTTAGGGTTCTAATTTCACTCTTCTGCATGTAGTTACCCAGTTTTCACAATGCTGTTTATTAAAGAGACAATCCTCTCCCCATTGAGTAATCCTGGCCCCCATGTCAAAGATCAGTTGACCTGTATACGTAAGCGTTTATTTCTGGGCTCTCAATTTTGTTTCATTGGTTGATGTATTTAATTTTATGCCAGCATCATGAGACTTTGATTACTGTAACTTTGTATTACAGCTTGAAATAGGAAGTTTGTTGCCTCCAACTTTGTTCTTTCCTTGATATTGCTTTGGCTATTTGAGGTTTTTTGCAGCTCTGTACAAATTTTAGGGCTTTTTTATTTCCATGAAAAATGCCATTGGAATTTTGATAGGGATCGAATTGAATCTATAGATAATATATGATAATTTTAGCTATAGAATGGACATTTTAACAATATTAATTCTTCTAATTCATGAACACAAGGTATTTTTTCCATCTGTTTGTGTCTTCTTCATTTCTTTCACCAAATTCTTGTAGTTTTTATTGTGATTTCACCTCCTTGCTTAAAGTTATTCCTAAGTATTTTGCTATTTTTGATGGTATTGTGAATGGAATAATTTATTTTCTTTTAAGATATTTCATTTTTAGTGTATAGAAACACAACTGACTTCTGTGTGTTGATTTTGTATCTTGCAACCTTACTGAATTCTTTGATTAGTTCTAAATAGTTTTTGTTGGAGTCTTTCAGACTTTCTACACATAAAATCATATCATTTACAAACAGATATTTTACTTCTTCTTCTGTGATTTGGATGTCTTTATTTCTTTTTATTACCTGATGGCTTTGGTTAGGATTTCCACTAATAGATTGAATAAGAGTGGTGAGAGTGTGCACCCTTGTCTTGTTCCTGTCTTAGAAGAAAAGCTTTTGGCCTTTCACCACTGAGTATGATATTAGCTGTGGACTTGCCGTATATAAATTTTATTAGTTGAGGTACTGCTGCTGCTGCTGCTGCTAAGTCGCTTCAGTCGTGTCTGACTCTGTGCGACCCCATAGACGGCAGCCCACCAGGCTCCCCCATCCCTGGGATTCTCCAGGCAAGAACACTGGAGTGGGTTGTTGCTTCCTTCTCCAATGCATCAAAGTGAAAAGTGAAAGTGAAGTCAGTCATGTCCGACTCTTAGCGACCCCATGGACTGCAGCCTACCAGGCTCCTCCGTCCATGGGATTTTCCAGGCAAGAGTACTGGAGTTGGGCACCATTGCCTTCTCTGTAGTTGAGGCACATCTATGTCCAATTCACTGAAGATTTTTAAAAATCAGCAAAGGACACTGTATTTTGCCAAATGTGTGTTCTGCATATATTGAGATGATCATATGAATTTCATCTTCCATTCTGTTAATGCAATGTATCACATTTACTGATTTTTATATGTTGAACCATCCTTGCATTCCAGGGATGAATCACAGTTGATCATGATGTACAATGCTTTTAATTGTGCTATTGAATTAAATATGCTAATATTTTTATGACAATTTTACATCTAAATCCATCAGAGATACAGGTCTAGAGTTTTCTTGTGGTGTCTTTACTCGGCTTTAATATCAGGATAATCTTGGTCTTGTAAAAAGAGTTTGAGAATGCTTCTCTCTTCTATTTTTTGGATGGGTTTAAGAAAGATTGTCACTAATTATTCTCTAATTGTTTTGTAGAATTCACCAGTGAATCCATCTGGTTCTAACTTATTGTGTTTGGGGAGGTTCTTGATTACTGATTGAATCTTCTTACCCATTATTGATCTATTCAAATTTTCTTATTCTTTCTTATTCAATCTCAGTAGGTTGTGTATTTCTAGGAATTTGTTTATTTTTTCTTAGGTTATCCAGTTTATTGGTCTTTGATTATTCATACAATCTTTTGTATTTCTTTGGTATCTTTGGTAATGTCTCCTCTTTCACTTCTGATTTTATTTGGTTGAGATCTCGCTTTCTTTTTTTGTCTTAATCTAATTAGTTTTGCCAATTTTATTTATCTTTGTTAATTTTTATTGCTGGAAAAGGACAAAATAGATGGACATCTTATGCAATTGCAATGTGGACATCAACCTTTAGCTCATTTCTCTTTACCACTGAATAGCATTCCATTTTCCGTATTTACCACAGTTTACTTATCAGTTCACCTACTGAAGAGCGTTTTTGTTGCTTCCTAGTTTTGGCAATTATTAATAAAGCTGCTATAAATATCTTTGTGCAGGTTTTTGTGTTGACATAAGTTTTCATCTCCTTTGGGTAAACACTAAGGAGTTTCATTGATTGATCATATGGCAAGAATATGTAGGTTTTGTAAAAAAAAAAAACAGCAAACTGTTTTCCGAAGTGGCTATACTACTTTGCATTCCCACCAGCAATGTATAAGAATTCCTGTTGCTCCACATCATCTCTGATATTGTCACTGTTCTAGACTTTGGCCATTCTAATAGGCATGTTGTGGTACCTCATTGCTTTAACTTGCATTTATCTGATGACATATGACAAGGAGCATTTGTATATGCTTATTTGCCACCTTTATATCTTCTTTGGTGGGACATACAAGTCTGGGTCCCTGGACGGACCATTTTTTTTTTTCTTGTTTTCTTCTTTTTTATTCAATTTTTTAAAATTTATTTATTTTTTCAGTGGGTTTTGTCATACATTGACATGAATCAGCAATAGATTTACACGTATTCCCCATCCCGATCCCCCCTCCCACCTCCCTCTCCACCTAATTCCTCTGGGTCTTCCCAGTGCACCAGGCCGGAGCACTTGTCTCATGCATCCCACCTGGGCTGGTGATCTGTTTCACCATAGATAGTATACATGCTGTTCTTTTGAAATATCCCACCCTCACCTTCTCCCACAGAGTTCAAAAGTCTGTTCTGTACTTCTGTGTCTCTTTTTCTGTTTTGCATATAGGGTTGTCGTTACCATCTTTCTAAATTCCACATATATGTGTTAGTATGCTGTAATGTTCTTTATCTTTCTGGCTTACTTCACTCTGTATAATGGGCTCCAGTTTCATCCATCTCATTAGAACTGGTTCAAATGAATTCTTTTTAACGGCTGAGTAATATTCCATGGTGTATATGTACCACAGCTTCCTTATCCATTTGTCTGCTGATGGGCATCTAGGTTGCTTCCATGTCCTGGCTATTATAAACAGTGCTGCGATGAACATTGGGGTACACGTGTCTCTTTCAGATCTGGTTTCCTCAGTGTGTATGCCCAGGAGTGGTATTGCTGGGTCATATGGCAGTTCTATTTCCAGTTTTTAAAGAAATCTCCACACTGTTCTCCATAGCGGCTGTACTAGTTTGCATTCCCACCAACAGTGTAAGAGGGTTCCCTTTTCTCCACACCCTCTCCAGCATTTATTGCTTGTAGACTTTTGGATAGCAGCCATCCTGACTGGCGTGTAATGGTACCTCATTGTGGTTTTGATTTGCATTTCTCTGATAATGAGTGATGTTGAGCATCTTTTCATGTGTTTGTTAGCCATCTGTATGTCTTCTTTGGAGAAATGTCTGTTTAGTTCTTTGGCCCATTTTTTGATTGGGTCATTTATTTTTCTGGAATTGAGCTTCAAGAGTTGCTTGTATATTTTTGAGATTAATCCTTTGTCTGTTTCTTCATTTGCTATTATTTTCTCCCAATCTGAGGGCTGTCTTTTCACCTTACTTATAGTTTCCTTTGTCGTGCAAAAGCTTTTAAGTTTCATTAGGTCCCATTTGTTTAGTTTTGCTTTTATTTCCAATATTCTGGGAGGTGGGTCATAGAGGATCTTGCTGTGATTTATGTCGGAGAGTGTTTTGCCTATGTTCTCCTCTAGGAGTTTTATAGTTTCTGGTCTTACATTCGGACCATTTTTTAATTGAGTTTCTTATCTTCTTATTATTGAGTTTTAATAGTTCTTTGTATATTTTGGATAACGGTCCTCTATCAGTTGTGGCCTATCTTTAAAATCATTTGATAATATCTTTTACAGAACAGAAGTTTTAAATTTTGTCAGTTATTTCATCCATGAATCATGTCTTTAATATCATATCTAAAATGTCATCATCATACTTAAGGTTATTTAGGTTTTTTCCTAAGTTATCTTCTGGGAATTTTGTAGCTTAACAGTTTATATTTTGGATTATGCTCCATTTTGAGTAAACTTCTGTGAAATGTATAAGATCTATGTCTAAACTCAGTTCATTTTTCATATACCATTTTCTAGTACCATTTGTTGAAGACTTTCTTTGCTCCATTGTATTCCCTTTTCTCCTTGTCAAAGGTAGGTTGATTCTATCTATGTGAATCTATTTCTGGGCTCTCTATTTTGTTCCACTGATCCATTTGTCTATTCTTTTACCAATATCACACTGTCCTAATACAGTGCAATAGGTCCCCTACATACAAACCTTTAAGCTGTGAACTTTTGTTGTGCTTTCACACCAAAGAGATTCACGATGAAGGAAACTGCAAGGGGATTTTCTTTATTTGAGGAGGCATGATTAATTTCTAAGGCAAAAGATTCAAATGCAGAACAACACACAAAGGTTGCAGCAGCCTTCCAGAATACAATTCAGTGTTACCATGTCATCTATGATGAGAAAAAAAGAGCTACTACCCAGACATCACTGGATTGTTTTTTCAAGAGGGTAAATAGAATTGAATCCAGCAAAGAACCGGAACCTGTGCCATCAATGTCAGGTGTGAGCTAAATTGCAGCTTGCCCTCCACCTCTTATTGCTGACGATCCTTCCACTCTACCATCACCCACCTCCTCCCCCTCCTCCAATCAGTAACTTTTCTTGCTGTTCACTCAGTGCCAGCGCTTGTATGCCAGCTGCTTGCTGTACTGTACTCCTGTATTTTTCAAGGTACTTTTATGTAATATTAAAAATGTTTTCTTTATTTTTCATGTTTTTTTGCTTTTTAGGCATAATTGTGTGTAAACCTATTACAGTACAGTACTATATAGCCAGTTGTGTTAGTTGGGTACCTAGGCTATCTTTGTTGAACTCATGAACACATTGGACTTACGAATGTGCTCTTGAGATGGAATTTGTTCATACATATGGGACTTACTCTAATTTATATTAAGTCTTGAAATTCGGTAACATCAATCCTCTAACTCTGTTCTTCAATATCGTGTGGGTTCTTTTGCTTCTCCATGTAAATCTTAGAATCAGTTTGTCAATAATGATAATTTGCTTGAATTTTCCATGAGATTGAATTTAATCTATAGATCAATTTGGGAAAAAAGAACTAACATCTTGACAATATTGAATCTCCCTCTTTATGAAGATGGAATGAGTATCTTTCCATTTATTTAGTTATCTGATATTCATCAGAGATTTTTAGCTTTGCTCATGTATATCTTGTTATGTTTTGTTAGATTTATACCTAAGTGCTCAATTTGGGGCTTGCTAATGTAAATGGTATTGTGTATCAAATTCCACTTGTTAAAAGTGGGTCATTTTATGAAAATTAAAAAAGTATTAGCAAAGGCAATCATATAGATATGGTATGCAGAATGTGAGGGTTGGTCTAACTTTGAGGAAGATGGAGATGTGATCTTCTTATCCCAGACCCCAGCCAATTGTCAAGTGTGCTAGATACATCCACATGGTCAACACACCCCTAATTATTTCATCACTACACTTACCTGCCCTTCCTCTTGACTATCTCACTCCCAGACTCTTCCTCCCAGCAGGAGCCACAATTCCATTGTGTAGGCTCTGGCTCCTGACCTCCTCCCTTCCTCTGTCTCCCTGGTACCCTCCTCCTCCTCATTCTTCTCCTCCTTACTTCTCTCCTCCCTTCTTCTTTCTCCTTTTCCCTGCTACCCCAGACTCTCTTTAACAGGTCCCATTGCTATTGTCTTTCCCCACAAAGGTTTTCCCCCTTTGCCTTTCCCATAGGATGATATTTACTGGCAACAAGTCAAAGGCACCATGAACCAAAGGACTGGCAAGTGGGGGAGGGGAGAGAGAGAAGGAAGGGTGATAGAGACGAAGGAAGGGGAAAAGGGATAGAAATACAGGGGGAGAGAGGAACTCAAAGCCTTTGGACAGAAGTGACAGTCCATTCCCTCCACATTGATTTGGCTGAAGCAAGGTGAAGCTTGAGCACTTCTGAGTTGAGCAGGGAATATGTGGTCCTTTCCCAGGTATGAGAAGCTAATAAAAACAGTGGAGTCTGTTTCTTGTAATAGAGTGTCCTTGATTACCTCAGAGAATGGCTTATTTTTCCTTTTATTGAAATTCGATTACAAATCACAATCTACTGCACAATCTACTGCACAACCCAATAGATTTCCACCAGGGTGAGCACACCTGGGTGACCTGCACTCAGCTCAGAAAACAACCTTGAGTTGTTTTCTGGTAGCAAAAAACCCCTCCTGTCCCCTCCCATTCAGGACTTGCTTTGGTCTGGAATCCAGCAGATGGCAACTGTAATCAGAGAAACCACTATTCAGTGTGTCTGGAAAATATAATTAAAAGCAACAAATTAGAAATATGGAAGGACCTGTGTTGATAGAACTGTGGCTCTGGAATAGAAGGGTCTTCTGGATCTGTGCCTGAGATGGGTTGGTTCTAATTACAAATCCCACTAGGCTCTGTTTTCATTTGCCCTTTCATTGTCTATGGTTCTGGCTCTCTTTTCATTGCTTCATGTCACCCTTTTATTCATAAGGAATCAATCCACCAGAAAAACCAATTAAAAACTAGAAGAAATTAAAGGCATTTACTGTTACCATGTGAACATTTCTATAGCATTGGGAACAAGCAGCTTAAAGCCTACTCACATTAAAATTAAACAAATACTTTACATTCAGCGTTCATTTCCTTGGTCATATTTTGTGTTGTTTCTATGGAAACATGCAACATTTACACTAAAAGCAGCACTCTTCATGGTTTATGTACTTTTATGCCCAGTTCTGGATACTTCCACTAACATCTGAGTACTTCTTCAGTAAGGTTTGTCTCTGATGTATGGCATGCAGTGTCTAATGCAGCATCATTTTAAGCAAGTTTCATGGCAGGGAAACAGAAGTTTTGCTTCAGGGGCATCTGCGCTATATCTTTGGGGAGCAGAACAATGTGTCCCAAGATTCCTTCTGGTGAATGGTTTTGCATCTTTGTGGAAAATAGAAACAGACTTTTCAATGGCCTGCCTCCAGGGGAATTCAGCATCTGTCCCAGTTCTCATTCAACCAGCAAGAACAGACCTGAATTCCAATGGACAGTGGTGAGCTCAGACAGCTTATGATCAGAGATTGGAAAGAAAAATCCAAACCATCAACTCCACTTTTCAGCCAAGTGATACAATTAGATAATTAGATATTTCCCCTGTTGCCTCAAAAAGTAGAAACTATCAGGAGTGAGGCAGTACTCAGTAGAATCTATGGAAACAGGGGGCTAGCTAGCTGTGGGGTCTTGGTGGCAGCACAGTTCACCGCAGGGAAGGAGCTGGTGACAGTGAGATCTGTGATTATGAGAGATTCAGACAGTGGATCTATCACTGGGAAGCTCTGGTCGACTGGTAGCAAAGTGTGTGAGATACAGACATGAAGCTGCTCCGCCTTGGTCATCAGAGTCCAGTTCTGTGAGTCACTCAGTGTGGATACGTGGCTCTTCTGAGCATGCTTGTAGCATATAGAGACCCATGTCTTTCATACAACATGGCTCTTAAATGCAAACTGTCTCCCTTACCCGTTGCCCAGCTGGAGACACATGGATCTGGTCCATCACTGCAGGAAGACTGTCCATGGTGGGTGCATGAGAGATGCTGGGTCCTCCTCATACTGCAGTGCAGTGGCTCCCTAAGGTATGATGTCAAAGGCAACTTTGACTATTCATGATTATATTCCATGTACTCACTTTAGAATTTAACTTCTGAAAAAGATATGACTCACCTATTCCATGGAAAAAGTGTAAAGTTTTTCTAAAGGGACCGACTGCCTGAGGGAACCCTCTATAATTCTAGGGTCAGAACTGGAGCCTCAGGCCAAGTGATTAGGAACAGGAAGAATGTCTTGGCAGAAATGGTTGACACACTTGTAAAGGAGACTTCTATTAGCTCCATGTTTGAGGATGAAAGGGCATGTTATAACTAACACAGTGCATTTACTATAGGCCAGCACTGTTCAAATTAAATCCACACAGAAGCCTGCTCTGCAGATAAGGACACAGACACACAAAGAGATTAAGCAACTTCCTTGCTTCCTCCTAGCTTATAGACAACAGAGTGAGTGTAGAACCCAGTGTCTGTCTCCAGAATCTGTGACTTGACCACTATGCACCTGCTAAAGGAGCAGAACTCCAAGTTATTGATTTAAATGTGATCAAACCAGCTGGTCACCTTGGTCTGTCAAAATAGAGACTTCTCCCCAGAGGATTAAGAGTGAAAAGTTATTGGAGTCTAAGTCTCAGTGGAGGTCACTTTCTAGGAAGCAGCTCCCTTAGACAGGATCCCTTTTCCCGCATCTACCTCTGGGACCCTGGGTTGGTGCACTCAGCTGCCCCTGGAGGTGCAGAGACTCCCGCTCACAGCACTGTTTCTGTTGGATGAGTCACACCCTCCCAGAGGCACCCTGGACCCTGTGCCCACATCTGCCTCAGCTCTGAATCCCCAGTCCTCCCACTGCTCACAGCTAAGGAGGCGTCTGAGCCCAGCATAGTTCCCAATGGTCTCTCTCCTGTCTCATCCAGGGGATCCCTGCCTACCCTATCACCTACCACATCTCTGTATGGACATGCTTAGGGGCTGATATCCAGGCATCTATGTAAAAATTTCTTAAAACTTCCTTTTATGTTAACATTTGACCTGTAATTGAATCTATTCCCTCACTTTGGCCAAGGTGGGCCATAGGAAATATCATCTGGTCTAGCCTCCAACTTGAGTTGTCATCTTTGGGTTCTGGTAAAGGAAGACGTGCTGAAACCAGCCCCAGGGAAACCAGCTGGACACATTGTAAGAACAGAGATGACTCAGGTGCCTCCCACTCTCATTTCATCTGTGATAAAATGACTTCTGTGAGGCTCCTTTGTATTTTCATTATATCTGACCTTTATGTTAGTGGCAACTGGAAAGGTAATCACAGCTCAGCTAGTGAGGCACCAGCACCAGGCCTAGGGCCTTCAAAGAGTCTCAGATAAGGAAACGGAGACATGGAGATGTGATTTCATGTATGCGAGAGCTCCTTTAAAGGGACGGGGCTGTGAGTTCGGGGTTAGATGCTCTGGATTCCAATCCAGACCCTTCTGCAGTAAAAATGATTGTCAGGTGGTCAAGACGGCAGAGCAGGAAGACCCTGAGGTCACCTCTTCCCATAAGCACCAAAATTACAACTCTTTGCAGAGTAACTATTGATGAGAGCAACCTGAGGACTAGAAGAAAATATTTTCCACAACTAAAGACATAAAGAAGGAACCACCATGATACGGGTAGGAGGGGAGAACCACAGTATAGTAAAGACCCATACCCCCAGGTGGGTAACCAACAAATAGGAAGATATTCACAATGGCAAATGTTCTCTTTACGGAGTGAGGGGTCCAAGCTGGGGCTCTCCAGCCGAGGGGTCCTCTGGGACCATGAAACACCAGAATATCTGGCTTTTGAAGGCCATCAGGACTTATACGTAGGACAGCTGGAAGCTATAGGAAACAGTGACTTCACTCTTAAAGAGCTCACACAAAGGCTTACATGTCCTGAATTTCAGAACAGAGGCAGTAATTTGAAAGGAGCCTGGATCAGACCCACCTGCTAATCTTGGAGAACCTCCCGGAGAGGCAAGAAGCAACTGGAACTCCCATTGGAGACACAGTTGCTGGTGTCAGCCATTTGGGGAAGTTTGTTTTACCATAAGGACACTGAAGCTGGCAAGAGACATTTTAGGGTCCTCTCTCTAGTCTTCAAGCCCACCAGTCAGCTGGCACAATTACTAGGAGACTCTTGACTGGCGGGGACTCAGCCCCATTCCCTCATGGGGTAGCACCAGCCCAGGGATCTTCCAAGCCTCCCTAGACACAGCCCTGTCATCAGTAGGTCAGCCCTGGGACATCCCTCCAGGCCAAGCAGCCTACAGCCCAGGCACCATCCTTGGACACTGGTGAGCCAGCCCCAGACTCGGGAATCACTGCATACCACAGCCAGACACCCTGGGATTCAGCCCTGACCATCAGTGGGTCATTGGGTCATCCCGAGGACTCCCAGTACTGGACAGATAGTCATGCAAGGACATGACCCTGCTCACCAATGCGCTGTCAGATTCCACAGCAGGCAGGGCCTGGCAGTCAGTTGGGTCAGGATCAGTCCCACCTATCAATGTGCCCACAGTAGTCAGCTCCGCCAAACAGAAGGGCTCACACAGTCCTCACAAAGGGCTCTCTTAGAGCACAGTTCTAGTCCTAGAGAGCAGTATGCTGCTGGTTCTCGTAGGATGTCTCCCATGTAAGGCCATTTCTCCAGAATTGGGAAGTGCACCCAACTTACATAATACACAGAAATGAAAACAGAGAATTAGACAAGATGAGGTGAGAGAAGAAAGTGTTTCAAAGGGAGGAATATGATAAGACCCTAAGAGAAGAACTAAGTAAAGTGTAGATAAGCAATTTACCTGATAAAGAGTTCAAGGTAATGATTATAAAGATGCTCAATCAACTCAGGAGAAGAAAGCATGAACACTGAAAAGTTTAACAAAGAGTTAAAAAACATAAAAAAGTGCAAAACAGAACCAAAGAATATAATAACTGAAATTAAAAATACACTAGAGGCAATCAACAGTAGATTAGATAATATGGAGGAAAAGATCAGTAAACTGGAAGGGAGAGTAACAAAAACTGAACAGAAAAAAGAATATTTAAAAATAAGGATAGTTTAAGACACCTCTGTGACAACATCAAGTATATTAACATTTTCATTATAGGAGTCCCAAAATGTGAAGAAAAAGAGGAAGGGGCAGAGATCTAGTTTGAAGAAATAATAGCTGAAAACTTTCCTAACATAGGAAAGGAAAGTTACATCCGATTCAGGAAGTACAGAGAGTCTCAAACAAGATCAACCCAACAAGATCCATTACCAAGACACACTATAACTTAAAATGGTAAAAATTAAGGATAAAGGGAGAATCTTAGAAACAGCAAGAGGAAGCACCTATGCAAGGAAACTTCCATAAGGCGGCAGAAATGTTGCAGACCGGAAGAGAGTGGCATGATATATGTATAAAGTGATGAAAGGAAGGGAAAAACCCTACTAGTAAGAATATTCTACCAGCAAGACTATCATCAGATTTGAAGGAAAGAGAAAGAGTTTTACAGATAAGCAAACTAAGAGTTCAGTACAATGGACTCAGCTTTACAAGAAATGTTAAAGGGGCTTCTCTAAGTGTAAAAGTCCACAACAAGAAATATGAAAATTATAAAAGGAAAAATCTTATTGGTAAAGGCAGATATGCAGTAAAAATAGTAGATCAACCACTTGGCTATCCTAAAGACTAAAAGACAAAAGTAGTAAAATCACCCATATCCACTTAAAAATACACAAAAGAAAAATGCATAAAATATGAAGTAAAAAACATTAACCATGAAGGAGGCAGTAAAAATGCAGGTTTGTTAGAATGCATTTGGACTGAAGAGATCATCAACTTAAAATAATCACAAACATATATAGGTTGTTATAAGTCAACCTTGTGGTAACCACAAACCAAAAATCAATAACAGATACACACATATAAAAGAAAGGAGTGCAAACATAAAACTAAGGTGGTCATGAATTCACAGGGAACGAGAAGGGAGAAAAAGCGGAAAGAAACAAAAAGGAACGACAAAATGACCTACCCAAAATTAACAAAGTGAAGAGGAAGGAATACGTCCAAACTCCTTCTGTGAGGCCAGCATCACCCTGATAGCAAAGCCAGACAAAGATACCACAAAAAAGGAAAATCACAAGCCAATATCCCTGATAAACATAGACACAAAAACCTTCAAATCAGCAAATGAAACTCAAGAACACATTAAAAGGATCACACACCATGATTAAGTGGGATTTATCCCAGGATGCAAGGAGAGTTCAACATACAAAAATCAGTGTAACACATCACATTAACAAAACAAAAGGATGAAGTAATACATGATAATCTCAATTGATGCAGAAAAAGCATTTGACAAAATACAACACACTTCCATGACAAAAACACTTATGGAACTTGAAACAAAAGAAAAGTTCCTCAACATAATATAGACTATACATGAAAATCCACAGCTAACATCATACTCAATGGTGAAAGAGTGAAAGCTTTCCTCTAAGATCAGGAACAAGATAAATCACCTGCTTTAGCTATTTCTATTAAATATAATATTGCAGGGTATAGCCAGAGAAATTAGAGAAGAAAAAGAAATAACAGGCATTGTAATTGGAAAGGAAGAAGTAATGTTGCCTCTATTCACAGGCAACATGATCTTACATATAGAAAACTCTGAAGTCTCCAAAACCAAAAACAACTATTAGAACAAATAAACAAATTCAGAAAAGTTGCAGGATATAAAATCAAAATGCAAAAATCACTTGTGTTTCAATATGCTAACAATAAGCAATCCAACAAGGAAATTAAGAAAACAGTTACTTTTATTTATTTATTTTTATTTTATTTTATTTTAAACAGTTACTTTTAAAATGGCATCAAAAGAACAAAATATTTAGGAATAACCTTAACCAAGGAGTCAAAAGACCTGTACACTGAAAACTACAAATTGTTGCTGAAAGAAAATAAAGTGTTAATAAATGGAAAGATGTCTGTGTTCATGGTCTGGATAACAATGTTGCTTGGATGTCAATATTTTTCAAAGTTACCTGCAAATTCAATACAATCACTATCAAATCCCAAAGACTTTTTTTCTGTAAAAAGAAAAAATATAGTTCTATATTTCATGCACACTTACAAGGCTCCCAGAATAGCCAAAATAGTGTTGAAAAAAAAGAACAAATTTGGAGGACTCACACTTCTTTATTTCAGAACTTACTGAAAAGACACAATGATCAAAATTGCATGGTACTGGCATAAAGACAGAAGTACAGACCAATAGAATAGAAGAGACTCATTAATACACCCTCACATACATGGTCAAATGATTTTCGACAAGAGTAGCAAGACCATTCAATGGGGGAATGACAGTCTTTTCAACAAATGGTGTTGGGAAAACGGTATATACACATGCAAAAAAAATGAAGTTGAACCCTTATATTTCACAATATTAAAAAATTAACCAAAACTGGATTAAGTACCTAAATGCAATAAGTAAGACTGTACAACTCAGAAGAAAACTTAGGAGAAGATTCATGATACTGCATTGATCAGTGATTTATTGGATGCAGCAGCTAAAGCAGGGGGAGCTGGAAAAAAAAAGTTGGACTTCGACAAATCAAAAACCTCTGGGCATCAAAGGATTCTCTTAAGGAAGTGAAAAACAACCCACAGATTGGGAGTGATATCTTTATGTCTTATCTGATAAGAGAATGATATCCAGAGTATATAAAGAATTCTTACAATTCAACAACAATAAAAAAGAACCCAATTACAGACTCAGATGTAGAAAACAGGTGTTTGGGCATGGGGGGAGAAGGTGGGTGTGAGATGAATTGGGATAATGGGATTGATGTAAATATACTATTTTACCGTGTATTAAATAGATAGCTAGTGGGAACCTATTGTATAGAATAGGGAGCTCAGTTCAGTGCTCTGTGATGACCTAGATGGATGGGATAGCAAGGTGGGAGGGAGGTCCAAGGTGGAGCGTATATATGTATGAAGAAGTGAAGTCGCTCAGTAGTGTCCAACTCTTTGCAATCCCATGGACTGTAGCCTACCACACTCCTCCGTCCAAGGAATTTTCCAGGCAAGAATATAGCAGAGGGTTGCCTTTTCCTTCTCCAGGGGATCTTCCCGACCCAGGGATCTAACCCAGATACCCCGCATTGCAGGCAGACGCTTTACCATCTGAGCCACCAGGGAAGTCCATATATATGTATACATATGGCTGATTCACTTTGTTGTATAGCAGAAATCAATACACCATGGCAAAGCAACTGCACCTCAATAAAGAATAAAAATAAACATACACATGCTTACAAATAGACACCCCTCCCCACATACCCTGTTTGTTCTGCTTCTCTGGAAACCCTGACTAATACATGTATCAAGGCCCTATAAAATAACCTCTTACTTGAGATTCCCAAGGACAATAGAAGCAATTTTCTTTCTACTTTAAAATAAATGGACAAAGGACTTGTGTAGACACATCTTCAAAGAAGATACACAAGTGGCTAACAAGCACATGAAAAGATATTCGACATCACAAATCATCAGGTAAATGTATGTGAATATTACAATATACCAGACAGTTCACAGCCATTAGGACTGCTACTATAAAAAAATGGAAAATATCAATTATTGGCAGGGAGATGGAGAGACTGGAACCTGTGTGCATTGCTGATGGAATGTACAATGGTGCAGCCACTGCGGAAGTAGTCTGGAAGTTACTGAAAGAGTTAAAGAATTTTCAGGGCAGCAGTGGAGAAACAGATACAAACAGACCTATGGACATGGCGGGAGGAGAGGAGGGAGTAGGGGAGATGTGTGGAGAGAGTAACGTAGAAATTTACAATACCACGTGTAAAGTAGATAGCCAATGGGAATTTTCTACCTGACTCAGGGAACTCAAACAGACTCTGTGACAGGATGAAGGGTGGGATGGGGAGGGAGATGGGAGGGAGGCCCAGGAGGGAGGGGGCATGGGTGTACCTATGGCTGATTCTTGTTGATGTGTGACAGAAAACCACAAAATTCTGTAAAGCAACTATCCTTCAATTAAAAAAATTAAAAAAAAAAAAAAGAATTACCGTATGATTCAATAACTCTGTCCCTAGGAATTGGATATATACTCAATGTTCAAGGCAAGACAATTCATAAGAACTGATGGCAAAGCCCCCGATGTCTCCCCCAGCATTACCCCAGCCCCATGGGACACCCCATCACCAAATGCCCCTGAGCCTTGATGGGGCAAGTCTACGGTGTTCTCTGGACCTCAGGTCTGCCCCAGGGGGTCAACCCCGCAGCAGTGCCCCGTCCCCTGAGGTTGTCTCTCCCTGGGGGACCAGCCTCCCGCCCCTGGAAAGCAACCATGTCCCAAGTCAGGAGATAGAGCACTTTCCAAAATTAGCCTCCTCTGCCAGAGGTGTCTCACTCAAACAGCCGTCTCTCATAATTGCTCGTCTGGGGATCTGATCAGGTATTTCCTTCACAAGAGCCTATGGATATGATGTTAAAAGAAAATATTACATTTCTGTGCTCTTTTTGCCAAAGGCACCAAATCTCATTTCTTATTACTTCTCTGCTGGCAGGTTTGTGTTTGCTTTTCCTCTTTATTGCTGGTCTCAGGGGAACCAGTGAAGTTGGAGGGGAGAGAGATTCGCACTTTCCCGCTCTGCCACGCGGCTCATCAACACTGTGCTCATAGCAGACTCTGGTCCCAAGTCCAGACTCAGATGGTGGAGGGCTTTCAGGGGACAACCATGAGGTACCGATGGGGGCTCTGGGAACTGGAGTGTGTGTGCCCCTTGTGACCCCCTCTGTCCTCCAGAGCCACACTCCACCCTCTTTCACCCCCTGAACCCCCACGAGATGACCTGGGGGCCGGGTCACCCAGGCTGCCTTGCCTCCTGCCTTCTGTTCTGGACCCCACACTGGGAGGCTCCCGGGAGATCCGAGGGTGGGTGCAGAGAGAGGGTGGGGCCTTTGGGACCCACATCTCCCTGCTGGGGGCTGCGCTGCTGGCAGGACCTGTGATCTGCAGCCCGCGGCCCCTCTCCCTGTGACCATCTCCCACCACATCGTCCCCTCCTGCCCTTCAGGAGGGGTGGACACAACCTCCCACTGTTCTTCTCCGAGTGTCCCAGCTTCAGTTTGTTTCTCTGTACAGAGTTCCTGCTTTTATATTTCCTCATCCACACTTTAGAGGAATTCTCTTCCTGCCAGGACTCAGGCTGACAGAGCCTTGAATTATTAATAAACAACAAGGAAATACAAGTGTTTCATCCCCTCTGTCATCTGACAAAGCGTCAACCTCCCCTTAATTAGAACAAGCAAGCAATCTCCACGTCTGTGTCTGACTTTGCCCTTGGACTAACGTTAGGGACCAGAGCACAGTCAGACACTGCCCACCTCTCAATCCACTGCGCCCACAGCGCGGCCCTCGAGCCCGGCCCTTCCTGCAGGCGGTGGGAAGCTGAAGCCAGGAGAGGTGCAGAGGGGAGGGCTGGGGAGTCTGGGGCAGGAATTCCTGGGACAGGTGGGTCCTGGGAACAGTGTAGAGAGATCAGCAGGTCAGCAGAGAATCCGTGTCGAGAAAGGACGTCTGTTCTCCAAAGGATGGAGGCCCCTGCAGGGGCAGCCTGTTCCGTGAAAGGGGAGCTCCCAGCCTGGCTATGAACCTCGGAGCTGGGAAGAAGCAAGCATTTGGTGGGATTTCTTCCCCAACACACGGGCCGGCCCGCTGCCACTTGTGGCTCTCATTCATGCCAGCAAAAGCATGGGCTTCTGCTGGCTCCGCAGGGGCCATGTGTCCCCTGACTGGTGGATGGTGAGCTCGAGGGTACTTCCCAGGCATGTTCTTGTCCCTAGGCGGCTCTAGCAGCCTCGCTTTCAGCTAAGAGAAGGGCCTGTGGTCCAGAAGGAGGGGGAGGGCTCCATCCCTACTTGGAACTGATGCATCACTTTGCTGCTTGTCAAAGAGATTTGTTGAGGAAAAAAAAAATAAATGAAACCGTTGAAAAGTATGTTGAATGAAATAGGAAGCACATGGAGGAAGAAGTCAAAGTGTCCCTTTAGCTCCCACCCAGTAAGCACCCTGTTGATATTTTTCCAGATTTTAAAAAGTTACATATATTAACGTCATACATATATTTTGAAAGAAATTGGGTCACTGTGTACCAGAAATTCTTATTTTAATTTCATATTCTGACATGGGCTTTATCCCAGTGAGCTAAGGTCAATAGTATCTTTTAAAAGAGAAATATATGTTGTTTATGGTTTCCTTTGCTGTGCAAAAGCTTGTAAGTTTAATTAGTTCCCATTCACTTATTTTTATTTGTTTTCATTACTCTAGCAGGTGGATCAAAGAGATCTTACTAAAGTTTTTGTCAAAGAGTGTTTTTCCTGTGTTATCCTCTAAGAATGTTAGAGTGTCTGGTCTTACATTTAGGTCTTTAATCCATTTTGAGTTTATTTCTGTGTATGGTGTTAGGTGGTGTTCTAACTCCACTCTTTTACATGTAGCTGCCCAGTTTTCCAGAACCACTTATTGAAGAGACTGCCTTTTCTCCAATGTGTATTCTTGTCTCCAGATCAGTGCTCTGTGAGGACCTAGATGGGCGGGATTGTGGGGGATAGGAGGGAGGTCCAAGCGGGAAGGGATATATGCATACATACAGCTGATTCCCCTCATTGTATGGCAGAAGCTAACACAACACTGTAAAGCAATTACACTCCACGTTTTAGAAAAAAAGGAAGTCTGACATTTCACTGGGTGGTTGCACCTCTTGTAAAACCCATGTTTCTCTTACTGGAGCTTTATTTGTGGTCCACTTGCCTCCAGCATAAACGTTGTTGGTGGAAACTCCTGTACACTTGTCCTGTGAGCTGGTCCTTGTGGGAACTTATTCATTTGCCAACTTGAAGACTTGATACCTGTCATCAAACTGCCCCAGAGAAGAGCTCTACATCGGATCCTTCCCCAACCTGGGGGAGACTGGAGGGTGACATTCTCTGGATCCTTGTCAGCGAAAGTTATTATAGTGCTTTTACTCTTTGCTAAACCCAGTGAACACAAAGTATTTTCTTTCACTGTGATGTGATCTCTGATCATAAGAGATGCAGGATTTTTTGGCAGCTGGATTGTTTATATGCATATCTTATTTTTGGTATCATTTTTATGCTCTCTTTTCTCATAGAAATCTTCCTCTTATTGGTTTGAATACACTCAATACAGTAAGACATAAACTTGTTGTTTATCATATTCTCATATTTTCTTCAAATAGCTTCCTTCAGTTCACGTGCTATGTGTATTTCCTGTGTGGGTATACCCCGATGGGTAATTTTTTCTCTCGTTTTTCTGATGTGTCTTCTTACAATGTAGATGACTACCCACTATCTCATGTGTACATTCTAAGTCGATTGACACCATCTTAAACAAGTATTTCTGTTCTGAACTTCTGTTCTGAACTGTTCTTCCCTAGCTGTGTCCATTTAGAGAGTGTTTCTCTAATATCTCAAGTGTGTCTACTATGACAGGTGAGTGAAAGTGAAGTCGCTCAGTCGTGTCCGACTCTTTGTGACCCCATGGACTGTAGCCTACCAGGCTCCTCCGTCCATGGAATTCTCCAGGCAAGAATACTGGAGTGGGTTGCCAGACAGGAGATGACTCTAATTCCTCAGGTATTTTCTCTTACCTGGAGTATCACCCCAATTCCCAGGCGAGTCTTCACAAACTTGGGATGTCTCCATAATTCCTCAGGTTTGTCTATCTTGACCTGAGAGTGTCTCCCTTAGCACAGGTGTGTCTAAACTCTCCTAATCTGTCCCTAATTCCCACGTGTGCCCTAATTCCCAGATGAGGATGTCTCTCTCACTTCCTAGGCTTGTCTATCCTGGCCTGAGATTTCTGCCTAAATCCTAATGTTTGTCTACTCTGAACAGGTATGTCTGCCTAATTCCAAATGTATGTCTACTGACCTAGAATATCTTCCTAATTCCCAACATGTGCATTTTGACATGGGGATTCACCCCAGTCCGGCAAGTATGTCCACAGTCACCTGGGACATCTCTCAGATTCCCAAAGTGTATCTTCTCTGACTTGGATGGTCTTCCCTCCTTCCCAGGTATGTAAAATAGACCTGGGACAGCTCCTTAATACCTAAAGTGTGTTTGTACTTACATGAAATATCTCCCTAATTCCCATCTTGTTTCATATGAGTTAGGGTGGGTTCCCAATTCTCCAGTTGTGTCTACCTTGACCTGGTATATCTCCCTAAGAGTCTAGTTGTCTACTCTGACTTGGTAGGTCCCTGTATTTCTGAAAGTGTCCACTCTTACTTCAGGTGCCTTCATAATTCACCCCTCATAATTCAAGTGTATTTCTACACTTACTTGGAATGTCTAATTCCCCATGTGAGTCTTCCTTGACCTGGGCCATCCTTATAACTACACACGTTTGTCTACTCTTACTTGGGAGTTCTTAATTACATTGTCTACACTGACATGACAGCTTTCTCTAATTTACCAGCTCTGTCTATACTGATTTCCCTCATTCCCAAGGTGTACCTATTCATATCTAGGGTGTCTCCTAATTCTCTAGGTGTATCTATGCTGACTTGCTATGTCTACACCTTGTATGCTAAGGCATACACCTTGACTTGGGATGTCACACTTATTCTCAGGGATGTCTACCTTGATCCAGAATGTTTCTTCAATTCCTTTGTGTGCCCACCCTGATCTCTGAAATCTAGTTTTTCAGAGGATGTCATCTGTGGCTTGTTATGTCTCACGAATTCCCCAAGTGTGTCCTCCCTGATAAAGAATGTTTCCTGTGCTCCCCTGAGACATCACCCATGACCAGGGATGCCAACTTAATTCCCCAGGTGTAACTACTCTGAGCTGAATTCTCTCCCTGATTCACAAGCTATATCTATCTTTTCCTGGCAGTTCTCATTATTTTCCCATGCCTCTACTCTAACTTCAGACGTCTCTTTACATCCCCAGGTGTGTCTTTTCTGCTCAGGGACGTCACCCTAGGTGGGTCTATACTAACTCGAGATATTCCTTCATTCCTCAGGTTTATCTACACTGAACTGGTATATCTCCCTGGTTCCCAAGCTTGTTTACACTGATGTGGAATGTCACACTTATTCTCCATGAGTTTCTACCCTAACCTTTGCTATCTTTCTGTTTCTTAAGGCTTTCCAACTCTGCCTTGGAGTATCACCCTAACTCCCTAGTTACATCTACTCTGATCCGAGTGGTCGCCCTAATTCCTTAGATGTGACTGCTTTGTCCTTGGATATCTCTCTAATACCATGGGCTTGTCCACTCTCACCTTTGATGTCTCTTTTAGTTTCCCAGGCATGCCTTCTTTATTGTAGGATGTCTCCTTAGTTCCCCATATGTGTCTTTTCTGACTCATAGTGACACCCTGCTTCACTGAATGTCTCTCTAATACTGTATGTGTGTCTATTATCAAAAGAAAATTCATAGAGCTTTCTTTGATATGAATATTTCATTGAGTGAGAAACAAACTCAGAGGAACAGGAAAACATCCAAACTGAAGGTAGCTAAGACTCTCGGCTCTCAGCAGCGCAGCCCAGCTCATAAGGCGTGAACATGCAAGGTCACTGTTTTCCTTTGTGCTTCGTTACTGGAAACTTAAGTTGGCTTCTCAGGTGGCGCAATGGTAAAGAATCCACCAGTCAGTGGAGGACACTGAAGAGACACAGCTTCAATCCCTGGGTGGGGAAGATCCCCTGGAGGAGGAAATGGCAACCCACTCCAGTATTCTTGCCTGGGAAATTCAACGGACTAAAGAGTCTGGTGGGCTACAGTCCGTGGGGTCGCAAAAAGTCAGATCTGATGGAGTAATTGAACATGGGCACACTAGAGACTCACATTCCTTTTATTATAGGAACTCACTTGACTGTAGCTGATTAGCTTGAAAGCTGTAATGGCGTGCTGACATGAAGAAGCTTATGTTTTGTTTAAAATCAGAGTCAGCATTTTGGTAATTAGGACACTTTAAAGTTTTGGTTAGGTGATTATGAGTCTTTGGTCTTTGGGTATATTCAAACTGCATCCTCTATTTTTTCTTTCCCTCTTTTCTTTCTTTCTTTTTTTAAAAAACAACTCCCCCACCCCACCACTGCTTTTGATCATTCTCTTCACTGAATCAAGAGCGGCCAACTATTTAGCATTATTTTTGGCCACCACTTGTTCCTTTTCCTGTGGACATCTGAAGACCATGAATCAGAATCTCAGTAGGTTTTTCTGATGATTCTTTTTTTTAATTAAAAAATTATTTTATATTGGAGTATAGTCGATTGCCAATGCTGTGTTAATTTCAGGTGTACAACAATCTTCTGATGATACTTGCTCATATAGCTATGGTTGCTCAATTCACACAGAGATCATTTGATTAGTCAATGGCTGCTGAAAACCACTGAAGATACTTGAGAAAATACAATACATAAGGGACACTTTTAATATGATTAATAGGAGGACAGTATCAAGTGCTTGGAAAAATCCCCAAACCAAGGTGCCCATTTGCCCAAATTTAACCAATTAAAAAGATCAAAAGGGGTTTTGATCAGATTCAGTTTTTGCTTTTACAAGCCAACCTATATTATTTGCATAATGTTTAACTGGGTTTCAATTTTCTTTCTGAGTTATTTATATAAGGAAGACATATTGTATTAATATTAGTAATAATGTATATTTCTTCTTGTTCAGATAATAAATAGTCTAATGGTAACCCACTCCAATATTCTTGCCTGGAACATCCCATGGACAGAGAAGTCTGGCAGGCTCCAGTCCATGGGGTCACAAACAGCTGGACATATCTGAGTGACTGAGCACTCATGCCATTGTCTAATATAACTGGCTAAAGAGCTCATAGATCCTTGTTGTAATTATAGGGGTTCTGCTATAGATAAGGTCTGTTAGATAAGGTAATGAGTGTCAACTGGACAGCCCTGGGGAATTTTGGAGACATACCTGTAAAGGTAGGCCTCCTGGGCAACTAGGTCAAAATCTCAGATCAGACTAGACACATTTGATGAATTAGGCAGACATACTATGTCAGGGAAGACACACTAGGGGAACAAGGTATGCCTCCCATGTAGGAATAGCAATATTTGGAATTTAGAGAGAATTATAAGTCAGGGTGGACATATTGGGTTGTAGGCATAATTCTAGGTCATAATAAACCTTGGGAACTATGGAGACATCCAAAGTGAATGTAGACATAACTGGGAAATCTCCACTAAGTGTAGACAAATCTGTAGAATTGAAGTGACACCCAGGTAATAGTTGTCACACTTGGGAAAAAGACAGACATTTCAGTAGGTGTACACACACCTGAGTTATTAAGCAGGATACCTTGGTGTGTATAATCTGAACCTGATAAGTAGGGAGGCATCCTTGAGTTTCAAGCCAGCTTTTTCACTCTTTTTAAACCTCATCAAGAGGATCTTTTGTTCCTCTTCAATTGAGCTCATTTCACATACGAGCAAGGTTATGCTCAAAACCCTTCAAGGGGCTTCAGCAGTACATGAACCTAGAAATTCCAGATGTACAAGCTGGATTTAGACAAGGCAGAGGAACCAGAGATCAAATTGCCAGCATTCATTAGATCATAGAGAAAGCAAAAGAATTCCAGAAAAACACCTACTTCTGCTTCATTGACTTTGCTAAAGCCTTTGACTGTATGGATCACAGCAAACTGTGGAAATTTCTTAAAAAGATGGGAATTCCAGGCCACCTTACCTGCCTCCTGAGAAAGCTGTATGTATGTTGAGAATCAACAGTTAGAACCAGACATGGAACAACTGAACTGGTTCAAAATTGGGAAAGGAATACAACAAGACTGTATACTGCCACACTGTCTATTTAATTTCTATGCAGAGTACATCATGGAAAATGCCAGGCTGGATGAAGTAAAAGCTGGAATCAAGATTGCTGGGAGAAATATCAACAACCTCAGATAAGCTGATGATACCACTCTAATGGCAGAAAGTGAAGAGGAACAAAAGATCCTCTTGATGAGGTTGAAAAAGAGTGAAAAAGCTGGCTTGAAACTCAACTTTCAAAAAACTAAGATTATGGCATCTGGTCCCATCACTTCATGGCAAATAACAAGGGGAAAAAGTGGAAGCAGCGACAGATTTTATTTTCTTTGTCTCCAGAATCACTTCAGATGGTGACTGCAGCCATGAAATTAAAAGACACTTGCTCCTTGGAAGGGAAGCTGTGACATACCTAGACAGTATTAAAAAGCAGAGACATCACTTTACTGACAAGGCTTGTATAGTCAAAGGTAGTAGTCATGTATGAATGTGAGAGTTGGAGTATAAAGAAGGCTGAGTGCTGAAGAATTGATGCTTTTGAACTGTGGTGCTGGAGAAGACTCTTGAGAGTCCCTTGGACTGCAAGGAGATAAAACCATTCATGTCTAAAGGAAATCAGTCCTGAATATTCATTGGAAGGACCAATGCTGAAGCCCCAGTACTTTGGCCACCTGATGTGAAGAGTTGACTTATTGGAAAAGACTCTGATATTGGGAAAGATAGAAGGCAAAGGAAGAATGCGACGGCAGAGAATGAGATGGTTGGATGGCATCACTGACTCATGGACATGAACTTGAGCAAACTCCAGGAGACAGTGGAGCACAGAAGAACCTGGTGTGCTGCAGTCCATGTGTCACAAAGAGCTGGGCACTACTTAGCAACTGAACGGCAGTCCTTGAGCAGAGTAGAGACAGCTGGGCACTCAGGGAGATATTCAAGTTTAAAGTATACATTAGTGGTGTTCACATGATGGAATGTTCCCCAGTGTGTCTGGCCCCAGTGTCTATGTCTCCAGGATGAGCCACAGCTGTACTAGCTTTTTAGGAGACTCTCCAAGACCAGCAGATAAACTTCATATTCCCTCTGGAATTTCAATTATTGAAATTGTACTGAAAGAAAAGCATAAAATAGTAATGAATTTTGAAGAGGAGGACAATTCTTTTGGGTCAAGGTGATGCTGGTAAAGCTGGTGAAGATGGTCTTCCATCTCTCTATTAATGTAATTCAAGATGTCCTGAAATTTACAAGCAATCTGAGGACTCATGCTCCTGTAAAATAAAATAACCCAATGTTTAAATGGTTATAATAAAATATACATCAAACAAATAAAGATAAAGTAGAAAAACTTGAGGAAACATAGAGACTCCAGGTCAGTGTAGAAATACTTGAGGAATGAAGGTGACATACTGGGTCAAGGTAGCTTCCCCTGGGGAAAGAGAGATCATGTGTCAGGTTGTACACACCTAGGGTTTTAGGGAGACATCCAAATTCACAGTAACTGTAAGTGAAAGATAAATGATATATCTCAGGTTGTGATTAAAAAAAAAAAAAAAAAAAACCAAACTTGAGGGCGACACCATATGTCAGAGTAGACTCTCCTAGGGGAGTTAGAGTAAAAATGAAATACTGAGGAAGCAGTGGTATTTTCAGTTTGCATTAGATTCCCCATGAAACTAGAGGCACCCCTGGCCTGTAGGGGAAGGGAAATGTTGGCAAAGTTCCCGTGATCCATTTCAGTGCATCCAAATGTGTATTTCCCCCCACAGATATTCTGGAATCTTCCCTCAGGAAGGCTAGACTTCTACAAAGTCTCCCGTGTCTGTGGGTTTCTGCCAAGTGAGTGACAACGTAGATATTAAGGTAGATATTACTGATGAAAGAGCAAAACACCTCAAGCCAAAGTAGGCACACTTGGGGGATTAGACAACTCAGTTCAGTGTAGCTATACCTGGGATATCAGGGAGATATTCCATGTCAGGTGGAAACACTTGGGTGACTAATGAGATATCTTGACTCAGGGTAGAAACACCTGGGTAATTAGAGAGATGTCATAGTTGGTGTAACAGACGTCACAGTTGGAACTAGAGACATCACAGTTGGTGTTAGAGATGTCACAGTTGGAGTTAGAGACATCACAGTTGGAGTTAGAGACATCACAGTTGGAGTTAGAGATATCAGAGTTGCTGTTAGAGATGTTACAGTTGTTGTAGAGAAGTCACAGTTGGAGTTAGAGACATCAAGTTGGTGTTAGAGACATCACAGTTGGAGTTAGAGACATGACAGATGGTGTTAGAGACATCACAGTTGGTGTTAGATGTCACAGTTGTTGTTAGAGACATCACAGTTGGTGTTACAGACGTCACAATTGGTGTTAGAGACATCACAGTTGGAGTTAGAGACGTCACAGTTGGTGTTAGAGACGTCACGTTTGGAGTTAGAGACATCACAGTTGGTGTTAGAGAATCACAGTTGGAGTTAGAGACGGCACAGCTGGTGTTAGAGACGACACAGTTGGTGTTAGAGACGTCATAGTTGGTGTTAGAGACGTCACAGTTGGAGTCAAAAGCGTCACAGTTGGAGTTAGAGACGTCACAGTTGGAGTTAGAGACGTCATAGCTGGTGTTAGAGACATCACAGTTGGAGTTAGAGACATCACAGTTGGTATTAAGGACATCACAGTGGCAATAAGAGACATCACAGCTGGTGTTAGAGACGTCACAGTTGCAGTTAGAGACATCACAGTTGGAGTTAGGGACATCACAGTTGGTGCTAGAGACGTCACATTTGGAGTCAGAGACGTCACAGTTGGAGATAGAGACTTCACAGGTGGAGTTAGAGTCATCACAGTTGGTGTTAGAGACATCACAGTTGGAGTTAGAGACGTCACAGTGGAGTTAGAGACCTCACAGTTGGTGTTAGAGATGTTACAGTTGGTGTTAGGGACGTCACAGTTGGAGTTAGAGACATCACAGTTGGTGTTAGAGACGTGAGAGTTGGAGTTAGAGACGTCACAGTTGGTGTTAGAGACAACACAGTTGGTGTTAGAGATGTCACAGTTGGAGTTAGAGACAACACTGTTGATGTTACAGACATCACAGTTGGAGTTAGAGACATCACAGTTAGAGTTAGAGATATCACAGTTGGTGTTAGATTGTCACAGTTGGAGTTAGAGACATCACAGCTGGAGTTAGAGACATCACAGATGGTGTTAGAGACATCACAGTTAGAGTTAGAGATATCACAGTTGGTGTTAGATTGTCACAGTTGGAGTTAGAGACATCACAGCTGGAGTTAGAGACGTCAGAGTTGGAGTTAGAGACAACACAGTTGGTGTTACAGATGTCACAGCTGGTGTTAGAGATGTCACAGTTGGTGTTAGAGACATCACAGTGGGTGTTAGAGATGTCACAGTTGGCGTTAGAGATGTCACAGTTGGAGTTAGAGACGTCACAGTTGGAGTTAGAGACATCACAGCTGGTGTTAGAGACATCATAGTTGGTGTTAGAGAAATCACAGTTGGAGTTAGAGACGTCATAGCTGGTGTTAGAGATGTCACAGCTGGTGTTAGAGATGTCACAGTTGGTGTTAGAGACGTCACAGTTGGAGTTAGAGATGTCACAGTTGGAGTTGGAGACATCACAGTTGGTGTTAGACACATCACAGTTGGAGTTAGAGAAATCACAGATGGTGTTAGAGACATCACAGTTGGTGTTAGAGACGTCACAGTTGGTGTTAGAGACGTCACAGTTGGTGTTAGAGACATCACAGTTGCAGTTAGAGACATCACAGCTGGTGTTAGAGACATCACAGTTGGAGTTAGAGATATCAGAGTTGCTGTTAGAGATGTTACAGTTGTTGTTAGAGAAGTCACAGTTGGAGTTAGAGACATCACAGTTGGAGTTACAGACATGACAGTTGGTGTTAGAGACGTGACAGTTGGAGTTAGAGACGTCACAGTTGGTATTAGAGACGTCACAGTTGGTATTAGAGACGTCACAGTTGGAATTAGAGACGTCATAGCTGGTGTTACAGATGTCACAACTGGTGTTAGAGATGTCACAGCAGGTGTTAGAGACGTCACAGGTAGAGTTAGAGACATCACAGTTGGTGTTAGAGATGTCACAGTTGGAGTTAGAGACATCACAGTTGGAGTTAGAGACATCACAGTTGGAGTTAGAGATATCAGAGTTGCTGTTAGAGATGTTACAGTTGTTGTTAGAGAAGTCACAGTTGGAGTTAGAGACATCACAGTTGGAGTTACAGACATGACAGTTGGTGTTAGAGACGTGACAGTTGGAGTTAGAGACGTCACAGTTGGTATTAGAGACGTCACAGTTGGTATTAGAGACGTCACAGTTGGAATTAGAGACGTCATAGCTGGTGTTACAGATGTCACAACTGGTGTTAGAGATGTCACAGCAGGTGTTAGAGACGTCACAGGTAGAGTTAGAGACATCACAGTTGGTGTTAGAGGTGTTACAGTTGGTGTTAGAGACGTCACAGTTGGAGTTAGAGACATCACAGTTGGAGTTAGGGACATCACAGTTGGTGTTAGAGATGTCAGAGTTGGTGTTAGAGAAATCACAGTTGGATTTAGAGACGTCATAGCTGGTGTTACAGAGGTCACAGCTGGTGTTAGAGATGCTACAGCTGGTGTTAGAGAAGTCACAGCTGGTATTAGCGACGTCACAGTTGGAGTTAGAGACATCACAGTTGGTGTCAGAGACATCACAGTTGGAGTTGGAGAAACCACAGATGGTGTTAGAGACATCACAGTTGGTGTTAGAGACGTCACAGTTGGTGTTAGAGACGTCACAGTTGGTGTTAGAGACATCACAGCTGGTGTTAGAGACGTCACAGTTGGAGTTAGAGATATCACAGCTGGTGTCAGAGACGTCACAGTTGGAGTTAGAGACATCACAGTTGGAGTTAGAGATATCACAGTTGCTGTTAGAGATGTTACAGTTGGTGTTAGAGATGTCACAGTTGAAGTTAGAGACATCACAGTTGGAGTTACAGACATGACAGTTGGTGTTAGAGACGTCACAGTTGGAGTTAGAGACGTCACAGTTGGTGTTAGAGACGTCACAGTTGGAGGTAGAGACGTCACAGTTGGAATTAGAGACGTCATAGCTGGTGTTACAGATGTCACAGCTGGTGTTAGAGATGTCACAGCAGGTGTTAGAGACGTCACAGGTGGAGTTTGAGACATCAGGGTTGGTGTTAGAGATGTTACAGTTGGTGTAAGAGACATCACAGTTGGTGTTAGAGACGTCACAGTTGGAGTTAGAGACATCACAGTTGGAGTTAGAGACATCACAGTTGGAGTTAGACATCACAGTTGGTGTTAGAGACATCACAGTTGGAGTTAGAGACGTCACAGTTGGAGTTAGAGACATCACAGTTGGAGTTAGAGATATCACAGTTGCTGTTAGAGATGTTACAGTTGGTGTTAGAGATGTCACAGTTGCAGTTAGAGACGTCATAGCTGGTGTTACAGATGTCATAGCTGGTGTTACAGATGTCACAGCTGGTGTTAGAGATGTCACAGTTGGTGTTAGAGACATCACAGTGGGTGTTAGAGATGTCACAGTTGGCGTTAGAGATGTCACAGTTGGAGTTAGAGACGTCACAGCTGGAGTTAGAGACATCACAGCTGGTGTTAGAGACATCATAGTTGGTGTTAGAGAAATCACAGTTGGAGTTAGAGACGTCATAGCTGGTGTTAGAGATGTCACAGCTGGTGTTAGAGATGTCACAGTTGGTGTTAGAGACGTCACAGTTGGAGTTAGAGATGTCACAGTTGGAGTTGGAGACGTCACAGTTGGTGTTAGACACATCACAGTTGGAGTTAGAGAAATCACAGATGGTGTTAGAGACATCACATTGGTGTTAGAGACGTCACAGTTGGTGTTAGAGACGTCACAGTTGGTGTTAGAGACATCACAGTTGCAGTTAGAGACATCACAGCTGGTGTTAGAGACATCACAGTTGGAGTTAGAGATATCAGAGTTGCTGTTAGAGATGTTACAGTTGTTGTAGAGAAGTCACAGTTGGAGTTAGAGACATCACAGTTGGAGTTACAGACATGACAGTTGGTGTTAGAGACGTGACAGTTGGAGTTAGAGACGTCACAGTTGGTATTAGAGACGTCACAGTTGGAATTAGAGACGTCATAGCTGGTGTTACAGATGTCACAACTGGTGTTAGAGATGTCACAGCAGGTGTTAGAGACGTCACAGGTAGAGTTAGAGACATCACAGTTGGTGTTAGAGGTGTTACAGTTGGTGTTAGAGACGTCATAGCTGGTGTTAGAGATGTCACAGCTGGTGTTAGAGATGTCACAGTTGGTGTTAGAGACATCACAGTTGGAGTTAGAGATGTCACAGTTGGAGTTGGAGACATCACAGTTGGTGTTAGACACATCACAGTTGGAGTTAGAGAAATCACAGATGGTGTTAGAGACATCACATTGGTGTTAGAGACGTCACAGTTGGTGTTAGAGACGTCACAGTTGGTGTTAGAGACATCACAGTTGCAGTTAGAGACATCACAGCTGGTGTTAGAGACATCACAGTTGGAGTTAGAGATATCAGAGTTGCTGTTAGAGATGTTACAGTTGTTGTAGAGAAGTCACAGTTGGAGTTAGAGACATCACAGTTGGAGTTACAGACATGACAGTTGGTGTTAGAGACGTCACAGTTGGAGTTAGAGACGTCACAGTTGGTATTAGAGACGTCACAGTTGGAATTAGAGACGTCATAGCTGGTGTTACAGATGTCACAACTGGTGTTAGAGATGTCACAGCAGGTGTTAGAGACGTCACAGGTAGAGTTAGAGACATCACAGTTGGTGTTAGAGGTGTTACAGTTGGTGTTAGAGACGTCATAGCTGGTGTTAGAGATATCACAGCTGGTGTTAGAGATGTCACAGTTGCTGTTAGAGACGTCACAGTTGGAGTTAGAGATGTCACAGTTGGAGTTGGAGACATCACAGTTGGTGTTAGACACATCACAGTTCGAGTTAGAGAAATCACAGATGGTGTTAGAGACATCACATTGGTGTTAGAGACGTCACAGTTGGTGTTAGAGACGTCACAGTTGGTGTTAGAGACATCACAGTTGCAGTTAGAGACATCACAGCTGGTGTTAGAGACATCACAGTTGGAGTTAGAGATATCAGAGTTGCTGTTAGAGATGTTACAGTTGTTGTAGAGAAGTCACAGTTGGAGTTAGAGACATCACAGTTGGAGTTACAGACATGACAGTTGGTGTTAGAGACGTCACAGTTGGAGTTAGAGACGTCACAGTTGGAGGTAGAGACGTCACAGTTGGAATTAGAGACGTCATAGCTGGTGTTACAGATGTCACAGCAGGTGTTAGAGATGTCACAGCAGGTGTTAGAGACGTCACAGGTGGAGTTTGAGACATCACAGTTGGTGTTAGAGATGTTACAGTTGGTGTAAGAGACATCACAGTTGGTGTTAGAGACGTCACAGTTGGAGTTAGAGACATCACAGTTGGAGTTAGAGACATCACAGTTGGAGTTAGACACATCACAGTTGGTGTTAGAGATGTCACAGTTGGTGTTAGAGACGTCACAGTTGGAGTAGAGACTTCACAGTTGGAGTTAGAGACATCACAGTTGGTGTTAGAGATGTCACAGTTGAAGTTAGCGACATCACAGTTGGAATTAGAGACCTCACAGTTGGAGTTAGAGATATCACAGTTGGTGTTACAGACATCACTGTTGGAATTAGAGACATCACAGTTGGAGTGAGAGACATCACAGTTGTGTTAGAGACATCACAGTTGGAGTTAGAGACATCACAGTTGGAGTTAGAGACATCACAGTTGGAGTTATAGACATCACAGTTGGTGTTAGAAACCTCACAATTGGAGTTACAGATATCACAGTTGGAGTTAAGAGACATCACAGTTGGTGTCAGAGATGTCACAGTTGGAGTTAGAGACATCACAGTTGGTGTTAGAGAAATCACAGTTGGTATTAGAGACATCACTGTTGATGTTACAGACATCACAGTTGGAGGTAGAGACATCACAGTTGGAGTTGGAGACATCACAGTTGGAGTTAGCGACATCACAGTTGGAATTAGAGACATCACAGTTGGAGTTAGAGACATCACAGTTGGAGTTAGAGACGTCACTGTTGGTGTTAGAGACGTCACAGTTGGTGTTAGAGACGTCACAGTTGGAGTTAGAGACATCACAGTTGGTGTTACAGACATCACAGTTGGAGTTAGAGACATCACAGTTGGAGTTACAGACATCACAGTTGGTGTTAAAGACATCACAGCTGGTGTTAGAGACGTCACAGTTGGAGTTAGAGACTTCACAGTTGGTGTTACAGACATCACAGTTGGTGTTAGAGACATCACATTGGAGTTAGAGACGTCACAGTTGGTGTTAGAGACATCATAGTTGGTGTTAGAGACATCCCAGTTGGTGTTAGAAACATCACAGTGGTGTTAGACACACCTGGGCAGTTAAACAGACAAAATAGTTCAAGGTGGGGCTTCCCTGGTGACTCAGCGTAAAGAATCCGCCTGCAATGCAGGAGCTGCAGGAGACTCAGTTTCAATCACTGGTTTGGAAAGATTCTCTGTAGGAGGGCATGACATCCCCCTCTAGTATTCTTGCCTGGAGAGTCCCATGGACAGAGGAGCTTGGTGGGCTATGATCTATTTGGTTGCAAAGAGTCAGACATGACTAAGTGACTTAGCATGCACATACCTGGGGAATTAGTGTGACATCTAAGGTCAGATTAGAGGCATGTGAATTAGGGAGACTTCCTTCTACTAGGGTTTTATGTGGACATACAAGGTCAAGACAGACATACCTGCGAAACCAGGGAGACATCCCAACTCTGGGAAGACACACATGGGGAATCAGACATCACAGGTCAATGTGAATACACCTGCAAAATTAGCAACACATCCAAGTTCAGATTATACATACCCGGGGTTCTAGGAGGACATCCCTGTTCAGTGTAGACACATCTGTGTAACTAGACAAATATCCCAGTTATGAACAGATAGACCTCAGTGGTTAGGAAGACATGTAAGATTGGTGTGGGCACACCTCTAGAAATAGGAAGGCATCTCAGGTCAGGGTGGACATACATGAGGTGTTAGGTAAACATAACAAACCAAGAGCACTCACCAGAGGGGAACTAGGGAAATATCCCAGATTATTTCATTTTATTCTTTTTCCAGGTTATTTTAGACATATCTGAAATCTTAGGAAGTTATTCAGAGCATCTTGGCAGCATAAGACATTGATCCTTTTTGTCCCTCTTTTAAAACAACGAATCAGGCATCCATCACAAACAAAAGTGCTTCTAGGAGGTGTGGGATATAGCATCATACACCAAAGGATCCAGGAGGAGTGTCATCCAACTGTGCATCACGTATGCGCTGTGAAATCAGCAGGAGCTAGCTAACCTGTCCAAGGTGTCTCAGCTGCTGTTGGGGAAAACCTAGAGAGCATCACCTTGAGCAGAAACCCACAGACAAGGGAGACTTCGTAGAAATCTAGCCTTCCTGAGGGGAGATTCCAGAATGTCTTTGGGGAAAAATACAAGTTTGGATGCACCAAAAAAGATATTGAGGAACTTTGCCAGCATTTCCTCTCCTAAAATGACACTGTAGGGTTAAACTAGTTGGAGGTGATGTCTTCCACCGGGAAAGGGAAATCGGTGAGCAAGTGATAGGCTTTTAGCTGCTGCCTGATGCTGCTGGAGAAATTTGTTTCTCTCCAGTAGCACCCAGAGTACTGAGGTGAGACCATGTGACTGGGGACAGAAGGAGATCTGGGAGAGGTAGATAAGCAAATCAAAAGGTGTTAAAGGGATGCAGTTCCTGCTGACTGCACTCAGCACATCCACCCTCCAGTCTCTGGAAGAACCTCACTTGAGGATCCTCCAACACCTTGAGTACTGAGTGCACACACACATCTCCCCCACTCTGCCACTGGCTCCTTATGCATGTTCCCAAGTGTGGCAGCAAGAACAAACTCAAGTAAACAAAGTGCTTTCAGAAAAAAGACCAAGGTTTGAAGGCAAGGGAAAAATCACAAATGTGAGCTTTAGCTCCACATTCTGGGAAACAAAAGAGGCTTCCAGGGACCAGTCTGGTGAGTTGTTTAGTAGCTTAGTCATGTCCGATTCTTTGTGACCCCATGGACTGCAGCATGCCAGGTTTCTCTGTTCATCACCGATTTCTGGAGTCCCTCCAATCCCATGTCCTTTGAGTCAGTGATGACATCCAACCATCTCATCCTCTGTTGTCCCCTTCTCCTCCTGCCTTCAATCTTTCCCAGCATCAGGGTCTTTTCAAAAGAGTCAGCTCTTCTCATCAGGTGGCCAAAGTATTGGGGTTTCAGCATCAGTATCAGTCCTTCCAATGAATATTCAGGACTGATTTCCTTTAGGATTGACTGGTTGGATCTCCTTGCAGACCAAGGGACTCTCAAGAGTCTTCTCCAATACCAGAGTTCAAAAGCATAAATTCTACAGAGTTCAGCTTTCTTTATAGTCCAACTCTCACATCCATACATGACTACTGGAAAAACCATAGCTTTGACTATACTGACCTTTGTGGTCAAAGTAATGTCTCTGTTTTTTAATATGTAGTCTAGGTTTGTCATAACATTTCTTCCAAGAAGCAAGTGTCTTTTAATTTCATGGCTGCAGTCATTGTAGTGATTTTGGAGCCCAAGAAAATAAATTATCTCACTGTTTCCATTGTTTCCCCATCTATTTGCCATGAAGTGATGGGACTGGATGCCATAATCTTTGTTTTTTGAATGTTGAGTTTTAAGTCAGCTTTTTCACTCTCCTCTTTGACCTTCATCAATAGGTTCTTTAGTTCTTCTTTCCTTTCTGCCATGAGGGTGTCATCTGTATATCTGAGGTTATTGATATTTCTTCTGGCAATCTTGATTTCAGCTTGTGCTTCATTCAGCCCAGCATAAAAGCTTAAGAAAAGATATAAAAGCTTAAGATTTCAGATACAAGTGGAAACAAGAAGAGTGGAGTAAGTATATCCACACACTCATGGAGGGGGGAAAATCCCAGATTGCCCCAGAATTTCAGGTGTGATTAAGTATTTTCCACTGGGTGGTAACTAGAAAAGGTTTGAAGAAGTATCTGCTATTCCAGATGTGAGAGAAGTAGCACAAAAATGCAGTTAACATGAAGAATCAAGGAAACATGTCATCATTAAAAAGTAACAATAATCCTTCAAGAACAAATGCGGTTTTGAGAATGTCAATGTTCTACCAGAAAACACAGAAAGACAATTCAACAAAATTAGAAAAACAACACACAAACAGAATGAGAAATTTAGCAAAAAGAAACCATAAAAGAAACGAATTCTGGAACTGAAGAATTCAATGAGTGAAATGAAAAATGCAATACAGAGTAGATAGTAGTAGATAAAATGCAAGATAGAACTGGTGAGCTAGAGCATAAAAATTTTGAAATAGCCCAATCAGAGGAGAAAAAAGAATGAAAAAGAGTGAAGAAGGTCTATGTGATCTATAGGATGCCAACAAATATTAGAAAAATTGCAGTTAGAAAAGGAAGAGTATGAGAAGAGGTAGAAAATTTACTTTAAGAAATAATAGCTGAAGCTTCCCAAATCCAGGGAGAGACTGTTAGCTTCACCATCCTACTATCTCAATGCCAAAAGACTTCTCTAAGACATATTACCTTTGACTTTTGACAGTTTTATTGTAAAGAGAAAATCTAAAAGCAACCAGAGAAAAATGATTGTAACCTATAAAGGAACCCTCAATGGGCAATCATCAGATTTTTCAGAAAAGCCCTACATGCAAGAAGAGAGTGGAATAAAATATTAAAAATGTTAAAAGAAAAAAAAGAGAGAAAACAAAAATATATATTAAAATAAATGAAAATGGAAAGTCTAGGAGAGAAGTTTATAGCAACAAATTCATATGTTCAAAAAAAGATCTCAAGCAAACCAGCTTTACATTTCAATGAATTTGAAAAATAAAACACACTACTAAGCCCAAAGTTAGCAGAAAGAAGGAAACAACAAACATAGAATGGAAATAAATAAATTAGAGATTAGAAGAAAGCAGAGACCTAAGAACTGTTTTTTAAAAACAAAATTGACAAAACTGTAGCTAGACTAAGAAAAAAGAAGATTCAAAATATAAAATCATAAATTTTTGATTTTATGATTTTACTGCTGATATTACAGAAATACATGATACTATAGAACAATTATATAGAAGGAACAGCTGATAATAGAGAAATACATGATACTACAGAACAATTTTATAGAAGTAACATATCTCAACATAATAAAGCCTGTATATAACAAATCCACAGCTAACAGCATACTCAATGGTGAAAGACTGAAAGTGTTTCCTCTAGGATCAGGAAAATGACTAGACAGTTTTTATTCAATGCAGTACTGGAAGTCCTAGCTAGAGCAATTAGGCAAGACAATGAAATAAAAGGCATCCAAGTCATAAAGGAATAAATAAGACTGTCATTATTTGTAGATGCTGTAACCATACATATAGAACATCCTTAATATTCAACCCCAAAACTGTTAGAACTAATCAATTCAGTAAAGTTGCAGGATACAGTATCAGATACAGAAGTCAACTGTGTCTTTATATGCTAATGACAAAACATCTAAAAAAGAAACAGAACTATCCCATTCACAGTAGCAGTAGACACAGCTGGGGATGTGGGGAATATCCCAGGACAGTATACACATAAGCATGTTATTAGGAAGATATCCGAAGACAGGATGGATGCAACTGAGATATTAGAAAGAGACCCCTTGCCAGAGTTAACTAGGGAAACATATCATATCAGAGTAGATACACAGGCAGTGATATAGGGTGACATCCTGGGTCAATGGAGACCCACCTGGGGAATCAGGGAGACTTTCCAAGTCAGTGTAGACTCACTTGTGGAAATAGGGGGGCATCCCAAGAAAATGTAGACACAAGTGGAGAATTAAGGAGATATACTGGTTAAAGGGTAAACACACCTAGGAATTAGGAAGAATACTCGGGTCAGTGATGATGCACCTGGGGAAGAAAGGCGGAACTAGATCAGAGCAGACAAACTTGGGGTACTAGGGCTATGAGGTCAGGGCAGATACAACAGGAGTTCGGTGTTACCCCAGGAAGATAAACCTAACTAGGGAACTAGAGACATGTGCCATGTCGGGTTGGAAACACCCAGGAATGAGGAAGTCTCTCAAGTTCAGGGTAGACACATCTGGGAATTAGGGATACATCATAGGGCAGAATTCATATACTTGAATAGGGAGACAGCCAAGATCAGTGTAGACACACCTGGGAATTAGGGTGGCATCTCATGTTAGGGTAAACACAACTCAGTAATTATGGAAATATCCCAGGTCGCTGTATATGCAGCTTGGGAATTAAGGAGACATTCAAGGTCAGGGTAGACACATCTGGGAAACTGAGACATCCAGGTCAGTGGTAAATATTCAAGCACTCAGGTGTTTCAGAAGCAGCCAACGTCAGTGTAGACACACAAGGGGACTTAGGAACATCTGACATGCGTACAAACATACCTGAAAAACTAGTGAAACACCTCAGGTCAGAATACCCGCATCTAGGAAATAGAGGAGATACCGAAGGTCAGATTAGAAACAACTGGATTATTATTCAGACTATTACTAAGACAGCATTGGTCAGAGTTGACACAGTTGGGTATTTGGAAGACATCCCAGATTAGAGTAGACAGACTTGGGTTATTTAAAGAGAAATCAGGTTAGAATAGACACTCATGAGGATATAGAGAGGCATCCTAGGTCATAGCCTGGAGTAGGAAATAGAAACCCACTCTACTATTCTTGCCTGGAAACTTCCACGGACAAAGGATCCTGGAGGGCTACAGTCCACGGGGTCTCAAAGAGCCAGATACAACTGAACAGCTGAGCACACCCAGGTCATAGCAGAGACGTCTGGGGAGGTAAGGAGTTTTCGCACCCAGTGAATGAACATCATCGTGGGCCATAATCCCATGATTAAGACAGAGCTGGGCATGGAATTCAGGGGATTCTGAGGGTGAGAGAGAAGACTGTGCTCCCTGGAGGGAGGTGGAGAGACCCTCAGGGATGTGCAATCAGCGCCCACAGCATCAGCATCAGGGTTGGAGGGACCAGCCACCTCCTACGAACCTCGGGTCCTGAGTCATGATGGTGGCAAAGATAATTAAGTTACTAAAGGAGGAAAAGAAATCGCTGTGGTACAGAGGCTGTTCCACCGCATTTAGAGAAGGTGGTAGTAAAACCTCTTGTCTGGCTTTGCACCATGATCACTGGTGCTTCTAGCCTCACAGAACTAGTATTTTGTCATGGCTGAACCTCCACCGTGAACAAGACAAACAGTGCACCAGGCATGGTCCGGTTGGGGTCATGAAGGTGACTCAAGATACTTCAAATGAAGGAAATGCAGTCCAAGTGGATTGTATCTGGTGATGGACAGACTTAGAAAACAAACAAGGGGGAGTGAGAAAAGCTGGAGTTTAGTGATTGCAGGAAGTCATAACCACTTGTCACCATCTTGGGATGCAGAGAGAAAGATGCAGGGAAAGCTGGAACCTTAGGAAAGACAAAGATGCTGGCAGGAAAGCCAACCAAATTTGCTGAGGTGGCAAAACAGAGAGAGGTGGGTGTTCTGGTTTCTCCCTTTCCCATCTTCCTGTATCCAGGCAACTTGTCCCATTGGCCAATGGGACACAAGACTGGAAACACAAGACAAGGTGGCCAGGGAAACTTCATCCCTGGGTAACAAAGGAGAGCAGAATCATGGAATAACAGGTCTGTGGGCAAAACTGAATGACCCGCACACTCATGTATCTCCATGGTCTTTGCAAAGTGAGCAGACTTTCCTGTGGCTTCAGAATACTGTCTCGAAATGCATTCCACTGATCTCTAACCTCATTCAGATCACCTTGATACTTTTAAAATGTGGATCTCCAGGGCAGCACCTCTCCTGAGTCAGACTCCATGGGCAGGATCCTAGGGTCTGCATGTTAACAAGCCTCCAGGTGACCACCACACTGACATTTCAGAGCAACTGCTTCAAAGTTGCATTCCCAAACCTGCCTGATGTACCTGGAGCTGTTCTGAAATGTGCAGACCCTGCATCCCTACCCTTGGAGATATGGATTCAGGACATCTGGGAAGACCTCAGGAGCCTGTATTTTAAACAAGTGTGTCCCCCATTCTGATTGTGCAGAAAACTGGGGAAGCTGCTTTAGAGGACTGCCCTTAGATGGTGCTAAACATCTTCAATCAGAGACAAGAGGACATACCATCAGTTTCCTGGGGCTGTGATAACAGGTAACATCACAGCAGGTCCTTGAGATCTGGGGGCTGTGCTGCTGCAGCGGGCCAGGTCAGAGCATCACCTTCCTCCTGTGCGACATTTGCCACTGACGCCCCTGGGGTGCTGGATGAGCAAGGACTGTGTCCTGGAAACCCTTTTCCAGGTTACTTGCAGGAGCTCAGTTATAGGAACAACAGAGTAGCTAGCAGGGAGCTGAGACACACTTGACTGTTCAAATTGAATAATATTCTTTCTGAAATTCCACTCACAGCCTCTGTTGAGCTGCAACACTAGCCCCTGAAATTAGTCTGAAATTAGTCCTGAAATTAGTCTCCCAGCTCACCAGATGGCATTGATCCTTTCTGTCACTGATTTTTTCTCTTCTGTTTTCAGTGTTTTACTCCACTTAAAAAAAATTAATTGTCTAAAAGTTGCAAGATTGAGGATTGCTAATAGAAATGAAAGGCATCAATTAATCCAGCTCCCAGAGGTGAGCATCATTAGAAGACATACACAAAGCCAACAGGCACAGGAAAAGATGCTCAACACCATTAATCCTCAGGGAATTGCAAATCAAAACCACAGTAAAATACCACCTCACACTTGTCAGGATGGCTGTTATCAAAAGTCAAAAGATTACAAGTGTTGGTGAGAAGTAGAGAAAAGGGAACCCTTGTGAACTGTTGGTGGAAATGGAAATTGGTGCAGCCACTATGGAAAACAGTATGGAAGTTCCTCAAAAAATTAAACATAGAAATACCATTTGATCTACCAAGATCCTCCAATATAATTTCTGAGTATATATCCAAAGGTAATAAAATCACTATTATCTGCAAGAAGAGATATTTGCACCCTCCATGTTCATAGCAGCAGTATCCACAATAGCTGAGATTTGGAAACTACTTAAATGTCTGTCCACAGATGAATGGATAAAGAAAATTTATATATTTTACTATATAATATATATATAGTGAAATGTTAGCATTAAAAAAAAAAGAAATCTTGCCATTTACAACAACATGAATGAACCTAGAGGACATTATGCTAAGGGAAATAAGCCAGACACAGAAAGTCAAAATTACATAATCTCACTTCTATTATTATTTTTAAAAAGCGGTACTTCTAATAACAGAGGTAGCATGGTAGGTGCCAGAGGCTGGGGGGAGGTAGTCATGGGGAGGTATTATTTAATGGGCAGAGCTTCAATTTGCAAGATGAAAAGAGCTCTGGAGATGGGTGGTAGTGATGGTTGCAAAATAATATGAAGGTACTTAATACCACGGAACTGTACACCTAAAACAGTTAAGATAGTAATTTTAT
Source organism: Cervus elaphus (assembly GCF_910594005.1). Lineage (NCBI taxonomy): Eukaryota > Metazoa > Chordata > Mammalia > Artiodactyla > Cervidae > Cervus > Cervus elaphus. The sequence continues at coordinate 26,390,980 of NC_057819.1, forward strand.
ATTATATATATTTTACTACAGTAAAAAAATTGAAAAAAAGATCAATGCATAGTTTTTCAGTTATTCTATATTTACATCAAACAGAACATAAGAATGTGTGTGATCTGTGTATATGTGTGTATGTATGTAACATGTATGCATATATAATCTTTCAGTGCACTGGGATGACCTCACTACTTTCAGTAACTATTGCTCAATATTTCATGGCATGATTTTACTGTAATTTATTTCGCAAAATTCCTATTGGTAGAATTGCTTGCTTTTGCTTTTTTGTTCAACTTCATTTCTCTTACAGTTCTGCCATGAATAATTCTAAAAATACTCATTGGCGTAGCTCTAAGAGAGATGCTATCCAGTACTGGCTGACAGCAGGCTCGGGAATTAGATGCATGGGTTCAAACTCTGACTCACATACTTATTAGCTCTGGGACCATGCACAAATTACTTAACCTCTCTATGTCTTAGATTTTCATCTTTTATGGGGGATGATTAGAAATAGTGTTATACAATGAGAGTAATGTGAGATTAAATTATTAGCATCCGTAAGGCATTTTACAACACTGCCTGCTTCATAGTAAATATTCACGAAGTATTAACTATGGTTTTGTTACTTGTGAGAAATTTTCTAGTAAATAACTACCAGTAGAATCATTGCATAGAACCAGATGTATATTTAAAATATAATATTCATTGCCAAACAAACAAACAAAAAATCAGTCCATCAACTTCACTGCAGATGATTGTACCTCTCCCCCTACTCCCTTGACAATCTGCAAATTTTTGCTAACCTGAGACACTTTATTAATCACCCCATTTTGCACCATGATGCCTGCCTGTTGGCTACTATGTGAACTATGAGCTGGAGAAAAATATCAGGAGGCTATCACAGCCATCTAAGTGAGAGGTGATGGTGGCTTAAATAAAGGTGTGGAGGGGAGATAGAAAGCAATGGAATGATATAGGAAATGTTCTGGAAGGTGATTTGGCAGCATTTAATGTTGGACTAGTTGTGGTAGTGAGAAGACGACTCAGGGGTGACCCCCAGATTTCAGACACGAGAAACTTGGGGGTCACTTCATAGTCCTTAGAAGGCTTTGGAGGAGCCAGAAATGGAAAGGGATAGAGGTAAGGTTTCAGTCTGATGAACTGGAGAGGTGGTACATTACAGTGGATAAAGTGTATACTCTGAGTACCAGAGAATTAAATGAGGTAATTTATGCAATATGCTATGGCTCAGTAAGTGATCACTAATGTCATCATGTTTAAGGGAGCCTTCCTAGAGACGTCAAGTAGTCCACTGGATACACAATTATAAGGCTCTAAGGTGGAGATGTAGCAGTTTGTGATATACTGGTATTTGAGGCCACGGGAGTGCATCAGGGATGGCAAACTAAGCCCGAGTAGGTAAATCTGGCTGTCTGTCTAATGTAAATCAAGTTTTATTGGCACACAGTCATGCCTATTTATTTATGTACCGTCTATGACTACTTTCATTCTACAAAGGCAGAGATGTATAATCACTACAGAGATTGTATTGCCTGCACAACCTAAAACAGTTACTATCTAGCCCTTTATAAAGAAATTTTACCAATAGCTGGATTATAGTTCTGAGCAAGAATGTACAATGGAGAAAAGAGGGGCAAGTCTAGGACTCGAGGGGCTTCAGTATTTAGACGGAGCCCTTAGATGCTGTCAAGGGGCAGTTCAGATGGAGTGTCCAGGGGATGGGAGGAAAGCTAGGAAAACCTAATGATAGAAATCAAGCAATGGGAGGATTTCAATAAGAGAGGGGCCAGCACACCCCTCTGCACCATTCTTCTTCTGATGATGAAATCTCTCTGCAACTCCATCTCTAAAGCAGAGGAGACACTCTCAGTCCCCAAGACTTGACATATTCTTCATTTAAGAGATGATCTCAGCCTGAGATGAAAATCTCTTGGCTTCAAGGCCAAATGGTCAGGGCAAGAAAGGGCCCTGGTTAGACTGGTGCATGTCAGGTGGTTCAGCTGTGCTAGGAGGGTGGGATCAAGCTGTGGGCACATGGCAGAAAGTCCAATACTGATTGTCTGTATCCTCAGGGCCCAGCCACACACTTTCCAATGGCCACCTTCCCCCAAACTTTACCAGGGGCTTTCCTTTATTTTTAGAGCTCTGGTGCAGTGGAGAAATCCATTCACTGTTGCAATTCCACAAGGCAGGCCATTAACTTACGCAACTGGCCCTCAGAAATTCAGGCCTCAAGCTATAGAGACAAGGTCACAGAATTTTCGCCTCCAGCCAGACAACCTCAAATTAAAACTGAGTCTTTCACACTGCTCTTCAGTTCATGCCAGCAGAACATAGTTACACTTGACTACTAAGTCACTGAAGGTTAACCAGCCATGGACCTATTGTCTGAATCTCTCACGATCACATGTATTTGCATCACCATCTACTTCCTTCCCACACTGAGCTGGTGGAGGCTCAGGACTGCCCTCCTGCCAGGACAGTAAACATCCTTTTTGAGCAGAGTGAGTATGTCTGATTAATGCCTCTGCACTGTGTTGCCTCAAAAAGCAAAAATTAGTATCAGGAATGGGGCAGTGCTCAGTAGACTCTGTCAGCCACAAATTGGCACTTCCATTGGCACTTGCTACCTACCTCTCCAAGGATTAAATCATGTACTGCTGAGGCTACTGATTTTTCAACATCCCCTGAAAGGAGTTCGGGGTGGAGAGCAGAAATGAGATACTCAGTGTTCTGGGGAAAACTGGTAGAACAGGTCTTCAGATAGTTAGTTATTTTTAAGAGCCAATTTTATGAGCCCAATTCTTGTATCTCTTCATATCTAGACAAGCAGTAAAATCCTTCACAGTGAGGACTATTCCTTGTGACTAGCAGAAACCTTCTGCAAAAAAAAAAAAATATGTGCTTGGTTGCAGGTACCCTCCTTTCATCAAAATTGCATATATACTGACCTTCCTCCCTACCTCTATGGAGCAGTTTCTCAGAGCTACCTGAGGTGTTATCTCCCAGGCTATAGTCCTCATTTTGCCCCAAATAAAACTTGATTCACACTCTCATGTTGTGCATTTTTTTTAGTTTAATTTTTTAAGGATGGTGATTACATGCTGACCACAAGCATGTGGACCCCAGACTGGTTGAAACCAGAAAGTTGATGATTAAGATTCCTGAAACATCACCCTGTTACCACCAACCTATCAGAAGAAAGGCATACACCCCACTGCCCTCACTTCAAACGTCTTTAAAACAGCTTCCCTGAAAGCCATCAGGGAGATCAGGTCTTTTGAGCACAAGTTGCCCATTCTCCTTGTTGGGTACCCTGCAAATAAACACTGTATTTTTCTTCACCACAACCTGATGTCAGTATATTGGCTTTGCTGTGTAGCTGGTGAACAGACCTGAGTTTGGACTGGTAACATTTCCTTAATTATCAGGATCTGAGAGATGAAAACAGGGGGAGCTAGCTGTGGGGTCCTAGCAAGGAGATTGTTGATTCCACGGGAGGGAAACACATGTTTACTCCCTGGTCTTTATCTCTAAGATGCTAATAGTTAAGGGAATGTTACCAGTCCAAACTCAGGTCTGTTCACCAGCTACACAGCAAAGCCAATATACTGACATCAGGTTGTGGTGAAGAAAAATACAGTGTTTATTTGCAGGGTACCCAACAAGGAGAATGGGCAACTTGTGCTCAAAAGACCTGATCTCCCTGATGGCTTTCAGGGAAGCTGTTTTAAAGACAACGTTTGAAGTGAGGGCAGTGGGGTGTATGCCTTTCTTCTGATAGGTTGGTGGTAACAGGGTGATGTTTCAGGAATCTTAATCATCAACTTTCTGGTTTCAACCAGTCTGGGGTCCACATGCTTGTGGTCAGCATGTAATCACTGTCCTCCACTGGATGGGAGTCTTAGTTTCTGCAGAACAATTCTTAATATATGCATGAGATTGTTCTGTGTGTCCCTTCAGAAGGAACTAAGACTCTGCTTTATCACTGAACTAGTGTTTAAGCCATCATTACTTTTCTTGCTTGACTGCTTTTCCTTTGTTTATTGTTCCCTCACTTCTCTAATTAGTAACTGCTTGAGTCTGCTTTTTGGAACACAGGGGAGGCCTAGGAGGCTGAAGCCTTTTTCTACAAACAAGAAATGGGGGACACCAAGGGGCTTCTGTACCCAGGAAGCCCTTGGAGGGTCCTGCTTGGTTTCAGCTCCCCCCCCCTTTTCCTTGATACGCCTCAATCCTGAGGGGGACAGGGGGTAACAAGAAATGGAACAAAGTTTTGGATACAGAAGTAAATCATAAACTCTGCAAAGGAGTTCAGTCTTAGGGGAACTCGATTTCAAGAATGAGAAGACTACAGGACTCACCTTTGCTCTCCAGATTAGATAACAGGGTGAAAGAAAAGATGCTCCAGGAGATTTTGTGGTTAAGGATGGGGAATCACAGCTGTGATTTATGATGGAGACTGCACTTCTGCACCCAGCTAGAGGAGGATGGAGCTGGGTTGCTCACCTTGTTTCATCCTGAGCCCCCATCTCCCTGCCGTGCGCCTGTCAGGCCTTGCACTGTCCCTCAGACTGGTCGGGCTCATTCCTGCACCTTCTGGACATCAACTTGAATGTCTGTTTCCTAACACTTGGGTTCTCATCACAAATGTCCCCTCCTCCGGGAGACCCCCTGACCCTCTGTCACCTCTCAGTCACCCTTCCTCACCCAGTATTTTTTTGTGGAGCACGTCAGACTTCCTAGGTTCCCAGGCTCCTGGACTTCACTTTAGCAGAGCCTGGCTGCATGGGGGTAGCAGGTGTATGTGTCAGGGGGACGGGTAACCTGCCTGACCCCAGAGCCCTGAGCAGGGAGGGGCCAGAGAAAACATCTGCCTTCCCGTCCTCATTCCCTCTGCTCTCCTGCTGTTGCCCCTGCTATCCAAACCCTGCAGAGGCCAGAAGAGGAGGAACCTGGGGATGCTGCCAATGGAGGTCAGTGGTTAGCCTCTCAGACAGCGCAGGGCAGAGGGGGTATGGAAGATGAAAGAAGGGAAGAATGAAGAATCCAGGGCAGAGAGAATGGGGTGTCTCTGCCCCTCTTTCCTCTTACACCCAGCCTGCAGCACCCCAAATGCCTCAAAGCCAGACCCTTTGCTGAAGCAAACCTGCTGCATGCAACCAGGCTTCACACTCAGGCCATCTTTGCTGCCCTCACTTCTGCCTGCTTCCTTTCTCAAGCTCACTCCAGTTGGGTGACAGCTGCCTCTTTGTCTGAAAACCCCGCAGCAGGTCCTCCTGCCTGGGGCTCCTGAATACCCAGGACCTGCTGCAGAAGTCAGGGCCCTCAGAGCCTGAGAAATACCGTCTCCTTCCCTCCCACCCCATTCACTGGAAAACAAGAAACACCACAAATTTTCTTTTAGAAATTAATATTCATTAAAAATCTAATAATGTGAATGTATGGTTGCATTTGAGGGCAAATTAAACAAATAAATAACCCTTAAGTTTCTAAACGTGTTGTCCTTAAGTAGAAATATCTCCAACTAGATTTCCATGCTTCCTACTGAATTATTTAAGTTAACTTTACTCAGTTCTTAGTCTTAATTTTAACAATGCTAGCATCCTTTCTATGCAAAATATTAACTTTTTATGCAAAACACATGAATTTAATGAAAGTTCAATAAGTTCAGAAAGTTCAGTAAGAAAGTCATATTTTTTTAAGAAACTTTTTAATGATTCAGCAAAGTTCTGACATAAATCACCATTTCTAACAGAGGGCAGAATCACAACCAGTTCATTCCCAACTGGAGGGGTCCATGGAACTCCAAGTGGGCTCAGCCTGTGTGAGTTTCTCTTTGGGTTTGCGCCCTTGAGGAATTTTACCAAAATATCAGTAGGAGGTGTTCTGGAGCTGAATCCTGGGTTCCTGATGTTACCAAGTCCAAGCTTGCTCTACTCATTGCATGACAGGATAATACATTGGAGACAAAGTGTTAAGGCAAAGAATACAACTTCATTCAGAAAACCATCAGACTGAGAAGATGGCATACTAATGTCTCAAAATAACTATCTTATTGGGGTCTGAATGCCAGATTCTTTTATAGAATCTGAGAGAGAGGAGAGGTGAGGAAGTAAAGTAAAAAAGGGCCATCAGTCTTACAAGAAAATCTCCTGGGATCACAGTTGGGCAAGGTCAGATCACCTCCCTGTGAGCTGAACAAAGGCACTTTAGGCTAACATTCAGGCAGAGGGGCAGGGTTCCCTGAGACAGGCCATAAGGTATGACTAAAATAATAAAAGCAAATAAAACACAAAGATTAAAGTCAAAGAAACAGATCAACCATGGAGTCTAGTTTTAGCTCTTCCCTGTTACACTAATGGGGTCAGAGCTCATTCAGGGGTCATCCAGCTACCCTGGATTCTGTCTGCAAACTGCAAGCCAGTCCTTCCTCAAGGCAGAGGCTGTCAAGGGCTGTGCTGGGCAGGAGGCAGGTGGGAAATGCTTTGCACTCCCTGAAGAATGAGTTTCTCAGAGCATCGAGCCCAAAAGCACCTTGAGGGTCCAAGTCACAGCTACCTGGGGCTCCACCAGGTGTCCAGGGTGTTCTGGGAACTTCACCTGAGACAGAGCCCCTTTCTTGGGCTCCCTGAGGCCTGCGTCCCACCCTCAATGGGACTAATCACAAGCAGGAGTAAACCTGACCTAATCAACAGAATCCAGACACTTCCTCCCTCCAGGTAACATCATCTCTGGAGGCCCTGGGTTCCACTCACATCCAGCAGCCATAGTAAAGCCTGTCTTCCCCTGTTTGCCCCAGGGATTTGCTATCTGAGCAGCCTCTCCTCTGAGGCTCTACCCCAAGCTGAGAAAATTCTGGACCCCCACCCCTCGAGGTGGGGATGCTGGTGGCTGGTGTTGATAGCTTACAGTGGTTGGTGTCGGATTTGTGGTCTCCAAAGGAGAAGGTTTCACTCCAGGACCAAAGATGCAGTCTCAGTCACTCAGAGCTTTGTGCAGCAAAGATTTTTATTAAAGTAAAAGTGATAGAGAAAGCTTCTGGCATAGACATCCAAAGGGGGTAGAAAGAGTACCAACTTTGCTAGTTTGAGCATGGCATTATATATTTTTCAGCTGGCTGCTGAAAATAGATAAAAAGAATATCTGAAGGTTGCAATAGGTCCACCTGAGTTCCACCATCCTGAGATAACTTCAGTACAAGATTAGTCAGAAGCAATGGTTCTGGGCAATGTGTCTCTGGGTGAGACATACTGTTGCTGAGAAAGAGGTTCCCAAGCAAGATTTGTTGCAATTATAATCATTAATTTAGAGCCTAAGAAAAGCATACCCTTGAGTAATCACTAGCTCTGGACCTAAAGAAAAGCCAGTTCCCAGGCAAAATATATTGTTGCAATATTATCACAGAGCTTAAGGAATGCATGAGCAAGATATATTGTTGCTTGTGCAGCCTATATGACTAAGGCAAAAGAATGTGAACCAGAAAGTTCATCTCCTCCTTAAAGGGGCCTTGGATTCCTTATCAACCTGCCTAAGATTTAACTCTCTCAGTTTTATAGGTTAAAACAGGAAAATATGCATATGCGTGGCACCTACACCTCGGAGGTTCCAGATCCCCACAGTAAAGTGAATGTAGCAATACAACAAATCATACAATATGTTGGTATCCCAGTGCACACAAATGTATGTTTAGGGACTTCCCTGGTGGTCCAATGGTTAAGACTCTGCTTCCAATGCAGGGGGTGTGGGCTTGATCCCCTCTTGGGGAATGAAGATCCCACATGCCTCTCAGCATGGCCAAAAAAATTAATGAAAAAAGTTGTGTTTGCATTATACTTCAGTCTGTTACATGTGCAATAGCATTATGTCTAAAAAACCAATATACATACCTTAATTAAAAAATTTTTTATTGCTTAAATATGCTAACCATCATTTGAGCCTTCAGTGAGTCATAATCTTTTTGCTGGTGAAGGATCTTGCCTCAGTGTTGATGGTTGCTGACTGATCAGAGTGGAGGTTGCTGAAGGTTGGGGTTGCTGTGGCAGTCTCTTAAATAGGACAATAATGAAGTTGGCCACATTGGTTGACTCTTCCTTTCACGAATGAGTTCTCTGTAGCATGCAGTGCTGTTTGATAGCATTTTACCCATGGGCGGAATGTCTTTCAAAATTGGAATTATTCCTCTCAAACCCTGCTGCTGCTTTATCAACTAAATTTATGTGATACATAATTACCAAAATGTAACCCAGAGACTTGCGGTGAGCAAATTCTGTTGGAGTAATGGCACCCATAGATTTGCTAGAAGCAGGGTTGTCACAAAACTTCAACTGGTTAAAAAGAACCCACAGTACCTGTGAAGTGCAGTAAAATGAGGCATATCTATATCCGCAATAGAAAATGACAAGAAACACCCACACACCCACCAGAATGCACAGTTGAGCTGAAGAATGTCCTTCTGTGTGGCTCTAAATCGGAAAGAGGGAAAATAAATATTTCCACAGAGTGAGCTCCAGGAACTTTTGTTAAATATAGTATTGTTAATTATGTTTACATTGCTAAAAAGGAGCAACTGGGACATCACTAGGCACTAATAATAGGAGAGAGAGAGAGACAAGAGGGACTGAGGGAGCCCTGTGTCTCTAGATGGGTTATGACTTTCATCTTGGTACACTGTAATAAAAATCAAAAGCCAAAGCCCTTTAAAAATAATGAAGCAAATGAAGCTAAATGCATGGCAAGGTGATGGTGTAGTCACTCACAGGAGGATAACTGAAGGGTAAAGAGACGGACTCAGGGAATCCCAGTCCTACCCAGCTGATTTCTCTGACCTTGGTCAGGGTCCGAGGGTGGGATGAGGGGTCATGACCTGGTGTGATGCTGCAGAGAAAATTATTCTTTCCAACCTCATGGTGGAGAAAAGGGCACTCTTGACTCGCCCAGCCACTCACTCACCTCCAACCGAGGACAAACACCTAGCCTCTCTGAGCGTCAGAACCTTGTTTCCTCACCTCCACTCCAGGAATGAGGCTGGGATGATATGAAGGGTTTGAAATGACTTTGCAAGTATTATATTGCTGCCTAGCTATACAGGCCTGCCATATTCCTGCTGGAGGACAGGGTAGGACAGTGGGATGTATCAAAAAGATTAAAAGAAATACGTGGAACTGCATTCTGGTATGTATGCACTAGAAACCAGTGTTTTCAGAGGATGCAGCAGCCGGCCTTATGGATCACTCACTCCACAGAGTTGACTCCCAGTCAAATGACTCAGCTTATGGCCAGACGACAGCCAGGCTAATGAGACAGAGGGCATCTGTGCCTTTCTGTGCCAACACCACTATGCCCAGCAGACAGCGGGATCTGGGATCACCTCCTGTGGGAATCCAGGGGACCCAGCACAGTGTCCCTCCCTGGGTAGATGGATCTGCTCCTGGTGGGACTGCAGGGCTGTGCTGGTGGCCACAAGCCCCCTTAAGTCAGGTGTCAGGGCCCCTTTGACAGCTCAGATGGGGATTAGAGGGGAAAGAAGATTCTGCCAAATGCTGTGTTTGCATTTTGCATGCTCCCAGCCTCCAACTGTTGCATCGACATTTATGTTGCAGGACAGGACTGAATCCTCACCTGCAGTCTGGGCTCTACTGATCCTTGATGTGGCGCCCACAGGCACTGGGGTTTGGGGACCCAGTCACCTTGTGGTTCCAACCTCAGGCTGGGCTGGCGGCAGGAGGCCTGCTCTGTATTCTGGAAACCTCTGAGCCCCTCTCCACAAAGGAGCTCCATTATTCCTGTCTGGAGTTCAAACTGCCCCTTCTGCAGCTCAAACCTGCAGCGCCAGCCACAGAGCAGGAAACTCACCTGCCCTTCATCCCTGGGTGCAGCTCAGGTGACACCCGGAGTAAGTAGGGGTTGAAGGGCCCCTGGGAGGCTCAGACCCACCCTCAGGGCTGCATTTCCCGCAAAGCCACTCACCTGGTGACTCATGCAGGTGTGAACAGTGGATGAAACCTGCTTCCTGCCCCACAACCGGCCCTGAGTGCACCAGGGGAAGAGAGGACAGGGTGCTGCAGGGACCCAGGGTCCTCTGACTGTGGGTGCAGGATCAGGTCCAACTCCGTTCTCTGGAGATGCTTCAGCTCCATCCCACAGGCAGAGAAATGGTCTGAGGACGAGAGCAGGGGCTCCATCCTTTTCCCAGTCTGCTGACCCGTGGCCCAAGGCTGCTGTACTCGTCAAATCCTTGGGCTCAGATCCCTGGGGCAGCTCTTCTGGGTCTTCACTTGGAGGGGTCCTCACCTTGGGGGTCCTTATCTAGAGAGTCCTCATGGCGGTGTCCTGTACCTGGGAGTCCTAACCTGGGGATCCTCAGAAGCCTTGACTGCCCGGAGGAGCATGAACCCTTCCTGGCTGCAGCGTGCAGTTCAGAGAGGGTTGTGTCTGAGACTATACAGAAAGGGGTGGGGGATGTAGACCCCACTCTCTCAGGAAAGAGTGAAGGGATTTTAGGAAAGATGACATGGACCTTGGAAGAACAGATGGGAGGTAGGATAGTTCGTGACAAGCTTTGTCTGGATGCAGTGTTTCCTCTCCTGTGAGTCAACCGTCCCCGTCGATGAACCTTCCAGGAGGGGACCTGTGACAGCTGAGTTCCTGGGAGGATCTGATGTTAAGCAGATAACTTTTGCTGTTTCTCCTGTGTCAACAGCTCTAAATAATCAATGCACCAACAGAGCATATTGGGGGTGGTTTATGCTACTGTCCTTCAGTGATATAAGAGATTTTGCCTGAAATGGGCTCACATTCACAGGAAAGGGTTCTGAACTGACCTGGGAGATCAGCCTTTGAGTCTGTTTCTGAGATCTGTGTCTGGGAAGGGGAACGCAGGTCCGATGGTTCAGTCACCCAGCGTGGGTTGCCTTTGTCATTTTCACCTGGAGAGTGGATGCTTATCCTGGGACCGACACCTGTCGACCAGGTTCCTAAGCACGTGCTCAGTCAGCAAGACCCAAGCTCGGGCTGAACAGCCTTCCCAGCAACTTGGCTTGGATCGGCGTCCTTCAGGGATTCTCACTCAGGAATCAGAGCCTCAACCCCTCTGGGGACTGTGACCCTGTACCCCTCAGAGCCTGGGGAGCTGGCTTGCCACTCTGATGCTCCTTCCCTCACCAGCCCCAGGAAGGGTGCCCCCTCTCCTCCTCCTCCAGCATTTGCCCAAGTGAATTTCTGTGCCAGGTTTCTGGGGTGTCCTCTGTGACCCCCAAGTTTATAGGAACTAACCTGAATCTTGAGGTCTTCCGCCAGCACGTCTGAATTTGGCAGTCAGAGAACAAGCATGCTGTCAGGCCAGGTGATTGATAACACAGCACACGAGCCTGCACCAGGGGTTCCTGTCCTGCCCTGACTCTGAAGCCTTCTTGTAGAAATGACACTGTCCTCGCTAATGAGAGCTCAGACTGTGACAAGGCTATGAACGCTCCAGCTAATGAGGCATGATTAGAAAATGACTGTGATGTCTGCTGTCCTACCACCTAGAAGTTCCCACCAAGAGATGCTGGTGTGAAAACAGCGGCACATGTTTGACACAATTTTGCAAAATTCTATGGAAAATACCTAAGATGGGGAGATGACCTTGACATCCTTTTAGCAAAAGACAAAAATAAAATAATATCATGAAGAGTTTGTCCTTTATTCAAAGAAACACCACACGGATTGGGGGCTAAGTGCCTCACAGGCAGTGCAGCACTCTGGGCTTTGGGGCAAGATAGGGTTTTGTAAAATGTTAGAAGCAGCAATGTGGAAATAGGGCATGATTGGTTGGGGTTGCTTCTCTGACTTTGTTTAGAAGTTTAAGAAACATAGAGTAAGTAGAGAGACTAGATTTGGCTTGGCCTTTGGGGATTGGCTGACTGCATATGCAGGCCGGCCTCATATCCTTGATATGGAGGGTCAGCACTACTCCATCATTTATATAGGAGACTTGAGCAGTCACAGATTTTGGTCTCTGCTGAGGTCCTGGACTGACTCACCGTGGACACCAAGTGATACTGTTCTGCACTCCTGGTCAGTCAGTTCAGTTCAGTCGCTCAGTCATGTCCGACTCTTTGTGACCCCATGGACTGCAACACACCAGGCTTCCCTGCCTGTCACCAACTTCCGAAGCTTGTTCAAACTCATGTCCATCAAGTCGGTGATGCCATCCAACCATCTCATCCTCTGTCATCCCCCTTCTTCTCCCCCCTTCAATCTTTTCCAGCATCAGGGTCTGTTCCAATGAGTTAGTTCTTTGCATCAATTGCCAAGGCAGCTCTGGTCTCTCTACTTACTTTCTGTTGCTTAACCTTTCTGATGCAAGTATTGGAGTTTCAGCTTCAGCATCTGTCCTTCCAATGAACATTCAGGACTGATTTCCTGGTCAAGCAGACATTTATAAAACTGTGTAAGTATGGTTTGTTCACATAGTATCTGGGCGAAGATATGTTCACATATGAGGTGCAGGGAAGTCATTCTAGCTTATACATGATTTAACCTGAACTTTATGCTAACTAGAACATGTGGCCTATTAAACATGCATTGGACATATGCTTCAGCCAATAAAAGGTAGAATGCATTAAAAAAAAAAAACTCAAAATAGAGTAACTGTGGTTCAGGCATTCAAAAGTGGGCCTGGGTGGCCATTGTGGATATGGTTTTAGACACTTTCCTGTATTCCTGAGAACGTGAATTTTCTGAACTCTATCAGACTCAACACCACCACCAGTCATTCTCAAAACAGTATCCGTGAGCAGCTGACAGCAGCCTTATGGTCTCAGGGCCCCCGTTGTAACTAAATGACCATTTCAGACCCCAACCTATCCTTGCTAAATAAATGCAAGCTTTATTGCATTTACTTCTTGCCAGTTCCAACCCTATTTCTTAGCAAATAATTTATATAATTTTGGGAGGCTTTTTTTTTTTTTGCCTCTATAAGGCTCCCTCATTTTGTAGTCAGGGGGAATAAAATTCAAGTGCTTCTTGAATCTCCCAGGCTATAGTCATCAATTTGGTTTAAAGAACACTCTTATCTGTTTCTGTGATAATTTGGTTATTGATTAGGTGCATCAACATCGCTTGGTATAGTTGGCAAGATATCAGAAGAACCCATGGAGTCTGGAGGCTACTTTGAACCGGTCCTCTGTACCAAGCACGAGCCCCTTTAGCACCTGTGGGCAACCTCCCCCCGCTGCCCACTGGCTTCACAACTCCCTACAGGTGCTTTGATGATTCTTCCTAAAATCTGGGTTTCCTTAAGCTGATATTCCTATGACTCCTAAGACTTGGAGTCTTAAGGAGTACTGGCACATTTCCTAGGTAAAGAGGACTGAGGCGGGGGTGGTAATTTCAAGCAGGAAAAGCCTAGAAGATTCTACCGTGATCTCTTAAACAGAGACCTAGGGTGAATTCCTAGGCAAGGAAGCCTCGCAAGGAACTTTGGAGTGAACTGGTTTGGCTGACATCTTTTTTAAAATTTGGATTAAAATTGGAAATCTTTGTACTTTGCAGTAAATTGAAACTGAAAGAAAATAGGAAATTGTGCTTCTAAAGCCTACCAAGCCCTCGGAAAGGTCAGCCATCCACCGGAACTCCAGCTGGCCTCATGCACATTTGACAGGAAGCCATTATTTGAAAGTACTCATGCCAGGTAAGTTGGCCAGGTTGGGGCTCTTTTGACCTTCCAAAAGTGGTTTTTACAAACACAGTTAGAGAAAGCTAGCTTGATAAAACATCTTTTTAAACTACTGACCCTGAGACAACAAAAGTACTCCTAGGAGAAATACAAAAACTACAACTCTTATCCTGTCCTTGAAATATAAACACGGCTCACATCACTTGGGACTACAGACTTGGCTCAATTAGTAGAAACTAAAACTGAACAAAATTAAGGAAAAGAGGCCTTTTAAAACTCAAGCAAGACTATTTTTTTAGAAGCTGAGCCAAGCTCTTGAATGAACACTTTGGTTTATATCAAGAGAGGAGTGACTGTGTAACCAAATAAATTCAAATATTAAATCTGTAACCCCATCTTGGGCTTCCTGGGTGGCTCAGTGGGAAAGAATCTGTCCACCAATTCAGGAGACACAGAAGATCCGGGTTTGATCCCTGGGTGGGGAAGATCCCCTGGAGAAGGAAATAGCAACCCACTCTAGGATTCTTGCCTGGGAAATCCCATGGACAGAGGAGTGCAGTGGGCTACAGTCCATGGGGTTGCAAAGAGTCGGACTTGGCTGAGCAACCAAGCACGTGCAACCCCATCTTGCAGAAAGAAGACGCCAACTAACCAATTAGAGTGTCTCCATTGCTGTCTGAACACTCTGTTTACTCTTGGTGTTTCCTGGGGTCGTTTGGATTCAAGTATGACTAATAGCAGTATTTGTGTTTTAAACAAGAAAACATAAAAAGCATTATTTGTGTTATGATGTAGATGGCATGAATAAAATAATACTCATATGAAATAAACTTTACACAAATTTAAAAAAGAAAAATGGTGAGAACTTTTTGAAGTATGATTTTTAAATTTGAAAATTTGAAATAAACCAACTCCAGTTTGTTACCAGGAAAAGAAAAAGAAACTCAAGCAAGAAAACTGTGGACCACGGGAAAACTAGGACGGCTGGCTGGTTCTTCTGGGCTCTCTGGCAGTCCTCATTTTGTTTGATGGGTTAATGTCATCCCTTGCTGCAAGGCTGATGCCCTCAGAATGACAAAGAAACTGTTAGAAAATGTGTTCTCCACTTGGGATATGACTTCTACACTCTCCAGTGACCAAGGCTCCCACTTTACTCGGCAAGTCATAAGAGCTTTAGCAAAAATCCTGTGAACTTTTTGAAATTATCACGGTCACCATCACCCTTAATCACCATGCAAGGTCAACAGAACTAATGGAAAAACTGGACTCAAGCACAATAAGAATTAATTACATGGGATTAAATAAATGGATGGATATGATGATCACTTTATGACTTTTTGTCTAAAACATTGCTGGCTATTAATTTTTGTTTTTCAGATATAAGGAAACCTTTCCCCTTAAGCTAATTACAACTTACAGTAACTTGGTAAGTTTTATCTTTGTAAGCAGAATTAAAACATTTATCTTTTCTCTCTACCTGATCCCTCTAGAAATCTCAGTGAGTATTCTTATTTTCATGGCAATGTGGTTATTTGCTTGAGTTGAATAAGAATCTGTTCTCTCTATAACAGAACACGATTGGAAATATCAATTATATTACCAGAGTTTGACTGAAATACCACATGTGCAAAATACATAAAATCAAATATGACCAGGCATACTTTTGCTTGTTTTTTATTTTTAATTGGAGGATAATTGCTTTACAAGGTTGTGTTGGTTTCTGCCATACCGCAACGTGAATCATAAGTATACATATGTCCCCTCCCGCTCGAACTTCCCTCCCACCCCTCTAGGTTCAGCAAGCCCCAGGTTGAGCTTCCCATTCTATACAACTTCCCACTAGCTCTTTATTTTATATATGGACACGTTTCAGTGATACTCTCTCAATCCTCCCCACCCTCTCCTATCCACCCTGTGTCCACAAGTCTGTTCTCTATGTCTGCATCTCTATTCCTGCCCTGCAAAGAGGTTCATCAGTACCATTTTTTTCAGGTTTCATATATATGTGTTAATATATGATATTTGTTTTTCTCTTTCTGACTCACTTCACTCTGTATAACAGGCTCTAGGTTCATCCACCTCACTGGAGCTGACTCAGATTCATTCCTTTTTTTTTTTTTTTTGAATTGAAGGATAATTGTTTTACAGAATTTTGTTGTTTTCTGTCAAACCTCAACATGAATCAGCCATAGGTATACATATATCCCCTCCCTTTTGAACCTCCCTCCCATATCCCTCCCCATCCCACCCCGCTAGGTTGATACAGAGCCCCTGTTTGAGTTTCTTGAGCCAAACAGCAAATTCCTGTTGGCTATCTGTTTTACATATGGCAATGTAAGTTTCCATGTTACTCCTTCCATACATCTCACCTTCTCCTCCCCTCTCCCCATGTCCATAAGTCTATTCTCTATGTCTGTTTCTCCATTGCTGCCCTGTAAGTAAATTCTTCAGTATCACTTTTCTAGATTCCATATATGTGCGTTAGGATACGATATTTATCTTTCTCTTTCTGACTCATCTCATTCTTTATAATAGGTTCTAGGTTCAACCACCTCATCATAACTGACTCAAATGCATTTCATTTTATGGCTGAGTAATATTTCATTGTGTATATGTACCACAACTTTATCCATTCCTCTGTTGAAGGACATATATGTTGCTTCCATGTTCTAGCTATTGTAAATAGTGCTGCAGTGAACAATGGGATACATGTGTTTTTTTTTTTTTTTTCAATTTTGGTTTCCTCAGGATATATGCCTAGGAGTGGGCTTGCTGGGTCATAAGGTGATTTTATTCCTAGTTTTTAAAGGAATCTCCATACTGTCTTCCACAGTGGCTGTATCAATTTACACTCCCACCAACAATGCAAGAGTGTTCCCTTTTCTTCACACCCTCTCTAGCATTTATTGTTTGTAGACTTTTTGATGATGGCCATTTTTACCTGTGTGAGGTGATATCTCATTGTGGTTTTGATTTACATTTCTCTAATAATGACTGCAATGAGATCCAACCAGTCCATCCTAAAGGAGATCAGCCTGGGTGTTCATTGGAAGGACTGATGCTGAAGCTGAAACTCCAGTACTTTGGCCACCTCAGGCGAAGAGTTGACTCATTGGAAAAGACCCTGATGCTGGGAGGGATTGGGAGCAGGAGGAGAAGAAGACAACAGAGGGTGAGATGGCTGGATGGCATCACTGACTCGATGGACGTGAGTTTGGGTAAACTCCGGGAGTTGATGATGGACAGAGAGGCCTGGCGTGCTGCAATTCATGGGGTCACAAAGAGTCGGACATGACTGAGCAACTGAACTGAACTGAACTGAACTGAATAATGAGCGATGTTGAGCATCTTTTCATGAGTTCATTAGCCATCTGTATGTCTTCTTTGGAGAAATGTCTGTTTAGGTCTTTTCCCCACTTTTTGATTGGGTTGCTTGTTTTTCTGGCATTGAGTTGTATGAGCTGCTTGTATATTTTGAAAATTAATCCTTTGTTAATTGTTTCATTTACTATTATTTTCTCCCATTCTGAGGGTTATCTTTTCAGCTTGCTTAGAGTTTCCTTTGCTGTGCAAAAGCTTTTAAGTTTAATCAGGTCCCACTTGCTTACTTTTGTTTTTATTTCCATTACTCTAGGAGGTGGGTCATAGAGGATCTTGCTTTGATTTATGTCATCAAGTGTTCTGCCTATGTTTTCCTCCAAGAGTTTGATAGTTTCTGGTCTTACATTTAGGTCTTTAATCCATTTTTACTTTATCTTTGTGCTTGGTGTTAGGAAGTATTCTAATTTCATTCTTTTACACATAGCTGTCCAGTTTTCCCAGAACCATTTATTAAAGAGGCTCTCTTTGCCTCATTGTATATTCTTGCCTCCTTTGTCAAAAATAAGGTATCCACAGGTGCATGGGTTTATTTTTGGGCTTTCTATCTTGTTCCATTGGTCTATATTTCTGTTTTTGTGCCAGTACCATACTGTCTTGATGACTGTAGCTTTGCGGTATAATCTGAAGCCAGGAAGA
The DNA here is from genome assembly GCF_910594005.1 of Cervus elaphus. Classification (NCBI taxonomy): domain Eukaryota; kingdom Metazoa; phylum Chordata; class Mammalia; order Artiodactyla; family Cervidae; genus Cervus; species Cervus elaphus. The sequence goes on from NC_057819.1 coordinate 26,408,663, forward strand.
TTGATTCCTCCAACTCCATTCTTCTTTCTCAAGACTGCTTTGGTTATTTGGAGCCTTTTCTGTTTCCACATGACTTCTGAAATTTTTTGTTCTAGTTCTGTGAAAAATTCCATTGGTAGTTTGATAGGGATCACATTGAATCTGTACATTGCATTTGGTAGTTATAGTCATTTCACAGTATTGATTCTTTCTACCCAGGAACATGGAATATCCCTCCATCTGTTTATGTTGTCTTTGATTTCTTTCATTAGTGTCTTATAATTTTCTGTGTACAGTTCTTTTGTCTCCTTAGGTAAGTTTATTCCTAGATATTTAATTCTTTTTGTTGCAATGGTGAATGGAATTGACTACTTAATTTCTCTTTCTGATTTTTCATTGTTAGTATACAGAAATGCAAGTGATTTCTGTGTATTGATTTTGTATCCTGCAACTTTGCTAAATTCACTGATTAGCTCTAGTAATTTTCTGATACTATCTTTAGGGTTTTCTGTGTACAGTATCATGTCATCTGCAAACAGTGAGAGCTTTACTTCTTCTTTTCCGATCTGGATTCTTTTTATTTATTTATTTTTTTCTTCTCTGATTGTTGTAGCTAGGCCTTCCAGAACTATGTTGAATAATAGTGGGGAAAGTGGACACCCTGGTCTTGTTCCTGATCTTAGGGGGAATGCTTTCAGTTTTTCACCATTGAGAATAGTGTTTGCTGTAGGCTTATCATATATGGCCTTTACTATGTTGAGGCAGGTTCCTTCTATGCCCATTTTTTGAAGAGTTTTAATCATAAATTGATGCTGAATTTTGTCAAAGGCTTTTTCTGCATCTGTTGAGATGATCATATGGTTTTTATCTTTCAATTTGTTAATATGCTGTATCACATTGATTGATTTGTTTATATTGAAGAATCCTTGCATCCCTGGAATAAACCCAACTTGATCATGGTGTATGAGCTTTTTGATGTGTTTCTGAATTCTGTTTGCTAAAGTTTTGTTGAGGATTTTTGCATCTGTGTTCATCAGTGATATTGGCCTGTAGTTTTCTTTTATTGTGTTGTCTTTTGCTGGTTTTGGTATTAGGGTGATGGTGGCCTCATAGAACGAGTTTGGAAGTGTTCCTTCCTCTGCAATTTTTGGAAAGAATTTTAGAAGGATAGGCATTAACTCTTCTCTAAATGTTTGATACAATTCTCTTGTGAAGCCATCTGGTCCTGGGCTTTTGTTTTGGGGGAGATTTTTTATCACAGCTTCAATTTCAGTGCTTGTAATTGGGTTGTACATAATTTCCATTTCTTCCTGGTTCAGTCTTGGAAGATTGAACTTTTCTAAGAATGTGTCCATTTCTTCCAGGTTATCTGTTTTATTGCCATATAGTTGTTCATAATAGTCTGTTATAATCCTTTGTATTTCTGCATTATTTGTTGTAACCTCTCCTTTTTCATTTCTAATTTTGTTTATTTGATTCTTCTCTCCTTTTTTCTTCATGAGTCTGGCTAAGGGTTTGTCAATTTTGCTTATCTTCTCAAAGAACCAGCTTTTAGTTTTATTAATCTTTACTATTGTTTCTTTCATTTCTTTTTCAATTATTTCTGCTCAGATCTTTATGATTTCTTTCCTTCTACTAATTCTGGAGATTTTTTGTTCTTTGTTTTCCAGTTGTTTTAGGTGTAAAGTTAGGTTGTCTCTTTGATGTTTTTCTTGTTCTTGAGGTAGGATTGTATTATTATAAATTTCCCTCTTAGAACTGCTTTTGCTGTGTCCCATAGGTTTTGAGTTGTTGTGTTTTCATTGTCATTTGTTTCTAGAAATTTTTTTATTTCCCTTTTGATTTCTTCAGTAACCTGTTGGCTATTTAGAAATGTGTTGTTTAATCTCCATGTGTTTGTGTTTCTTACAGTTTTTTTCTTGCAGTTGATATCTAGTCTCATAACGTTGTGGTCTGAGAAGATGCTTGATATGATTTCAGTTTTCTTAAATTTACTGAGGTTTGATTTGTGACCCAAGATGTGATCTATCCTGGAGAATGTTCCATGTGCACTTGAGAAGAAAGTGTATTCTTCTGCATTTGGATGGAATATCCTGAAGATATCAATGAGATACATCTCATCTAATGTATCATTTAAGACTTGTGTTTCTTTATTAATTTTCTGTTTTGATGATCTGTCCATTGGTGTGAGTGAGGTGTTAAAGTCTCCTACTATTGTTGTGTTACTGTAAATTTCTCATTTTTTGTCTGATAGTGTTTGTCTTACATATTGAGGTGCTCCTACGTTGGGTGCAGAGATATTTACAATTGTTATGGCTTCCTCTTGGATTGATCCCTTGATCATTATGTAGTGTCCTTATCTCTTGTAATCTTTATTTTAAGGTCTATTTTGTTTGATATGAGGATTGCTACTCCAGCTTTCCTTTGCTTCCCATTTGCATGGAATATATTTTTGCATCCTCTCACTTTCAGTCTACATGCATCTTTAGGTTTGAAGTGGGTTTCTTGTAGACAGCATATATATGGGTCTTGTTTTTGTACCCATTCAGCCAGTCTGTGTCTTTTGGTTGGAACATTTAATCCATTTACATTTAAAGTGACTATTGATATATATGTTCCTATTGCCATTTTCTTAATTGTTTGGGGTTGATTTTGTAGATTTTTTTTCTTCTCTTGTATTTCTTGACTGTATAAGTTCCTTTAACATTTGTAAAGCTGGTTTGGTGGTACTGACTTTTCTTAACTTTTACTTGTCTGAAAGTTTTTTACTTCTCCATCAATTTTTAATGAGATCCTTGCCAAGTACTGTAATCTTGGTTGTAGATTTTTCCCTTTCAATACTTTAGGTATATCATGCCATTCCCTCTGACCTCAGAGTTTCTGCTGAAAAATCAGCTGTTAAGCTTATGGGGTTTCCCTTGTATGTTACTTGTTGCTTCTCCCTTGCTGATTTTAATGTTCTTTCTTTGTGTTTAATCTTTGTTAGTTTGGTTAGTATGTATCCTGGCATGTGTCTCCTTTGGTTTATCCTGTATGAAGCTCTTTGTGCCTCTTGGACTTGACTATTCCCTTTTCCCTGTTGGGGAAATTTTAAACTATAATCTCTTCAAAAAATTTCTCATACTATTTATTTTTCTCTTCTTTTTCTGGGACCCCTATAATTCAAATGTTGGTATGTTTGATATTGTCCCAGAGGTCTCTGAGACTATTCTCTGTTGTTTTCATTCTTTTTACTTTATTCTGCTCTTCAGAAGTTATTTCCACCATTTTATCATCCAGCTCACTGATTCATTCTTCTGCTTCAGATATTCTGCTATTGATTTTTTCTAGAGTGTTTTTAATTTCAGTAATTGTGTTGTTTGTCTCTGTATGCTTATTCTTAATATTTCCAGGTCTTTGTTAATTGAATCTTGCATTTTCTCCATTTTGTTTTCAAGGTTTTTTATCATCTTTACTATCATTATTCTGAATTCTTTTTCAGGGAGTTTTCCTGTTTCCTCTTCATTTATTTGGACTTCTGTGTTTCTAGTTTGTTCCTTCATTTGTGTGGTATTTCTCTGCCTTATTATTATTATTTTTTAACTTATTGTGTTTGAGGTCTACTTTTCCAAGGCTTCAAGGTTGAATTAATTTTTCCTTCTGGTTTCTGCCCTCCTAAGGTTGGTCCAGTGGTTTGTGTAAGTTTCATATAGGGTGAGACTTGTGTTGAGTTTTTTGTTTGTTTGTTTGTTTTTCCTCTGATGGCAAGGCTTAGTGAGGTGGTAATCCTGTCTGCTGATGACTGGGTTTGTCTTTCTGTTTTGTTTGCTGTTTAGAAGAGGCTTCTTGCACAGGGTGCTACTCGTGGTTGGATGATGCTGGGTCTTGTATTCAAGAGGCTTCCTTTGTGTGAGTTCTCACTATGTGATACTCCCTAGGGTTAGTTCTCTGGTAGTCTAGGGTCTTGGAGTCTGTGCTCCCACTCCAAAGACTCAGAGCTTGATCTCTGGTCAGGAATGAAGATTCCACAAATGGTTTGTTATGGTATTAAGTGAGATTAAAACAAATATCCAAAAACGAGAAACCAAGGATGAACCCCAGACAAACGGCAGTTACAAAATCAGGCAAATAATAATTAAAATAATGGAATATACACACATACATATATAACCATGAGCAAAGCCAAAATAGCCCAACAAAAATTAAGTACAGTAGATTGACCCAGCAAACAAAGTAAATAAAAAAATTTTATTTACCAGTTAAGAACAAAACTAACTAAAACACAAACTAGAAAACAAAACTAAAGCAAGGTGCCAAGTGGAGACTAAAGCAATGAAAACAAAATTAACAAATATGTTGAGAGGAAAGGAAAGAAAGAAAGAACAGATATGCAAAGTTAAATAGAGGCAGATGAAGAAGATTTATACACATTAAAGATTAAGTACAAGGGAGAAAGAACAGTAGGAAAAGCAGAGGAATAAATGTAGAAAAAATAATAATAGATTTAAAAATTTAGAATTAAAATTAAAAAAAAAAGGAAAACTCCCCAGAACTGCAAAAGCCCAATGTAGAGGCACGGATTTATAACAATAATAAAAAATATGACTGTGAAAAAACAAAGGAAAAAAAAAAAGCTCAAAAGGTTAATTAGTGCTAATAAAACCAAAATAGTGCCAAAATACAACAGAAGGGGGAAAAAGGGGGAAAAAAGATCCAAAAGAATCTACAGAACAAGTCAAAACATAAGAATAATAAATGCTTTTTTTTTGAGTCACTGCTGTCAGAGTCCTTTCCCTCGCTGGGAGTCACAGTCCACCTCACCTCCCTAGGATGCCCTCCAACACCGTGCTGATCTCTGGACCTGCTGTGGGGGCAGCTCAGATTCTAATCTGGTCCTCCTCCTCTATGTTCTTGCCTCCAGTGTCCACAGCTATCAGAACTAGTGCGTTTTCTTTTGTGGGAGCTCTCAACGACGTTTTATATGTCCCATAGACATGGAGTCTACTTAGTTGATCATGTGGATTTAATCTGCAGCTTGTACAACTGATGGGAAGGGTTTGGGTCTTCTTCCTCAGTCACACTACCCCTGGGTTTCTATTGTGGTTTAAATTCCACCTCTGCATGTGGGTTGTCCACTGGGGTTTGTTCCTGAGGCTGCCCTGGAGGGCTTTGGTTTGTCCCTGAGAGGGCCAGATGTGGAAGTGGTGCAGCTGCTTGGGTCACAGGGGTTCTGGAAGCACCAGGTACTCAGGGGAGTTGGTGGCTAGGGCAGCAGGAATTATAGTGCTCTAGAAAGGTATGGCACTCAGTATTGGCCAATACACTCTAGTATTCTTAACTGGAGAACCCCCTTCCCTGACAGAGAAGCCTGGCAGGCCACAGTCTAACAGGCACGCAAAGAGTCAGACAGGGCGGAAGCGACCCTGCGTGCACAGAGGCAAGACTTTTTTGCCTGGGGCAGCTCTGCCCCAGTGAGAATTGAGCGTGAAGGTGGCTCAGCTGCTTGACTTGCGGGCACCCTGGCGGTGCCAAGTGTGCAGGGACACAGACTGCCTCTGTGGCAGGAGTTACGGCCCTACCAGTCTTTTTTCAAGCCTCTCGTAGCTGGCCATCAGAAGGCCTCTCTGGCCAGTCTTTCTCCATAGCTCTGCCTGTTCAGGCACTTAGAGGGCTCCCTTGCCTGGGGTCCTTCTCTGTTGTCTGGCGCATCAGGCACATAGAGGCCCTCCGCCCCCTCCCCGGGCTGGGGTCCTACTCTGTAGTCCAGTGCGTCAGGCATTTGATGGGCCAGCCTCTCTATTGTTCAGCTGCCAGTGCTGCCTGTGGGGCGAGGCTATGGTGATGGCTCCACCCTGTACTCGTGACTTAGCAGTATTGTTTGCTTCCATGGCTGTCCGGCTTTCCTCCACAGGCATTTCCCACCACAATCTCCTCCCTCACATCCCCTTGATCTGTCTCTCTGCAGTCAACAGCAGCCCTTGCCCTGTGATTGCTCCACAACCCCTAAACTCCAGCTCCCAGCCACTGCACCTTCCAGGGGATCTACATCCCTGTCCAGGGTATGTATGGCTGTGGCAAGCACTGTCTGATTCTCATTCCATTTAGGCTGCCACAGATCAGCTGTTTCATTCTCAGCCTTAAATGTTTCTCCTCTGACTCAGATAATTGCCCTCATGTGGGGATTGGACCCCTACTTCCATTCCCCTACCTGCCAAAGGCAGGTCCACTACTAACACTCCTATTTTCCCCCCTAGTTCCTTCATCCTACCGAGTTTTGTGTGGGTCTATATATTCTTTTCTGCTGGTCAGGTACTCCTGTCCACTCTCAGCTGGTGTTCTGCATGCACTTCTGAAGTGTCTGAAGGTGTATTCCTGATGTATCCATGGAGAGAGATGTACTCTACATCCACCTACTCCTCTGCTATCTTGTCCTCTCAAATTCATTCCTTTTTATGGCTGAGAAATACTTTAATGTATATATGCACCACAACTTCTTTATCCATCCATCTGCCAGACAACTTTAAAGAACAAAAGTGGACTCTATGGACCCACAAAGCCCTTTGGAAAAATAACCTGGGTATCTTGCTTACTGGGTTCCCAACAGCCAACCAGTTGGTTGGCTTACCAGTTCCCAACTGGTAACAGTTGAGTAAGAAAGGCTGTTTTTTGGTAGGTACAGGAACCTCAAGACATTTTGGTCCTTGAAAAGAGAGGGATCTCCACCCTGTTATTGGCCAAATGGAGAAAAAGGACCCAGAGATGTGTTCCTAGGAACACAAATGGACTCCGTGTTTCAGTTCCCAGACAAAGCTCGGGGTGCATCCTTGTCTGGGCTGATGGGCATCCAACGTCACCTTTCCTGGTGCTTCCTTGGGGAGGGTGATGGCCAGGACTCAGTCCCTCAGGAAGACATGGGGAAACTGAGGCCAGAGGAAATGTGGATCCCTAGGACTACCTTGGCAAGGGTGAAACTCAGATGCTGGGCTCTCTGATAGTGTACTCATGGAATGCTTTCTGAGGGAGACAGAGCATAGGAAAATTTGGTCAGAATGAAAAATGATTTATATTCCAATGTATTTGAAAAGTGGGGGCTTCCCAGGTGGCGCTAGTGGTAAAGAACCCACCTGCCAATGCAGGAGACGTAAGAGAGGCGGGTTCAATCCTAGGTGGGGAAGATCCCCTGGAGGAAAGCATGGCAACCCACTCCAGTCTTCTTGCTTGGTGATCCCATGACAGAGGAGTCTGTCGGGTTACAGTCCCTAGGGTCACAAAGAGTCAGACATGACTGAAGTGACTTAGCAGGCACATATTTGAAAGTTAGAGGCTTGGCTGTGTTCACAGACTCTGTATTCATTCATTTATTCATTCTTTCTCCCTTTCTCTTTCTCTCTCAGTCCTGGAAAAACAGCTTGTCTTCCTGTAGCCACAAAGCCATCCTGGGATGGAGCCCATACACATTTCCTCCTCTGGGGCCACTGCTGCCTGCGGCAGCTTGCAGTCCAGAGGAAAGCATGATGCGGGATGCAGTCCCAGTGTTTGTGGCTTTGGGACCATTGTGTTAATCACATGTCTTTACAAGGAGAAGCCCAACCCTCAGCAGCTCTTGGAATCAGTCCTGAGCCGAGCTCAGCTTTGCATCCTGTGATGAGCACAAACCATCTTGCTTAATGCACAAAAACAGGAACCCATGCGGGTTCCCACTGAAATCTGCTGGGGCTCAATCATGTTTGTTTCTCTTCCGAAGCATACCTCCTGAGTATGCATGGTGAGTATGCTCACTCACTGCTGAGTGAGCATGGGTTAGAGGCTATCACTGACCCTGCAAGGGTGTGTGTGAGACTGGGCTGCAGGCTGTCCAAGCTTGGAGAGTCTTCCACGGCAAACACAATTACTCTTAGGGGAATTGCCTGGGAGGCTTAGGCCGGGGTCTCCAGACACCTTGATGAGCTGAGAGTCGACTTGAGAACAATCAATACTCCCTTGGTGACAGAGTTGTCAACTCTCCTGAGCATCAGGGCCACCTGTTCATGGGCTCTTGGCATTTCTCCCAGCTTTTACCCTGAAGCTGCATGGGTTGGTCTCTCCATTTCCAGATCCCCAGAGTGTTCCCAAATGGCACAGGCATGAAACCCAGCAGCATTAGGAGCAGCTGGCCTGTTTTCAAGTGGGTAGGTTTGTCCTCCATCCAAGTATGTGGCTGATGTCCAGGGCCTGAGGTTGGCTCACACCTAGAGATCTAGCCTGGTTAGTGATGGAGAGGGACCATGGGATGAAATGACTCTGGGTCATGATGCTCCTGAAGAAAAACTGGGAGCTGTGTGGGTGACCCACTGCCCTTCTGAGGTCATAGCTGGGTGGTAATTCTGGGAGGGGCATATGGCTTCCCAATGGCTAGAGGAAGTCACTTGTGCCCTTTTATTCTTTCCTTTAAAGCACCAATCGAATGACACTGAGAGCCCAGTGTACTGCTAGGCAGTAACCCCTATCAAAGAAGTTCTGTAATGGCTTCCCCAGCTTCTTCCTAGCTCTGTTACAACAAAACTTTGAAAGATCAAATGATGCTTTTTCATCTAAGGACTGGTGATGCAACCAGGCAAATGGTTATCAGAGTAGCATCTTCGTGTAGCACCTATGAGGATAGCATCAGTGAGGATACTGTAGCCATTGCCTTAGATTTTAGTGTCCATCCCACTAGCCATTCAATAAATGTTGTTGAGTACCTACTGTATACCAGATCCTGGGCTAGGTACGGCCTTGAGAAGATTGTAGTTCAATAGAGAGATAGTGATGGAAATAGAGTAAATTGTCACAATTTCTAGTTTAAGGCAACAGAAAGACAATTCTAAATGCCAGAGGTCAAGGGGGTGTTTGTTGGTCAAGGACAATGAGGAAGGGTTCTGAGTTAGTTGTTCTGTGTGTCCCCCAAGTTCCACCCTTCACCCTGCCCTGCCCTGATCTGTTGGGGAAGCTGGTTGAACTTCTCTAAGGATACAGACCCTGCTCCTGGACGATTTCCCTTGGAAACAGCTCCCCCTGGCTTCCAGAAGTCTTGCTTCCTCACTTTGTCATTCAAACAATCCCAGGGATAGACTGCCTACTCTTGCTAGTCCCCGGGGTTCTTCAGCATCCCTGTGGATCCCCTTCAGCTACCCGCACCTCTGAGGATAACTCTAGACAAAGCTTTGTTCAGTCATCCACAGCGTGTGTACCATTTGGTCCCATGTGGACCCTACCTGACTCAGGTGTGCCAACAACACAGCGGGAGGCAGATGGCGTGAGCTTCTAGAGAGGCAGGAACCAGATGATTGAACGTCACTGGGTCCCCTTCACTCCTGCACTGACCTTTTTCTTTCCCACAGGGAATCAACTTCTCCAGGTATCAGGAAACACAGGGTGCACACTCCTAGGGTCTCTTGTCAGGAAGCCTCAGCCACTGGAGGTGATCTCAAATTGGAAAATCGGTGGGAAAGATTCCAATTGGCTTGGCCTCAGTCAGGTGACCACATATGGATAAATGAACATGGACATGAGGGTGGGCTCATGTGTCCACTGTGAGATGCTCATAGAACAGGTTAATTGGGAGCTCCTCAAGGGCAAGAACCATGCCACCATCACCTTTGTATCCTCAGTGCCAGGCACTGAGTGGGTGCCCAATAGATGTTTAATGAAAGAAGAAAGGAAGGAAGGAATTATGCAGAGAAGCACCTGGTGAAAGAAAAAGGGCTTCTATCCCAACTCAATAAAGGCTTCACATAGTAGATGATGCCTGAATTGGGACTTATTTTTATTAGTAAAAGTTATCCATGCAGAATAACAGAGTGAGAAAAGGGGAGGGAACAGAATTCTAGGAGAGGGAAGAGAATAAATGTAGGCCTAGAGGAAAACAGAATGAACGTGGTTAAATTTTGCTACAGAATGAGAGGATTTTGTAGCAAATGTGACATTGTTAGTTGCTCAGTTGTGTCCGACCCTATGACTCCATGCGACACCAGGCTCCTCTGTCCATGGAATTCTCCAGGCAAGAATACTGGAGTGGATTACCATTTTTTTTTATTCCAGAGGATCTTCCTGGTCCAGGGACTGAACCTGGGTCTCTTGTGTCTCCTGCATTGCAGGCAGATTCTTTACTGTCTGAGCCACCAGAGAAGCCCCCTTTGTAGATGAGAGAGAACTTTTTCTTGCAAGGAGAGGAAAGGGAAGGCAGTGAGGACCACTGGGACCTCTGTCAATGCCAGGATGATGGATCCCAGAGCAGAAATGGAGCACTGGGAGGAGAGTGATGGGAGGCGGTACAATCCCTCAGAGGAGGTCAGGTCAGCATCCTCACAGTGCTAAGGCTAAGAGCAGGGACCCCACACCCTGCCCGCCTGAGCATCACTCTGGGCTCTGACACTTATTAGAGGAAAGATTTTGGGTGAGTCATTGGGCACAGAGAAGCAGATGATGGTGATAGGTGAGATGGTGCTGAGCATCCTCATTCCAGCCTCCTAGGATCCCACAGAGGGAGCCTCTGGGTCAGCTGGTTGCTGTACTACCTGGTCTCCCAGGGACACTGTGAGGTATACCCCTGTTCAGGTAGATCCTCTCCCTGGGAAGCAGAGATTCCTGATATAGGGTATGGATACTCCTGTGCTGGACCTCTGAGGGCCTGGCCTAGACGGTGGGTGGGAGTGGGCCCTGCAGTTCCCCTCCCTGCGTGAGTGACCTGTGGGGAGTCTGGACCACAGGAACCTGACTGTGCAGAACCCTGGGTCCTTTAAACAGGGCACAGGGCACAGGCGTGCTGGCCTGGAGGACTGGGACACAGAGCCCAGGAGGAGCTGACCTCAGGAGAGCAGGCTTCCCATGTGGTATCAGATGGGGTTCAGACCTTCCTGAATCTGCGTCTGGGTCACCTGCTTGCTTTGAGTAAGTTCCAGGTCCCAGGGAATGTGCACCTGCATGGAGGTGGTACCGCAGTCTCCAAGGTTTCTGGTGCAGTGCTGTGCGTAGTTGCTCAGTCATGTCTGATTCTTTGCAACCCCATGGACCATAGCCCACCAGGTTCCTCTGTCCATGGGATTCTCCAGGCAAGAATACTGGAGTGGGTAGCCTTGCCCTCCTCCAGGGGATCTTCCCAACTCAGGGATTGAACCCAGGTCTCTTACATGGCAGATGGATTCTTAACCATATGAGACACCAGAGAAGCCCCCAAGATCCCTTAAGGAGAGACAAAGGGTCCTTTGATGATACCACCCATGTGGTACAACTTTTGGTTCACCACCTCTGCTAGGAGCCTTCAACTTGAAGGAGAGTTTGACAGGTGGGAAAACACATGCTGTTTTAGGAAGCCCCAGAGACATGAGTTCCATGTTAACTCGACGCTGCAGGACCTGCCCAAGGGGAGGTGCCTCTACACCTGCCCCACGAGACACTCTGTGCTTCTGCCAGAAATGGCTGCAGAGCCACAGGTCATCCCAGGATTCACTGCATCCTGGGGCTCGTGGAAGCAACAATTGTCATATGGCACACCCAGGGGACCCAGATGCAGGAAGAGACTGTCTGGAGCCTTCTAGCATCTTCCTTACTGCAGAGAGATGGAAAAACCACCACCTGAGCTGATCTGCCCCAGCCTGGTGGTCCTTGGACCCTCCCTGGAAGTCTGCACCCCCAGAAAGCTCAGGTGGTCCAGCCTGAAGTGCCTTCATCCTGGGCCCAGCAGCTGGGGCTCCTGGGAGATCACTGGGTGCTTGTCAGCGATGTGTGAGTCAGCCTGACCCTTGTGCTTCTCTATATTCTTATCTTTCCAAAGAAAAGACCGGAAGTTACTGGCTCTCAGGCTGCAGTTTCTCTTCTCCCTTCAAATGGTAGGGTGATGTACTACATGAGTGGTATTCCTGAAATGCACACTTAGAAGTGAGCCTGGGTGTTTACTTTCTGGATCATCATCCCTGATTTGGACACAGGTGTCTGTGTATCGCTAGTGGTAAAGAACCCGCCTGCCAATGCGGGAGACATAAGAGATGCGGCTTCAATCCCAGGGTTGGGAAGATCCCCTAGAGGAGAGTATGGCAACTCACTCCAGTTTTCTTGCCTGGAGAATCCCATAAAGAGAGGAGCCTGGTGGGCTACAGTCCATAGTCTCACAGAGTCTGACACAACTGAAGCGACTTAGCATGCAGGCATGTCTATGTATCTGGCCTCCTGGGGCCTTTTCAGGAGCTGCCTCCAAAGGATGGACTCAGATGTCTGCAGCATAAATGCTGACGCTTGTTCAGAAAGATGAAACAGATGCCTGAGTATAAAAAAATGTTATTGTATTCCTGGGCTGTATCATTGCAACAGTTTCATCTGACACACAGATGGACAATTGTTCCTAGAAGTGAAAAGCAAGCTAGAGGCTATTGTGCCCATAAATCACCCACAAATAGAGATCTGACCTTCCATAGTAGTGAGCATTGACTTGTGAGTGTGCAGATACAGGGAATGCTCATTTTTTAATGTCTGAGCAGGGCAAGAGGCAGACTAGTTCTGCATCGCAATACTCCTTTCCAATGGCAACTTCCCTGGGTCTGGTGCATGTCAAGAAGAGGGGTCCCATGTCTGGCAGATTAGAACTCTGTGAGTATTTAGACACAGAATCCTGTCTGCTCCACAGGAAGCTTCACCAGGTGGTGTCAGAGATCATGGAAGTGAAGGACTGTTCAAGGGAACAGGGTGTTTGGATTTGAATTGAGAGAGGACAGTTGACACATGGATCTTGTGAAATGCACTAAATGGCCTGTGATTGTGACAAATAATAAAAGCAATGATTGTTAAGGAGACTATAGCAGCCCCCAAACTACTTAAAATATCATCAAACATTCCTTGTGGGCTCTCCTGGCTGCCATGACATAAATGTTTTAAAAAGCAATTTGCTTCTATATGGAATTGGCTGTCATCTCTTTGTCTTAAAATTTTCAATCTGTATCATCCAATTACTTACGATTCTCATGGATCTAAAATTCTGTTTGTTTGAAATCATCTGTCTGGGTTCTCTTCCTAACCTTGTCTGTGATCACCCAGCTGAAATCACTCAAGTTCTCCCTCATTCATTTTTATGTATTTCTTTAGCCTTGCCATTTATTATGCTAATTTATTTTTAATTTTACTTTTAAATTTTTTATTGAATTATAGTTGATTTACATTATATGTTTCAGCTATACTGTATTTACAATATTATATGTTTCAAGTATAGAGCATGACCATGCTTATCTGGAGGGCCAGGACAATCAATTAAAAATTGATTCACAATTTTTAAAAATTATACTCCATTTATAGTTATAAAACATTCCCTGTGCTGTTCGGTATCCTTCTAACTATTTATTTATACATAGTAGTTTGTATCTCTTAATCCCCATCCCTATTTTGCCCCTCCCCCATTCCCTCCTAGTTCCCACTAATTCGTTCTCTATACTTGTGAGTCTGTTTCTTTTGCGTTGTATTCACTACTTTGTTTCTATTTTTTAGATTCCACATTTAAGTGATAACATACAGCTTTTGTCCTGCTTCTTTGTTGGCTCAGCAGTAAAGAATCCACCTGCAATGCAGGAGACAGGGATTCAATCCTGGGGATGGGAAGATCCCTGGAGGAGGAAATGGCAACACACTCCAGTATTCTTGCCTGAGAAATCCCATGGACAGAGGGGCCTGATAAGCTACTGTCCATGTGATCACGAAAGAGTTGGGCATGGCTTAGCAACTAAAACAACAAACAACATTGTCATTCTCTGACTTATTTCCCTAAGCATAATACCCTCCAAGTCCATCCATATTGCTGCAAATGGCAAAATTTAATTCTTTTTATGTATGTATACATATCTGAGAAGGCAATGACACCCCACTCCAGTACTCTTGCCTGGAAAATCCCATGGACGGAGGAGCCTGGTAGGCTACAGTCTATGGGGTCATGAAGAGTCGGACACAACTGAGCGACTTCACTTTCACTTTTCACATGCATATATATATATATGCATATATATATATATGCATATATATCACTTTATAATCAACTTTTTAATCCATTCATCTGTTGTTAGACAGTTAGGTTGTTTTGGTATCTTGGCTATGGTAAATAGCGCTGCTAAGAGCCTTGGGTGTGCATGTATCTTTTCAAATTAATGTTTTCATTTTCCTTGGGTGTATGCCCAGGACTGCAATTGTTGGATCCTATGGTAGTTCTATTTTTAGTTTTCCAAGGGCCCTCCATGCTGTTCTCCACAGTGGCTGTATCAATTTACATTCCCACCAACAGTGCACAAGGGTTCCCTTTTCTCCACATCTTTGCCAACATTTGTCACTTGTGTTGCTTTTTGCTGACAGTCATTTTGACAGATATGAGGTGATATTTCATTGTGGGTTTGATTTACATTTCTCTGATGACTAGTGGTGTTGAGCATTTTTTTCACGTGCCTGTTGGCCATCTGTACGTCTTCTTTAGAAAAGTATCTATCCTGGTGTCTCCCCATTTTTAACTGGGCTGTTTGGTTTTTAGATATTGAGTAGTGTATATATATTTTGTCTACTGATTCTTTTTTTTTTTTTTCATGCAGAAGTCCTCCTTTTAATTGCGTGTCTACTGATTCTTTATCAGTCATATCATTTGCAATTATTTTCTCCCCTTTAATGGGTTGTCTTTTCATTGTGTCAATGGTTTCCTTTGTTTTTAAGTTTAATTAGGTCTCACTTGTTTATTTTTGCTTTTGTTTCCTTTGCCTTAGGAGACAGATCTGAAACAATATTGCTGCACTTTATGTCCATAATTTCTTCGAGGAATTTTATGATTTCCAGTCTTACATTTAGATTCTTAATCCACTTTGAGTTTATTTTTGTATATGGTGTTAGAGAATGATTAATTTCATTTACATGTAGCTGCTCTTTTTTCCTAGCACCACTTATTAAAAAGACTATTTCTCCATTGCATAGTCTTGTCTCATTTTTCATAGATTAACTGGCAGTTTATGAGTTTATTTCTAGGCTCTCTGTTCTGTTTCACTGATGTATGTGTCTATTTGTTTTGGCCATTACTATACTTTTTTGATTACTGTAGCTTTTCAGTATAGTCTGAAGTCAGGGAGCATGATTCCTCTAGCTCTATTATTCTTCTTTAAGATTGTCTTGGCTCTTAGGGGACTTTCTGTGTTTCTATACAAATATAAAAATTATTCATTCCAGATCTATGGAAAATGCCCTTGGTCTTTTGATAGGGATGGCATTAAATCTACAGACTGCCTTGGGTAGTATGAGCAGGCCTGGGGACCCAGTGACTAGACTCTGGATGCTTCCAGGCAGTTCCTCATCTACTGTACATCTAGGTACCCTCTGAGATGGGGTCTGAGGGGGTGGGAAACTCAGACTCAGGTCAGGTGCTGGGTCATGCCAAAGCAGTCTCCAGGGCTGGTAATTCCACAAGGGGAAGGTCACTGATATCCCAGTGGCAGCATAATACTGTGAAGAAATGACTGATGTATTTTTGCCTTCGTCTTCTCCCTTACCCTCCCCGCCTCCACTCCCAACCACTCCCCAGCCCCCACACTGTGTCATTGTCCTGGAGGCTTCTGCTCCAGGGGAAGTCCTATGGGAGAAATAGAGAACAAAGGAATGATATTACTGTCTTTAAGAGGTTTTTCTCAAGTACATCATCCTGTTGTGCTGCAGAGAAACTTGGCACAATACCTTCAGAGTCAGTTGCTTCTCAGCCCAAATAGGTCAAGATTATCTCTGGGTTGGGGAAGAGAATAATCCAGAAGAAAGATGAGAGACACGAGAAGGGGCCTTGTACCCAACACCTCTACAAAGTCGGTTGTGAAATGGAGAGTGACAGGCACCCCTGTTAAATTTGGACTCTGAACACAGAGGGGACTTGGGTTTGCTTCCTGCCTGGGATTCTGGAAGCAGTGACCTCACGGGACTCCACACAACCAGACTGAGGGCATGGAGAGAAGAGGTGGCTGGTGGGGCCTCAGGGCAGAGGGGACCCAGGTGAGATCCTTTGGTTTCTCACATCCCAACATGCAGAGAAGAACATGGTGCACCCATGTCCCATAGAATGCAAAGACCTACAGCAAAGGAACAGACAGGGCACCAAGAGAGCTGTGCTGCCTCAGAGAATGTGGCTCCAGGCACTCGGAGCCTGGTAGGAACAGCTTCTGAGTGAGGAAGTGTGACTGAGCAGGAGGCTACGGGCCCCTCCCAGGACAGACCCGGCCCCCTCCACCATGTCCTCCACCTGCTTCTTGTCTGTAGAATAAATTCAATTAAAGAAGTGAGAAAATGCAGAACAAAAGGAAAACAAGCAAGGCAAATTGGTAATAATAGTAATAGTTTAGCCAGTAAACAAACTCAAGAACTGTTAGTTCTTCCTCCAGGACTATAGATAATACTCTGAGCATGTCCTTTGAGCTGTTTTGCAGATATTTAAACCCCCACCAAGTGGGAGAAGTTAACTGTTTACTGCCCACATGCACAAAGACCCCAGACCAGTTGAAAGCTGAAAGGCTAATGAACCAGAGATTTATGGCTCAGTTAATGTTCCAATCATAAGTGAGACATGACGCTACTTGAAACCATGTGATGGAGTCCATTATCTCTGAAAATAGAAATTTAACTCTATCTCCTGCACAGAGCCCTTTCCTTTTTCCCTTGTGTAATTCCCGAGCAGAAACTAAGGTGGGAAATTGGTTCTTTGGGACATGAGTCCACCTTCTCTCAGGGTTGCCAGCTTCCTGAGTAAAGCCACCTTTTTTTTTTACCCAACCCTAGTCTCTCAGTATTAGACCCTTTAGGTATGAGCAGCCAAACTTGAGTTCAGTAATAGATGTGCTTGGTCAGAAGCATGAGAGGTGACAGCTCAGGGTTCCACTCTGACCACATGTGAAGCAGTAACTTAGAGGCACCTAGGGTGGGAGAGAGAAAATCCTCAACTGTCTAGAAAAAGTGTCTACAACTCTGAATTGAAGCCTTTCTCCTGGAAGGGAATCTATTGTGTTTTACCATTTGGCAGAGAGAGGGCTCCAGAGACAAACTATATTTAGCTATAAAAGAATCAAGTTATTTTACACACTTGAGTTCATAGCTTAGAAATCTGTGCCATCTGAACGTGCTTTGGGAGAAATGGTTATGTGCAGTGTAACAAATGTCAAATTTGCTTAAGAGCCCTAGAGGAACAAAAACTTTTTCCTTAACCAAGAAATAGGGTTTTCCCAGGGCTGAGGAGATTGTTCTGGGTCTGACACCATTTTGAGTCTGGAAGGTGGGTTCAGGGGGGATGTTCAGTCACCTCAGGGTGGGCCAAGGGGCTGCTTACCCGTGTCCTGGGAGTAGCTGAGCTGGGAGGAGATGGGAGAAACAGGACAGATGGAGATATGAGGAGGAAGAGAGACAGCTGGACTGGGAGGAGAGGCGTTGGGTTGGGGAAATCTCAGGTGAGGTCCTGACCCGTTCCTCAGCCTCCTGACTTGGGGGCAGACTTGGGAGCAGCTGCCTCCCCTTAGTCCTGCGAGGAGGAGGGAAGCGTCCTACTGCAGGAGGAAAATGCAGCAGAGGTTCTCCATCAGACTCTTGAAAGGTGTTTTCCTCCATCAGTTCTTTCATGCACTCAGGAGTTTCATCCTCTATGTCCTTGACACTGCAGATAATGGTGGTTGAGGATGACAAGGTCCCTGCCCTCTTAGGAAACAGACAATGAACAATAAAATGAGAAGAAAGCCAAGATGATTTTAGATAGTGACAGCTGCCACGACAGGAATAAGGACAGTGGTGAGATGGAGAATAATGTCATTTATGCAAGAGGTGACTCTATAGCTTCTTAGCTGCAGACCATGGGTAGGTAACTAAACCTCTCTGAGCCTTGTTTTCTTCATCTATAAAATAGAGATGACAGCACATGTCTCATTGGGATACTGCATTACTGCTAAGTTGCTTCAGTCATGTCCAACTCTGTGCGACCCCATAGAAGGCAGCCCACCAGACTCCCCCATCCCTGGGATTCTCCAGGCAAGAACACTGGAGTGGGTTGCCATTTCCTTCTCCAATGCATGAAAGTGAAGAGCGAAAGTGAAGTCACTCAGTTGTGTCTGACTCTTAGCAACCCTATGGACTGCAGCCTACCAGGTTCCTCCATCCATGGGATTTTCCAGGCAAGAGTACTGGAGCGGGTTGCCATTGCCTTCTCTGGGGATATTGTGATGATGATATATCTGATCATAATTGTACCTTAGCAGTTGTTTGGCACATAATAGGGGCCTGAGACGTGGTGATTATTATTTTTCAGCAAGAATTCTCCATGTCTCTCTCCATTTCTTTCAACTCTGACTAACTTTCAACTGTTTTAGATCTTTATAGATAACCAGTGGCTGGTATAGAAATCTTCTAGAAGGACAATGCCTCCTGAGAGAACAGAGACTATAAAGGAGGAAAGTATAGCAATTAAAAGAGTAATAATAATGAGAACTAGCATGTATTGAGTGCTTATAATCTTTCAGACTCGGTGCTAAACTTAGTATCTATATTGACATCTTATTCTAAGTGTTGTATCCTATCATAATTCCAAGTTGATAGATGAGGAGACTGAAGCTGAGAGATTTAAGTGACTTCATCAAGCCTGTGCAGCTGGTTGAGGGTGGGGACAGGGCTCCACCCCGGCTGATTCCAGGCTCTGCACACCTCACCGTATGACAACCCCTCCCAGGGAAGTGTGGGGCTATTTTAAAGGAGAATCCAAGGAGGCCGAAGGGGATTGTACAAAAAGAACACAGTAGATCTGAAATCTGTGAAGCCTTTTAGGATCCATGATGGGCTGAAAGAGAGGAGAACAGAGAAAAAAAAAAAAAACATATCTTCTGATGCTGCCAATGATAAAAAAAAAAAAAAAAAAAAAAACACCTAAATGGTGACATATATTTCCATGTCAACCTTACTTGAAAGATAAAGTTCCTGTATATAACAAGAAAGAAAAAATTTAAAAGGCTAAAATTGTAAATTGAAGAAGAGGTCCCATTTTGACGTTTCTCAAGAAACAAGCTTTGTGAAGCTGACATTCCAATAAAGTGTTAGGATTATACACAAGGACAGTGTGTGAATGTCTGTTGCTACTTGAATCCTCAAAAAATGTCATAATAGAAATTCAGTTATGAAACCAAGGCTGATGACACATACAGTAGCCCTGGGATAAGGAACCCTGAGAAAGCCTGCTAAGAAGAGGGCAATGTAGTTGAAATCGTTTTGTTTTTATCAACCCTCTTCATATCACTGACATTAATGAGCTGCACTTGACCTCCTCAGCAAGAATGACTCACTGAGGAAATCAGCCTCTTACTCAGTGTGGGGGCCCTGGACACACACCAGGGTCTTGTGTCCCCCTGCCCTTGAGTACTCAGAGCTGAGCTGGGGGTCAGGGGTGTCAATGTGTCATCCTCACGGGCAGCATCAGCTCACCAGTTCCAGGATCATCTTTGCAGCTGGTGTCTTGTGCAACCAAATATTCACAGCACTGAATAAACAGTGGGTGAAGTCCATCATTCTTTATGTAATTGAAGGCATTGTGGGACTATCACCGGGTGATTTAAACGTTCATGGATCCCCAGACTGATGGGCAGACCCTATAGCAGATGGTGGTAGTGCTTTGCCTGAGGTTCCTTGATCACCTCAAAGAGCCCCCACCTGTATGCTCCCTCCAAGTGTCTCACACCCAATCCCACAACTGTCCAGATATAGACAGCTGGGCATCCTGGACAAGGACTGTGGCGGGGGGCCCTCCTGGGGGTCCTCAGTGAGGAGATGGGGGAACCGGTTGTGAGAGAGATGGGAGATGAGCAGACACGGTTGAGCAGGTGGGGATGGAGTGCTCACAGGAGCGAAGTTATTCCCACATGAGGCCGTTAACACATTCTCACTCCACGGGGCCACGAACATCTTCATCCGCTCTGTTTCCACTGGTCTCTCCCAAGCAGGACTGGGATCCCTGTGAACACGCGACAGTCTGCATCTGGCTGGGTTTAACTCAGAGCTCCATGGAAATTCTGAGGACATTTTCAGAGCTCTCTCAGACTGATGAGCCACAGATTGCTCAGAACATGGTGCTGAGAGCACCTGGCCCAGGTAAGAAAGGGACCGACAGGCAGGTGACCCACAGCTCTGAGCTGGAAGGTGGGGCCTCAGCATCACACCTGCCGCTCAGCTTCTACCTGAGAGGAGAGACAGAAAGGCCCTGACGACAGCCCCTTAGAAAGCAGCTCTGAGCTCTGGTCCTGCCCGGCCCAGTGAGGCCTGTGCTGTGGGACGTGTGACGTGGAGCTGCCCCCATGCAGGGTGATCCCTTTGTTAAACCACTGAAGATGAATTAAGACACCAACATGCCTGGAGGCATCCTGGGGATCCGAGGAATCAAAGATGGAAACCATCAGTATCAGGTCAGGAATTAATTCCCTCATGTCACCACCCACTGTTAGGAGGACTCATTAAAGCTGAATAGCAATCAAAGGGTGACTGACCAGGAGGGGAATAAAGACCCTCACAACAAAGTGGCAGTGCCCAGGAGCTCATTGCATCCACTCGAGCTATAACAAAAACTTCAGTTGACAGGAAGGGATCTGGGTCTGGGGAGGCACGGGAGGCTGTTTTGGGAGCTCCTCCTAGCTGGTTAAGCTCTGGGCATCTCCCAGTCTGTGCCACTCTCTCTCCCTCAGTTTTCCCTTGTATAACAAACCATTTGAGCATCACTTAGAGCATCACTGATTTGTCATCTCCCACAATTCTGTGGTTGCATTTCAGGCAGGGCCTGGCTGCTGGTTCTTCTGCCCCATGTTGCCTTGACTGGGGTCACTCCCTCAGTTGCATCCAGCGAGTGGCTGGGCAGAGCTGGAAGGTTCTAGAAGTTTCTTATGTGACTGCCACACTGTTTTCAGCACTACTGAAAGCAACCCAGGTAATTCCATCACCAAGGACACAAAAGGTTCCCTAGAGACCACTTTATTTCCAAGACAAGAATTCAGGAGAGGAGCCTATCAAGTGAGTGAATACTGTCAAACGTAGGTTCCTTCTCATCTGAAGGATGGTTCTGATCCACAGGGCTTGGGGCTGTTTCCCCTTGAAGTCTGGGCAGCTGGGATCTCAGGGGATGGTTCCCTCTGAGCCTGAACTTAAGACTTTCATTAAACTTGTCAAATCTTCAGTCCATGGCTCCCTTCCTCCTTCACTCTTGATCTCGGCAGGAAGAAGGGAGATTTGAGATATTCTGAAGAACACAGTGTTTTCTTCACTAATTCCCAAGAAAAGGGAGCCAGAGAAACTCATGTGGGGTGGGGGGGTGGGATTTAGGGGGGTTGTCTGTAGCTCCATCTAATGCCCAAAGCTCATCATGAGTCTGATGAGGTGACAGGTTCCCACGGGTGACTGTGGACCAACTGCTCAGCCCTCCCGCTCCCTCCCTCCTGCCCTGTAGAGACCTGCGCTTCCTCACCTCCACCTGCCTCCCCTCTGCTGGCTTCTCATCTGCACAGACACGTGCCTGAGAACCATTCATCCACACTGAAAACATCATTTCTCTGCCACACCCACCCCTTAATTAGTGGCCATGCCGCATTCTCCACTCACAGAGAACCTTCCAGGGAAACACATGCAGCAGGTTTTCACGGAGCATCTAAGGTGCTTTTCCTTCCAGTGTTCCTGTCACTGTGGTCCACCCCACCCACCCAGGTGGGTTGCATTCAGGGACTGAGGGGAGCATCACAAGGGGTGCCCCATCCACGTGCTCATCCTCCTCCTAGTAGACCCCCCCCACTGTGTTTAGACCACACCCCCAAACTGAAAATAAACATTACCTGTTATTTACCTGAAACTGAAATTTAACTGGCATCCATTTATTTGCAAAATGTGACAATTGTACCTGGAATAATTTGAGTGTGTCCGGGTCCTGCCCCTCTGAAGCTGACAATGTGTGTTTAGACGTGCACTTGAGACTCTGACCTGCATGTGTCTTTAGAGAAGAGGTTTCTGTGATGTGAACTACCACTCCCCACCAGGGTCTCTGGTTGGCAGGTGTGGAGGGCGCTGTGGTCTGTGGGGAGACGAGGTGATGCAGAGGGCTTGCTGTCCTCTGTCCTCCAGCATGTTCCTGGAGAGATGCTGACATGAGCCCATGAGGGACACATAACAGGATGTTCTCTGAGCTTGCATAGCAGCCAGGAGTCGGAGGCTTCCTGGGAACATGGAAGGAAATGTGGTGGGTCCCCCCACCCCCGAGCACGATGCAGCTGAGAAAAACAATGAAGTCACTGTGCACTTAGCAACATGAGCATCTGCTCAAAACATAATTATTTGTAAGAATAAAAAGCGGTGTAAACAGAATGAAATATATAACAGAAGGCCATCAGTTTATATTTAACATATATTCCCACAAAACAGCAGTGGACATTTTACAAGAACACATTACACACTTGAACAGTTCAAGGATTCCCTAAGGGGGAAATCTTAAGAAAGAACCTCAGTAAACACACTCATATAAATAACATAAAAATTCAATAAAAATTAAATACTAGTAAACACAATTTTGTTACTTCCTAAGAGTAGGAGGAGTTTCTCAGGCGGCTCAGTGTAAAGAATCCGCCAGCAATGCAGGAAACACAGAAGACGTGGATTTGATTCCTGGGTGGGGAAGATTCCCTGGAGGAGGGCATGGCTACCCATTCCAGTGTTCTTGCCTGGAGAATCCCATGGACAGAGGAGCCTGGCGGGCCACAGTCCACCGGGTCTCACAGAGTCAGACACAACTGAGCACACAGCAGCAGCAAAAGCGGCAAAGGAATGGACTAAAGGGGAATAAAGAAATAATAAAACCGGACGGAACCCACATGCAGACAAATGACACAGAATCTGTGCGGTGTGATTAGTTCAACCCATTTGTCTTGTGGTCCAAGAAAGAGGGTGAAGATGGAAGCGGTGAAAGAGGGGCTATAAGACCCATGGAGGCCCTTGGAGGTGGACATCATTCTGTCTAACCCTGAGCAACACGGGAGAACAGTGGGGGCCCCACCCCTCTGGCCTGGCCCCGCCCCTCCGGTCTGGCTCCACCCCTCCAGTCTGGCCCCGCCCCCATCTTTCCACCTGGGTCTTCCCCACTGTGCCCACAGCACAGTCTGGCAGTGGGCGTGCTGGCCTTTCTTCGGCGGGGTGCAGTCCAGAGCTCCCACAGCCTCCAGTCAGCACAGGTCTGAGCGGAGGACGAAGCTCAGTCCCTGGTGCAAACCTAGACCCTGTGGAGGTGGACGGTGTGCAGCTCTGGGACGCTGGGCGTTTGCTCCCTTTCCACTTCCCTGGCTGTCCTGTCTCCCGCCCACACGTATGGAACCCAAGCAAGAACAAGGTTCTCCTGTCCACCGTCCTGGGGAGACACCTGCAGGGATGGGGGTCCCAAGAATTCCCTCCCCAATGCCCCCACCCCAGCTCAGGCCTTCATGCAGGGAAACCTTCCTCAACATCCGAGCATCGGCATTCTATGCACAGAGACTGTTATGTGGAAACTAAAAATAATGGATGGTGGTTGACGCCAGACCAGTGGTGTCAGCAATTTTCTGCATTTCTCATTTTGTTTCAATTTTGTCTCAGATAGTAAGAGTTTAGCCTCAGAATAATGAGTCACCATCTGCGGAGGTGTCCTTGAGAGAAGGTGTGTGGGCACCAGGTATGGACTGGAGGCTGCTTCCCTTTCCAGGTTTCCGGGGTGGGCGATGTTGAGGGAGTGATGGTGTCTCTGAACCTCAGGCTCTCCTTCTGTACAACTGGCCTGACGGGATTCATCTCCCAGGGCTCTGGGTGTCATGTCATAACCTCTGTGGAATGTGTCCTCTTCATTCATCTGCACTGCTACCCTCCCAACACACGTCACATTCGTCTAAGTGAAAATGAAACTGTTAGTCACTCAGTCGTGTCCAACTCTTTGCAACCCCGTGGCCTGAAGCCCGCCAGGCTCCCCTGTCCATGGAATTGTCCAGGCAAGAATACTGGAGTGGGTGCCATTCCCTTCTCCAGGGGATCTTCCTGACCCAGGGATTCCCCAAATCTCCTTCATTGCAGGTGGATTCTTTACCATCCGCCGCCAGGGAAGCCTTTATCAGGTTACCTGTAATCTCCTAACTGCCCCCTCCCCACCCCATTCTCTGCTCGGTGGCTGGAGTCATCTTTTAAAGACTGAACTGAATAAAGTCATCGCCCCACTTAATCCCTCCAGTGTTTTCCCATTGCACCACCTCAAAGGCACTAAAGGCAGCATCTAGACAGAAAATGAAGACTGGGTCACACCTTTGGTGGCAGAGCTGGGAGGACAGAGGAGGTGACTCAGGCTGGAGAAGCAGACTGTGGGTGATGGCAGATGAGAGCCGCTGCAGGACACGCTCTGCACTCCTCCCGGGGCAGGGGAAGAGTGGGGAGCAGGGCCCAGGAGCACACTGTTCTCCCACCTTGGAAGGACCCCTTGGGGAACCATAGAACCATGGGGGAGGGGTACCAGCCAGGGTTTGGACCTCTGAAGAGGGGGCTCTGCAGACAGCGAGGTTAGCTGGAGGGACACTTCCTCTTTGAAAGGCCCTTCCCACCTCAAATCCCCACCAGGGCATCTGTGGTCAGGAGCTGGCAGGGTGCTGCTCAGGGGAGCATGTTCACGGACCCCAGGCCCCTTTACAGAGCAGAGCAGGATGGGCAGGGGTCTTTGTCAGCAGGAGACCTCCTTACTAAGGCTTCCAGGGCCCCTGAGGCTGCACCCCCCACCCCCACCCAGAGTACATCCCCCACTCTGGGATATACCTCTGCACCCTCTCCAGCACAGGCTGTGGTCTGGCCTCCCTGGACCTTGTCTGTCCCCAGGTCACCCTGTCTCTCCCCCTTTGGGTTCTGACATCTTGCCCCTCTGCCCTCAAGGCTGCCCTACTGCTCTGGTCAGCCCTCCTCACCTCTCCCCCGCTCAGCTCCAGCCTCCCTCCCCAGGGAAGTGCTCCCTGCCCTGTGTCCCTGGGGTCACATCTCAGGCTGTCCCCTCCTTCATCATACCCAGCACAGCTGACAAGGTGTCCTCTGGTCAATACTCTCTCCTCTAGGTTCAGGTCCTTGTGCTCAGGGACCACCTTTCCCTGCTGCCTTGCACACAATAGGTGCTCATTAAATACTTGTTGGGGGATTGGGTAGTGGGATAATGGGATCTTAGAGCTGGGAGAGGATCTGGGTCTGGCTGGATCATCCACAGCAGCCCTTGTGTTACTCTGAGAGGTTCCTGCAGGGAGCCAGACCTGGCTACACAGAGAGGTGCCTGTGAGCGAGAAAGAAATAGACAGAGGGGCTGGGCCAGCTCAGGGGGCCAGGAAGCAACTAGGGGCCAAACCAGAGCAACACTGCAGAGGTGTTCATACTGTAAGGAACCCCGCACAGCACTTGGGGCCAGCAGCTTGAGGGGGACTCCGTCCTGGCGAGTGTGAAAGAGGACACTTCTCTTGCTGAAGAGCCTGGGGACTTCTGAGGAAGTGGGGGACATGGAGCTGGTGGCAGGAAGTGTGTGGTCCACAGAGGACAGAGGATGGAAGGAGTTATCCATATTATGCTCCTTCAGTCATGGACAGTGGGGGCAGAGTGATGGGCCTGGAGGGGTCGCCCCCTCACCCTTCTCCACCTCCCCATCCCGTTAGGGGGTCTGAGCCACCCCAGCCTCGTCCACTCTCCCTAGGTCCCCCTCTGCCGCCTGGGCCAGGTTCCCCTGGACAACTGCAGAGGCCTCGCTGTGTAGCATGAGACCATCACACTCCCGTGTCAAGTCATATGAGTTCAGACACGTGCATTTGGGAAGAAAATAAGAGGCAGGCACATGTCAGGGGATCAGGAGCTGGTGGAGACGCTGCCCCCCAGGGTGAGGGAAGGAGAGCTGCTTGGTAGTCTTGTGTGTATCTTCATGCTCCTACAGAGACACAAATGTCTCCTTCCTTACATGGTGGATTTGTACACCACGTGGGCTGCGTCCTGGCACAGAGGGTGCTGGGGCTAAACTGCCTTTACAAATCTCTGGAATCATCCATGAAACCCAGTGCCCACAGCTTTGCAAAGTGTGTACAGAATAGATGCAAATGCATTCAGAATGCAAAAAACAGTGAAATGAACAGCGTATCATAAATAGTACATGTGTACATTTAATTTTACAGCTCATTTTGAATTATTTCTCTCTTTTTTTTTCTGGAAAATGCATACATTTGAATTCTTATGAATTAAATGTGGATTTGGTGAGAATATGGTCATTTAGCCTCAGAAGGGCCAGCAGAGAACAGGCTCCACTTTGCGTCATTGCATCCTCAGCCCAGGCAGGTGCACATCTCACTGCAGTCCCAGGAACCAGTGATGCTCTCACCCGGCCTGGAAGCTCCTGGGGGGATGCCCCATGTGCTGGGGTCCAAGAGGCTGCAAGCTGGCTAATCTGGTGAGGCTCAGCTGGTGAGCTGCTCTTCTGCCTGCCCATCTGTGGTCAGCTCTGCTACACGTGTCTCCCACCCTCCTGAGAGCAGACATTGTTGTTTGTTGTTCAGTTTCTCAATCGGGTCCGACTCTTTGCAACCTCATGGACTGCAGCATGCCAGGCTTCCCTGTCCTTCACCATCTCCCAGAGTTTGCGCAAACTCATATCCATCGAGTCAATGATGCCATCCAACCATCTCATCCTCTGTTGCCCCCTTCTCCTCCTGACAGCAGAGGTATAGGGAGCAAGTCCAATTGTACAAGCCATTTCAAACCTGTGGTAACATCTATCTGTTAATACTTCATTGGCTAAGCACCTTAGATGACCAAGTCCAAAGTTCAAGGGCACAGATACTCCACCCATGAAGCTCGGGACAGAAGGGAAACGGTATTTCGGAAAAGCCATCTAATCTCCTCCAGAGACACCAGTGTGTGGAGCCAGAGATGCCCTCTGCTCCACTCACAGCCCAGACCTGCTGTGTCCTCAGCAGGATGCAGATGTTACAGCCCCCACTGCACACTCTGGGAGCAGGTGTGGTGATTCCTGATCCATGTGGTCTTGCCTCTGCCTTCTGTGGTGACCAAAATAAGCTTAAAGCATGTTTGTTACTTCCTAGCAACGTGCTGCAGACTCTGCCACCTCAGGGGTCCCCAAATATCCAGGTTCAGGGCTCCTTTACATGATTAGAAATCTCATCACCAGGAATGGGATTACTTCTCACATTTCTGATGATTTGCCGGCATAATCAGACCGTCCCACTGAGGGCGGCTTTACAGATGTGCCTGTGCTCTGAATGTAAAAGCTTATTACAGTCTGATCGCTCCTTGTGAGTAAATGCATCACGAATTACTGTTCAGGAGGAGTTTATGGAAGGACAATTTTTCTTTCTTAGAATCCTCTGATCAGAGATATATTTCTTCATATTGGAGTCATAAAACATCCATAAGTAGTAATTCTGTGTTTGTTATATATGAGCTGTAAATTATCTGTTAAGTGTATAAACACGTGAGAGCCTGTAGATGCCTGGCATTTTCAGAGAATGCAATAGAGAACATCCATTCCTACTGCTTTCAAGATTCTCAGTGCAGTGAGGAGCCAGGGACTTGTAAGCTGGAAGACGTAGTGGTCAGCACCACTCCCTCCAATTCAACGGATTAGAGACAGTCACAGGCTGAAACCCAAAAGTCAAAGTGTTGGGGGGACCCTGCAGGGAGGGGTAAGGAACTGGGGCCATGGCTCAGTCATCTTGTACATGAGGAAGAAATGCACAAAGCCAACCCTGGTCTCAAAGCTGAGGAAGCAGGTATGACTGTAGCATAATGGTCAGGAAGACCACTCCCCAACCCAGGGCCAACCATACTCTTGTGTTAAAGGTCCGATCAAAAACAAAGAAATGAGAAGTAGATGATATTCACAGGGATTCCAGATGAGAACTCCCAGAAATTGTTTAAACAGATATTAAAAGAGAGAGATTAACACCAGGGGCTCCTCACTCCTGGAAGTTCTAAGTGTATATGTGAAGAAGAAAAGTGATGTGCTGAGAAGCAAATGTTGAAATACAATAAGTGACAATGAGTACAGAAAATTATGCATTTGCTCTAAGGCTGAATAACTACTGTATAACAATGATAACATCCAAAGAGGAAACACAAAATCAAATAGAGCAAAAAGAATGTGTATTAATAGCCTACAGCAATAGGGTAATGATTAAAAGTAATTAATATAGGTTATTATTAATTAATTAATAATCAATTTATAGAAGAGGTGAAAGTGTTAGTCACTCAGTCCTGTCTGTTTGTGACCCCATGGACTGTGGCCCGCCAGGCTCCTCTGTCCATGGAATTCTCCAGGCAAGAGTACTGGAATGAGGAGCCATTCCCTTCTCCAGGAGATCTTCCCAACTCACAAATTGAACCTGGATCCTCCACATTGCAGGCAGATTCTTTACCATCTGAGCCACCAAGGAAGCCCTAAATTAATTAGTGTAAAGGAGGTAGGAATACTAGTTAATTAGAGTTAGTAAATGAAATACACAAGTTAAAAGTGTAGGCAACAACTAAAAGAACAGACACAGAATGCATACCTTACAAGCTGAAGCTGTGCTTCTGGGACTGAAACCCAGCCCCCTTCAGCTGGGACTTGAACCCAACATCCCTGACTTAGGAGGGGATTGGAACCCCCCGTCTTCGATTGAAATTGCTCAGCTGATGTCAGGACTTAACTTACGCAGACTCAGGTTCTTTTTTCTTGGTGCAGAAAGAATTCAGTAAGAGGCACTTATGAGAGATACAAGCGGGCAGGCAAGGGAGTGCAGCCCTGAGAACAAAGAGTGCTACATTTTTATAGTCAAAAAAAAAGTGGGGAAGCGAAAAGACCAGCTTCTTCTTCACTCTTGGGTAGATGTCAAGGTTTATATCATTAGTTCCTCCTTTGGCCCTATATGGTCTAACTGGGACTGTCATGGGGCCATTTAAATCACGTGCATATTAGCAGAAGAGTGGCGACATATACTGAAATACGGTAATTCATCTTAGGTTTAAGTATAATGTCCCATTTCACCTATATTCCTGCCTTGGCTACATGGAGAAATGCTGTTCTTCAAGGACCATTAACTCCCTGACTTCCTGTAACAAGATGTTGACCACATACCTCTTGTCTTGTACTTTATCTACACATCTAGACTGTTGCTTGGTTACTGGATTATTTTCTTGAATGGTCATCAGCTTGCAATAGCCACCCAAACTGTCTTAAAATTCTCTTTCTATCTTTAATCTCCCAGTAAGACTTCTAAACTATTTGATTATCTTACTCTATCTTTCTCAAAACTAGTCGGAGAAGAAAATGATGGAGAAAATTCTGAAGAGTTAAAGACCACAAGGTACTATAATTTTCTGAAGCAGACACACACACTTGCATGTTTCTGTGTGTGTTGAAAATGTCTCTGGAAATTTCACACAAAGCAGACTTGCCACTGGAGAGGGGAACTTGGAAATTCATGGCTACGTGGTAGTTGTCAGAAGAAGACCTACAGGCATTTAAAGTCATAGTGGAGTCTTCCTAGTGAAAATTAATTTAGTTTTAAAACTGTGAAGTAGTCAAATGTTTAGATAAGATTGGAGGAGAAATAGAGAACACAAGAGAGAAACAGGCTTAGGCAAGCGCTTCCTCTAAGGTGGGGGTCACTTAGGTCTGCTTAAAATGATGGATGGAGTGGGGCCTCTGGGCCCGCAGGGCAAAGCCACACGTCTAACGGAGGAAGCGACAGGGCCAGCACAGGCTGCAATGGGCCTGCTCATCCTTTTAGGTTGGCGCTCCTTCTGTATCAAGTTTTAAATATTTGTAATATCTTCCTGGACACAAGAGGCTCTGGGCTGCAGATGGGATGAAGATCCAGAAGGTGGTGTAGTCACATCCAGGTGTGGTTTAGGAAGAACCTGCCTAGATGTGAGAGGGACATGATGACATGCTGGGTAGTCACTGCCGGGTCCTGAGCACAGGGGATACCCGTCCTGGGGATGGAGGAGGTGGGCAGAGATGGGCCTCAGTCTCTCACCTGTGAGGTGTCAGGTGGCCTCTGCAGGAAGAGTCATCACGGCGTCACCTTGTTTGTACCTGACTTCACCCTCCTTCCACCTGAGCTGCTCCTCCCATCCCCGTCAGCTGACTCCTCCCTCCACTGGTGCAGACAGGGACGCGACAGTTGGTATAAAACTGTGAGACACCCAGCACACAGCAGAGAGGTCTCCAGTTAGTTGTCTGGAGTCGCACCTGCTAAATTCTGCTTGTCAAGCTTCTCCTGAGCCCTCACTCTTCCCAAAGCAGAAAGAGCAGCAAATCTACCACACTAACATGTGTAGACGTGACAGGTGTGATTTATAGCTAGTTGATTTTTGTTTTCTGGCTTCTTGTATTAATATTTGAAATTTTATTTAGTTTTTTAATATTGAAGTCTAGTTCCCATGTGTCTCTGTGGTAAAGAATCTGCCTGCCAATGTGGGAGATGCAGGAGATTCAGGTTCGATTCCCTGGATCAGAAAGATCCCTTGGAGGAAAAAATGGCAACCCACTCCAGTATTTTTGCCTGGAAAATTCCATGGGCAGAGGAGCCTGGTGAGCTACAGTTCTTCAGGTTGCAAAGAGTTGGATGCTGGATGCAAGTGAACAGAAGCACTAGAGTTAATGTACAGTATTACGTTAAGTTACAGTGATGATTCACAATTTTAAAGGTTATGCACCATCTATAGTTATTATAAAATTTGCCTGTATTCCGTGTATTGTACAATATATCCTTGTAGCTTATTTTATACCAATAGTTTGTACCTCCCATTCTCCCACTCCTATATTTCCCCTCCCCTCTTTCCCACTGGTAACCACTAGTTTGTACTCTGTATCTGTGACTGTGTTTCTGGTTTTATTCATTAGTTTGTTGTGTTAGATTGTAGATTCCATATATAAGTGATATCATACAGTATTTATCTTTCTCTGTCTGACATTTCAACTAGCATAATGCTCTCCAAGTCTACCCATGTTGCTACAAATGGCAAAATTTCATTCTTTTATGACTGATATTCCGCTGTGTGTATATGCATATATATACCATGTCTTCTTTATCCATTCAAGTGTTTATGGACACTTAGGTCACTTCCATATCTTGACTATTATAAATAATGCTGCTATGAATGTTAAGGTCCAATTATCTTTACAAACTAGTGTTTTTGTTTTCTGCAGATGTATACCCAGGAGGGGGAATATAAACCCAGAAGTGGGTCACATGATAGTTCGATTTTTAGTTTTTTGAGGAACCTCCATACTGTTTTCCATAGCTGCTGCACCAACTTAACATTCCCAACAACAGTGCATGAGGGGTCTGTTTTCTCCACATCTTCACTGTTGTTTATTGTAATATACAGAGGGTTAACCCCACAGAGCAATTCATCCACTGCCTCCCCGCAAAGGAGGCTGCCCTCAGCAGGAACCACCTTCTTGGCACCCACTTCCCTGGCCCAGCCCTGGGGGGCACTGGGAGCAAGGGCCCCGTGAGGGCCCTGGAGCAAGCCTGGCCGAGAGGGAGGTGCCCGTGACCGCGCATCCACCTCCCCTCCAACTCCCCTGTATGTGTTTAGCGCTTCCACCTGCACTTCCTCCTACAAGTGACGGCATGGTGTCCTTCCCATCTTCATTCCCAGTGAGAGCCCGGAGTTAGCCAGGGCTCCAGCCAGGTGTGTCCTTGGACAACTGCCATCCTGTCACCCCGCCTGAGACCAGCACCTGAACAAGTGGGGTTCCGTGCAATCAGCCTGCAGCCAGTCTGCCCTGCAGGAGGTGACCTGGGGGCCAGGACAGGTGAGAGGGGCTGCCATCTGCCAGCCTGTGGTCCAGGTACAGAGGCAGAGGGGTACCCGTATGACCTTGCCCTTCAGAGTCAAGGGTCCAGAGCTTACTCTGGTGTCCAGAGTTTTGGTGACACCACAGAACCCACTCCGTGTGAAGGACAAAGGAAAATCATCCTCCACTCTTGGGGTTCACAGAACTGCTGGGGACCCTGAAAACAAGGCTTTCCCTGGAGACCAGGCAACAGGGACCCAATGGAAGTCACCCGGGCACCCCAGCTGGTGTGCCCCACTGACCCCCACGTGACATCTCCAACTCTGCCTCCCTCACTCCAGCCCCTGGTCCTGGAGCAAGCGCCCCATTGCCCAAGCCTGGAGCATCTCCCCTCTCCCAGGTACCAGGCATGGAGACACCTCATTTCTAAAAAGAGCCACACGGGGTCCTGTGAACCGATGAACACATAGCTTTTAACCTGCCCCAGTCCCGGCACACCTCTGTGGCTGTTGGTCTTAAACATTTATAAACAACATTCCAGTGAATGCTTTATATATATATATATATATATATATATATATATATATATATATATATGAACATACACACAAATATATTTACTGAACTGACTTCTAGAAATGAAGACCTCATGGAGGAGGATGGCAGATGGGAATGGGCCAGGCTGCAGCAGGAGACACCTGCAGGCTGAGTGTAGGAAGCTCCAGTGATAACACATCCTTCCTCTGCAGGGACAGCATCCTGGGGAGTGAGAAGAGGCCGGTCTCTGACGGATGATGCCTCCTGCTCATTTGGAGCTCTGAATGAGTCCGCAGCTAAAGAAAAGCTAAATTGGAGTCCTGACTCTTTCTGACTTCAAGGAGCATTCTAGCAACCAGTTCCCTCCCGATTATCCCCAGAATTTTGTAAAGAAAAAGACAATTTGAAAACTGGTGATGGGCATTTGTTTCCTTGCTGTGTTGGTTGAAGGCAGGCTTTTAGCTAGTTCATCCAGGGGAGAGCTCATCAAACCTCAAACTCACAAGGAGGACTGATGGGAACCAGACTCATTTCCATGGTTAAGCAGGGTGAGCTGGAGCTTATCACCTTTTCCCGACCAGTGCCTGGAGCCCTGCTGGGTGCTTTAGACTGGAGCCAGGAGGGCAAGCAGCCAGAAAGGCTTTATTGGAGAAGAAAACCACCCCAGAGACCAGATACACAGGAGTGATGTGGACAGGTGACTGGCATCCATTAGTCACCAGGTATTTATTGGGTCCCCATGAGGGGCAATCAAGACACAGAAATGCCCTGATGCAGACCTTTAGTCAATGCACACTACTTTAGTGGACTGGAGGATCAGGCAGGATGTAGTGTTGTGTTGTGTTCTGTTGAGTTGTATTCCAGTGATGAAGACAGGAAAGAGAAGGTCACATACTTCCTGCCAGTCACATAGCAAACATCACAATACGTGAGACACATTCTGCCTTCAGACAAATGCAGACTACATCACTTTGCTTCCGTGTTAAAGAGGAATTCTAATGTGTAAGTGATGCAAGAACTCTTTCCTAACCCACCCTCTTGGGGTAGGTATGCTGGGAATCTATACATTAGTTTTTAGTTACACAGCCACATGTGGATACTTTCTTATAAAACTGAAGCCTTACTAACATGGCTTTGACACCTCCCCCATCAACCTGATCCTCAAAGGACCTCAGTAACCCTCTGGGAGGGCCTTGCTGACCTGTGCTATGCTCTCTCTCTCTCTCTCTCTCTCACACACACACACACACACACACATGCATACAGCACATGCCAGTTCCATAGCTGGGGTCAGTCTCCCAGAAGTGTTGGTCCAGGACCACTACCACTTTGCCCACCTCATAAGGCCTCTGTGTCAGCTCCCTGGTTGTGATGTTGTGTGGTGGTTTTCTCAGATGTTACCCCTGGGGAAACCACGTAGTGGGTGCACAGTCCTTCTCTGTATCACAACAGCATGTGACCCTACAGTTGTCTTAGAATAGACAGTTTCAGAAGGTGAGAGTGGGATGATCTGAGAGAATAGCATTGAAACATGTATATTATCAAGTGTGAAACAGATCGCCAGTCCAGGTTGGATGCATGAGACAAGTGCTCAGGGCTGGTGCACTGGGAAGACCCAGAGGGATGGGATGGGGAGGGAGATGGGAGGCAGGATCAGGATGCGGAGCACATGTAAATCCATGGCTGATTCATGTCAATATATGGCAAAAACCACTACAATATTATAAAGTAATTAGGCTCCAACTAATAAAAATAAATTTAAAAAAAAGAATAGACAGTTTCATTAAACATGTGTATGGACTCTTTCATTGTTGCCTCAAATGTGTGCCTTGTCTCTCTGAGCCCATGTATCTGGCACATTCAGAATGTCACACTCCCCTGGTGATAAGCATTGGTTCATATAAGGACATGCAACTCAAGCCAGCCCACCAGGAGACAAGGAAACTCAATTTTGAAGCTTTCATTGGAACTAGTAGAAATGTCATACTTTTTTGCCTTTTCATATTGTTCATGGGGTTCTCAAAGAAAGAATACTGAAGTGGTTTGCCATTCCCTTCTCCAGTGGACCACGTTTTATCAGAACTCTCTGCCTTGACCTGTCCGTCTTGGGTGGCCCTACACGGCATGGCTCATAGTTTCATTGAGCTAGACAAGGCTGTGATCTTTGTGATCAGTTTGGTTAGTTTTCTGTAATTGTGGTTTTCATTCTGTCTGCCCTCTGATGGATAAGGATAAGAGGCTTATGGAAGCTTCCTGATGGAAAAGACTGACTGTAGGGGAAACTGGGTCTTGTTCTGATGGGTGGGGCCATGCTCAGTAAATCTTTAATCCACTTTTCTGTTGATGGGCGGGGCTGTGTTCCCTCCCTGTTGCTTGACCTGAGGCCAAACTATGGTGGAGGTAATGATGACCTCCTTCAAAAGGCCCCATGCACACGCTGCTGCATTCAGTGCTGCCAAGATTGCAGCAGACCACCGCCGACCCATGCCTCTGCTGGAGACTCCTGGACACTCATGGGCAAGTCTGCGTCAGTTTCTTGTGGGGTCGCTGCCCCTTTCTCCTAGTCCTGGTGCACACAAGTTCTGTTTGTGCCCTCCAAGAGTCTGTTTCTCCAGTCCTGTGTAAGTTCTGGTGGCTCTGTGGTGGGGCTAATGGTGACCTCCTCCAAGAGGGCTTATGCCACACCCAGGTCTGCTGCACCCAGAGCCCCTGCCCCTGCGGCAGTCCACTGCTGACCCATACCTCTGCAGGAGACACTCAGACACAGTTCTGGCTCAGTCTCTGTGGGTTGGGCGTGCATTTCGTGCCCTTCCCAGGTCTGAGTAGCTCAGGTGACCAGGTGCTTGGCGTGTGCACTATCCCAGGTGAGCCGTGTGTCTTAATCACCTCCCCGGGTCCCGGCAACTTGGTTGAGAGCACCGTCTCAGGTTTTGCCATATGTGTCCTCTGGAGAGCTGATCTCAGGCGGCGACGCTCCTGGTGGATGTCAACCATCCAGGATCTCAGGAAGACGTGGTTAGCAGCTGGGAGCCTGCTCACAGTTTGTTTGAAGATGCCATCTCTGGGGCTGAGATTGCAGCGGTCCCTTGCCTTGCGGCTCTGGCTGTCGCAAGCCTGCCTCTCTGCCTCCCGGGGAGGAGGGGCCGGTCCGCAGCAGGCTGGCTCTCCTTTGGTATTCACTCAATCCTTTGTTCTGTGAGCAGGCAGGCTGTGCATTAGGTTGTTAGATTAGAGTCTTTCACGGGAAAATTCTCTTTTCTGCAGTTGTGGTTAGGCATGTATTGTGTGGATTTTTTTTTGCCTTCTGATATTCCAGAACTCCTCACAGACCCGCCTGTGAGAGGGTTTCCAACTGTGTGGAAACTTCTTCTCCTTCACAGCTCCCTCCCCAGGACAGGTCTCTGTCCCTAACTCTTTTGTCTCTCTTTTTGTCTTTTATATTTTGTCCTTCCTCCTTCTGAAGAGAATGGGCTGCCTTTCTGGATGCTTGGTGTCCTCCGCCAGTGTTCAGAAGTTGTTTTGTGGAAGTTGCTCAGCATTCAAATACTCTTTTGATGAATCTATGGGGGAGAAAGTGGCCTCCCTGTCTTATTCCTCCACCTAAAACCTTTGACTGTGAGGATCACAACAAACTGTGGAACATTCTTCAAGCGATGGGAATACCAGACCACCTGACCTGCCTCCTGAGAAATCTGTATGCAGGTCAAGAAGCAATGGTTAGAACTGGACATGGAACAACACACTGGTTCCAAATCAGGAAAAGAGTACATCAAGGCTGTATAGTACATCATGCGAAATGCTGGGCTGGATGAAGCACAAGCTGGAATCCATATTGCTGGGAGAAATATCAATAACCTCAGATATGCAGATGACACCACTCTTATGGCAGAAAGGGAAGAAGAACTAAATAGCCTCTTGAAGAAAGTGAAAGAGGAAAGTGAAAAAGTGGGCTTAAAACTCAACATTCAGAAAACTAAAATCATGGCATACGGTTCCATCACTTCATGGCAAATAGATGAGAAAACAATGGAAAAATTGAGAGTTTATTTTTTTGGGCTCCAAAATCACTGCAAATGGTGACTGCAGCCATGAAATTAAAAGACACTTGCTCCTTGAAGAAAAGGTATGACCAACATAGACAGTATGTTAAAAAGCAGAGACATCACTTTGCCAACAAAGGTCCATATAGTCAAGGCTATGGTTTTTTCAGTAGTCACATATGGATGTGAAAGTTGGACCATAAAGAAAGCTGAGTGCCAAAGAATTGATACTTTTGAACTGTGGTGTTGGAGAAGACTCTTGAGAGCCCCTTGGACTGCAAGGAAATCCAACCAGTCAATCCTAAAGGAAATCAGTCCTGAATATTCATTGGAAGGACTGATGCTGAAGCTGAAACTCCAATACTTTGGTCACCTGATGTGAAGAACCAAATCATTTGAAAAGACCCTGGTGCTGGGAAAGATTGAAGGCAGGAGGAAAAGGGGACAACAGAGGATGAGATGGTTATGATAGCTTATGGTGAATGGTGTCGGATTAGTGATCTCTGAAGAAGATTTAACACTGGGATCAGGGACCAGGCTCAATCACTCAAGAGCTTTTGTGTAGCAGAGTTTTATTAAAGTATGAAAAGGAGCAGAGAAAGCGTCTGACATCAAAAGGGGGATGGAGAGTGCCCCCCTTGCTAGTGTTAGCAAGGGAGTTATATACTTTTTAATTAGTTATTACAATAAATCAAAAGGATGCCTGGAGGTTGTAAAGATCTCACTAGACCCACTCCCATAGTTTACATTTTAAGATAACAAGATTAGTCAGGTTTTCAGAAAGGAAAAACTGTACTTAAGCAGGATACATTGTTGCTATATAATCCTTAGTACAGAGTTTAAACTGAGTTGTTCCTTGTGTAATCATCAGTTCTGGGCTTAAAGGAAAAAAAAAACATTTTATGTGACTAAGACTAAGGAGTGTAGAGAAAAAAAAGATGTTTGTCCTTTCTTCCTCCTTGAGAATTCCAGACCCTTATCTCCCCCTCCCCCTTCCTCCCCCTCCCCTCCCCTCCCCTCCCTATCCCCCTCCCCTTCCCTCCCCCTTTTCTCCCTGTCCCTCTCCCCCTCCCCCTCCTTCTCCCCCTTTCCCTCCTCCATCCTCTGGGCTCCCTTCCCCCCACTCCACCACTGCCTCTCCCAGGTTAATCCAGGCAGAGACCAGCCTACTCCAGGGCGTTGGCCCAGGACACAGAGGATCTGGGGAAAAGTAGAGATCTGAGAGCAAACAGGTCAAGATGGGAGTAATATCTGTCCAGTAGGACCCTCCAGGGCAAACTCTGAGACTCCCAGGGACTCCGAGGGACTCCTGAGGGTGCAGCTCTTAAAACAGTACTCTCAATGAATGAGCCAGATGGTCTTTAGAAAACAGCATTCTCCCTATGAGCAACAAGAAATGTAGTTAAATAATCAAATTCAATTTCTTTATGTCTAGACATACTGAGATTTCATAGCATTATAGTTTTAAGTACAACATACAGCACTGTGCCTGTCTCTCAAATGTGATTTTCTTCCCTTGTAACTGATGGGTGGGATGGACTTGGACTGGGAATAAATAGTGTTCACCACTGATCATGGGCAGAAGCTGATGTCCTCAGTGTCTGTACATCAGAGCACCCTGGTGGTGGTGGTGGTGGTTTAGTTGCTAAGTTGTGTCCGACTCTTGCGACACCATGGACTATAGCCCACCAGGCTCCTCTGTCCATGGAATTCTCCAGGCAAGAATACTGGAGTCAGAACACCCTGCTGATGCACAAATCATACATCACCAACCCGGGGTCACCACCCCTGGCTGACCCCATGAAGCACACACTGCCTGGGATTCAATGCTGGTCCCACCTGCCTAGCCTCAGAGGATTTGGTCTGTACTGATGTGAAGCTATGGGGAGCTAAGC
Source organism: Cervus elaphus (assembly GCF_910594005.1). Lineage (NCBI taxonomy): Eukaryota > Metazoa > Chordata > Mammalia > Artiodactyla > Cervidae > Cervus > Cervus elaphus. The sequence continues at coordinate 26,446,918 of NC_057819.1, forward strand.
TGAGTGATCCTCCATGATGGAGGCAGGACCATGGGCATCTAATCTGGCCCAGAGCTGGGAGGGCTCATTACAGGGCCCCATCTCCCAAACTGGATACTAAGGCTTAAGGATGTTCAACTTCAGCTGAAAGCTCAGAGGAGCTCCAAGTTCCTCTGGAGAAGGGATAGGCTACCCACTGCAGTATTCTTGGTCTTCCCTGGTGGCTCAGATGAAAAAGAATTTGCCTGCAATGAGGGAGACCTGGGTTTGATCCCTGGGTAGGGAAGATCCCCTGGAGGACAACCTACTCCACTAGTCTTGCCTGGAGAATTCCATGAACAGAGTAGCCTGGTGGGCTATAGTCCATGGGGTCAAAAAGAGTTGGACACAATTGAAGTAACTTAGCACGCATGCACACATGATGGGTCAACACTGAAATTTCACATACATGGCATCTTTCCAGGGCCTGACCCTCAGTCAGCACAGATTCTGGAGGTGGTGCAGGCATCAGGAGGATGCCCCAGGATTGGGATCTCTTTCTCTATCTGTCTGTTTCTCAAGTTAGAAGATGGGGCTATTTTTGGATGAACCCCAGAGACAGGGCTGCAGGATTGTAAGGGAAACATTACTCTGTGTTTTCACAGGACTCACCTCCCCAGCCTCCAGGTCTGAGCCCAGCTCAGCAGAGCAGGAGCAGGGAATAGCCTGTGGTCTGAGAGGCTCATGGAGTTCCAGCTGGCAGACAGAAGGCCAGCCTGTGGCTGCTCCCAAAAACAGGAGAGTTGCCCTCCTGAGTCTGCTGGGTGAACCACCCCAATTGAGCTGGGTTGTCTCCAGGAAGGACCCCACGGCTCTGGTGGGATGGTCCAGTGGGCGTGGAGCCTGCTCCCTCCCTTGTGTGGGATGAAGGGATGGAGGTGGAACATGGAGAGAGGACAAAGGGATGCCCGCGGGCCCTGTGCTCTGGGAACATCTGGGGTCCCGCCTACACACCTGTATCCATCCACTTGCTCCCTCACTTGGGAGGTTTAATGTGGCCGTGGAGGATGGAAGGAGGAGCAGGAGGGAGGGCAGAGCTGACGGGTGATAGATGAGTTAGAGGTCACCCAGGGTTGAGCTTGGAAAAGCTGGGCATCAAAGCATAAATCTCAGTTCCCCAAAGCCAGGCTCTCCTCTATTTTATTAAAAGGATTCTAAGGCTTTGGATTTAAGTTTTGCAAAAGTAACAATGATCCACTGGCTTAAGAGGGTTTATTGAAGCAACCGAATCCAAGTACAGGTTTGGAGTTGGCAGGTTTGGGATCAGACACACAGACTCCTGTTTGACCAGCACCAGCCCAGGCAGGAGCCTGAGAAGGGCTGTCCTAGCATGTGCTCCACATGCCCAGCACTAGTCCACAGATGCAGGAGGGGGAGGCCAATGTGGGGTTCACTCCGTTGATCAAAGGACCTTCTACTAAACTCTGGGGCACACAGTGGGATTCCTGCACACGCTCATCCAGCTAATAACACCAAATGTATACACTCAACAAGGGAACTGGAGGAGTGGGAGATGATAGACCAACATTTTAACCATTGGGGTCAGTTTGGATCTAGGAGTTAATGTCTCAGATGCAGAGGGGATGGGTGACGGGAACCTGCTGTCCCTCCCCTGTCCCCCCTTGGGTAAACATCTCATCACCGCCGGGTGAGCCCAGGATTTAAAACTTCAGGGTTTTTCGTTCAGCATGGCCTCACAAACAAGGCATGGACTTCACCTGATGCTCGACAGATAACCAAAACAAAAACAGCGATCTCTTCCATGATGGTTTACAAAGAATATTAAAAAAGAATGTATATATGTGTTTAACTGAGTCACTTTTGCTGTACGGCAAAAAAAGAAAAAACTGACACAACAATGTAAACCAACTACACTTCAATTAAAAATAAATGGAAAAAAAAAACCACAGTGATCTCTTTCCGTGATGGGCAATTTAAGTGATTTTTAAGGAACTGAATGCAATATTATTTAATATTTATTATTAGGTATTTAATACTACTGTGTTAGCCAAAATGTTCATTCAGGTTTTTAGTAATACCTTCCAGAAAAACCTGAATGAACTTTTTGGCCAACCCAATACTTGCATGGCCCCTATGCATGGTCTGGCTCCCCAACACCAAGCTCCATCCCAGGTGCTTACAGCCTAGCTTGGGGTATATGTGTGGCCTTTTGCCAAATTTGAAAGCTCTCTGTGACTCAGCTTCCTCAATGGTAAGGGCGGATGATAGAAGAACATACCTTACTGGGAGAGGATGCAAAGAGCTGATCAATCTAAGCCCCTTAGCAAAAAGCATGCCACTCAGGAAATACTCTGTAAATTCAGTGGTTGGTAACTTCACACTCACAAGATGGACTTTGCCACAAAAGGTGCAGAGAAAATTTGTCACACTGTGTTTCAGGGTATTTGAGAAAAAGCACCAGATTTCAAGGCTTTTTCCATGTACTTTCCCAATTTTCTCAGAAATAGCACCTTTGACTGAATTAAAAATTGCATGTTCAATGTACATTTTTGTTCCTCACCTGACTGTCTCGACCCATATTTCTTATCCTCTCAGTCCTAATGCATCAGCCCTGACTTAGAAAGATAACAGAAACTGGGTATAGCAAAGCAATAATAATATAAACATGAGACCACTGTATTTTTTTCCCTCTTAGATTAAAATTGATTTTCTGATTCCCTCTAATCTCTCCTTTCACACATGCCTGTGGGCTATTAACATTGAGTCAGAACATTCCTTTCATTTCTTCCCATCTTGTTCCTCCTGTCTGTCATCTGGAAGGAGAGTCTCCCTGAGTTGAGTCCACTCACTTGAGATGATTTTTAATTTATACCCAAGGGAGAGCTGATGATACTCAACCTTGTCAGAGTGCCCTCCACATCCTTGTCAGTCAGAATCACCTCCCCCTTCTCTCTCTCTGTCTTATTTCTCTCTCCCATAGTCACTCACACGAAGCAAACTACTTAACTGACCCCAGATGCAGTGGGCCATCCTTCTAGGAATCCTCCGGCCTTACCACAGGACATCTCCCCTTCCCCAGTTTCTGGGTGCACCTCACCCCGACTCGCTCCCCTCCCACCATCCAGGATGCCCTGCTCCCTGAGACCTCAGATCTCTCAGGAAGGCCCATCCCCTCCAGCCCACAGGACAGTGCTACTGCTTCTCCCAGACTCAGGGAGAGGCCGGGGTGAGGCCTGTGGCTACAGGACACAGCAGAGGTTTGTCACACTGATGAGAACTCAGCCAGTCTCCTGGGAATCCTACTGGTAATGTCTGGGGTGAAGTCACAGTGACCTCCCTCCTGGAGTCTGCATGGTGCAGACTTCCTCCCTCTGCCCTTCTTTGTCTCCACCTCCTGGAATCTCTGACCCATGGGTTCATCTGCTGCACTTGATCTTTGCTGTGCTGCTCACACTCAGCACCGAGGGAGGGCCTGGTCCACAGTACACAGTCAGCAATGCCAGTAGAAACAGTGAGTGTTGGGGAAATTGGGGAGGGGCCAAGGTCCTGGGTGTACCGTCCACGTCCTGGTCATGTCCATGCCTGGGACATAGGCTTAGCTTCATCCTAAGAATGGGTTGTGTTCTTCAGAGGGCAGTAATCCTATTACAAGTCACAGAGGATGTTCTGGGATTAATACTAATGAGACATTGTCATATTTTAAGAATTGATGGATTCTATTGGGCCCATCTGGATAATCCAGAATGTACACTGTATTTCAAGATCTGAACCCCTAATCATATCTGCAAGACCCCCTTTCCTATGTAAGTTAACACAGTCACAGGTCCTGGGGGTCAGGGTGTGGACACCTTTGGGGCCGTTATCCTCCCTGTCACACCATCATGGACTTGATTCAAGGTTCTCCTTGAATCAAGGTTCTCCTTGATTCAAGCTCTGTTTCCCCAGTGGGATGCTGTGCTGTGATGTGATGAACTGCTTGTCTGTCCCCATCCTCTGACTTGAGGGTCAAACCCTTTCAAGATTAAGATGGATATCAAATTTCCAAGAGTCCATTCAGTGAATATGAACTGATGCAAAGGTGAACCCTCAGGACACCCTCAGGCAGGTGGTGACAGGAAACTGTGGACCAGGTGGGGCTGGGGCAGTGGTAAGTGTGCGCCCCATGGTGGCGGGGTTGGGGGGCGTCCACTGCACGGCACCAGCCGTGGCTGCCATGTGGGATGGGGCTCGGGGTTCTGCTATACAGGATCTGAGCCCTGACTCCTTAGCAACATACAGAAATGACCATTTTAGGCAAAACTTCTTAATTTTTAAGCACTGGAAACTAACTCAAATTGTTCCAGCACTGACCAGGCTAAGCATTTGGAGGTCACCCAGCCAGTGTGACCTCCGCACTTTACAATCTCTGCTCTAGGAAATTTCTTATTTGACAAATCAGCCCAGAAACCCCCAACCAGGCCTCCAGATGATATTTTTAACATCAGATCTGGTGTTAGCCACTCATGTCACACCCTTCAGAGGCTCTCCCTTGTCTCCTTTGAGACTTATCTGCTGCCCCAGCCCCTCCTTCCACCTCCTGCTGCCCCAGAGTGGTCCTCAGTCACCCACTGTGTTCACTCTCTGAGCCCGGGTCCCCATGCTTCCCATACCTGCACTGTCCTCTCCCCTTGACACCCTGGAAAATCTCCCTTCACGGAGCCCCCTCCTCCAGGAAACCTTCCCTGGCTTCACCAGAGGATCTTGAACACCCTCCTCTGGGCGATCATGCTCCCTATAACAGATGTATCACCATGCACAGTAACTGCTCATAGAGGTAGCCAAGACATATTTATTTATCACCTGCCATATCCCTTCTAGGTCCTGAGGACACTGCTGTGAGCAGGCACACCAGGCTCAGCCTCACAGAGACAGTGATGCCAGCCTTGGAGGGAACAAGTGAGAGGAAGGGGTGGAGGGTGTTTAGTGCAGCGGATGATACTCAACCTTGTCAGAGTGCCCTCCACATCCTTGTCAGTCAGAATCACCTCCCCCTTCTCTCTCTCTGTCTTATTTCTCTCTCCCATAGTCACTCACACGAAGCAAACTACTTAACTGACCCCAGATGCAGTGGGCCATCCTTCTAGGAATCCTCCGGCCTTACCACAGGACATCTCCCCTTCCCCAGTTTCTGGGTGCACCTCACCCCGACTCGCTCCCCTCCCACCATCCAGGATGCCCTGCTCCCTGAGACCTCAGATCTCTCAGGAAGGCCCATCCCCTCCAGCCCACAGGACAGTGCTACTGCTTCTCCCAGACTCAGGGAGAGGCCGGGGTGAGGCCTGTGGCTACAGGACACAGCAGAGGTTTGTCACACTGATGAGAACTCAGCCAGTCTCCTGGGAATCCTACTGGTAATGTCTGGGGTGAAGTCACAGTGACCTCCCTCCTGGAGTCTGCATGGTGCAGACTTCCTCCCTCTGCCCTTCTTTGTCTCCACCTCCTGGAATCTCTGACCCATGGGTTCATCTGCTGCACTTGATCTTTGCTGTGCTGCTCACACTCAGCACCGAGGGAGGGCCTGGTCCACAGTACACAGTCAGCAATGCCAGTAGAAACAGTGAGTGTTGGGGAAATTGGGGAGGGGCCAAGGTCCTGGGTGTACCGTCCATGTCCTGGTCATGTCCATGCCTGGGACATAGGCTTAGCTTCATCCTAAGAATGGGTTGTGTTCTTCAGAGGGCAGTAATCCTATTACAAGTCACAGAGGATGTTCTGGGATTAATACTAATGAGACATTGTCATATTTTAAGAATTGATGGATTCTATTGGGCCCATCTGGATAATCCAGAATGTACACAGTATCCAATGTCTATTCAGGGGCCTCTGTTAGCATATTCATGCGGCTGTTTCACCTGAGGCTCCATAGGCTTGTCAGAGCAAGATCAGAGGTCAGCCCTCCATCCCAAAGGAAAGTTGGGGCTGGCAGAGGGTCCAAAGTCCCTTCCATCTCACTGTTCTGCCTTCCCTGGGACATGACCCTAGTCCACAAGGCCACGTTTGGGACCCCATCCTCATATCTGCAACCCAGCTTACAGGAGGGGAAAGGGACAGGAAGTGGAGGGTGGTCAGCTTCCTTAAAAGTAAGTGAGAGCATCACACCTGCCAACATCTCATTGGCCAGCACTTAGTCACATGACCATAACTCACTGCAAAGGAGCCTGGGGAATGCAGTCTCCAGCTCAGGGGAGACTATCAAATACTAGGGTAGGGAAATTAGAGGGAGAACGCATATTAGAGGCTACATTTTAGTCTTCCCAGCAGACTACAAGTTTAGAAGGGAATGGCCGTGTAGTTGTCTTTCTTTCAGGAGCACTAGCACAAGTTCAGATGCACAATAGTTTCTTGGTAAACATTAGATGACTGTAGGAATGTATGATAATAAAGGAAAAACTATCTTAACAATTTTTTTCTTTACAAAACAAACAAAAACCTTACAGGATGTAGGGCTGCCCCAGTGAAGTGGTGTAACCTTCAAGTGCCTTGGATGTGTAACGAGCAATGCGTGAACTTTGAGTAATAATCTATTGGACAAGATCTCCAAAGAACAAGATTTTGCCCAAAGAATAAGTTTTGGCCTCTTGTTTCCTGTGGTATATGCATTTGGGGGAAAAAGGTTAAAGTTGGTTGTTTCTTTTTTTTAATTGTTCAAGGCTTCCTGGTGGTAGAGTGGTTAAGAATCCGTCTTGCAATGCAGGGGACATCGGTTCGATACCTGGTCCGGGAAGATCCCACATACCTCAGAGCAACTAAGCCTGTGTGCCACAATTAATGAGCCTGTTTGTCACAATTACTGAAGCCAGAGTGTCTTAGAGCCCACTCTCCACAACAAGAGAAGCCACCACAATGAGAAGCCCATGCAATGCAACTAGAGATTATCCCCTGCTCTCCACAGCTAGAGAAAGCCCATGCACAGCAATGAAGACCCAACAGCCAAAAATAAGTAAATAAATAAAAATAAATAAATATTTTAAAAAATTGTTTACCTTTTGAATCAGTTCTAATGAGATGGATGAAACTGGAGCCCATTATACAGAGTGAAGTAAGCCAGAAAGATAAAGACCATTACATTATACTAACACATATATATGGAATTTAGAAAGATGGTAACGATAACCCCATATGCAAAACAGAAAAAGAGACACAGAAGTACAGAACAGACTTTTGGACTCTGTGGGAGAAGGCGAGGGTGGGATGTTTCGAGAGAACAGCATCGAAACATGTATGTTATCTAGGGTGAAACAGATCACCAGCCCAGGTTGGATGCATGAGACAAGTGCTCGGGCCTGGTGCACTGGGAAGACCCAGAGGGACGGGATCGAGAGGGAGGCGGGAGGGGGGATCGAGATGGGGAATACATGTAAATCCATGGCTGATTCATGTCAATGTATGGCAAAAACCACTACAATATTGTAAAGTAATTAGCCTCCAACTAATAAAAATTAAATGAAAAAAAAATAAAATTAAAAAAATTAAAAATTGCCAACAAACTTTTAAAATAAATAAATAAATAAATAAAAAATTGTTTACCAGTGGGGCAAGGGAAGGAGGGAAGGGCAAGATAGGGGTATAGGATTAAGGGATAAAAACTATTATTTATAAAATAGACAGTCAACAAAGATGTTCAGCACAGGTAATTGCAGCCACTGTGCCAAGTTGCTTCAGTTATGTCCTGCTCTGTGTGACACTATGGACCGCAGACCGCCAGGCTCCTCTGTCCATTGCGATTCTCTGGGCAAGAGTACTGGACTGGGTTGCCATGCCCTCCTCCAGGGAATCTTCCTGACCCAGGGATCGAAACTGCATCTCTTATGTCTCTTGCATTGATCGACAGGTTCTTTACCAGTAGTGCCACCTGGGAAGCCCAAATACAGCCATTCCTTTGTGATAACTTCTAATGGCGTATAATCTGTATAAATACTGAATCACTCTGCTGTAGCCTGAATCTATTGTAGTATTGTAAGTCAACTATACTTCAGTTTAAAAAAATTTCCCAACCAGAATACCACTGACAAACCCAAAGTTTACGAAACCCATTTGCCGGTTAGATGCACACACGCATTCCATTACCTCACAAAGGACTGAAAAAAAAAAATTTAACTAAACCTTGAAATGAAATAGAGACCAAGCATGGGAATTTAATTCCTAGGAGGAACCTTAATAAAGCGACTTGTGGTTGAAAATGAGGCCACTAATGAAATAATTTCCAGGAGTGTCTGGACATATTACACAGAAATGAAGAGTGCTCACTGGTAGCTACTTGAACAATCCATTGCTAGTAGATGATAAAAAGAGAAATTCTCTAAAGCTCTCAGGCAGACTTGAAGAGACCCACTGGGGATCTGGAGCTTGGGGCTATTGAAATTCCAGAAATTTCACAGCCCTTTATCCTGGGGCTGCTGAGGAAGTGTCTGACTATGTGACCATCAGGATTTTATTGGCATGTCTCCCGTCCTGGAATTTTCTCTTTCACATAACCCTCTTCTCAACAGCAAAGCTGCCTTCGTGTTCAGGGCAGAGGTTTGGGCTTCATCCATGATTTCCCCCTTTGCTTCATCCCACATCCAGTATCTTATAAATCCTGGAGGGCTGACCTCAGATGCATAGTTACTTAGTCTATTTCCCCCTAGAAGCTGGCCGGGAGCACAGATTCAAGGTCATGTTGTGCATTTGGGAAGGGATCTCAGCAAACACTATAGGGAGAGGGGGTAACAAGGTCACAGAGGGTCTGTTATGAAGTCAGTTACCTCTGAGTGCAATTAGAACTTGATCCCACCGGGGAGTCACATTCAGTGTGGACACTCTTGCAGTTCTTCCCCCTCCCAAGGGGCAAAGGAGTAGGGATGCTGATACACTGAATCTTGTCATTCATCAGCTAGGGGCTGTGCTTGCAGACACGCTCTGTCTACCAGCAGACAGTGAGCATCAAGGGATATGCCTGAAGGACACTTTGGGGAAGAATGGGACATATTCACTATCTTGATCATGATGATGTTTTCACCGGGATACATGTACATCAAAACTCATCAAAGTGCACATTTTATTTGTGAGCAGATTGTTGTATGTCAATTTTTTCTCAACAAAGCTTTTTATAAAAGTTCCAAGGACTTCTTACAAGAATTAAATTAAAAACCCAAACTGCTTCCTTTTGCCCGAAACTCCATATAGGTGGCCTCACCCATTTTGTCTCCCACACCTCCTCCCAAGAAGCTGCTCCTCTCTCTTCTGGCCCACCCCAGTCCCCACCCCAGCTCCTCTGCTCTTTCTATTCCTTCTTCCTGGACCACTTTTCCTCGAGATCAATCTCAGCTATCAACTTTCAGAGGGGCTTTTTTTTTCTGGCTGCTCACTCTAAATTAGAAAGTGTGCATGCACACACACACATACACACACATTACAGATTTATGCACTAACACCTCCACCCACACATACCATAACACACCTGCACATCTACACCTCCACACACACCACATTTTTACACATGTGCACACACACCTATACATGCACACACGCACACACACACACACACACACACACATCTATCTATCACATCACCCTGCATCATTGTCCTTAGAACACACATCAACACCTGGAGTCACAATGTCCATGGTTCTGTCCCATGATCACTGCGGGGCTCCTCCCCCATCTAGAGTATCAACTCCAACAGGGCAAGAACTTATGTGACCTGTTCAATGTCTCCTTCACAATTTCTGGAACCTTCCTTACCATGTGGGAGGTACTCAGTGCACATTTGTTTGGTGATGGAGGAGGTTTTGTCTTCAGCAAGGTTGAAGTTGTAGCAGGGACCCCATCCCCTGGGTGGGGGCTGTGTCACACCCACCGAACACCATCCTCAGTGTCCTTACCATGTGGGCCCCTTCTGTCTCCCCCTCCTCCAATTCTGCACATATCACACTGACCACTGTCCATTGTGATGTGTGTGAGTACAGACCTGTCCTGGCCTCCTTATTAAATACAAGGCCAAGGCCAATTCTTGGACTCAGTTTCCTCATAGAGATGAAGGATGTCTCATATGCCAGTGTGAAGATGAAGGTCACACATGTCAGCTCCTGGTGGTCCTGACACCCAGCCAGCTCCTACCAATGCTGGTTATTCCCACACACCGACCTCTAGCCTGCTCCCAGGGTCTACAGGGTGAATTTGTGCATCACTCCAGGTGGGGCATGTGCCCCATCCCCAGTGGTCATGGAAAACACTTGTATTAATTTATAAACCTGGACACTGACCAGCAGCAGATGTGGAGTGATTCTGTCTGAATGCAAACATGACTATTTGTTCTACTTAACCTTTTCTAAATTGATTTCTACAGTGTATCTCTTTAAATATGTATTTGTTGTTGTTCAGTTGCTCAGTCCTATTTGACTCTTTGTGACCCCATCGACTGCAGCACACCAGGCTTCTCTGTCCTTCACTATCTCCCAGAGTTTGCTTAAACATGTATGTCTTCTCTTAAATTTATAATGTCAACAGCTATGTGTTTCTGAGCATGTCACTTGACCAGTTGCATACACCTCCCCACATCTTACTGACTTGAGTGGTTAGCAACACAATTTCAAGCACCTTGTTTACAAATAGTGAGCTCTCCACTTAGAGGTGAGCCCACTTAACAGAAACACTCTAAACCATGTTCATTAGCTGTGAAAAACCATAGAAGAAAAGTGTCTGAGAGCCCAGAGGAGAGATTAAATGGATGTCAAGGTTAGAATGAAATTCCTCATCTCTGTAACAGAGGGAGAACACTGAAACACAAATAAATAAATGAATACTTTTGAAAAAGACTGATTGGAATTGATGTAAAAAGTAAACACATCAGAACTAATAAAAATAGACGTACCTGAAGCAAATAAAAAACAAACCCTAATCCTTGCAGAAGAGGATGTTCTAGGAAACATGGGTTCCAGTACTTAGCCCTGGAACAGAAGATAACAGGGCGATAGCTAAATATGGTTGTGCAGGAAACTTTGCCTGCTGCCCAAGACTCCCAGTCGATTATAAAATTTGCTTTCAATGGATGCACACAGAGGTTTGCAGCAGTCACATAGAAACCCCATGTCTCAGTGCTAAAAATAACAGTCCATTTCTCACCCAAGCTTTGTGTCAGTCAGGGACTGACAGGGGTGCTTTGCTCACCACAGTCACCACAAGACCCAGGCTGCTGCTGCCAGTCACCATGTCAGAGGCTGGAGGAGCTTGACAAGGATGTCAGATGCTCTGGGTTGGAAGGAACTCATGACCTCCATAACAGCAATAACGGGATAACAGCAATCCTGTTATTCCAGGTGGGTGAGACCAACTCCAAGGCAAGGGAATGAGATGAGCACTCTTCTATGGGGCTCTGTCCTGTGCTGTGGAGGCTCAGAGGAGGGAGCATCAGGAGCAGACAGGGGGTCTGGAGGAGCTTCCTGGGAGGTGGGAAGCCCTCCAGAGAGGCAGCCACGCCCATGAAGAGGGGGTCATAAAAGGCTGAGCCTCAGACGTTTCTGGAGGTGGGTGGAGGTCTGAGCGCTGTGTGGGACTCAGCTGTTGTCTTTTGGGCTTCCTGCTCCTTAGCTGCTGATGTGGGGTCTCCCCAGCAGCACCGAAGGCAGATGCAGGGCGGGCAGCCAGCCTGGGTACTTTCTCCACCCGAGGACATGCCTGCCACTGCGGGAATGTGCTCACCTCACTAGGACCAGGGTTACTGTAGCCCCGCTTAGACCTTGCTTCTGGGAGCCGTTCCCACCTGAATTTCTCATTGTGATTCTAGAGCTTTCTGAGCTTTGCATCTCATTAGACAGCATTTCTGCTTTCTATAATGAGTGGAGAATCTCAGCACTGGGGTTTCGCTTCCATACACACGGCCACAGTCTGTGGGTCGCTGATACCTTGGGCGTCTGTGGATGATTCATCAGCTTCCAAGTTCATGAATCACATTAAAATTTCAAATTTCATTAGAGCCTCAAGACCGTCCGGAGCTCAGTATAATTTATATTAGGTCAATGCACAAAGCCTTGAATCTTCATACTGATACACTTGGGTCTAAACCTTAAAATATGAAAGTACCATTTTAAGGAGCACACTACAGGTAGGCTCAGAGAAGCATTAGTCCGTGACGGGGCTGTGAGGAGCCTGGTAGGGAATCTTCAGGACCAGAGAAAGGGCAGGACAGGGGGCAGGGTGGCCAAGCTCAGGCCAGAACTGTAGAGGACACTGTAGTCCCAGTGGGTCCCAGGCTCTGGCTGAGGTCAGCAGGTCTCAGAGATGCATGTCCAGGACCAGAAGTGAGAAGAAAAGGCCCCAGGTGGGATCCCCTCTTCTCCTGCCTTCAGGGTCCCCATGCCAGGGTAGCAGGCAGCCTCCAGGGCACTGACATAGATTCTGTGAAGGACATATCTCAGCATCCACCTCTCCTTCTAGGAATGCCTCAAGTTTCACCAGGGAATTAGCCTCCCAAGCTCAGATCCGTGATCCAGGCAGAGCACCCTGGGCTCCAGGTCAGGTCAAGTAAAGCCCTGCCCTTATTTCAGTGACTGGTCAGAGCTGCTCATGTGGCCTCAGCATCTCCAATCAGAGTGAGCATCAGGATTTGCTCCAGGCTGGCAGGACACACATGAACAGGGCACAGAGAACACTCACACAGTGACACATAGGCAGCAACACACACACGGCATATACACGTAACACACAAGATGGAAATGTCCAGGTAACACATAGAAAGCTGGATTCGGGTATCACAGACAGCATTCACAATCAGTCCACGGTGTAACAGTAACATACATAGGCAACACACCCCTCACCCACGTGAGTACACGTGTAGACTGCACCCCAAATGGGTGACATACAAGTAGCACATGTGACACATGAGAAAATACTGAAAGAGTCCCAGCCAGGTAGCACACATAGAGACAGCGCACACACACATACAGGAGATACGTAGTCAGGTAGCAAGAAGGGAACATGGGGTCAGGTAGCATGGTCGCAACAGAGCAGCTTAAATGTAGCTCACAGGTAGTCCATACAGAGACATCTGGACAACAGCGTGCGGGAGGCACCCACAGACAAGACACTCACACAGAACACACACGAGGGGCACAGAGATCACGAGCAAAAGGCCCACAGTGTGGCACACGCCGGTGGCAAACAGCATTACACGTGCAGGGCGAGCTTAGGTAACACACATCTGCAGCCCTTAACGCCTACGGGAAATTCACACTGGAATGAGACCATGCAGGCAGCTCCCACAGGGAACACTTTCGACAGGAAAATTACACACAACCTAAAAGTTTGAGAGTTATGTTTTATTCAGCAGAAATTTTTAGGATTTAAGCCCAGGAGGCAGCATCTCAAGTAATCCTGAGAGAACTACTCTGAGGAGGCAAGGGGAGGAGCCAGGTTATATAAAAGTTTTGCAACAAAGGGCAGGGAGTCTGAACATTAAAAGATTATTGTTGATTGAAGAAAACTAAATATCCCAAGTTAAGGAATTTAGTGTTCCCTATGAGTGGGAAAAATGCAAGGGTCTGGGCTCACTGAACTCATTCCTTTTGTATGCACCTCAGCTATCTAGGGCCAGTATCTTGTGTTTTCACATCCTGAGCTTCCTTTCCTCAGGACTCACCGGCTCATAATGAAGGGCCACAATCACTGATGACTGTGACATCCTTGTTTACTGATATGGATGCAAGTATTCCATTCTCACACTCCCAGACACCACTCCCAGGACACACACCTGCTGGTTACCCACCTGGGCAGCACATATGTGACAGGTACTCAAGCTGACTCCAGCCCCTGAATCAGACACAAAGGTTGGAAAAGGGCCAGATAAGGGCCCAATATTTCTTGCCCACCTGACAGTCAGATGTTGGGGAGACACACTATGTTTGGAAACCAGGGGTGGGGGCAGAGAAGAGCCAGCAGCTCGGCTGTAGTGTTTGGTCATGAGAGACAGATGGATGCATTCTGTGTCTCCTTGATATGCATATGTGATGCGTGTGTGCTCCGTTGTGTCTGACTCTTTGCAATGCTGTGGACTACAGCCCACCAGGCTCCTCTGTCCATGGGGATTCTCCAGGCAAGAATGCTGGAGTGAGTTGCCATGCCCTCCTCCAGGGGATCTTCCCAACCCAAGGATTGAACCTGTGTCTCCTGTGGCTCCTGCATTGCAGGCAGATTCTGGGCCACTGAGCCACCAGGGAAGCCCTCTGTATAATGTGTCATAATTCTAAACCATAACCCTTTGATCTTCCACAGACAAGACAATGAAGATGTTTAAATAAAACAACTTCTGTCAGTTGATTTCTCTTTCAACTTCCTGGGTGCAGAAATTACGTGGATTTCCTCCTGCACTTACTTAATAAATCTTGCCCGGTGATACTCTGCTGCCAAGGCCTGTACAGGTGCCCCCCAATTATCAGAAAGTGAGTCACTCAGTCGTGTCCAACTCTTTTTGATCCCAAGGACTGCCAATCCATGGAATTCTCCAGGCCAGAAAACTGGAGTGGGTAGCCATTCCCTTCTCCAGACAATCTTCCCAATCCAGAGACTGAACCTAGGTCTCCCGCACTGCAAGTGGATTCTTTACCACCTGAGCCACCAAGGAAGCCCAATTATCAGAAGTCGGCTTAATTGGGATGTTGTGACTGCTGGGCCACAATATGGAGGGCCCTCAGGTGGTAGGAGGCCCTGGGCATCCCCAGGAATAGGGATGTGTTGGTGTTCCATGAGGGAACACTGGTGCTTCCTGCATCCACCCTGACAGCTCAGAGAAAAGACAAGGCCAGGGACCCTCACGAGGAGGTTGTTGATGAAAGATGGGGAGTGATGCTGTACTTGGGCTTTCTGTCCCGGGAGCATTTTTATTCTTCACCTTTGCAGTGACCTGGAAAGGCTCTCCCTGCTGTAAGTCAGCACTCACAGAGCTGTGGATAACTTGCCAGGCTGGGGTCGATGGAGGAAGGTAACCCTGGGAGGTGGTGTCATCTGCTGGGTCCCTGAGGGAAGCGCTCACCCTGGGTGGGGTGAGGGGGCTGTTTCACACATGTTGCTGGGAGGTCACTCTGAGCTCCCTGCTCTCTTTGCTTCAGGCAGCACACACAGGGTAGTAGGAGAGCAGAGGAAATTTTTAAGCTCTGGATGAAAATCCATTAAATTTCTAAGTGTCCCCAAGTTTTCTGGTGCTAGGCACTGGCCAGAGTCCAGGTCTGTAGCTTGGACCTAGAGAATCTTGACCTGTCCCTGGTGGAGACTGTGACCCACGAGCAGAGAATAGCCTTGGACTCGGCTTACTTAGGACATCACTAACACTTCTGTTCAGCCATGATGGAACTGGGACCCTCGCCCTCTGCATCCAGACTCCAGATGTCCCCAGTGCTGCCCAGCATGGGACAGGCTTGGGAGCTGGACCGTCCTTACCGCAGTTCTGTTCAAGTTCATGCTCTTTCCAGCTCCCAGTATGCCACTGGTCCCCAGTGATCCTGGCAGAGCCTGGAGAATGGAAAAGGAAGTACCTGCATACATCAAAAATGCAGCGAGGCTTTGAAAGCCATCAAAGTCAATTCCAGTTTCAAGAACAAAACACATTTCATGGAACATCATTGCAATTGCCTTGTGTTATAATGTCAGCACTTAGTCCCTCTCCATCTTCTCATTTCTTATGCATGATCTTAGCACAGAGTGACAGCTGCCTTCGTTTTAATTAAAAGCTCGTAATGTTCAAGTGCATTGAGAAGGGAAAGAGACACAGTTGCCCTTTGAGGATAATTATGTTCGTGTTATAGCCCATGTACTACACCCCAGGCGGTACACAGCTCAGCCACATGCCCACCATGGACCTTGCTAGAGCTTTGCTACCCACTGCAAGTGCTGAGTGGGTCCAAGAACAAGTGCCCGCTCCCCCTCCCAATCAGGTCATCAAGACTGTCTACATCCTCAAGACCAGCGTGAGGTCACACAGTGCCTGCAGCCCTTCCTGCTGAAGCCTGATGGTCACTCAGGAAGCCCGGGGCAGTGCCTCACAGTCTTGTGCCCCGGGGTGTCTCTCTGTCCTGTGATCTCCGTGATGTTGGCCAGAGTCACAAGCCTTTTATTCCCAGGGAACAAGATGTCCCTGAGTGGTCAGAGCATTCCATTCATTCATTTATTATGTGTTTTCTGAGGACCCAGATTCTGACCTTGGTATTGAAGATACGTGCATTGTGTTGTGTCCAACTCTATATGGCCCCACCGACTATAGCCCACCAGTCTCCTCTGTCCACACAAATCATGGAAAAACAGACACATCCTCTGCCCTCAAACTCACAGGCTAGAAAATGATACAGAAAAGGAGTCACTAATCTAAAAATGCAGAATGGCAGACTAATGTATAATGGGACAGAAGATGATGGAGGGTTTGGGAATATATAACAAGGAAGTTCTGGGAGCTGACATCTGGAGGATGTGCAGCCAAAGGACAGGGCATTCCAAGCAGAGAGAAGAGCAGGCAAAGGTCCTGAGGTGAGAGGATGCCGACCATCTAGATACAAAACCTGACAGGGATGCAAGGCTAATTGTCCGCACAGTGCTTGCTGCTTTAAACACACCTCCTTGTTGGACCTTCATCCAGCCTGCAGAGTCAAGAAAACTTAATGAGCACATTAATAGCATGTCCATACTGTAGATGAGGTGCTAAGGGTAAGTACCTTGCCTGTGTTTATACAGCTCACAACTGGCTGGGCCACGGTCTGAACCAGGCCATCTGGCTCCTGGTGCTGAACTGGAAGATCTCTCAAAGCAGCTTGAGCTCTACGTGGAGAAGAACAAAATGTGCAGGGATTGAGTGTAGGCAGGACCAAAGCCAGAGGAAGACCAGCAGGCCATCGCATCTCAGAATACTTTCTGTCATGAGCAACACCAAACCTAAACCAAACCAACTTACATGAAAAGACACTTCATTGGTGCACTTAGCTGGAGAGTCTAGGGTGGATGTCAGGCCTGGTTTGATCCAGGGACTCCCGTGAACTCACCAGGGTCCATTCTTTCCTCTTCTTCCCCGTGGCTGGCTCTGTCCAAAAACTCAAACCTCCTCTTGATTCATGATTCAAAAGACTCAAAAAATGCTAACCATCTCGTCACAGCCATTCAAGCTGAAGACCCGGGTTTCTTCTGTTTAGGCTGGAGAGTGTTGGCTTGAGTCACACAACCTTTCCCGAATCAATCACTGTGGTTCAGATGGAAGCTCTAATTGGCCCAGGCCTGGAAGGCATTACCCAACCCACAGAGCCCACATCTGGGGTCCTGGGCAATAGGGAGATGCTCCAGGGGTGAATGGAGACCAAGATAGAAAAGAGAGAAAGGGAGGCTGGACACACAACAAACAAATGTCACTCTCAGGCCATTCAGACAGGTGTTGGTTCACAGAAGGGGCCCCCGTATGTGGAGGCAGGGAGAGACTAAAGGAAGACACAGACCACTCCAGACTGGGAGGTTAGTTAGTTCAGTTGTTCAGTCAAGTTCAACTCTTTGCAATCCCATGGACTGCAACACACCCTGTCTATCACCAACTCCCAGAGCTTGCTCAAACTCATGTCCATCAAGTCAGTGATGCCATCCAACATTTCATCCTCTGTCGTCCCCTTTTCCTCCTGCCTTCAATCTTTCCCAGCATCAGGGTCTTTTCAAATGAGTCAGTTCTTCACATCAGGTGGCCAAAGTATTGGAGTTTCAGCTTCAGCATCAGTCCTTCCAATGCATATTCAGGACTGATTTCCTTTAGGATGGACTGGTTGGATCTCCTTGTAGTTCAAGGGACTCTCAAGAGTTTTCTCCAACAACACAGTTCAAAAGCGTCAATTCTTCAGCACTCAGCTTTCTTTATAGTCCAACTCTCACATTGACACATGACCACTGGAAAAACCATAGCTTTGACTAGACAGATCTTTGCTGGCAAAGTAATGTCTCTGCTTTTTAATATGCTGTGTAGGTTGGTCATAGCTTTCCTTCCAAGGAGCAAGCATCTTTTAATTTCATGGATGCAGTCACCATCTGCAGTGATTTTGGAGCCCCCAAAAGCAAAGTCTCTCACTGTTTCCATTGTTTCCCCATCTATTTGCCATGATGGGAGAGTGATTGGGACCAGATGCCATGATCTTAGTTTTTTTAATGTTGAGTTTCAAGACAGCTTTTTCACTCTCCTCTTTCACTTTCATCAAGAGGCTATTTAGTTCCTCTTTGCTTTCTGCCATAAGGGTGGTGTCCTCTGCATATCTGAGGTTATTGATATTTCCCAGCAATCTTGATTCCAGCTTGTGCTTCATCCATCCTAGCTTTTCACATGATGTACTCTGCATATAAGTTAAATAAGCAGGGGGACAATATACAGCCTTGATGTACTCCTTTTCTGATTTGGAACCAGGGTGTTGTTCCATGTCCAGTTCTGTTGTTTCTTGACGTCCATACAGATTTCTCAGGAGGCAGGTCAGGTGGTCTGGTATTCCCATCTCTTGAAGAATTTTCCACAGTTTGTGGGACTGGTAGGTGGTGGATTTAACAAGCAAGGGGACTACACACGGCTGTCTTAAGTGGCTGTAAGATGAGTAGATCTTCTCACCCACCTGCCAGAATCTTATCAGTTTATACAGAGGACATAACAGGGTTAAGTCAGTCATGATCATGCCCAGATGGTCTCAGCCACACCTTCCCTCTCACGGCTGCTTCCTTGAAAATGGCTGCAACTGTGGGAACGAGAGCAGAGAGCACCTTCCAAAGACAGGACAGGGCTAGTGTCCAGTGGTCACATCCTCCCCATGGCCTCCTCCCACTAGAGGGAGGACGTGCATGCGTGCTAAGTCACTTCAATCGTGTCTGACTCTTTGCGACCCTATGGACTGTAGTCCACCAGGCTCCTCTGTCCATGGGATTCTCCAAACAAGAGCACTGGAGTGAGTTGCCATGCCCTCCTTCAGGAGATCTTCCCAACCCAGGGATCAAACTCGCTTCTCTTACATCTCCTGCATCAGCAGGCAGGTTCTTTACCACTAGTGCCACCTGGAAAGCCCAGAGGGAGCGGGGCTCAGCCCAAAGAACAGGATGTGTTCGCTGAGCCTCTGGCTCTGGAGAGGAAGGTCAGAGGGTGGTTCTGAGAACTCGCCAGCTCTAGAGGTAGGAGGTGTAAGTTACCCCAACAGCTTTCCACCCACCGTGTGCTCAGGTTTAAGCCCCAGAGCCCAAGCTGGGGAGGGGTTTTACACTGCGGGCTCTCAAAGCAGCTACACATTAGAATCACCAGGGAGGCTTTTGAATGGTAGGATCCCACCTTCAGAGGTTCTGCTGCAGTTGACTTGGGGAACAGCCTAGAACTCAGAATTGTACAATCTCTCCTGGTGACTCCTCCAAGCAACTGATGCGTGCGTAGTCCTTCTCCGCAAGCTCAGATAGTATCTCCACGCTCCAAACACCACCCGAGGATCCCGCCCTGTTTTAATGCATTTTGTAAGGAAACTGTCGGTTCTACCACCTACTTGGTTTTCTGTTGATTTTTTGTATCTTCCCTGGGGCTTCTTCAGAGCATCCTGGGAAGAAATCAGTATGTGACCTGAACAGTGCCTTTTTTATTTGGCTCTGCTGATTTGTTCAAGATTTTCTGGGTGGCAGCGACACTATTGTTGGGGTGGGATAAGCCCTGGCTCGTCAGTGACTGAGAGAGGTGGTCAGAGAATTAGCCTCTGGGATAGTCCCAAGTGGCCTTCCCAGGTGGCACAGTGGTAAAGAATCTGCCTGCCAATTCAGGAGATGCAGGTGAGATGCAGTTCCGATCCCTGGTTCAGGAATATCCCCTGGAGTAGGGAATGACAACCTGTTCCAGTATTTCTTGCCTGAAAAAGTCCATGGATAGAGGAGCCTGACAGGCTACAGTCCATGAGGTCGCAAAGAGTTGGACACAACTGAACACACACACATAGTCCCAAATGCATTTGGCACAATTGGTCAAAGATGTATACTCCCATTCTATCCATCTATCCATCTACCCACAGGGACCAGCTTATGATTGGATGCTACTGCAGGTTGTCTGTGGGAGGTGGCTGATGCTCCAGGATCCAGAGGCATCCAGATCCACAGCCCCCAGGAAAGGATGGAGGGAGGCACATCCTGACTGTGACAAGACCACATTTACTTAGAACTTACTTAGATTGGGCATGGTACAATCAGCAATTTTGGATGTAGAAATAGAGATTAATCTGGATGCTTACAGAAAACTTCATTTTTGCAGGGCTCAAAATTTGAATCTGCTGCATATCAGGTGATTGGGAAGGGGATTCTTGAAAATGTGCTCCTGATGCTGATGAATCAGAGCACCGGGCTGCTCTTGGGTGGATGGAGAAGAAAAGCCAGGACATGTCAGGAAAGGTCAGCCCCATTAGCCCTGTGCCCTGATTTCTGGAATACAAAGGTACCCAGTAAGTGTTCAGCAATGACCTGGCACCATGAATGCACGCAATATGTTCTCAGCAATGACGTGGGACTGTGCATGTATACAGTAGGTACTCAGCAGTGACACAGATGTATACAGTAAGCACTTAGTGATGGTCTAGCCCTGTGGATCTATGCAGCAGATGCTCAGTAATTACCTGACATTATGAATGTACACAGTAGGTGTTCAGTGATGGTCTGATCAGATGCTTGGAGGGGTGTCATGATATAGAGGCTGCTCCTGAAACCCATGACAAGTAATGCACCCTCCAGGTGAGGAAGGGGTTCCAAAAACCACCTGCCGCAGCAGAGGTCACCTGTGTCAGTGAATAAAGTGACAGCCTGGCCCACAGAGGCTCTTATACATCACATGCTCCATCGCAGGTGATCCACTAACAGCCACCTGAACTCTCTGGGCACTGACTCTGCTGTTCTCTTCTGGGTACGATCCCACTAAAGTGTGAGAAGCACAGGACTGTTAGTCACCCTGGAAGCAAGTTTATTTATAATAGGAAAACATCCAAAATAGCCTCTATTTTCAACAACATGGTACCGAACACCTAGAAATCAATATAAGATGCTATTGATCCTACATGCCATACCCAGCAAGAGTCTGCAGGGAGGAGCCAAAGGATCCATTCATTGTTAAAGGCTCCCTGATGATTCTGGTCTTCACCAGAAGAGACCACCATCATCGCTAGAGGGACTATTAAATGAGGTGACGGCAAAGTCACATCATATTATTGAGCAAAAACACAGGTTACAATAAAGTGCTGAGAGTCAGCCTATTTTCATTCAAAAGACTGAACTATCTGTGTATGTAGTTAATACAGGCACATACAGGCACACTCTGCACCAAAATAGCTCCAGTGGTTCTCTCCTGATGACATGATTATTGATTTTTTCTTTCCTTTTGTTTTTATTTATTTATTTTTGGTTGCACTGGGTCTTCGTTTCTTTGCTCGAGCTTCTCTAGTTGTGGTGCACAGGCTTCTCATTGCAGTGTCTTCTCTTGTTACAGAGCATGGGCTCTAAGCACATGGGATTCAGTAGTTGCAGTTCACAGGCTCTAGAGCATGAGATCAGAAGTTGGGGTACAGTGGCTTAGCTGCTCCTCAGCATGTGGAATCTTCCCGGACCAGGGATCGAACACTTGATCCCTGCATTGGATCCACTGTGGCAGCAGGGAAGTCCTCCTTCCTTTTATTTTTTTAAAAGAGCTTTATTGATATATATCACTTAAAATCTTTCTACAATATGTATCTTGCAGTAGTTACTCTGAAAAGTACTAGATTACCGTCCAAACACAGCGGTTGGCAACTGGATACCAGGGAATGTATAAACCAAGCGAAAAAAGAGTGGAACCCAAAACTTGATTTTATTCCCTGATTAAAGCCATGACAATAGATGCGAATTGGAAGTGAGTTTGAATAAGTATATTGAGCAGGAGTTTGATGTTCACAGGTTGGTTGTAAAACTGCTCAAGCAACTACTTGAGAAAAATTTTAAACCAACAAGGATAAATTGTGCTGTTTACATAAAGTTTGATCCATATTTCAAAAAAAATAAACCATGTGTGGGACTGTTTTGCTCAGCAAGCAGCAGAAATCTTTACCTGGCTGGGAAGAGTACACAGACACAGGCAGAAACATCAGAGGATGGATCCCAGAACTTGCCTGCTCCCGGCAGATCAGGGTGATAACGAGGACTGCAGGGCCCCAGGGAGCACTGAAGCAGGTGGAGAGACACCTTCTGATCCCAGCATCCTCAGCTGTGAGTGGGGTCAATTAGGCTCCCTGCCTGCAGCCTCCAGCTTGTAATCAAGCATCAGAAAACACAAAGAAAGCCACTCAAACCAGCAATGTGAAAAACGCACCTGCCAGACTATTAATGTTTCTGCTGGATCCTTCCTGGGCTGCTGATATGGATCACTCACTGATGCCCCAACTTCCTGTCTTATAGGTGCAAGACTGCTGTGGAATGAAGCTCACAGGGGCAGCCAGGCAAAGAGAGGTGATATGTGGGGGAGCCCTCACTTCCCACCAGGCCTGCCACATGAAAATCCTCTCTGTGGATTGCTCTTCTCTGGCAATTACTCTTGCTGCTGTGGGTGGAGGGACACTGGGCAGGAGCTGCCCTGGAGCGGGCAGTGAGAACACCTGTAATGGGGACCCAAGGCAGATGAGTTCTAAGCCCCTGCTTCCCCATGTGTGGTCAGGGAGCTGCATACACATGGCATCCCCTGGGAGGCTGGAAATGCAGAATCCCAGGCTCCAGGCCCCAGCCCAGGAATCAGCATCTGCTGTGTCAGCAGCCCCAGGGGACTCGTGAGCACATTGTTCTCTGAGGAGCTGAAAGGCAGCTGTTCTGTCCAGTCAGCAAAGCATAGGAGGAAGAAATGCACCTGTTGTGGCTCCATCAGGTGGGGTAAGTCAGTCATGAGCAACTGCAAACCACAATCCACAGGAGCTCACACAAGGCAGAAGCTACTCTCTCTCACAAAACCCGAGTATAGAGAAATGTGGTCCAGGGCTAGCATCATTGTTCATGGACATAAGAAAAGGAGGCTTCTCTATTTTGCTTCTAGGAATTCCTCAATGGCTGACTCCTCCTCATGCTCCAAAATGGCTGCTTGAGCTCCAGCCCTTACATCTACAATTTCCACTGCCTTATCTGACTCTACTCTCCTGACCTTCTCCAACATCTCCAAGTTTTGGGACCAGCTTCACACAAAGCCACAACAGCTACAGCCTGTGTCCTGGGATGAGTGCTAGGAAAATCAGAATAACTCCCAGCAGGGCCAGGTGTGAGCATTCTGTGTGCCCCATGCTCCCTACCCCATGGGGAAAGAGCCTGCCCAGTGTCCAACTACAGGACACAGCAGGGAGAGAAGGGAGAAAGTCAATACACTTAGGAAATCTCTCTCACCCCTAGGGAATCTGTAAAACTAGGAATAGAACAAAGGGACAGATCTGTTTGCAATGTAATTGACAAACACCACTTGTTAAGCTAATAGAAGCAGAGAAGGCTCCAGAATACCCAATTATGTAAGTAGACTACACAGGATGCAGCAGTCAGGCCATTAGCTCATTTATCTGGACAAACTCCATAAGGTCCATTATTCTTCTTGATTAAATCTCCTCTAAGGATGCCCAGTGGGTGCTTGGGGTAGGGGGTGGAGGGACATAATCACATATATCCAGGGGAGATTTGAGGGCAGCAGTGCCTCCCAGAACCAGCATATCCTAACAGCCCACCTTCCTCCCCACCCCTCCCCCTTGCTAGGAGCTGATTTATCCACAGGCTCTGACCTAAGTGAGGAGCCAGTATGGTCTCTCTGATGGTGGCTTATCTTTGGTTTCATCTTCATTCTCTCTGAAATATTTTAGATGACTTACCAATTTCTGCAAAAGACCAACTGATTTCTCTGGTACTGTACTTTCAGTTTTCTTCCTGCCTGTCTGATTCCTTGTCTGCCTCCATCATTGTCTCTCTTCCACATGACCCCTGAGTGCAGGTATTCCTCCAAGGTTCAATTATTGGCCACCTTCTCATTGTAAACTCTCTCAGAATTCCAGCTACCCCTGTGGTCTGAGTATCACATAAATAACTCCCATCTCTGCATCTCTAGCTCCACTCCTTCTCCACATTCCGTCTCCACTGCAATCCTGCCAAGTGACATCCTGCACATGTTCAGGGTGCATCTGATTGTCTGACCTCCCAACACCAGCTTCCACCATCCTGATGGCAGCCCCATCCTCCCAACACCCAGATCCCAGATATCAATGCCTTCTTTGACTCTTCAAAATGCATTCCTGACCCACATCCAGTCCAAGACCAACAGGGTTTCTTAGATCTGTACCCAGACAAAACAAATGTCATTGATGACATTTGGTGGCACCAAAACTAGAATCCTACTAGATTGAGTCTCAACTTGCTGCAAAGTAGAGCTACCTCTAGCTACTGAACACTGTTCTCTGATAAGAGACAAGTGGGCAATACTCTCCAAAGGTCCTGCCTTGGGATTCATAAATACCCAAAACAAATCCCATGTTGAGGTGGTGTGGTTGACGGGGGCAGTATATCAAAAGTCACTCACTGTCAAGACTTGCTGGTGGTTCAGTGGCTAAGACTCTGCACTCCCAATTCAGGGGGCCTGGGTTTGATCCCTGGTCAGGAAACTAGAGCCCACATGCTGCAACTAAGAGTTTGCATGTCACAACTAAAACTTCCACGTGCCAGAAGGAAGTTCAAAGATCTGTGTGCCGCAACTAAGATGTGGTGCAGTCAAATAACTAAATAAAATTTTAAAAAATTGTAAGAAAAAGGTTGCTGTCATTTCTTAGCCAGTTGGCCACTGAGTACATGCAAATGATATGTCCCAAACCAAAGCATCCAGGAGTTCCACATGCAGGAAACAGGCATCTGAGGTCAAAAGATGCCATGCCTCCACTGGAGGTGCCCTGATCTATACAAGAAACAATCTGGAGCATCTCAGCAGTTAATCACCCGCCTCCTACCTGGCAGATGGCTGAGTTCACGCCCCTGCCACTGTGATATATCACTTTTGGTAGAAGACCTTCTACAGCTAAGGGGTAGTCATGATGCAGAATTTAAAAACCAAGCCGACCGTCAGATTCATTACCCGGCCCCTCACTCGGTCAATAGCTTCCACATCCATGCATGCTGGGGGTTGGATGATGGGGGATAAATTCTCCTGATAGTCAGTACTGATGGCTGTGACTGCCTCATCAAAGAAATCAGTGGCTCAGAACTGCAGCCAGAGGATAAAGGCATTTTTAGCTGAGTGGAGTCTGTGTATCACAACCAAGGAGATTTACTTAGTCGAATGCTGATCTCCTCATTCTAACGGTGATCACCTCCTGAAAGCTGAATTAAATTGTTTCCAAGATAAGGGCAAATACCCCATTGCCCTTCTGCCCTCTCTGCTCATTGATGGGCTCTGAGGAGAGCCCTGTGGCTCCATCGGTGGTAGGAGCGGCCAGAGCCCTATCTCAGAGCGCTCAACACCCTGTCTCTGGGGAGGCCAAAATTCTATCAGGATAAACCCATTCTAATAGGGATAGTTCAGTGTGAAGACATCTTCCAGGACTTATTACTCCACAGATTTCCCAGATGTCAGCATGAGCATCACCTGGCATGAATGCACGCTAAGTCTCTTCAATCATGTCCAACCCTTTGCTATCCCATGAACTGTAGCCCACCAGGCTCCTCTGTCCATGGGGTTCTCCAGGCAAGAATACTGGAGTGAGTTGCCATGCTCTCCTCCAGAGGATCTTCCTGACCTAGGGATCAAACCCGCATCTCTTATGTCTCCTGCATTGGCAGGCAGGTTCTTTACTGCTAGTGCCACCTGGGAAGGCCACGCATAACCTGGAGGGCTTGTTAAAACCTGCATTCCCAAGCTCCACCCCCAGAGCTTCTGCTTGAGCAGGTTTGGAGGGCAGGACCAAGAGTCTGCATTTCTAATATCCATGAAAATAATAAAATATCTATAATAGGAACAGAAAACTGTTTTATTTGAGCCCAACTGAGAACTCTAGCTCAAAAGACAGCTGTTCAGATAATTCTAAGGAACTGCTCTCTAGATGTATGGTTTTGCAGCACAGTTTTATCTCTTGTCAGAGAAACAGAACCTCAAACAAGTCAGAGATCCATTCCTTCAAGATTTCAAAAAAACAAACCAGATCAGCAAGTCAACAAAGCCTTGACGCCTGGGAAGGGAGTCATTATTGAAGGAGGACCAACATTGATGCCCCAGAAAGGAAGGCATTTAATCTTTATTTTTAACATGCACATTCTTTACTTCTGGGCAATGCACCCTTTTCTTTAATAATTAAAGCAGATGTACAATGTGTGTTTGATAGGCCATAAACCAGCTACTTTAGTTAGCATAATATTCAAGTTAACTCATGCATAAGCCAGGATGACTTCCCCAGTCCTCCACAAGTAAACATTTCTTTTTTCACTAACAACTTCCCAGGTGATGTTGATGCTGCCAGTCTAGGGGCCTCACTCTGAGAACCATGGGATTTAATGCAAGAGGAGCCACATTCCAAGATGGCACAGGACCCAGGGCTCTGACCTCCCCAAAGAGGACAGACCCAAAGAGCAGGCCCTCCAGGGCTGGTCACTGACTTGAGATGTGCCTGAAGTGAAAACCCCAGGGCTGCTGAGAGATGCGGCCCTGGGTACTCTGTGGTCAGAACTGCTCTGGCCAATGTTTCTCTCCCACCCTGGGCCTCCCATTGGCCCAGACTTACCTGCCTGAAGCACAGGCCCCAAGCCATTTGGTCATCATGGTTTTACCCAGGGTTGTATGGCAAACCTCACTTCACCTCCTCCCCACCCCCGTAATTACCATTCCTCAGAGGTGATCGCCCCTCCACATGGTTAGAGAATGTAAAAGAAGTTTTAAAAGGTAAATTGCTAGCACTGGAATGTGGGGAGCATGTAGGGGTTGGGTGAAGCCTCCCAAGCCTGGTGCTCACAGGCCTGGCCCTCCCTCCAGTGTCCTTGGGACTCACTCTGGACCGCTAGGCAGGAAGCAGGAGTGCTTAAGTCAGCCCTGCTCTTGCTTTAATTAAGGTTCCCTCTTGTTTCATTTATTAACCATCCTGTTCTCCTTCTGCTCTGGGGTTTCATTTCACATCTTAAAGGGGTGGGTCTCAAGATGGCAGATGGTTTCAGAGAGCCTGGCCTGGGGCCTGCTCAAGATTTATCAGTCAGTCAGTCAGTTCAGTCGTTTAGTCGCGTCCGACTCTTTGCGACCCCATGAATCACAGCACACCAGGCCTCCCTGTCCATCACAAACTCCCGGAGTTTACTCAAACTCATGCCCATCGAGTCGGTGATGCCATCCAGCCATCTCACCCTCCGTCGTCCCCTTCTCCTCCTGCCCCCAATCCCTCCCAGCATCAGGTTCTTTTCCAATGAGTCAACTCTTCGCATGAGGTGGCCAAAGTATTGGAGTTTCAGCTTCAGCATCAGTCCTTCCAATGAACACCCGGGGCTGATCTGCTTTAGGATGGACTGGTTGGATCTCCTTGCAGTCCAAGGGACTCTCAAGAGTCTTCTCCAACACCACAACACAAAAGCATCAATTTTTTGGTGCTCAGCTTTCTTCACAGTCAAACTCTCACATTTATACATGACCACTGGAAAAACCACAGCCTTGACTAGATAGACCTTTGTTGGCAAAGTAATGTCTCTGCTTTTTAATATGCTATCTAGGTTGGTCATCACTTTCCTTCCAAGGAGTAAGCGTCTTTTAATTTCATGGGTGCAGTCACCATCTGCAGTGATTTGGGAGCCCCCAAAAAATAAAGTCTGACACTGTTTCCACTGTTTCCCATCTATTTCCCATGAGGTGATGGGACAGATGCCATGATCTTAGTTTTCTGAATGTTGAGCTTTAAGCTAACTTTTTCACTCTCCTCTTTCACTTTCATCAAGAGGCTTTTTAGTTCCTCTTCACTTTCTGCCATAAGTGTGGTGTCATCTGCATATCTGAGGTTATTGATATTTCTCCTGGCAATCTTGATTCCAGCTTGTGCTTCTTCCAGCCCAGCGTTTCTCATAATGTGCTCTGCATATAAGTTAAATAAGCAGGGTGACAATATACAGCCTTGACATACTCCTTTTCCTATTTGGAACCAGTTTGTTGTTCCATGTACAGTGCTAACTGTTGCTTCCTGACCTGCATACAGGTTTCTCAAGAGGCAGGTCAGGTGGTCTGGTATTCCCATCTCCTTCAGAATTTTCCACAGTTTATTGTGATCCACACAGTCAAAGGCTTTGGCGTAGTCAATAAAGCAGAAATAGATGTTTTTCTGGAACTCTCTTGCTTTTTCCATGAGCCAGCGGATATTGGCAATTTGATCTCTGATTCCTCTGCCTTTTCTAAAACCAGCTTGAACATCTGGAAGTTCTCAGTTCACGTATTGCTGAAGCCTGGCTTGGAGAATTTTGAGCATTACTTTACTAGCATGTGAGATGAGTGCAATTGTGCGGTAGTTTGAGCATTCTTTGGGATTGCCTTTCTTAGGGATTGGAATGAAAACTGACCTTTTCCAGTCCTGTGGCCACTGCTGAGTTTTCCAAATTTGCTGGCATATTGAGTGCAGCACTTTCACAGTATCATCTTTCAGGATTTGATATAGTTCAACTGGAATTTCATCACATCTACTAGCTTTGTTCATAGTGATGCTTTCTAAGTCCCACTTGACTTCACATTCCAGGATGTCTGGCTCTAGGTGAGTGATCACACCATCGTGATTATCCGGGTCGTGAAGATCTTTTTTGTACAGTTCTTCTGTGTATTCTGGCCACCTCTTCTTAATATCTTCTGCTTCTCTTAGGTCCATACCATTTCTGTCCTTTATTGAGCCTATTTTTGCATGAAATGTTCCCTTGGTATCTCTAATGTTCTTGAAGAGATCTCTAGTCTTTCCCATTCTGTTGTTTTCCTCTATTTCTTTGCACTGATCGCTGAGGAAGGCTTTCTTATCTCTCCTGGCTATTCTTTGGAACTCTGCATTCAAATGGGAATATCTTTCCTTTTCTCCTTTGCTTTTTGCTTCTCTTCTTTTCACAGCTATTTGTAAGGCCTCCTCAGACAACCACTTTGCCTTTTTGCATTTCTTTTCCATGGGGATGGTCTTGATCCCTGTCTCCTGTACAATGTCACAAACCTCCGTCCACAGTTCATCAGGCACTCTGTCTATCAGATCTAGTCCCTTAAATCTATTTCTCACTTCCACTGTATATTCATAAGGGATTTGATTTAGGTCATACCTGAATGGCCTAGTGGTTATCCCTACTCTTTTCAGTTTAAGTCTGAATTTGGTAATAAGGAGTTTATGATCTGAGCCACAGTCAGCTCCAGGTCTTGTTTTTGCTGACTGTATACAGCTTCTCCATCTTTGGCTGCAAAGAATATAATCAATCTGATTTCGGTGTTGGCCATCTGGTGATGTCCATGTGTAGAGTCTTCTCTTGTGTTGTTGGAAGAGGGTGTTTGCTATGACCAGTGCGTTCTCTTGGCAAAACTCTATTAGCCTTTGCCCTGCTTCATTCCATACTCCAAGGCTAAATTTGCCTGTAACGCCAGGTGTTTCTTGACTTCCTACTTGTGCATTCCAGTCCCCTATAATGAAAAGGACATCTTTT
The DNA here is from genome assembly GCF_910594005.1 of Cervus elaphus. Lineage (NCBI taxonomy): Eukaryota > Metazoa > Chordata > Mammalia > Artiodactyla > Cervidae > Cervus > Cervus elaphus. Next base: position 26,476,567 of record NC_057819.1, read on the forward strand.
GGGGGTGTTAGTTCTAAAAGGTCTTGTAGGTCTTCATAGAACCGTTCAACTTCAGCTTCTTCAGCTTTACTACTTGGGGCATAGGCTTGGATTACCATGATATTGAATGGTTTGCCTTGGAAATGAACAGAGATCATTCTGTCATGTTTGAGATTGCATCCAAGTACTGCATTTTGGACTCTTTTGTTGACTATGATGGCTACTCCATTTCTTCTAAGGGATTCCTGCCCACAGTAGTAGATATAATGGTCATCTGAGTTAAATTCACCCATTCCAGTCCATTTTAGTTCCCTGATTCCTAGAATGTTGACATTCACTCTTGCCATCTCCTGTTTGACCACTTCCAATTTGCCTTGATTCATGGACCTAACATTCCAGGTGCCTATGCAATATTGCTCTTTACAGCATCGGACCTTGCTTCTATCACCAGTCCCATCCACAACTGGCCGTTGTTTTTGCTTTGGCTCCATCCCTTCATTCTTTCTGGAGTTATTTCTCCACTTATCTCCAGTAGCATGTTGGGCACCTACCGACTTGGGGAGTTTTTCTTTCAGTATCCTATCATTTTGCCTTCTCATACTGTTCATGGGGTTCTCAAGGCAAGAATACTGAAGTGGTTTGCCATTCCCTTCTCCAGTGGACCACATTCTGTCAGACCTCTCCACCATGACCTGACCGTCTTGGGTAGCCCCACACAGCATGGCTTAGTTTCATTGAGTTAGATGAGACTGTGGTCCTGTGATCAGATTGGCTAGTTTTCTGTGATGACGGTTTTAGTGTGTCTGCCCTCTGATGCCCTCTCACAATACCTACCGTCTTACTTGGGTTTCTCTTACCTTGGATGTGGGGTATCTCTTCACCGTTGCTCCAGCAAAGCGCAGCCGCTGCTCCTTACCTTGGATGAGGGGTCTCTTCTCACGGCTGCCCCTCCTGACCTTGAACGTGGAGTAGCTCCTCTCGGCCTTCCTGTGCCTGCTGCAGCAGCCGCTCCTTGGAGGTGGGGTAGCTCCTCTCAGGCGGGGCCCCTGACCTCCGGGGTGGGGTAGTTCCTCTCAGCCGCCACCCCTGACCTCGGGCGTGGGGAAGCTCCTCTCAGCCGCTGCTCCTGCGCTGTCGCAGCCTGGCGCTCTCGGTCACTACCCCTGACCTTGGGCGAGGGGTAGCTCCTCACCGCCACGCTTCTGCGCGGTCTGTCACAGCCGGCTTGCTCAAGACTTACAGACTCTCTCAAATGTGCATTAACAACATGACACCATTTTGTCACATCCCATGTCTGTCTTTATCTCTTAGGTCTCAGAGCCAGGCTGGAGTTCAGTGTGCAATGGTCAGGAGTGCCCCCCACCCCCGAGTGCCTGCCCCTCCCAAGGGGACACTGCACCCGCCTCCTGCTGTCCAGAGGTATGTCTCCTTGCAGGGGGCTCCTGTGGAAGGAGCTGTATGGCTAAGTGTGGTGGCAGCCATCCTGACGAGCAAACAGGGTTGGAGGAGGTGGGGTCATGGTGGCACTCATCCTGGAAGTGTGGGGATGGGAGAAGGTGGGGGTCACGGGGCCATGATAACAGAGAAAGGAGCATCAGAGGTGACAAAGGCCACAGCTTCATGGATCACGGGACTCACCATCTGCCTCCCCCTCTGCAATCAACATGACAGACATCCCCAGTGGGTATCAGGAGGAGGCTGAAGGCAACCCCTCCTGAGTCAATCACAGTCATCCTATGGGTCAGTGTCCTCAGGGATTCCTGACCACATCATCCTTGTTACTCGAGATTCCCTTCCCCTATGAGCTCTTCCTCCCTCCCACAGGTGATCTCTGCCACTGGGCCCTTCACATCCCCAGAGCACCTGGTTATGCCTCAGTCTACCGCTCGTTCTTCAGCACAGTGGCTGACACGGTCTCGCTCACTGGAGGGTGAGTTCTCTGGAGGCTGGACTTTGTCTGCATCTCCGCAGCCCCAAAGCGCAGCAAGGCGCCAGGACCTGCGGGCTCTCAGAAAGTGGTCACTGGACGGATAAAGGACAAGCACGTGGATGAGCCTGCAGACGTAGGGCACATGGATCCAGCCCCTTCCGGGAGGCGGCCTAACAACCCCAAGGAAATTCCGGGTCAGAAGGCCGAGTTCCCGGCAGTGACAGCTCCTGGTGGCAAATCCCTGAGAAACCAAGAGCTGTTCCCGCATGTCAGCTCTAAGGGAAACTGCCGCCGCGTGTTTTCATAATGTTAATACCTTTAAAACACCCGAATCTCGGGAGTAAAATTTCATGAATGATTTAGGTTCAACCTTTTAGATCCTGGAAAATCTATAATTGAAAGGAGCAGCCGCCGACAAATCGGTATCAAATGTGCTACTTTTAAAGGGGTTGTTCATTTTTACTTTAAAAAATAGAGCAATAAATGATGAAACCTTGGGAGAAACTCCTCTAGTAGGGCCTCTCTGAGGACTCGTTAACCAAGCCGCCAGGTCTCCTAGTCAAAGGCGGAAGGAGCGTGGTCCCTGCAGCGCAGGAGGCCTGTGCAGGTGGACGCTGCCCATACGCACACACGCACCACGCACGCACGCAAGCAAGCACGTGACTCCTTGATGCCCCGCCCCAATCCACTCCCACCCAGGGGTGGGGCCTGCATGGGGCTCCACCTCCTGCATCCTCTAACCACCCAAGGCTCCACGTGCATCACACCTCCCATCCCCCCCCCCCTCCCCAGTCCCTGATCTCACTTGGGAAAACTGAATGTTCTCTGCTGCTTTCTGGGGAGTCTGAAATCATGACCAATAAATAGAGATGAGAAAGCAGGTGGAAGGCAGCCCATTAGGGCTCCCGAGGAAGCATCTGATCCCATTAGTCACTGAGCATTGAGCTGTTGGGCAGGAGGGAGAGGCTTAGATTGAATCCAAGAAACGAGGAGCCAGAAGTGTCCCAAGGAGGCTGTGTTACATCTTCCAGCCCAGGGGTTCCTGCTTCACCAGCCCAGGGAGGGGACGGTCATCCTAATGACACTAAGAAGGGAGTGAGGGAGCTACCCAGGGTCCGGCTGGGCCATGTGAAGAGGAGTCAGTGCTGAGTGACGTCAGAGTTAGGGGTGTGTCCAGAGAGACCAGCTGGACTCTCTCCAGGAGGTTGGACCAGGGACGTTGTGTCACCTGAAGGACACAGGACACGGGAGGGCACAGCGGCAGCACCCCAGGCGTGATTCCACAGAGACACAGAAACACCCTCCTCATCACGGCCCCATCGTCCCCGTGTCAGCCTCCTCTGGGGACCAGGTCCCATGGAGAGCAGGCAGGTCATTGGCTCAGATGCCTCCTGGGCCGCCGTGCGAGAAGAGGAGGCAGGGGGGCAGAGATGGGGGTGGGGAGCGGGCACGAGGGTGTTGGGAGTGGGGGTTGAGTGTGCCCAGGCTGCTCTGGGCACAGCCAGGCCAGCGGTCCCTGGGTACCGTGTCAGTCGGGGCAGCAAGAGTCTGTGCTGGAGACAGACTGGGGCCCTGTCTTTGGAGGGGAGGATCTGGGGGCTGAGGTTGGGAGGTTCGAACTCTTTCCTGGCCAGGCCCCTTGGCTGGGGACAGGCTGCCTCGCCTGGCAGCTCTGCCTGTTCTTGCTGATGGAAGAGGAGTGGAAGTGACCCTGACCCAGGAGCATCTCTAAGGTTTCCAGGGGCTGAAAAAGTCCGAGAAGCCAAAGCCACCTGTCAGGTTAATTTACAGTGTTTGGAATTCATTACAGAATAATTGTCTTATTGATTTGCTGCAGATATATTTACTGTTTTTCTTTTCAGATTGGAAGAGTTATAATATAGATAAAGTAACTTTAATTGTGCCAGTGCCTTGGAAATTTGAAAGCTGCTGGCACTTTAAATATTTTTAGTTTTGCAAAAGGGAAATGACCTTCCATGACAACATTTCAGTGCAATGGGGCCAGTGTCCCAGGAAGTCACACTCTGTCAGCATGTCAGGCCCCTCTCTGCCCCTGCCTCAGCTCCAGCTCCAGGACGATGCTGCCCTGTGTGCTCCGTCCACTGGCTCCAGGGCAGGTTTGCCCACATGTCCCTCTTGTTCTGGAAGGAAGGGCCTCATCCCAGATGTGATGTCCATTTGTTTGTCATGCACCAGAGCCCATACCCTAAATACTCAGAACAGCCCCACATTCCCTGTGGAGACACTTCTCCCCACTTTCTGGTCCTGTGGTTTGGTGATGCTGACTGCACCAGGATGGACCATTTGACTTAGGCCTGGGGTTAACTGTTGACTTCCATCTGCTGTGACTGGTTCAGGGACAGACTGGTGGTCCAGCCTGAGTCTCAGCCTCCGGGGTTAGGACTTCTGTCTGTGCAGGTGGGAGGAGAGGGTCTTCCCGTGTCACCAGGAGGCAGGGTGGAGGCTGAAGTCCACACAAGGATGTAGGACTGAAAGATGTGAAGTAGGAACTGGGTCCTGGTGATATTGCCATGAAGTCATCACTGTACAAAGTCATTCTAAGGTCTGGACTTTATGGTTGTCTGTGTCGATAAAGCAATCCTTCCATCAGTCCTTCCAATGAACATTCAGAGTTGATTTCTTTTAGGATTGACTGGTTTGATCTCCTTGCAGTCTGAGGGACTCTCAAGAGTCTTCTCCAGCACCACAATTCGAAAGCATTAGTTCTTCTGTGCTCAACCTTCCTTATGGTCCAACTCTTATATCCGTACATGAATACTGGAAAAAACATAGCTTTGACTATCCCTTTTGCTTTAACCAGTTTGTGTTGGGTTTTCTGTCACTTGCAATCAGCAGAGCCCTCACTGTGCAGGGTCAGAAAAGCCCAGAAGGCAGTGAGTTGGACCAGGATGGAATGCCTCCCAGAAACCCTGATCTGCGGATGGACCAGTCCCAGAACAGGTCAGGAAATTCCACCCTGGTTGTTGAAAATTTTAAGGACATGTGCGTGTGTGTGTGTGTGTGTGTGTGTGTGTGTGTGTGTGTGTGTGCACGTGCACACACATGCGCATGCACTCCTGTGTATGCTTACCTAGTACACTACAGCCTCTCACTTCCCACCCCTATCCCAGGTCTAGGGCTATGTGATCCATGGAGATCACAATATCATCTGTTCGACTCTCCCTCCTTTCTGGAAACCTGCTGGGAGGTTCCCCTTGGGGCCTGGGGTCTGTGCGCAAGGGCAGGAGAGGGGGGCACCCAGGGTCTCCAGCACAAGCTCCAGCACTTGGAGCTCTCCAGGGTCCTGAATGGGAGCCTGACCAGGTAGGTGACAGCAGGTGAAGTGACCCCCGTCATTTCCTTCCTTCCAGGGTCCACAGCTGGATTTGGGAACTGTGCTGTGATCAGGGGCATCTTTCTTTCTTCTTGAAAACTCTGAAATCATCTGAAAAATCTAAACCACATTGTTTGCCTCCGTTGCCTATCTGTACAGTAGGACATTACTTCTCTCTCCCTGGCTCTGGGGAGAGGGAGATGAGATCCCGGATGTAACACCCAGAGGGCGTCTGCACAGAATGTGTTCAGAACAGCAGCGCCCTGCCCTGGGCACCAGCTCATTGTGTAATAATCACCAGGAAGCCACACTCGACCAGGTCGTGGCCGGCAGCCAGCACAGGCGGGAAAATATTGTTTGCAAAGTGCAGGTTCATCACTCTCACCTCCAAGAGCAGTGCCCAGAACTTACATAACTAATGGTTTCGTTGCTTTAATGAATACAGGGAATCTGCAGTGATACATTTAATTGCAATCATTAGAAGCCGATGCCTGTGATGAGGAAGGTGGTTATTCTCTTAGAGTAGGCTGAGCTGTCATATTGCCAGGTAAACACTTTTTTGCCTCTAACACAAAGGTCAGATTCAACAGTTTTCTGTCTTGATCATCAGGGACTCAGGATTGAGGGGGATACATGAGGATTATTATCCTATGAAGTTATTCCTGGTACCTCTCTCCCAGTTAAATGGGGATCCTGGAGGGGTAAGCTCCCCTTGTTCACCTCCCTACCCCCTGCACCGGTTTCTACCCTTTCAGCACTGGTTCCTGTGATGCTAACAAAAGTCTGACCTGTGAGATAGCAGAGAACTGAGTATGCACTCTCCCCCTCGTGCCTGTTCCTGCTGTGGAAAGAAGACAGATCCAGGTGCCTCTAGGCTGCATTTAGGAGCTGGGAGGTCAGGTGTCTGGGGAAATGTGCAGGTGAGGGAAATACAGAATTTTCCTCTGGCGGGAGTGAGTCCAGGAGGCTGATGTGGTAGGGACCGGGATCCTCACCCATCACCTCCCAGGATGTGGCTCTGATCCCCTTCCCCGCATCACTCTGCTCCAGCCTCAAGCACCTCCATTTGAGCTGGAACCATGGGGTACTGCACTCATTCTCCTTGGTCTGGGGAGCCCATCTCATCTCACACCTCAGGTCTCAGCATAAATGTCATATCTGGTCCAGGAGCCTTTCCTGACTGACACCCCAGGAATATAGTGGGGGCCCTTGGGCCATATTCTTTCATGGTAACCCTAGGCCTTCCTGCCTCACTCCTGTATCCATTTATAGAGGCTTATCTGTTGATTTGGACTTCCCAGGTGGCACTAGTGGTAAAGAACCTGCCTTCCAGTGCAGGGGACATAAGAGATGTGGGTTCGATCCCTGGATCAGGAAGATCCCCTGGAGAAGGGCATGGCAACCCACTCCAGCATTCTTCCCTGGAGAATCCCATGGACAGAGAAGCCTGGCAGGCTACAGTCCATAGGGTGGCGAAGAGTCGGATATGACTGAAGCGACCTAAAATGCATGCATGCATCTGTTGATGTAAGAACCATCTTCCCCACCTGACCACAAGCTTCAAAGGCCAGGCAGTCTCACCTCAGCCAGTAGGCCCGGTGTCCATTCCCTGCGGCTGGAGGTCCAGGCTGGGTCTCACTCCTCTGTCACTCACCGGGGCTTGTTTCTGATCCAGAGATCCAGGCCTCTGGTCTCCAAGGCACGGGGATCTCTGGGAAAAAGAGGGCAGACATGGACCTCCAGCTGGCCATGGGAAGGCCAGGCCAACAGAGGCCATGACCACCTGTCCAGGCAGGACTGTCAGGGCAGAAGAGGAGGGGAGCCCAAGCAGCAGGGGCATGGCTGCCAAGACCTCAGAGTTGAGGCCTGTGTCTGCGACAGGCCCTGAAAAGGATAACGAGTTACAGCCAACTGTGTCACAAACACCAAAATGGGTCTGATTCATAAGAGACTGCAGACCTTGTGCCGATTCTTGGCCTCTGTACTTAGGACCCAGAGGAAGCAGTTTAGTAACAGGCTGCTTGCATTACTGGCTGTTACAATTAATCATCACGCCAATTTATCCAGAGATTCTGCGGTGTTGTATTTCTGTGTGTTGCTCCCTCTCGCTGGGTCTGTCTGGTTTCCCTTGGCGTGTATACCTCCTCACTGTGATGGGACAATCACCTTAGCTGTGATGTTGTGAGACGAGATTCGGCTGCCCTGACTCAGTGTGCAATTAAGGGGACAGTGGCTGCCAGTGAAACAAACCTAGTGTTTCAGGAAAATTCAAAACAGTAAGCCACCTGCCCCCTTCACCCTGTTTCATGCGTCCTGCTCCTGGGATTCTAGCTGGGGCTGCCTCCCTGTTCTACTGCCCACCAGAAAAGCCCTGGATGAGGCTGTGTGAATATCACAGGTATTTCACCGAATAGCCATCTTCCCATTAGAACAGACAAGCTGCTAGTCGCAGATGTGAAAGACATGGCTTGATTCAGTGGTAATGGTTCAGTCCTAGATGGAAATAAAGACCCCCCTGCCTCGGGAGGCTGGGACATGAATACAATGTGACTCATTGCCTCTGATCCAGTTCCTTCAGCTGGATGGGACTCTTGGTTTTTTGTTTTGTTTTCTCATCTCACCAAAATATATTTTTTAACCATGTTCTGGTCTGTGGTTTCAGTGGAGAGAAGTAGAAAGCAGGAAAGAGTGTAGCTCTCACCCAGACAACATGGAAAAAAGCCAGTCACAAGTCAATAGTTTGGTTTTTTTTTTTGAACCTGTTAAGACAACTGGGCTTGCAGAGATAACAGCTCACCTGAAATCTCGGGAATCTGCTGTCTGTAAGAATAGGAGCTGAACATTAGGTTAATTGGGACAGAAGGTGTCAAAGAAGAAGATTAAACTAGATATGTTAGCAAATTTCTAAAAGCCAAGCCTGGGGAAGGGAAGAGTCTGAGGCAGGCTGGCCACAGACATAGACTCCGCTCCTGGGTTGATTCAGACTTCTCCTTGAGAAAACCCACAGGAAATCTTGGGGAGGACCCTGAGGGGGAAGCTCTTGGTGAGGAGGGCAGGGCAGGGACCATCACTGATGCACCAGTCAGACCCACAGGCTCCTCCAGCTCCCGGGCAGAGGAGGAAGGACCACAAGGCATCCTGAGGGCAGGATCCCATCTCCAGTGGGGGAGGGGAACAGGAGCTCTTCTCTGGGGGAGGGGCAAGAACACCCATGTTGACCGGACACCCCAGACCCAGTCACAGTGCCCACCCGAGACAGCAGCCTGACCAGAACATCACCCCACACCCCAGCACCTTAGTCACTCAGTCATGTCTGACTCTGTGACCCTTTGGACTGTAGCAGCCAGGCTCCTCTGTCCATGGGATTTTTCAAGCAAGAGTACTGGAGTGGGTTGCCATTTCCTTCTTTAGGGCATCTTCCCAGGCCAGGGATGGGACCTGCGTCTCATGCATCACCAGCACTGTGGGTGGATTCTTTATCCACTGAACCGTCAGGGGAACCCAACACCCTGCTAAGAACACTGAAATAAAATCAGCGGTGGAATACAGCTGCTCTCTCTCCTTGGAGCAGCAGAAGGGGGGACCCAGAGCTGAAGGACAACAAAAACAAGGTAATGCTACAGGTGTTGGAAACTTCAGGTGGAGTCTTTTGCTCCAAGCAACAGGAGCTTCCAGCCCGTCTCATCTCCCAAGAAGATCAGCACAGCCCCTCACCCTGCAGGCCAATCAGAAGGAAAGATGTGCTCATCTCTAAGCGCAAACAACGCTCCCTTCAAACTCTGCTGCCAGATACAACAGAGCCTGCTTTTAACAAAAACCGCGGGGGCACTCAAGGAGGTGAGAGGTAACACAGTCTGAAGAGACAATGTGCTTCTCGGGCCAGACTTCAATTCAGTGTTCCAGACATATCAGACAGGAAATTACATTCTTTTTAAAGGTGTGATACAGGTTCTAATGGAAAAGATAGGGAAGGCACTGTTTGATAGGTAATTTCAACAGAGAGGGAAACTAGAAGAAAGAATAAAATAGCATTTTAATGCTAGAAATCAAAATGACAGTAACAGAAATAAAGAAATCCTTTAAAGGGCACAGAAGTAAATTTGACAGAGTCACTTAAAGAGTCAGTGACTGTTCAGATAAGTCAGTGGAAATTTCCCAAACTGAAACACAGGCGAAAAAGAGAGAAAAAAAAAGTAGGAAGGGATTTTTGAAAACACACCCCTGCAGTATAGAGCTTCCAACAAGCGGAACAAAATCAAAAGATCTAAAACACTCATACTTGGAATCCCAGATGGAGAGGAAGAAGAGAGTGGGCTGAAAGAAACATTTGAAGGATAATCACAGAATTTTCCAGAATCAGTAATAGACAAGTCGCAAATCTAAGAAACTTAAAGGACACTAAGAAGGATAAACAAAGACAACAACCACCTCCTGACTTGTCAGGTAAAACTGCTGAAACTCAAAGAGAGTCAAGGAGTTGGGGGGTGTTTCCCAGAGAGGGTCAGAGAGACAGGTTATGGAATCCTTCTCGTAGACATTCTGCCAACAGAAACACAAGAAGCCACATCTTTAGGTGCTGAGGGAGAAAAAAGTAGTCTCAGAACTCCATGCCCATTGAATACATAGATCCCACAAACATGAAGGATAAATGAAGACACCCCTGATAAACAGCTGTTGCATCAGCTCTATGAGAAATGTTAAAGGAAGTTCTCTAGACAGAGGTTATTATTTTTTTTTTGCATATATGTTGTTTTTGTAATATAAAAACAGCAAACAGCAATAATTTCAAGAACATTTATTTTCTAAATCACTTTGAGGTTGATTTGTGTCATATAGTTTCAACAAATGATACATTTAAAGAAAAACTGGTAAACAATGCAAAAAAATAATAATACTATCTAAATAAATAGGTTGGGGGAAATGTTTAACAGAGAATGCTCATTGTGCTTTTCATTTTGTAACTTGCTTTTTCCATTTGAAATATCTTAGATATCCTTTCATGTTGATTTATACAGAGACATGAGTGTGATATTTCATTCTGCTTATTGTACTTTGCCTGTCCAAGATTCCATTGAACTGACCATATGAACTGTTTGAAGTTTAAATGTTTCAAACATATTGAGTTTGTTTTCATAAATGAAGTTAAACATTTTATTTTGATTAGACAAAAGAAAATGTACCAGATGCAGTAAACACAGAAAAAAAAAAAATCTTCTAGGAACCAGCCTTTGGTATAACTGAAATGTATCATTTTATTCAGGAAAATCACAGAAGGGAGTGTTGAAGGGCTTTCTAGAACTGAATGTCCAGGGATGTACATGACTGGCATCTTAATCTCTCATCAGGATATCAGGAAAGTACTCTGGACGACCTTAGGATTCATTTCCTTGGGCTACAAACACATTTCTAGTCCCATCAGCTTTGTCCAGCAGTGAGGGATTAACTTGGCTGTCCCGTGGATGCATTGTGGGAGGCAAAGAATCAAGAATCTGTTCACTCCTATGGGCCAGAGATTTGAGGAGATTGGCTGCAGCAGGGTGGGGTAGCAGTAGCTTACTACCAAAAATAGGCATACTGGTAGGTTGCCACTGACTCCCTAGTTTTTCTCTCCCCATGAAAAGCTAGCATACACACTCATAAAGAAAAAGAATGATCAGTAAATAGTTGCTAAACCCTCTTATGAGGATTATGACTAAATGTGCTCTGATTGATCCAGAATAATCAATAGGAGGTGTGTGTCTCACCCGTTAATTTTAAGGAGGGCTGTCATAAGGTGACTTTGGAGGGGTTATCAAGTGAACTTTCAGAAATTCTCCCCTTGACAGTCTTTGAAACAAGATAATCAAGACACTATGGTAGCACTTGGGAGGCATTAGTGAAGTAAGTCAAAGATCCCTCTCTCACGGTGCTTATATTCCAGCAGTAGATAGAGACAATAAATAAAAATAAGTAAGAATTACACAATGTTAGATAAGTCCTAGGGACAAACAGAAAAAGATGGAGAAAATTTCATTCATTCATTCTTGCATTTATTCTTCAGTTCACTTAACTAAAGGAATACTTACTTATTTGACCCCGGTTTCCCTCGTGGCTCAGACGGTAAAGCATCTGCCTACAATGAGGGAGACCTGGGTTCGATCCCTGGATTGGGAAGATCCCCTGGAGAAGGAAATGGCAACCAACTCCAGTACGCGTGCCTGGAAAATCCCATGAACCGAGGAACCTGGTCGGCTACAGTCCATGGGGTCGCAAAGGGTCGGACACGACTAAACGACCAACACTAGACAGAGGTAACACGATTCGGGTCAGGAACATAGGTGAATTAATAGAACAGGAATAACTAGTATAGAAATGGACCAAGTGAAAATAGATACTGTCTGTTTATTCCTTATGTTAACTGCTCTTAAAGAGCAATGACTGTTTGAAGGGAAAATGTTGATGCTGAGTTGTTGTGTTTATTCGTGAAAAGTTGGAACACAGGAGGATAATGGACCAGGGATGGCAGAGTGAAGTTGGGGTAGAGGGTGGTAAAGACCCCATGTGGCAGGGGTGGGCAGAGTTATACTATGTGATGGTGGACACAGATTATTTAACAATGAATATTGCAAACCATACTTCAACCACCAAAAATGTTTTTAAATGAGACATAAACAATAAGTCAATTGTTAGGTGATAAAAGGAAATAATAAACAGATTATAACTCAGAGAAAGCAGAAAACCAGTAAAAGAGAAACACAGAGTAAACGGAACAGATAGAAAACAACTATCAAGGTGGCCAATGTGAATCACACTCCATCAATAATCATTTTCATGTGAGTAGTCAAAACTGAGCAGTTAATGCAGATTTCAGATTGGATAAAAATAAGCAAGAACCGTCCATAAATGGTCAGCACAAAACCCACTTTAAACATGAAAACAAAACACTCCGTTAGTCAAGTGGAGCAGGACCCTATGGTCCTTCCCCCTGCTCCAAAATGTCCTCAGCCTGTCTTTTGCCTGTGGAAGAACCTTAGTGGAAGAATAAGTTTAATCAGAGAAGTAAGAAAATGCAAAAGCAAAGGAAAGCAGTCAAAACATTAATAGTTAAGTCATTAAGCATAGTCAAGGACCTTTAGTTCCTTCTTGAACATGAAGTCACTCAGTCGTGTCTGATTCTTTGTGACCCCAGGGACTGTAGCCTAACCAGGCTCTGCTGTCCATGGGATTCTCCAGGCAAGAGTACTGGAGTGGATTGCCATGTCCTTCTCCAGGGGATCTTCCTGACCTAGGGATCGAACCCAGGTCTTCTGCGTTGCAGCCAGATGCTTTACTGTCTGAATCACCTGGGAAGCCCAGTTCCTTCTTGAGGGCTATAGATAACATTCTGAGCCATATCCTGTAAGTTGTCTTATAGATACTGAAACCCCCACCAGGTGGAAGGAGTTAATTGCAGGATGACTAGACTGTAGCCATGACATAAACTGTCACAATTCTAAGAATTGGCCTCAAAGAAATGGGAACAAATTGACCCTGGAACTGAAGACTAACTCTACTTAAGACAATCAAGATGACACTGGTCAGACCACCGATAACCAACTTCAAGATGACTATCAGAGCTGACTGTGCTGGTTCTACATGTCGCCTCCTCCCTCAGACTATAACAGCTCTTGCCCACCTATTGTCAGTGATGTGTGTGTGGTGGGGGTGGGAGGAAGTTGGCCTTTGAACAGGACTTGCCTGCATCCAAATAGAGCAAAATTGCCTCTCCACCAATCTCGCCTCTTCATTGGCTTTTGAGCAGCGAGCAGCCAGACCTCACTTTTGGTTCCATTAGGAGTAAGAGGAAAGATGAAAGTATACCATGCAAATGGCAAATAAAAGAAAGCTGGAGTAAATCTCCTGATTTCAGGCAAAGTGGACTTCAGGGCAAGGATGATGTCCAGGAATGAGTGGGCTGTTATAGGATGATAAAAGGGAGTGCTCATCCAAGAAGACGTAACAGTTCTAAACAGCTGAGCGCCTAACAACACAACTTCAAATCACACCAAATGAAAACCGATAGAACTGAAAGCAAAACTTGACAAATGCACAGTTAGAGGAGACTTCATCACTCCACTCCCAGCCACCATAAAGCAAGGAGACAGGAAGTCAGTAAGGCTACTGATGACTCAAATGGCACTACCAAGAAACTCCACCTAATAGACTATCTAGAACACTCTGCACAGTGACAGCAGGACACAGGCATTCCCAGGCACACACAGAACATTTGCTGAGTGAGACCATATCCAGACCGTAAAAATTAGAGCCTGTCTACATTCTTGAACTATTATGGAATTAAACTAGAAATCAATATCTGGAAAAATGCCTGAATATTTGGAAATTGAACAACACATTTCTAAATAAGCCATGAGTCAAAGAGGAAGTCTCAGGAAGATTAAATCCACACATACATAATATCACACACACACAAGTATGAATCATAAGCACACATGTGAAAATGAAGATATATCAAGTGATGTGAGCAGCATTTACAGCAGTACTTGGGGGATCAGACCATCACATGCACACAGGGAAAATAAGAATAAATTGCAACCTCTGGAGGATGCAGCCCCTGGATCTCTGCAGGAGGAGTAAAACGTGGGAGAAGGGGTGGGCACACTAGTGCCTTTTGTTATTGGTCCATACACTGTTTATCAAGGGTCCCTTTTGCTCATAATCTGGACCCCTGGATGAGGAAGACACATGTTTCTAGAGGTGGGAGCCCATCAGATGTGAGGTCTCCCCGCTGCTGACCCCTCTGCAGAGGAGCCCAGGGTGGTTGTCCCAGGGGATGGGTGTTAACTCCTTGTGAGCAGGTGGGGTGGGCTGGAGATAATGCCCCCTCAGGAAAGCCAGCGGGGCTCCCGGAGTGATCCTGGAGGACCTGGCATGCAGGGATCCTGTGTAGCTAGACCCCACTCTGTGGTGGGTGGGGAGAGAGATCCAGGCAGGGCAGCCTTGGATCCCTGCTGTCACTGACCAAAGCCAGATGAAACATTCAGATCACCCGGGGCGTCTGGGAGGGGGCAATGCTGCTGGACCCTCCAGAGCTGAGGGATTAGGTCAGCACACAGAGAGAGCAGGGATGGGGGACTTACACACTTAGCTACTTCCCTTCCACCCCTGCTCACCATCCATGCTCTGACCAGGAGGGTTTAATTGTCAGGGGGACTGGAGTCTGTCTGAGCCTGTATCTCCATTTGGGTGACAAGGTAGAGGCTCCTCCCTGACCCCAGGAGCAAGAGGGGAGGGTACCCGCCGGGTCGCTCACAGGGGTGTCTGTCATCCTGTGAAAGGCTGGGTGTAACATGACTGTAGACAGGCCTCACGCAGCCCAGGGACAGGGGACAGCCTGGACTGAAAGCTCAGGGACACGTCACCACAATAACGTGCCACCTCCTGCAGCTGGAAGCAATTAACTGAACTCAAGCCTGTGCTCAGAGCTCAGAGTTCATGAAGAGGACAGCAGAGACCACAGTCCTGTCCCGTCCCCGATCTGGCAGCCCCTCCTCGGAGGGGACCCCCTTCACAGAGCAGGTGTGCCTCATCCTGGAGTGTCCTCTGCCCTGCTTGGCTCCTGGAGTCCCCCAGCTTGTCTGAAACTCCTCCCCCCGGAAAGCGGTCCTTGTTCGCAGTCCATCCCCAGGTGGCGGCTCAGCATCCAAGGACAGCTACCACGTTATGGGAGTCAAAGATCAGCCACCATGGTGGGACTGACTGGTCAGCCGAGAACCTGGCACATTGCCATATTTAAAATGGATAACCAACAAGGACCCACTGCATAGCACAGGGAAGTCTGCTCAATGTGACGTGGCAGCCTGGATGGGAGGGAGGTTTGGGGAAGAATGAATACATGGATATGCATGGCTGAGTCCCTTTGCTGTCCACCTGAAGCTATCACAACATTTTTAATGGGCTGTAACCAAATACAAAATAATAAGTGTAAAAAATAAAATTTAGAGTTCTGAAACAACTATTAAAAAAAAAAAAAGCAAACAAATAGTGAACATGAGCCAACAGAAGTCTCCAGTGAGGCTCCACCAGTTGCTTGTCTCCACTTGCTGTCTTGGAAACTCGCACCCAGGTTGGGGAGTTTATACCCATTCCCTCAGTCCCAAGTAGCTACCGCAAGAGCTTCCTGCAGCGTTATGTCCGATCAACACCATGGATGTTATTTTCTCAGCACAGGGAACCCAGAAATGGGTTTGTTTGGGTGAAATGTCTAGCTTGTTGACTAGTATCACAGGCCTTGTGACCTTCTTGCTGGTTCCAAGGGGGCTGGGTAATGTATTTTGGAGACACCTTCCCCCATGTGACAGGTCCAGGTGAAGGGACCAGCAGGCCAGGTGGTCTCTTCCCACGGTCCCTACGCACTCCTGGGACCATCTGGTGGATCAGAGGATGCTGTGGGCTGGTACCGAGTAGGAAGTAAAGGTCCTGCCTCTGGGATGTCAGGTAGACCCTTCCTGCTGGTGAGGCTGGATCAAGTCCCAGCAAGGAGACATGGGGTGTTCATGGGCTTTCAGGAGGGCCTGACCTGTGCTTTCAGCGTCAGCCTCCCCGTAAGTGTGTGTAATACACGACCATCCGCGGGTCGGGGTTGGTCTGAGCCTGGCTTCCTCATAGCCTGGGAGGAGGTTTGAGGGAGAGCCCGTGACCCTCAAGCTCAGGCTCCCTGGAAGTAGCAGCCATGCACCCAGAGTAACCGAATCCCTGTCCGTGAATGAATCAACCCACGTCACGTCACAACCATCCCGACTCCCTGAGGCTGTCCGCAGGCTGCTGGCCGCTCCTCCGCATCTCATAGCTGGAGGAAACTGCAGGAGGAGGTGGACGTGTGTTGCTCCCTGAGGCAGGTGGCTGTGTTGACTGCTAAAGAGGATTCGGGATGGGGAAGATGGTGGAGGATTTGGTCTGAAATGAAATCACCCTTGACCTTCGAGAGCTTACGAGACGTAATTCCAGGGGCTCAGGCAGGACCGCCAGCCCCCCTACTACCTCATTTCTCTCCAGAGCCTCAGGACTGCCAAGAGCCCGGGTGTCCCTAGGGCACGTCCACTCCCTGGATCCAGGGGCAGCCCCGGGGGCCTGGCACACCCGCCGGGATCTGACCAGGTGCACGGCGCATCCTCACTGACTTGGGACGTGGTTGCCACCTGGTCACTCACATCTGCTCAGCAAACCCAACAGAAGAATCCTCCCCTGTAACCCCACAGCGCCCCCAGAGGCAGGCATTGTGATGACACCCACCCAGCAGAGGAGGAGGCTGAGGGCCGGGGAGGTCAGGGGGACCCAAGTCCATGTTACTGCACCTGCCTTTCTGCCCCACGTCGTCCCCTGAGACCTCCTGGACCAGGAGACATGAAGTGCTCTAGACACCTTTAAGAGGCTCATTCCAACCTGGAACCCACACCCTGGAGAAGAGCCTCGTGTCTGAGGATGCAGCATCTCCCGGTGAGTCCACTGGTCCCTCTGCAGAGGGGCAGCTCTGACCCAGGCTCCCTGAGAGGGTGACGACTCTGCAGGAGGAAGACCGTGCTTTCCACCGTTGTCGAGCATCCTCAGATCCCCTGTCCCCACCAGACATTTGCTGGGGCTGCCTCGCTGCAGGCTCACATCAGACACAGACCCCAGAGTCCAGGCACCCCTGATGTAGATGGCCTGGCACCCGCAAGCTCCCCACCGGATAAAACAGAACAAATACCACTGAGATGCATCTGAGGAGAAAAACTTTCTTTTAATTAGAGCCTCAACTTCAGAAACCTTCCAGACTTGCAAGGAATGGGCCAGAACAATAGCTGTTTAATTATTCTTGTTTCAAAACGCATTCAGATAGCATTTTCTTTAAAAGCTTCATTTCCAGAACATTGTTGTCGTAAAGTAGAAAAGGCCAGATTCCTCCTATTTTAGCAATTCAGCTGAAAAATTATCTCAGACTGAAGCGGTAACAATTGTTCAACTCCCTCTCTCTTCTTAGACACTCTCGATGACGTCTTCTTTTCACATTTTCACTCAGCGCCTCCTCAGCCTGGTTGTGGTGGAGGAGTAGCTTCCTAAAGACACTGAAGTAAATCGCTTTTTAGTTTCTTGTAAGGAATGGAAATAATCTCTTTGGAACTTGGAAACCTACCTTAGGCTACTAGCTCCAACCAAATCCCCATTTTGATTCAACTATGGATTCACAATCTGTAATTTTACAAGTGGTAACAAGTGGTCTTGGATCTTATAAATCTCTACTCTCTTATAAAAATCAATGGGAATTGTAAGTCCCACTTATTTTATTGAACCAGGCACCATTTCAAACCCCAAATCAGTGACAGGGTCACAGAATTGTGTATGAGCAGATGTGTGTGCCTGGGGGGAGCTGAGTTGGAATTTTCTGTCAGTCCTTCTGGTCCTTACTGCCCAGGGCTTCCAAAAATAAACAAACTAAAAACAAAAACCAGCCTTGAATACTCCCCACCCATCCCCATGTGGAACGATGCACTGGACCAAAGCAATGGACCTTCAGACCCTGAGCTGACCTCATCCGTGGCAGTCATGACAGTTCAGAGGCTTAATCCTCTTGTCTGACCTCACATCCTCTCTGCCACTGTCCCAGGCAGATGGCATAGATTTGATACAGACCAAAACAGGAGAACCCGCAAAACATCAGAGCAGAAAAGCATGTTGACTGACTCAGGTTTCACTTCAGTCAGTCTTCCTTTCATTCTCTAAGCACAGACTTGACACTCGACAGATGCAGACACGATGTGCCAAGAGCTGGGGTCATAGAGCATAGTGAGATAAGACACAGCCCTCCCGAAAGCTCAGAGTCGAATCGCATAGGTACCACACACGCCCCACGTGAGGATAATGAAGTGATGCACCCGAGTCAGCATGGATGACCCTGCAGTGAGGGGAGGAGAGAGACCAGCCCATAAGAGGTCTGAGGAAGAAGGAAGGAGCAGACCAGACAATTTGGAGCTTGAGGGGTGACAGGTGTTTGCTGGCGTTGCTGGGTCTACATATGGTCCACCTCCTTCTAGGAACCAACCTACATTTTCCTTGGTGAACCATCCCTTCCATCATTCCATGTGGTCAGGGGGCTTGTTCCCCTCCTGATCTAAGATGGTGATGTGACCCAAACGCAGATAACTATATCAGCAAATTCCCCTGCCAGACATCACCCCAGGGATGGGCATGGAGCAGTGAGTGGACCAGTGGTATGCAGTTCTCAGCTGTTCAGTGAAGCTGTTGAGAAAGAAAAATGCTGAGCTCCTAAGAAGACTCATATGCTAGTGAAACTTGGACCCAGGCAGCTATCTTGGTGCCACACGCAATGGGCCAAAGCACACATGGAGAAATCTGATACGTGAGATGGAGAAAAGAAGACAAGATCTTGAGACTGTCACTTGAGCCCCTAGATCAAACCATGCCTGAAGCCATCACTCTGGATGCTTTTGTTATATAAGGCAGCAAATTCTTGCTTCTGCAGAAGCTACCTCAGCTGTGTTTCTGCCACTTGAGATTGAATAAAGTTTTCCTGGTATTTTTCAGTTCCATGTTAGAGTCTGTCTGGGGACTGGGAGTTGGAAGAGAGCTCTCATACCAAGAATAAAGTTTTTAAAACTTGCTGTGGATCAGCACTTCCCAGAGCTTCCAGTCATCCCACAAAGAAAGGGCCCTCTATTCAAAAACAGCTCTGAGATCTCTGGTCTGATCATAAGGAACTTTCCTCTTTCTCTTCTATAGGACACTATGCAGTTCAGAGGCTTTTATGAGCTAAAGTGAATCTCAGACAGGGAGGCAGAGAGGCAGAGAGCAGTGTTCCTGCTCCAGCTGTCTGGGGAGTTTGTTTTGGAAAGCACACTTCGGAAACTCACCTCCACCCCCAAGCCTTCTGTACACCCACATGGATTTTGAGGATCTTGACTGAGAATCTGGCTTATTTTGGAAGACAACCCACTTCTAGCGGCTGGAAAATCTGCAGGTGCATCCCCAGGGCCTCCGGTCTGATCAGTGCCCAGCCTCCCCCTCTGCTCCCCTGCAGGAAGAGGGGAAAAGAGACAGCAAAGGGTCTCTTTCCACCCACTGACCCTCCCCTCCAGAGGGTGGTCAGGAGGAAGGGGTCCTGACCAGGACACTGCATCTCTCACATCCCTGGAAGAAGGAGGGAGACAAAAGAAACCCCCGAGTCAGTACTTGGGGCAATTTGTGCCTCAGGGGCCAAAGCTCCTGTCTGCCAGAGGATGTGCCTGGGGAATCACAGCTGGTCTCCTGGCAGAGAGGGAGGAGGGAGGGGGGAGGAGAGGAGAGGGAGGGCAGGGGGGAGGGGAGGAGAAGGAGGGGGAGGGGGAAGGCGAGGAGAGGGGGGCAGAGAGGGAAGGGGGGAGGGGGAGGGGAGGGAGCCTGGAAGGAAGCTCCTGGCTCCAGGGACTCTGGTGACAGAGTCAGCTCCACAGGCCTTCCTGACTATCAGCTGTAATTAATCACCTTCCTGGAGAGCTGGCCTGACTCTGCAAGGCTCCTGCTTTACATGTAAAGCAGGCTCCTCCTTTACTTTCTTTACAGGAAGTCTGGGGAAGTCAGGAGAAAGGTATCCAAAATACAAAGAGTATAGCACAATAAAATGGCATTTTGTCTATTGCCCCTCAGTGCTTTTTTTCAGTACACATGTATTTTAGGTTCAATTCTAGTTTCCAGAGTTTGCCCACTGTTCCATCTACTTAACATAAAAGGATTTTTGGTGTTCTGTTATTTTAATAACAGCTTGATTGACAGTTGCCCGTTGGTCAATGACATCACGCCCCTCTGTCTCAGGAGATCATTAATAAATAGCTTCTCCAACCTGATAGCCAATGAGGGGCTCAGGAATCCCAGCACAAGGTGGAGAGCCTGTGGGCATCTGCACTCAGAGGCCAGTGTGAAGAGACCGGATCCAGGAGCAGGGCTGATGGGTGTGCAAAGAACCGAGATCACAGGTGTCTACTCCATGAGGATGCTCACGTCCCCAAGACCCGGCTCCTGGGGAACATAACCCAAGGACTCCATCAAGTGGAGACTCCCAGGGTGCAGTGAGCATAGACCCAGCTGCAGGCTCTGGAAGTACTGTGACTAAGCCCTGAGAGTGCTGAGATCTCTAGAGCAAAGCAGAGGAGCCGGGAGGAGCTGGCCTTCATTCTTGATGAGTATTGACATTGAGCATTCACTAATCCAGGTTGTTTGACTCCTGCAGAGTAGAGACCCTGGGTGATGAAGTCCAGAGATTTGCAGAGCATCAGGTCATCAGGACCGCAGGTGAGGGGCAGGACCACTAACTGCAACTGCTCTCCAGGATTCTGCTGGAGCTGATGGAAAACGGGAATGATTTTAGGGTTAGCCAAGCATCTCTCATGGAGCTTTATTTTATCTCCACCTGGAATTCAATCTCTCCTGTTCTTTCCATCTAGAACGCCATCCGTCCTTTGTGGTGAGGACAATTTTAGACTCTCACAAGTCCTACCTTAATTAAAATTTTGAACTTGCAACGAAAGGGAAATGGAAAACAGAGCTTTCTGGCAACATGCCTCATAGATTAGTCTGAGTAACAGCCAGCTTTGTGCCAAGTCAGAGTATGTCTTCAACCCAGACACATTTTCCCTTGTTCTAACCACAAACAAATGCAAAATTCTTCCATAATAGGATTTGATGACTCTGAATTTGCCCCACTACCCTCCTACCATCTGTGTCTCCAGATACTTGGAAGATAATCTGTGTCAGGATGAGTGGCCAGGTTCAGACGTCAAGGGCCTGTGTATCTGGGAGGCCATGAGATGATCCTACTTATCCAAATGTGGATCAGGCTCTGCTAATCCCAAGCTGAGTGATGTTGGGTGAGTCAGTTTACCTCTCTGAGGCTCAGCTGCTTCATCTGTAAAATGAGGATAACAACAGTCTTTACCACAAATGTCACCGCAAGAATTAAGTAGTTTATCATTCTTGGTAAACAATAAGCACTCAGTGAATGCTAGTGGGAAGAAGATGGAGAAGGAAGAATCATCAGATATACAGTATTTAAGATAACTGAGCCAAGTCTAAGTATACCCACTCCAGTATTCTTGGGCTTCCCCTGTGGCTCAGCTGGTGAAGAATCCGCCTGCAATGTGGGAGATCTGGGTTCAATCCCTGGGTTGGGAAGATCCCCTGGAGAAGGGAAAGGCTAACCACTCCAGTATTCTGGCCTGGAGAATTCCATGGCCTGTATAGTCCATGGGGTCTCAAAGAGTCAGACACGACTGAGCAACTTTCACTTTCAGAGGTTCCTTTCAAAGCCAAGTCTTAAGATCCTTATTGATCATCAGTGAGTTAATGAACTCTCTCATTCAACAAGCAATTATTGGGAACATTTAATAAGATGATGCATGCCAAGTTCTTAACCCAGCCCAGTATGCACACAATTAAACCGCAGTGCCCAACAGATGCTAACTGTGAGGATAGTAGTGATGGTGATGATGATCCGGCTGTGCTGTGATGATGCGAGAATGGGGAAGATGACGGATGAGAATAAGTAGACTCCAACAGACCCATCTAAAATAAGTAACTGCATGTGTGAGCCTGCAATCACAGCTAGACTTAGATAAAGTTACCCAAACGATGTGTATTTATCAAGGCCTGACTCAGTGCCAGGTGTGGTGTTAGGGATTTGTCCTACAAAGAGGCTCCCCCGTGAGCACAGTAACTTTGGTACAAGATATTCTCTTTCGCCTTGGCAGCGGCAGCGGAATAAGCAGAACTTTGCCAAGTGCTCATCAGTTTAAAAAAAAAATGTGGTAAAGACAGGGAGGATCTGTACTTGAACTCACAGCTGCCACCTTTCCCTAACATCCCAAAGACAATTCTGGAAGCTCCTTTGCTATGTCTTCCCCTGCCTCCTCTCGTACATACAGCAGGGGCTGACCCATGGGGCCAGAAGCAGAGGCTGTCTGAGGAGAGGGCAGACCTGACCCTCTGCTTTCTCTAAAAGAAGCTGCAGGATTCACAGAGACTGGGTGAGTGTGTGTCGTTAAGAAGAGAAATTTCACAGGCTGTAGAATGAGGAGCGTGGGGACAGGATGGAGAGCCAGTGGGGAAATCTTGGCTTTGGAGTCAGACAAAACCTGGTTCTATTCCCAGGATCACCCGGAACAGCTGTGCAGCCTCAGTGAACTGGCTGAACCTCTCTGGGCCAACATTCTCTTTATGGTAACTAGTGGTGGGTACCGTCCTCATTAGGTGTTAAGATTAAACAAGATGTGACCACATGTATGTGAAGGGAGATACTAATTCATATAATAATTTTTACTATTAATTCACCCCAATACTCATGCCTTTTTTTTTTCTGAAAGTGAGATACTTAATGATATTGTCCGTAAAATTTGGGTATTTTGCTCCCATATTTACGGAAATAAACTTTTTGGAATTCAAGCTTTCTCTGTCCTTGAAAATAGAAACTTTTCAAGGGGATCAGACTGTTTTCTTCACTAGGATTTTTACTCTAATGGGTGGAGCCTCCTGATTCCTATAAAAGCATGAAGCATGAGCAAGGAAAAAACCCAAAAACCAAATGAATGAAACTGCTGACATATTGGGGGTTACTTGTTATTGCAGCACAACACAGCCTGCCCTGACTGATGCACTTTCTGGTATCTGGACACTATGTAACTCATCCTCCTGGAACCAAGATATGGCCTCAGAGGAAGGTGGGATCCAGAGCTGGCTGATTAAACTCCACCTTCCTGCTGAACATGAGCTCCTGAAAGAATCCGCTAGCATCACAGAGAAAATGAAGCATACACATCTCTTCTGTTCCGGAGTGTGTGAGCTGAGATCCGTGTGCACTATGCTGGTATTGAAACTCTTGGGTGTTCATCAGTGCTGGCCTCTCCTGACTTCCTCATGGACTTTCCAGAAGATGGGGTATATTTGCATCCACCTCTACCCACCGCATACTGGCTCGCCCTGGGCCTGGCATCTGAAGAACAGTCAGAGGAAGGTGTTCTCTGGCGTCTCTCCTGCCAGCTTCAGGTGGGCTGAGGGTCAGGGTAAGGGCAGGGAGGGAAACATGCAAGGAACCAGACTTTCTGAGAGCCTCTCCTACAGTGTGACCTCCCCAGGTCTTGGGCCAGCCTCCAGCTCCTTCCTAATTAGTAACTGCAGGTAAAGAGCTCAGCCGCTGGCAGACTGAATATACTTAGGCCCAGAGCCAATTCTAACCCATCAGAACTAAGGACACAGCTCAAGAGCCTCTGATGAAATTAATTAAGGGAAAAGTGATGGGAAGACGGATGGAGGCTGCGGGCTTGCTAGATCCTGGCCCAGTGCTCTGTAGGGTGCCAGGTCTTACAGCAGCTCAAGGAAAACCAGATGCTAAGTGTTGACACCTAATCCAGTTTCCCCTCAGACACTGTGTGGGCGAAATCACACGGGCTGGACGGAGCTGGCAGGTCAGGGTCGTGTGACCTTGAATTACAGGTTGTTTGAGAAGTGGGTGCCCCTCAGCATAGAGACCAGGGTGAGGTGAGTCCCACGAAGGCTCCCAGCTCAGTTCAACTGGGTCCACTGAGGCTCGTGGTACTTGTGGGGTTGGGGAGGGAGAAGGAACAGTGATGGGCGAAGGACGCCAGGGGAGACGGGGAGGGACAGAAACCGAGGCAGCATCTGTCTGTCCAGGGGAAATAGTACCAGGAGTCAGTGGCCATCGAGGACACAGGACTGACCTGAGAGCCAGGGTCTCAGGACCATCGGGAATCCATCCAGGCCAGTGGCTAGAGAGGACATGGTGCTCACACCAGGGGACAACGTGATACTGGAGGATGAGGAGGTCCTGACCCCATCCCCGCATGTCAGCTCCACACACAACACCTCAGACAGCACCAAGGAGTGAAAAGTTGAAGTGTTAGTCGCTCAGTCATATCCAACTCTTTCTGACCCTCCTCTGTCCACGGGATTCTCCAGGCAAGAATACTAGAGCGGGTTGCCATTCCCTTCTCCAAGGGATCTTCCTGACCCAGGGATCAAACCTGGGTCTCCTGCATTGGAGGCTTCACCCCAAATGGGAGAGTGCCTGGTGTCAATTGCTCAGCCCCACTCTGAGGCAGGAAAGGGGCCCCTTGTGGTCTCTAGGACTCCTCAGGGTGGACAAGAACAAAGCTAATAAAACAAAGAAGTCTTTGTCATTAATAGTCCAGTGGGGTCCCCTCTCCTCCTGCCCTCCGGAGGTGCCAACAAGAACTTGAGATGATGGCACAGCCCCCTCCCTACCTGCCCCATCTAGTCCCCGTAAGAGGAAGGGAGGTAAGAGGCAGAAACAATTGCTGATGGCCTGGCCAGAGCCCTGGCCTGTTACGGTGGTCCCAGAGCTGTACCCCTTGTTAGATCAGAGCTAAGAGAGGCCACTGACGTGAGGGTCGGGGACCCCACCCACACTGTGCTGATGAGCAGACAGCTGGTCCAGTTCAGTCATCTCTGAGGACCTGGGGTCCCGGGACCTGGAGACCCAGCTGCCTCCTTTTGGATGAGGACGGGGAGGGGGGACGTGGTGGTCCCTGCCCCTTGCCCTGGAGCAAGCGGATGGTCCCGTGCTCCTGGGGGGCTCATGGGTGTGGGAATCGCCCTGTCACCCATACCTGTGTTCAGAAGAGATGGCGAGAGCATGACACAGCCAGAGAGAAAGGAAGAAGGAAAGATGGAAGGGAGGAAGGGGATTTAAAAAGACAAACTGAAGGAAAATGAAAGAAACATTAGGAACAGCATGATTTCTGCTGGATGCTCCAAGTTCTTTTAAAATAGTCTCCAATCTGCTAATTCTGAGGGTGAAAATGTGTAGTTGGTGCCTCAGTTCCCTCAAGCTCTGTTTGGGGTGGGAGGAGAGAGGGCTGTTGGCAGGGCTGGACTTTAATCAAGGACATCAAATTCAGAATCTTGACATTATTCCAACACGAGATAGTGAGGTTGTGGGGCATCACCAGGGAGTCACAGGCTGAACTGAAGGGAGGCTCCATCGCGTTCTAACCTCCCGTTACTAAGGAGACGTCACTTTCCAAAGAGACTCGTGAATGAAAGTATTTACTAGTCTGTTAATAATCATGTAAATAGCACAGTTACACTGCATCATGCCTTTGTGTTTTCAAAGCTCAAAACTGCTTAATATTAAATTAGAAGACATGTCACTGTACTTACAGCTCTGGTTTGAAATGTGTCATATCTCCTTCCCTCTTCCCTCTCTCATCTCCTCCCCTTCTCCTTCTCCTCCCCTTCCCCTCCCTACTTCTCTCCCCTGCCCCTCCCCTTTTCATTTCCTCCCCTGTTCCCCACCCCTCCCCTCCCCCTTCCCATCCCCTCTCCCTTCCTCTCACCCTCTCCTCTGTTCATTTCCTCCCCTCTATCCTCTTTGCTTTGCTTTCCCCTTTTGCCACAGGAGAAGGGAGAGCCCAGCAAGGAGACCCTGGGGTTGCCATGTTCCCCAGCATCTGCATCACTTGGCAGCCTGCCTCAGCACCTCTTGAGAACCATCCTCCACAGTCGTTTCCTGTAGTTGAGATTGCTGCCTGCCCCACCGGCTAGGCAATCAGAACCAGGGACTGCATCCAGGATGGACAAAAAGGAAGCCTCAAGCTTTTACAGCCACCACTTGGCCGCATGCCCAGGAAAGTTCTCCTTTAGGCTGAGCTGTCACAGAAGGAAGACAAGCAGAAGGAGTCAATGAAAGTCATGGCCCCATGGACTATACAGTCCATGGAATTCTCCAGGCCAGAATACTGGAGGGGGTAGCCCTTCGCTTCTCCAGGGGATCTTCCCAACCCAGGGATCGAACCCAGGTCTCACGCACTGCAGGCGGATTCTTTATCAGCTGAGCCACAAGGGAAGTCCAAGCAGAGGGAAGAGACATACACTTCTGGTGACATAGTTTGAGCACCAGGATTCAGGTGAATCTGAGGCCATCGACTAGTGAATAAACTCCCCAGTTTTTCCCCAGCTGATTGTGGGTAGTTACTGCCTTCTGAAGCCTTTGTTCTTTCCTGACCCCATAGCCCCTTCAGGAGGCATACAGGTATCTCTTTCCTTTCCGTCCTTCATCATGTAATATTTCTAGAAGAAAGAAACCTCAAAACAAGGAAAGCCAAGGTGCATCAAAAATAACAACCCAAACTCCACACAGATAAAACTTGTTTCCTCTTTTTCCCAGCCTCAGGATGTTTTGGTTTCCAAAGCAACCATAGGAAATCACGACTGACTTCTTCATCTTTTTTTTTTTTTTCTGAGTCTTTTATCAAATATTTCTGTGCCTTTTATCCTAAGACTTTATTGCCCCTCTTTTCCTTACAGATTGGATGCTTCTGAACTATTTTTCATGATAACTTCCTGCTGGAAGAAGGCACCTTTGGAAATACCTTCCTATTTCTCTCCCATCTGCCGAGGGTGTTGCTAAAATGATGTCCTGGGTGGATGGGCTTGGACTGTCCCTCTGCTTACGCAATTGGCAATACTCATCCTTAGATTCACTCTGTTTCCTGCTTCTCCCCATGTGTTCGCACGTCTGCAGTGTCATCCTCGGGCTAGTTAATCTCAATGGAACCATCATGATGAATTACAGATCAATCATGCCCTGAGCCTGAGGGGCTCCATGGGAGATAAGAGGAAGGGAAGTGGTTATCTGTGCCATGCACTGATGATTAATCACCGTGTCTTATGCTCTCCATTGTCACAGGCTTCGATTTTATCTCTCGTCCACAGACTGGCCAGTAAGTCCACAGAAGGAGGGTTAGCAGTCCCCTGAGATTCCCACAAGTCTGTGTTTCTGTGATTTTACTTGGCATCACACATGTGTGTGAGCAAGTAGGGTGGAGTGGAGGAATTCACGATGATGAAGGTACAAGAAAACTCAAGAGATGCCACCATAGAGATGGCATCTTGGACTTCCCTGGGGGTCCAGTGGTTAACAGACTGCCTGCCAATGCAGGAGACAAGGGTTCAGTCCCTGGTCCAGGACGATTCCACATGCCTCAGGACAACTAAACTCATACCCCACGACTACTGAACCTGAGCTCTAGAGTCCCAGGGCAGCGACTACAAAGCCACTGTGCCCTAGAGTCTGTGTTCTGCAACAAGAGAGGCCAGCCACCACGATGAGGAGCCCGTGAACTGTAACTAGTGAGTAATTCTGCTCACCACAACTAGAGAAAGAAGTCTTTGTGTAACAGTGAAGACCCAGTGCAGCCAAAAGTTAAAAACAAAACTTTAAGACAGTGTCTTGTTTGATCTTGAGGTGATGATGGTCTTTGACCCCTGCCTCTAGCATCACTCATCCGTGTAGTAAGTGCTCAGGAGAAGTGGGTTGGGTCCTCATCTCGGGGTTGGGACTCTCTTATCCATGGAGACAGAGGCAGGAATCTGTGTCAGGGACAGGAAACTGACATAGGAACTTCACACACTTTGGTGATTTATTCTGAGCATTTATCATTTGCCTCAAAAATGAACATAAATATACTATTTAAAAAACAGTCAACCACTTGAGGTGTTCAGAGTATGATGAGTATGTTAATTATTAGACAGCTCAGCCAACAATGTCTTGGTACCCTTGGGAATGTTCTCAAGACACATTTGGACTCATCTTCTCCTTCACAAATCCCTTCTCATCCTGATTCTTCAAGATGATTCCCTGTTATCTAAGATAAGCTGATGTTTCCAGCATTGGTGAATGGTGAGTTATCATCACATCATGAGTTCTTCCAGCAATGATTACAATATTGAACAAAGACTCCTCCAACTCTTATGCCTGTATTTGGGGAAAGACAAGAGAGCTGACTGTAAGTTCTGCTTCTGTGAACCACAAGTATCTGAGTCTGCTTGGTCTGCTATAAAACAACAACAACAACAGCAAGCAAACAAACAAAATATCAGAGACTGGGTGATTTATAAACAACAGAGATTGATTTCCAACTCCGGAGGCTGGAAGCCCAAGATGAAGTTGCTGGCGGGCTCAGTGTCTGGGGACGTGACTCCTGATTCATAGATACCATCTGTTCACTGTGATCTCACATGGCAGAAGGGGTGAAGGAGGTCTCATGGCACTAAGCCCATTCCTGAGGGCTCCACCCTCAAAACCTAATCACCTCCTAAAGTCCCCACCTCCTAATCCCATCCTATCATACTGGGATTAGGATTTCAACATGTGAATTTAATGCAAGACACAGTTTCAGACTCTAACAACCAGTTTTTCTTATTTTTTCTTGGTTGCAATATTTCTTTTCATCTTGCAAAAGTCTCTCTCTCTATAATTTATGATGGCCTTTCCTAGATCCCGATATGCTCACTTTCCCCGCTCCCTCGCCCAAATTCAGTGGGTTGGTAACAGTAACAGGAGAAAATCATTAGGTTTGCTTGACGAGGATCCCTGAGGAATTTTCAAATGTTGAAGGCCTATAATTGAAAGTATTACAGTTTTAGTGCACTTTTCCCCCTGAATTCATAGCTGAGAGGGGCACGTTTTAACTTACAAGACTCTGTGTTTCATTTGGCTTCCAGGAGCTTAGGATAGAGATTTTATTTTAATTATGTTGTTTTATTTCCTTTCCACAAGGAATCAGTCCAATGGGCAAACCAATTAGAAATAAAAACAGTGTGGAAGCATGTGCTTGTGTCATTCAAACCTTTCCAGAAACACTGGGAATAAACAGCTGAACACCCATCCCCACTGTCACTCTGAAATGAGGCAGATGCTGTGCATCCATGATGAATTTCCTGGGTCACATCTCCTGCCATTCCTGTGGTCACTTACAGAACTCAGGCTGAATGCAAATACCATGGGTTTTGTTTGAGTCCAGTTTGGATGTGTCCGCATCTATCCAAGTACACCTTTAGTGATATTTATCTCTGGTGTGTGGTATGTGTTGTCTGAAGAAGCATCATTTACAGCACATTTCATAGTATATCACTAAGAAGTTGTACACTGAGAACCTCTCCATTAAATACTTTGGAGGAAGGAACAGTGTGTCCCCAGATTGATCTGGCTAATGTGTGGTTTTGTGTCTTTGCAGGGCTTCCCTGGTGACCTGGTGAAGAATCTGGCTGCCAATGCAGGAGATGTGAGTTCGAACCCTGGGGTTGGAAGATCCCCTGGAGAAGGAAATGGCAACCCACTCCAGTATTCTTACCTGGGAAATCACATGGACAGAGGAGCCTGGTGGGCTACAGTCCATGGGGTTGCAAAGTGGATAGGACTTAGCGACTGAACAAGTACACAGAAGCATGTTTCAAAGGCTGACCTCAGGGTAAGTCCAGGCTCTGAGCCAGTTCTCATTCAATCAGGAAGAAATGCCAATAGACAGTGAGGAGACTGGGTAGCCTGTGATCAGCGAGCGCCAGCGGGAAAACCGAAACAGTAAATGTCTGTTCTGCGCAGATTTTGTCAACGTGATTATTAAGTCTAAAGAAACAGAGATTGAAGTCAGGAAAGGTCCAAGTGAGGGCTGCGGCAGCACTGGGGGTCCGATGGGAGAGCAGACCCGAGCCCCTGCCCTGGCTCCCCAGAGGGGCAGCACAGGTCACCTAGGGGAGGAGCTGGTGATGCTCTGCTCAGGCTGGTGCTTGTAATCATGAAGGGCTCAGATGATGAGTCTGCCAGAGGAAACCTGGGGCTCAGTAGTGAAATGTAATCCTGTAATCATGTTCTGTTGGCTTCAAGTAAGCACCGTGTAAAAAGAATCTGTTCTGAGCTGAGGTTGCCTGCCTGGAGTGGGATCATGAGGGGAAAAGACAATTTAATCACATTTTTGCAGGATGCGCCTTCTGTCCACGTATATGAGGGCAATCTTGATGCATCTGTGTGCATCGTGGGATTGCGGAGTAAAGGCATCCCCCTCTGTGTTCGGTTTCTGTGGTGAGAAGTCGCCCATGGGACCCTGGCCATTGGGCGGGGTATTTTGGAGGACCTGGGTGATGTGCCACACTGGGTCACAATGTGACTCCTCCCTCCAGCCCCAGCTGACCAGTCTGCATGGATACCCGGCCTGAGCAGGGCAATGGAGACCTCTCTGTGGGAAGATGGCCTTGGAGCCAGGAGATTCCATCTGGAAGAGGTCCAAGAGCCTAGGGACCCATTGCTACACAGCAGGTGGAGCTCCTGAGAAGTCTAACCTGCTGGAATAAATAATGAAGCAGCCACATTTGGCAGAATCAGAGGTGAGGGGCATCTCTCTTCCTGACCTTAGCCAACCAAGCTTTCTTAGTTTTCTCCATCTCCAGACAGTCCTGTGCATTCCCATGCTAGCTCCTCCTCTTTTGTTATGGGAGAAGGAATGTCCCCACATGCGGCTGAGGAATCATGTCATTCCAAAATTATCAGTGAGCCCTGGATCCACTGCATTTAAGCCTTTCTCAGACCTGCTGCCAGTCAACACCGTCTCTTTCTTGCTTTTGCCAGTTTGTACCAGGTTCTGTTGCTTATGACTAAGAGAGCCCTAACTGATAGGAACATTGCTATTCTCTATATGCTTTCTCCCGCAAGTAACTTGAAAAGAGAATCATGCTGGCTAGTACTTCCTGTGCCCTTTGGACTTGCAAGCACAGCCTTAAATGCTTTTTGCAGATGGTCACACTGAATCCCCATGCCTGCAGAGAGACTTTATTGTCCAGAATTAGGGATGAGGAAACTGAGGCTGGAAGGGATTGAGATTCTTGCCTAACATCCTATAGCCCTAACAGAGTAAGAAAGAACCTGGATCCCTACAATCGGCAGGAAGTCTGGGTTCACAGTGTGCTGCTGAGTAAAGTAAATCTAGTATGGAAACCAGCCCCCAGGGGATCCTGTTAATTTTAATGTGGGGAGATTTTTTTTTGCATACTTAATTGCATTTTGTTTGTGTACTTTATTGGATATAATACATTTAATTCACCTGTTACTTTGTGAATTACAAATTTAACCCTGTGTGTTACTTTCAGATTCATTTAAAACTCAGCATCAGCTTTCCCAGGAAAACAAAAAGAAAATTTTAAAATAAATAGGGTCGAAACAATAGTAGAGAATGTCGCTTTCAAATAAGATACTACCAGTTCTGCATAGTTTCCACTGACAGGCAGGATTCATCACTAGGCTAGAACTTCATCTTAAAGGTGTCCCCTTAAGTTGCCAGGGTATCTACCTACTCAACATCACAGTCCAACAAGCTGGAGAAGCTGCATAGTCATATGTTCATTTGGTCACCAGACATGCCATGCTCACCATTTGCTGGTCTAGAACCTCTCTGCGGAGATTACTTTTCCTATTTTAAACATGAGGAAGTGCACAGGCAGAAGCTGGTAAATTCTGGCCATCCACATGCACACGGACCTCCTGGGATCTCTGAGCCCAGCACATACACCCGAGAGAGAAGGATGCGCTCCAGTTCTTGCAGGGCTGCTGGAGTCCCAGGACCCTCCAACTTGCCCAGCAACAGGGGGGACGGGTTTCTTTCATTCTCACATGAAGTGTCCCTATCCTTTTATGATAATTTTATTGATTTATTTTTTGTTGTTGATTTTTGGTTGCTCTGGGTCTTTGTTGCTTTGAGCGGGGCTTTCTCTTGTTGAGGCGAGAGGGGCTACTCTGCATTGTGGTGTGCGGGCTTCTCATTGCAGTGGCTTCTCTTGCTGTAGGCTGTAGGGTGTGAGGGCTTCAGTAGTTGCAGCACACGGGCTTGGTAGTAGAGGCTCCCGGGCTCCATGGTTGTGGTACATGGGCTTAGTTGTTCCACGGAATGTGAAATCTTCCCGGACCAGGTATCGAACCCGTGTCCCCTGCATTGGCAGGCAGATTGTTAACCACAGGACCACCAGGGAAGTCTTATTCCTACCCTTTTTATGAGGCAGGAAAAGAAGGAAATGGAACAAAAATGCATACAGATTCTTTCCCCACTCTGTTCCATTCAAAGTGTTTCTCCAAATGTAACTGGAGAGCCCAGGTGTGAAGTAAAGAGACCTCAAGGAGGAGGTGAACACAGAAGGTGGAGGAGCTGGGAAATGAGTAGGAGGTTGGGTCCATCAGAGACTGTGAGCCACCTCCCCAAGCCTTCATTTCCTCCCGCATCATTTTCATCTTCTCCTTTGTCCTCATCCTTTTCTTCCCAGTCTTCTTCACGATCACCTTCTTCCTTTCCTCCATCCTCATTTTGTTGCTCAAGGCTGTTATTATTGAAGGGTATCTCCAGCCCATGGCAACCACTAGCTAACCAGCTTTCTGGGGACTTCCCTGGTGGTCCAATGGTTAAGAATCCGCCTGCCAATGCAGGGGACAAGGGTTCAATCCCTGGTGCAGGAACTAAGATCCCACGTACCTTGGAGCAACTAAATTGGTGCACCAAGCAACTAAACTGCTGAAGGCCATGCACCTGGAAACTGCTCTGCAACAAGAGAAGGCATGGCAGTGAGAAGCCTGTGCACGACAGCTAGAGAGTAGCCCCTGCTTGCCACAGCTAGAGAAAGCTCACACGCAGCAATGAAGACCCAGTGGAGCAAAAAAAACTGCTTTCTATGAATTTGGTGATTCAGGACATTCAATATACATGAAATTATACAACATATATGACGATTTTTCTGTCTTCTTATACCTGGAATAATGTTTTGGAGGTTCAGCTATGTTGTATTACCTATCAGAACTTCATTCCACATTTCCTGTTTCCCATTGCTGTTGCCATTATTATTAACTTCCATTCTATTTAGAAGGAAGTGATATCTCATTGTGAGTTGATTTGCCTTGCCCTGATGATTCAAGGAGATGTTGAGCATCTTTTCATGTGCTTGTTGACCACTGGTACATCTTCTTTGGAGAAATATCTATTCAAGTTCTTTGCCCATTTTTTAAAAAATGGACTATCTGTCTTTTAAATGTTGATTTGTAAGAATATATGTGATTTGCAGGTATTTTTTCTCATTCTGTGGGTTGTTTTTTCATTTCCTTGATAGTTTCCTTTGATGCACAAAATATTTCATTTTGATGAAGTTCAATTTATTTTTCCCTTTTGTTGTTATATCTAAGAATCTTTTGCCAAATCTAAAGTCATAAGCATTTACTCCTCTGTTTTCTTTTAATGGAATTGTACTTTTAGCTTTTACATTTAGATCTCTGATCTATTTTGAGTTAATTTTTGCATATGGGATGAAATAGGAGTTTAATTTTATCCTCTTGAATATGGAAATCCAGTTTTCCCAGCACATTTTTTTAAAAGATTATTCTTTCCCTATTGAGTTGTCTTGGCATCCTTGTCAAAAACCAATTGACCATGGAAATATGAGTTTATTTCTGGACTCTCAACTGTTTTCCATTGGTCTATAAGTGTATCTTTCTGACAGTACCACACTGTTTTTGATTATTGTAGCTATGTGTTAGTTTTGAAATAGAGAAATGGGAGTCCTCCAACTTCATTCTTAATTTTCAATATTGTTTTGACTGTTTAGGATGGCTTGCAATTCCATATGAGTTCTAAGATCTGCCTTACTATATCTAAAAAGGGGAAAAGTCATAGAGGTTTTGATAGGGATTGTATTTTATCTGTGAGTTGCTTTAGGGAGTTTTGACATCTTAATAATATTAAACCTTTCAATCTGTGAACACAGGACATAGTTCCCTTTATTTAGGTCTTCTCTAACTAAGTTAATCAGTGTTTAGTAGTTTCCAGTGTATGAGTCTTATATCTCTTTGATGATTTTGAGTATATTATTTGTTTTGATGCTATTTTATATGAAATTGCTTTCTTAATTTCACTTTTGGATCACTCATTGATAGTGTATAAAATACAACTAGTTTTTATGAGTTGAATTTGCATCTTGCAACTTTACTGAATTCTTTTATTAGCTCTAATAGTTTTTCTGTATGAATTATTTAGAACATTCTATATAGAAGATCAAGTCATCTGTGAATAGAGATTTACTTCCTCACTTCCAATTTGTGTGCCTTTTCTTTCATTTTATTGTCTAATTGTTCTGGTTAGAACATGACAGTATTGAATAGATGTGGCAAAGTGAGTATTCTGTTTTGTTCCTCAGCTTAGCTGAAAAGCTATGTATTTTTCATCATGAAAGGCTACTGGGTTTTATCAAAAACTTCCTTGTATTGATTGAGATGTTTGTATTTTTCCCCTTCATTTTGTTCTATATTATATTGAATGATTTTTGTATGTCTAACCATCCTTATATTTCTGAGATAAATCCCTTTGATCATGGAATTTAATAATGCTTTTAATATGCTGCTAGATTAGGCTTTCTAGTATTTTGTTGCTAATTTATGCATCAATATTCATAAGAGATGCTGTGCTGTGCTTAATTGCTCAGTCATGTCAGAGTCTTTGCGACCCTATGGACTGTAGCCCACCAGGCTCCTCTGTCCATGGGGATTCTCCAGGCAAGAATACCAGAGTGGGTTGCCATTCTCTTCTCCAGGGGAACTTCCCAACCCAGGAAATCAAACCAGGGTTTCCTGCATTACAGGCGGATTCTTTACCAGCTGAGCTACCTGGGAAGGGATATTGGAGTGTAGTTTTCTCTTCTTGTGATGTCTCTATCTGGCTTTGATATAATGGTAATGCTGGCCTCATAAAATGAGTTAGAAAGTGTTTCCTCCTATTCCATCTTTTTATAAGAGTTTGAGAAGGTTTGGTGTCAGTTCTTTTAAATGTTTGGTAGTGTTCACCAGTGCAGTCATCTTGCCTTGAATTTGCTTCTTTGGGAGGTTTTCAATTACTGATGCAATCACTTTACTTGTTATAGTTCTGTTCAAAGTCTCTAGTTTTTTCTTGAATTGGTTTTGATTCTTTACTTGCTTCTTGGAGTTTGTTCATTGCTTCCAGGGTGTCTAATTTGTTGGCATACAACCATTTACATTGGTTTCTACATTTACATACAAACATTTACATTGTCTGTAGTCCTTTCATTTCTGTGGGTAGATAATTATGCTCACTTTCATTTCTGATGTTTACTCAAAGTCTTTTATATGCTTAATATCCTTTAAAATATTACACCCATTGCTTTGTATTGAAATATAGTTGAATTACAATATTGTGTTAATTTCTATTATAAACAAAGTGATTAAGTTTTACACATTCACACATACACGTGTGTGTGTATATGTACATTTTTTTATATTCTTTATGTATATACATGTAACATTGTTTTTATATTCTTTTCCATTATGGTTTATCACAGCATATTGAATATCATTCCCTGTGTTTACAGTAGGACCTTGTTATTTATCCATTCTATGTATAACAGTTTGTATCTACAAATTCCAAACTCCCAATTCATCCCTCCCCCACCCTTCCCTCTTGGCAACCACACCTGTCTGTTCTCCAGGTCACAGTCATTATTTCTGATGTTTGACTTAACCCACCCCGTCCAGTGAGAGTTCCCTTCGGCTGGCTCTTGTGTCCTGTTGACAGAATTCTAGTAACACTTGGTAGCTTCCTTGATCTATGAAAATTCAAGACAACCCAAGCTCATTGAGCACATTACCTGCTTCCGACCCGGAGTCAGTTCTCCAGAGGGTTCCGGTATTAACAAAATGGGAACCTCAGCATTTACAATGCCCTCCACCTGGAATGCTCTACCCGTACCACGTTTTGGTTTAGGTGATACTTACCCTTGAGCTTTTGGATTAATGTCACTTCTTCAGGGACACCTTCCCTATATCCCCCCAGACGTTATATTTTTTTTCCTGTGGTTTGTTATTTATCAAGAAGTGGCCATCTGGTGATTATTTGCTTAGACTCTGGGATTGCTAGTATTAAGGACCAGAGCCGGGGCTTTCAAGAGATGCCACCTGGAACCTGATGTTGACAGCAATGTGGTAGAAGGCAGAGACCCTCCAGGAAGAGATTCTTGTCCTGATGAGGATGCTGGGCCCTGATTGCAGGCATGCCAGAAGTCAGGACTCCCATGGCATTTTAAGGTATGCAAACACACACCCTCCAAACAAACAAAACACTTTCCCCCTTGATCCAATAAGAACCGGGTTTCAGTCACTTGCAATCAAGAATCTTCATTTATAAAATTTTCTTCTCTAAACTTTGTAGCATGTTGTTCCTACCACCTGTTACCATGACAACCCACAGATTGATGAGTCTGTTTCATAAATAATTAAGGTAGAGAGGCAGCTTATGGTGTTGGTCTTACCCAAGTTTTATCTTCATTAGCATTTTCAAGATTAGATTCTCCAGCTCTTATAAACTTCCAGATGCTTCGAAGATCTGAAATGACCAGATGTTACTCAGACAGCAGAGTCTATCCAAAGGGTAATTTAAACTCTATTTGCCCAGGGAACAGTGCAGGAAGAAGCAGAAATAGTATAAAGTTGTCATCTTGGAAATTCAACTGTGATCCAGGAAGAGAGCACAGAAGAACTTCAGTGAAATAGATGAATTAAAAATCCTCTCCTCCTCAAACTACATACATAGAACTGTTCAACACAAGTCTTATTTGTGTAATTATTTTATCTAATGTTTTTGTTTCTATTTTTAGAAAAAATAGGCTCATGTACCAGGAGTGCAGGCTGAACTAATTAGCACCAGGAGTGGGGAGGGGGTCTGCTTTGTAATTTTTGTGTACCAAAAATCATCAGGAAAAACACTTCTTTGTATAATTTAATGCAATTTCTGAGTTAATCACTTGAAGTAAATTAAATGAAATGTCCACCAGCTTTTATTCTCAAAGTCACTTGCAGACAGAGGATTATTAGAATTGAAATCCAGCAACAACAGAAGAAAAAGAGAGATAGATGACTTCTTATTTTTTCAGCCCACATCTTGCTTCCTGGAAAATGAGTGAAACTACTGATATAAAAGTTCTAAAAATAACTGTGCTTTTCCTAGTAGCTATAGATGACTTCATCCCACCCCCAGAGCCTGGAGAGAGCAGCACATTGACTGCACCAGCTCTTGCTCTAAAGCTCTTCATTAGGAGAAACTGTTTATCACCAACTAGTTGGCCCAGGCCCTGGCAGGTCTTCATGAGCACCAGTGATGAGCGGGCAGGCAGGGGTGAAGGTGTCTTTGCCCACAGAATGGACTCTGCCCTCTGGTCCCTCTTTCCAACTGGAATGCTTGACTCAAACCTGCATTGTGTGGGGGGTCTGTTCACCTGACCCACCAGTTTCCCAACAGCGTGAGGACAGAATGTACTCTATACTTGCATGGCTGGAATCCTGAGCAGGTCATGTCCAGAGGACACACAGCCTCATCCAAGGCCTTGGGACCAATAACTGCATCTCTCATCAACAAACCTGCCCAAAGCAAACTCAAAATTCCATCTAGTTTCCTTCTAGCTTCCCCAAAAGGGAGGGGAACCAACATCTGCTCCACTGCTCCAGGTCAACATCTAAGTGTCCCCAGGACTCCACCCAAACGGTCCCATGCCCAGAGCACAGGCTCCTTCAGGACATAGTTCCGGCTCCTTGTTCACTGGGTTCCTCCACCTCTGGCCTGGGACTTGCACACAGGAAGTGCCCAATGAGTGTTTCTTGATGAATTAATGAATCCCGTGGTTACCAATTCAACCGTCTCATCTTGAATATGGTAAGGAGAGCCTGTTTTCAGTGTTATTTTAATCATATGCCCTAGGTCCATTCCTAACTTCATCAGCTATCTGGCTCATCCAGCCATCCACCCATCCTTCCAACCATCCATTTCAACCAATCACCCATCCATCCATTCTTCCAACCATCCACCCATCTATCCACCCACGCATCCATTCATCCAACCATCTACCCATTTATCCATCCACTCTTCCATCCATCCTTCCATCCATTCATCATTCCAACCATCTACCCATCCCTCCATCCATCTGTCCATCCACCCACCCACCCATCCATCCATTCATTCTTCTAACCATCCACCCATCTATCCACCCACCCATCCATTCATCCAAACATCCATCCATCCATCCATCCATTCACTCCTTCCAGAAAACACTTACGGATACTTTTCTCTTCAGGGTACTGCACTGGCCCTCAAGAAGCTCACACTCTCCAGAAAAGATGATATGTTCAGCAACAGAGCCACAGAAGAGAAACAGGCAATTCTTCCTTGAGATGCTGGTCCCAGCATTACTGAGCAGGAAGTCAGCCAGGACTACGGTTTTAGCGAGGCGAGATGGCCAGTCACTGGGGATAAGAGGTTATAAATGCCAAGAGGAAACACCGCTTGACATTCCTCTCATAGAGTTAACCCCTTGGGATAAGCTCATTGTCTTCCAAGAATGCTCTTGTCCTGTGGAAACCCTTGTGTGCATGTGTGTGTATGCACACACATGCATACACATGTCGAGCGGAGCAGCCCGTGTGCTGGTCTTTTACTCTTCTGTTCTTTGCCCTCTCCTCCTCTTCCCTTGCTCTGATCTGTATCAGGAAAACTGAGCCCTAAAAAGCCACATTTCCCAGGATCCTTTGCAGCTTGCCCCTGGTCACATTCAGCCAACAAGAGGCACAGCTGGGAACTGGAAGGCGGAAGGAGAGAGAAGCTGGGGCATTTCTCCCTTGTGTCTCTGCCTGGGCAACACTTCTGGGGTGACTGCATCTTTGTGGCTCCACCTTCCACAGGCAGCCCCTCTCCCTAAGGGTTCAGTGCCTGCCTGGTACCAGGCCCTGGGCTCCAGGAACCCCCCTCTCCAGCCTGGGACCCCTCCAGCCCTCGTGGTTCCTGCTGATGATGATCCTGGCCATCTTCCTGATCCGTGATGAGGCTTTTGCTTGTCACTACCTTTGTAACACGTCCCCTCGGTGGAGTTCCCATGGCTGTGACCTCCCTGGGCTACTCACATGATTGGCCGGCTGCTCCTTTCTTTCTGTCCCAGCTTTGTCAAAACACAGTGGTGCTGGTGGTGGTGGTGATGGTGGTCAGAGGACAGGGTGGAAGTTGTCTGGGGCTCTGCCCCAGCATTAATTAGGGCAGATCCCATTCCTGTGAAAGCTCAGAACGTATCACAGGAGTGGAAGTGGCTGGTGGGGAGAGATGGGTCCCTTGACAGCCTCGTGGCCTTGACATCCTGTAACGTCACACAACGGAGGGGCAGCCGCTCAGGCCTGACTCTGAGGGCTCTTGTCCTGGGAGCAGCTGCAGCAGGTCCATGGAGTGCTTTGCAGGAGATGTGCCCTCCTCTTCACTGTGCAGAGAACCGGGTGAGGGCCCTGCTGTTGGCCTGCTCAGCATAAGGCCCTGTGTGGCATCAGCTCCCGGGGAGCCATCCACCCCATGCTCCTGGACCCTGAAGTGTGGGAAGAGCTCATGCTCCCCTGCGCACCCC
The DNA here is from genome assembly GCF_910594005.1 of Cervus elaphus. Taxonomy (NCBI): domain Eukaryota; kingdom Metazoa; phylum Chordata; class Mammalia; order Artiodactyla; family Cervidae; genus Cervus; species Cervus elaphus. Next base: position 26,516,088 of record NC_057819.1, read on the forward strand.
CAGACCAGGACATGAGGGCATAGGTATCAGGACAGGCAGAGTCACAGGGACGCTGGGTGTCTTGGGTGGGGAGGAGGGTGGCAGTGCTCCCCCTCCAGGTGTTCCTGAGCCCAACTTCTCCTGTGCCACCCCCACAGGGGTCCTTCCCCTCCAGTGCTTCCGATTTGCTGGGAGGTGAATGTTTGTGCTGCTATGAATATTTGATGGGCCCGGCTGTGCAGGAGAAACTCTAAGAGCCATCCATAATTCACCGCGGGGGCAGCAGCCTTTGGCACTCGGAGCAGCCTCCTGTGCAGAGCTGCCTCTGGAGGATGGAAAGGCCTCGGGGGTTCATTATGTGTCAGGGGACAGTGGCCAGAAAAGCGACTCAGTCATGCTAAGAGTGAGGCTGCGGAAGCTTCTGGTGGCCACGCATTCTCAGACGAAGTCACTCTCAGACCTCCTGCAGTCTGCCCTGCTAGCATCACCGCCTGATCCTGACCCTCCTTCATCATCCCATCAGGTGACCCTTTGGGGCCCTGTTTCCTGCTGACACTCCATCATCTCCCCACTAGAGTGTGGATACCGTGAGCACCAGCCTGGTCACCTCAGTCACTGTCTCCTCAGCACTGATGAATGGATGGAGGGAAGGAGAGAGGAAGCAGGACCACTTCCCCTGCAAAGACCCACGGCTCTTCCTACATCGCTGGTCTTCACACATTAGAGACACATGAATGACCAGGGAGTTTGTTGAGACGCAAGTGTCCAGGTCTCTCCCCCGCACTCTGACCTAGAGTCTGGGCTGGACCCAGGCACCTGCATCATGCACAAGGCTTCTAGAAGTTTCTAAGCTACTATCAGGTGAGGTCCCCTTACAGGCAGCCTCTGGAGGAAAAGGCTCCTCCCCGGGAACTGCGGAGAGGAGGCAGATGAGCCGTGTCCCTGCGCTCCTCCAGGCTGGGCTCCTGTCACCACCTGAGCTGCTCTCGGCCCTCCTCCACCCCTGCTCTCCCTCCATCCCCGGGGATCCTAATGAGGATGAGCCTCCGGGGTTCCTCCTTCCGGAGCCGTCCTCACCCGAGGGTTCCTCTCCATGCGGATGACGCTGGAGAGCAGATGAGAACGGGCAGGCATCCCCAGAGAGAAGCTGCCTGTGGTTGCCCGCCGGGAAGGAGGTTTCTGTCCTCCAGGCTGTTTCCTCAGCGGCGCGGGGGTCGGCCAGGAGGACTGGCCGTGAACCTGGGCCTCGGACCGTGATGCCCCAGGGCTCGGGGCTCATTTAGAGCTGGTGTCCGGAAGGAGCTGCGGCTGGAGGAGCTCGGTGGGCGGTGAGCTGGGCGGGTGAGGCCAGAGTGGGTGCTCACCGCCTGGCCTCTGCCCGTGCTCTCCGGCAACAGGGGGTGCCCAGAGCTGACTCAGCTCCGCAGACGCAGACCAGTATGTGTGTACACACACACACACACACACACACACACACATGCTGCATGCACCCACCACATGCACACACAAGCCTATACACAGACTTAAACAAAAACAGACACACACTCATGCAAGCACACACAGGGGCATACCCATGTGCACAGACCCATACACGGGAACACATATATCCATGCGGACTGGCAGGCTCACAAACCCATCTATATGCAAACATGTGCAGGCGCACATGGACACACACAGTGCTGGAAACACCACCCCCACCTCACCACCAGCTTCTTCCAGTTTATTGAAAGGGCTTGCCCATCTCCGAGTTGGTCCACATTGCTCATTCTGCAAACCTCAAAGAACCAGGTCCCTCTGGACCACGACCGTCTTTGTTTCCTCCAGAAAGAGCTGCCAGCAAATCTTGGAGCCTTAGAGCTCAGCGTCCCGAGACCCACCCTGTTCTGTGCTGGGGAGGGCTCCAGGGATGCTGGAGGCCGTCAGGTCACATTTTTAGACATTCAGAAGCCCGCTTTCCCCCAGTTTGGAAGACATACAGCTACAGGACACGTCCTCGACGATGCCAGGAGACTGAGGGCTCAGGGGGATGTTCCAGAACCTTCTGTCAGGAGGAATTGGGGGCTGCTGCTGCTGGTGATGGAGCTGGACAGGCCCGAGAGGAACAGGATGACCTGGAGAAGCTCTGGGGACCCTGGGCAGGTGGACAGTGTGCACCCCGATTTGTTGTTGCTGAAGGCCTGGCCTGCTCAGAGCAATCGACCGTTAGGCCGTCCATGCCCCAGCCAATCAATCTGTTCATTGATAGTCAATCGTCAATGTGAGCACAGCCATCCTGCGAGGATGGGAAGGTGGTAGGGGACAGCCTCCAGAGGACAGTCTCCAGTGCTGGTCTGTAGGGGGTCCTGGGTGGGGGGGTCTGAGGCCCCCGTGGCTCCAGGTGTCTGCTGACTCCTGGGCTCCTGTGAAGGCAGGAAAGGGGCCCCTCCGGAGGGGGCTGACACTCACCTCGGGGTGTCGTTGCACCTGCAGAGTTGGCCTGAAACAGAAACATCTCGAGTGTCCCCTGGGCAGAAGGGCAGCTGCCCACCCGGGACACTCAGGAGAAGCCGTTCCTAGTGGAGGCCCCGCCCTGTCCAGGCGCCTGGTCCTCGAATCTTTAGTTTCCATGTCTCCCCCTGTAGGTCAGCAGACCACAGACCCGGAGTTCCCCCGCAGCCCTGCGTCTGGAAGGGGGCGGGGCAGGAGGGGCAGCTGTGGGGTCCTCTCACACACACCCCCACCCCGTCTGCTCCCCTCCTAGCTGGGGAAGGGCCCGGAGGCCCTTGTGAGGAGGGGCTGCAGCTGGGCCTTCCGGGGAGGAGGGGCGACTCTGAAAGGCCCTCAGAGAGCCACACAAGGCGGCCTTGTTTGGGAGCCGCCTCCCCGGGCTCAGATCTCCTCCCTCCTGAGCAGGAAAGGGGGGCCCGGGACCGTGATCAGACACCCTGCCCTGTGAGGGGGTCACCGCGGGGCTATTTCCAGCTCAGCCTCTGACCCCGCAGACACAGGGGCCCTGACTGAAGTGATTTGCAGCTGGAAACACCCTGCGGGGCCCTCGCAGCAGCTGTGACCTCTCTCGGGGCAGAGGGGACACACGCAGGGTGGGAGGGGCCCGCTGAGAGCAGGATGTGGTTGAAGCCTCTGCACTGGCCAAGAGGGCCCCCTGGGGACCCCGGGGCAGACCGACCTTCCTCTGCAACCTTCCCTGGCTCCCCATTGCTGTGGGGGGAGCCCAGGTTCCTCCTTACCCTGGCACCCCTGTCATAACCACCCTCGGGGGTCCCCTCTCCCACCTCCCCCATCTCTGGGAGGTGCCTCCCCAGGTGGGGTCAGGAGTGCCACCCTCTGACCTTGGTGCCCAGGAGGAGACTCAGCAGAGACCACACGTGGCAAAGATGTGCCCGGGGGGCTGCACAGGGTGAGGTGATGGTGACCCCTGCCCAGGCACGTGGGGAACACTGGGGTCACCCCGCCTGTAAATGCTCTGATGCCTGAACCGGGAGAGTGGTGGGCAGCGGCCAGCCCTGAACTGCCCACTCAGGGCAGGGCCAGCAGGTGACTCTGCCTTCAGGGTCCCCCCCGAGCCCCTCCAGGTACCAGCTGGGGAGGGTCCACTTGACCTCTCAGGACTTCAGTTTCCTCATCTGTAAAATGGGAGTGGAATCACAGCAGGGGAGCCCCACGGGGTTGCTTTGAGGATTAATGAGTGAACAGGTGGGAATGTTTGGCCCCCGCCCGGCAGGAAAAGGACCATGTGGTGCCCAGAGCCCTCAGTCCAGGTCAGTGATGATAATAGAGACAGTCCTCTCCTCCTCCCAATGAGCAGACGGTCTCTGGGCCATAAAGGGAAGGAGAGAGGACAGCCTGCTCTTGGGAAAATGTCCCTCTAAACTCTAGATGCCTGTTGATGGATTGAAATAGGCCTCCAGGGTGTCTCTTCTCATTTTTTTTAATGAGGAGGAAGCCCCGGACTCACACTGGAAAAAGCATCTCTGAGGCTCCAGTCCTGGACGGTCCTTGCTCGGAAGCCTTCTGGCATTAGTACCCCAGGAGGAGGCAGAGGGGCACAGACAGCCCACCACCCCCTGACTCACTTGGGTGCCCTGGAGAGCATGGGGGATGGACAGGTCACCAGCTCTGTCCTCTCATCCCTCCCTCCTGCTCCTGGGGCTACACGGGAATCCCCCCTGGCTGAAAGGAAGGAGGGTGTGGTGGGTTCCTGGGGTCCCTGCCTTCTGCAGCCCCTGATGGAGATGCCCCCCAGCCCGAAGACCCCTGTGGTCACCATGATCCCTGCTGCTGCCTCCATCAGGTCGAGTGGGTGCAAAGCCCCCCAGGGATGTTAGGTCAGAGAAGGGTCAACATGGGGATCTGGGTGCTCCCAAAGCTGGGGGTGGAGGCTGAAGGAGCCAGTGCAGATGAGTCTCTATGAAGACACTGGGTCCCTGCAGACCTGACGCCCAGGAGGTCTCGGTTCCAGCCTTCTCTGCTCTGTCTCTGGCTGTCGCCTGTTCTAAAGAGCTGTGTCCCGACTCTCCTGGTGTGAGAAGGCTCCCAGGACAGACCTCTATGTCCAGCAAGGAGGCTGACGTTGGGGTGGCTACTCCTCACAGGGGTCTTCTCCACTCCTGCCCCCCTCCCAGAGCAGACCCTGAGCTGCAGGGTACCCTGAGGACAAGCTGGTGCCCTGACGCAAGCTGTGTCCCTCAGGGAGGTGACCAGTGGTGAGGGAGGCCTTGGCTCAAAGCAACAGGGGAAGGGGCTGAGATGTTCTTGGTGCTCAGGCCCCAGCCTGTTGGGGGCAGAGTGACAGGCTGCAGGGAGCAAGGCAGATCCACTTCAGAGCAGGAGGACTGAATGAGTGAGTCATGAGAAACACTCCAGAGGCTCTCAAAGATGGTTTTGGGGATGAGGACCCTGAAGGGGAGCAGGTGTTGATGTCTCGTGGTAGGCTAATGAGCCACAAATGATTAAACACCCAACGAGGCCCACGCACAAGGGAAGTGTAATGAAAAACCGAGGATGGATCAGTTTCAGGCAGAGTTTGATCCAGCAGCTCACACACCGACTTTAGGGTCTGATCTCTCCTTATCCTGTACCTCAGATCTCCTTGTCCATGTACCTTCCTGGCCTGTATCTCCTCAGGGTTACATGCACTGAGACCAATTCTCTTCTCCAAGTAGGTCCAGCCAACTGTCCACCCCTGAACCAACCACTCAGGCCACGGGGATGTGATGTTCTAGACTGCATAGTTGAGTCACATGACCACACTTGGGCCGGGGGCGGAGTCAGCCTCACACAGACCACATAGGCAGAGTGGGGGGGCGGACCTCGAGGTGAACCAGAAGGAAGGAGCCCAGGTCTCTCTGCTGTCCCTCCAGGATTCCAGTGGAGCCATCACCCTGGGCTTTAGAAATTCCTCCTGCAGAAGTGGTGGCCACCCCCTCCCAGCTCCCCAGATGCCCACCAGGCTTTTCTCTCCTCATGAGTCTTCGGGTCCCAAGGAAGCAATGCCTGAAACGGGGCACATGGATGGACCCCATAGACACTGTGTGGGGAGGAGAGCTGGCCGCCTTAGCCTCGCGTCTCCCGCGCTGCCCCACCGCACCCTGGGCTGTCTCTCCGTCAGCGTCGCAGGTCACCCTGGGCTGCTTTCTGAGGGACGGCTTCTCTCCCCACCAGCCTGGAGGAGAGACACAGCCCCAAGCTTGCTAATTAATGAGACTCAGTGTAATGAGCTATTTAAAGGCAAACTCATAAGGCTGCTAACAGGATTTCTAATTTGGGAGGAGGAAAAGGGTTAAATTGTGTTGAGAGCAATGGAAGTTTGGGAATCCAAGATGTTTTCTGTTTCTGTGCTTTGTCCCCATAATTAACTGGATGGAAGTTGTTAAACTTTACGAGAAAGCAGAGATAATGCAGGTTCACTGACTCTCTGGAAGATTAAGTTCATTTATTTCCTCCCAACCCACCAGGAGCCCCAGTGTTGATGCCGTTTCAAGAGAGAGGAGCAGAGTAGATCCAGCAGTATCTGCTGGTTTTCCTCCAGCTCCGTCTGGAGGAAAGCAGGGCGGGTTCTGCTCAGAGCAGGGGTCCCCACTCAAACACTGGCGTGTGATCTGGCCACGTCTGAGCCTCAGTTTCGTGGTCAGGAGAATGGGGCTGAGGGCAGGCTTCTGCTTCTCTGTAGGGTCTCTGTGGGCATTTCCCAGAGAGATGCCCTCAGAGCAGGTGGCAGGAGGCCGGGCACACCCAGTATCCAGAATGTCCCCAAAAGTGACAAGTTCCTATTTGTGTGGCTGTAATGTCTCCCCACAGCCCTTGCCATTGTCCCCAATATTTATTGTGCTGTGGGAGGTTCCCCAAAAGACAGACTACAGACAAGCTCCAACCACAAGTGGGAGGATTAAAAAATAGGAGTTGAGAATTTGTGTCTGGGGTCCTAAAAGGCATAATGTCCAGGGGAAAATCAGAATTGTAGTTAATTCCTTTCTGTATTTCAGGATGTGGAATTGTTTTGTTTCAGGCTCCATCATCCCAGACTTGGCACCTAGAAGCCTGCAGAGGGCCTGTGGGACCCACCCACCTCCCTCTACCCCACTTCCCTCCCCTCCCTGCACCAGTGTCTCTACTGCAGCACCCCCTCCTTCCTCCAGGGGGCAGACCTCCGCTCCAGGCTCCCACCAGTCCCTCTCTACCTGAGTGTGTCCAGGGGTCGTGCTGGGGGGGTGGCTTATGCTGTGGTTTGTCCACCCGTTAGGTGGTATTGTGTGCCAGGAGCATGCGCAGTTAAAACTACCTCCTCACATACTTTATCTCCTCACTCATTAATATCCACTGTTTTTCTTTAAAATGTAGATGCACTGTTGCAATAATGTAATTCCTAACGTTGCAAATATTGACATTTAAAAATCAACTAGTCCATCTCTCTGCTTACCCAATGGATGCTGAGACCATAGTGATTTGATTCTCACCATCATCCATTTGAAAATAGAGTAGGGAAATTTACACTTTTTCTCCTTTAATTCATATTTTGCTCCATTCCATTGTGCTTATGAATTTTCATCTTAAATAGTATATTGATGCTTGAAAATACTTCATGCATTATCATATTACACTTTGCTACAAGCATATATATATATATAATTTAAATATAAAAATAATTCTATGACTAAAAAGCTCCAAGTGTTGAAGCATTCTTCCGAATTCAGTTATAATTGCATTATTAGTAGTAGTCAGTTCATCAAAGATAGATATACTAATTTTTAAAGTTATTTTTAAGATATTTTATTTTAAAAATAAAATGGAAAATGCCTTGCTATGGAAGTAGATTGAATGAATTTTTGAATCCTCCATTGAAAGAATTTCCTGTCACCTGGGGGGCTCCCTGGGTCTCTTTCCCCCCTGCCCAGCACGATGCCCCTGAGGCGATTCAGAATGGGGAGGCGTATCTCCCACCTAATGTCACTGTAACTGAACCTTCACTGAGGCCCCCATACCCACCCCCTGCACCTACAGGTCCAAGCTCCATGGGGCAGGGACCAGGCCTGGGAGCTCCTGCCTCCACCAGTCGTGGTGCCTGCATACCTGGGGGTTGTTGTTCCAGGACTCTGCAAACCCTCCATCGCAGGACCCCATCCTCCCATTTCACAGCCACAAATGAGGTGAGATAAGATGCTTACTGAAGGGCTTCCCTGGTGTCTAGTGGTTGGGAACACGGGTTCGATCCCTGGTCTGAGCAAGTCCCACATGCTGAGGGGCGACTGAGGCCTTGTACCACAGCTTCTAAAGTCCACGCATCTAGAGCCCATGCTCCACAACAAGAGAAGCCACCACAATGAGAAGCCTGTGCCCCGCAACTAGAGAGCAGCCCCCACTCGCCGCAACCAGAGGAAGCCTGCGTGCAGCAACAAAAACCCAGGGCAGCCAAAAATAAACAAATAATGAAAAAATTCTATTAAAAAATATTTGCTGAAACTCCTACTCCATCCTTGCTTCTTTTACATGCACCCAGCTCCCAAGCCCTCCCTCCCCTCACTCACCCTCCCTCCCTTCCTTTCCCTAAGTTGACCCTCTCCCTCCCTCCAGACCTCTGAGGCAGCTCCTCCCACTCCCTAGTTCTGGGAAGGGACAGACCACTTGCTCCTGGCCTCTTCTTCACTTCTGTCCCCAGAGAGGGGGCACTGCGGGGTCACCTACCTCTGGGCTCCCTCAGTTCCCGAAGAGGCTTTGGTGGTGTTCCTCACACCTTAATCAGTCCCTGAGCCTTGCCCTGGGCTGATGGAAGACTATTGTCTATTGTGGAAGACCCTCCCCTGATCCCATCAGAGGGGATCCTACTGTGGGAGACCCTCCTCTGATTCCATCAGAGGGGATACTGTCACTGTGCTTTTACAAATGGGGGTGGCCTGTGGGGTATGCCCCACATTGGCACTTGCCGTGGGTGTTTGCCATCTACCTCGACAAGGATTAAATCATGCACTGCTGCACTGTTGACCTTTAACACTCCCTGAGAGGAATTCAAGCTGGTTTTAGAAAAGGCAGAGGAACCAGAGACCAAATTGCCAATATCCACTGGATCATCGAAAAAGCAAGAGAGTTCCAGAAAAACATCTATTTCTGCTTTATTGACTACGCCAAAGCCTTTGACTGTGTAGATCACAATAAACTGTGGAAAATTCTGAAAGAGATGGGAATACCAGACCACCTGACCTGCCTCTTGAGAAACCTGTATGCAGGTCAGGAAGCGACAGTTAGAACTGGACATGGAACAACAGACTGGTTCCAAATAGGAAAAGGAGTACGTCAAGGCTGTATATTGTCACCCTGCTTATTTAACTTCTATGCAGAGTACATCATCAGAAATGCTGGGCTGGAAGAAGCACAAGCTGGAATCAAGATTGCCGGGAGAAATATCAATAACCTCAGATATGCAGATGACACCACCCTTATGGCAGAGAGTGAAGAGGAACTGAAAAGCCTCTTGATGAAAGTGAAAGAGGAGAGTGAAAAAGTTGGCTTAAAGCTCAACATTCAGAAAACTAAGATCATGGCATCTGGTCCCATCACCTCATGGGAAATAGATGGGGAGACAGTGGAAACAGTGTCAGACTTTATTTTTTTTTTGGCTCCCAAATCACTGTAGATGGTGACTGCAGCCATGAAATTAAAAGACGCTTACTCCCTGGAAGGAAAGTGATGACCAACCTAGATAGCATATCAAAAAGCAGAGATATTACTTTGCCAACAAAGGTCCATCCGGTCAAGGCTATGGTTTTCCAGTGGTCATGTATGGATGTGAGAGTTGGACTGTGAAGAAAACTGAGCACCGAAAAACTGATGCTTTTGAACTGTGGTGTTGGAGAAGACTCTTGAGACTTCCCTTGGACTGCAAGGAGATCCAACCAGTCCATCCTAAAGGAGATCAGTCCTGGGTGTTCATTAGAAGGACTGATGCTGAAGCTGAAACTCCAATGCTTTGGCCACCTCATGTGAAGAGTTGACTCGTTGGAAAAGTCCCTGATGCTGGGAGGGATTGGGGGCAGGAGGAGAAGAGGGTGAAAGAGGATGAAATGGTTGGATGGCATCATGGACTCAGTGGACATGAGTTTGGGTAGACTCTGGGAGTTGGTGATGGACAGGGAGGCCTGGCGTGCTGCGATTCATGGGGTCGCGAAGAGTGGGACATGACTGAGCAACTGAACTGAAATGAGAGGAGTTCAGGGTGGCAAACAGACTTGAGGCACTCTGTGCCCTCAGAAAACTGGCAGAGCAGGTCTTCAGATAGATATTCTCAGGGGCTGATTTTACGAGCCCAATTCTTGTACCTCCTCACATCTAGCGAAACACTAAAATCCTTCATGGTGATGACTGTTTCTTGTAACTAGCAGAAGCTTCATGAGACCAGCAAAGACTTTCTAAAAAATAAACATGCTTGATTGCATGTACTTCCCCTTCACCAAAATCACATACAGACTGACCTCCCTGCTGCCCCACCGCCCCGCCCCCTACCTCTTTGGAACAGTTTCTCAGAGCTCTCTGAGGTCTTGTCTTCCAGGCATATTGCTCCAAATAAAACTTAATTCACAGCTCTCATATTGTGTATTTTTTCAAGTTGACACCCTGGATCCTCTAGTGGAGCCAGCATCTGACCCAGGGCTCCCCGCAGGGCCTGGCTGTGTCTAGGACTCCAGGAGCCTGGGAGGTGCCTCCACGGCAAGCAGAACCAGAGAAAACCTTCTGGGCCAACCAGCCCTGCATCCAGGCTTCACCTCCATCCTGTCAATGGGAACGCCGTCCCTTTCGTAACGGGGTGTTTTGCTAATAAAAACAAAGGCATTTAATGTCAGATGCAACCTCATATTCAGAAGCGAACATAAGCTAATTTAGAATTTTTTATTGAGATATAATTGACACGTAACATTATAATAGTTTCAAGTGCACCACATAATGATTCCATATTTGTATATATTTCAAAAGGATCACCGTCATAAGTCAACATCTGTCACCATACATAGTAATAGAATCTGTCTTCTGAAGATTTATGTTCTCAGCAACTTTCATGTATATGACACAGTATTATTAATTGTCACCACTACACTGGGCATTATATCCCCAGGACTTATTTATTTCCTAACGGGAAGTTTGTACCTTTTGATTATTGTTGTTCAGTCACTAAGCCATATCCGATTCTTTACAACTCCATGGACCGCAGCACGCCAGCCCTCCCTGCCCTTCACTATCTCGCAGTTTGCCCAAGTTCATGTCCACTGAGTTGGTGATGCCATCCAACCATCTCATCCTCAGCCACCCACTTCTCCTTTTGCCTTCAATCTTTCCCAGCAACAGGGTTTTCTCCAATCAGTTGTCTGTTTGCATCAGCAGGCCATTTTATGCCCGTCACCAATATTGCCTATCCCCCATGTAAGTAGTTAAAACAAGAGGAGAAATGAGATCCTTCCTGCTCCCTGCCCCATCTACTGTCCGCACAGTAGCACTGAAGTCTTAATTAGATCCACACCCCCTGAATGCACTGAGAATAAAATCCAAACTCCTCCCTGTGCCTGTGAGTCAGGACACACCGCCTTCCTCACCTCCCACATCCTCCTCCTCCCACCCCATCCCAGCCACACCAGCCTTCTGTCCCGGAGCCCCTGGGTCTCTGGCCTCAGGGCCTTTGCACGTGCTCGTCCGTCTGTCTGGAGCACTCTTCCTGCCCGTGATCAGCTGGCTGCTCCTCACAGTGCAGGTCTCCCTCAGAGGAGTCTCAGACCAGCCAGGACAGAGACCCCGTCCTGCCCCTGCCCAGCCCCCTAGAGCACTGCTGTCTCTTCATTCATAGTCCTTAACACTGGGGATTTATAAACTTAAACGCTCATTTTTAAAATGTGTTTACCTACATATCGTCTCTCCACTGGTCCTAGAATGGGCAGGGATCCAAGTGTTTTTCACTCTCTGATGGATTCACAGAGCCTAGACCAGCACCTGGCATACGGCAGGTACTACAACAGATGTTTGCTGAATGAATGAGTGTGGGCCTCATTCAAGGTGACTGTGGGTTATGGGGAGAACATCAATTACACGCCCAATGCCTTACTCCAACACCAGGGTGAGCAGAAGAGTTAATCAATAACCTTATTGATTTATACCTTAAATTCAGAAAGACTGTTTCAATTGACATTGACAGCATATCACAGACAGAGCAGGATATTAATTTTCAAAGTGTATCAAACTCAATTTACCTTAGGGCAAAGTCATAGAAATCAGGCTTTGCGGCCACCTGTCCTTCTATAAATTGCATTTTCAAGACAGCTCCCGAGAGAGCAAGGGAAAGCTCCATCCCCCCATCACATTCCCGTACCTCTGAACCTCCACCCCAGTTCTGAGCTTGTGATGCAGTCCAGCCGGGATCTGAGCAGAGCACATGGGGCTGCAGGTGGGACCAGGACTTCTCAGACACAGAGCTGAGCCGCCCACCTGGACTCATGAGAACCATTCCTGCCTCATCGTGGTCACCCTGGAGCTCTGGCATGAAAACCCCATGCGCCTGGAACCAGCCCGTGCCCTCACCTTTCTCAGCAGGAATGTTGAAGCCGAGACCCCGTCCCTCCACATCAGCTGTGCAGACTCGGGCCCCTGCACCTGTGAGCCATCTTGCCTCTCCCAGGGGTGCACTCGGGGCCAGGACTGGAGTAGCCCCAGGGCAGGTTTGTCTGTGGAACAGGAAGGCCCTGCCCTTAGGAGGGGTGGATGCTCTCCTGTTCTCTGCTATGACTCACCTCTAGGCACCTGCACTCCTCACATTCCTGTCTGTGCCCCAAGGACACGTGAGTTCATGGCCTTGCCCTGAATGGTTGTGGGGAGCTGTGGGTAGGAGCTTTGCGAGGGCTGAGCTGCCTGGAAGTGAGGGTCCTACACTCTGTGTCATCAGGCAGGACTCCTCTCCTCCCAGAGCCCAGGAGATGGCTTTGGGTAAATTAGAACCGTGCCCTTCCTCAGACACGTGACTGCCATCTACTGGGAAACCAACTCCAGCACGACTGTGATATGATCTGTGCTGCTGGGGTCGAGTGGGCTTCTCAGGCAGTGCAGTGATAAAGAATCCACCTGCCGATGCAGGATCACAGGTTCAATCCCTAGGTTGGGAAGACCCCTTGGAGTAGGAAATGGCAACCTGCTCCAGTATTCTTTCCTGGAAACACAAAGAGTCAGACGTGACTGAGCACCCACACCAGGTTGAGCAGTGCAGAACCTGGATAACCATACCTGGCAGCCCTGCCTCCTCCTCCTCTGCAAACCCCGCTCTTTCATCCTCCCCAGAGCTCCAGTCACCAGCCACATTGTCTACTTTATCTAATACATGTCCTCTGAATATATTCTCCATGAGGGCTGCAAATTTGGTTTGTTTTATTTAAGATTGTGTTTCCAGTCCATAAAATGGTCCAATGCAAAGTGGGAACTCAACAAACACTTGTTGAATAAATGAATGAATGAATGCAGGAATGAGTTCTCCTTCCTTCTTTCCCCTATGCACACTCCAGTATCACCAGCAGAGCCCATGAGCAGAGGTCACTGAGTTATGTACTGCCCTGAGCAACATCAGGGGTCTCGGACTTGGTCCAGGGGAGATGCTCAGAGCAAATTTGGGGCTGATTCCTCTGTAGAAGCTTCATCTGGGCACAGCTACCAGGGGCTTACATTGTTAAGTGAAGACAAAAGAAATGAGCTGTTAGGTTATCAGGTAACTGAGCAACTGAATAGCCACTAGTGGAAATTCAAGCTTTGATAAAAGTTTTGACTTCTGTAGAATTAAATGTTTGCATTTAATTTTATATTCTTGAGCAGCGGAGGTGGTCTGGGAGCAGTGGTGTCCAAGGAGGGAGATCATTTTCTAATTAGATGGAGGAAGGCTGATTCCATCTCTTGGGATTGGATCCTGATAATTTGACCCCCACCCTTGACCTGGCGATTCTGTGAACCCCCGGAGGAAGCAGCAGTTTATCCTCCTTGTTTTAAAGATCACATATTTGAAAAAGCCTCAGGTCACTTCCCCCCAGATTGCTCAGATACCTCAGAGTTTTCTCTGCAAGGGGTCTGGGGGGAAGTTACTAGAGGGACCCTGGGTGCCATCAGGATCCAGGAGCACCTGGGGTTTCCCTGGAGTTGCAGCATCCTTTCTACCCTGTCTATGTGGGACAGTGTGGTTCAGGATTGGGGACCTGCCCACTTCACTGTTCATTCCCCTGGGGACACCTGGGGGGTCACATTTCTGAGCTGGGATTTCTATCAGAACCAGCATCACTCCTGGGAGGCGAGAGGAGTGATGTCTCCTCAGATTCCTCTGCTTGCATGCATGCTCAGTCGCTTCAGTCGTGTCTGACTCTTTTCAACCCCATGGACTGCAGCCCACCAGGCTCTTCTTGCCCATGAGATTCTCCAGCCAGGAATATTGGAGTGGGTTGCCATATCCTCCTCCAGGGGATCATCTGGACCCAGGGGTCAAACCCAAGTCTCCTGCAGCCTCTGCTTGGCAGGCGGATTCTTTACTACTGAGCCACAGGGTAAGTCCCAGGTCCCTCTGGGTGTTGTTCAGCCACAAAGTCACGTCCAGCTCTTTGCGATCCTGTGAACTGCAGCATGCCAGGATTCCCTGTCCTTCACTATCTCCCTGCTCAAACGCATGTCTATTGAGTCAGTAATGTTATCCAACCATCTCTTCCTCTGTTGACCCCTTCTCCTCTTGCCTTCAGGTCCCTCTAGTAACCCTGAAATATCTTTTCTTCTCACTTAACTGATTTCTGCTCATTCATACTTTCTCAGTGACTGGGAAAGCCACCTTCCCCACTTGGGCTTCTCTCTGGAAAGTGTCACTAAATTCAGGGATCTTTCATCTCACGTCCTGCCTGAAACCCATCTTCCTGAGGCCCCTCTTCCTCCCCCACCTGTCACCCTCCTGCTCTCAGATGTGTCTCTAAGCACCTTCCTGTGCTTCCTGCACCCAGATCGGGGCTGACCACAGCAGGCATCAGGGATATGGGTGCCATCTCAATATAGTGGGACCTGCCTAGAAATCCGTTCTTTCCCTTACACTCTGACTGAGTGAGGTAATTTACCTCTGTGGGTCTCGGTTCTCTAAGCTGTCAGATGTGGATATAGTATTTATCTCAGAGGTGCACTGTGAGATTTCCAGGATTGAATTAGGTATTGTGCATGCGTGCATACTAAGTTGCTTTAATCAGTCATGTCCGACTCTTTGCGACCCCATGGATTATAGCCCATCAAGCTCCTCTGTCCATGGGATTCTCCAGGCAAGAATCCTGGAGTGGGTTGCCGTGCCCTCCTCCAGGGGATCTTCCAGACCCAGGGATTGAACCCACCTCTCTTATGTCTCCAACATTGCAGGCAGGTCCTTTACCACTAGCACCACCTGGGAAGCCTCTGAATTAGCTTGGATAACACCAAATCCCAGATGCTGTAAATACAAATACACACACAAACCAATGAATTAGCACAAGAGCAGTTTGTTTTTTCTCACATAGCAATTCAACATGGGTGGTTCCTACCTGGAGGTCTTCTTCCTCCACATGGTGATTCAGGGACCCAGGCTCCCTCTGTACTGTGGCTCCTCCACCCCCAGGCACTGGGGTCCTCTGCATCCTTCTGATGGGAGAAGAGCATGGAGATGCCCCCTCCCTGCCTAGTTCAGCAGGACCCTGGCCTGGAATCAGCACTGTCCCTGACGCTCACACCCAGTGTGTGGGGTGTTCTAAGGACACACCTGGACGTGACCTCTCCCAGCTGGGGCGTCACACCAGGGAAGGGGTGTTTCTGGTGGACACAGAAAGCTCACTGTCACAGATCACAGGTGTGAGAGCTCTGCATTCAGCTCTTCATTCCTCTCCCTCCTCCTCCTCCCCACCCCCCACTCCCCGCCCCACCCCTGCCTCAGGCAAGGAAATCTCAAGACAAGAAATTACTTAGAAGATAATAATGCTTAGTGTCATTTAATGAGCTCATACTAAATGCCGGTTTGGGGTGAGGGGGGCTGGCAGTGGGGGTGGGTGTTAACCCTGCAGTCATCAGCACTCAGACAGTTGTGGGGGACAGTCACACCCAAACTGACTTTAGCCCCAGGAGTGCTGGTCACCTAACTGAAGCTGCAGGGGTGGGTGGGCTCCAGCTTCCCGTCAGCAGGTCCTGGGGCTCAAGGGGCGTCATTCACTGGTCTCTCTGCATCAGACACTCTCTCTGTTTCCTGTGAGTCCTCATCCAGGGACTGTCCCCTGGAGCACAACGTCCACTCCTGGCTCAGGACTCACGTGCTCTCTGCTGACCCCACTTCCAATCATCCCAGACCCTGGGATGCCACTTCACATGCCTGACCTGGATGGTGTCCTTCATCCCAAGCCCTTCCCTGTGACCTGGGCCCTGGGGCCGCTCTGGAGCCTGGCAGTAGGAGTAGGGGTACAGTGCCCACCCCCCTGGCCCACATGTCATACAGGAGGGGCACTGCCCCCAGGGATGGTGGGAGTGAATGGTTCTCACAAACCAGGAGACACCACCCAGCATCACCCCAGCACCCAGGTAAGCAAACAGGGGTCACAGCAGGTGACTGAGCTGCTGGGCCACATAGGTAGGAAGCGGAGTAAAGGGCTCCCACCTGGCATCTGTCTGTCTGTCAGTCTGTCTTTCTGTCTGTCTGCCCACAGGGCCCTGTCTTCACCCCCCAGGCTGTGTGTGCAGTGGCCTCTCCTGCCTGAACATGTGTCCTGCTCCCCAAGTTGGAGGTAAGATGCCACGTGGACATTCTCTGTGTGTAGAGGGAAATGATGACAGAGACTCAGGAGCAGCCGGGCAGTCTGCTCCTCGGAGAGGATACAAGGACACGTGGCCACAGAGTGAAATAGACACACGGCCCTGGGTCAGTGCAGGGGCCTGCCACTCTAGCTGCATCTGCCCCTCCCTCTCTCCTGGGGTGTGAGGCTCCAAAGGGGACATGGCCAGGTAGACCTCCCAGGGATGTGAGGGAAGGAAACAAACTTGGGAGGATAGTGATAGAGCTGGAAACCAGAGGGAGAGGTACCGGAGTTTGGGGACAGAAGGAAACCACTACCACCCCAGGGCCAGAGCGGCTGGGAGGTGCCAAGAGACCAGGGACCAGGGTGTCCAGGGTTGCCCACCTCAAGAGCAGAGCCAGGACATTCAAGCCTGAAACCACAGGAGCTGTGGAGGGGCAGGGATGCTGGAGGGATGGCGGGTGGAGGACAGTCTGGAGGAAGACGACCCTGGCTCCCTTCCCGTTGGCCCTGGTCGAGCAGCTGCTGAGTGGGCATGGAGGGCACATGCTGCCCTTGCTCATCAGGCTGCATCCCTCAGGCCCCTGCTGCATGACTGCCATGGAGCTAGTGTACACCCTCCCTGATTAAGGGAAGAGGGCGTCAGGATGGCCTCAGGGAAGGGACATAGCAGGGGGGAGCTCGCTCAGTTGCCCTGTCCTGATCCCGCCATCCCTGCTTTTCCTCGGGAGCCTCGCTGGGCCCACGTGCTCTGGGAGGGGAGCACCAAGGCCTGACCCATCAGGAGAGTCCACCCCACTACCCACCAGCCACCGGGTGCAGGTCAGAGAGGAAAACCGCAACCCACAGTGACCAATGGCCTTCAACCTGGACTTCAGCTTGACTCCCTGGGAGGAGGGCCTGCCCTCGCCTGGGGCAGCTCGTGTGCTGGCTGGGGCTGGGATGGGCCTGTCCAGTGGAAATGCATTGACCAACAGAATTTGAACTTTTTATGAACCACATTTAAAAATAAAAAGAACAAAACTCAGTTCATTAATATCTCATTTATCCCAATATGCCCAAATAGTGTTGTTTCAACAAATAACATCAATTTTTAAATACAGTTACTTACATTCTTTTTCAGTTCTGTAAGTCCACATATCCCTCGCTATTACTATGCCAAGGTGAGTCGGTCCCCATCACTCTCAACCGAGGGTTGAGATGCACCCAGCCCCCCAGACCCCTGAGAGAGGTTGGCAGTGAGATGGCTGGGAGCCCTTGACTCCACCCCGCTCCCCATTGACTGCCTTCCCCCACAGGACCCCGAGGGCCCCTCCTGTTTGCCTCTGAGGCTGATCGGGGCAATCATGGGCAATCGTGCTGCTATGAAGACTCTGATGGAGCTGATGAAGGGGCGGAGGGGGACCACCTCCCTTCTCATTAGCAGGCTTACTGTGCCTGCAGCCCATGGATTCCATTTTAATGAATTATCAGCTACTAATCAAAGGGACAACTTGGCAAGACCATCCCATTGCAGTGAGGGAGGGGCAGAGTGGGAGCCTCAGATACTGGGGGAAGTCTCAGATGTGATTAGGTAAGTGCTCTGAGACAGACAGAGAAAACTGTCCTCCTCCCATCTGGGCTCCCAGAGCTGGCAGGCCAGCAGAAGTGGCTCAAACAGCCCATGATTTATGTGAAATAAAGCATGTCTTTCCTGAGAGAGTCGGAAAATGAGGGGCCCTGTGGTCCAGTTTGTACTCATCACGGAGTCATTCACTGTGGCCCAAGAAATGAACTGTCACCAGGCTTGGCTGACCTGCCTCCTGCTGAGCACAGATGTGGGCTCTGTCCCGCTCAAATGAGTGGGCTGAGAATGGGGATGTGGCTCCAAAGAGATGATGGGTAGGTGTGTGTACACACCTGTGTACACATGCTCGCGTGTGCACGCAAATTAGGGTACACACACCGGCGTGCATGCACGTGTGTACACACACATACCTGTCCCAGAAGAAGCAGAGAGAGCCTGGAGAGCCCCGAGCCCAGAGCTCCCTTTCTGACAGGGAACCTCAGGCAGGCACTTTCTCTGGGACTCACTGTTCACCTGCTCATCGGGGTGGGATGGGGGTGGAGCAGTGGACTCTGACCAAGTCTGACCTCCTGCATCTCACAGCCGAGGTGGGGCCAAGAGCCTAGGACAGACCAGGCAGAGAGTAAAATACAAGTGGACGGTCCATTCTGGCCAAGCAGACAGGGAGCAGGGGTAGGAACATGACCACAGGGCTTCGAGACTCAGCATCCGCCTGCCCTTCCCCATCCTCCTATCTGGTGAACAGTCTCACCAGCTTCCTAACCAGCGGGGGTCACAGAGACAAGAGGGAGGGATGGGGCCCAGGGGGATGGAGGCAGGGGCTGCGGACACCGAGCGGACCAGGCTGACCTCAGGCTAATGAGGCTCGGGAGAGCTGGCGGGGAAACCATGTGAGGTTCCCTCTGCTCTCTGCTCCCCCAGGGAAGCTCTCTGGGGTCCTGGGGGCACACACAGCTTTCCTGTGTGGACAGACAGAGATGGGAGACCCCCAGGTGGGGTCTGTGGAGAGGAGATGAGTGAGACCCTGCAGTGCACACCTGGCCCCATGGCTCTGGGCACAGGTAGAGAGGAGGTCAGGGGCCCTGGGTGTCCCCAGGAAGGGGGATCAGGGGCCAGAGGTGAGGCAGAGGGGCACATTGCTCGGGCATCCTGCACAGCTGACTGATGCTGGGTAGTCCCCTCCACAGACACACAGTTGATGTAGGTCACTGGGTACCATGGTGACGGTGCCATAGCAACCCCCACCCCTGCAGTCTCCACGCCAGTGCAGGTGGGATTAATGAGTTTAGGTTCATTTAGTAACATAATTGCCCCAGGGAGTCAGAGTCTAAAGCCACTTTGAACGCAGGACTCTGATCATCCATGACCTGCCATGAGAGGACAGAGAGGGAATGAGGTCAAGGGTGGGATCATGAAGAAGCTGGAGCTCCAGGACTCCTGTCTGCCATCACTACTGCCTCTGTGGCTGTGGGCAGGGGAAGAGGAAGGAGGGACCAGGACTGAAGGTGTGAGTTACGTTTGCATGCTCCCTGTGGCTGGCAGCTGGCACTAAAAGCAGTTCACACATGGAGCATCATCAGGACCACAGTAACCCTGAGTCCCTCCCAGCCTTCCTCCTCTTCCTTCCAGGAACCATCTCCTCAATCTTGTCTCCCCCCACACCTTGCTTTTGTTTCTGTTTTAACCCACTTTATGCATCCTTCAGAAAAAGAGGTGACCATGGTCACTGCACTTCTGCAGGATGTAATTGTCCAGCCCCTGATCCCCTGTGACTTGCTTATTGTGTTCAACTTGAGCTTTTGAGCATCATCTGTGTTAAAGGGTTCATTGGCAGCTCCTTCACTAACTTTCCTCATTGAGCAAATCCATATGTACTGGATTTACCCATGCTACATGGCCGTTTGCCTGCTTGTTTATTCTTTTGTGAACAATACTTTTGTAAAAACGAAGCTTGTTGAGACAATTAAGTGAATCTCTCATCCATCTGTTCATCTATCCTAATACACGGTCTGACACATAGTCAAAGGGCTTCCCGTGTGGTGCTGTGGTAAAGAATCTGCAGGCCAATGCAAACAATGCAAGAGATGTGGATTAGATCCCTGGGTCAGGGAAATGGTGCCCTGCTCCAGTATTCTTGCCTGGAAAATTCTATGGCCCAAGGAGTCTGGCAGGCTACCGGCCATGGGGGTGCAAGGAGTTCAACATGACTGGGCACAGCAAGATAGTAAAAGGTCGCCTATGTGTGTGTTGTTACTGTTATCACTGGTAGGATCAACAAAAATGCTCAAACTGGGATATTCCAGCAACAGTAGCAGGTGCGTGCAAACACACACACAGACACTGCCGCAAACACACACGCTCCTTGGGTGGATTTTATCAAAAGACCCCACAGGACGACTTGAGGGGTGAGGCCCCACCTACCACCTGTCTGGTCTCTGACCTGTGATGGCAGCACAGGGAAGCAGAGTCCGGACCAGGCCTGCCAGGCCCTCTGGGCTGATGGGTGCAGGGCACCGAGGTCTGCTTTGGGGTCCTAGGGAGTGGGGTTGTGTAAAGTCTGCTTATCTGGGGCCAGAACACTTGGACCCGGGGCGTGACTGACAGTACCACAGATCCACCAACCATGACTTCCAGGAAACCCAGGGCTCCCGGAGCCACACGAGACCTCCTGGGTCCCAACTGTCACCCCACAGGGACCCAGGGTGAGCTATGACCCTCAGATGGGGACCAAGGACATTTATCTGAGAGCTGTCTTGTTCCATGTCCTAGTCACCAACCCTCCACCTCCTCCTCAGATTCCCGACCTTCCAACATGAACTTGCGGTCCTGAGTGCCCTGGGGGATATGGTTCAGGGGACAGTGCAGGTGGGCTGAATTCACAGATGGGCTTCGAGATAATAACAACAAACGTATCATCTGCAACATTAATAGCAGAAATTATATTGCCGCTGACCGAGACTGTGGTGTGTCCGTGCTGCTTTAAGGGCCTTCTCTGTTAATCCCCACAACTCAGTGATGCCAACATGATGACTGTCCCCATTTCACTGACAGGCAAACTGAGGGTCTGAGCAGTGGCGTCATTGCCCTGTGTCCCGAGGCTGTGAGGTAGAGTCTAGCTCAGGTCTGCCCGACCGCTCAGCCTGTGCTCTTCACGTCCTCCTGCCCCAGAGGCGGGTGTCCTGCCAGCACCTCCTGGAGCCCCAGGCATGTGGTGACCACGGGACCTCCTCTCCCTAATCCCAGCCTCTTCCCCAAGAGCTCCAGCTGAGGTTCTGGCTTTTCTTCCCCGCTTCCCATCAGAGCACAGGCGCAGACCTGGGGGCAGCAGTTCATGATGTCGGGACAAAGCCGCCTTGGAAGGTGCCTGGTCAGGACCTTTCTGACTCGGTCTCCACAGACTCTAAACCACTAACAGGAGTTCAACTTCGGCGGGAATCCTAGGGCAGTAAATAGCAGCAAGCTCACTGCCAGGAAGTAAGGGCACAGTTACAGCTCCTGGATGCAATCCTGATTGATAGAGCAGATGAAGCTTTATCAGGAGCCCAGCATCCCAAGTCATCCCTCCACAATCCAGTTCTCGTGGACGAAAGACTGAATTCATCATTCAAGTGTAAAACAGGCAGAGATTTCTGCCTTTTTTCATGACGTGTGCATAATGGATGTTGTTTGAATGTGCATCAGACAGTCTCCTGAGGCTTTCCGCTGCTGCTTCTGCTGCTGCTAAGTCGCTTCAGTCGTGTCCGACTTTGTGCGACCCCATAGACGGCAGCCCACCATGCTCCCCCGTCCCTGGAATTCTCCAAGCAAGAACACTGGAGTGGGTTGCCATTTCCTTCTCCAATGCATGAAAGTGAAAAGTGAAAGTGAAGTCAGTCGCTCAGTCGTGTCCGACTCTTAGCGACCCCATGGACTGCAGCCCACCAGGCCCCTCCATCCATGGGATTTTCCAGGCAAGAGTACTGGAGTGGGGTGCCATTGCCTTCTCCACCTGAGGCTTTCTAGAGTCTGACAAACCCAGAGAAGTTGAGCAGGGGGTGAGTGGGCACAGCAACTCCAGAGCCCCAGACAATGGATTGCTCTTCAGTGCAGAGAGAAACAGTATCTGTGCCCATCTGCACAGAAATCACCTCCCAGGGGTGCTTGGAGTTCCTGATGAAGAGCCTGCCCTCTGGGTGGATTCTTGGGTGAGAGTGAGCTGAAGTTAAGAGATAAGCAAGATAGGAAGGAGCATGGCCGTTCTGTCTAGTCCCCACCCTCACCACTATCTGGGGCTCCGCGTGCTTCTCCGCTGCAGTGATGAACAAGCCACCTTGATCTTTGCCCCACTGCTTCCAGAACCCAGTGTCAGCCTGTAGACTGAAAGAAATCATGACAAAGTTGAGGAAGGCATTGAAGAGAAATATCTGGGGTGTTTCTGTGGCCCAAATGCCCCTGGTTAAAGGACAGGATATTTCAGCACCTGGACTGAGCAGGAAAACTTCATCTCTCGGAAGTCACTGTTCCTGCCAATATGTATTTGATGCAACCATCACACTGAAAATTCATGGGATAATCTGTTCCATAATTGATTTTCCATTCCATAACATCTGCCTCCGTAGACGCTCACATAAATATGAATAAGGTACAGGCTGTGGAAAGGGATACCAGAGTCCAAGAGCATCCTTCCAAACTGAGAAGTGTGATGACCTCACTGCAATTTGAGGAAATATGGAAATGTGAAGTTCAGAAAACAGAAAACGGCAGTGATATTCATGTAATCTCAGTTAAAAGTAATAAAAATGATCCTTCAGAGAAATCAAGTAGGAAAAAAGAGTCACCTTCCTTTCTTTGCATGTATATTATAGTTCATTTCCAGACATGAGAATAAGACTGAGATTTCAGCTGCTGAATAATCCATCTTCATTTTTTCGTAGAAGGACTCAAACAACTCCCCTGAAGGCATAACATAATGATTTTCAACCTTATTTCTCCTCTGACACACAGATGGGCAGCAGCAATCATTTCTGCAACCCTGTCCTAGGACAGGCAGAGAAAGTCGCTAGTAACAGAACCAGATGTGAAGAGAGCTGGGCGAGCAGGGCCCTGGAATAGTCCACAATTAGGAAAGGACCAAGAGCAAAAGCAGCCAGCAGAGGGGGCCAGTGAGGCCGAGGTGATGGATGCCAGAGTGTGTGTGTGCATCTGTTTGTGTTTGTGTGTGTGACCTTGTGTGCATGAGTCTGTGCAGAGCAGACAGCTGTGCATCCAGACACTGACTTTCTTCATTTCCTCATCCCCCTCTCCTTCCTCCATCGCCTCCCTCCTCCCTCCCTCTCCCTCCTCCCTCCCCCTCCCTCCTCCATCCCTCTCTCCCTCCCTCATCTCCCTCTCCCACCCTCTCCTCCCTGTCCCTCTTCTTCTCTTCCTACTGGTGCAGAAAAAAACCTTTGTGTTTTTAATATATTCCAATTGACATTTGGAAAAATTGCATATATTATACAGATATCTGCTTGTGTGAATCATCTCTGCTCTCTGCAGAGGAGGTGTCCCCATCTGGACTGTCAAGGCCTGAAGTTCCCCAACAGAGAGGATGCCTGGCATCTCTTCCATCTCCATCACTTCAGGAAGCAGAACAGAGCAACCCAGGACTGCTGGTCAGAACTGCCCTGGCCCTCCCTCAAGCACAGTGGCCTCTGGGTGTTTTCCCAGCAGCCTCTAATGGTGCCCAAGCTGATAATTCCAAAACGTTCCCTGTCTGCTTTGAGATGCTCCTGAAGGAATTCCACTGTGCTATACAGAACTCTGGGCTTCTCCCAGGAACCATGAACTAGTAGGTCCCCTGGGTGGCCCTTGACAGTTCAAGGGCCCAGTAAACACCAAGGAGGGAGAGGAAGGGAAGCATGAGAAGCAGGGGGGGTGAGGCCGGGGTGGAGAGGGAAGAGGAGCAGATGGAAAGCAGGGGTAAGGGGCCTGCTGAACAGGAGTGCGGGGGACTGTGTCAGGACCCACTCTGAGCTACTCACGGCCATGGAGGATCATTTGGTTTGATGTCAGATGCATGATCTGTGAGATTCCCGTGTTCCGTGTAAATGTTGTGTCCCTACCCTGAGCCCAGCCGTTCAGACATCATCCTGAGGGTCCCAATCTCTCCTGCCCCAGGACAGTTGATGACCTCTCTCCCTCCCTGTGACACCGGCCCGAGTGACTGCGGATCATCTCTGATGAGACAGGGATTAAAGCCAGGAGCCTTTTATTAGCCCCTGCAATTAACCAGCATTTCTCAGAGTACAGCTAGAACCTGATCTCTGACCTGGTTTCCAGCACCATCAGGAGCCCTTAATGGTGATTTGATGTGGGCGTGCAAGGTGGAAACAGGAGGATGCTCCTGGGAAGGCAGGGACTGGAGACAAGGATGTATCTGTGTTGTTCCCATGAAGCTTCCACAAGAGAGAGTGACAAGGCTTCCTGTGCGGCACCCGACACCCCGAGTGCCTCGTGCCAGCCCTCAGAAGGAAGGAGAAAGGCCGTGACTCGTTCCGTCTTAGAAGAAAGTACAGGGCTCCAGGACGAGGAGCAAGGAGCATAAGGCCTACGAGACAGCGAAGTTTCTGGTGCTAGGTTCTCTCCTGCAGCTGGACAGCCCCCAGCAGCGCCCATACTGCCCAGCTCTCAGTCCTGCAGCCAGGCTGCTGGAGGGGGGGGTGTCTTACAACCACCCCAGAAAGCCCACAGCTCACAGGGGATGGAATGGGCTTGGTCTCAGTCTTTCTGACCCTAAGGTCACTGATGCACCACTTCCCTCACTGGGCAGGGAAGAAGGGACTGGACATTGTGGGGCCATCACTCCATGAGGACAAGGGTCCAGGGCTCCTGGGGAAATGGCTGATTCCAGGGGTGGAGCAGGAAACACACAGGTGAGTAGGGAGTCCCTGATGGTGCCAGAGATGAAGGAAAGTGTGCACACATGCACACACATGTGCACACAGTGATGGGACAGGAAAAGTTGTTCAACTGAAAGAGCTCCTGTGGGCAAAGTGGAAGAGCCCATCTCCCTGTCATCTTTGGAGCTGATAAAAGAAGTGTTCACATGTTTAGATATAGGGAAGTTATCCTGGCTTGCACACGAGTTGACTTGAATTCAATGCTAACTAAAACAGCCTATTTGCAGCCTATCAAACACATATTGTCCATCTGTTTTAAATATTAAAAAAAGAAGGGCACATCTACCAGAAGTAAAGATATCCTTGTCAAAAAATAGAGTAACTGCCTCCCTTCCTGGGATGCCAGGGCCGGTCCTCCCTCAATAGTAAGACTCCCTTCCAATGTGGCCAAGTTATGTGTACTGACTCACCGTGTACATGCTGGTCTGTTCTTTTTTTTTTTTTTTTTTTGAAACCTTAAAGAAAGGTAACCCTGACTTGTTTAATGTACTTTGTTCTGATAAGGTGTAAAACTGTGCTGAAAACCCTGCTTCTCCGAGTCATCTGGGAAGCAGATTTCCTCAGTTTGGCTCAACTGAGACTCTTCTCTATTTTTATCATTGATTGTTCAGTGATTATTTTTGTTGACAGTGTCCCTACACACTCCATGAAATATTGAGTAGAAACTAACAAAGAACGAATAAAGTATGGACTTTAGTTAGTAATAGCATCGATAGTAATTCACAAACAGTAACACGTGTGCCACAGACTGCAGGCTGTTAGTGATGGGAAAGCCATCCATGAGCTACAGGAGAGCTCTGCACTGCCTTCACAGGTTTTCAGTAAAACCAACCCTTGGGCTTCCCGGTGGCTCAGTGGTTAAAGAATACATCTGACAATGAAGGAGATGCTCGTTCAATCCCTGGTTTGGGAAGATCCCCTGGAAAAGAAAATGGTAACCCACTCCAGTATTCTTGCCTGGAAAATCACATGGACAGAGGAGCCTGGTCCATAGGATTGCAAAGAGTCGGACATTACTGAGCATGCACGCATGTACTATTCTACAAAAACAAGTTTCTTTAAAAATATAAATATGAAGCTTTCCCTGGTAGTTCAATGATTAAGAGTTCCCCCTTTCAATGCAGGGGACGTGGGTTCAATCCCTGGTCGGGGAACTAGAATCTCACACGCCATGGAGCAACTAGGCCCACAGGACACAGCTACTGAGTGAGCCACAGCTAAGACCCGGCTGAGCCAAATAAATAAATAAACACTTTAAACATATATGTGTGTGTGTGTGTGTGTGTGTATAGGGTGAGAGTTTGGGTCCCTGATCAGAGAGGATGAGCTGTGATTCCCCTGAAACTGTTCCCCACAAGGAGGTGATGTGAACACAAGAGGGGAAACTGGGCCAGGCTGAGCAGCCCCATGACAGCTGAGATGCTGTTACCCTGGGAAGAGGTTTGAGCCAAATTCCATGAACTTTTGTTTTCGTTTTTGTTTTTCCTTTATCTCCCCCAAATAAGACATTAAAAAGTGAAAGCGTTAGTCGCTCAGTCATGTCCGACTCTTTGCGATCCCATGGACTGTAGCCCACCAGGCTCCTCTGTCCATGGGATTCTCCAGGCAGGAATACTGGAGAATACCATTTCCTTCTCCAGGAGATCTTTCTGACCCAGAGATCAAACCCAGCTCTATCGCATTGCAGGCAGACTCTTCACCATCTGAGCCACCAGGAAAGCCCATGCTCATGTTTAAAGCTGTAGAGCGTGAAACAGGACCCAGTGGGGAGAAAAGAAGTGTTTGTGACTTTGAACATAAAGTCTCCCCGTCAGCCTCAAGAGTCAGCCGTCATCCTGTTTTAAAAGTTATTCCAGAAAGGCTCCAACTGTCAACAAGAATATAGACTAAGCATGAAGTAGATAAACTGATACATGTATTTATATTTATGTACATTCTATAGAGGGCTTCCCAGGTGGCCCTAGTGGTAAAGGACCTGCCTACCAATGCACAAGGCATAAGAGATGGATTCTATCCCTGGGTCGGGAAGACCCCCTGGAGGAGGACATGGCTACTCACTTCAGTATTCTTGCCTGGAGAATCCCATGGACAGGGGAGCCTGGCAGGCTACAGTCCATGGGGTTGCAGAGTCAGACACGATGGAAATGACTTAGCATGCACGCACACACATATTCTACAAATTGTAGCACAAGTACACATTTGTATACTATATGACCTTTCTTTTTTCAATGAAAAATCTCAGATTCTTCCGCATTGTTAGAACTACCTGGCCATGACTATGGTCCAAGCCTGCAGGGTATCCGTCATACAGACGCCCACGATTCTCTGAAGTGGTTCCCTCTCTGCAGACGTTTATCTCAGTCTTTTGTTACAACAGACAAGCCTGCGGTGAACATCCTGGCACTGACGCCCTTGTGCGTATCACAGCACTATTTTTAATGTCTGCTTGGAGAGCTGTGAGAATGTTGCACGATCATTTACTTAATGGATCCTTCCCTGTTTTTAAATATTTAGATTGTTTCCAATTTTTCCACCATTATTAACAATAGTGCTATAATCATAAATCTTGACGCATACCCCTGAATGCTTTCCTGTGATGAATTTCTAGAAGGAAGTGCTGGGTAAACACATTTTAACCCTCAAGCTGCCTCAAGCCCATTTTCCAAGGCCTCAGTCAGGGCTGCCCTGCTGGGTGGTGCAGACTGCGCATTGCTCAGAGGTCCCAGAAGGGGCAGGAAGGAGCTGTGGAGGATGCTCCCCAGATATTCAGGTGTGCCCTGGAGCAGGTAACTTTTCTAGTCTATATATTCTATATAAAGACACTGGAGGTGCCAGTAGGGCCCTGGCTGAGTTGACAGAGGAAGAGTCTGAGGTCAGGGGGGCCCCCTGAACCTTCAGATACATGTGATGTGACCTACCCTGCCCTCTACAGTGTCAATGGTCCATTAACATCAAATCTTCCACTTTCCGAGCCCCTGACACTGACACTGTGTATCCTTCTCCAAACAGGTGATTCCTGAAGGACCTAGACTTCCCTTCCTCTGAATCTTGGTGCCATCCAGGCCACAACAGATGATAAGACCAGGAAAAAAAAAGACCAAAAAGTGGAGACTGGGGGACTGTGGAGCTCCCACCGCAGAGAAAGGGGCTGCTGGTCTTTGCCCAGAGGGCGCCTGCCCCACAGGACTTGATCTTCTGAGTTTAAAGAGAAGCTAAGAGGCTATGAACTGGCATTTTAACTTTAAATGTCCTCATGTTTTCAAATTGGCTTCATGCAGACCAATTAAAGCACACCCCAGGCCACCAGTCTGCAACGCCTGCCTTAAATGTTTGATGTGTGACCGGACCAGCAGAATCATGTTTCAGTAATGAGCCCTGGCAGGAGGGCCCTGGGGAGCTCAGTGGTTCTCAGACCCCAGAAAAGCCTGAGCGCCTGCTCCTTCCAACTGGGCAGGCTGGCTGAGAGAAGGGCTTTGTAGGAAGCTTCCTCTCTCCCACCGGCCAGGAGGGCACATCTGCTCATTTTCCTGCCTGCAGAGCTGAGCAGTGAGACCATTAAGAGAACCCCTGGGAAGACATCCACCCCTTTTGCCCCTGGAAATGGCCCAGCAGGAGGAGCCGAGGAGCCCAGAGGCCTGTCCCTTGGAAGTCGGAGTCTGAGCCTCGGTCAGACTGTCTGGAACCTGGGGTCCCTGGGGCAGAGCCCTGTTTTGGGCTGCGGGGCTGGCAGGCAACATCCTTGAAGGGGAAACTGCACCTGTCAGTCAGACCCGGATGTGGGAGGGGCCCTGGATCATGAACATCAGGTGTAGGCAACACTCGGTGGAAATGCGACTCTGTTATTAGGAGGACTTGCAACTGGGGCCACGGGGCTGCTGGCTGTGGTCCCCGGGGCTCTCCCTTGGCTATGCTGAGGGGAGTTGATTAGGGCACTCATGATGGACTGCAAAGGTGTGTCCCGAGCCCAGAGAGTGTGGCCTGAGAGGTAGGGGGTGTCCAACAGTCTTGTCTCTGGGTCACCCCAGCCTGCTCACCCTACTGGATTCTAGCTTCCCGTGGACTGGTGGCCGGGTGCTGTGTGAGCGTCTCTATGGATATCCCTGCCCACCCAGGCCAGCCAGAGAATGACCAAGAGCCCAGTGAGCCTGTATCCCTGGGCTCGACACCAATCTCCAGAGTCTTATCCTCCAGAAGTCCCCAAGGGCAAGTAAGTGGGTTTCAAGGGCCCAAACTCTTGAGAGTCCCTTTGACAGCAAGAAGATCCAACCAGTCAGTCCTAAAAGAAATCAGCCCTAAATATTCATTGGAGGGACTGATGCTGGAGCTGAGGCTCCAATACTTTGACCACCTTATGCAAAGAGCTGACTCACTGGAAAAGACCCTGATGCTGGAAAAGATTAAGGGCAGGAGGAGAAGGGAGCAATAGAGAATGAGATGGTTGGATGGCATCATTAATTCAGTGGACATGAGTTGGAGCAAGCTCCGGGAGATGGTGAAGGACAGGGAAGCCCGGCATCCATGGGCGACTGAACAACAATAAGGCAGATGGGTAAGATCTGTTTATAAGGGTTAGACCCATTCAGGTAATTCAACACGAACAATTGTTAGGGCCCCTGTGAGCTCAAAGCCACAGGGAGGGGACAGTAGGGAGGTGACAGCAGTTGACTGTGTCTTTGCCCCAGCTGCCCTGCTCTCCCCCTGAGCAGCTCTGACACCATCAGGGGGACACACGGTGGGGCTCAGTGCTTCCCAACACCGGAGCAGACACAGGACACTTCTGCTCCCTCTGCCCCCAGCCTCTGACTCTGGTCTGTTTGCAGAGGAAGGGGAAAGGAAAACCCCAAATCTCCCCCCTACCCCTCACAGAACTAGAGAGTAGGGTCCTGCCAGGGTCCCTTGCGCCTCCCAGAAGACAGTCCTGATGCCATTTCTTCTCTCGGTCTCTTTGTTTATCTCTCTGTCTCTGTGTCTCTCATTGTCTCTGACTCTCTTCCTCTCTCTCTCTCTCCATCTCTCTTTCTTTCTCTAACTCTGTCTTCTCTGTCCTATTTCTCTCTCTGTCTCTCTTTCTCCCTGTCTCTCTCTATCTCTCTGTCTCTGTTTTTCTGTTTCTTTCTTGTAGATTTAGTCACAGAGCTGACAAGGTCAAGGGTGATCATTAAAAGCCCATCATCTCAGAAGAGCCGCTTTTGCATCCAAGCAGGGTTTTGAAATTGCACAAGGTCAGTGCATTAACTCTGCAATCAAAGGCGGCTGGAAGCTCCCAGGCCCCTGCTGCTGCCTCTGCAGTGAAGATGATCCCAACTCTCCTATCACAGGGTCACCTGGAGGAGCTGCTTCTGTTTAGACCCGGCAAACCTCTGTCTGGAACACTGTCATAGGAGAGAGTTACTCTTAGTGTCTTTTCATCACTTAGATCCACTCTTTTGCTCCTAGGTGACCGTTGTCATTTCTGTGGATGGAGGCTGCCTCTCTGCCAGGATTTTACCAGGAAGTGTAATCGTGAAAACCTTAGGAGGACTCAGCTGAGACACCCACCCTCATAGCAGAGGTGCTGGGTGACCCCCGGCAGGCCCCTGGAGACAGAGGTGGCTCCCCAGCCCAGGGACTGGGTTTTCACAAGGACAGTGTCTGTCTGCATCTCCCTCACTACGCTGATTTCCCTTCTATAGCTTGCTGTCCAGACTCTGACACCTCACCACCTGCTGGGCATGATCAGGGGCCCCACAGTTCAGTGGCACCCCCAGCCCCATCCATCCAACCTCCTTGTCAGGGGCAGGGACTTCCCCACTGCCCCCAGAACCATCATCCCTCTGCTGCCCAGGCCCTGCCCTCCATTCTGGGGTCCACAGGCTCTCAGGACCACAGGACATGGACAGTCCACGTGGGGTGATTTATGGGGACTGGGGAAGGCCTCAGCACCCAGAGAAGCATCCCTCAGCTGGTGACCAGTGGGGGACTCTGAGCCTACTGCTGGTAACAGGCCCAGGGCTGTTGATAGAAGGGAGATCGCATGGCCCCTCAGCCCAGATGATGTGCAGGGTCACCTGAATGAGACCAGTTGCTGTCATTGACCCCACTCCCTGGGGCTCCATTGCTCCAGATGGGTGGTCTCACCCAGGCAGGGGCAGGGGGCCCTCACTGCTAGCTGGGCTCCTGAATGTTTAAACACCTCTCTGTCCTCCCTACGGGCTCAGATGGTAAAGAATCTGCCTGCAATGCAGGAGACCCATGTTTGATCCCAGGACTCGGAAGATCCCCTGGAGAAGAAAATGGCAACCCAACCCAGTATTCTTGCCTGGAGAATCCCATGGACAGAGGAGCCTGGCGAGCTACAGCCCATGTGGTTGCAAAGAGCCAGACACAACTGAGAGACTAACACTACTGCTGCTACTGAAGGTAGAAATCAGAATCATTAATTTTCCTAGTCTTTCTATTTTATAATGGACCACAGCTTCTGAAACCTCAGCCAAGGATTGGATGCCTTTATCCTCAGTTTCTATGGAAACACCCTCCCCTGTGGCCCCTGTGGTTTGTGGCTGGGGAGAGATGGGTGATGATGCAGGTCTGGGATCTGACTGCACAGGTCCACAGCTGCTTCTGCATAGCCAGCTCAGTTTCTTCACCGTAAATGCGGTAGCAGATCCAACATGACAGGTGTGTGAAGGCTGGAATGGAGTCATGCACCTGAATCAATGGGTCCATGAGTGTTGACTGTTGGCATCTTGGGCTGGAGTGAGGGTGCTGGTGGATAAGGAGGGATGGGGAACCACTTTAAAAGAAGCTGTTAGAGGACATCATCATTGATGGGAGCAAACAGTAGGAAGAGGCTGGGATGGGGCCAGTGTGGGGGCTCAGCCCTGGCTTGTCACCAGATGCCTGACTTCTGGACCTGCCATCTTACCCCACTGACCACATGTCTGGAAAATGAGTGTCTGGGGAGCTAATGCAGGAGCTGACTGCTCTGGAGGGGCTGAGGAGTAACCCAGAACACTCTCCTTCTGTCCGATCTGCCGAGGACCTGTGCTATGCAGTGATTCTGTCTCAACTGGTCCCATAGTTTCAGGCATTCTGGGAGCCCAAGAAAGGAGCTGTGGACTCTGGTGGAGAGGGAACTTCCTCCATCTGTCCGTAGAGGCGAATGCATGGGACTCACAGCCCCGCTGGCACCAGAACATCCTGCGAACTCTCCCGGGCATTGCAGGTCGGAGAAGAGACCAGCCACAGGGTACTAGGGTACCCTGGTACCACAGGGTACCAGGACAGGGGTGCCCCAGCCAGTCCCCAGGTCCTTACCTGGAGCTGGCTAGAAATGTATATCCAGGCCCACCCAGGCCTGCTGAGTCAGACACTCTGGGTGGCCAGAGTCTGTTCCCACCTGCCTCCTGGATGTTCCATGGCAGCAACATGGAGAAGCCACAGCAGGCTGCCCAGAGCCCCTGGGAACTGCCCTAGGCTGAGGGTCATTGTCACCCCATTAGATCCTCCTTCCAGGAGTTCCCCCAGGAAGGTGCATGCTGACCCTATGTGTAGTCAAGGAGCAGGACAAGCCTGCCCGGATGCAGTCCGCCCCCTATGTGGTCCCTCCATGCAGAGCCCATCTCACTCGCTAGCCCAGCTGATGGGCCTTCCCAGCTGGTAGACAGTAAGGAGGAAGCCTGCTCCCCATAGCATCACCACGCAGGGCTGGAGACGTCCATGTGGACTGAGCTGTTCTCAGGGCATTGGATTTCACTGTGTTTCCTGCACTTTATGTGGCCAAACATAGAATTCTGGGGAGTCTTGAATGGCTGCCCAGGTGGGGATGGCCCTGGGGTGAGAGCAGGCTCTAGATCAGAGAGAACCAAGTGGGGAGGGTCAAGGTGCCCACCCAGCCCAGGAATTCCAGCACACATGGAAAGAGGCAGGGTTTGGACACCTTGGATACAAGATGCAGAGAATGAGATCAGGGCATCGTTGAGAAAAAGTCCTCATCAGAGCAAGGAGGGAGTGTTCAGCGTGTCACAGGCCATCCCTCTCAAGCCAGACCCTCAATGACTCTCCTTGGCTCCTCCTCTTCAGCCCCACAACTTAGCCCCTTTTTGTAGGTTTTTCCAAATCTTTGGTCTATGGTACAGGAAAGGCAGTGGTACTGAAAGAACCAGAAGCCTCAGGGAGGCATGTTCATGGCACAGGCATCTTTTTGCCCCTCCTTACCCCAAGCTCCACAATGGGGCTGTCACCCTGAGCACATGTCCTTCCTGCCCATCAGTAAACATAGATATTGCCTTAGCATTTTCCTATTTCCTGCATGTACATAAACAGCAATTGCTTTTGTGTTTATTTCAGGGAAAGTCATAGCAATCCCATCTGCTGTGTTCCAAACCAACAGGCTGCTGTGGGGCTGGCTGAATAGTGAAGGTTGCATTCTCTCTGGAATCAGAAAGCTGAGAAATGCTCATTCTCCCAGGAGCAGCCAGCCCCACCCCCCAACCCACAAGCACACAGCAGCTCTGAGCTGTCCAGGCTGTGAGAGGCCACCTGCAGCTGGGACCAGTCCTTCACGTGAGGAGCAAGGTGCCTCGGTTTCCCCCAGACACACTGTGCACGCAGGCTTGGAGGTTTCTGTGGGCTGAATGTTTGTGTCCCTCAAATTCACACTCACCAAGGTGATGGTGTCAGAAGGCAGGACCTTCAGGAGGTGACTAGGATTCGATGAGGTCAAGAGGGTGTCACCCTTGTGAATGGGATGAGTGCCCTTCAGACTCTCAGGAGAACTGGCTTCCTCCCTCTGCTCTCCTTCCCGTGAGATGACAAGAAGCTAGCTGTCTGCAACCCTGACCCTGGGGCACCCTGATCTCAGAGTCCCAGCCTCTGTAACAGTGAGAAGTAGACTTCTATTGTTTATAAGCCACCCAGTCTATGGTACTCTGCTACAGCAGCCTGAATGATTAAGACAGAAGGCTTGTCTATGTTTTTGTTGTGATGAGAAATCAACAGAAGAACACACAGAGACAGGTATTAAGATGTATTACACATTACATCCATTCTTGCAGCAGAGAAAAATATGGAATGGCAGCAATATTCATTAGTTAGGAAGGAAATAGGCAAAATTAATCTGTAATCATTAATCCCAAAGGCACACAGAGGAACAATATGGAGTGGTTTTAAAACATAACAGTTGATCTTTGCATATTATGAGGGGCCCCTCTCCAAGGTGTGTTGTTAACTGAGAACAAAAGCAACCAGGCCAGTTGGTGCTCTTAATAGTGCAAGACTGAGGAGGATGGTGATGGCCCGGCAGGCTGGCGCCAAAGCCCGTGCCACTGAGGTCATACTCTACTGCTGGTGGGCTGGGCTGGGATTGATGACCTGTTGGTTATAAATATTACCTTCAGGCGTACAAATGCATGTGAATGCACAGAAAACAATGCCAGATGCCACACACCAAATGGCTCAGACCAGTTACCTCCGGGGATCATCTGGAGAAGGGCGAGAGTGGTGACCACAAGGGACACTGGGCACATCTGTAACGACTGGTCTTTCCGTAAGGGAAGTGTGTTCATCTATTGCTGTGTGCTCTGCCTCTCTGTACCCAAGGGTGAGCTCTTCAGCCATACCAGGCCTTGGTTTTCTTGTATATAAAGTAGGGATATTAATAGAACTACAGGGAGGGTATCAGATCAGGCTGTGGGTACAGCCCTAGCAGGAAAGCTCAGTGCATCCTCCATGGTACATCCTCTATGGTGCATCCTCCATGGTGCAGCCTCCATAGAGCATCTTTCATGGTACATCCTTCATGGTGCATCCTCTGTGGTACGTCCTCCATGGAGCATCCTCCGTGGCACATCCTCCATAGTACGTCCTCTATGGTACATTCTCCATGGTATATCCTTTATGGTATCTGTGGTACATCCTCTATGCTGCATCCTGCATGGTGCATCATCCATGGTACATTCTCCATGGTACATCCTCTATGGTGCATCCTGCATGGTATATCCTTCATGATACATACTCCATGGTGCAGCCTCCATGGTACATCCTCTATGGTACATTCTCCATGGTACATCCTTTATGCTGCAACCTGCATGGTGCATCATCCATGGTACATTCTCCATGGTACATCCTCTATGGTGCATCCTGCATGATACATCCTCCATGGTACATGCTCCGTGGTGCAGCCTCCTTGGAGCATTCTCTATGGTACATCCTCTATGGTGCATTCTCCATGGTACATCCTCTATGGTACATTCTCCATGGTACATCCTTTATGCTGCATCGTGCATGGTTCATCACCCATGGTACATTCTCCATGGTACATCCTCTATGGTGCATCCTGCATGATACATCCTCCATGGTACATGTTCCATGGTGCAGCCTCCTTGGAGCATTCTCTATGGTACATCCTCTGTGGTGCATTCTCCATGGTACATCTCCCATGGTACGTCCTCCATGGTGCAGCCTACATGATTCCTCTTTGGGACTTCATTATGTGGATTGGAGTTTGGTAACAGCTACTTCTGCAGGATCCTCTCTGTCCTGCTTCTTGTCAGAGGCTGCTGGGAGATAACCCACCTGCGTTCTCTGCCTTGTGATCAGAAGCCTCAGAGGGTATGTCTGCTGCAGGGCTGGTGGGTCAGGGAGCCCCTAACCTCACTTTAGGAAAATGGGACCCCATTAGATGGGTGTGCCCCCTCATTAAACTGTGATGTCCCAACTCCAGACTGTTCTTCTCTGCTCAGTCAGATGACTCTGAGGCTGAGCCCACAAATCCCAGTTCTGCAGGGTCAGCTGCTCTCTGTGAGGTCCTGCCATTAAGGGGCACTGAGTGGAGAGAGGACTTGCAACATACTGATTGCTTCCTGCTGCTCTGAGCATGGCCCTGGCAGTGGCACTTCTTGCCGCCATGGATGTGGTTCCAGGTTCCTGATTCCCTGAGCCTCAGTCCTCCCACAACCAGCATCACTGTTTTCGCTCCAAGATACCATTACCTGTCATGCAGTTCCCTCCCCAAAGGTATGGATCTCTTCTCCCCTCCATGTCCAGCTGGAACCCAGGGATGGGGGCCACAGAGCAGGAAAAAAGTGCCCAGAAAGATATGGAGAGAGCTGTGTTGGCTCCCTGTAGCAAAATGTGGAGGGAGACAGGAGGGAGTGGGTGTCTCACAGGGCTGGAGGGGTCTCTGAGCTGTGAGGACTCCACAGTGAACCAAAGGAGGAGGTGGGTACTCAGAATCCTTTAGTAGAGGAGTTGGGCAGAGTTACCCCAGGCTGAGCGCAAGTCATCCCTGTGTCCCAAGAGAGGCACTGAAACTGCAGGTGGACCTCCAGATCTGAGTTCCAGGGAGCAGGATAAAGGGTGACCCTGGAGAAACCTCCCTGGACTGATGAGCGAGGCTGGGGTCAGAGGGGCTGGCCCATGCTGTCTTCCATATAAATGCTCCCACCATGGCCAGCTTCCAAGTACACTAGGAAGTCATAGTGTTTTGCCAAAAGTTTTACTTTTATTTTAGGTTCAAAGGATTCTTTAACAAAAGAAACTGCTTGCACACAATAAACAATTTCAATATTTAATAGAGATTATTAATTAATTATTAGTTAATTTCAATATATAATCATTAAAAAAGAGAAATAGAAACAATAAAGAATATTAACAGCACATGTATGCATGCTAAGTTGCTTCAACTGTGTCTGAATGACTGACTCTTTGCCACCGTATGGACTGTAGCCCACCAGGCTCCTCTGTCCATTGGATTCTCCAGGCAAGAATACTGGAGTGGGTTGCCATACCCTCCTCCAAGAGCACCTTCCTGACCCAGGGATCGAACCGCATCTCTCATGTCTCCTGCATTGGCAGGTGGTTTTTGTTTTTTTTTTTTTTTTAACCACTAGTGCCACCTGGGAAGTCCATGTAACAGCACATATATTATCAAATTGGGCCAACCAACATTCAGACTTAAATAATGCTGGGAAGTCCCTTGTTAACAACAATCTGGAGACTCAATTGGGAAAGCATCCTGGGCGGTGCATCCACCTCATGGGTGAGACTGTAAATTGCAGTTTTGGAGGGCTTCCACTTATAACTCCGGGCAACAAATGGGTATCATCTTCAATTTGCATGCAAAAGTGCGGCGCTGGTTTTCCTTTAACTTTTACAAGGCTGTTTGTTTCACTTTGTGTGTTCCAAGATTTTCTGGACCCTAGGGGGCTGGCCAGGCCTTCAGGGGCTCAAGAAAATTCAAGACCCACTCTCTGTCTTATCTAAGGTACTGCTTGATTTGCTGGTAACAACTGGTGTGTTTGCAAGCAGGCACGTAGTCCAGGCAGGGCCAGAAGTCAGTCAGAACCTGGCTCTCCCACTTCTGAAGTCTGAGAAAGATGACTTTCATTTTAATCTCCCAAAGACCCAGTTGGAAGGAGATACCCAGTGGCTGACATGTTCAGGATTCCTGCTGTTAGTGGGCCTGAGCTGGATCACAGTAAATGGCAGTAAAAGAACTAGGAATAATGTTTTATGAGTAACCATTCCTTCTGCCTTCTGGTACTTAATTGTAAGTTTATACAACTTAATTTTTACTAATGGCTGTGTCTAACAGTTGAATCACAAACTTCCTGAAAATATGACCAAGCACTCCTGCAGGCCTGTGCTTACTGAGTCCAGGGCATGAATGCCGAGGACCCTTGGAGGACACATGCTTCCTCCCTTCCTGTGCGGACAAATAGCCTTGGCCTTAAGGGTTGCCTTACCCCCAGCTCCCTGGCACTCCATAAACCCCAGAATTCTCCCTGGGGACTCAGGGAGTGCCAAAGAGGCTAAGATTTGGGGTGTGCCCCTTTGGGAGAATAGAGGACAGATAGAAATTAAATTCATGTGTCAAACCTCAAAGGAAGTGCTGTTTAAGACACACCTGGGATTTAGCACTGAGATACCTGCTAAGAAAAAAGACAAACAGGGACTTCCCCAGTGGTCCAGGGGTTAAGAATTCACCTTGCAATTTAGGGGGCACAGGTTCAATCCCTAGTGAAGGAACTAGGATCCCCTAGAGCCACTAAGCCCATACATCACAACTCCTGAGCCCACGCACCATAACTAGAGTCCGTGTATAACCACTAAGGATCCCACATGATGCAGTGAAGATCCCACATGCCGCCTCTAAGACCCAACGCAGCCAAATAAATAAATAAAAATAAATAAATATACCACTATTTGTTTTTTAAAGAAAAGGCTAACAAAGACTTACTTGATGTGGAAGTCCATGGTGAAAACCATCACCGAGGCTACATGTTTAGTGACTTTTCAGCTGTTCACATCCACTCACCTCAGCCTGGGGTCAGGATGCATCACCTGTATCTCCCAGGTGTGTCCAAGGGCCCCTTCTCTTCTCAGTCAGGCTACTGGCAGGAGGTCTGGTCACCATCCACGAAATCAGTGTTTTCTGGGAGTGTGTGATTCGCTGCTAAATTCATGCATGCTTCCTGGATTATTTTTCTCACCCACATGCTTAGACCAGCAAGGGCATGTGCAGTGGGCTTTTTATAAGAAAACACTTCCAATGATGTTCTGAGAACACTTCTGCCCTTCACTACAGCTGAAGCCAAAGGAGGGGATTCTATCATCACTCTGATGTGTTTAAGTGTGTGCTCAGCTGCTCAGTCATGTCCAACTCTTTGCAGATATATGAGTGAAATGACCCAAAATGGGCCCATCGGGGCTGCCAGAGGACAGGAGAATCAGGCAGGGAACATCCTCCCACTTTGCAAGACAACCACGTGCCACATGTGTCTGAGCTTCATGGGGGATCCTCTGACTCCAGATTTCTTCCTCTGACGACTCAGCCAGGGCCCTGCTAGCAATACAGTGCAGACTGAAAAAGGTACTTGCTCTAGGGGACATCTCCCTCCTGCAGCCTCTTGTCTTCTGCCCCCTCCTACCTCCTCCTGGCCCCTTGTGCCTCCTCCTGTCTCCTATCCCCTCTCCCTTCCGGGCATCTTGAGCAGGGCACAACCCGCACCACAGTTTCTCCTAAATGTACAACCACACAGCTCCACCAGTGAGAAAACGGAGCCGTGGTGGGAGGGGAGAAGCTTCTCCCTCCCTCCACCCACCCTGCCCTGGGGATTCCTACAAAGGGCACCCTCCTCCCAGCCAGACTGACTGGCTGCAGGTACTCTTGGGCTTTCCAGGATCTAAGAAGCCCCGAGCTCCCCAGGGAACCCCTGCCAGGGCTCATTACGGAAACATGATTCTGCTGGTCCGGTCACACATCAAACATTTAAGGCAGGCACTGCAGACTGGTGGCCTGGGGTGTGCTTTAATTGGTCTGCATGAAGCCAACTTGGAGAAATCAGGGCATTTAAAGTTAAAATGCCAGTTTCCAGCCTTTTAGCTTCTCTTTAAGCTCAGAAGGTCAGGCCCCACAGGCAGGCATCCCTCTGGGCAGCTGCCCCTTCTCTGTGCGTGGGAGCTCCGCAGCCCCCCAGCTTCCACCTCCTGGTTTCGTCATCCATCATGGTCTGGACGGCATCAAGGGTCAGAGGAAAGGAAGTCCAGGTCCTTCAGGAATCGCCTGTTTGGAGAAGGATACACAGTGTCAAGATTCAGAAAAGAGAAAGTTCAGTGCTAATGGACCGTTGACCCTACAGAGAGTAGTGTGGGTCACACCACATGTGTCTGAAGCTTCAGGGGGCCCCTCTGACCTCAGACTCTTCTTCTGATAACTCAGGCAGGGCCCTGCTAGCACCTCCAGTGTCCTCATATAGACCAGAAAAGTTACCTGCTCCAGGGCACACCTGGATACCTGGGGATCATCCTCCACAGCTCCTTCCTGCCCCTTCTGGGACCTCTGAGCAGTGTGCAACCAGCACCACCCAGCAGGGCAGCCCTGACTCAGGCCTTGGGAAACGGACTTGAAGCAGCTTTAGGGTTAAAATGAGTTTGCCCAGCACTTCCTTCTAGAAATTCATCCCATGTTTGTATGCCAAGATTTATGAGCACAGTAGTGCTGTTTATAATGGTGGAAACATTGGAGAGAATCGAAATGTTTAGAATAGGGGATGCATTATATAAATTATTGTACATTATTCTGATAGCGTTCCAAGCAGATTAAAATCACGCTGTAATGTGCACAAGGATATCTGAACAAAGACATTCATTATGTTGCTATTTGTGATAAAAGACAGAGATAAATGTCTGTTGATAGAGAATTGCTTAAATAAATTATGGGGCATCTATTCAAAGGACCCTCTGAAACCATGAAAAATAATGAGCACTGTGAATGTACTTATTTGAGGAATTCTATGGTATTAAAAGTACATATGTGTGTGCTAAGGTACATACATATGTGTGTATATGAATGTATGTGTGTACATGTATGTATGTGTGTACATGTGTATGCATGTCTGTATATGTTTATGAAGTGTGTATAGGTATATGTGTATGTTTATGTGTGTTTATGTGTGCTTATGGATGTGTGCATGTATGTGTACTTGTGTACATGCATATATATAAGTGTGTACATGTGTATGTGTGTTTATGCGTTGATGTGTTTGTGAGTGTGTCCAGGTGTATGTGTGTTTATGTATTTGTGTGTGTACTTGTGCATGTGTATGTATATGTCTACATGTACATGTGTGCACTTGCTCATGTTCAAACCATCTCTGGAAAGATTCTTAGAAACAGGATGACAGCAGCTGCGTTTGGTGAGGCCAACAGGAGATTGTGTGGTCAAAGTTAGAAAAGAAGAAACTTTTCCTCCCCACTGGATCCCATTTTATTCTCTACACTTTTTAACCCATGGACACATCTTATTCAAGATATAAAATGAAAGAAAAACTGGCAGCTGAATATACAGTCATTTTGCCACGGGGTGACTGTGTCTGAGCTGTGGCCAGAAATGTTCCGCCTGGCCCAGTGCCCCTCTGTGCTCATATCACCTCCACGCAGGGAGCAGTTTCAGGGGATCCAAGCTCCTGCAGCCACACACCCCCAACACCAA
This sequence comes from Cervus elaphus, assembly GCF_910594005.1. Classification (NCBI taxonomy): domain Eukaryota; kingdom Metazoa; phylum Chordata; class Mammalia; order Artiodactyla; family Cervidae; genus Cervus; species Cervus elaphus. The sequence continues at coordinate 26,556,801 of NC_057819.1, forward strand.
CCACACCCTACCTTTAAAGAAGCTTTTCGTTTCAGAGCAGCTCCAGGTTTACTGAAAATGTGTGATGATAACCCAGAGCCCTCCCCCCTCCGCCAACCCCGTACACGTCCCCCACTGCTCACCTCCCTCAGAACCACAGTGCATTTGTCCCGATTAACCAGCTGACACATTATTACACACTACAACTTTGCTCACATTTCCTCATTTTCCCCTAGGGTCCTTTTCTGTCCCAGGATCCTGTCCAGGGACCAAGCGACATGTAGTCACGTGTCCCCTTGGGTTTATTTCAGCTGTGCCGCTGCTCAGCCTCTCCCCGCTCCTGAGGACTCTGATGGCTTTGAGGAGCAGGGAGAGCCAGGGGACCTGGGAGGGACGGCTCTGTCTGGGTCCCAGCGGGCAGGGCCCCTCAGGGCCCCGAGGGAACAGCAGGAGCTCCTGGGGTCAGAGTGAGTCGAGGTGCTTAGATCCGTAGCCGAGAACCCTGGGCCTGGGCTCTGTGGCCCATGCGCTGTGTGGGGGCAGCCATTTCCCTCTGGTTGGGGGTGATGAACTGGACCAGGTAACAGGCAGAGCAGGCCCAGTACTGGTGCTGAGTAATTGGGAATAACTGGTGGGGGGATGTTATGAGAGATGCAGGACCACTACAGGGTCCACAGTGTGGGGGGAAGTTAAAGCCTATCATGGGCTGAACAGCGTTCTGCCAAATTTATACACTGAATCCCTGACCCCCAGGACCTCAGGTTGTGACTGTATTGGAGACATCGCCTTTAAATAGGTTATTGATGTAAAATGAGGTCAAGGGACTTCCCAGCTGGTCCAGTGTTAAGACTTTGCCTTCCACTGTGGGGGGTGCAAGTTTAATCTCTGGTTGGGGTACTGACATCAGCCAAAAAAACAAAACATAAAATGGAAGCAATGTTGTAACAAATTCAATAAAGACTTCTAAAATGATCCACATCAAAAAAAAAAAAATTCAAGGTAGAACGAAGTCATTGCAGTAGCGATGGTTTAGTTGCTAAGTCCTGTTCAACTCTTGCAACCCCATGGACCATAGCCTGCCTGACCCTATAGGACTGGGGTCCTTATAAGAAGAAGAGATGAAAACACAGACACGCAGGGATGACCATGTGAACACGGGGGAACAAGGCGAGGAGATAGCTGTCTACACACGAAGGAGAAAGGCCTCAGGGGGAACCAGCCCTGTGACACCTTATCTCCAGAACTACGAGATCATAAATTGCTATGAGAGCCGCCTGCTCTGTGGTACTTGTTGTGGTCGCCCCAGGACACTGATACAGACTCTGATGCTGCAGGGCACATGCCCGACCCCAGCCCTCCCCGTGTTCACACCCAGACCCCTCCTGGGAATGGGGGTGGAGCATGACCCTCACCCAAGTGACCTGATCACTGCCTGGGCGGAGGGGGGCAGTCACAGGGCAAGCGGGGAAGGCTGGACAGTGGGCCTACGGCCCCAGCGTCCTGGAGCTAGGGGACAGTTAGGCTGGGGCAGTGTTATATTTATATAACAAATATAAAATGTGTTATATTTTAACAAATATAAAATTGTTACTAATTTCAAGATGACAACCATAGAACATTAAACCTGAGTGTGGAGGAAGCCCCCGACCCGGGAACATAGCAGCACTGGGCGTCAGGAGAGTGAGAAACTTTCATTCTGAAGACACTGGGATCGGCAGATGGCATCCTGCAACGTGATCCTAGCAAGTGGAGAACTGGGGTTGTATCCCCACTTCACAGAGGAGAAAACTGAGGCTTCTGGCACAAGCCTGGAGCCTCAGGTTGTTGTTTAGTCACTCAGTTGTGTCCGACTCTTTGTGACCCGACAGACTGTAGCCCGCCAGGCTCCTCTGTCCATGGGATTTCCAGGCAAGAACACTAGAGTGGTTTGCCATTTCCCTCTCCAGGAGAGCTTCCTGACCCAGGGATCGAACCCGTCTCCTACATTGGCAGGCAGGTTCTTTACCACTGAGCCACCTGGGAAGCCCTGGGGCCTCAGGACTTGAAAGCACATCTGGCTCCCGAGCCAGGCTGTCGGGCTGGACTCTCCGTGTTGCGGACACTGAGAGCTCAGTGATTACAGGTGTTACTCCACCATCCTTCACGCCAGCCTGGCCATACAGGAGCTCCCGCATGCTGAGCTCTCCCCACCCCACCTTACGTGAGGGCTAGAATGTGGGGGGAGAGGCCCTCTGCTTCCTCAGGCAGCAAGTCCCTGGCAGGGGTGTCCACCCCACTTCAGCTCTCTTCGGAGAGAGACTTAACAAGTTTTGACACAAATGGACTTCCTCTTCCACTTTGGCATTGATTTCTCTCACTCTACAGGCTGAGATGGATCCTGGAGGCAGAGATGCAAAGATCAAGGTGGCACCAGCCTGTTCATCCAAGCAGCAGAGTAACATATGGAGCCCAAGGAAGTGGTGAGGGCAGGGACCAGACAGAACCACCCTGCTCACCCCCATCCTCTCAGCTCTCACCTCCAGCTCACTCCCATCCAGGAGTCTGCAGTGAACAGGATCGTCATCAGGAACCTCCAAGCACCCCTGGGGGGCGACTTCTGTGTATATGGGCACAGATGCCATCTCTCTCTGCACCGGAGAGCCATCCGTCATCTGAGGCTCCAGAGCTGCTGTGCCCACTCTTCTCCTGCTCAACCTCTCTGGGTTGGTCAGACTCTAGATAAGCCCCCAGAGTGTGTCTGTTGTGCACTTGAAAATCCATCATGTGCACGGGGTGGAAAAAAGGCTAAAACACTGCCTATTTTACACCTGAGTGACAAATTAAGTTTTCAGTCCTCAAGGACTGGATTGTGGAAGGATGACTCGGGATGCTGGGCTCCTGATAAAGCTTCATCTGCTCTGTCACTCAGGACCACATTTCCAGAGCTGGAGCTGTGCCCTTACTTCCTGGCAGTGAGCTTGCTGCAGTTTACTGCCCCAGGATTCCCACCAAAGCTGATCTGCTGTTGGTGATTTAGAGTCTGCAGAGACTGAGTCAGAAAGGTCCAAGGCGGCTTTCCCCCGACATCATGAACTGCTGCCCCTGGGTCTGCGCCTGTGCTCTGATAGGAGTAGGGGCATAAAGAAAAGCCAGGATCTCAGCTGGAGTTTGTGGGGAAGAGCCTCAGATTCAGGAGAGGAGGCCCCATGGTGTCCATATGCCGGGAGTTCCAGGAGGTGCTGGCAGAACTCCCACCTCTGGGGCAGGAGGACGTGAAGAGCACAGGCTGAGAGGTCGGGCAGACCTGAGCTAGACTCAACCTCACAGCCTCGGGACATGGGGCAATGACATCACCACTCAGACTCTCAGTTTGCCCCTCTGTGAAATGGGGACAGTCACGTTGGCATCACTGAGTTGTGAGATTAATGGATAATCCTGTTAAGGTAGCACAGACACACCACAGCCTCCATCAGCAAGAATTAATACAGTTTCTGTTATTAATGTTGCAGATGATACATTTGTTGTTGCATTATCTTGAAGCCCATCTGTGGATTCAGCCCACTTACACTGTCCCTTGAACCATGTCCCCCAGAGCACCCAGGACCATAGGTTCAGGTTGGAAGATCAGGAAGTTGGGGAGGAGGTGGAAGGTTGGTGACCAGGACATGGAACAAGATGACTCCCAGATGAATGTCCTTGGTTCCCATCTGAGGGTCACAGCTCACCCTGGGTCCCTGTGGGGTGTTAGCTGGGACTCATGTGGCTCCAGGAACCCTCGGCTTCCCCCAGAAGGCATGGCTGGTGGGTCTGTGACACTGTCACTCATGCCGTGGGTCCAAGCACTCTGGCCCTCGATAAGCTCACCTCCCTCTCCCCTGGCAGCCTTTACCCAGCCTCCCCTCCCTAGGACCCCAAGCCCTGCACCTGTCGGCCCAGAGGGCCTGGCAGGGCTGATCTGGACTCTGGTTTCCCTGTGCAGCCATCACAGGTCAGAGACCAGACAAGTTGGGGGTGCGGCCTCACTCCTCAAGTCACTCTTTAGCGTCTTTTGATAAAACCCACCCATGGAGTGTGTGTACTTGTGTCAGTGTCTGTGTGTGTGTGTGTGCGCGCACACACCTGCTATTGTTGCCAGAATATCCCAATTTGAGTGTTTTTGTTTATCCTACCAGTAATAATAACAACACGCATGTAGGTAACTTTTACTATCTGCCAGACTCTTGTCTGTTCTAGGATAGATGAGCTGACAGATGACAGATTCACTGAATCATTTCAACAAACTTCACGTTATAGAAGCATTGTTCACAAAAGAATAAAGAAGCAAGCAAACGACGGTATAGGATGGATACAGTCCAGGACGTGTGGATTCTGCCCAGCAAGGAAAGTGAATGAAGGAGCTACCAAGGGACCCTTTAACACAGATGATGCTCAAAAGCTCAAGTTGAACACAATAAAAAAAAACCCACAGGGGATCAAGGGCTGGACATTTGCAGCCTGTGAATATCCTGAGTGATCACAGTCACCTCTGTTGTGAAGGATGCATGAAGGGGGTTAAAGCAGAAACAAATGCAAGATGGGAGGAGACAGGATGGAGGAGATGGTCCCTGGGAGGAAGGGGGAAGAAGGCTGGGAGAGACTCAGGGCTGCTGTAGTCCTGATGATGCTCCATGTGTGAACTGCTTAGTGCCAGCGGCCGACCACAGGGAGCATACAAACGTAATTCACACCTTCAGCCCTGGTCCCTCCTTCCTCTTCCCCTGCCCATGGCCACAGAGGCAGCAGTGATGGCAGATGGGAGCCGTGGAGCTCCGGCTCCTTCCTGATCCCACCTGTGACCTAGTCTTTTCTCTGTCCTCTCATGGCGGGTCATGCATGGTCAGAGTCCTGCGTTCAAAGTGGCTTTAGGCTCTGACTCCCTGGGGCAATTACGTTACTAAATGAACCTAAACTCATTAATCCCACCTGCACTGGCGTGGAGACTGCAGGGGTGGGGGTTGCTATGGCACCGTCACCATGGTACCCAGTGACCTACATCAACTGTGTGTCTGTGGAGGGGAGTACCCAGCATCAGTCAGCTGTGCAGGATGCCCGAGCAATGTGCCCCTCTGCCTCACCTCTGGCCCCTGATCCCCCTTCCTGGGGACACCCAGGGCCCTGACCTCCTCTCTACCTGTGCCCAGGGCCATGGGGCCAGGTGTGCACTGCAGGGTCTCACTCATCTCCTCTCCACAGACCCCACCTGGGGGGCTCCCATCTCTGTCTGTCCACACAGGAAAGCTGTGTGTGCCCCCAGGACCCCAGAGAGCTTCCCTGGGGGAGCAGAGAGCAGAGGGAACCTCACATGGTTTTCCCACCAGCCCTCCCGAGCCTCATTTGCGTGAGGTCAGCCTGGTCCACTTGGTGTCCGCAGCCCCTGCCTCCGTCCCCCTGAGACCCTGCCCCCTCCCTCCAAGTCCTCCCTGGACAGGAAGCTGGTGTGGCTCTTCACTAGGGGGGAGCATGGGGAAGGGTGGTGGATGTTGAATCTAGCAGCCATGTGGTCATGTTCCCACCTCTGCTCTCTTTCTGCTTAGCCAGAATAGCCTGTCCACTCACCCTTCACCCTCCACCTGACCTGTCTTATCCTGGACTCTCAGCCTCACCTGGACTGCAGGATGCAGGAGGTCAGGCTTGGTTAGAGCCCACCTGGTCCACCCCGATGAGCAGGTGGGCAGTGAGCGTCCCCCAGAAAGTGCCTGCCTGAGGTCGGAAAAGGGGCTCTCAGCTCCTAGACCAGGGCTTTCTCTGTTCCTTCTGGACAGGTGCATGTGTACACATGTGTGCACAGCATTTTTGAGCATGCACAAGCGTATGTATATGTGTGTATATGTGTACCCGCCCAGCATCTCCTCAGGAACCCCATCTGTGTTTTCAGTCCACTCACTCAAGGGGGCAGAGCCCATCTTTACACTCAGCAGGAGGCATGTCATTCAACACCTGGTGAATGGGGACAGTTCATTTCTTGGGCACAGGAAACACTCCATAGGGAAGCTGGATCTTGGTGTCCCGTTGTCTGCTGGTACCCTCAGGAAAGTGGCATCTGGGACATACAAGCATGAAGGCACTGGGTGCCCCCTGGTGTGATCACAGAAAAGATGGTAGCTGCCTGGTAATGTCAGGAGAGTCACAAAGACAGACAGACAGACAGAGATCCTAATAGCAGGGGAAAACTCAAGGTCCAGCTGTGCCCAGTACCTTTACCCCATGAATTGCCCTTATATATAAGCCTTCAAATTCCTTTGCTCTGTTTGATTTGTGCGGGCCTCCCTGGCGGCTCAGACGGTGAAGAATCTGCCTGCAATGCACAAGACCTGGGTTCGATCCCTGGGTTGGGAAGACCCCCGGAGAAGGGAATGGCAACCCACTCCAGTATCCTTGCCTGGAGAATCCCATGGACAGAGGAACCTGGTGGGCTACAGTCCCTGGGGCTGCAAAGAGTAAGACATGACTGAGCCCTTATACGTAAGCCTTCAAATTCCTCTGTTCTTTTTAACTTAAACTGTATTAACTTTGATTGCTCTCTTTTAGGCTTTATTTTGTTTGGTCAACCAGGGATCAAAATTGTGCCCCCTGCAGTGGAAACGTGGAGTCTTGACCACCTCATTGCCAGGGAAGTCCCTGACTGGTCTCTTTTAATACTTAGGGAAGCTGCTGTTTATCACAGGTAGCCCGCCCGGTGCTCTGTAATGACCTAGAGGGGTGGAAAGTGGAGGCGGGGGAAGGGGGTGGGCAGGGAGGCTTAAGAGGGAGGGAATATATATATATATATAATTATGACTGACTCACGTTGTTGTATGGCAGAAACCAACACAACAGTGTAAAGCAATTTTCCTCCAATTAAAAAAGAAAATTACTTTGTGAAGCTGTTAAGCACGTCCAAGCCTTATCAGATTAACCGCATAAGAGACTAGTGAATTCTGTTCTCCCACAAGTGGCTTTGGCTTAGGTGATGCGAATGGGAAAAGCCATCTGCTCCTCTGCCCCGTCCCGGCTTCCGCTCTGTGACCCAGACCCCAGACTCCATCTCACTTTCCTGAATCTCCCAAAGACACCAGCTAAGCCCGGGAAGGGCCAAAGCTGAAAGGGAGCAGAACTGGCTTCAACCAAGTCCTCCTGAGTCAGATGCCCCTTTCCTGGGGTCTCTGTTTACTTTCTGACCTTTCTGTCATCTTTTTTAAGGACACACATGGTTCCCGAGGATGCAGAACCAGGGTCTGAGTGATGACAATAATAACCTGGCTGTAGGAGCCCCTGCAGGGTGCACACCCCCCCACCCCAAATGGCACTTTGTTTGCAGCCTCTCTCTCAGGGGGGCCACAGTTGGTCCCCCTGGGAACCTGTCCCTCGTCTGAGCTTGCAAATCCGTGAGAAGGCTGACTTGCGGTGTCCAGAGGGTGGGGAGGGCCCGACTCCAGGGCCAGCTGAGGGGTGATGGGAACAGGATCTGGTGGAAGAGTGACATCAGAGGGGGGAGGGACCCCAGAGAGGGGAGGGGCCCGCGGGGGTGTGGGGACAGGGAGGGCTTTTCCTCCTTGCTTTGGCCTCAGCTCCTCCTTCCCGGCTCAGATAAAACTGTGTTCTTGTTCAATGTTAACAGTGGTCAAGTGTCCAGAGGTTTCGGTCACAAGTCACAGGATCGCATCTCACACTAGCTGAGTTCAGAGAGCGAGCGCTGTCTCCTGTAACTGACAAGGTCCCAGGCAGAGCGGCCTCGGGGTGACCGAGCTCGGACAGCAGCCTGAGGTCGCCCCTCCCTCTGCTCACAGGCCGTCTCCCCAGACCTGAGCGGGTGCGGCCACTGAGCGCAGGCAGGCATCCCGGCAGCTTCCAGCCCCGGAGAGAGCAGGCCCTCTGTGTGACCAGAGTCCCAGCAGACATCCGCAGACAGTGTCTCACCTCTCTGACTCGGGGCCTGTGTCCAGCCCTGAACCGAAGGCGGCGGCCAGGGTATGAGATGTGCATGTGGCCAGGCCTGGGCCCCTGAGAGTGGGTGAGGGTCACGGGATGTCCAAGGAGTCTCCCGGAGGTCAGCCAGGGGAGAGCGTCCAAACAGGAGCAGCCTCGGAGCCCAGCCTTCCTATGGGCTCTCTCTGCTCCCATGAGCTGGCTGGGTGTCAGGAGCTGTGGGGTCACCTGCAGAGCAGTCCTGGGCCCCTGAGCCATGGTCTACCCGAGGGGTGGGGCAGAGAGGAGATGGGGCAGCTGGGCAGAGGGGCTAGGGAGGTCCCGGCATCCAGAACCACCTTTGAAGCAGCTCCTTGGGTACCCACGTGTGGATTTTAGTTCCAGAAATGGCGCATCCACCAGGGGGTGAGCCTCACCATGGAGGGAGCCCAGGCACGGAGGGCCCTTCCCTGAGGCTGCTCGGTCTACTCACAGAACGACTCCTCCAGGACCTGCTCACACGAGCTCTGCTCTTTATGACTTTAATCCAACACAGCTCCTTAATTGTGGGTGATCATTACCAGGGAAAAGCACGGCAGGGAAATTACCGGATGGGGAGTTTCTGCAGAGTGATTTGCAAACCAAGAATGGACACGGTCATAAGACAAATACGTGTTCCAATTTCAAAGTGAGTTTGAGAAAGAGCTGCAGAGGCAGGTGCTAATGGGAGCGTGCAACCTGGTAGTTTCTCCATCAAAGAGGGAGAATCTGAAGGGTAGAGGGGTGCACGTATGAATGGTGCCCCCTACAGGTGTGCAGGGCACAGTGGCTGTGCTGCCCCTGGGGAAGGATGGGCTGGGTTCCAGCTCTTTAAGGTCCTGGTGACAGCCCTCCTGGGACGGCAGACTCCATCTGGGCTCTTAGTGCAATTGGACCACCCAGGACCTGGCTGTGAGGGGACATGGGCCCTGCCCAGACCCTTGTGCTAAAATAACCATTGAGGGACATCAAACGCCATCGATGCATCTTAGTCTAAATGGTCAGGCCAGTTCCAGGTTGCTGACTTTTTAGCATCTCTGCATAATTGCCTGGCAATGGAAGAGCACAGCTCTAGCCAGATGTAAGGGCTCTCCTGTCTCCAAGTGACAGTGGACAGAGGATGTGTCCCCCAGCTCTGCTCTCCCCTGGTTGAGGGCCCAGCAAGTGAAGGGAGAGCCGGCAGCTCAGACCTGATCGTGGCCTGGACCAGGGGAGCAAGGGAGGCTAAGAAGCTCCTGCAGGGGGGCCCAGGTGAGCCGGGCTCCTGTGTGAGGGATGGGAAAGGTCTGCGGCAGGTGGCAGAGGAGATGATAGAGCCTTGCTGGCACGGGAGGAGACGGAAGGCTCCCGGGTCAGGGGGCAGGAAGAGAGCTCCCAAAGGTGACCTTGACAGACCCTGTGTTAGTCACTCGGTCATGTCCGACTCTTTGCGACCCCATGAAGTGTAGCCCGCCAGTCTCCTCTGTCCATGGAATTCTCCAGGCAAGAATCCTGGAGTGGGCTGCCATTCCCTTCTCCAGGGGATCCTCTTGACACAGGGATCAAACCATCGAACCCTGGTCTCCTGCATTGCAGGCAGATTCCTCCCCATCTGAGCCACCAGGAGAGTCCCTGAGAGGACATCAGAGATGGGGCTGTCCCCACCAGTGAGCAGACAGAACGATACACATGCAAGAAAGTGAACAGAAATACACGGGAGGGGAAGCAAGGTGACGGGGTGGTGGGTGTGCAGGGCAGAGCCTGGGTCAGGACAGAGCCCCTGAGGGATGATGGCTCTTGGCAGATGCCTGGGAGAAGAGAGGGAGTCAGGTAAGGATGGGAGAAGGGCTGTCCTGGGAGTGGGCATGGTAGGTGCGAGGCCCTGAGGTGGGGGCTGCATAGAGAGAAGGGAGGGGCATGGGGAAGTAAACCAGGGGTGTCAGAGGGGCCTTTGTTTGACTTTGGAGACAAGCTCCAAATTGAATTTGTCCCGGCATATCAGAAAACCACTGGAGGGCTTGGACTGAGGAAGTGACATGATCTGTTTGTCTTTAAAACCACCCCCTCACCAGCTCATGCCTTTTCCTGCCAAACCTAGCACCAGTGGACTCGGGCACTTCTGCCGGCCCTTCTAGGCTCTGGAGTCTGGATGGGAAGAGGACATTCACCTCTGTCTGTCTCAGGACGTTTACTTAATCACATCCCTGGTAGCTGGGGTGGGGTAGAGGTTCCCACTCCCTCCTTCCATTCCACTATGCAGTGGGGTGGTCTTGGCAATTGTCTCTTTGATTAGCAGCTGATAATTCATTGAGATGGGATCCATGGAGTGCAGCCTCGTTAAGCCTGCTAATGAGAAGGGAGGTGCCTCCACACGCACCCGGCCCCTCATCAGCTCCGTCAGAGTCTTCATAGCACCACGACTGCCCTGATGCTATGCCCTTCATAACAGCATGATCAGCCTCAGATGCTGCTGGCCTCTTGTCCAAACAGGAGGGGCCCTAGGGTTCTGTGAGGCCAGGGAAGTGGGGTAGTAGGGAAGGAGTTGGGATTAAGGCCTCCTGGTGGCTGGACCCAGTAATCTCACTTCCAGTCTCTTTCCAGGGGATCTGGAGGGGCGGGAGGACCTGCTGGGATTTCTACATCAATATTTATCAGGGATATTGGTCTAGTTTCCTATACTATCTCTGTCTGCATTTGGGTAACAGGGTAGCACGGACCTCATTGAATGAGTTTGGAAGTGTTCTCTCCTCTTGAACTTTCTGAAAGAGTTTGAGAAGGATTGGTGTTAATCCTGAGCTATTTGAGAGAATTCACCAGTGAAGCCACTAGGTCCTGGGCTTTTCTCTGTTGGGTGGTTTGATTAATAAGTCAACCTCCTTACTCACTGTAGGTCTGATTTTCCATTTCTTCATGATTCAGTCTTGGTAGTTTGTATGTTTCTAGGAATTTATCTGGATTTTTCTCAGTTGTCAACTTAGTGGGTGTGATTGTTCAAGGAATCTCTTATGATTGCTTGTATTTCTGTGGTATTGGTTCTAATGTCTCCTGTTTCATTTCTGATTTTTTAGTCTTTTCCCTTTTTTTCTTTTAACTAAGGGTTTGTCAATTTTATTGATCCTTAAAAAATAACTTTAGTTTCATTTCTCTATCCTCTATTTTATTTATTTCTGGACTAACCTTTAATATCACTTCATGGATCACAGCCTTGTCATGATGAAGGGGCTTGCATAGCTCAGTGAAAAATAAGCCTTGCAATGCAGGGCCAAACAAGACGGACAGCTCGTAACAAAGAATTCTGACAAAACGCGGTCCACTGGAGAAGGGGATGGAAAACCACTCCTGTATTCTTGCCGCGAGAAAACCATAAACAGTGTGAAAAGGCAAAAAGATATGACATCAGAAGATGAGCCCCCCACAGTTTAGAAGGTATCCAACATGCTGCTGGGGGAGAGCAGAGGGCAATTACGGATAACTCCAGGAAGAATGAAGTGGCTGGGCCAAAGCAGAAATTACACTCAGTTGTGGATGTGTCTAGTGGTGAAAAATGCAAAGAAATAGAGGAAAATGATAGAATGGGAAAGACTAGAGATGTCCTCAAGAAAATTGGAGTTATCAAGGGAATACTTCATGCAAGGATGGGCATTAAAAAGGACAGAAACAGTAAAGACCAAACAGAAGCAGAAGAGATTAAGAATAGGTGGCAAGAATACACAGAAGAATTATACAAAAAAAGTTCTTTTTTTGTATAGTGACTACACTAGAGCCAAATGTCCCGGAGTGTTAAGTCAAGTGAGCCTTAGAAAGCATTTCTATGAACAAAGCTAGTGGAGGTGATGGGATTCCAGTTCACCTATTTAAAATCCTAAAAGATGATGCTGTTAAAGTGGTGCACTGAAAAGTGAAGGAAAATGTTAGTTGCTCAGTCACGTCCAACTCTTTGCAACCCTATGGACTGTAGCCCACCAGGCTCCTCTGTCCATAGGATTCTCCAGGCAAGAATACTGGAGTGGGTTGCCATTTCCTTCTCCAGGGGATCTTCCTTACCCAGGGATTGAACCCAGGTCTCCTGCATTACAGGCAGATTCTTTACTGTCTAGCTACCAGGGAAGCCCATTCAATACGTCAGCAAATTCGGAAAACTTAGCAATGGCCACAGGACTGGAAAAGGTCAGTTTTCATTCCAATCCCAAAGAAGAACAATGCCAAAGAAAGTTCAAACTACTATACAATTGCACTCATTTCACATGCTTGTTAAGATTATGCTCAAAATCCTTCAAGTTAAGCTTCAACAGTAGGAGAATCAAGAACTTCCAAATGTACAGGCTGGGTTTCAGCAAGGCAGAGGAACCAGAGATCAAATTGCCAACATTCGTTGAATCATAAAGACTTCTGTTTCATTGATTACACTAAAGCCTTTGATTGCATGGATCACAACAAACAGGAAAATTCTTAAAGAGTTGAAAATACCGGCCACCTTATTTGTATTCTGAGAAACCTGTATGCAGAGCAAGAAGCAACAGTTTAAAAGGCAGATGCAAAAAAAAAAAAAGAAGTAACATTTAGAACCAGACATCCAGCAACAGACTGGTTTAAAATAGGGAAAGAAGTACAACAAGGCTGTATATTTGTCACTCTGCTTATTTAACTTATACGCAGAGTACATCATGAGAAATGCAGGGCTGGATGAAGCACAAATTGGAATCAAGATTGCTGGGAGAAATATTAACAACCTCAGATATGTAGATGGTATCACTCTAATGGCAGAAAGTGAAGAGGATCTAAAGAACCTCTTGATGAGGGTGAAAGAGAAGAGTGAAAAAAGCTGGCTTAAAATTCAACACTCAAAATGCTAAGATCATGGCATCTGGTCCCATCACTTCATGGCAAATAGATGGGGAAACAATGGAAGCAGTGGCAGACTTTATTTTCTTTCCCCACCCCATCCCCACATCTAAACCACCGTGCAGACAGCATAGTAGATGCTGGGCACCTGCTTCTCTCCCGGGTCTGGGATTTGAGGACATGCCAGGCAGAGGGTGGCTACTGGGCCAGCCCCCAGTGCAGCTCTGGGCACTGAGTCTCTGACGAGCTTCCATGAAGACACCATGTCACAGGCGCTGGTGTGACCTGCAGGGAAGGAAGAGCATCCTGGGTGACAGCTCGGGGAGAGGACTCTGGACGCCTGTGCCTGACCCTCTGGACTTGGTGGAGACCCAGCCCCCGGTCTGCTCACCCCTCTCGATAACCACTCTCCAGGCCTCTTGTGACAGTAGTTTCCTCTGTGGCCAAACTCAGGGCGCCCTCCCCCCACTCTCCACTGTCTCCCGCCTTTGTAATCAGCGTCCTTATTGAATTTCTGTTTCCAAGTCCCTGCTGTGCCTTCCACCTCCCTCTCTGCCTGCCCAGCAGTCAGTCAGGAGCTGCCATTTCCCTACCAGAAAGATGTCCCCATCGGAGCCTTGCACCCCAGGAGACAGGGGGGCGAGTCCAGCTGGGACAGAAGACTTCCGATCGGCAGGTCTCTGCACTGACCCAGGGGCCGGGATTCCATTTAGCTCTGTGGCCGCCTGTCATTCCATCATCTCTGAGGAACAGACTACACAGCTCCTTCTGAGTCTCTGTCATCATTTCCCTTCACACACACACAGAATGTCCACGTGGCGCCTCACCTCCAACTCAGGAAGCAGGAGAGGTGCTCAAGAGGGGGTGGCCGCTGCATGCTCAGCCTGGGGAGTGAGGACAGGGCCCTGCAGGCAGGCAGACAGAAAGATAGATAGAAGGCCCTGGGACCCCCTGACTCCGCTTTCTACCAGCCGTCTGGGCCAGCAGTTCAGTCACCTGTTGGGATCCCTGTTTGCTCACCTCGGGGCTGGGGTGGTGCTGGCGTCTCCCTGTTTGTGAGCACTGTCCACTTCCACCATCCCTGGAGGCAGTCCCCCTCCTGCCTGGCTTGTAGACCTGGGGATGGCACTGTACTCCAACTCCTACTGCCAGGCCCCAGAGCGACCCCAGGGCCCAGGTTACAGGGATAAGGGATACCATCCAGGTTGGGTGTATGAAGCGGGACCCCAAGGTTTGGAACAATGGGACGGAGGGTCAGCAGAGTACATGTGAGTCCTGAGCTGGGAGTGGTCGTTGTGCTCCAGGAGGGGACAGGCTCCTTGGATGAGGACTCACAGGAGACAGAGAGGGTGTCTGATGCAGAGAGACCAGTGAATGATGTCCCTTGAACCCCAGTACCTGCTGACGGGAAGCTGGACCCCATCGGCCCCTGCAGCTTCAGTCACAGGACCAGCACGTCTGGGGCTAAAGTAGATTTGGATGTGGTTGCCCCTCAACAACTATCTGAGTGCTGATGATGGCAGGGTTAAAAGCCCCCAACCCATGTGTGGAAAAAACCTTAGGATAAACCTGGGAGGAGATGACAGGCTGCTGAACTCGATGACCCTTCACTGAAGAAGCAGAAGTGGGAAGTTTTATATGTTTTATCATCTTTAAAACAATGAAGATAAACTGATGCTTCCTCCAGGGCTTCAGTGTCACCAGGTCACGGGGTGGAGGTTGTCAGAATCAAATCCCACGAGACAGAATCAGCCTCCCTCCATCTAATTAGGAAATGATCTCCCTCCTTAGACACCACTGTCCGCAGCCTGCCTTCACTGCTCAGGAATTTAATACTCAATGCAAATATTTAATTCTACAAAAACTTCTGTCAAAGCTTGACTTTTCACTAGTGGCTCCTCGGCAGCTGTGCAGTCATTCAAAGAGTTACCTGATAACCTAAACTTATCTCATCTTCATTGGTTTCATGTAACAGGTATAACTGAGCCCCTGGCAGCTGAGCCCAGATGCAGCTGCTATAAACAGAGGAATTAGCCCCAAATTTGCTCTGAACATCTCCCCTGGACCAAGCCCGAGACCCCTGAGACTGGTCAGGGCAGCACATAACTCAGTGACCTCTGCTCATGGGCTCTGCTGTTGACACTGGAGGGTGCAGAGGGGAAAGAAGGAGAAAGAACTCATTCCTGCACTCATTCATTCATTCATTTTTCAACACATATTTATTGAGTTCCTACTCTGTGTTAGTTTTATGCACTGGAAACACAATCTGGAGTAAACAAACCAAACTTCTGCCAGCCCTTAGGGAGTACATAAAAAGGACGTTTATTAGATAAATATACAAAGTCAGCTTTGCTGTGGAAAGAAGAAGGAGGCAGCGCTGCCATGCCCTGTTGTCAATGTTGTGCACTGTTCAACTCTAAAAGCACAACTCTCATCACGGTTATGCTGGAGTATACAACCACTGGGACAGTTTCCCAGCAGGTGGCAGTAATGTGTCTGAGGAAGGATTTCTTTCTCATTTACCCCAAACCATCTCCCAGGCTCAAAGCCCTGGGAGGAGGGGGGCCCTAGCAGATGACTTGGAGTGTGGAACTCTCACTTCCAAGCAGCACAGCCCTTCATACCCAGCTCCTACCTGCAGCCTCCCATTATGACTTAAGGCAAGGTGCCTGGGGAATCCCATGAACAGAGGAGCCTGGAGGGCTACAGTCCGTGGGGTCACAGAATCAGAACCAAACATCCTCAGGGCACAGACAGAAATGTGAGGAGCGCAGGTGCCTGGAGCTGAGTCACAGGGAGAGGTGGGGACTGTGCAGAACAGAAGAGCATCCACCCCTAAGGTCAGGGCTTCCTGTTCCACAGGCAAACCTGCACCAGCCGCGCTTACCTGCCCAGGGGCTACTCCACCCTGCACCCCGAGGGCACCCCTAGAGAGGCAGGATAGCTCAGAGGTGCAGGGGCCCTGAGTCTGCACAGCTGCTCTGGAGGCTGTGAGGAGAAAGGAGAGTCAAATAAAGACAGTGACCATGAACACAGAGGGCTGTGTGGTTCCTGCAGGGTTTTCACGCCAGAGCCCTGGGGTGGTGACCATGATGCGGCAGGGATGGTTCTCATGAGTCCCAGTGGGCAGGCGCACCTCTGTGTCTGAGAAGTCCTGTAACCACCTGCAGCCCCGTGTGCGATGCTCAGATCCTGGGGGGACTGAAGTATGAGCTCACAACTGGGGGTGGAGGTCAGAGCAATAGGAACATGATGGGAGGACGGAGCTTTCACTTGCTCTCGCGGGAGCTGTCTTGAAAATGCAATTTACAGAAGGACAGATGGCGGCAAAGCCTGATTTCTGGTTTTTCCTAAAGGTAAATGACACCATCCTTATGGCAGAAAATTAAGAACTAAAGAGCCTCTTGATGAAAGTGAAAGAGGAGAGTGAAAAAGTTGGCTTAAAGCTCAACATTCAGAAAACTAAGATCATGTTATCTGGTCCCATGACTTCATGGCAAATAGATGGGGAAACAATGGAAACAATTCAGTTCAGTTGCTCAGTCGTGTCCAACTGTTTGCCACCCCATGAATTGCAGCACACCAGGCCTCCCTGTCCATCACCAACTCCCAGAGTTTACTCAAACTCATGTTCATCAAGTCAGTGATGCCATCCAGCCATCTTATCCTCTGTCGTCCCCTTCTCCTCCTGCCCCCAATCCCTCCCAGCATCAGGGTCTTTTCAAATGAGTCAACTCTTCACGTGAGGTGGCCAAAGTATTGGAGTTTCAGCTTCAGCGTCAGTCCTTCCAATGAACACCCAGGACTGATCTCCTTTAGGATGGACTGGTTGGATCTCCTTGCAGTCCAAGGGACTCTCAAGTCTTCTCCAACACCACAGTTCAAAAGCATCAATTTTTCAGCACTCAGCTTTCTTCACAGTCCAACTCTCACATCCATACATGACTACTAGAAAAACCATAGCCTTGACCAGATGGATCTTTGTTAGCAAAGTAATGTCTCTGCTTTTTAATATGCTATCTAGGTTGGTCATAACTTTCCTTCCAAGGAGTAAGCGTCTTTTAATTTCATGGCTGCAATCACCATCTGCAGTGATTTTGGAGCCCCCCAAAATAAAGTCTGACGCTGTTTCCACTGTTTCCCATCTATTTCCCATGAGGTGATGGGACCAGATGCCATGATCTTAGTTTTCTGAATGTTGAGCTTTAAGCTAACTTTTTCACTCTCCCCTTTCACTTTCATCAAGAGGCTTTTCAGTTCCTCTTCACTCTCTGCCATAAGGGTGGTGTCATCTGCATATCTGAGGTTATTGATATTTCTCCTGGCAATCTTGATTCCAGCTTGTGCTTCTTCCAGCCCAGCGTTTCTCATAACGTACTCTGCATATAAGTTAAATAAGCAGGGTGACAATATACAGCCTTGACGTACTCCTTTTCCTATTTGGAACCAGTCTGTTGTTCCATGTCCAGTTCTAACTGTCGCTTCCTGACCTGCATACAGGTTTCTCAAGAGGCAGGTCAGGTGGTCTGGTATTTCCATCTCTTTCAGAATTTTCCACAGTTTATTGTGATCCACACAGTCAAAGGCTTTGGCATTCAATAAAACAGAAATGGATGTTTTTCTGGAACTCTCTTGCTTTTTCCATGAGCCAGTGGATATTGGCAATTTGATCTCTGGTTCCTCTGCCTTTTCTAAAACCAACTTGAACATTTGGAAGTTCACGGTTCACGTATTGCTGAAGCCTGGCTTGGAGAATTTTGAGCATTACTTTACTAGCGTGTGAGATAAGTACAATTGTGCGGTAGTTTGAGCATTCTTTGGCATTGCCTTTCTTAGGGATTGGAATGAAAACGGACCTTTTCCAGTCCTGTGGCCACTGCTGAGTTTTCCAAATTTGCTGGCATATTGAGTGCAACACATTCAAAGTATCATCTTTCAGGACTTGAAATAGATCAACTGGAATTCCATCACCTCCACTAGCTTTGTTTGTAGTGATGCTTTCTAAGGAAGGCTTATTTGACTTTGCATTCCAGGATGTCTGGCTCTAGGTGAGTGATCACACCATCGTGATTATCTGGGTCATGAAGATCTTTTTTGTACAGTTCTTCTGTCTATTCTTGCCACCTCTTCTTAATATCTTCTGCTTCTGTTAGGTCCATACCATTTCTGTCCTTTATTGAGCCTATCTTTGCATGAAATTTTCCCTTGGTATCTCTAATTTAGACAGCATATTAAAAAGCAGAGACTTTACTTTGCCAACAAAGGTCCATCTAGTCAAGGCTATGGTTTTTCTAGTAGTCATGTATGGATGTGAGAGTTGGACTGTAAAGAAAGCTGAGCGCAGAAGAATTGATGCTTTTGAACTGTGGTGTTGGAGAAGACTCTTGAGAGTCCCCTGGACTGCAAGGAGATCCAACCAGTCCATCCTAAAGGAGATCAGTCCTGGGTGTTCATTGGAAGGACTGATGTTGAAGCTGAAACTCCAATACTTTGGCCAACTGATGTGAAGAGCTGACTCATTGGAAAAGACCCTGATGCTGGGAAAGATTGAAGGCAGGAGGAGGAGGGAATGACAGAGGATGAGATGGTTGGATGGGATCACCGACTCACTGGACATGAGTTTAGGTAAACTCCGGGAGTTGGTGATGGACAGAGAGGCCCGGCATGCTGCTGTCCATGGGGTCGCAAAGCGTCAGACAAGACTGAGCAACTGAACTGAACTAAACTGAAAGGTAAGTTGAGCTTGCTACAGTGTGCTAATTAATATCCTGCTCTGTTTGAGATATGCTGTAAATGTCAGTTGTAACAGTCTTTCTGGGTCTAACTGTGATCCTATGACCTTAGACCCTCCTCTTCTGCTCGCCTTGCTGTCTGAATTGGACCTTCTAACTGACCTCTCCACAACCCGCCATCACCTTAAACAAGGCCCACGTTCATTCACTCAACAAACATTTGTTGAAGCACCTGCTAGGTGCCAGGCAGTGTTCTGTGCTGGGCTCCCAACCCAGGACACATAGAAGGACAGTGTGGAAATGAACACATGGAGACATTAGGTAAACCCACAGTGTTAGGGCTGTGAAATGAAGAGATGTCAGTGCTGTAGGGGGCTGGGGAGGAGTAGTATGAGGGTCTCCGTCCTGGCTGGCTGAGGCTTCTCTGAGGGGGACCTGCACTGTGAGGAGGAGCCAGCTGACCACTGGTGGAAAGTGTGCTCCAGGCCGAGGAAACAGCACGTGCAAAGGTCCTGAGGCCAGGGACCCAGGGATTAAGGGACAGAGGCCAGTGTGGCTGGGAGGGGGTGGGCGGAGGGCGAGGTGGGGGAGGGGGCGTGTCCTGACTCAGCCACACAGGGAGGAGTTTGGATTTTATTCTCTGTGCATTCCAGAGCTATGGATTTAATTAAGACTTCAGTGCTGCTGTGGGGGCAATTGATGGGAGGGGAGCAGGAAGTAGCTCATATCTCTGCTTGTTTTATCTACTTAGCACATTATTAAAATTACTCCAAGGCAAGGGATGCAAAGAGAGCTGATGCTATATAATGGACACTTAGCATGTCACTCTGAGAGCAGCATAAACACTTCCATGCTCACCCCACCTATACCATGAGGTGGACGAGCGGCTTGTGACAGTGACCCTGTAAAGTCAGGCAGGGACCACAGAGGTCTTGTCAGCAGCCAGTTACCAGTTGGGGGGTGTTCTCTTTGGAGCAGGAAGGGCCACAGCTGGAAATAAGTGATGCTCTCAACACAGTGCGATTCTCAGATCATTACGGTATTTGTTTATACACTTGGTTATTACATAAAGCCTAAACAGTCATCTTTTCCCCTTCATAATGGGATATTGTCTTGATTCCACTCTGCTAATGGGGTTTAAAAAGCTCATGTTTGTCATCATTATAAAAGAAAACACAATTTACTTGTCCAAAGCTTGTTAATGAGTTTGAAAAATCCCCGAGGTGATGAGCTGGTGGGTAGCTCCAGCCACAGCTGCCCAGGGTCCCAGGTGGTGGCATGAGAGTTCTCTAAGTTCCCCAGGTTCTAACACAGATGTGGCCTGAATCTGACAGGCTCTGATGGGTCTCCTCCCTGCTCCAGAAGCTGTCCTTGTGCTAGGGAGATGATCCCTCACCACACAGGGGTTGAGTGGACACAAAGAATTATATCCCCCATGAACCGATGGAAGGGCAGAGAACTGCACCTGGAAAGGGGCTTCTCTGCTGGGCTTGAAGGAGCCGACATCCGCTAGGACTTCCACTTGTAAGCTTCACCCCCTGTCTGCCCCTGACCTCTTCATTGTCCTGGTTCACCTCTGACCCTCCCATGGACTCCCAGCAGGACACTGCTCTGCTATAATGTTGCTTTGCCCACACCCTGAGGCCAGGAACAGCCCTTCCCTCCATTCTTCCCCGCTTGCCCCACATCCTTCCTACTCCTGGTCCTGAGTTCACATCAGGACAGCTTCCCCAGTAGAGATATCAGACATGGATGGCCTGGGCATAAGTGAGAGAGGGGCTGTGAGGTGTGGTTTTATGTGTCAAACTGGCAGGGCTATGGTGCCCAGGTAACTAGTCAATGTTCTGTGAGGGTGTTTCTAGACAAGATTGACATTTCAATCAGTGGAAGCTGAGTAGTAAAGCAGATTGCCCTCCCTAGTATGGGTGGGCCTCATCCAATCAGGTGATGGCTTGAATCAAATAAAAAACTGACCTCCCCAAGGTCAGTGGGGAATTCTGCAGCAGATGGCCTTCAGACTGGGACTTCATCATCAGCTCTCCTGGGTCTCCAGCCCTCCCTGCAGATTTTGGATGCACAGGCTTCCATGAGTACCTGTTCCAATTCCTCACAATAAATCTATAGACACATGGGACAGCTGGCATATACATGGGAGTTGGAAGGACTCATGCAGGGAAGACTGGGCAGCCCCCACCTTCCTGATTCTCTGGTGTGTGACACCTCTCTGTCATCTGTTGACACCCCCACATTTTTCTGCTGTTTCACCTCTGGCTTCTCCATGATCAACAAGCTTGTCTATAAATTCTGGAATTCCAGGGATCCTCTTAAATTCAATCCATCCCAGCTCTAGGACCATCCAAGCCCTCAGTGCTGAGGGTCCCATGTGGTCCCACAGGTGAAGGTCCCTGGGCATCTCCAGAGACCGAGGGGAGTCTCTCCTGGTTGGAGGAGGCTGTGATTTTGCATCACAGCTGTGAGAGCAGAAAATGTTTCTGAAGTTGGCAATTCTTTGACAAAAATCCCTTCCCCAAAATTTATGAGCCTGAGCAGCACATTTGTTTTTGTGGCACAGAATGAAGTAAGGCCTACATTTTTCAAGATTCTCTTTTCAATTAATTGGGCATCACGTGCGTGACTCACAGCTTGTTGAATGTTTTAATTCATGAATTTCTTTCTAAAGTGTGTGCAATTGGCAGCAGCTTGGGAGGGTGCTCACTGCTGAGAACAACTCTGGGTGATGATTCCAATTTGTCCTTCAGAGTCCATCCTGGGGGCAAGACAGCACAAACCCCAGGACGGATGCTCCCAGCTTCTCTGCTCACCTATGTCCACAGACCTGGGCTCAGTGCTACCCTTGGCTCAAAGAGCCCTTGGGTAGAGGGGTGTCTTCAGCAGGGGGAGGGACAGCCTGTCAGGGGTCTCTTAAGGTTTTTCCAACCTCCTGCAAGAGCCCCCTGTTTTCCAGGGACCTGCAGTTCTGGGACCCCACAGAGGCCTCAACATGAGGAGTGAGGACTGAACGGGCCCCAGAGATGTCCCCCAGGCTGTGCTCTAAGAGCCCCCAGTCACCTCGTCCTCAGGCCTCAGCCTCCTTGGAGGTCACACCTGCCCCAAACAGCAGACCTTTTCCCCAGCAGCCTGGATGATCCCCCAAGCCACCAGAGCCAGCAGAGATGGCCTCGGAGAAGTGGGGTCTCCAGGGACACAGTTCAGGCATAGACTGGCTGTCCCCCACTCAGAGAGTCTGGTGCAGGCCTGGGGATGAGAATGGGCCTGGGGACACGACAACCCCTCAGGGGCTTTCAGTGGGGAGCTGAGGGCAAGATTTGTGGGCCCAGGCCAAGATGAACTGCAGAGCCCGTTGTTCCAGAATCAGCATAAAGCGCTTTTACTGGCACTGAAATATGAGCTCTTTCTGTCGACCATGGTCACTCTAGGCTTGCCGTAAGCTTTTCCATTTGCTATTTAATATTGTGTGTAAATAAAATTAAAATTCTAAGTTGTTAGCATAAATTTTTCCACTTGTTTTTATATTTACAACAATAGTTTAGATGCAAATATGAACATTTGAGCCATACAGGAAACCAGGTCATATCTGAGGCTCCCCTGGAAGCTGACTTCGGGGGGCATGGCCCGAGGGAGGTGGAGGGGGCCCCCAGGCATGGGATCAGGAGAGGCAGGGGCACGGGGACCCCTGGGGGCGAGGGCCACCTTCGGGGGACACGCACATCGGCTCTGATGGTCACCAGCTCCCCTGCTCTGTGTGGACCCTGGGGATCCTGGTCCTCCCCGCCCCACCCCACTTCCAAGCTCCCACAGGAGGCCCAGCTCACAGCTCTCAGTCAGGTTCCCTCATGAGCACGTAGGAGAGTAAATCCACTCACAGCCCAGGACAAACGCTCTGCCCTCACCATTCATCACAGGCTTCAGAGAAATGCATTATTCATCCCACAGAGACGGGGTCCAGGCAGGAGGGGAAGGACGGCTGCTCCCCCAGTTCCTTAGGAGAGACCTGAATGCTGAGACACCCCCAGATCCACACGTGTCCAGGGGCCGCTCCTCCAGACCTGGACCCCGACAGCAGGAGGCTCAGTGAGGGGCAGCCCGGAGCAGGGAGGTCACGGCCCAGAAAACAGCTGGGGTCTGCGGGCAGCCCCTAAATGCCACAGCTCTGACCCCAGAGCCTGTGAGCCTGGGGGTCTTCAAAGATTCCCCCAGGCTCCACCTCCGGCCTTTCACCTCCACTGGGAGGGGCTCCAGGGACTGCTGCAGGGACGGGTGCTTCCCAGTCTCCGGGCAAAGATCAGCCTGGTTACAAATGCCTCCAGCTTGAATCCGTCTCCTGGGGAAATGTGTCAAAACAGAAACTGCCAGGAAAATTGTGTTATTAGACTTTCTCTCTCCTGATGGCTCTCCAGTTCTCCAAAGCCTTGCCCTGAATTCAATTTAGTTGAGAAATGTCCACTGGTTGCTAGAGAGAGCAGAGGGAAGGGGCAGGTGAGAAAACTCATTTCACAGAGCTCGTGATGAACTGCAGACCCCTGAGGGAGAACACCACACCCCACACAAGGGCAAAGACACAGGGCAGATGAGGAAGGACGTTTGTCGTGTTTAACAGACAAAGGTTTGGCACAGAACCATCTAACGGGCTTCCACCAATCAATAATAAGCAGAGAAAACCTGACAAAGAGGTGGGCGGATGCTAGGAATAGACATTCACAGAGAAGGATGGGAGAGTCCAATTAAACCCGAGCAAAGATGCTCAGGCGGGTCTGTGACATTTCTGCCTCCAGATCCAGGCTAATGTGCTTTGGAGTGTAGACAGACAGCCAGGGGACCCCCACCCCACCTCCTTGCAGGGGCGGCTCTGATGCATCCCCTGGAAACTCCCGAGGAGGTGGGCACATCCACCCCATTAACACAGTGTCCCAGCACCTGCCGCTGATGTCCATTTCTGATTCCCCTCAGCCAAGAATGATGGGAAGCACTGATCTTGGTGCTAGTGCAGGAAACGGGGTTTGCTATGTCAACGAGCTTTCCAGGAGCCCAGGCTCAGAGGGGCCCTTGGCACAGGGTTTGGGGACCCACATGCATCTCCTCCTTGCCTGGGGGACATTCACGCCTTCTATAAGGGACTCCTGCTGAGGACAAGCAGGGAAGAAAGGTTTCTAAAGGGGAGCTCATTTCCTGCCTTATAACCAGGGGCCCAGGACAGGAGGGAGAAAGCTCCACTTCAGCAAGAGTATAGATATTAATAAGCATGATATTAATAGCAGCAGGCACAGTTTATTGAGACCTGCCATGAGCCTGGGCCTGCTCAGAGCCCTGACATCACCTCATCACAGCTCCTCCTTTCTCTGGCAAAAGTCACGATCTTCACCATCATCGTCACTGCAGTGATGCCCTGGTGACCACCACCATCGTCATCACCATCACCTCCATGACCATCATCACCCCGTGACCTCCTGGGTGGGAAGGCACGTCGTCAATGTGCAGACAATGTGGGAGGGACGGGGCCATTCTGAACCGGGCTGCAGTGCCCTGTTGTCCAGACATACTCTCATCAGGGACCTGGGATCCACATCTCCACAGCCTCCATCCTGCGTCCCTGAGGCTCAATGTCAGCTAATCCTCATGAAAGGTGACAGAGCCCTGTAAACCTAATTTCACAGAGACCAGCGTGGTGCAAACTCTAACAGGTAGGGAGCTGCCCACTGGGCTGGGCTGGCCGAGCCAGGGAAGAACAGACACTACTTCCCTGAGATTCGCTGTCTGTCCTGCAGTGATGCCCACCTGTGAGACTTACAGACCCCCTGACCCAGCCTCACTGCATCATAGTTGGGGGGTGGGCAGCTGCACGCCCCTCCCTGACAACCACACTATCCCACACACCCTTGTACAGCAAAGCAGTCAGCCCGGAACCTCTCCCCCAGGCTTCTGAGGCTCTGTGAACTGTAACCACCAGATTCCTCTGCGTTGAATCAAATCTCCACTGCAAGGCATTTAATTTTTCCTCCGAGCTCTGACTCCTTCAGGGAAGATCATGGTGGATCTGTCTCTTGCCTCTGTGGCACACGCATAGGCGTTTCTCCAGGTTAGATCTGGGAGGTGGAGAAGCCAGGGCATGTGAGGTCTTTGTGTCAACAGATGTGCCCAGATTCCTCTCCACAAAAGGCCATTCAAACTACATTCTCACCAGCAGTACGGGGGAATCCTGTTTCTATGCATCTCTGCTAATATTCGCTATTATCTGTCATTCTTATGTTTGCCAATCAAATAGGTGAGAAAGGGTATCTTGCTTTAATGTGCTTTTCCCTCATTCCTACTGAGCTGAGCATTTTTCATGTTTATTGGTCATTTGTAATTTCTCTCCCGTGAATCGTGGGCTTGTATCCTTTGCCTGAATTCCTACCAGTTGTTTATCTTTTTCATATTGCTATATGGAGGGGATGACATATTCTATCTGTGATCCTTTGTTATGTATGGTGTGAGTGTTTTCTGCAAGTCTGTGGGTAATTCTTAACTGTATCTTGAGTTGTATAGGAATTTTACATTGTGAGGTAGACAGGCTTATGCGTTCTTTATTTTCGCTTTTTGCATTTTCTGTGTCTCCTTCTTTTCTCTCTCCAGTTTACATTTTCTTATATTTTTTTGTCCAATGTTTTTATAGTTTTGTTCCACATTTGTGTCTGAAGTTTACCTGAAATTACTCTGGGAAGCAGCGGGAAGTTGAAGATTAATTTTATTTTTCTCCCACAATGGTAGACTAGTGTCTCAACACCATTTAGTGCCATCAATCCCTGTGGATTCAATATACCTCCTTTCTTGTATATTAATTTCACATATGCGAGTGTCTCTGTTTCTGGCATTTTCATGTGTTTGATTGATCGATTAGCTCCACTCAGGTCAGCTCCCCCCTGTTTTATACACATTTGTTATGGGCACAACACGGGGGATCACCGCTTCCCCTCCCCCCTCCCCTTCTCCTTCCCCTTCCTTTTCCTCTTCTTTTTTATCTTTACTGTTCTTGCCATTTCTCTTCAAGGTGAATTTTAGATTCCGTTTGTCAGTATCTCTAAAAACCTGTGCTGAAGTTTTGATTGGTGTTGCACTGAACATGTAGATTAAGACAGAAGAAAGTCAGCCACATAACACTGAGGCTTCCTGCTTAGGGATTTGGCAAGTCTCTGCTCCCTCCTGTCAGGGCATTTCAGCGTCTTGAAGGGATGTTATGCCATCATCTTTCTAAAGATTTCATGTTAATTAGGCTCATTCACATATATTAAAGTCTCACGCTATTGTAAATGGAAAATTACTTTTCTATTGAGTCTTCTAACCATCTACCGCTGATAATTAGGACAATTTTGATTTTTCATTTAAAATTTTTCTTTATCTCCTTATGATCTCTGATGTTGGTTTTTGGGTTTTGTACATAGACAATTATATATTCTACAAATATGAATGATTGCATCTCTTCCTTTGCAGTATTTGTACCACTTTTTCATGCCCTGTACATTACCCAGCTCCTCCATCAAAAGCTATCCATGTCAAATATATCAGACACTTTTAATGTGTTTCCTCGCTTCAGTGGGAAAGCATTGATATTTCACCATGAGACTTGAGAGTAAATGGGTTTCTCTCAGTTCTTTGAACTTTGCATGTTCACAGCGTCCTATATAATACTCCTGCTTAGTGTCCAAAAATGTTTTAAAAGTCATACACCCAAATCCTGGGCAGATAAAAAGCATGTAGGAATAAAACCAGCTGCAGCCCAAGAATCCCAGCTGGGTTTCCCAACTCTGGCAGGTCAAGGTGGCCTTTTCTGCTGAAGAGATGGACAAAGAGAGATCCTGGATTACCTCTGGGCTCCCACAGCCTCCATGACTCTCAGGCCAGAGCCATGGAGAAGATAAATGGAAATTCACCCAACACCCACTAGCTGTCATCCTCTCTAACCCTCCCTACCATCATGAGAGCTAAGCATTATGATGTCATTGATCAGAGGAGGTCCCTGAGTCTCAACAAATGTTAGCTGGTTTGACTAAGACTCAGAGCAAGTGAGGTTTGCTGGTGGAACCCACATGTGTCTGGACCATGGTTCTTCCCACCACAGTGTAGAAGGAAAGTGAGACGTATGGATTACTGACAGGATTTCTGTAAAATAGATGGATATGACCAATAAAACATGGTAATTAACCCTAAAGAGAATTTGCAAGAATGGTAGGTATTTTTTAGCGCACCACTTTTCATCCCATACAAGACTGGTCAAGACCACTGTTCAGCCATGAGGAAATGGACATCTTTTCAAGATAAAGAGCTCAGTAGTTCCTGTACTTGCCCCCTCCCACCACCAGGAGGAGACCCTACACCAAACATGTGGACCCAAACCTTCCACCAATGTGGCGTGGAGAATTAGGACAGAAAGGGTGGCCCCGTGATATTAAATCAGGTGTACCCCCCTTTCAAGTGGAGTACACTTGAAGGACACATTTCTCCCCAGTGTTTGAGAGAAACAGAAAACCCAGAATTATGTTTTGAATCAAAGAAAACTTGAGATCGGATATAGGTAAACACATATAGCTGATCCACGTTGTTATATAGCAGAAACTAACGGAACAGTGTAAAGCAATTACACTCCAATTTAAAAAAGAAAAGGCAAGAGTTCTAAAATGAATTTTCAGGTTTACAAATCCAAGCCTGTTATTGCAAATCAGCTGCCTGCCTCACAAAAAGCCTACAGTCATTGGAAGACCTTTCCATGTGCTCATCCTAGTCATCTCATACTATCCGCCTCCCCCAGGGAGAACAGGTTGCTTGTAGTCATCCAGGAGGTCTGATCCCACCTCCTGGGGTGTGTGTGGCCAGGGAGCATTGCCAAAGTCTCCATCACAAGTGCGTGGTGCCTCATGAATGGATCATCAATAAGGATTTCCATCTGGTCCCTACAGGACTGCAGATACAGAAAAGTAGCCGTAGCAGATCCCATTCCCCATGGAAAGGACCTTCAAACAGATCTATAGGTGAAGGAAGATCCTGCCAACCTTCATCCTCAGGTCTGAGCCAGGTACCTGCTCCAGAAAGTTCTGGGGAGAAATTGTGGTGCTAGAGCCAAACTTCCCCAGGTGAGGTCAACAGCATCACCAGCGACATCGGGGTCTCACCCTTGTGGACACAGGGAAGCACAACACTTCCTCTTGGTCCCTCGTGGCTGGGTGGGGCCATCTACTGGTTCTAGCCAACGACAAGAGCTGTATCCACACCAAAGCACTTAATGGCCAGTGGGAGACTCTTGGGGACTCTTTCCTCCAGCATTGCAGCTGCTGGCATTCAAGATGATAGCCACTCCATCTGCAATGAGCATTGCCTCCCTGCAGACCCAAAATAGACATGCACCAGGAGTGAGGACAGAGCTCTGTGCTTTTAAACCACCGAGAATAGTGTGTATCATTCTGACTATTACACCCCTTTTCCTCTCCTCTTGTCTGGGCCCCTAAAACGTAGCATTTCCTTGCATATGGCAGGAGCTCAATTCATATAGATGGATGGATAATAGAATTGGGGCCACAGCTCCCCAGAGACTCAGTAGTGGCCACCGTGGTGAGGCTGGAAGGCTAGGAACCAGCCTGAATGTGGGATTTCCTCTTTACTCAAATCAGGAGCCTGTCAGGTTGCCTTTATGATGTCATTCTCACACACCCAGGGCCAAGCTTGGACAGGAACGTACAGACGGAAGACCTGATAGAAAATGTCTTCTCGTCTAGCCAGGCTGCCCTTCCAGGACTAGAATGCTGTTTGAGTGAAGTGCTGACCTGTTCAGGGTATTGATAAAATGCACAGCCACGCCCAGTAAGGGTGTGGGACGCTGATGGATGTCTGTGCAGGGCGCTGGGATGGGGGCATGTGAGGCTGCATGTGGAGCACCTGCTCCTGCGTGGTGCCTGATCTCGGCGCTTTGTCACATGCTGATGCTCAGTTCCCATTTGCCCTGACTCCATGCTGGGTGATAATGGACAGGTTGTTTTAAGCTTTGCTTCTTTCCAGTGGCTGTGATGTTAAGCCTCCCCACAAAGGGCACTGCAGGAGGATCAAGTATGTCCTATCACGGGCACCTCCCCCAGCCACAGAGGGTCCCGGGAGTTTTCTTGTATCTGAAACCAGTCTTCCATCGAGGTTTGGTCTTTCTATATGTAAAGCTTCCACTGCTTAAATCCCTGTGCAGTTTCTGTCTCCTCATTGTGTCTAGAGTGACCCAAGCTGATGCCCAAGTCAGGAGAAGTCACAGGAGCACTGGAAACAGGCCTTCCAGGGGGTGTCCAAGTGCCAAGGGCACCAGGTGGGAATGAGCTGAGGAGAGGAGAGTTACATGGAGAATGTTCTGTACAAGAGAGTGACTCAAAATTTTTATACATTATACTCAATTTAATGGTATAAAACATTCACTGAGAAAAAATAAGTTTTAAATTATTTTAAATTTAATTAAAAAATAAAATACTGGTTATATATCTGCTGTTGTGCAATATGTTCTTGCAGGTTATTTTATACATAATAGTTTGCATCTTTTAATTCCCTTCCTCTCACCTTCCTTCTCTCCACAGGTACACAGGTAGTTTATTCTCTGTTTCTCTGAGTCTCTGTTTTGTTACATTCATTATTTTGTGTTATTTTTAGATTCCACCTAAAAGTGATAGTATACAGTACTTGGCAAAGTACTGACTGTGAAGAACTGACTCATTAGAAAAGACCCTGATGCTGGGAAGGATTGAAGTCAGGAGAAGAAAGGGACGACAGAGGATGAGATGGTTGGATGGCATCACTGACTCGATGGACATGAGTTTGAGCAAGTTCCAGGAGTTGGTGATGGACAGGGAAGCCTGACATGCAACAGTCCGTGGGGTTGCAAAGAGTTGGACACAATTGAGTGACTGAACGGAACTAATACAGTATTTTGCTTTCTCTGTCTGACATATATCACTAAGCATAACACCTCAAAGTCCATCCATGTTGTTGCAAACGGCAAAATTTCATTCTTTTTTATGGCTGAGTAATATTCCATTGTGTATATGTGTGTGTGTGTGTATCATGTTTTCTTTATCCATTCTTCTGTTAATGGACATTTAGGTTGTTTCTGTATCTTAGCTATTGTAAATAGTGTTGCTGTGAATATTAGGGTGCATGTAACTTTTTAAATTAGTGTTTTCATCTTTTTTCCCAGTAGAAACCCAGGAGTTCACTTCCCAGATCTTATGATACTTTCAGTTTTTTGAGGACCCTCTATACTGTTTTCCATAGTGGTTGCACCAGTTCACATTCCCAACAGTGTACGAGGGTTCACTTTTCTCCACATCCCCACAAACATTTGTTATTTGTGGACTTTTGATGATAGCTTTTCTGACAGGTGTGAGATGGTATCTCATTGTGGCTTTGATTTGCATTTCTCTGATTAGTGATTAAGCATCTTTTCATGTGTTTGTTGGTCATTTGTATGTCTGCTCTGGGGAAAAAAAATGTCTATTCAGGTCTTCTACTCATTTTTAAAATCAGATTTCTTTTGGACATTGAGTTGTATGCACTATTTATTTATTTTGGACATTAACTTCTTATAAGTCATATTGCTTGAAAATATTTTCTCATATTCAGCAGATTGTCTTTTCATTTTGTAAATGGTTTCCTTTGCTGTACAAAAGCTTTTAAGTTTAATTAGGTACCATTAATTTTTGCTTTTGTTTCCTTTGCCTTAGGAGACAGATCCAAAAATAATATTCCTACAGTTTATGTCAAATTATGTCTGCCTATGTTTTTGTCTTGAAGTTTATAGTTTCTGTCTTACATTTATATCTTTGACCATTTTGAGTTTATTTTTGTGTATGATGTGAAAAAATTAATTTCATTCTTTTACATACAGCTGTCCAGTTTTCCCAGCACCACTTATTGAAGAGTGTCTTTTATCCATCATGCATTCTTGCCCCTTTTGCTCTAGGTTAATCGACCATAAGTGTGTAGGCTTGTTTCTGGGCTCTGTATCCTGTTCCACTGACCGATGTGTCTGTTTTTGTCCCAGTGCCATACTCTTTTGATTACCGTCACTTTGTAATATAGTCTGAAGTCAGACACGTGGTTCCTCCAGCTCTGTTCTTCTTTCTCAAGACCCCTCTTTAGTGTTCCTTTACAAATTTTAAAACTATTTTTTCTAGTTCTGTGGAAAATGTCACTGGTATATTGATAGGCATTGCACTGAATCTGTAGTTTGCTTTGGGTAATATGGACATTTTAACAATATTAACTCTTCCAATACATGAGCATAGTATGTCTTTCCATCTATTTGTGCTGTCTTCAATTTCTTTCATCAGTGTCATAGTTTTCCAAGTACAGATCAGATTTTTTACCCCCTTAGTTAGATTTATTCTTAGGTACTTTATTCTTTTTGATGCAATTATTAGTGGGATTGTTTCCTTAATTCCTCTGAGAGTTCATTATTAATATATAGAAATGCAACAGATTTACGTGTATTAATTTTGTATCCTACAACTTTACCAAATTCATCAATGGGTCTTAGTTCTAGGGGGCAGGGTCATGAATTTACCCCCATGGCAAAGGGACCTCTTGAGGACATTGTATAGGGGAAGGGTGTAGAGTGAGCTGAGTGACCTATTCAAAGATCACTAGACAGTCAGAAGGAGAAGGATGATGAAGCAGGAGAGAATGTGCAAGACACTTAGGGAAATGGGGACTGGGATCAGGCATAAAAGGACAGGAGACAGAAGTGGACAGATTTTGGATTCATTCTGGGGAGTGAGATGATGGGAAGAGACGTGGGGTTGGATTCAGTGGGGGAGGATAAGAGAAGAACCAAGGATGACCCTGAGGTGTGGGGTCCCTAAGAAGGGACCTGGAATATTAGTGCCCAGGAGGCCTGGCCCAGAGGAAGGACTCTGACTAATGAATGAGTGAGTGAGTGAATATATGAATGAATGAATGAATGAGTGAGTGAATCAATGAATGAGGGAGGGATTGAGTAGGTAAATGAGTGAGTGAATGAGTGAGTGAATGAATGAATGAGTGGATGGGTGATGAATGAGTGGATGGGTGAATGAATGAGTGGATGGGAGAGTGAATGAATGAGTGAATATAAGAATGAATGAGTACACAGACCCCACTCCCTGACTCCAGCCCCCTTCTCTCAGGCCAGCAGGCTGCTAAGCTCTCTGTCTCCTCCTTTCATCCGTCTTCCCCTCGGCCCTGGATGTGAATCCAGGGCGCCCAAGTTTGAAAGTCATTTTGCTTCAAACAAGGACCAGGAGCTGGTGAACAGGTACTGCTTTCTGATGGTGCTTCTGCCTTCATCTGCAGGCCAAGCAGCTCCAGCAGAAGTGAGTGAGAAATGCAGATGACCCTAGACTCCGATGAAGCTGAGTCCCTCTTTTCTCCTTGGAAGAAACAGCTGAGAGGACACTGTCAGTTCTGTGCTCCTATCCTCCCCAAGGACAGAGCATCAGGTTCACCTGCCAGGGTCACCTCTGCTTCTCTGAGATGATGCTGTCATGGCAGCTGTCCCTGCCATGATTCAGGTTCTCCCCAAGGGAAGGTATAGCATGCCGGGGGCTGCCTGGAGGACTCCAGTTTCACAACCCCAGAGCTTTGCAGGTGGAAGTGAGGCTCCCAGGATGGGCCTGGTCAGCCATAGGAAAACAAAGGAGTGGGGAGCTTCCCCTCCTAAGAACAGGGACAGGGACTGCAGGCTGGGCTTCTGGCAGAGAAGATGGTGAGAGTACAAGGAGGACACAGCAGTTGAGCACTGGGGGAACCTGGATGTCTAAGGTGCACTCGGCACCCTAAGGGGCTGACAGGCAGTACAGCTGCTATGACCCCAAACTTCAGGGCTTGTCTCCCTAATACCTGCATGTGACACAGATCCCTTGGGGAGGCAGAACTCAGGGCTGCACTGCGGGGTCCTAGTGGAGTGAGACCATGGGGTAGGACAGGAGACAGAGCAGGATGGGGGTTCAACAGAAGCAGGAGATGAAGGCAGAGATGAAGAAAAGATGTCAGGCTTGGAGGATCGGTGATCCCATCTGATGGGAGGGGCTGGGGAAAGTTCAAGGCGCCGACCCTTGAGACAAAAAGGGTTTGAGCCTCCAGGAAACCTGAAGCCTGTCACTAGAGGGGTTTCAGCACACAGGGGTATGGCAGGAACTGCTGTGTTGCTCCACATCTCTTCTCCTAGCTCCTTAGCCATAAGCACAAATTTTAATACAACTGGAAGCGCCAAATAAAAGATGGTATTTTCAACCTGCTTCAGCTGAATGTGACCATATGTGTGGGGATCTTGTGTAGGAGGCTGTTTAAGAGGCTGACTCAGATGGGAAAAACGGCCCTTCTGTTCTTTCCTGCTTTCTCCTCTCTGCTGCCAGAATGTGGATGTGAGGAGTGGCTCTCCAGCAGCCGTCATGGACCATGAGGCATCACACTAAAGATGATGAGACAGAAAGATAGAAGGATTCTGGGTCTTTATTGATACCTGAGAGTAACCCTTATACTTCAGGGCACTGTGATTTAAACCCATCTGTTAGCTGCCACTGAGTTTTTGCCCAGTCATTCCTTTGACCTGTCTTCTGACAATCTTTCCTTCTCTACTGTGTTGCAGGTCCCACAATCACATCTTGTGTGGAACCCACCATTTTCCGGTTACTTTCTGTTATTAAATAAGCTATTTGACTATTAAAATGAACTCAACCCACACAGTTTTAAAGCTTTTTATTTACATCTGATTTAAAGTTTTCCCATCTACATAGGAGCCTGACAGGGTACAGTCCATAGGGTTGCAAAGAGCTGGACACAACACACACAGCACATCTGCCTATTTCAAGACCCACATGGTTTCAGAGCCCAGAACTGGAGAGAGGTCATGGTCTGCTTTTTCACTTCTCTCAATTCAACACTTTGTAACAAGAGGGACCCCATTCCTCTCCAGGGACCCTCCTTGCCCTGATTCCCCAGGATTTGCCATCTGTCCATCTACCTGCCCCTTACTGAGGCTGACAGACCTAATGGGCAAGGAGCTCTGGTCCCTAAGTCCCCTTGTTACAGAGGCAGCAAAGTGTGGTGGACATCAACAGAGGATGGAGACTGCCTGGGTGTGAAGTGTGACCCTCCTCTGTGCTGTGTGACTTCAGGAAAAATCATGCACCTCTCTGTGCCTCTTTTCCTTCATCTGTAAAATGGGAGTGATGATGCTCCTAAAGTCTTGTTGTGGGGTATGCAAAGAGCTCACCATCTGGTCGGATTGAATAAACTCACAGGGCATGCAGTCCAGGGACCAGGTCTGTCCTGGGATGTGCTAGTTTCTGTAGAGGATACGTGGGCCTTCTGTTCCCCTGGGTGAAGGGCAGGGACTCAGAACTCCTGTGTGAGGCTGCCTACCACCCTCTGCAGGTGAGGGACGCTCTGGCCAGCACCTGTGCAGGGGTCAGCGGGAGGACTCGGGTGACCCAGGTAACCTTTCCGGCCAGTCCATGTGCCCTGAGTGGTGCAAGTTCTTGAGTGGAGTCCTTTGTACTCCAATCATTCACACAACAATTCCTAGCAAATGTTGCTATTTTCCTCAAACAGCAGGAATGGCGTCTGCCAGACACCCAACATCTTGGCTCTCTCCTGGCACTGCTGAGCTTACAGAATCACATCAGACTCGTAAGTGCCCACTTCAGAGAGCCAATTTGGGGGGTTTTAATCTTAGGGCAATAAAATTGACATGAAACACACAGGTTTACGAGTTCAATCTCACTTGCTTTCCCAGCAATTCCACACTTCCCGGTTCTACCATTTGCACCGATCAATTTCAACATTCAGGTAATGGATGCATCAGCCAGGCGGTCAGCCAACCTTGACCGGTGGTGTGGATGCCCCAGTAAACATGGACGTGGGGGTGATCACAAGCCTACACTAGCTTAGAGAGAAGAGTAAATGAGTCATTATGTGGATAATAGAAGTGCCAAGTACTCAAGAACTTGGGCAACTCAGGCCACGAGGACTGACCGGAAGAGTTACCCTGGTCACCCAGTCCTTCCCCTGCTCCCCATGCAGGTGCCAGCCAGAGGGTCCCTCACCTACAGAGGGCAGTAGGGAGCCTTAGGACGGGAAGTCTGAGTCCCTATTCTCTTCCCCAGGGAAACAGAAGGCTGTCTTTCCTCCACAAAAACTAGCACATCCCAGGGCTTGACACGGAGAAGACACTTTCTATTGATGTCAATTTGCATTTTAAATAAACTAAGCCCCTCTGGAAAGACAGTAAAAGTTCACTCATGTTGTGAAATGTCATTTCATCAATTCCTTGCAAGTGAAGGCTAATTACGGCTCTCCAGGGAGTAATCCAGTGATTCAGACCCACCATGCTGCCAGTGGGAGGTGAGGCATTAAAGTACAAGTGAATTGGGACGTAGCTACTTGGCTAGGCTGGGCCCCTGCTGGGAGAGCTGGGCTGCCTGAGAATGAGGGTCTGCTCCCCAAACTCAGAGGCCCAGGAACCTGACCTCCAGTGGGCAGCTGGCAGCCTAACCAGCAGCTGACTCAGTAAAGTGAAGCCAGAGCTGATGACCATCTTACTGGGGTCTTACGCCTCTCCTCACTGCTTTCCAGAAATAGACATTAGTCCCAAATGCAGACAAATGATCTCTCAGCAGCTACTGGCCTGAAAGATGATAGAGTTTCATCTAACCATTAGGCTTCACTCACTTTTTCACTTATTCATCCAACAAATACATATTAATTGGAGATAACTTTTGTATTAACCGTTGCTGCTGCTGCTGCTGCTGCTAAGTCACTTCAGTCGTGTCCGACTCTTTGCGACCCCATAGACGGCAGCCCACCAGACTCCCCCATCCCTGGGATTCTCCAGGCAAGAACACTGGAGTGGGTTGCCATTTCCTTCTCCAGTGCATGAAAGTGAAAAGTGAAAGTGAAGTCGCTCAGTCGTGTCCGACTCTTAGCAACCCCATGGACTGCAGCCTACCAAGCTCCTCCTTCCATGGGATTTTCCAGGCAAGAATACTGGAGTGGGGTGCCATTGCCTTCTCCTTTGTATTATCTATTAAAGCTTAAAATGCATTTACCGGCAGAGGCAATTCAACAGAAAAAACACAGTCTTTTCAACAGAGCAAGTGGACGCAAACAAACAAAAAAAATGACCTCAACCTATACCTCATACTTTATTCAAAAATTACTTTAAAATGCACCACTGACTTAAATGTAAAATATAAAATTATAATTTTCTTAGAAGAAAATCTTGTGACCTTGGATTGCTGCTGCTGCTGCTAAGTCACTTCAGTCATTTCTGACTCTGTGCGACCCCATAGATGGCAGCCCACCAGGTTCCCCTATCCCTGGGTTAGACAATACCAAAAGCGAAATTCATAATAGAAATATTGATAAATTTCACTTCATCAAAGTCAAATTTTTTTCTCTACAAAAGACATTATGGTGAGAACGATAAGGCCAGTCATAGACTGGTGGAAAATATTTGCAATTCAGAGACTTGACAGTGAACTTATATCTGGAATACCTAAATAACTTCTCAAACTGCATAACAGAACAGCAAACTGAAAAACTCATTTTTTAAACTGGCGAAAGAGTCACACAATTTATCAAAGAAAATATGCACGTAATAAATAAGCACACGAAAAGATGGTCAGCATAATGAATTATTAGGAAAATGCATATTGAAGCCACAAAGAGAATACTCACCTACCAGAAGGGCTAAAATTTTTTAAAGAGAGAGAAAGAAAACAGATAAGGCCAAGTGTTCTTGAGGAAGGGGAGCTGCAGGAGCTCTTTTTGGTAGTGGTTTGGCAGTTTCTTACTCAGTGAAGCACACACTTACCAGAAGACCCAGAGATCTACTCCCTGGCATTTGATCCAGTGGAATGAAAACCAATGTTTACACACATATGCATATTATATGCAAATGAAATGCAAATGTCCATAGCCACTTTATTTGTCATTGCAGAATCTGGGAACAACCCAAGAGTCCCACAACCAGCAAATGGATAGCAAGCTATGTGGCGCCCACACAAGGAACACTGCTCGCAGTGAGAAGGTCCAGCTACTGTTTCACATGACAGTGTGGGAAGAATTGCAGATGGTTCTGCTCAGAGAAACACCTGGACTCCCAAGGCTCCATCCTGTATGATTTCATGTAGAATGGAGTTCTGGGATATCTGAGCCCAGGTCAGCAGTGCCAGGGTATTAGGGCTGCAGGGAGGATGTGAACACCAGAAGTCTGAAAGGATTGTTGGGGAGATGACAGTACTTCTGGTATGTAAAGAGTGGGAGGCTTACCCAATGTCATGCATTTGCTCAAACACAGAGATCAAACCAGTCAATCCTAAAGGAAATCAACCCTGAGTATTCATTGGAAGGACGAATGCTGAAGCTGAAGCTTCAGTATGGTGGCCACCTGATGCGAAGAGCAGACTCACTGGAAAAGACCCTGATCCTGGGAAAGAATGAAGGCAAGAGGACAAGGGGATGACAGAGGATGAGATGGCTGGATGGCATCACCAACTCAATGGACACGAGTTTAAGCAAACTCTGAAAGATAGTGAAGGACAGGGACGCCTGGCATGCTGCAGTCCACAGGGTTGTAAAGAGTCAGAAACGGCTGAGCAACTGAACAACAACAGAGAACTGTATGGTAAAAAGAGTTGATGTCAATTAAAAGGTAAATTTTAAAATGCATTTACTCCTTGACCAAACAGTGTGCTAGGAATGCTTCTCTCAGAGGCGCCCGCATGTGCAGAAGAACAACAGGTACATGGATATTTATGACCGAAAAAGATTGAAAACCTGAGAAATATCTACTGATAGGAATGGGTTGAATAAGTTCTGGAACATCCAAGCCATACAATTAGCTATTCAGCTAGTAAAAAAACCTGGGACTGATCTCCATCTACTGAAAGGAAACACTTTCTTGTGTGTGTGGGTGTTTGAAACAGTGATGCAAGAAAGTATACCTGGTACCCTTCCATTTATGTGGAAATGAGAGATAGATGTATACACTTCCTTGTAAATACGGAGAATTCTCTGGTAGGATGGTAAGAAGCTGATAACACTTGTTGTGTCTTGGGAGGAAACTGGAGGAGGGGGGCCTGCCCTCAGAGAGAGCCCTTTTGACCTAAACTCTCTCTTCAAAAAGAAATGGAGTTCAAAATCCCCAGCTCCCACTTCCAGCCCTGTAGCTAAGGAGAGCCATCATCCTTTGACAACCTCACAGGAAGAACTCTCAGCCCAGACATCCAAAGAATTGCCTCAGGGCCACAGTGAGGTTAAGATCAAGTTCATCTAAAGGGATCCGGCCACTGGGACTCCTGCCTGGCACTTGCAGAAATAACGCCCATGCTTACGCGCTAATTCATTTCAGTTGTGTCCGACTTTTTGTGACCCCATGGACTGTAGCCCACCAGGCCCTCTGTCTATGGGATTCTCCAAGCAAGAATACTAAAGTGGGTTGCCATTTCCTCTTTTAGGGGATCTTCCCAACCCAGGGATCAAACCCGCCTCTCTTATGTTTCCTGCATTGGCAGGTGGGCTTTTTTACCACTAGCACCACCTGGGAAGCCCTGCAGAAATAATGTCCACTCTTTGCCAGACTTACCCTTAGTCATGGATACGTGGCACTGTATGTTCCAAATAAAAGAGAAACCAAAAGAGGTCAGTAAGAAAGTACTGACCAGCTGCCACCAGTGAGACACAGGAGCTCATAGGATGGACCACACAGGGTGAGTCCATCATGGCAGGCTTGGCACCAGAGCCAAGGTTCCAATGGTAGATCAGTTAACCCCTGACCTCTCAGCAACCTTCATTCGTTCACTCATTCATTGCTCTGTCCAATAAATATTTACTCTTTGAGAGCTGGGAATAAAGCCCTTAGCAGAAGAGAGGAGGTCCTGGCGTTGGTGTGGTGTAGGGGTGACAGATAACCACCCCACCCTTTCCTCTGGCCAGTTGAAATCAACTTCTTAGTGAAGAAGCTATCTAGAAAGAGCAACAGACAGCTAACATTGAAAAATTTCCTGTGAGGCCAAATCCATATTTTCATTTGTCCCTATTCCTTTCTGGGATGTATATACATAGGAATTTTGAATTTGTACACGTTTGCAGCTTTGCCATAAATAAACATTTGTAGTCGATGTTTTGTTTTTTTTCTTCTCACTATAATGTTTTGCTAAAGTCTCTTTTCTCTTATTCTTGCAACAGAAACACTCTCCTCTCCCAACCACCTACACCCCTTGCCCAGGCTCAGTCCCCAGTGGCCCCCATTAGCAGCCTGGTGTACAGAGGGCTTTCTGCCACCTGTTTTACAGTGCTGTCACTTAACCATTAGTTGGAGACACCTTTCCCAGGTCAGTGAATTTCTCTGACTCTTTGCAGCAGCTGCATAAAATCCTACAATGTTTATGGACTAATGTGTCCTGGATGGTACTCCCAGAGCTCGTTACCTGAGTTATTACTCTCAGTTCTTGGCCACTCCAAGTATCAACAAACCTAAGGGGACATGTTTGTGTGTCTCTCTCTGTAACAAAAAGAATTAATGACCACTGTTGGGATAGCCTCCAGGAGTCAGTAGGACATCTGCCTGCTCTGGGGTTGGGAGGCTCCTCTGGAAGAGTGAAGCTGTTCCAAGAGCAGAGCATCCAAGGAGGAAGAGGGGAGTTGGGGCCCAGCTGCCTGGGCTGTGGGCCTGGAGAGCTTGGTATGGACCAAGGCAGGGAGGAGGCCCTGGATGAACCTGGAGAAGGGGGAGGGAAGGGGAAGAAGAAGGCAGGGCCCCTGACACATGATGAAGGTCATAGCGTCTCCCAAGTGCAGGGAGAAGTCTCCGAGGGTCTCACACAAGAACAGACTTACCCATACCGGGTCTGCCTGGCCCCTTCCCAGTGAGCTAGAAAAGGGGCACAGGGAAAAGTCAGTCTGGAAGCTTCTGCCGGGAAGAGACGATGGTGCGTGAAGAAGGTGATGAATGAGAAGGAGGAACTAGGGCGGTTTGAGCTGTACTGGGGGGCAGGATCTGCGGGACTGGTGATGGGTGTGGAGCAGAGAGAGGTGGCGGTCATGTCCCCAAGGTTTCTGGTGTAGGATTGGGAGGATGGGGGTGGGGACGTTGGGAAAGGAAAGGACTGGGGGCAAGATTCCGAGCTAGGTGGAAGCATGTGAAACTGAGGTCCTCCAAGATATCCAAGACGAGTCCATGTCAAAAAGATAGGTCCATCTGAAGGAGTGGACGGGGAGGGGGGAGTCAAGGCCAGGGGCAAAATTGAGGTTGTCAGTAGGTGGTGTTGGGGCCTCAGGCCTGCCTGGTGAGCTGCGTCTAGGATTCAGCAGATCAGCATGCAAGACACCCATTAAATGTGAATTTCATATAAACACCAAATGATTGTTTTAGTATAAGTATAACCCAGGCAGTATGTGGGACGCACTTATACTAAAATTATTTGTGTTTATCTGAAATTCAAGTTTAACTGAGCACCTTGTATTTTACCTGATAACCCACTGGAGAGAAACTGGAAGGAGAGGAGAAAACCTACCAAAGTAGAAGAGTGCTGTCATCTGGATGGAGGAGCAGGTGTGGGGGTCAGGGAGGGTCCCCACACAGCACCCCAGCCCTGAGCCCCCCATGGGCTAAGAGTGTGCTCTGGGAGGGCATCTCCCATGGGTGCAGTACCTCCTCCCGCCACACGGGGCAACACGGGCAGCTCAGCGCCTCGTTAAGTCTGGGTGGGGATGTGGGTGTGCGTGGAGGTGAGCGGGGTTGAGCGTTCTTAGTAAAATAATAGCACACAGGTGGCATGGTGGAGTATGGCTCATCTCAAGATAAACTTGTTTTATTTCACTTCTGGATGGCAGGTTGCATCTGACATTTACTGTCTCAGCGTATTTATTCTTTATTTAAATGGATGGTGTCCTTGGCTAGAGGAGGATGAAGCCTGAAGGCAGGCCTGCTTGGCCCTGGAAGCCTAACTCTGCCTCCACGTCCTTCACCCTTCACCTTCCTCCCCATTCCCCACCCCCACTGTGGAGGCACCTCTCGGGCTCCTGGGGTCCTGGACAGTCCCGGACAGCAGGCCCTGCTCGGAACCCCAGGTCAGATGCTGGCCCCACTAGAGGATCAAGGGGCATAACCCCCAGGCTGCAGGCCGCCCCAATTTTAAGAGTTCAGGGACAACAGCCCCTCTGATGGGATCAGGTGAGAATCACCCAGGACAGCACCAGTCCAGGGCAGAGCTCAGGGACAGATAAGGTCTAAAAAGGCCCAGCCAACAGCCTATTTGGGAACCAAAAGAGCCCAGAAGTGGGTCCAGGCAGGTACCCCCTCGCTGGGGACAGAGATGAAGAGGAAGCCAGGAGCAGGCGGGTGTGTCCCTTCCCAGTGCCCGGTTCTCTGACCACATGTGGAGCGGGAGGAGGTGTGAACTCCAGGGCAGCAGGCTTTTTCCCTGGGTCTCAGGAGGCATTTGGTGGAGACGGTGAGATGGGGTGAACCCTCCCACCCCCAACCCCACCGTTCTAAGGACCTGTGTGCCGGGTCTTGGATGAAGTGGGATCCAGGAAGGAGGAAGAGGAAAATGCCAGAGAGGTGGGCTGATCTGGCAAAGAACTGATGGGGAGGGGAGAAGCTGCCCCAGGGGTCCAGTCAAGGAGGGAGGGAGGGAGAAGGGGAGGAAGGGTCAGTTAGGGAGCAGAAGAAGGGCTTGGGAGCAG
The DNA here is from genome assembly GCF_910594005.1 of Cervus elaphus. Taxonomy (NCBI): domain Eukaryota; kingdom Metazoa; phylum Chordata; class Mammalia; order Artiodactyla; family Cervidae; genus Cervus; species Cervus elaphus. The sequence continues at coordinate 26,598,020 of NC_057819.1, forward strand.
GTGGATGTTCCAGAAGCAAGGATGGAGTCACCCCCTCTGTAACTGCACGTTCTCTCTGTCCGTGTTTTGAGAGGAATTTCAGTAAATATTTATTTCATCTTATCTGTGTCTGTGATTCTGGGGGGACGGGGTCCTGTGATGGTGGGTTTGCAGGGTCCCCTGGCTCACTACGTGCAGGCATTACGCTCAGGGAAGCACTGAGCTCCCAGGCCTGGTATCTGCGACCCCGTCCTTGCTCCTCTGGAAGAAGAGGTGGAGGTGCCCGGAAGGAGGATAGGGGCAGCCATCAGTGAAGGCCCAATGACAGTGAGATCCCATCAGGAGAAACCTCCCATCCTGAATTTCCTCAGGTGCACTCTCCTAGTACGTTGACCTGGGGAGCCCCCTGGGAGACAGGAAATTCCTCCATTACAGATGAAAAATTCACCCAAACCATTTCCATTAAGGTGCATTATCTTTTTTCAAAAAAGTAATAATTATAATAACTTGATAAATTAAATACCTAAATATATTACACATATGTATTAATGTCAGCATTTATCTTATGTATTACATAAAAATATATCTGTTATATACTTATTATAAAAATATGATCTATACTTATACATGATATAAATAAATATACTCTATAAATATTTATACTTTTTCGAAGAATTGTCTGCTACTAAAATTGCAATTAAGACTCAATCCAGAAGAATATTTTAACACTTGACACTTTTTAGATGCAAAATTTATTTTATTTAAACTTAAAGTATACATATATAATAATTTTTATAGAGAAATATAATCTAGCAATCAATAACATACTTTCAAGCATCAGAGCTCTGAGGAGGACAAATGGAATGCCGTGAAATAAGAGTTGCAGGAGAAAAAAGAACAACGTAAATTTTCCTCCTGTCATTCTAAAAGATGATGTAATTTCCAGCAGATGACACATCACTCTGGTCTCCGGTATCTAACTAGATACATTGAGAAGAATGATGTGACCGTTTTATTATAAATGTTGATATTTGTAGCATGAGGAATTACATTTTTGCAGCAGTATATTCACATTTTAAATAAAAACAGTGGATACCAATGTGGTAGGAGATAAAGTGTGTGAGCAGGTAGTTTTAAAAAGCAGTGTGAAGGGTACTGGCCTGGAGGCTGTCAGAGAAAGTATCTCAGCAAAGGGGACAGGTTCCCCCCACACCCAGGACCTAAATCACGAGCAGGAAGAGATTGGGGGGAGAGGAGAGGATTGTTCCAGTTGTCCAGGCAAAGGGAAGGGCAGGTGGGAGCCAGAAGGGAGACCCGCCCCATGGAGGAAGGAGAGGGTTCGGGAGCTAAGACAGGTGTAAGGAGGGGAGGGACACAGGGTGTGGGTGGGAAGGTCCCACAGACCAGATGCAGGCTTCTAGGGGCCAAGTGTGACAAGACGAAGAGACCTGAAAGAAAACAACCCCACATCCTGAAAGAATGAAAGGGATCAACTACAATTCTGATTTCCCGTTGGACATTATAGGCTGGCCAAAAGTTTCGTTCAAATCTTATGGAAAAGCCTGAACGAAATTTTTGGCTTACTCGATACCTTTTAGGACCCCAAACACAAATTCTCTTCCTATATTTTTAATCCTCCCACTTGTGGTTGGAGCTTGTCTGTAGTCTGTCTTTTGGGGAACATCCCACAGTACAATAAATATTGGGGACTTGATGGGAAGGGCTGTGGGGAGACACTGCAACCACACAAATAGGAACGTATCACTTCCGGGGACATTCTGGGGACTAGGTGTGCCCGGCCTCCTGCCACCTGCTCTGAGGGCATCTCTCAGGGAATGCCCACAGAGACCCTACAGAGAAGCCTGCCCGTGGCCCCATTCTCCTGACCAGGAAGCTGAGGCTCACACATGGCCAGATCACACACCAGTGTTTGAGCAGAGACCCCTGCTCTGAGCAGACACCTCCCCACCACAGGACTGGTGGAGCTGGAGGAAAACCAGCAGATACCGCTGGATCTGCTCTGCTCCTCTCTCTTGAAATGGCATCAACACTGGGGCTCCTGGCGGTTTGGGAGGAGATAAATGAACTTAATCTTCCAGAGAGTCAGTGAACCTGCATTATCTCTGCTTTCTCATAAAGTTTAACAACTTCCATCCAATTAATTACTGGGAGGAAGCACAGAAACAGAAAACATCTTGGATTCCCAAACTTCCGTTGCTCTCAACACAATTTAACCCTTTTCCTCCTCCCAAATTAGAAATCCCGTTAGCAGCCTTATGAGTTTGCCTTTAAATAGCTCATTACGCTGAGTCTCATTAATTAGCAAGCTTGGGGCTATGTCTCTCCTCCAGGCTGGTGGGGAGAGGAGCCGTCCCTCAGAAAGCAGCCCAGGGTGACCTGTGATGCTGACGGAGAGACAGCCCAGGGTGCGGTGGGGCAGTGCGGGAGACACGAGGCTAAGGCAGCCAGCTCTCCTCCCCACACAGTGTCTATGGGGTCCATCCATGTGCCCCGTTTCAGGCATTGCTTCCTTGGGACCCGAAGACTCATGAGGAGAGAAAAGCCTGGTGGGCATCTGGGGAGCTGGGAGGGGGTGGCCACCACTTCTGCAGGAGGAATTTCTAAAGACTAGGGTGATGGCTCCACTGGAATCCTGGAGGGACAGCAGAGAGAGCTGGGCTCCTTCCTTCTTCTGGTTCACCTGGAGGTCCACCCCCCACTCTGCCTATGTGGTCTGTGTAAGGCTGACTCCGCCCCCTGGCCCAGGTGTAGTCATGTGACTCAACTAGGCAGTCTAGAACATCACATCCCCCGTGGCCTGAGTGGTTGGTTCAGGGGTGGACAGTTGGCTGGACCTACTTGGAGAAGAGAATTGGTCTCAGTGTGTGTAACCCTGAGGAGATGCTGGCCAGGAAGGTACATGGACAAGGAAACTCGAGCCACAAAATAAAGAGAGATCAAGCCCTAAAGTCAGTGTTTGAGCTGCTGGATCAAACTCTGCCTGATGCAGATCCATCTTGTCATTCATTACATTTCCCTTGTGCTGAGCCAGTTTGGGTGTTTTCTCATTCTGCTGGCCATTAGCCCACTTCCCATCAGAGGCCTGGTTGCCAAAATCATCTCTGGGAACATTTGGAGGGTCTCTTGAACTCGTTCATTTAGTCCTGATGCTCTGAGCTGAATCTGCCATTGCCCACTGTAAGCTGTCACTCTGCCCCCAACACTGCGCTGGGATCTGAGCTCCAAAGCTGACCCTGCCCCAACTCCTGTGGCTCTGAGCCAAGTCCTCCCTCACATCTAGTCACCTCCCCCAGGGAAACACCCTCCAGCTTGTCCTTAGGGCCCCCTGCAGCTCAGGGTCTGCTATGGGGGAGCTGGGAGAGGAGGAGACCCCTGTGAGTCATACCCCCCCACCCCCATAATCCATGCTGGACACAGAGGTATCCTCATCAGGGTCTGTCTCAGGGGCTTCCTCACACCAGGAGAATCAGGACACTGGTCAGAACAGGTGGCTGGTGGAGATGCAGCAGAGAAGGCTGGACTCCACGCTACTGGTCCGAAGGGTCTACTTCCAGCCCTGAGGGGTGATGGCTCCCTGGGCGTCGGGTCTGCAGGGACCCCAAGTCCTCATGGGGACTCATCTGCACTGGCTCCTTCAGCCCCCCACTAGCTTTGGGAGCACCCAGCTCCCCGTGTTGACCCCTCTCTAACACCCCAGGGGGACTTGCTCCCACCCGACCTGATGGAGGCAGCAGCAAGGATCATGGTGACCACAGGGGTCTCCGGGCGGGGGAGCATCTCTATCAGGGGCTGCAGGGGGCAGAGACCCCAGGAACCTCCATCCACTCCTTGCTTTCAGCCAGGGGGGGATTCCTGTGTAGCTGGAGGAAGCGGCTCCAGGAGCAGAAGGGAGGGACGCGAAGGCAGAGCTAACGACAGATGTGTCCATCCCCAAATGCTCTTTCCTGGGACCCTAGGTGAGCACAGAAGTGGGGAGGGGGGTAGACAGGACTCCGTGCTCCTTGGCCTCCTCCAGGAGTACTGACACGAAGCAGGGACCGTCCAGGACTAGAGCCTCAGAGATGCTCCTGAATGTCAGGCTGAGTCCCGGGGCTTCCTCCACGTTACAAAGGATGAGAAGAGACTCCCTGGAGGCCTATTATATTTCAATCCATAAACACGCATGTAGAGTTTAGAGGGACATTTTCCCAAGAGCAGGCTGTCCTCTCTCCTTCCCTTTATGGCCCAGAGACCGTCTGCTCACTGGGAGGAGGAGGGGACTGTCTCTATTATCATCACTGACCTGGACTGAGGGCTCTGGGCACCACATGGTGCTTTTCCTGCCGGGCGGGGGACAAACGTTCCCACCTGTTCACTCATTAATCCTCAAAGCAGCCCCGTGGGGCTCCCCTGCTGTGATTCCACTCCCATTTTACAGATGAGGAAACCTAAGCTCCAAGAGGCTGAGTGGACCCTCCGGCTCCGCAGCTGGTACGTGGAGGGGCTCGGGGGGGACCCTGGAGGCAGAGTCATCTGCTGGCCCTGCCCTGAGTGGGCAGTTCAGGGCCGGCCGCTGCCCACCACTCTCCTGGTTCAGGCGTCAGAGCATTTACAGGCGGGGTGACCCCAGTGCTCCCCACGTGCCTGGGCAGGGGTCACCATCACCTCACCCTGTGCAGCCCCCCGGGCACATCTTTGCCACTGTGGTCTCTGCTGAGTCTCCTCCTGGGCACCAAGGTCAGAGGGCGGCACTCCTGACCCCACCTGGGGAGGCTCCTCCCAGAGATGGGGGAGGTGTGGGAGAGGGGGCCCCCGAGGGTGGTTATGACAGGGGTGCCAGGGTAAGGAGGAACCTGGGCTCCCCCCACAGCAATGGGGAGCCAGGGAAGGTTGCAGAGGAAGGTCGGTCTGCCCCGGGGTCCCCAGGGGGCCCTCTTGGCCAGTGCAGAGGCTTCAACCACATCCTGCTCTCAGCGGGCCCCTCCCACCCTGCGTGTGTCCCCTCTGCCCCGAGAGAGGTCACAGCTGCTGGGAGGGCCGCGCAGGGTGTTTCCAGCTGCAAATCACTTCAGTCAGGGCCCCTGTGTCTGCAGGGTCAGAGGCTGAGCTGGAAATAGCCCCGCGGTGACCCCCTCACAGGGCAGGGTGTCTGATCACGGTCCCGGGCCCCCCTTTCCTGCTCAGGAGGAAGGAGATCTGAGCCCGGGGAGGCGGCTCCCAAACAAGGCCGCCTTGTGTGGCTCTCTGAGGGCCTTTCAGAGTCGCCCCTCCTCCCCGGAAGGCCCAGCTGCAGCCCCTCCTCACAAGGACCTCCGGGCCCTTCCCCAGCTAGGAGGGGAGCAGACGGGGTGGGGGTGTGTGTGAGAGGACCCCACAGCTGCCCCTCCTGCCCTGCCCCCTTCCAGACGCAGGGCTGCGGGGGAACTCGGGGTCTGTGGTCTGCTGACCTACAGGGGGAGACATGGAAACTTAAGATTCGGGGACCAGGCGCCTGGACAGGGCGGGGCCTCCACTAGGAACAGCTTCTCCTGAGTGTCACAGGTGGGCAGCTGCCCTTCTGCCCGGGGGTCACTCGAGATGTTTCTGTTTCAGGCCAACTCTGCAGGTGCAACGACACCCCAAGGTGTGTGTCAGCCCCCTCCGGAGGGGCCCCTTTCCTGCCTTCACAGGAGCCCAGGAGTCAGCAGACACCTGGAGCCACGGGGGCCTCAGACCCCCCCACCCAGGACCCCCTACAGACCAGCCCCGGAGGCAGGCGCTGTGGGCAGGGCCCAGGAGGGCTGCCCTCCTCCACCTTTCTTTCTTTGCAGACTGGCAGTGCTCACATCGACAACTGACTATCGATGGACAGATTTACCTTCTTGGGGACGGACAGCCTAACGGTTGATTGCTCTGAGCAGGCCAGGCCTTCAATGACAACAAATCGGGGTGCACACTGTCCACCTGCCCAGAGTCCCCAGAGCTTCTCCAGGTCATCCTGTTCCTCTCAGGCCTATCCAGCTCCATCAGCAGCAGCAGCAGCCCCCACTTCCTCCTCACAGAAGGTTCTGGAACATCCCCCTGAGCCCTCAGTCTCATGGTACAGACAGGGACATGTCCTGTCATCTTCCAATTTGGGGGAAAACTGGCTTCCAAATGTCTTAAAGATGTAACTTGATGGTCTCCTATGTCCCTGGAAAGCTGTCCCCAGTAGAGGACCATAAGGGTCTTGGGACATTGAGCTCTGAGGCTCCATAGGTTTGGTGGTAGCTCCTTCTGGGGGAAACAGAAATGGTTGTGGCCCAGAGGGGCCTGGTTCTCTGAAGTTTGCAGAATGAGCAGATGTGGACCAACTCAGGGTCAGGAAAGTCCTTTCAAAGTGGATGACATGGACAGTGAGGTGGGGGTGGTGCTTCCAGCACTGTGTGTGTCTGTGTGCGCCTGCACATTTGCATACAGATGGGTTTGTGAGCCTGCCAGTCTGCATGGATATATGTGTTCCCATGTATGGGTGTGTGCACATGGGTATGCCCCTGTGTGTGCTTGCATGAGTGTGTGTCTGTTTTTGTGTAAGTCTGTGTATGGGCTTGTGTGTGCAGGTGGTGGGTGCATGCAGCGTGTGTGTGTGTGTGTGTGTGTGTGTGTGTGTGTGTGTGTGTGTACACACATATACTGGTCTGCGTCTGCGGAGCTGAGTCAGCTCTGGGCATCCCCTGTTGCCAGAGAGCACAGGCAGAGGCCAGGCGGTGAGCACCCACTGTGGCCTCACCCACCCAGCTCACCGCCCACCGAGCTCCTCCAGCCGCAGCTCCTTCCGAACACCAGCTCTAAATGAGCCCCAAGCCCTGGGGCGTCATGGTCCGAGGCCCAGGTTCACGGCCAGTCCTCCTGGCCGACCCCCGCGCCGCTGAGGAAACAGCTTGGAGGACAGAAACCTCCTTCCCCGCGGGCAACCATAGGGAGCTTCTCTCTGGGGATGTCTGCCCGTTCTCATCTGCTCTCCAGCATCATCCGCAAAACCCTCGAGGGAGGAGGGCTCTGAAAGGAGGAACCCCGGAGGCTCATCCTCATTAGGATCCCCGGGGATGGAGGGAGAGCAGGGGTGGAGGAGGGCCGAGAGCAGCTCCGGTGGTGACAGGAGCCCAGCCTGGAGGAGCGCAGGGACACGGCTCATCTGCCTCGTCCCCGCTGTTCCCAGGGAAGAGCCTTTTCCTCCAGAGGCTGCCTGTGAGGGGACCTCACCTGACAGTAGATTAGAAGCCTCTAGAAGCCTTGCGAACGATGCAGGTGCCTGGGTCCAGCCCAGACTCTAGATCAGAGTGTGGGGGAAAGACCTGGACACTTGCATTTTAACAAACTCCCTGGTCAATCACGTGTCTCTAATGTGTGAGGATCAGAGATGTAGGAAGAGCCACGGGTCCTTGCAAGGGAAGTGGTCCTCCTTTCTTCTTTCCCCCCTCCCTCTTTCCCTCCCTCTCTCCCTCCTTTCTTCCTGTCCATTCATCAGTGCTGGGGAGAAAGTGACTAAGGTGACCAGGCAGATGCTCGTGGCATCCACACTCCAGTGGGGAGATGGGGTGTCAGCAGGGGCCCCACAGGACACAGGGACCCAAAGGTTCACCTGAGGGGATGATGGCAGCTGAGGGTCAGGAACAGGCAGTGATACCAGCAGGGCAGACTGCAGGTCTGAGAGTGGCTCCATCTGAGAATGCGTGGCCACCAGAACTTCCAAGGCCTCAGCATTTGCACAACTGAATCGCTTTTCAGGCTACCAGGCCATGATCATGTGATGCATAATGAACCCCCGAGGCCTTTCCATCCTCCAGAGGCAGCTTTCTGCACAGGAGGCTGCTCTGAGCGCCAAAGGCTGCTGCCCCTGTGGTGAATTATGGATGGCTCTTAGAATTTCTCCTGCACAACTGGGCCCATCAAATATTCATAGCAGCACAAATGTTCACCTCCCAGCATATCAGAGGCATTGGAGGGAAGGACCCCGGCTGTGAGGGGGGCACAGGAGAAGCAGGGTGCCTGAAGCACCCTCCCCTGTCCGTGTGACTCCAGCAAAACTGAACCGCAGCTCCTCCCTACAGGATTCCAAAGAGGAGGCAGGTGAGTTGGTAACCCAGAAGGTTCATTCACTCATCAGGGAACACTCATGGAGCACCTGCTGTGTGCAAGTCTGGTGCCAGGCATAAGGAACCACAGTGAACGAGGGGCCAGGACTGTGTCCTGAAGGAGTCTATGGGCTTGGGGAGGCCAGGACTGGAGTCCCGGGGATGCCTAGAAGGTGGTGTGGAGCAGCGGAGTGGATGTTGGTACCCCTCCCCTGATGGGGAAGCTAGGAAGAAATAGGATGGAATTTTGAGTTTGCTTTGGGTAGGCTTGTCAATGGGAGGTGCAGTTATTGGTCCCAAAGCCTTGGATGAGGCCCTGTGTCCTCTGGAAACGACCTGCTCAGGATTCCAGCCATGGACCCACCAAACATTGCAGGGATAGAGTACATTCTGTCCTCACGCTATTGGGAAACTGGTGGGTCAGGTGAACAGACCCCCCACACAATACAGGCTTGAATCAAGCATTCCAGTTAGGAAGAGGGACCAGAGAGCAGAGTTCATTCCGGGGGGAAGACACCTTCACCCCTGCCTGCCTGCCCATCACTGATGCTCATGAAGACCTGCTGGGGCCTGGGCCAACTAGTCGGTGATAAACAGTTTCTCCTAATGAAGAGCTTTAGAGCAAGAGCTGGTGCAGTCAATGTGCTGCTCTCTCCAGGCTCTGGGGGTGGGAGGAAGTCATCAATCACTACCAGGAAGAGAGAGGGTTTTATTGGCTCCATTCATTTGCTTCCCAGGGAGATGCTCCAGGAAAAGAACAATTTTCATTAAAACCCTGGTAGTCAATGGGTTTGCTTATTTGATGGTTGAGGAGAGGCTGAATATGTGAAGATAAGATCAGGATGAATTCAGAAGGTGTGGGAGGAGGGGACAGACCAAAAACACCTGTGTGTGTGTGTGTTTCTCTCTGTGTCTCTCTCCCTCTCTCTGTCTCTCTCTCTGTCTCTGTTTCTCCCTGTCTCTCTCTCTCTTTGCTGTTCCTATATTTGAATTCCAGTTGACCCCTCTCTGAGGACAACTTTGAGCATAAGAGCTAGAAGACTCTTCTCATCAATTACTTGCATCTTATTGAAATCCAGTGGCTAACTTGGAGCTCTCCCACTAAATTACACTCAGGGATTTTTTTCTTCTGCACTTATTTGTCACACAGAAATCCCCAAAGCAGCTGTGTTCCCACCCCTGGCTCAGCCCGCAGGCTCAGACCACAGCCCTGGCCCCAGGATTTCACTGGGTGGCTTCTCCCAGGAGACTCAGAGAGGCCTGCCAAGGATACTCCACTTTCCAGACCAATTGTCCCTGAACTCCAAGCTTTGGACTGTTGGCAGGTGGATTCAGCACTCAGGGTCTGGCAGGCAGAGCAAGGGCAACATCACTTTCTTTTCCAAAAGAGTAGACCTGTAGAGGGTCTAGGGTGTTAGTGCGTCCCTGAGATGCACAGTGCATGAGTCCTGGGGTGTCAGTAGTTCTGACATGACAGGAAGGCTTCCAGAGCAAGAGGCAGGGCAAGGAGAGTCCCCAGAGTGATGGAAAACGGCATCCTGAGGACCCTGGGGCTCTAGGAACACCATGATCTGAGTGGTCCATCAAGGATCAGAGAGAAGGGACCTGACCAGGATGGTGGGGGAGAGGCAGCCTGGAGGGCCCCTGGGCTGTGGGCATGGAGGGAACCCAGCCCAGACAGAACAGGACAGAGGATTCATGGGAGCCCCTCAGGAGGTGAGGGCAACAGAGCAGCGGGTAGGTGGGTGGGATGTCTGGAGGCAAGATTTTGGTCAGCTGACGGAGAACGTGGGGTTGAATTTCTGACAATAAAAGAAATGCATAAACAAGATGGTTTCCAACTTGAGGACGAATGAAATAGAAATAGAAAGGTAGCACCTTCGTGTCCTGGCGGGGCAGTGAATGGGGCTCCCTGATGTGACCAATGAGTCCCAGGTCTAACCCACGCTGTGACACACTCACCATGGATGTGGATGATGCCACACACTCACTGTGGATGACGCCAAGGGTGGGGGAGACGTTCACCCTGGGTTTTGTGCTTCAGGGTGGACGCAGAGACCACACCCTGGTCCTCCGGCCCCGCTCTCCTGCTCCTCTCTCATCTTTCCTGCTGTCTTCCATGAACACTTCCTTTACTTCATAGTCCAGCATTTTTACCACTCTTGCCTTCTTAATCACATTTGAATGCTGTTTTTAATAGCATCCCATTCTTATTATATGGGCGTAGTGTCTTTCTTTTATCTCCCTGAGGATGTTAGTTAATAGTTGTAGTTTGAAATTATCTTCTCTCTCCATAAACATCATGTTTTCCCCCCATTTATTTTTAGTCTCTGCTTTCATGTTCCACATTTTTCTCCGTCTGTTGGGCTCTTATTTCCAATTGCAGGATGGAGAAGCTAGTGGCAAGCTCCGTGCTCTCAGGTGTGGCCTTTGTGATATGAATTTGTTGGGCCATTTTCTTGGGAAAACCCTCAAGTCAGAGCCCATGGGGCTTTCTTCATGGTCTGGCCAGATTTTGAGGGCAGGAAGACCCCTTCCACCTCCCCAGTGAGGGTTCCAGCTTCACGGAGTTGCTGGTCGGTACCTTTTCCCAGGGGCTTCCTGTCATCACCTCCTCCCCTGCCCTGTCTGCTGGGTTAACTCTTCAGGTCCTGTTACTGCCCTCTCAGTGGGTTCTCAGGAGGACATGGTCAGCGTCTGCACCTTTAGCCAGGAGTTCCCACTGCATCTTGATAGACCTGGGACTGGGGACCCTCAAGGCCACACCGAGGTCTCAGGAGGGGATGGGGCCCCTGCAGTGCTCCTCTGACTCTAGTTTTTATGTGAATCACTGGAACCTTTTCAAAGTGCAAATTCTGATCCAACAGGTCTAGGGGTCCAAGGCTCTGCATTCTAGTGAGCCCCGGGTGATGATGCTGTTGGCCCTCGGCCACCCCTGAAGTGGCAAGGACGTAAGGGACAGCACCCAGGGCCAGAGAGGGCAAAGACAGGCAGCCCTCAGGACCGGGCTCCACGTGGCTGCGTGCTCTGGGCTCACGTGTTGCTCAGGTGTCCATGGCTCCTTCACCTGTAGGAGCAGCAAAGGCAGCTGTCCCCTTCGTGTGCATAGCTGTGTCACGTCGCTGGGCAGAGGCCATGCGGATCACAGGCCTGGAGGACCTGCAGTCTCTGGCCTGGGGGGTGAGCTGGGCAGAGCCACGGCCCTGTCCCCAGTGGCCAGGGCCTGTCCCCTCATCCCCCCACATGTCCCTCTCGAGGGGCCTCAGTCACACCCACAGCTTCGGTCACAGGTCAGCACCACATGCACGTCTGACCCCATCAGGTATTTACTGACATGGGAGCCACCCCCGGAACAGAGGTCAGAGGTCTGGGCAGAGGTCAGAGACGGGTGGTGGGTGGTGGGTGTGAAACAGGAGACAGATGTGTTCTAGGCTAGACATTTACAACCAGCCTCCCGACTAACTTTGAGATGGAAATAACAGGAACACAGTAAATGGCTGGACTTTATCTCCTGCGGACACTAAGATAAGAGTCAGGCAGGGGCAGAGAAGAGCTGAGCCCTGCTTGGGTAAAAGATCAAGAGGTCACATATTTCTCATCCTTGGGGTCAGGGAGGCCTCAACTGCACATGTGCAGAAAGTCTCCTCTGAGGTCATAAGGGGAGGGGATGCAGCCCATAATAAGTATTGCTAGCTTCCCAAAGACCCTTGTGTCAAAATGTATCTTGGCTAGAGGATGCAGCGCATGTACGGGAGGGCCCAGAGACAAATAAACTGTGGGGTCAGAGCAAGATGACTGGCCAGAGGAAAACAAAAACCCATGAGACTGTGCCCTTATAAATGATTTAAACTTTCCAAAAAACCCAACTCTCTCTGAGCTCACCTGTGCATTTGTGCACATATATCCTGCTTTTCTAATAAATGCTTACTTTCCTCTCTACCTTTTAAACTGATGAAATCTGGGGCCCAGACTCCTGCCACTGGCCCTCATGGTGTTGTGGTTAGGATTTGGTGCTCTCACAGCCACGACCAGGGTTTGATCCCCGTCCAGGGAACTAAGATCTTGAGTCAAGTTGCTGCTCACTGCTGTCTCCCCAGAGTCAGGTGGAAAAACACCAGCACAGAGCCCAGTGTGAACCAGGGGGTCTCGTGGTTTTCCAGGGGCTCTCGACAGGCTGGGACATTTAGCAGCACTGGACCCGAGTGACCATTGTCATCTGGGGTCCATGGCAGCCACACTCCTCCAGCCCCATAAGCCTCACTGCTGCCGCACACCTGCCTTATGGTATGTGACTCTCCGTGTTATTAGCATGACGTGGATCAGCCAGATGGCCCTGAGCATGATGAAAACGTTCTTTCTCAGACTGGTGTGGTCCCATTCCACCCAGGCAGGAAAGAGGAAACCATGAAAGGTTCCTGACAGCAGGAAAGTAATGAGCAATGGGGACAGCCGCATCGGCAGGAGGAGCACAGATGCTTGGGGTATGTGTTAGTGAGGGGGACAGGATCTGCAGACACAGATATTTAATTTCTGCTAACACCTTAGCCACAGGCCCCTAGTGGAGGAGTACCAGATCAGATCCCAAAATGAGCAATTAGAGAAATTGGCTTTTAAGTGAAACGCCTATGGCAAAGTAATTTGATTTCGGAAAATATCATAACTCAAGACTCAGACAGGAGGAAGTCAGCCTGCTCTCCACAGTCGGGGAGGGGGAAAGAGACAGGACCCAGGACACCATCCTGCCAGGCTGGAGTAGAGATGGGCGGGGGTTCTGCTTCAGGCATGGCCCAGGGTCCTGACAGTACCCCAGGCTCACCCTCTCCTGTTCAGAACACGGGCTCTGGGGTCCCCTAGGGCTGGTAGACCCCTGGGTGAGCACTGAGTAGGGACATGTAGGAGTCGTGTGCAGAAATGCAATACGGGGGCCATGTGATACAATCATGGGGTGGACAACGCAGAGGAAGATGGAGAAGGACAGCAGAGCTAGGGCGCAGGGACCTGGGCCACCTCCAGCTCACCTGGAGCCACTTGTGGTGGAAGTAATAGGCGCCCCCTGCTGGGCTGATGAATTAGCACAAAGGGTTCTTTGTGGGCACAGCCCTGGTTAGAGCCCAGGTCCAGGGGGCTGAAAGCAGGCTGGGCTTCTCCCCATAGACCCCTGAGCCTGGAGTGCAAAGGCTTCTTGACTGGGACAGAGAAGAGCCATTATCCACCTCGTGGGCCACTGGACAGTCCTGCCCCTATTTCACTGCCCTCGGGACATCTCTGCCCCAGACCATGGAAGCCCTCCTCCAGGGGATCTTCCTAACTCAGGGACTGAACCCACGTTTCCCGTGTCTCCTGCATTGTAGGCAGATTCTTTACCGCTGAGCCACCCAGGGAAGCCCCCACAGGAGGAGCAGTCAGGGTTACACTGTATAAACAGACCCTGGGCCTCTGTTCGGCTTCCGTGGTGGCTCAGACGGTAACGTGTCTGCCTGCAATGCGGGAGGCCTGGGTTCAATCCCTGGGTTGGGAAGATCCCCTGGAGAAGGAAATGGCAACCTGCTCCAGTACGCTTGCCTGGAAAATCCCATGGACGGAGGACCCTGGTAGGCTACAGTCCATGGGGTCTCAAAGAGTTGGACACGACCAAGCAACTTCACTTTCACGGGCCTCTGTTCTGCCGGGCCTCACTCAGCTAGACCTTCAGTAACAGCAGCTAGTTTAGACCCAACACCCAGACAGCCGGGAACACCAAAACTTTGTTTGGTCACAGAGGAACTGAAACCAGAATCACTTTCTAAGGCGTGACATTGAAGAGATGGTATCTTCATTGCCTCCCAGCCAGGCCCTTCCCTCCTACCTGATCCCACATCCTTACTGCACACACCTGGGCAACAGGCGCCACGCTGCCCCTTCACAGCCTCACCCCAGTGGACGCCGTGCAGACTGCTAACCCCTGTAGCAGGCACCCTGAGTGGGAGGGGGGTCTCCCCAGCCCACCCTGACACTCCTGTTCTGAGAAGCAGCCCACACCTGCTACCCAGCAAAGCAGCCAGACTACAGCCTGAGTCTATCTCCATCAGCTGCAGACCTCTATGGGGTCACCTTTCACTGCGACCTCCCCAGTTCTCCAGGGCACCCTTGGGCTTCCCCTTCCCCATGCTCTGCTGCAAATGAGCCTGCTCCTTTCAGAAGAGATTTTGGGCCCTTCAGTACCCTATCCTAGGCATCATCTCTGAGCCTCGGCTCTGGAAATGAACCCTGGGATGATGGCAAGCTCCCCTCTGCGTGGCCGCCCTGCCTTGGCTGTGGAGCACCCGTGGGATGAGGAGGAAACAGCGGCAGCCCCTGGGGCTTGCCCCTCCTGGTGCGAAAGCCCCAACTCACAGTCAGGGCAAGGCGATCAGGGCCGCAGTATCCTCAGTGGTGGGGCCCCCAAGGAAAGCTGCGATTCTTAAGTAGGGGCTTGGCCTCTGAAACAGGGAGCAGGTGGGGTGAGTGGGATGGGAAATCTGAAGGCAGCTCCTCCTGGGAAGCAAGTCCACAGTCTGTGCTGGGGAGGCTCGGGGCTGGGGGCTGAGGGGCTGGGAGCTGGGGGTGTGGTTGCAGAGGGCTAAGGGGTTGAGGGCTGGGAAGCTGGGGGGTTGGGGACTAGGGGGCTGGAGGCTGGGGTTTGGGGGACTGGGAGATTGGGGACTCAGGGCTGATCGGCTGGGGGTAGGGCCCGGGGCGGGGGTAGGGGGCCTGGCGGACTGGGAGGCTGGAGGTCTTGGGACTGGGAGGCTGAGGGACTGAGGGTTTGGGGGCTGCGGGCTGAGGGGCTGAAGGTAGGGCTTGGGGAACTGGGGGCTGAGAACTCTGTGTTCTTAGCTGTGCCCATCTGGACTAAAGTCTCCATCGTGTGAAATGAGAGGAGGACAGGAAAGCAGTCTTGGTTCAAATATCACAGACTCTCAACTTTCTGATGAATTTCCTTAGATTTCTTGAATGGATATTTCTTCGTTTGACCTTAAAATCATTTCTGGGGACTTTAAATTGTGTGTTTTTTCAAATATATTTTTCTGGCTGTCTCAGTGGGCAGTATCCTCACTCTGTCATACAGGAGGGGACTGCAGTCAACCTCTGACTTAAAGATGACCATAGCAGTTTTCCTGGGGAGTTATTTCTAGACCTAGTGGAGAAAGGATGAAGGCAATGCTTCATTTCCAGGTCTGCCTCACATATACACTGGTTCCCTGCAGGGCTATTCTAATTCAATAGTTGTGAAATCTACCACAGGAACATGTCTGTACAGATTAAAGCGTAGTCATAAAAAATGAACACCCAATGGGATACACTGGCAGCATTTAGAAATCAAGGGTCTCAGATTAAACTTGGATTTCCAGCTGAAGATGTAACTGAGCTGAATCCCTCATCATATCCGAGGATGGTCTGGAGCGGACTGAAGACCACTTTCCCCAGGTAGTGTCCTCTTCATCTGGATTTCTGTCATTTGTTACCTGCCTGCCCTGTGAGCAGGTGAGTTTTATCTCTCCAATCTTCCCTAAACAAGGTCATTGTCCTGCAGAGAGGCCTCTCAATACTGTTATGAGGCTACATTCTCTTTAGAGATGAGCGATGTCATGACAAGTCACCCATGAAGCTTGGAAAGCCTTAGGCAGCTGGAGAAACCAGCCTGGTCACTGAACACAGTTGTGCGATTGTGTCCGTGGTAATCCCAGCATGTGAGCCTCCTGGCCACACATCTCTCCATGAGGAGACTTGTTAACAAGTTCTCTGAGTACAGTCATCATGGGGTCCAAATTAGCCCCCCAGAGGGTAATTGTGAGTCCCTGTAGCAGGAGAATGCTCAAGGTCACAATTTCTCCCTAAGATCAGACCCTTCAATTTCACTGCACCAACCCAGACTCAGACGAGGATTCCATACAAAAATATATTGGGAGAATAAAGCAAGCTGTCAGAAACTATTGTTGGTGAATGGCCCACAAGGGGGAGGAAAATGTGACAAGCAGTCCTGGGTGTGTCCAGATGGACTGTTTGTGCAGAAAGAAGGGCAGGTTCCCAGGTTGAGACCCAAAGAGAATCTGCATTTAGATGTTATTTAAAGAAGGAAGTTGAGCTGGCAAGGGGAACCCAGAAGAGTGTCCAGAGATGTGGGAGGAAAACCAGGAAAGTTTAATGACAGAAAAGTAGAGAAAGTAGAGGGTTTCCAGAAAAGAAGGGCCAACTCACCTCGGCTTCCTGCTATGGCTTCCTCCAACAGTTGCTTCGTTCTTATTTCTCTTCTTGACCAAACTTTGGAGATTCCTTCAAAATTCCATCTGCATGCAGAAGACCTGCCTCCACCCGACCCCACCCCACCACCAACACACACAGAAGCCCAAAGATATGGTTTCTCTTTTTAATATTTATTTATTTATTTGGCTGTGCTCCATCTTAGTTGCAGCACATGGGATTTTTGATCTTTGTTGCGGGATCTTTAGTTGTGGCATATGGGATCCAGTTCCCTGCCCAGGAATCAAACCCAGGCCCCCTGCACTGGGAGCTCAGAGTCTTAGCCACAGGACCACTAGGGAAGTCCCAAACAAAAAGATTTGAAGTCACCTCCATCTAAGAAACAGGTGGGGCCAAATTCTCAAGAGAAAGGGCTCTGGTTGGGCCACTTGTGTCAGGTGTCACTGAAAATCTAACCAACTGCGCCCTACAGAGAGGGGTCATGATATGGATGCTTGCATCTGAGACCACTCAGAATGATCAGAGTTCCCGGCTCCTTATGACCAACCATTCCAGTGGAGCAGATCCCAGCCTTGCCCACAGTTGTCTTCAACCTTAGAAACAGTGGGGACATTCATTCCTCATTGAGGTCCCAAAAGACACGTGATTAATTTCTAAAATTGACCATCAGAAGTTCACACTAAGAGTACAGACAGGAAGGGCCCCCATCAAGATTTCACAGGGATCTTTTTATCCTCATGCCCTTGCCCATCAGGTGAGGGGAGCCAGAGCCATTTCGTTACTGGTGCTTTTTATTTAGATTCCCCATTGGCTCAGTGGTAAAGAACCAGCCTGCCAATGCAGGAGACGCAGGTTCAGTCTCTGGGTCAGGAAGATCCCCTGGAGAAGAAAATGGCAACCCACTCCAGTATTCTTGCCTGGGAGATCCCATGGACAGAGGAGCCTGGCAGGCTACAGTCCATGGGGTCACCAACAGTCGGACACAACTCAGCGACTGAGCATACACGCATACTCTATTCAACCACAATGACTAAAGTCCAACATGAAATTCCTTGCAGCTGAGTCCCCAGAGCTTCCCCGTGACGGATCCAGTGCCTGAGTCCCTCATGATCAGAGATACCAGCACAGCCAGCTCCCACATCCCTCCTAGGAGGAGGAGACCTGCGCTGTCCACACTTAGTTGGGGAGGCTGAGCACTGCCCTCCAGCTGGACCCCACAGACTGTCCCAAGGCTCTCACCTGCCGCTGTCTGCCCCCACTCCTGACTTCAGCTTCTGCTTTTTGAGTCAAAGAGCAAAATTAGGTTTCCGATGTATTAATTAGCTGTGGTAAGCCTCTGCAAGGAGCAGACTGGCTATGGGGATTTTCCTGTTGGATCTTACTGGTCACAAGCCACGGAATCTCAACCTTGTTTTGCAGGCTGAATGAAACTGCAACAGTTCTGATTTCCCCTTAGAGGACAGTTATTGAAACAAGTGTTTCCACTCATGATGGAACCCCCAAATCCACATACCAGAACTTGGGGAACCCCTGCTCAGTTCTTCCAAAACTTATAAACACAGAAGTTCCCAAAGCAAAGCATCTGCATTGCCTACCATGGAATGTATCCTAATATTGTTTCTACATCAACCAGCTCCTTCTCTACTCCCAACACAAAACAGTAGTGAGGAAGTACTGGGGTACACGAGGCAATACCCAAAACTAGGCTTAAAAGAAATGAATCACATGGCATTTCATTTCATCATAAATTATGTTCAGTTTCTTAGAAACAGCCACAGAAATTAGAATGAGGCAATAAACATAAAATATCAATATAGATTTGTGTTTAATTCTAAAATAAATAGATTTAAGACTGCTTATTCCCAGGATTGCTTAGAATGATCACATGGCAAAAACAAATGTTTCTAATCTGTTTTTACTTCTATCTCATTTGTCCATTTAACTGACTCTTTATGAAACAATTAAAACGAAATCTACATCCTATGCAATGGAAGGGAAATAAAATTCTCTCGCCCCAACGGTATTTTAATTAGAAATAACCTATCTCAGATATAAACTCAGGGAAAAATTTGCCCTGAGATTGCAGTGCTACTAACTGAGAATCTTTGAAATTGTATTCATCTGATTTAATGATCTTTGCTGAACATATCCAACAGTTAGATCTTTTTCTTCTTTTACAGTTTTCATCCAGTGAATTCTATGGTAAAACAAAAATGTCAAGCCATCTGGGCATATGAAAAGGCCATAACAAACTATACCACAGAGAGTTTTGCTGAATGGAAAAGGCAACAGACATCAACAAAACAAGCTACTAGTATTTGGAGAAATCATAATAAACAAGCAGCCCCTAGGAAGCATAACTGACAATCACTTCCTCCCCCTCAAAAACAAACAAACAAACCACAAAGACCAGATGGTTGGGGACCTTGTGGTACCTTCCAGAGTACCCGCTACAGAATCAGAATGCCCAATCTAGAATATTCAAACTGTAACATGAAACAGTTTGCCATTCGCCACTGTAGGACTCTACAGCCCACACACACACAGAAGGAACAACTTGAGGGTCTGTGACATGAACCACATGAATGAGGAAGGGAAGACACATGTGGATGGGAAAGAAGAAGATGCTTCTACAAACAGTTAACTGGCCAGTATGTGCAAAGAAAGATTCGACAGTTCCTGTACTGAACATACATTGGAAAATGTGACCCAATGCCACAAGTGGTGTTCCCTGAGGAACTCTACCCAAAGGGACAAGACCCAGTGATCGTCGAATTATTCATCTCCCACCTTCACTTATATTTTATGGTTCATAAAACACCACCCACACATTATGGTTGCCCACAGGTCTGTTCAACAGTAAATATTATCACAGGTTCTTAGACTTGGAAAGAATTTCAGGGGCCAGTTCATCTTAGTACACCTGAATCACTGACATATCTAAAAAGTAAGTTCAAAACAGTAAAGACATAAGACAGGGCACCAGTCATTGTCAACAGATGGCCAATTCTCCTTAACTACATAGAGCAGGGGTCCCCAACCTCTGGGATCTAATGCCTGATGATCCAAGGTGGAGATGATGTAATAATGATAGAAATAAAGTGGACAATAAACGTAACTTGAATCATCCCCTCAAGTCCTTGGAAAAAATGTCTTCCACGAAATTGACCACAGTGCCAAAAAGGTTGCAGGCCCCTGCCATAGAGTGCCCCAGACTCAGGTACTATCTGACCTGAATGTGTCCTAAAGATCCCACTGACCTTACAGAACCCGTGAATGCTCCCCCAGAGTGAAACAGATTTAATACCGTGTTTGAGAGCCAGAGGATGATGGAATAATTTGCTGAGGGGCAAACAGTTTTTAACAGTTGGTGAATAGTTGCAGCTGGTATATGAGGGTACAAGAGCCAACTCCAGGACCGTGTTCTTGGGTCACACAACAGTGTCCATGTCCATCTGGGCACTGTCATCAGACATTCAGATGTCTGGTTGTCCTTCTCAGTCAGACCTTAACCCAGAGGGAAGGGAATGTGATAGTATCTCCAACAGTGCTTCCTCCAGCAGAAAAGACCTACTACTTTACATGCAACCTGGGGGAAAATCCTTAGGGGGAAAAAAAGGTGGAAAATATTAGATATGCAAAGTTCTGAGAAAATAACAGAAAAAGTTAAAAAATTAAGCCTGGAGGGACTTCTCTGGTGGTCCAGTGGTTGGGAATCCACCTGCCAATGCAGGGGACATGGGCTCAATCCCTTGTCCAAGAAGATCCCACGTGCTGTGGAACAACTAAGCCCATGCGCCACAACGATTGAGCCTGTGCTCTAGAGCCCAAGACACACAACTACTGAAGCCACCACCATGGGAAGCCCATGACCACAACAAAGGGTAGCCCCCGCTCACCACAACTGGAGAAAGCCCACGCACAGCAACGAAGACCCAGCACAGCCAAAAGCTTAAAAAAAATTAACCTTGGAGATTGTGGTGATTTTGTTGCTGTTTTATACCTTTGAACAATGAAAAATCCCATTGGGGTGGTGGAGGAGCAAAGAGAAGTGAGAGAGGTTTGTTGGGAGCTAAGGGTTTTCAAATAGCTGTGGAAAGAAGAGAAGCAAAAAGCAAAGGAGAAAAGGAAAGATATTCCCATTTGAATGCAGAGTTCGAAAGAATAGCAAGGAGAGATTGGAAAAAAAAAAAAAAGGCTTCCTCAGTGATCAGTGCAAAGAAATACAGGAAAACAATAGAATGGGAAAGACTAGAGATCTCTTCAAGAAAATTAGAGATACCAAGGGAACATTTCATGCAAAGATGGGCTCAATAAAGGGCAGAAATGGTATGGACCTAACAGAAGCAGAAGATATTAAGAAGAGGTGGCAAGAATACACAGAAGAACTGTACAAAAAAGATCTTCATGACTCAGATAATCACGATGGTGTGATCACTCACCTAGAGCCAGACATCCTGGAATGTGAAGTCAAGTGGATCTTAGAAAGCATCACTATGAACAAAGCTAGTGGAGGTGATGGAATTCCAGTTGAGCTATTTCAAATCCTGAAAGATGATGCTATGAAAGTGCTGCACTCAATATGCCAGCAAATTTGGAAAACTCAGCAGTGGCCACAGGACTGGAAAAGGTCAGTTTTCATTCCAATCCCTAAGAAAGGCAATGCCAAAGAATTCTCAAACTATCGCACAATTGTACTCATCTTACATGCTAGTAAAGTAATGCTCAAAATTCTCCAAGCCAGGCTTCAGCAATACGTGAACGGTGAACTTCCAGATGTTCAAGCTGGCTTTAGAAAAGGCAGAGGAACCAGAGATCAAATTTCCAACATCCGCTGGATCATCGAAAAAGCAAGAGAGTTCAAAAAAACATCTATTTCTGCTTCATTGACTATGCCAAAGCCGTTGACTGTGCAGATCACAATAAACTGTGGAAAATTCTGAAAGAGATGGGAATACCAGACCATCTGACCTATCTCTTGAGAAACCTGTGTGCAGGTCAGGAAACAACAGTTAGAACTGGACATGGAACAACAGACTGGTTCCAAATAGGAAAAGGAGTACGTCAAGGCTATATATTGTCACCCTGCTTATTTAACTTATAAGCAGAGTACATCATGAGAAACGCTGGGCTGGAAGAAGCACAAGCTGGAATCAAGATTGCCGGGAGAAATATCAATAACCTCAGATATGCAGATGACACCACCCTTATGGCAGAAAGTGAAGAGGAACTAAACAGCCTCTTGATGAAAGTGAAAAAGGAGAGTGAAAAAGTTGGCTTAAAGCTCAACATTCAGAAAACTAAGATCATGGCATCTGGTCCCATCACTTCATGGGAAATAGGTGGGGAAACAGTGGAAACAGTGTCAGACTTTGTTTTTGGGGCTCCAAAATCACTGCAGATGGTGACTGCAGCCATGAAATTAAAAGACGCTTACTCCTTGGAAGGAAAGTTATGACCAACCTAGATAGCATATTAAAAGCAGAGACATTACTTTGCCAATAAAGATCCATCTAGTCAAGGCTATGGTTTTACCAGTAGTCATGTATGGATGTGAGAGTTGGACTGTGAAGAAAGCTGAGCACTGAAGAACTGATACTTGAACTGTGGTGTTGGAGAAGGCTCTTGAGAGTCCGTTGGACTGCAAGAAGATCCAACCAGTCCATCCTAAAAGAGATCAGTCCTGGGTGTTCTTTGGAAGGACTGATGTTGAAGCTGAAACTCCAATACTTTGGCCATCTCATGCGAAGAGATGACTCATTGGAAAAGACCCTAATGCTGGGAAGGATTGGGGGCAGGAGGAGAAGGGGATGACAGAGGATGAGGTGGCTGGATGGCATCACCGACTTGATGGACATGGGTTTGGGTGGACTCCGGGAGGTGATGATGGACAGGGAAGCCTGGCGTGCTGTGATTCATGGGGTTGCAAAGAGTCAGACACGACTGAGTGACTGAACTGAAGGGTTTTCATATTAGTGTTAGTGGTCCTGGACATTTGCTTTCTAGCTTCTGAGGTTTTACTCTTCTGGAAATCACACAATGGGGAAAGGGGAGGAAGCAAAGAGACCCCTGCGTTTGTTGGAGTTGGCTGGTGGGGGGCGCACCCTCTGCTGATGGTGAGAGGTCAGCAGTGCCAGGACAAAGCACCACCTCAAGTCAGCTTGAGCACAAATATTCTTGGTACACAACCATACCAATGTTTTCCTTTGTGGCTTCTGGATTTCTTTCTTTCTTTTTCTTTCTTTCTTTTTGATATGCAGAGGGAAAAAAACCCTCTCTCACTTTGGTTTTGGAAGAACTTCAATTAAACGCTCAGTACAAGTTCTAAACATCAAAGTAATTTCTGAAGATGGCACTTATTTCTCCTTCTATCAGATCTGTTTTCTTCTTCGCACTAAGAATCCCCAAAGTGAAGGGAGCAAAGTTTCTCAAAATTCCAGTCCTAGAGCTGATTCTGAGTTCCTTCCAGGGCCCTGAGCTGAGTGGAGCTGAGGTTAAATTGAAGCCACTGCCCCGACAGGAGCAATTATTCTGCAGTTTGGGTTGAATATGACATAAGTTCTGCTTGTGGATCCCATTACTCGCCTTCCATCATCACTTAACTCTACAGTTCATGTTTAATATTTAATTTTTCTTCGTGGACAGCAGGCCATTTGGCCCAGACAGAATGTCATTTTGAATAACGTGACAGGAATTCTTAAAAGCAGCTGAGAGATTTGTAGAACTTTTCTTCTCTAGCTCTCCTGGGAGTTATTTTCTTCAAAACTTGCACAAGGAGCTGAGTTGGATCCCCAAGGAGCAGAGAAATTTCAGGGAAAGGCCAGGGAATGTGTTATGGACTCGGCAGGGTAAGAGTTCTAGGCAGGGGGCTTCCCTGGTGGTCCAGTGGTTAGGAAGCCACCTCCCAATGCAGGGGATATGGATTGATTCCTGGTTTGGAAAGACCCCACATGCTGCAAGGCAGCTAAGCCCGTGAGCCACAACTACTGAAGCCCACGCACCCTAGAGCCTGTGCTCCACAACAAAAGAAGCCACCGCAATGAGAAGCCCACACATCGCAACTAGAGAGTAGCCCCCACTCACCACAACTAGAGAAAGCCGGCATGCAGCAATGCAGACCCAGTGTAGCTATTCTCTAGGGTGAAACAGATCACCAGCCCAGGTTGGATACATGAGACAAGTGCTCAGGCCTGGTGCACTGGGAAGATCCAGAGGGATTGGGTGGAGAGGGAGGTGGGAGGGGGGATCGGGATGGGGAATACATGTAAATCCATGGCTGATTCATGTCAATGTATGACAAAAACCACTACAATATTGTAAAGTAATTAGCCTCCAACTAATAGAAATAAATGGAAATATATATTGAAAAAGACTTCTAGACAGAGAGATGTTATGGATGGCAATGCCTGAATGCTGAGGCTCCTCCACTGACCTCCACCATGGGGATAAGGGTTCAGGTTTCAGAATTCGGGAGAAGCTTCCCAGGGAGTACAGCAGTAAAGAATTTGCCTGCCAAGGCAGGAGAGGCAAGAGACTTGGGTTCAATCCCTGGGTGGGGAAGATCCACTGGAGCAGGAAATGGCAACCTGCTCCAGTATTCTTGCCTGGAGAATCCCATGAACACAGGAGCCTGACGCACTACAGTCCAAGGGGTCACAAAGAATCAGACACAACTGAGCAACAGAGTGCACATGCACACACACACACACACACACACACACACATACACACACACACTGCCCTGTAGGTGGAAGTGGCTCTAACCATGTCCTGTTTGCTTGACTGAAATCTGGACTCAGTGGTGGTCTACATTTAAAAAGCTTGAGATGCCAAAACTTCCCTGGGATGCTGTGAAGGATTGCATCTATGCTAGGAAGAATAATAAGATGTACCTCAAATTTCTACCGCCTGGTGTACACACCTCTAGGGGGAAGACTTGTGAATATGGTAGAATGTCACTCCTGGGATTAGATTCAGTTTTTCTCAAAGGAGGGATGTGTCAGATACAATTAAGGTTGCTAATAAGTTGGCTTTGAGTTCATCAAAATGGAGGTGATCCTGAGCAGGCTTGGTCTAATCAGGTGAACTCTTTAAAGGAGAGTCCAACTACTCTTGAAACTCACTGAGCCTCCATACCATGCAGAAATCCAGGTATAAGGACAGGTCACGTGTAGGGGCCCCAGCCAACACCCCAGCACTGACCATCAGACATGAGCCTGAGGACATCTCTGGGAGGACTGTCACTCAGTTGCAATCTGACCACAACTGCATGACTGACCTTGAGCGAGGACCATCTCGCTGAGCCCAGGCAGCCACAAAAGCCTCAGGAGACAATAATAAAGTGATAGCTGTTAAAAAAAACAAAGGGTCCAGGTCTTCCCCAAGTCAATTTCAAAGCAACCATCTCTATTGCTGAATTTGAAAAAATAAGATGCTGTGAATTCAACAGTTCAGTTCAGCCGCTCAGTCATGTCCAACTCTTTGTGACCCCATAAATCGCAGCACGCCAGGCCTCCCAGTCCACCACTAACTCCCAGAGCTTACTCAAACTCATGTCCATTGAGTCAGTGATGCCATCCAACCACCTCATCCTCTGTCATCCCCTTCTCCTGCCTTCAATCTTTCCCAGCATCAGGGTCTTTTCCAATGAGTCAGTTCTTCGCATCAGGTGGCCAAAGTATTGGAGTTTCAGCTTCAGCATCAGTCCTTCCAATGAACACCCAGGACTGATCTCCTTTAGGATGGACTGGTTGGATCTCCTTGCAGTCCAAGGGACTCTCAAGAGCCTTCTCCAACACCACAGTTCAAAAGCATCAGTTCTTCAGCGCTCAGCCTTCTTTATAGTCCAACTTTCACAGCCATACATGACTACTGGAAAAATCATAGCTTTGACTAGACAGATCTTTATTGGCAAAGTAATGTCTCTGCTTTTTAATATGCTGTCTATGTTGGTCACAGCTTCTCTTTCAAGGACCAAGTATGGCTGCAGTCATCTTATGCAGTGATTTTGGAGCCCCAAAAAATAAAGTCTGTCACTGTTTCCATTGTTTCCCCATCTATTTGCCGTGAAGTGATGGGACCTGACGCCATGATCTTAGTTTTCTGAATGTTGAGCTTTAAGCCAACTTTTTCATTCTCCTCTTTCACTTTCATCAAGAGGCTCTTTAGTTCTTCTTCACTTTCTGCTGTAAGGATGGTGTCATCTGCATATCTGAGTTACTGATATTTCCCCCAGCAATCTTGATTCCAGCTTGTGCTTCATCCAGTCCATCATTTCTCATGATGTACTCTGCATATAAGTTAAATAAGTAGTGTGACAATATACAGCTTTGGCATTCTCCTTTCCCAATTTGGAACCAGTCTGTTGTTCCAAGTCCAGCTCTAACTATTGCTTCCTGACCTGCATACAGATTTCTCAGGAGGCAGGTCAGGTGGTCTGGTATTCCTGTCTCTTTAAGAATTTTCCACAGTTTGTTGTGATCCACACAGTCAAATGCTTTGGGGTAGTCAATAAAGCAGAAGTATGTTGGCAGTTTAGTCTCTGGTTCCTTTGCCTTTTCTAAATCCAGCTTGTGTGAATTCAACAGCCAAAAAGAAAAAGATTCTGCCAACAACCCTAAGTGGCTCCTTCCCCAGTCTATTCCTCAGATGAGAATAATGCTGACAGTACCTTGACTTATACCTTATGAGACATGGAGCAGAGAACCCAGCCATGCTGTGCCAGGATTCACACCTGCAGGAACTGAGATGACAAGTGTGCGTCTCCTTGTACTGCTAAGTGTGGTCATTTGCACACACAGAATCCCAAGGCTTGGGCAGACTGAATTGTTACAGTACATTTATCACAAGGAATGACATGTCCCACACTCCTCACTACCACCCTCACAAGCCCTGAAGATGTATATCCTTCACTGAGGCCTGAGAGGTACTTGATCATCTCTGTGGGGCAGGAGATGCTGCCATTGACAGGGGGTGGGGAATCACATGGGCCATCATGGGCGATCATGGGTGACAAAGTCTCAGAGCAGTGGCATCCCTGTGGCAGCACCAGCCCCCAGGCAGGATGGGTGATCTGGTGCCTTGGGCATCCAGGAACAATCAGTCATCAAGTGACTCTGTCTCCCACCCTAGCTATGATGAGTACCCCACAAATCAGACACCTGATCTTCTTTGCTCACTGCAGTCCCCCCCAGCACATAGTAGGAGCTCAAAAAATACTTGTTGGTTGATTGACTATGACACAAACATGAATGAAAGCACAGAGACTTTGCATGCATCTAATACCCCTTTATTAGAAATACTTCTCAATGGTCCACTTTTGTAATGAAAGCTTAGCATGATTAAGTGTGACTAGTATGAAATGATGTAATTTGTTATATTCAGCATCTATTACAATCATGGATATTGCTCTGAGCTGTCGAGCCTGAAATCTGCAGGCACAGTAGCAGAAGAAGCTCCTGCACCTGTTAATTAGGGAAAAGGGCCATTTTATGTTCTGCTAAAATTGCCTTTTACATGTCTCCAGGGAAAGGAGCTCCACGCTGGGTGTCTGACGGGAGGAGGAATGAAGGCAAGGATGAGAGATGTCCTGGGGGTCTGGTGGGGAGGGTGTCAATTCTTTTCTCATTTCTACTTAAAACCTCCACAGGATCCCTCCACTGCCCACAGTGTTCTGTTCTGGCTAGAACTTGTTCCTAAGGAACTCACAGCCTGCTTTTAATGAAAGACAAGTAACATGGCCACTATAATGCTCTGTGCTGAACGCCACAATGGGCACACACAAAGGGTACCTGATGATGTGGAAAGTCCAGGAAAGGCTTCCCCAAGAGGTGAGATCAGCCGACGTCTAAAAGGACACAGAGGTCGGCCAGGTGGAGGGAAGGAGTGAAGCTTCAGGCAGAGAAAACAGCACGAGGGGTTCCTGGCGGGCCCAGGGCACATCTGTGGAATGGGATGATGTTAACTATACACACCAGCCACTTTGAGGTGGGGAGGGCCATGGGATGAACCCATGAAGGTGCTTCCTCTTGAGACCTGTGGGCAGCGTGAGGGCTTTTATGTAGAGATGGAGCATGACCCTGCTTCACCTAGGAAGGACCTTTCTGACCACAATGGTGGATGGGTGGAGCTGTGGGCAGGAAGACTAGTCAGAACCTGGCTACTCGATGTGTGCCCTGGGCCAGCAGCATTGGTCTCGCTGGGCAGTGATCTGAAACTGGGCCCCTGAACAGCCCTGACCTGAAGTACTGAATCGGAATCTGCATGGAACAAGTTCCCAGCTGATTCACAAGAACATGGGTGTCAGCAAGGCGATGAGCTGAGGCCATTGCAATGACCCCAATCAGAGGTGGTACCAGCTCCCAGCAAAGTGGCCGCAGCAGGGCTGGAGAGAAGAGTGAGAAATAGCAGTAGGCGGGTCCACAGGACTGGGTGTCAGACCAGATGATGGTTGGGTTTCTAGCCAGGGAACCACATGGGCAAGGTTGAAAGCCCACTGGCTTTAGGAAGAAGGTGGTCACTGGTGACTGTGCTCAGAGCTGTCCTGGGGGCGCAGCGGGAGAGACTAGATTTCCCTGGCTGAGGGAAGGACGGACAGGTCACAAAGAGGGAATAGCGGGGGGACACATCCTTACAAGACCTGCCAGGGAAGTGTTGTCATCACTGTGGTTACTAGTACGATTACTAATGGGAGAGTCTTGAGAGTATTGAAGCCTGATAGGAAAAGCTAGGGGAGAGGAGCACTGCTCATAGGAAGGGCAAGCAGCCCCAGGGGAGGGAGACACCTCAGCCCACAGGATGGGCCAGGCCCCAAAGTGATGACCAGCAAGTAGGGGCGGGGAGAAGCTAGTGGAGGTCTGTCTGCAGGGCTCTGCCTTTCTCCATGAAGTAGGCACCAAGGTCACCTGCTGGGCCCAAGGTCAGAGATGGGGGCTGGTGAAGGTCTGAATGAAAATTGTGGCACAGAGGGAGGTGACCAGGGTTGAGAGGTTTTCGGGGCGGGGGATTCTGAGGGAGGGGCAGTCATGTGTAGAAGCAAGACTGAGGGGTAGAGTGGTGGGGGTGGGGTGTCAGAAGGTTTTTTCCAGCAGAGGTTATCTTTGAATGTGAAATGGGAATCATTTCCCGGCTCATTTCAAGGAGGCAGTATCACTCAGCAATCCAAAAACAGACTCTACAGCCAGATGGCCCAGGTTTGCAACTGTCCTCTGGAGCATGTCAGCCGTGACCTTTGACCTTGCCTTACCTGACACCACCATGCTGGTGAACAGCATAGACATCACACAGGGCAGAGTTCGGCATCACTGGTCTGGGGCAAAGCCATCCAGAAATGGGCTTCAGTGTCCTGCACTTTGTCAGCCTATGATGCAGGGCTTTTCTTTTTCCCCAAAGAGTGTTGAACACAACACATTAGGAAATTTCACCTAAGAATCATGAATTTTTAACTTCTCTTAGAAATAAAGCAACCTAATTAATATACAGGGTTTATTCCGCTCTGATGATAGGCTAAGTCCTGACTGCCTCTTGTGTCAGTCAGGTGCTCCTTAGCATCATTGTTGCCATGGAAACCACATCCTGGTATTTACCTTCTCTGGTCTCTGTGGCCCAGGCTCTGGGCACTGGAATATGGATGTGTCGATTTCAGGTTGATCTCTCAGTGCTAGTGCTTTGCCAGCTGTAAATGATTTTGAGCATCACCTTTGCTTGTAGGCGTATGAGTTTGTGCTTCTGTGTTAAAACAGTCCGGATTCTCTTTGAATTGCTGATGTGGGTGAAGCGCAATTTCTTTCCTGTGGCCAGGGGACTGAGGAAAGGTTAATAGTCACCTACTGTCTTAAGAAAGGGCTGTGCTTCACAACTGGGAATGAAACTGCTTGGGGACCTCATTCCCTCTGCATCACAATGGAGCTTTTTTGCTCTTTCCCAGGCCCCTGCAGGGCCCACGTGCTGGTCACAGGGAAACACAGGGAGGATCTGAGAGTCTGTGTCACTGGGACCCTAAGCACCTCTGACCCAAGGGGTAAGAGTCTCGTGCCTGCAGGGAGCCACATGTCAACCCCGTGGTGAGATCTGAGCAGGACCAGACCAAAGACTGTGGAAATGGAGCTTTTGACAAGTTCATCGTCAGGACCGGGGCCTTGACTCCTTCTTGACCCTAATGATATCACCATGTCCTTTGCAGCTGCTTCTGGGACATGAGGGGAGAGGCTGTGGGCCAGGCCTGAGGTCAGCACCTGCGGGTGAGGGGGGACCTTCGCATCAGGCCCTGCTTCCCAGCCTTTCTCTGCTCCCTCTCTCTTGATGCACAGCCATCAGAATTCCAGTCTGAGATGTGTCCTGATGAGGCTCATTAATAAGGTTTTTTCTAGAACACCTGTTCCCTGAAACAGAGGAATTGACAACTTACCAGAGATGCAATGAGATTAATATCCTCCTGATGAACATTATATAGGGTTTCGAGGTATACAAGATGGATGATTACAGAAAGCTGTGGGTAGCAAACAGTCTGGGTTCCTTAGTGAATTTGATCAACAAATTTGATCAAGAATTTTACCTCTGGCAGACACTCTGATGGGCCCTTGGAGAGCCCCAAGAATGGCCCCTTCCTGCTCAGCAATTCCTACTCGGGTCTGCTGGGGCCGGCAGGCAGGTGAACCTAGCTAGTTTTAAATCCTCCTTCTTCCAAGTTTAGCTATGGGGCTTAAGAAGCCATTTTTCACCTGAAACCAACATAATATTATAAATCAACTGTACATTAGCAACAACACAAGAATTTGTTAAGTGTAGGGAAAGAACAAATTAGCCAAGATGGCGGCGGTCAGGCTCTCTCAGCCCCGTTTTGTAAATACGTGGTTATGTAACGGCTGAGCTCACTTATAGCACGGCGCATGCGCAATGCCCTATATAAACACCACCTGAGAAGCCCTTGCTGGCTGCATTATGGCCGCGTTTGTTGGGTGAGCCATGAGAGAATACAGGGTCTGCTGCTATGGCTGCCGTGCCAGTCAGGAGAGAATAAACATGTCTGTAGTTCCTATGGCTCCTCGAGTTTTCTTCCAGCTTCCTGGCCTACCCTGGGCTCAGCGAACAGAATACTCAGTGAGATACAGCAAGACAAAAAGAAATCACATTTCATTTCTCCAGGTAGACGTCCCCTATCAGTGAGGAAGGCTATGAGACTACCCAGTCCATAGGGTCTATGAAGATAAAACAGGCAGGGCCCCCACAGAACTAAGGAGTGTTTGTTGGTCTGTTAATTCATTCTCTTTGTCCCCACAGTTCCATTTTAGCTCTGTCAGCAAACAAATGCATGTTTGTGCAAAACACACTGACACTTGTTATTAATTTCCACATGCAATAATCTGCCCCAGAGTCCACTGTACTGACGAGGAGAACAACATGGGTAGTTCAGGGATGGGAAGGGACAGGTTTGGTATCCAGACCCCTTCCTGCCCTGGCCCAGGTTCTGACCTTGAGTCCTTCCCTTGATATGGAGTCTTGTGATTTCAAGTGACAAAAAGAATCCATCTTGAAAAGGACTTAGGTAAGAGAGGAGGAAGGCTTCTCCAGTGGCTCAGCATTAAAGAACCCGCCTGCCAATGCAGGAGACATAAGAGATGTGGGTTTGATCCCTGAGTCAGGAAGATCCTCTGGAGGAGGACATGGCAACCCACTCCAGTATTATTGCCTGGAGAATCCCATGGACAGAGGAGCCAGGTGGGCTACAATCGATAGAGTCACAAAGAGTTGGACCCGATTGAAGTGACTGAGCATGCACGCGAGAGAGGTGGGAGGAGAGAAGGTGCCCTTGGGACAATCTACCAGGAGTTCCAATGGCATCACCAAGGAGCCCTCACTTTATTTAGACCTTCTTCCTTCTCAGCAGCTGCAGTCTCCCCAATGGAGTTGAAATGCCTGCTATGTGCTTCACGGCTGCATGTCTTTACCTTTTGGCAAATTCAGCAGAAAATAGTTGGTCTTCTCCTACAGCTGCTAAAAAGTCTGAGGCCTGACTTTTATTAACAAAGGTGCCCTATGGGTCTTCCAAGAGCCAGTCACTGTGCCTGGGAAGGTAGGGTTGGGGAGAGGTGTGTATATGCTGATGGTATGCTGATGGGCTTAATCCTAGATCACAGTCCACCTCCCGGAACTGGCAGTGGGGGACAGGTTCACCCAAAACACATGGTGGAAGGGAGGAGCTCCCCAAAGAACAACCAGACTTGCTGGTCTTGAGAAGGCAACTGACTCTGTGCAGGTGAAAACAGCATGTGTGCCCTGTAGCCTTTGATAGCTCCATCTTCTAGCTTCCACTGAGAAAATGGAAAGCCTTCTCTTTCACAGAAGTGACATAAAGGCTAAAAAGGGTGTCCTGTAGAAGAAAACACCAACCTACTGCATTTTATTGCCTAGGATTCAGAGAGCTATGTTCTTGAAACCAAGATGTTTGTATTTGTATTTCCGAAGGCCTCAAATCCCACGTTTCTGATAGTTTACAGTTTAAGTAACTTTAGAAAGAAGTGTCATTGTTTCTGGTTTTAGCAGTTGTTGGAGCAAACACTTGTCCAAATGACATTTCTGGGCTCAGAACGGATTGTCAATGGCGCAGCCTTTCAAAGCAGGCTCAGTTACTGAATCACTTGGGTGCAAATTTACCTTGCCCTCCACACTTGGTAAAAGTGACATTGATTCTTCCTTGATTCAGGAGAAAGTGAAACTGTTAGTCAGTCAGTCATGTTCGACTCTTTGTGACCCCTTGGACTGCAGCTGGCCAGGCTCCTCTGTCTTTGGGATTCTCCAGGCAAGAATACTGGAGTAAGTAGCCATTTCCTTCTCCAGGGGATCTTCCTGACCCAGGAATCCAACCCAGGTCTCCTGCATTGCAGGTGGATTCTTTACCATCTGAGCCACCAGGGTAGTCCCTCAATTCAGGAAAGTTCTATAATATTCATACATCCTGAGGCGCATATACTCTGCACTTTTTCTGAACTGGACTGGATACACTCCAATCCCACCTCATATGGTTATTAAGAAGACTGTTGAGAAAAATTCAGTTAACTATCAAGATAAGAAGAAAAAAGGGAATTTTACTCAAGCCAAACAGGATTATAAGTGGGAAGCAGATTCTCGACAAAGCTCTGAGAACTGTCCCACCTGTTAAAAGTTGAAGGCACAGTCATATACATTTTTGAGACAAAGGATCATACATCAAAATGACATACTGTTATTTTATATAAAGTTCACCAAGGATACATAGTCCAGGTAAATGCACAGAAAGTGAAGAGCAAGTCATCATGACCCTCTACGTAGCTGGGAAAATACACCATTCTTTTAAGAAGTTGCATTGGTAGCATCAAAAGAAAGAAAACACACTATTTACGGTTGAGCAGGCACTCCCATCTTGGAGCATCTCTGCTTAATGTGTAATGCAGGTACACGCTGCACATTAGGGAGGGAGGAGGTCCACGCAAACACAGGGAGAGAATCTTATGTTTAGTATTTTCTTTTCCTACCTTAAAATATAAATTTTATTTCATCACCCACCCACCCCCAGCCTTGAACATTAATCTTTCAATAGAAAGCATTAAAGTGGTCAAATCTTTGGTCCCCCAAAGCCAGGGTAGCTGCTTACCTGCTCTGATTCCATCATGTCCCTCGGTGCCAGGTCTTAACAGCCCAGTTCTTTCTTTCTTTTAAAAGGTTAGTCTAGTAGAATGCTTGACAAAGTCTGTGAGTCAATTTTAAGTTGTCCAATAGGACTGGTGCCAATTTTGTCCTTCATGTGCATGCCCATTATTATTATAAAACTATAGATATAATCAATAGTCTCATCTAGATATCATTATTTTAGTTGAAGTTTTGCACATATATTGAGACATACAAGAGACTATTTTTTATAAATTATATAGAACATAATCAATATAGCCAACAACAAATAACAAAGTAAGAAACAGAGACTTCAGTCATGAATCCCCAGAACTGAACCATTTATCCAAGATTCATTTAGAAAGAGGACTCTTCAATGGAAAAATTTGATTTTGTGTGTGAGTCAATACTTGGTTATATTGGAAGGTTCATCTGATATAATAGCGCAACACTGTCTAGATTATAGCATACGTTTTTCCTTGCAAATCAGTCTTAAAAATCAAGGATGGTTTGGTTTTGAAACATCATGTTTCATCATAAAAATTTCAGAATTGAGTAGATTAATTGAATGTAGTAAACAAACATGGAGGTGTATTCTGATGGGAAGTCATTTTGTAAATTATAGGAATATCTGAAGTCAGTGAAAAAAATTATGACAGGCTCATATTGGCCTTGTATTGACCAAGGAATTTGATGACAAATCCAACAATCAGTTAAATTGCTCCTAATAGCTATACTTTGTGATACTGTTACTAAAGAGTCTTCTTTACATCCTAAACATTAGGACAAAAACATAGCTAGAAATGAAACAACTTTTAATTTTGATAAAGAGACAGACATTGGGCTTCCCTTGTGGCTCAGCTATTAAAGAATCCACGTGCAATGCGGTAGACCTGAGTTTGATTCCTGGGTTGGGAAGATCCTCTGGAGAAGGGAAAGGCTACCCACTCCAGTATTCTGGCCTGGAGAATTCCATGGACTGTATAGTCCATGGGGTCACAAAGAGTTGGACACGACTGAATACCTTTCATTTCACTTCACAACTGAACTTGTAGCATGGGTCTTACAGGCTTAGTCTGGACTTGTAGGTCAACTGTCTGTTACTGTTGTCATTTTCTTCTCTTAGTTTGATGATACCTGGCTTAGTTGAAGCCAGGTATTAGAAACAGAGGTCAAACTCCACTCAGGTGAGGGGCCTTTTTAAAACGAGAGATGTGAATCCATAAATTAATGTCTTTCAGTTTGGCTGTACATGACTTTGATTATAATACCAAATAAGGTTCTTTCCATCTTGTCTGTAAATAATCTTTTCTTTGATGTCTTTTCCAATAAACAAAATCTCTAGGTTGTGAGCCGTGATCTTTCCCATCTTCTGGGAACTCGCTGTAAAAGTAGTTCCCATTTTTCAGAAATATTTCAATAAGACCGTGTCAGTAATGTGATACATTTCCTTTGAACCATCAGTGTGTTAAAGAATATACATGCTTGAGTAACAGCAAGTTTTGTTTCATTGGGTCTAAACCGTATTTGTATGGCTGGGTCAAAATTCCCCCTTTTGTTGCTATATCTGTTTCTCTCTTTAGTGGTGATCTCTTGAGCCCATAGAGAGAAATCTTTTATTGGGTTAGCAAGGTTAATGGAGAGCAGTGGACATTCTTAAGACTGGCAGGATGGATATTTAAAACTTCCTGTTTGGCTGCAGCATCAGCAAACTGATTTCTTTTAGTTTTTAATAATTGAATACCTTACTGTTTTAATAATTGCTAACTGTTTGGCAGCTGTATATTTGTAAGCTTTTTAAAAAAAATTTTTTTTTAATAAGTTGTCCTGAGGAGGTTAAAAACCTCATTGTTTTTATAGCATTCCAAGCTATGTGCCACTTCAAAAGTAGCATAGCTGTCAGTATAATTAGTTGCTGTCCTCGCCTTTAGATAGTTGACAAGCTAGACTTAAGGCAATTAATTTGGCTTGTTATGCTGATTTTGTTTCCGATAAATAAGTTTTCAATTATGTCCACTGTGGATGTTATTGTGTATTCACCTTAATAATGTCCCTGTTCACCCTTTAAGTAGGACTCCTCTGTAAATTAAATTAGATCAGCCTTATCAATAGGGGCTTCTTGTAAGTCCTTCCTGGGAGCAACAAAATAATCTGTTAACAAAATGTATTTGTGGTTGTTTCCTTTCTGTACTGCTGGAAGCAAAGTCGCAAGGTCAAGGTTATTACAAGGAACCAAAGAAGTATTAGGTGCAGAAAGCAACAATACTTCACAAGAAGTTAGTCAGCTTACAGACTTGTGTGAGTGTGGTGAGAATTTAGAAGAGATTCAGATGAGTGTG
The DNA here is from genome assembly GCF_910594005.1 of Cervus elaphus. Lineage (NCBI taxonomy): Eukaryota > Metazoa > Chordata > Mammalia > Artiodactyla > Cervidae > Cervus > Cervus elaphus. The sequence goes on from NC_057819.1 coordinate 26,633,292, forward strand.
GGACATAAATAGTGATAAAAGACCCTATTACTATTTCCTCAGTAGCCTTATATGAGAGAGCTGTTTCTGAAATTACTTTCATATAAGGTGGAAGTCCTTTTGCTACTTAGTCTTTCTAGCAAAAAAGCAAGCCATCTACAAATATTTTGGTTAAAAAAATCAGAGTAAGACAATAGCTGTCTCTAAATGACAAAAGACTCAACAGGCATGGTTAAAGACCTGATTACAACGTGACTGTCAAGGAAATGTGGCCATATTTGATGTAGAACGTTTTAAGATAACTACAACTATGACTGACAACATACCAAGACATTTCAAATTTTAGAAACTTTGTTTAATTTCATATGTTAATAATATTTACTCATACAATATAATTGAAGAAGATTTATTATTATTCATTTGACAATGTTTCTCAGTTGGAATTCTCAGATTTCATTCATAGGACAAGCTAGGTTCTGGAGATCCAGGATGACTAAGAACCACTTACTGATTTCAAGAGGCTGGGTTGAGAGGGTCTCAAAAGTGCTATAAGGGGATATGCTTGAGCTGTAGGATGGGGCCCAGTGATTCTAGAATCAGACAAGCCTGGATATGGCCCCAAGTTCTGTGTCCTTGAGCAAGTTATTCAAACCCTGCAAGCCTCAGTTTCCCGATCTGTGGCACAGGGATAATTAGATGACCCAAGTCTCTCAGAGAGATGCTCTTGGCCACAAGAAACAGGATAATATGCCTAACTCACGTTTAGTACACAGGATATTTACTTCCTTCTCATCACAAGAAGCCTGGGCAGACTACATGAGTCTGGCCCAGTCCAGGTTGTGCCAACTCCGTGGAAAGCGGGGTGAGTGTATTCTCTTTGAGCCGGGGGGCATGGGTAGGAGGCTGTCTGGATGGGGGCGCTGCCTAGATAGGCAGACAGGAGGCTGAGGGACCTCCGTTGTCATTCCTGAAGAGCATATCACCCAACCCATGTCTGCACTGGAGCATGGGATTCACTAGTTTTTCAGACTTGCCAGTCTGTCCCCAGTTTTGCAGCAATAACAAATAGACCCCTCCTCCTGGAGGACTCCCACAGACACTTGCCTCTCATTCTTGCCGAGTGCCATGTGGTCAACAGGGGTGTCCTCCATGCGGTGACTGGGGGATCCCTACTCCATCCAGCCTCTAAGGCTCCCATCTCAACACTGAGCTCCAGGGTAGGGGGGTGGTGGGATTGGGACCTTGTCCTGGCCTGAGTCTCTCAGCGGTCCCTTGTCCAGGTTAGAAGGCCTGGAGCCCCTTGGCCTGGGCGATGCGGGCCAGCTCTGGCTTATCTCTGGGACCGCTGTGTGGTCACCTACCAGGCTGAGAAATGGGTGATGATGTAACCCACATTCTCTGGTCATCCTAGGACAGTAAACACAGGGTAAACACACAATAAATGCTGCTTGCTCTTATGTGCATTTCAGCATAATGTGGCAAAACAAGCAAACCAAAAAACCCTACATAATTTGTTTTCATGCATTCAATGCTCCCAGCTGGTGTGATTCTGCAGCATGTTTGATTTTCAGTGTTTTTGTTGCTGTTGTTCAGAACAGCCCCATGGTGCTGGGCTTGACTGAAAAGGCAAGCACAGTTGTGGGCTCCTCCCCAGCCTGTAGCCTGTGGGGCGCCTAAGGTCACCCTCTCGGGCTCCCTTTCCAGACAGGGAGGGGCCGTCCTCGGCCTGCATGACTACAACCTATGCAGGTTGGAGCAGGGGATCGAGGAGGGAGGCAGCTAGCTGAGGAAAAGCAGCTATTTGTCAAATCCAGAGTTCAGTTCTCAGGGATTTCTGTGATGCTTATTAAAGGGCGTTGGCCATCCGCAGCCCCTCTTCTTAGGGTATCCTTGGGATGGATTAGGGGTTTGTCTGTTCAGGGACCCTGGTTCTATTCCTGGCCAGAGTCTCCTAATGCCTACTGGCTCAGGAAGCTGCAGCTGTCCTCCCCGTGGGACATCCCTGCATGTTTCCTGGGGGGCTGCTCTTCATCCAGGAGGGGTGTAAGGAAACTGGGTGGTATTGGGGGCAGGGGTGGGAGCTGTGCTCCCCTCAGCTCTTCACAGTTCAGTGTCACTGAACCCTGTGTTTAAGGCTATTATTTAGAGAAAACTTATTGTCAAAGGAGGGAATATTTGGTGCACTAGGCTCCCAGGGGGGTTTCCCTGGTGGCTCAGACGGTAAAGAATCTGCCTGCAATGCTGGAGACCTGGATTTGATCCCAGGGTTGGGAAGATCCCCTGGAGGAAGGCATGGCAACTCACTCCAGTATTCTTGTCTGGAGAATTCCATGAACAGAGGAGCCTGGCAGGCTACATGTAGTCCATGGGGTTGCAGATTTGGCCATGACTGAACAACTAACCACAGCACAGCAAGCTCCCAGGGGCTTGTTAAATGTTAGGTGAGAACTGGGGTCAGTGTCGGCCAACATCTGTAACTGGACAGAAACCTCCGTCCTTGTTTGGAGAGCTAAGCTGGGAGGCACATGGCGTCCAGATGAGAGAGGCAGCAAGTCGATGGTGAGTGACCTCTGTGGGGACCCAAATGATTCCATGTCTCAGGGATATTGGTGCAATGTCTCAGGTTCTAACTCATTCAGTAATCACTTACAGATTACTTAGTACCTACTGTATACCTAGTCAATACCATCTCAGCTCTGCCTCAAACCTCCATGAGACAAGTACTTTATATACCAGATAGGGTACTTTAGTTTATAAATGACAAAAAACTCAACCTAAAATGTCTTAAATAAAAGTGTATCCCCACCCCCACCCTGGCGCATGTGCTTTGAAAGGTTCATGGATACACTAGCTTCAGGACCAGTTTGATCCAGCATCCAGTTGCTGTCACTTGGCAACATCTCTCAGTTCTCTTTGGAAGCTGGGCTCCCTTCTCATTCAGTCTCTCCCCTCAAGTATGAAAGTCACTCCCAGAACCTCATTTCTCAGGGCTGACAATCTAACAAGGAGAAGTGTGAGTCTTTGAACCAGCATCCTCTGCCTAATCCTGTGGCCCCTTCTCGGGTCTTACTGGATTGTGTGCTCACCCCTGAATAGTAACCACGGCCCCGAGGAATGCAGAGCACTGACTCAGCCTGGCCTGAAAAGCAAGGCTTCCTTCTAAACCAAGGATGGAGTTGACTTCACATTACAGGGGCTGGGAGTGGGAAAGGGGGACGTTGAGAGACTTTTACAGGAAAAGCATGAAGAGCCCCTGAGTGACAAGACAGCAGAGTTCCACTGAAGTGGAGTAAAACATGCCACCTCAAAAGATGCCACCTGGTCGTAAGGACCATTCTGAGCTGAAGGCAGTCTTTGCTTCATTCGTGGTTTTTACTTTGTTTTTGTTTGAGGGGGGCTTTCTTGGGGAGGGGGATTGTTTTCTGTTTTGTTTTTACATCCTGAAGGTTGTCTTGAAGAAACAGATACCAAAACAGCTTTCTGGCCTCCACCTGTTTCCTAAAAGCAGGATACACATTTATAATGTTGTCTTCTCCTCCCCTTTCTAACTAGGAAGAACCAGAGACAAACCTAGACTCCTTCCACCCAGAGACATCCTGGGAGGAATCTGCCTGACAGAACTCACTGACTACTCTTTCTTTTCCATCAGTCCCCCCCATGCGTTTGCCTTACAACTTGACAGCCTAGAAGCTCAAAGTCTTGTCACCTCTCCAAAAGCTTATCGTTCCTTTAGTTAAGATGCTTTGTAAACCTAGCTACTAACAACTATTTTGAATTACTCATCACTGAATATTTTGGTGCCCTTAATAAACTTCTGTTTGTTTCTCTCCTGTTAATCTGTCTAGTCAGTCTGATTTCCAGGGCTCCTGCCAAGGAAGCTAGATATGTAGAGGAAAAAAACACTTCTTTCTTCCTCCCATCCACAAGCACGCTACAATTTATCACATCATTTTATAATTAGGGAAATTAAAGTTCGGACAATGTGAGTGATCTCCTTGAGGTTACACAGCTGACTGAGTGAAATTGCTGAGATTCTCTCCCCAGGCGTCTTAACTCTGTTATTTGACAGTTTCCTGAGCCTCAACTAGATTTTTATTTGTGGTGCAAGATTACACTGTGGCTCTCTCAGTATTCCCTATAGGTGGCAGAATAAAGTTTTAAATAGAGTAGGGTTCAGTAACAATTGAAAAATTCATCTAAAAAAGATCACTGTCTCAATAATTTGAAGTTTAATATTAAATTTAAAACCCATTTTCCAGCTGAATGCCTTCCTTTGCCGTTTTGTAATAATGTCCCTTTTATTTCCAAGGATTGCTGAGGCAGTGAGTTTCAAAGATTCCGTGATGCCGGCAACCAGTTATATTTCCCCGGAGGAATCAGGACCACTGACTATCCCAGGATGTGTCAATCTCTTGCCTGAGAGAACATCATCTATCTCCTGCACAAACAGGTGAACTCCTCTTCTGTGATTTGCTTTTTCATTCGTCTGTTCACATGCTCATAAAGACTCTGATGGTGGTGGTGGCCTGATTTGGAATTCTGCTCCCCCAGGAGGCCCTACCTTTTCTTGATCCATAGTAGAAAAGCCCCTCCAATGGCAATGAGAACTGATATCAGGATGTGTGGGTGTGTGTTTAGTCGCTCAGTCACGTCCAACTCTTTGTGACCCCATGGACTGCAGCACGCCAGGCTTCCCTGTCTTTCACTATCTCCAGGAGTTTGCTTAAACTCATGTCTACTGAGTCGGTGATTCCATCCAACCATCTCATCCTCTGTCGCCCTCTTCTCCCCCGCCGTCAATCTTTCCCAGCTTCAGGGTCTTTTCCAGTGAGTTGGCTCTTCACATCACATGCCCAAAGTATTGAAGATCTCAGGGTACTGATGGGTAAAAAGCATCTGATGCCAAACTGAAGATTTCACACAGTTATGTAGCAGCTAGGAATATTTCTATGAATAGAAATAATGTGTTTTAGGGGGAGGGAGATGTGCTTTGGCGGGGAGTGGGGATAAATTGGCCAGTTCTCAGTCGTCTTGTGTAACAGCCAATGGCAAGTGAAGGAATGCCTTCTGCCTAACAGAAACAATTGAGAGCTTAGAATAAGCCATTATGTTTGCCCTGATACATCTAAACTTTAATTTTTTCTACAGTGAATTTCTTTTTAAATGGATAAAAATACCCAAGTCATTGTTAATGTGAATGTGAACCATCTACTCACTCTTTAAAAAGTTTTCTCCTACCCCATTTAATAAGTAATGTCCTCACAAAGGAGAAGGCAATGACACCCCACTCCAGTACTCTTGCCTGAAAAATCCCATGGATGGAGGAGCCTGGTAGGCTGCAGTCCATCGGGTCGCTACGAGTCGGACACGACTGAGTGACTTCACTTTCACTTTTCACTTTCACACATTGGAGAAGGAAATGGCAACCCACTCCAGTGTTCTTGCCTTGAGAATCCCAGGGACGGGGGAGCCTGGTGGGCTGCCGTCTATGGGGTCGCACAGGGTCGGACACGGCTGAAGTGACTTAGCAGCAGCAGCAGCAGTCCTCACAAAAATGGAGATTGTTTTATATCTGCCATCATTACTGCCACTAGGACCATCAGCATCTTTGCAGGCAGCACAGACTGCCTCAGCTGATTTCAGTTGGTTATGGCAAGGCCTCCACAAGTTCACATAAGGGGTTAATAGAGTGGAACACCCAAGTAAGGTGGTTTCTGGCATCTCTCCAGAAACAGAAAGCACATGATGCACCCAGAACCCAGGGCTCACTGGAGAAGAGACTTTTTAAAGTAACAGAAAGCTCCTTCTTCTCTCTTTCCTCATTAAAATGGAAGATTCCAGACATCAACTCCAGAAACGTACTCAGACCCACCAGCCTCAGTAGTGTATTTAACACAAGGGGCAACCAACACTGGCGAGCTACATTCAGACAATGAGCTGTGAATCCGGTCTTTCTTTCCACCAAGAGTGAGATTCAAACTTGCTGTTTCACCAGACAGAGAAGAAAAAGGTATATCCTTTTTTCCCCATCCTTCCTCATTTCAGACCATCCAATGAAGCTTCGATCAGCATGCCCAGGTTTTCAAATCAAAATCGACTTGTATTTGTTTAAGAGGAGTGAAGCGTATTCACTGATTCAGGTATGTTCCTTCTGGGCTGTTTCATCACCATCTTTGGAAAAACACGGGAGATGGGGTCCATGGATGGACTGTGACCTGTCCTGCAAGGAGGTGAAATGCTGTGATTAGAACCGTGTCCTTGCAGAGTAGATCCGCAGCTAAAGCACTTATCTGACAGGTCTTGGTTCATTGGTGATTCACAGTGATTTTGCCCTCCAGGATTTCCAGGGGGTTGGGTCTTTAGTGTCTTGAGGACACATTTCCTGTGTCTGGAGAATGATGCATCCTGGTGGGAAAGTGTGAGGCAGGCCAGACCGCTTCCTCCTCCTGGCGGGTTCCTCCTGGTCCAGGCTGAAGTCCCGTGGAGCTGGTGAAACTCTTCAGGACCTGCTGGTGCCTGTGGTGAATGGAACGCAGCAGGCACTGCCGGTGGCTCTTGCCAGGGAAATGCAAGATCGATGCTAAAAAAAAAAAAAAAAAGAAAAATCAATAGATTTTTTTCAAGAAAAGCTGAGAATTCTGCATTTTTCATTGATTTTTCAATAGGAAAATACATCTGCAAAGCAGCCCATTGTGTAGTGCCTGCCACCAGGGCTGTGATCACGGGCAGGGGTTCTTGACGTATAAAGACATTTAATAAGTGTCCTTAATGACTCAGAGAAGTAGCATCCAGTGCTCTTCAGAGAAGCACATGCAAACGTGGAGCAAAAGCATCTAGAGGGGTCAGAGGAGAGGCTGCCTCACGCGGTCCACACAGGAGCCCGGGTCCCCCCTCTCCCCCCATCCCCCATGCCCGCCCGCGATCACAGCCCTAGTGCCAGGTGCTACACAACGGGCTGCCTTGCAGTTGTATTTGTCTATTGAAAAATCAGTGAAAAATGCAGGATTCTCAATTTTTCTTGAAAAAAATTATTGATTTTTTTTTTTTTTTAGCATCGATCTTGCATTTCCCTGGCAAGAGCCACCTGCAGTGCCTGCTGCATTTAAATGCAGTCCTTGTTCCTAGAACCACATCCCTGCCCACTCACTTGGTCTATTACCTTCCGGGACTCCTTAGTCACTGGAACTTGAACCCTGCTTCTTGGTGGCAATCACCCCATTGCTTTCCAGTATGCCCTACCACCACCTCCCAGTGGCACTGGACCTTGAAAAATCCTTCCTTTGGCCCCACACCTCTACAGAGCCACTGCCTCCTTCCTTCTTTCACCCTGTCTCGTTGGAAGTATCCTTTCATATTCCATCTCCATTTCCACCTCTCCTTGCCAGTGAATCCACTCCATTTGTTGGATTCCTTGCATTCAAGCCAGACCCTTCTTGTGAAGGTCCCTGGCACCCTGCACCTCATTAACCCATCTTTCCCTGAGTGTCTTGCCCATCGGCAGATTCAACACTGGTGCTCACTTCCCTCTCTCAACATCCTTTTGTTACTGAAAGTGACATCCAGCTGCTTGCTGCTCAGAAGCCAACACTTGAGAGGCAAGGTTGGTGGAGAGGAAAGTTATGTTTTATTTTGGAGACCAGCAACTGGAGAAGAGGGTGGACTTTTGTCCAAAGGCTGACCCCTCCCTGACCCTGACAATCAGTGGGTAAGAGTTTTTAAAAGGGAATTTCAGGGGTGCACAGGTGGAGGGAGGGGGCTCCATGCAGAAACAGCATGGTCAGCTCTGCCAGTCATCTTGAAATTGGTCATCAGTGGTCTGACCAGCACCATCCTGACTGTCTTCAGTACTTAATCTTTAGTTCCAAGGTTGGTTTGTTCCCATTTCTTTGAGGCCAGCTCTCAGAGTTGTGGCAGCTTAGGTCTGTCTGATCATCATGCAGTTAAAGTCTTCCTCGTGATGGAGGTTCCAGTATTATATAAGAGAGTTCACAGGATAGGGACTTCCCTGGTGGCTCATGTGGCAAAGAATCTGCCTGCAATGAGGAGACCTGGGTTTGATCCCTGGGTTGGGATTATCCGCTGAAGAAGGGAATGGCTACCCACTCCAGTATTCTTGCCTGGAAAATCCCATGGACAGAGGATCCTGGTGGATTACAATCCACGGGGTAGCAAAAAGTTGGACACAACTGAACGACTAACACTTTCACTTCACTTCACAGGATATGGCTCAAAATGTTATTTATAGCCCTTCAGGAGAAACTTAACGTCCTTGAATTTGTTTAATGGATAAACTATTATTTTTGGTCTAATTCGACTGTTTTCCTTTGCTTCTGCCTTTTCTCACTTCTCTGATTAAATTTATCCTTTGGTTAAAGTTTTTCTAAGAAAAAAAGGCAGACAGAGGATATGGGTGGGGCAGGGCGGGGAGGACCATAGAATCCGGCTCTGTTTCACTTTCTGCATCCTTTACACATCACAACAGCCCACTGTCTGGTTTCCTCCCACTTCGCTGGCCCTTCCTTCTCAGTCTCCTTTTCTCACTCGACTTCCCCTACCTGCATGTTAAATAGTCCACAGAGATGCATCCTGGGTCTCTTCTCTCATCACTGTATTTCTTTCTATAGTTAATCTTAGCATTCTCCGGGCCTTCAAGACTGCCTGTACATTAACGGATCCCGAAGTCATGTCTCTAGAATACCCCTACCTTTTAGTGCTAGACTCGTGAACCCAGTTGTTTCATTGATGTCTGCATCATTGCGTCTCTCATTGGCAGTGCAGCATCCACAGGCCAAGGGTAATCTCCAGCCTCTTTCTCCAGACCTCACTCAGGGTTTCCACTTGGCTGAATTGAAGTACAATCCACTGATCTGCAAAGAAATAGAGGAAAACAATAGAATTGTAAAGACTAGAGATCTCATCAAGAAAATCAGAGATACCAAGGGAACATTTCATGCAAAAATGGGCACAATAAAGGACAGAAACAGTATGGACCTAATAGAAGCAGAAGATATTAAGAAGAGGTAGCAAGAATACACAGAAGAACTATACAAAGTCAAGACAACCCATTCCTTTTATTCACTTTCCCTTACTCTGCTTGTATCCAACTCACCACTAACATTTGATTTTATGTCCATCGTTTCCCTGAAATCCCACTTTCCTCACCCCCACAGCATCATTTCTTGCCTGGTGCCCACATAGCCTCCTAACTGGACTCCTGACCTCTACAGCTACTCCCCTGCCCCTCTTCACTCCCTGAGGCAGATCGAGTGACTTTTTGAAGAAAGAAATCTGGTCATCTGCCTCCTCTGTTGTGGGTCCTCCCCAGCTCCAGTCACGTATGGAGTGAAGTAAAACCCATTCCTGTGGCTCCAAGCCCAGCATGGTTGCCTAAGCCTCTTTTTGCACCACTTTCCTCTTCTGTCTCTGCATCAGCCACAGGGCCTTTGCACATCCTCTTCACTCAGCCCAAAGCACTCTCCCTCCTCTCCTTTATGGTCACTGCTGGTCACCACCACATCTCAGCTCTGTTGTCATTCCCAGAAGGGTGACCCTCCTGGAGCAGGTGGGCATCCCTGTGATGTCCCCCATTCCTTCTTGACATGTACATGCCTTTTGTGGTCACTCAGTTCCTGTTTGTCTTCTCTGCTAAATTGTCAGCTCATGGTTTTTGTTCATCAGGCAATGCACAGCATACAGCATGCAATAGGAACTCAACACATATCTATAAAATGAACTACAGGTAATAGTCCTTTGTACATGGAAATCAGAAGTTTGAAAGTGCTAACGTTAGAAGTTCTAACAGTTAGAACTGGACATGGAACAACAGACTGGTTCCAAATCTAGAAAGGGGTATGTCAAGGCTGTATATTGCCACCCTGCTCATTTAAGTTATATGCAGAGTACATCATGTGAAATGCTGGACTGGATGAAGCACAAGCTAGAATCGAGATTGCTGGGAAAAATATCAACAACCTCAGATACACAGATGACACCACCCTTAAGGCAGAAAGTAAAGAAATAAAGAGCCTCTTGTTGAAAAGTGAAAGAGAAGAGTGAAAAAGTTGGCTTAAAACTCAACATTCAGAAAACTAAGATCATGGCGTCCAGTCCCATCACTTCATGGCAAATAGATGGGGAAACAATGGAAACAGTGACAGACTTTATTTTCTTGGGCTCCAAAATCACTGCAGATGGTGACTGCAGCCATGAAATTAAAAGATGCTTGCTCCTTGGAAGAAAAGCTATGACCAAACTAGACAGCATATTAAAAAGCAGAGACATTACTTTGCCCACAAAGGTCCATCTAGTCAAAGCTATGGTTTTTCCAGTAGTCATATATGAATGTGAGAGTTGGAATATAAAGAAAGCTGAGCGCCAAAGAATTGATGCTTTTGAACTGTGGTGTTGGAGAAGACTCTTGAGAGTCCCTTGGACTGCAAGGAGATTCAACCAGTCCATCCTAAAGGAAATCAGTCCTAAATATCCATTGGAAGGACTGATGCTAAAGATGAAACTTCAGTCCTTTGGCCACCTGATGCAAAGAACTGACTCATTTGAAAAGACCCTGATGCTGGGAAAGACTGAAGGCAGGAGGAGAAGGGGACAACAGAGGATGAGATGGTTGGATGGCATCACCGACCTGATGGACATGAGCTTGAGCAAGTTCCTAGAGTTGGTGATGGACAGGGAAGCCTGGTGTGCTGCAGTCCATGGGGTCACAAAGAGTCAGACACGACTGAGTGACTGAACTGAACTGAATGACAGAGCGGCCGCAGTGGCTGCAGGAAGCAAGTCCAGGTGTGAGACCCCAGAGCCCAGGGTGCTGCTCCGTGTGGATCCTCCTGCACCCCTTCCTTCACTGTTTCTCTGCAGGAGGGGTTGGACTTCAGCTGTATCATCAGCCTGCATGTTTCTGTTCACGCTCAGGAAGAAAATGCCACGTGCTGCTGAGCTCGTAATTTACTGAGCACAGACGTTCACTCATCAAACAGGCTGGTTCCGTCACTCATTTTAAAAGATTTGAAGATAAACCTTCTGCGAGGATCAGTCACTTGTGTTATCTATTATTATCATCTATTAAGAAGAATGTGTGTAACAAGATTAATACAGAATGGGCCCTCTACGTCTGTGAGATCTGCATCCACAGATTCAACTGACCTCAGATGGAAAATATCAGGGGAAAAATTCCAGAAGTTTCCAAAAAGCTGAACTTGGATTTGCTGCACAGGCAACTCTTTGTTGTCACTGTTCAATTGCTCAGTTGTGTCTGACTCTGCGACCCCATGAACTGCAGCACACCAGGCTTCCCTGTCCTTCACTGTCTCCCAGAGCTTGCTCAAACTTATGTCCATTGCGTCGGTGATGCCATCCTACCATCTAATCCTCTATCACCCCCTTCTCCTCCTGCCCTCAATCTTTCCCAGCATCAGAGTCTTTTCCAATGAGTCGGCTCTTCACATCAGGTGGCTAAAGGATTGGAGCTTCTGCTTCAGCGTGAGTCCTTCCAATGCATATTCAGGGTTGATTTCCCTTAGGACTGACTGGTTTGATCTCCTTGCAGTCCAAGGGACTGTAAAGAGTCTTCTCCAGCACCACCAGTTTGAAGGATCACATTCATACATGACTACAAGAAAAACCATAGCTTTGGCAACTCTTTACATAGCACTTAAATTGTATTTCCAACTGTGTACATAGCATGTACCTTGTTTTAGGTTTTATAAACAAATTGAGGTGATTGAAAGTGTGGCAGGATGGAAGTAGGTTGTATGCAAATGCTATGCCAGTTTATATAATAAAAAACCTGAGCATTCGGGGGGTCCTGGCGCTAATTCCCTGTGGCTATTGGGGAATGACTATAATTCACAATAAAAGCATGGCAAATATACTTATTTTTTTAACACACCAAACCTTTTAGTTGTTACAAGTGTACATAAATTTTATGAAGTAGTAATTATTAATATAATGTACATAAACTTTTTATTCTCACAGTTAATTATAATTGTGAAAGGCAGGATGATCACATGGAGAGTCACCAGACCACAACCCCTACAGAGTAAATTGTAACATTAAAGTGTACCCACCACCTTCTTATGTGTCTAATATTTTTTTAATATTTGTGCTGTAAACACAGGTCAGTGTGCTGAGTGTGATCTAGGCTTATGTCCAGCTCACCTGCATCAAGTTCTCAGAGTGATTTGTGCATTCTTACAGTGGAGGGTCTCCTTGACTCCATCCGTTGGTGGTTGATTTACTTCTGTGATTTTTTATTCCCACTGTTGAAAGACATGTGCGTAAGTCACCACACCCTTGTCCATGGATCCAAATGGCTCAGCAGCCTGGGAAACCCTGCACCCCTTCATCTCCATGGAGACCAGTGTCTTCACGACAGGCCCCAATGTCACAGCTGTCAGCTCGGGGGGCTAGAGGAGGATGGGGTGGGGCTGCAGCCACAGGAGGGCCTAAAAGCCCACACCAAGTTCAGCCCTGGCAGGGCTGGGGTCCCGAGCTGTCCTGGGGGCACTCCACCGACAGCCATGGTCACTCCTCACTCATCTCTTGTCTGCACCTGGACTCAGCTCACCTTCTGTTTTGGGCAGGAGCACTGGTCTTCCTGGAGGCGAAGTGACTGCTCTTGTTCACCGTCACAGAGGAGCCAAGGAGCTTTCTGGGCTTTCCTGGTGGCAATGACACTGAAGAACCCATTTTCCTCCTCCGATGGTGACACACGCCCTTCCTAAGGATACTGGGGAGGGAGCTGGAGTCTCCCCTCCCCTTCTGTCTTCTGTATCCACGAGGACTTCTTGGCCATGTGTGAAGCAAACCTGCCCCAAACTGCAATATACACAGAAGACACATACAGGCTCCTCTGACCCGCAAGGGGCAGGTTGGATCAGGGCTGAAGTGATACCATCAGAATCGGTGCCCAGTTCCAAGTCACCGCACTGATGCTGCTCTCAGACGGGGTGGCCACCAGCAGTCACAGGATCATGTCACACCTCCTTCACACCGAGCAGGACCCGCGGGGCCCCTCCCAGTTTCCCAGGCTCCCCTTCTCTGCCCTGATGGCATCACTGCCAGCCTATCACGGCAGCAGGAGACAGATGCATGCATGGTGGGCTCAGACCTGCATGAAGTGGAGACACCACCCCGCCAGGGAAATCAGGGTGCAGTGAACCAGAAAGCAGGTCAGTGGGTGCTGAACCCTGAGACTTTCCTGTGACCAAGGCCAGGGAGGTGGGCGCTGATCTTTTATTTGTGAGCTTCTCCACTAGAGCAGCTCGCAGGGGACAGTGTGGAACCAAGGAGAGGACAGAAACGTGAGCCAGAACATAATGATAAGGGTCACGGTGGTTCAAGAGTCATGACCCTCCCAGGCAGCCTGGGATGCAGAGGGCAGGCCCCTGAAAGCCCCTTTCCACTCTGAGCAGAACTGATGATCTTGGTGGAAAACAAAATATGAAACATGTTAGAGCACAAAAGCGCTTGTTATCATTCTCAGCCCTCGGGCCAGGTGTTAGGCAGATTAGTGCTTCACAGCATTTAAAAACCTACTGCCTCCTGATAGAAATGAAACTGTTAGAGAAAGAAAAATACCATCTCCCATGGAATGCAGTGTGATCCCCGTGGGGGCCATGCCTCCAGCTGAGAGTCAGTTCAGTTCAGTCGCTCAGTCATATCCAACCCTTTGCTACTCCATGGACTGCAGCACGCCAGGCTTTGCTGGCCATCACCAACTCCCAGAGCTTACTGAAACTCATGTCCATCACGTTGGTGATGCCATTCAACCATCTTATCCTCTGTCATCCCCTTCTCCTCCTGCCTTCAATCTTTCCCAGCATCAGGGTCTTTTCCAATGAGCCCGTTCTTCGCATCAGGTGGCCAAAGTATTGGAGTTTCATCTTCAGCATCAGTCCTTCCAATGAATATTCAGGACTGATTTCCTTTAGGATGGACTGGTTGGATCTCCTTGCTGTCAAAGGTACTCTCAAGAGTCTTCTCCAACACCACAGTTCAAAAGCATCAATTTTTCGGCGCTCAAGTTTTCTTCACAGTCCAACTCTCACATCCATACATGATTACTGGAAAAACCATAGCCTTGACTAGATAGACTTTTGTTGGCAAAGTAATGTCTCTGCTTTTTAATATGCTATCTAGGTTGGTCATAACTTTCCTTCCAAGGAGTAAGCGTCTTTTAATTTCATGGCTGCAGTCACCATCTGCAGTGATTTTGGAGCCCAAGAAAATAAAGTCTCTCACTGAAAATAAAGTCTTTCCAGCTGAGAGTAATCGGTTGCAAACCCTCCAACCGAGAAGGTGTGTTCAGAGGTCTGCTTTTGTAGAGTGTGCTATTAAAACAGTATTTTACCCAGTTGGCAATAGCTTGAGAGAGAGATGGAGAGAGATTATCTGAATTCATCATAAACTCCTTTGGTTAGACATAGACTGTAAAGCAGTTAAATCAATTAGAAAGCAGGGTTGTTGCTTGTTTTTTTTTCCTAATTATGGAAAATCTGTGTCTCCTGAGAAAGACCATAGGACACAAGACCCAAATGATAAGAGTCAGTGCCTGGGGACTCAACTAACCCTTTACTGTCACGAAGGACATCGTCCTGAAGCTCACTGCTCAGAGCCGGCCTCACTGGGGTCCTGGCTTTTCTCCAACCATACGGGAAGAAGAGAGCAAGGTAGAGGAGTCAGTGCAAAAAGGACAAGAGGATCATTTTAGAAGCTCAGCTCCTTTCTTCTTACATGGAGAATGAATAAGAAGCTGAAACACAGTCTGCCGAAGGCCTTGGAGAAATTCAACCGTGCTGTCTGGAAGGACTGATGTCTAATCTATTTATTCCATGGGCAAGAGCCATCTGGAGGAACAATCCAGGAGGTCCAGAGTCACTGTTGATGCGGGTGGAGGGTGGAATCTACCTCTGGATCTCAGAGACCCTGGATGAGCCCCAAGAGGAATGCCTGTGTCCTGGGATCCCGCCCAGACCACACCTTGAGCGTTTGTTCCACATTAAGATCAGAGCAGGCACCTCAGGAAGCCAACAGGAGAGGGGGTGTCACCTCCAGAGCTCAGGAAGACAGGAGGAAAGGAAACCCAGGGGACTGAAGGCCGAGCCTGAGGGTCCACGTCAGGGCTGGCGTTAGAGTCACTGTGACTCTTGGCAGCTTGTATGTGGGAAGTCAGCATGTGTCTGCATGTGAACCCAGGAGAGAGCATGACCCAAGCGAGGCAGGATCACACCAACTCTTGGGGGAGTAGGATGAAACCAAGAGACACCATCCTGGACACCAAAATGTGAGTGGTTCTGAAGTCAAGGAAATCACCCTGAGCTGGCCATGCTCTCTCCCCTGGTAAGCCCGTCCCTCACTGGAGGTGGTATGTGCCAGGAGCTTCACTCTCAGGCCCTCAGAATGGACCACATCCATCCGAGATGCCTAGAAGGATTCATGGATGGAGCCTCAGTCCCCTGGACCGCTGTAGCAAAACCCCAAAGACAGGGCATCTACAAGCAACAAACATCTACTACTTATGGTCCTGAAGGTTGAAGTCCAAGACCAGGGTGGCAGCCTGACAGGCTCCAGTGAAGGCCGTCTTCTGGGCTGCAGGCTGCTTACTTCTGCCTGTGTCCTCACATGGCAGAAGGAGCAGGGAACTCTCTGGGGCATCTTTAATAAGGGCACTAACCCCATCCACAAGGGCTCCACCCTCATGACCTATTCACCTCCCCAAGGCACAGAGATGCTTGGTGGAGAGAGTGGGGATTCAATATCCTGTGGAGTATTGAAGTCAACAGGTCAGATCCACTAGAGTCTGGTTCAAGAATCCCGTGGAAACTCTGAGCCACAGACAAGCAGAGGGAGGTTCTGGTGCTGAGGGACCAAATGAGTTTGCACATGTTAGCATTCCCTCTGCTCTAGAAAACTGTGTTTGCTGTGGATTGATAATTGTACCCACAGCAGGGCAGAATCCAGAGAACAGCTGTGTCTTATCCACTGAGGTTTTAACTCCCAGTTCTGGACGTTTGGGTTTCATCCCCTGCCTCTGGACTTGGTGATCAGGTACTTGACAGAGCAGAACTCCAAATACTCCGTGAGGAGTGAAAGAACGTTCCTCTTACTGGCCAAACAGAGGTGGGGCGGGAAGGATACTCCACACGGTTGGAGGTGGGGTGGGCTTCGTGGCTTTGCACGTTGGTGCTGTGATTACTTTTCCAGTGTGACAGAGTAAGTGAGGCTGAGACAGTTTGGCTCCGCCAGTTTCAGGCAACAGCTTGTTATCTAATTCCTGTTGACAGCCACTCTGGCTGTTACACAGGTCCCTGGAGACTGCATCTTGTATCGATTAGGGGAAGACAGTCTTTCTTATCTGATACCTTAAGTCCTTCAAACTAGCCTCAGGCCATCGATATGTAGAGACACTCTACCATTAGCAATAGCTGCTTTCCTATCTGATTAATTTCCTTAATAAGAAAATTATTTTCTGTAAGTGTTATTTGGATAGAGTTCAGTTATGACTAAGAAAATAAACTCGTATGGATTGGGGCCTATGGAATTAAAACACAGTGATTAATTCCACAAGAAGGATAAAGGGAAGAAAAACCCAATTTGAAATGCTAAATGACACTGCAAACAGCCACAACTCAGGAGCCCGGTTGAAAAGCTGTGTGTTCAGACATTGTTTCTCTTGCCTTATTCCAGAAACTGAGATAGGAGAAGAAAGCTCTCCAGCAGGAAACTTGTTTCTTTGGGTGTGACACATGTATGGACTGTCTGTTCTGCCTCTTCCTTCACTCCTGAAAAAGGTCATTAAATGGATTCTGGGGACTTCCTGGCAGTCCAGTGGTTAAAACTACACCTTATAAAGCAGGGGAATGCGGGTTGATCCCTGGTTGGGGAGTTAAGAGCCCACATGCTTCAGGGCTAGAAAAGCAAAACATAAAAAAAAAAAAAGAAGAAGAAGCAATATTGTAACAAATTCAAAAAAGACTTTTTTACACTTTTTTAAAAAGAACTTAAAATGAATGGATTCTGGATGCTTTGGTGCCTGAGACATCCTCTGTTCTGAGCCTCATGTAGTTTCCTAACTGGTCCTCCCTCCCTTCCTGTGGACCCCTGGAGCTAACAGAGCTATGGGGGGCTGACAGGATCGTTTCATTTCTCTGAAGGCCAAAGATATAGGTGTTTGAGTACACAGCTGTGCACTGCAAGCCACTGATGTACCAGATGTGGAGAAGGGAGATACAAGAGGCGTTCTAAGAAAATTCAGCCCCCATGACAATGAAAAGAGATAAAATTCAGGTTTCCCCACCTACCTTAACATATTGGGTCAGGGTGGGGCTCTGGGTCCAGCACGTCTGCGCTTGAATCCTGAACTGGTCACGTACCAGCTCTGTCACTTGGAGTGAGTCCCTCTATCCATGACGTGGCCCCAGGTCTTCACTTGTGCAATGGGGCAGGAGTGTAGACAGTGGACAGGATGCTGTCCATCAGGTGACTTCATACCTGGACACGTTAAAATCACACCTGGCACAGATCCAGAGCTTTAAGTAAGTGGACTGCTGCTATGATTAGGTCCCATCAAACAGCTCACACACCTGATCTCAAAGGGATTTTAAACCTGTGACATGGGTGTCAGAGAAGGTGGGGTATAAGCAACAGAAGCTGACTCTGGTTCCCTTCGGCAGTTAGGAATTTACTGAACCAGCGAGGGCTTATATCAAACAGAGGTCAAGGAAACCACAAAAAAGCACAATCTTGGGAATCACATTGCCTTTATGCTGAGAATTAGCAGATTGATGACTATTGTAAGAAGAACTTAGAGCATCCAACAGAAATCATGCTGTTCCTAGGTTCCTGTCTTTCATTTTCCTTCAATGTTTCTTCTTTTTAAAATTCTCTTCCTCCCTTCCATCTTTCCTTCTTCCTTTCTCTCTGGCTGTGTCGTGCCCTCGCTGTCTCTTCTGAACACAGGCATGGGTGACAGAGCGATTCCCACACCCACGAGCCTCCCAGGAGCACAGGACCATCCGCCTGGTTCAGGGTGAGGGGCAGGGACCACCATGTCCCCCCTCCCTGTCCTCATCCAGGAGGAGGCAGCTGGATCTCTGGATCCTGGGACCCCAGGTCCTCAGGGATGACTGAACTGGACCATCTGCCTGCTCATCCGCACAGTGTGGGTGGGGACTCCAACCCTCATGTCAGTGGCCTCTCTTAGCGCTGAACTGAAAGGAGTGCAGTGGTGGGGCCACCGTGATAGACCCAGGGCTCTGGCCAGGCGGTCGGCAATGGTTTCTGCCTCTCACCACCCTTCCTCTTACGCAGACTGGATGGGACAGGTGGGGAGGGGGTTGTGCCTTCATCTCAAGTTCTTCTCAATGCCCCTGGTAGGACAGGAGGGGAAGGGGACCCCGTTGGACAAATGATGCACAGACCTCTTGATTTGTTTTCTTCACTTTGTTCTTGTTCAGCTTGCGGTCTCATCACTTCATTGTTAATCACGCTGTTACTAAAACAATACAACATCAAAAACGCTTTTATGTTAAGTAGATAGAACAGCAGTCGAACTTTAGGAAATAAGATTGCAGCCATAAAATACACGTATACTGAAAGAAAAAAAAAAAAACCAGTGCTGAGAGGCAATAGACGAAATGACATTTTATTGTGCTTCATGGTGGGTATTTTGGGTATTTTTCTCCTGACTTCTCCAGACTTCCTGTAATGAGTTGTCTTGTCTTATATGTAAATCTGGAGCCTTGAAGAGTCAGGCCAGCTCTCCAGGAAGGTGATAAGTTAAAGCTGACAGTCAGGAGGGCCTGTGGAGCTGACTGTCACCAGAGCCCCTGGAGCCAGGAGCTTCCTTCCTCCCCTCTCCTTCCTCTCCCCCTCCCTCTTTCTTCCCCCTCCCCCTTTCTTCCTCTCCCTGTTGTCCCCTCCCCCCTCCCACCCACCCCCTTCTCCTCCCCTACTTCCCCCCTCCTCCCCCTTTCCCTCCTCCCTCTCCCCCTTCCTTCCTCCCCCTCCCCCTTCCCTCCTCCCCCTCCCCCTTCCCTCCTCCCCCTCCCCCTTCCCTCCTCCCTCTCCTTCTCCCCCTGCCAGGTTACCAGCTGTGATTCCCCAGGCACATCCTCTGGCAGACAGGAGCATTGACCCCTGAGGCACAAATTGCCCCAAGTACTGACTCAGGGGTTTCTTTTGTCTCCCTCCTTCTTCCAGGGATGTGAGAGATGCAGTGTCCTGGTCAGGACCCCTTCCTCCTGACCACCCTCTGGAGGAGAGGGTCAGTGGGTGGAAAGGGACCCTTTGCTGTCTCTTCTCCCCTCTTCCTGCAAGGGAGCAGCGGGGAGGCTGTGCTCAGGGCACTGATCAGACCAAAGGCCCTGGGGATGCACCTGCCAATTTTCCAGCAGCCGGAAGTGGGTTGTTTTCCAAAATAAGCCAAATTCTCAGTCGAGATCCTCAAAATCCATGTGGGTGTACAGAAGGCTTGGGGGTGGAGGTGAGTTTCCGAAGTGTGCTTTCCAAAACAAACTCCCCAGACAGCTCTGCCTCTCTGCCTCCCTGTCTGAGATTCACTTTAGCTTATAAAAGCCTCTGAGCTGCACAGCATCCTCTGGAAGAGAAAAAGGAAAGCTCCCTATGGTCAGGCGAGAGGTCTCAAGACTATTTTTGAATAGAGGGTCCTTTCTTTGTGCGATGACTGGAAGCTCTGGGAAATGCTGATCCACAGCAAGTTTTAATAACTTTATTCTTGGTATGAGAACTCTCTTCCAACTCCCAGTCCCCAGACAGACTCTAACATAGAACTGAAAAACACCAGGAAAACTTTATTTATTCAATCTCAAGTGGCAGAAACACAGCTGAAGTAGCTTCTGCAGAAGCAAGAATTTGCTGCCTTATATAACAAAAGCATCCAGAGTGATGGCTTCATGAGTGGTTTGATCTAGGGGCTCAAGTGACAGTCTCAAGATCTTGTCTTCTTTTCTCCATCCCACATATCAGATTTCTCCATGTGTGCTTTGGAGCTTTGCGTGTGACACCAAGATAGCTGCCTGGGTCCAAGTCTCACTAGCATCTGAGTCTTCTCAGAAGCTCAGCATTTTTCTTTCTCAACAGTTTCACTGAACAATTGAGAACTGCATACCACTGGTCCACTCACTGCTCCATGCCCATCCCTGGGGTGATGTCTAGCAGGGGAATTTAATGATATAGTTATCTGGGTTTGGGTCACATCACCATGATAGATCAGGAGGGGAATGAGCCCCCACCCCCCCACCCCAAGCACATGGAATGATGGAGGGGATGGTTCACCAAGGAAAATGCAGGTCAGTCCCTAGAAGGAGGTGGACCATGTGTAGACCCAGCAATGCCAACAAACACCTGTCACCCCTCAAGCTCCAGATCGTCTGGTCTGCTCCTTCCTTCCTCCTCAGGCCTCTTATGGGCTGGTCTCCCTCCTCCCCTCACTGCAAGGTCATCCGTTCTGACTTGGTCATCCATTCATTATCCTCACATGGGGCATGTGTGGTATCTAAGCGATTAGACTCTGAGCTCTTGGGAGGGCTGTGTCTTATCTCACTATGCTCTATGACCCCAGCTCTTGGCACATCATGTCTGCATCCATTGAGTGTCAAGCCTGTGCTTAGAGAATGAAAGGAAGACTGAAGAGAAACCTGAGTCAGGCAACATGCTTTTCTGCTCTGATGTTTTGCGGGTTCTCCTGTTTTGGTCTGTATCATGTCTGTGCCATCTGCCTGGGACAGCTGCAGAGAAGATGTGAGGTCAGGCAGGAGGATGACTGCCATGGGTGAGGTCACCTCAGGGTCTGAACATCCATTGCCTTGGTCCAGTGCATCTTTCCACATGGGGATGAATAGGGGATATTTGAGGCTGGATTTTTGGTATATGCATGTGTTTTGTTTTGTTTTTGCAAGCCCTGGGCAGTAAGGACCAGAAAGTTTGACAGCCAGTTTCAGTTTAGCTCCTCCTAGGCACACA
Organism: Cervus elaphus; assembly: GCF_910594005.1. Lineage (NCBI taxonomy): Eukaryota > Metazoa > Chordata > Mammalia > Artiodactyla > Cervidae > Cervus > Cervus elaphus. The sequence goes on from NC_057819.1 coordinate 26,654,268, forward strand.
CACCTGGTCACACACAATTTTGTGACCCTGTCACTGATTTGGGGTGGTCAGCACAGTACTGGTACAAATAAGTGCTGAATAAACTACAGTCAAGTGAATGAGTCAAATGAATCTGGCTTGCTGTGCCCGGGGCAGGTGAGGCTTAGGATTCCCATAGTTTGGGTAGAATGGGCTGGGAATTAACAAGGTTCAACATCTCACACCACCATTTTGAAACTAACATATGAATGCTGATCACAAAGGGGATAGGATGGTGCTGTGGGCCCAGGTCCCTTCCCAAGACTCAGAGAAATTATCAAGTTATCAGAAGATTTTTCTGTTTTCCTTCTTCTTCTTTTTTTAAAGGTTTTGCCTCAAATGTCTTTAAGAAGTTAATCCCTCTCTTCAGACAAGCTGGTGAGCCACAATGATAACACATTTTCAGTGATGAAACAATGAAACATCATTGAAAGATTTTTAAAAGAGAGAGGCAGATGAACAATTGTTACAACTTCAGGATGAGATAATTTATTAGCTGAATTGCTAAAATAGGAGGAATCTGGCCTTTTCTACTGTAAGGAAACAGTAATCTGGAGATGAAGCATTTTAAAAATGCACTGAGTTCATATTGAAAAAAGAATGATTAAACAACCATTGTCCTGGCCCATTCCTTGCAGTCCTAGAAGGTTTCCAAAGTTGAGGCTCTGATTAAAAGAAGAATGTTCTCCTCAGGTGCATCTCAATGGTATTTGTTCTGTTTTATCCTGTGGGGAGCTTGCGGGTGCCAGGCCGTCCACAGCAGGGGTGTCTGGACTCTGGGGTCTGTGTCTGATGTGAGCCTGGAGCGAGGCAGCCCCAGCAAATATCCAGAGGGTCACTGAATATCTGGTGGGGACGGGGGATCTGAGGACGCTCATCCACTTAACACTGCATGACAACGGTGGAAAGCACGGTCTTCCTCCTGCAGAGTCGTCACCCTCTCAGGGAGCCTGGGTCAGAGCTGCCCCTCTGCAGAGGGACCAGCGGACTCACTGTGAGTTTCCATGGGAGATGCTGCATCCTCAAATGCGAGGCTCTTCTCCAGGGTGTGGGTTCCAGGCAGGAAAGAGCCTCTTACAAGTGTCTAGGGCACTTCATGTCTCCTGGTCCAGGAGGTCTCAGGGGAGGACTGGGGCCAGAAAGGCAGGTGCAGGAGCGTGGACTTGAGTTCCCCTGAACTCCCTGGGCTCCTCCTCTGCTGGGTGGGTGTCATCACAATGCCTGCCTCTGGGGGCGCTGTGGGGTTACAGGGGATGATGTGTCTCCTGGGTTTGCAGAGCTGTGAACGGGGCAGTGCTCTGTGAGCAGACGTGAGTGAGTGACCAGGTGGCAACCACGACTCAAGTCAGTGAGGATAAACCGTGCACCTGGTCAGATCCCGGCGGGTGTGCCAGGCCCCCGGGGTTGCCCCCGGATCCAGGGAGGGGACGTGCCCTAGGGACCCCCGGGCTCTTGGCGGTCCTGAGGCTCTGGAGAGAAATGAGGTAGTAGAGAGGCTGGCGGTCCTGCCTGAGCCCCTGGAATCACGTCTCATAAGCTCTCGAAGGCCAAGGGCAATTTTATTTCAAACCAAATCCTCCACCATCTTCCCCGTCTGGAATCCTCTTTAGCAGTCGACACAGCCACCTGCCTCAGGGAGCAACACACATCCACCTCCTCCTGCAGTTTCCTCCAGCTGTGAGAAGCAGAGGAGCTGCCAGCAGCCTGCGGACAGCCTCAGGGAGTCGGGATGGTTGTGACGTGACGTGGGTTGATTCATTCACGGACAGGGATTCGGTTACTCTGGGTGCATGACTGCTACTTCCAGGGAGCCTGAGCTTGAGGGTCACGGGCTCTCCCTCAAACCTCCTCCCAAGCTATGAGGAAGCCAGGCTCAGACCAACCCCGACTTGCGGATGGTCGTGTATTACACACACTTACGGGGAGGCTGACGCTGAAAGCACAGGTCAGGCCCTCCTGAAAGCCCATGAACACCCCATGTCTCCTTGCTGGGACTTGATCCAGCTTCATGAGCAGGAAGGGTCTACCTGACATCCCAGAGGCAGGACCTTTACTTCCTACTCGGTACCAGCCCATAGCATCCTCTGATCCACCAGATGGTCCCAGGAGTGCGTAGGGACCGTGGGAAGAGACCACCTGGCCTACTGGTCCCCTCACCTGGACCTGTCATATGGGGGATGGGGGGGTGGGGGGGTGGGTCTCCAAAATATGTTAGCCAGCCAGCCCCCTCGTGACCAACAAGGATAAAGTCCTAAGGCCTGCGATGCTAGTTAACAAGCTAGACATTTCACCCAGAGAAACTCACTTCTTGGTTCATTGTGCTGAGAAAACAAAATTATAGAGACGGAGTTTCTAAAGGAAAGCAAACCATTTCCAACTCCCTTGAGTAGGGAAGGCTCATTCCTAGAAAACAGGTGAATTGGCCATGATTGGCTCCACATGCTCAGTGATGTCAACAAGCAGCATCTCCCACTTGGCCTGTAGCCCCATTGATACCACACTGGCTTCATCTCAGGCTGTCCTGGGTGGTGGAGAAGGGAAGAAGATGCTCTTCTCAGCAGTTTCAGCAGAAGTCACAGGACAGGTTCTGATTGGCTTCTGTGGGTCACGTGTCTATGCCAGAGCCAATCACTGAGGCTTGAATGGGCATGGGTGATTGGCCAGATCTATATCACATGACTGCCCAGGGGCAGAGCCTGATGCGAGCCCCCACCCCCCAATCCCAGAGGTTGGGGATGGGGCCCGGGTCCCTGAGAAAACCTGGGAGCTGTATGAAAAAGGGTTACCAACATGCCGCGCCTACCCCTCTGTGCTTCCATGTCCCCTGCCACGTCCATATGTCCCAGAGCCCTGAGTGACTGCACAGTGATGTCCTCCCAGTCCGATGACAAGTCACACGTCCCATGTCACCAGTGATGTTGGTGAGAGGATGGACTTAGGGTCTGTGGACGGCACTGAAGCCCACCACCCTGCTCCCCTCCCCCACGGGGATATTTCCTAAAAATTGTGAAGCCAGCCCTCCTTTCTCTCACCCACCCCACCCCCCGATTCCTTCCCCAACTGCTGATTTGAAAGCTTCTTTTGACTTTGTTGCGTGTTCACTGGCGCTGAATGAAGCCATGGGCCCCGGTGGTTAATTAGAAACGTGTCCAGGGGAAGATGCCTGAAGACCTGGCTTCCTGCTTCTTAATTAAAATTCCACATGGAGGTGCAGCAGCGTCTTCTTGATAAAAAGGGTTCCTGGAAGGACAGAGCAGGGGACTTCCTTGTGGTGTCCTCGTCTGTTTGGGAACCGAGGGAGGGCAGTTGGTGTCATCCCCGCACACGATCCCCTCGTTCCGGCTGCACTGACTCGCTCCCCTCCATGCCCATCTCCTTCCTGGTGATGTGAGCTCTGGGGCGTCCACAGGTACAAGCAAGAGATGGTGGGGGTGCTCCCTCCCCAACACACTGGCCCTTCGAGCCTCCTGGATCCCCCCGTGGTCCCAGCGCCCAAGTGTCTGTGCCAGAGGAGAGGCGGGGCTGCACTCCCAGCTCTGTGGGCCTTCAGGGCCCCTGGGCTCTCTGTAGGATCCCCGTAGAGCCCTGGTGGGGGGGGGGTGGGCATCAATTAAGTGCCCCTCCTGGATACTATCCCCTTCCTGCCCTGGGGAGGGGGAGCAGTCTGGATCTAGACCAAGCTCAGAAGCAGGAGGAGAGGGGGGCCAGGAGTGCCCCCCAGCTCCCTCGAGCAGGACAGTGGGTATATGGGCTGCTCGGTCCCCCACAGGTCATACTTCTGTCATCGGTGCCAGTCCCACCCTGGCCGCAGGCTCCCTGAGCCCCTGACACTGCCCCTCAGCCCTTGGCTCCTCTTTCTCCCAGACAGATCTCACAAAGCTCTGATCCTCTGCCCACAAGGCAGTTGTCAGAGATCCTGAAATGCTGTGACCGGTCCACACAATTGAAGACCTCTAATCTTTCCAGTGAGTCCTGCCTCTGCTACCCGGTTTGCTTATTATGAATCGCCCACAGATTTTTACTGTGACCATCAGTACATTGGTCACAACCCATGTGGGGGTCAGGATGGGGCAGAGACACTGGGGAGGGCCCTCTGAGTCAGGCAACCTGTGTGTGGTGCCAGGGGCCCCTCTGGAGTGAATGTTCCCAGTGACCATCTGCCATGCCAGCTGATTAACCTCACAGGACACTGCGCTGTCTGTGTGCAAACCTTAATGCATCTGGTACAGTGGGGGTCAGCTGAGGGGGAGCAGCCACTGCCCATTCAGAAAAGGAAAGTGACCTCCCAACTCAGTGCAAACCCCACCACTCTCTTGTGTCTCACACCTGGTCTGACCCACCACGGCATCTTTCTGGCCTGAAAGTGTTTCCTCTGGGACATCCTGCTTCAGGCACATTGAGTTGGAGGTGATGATGGTGGAGTCCAGGAGGAAAAGAGAGAGGGTGGGAGGCTGGGTGGAGAGGGGCAGACTTTGATTCCCAGACTTTGATTCTGCTGCCCTTGGAGGCTGAGCCACTATTGGGGGATGGACCACGAACAAGGACAGCTTCCTGTGTTGGAGGTTGGGGGGAGCTTCAGACAAGCTGGACAGATCCATGAGCCAAGCAGCGTGGGGGGCATGCAAGGCCACTGGCAATGCACACCTGCTCTGTGAAGGAAGTCTCTTTCAAGGAAGGGCCACCAGGTCGGAGAAGGGATGGGACCATGGTCTCAGGCATGAACTGTGCATGAACTCCGAGCTCTGAGTACAGGCTTGGGTTCTTGGTTAATTGTTTCCAGCTGTGGGAGGTGGCATGTTATTGTGGTGATACGTCCCTGAACTTTCATTCTAGGCTTTCCCCTGTCCCAAGGCTGCCTGAAGATCATGTGCAGTCATGTTACCCCCAGACTTTCACAGGATGACAGAGGCCCCCGTGAGCAATTCTAAGGGGGGTGGGAAACCCTCCCCTCCTGCTCCTAGGGTCAGGGAGGATCTTTCACCTTGTCACTCAAATGGAGACACAGGCTCAGACAGACTCCAGTCCCCCCGATAATTAAACCCTCCTGATCAGAGCATGGATGGTGGGTGGGAGTGGAAGGAAATAGCTGAATGTATAAGTCCCCTGTCCTTGTTCTCTCTCTGTGCTGACCTCACCCCTGAGGTCTGGAGGGCCCGGCAGCATTGCCCCCTCCCAGATGCCCCTGGTGATGTGGGTGTTTCATCTGACTTAAGTCAGTGACAGCAGGGATCCAAGGCTGCCCTGCCTGGATCCTTCACCCCCACCCACCGCAGCATGGGGTCCAGCTGTAGCAGGGTCCCCACATCCTGTGTCCTCCAGGCTCATTGGAGCCCCACTCTCCTTCCTGAGGGGGTGGTACCTCCAGCCCCACCTCACCTGCTCACAAGGGGTTAACACCCATCACCTGGGACAACGACCTTGGGCTCCTCTGTGGAGAGGTCAGTGGGGAGACCTCACATCTGATGGCCTCCCACCTCCAGAGATGTGTGTCTTCCTCATCAGGGGTCTGGACACTAAGTGCAGGGACCCTTGGTAAACAGCTTAAGGATGAATAACAAAAGGTACTCATGGGCCCACCCCCTGGCATGGCATTTTACTCCCCCTGCAGAGACCCCAGGGCCACGCCCTCCAGAGTTTGCAGTTTCTTCTTTTCCCTGTGTGCATGTGATGGTCTGAACTCCCCAAGTGCTGCTATAAATGCAGCTCACCTCATTGATATATCTTCACTTTCACATGTGTGTTTATGATTCATAGACTTGTGTGTGTGATATTATGTATGTGTGGATTTAATCTTCCTGAGACTTCCTCTTTGACTCATGGCTTATTTAGAAATGTGTTGTTCAATTTCCAAATACTCAGGCATTCAGGGATAATTTCCAGATATTGATTTCTAGTTTAATTCCATAATGGTTCAAGAATGTACCTTCATGATTAACAGTCTAATTTTTATGGCCTGGATATGGTCTAAATTAGTGAAAGTTCTGCATGTGCCTGAGAATGACTGTGTCCTGCTGCCACTGTGCAGAGTGTTCTAGATAGTCTGTTAGGTCAAGTCTCTTGGTAGTGCTGTTTGAGTCATCAATATCCTTACCGATTTGCTTATCCTTGCTTTATGGTGGCTGGAAGTGGATTGATGAAGCCTCCTCCTCTAACTGTGGAATTGTCAATTTTTCCTTTCAGTTCTATTGGTTTTTACTTGATGTAATTTGAAGTTGTGTTGTTAGGTGCACAGCTATTTAGGACTGTTACATCTTCTGGGCGAGTATTCCCTTTTATCATCCTGTAACAGCCTGCTCAGTCATGTCCATCTGTTTGTGACCCCGTCCATGGAATCCTCTAGGCCAGAATACTGGAGTGGGTAGCCTTTCCCTTCTCCAGGGGATCTTACTAACCCAGGGATCGAACCCAGGTCTCCCGCAATACAGACGGATTCTGAGGATGAGATGGTTGGATGTCATCACCGAATCAATGGACATGAGTTTGAGTAAACTCTAGGAGTTGGTGATGGACAGGGAGGCCTGGCGTGCTGCAGTCCATGGAGTCACAAAGAGTCAGACACAACTGAGCGACTGAACTGAACTGAACAGCCCACTCATCCCTGGACATCATCCTTGTCCTGAAGTCCACCTTGCCTGAAATCAGGATATTTACTCCAGCTTTCTTTTGTTTGCTGTCTGCATGGTATACCTTCCTCCTTCCTTTTACTCCTAACAGAGACATGTTTTTATATTTAAGGTGGGTTTCTTTTTGACCATTTGTAGCCAGTTATTGCTTATTTTCATCAAATCTGATGATCTCTGGGTGTTAACTGACGAGTTTAGAGCACTCAACATTAAAATTACAATTGATGGAAAGGGATTCATATCGGCCATCTTGCTGGTTGTTTTCTTCCTGTTCCTCTTATTCTTTCTTTTTTCCCTCTTTTTTGCCTTTTCTTGAGTTTAATTGAACTTTTGTTATTATCCCATTTTATTTCCTCAGTTGACATACTATCACCGAAAGCAGAGTCTGGCTGCTCACTGCTCAAAATCTGATAAAGAGGCCAGTTTAATGGAAAGTTTGCTTTATTTTGGATGCTAGCAGTCAGAGTGAAGGGGAGGATAGATGTATGTCCAAAGTCTGGCCCCTCCACCAACAATCAGGGAGCAAGAGCTTTTATAGATGGACGGAGGGGACTACATGCAGAAAGAGCACTGTCAGCTCTGACAGTCATCTTGAAATTAGTCATCAGTTGTTTGATCAGCATTGATTGTTTTAGGTACAATCTTTCATTCAAGAATCAGTTTGTTTCCATTTTTTGAAGCCAGTTCTTGGAGTTTTGGCAGCTTATATCACAGCTACGGTTTGATCATCACGGAGTTAACTTCTCCCACCTGGTGGGGTTTCAGTATCTATAAAACAGTTCACAGACTATGGCTCAGAATATCTTCTTATAGCCCTTGAGAGGGAACTAAATATCTTGACTATGCTTAATGAGTATATTATTATTATTCTGTCTCCTTAGACTGTTTTCCTTTGTTTCTTTATGTTCTCACTTCTCTGATTAAACTTATTCTTTGGCTGAAGTTTTCCACAGACAAAAAGCAGGCAGAGGACATGGTGGGGAAGGACCATAGGGCCCTACTCCATTTCAATACCTCATTTTAAAAATACTGAACTATGGTTTGTAATTTTCACTTTTAAATAATGAGTCCACCTTCAATAAGAACATAAGCTTCCCTTGAAATGTGAGGACCACGTGGCAATGTATCCCTAGAACCTCTCTGCTATCCCCTGTGCAGTGTTTTGTCATGTGTTTCAAATTTCCCAGGCTCAACTCTTGGCTATTTGCTAAATTTTTACTTTAATCTTCCTAGCACCTTCCTTTGGTGATATCCAGTCCAGCAAGTGCTGGCCCCCTCTTCTCTCTGAAAGTGTCTGTCTGTCTGTCTGTCTCCATTTCAGGTGAGTTTTTTGCTGTGCAAGCTCAGCTGTCTAAGGGAGTTAGGAAAAGCTGTTGATTTGCAGTCTGTCTGGCTTTTTTCCATGTTATCTGGGTGGGAGCTACAGTCTTTTTCTGCTCACCACCTTTCTAAGCATAAACCATAATTCTCAACACAATTTTGAAAGCAACTTTTGATGAGATGAGGAAACAAAACAAAAAACTAGAATCCTCTCTAGTTTAAATAACCAGATTAGATAGGAATGCCACATTTTATCAATGTTCCAGCATCCCAAAGCAGTGGGGTCTTCATTTTCATCTAGAGTTGCAATGCAATCCCTGAATTATTCTTCCAGTGATTTATTCCACACCTGGTATCAGTAGCTTATGGACAGGTCTAATGGAGAGATGCTAACTTGATGAAATGCTCATGATATTCATGTTGCACTGCTTCACCTGGAGCTTTTCTGATGGGCAGTAGAATGTGGAGGCAGCTCCAACCAGGATGCCAGGAGCAAGAACAAAACTCATGAAACAGAGCGGGCAGGCCAGCCTCTGTTTTGGATTTTCCTGAAATACCAGGTGTGTTGAGCTGACAGTGTATCCCCCCTTACTTGAGCACTGACATGGGGCTGGAGTCTGGGGGCTGGAATATGGGGCGATTCATCTCCCAAAATCACAGCAAAGGTGATCATCCCACCACGGCGAGGGGGTGTGCCAGATCCTTCTGTCCGGGAAACCAGACAGACCTAGGCAAGAGAGGGAACAACACACAGAAATAAAACACTACAGAATCTCTGGGGAACCTGGCCTGAGGATGGATGGTAACAGCCAGAGACAAGAGCAGCTTAACCATTATTCAAACTTTGTCTCCTGGGTCCTAGAGAGTCCAGGAAATAACAAAGGACCTGTAAGTCCCTTATTAATCACTTAAGCACATCTTCATGTTTGCAGACTACTTTGCCGTAATTTATTATTCTTTCCAGTGGCTCCATCACAGACGTCTATGTACAGAAATCTGTATGATTCACTTGTTCAACAAGCTGTCTAGTTGATACTTAATAAGAGGTTGGGGCAGAGGCAAGTTTTCTTGTCTCCAGGGGCAAAGGCTGTCATGGTGAGACCTCTGAGCTCCCATGGAGTATTCCAGTCTGTGTGTGTCTGTCTTTGTTTCTCTCTGTCTCTGTCTCTCTGTCTCTCTATATATACACATATATAATAAGTGGCTGCCCCTCTCTTCCAGGTCCCAGGCTCTGTGGTTTCTCCATCCCCACTCTCTGAACCACTAAAACTTATACAGTTAATCTCCTTTCGTCCTGACCCTGAGGACATTGCTGAGATGTTCACAGGAAACAGGTTAAATTTTTCAAATGACCTCAGATCTTTCAGAGACTAAAATTCCCTGAATATGGCACAGCCCCCAAATCCAGCTATGGACCTGTAGTGAAGGGTAATCGCAGGGAGAGTGGGGGTGGGGGTTCATTTCCCTGGCTCTCCCCTGCCTGATCAGGCTCTGTTCAGGACCCTGGAGAGCTGCCCATGGAAGGGGACAGGCTGTGCTGGAACCTCTGTCACAGACTCACACAGCCCCCTGCCCAGTTCCCAAAGGGAGTCTCCCAGCCCCAAATCCCAAGGGGAGTCTCCCGGAAGGTATCCAGCAAGGAGGGAGGGCTGGGCAGAAGATGAAGAGCCCTCAGTAGTGAGAAGTCACAGCCCAGGAGCAAGCAAGAAAGGAGAAATGGGTACTGCACTAGGCAAATTTTTTCATTCTTTTTCTTAAATCTACTTTTCAAAGTTGAAGTGTAGTTGATTTAAAAAGTTGTGTTAATTTCAGGTATACAACAAAGTGGTTCATATATATGTATATATATATATTTTTTCAGGTTCTTTTCCATTGTAGGTTATTATGAGATATTGATTGAATAGCATGGAATCCCCTGTGCTATACAGTAAGACCTTGTTTTACCTATTTTATATATAGTAGTTTGTATCTGCTAACCCCAAACTCAATTTATCCCTCCACTCTCCACTTTCCCCTTTGGTAACCATAAACTTGTTTTTTATGTCTGTGAGTCAGTTTCTGTTTTGTAAATAAGCTTATTTGTATCATTTTTTGTAATCTGTATACAAATGATGTCATATGGTATTTGTCTTTCTCTTTCTGACTTACTTCAATTAGTATGATAATCTCTAGTTCCATCTAGTTTGCTGCAAATGGCATTTTCTCATTCATTTTTATGACTAAATAATATTCCATTTTATATATGTACCACATCTTCTTTAACCACTTATTTGTCAATGGACACTTAGGCTGCTTCCATGTCTTGACTATGAACATAGCGGTGCATGTATTTTTTCTAATTAGTTTTCTCCAAATATATGTCCCACAGTGGAATTGCCAGATAATATGGTAATTACTTTTAGATTTTAAAGAACCTTTATACTGTTCTCCATAATGGCTGCACCAATTTTCATTCCCACCATCAGTGCAGGAGAGTTCCCTTTTCTCATACGATCTCCAGCATTTATTGTTGTAGATTTTTTGGTGATGGCCATTATGACTGGTGTGAAGTGATACCTCACTGTAGTTTTGATTAGCTTTCTATAATAATTAGTGGTCTTGAGCCTCTTTTCATGTTTCTGTTGGCCTTTCTTTCTTTCTTAAAGCCTTTACTTTGAGACATGATGGGAAAATCTTACAAGTGCAGATGAGTGAAACATGATTTCAGTTGAACATGAAGACCGTTTAACCAGAGAGCTTTAATAGTTATGCTATGCCATTTTAGCTATGCTCTTCCCAGGGCTCTGAGACTGACAGACTGTGGGGCTGAACGTGATGGTGGTTAGTGTTCCTCTCTCTCTACCTCACTCTCTTCTTGTAGCGAGCCCACACCAGCCCCCTCAAAACCCTTCCTAAGGACAGCCATGTCCTCTTGGGCCTCAGGAATCTCTTGCTTCTTCCATGCTCTCACCCACATCCCAGCACACAGAGCCCCATGTGGTCAGTGTCAGGCCACAGTGATGGCCCCAGCGGCCTAGACCTCAGCAGCAGCTGTGGCATTGCTCAGCACACAGTTTGCTGGACTTTGGCCAGGTCTTCACAAGGTGCCATCAGGAGAGGTTGGCCATTGATTGCCAAGTTTGAAGCCAACAGAGTACCAGTCCACAAACTGGAGCCACACTTGTTCTGGATGAATATACATATATGTAATCCCTTTGCCAACAAAGGTCTGTCTAGTAGAAGCTGTGACTTTCCCAGTAGTCACATATGGATGTGAGAGTTGGACTATAAAGATGGCTGAACACCAAAGAATTGATGCTTTCAAACTGCGGTGTTGGAGAAGACTCTTGAGAGTTCCTTGGACTGCAAGGAGGTCAAACCAGTCAGTCCTAAAGGAAATCAACCCTGAATATTCATTGGAAGGACTGATGCTGAAGCTGAAGCTCCAATATTTTGGCCACCTGATGCGAAGAGCCGACTCATTGGAAAAGACCCTGATCCTGGGAAAGACTGAAGGCAGGAGGAGAAGGGGGTGACAGAGGATGAGATGGTGACTCAGTGGACACCAATGACTCAATGGACGTCCATTTGAACAAACTCTGGGAGAGAGTGAAGGATAAGGAAGCCTGGAGTGCTGCAGTCCATGGGGTCACAGCGTCAGACATGACTTAGTGACTGAGCAACAATCCCTTTGCTGGATAACTCAAGGCTGGACCACATGCCCGTCCCTGAACCAGTCACAGAGAATGGAAGTCACCAGTTAACCTAGATCTGAGCTACATAGTCTGCTCTGGCTCTGGGGGACAGTCACCACCCCCAAGCCACGGTGCCAGAAAGTTGAATGAAGCAATTCAACTTCACCCACAGGGAATCTGGGGCCATTATGAACATTCAGAGCCTCAACACTTGGCACAACAAATAGATGGATACCACACCTAGGATGAGGCTTTTCCTTCCAGGACATGAGGGGACATGTGGGCAAACCAACCCTGCATCCAGTGGACAGAGCACAGCGGGACCCTTGTCCTGGAGCTGGAGCTGGGGGAGAGGTCAGGGCAGAGAGGGGCCTGACATGTGGTGACCAAGTGTGACTTCCCAGGACCCTGGTCCAGCAGTGCTGAAATTTTGTCATGGAAGGTCACTTCCATTTAAATTAAACAAGTACAAATATTTTTAAATATTTAAACTAAAAATATTTTAAATACCAGCAGCTTTCAAATTTCCAAGGCACTGGCACAAAGTTACTTTAGTTACATTATATCATTTTGGATCTAAAAGGAAAAACAGTAGACATTCCTGCAGTAAAATCGATAAGGTAATTATCCTGTAATGAATGCCAAACCCTCAGGAGTAAGCTAATTTGGGCTTTTTTTTTTTTTTTTTCCAGTTTCTCAAAACCATCCAGGACTGTGCCTTGTGAGAGAAAGGATGCTTGTGGGGTCTGAAGCAGAGTCTAGAGTGCTCCCCATCTCCCCACAAGCCCAGCCATGAGAGAGGAGGGGTACAGCATCAAGAGTCACATGTGTGTGGACAGCGTCCCCCACCTGCCCAGGCCTTTCCCCTGCAGGGACACTGCTGCTTCTGAGTTTGACAAGGGGACCTGACAAAGGGGATCCTGACAGCTCTGGCCTGTTAACAAGAGTCCTCAGAGAGCTTCGACTAGAGGAATTTCCCCCAATCTCATCATTCATTGCTTTGTTTGGGGGTAAAAATAAGCCATCACTTTAAAAGTAGCACATTTGATACCTATTTCTCAGCAGCTTCTGCTTTCAAATAGGGGTTTTCCGGGATCTAAAGACTGAAGCTGAATAATTCATGATCTGTTCTTTCCCAGATTTGGGTGTTTTATTTTAAGTGCATTAACTTCATGAAAACACTTGGGCTGCAGCTTTCTTGAGAGCTAACTGTGGGAACAGCCCTTGGGCATTTGTGGCTAAAGGTGAGACTTCCCAAGTGGCACTAGTGGTAAAGAACCCACCTGCCAATGCAGGAGACGTAAGATGGGGAGATCCCTTGGAGGAGGCATGGTAACCCACTCCAGTATTATTGCCCAGAGAATCCTCACAAAGAGGAGCCTGATGGACTACAGTCCATAAGATTGCAATGAGTTAAACACAACTGAAGCGATTTAGCGCACACACACACACACACACACACAACTAAAGATGAGACCTTGAGCCCATTACCAACCTCTTGGAGCTTCAGTTTCCTCATCTGTAAACCATGTCTCAGGCTTATTGTGAGGCCGAATCTGACAAACATACCGCGCTTGGTCCCAGCCTCACACTGTCAGTGCTCAGACACACGTGCGTGGATGCTCTTAGCCCAGATTTTCCCTGTTATTGGGCTTGGCACTCGTCAGCCCATTTCCAAGGTTTCCTGAACACATCCACACATTCTTACTATGTGTCGGGTGTATCCCCTGTGGTGGTCAGCATACCTAAAGCTCATGTCCACCACCACTCAGAGGACAAGCAGCCCGCAACTTTGAGACAAAGAAGATTCTGCACAGACTTGGGGGGATGTTATCCTGAAGGCACATCTCTGAGTCAGGAATGGGGTTCAAATGTGGTTTTAGAATCTGGAGAAATCCATTCAGTTAGGATTAGGGCAGTCAGTGAGCCCCTTCTATATGCCAGGCACGAATCCAGTAAGGGAAACCAAAACAAAACCTGCTCATAGGCCAGTGGAAGGAGGTGGAAAAGTGGGAAGAGAAGGTGATGTGTGATGTGTGAGATGGTCAAGGATACTGGAGGGGGGAAGAGGTGAGGAGTGTGGAGCACGTTGTGGGGGGCATAGCTTTATCCCTCACAGAGGTAAAGGGGTTAAAATGTAGAGGATGAGGGAGCTGAAAATAATTCCCGTACATCATGCAAATCTGTCAAGTGAGAGGGCTAAGCCTCACTGCAGGAAGCAGCCACATGTTGACATGTGGGGAACAGGTCACATGACTCTAAATAGAGCTAATGACAGCTTGGGCCATGTGCTTCAGGCAGGTAAGACCCTGAGTCTGGGCCAGTGGGAGGCACAGGGTGGGAGAGAGATGCTGGCCAGGGCAGCTCTGACCACAGGGTAGCTGGGGCCACGTCTCCCAGGAACCCTGGGGCTCTCCTTTCATGCCCACCTCAGGTCAGTGACCAGCCCTGGAGGACCTGCTCTTTGGGTCTTTCCTCTTTGGGGAGGTCAGAGCCCTCGGTCCTGCACCATCTTGGAATGTGTGTCCTCTCACATTAAATCCCATGGTTCTCAGAGTGGGGTCCCTGCACCAGCAGCATCAGCATCTCCTGGAAAGTTGTTAGTGATAAAAGAAATGTTTACATGTGGAGGGCTGGGGAAGTCATCCTGGCTTATGCATGAGTTAACGTGAATATTATGCTAACTAAAGCAGCTTGTTTATGGCCTATCAAACACATATTGTACATCTGTTTTATTTTTTTTAAAGGTGCATTGACTGGAAGAAAAGAATATCCATGTTAAAAACAAAGATTGAATGGCCTCCTTTCCTAGGACACCAGTGTTGGTCCTCCTTCAATGATAAGATTCCCCTCCTATGTGTCAAGACTACATTGATTCACTATGTACATGGTGATCTCCTTCTTTTCTTTTCCTTATTTCTTTTATTTTTTTTCTTTTGAAAGCTTGAAGGGATGTATCTCTGATGTGTTTGATGTTTTTTTTTTCAATACAGAAAACTGGGCTGAAAACTATGCTTCTTGGTAGTAATACCTCAGAATTATCTAAGTAGCTGTCTTCTAGGCTACAGTTCTCAGTTTGGCTCAAATCAAACCCTGTCCCATTCCTATGAGGTGCTAAGTCACTTCAGTCATGTCCAACCTTTTGCAACCCTCTGGACCATAACCCACCAGGCTCCCTTGTCCATGGGATTCTCCAGGCAAGAATACTGGAGTGGGTTGCCATGCCTTCCTCCAGGGGATCTTCCCGACACAAGGATCAAACCCATGTCTCTTACATTTTCTGCGTTGGAGGTGGGTTCTTACCATGAGTGACACCTATTATAGATTGTTTATTGATTATTTTCATAGACATTGGAAACACAGACTCTTGGCCCTGCCATCAGATCTGCTCCAGCAGAGAATCTGGGGGTGGAGCCTGGTGATCTGCACTTTAACACGCCCTCCACATGATGCTCATGCTGACATCTGGGAATTTCTGGAGTAACAAGTCCTGGAAAATCTCTTCACACTGAACCATACTTATTAGGATGGGTTTATCCTGTTGACATCTTGACTTCCCCAGAGACAGGGAGCTGAGCAGTCTGAGATTTGGCTACAGCCTCTCCTACCGTACATGGAGCCTCGGGGCTCTCCTCAGAGACCATCAGTGAGCACAGAGGGCAGAAGGGCAATGGGGTGTTTGCCCTTATCTTGGAAGCAATTTAATCCAGCTTTCAGTGAGTGATCATCATTAGAATGAGGGGATCAGCATTAGAGCCTAAGTAAATCTCCTTGGTTGTGATACACGGGCTCCACTCTGCTGAAAATGCCTTTATCCTCTGGGTGCAGTTCTGAGCCACTCATGTCTTCAATGAGGGGTCACAGCTGTCAACACTGATGATGGGGGAATTTACCTCCCATCACCCAGCACCAGCAGCCCTATTAACTTCCCCAGCACGCACAGATGTGAACCCTATCGACTGAGTGAGGGGCCGGGTAATGAATCTGACAGTTGGCTTGGTTTGTAAAACCCTGCGTCATGATTACTTCTTAGCTGCAGGAGACCTAGTCAGAGACTTTCTATGGAGTCTTTCTATGGGAAGGAGTTGGGGTAGAGATAGAGATGGGAGTTACTCACATCGTCCTTGGACCCCAGAATCCCAAGGGAGAGTTGACAAAGAGACGGTGGCTGAAAACTGAGCCTTGGGGAATGTCTGTACGTAGAGATCCCAAGGAGGAGAGACAATGATGGAGGCAGATGAAGAACAGGGCAAGAAGAAAAGTGAAGTGCAGTGCTATGTAAAACAACCAGTGACAACTTTTCACAATGAAGGAAATAGTCCATCATCTAAAATGCTTCAGAAAGAACGATGATGAGACCAAAGATGAGACATGGGTTGGAGTGACCATCGCAGCAGCAGTGCTCCTCGCTGAGGACGGAGGACAGGGCTTTGGGATGAAGCCCACTCCTGGTCAGGAGGCTGAGGGTGGGGATGGGGCGGAAGAGGGTCATCATCTGCTGCCCCCAATTCTCCCAGGAGGCAACTGTGTATTTATTCTCTCCCTCATTGGATAGATATCCTCAGAGGAGATTTAATCAAGAAAGGATGGATCTAAGGAAATCTTTCAAGACTCGTGGCCCCTGTGTGCTGTGTTGCCTGCTCTTGTGCTTAGGTCTTCTGAAGACTCTTCTGCTTTTAACAGCTTAACAAGCTGCATTTTTCAGTTAGTTTGCAAATGGCCCTGTCCCCCTGTCCTATTCTTGGTTTTACTGATCTCCTGGGTTGTGAGAGATTTTTTTTTCCCCTCACTAATTGGAGCCAAATTCTTCTGTCCTTAGGTCCACCATTTAGATGGTAGCCATTCTAAACGGCTACCATGAAGGCTGTTTCCATGTGAGACTGGGGAGCAAAGGGCACAAGAATGCCCATTCGTGGTCATACTTGACCACCCTGCCCTCGGGCCCTTGGGGTGAACCTGTTTCTGCAGAAGATGACCGTGATCTGGGCCCTCGGGGGCTTATGACACATGGGCTACTTTGGAGGTTTAATGGTGGCTCTGAATACTATGTCCAGGTAGATAAATTACTCTGACTTTCCCAGTGCCCATCCCAGGACATGGGCCACTTCACAGCTACCATGGCTTTGTGTGAAGCTGGAGAAGGTCAAGAGAGTAGAGTCAGATAAGGATTGTGGCCCACCTGTCCTAGGCAGTTGGAATGTAGATGTGATGACTGGAGCTCAAGCAGCCACCTTGGAAAATAAGGAAGAATGAGATGTTGAGGAACTCCTGGAAGCAAGACAGAGGACTCTTCTTCCCTTATGACCATGAATGATGATACCAGCCCTGGACCACACTTCTCCACTCTCCAGTTTTCTGATAGAGAGTAGCTTGTCTTGCGTGAGCTCCTGGGTATTGTGTTTTGTGGTCACTCACAGTTGATTTATCTCACCCAATGCAACCTCAATGGGTATATTTCTGCCCCCCGTGTTGTCCTGACTGGACAGAGCAGCTTCCCTCTGTCTCCTCAGAAAACAACATGCTCAGGAGTCCCCTGGAGCTGCTGACACTGCAGATGCCAATTCCCAGGCTGGAGTTGGGGCCTGGGATTCTACATTTCCAGTCTCCCAGGGGATGCCAGGTATATGCAGCTTCCTGACCACACCTGGGGCCTAGAACTCCTTTGCCTCAAGTCTCAACCTGGGTGTTCTCACCACCACAAGGGCAGCTCCTGCCCACCTCTGCCCACAAGAGCAGCTTCTGGAGAAGAGCCATCAACAGAGAGGATTTTCATTTGACGGTCAGCAGGGAGCAGGGACTCTGCTATGATGTTGGGCCTGGAGGAAACCCATCACCTCCCCTCACCTGCCTGCTCTTGTGAGCTTCATTTCACAGCAGGAAACTGAGACATCATTGTAACATCAGAGGACCAGGAAGGGTACAAAGGATGAGTTAACAGTTTCATGCTTTCTTAATCCTTGAAGTAGGTTTTCTGCGCCATTTACTGGGTTTTCAGAGTGCTTTACCCTCTGTCTTCCAAAGCTGGTTAGAAATCAGAGGCTGCAGCTTAGGATCCTCATACCTGAGGATGCTCACTGCCCTTCCTGACCACGGGTCAGCCTAGACTCAGAGGGTCACTCTCCCTCCAGCCCCTCCCACCCTCTCTGTGGCTCCTGCACAGACTCTCAGTGTAAACGGGAGATGTGGGGCCTGGGCAGGTGGGCAGGGCTGCAGAGACTGTCACCACAACCTCTCGCTGGGGGCCCACAGTCCTCAGCACCCTCTCCCCAGAGGCCCACCAGCCTGCAAGGTGGTGAAGAACAGTTGCCAGGCAACTGCACATTCAAATACTGGCTCTACCATGTATTAGCTATGTGACCTGAAGAAATGACTGTCTCTGTGGGTCCAGAGGGTGTTGCAGGTGAGGGGCCACATGGAGAGGGCACAGTGTTGCAGGCTGAGCCTGTGAGCCTGGGGCAGGGAGTGACAGGAGAATGGCTGAGGGAGAGCGAGGTCAGTTTTAGAGGAGGCTCTGCATCTGGCAGGGCAGGTTAGAAGCCCAAGAACCCAACTCAGATTGAATTAAGGGAGAGGGTGGCTCGACATAGGCTGCAGGTATGGCTGGATCCAGGGCCTCCGTTGGTTCTGCCTCCTCACCTCTGGGCTCTGAGAGGCACCAGCCTCATGTGCTGTGTGGCAGCAAGTCAGCAGCCTGAAGCCCATGTACCTCTTCCCAGCACTCTGTTATTAGTCTCTCACCCCCACAGGTCACTGGGATTCCCCATGGTTGGGTCAAGTATCACACGTACCATCAGGCTTGTCTGAGTCAATGTACAGTCCTGGGTCCGTGATGCTAGCACCTGTCCATGGGCTGAGGGTTTTGTAGCCTGACTGCTGCTTGGAACCCTGCTCTATCACTTTTGAGCTTTGCGACCCAAGGCAGTCACTGCACCTCTTCCTGGGTCTGATGTCCATCTGCAGAATGTGGGTGAGCATAGCACCTGCTCACAGGCTTGAGAAAGGAGTGGTCCCTATCCTTGGAAGAGGCACCATGCAGGTGAGGAGGCATCCAGTGAATTCAAGCAGTTGTCATCAGTAACACGTGACGTTTCAAGTGCCACCAAGGGCCCATTTGTCTCTCATCTCACTGACCCTCGCTAGGTGACCTCCACTCCTGCAGATGTTGTATCTATAGAACCTCTAAGTTACCTGGAGGCCATGTCACCTGTGGTAAGTTTCAGGCATGTCCATGCATCTGGCAATCAACTGGGCATGTAGATGACCCATCAAACCATTACTGAGTTCCTACTGCACACAGCCATGGTATCAGGTCATCACTGAACCCCTACTGTATACACTTACAGTGCCAAGTCTTTGCCAAATGCCTACTGTGTACATTCACATTGGTAGGTCATTGCTGAGAATGGACTGTATGCATCCATGATGCCAGATCATGGCTGAGCACATACTGGGTACATCTGCCTCAGAACATGGTGCTAAGGGGCCTGGACCCTCACTCACACACCCTGGCTTTTCCTCTCCAGCCACACATTAACTTGTTCAAGGAGAGCAACCTGGTGTTCATTTCATCATGGAGCAAGCACACATTTCCAAGAACCATCCCTCATCCATCCAAACATGCAGCTGGTTGAAATTTTGAACTACGAAAAAATGAAACAATTTTTCAAAACCAGCCTAATCTGTTTCTTCCTCCAAAATAACTGCTTGTACCACATCCAATCTGAGTCAATTCTAAGTAAATGTGGTCATGTCAAGACTGGACTTGGTCAGTTCAGGATGTGCCTCCCTCTGTCCTCTCCTGGGAGGTGTGAGTCCGGGTGCCTCTGCATCCTGGACCATTATCTCCCTCCTCACAGCCATCTGCAGTGACATCCATCACAAGCTGTCCTTGTGGGTGGCATTTGGATGGGTAGACAGATGACAGGTGGATGATAGATAGACGGATGCAGGAGGAGACAGCTCTGAACAGCTATGTACAGTGTACTTGAAGCCACTCCTCCAAGCCCCACTGTAGGGCTCCCTTGGAGGCTAATCCTGTGATAACCTCTTTTGGTCACTTCCTCTCTGGCCAGTGTTAGAGAAGCAAGGACCCATCCGGCTGCAATGAGACCCACAGCCTCATGGCTGCAACTGAGACCCACAGCCTCACTACCACAAGAAAAAAATTTTAGCAAATCAGCCCAGCAAAGGAAAAGGGACTGTCCATGTCAGATATTGATTTCTCCCTGGTTACTCTGAAGAAGCCCCAGGGAGGATGGGAAAAATCGATAGAAAGTTAAAATGAGTAATGGAATTGGCAGTTTTCTTACAAGACAGATTAAATTGAGATGAATTAAAATAGAGTGGGTACCTGGGCAGTGTTGTGTTCCTTGGTGTCTCAGCGGGTAAAGAATCTGCCTGCAATGCAGGAGACCCGGGTTTGATCCCTGGATTGGGAAGTTCTCCTGGAGAAGGGGATGGCAACCTACTCCAGTATTCTTGTCTGGAGAATCCCATGGACAGAGGAGCCTGGCAGGCTACAGTCCACGGGGTTGCAAAGGGTCGGACGTGACTGAGCTATTAACATTGTCACTGTTGTGGGTGGTGTTTGGGAAATGGAAGCTCTGCTGGCTTGTGCAAGGAATGACTCAGTGTATGGATCAGCATCTGCCACAAATAAGAATCACCTGGGGAAATTTAAGACTCCTGATTTCCAAACTGTGCCTCAGACCAAGTTATACCAGGATCTCTGAAGGTGGCAGTCAGGATATGGTCTTTCCAAAACCTCTCTGGTATTCCAGTGGGCAGCTATTTGGGGAATCATTGGCTAGAGCCTTGCCATCCCTCTTTGGCTCTGGAGGTTTCTGTCTCACTCCAGCCTGGGCGCAGGGTGGAGTGGGAAGTGGGCCAAGCTCAGGGCAGTCCCGAGCTCCCCTGGAGCTACTGTGTCTCTGAGCCATCCTTTGTCCTTCCTCTGCCAAGCATGGTCTCTGCTGGCCAGAGAGCCCAGAATACACACCCTCTCCTTTGGCCAGGCCCTTCTCCCAGGCCAAAGTCCTAGACGGGCCTGAAGAGTGACATTTGTGTGCTGGACATTCAGCCTCCATTTCCCTCTTTCTAGCCTCTCCTGTGGCCCAGAGGTGGCTTCGCTCCTGGTGTCCTGAGGGTGGGTTATACCTCCTGGCTTGGGCCAGAGTGATTGGTTCAGGGATGGGCATGTGACTCAAGCAAGACTCTCTGACTCAAATATGGAAGCCCTGACATTATGGTTGAATGACTTGGATGGCAGTTGATTTTTCTTGAGACTTCTGAGTCTGAACTAGAGGGACCGGGGGATGTTAAGGTTGGTCTGTTGAATACAGATACTCTGAGAATAAAGCCAGCGCAGAGAAAGAGAGGAGAAAATGAACCCTAGTAATGTCATTTGAGCCCCTGGATCAAGCCAGGCCTGAAAGCAATCCTTGTTTCCCACTAGGTGCATCAATAACACCTCTTTTCACATAAGTTGGCTTGGTATTGGTTTGCTTTCATTGCTCACAACATAAATGATCCTGAAAAACACAATGGCCTGCAGCTTCTCATTATATGACTCTCATCCCGCCCACAGCCAGTCTCTAGATACATCATGTCCTGTCTCCTCTTGGAGCTAAAGTGACAAAGAAAGATCTTAAAGGAGCTCCGTACAGGAGTCCAGATGGCCTGGTTCAAACCCTGGTCCTGCCACTCATGAGCTGTGTAATGTTAAGCAAGTTACTTATCCACACATGCTTCAATATCCTCATCCAAAGTACAGAATATTAATGGTACTGGGTTCATTAAGATGTCTTTACTCATAAGGACAGATTAAGGATCAAATGAGATGGTTGTTCAGTTGCTAAGTCATGTCTGACTCTTCACAACCCCATAGACTGCAGCACGCCAGGCTTCCCTGTCCTTCACTATCTCCCAGAGTTTGCTCAAATTCATGTCTATCGAGTCAGTGATTCCATCCAACCATCTCATCCTGTCATGCCCTTGTCCTCCTGCCTTCACTCTTTCCCAGCATCAGGGTCTTTTCCCCCCAGGTGGCCAAATTAAATGAGGAGGTGTATTTAAAACAGAACTGTGTGTGGATACAGTGAGGCCTATGTCAGCGTCAGCTCTCATTATGACAATGATGTTTGTGTCCAAGGGCTCCTCACCCTCCCACCTCAGGCCTTTGCACCTGCTGTTCCTGCTGCCTAGAATGCATTCCAGGTCACACCTCCTTCAGATGCCAGCTCCCCGAATGTCCCTATTTTATGTCCCCAAGTCCCCTGCAATTCTCTGTCCCACTGTCCATCAAAGTTCTATGTCTTTAGAGCAGTTATTCATTTGCTGTATCCCTCTCTAGACTGTGAACTTGAAGATGAGATGAATCTGTTTTGCTATGATTTGTAGCTTCAGTACCAAGGACAGAGCCTGGCCCCTTAAAAAATACATTAGGAAGGGAGGGAGGGAGAGAGGAAAGAAGGAAGCAATCGAATGGTCTGGAAACTCAGGGACTACTTCATTGGGAAAATGTGACAGATTCCAGGGCTGAGAGACACACTGGTGCTCAGGCTGGGAGGAGCAGTCCAAGCCCTCAGAGACACCCTCTGACCTGCTCAAAGCCGTAGATGGTCCATATTCTTTTATTATTCTATACAAACTTCAGGTTACAGCATTACAGTTCAAAATCTGTATGTACATCTGTATACTTCCCAGGTGGAGCTAATGATAAAGAGCCCTCCTGCCAATGCACAAGACTTAAGAGACGCGGGTTTGATCCCTGGGTCAGGAAGATTCCCTGGAGGAGGAAATGGCAACCCACCTCAGTATTCTTGCCTGGGAAATCCCGTGGACAGAGGAGCTTTGAGAGCTATGATTCATAGGGTTGCAAAGAGTTGGACACAACTGATGACTTCACATGCACACATGCATCTGTATACACCAGATGGTCCACATTCCTGATCACTTGATCAGGAGAGCACTCACCACTGGACCCACTCAGCACCTGCTGCTGCAAAGCTCCACCAAGGTCTGCACTAGGCACATGGGGTGGTTTAAACACATCATGGGGAGAAGCAATGGGCTGTAACAGGCACATGACTATCCTCAAAGGGGACCTGTATCCTTTTTTCCTTCTAAATACATTTCAACATTATGAGCTTTTAATTAAAACTAAAGCAGGTGTCACTCTGCTAAGATCATGCATAAGAAATGAGAGCATGGAGATGATGCTGAGATATTGATAATGCAGAGTAATTATAATGATGTTCCATGAAATGCATTTTGTTCTTGGAACTGAAAATTGACTTTGATGGCTTTCAAAGCCTCAATGCATTTTTAATCCATGCAGAGACTCTTAGTTTTCTGGGCTCTACCAGGGTCACTGGAGACCAGAGACATACTGGGAGCTGGACATAGCATGAGCTTGAACAGAACTGTTGTAAGGAGATGGTCCATCTCCCAAGCCTGTCCCACGGTGAGCAGCACAGAACGAGGTGGGAATTTGGAGTCTGGGCACAGAGGTTGAGGGTCCCAAACCTGTCATGGCTGCACTGAAAGTCACCTCCATGATGCAGAAGGGTTGATCACCTCCCAAGGAACCCAGGTCCAAGGCTGTGCTGCACGCATGGGTCACATTTCTCTGCCAGGGAAGAGTCAAGGTCCTCTGAGTTCAAGCTACAGAACTGGACTCTGGCCAGTGCCAAGCACCAGAAAACTTGGAGACACTTAGAAATTTAATGGATTTTCATTCAGAACCTAAGAATTTCCTTTGCTCTCCTGCTCCCCTATGTGTGCTGTGTGAAGCGAAGGGAGCAGGGAGCTCAGAGTGGTTTCCAGCAACATCCGTGAAACAGCTTCCTTGCCCCACGCAGGGTGAGAGCTCCTCTCGGGGACCTGGCAGATGACACCACCTCCCAGGGTCACCTTCCTCCATCAGCCCCAGCCTGGCAACTTATCCACAGCTTGGTGAGTGCTGACCTACAAGAGGGAGAGCCTTCCCAGGTTTCTGTAAAGGTGAAGAATAAAAATGCTCCCAGGATAGAAAGTCCAAGTGCAGCATCGCTCCCCATCTTTCATCAACAGACTCTTCATGAAGGTCTCTGGCCTTGTCTTTTCTCTGAGCTGTCAGGGTGGATATAGTATGCTGAGTCTTCCTAGAGTCTGTCAACAGTGACATCAAAGAAGCCCCACTTCCAGTAAAGAGAGGGGCTCTTGGGAAGGCCTAGGAAGCAGCATGGAACCAGGGAAGGTTTGTGGAGTAAGTCAAGAAGGGGGTCCATGCAAGTTCTTTTTTATCTAAGAGATAAAGTCTTCATTGCAAAATATTTATTGCACCTGTGATGCTGGAAAAGAAATACACACAAAGGTTATTTTATTTAAATACCTTGATGGTCTTCTCTGGAAGACTGAAGGATAGTGATTTAGAATCATGACACGCTATACAAACAAGTACTCAGACTGCCACTATAGTACCCCGATCTTTCTCAGAGATCCAAGTAGTATAGCTGAGTTGCTGGTCCATCTCAACACTCCCACTCTGGTTTCCAAACATGTTGTTTCTCCCAGAGTATCTGACTCTTAGGATCCAGGGATGTGTTGGGTCCATATCTAGCTCTTACCATATATTATGACCAAGTCTGGGGCTGAGTCAGTTTGTGTATATGTTACAGGTGTGCCAACCACGTAGCTAACCTTTGAGTGTGTATCAGAGACCCCTCCTCACCTCCTCTCAGAGCCTAGGCTTCCCTGTCAGCCCTGGGCAAGGCCTGGTGCTCACTCTGATTGAATCAAATGAAGTCATGTGACCATCCCTGACCCAATCACTGCAGCCAGGATATAGCCAGTGGAGAGTGTAAGAGCCTTTCCTGTTGACCCTAGGACAAACACTGACACTCACCCTGATTGGACATGCTGAGATCATGTGATCAGCTCCAGACCAATTGTTGCAGTCAGGGCAGAGCTCACTTGGCCTCTCCTGCTTCATAGTCCCATTTGGAACCAAAGGTGCCCCACCTGGATCGCAGGTCTGAGCGTGGAGGGCAGATTCCTCCATGAAATTTGAGGGCATTCTTAGAAGGAGAGGTGGATGCTGGGAGCCTGCCCATGGGTATTATCTACTAATCTTGGTCAGTGCTGGTGAGGTACCCAACTGCCCCTTATGGAGCCTGAGGAGTGGAGAAGAGGTGACTCAACTTGGAAAGGAGAAATACTCCATCATGAAATGCAAAGCTTTAAAATCACTCAGAGGAAAACATAAGAAACTTGAAGGAACATCTAGCAGTGAGACCAAAAACTGGGATTTTTGGACACCACAGCCCCTGTGTCCAGATGAGGTGAACACACTCCTGTGGTAATAGGTCTGTCTTTAGGTGGAGAAAGTGCCCAAACTGGCTTCCCTACCATTCACCCTCTGACAGGGAGAATCCGCATCAGCAGTTAAGGGACAGGGACCGAAAATGGCAAAGGCTGAGCCCCACAGGGCACTCAGACCTCCACCCACCTCAAGAAATGTCTGGGTCCCAGCCTTTCCTGACCTTCTCTTCATGAGCAGGGTTGCCTCTCCTGGGCCCCCTGGGAAGCCCTCCCAGACTCCAGTCTGCCCCTGACTGCTCTTTCCTTTCTGAGCTCCCATGGTACAGGGTAGAACCCCATTAGAGAACTCATCCCATTCCTGTGTCTTGGAGTTGGTCTCACTCACCTGGGATAACGGGATTGCTGGATGGAAGTCATGAGTCACTTCTACCCCAGAGCATCTGACTTCCTTGTCAAGCACTTCCTCCTTCTGAGTTAATGACAGCCTGGGTCCTGGGGCGATTGTGGTGAGAGAAGCCCTTATGTCAGTCCATGACTGGTGTGTGGCACAAGCAAGAAATGGACAGTTGTTCTAAGTCACTGAGATGTGGAGGTTCTATGTGACTGCCGAAAACATTTATGTGCATTCTTATAATAGACTGCAGTCTTGGATAACAGGCAAAAGTTTCTATACAACCACATTTAGCTTATCTATTGCACAGGTTTAGGATTGACCTTGTTATGTTGTATTCCAGACCTCAAAGCTGGAACCCACACTTCCTGGAACATCCTCTTCTGCAAGGATCAGAGTTTATTTATTATTTACACCTGAAACATCTATTTGTTAGCTCTAATGTGTTTACTCTTTTTTATCTGTGTGTGCTTCAGTAGTCTCTCTTGGTTTTGGATGCAAACATTTAAACAGCTGCTTCCCCTGTACAACCTTATTCACCCTTCTCCTACCACTATTACTTAAGGTCTTCTCCAAAATAACTTGACCTTGAATCTTTGCTCCAGACCTGCTTATGGAGTGATGTAAACTAAAATGATACATATTAAAAGTAAACCCACCAGGACTTAAATTAATAGCGAGATGTGAGGCAGAGAGAAATCATGGATGAAGTCTAAACTTCATCCGGAACATGAAGGCAGCACTGCTATAAAGATGTGGATTATATGAAAAAGAACCATTACATAATTGGAGACATGCCGGTAAAATCTTGATGGGCACACTATCTGAATTCTTCCTTAGCAGCCATAGGATACAGGGCTGTGAATATTTCTAGAATTTCAAAAGCCTGAAATTCCTCATGTCCCCAGTGAATCTTTTCAAGTCTACCTTAGAGCATGAGAGGATTCTTCTTTCCATTATCTATCAGCAATGGATTATTCAAATAGCTTCCAACAAGCACCATTCATTTCTGTGTAAAATGTCCACTGTCCCAGAAATAATTTCATTAGCAGCCTCATTTTTAGCCACACATGACTTTATTAAAGTTCCTCTTAGGAATTAAATTTGTATGCTTGGTCTCTACTTGATGGTGACTTCATGGCAGAATTTAGTTAAATTTGCTTCAGTCCTTCGTGAAGTAAAAAAATATGGGCATTTACAACCAACAAATGGATTTTTACAACTTTGTTTGTCCATACTTGGAACTGTCAAAAGTATTATGGTTGGGAAGTTTATCCTTTTTTCCCAAATGTGCACACCACAAGAAAATGAGTAGTTTTCACAAACGCTTCTCCTTTGGTGATCTTCTGCAATAAACTATCACTCCAAAGTCCACATATTATTCATAACATATGCCCCTGGTTCTCAAAGCACTTGCACATTAAATAATCTCACTTGAGGCACCCATACATCCTATAATATTTTTGTTTTGTAAAGAGAATTTTAAGATATACTTTTCTTCCACAAACTAAGGCAAAAAACAAGTCTCAATAAATTTTGAAGGTTAGAAATTACATTAAACGTCTTTTCTGACCACAATAGTAAGAAACTAGAAATCTGTTACAGAAAGAAAAATGGAAAAAAGACAAACATGGGATAGCAAATAATATGCTACCAAAAAACCAATGGGCCAATGAAGAAATCTAACAGAAAATCAGAAAATACCTGAGACAAATGAAAATAAAAGCACAATTTTCCCATATGTATGGGATGCAGCCAAAACAATTCTAAGAAGGAAGTTTATAGCAATATAGGCCGACCTCAAAAAATAAGAAAAATCTCAAAACGACCTAACGTACCATCTGAAAGAATTTTTAAAAAATAAACAAAGCCCAAATTCAGTAGAAGGAAGGAAATAATAAAGATCAGAGCTGAACTAAATACAATATAGGCAAAAAAACTGATAAAAATGATCAATGAAACCAAGAGCTGATTTTTGAAAAGATAAACAAAATTTAGTCACAAAGAAGGCTCACAAAGAAAAAAATAGAAAGAGCACTCAAATAAACAAAATAAGAATTGAAAGAGGCAAAATTAGAACTGATACCACAGAAGTACAATCACAGGAGAATACTATGAACAGTTACATGCCAGGCAGTTGAATAACATAGAAGTGGATAAATTCTTATAAACATACAACCTTCCAAGACTGAACTGGGGAAAAATAATATAAATAGATCAATTTCCAGTATTGAAATTGAACCTGTGATTAAAAAAAAAAAAACCCTCCCAACAAGCAGAAGTCCAGAATTAGTTGGATTCACAGGAGAATTCTACCATACTTGGAAAGAAGCGTTAATACCTATCCTTCTCAAGCTATTCCCAAAAATTGAAAAGGAGGAAATACTTCTAAATACCTCATTCTTTGAGGCCACCATTACCCTGATACCAAAACCAGACAAAGATATTACAAGAAAGAAAATTACAGGCCAATATTTCTGATGAAGATAGATGTGAAAAATCCCCAACAAAATATTAGCAAACCAAATTTGACAATACATGGAAAAGATCAAACACTTCAATCAAGTGTAATTTATTCCAGGATGCAAGGACAATTCAATACCACAAATCAATCAATGTGACATGCTATATTACTAAAACAAAGAAGAGAAATCACATAATCATCTCCATAGATGCAGACAAAGCATTTAGTAAAATTCAGCATTCATTCATGATAAAAATGCTCAACAAAATGGGTATAAAGGGAACATATCTCAACATAATAAAAGCCATTTATGACAAATCCACAGCTGCCATCTTTCTCAATAGTGAAAAACAAAAAGCTTTTCCTCTAATATCAGGAACAAGACAAGGATGCGCACTCTAACCACTTCTGTTTAACATAGTATTAGAAGTTCTATTCACAGCAACCAGACAAGAAAAGGAAATAAATTGCATCCAGATTGAAAAGGAGGCAGTAAAACCATCACTATATGCAGATGACTTGATACTATATACAGAAAATCCTAAAGTCTCCACCAAAAAACTATTAGAACTAACAAATGAATTCAGCAGTTTGCAAGATACAGGATTAATATACAGAAACCTGTCCTTTTCTATACATTAATAGTGAACCATCAGAAATAGAAAACAAGAAAAAAATCTCATTTGCAAAGTTATCAAAATGAACAAAATAGCTAGAAATAAGCATAACCAAGGAGATGAAAGACCTATATTCTGAAAACTACAAGACATTGATAAAGGAAATTGAAGATGATACAAAGAAAATGAAAGGTATCCCATTTTCATGGATTCAAATAATTAATAATACTAAAATGTCCACATTCCCCAAAGCACTCTCCAGATTTAATGCAATCCTTATCAAAATATTCATGACATTTTTCACAGAACTAGAACAAATAATCCTAAAATTTGTATGGAACCACAAAAAAGATCCTGACTAGCCAAAGCAATCTTGAGAAAAATTAATAAAACTGGAGGCATCAAGTTCCCTGACTTCAGACTATACTACAAAGCTATAGTAATGAAAACAGTATGATACTGGCCAAAAAAAGAGACACACAGATCAATGAAACAGAATAGAGAGCCCAGAAATAAACCCATGCAAATAAATTCATCTATAACAAGAAAGGCAAAAATATACAATGGGAATAAGACAGTCTTTTTGATCTCCAGTGGTTGTGGAGTGGCCAAGGCTGTGGCAGCTTGAAGCAGGATCTCAGTTCCCCAACCAAGGATTGAATCTAGTTCTTAGTACTACTTGGCTCTTGTTTGCTTTGAAGAAAGAATTTGACAAAGAGACAAAAAGTAGTGATATAAGTAAAGTGTTTCTAGGAGAGAAGATGCAGAGAAATGCAGAGAAAGCACAGGCAGACTCAGAGAAAGAAAGACATAAAGACCAAGCTGCATGCTTTGGAGGTGGATTAAATCACTTAGGTGGGGGCAGTTCTTTCAAGTTTTCACTTTCCTCTGGCCAGTAATCTTACTTTGCTTCCCACATCTAATCAGACCAAGGGTCCTTCCCACTATGTGTGCATACATTTTAGCCTAGATGGATTTCAGTAGGGAGGGTCTCTGGGAGATTGACAGCACCTATTATGGGATAGTGCCCCCTCCCTTTTTGACCCCTGAGGAGTCTTTCTGCACATTTGCAGTTGAGCAGATCTCCCTGACCTCAAGAATGATGGATGTGGTCTTCTTGTCTCTTTACTCCAGAAGGGCTCAGTTCCTCTATGCTCCTGCCATTAACTTTTTCCTTGAAATGTCAGGGACAGACAAGTTCCAGTTTACTCAGCTTGACAAATTCCAGCTGCTCAGCCCACAGACCCATTGTCCTCCTACCTCATCTTCAACAAGTGGTGCTGAGAAAACTACACAGTTGCATGCAAAATAATGAAATTAGAACATTTTCTAACACCATATACAAAAATAAATTCAAAATTAATTAAAGTCCTAAATGTGAGACTAACAAAAAAAACTCCTATAAAGAAATGTGAGCAGTATACTCTTTGACATAAATTTTAGGAATATTTTTTGGATCTGACTTCTCAAGCTAAGGAAGCAAAAGCAAAAATAAACAAATGAGATCTAATTAAATTTAAAGGCTTTTGCACAGCAAAGAAAACCATCAACAAAATTAAAAGACAACTTGCTGAAAGGGAAAAGATATTTTCAATTGATATGTCGGACAAGGGGTTAATATCTAAATTACATAAAGAGCTCATAAAACTAAAAAAAAAAAAAAAGGACTTCCCTGGTGGTACAGTGGTTAAGACTCCACACTTTCAATGCAGGGGGCAAAGGTTTGATCCCTGGTTGGGGAACAAAGATCCCACATGCCATGTGGTGCAATTGAAAAAAAAAAAAACTCAATTAAGAAAATGGACAAAAGACCTGAATAGACAATTTTCCAAAGAAGACATACAGATGGCCAATAGGCACATCAAAAGATGCTCATCAGCAAAATGCAAACCAAAACCACAATGACACCTCACACCAGTTAAAATGACTATTTTCAAAAAGACAAGAACTAACAAGTGTTGGTGAGAATGTGATAAAAGAGAATCTCCAGCACTATCATTGGGAGTGTAGGTTGGTATAGCCTCTATGAAAAACATTACAGAAATTCCTCAGAAAATTAAAAATAAAACTACCATATAACCAGCAATTCCTCTCCTGGGTATATATCCAAAGAAAACAGAAATACTAATTCAAACAGATATATGCACCCCAATGTTCATAGCAGCATTATTTACATAGCAAAGACATGTAAGCAATCAACAGATGAGTGAATAAAGAAGGTGTAGTACATATAGACAGTGGAATACTACTCACCCATAAAAGAATGAAATATTGTCATTTGCAACAACATGGATGGATCTTGAGGGTATTATGCTTAATGAATTAAGTCAGACAGAGTAAGACAAATACTCAAGTATGTTTTCAGTTATATGTAGAAACTAAAAAGAATGAATAAAAAAAGAAAAACACCAAACTCACACAAAAAAAACTGGTGGCTACCAGTGGGAAGAGAAGTGAAGAGAGAACAAATATAGGGAAAGAGGATTAAAAGGTATAAACTACTAGATATAAAATAAATGCAGTAAAAGGATGTAATGTACAGCACAGTGACTACAGTCAATACTTTATAATAACTTTAAGTGGCTTATAATCTATGAAAATATTGACTCACTATGTTGTACACCTTAAACTACTGTAATATTGTAAATCAAACATACTTTAATTTAAAAAGATCCTTTTCTTCACCATCATACATTCCTTCAGTCATTCAATATTGTGCATCCGAACTTGTGCTAGTACTATTGATAGATAAAAACACCATTACTCCCTTCAGAACTTGCAGTCGGTTGGAAAGACTAAGACGTAACCTCTTATATTTTCCCTCTAATTTTAATAGAGCTCCTGAATTTAGCTGGATGCACAGCCTCCAACTGGAGACTGCATTCCCCAGGCCCCTTTGCAGTGAGTTATGGTCATGTGACTAAGTGCTGGCCAATGGGATGTCATAGATGTGATGCTCTCACCTCCTTATAAGGAAGCTGACCACCCTCCACTTCCTGCCCCTTTCCTCTCCTGCAAGCTGGGTTGCAGACATGGGGATGGAGTCCCAGGCTTGGCCTTGTGGACTAGGGTGATGCCCCAGGAAAGGCAGAGCAATGAGATGGAAGGGCCCTTGGACCCTCTGCCAGCCCCAACTTTCCTTTGGGGTGGGGGGCTGAACTCTGATCTTGCTCTGACAAGCCTATGGAGCCTCAGGTGAAGCAGCACATGAATATGCTAACACAGACCCCTGAAGAGACATTGAAATACTGCGATCCTTTCTCTTCTAAGTACGTCAGAGTGGAGACAGTGGCTGACTTTATTTTTCTGGGCTCCAAAATCACTGAAGATGGTGACTGCAGCCATGAAATTATAAGATGCTTACTCCTTGGAAGGAAAGTTATGACCAACCTAGACAGCATATTGGAAAGCAGAGACATTACTTTGTCAACAAAGGCCTGTCTAGTCAAGGCTATGGTTTTTCCAGTGGTCATGTATGGATGTGAAGGTTGGACTATAAAGAAAGCTGAGTGCCAAAGAATTGATGCTTTTGAACTGTGGTGTTGAAGAAGACTCTCAAGAGTCCCTTGGACTGCACGGAGATCCAACCAGTCCATCCTAAAGGAGATCAGTCCTGGGTGTTCATTGGAAGGACTGATGTTGAAGCTGCAACTCCAATACTTTGGCTGCCTGATGTGAAGAGGTGACTCAATGGAAAAGACCCTGATGCTGGGAAAGACTGAGGGCAGGAGGAGAAGGGGATGACAGAGGATGAGATGGTTGGATGGCATCCCCGACTCGATGGACATGGGTTTGGGTGGACTCTGGGAGTTGGTGATAGACAGGGAGGCCTGGGGTGCTGCAGTTCATGGGGTCGCAGAGTCAGACATGACTGAGTGACTGAACTGAACTGAACTGTGACGTGAGCTCAAGGGAGAAGCATCAGAGTCAATGTGCAAGAGATTTGAAGGTTAGAAACTGGAATCAGCCTACAGACCCCCCTCTCCCTCCATACCCTTCACTCTTGGTCTCTGCACTATTTCCCCAGTAAACGTGCTGGTCCACTGCACTAAACACCCTCCACCACTTCTCTCACTTATTCCCTCCAAGGCTGGCATCACTGTCTCTGTGAGGCTGAGCTTGGTGTGCCTGCCCAAGACTGTGTCCTCAGGACCTAGAAGGACACTGGCATACAGCAGGTGATAAGTATTTTTGATTGCTTCTATGGGCAGTTACTGTGCATAGTGACCCATCTGTTATGTGGAATGTGATGGTCCAGAGGAAGTTGCTCCAATCCCCTGGTGAAGCTGAGGAAGACTTCCTGGAGGAGGAGGCTCCATGAAGGGAGATTATTTTCAGGCTGACGAGGGGAGAGGACATTACAGTATGGGAACCATGGGGACCCGGGCTCAGAGAGTGAACACAGTGGGTGACTGAGGACCACTCTGGGGCAGCAGGAGGTGGAAGGAGGGGCTGGGGCAGCAGATGAGACTCAGAGGAGGCAGGTGAGAGTCTTTGAAGGGTGTTACATGAGTGGCCAACACCAGATCTGATGTTAAAAATATCATCTAGAGGCCTGGGAGGGGGGCTCTGGGCTGATTGTCAAACGAGTAATTTCCCAGACCAGAGACTGTAAAGTGCAGAACCACAGGCTGGATGACCTCCAAGTGTTCAACCTGGTCAGTGCTTAAACAATTTGAGTTAGTGTCCAGTGCTTAAAAATTAAGAACTTTTGCCTAAAATGTGCATTTCTTTATGTTGCTGAGGAGTCAGGGCTCAGATCCTGTATGGCAGATCCCTGAACCCCATCCCACATGGCAGCCATGGCTGGTGCCGAGCAGTGGACCCCCCACCATGGGGCACACACTCACCACTGCCCCAGCCCCACCTGGTCCACAGTTTCCTGTCACCACCTGCCTGAGGGTGTCCTGAGGGTTCACCTTTGCATCAGTTCATATTCACTGAATGGACTCTTGGAAATTTGAGAGCCTTCTTGACCTTGAGAAGGTTTGACCCTCAAGTCAGAGGATGGGGACAGATAAGCAGTTCATCACATCACAGCGCAGCATCCCATTGGGGAAACAGAGCTTGAATCAGGAGAACCTTGGTTCTGGTTCTGGGTGACTGGGCGGATAACGGCCCCAAAAGTGTCTACATCCTGATCCCCAGGACCTGTGACTGTATTACCTTGCACAGGAATGGGGGTCTTGCAGATATGATTAGGAGTCCAGATCTTGAAATACAGTGTACATTCTGGATTATCCAAATGGGTCCAATCTAATCCATCAATTCTTAAAATATGATAATGTCCCATTGGTATTAATTCCAGAACACCCTCTGTGACTTATAAAAGGATTAGTGTACTCTAAAGAACACAACCAGTTCTTAGGATGATGCTAAGCCTCAAGCAAGGGATGGGCATGACCAGGTTGTGGACAATACACCGGGAACCTTGGCCCCTCCCCAATTTGCCTGATGTTCATGCTTTCAACTGACATTTCTGACTGTGTCCTGTGGGTCAGGTCCTCCCTGGGTGCTGGGTTGAGCAGCACAGGGAAGATCAAGTCCTGCAGATCAACACATGGGTCAGAGATTCCAGGAGGTGGAGACAAGAAAGGGCAGAGGGAGGAAGTCTGCACCATGCAGACTCCAGGAGGGAGGTCACTTCCAGACGTTATCAGTAGGATTCCCAGGAGACTGGCTGAGTTCTCATCAGTGTGACAAACCTCTGCTGTGTCCTGTAGCCACAGGCCTCACCCCGGCATCTCCCTGAGTCTGGGAGAAGCAGCAGCACTGTCATGTGGGCTGGAGGGGATGGGCCTTTCTGAGAGATCTGAGGTCTCAGGGAGCAGGGCATCCTGGATGGTGGGAGGGGAGTGAGTAGGGGTAAGGTGCACCCAGAAACCAGGGAAGGGGAGATGTCCTGCAGTAAGGCCGGAGGATTCCTAGAGGGATGGCCCACTGCATCTGGGGTCAGTTAAGTAGTTTGCTTCGTGTGAGTGACTATGGGAGAGAGAAATAAGACAGAGAGAGAGAAGGTGGTGGGGGGTGATTCTGGCTGACAAGGATGTGGAGGGCACACTGACAAGGTTGAGAAATGTCAGCTCTCCCTCGAGTATCAATTAAGAATCATCTCAAGTGAGTGGACTCAACTCAGGGAGACTCTTTCCTTCCAGATGACAGGCAGGAGGAAGGAGATGTGAAGAAATGAAAGGAAGGTTCTGACTCAATGTTAATGGCCCAAAGGTATGTGTGAAAGGTAAGATTATAAGGAAACATAAAATCAATTTTAATCTAACAGAAAAAATACAATGGTATTATTTTTACATTACTATTATATCCCATTCCTATTGCTCTTCTAAAGTTTAGACTTAAGAACTAGGAATGAGGGGATAAGAAATATGAGTTGAGGCAGCCAGGATAGGGGAACAAAATGCACATTAATGTGAAGAAATATTTGACTTCAGGGTCCTAGGTATGAGAAAGCATGTGATAAAGGCCTTTAAAATCTAGTGCTTCATTCACAAATGCCCTGAAATACAGCATGACAAATTTCAAAATTATTTCTGCACCCTTCACTGAAAAGTCCTTCCTGTGAATGTGAAATTAATAACCACAGTGTTTATGAAGCATCTCCTGGGTGACGGGCCTTGTGCTAAGGGGCTTAGATGGATTACCTCACTGATCGTCTCCTAGTGAGGTAAGTTCTTCAATCATCCACACTTACCAATGAGGAAGCTGAGGCCAGAGAGATTATAGAGTTGGTCACACATCCAGGGAGGGGTGGAACCAGTTTTCCCACACAAGTGTGTTCCATTCCCAGTTGGTGGGCCCTCAGCACCCAAGATGCAGCATGGTGTCGGAGGTGCCACAAAAGACACATGGTCCACGAAAATAATGACAACATGGAAGAGTCCTACCTGACACAAGGTTTAGATTTAAATTGAGTTCCTTTAAAAATTACAAGTTACCCAATATTGGAACTGATCACAGTTTTTTTCCCCCCTCTGTTGAACATAAGATGAAACACATGCCTGTTTGTAGGACCATTAAATGAAAAACATAATTTTAAACCCTGGTTCATGTCAGCATGATGAGATGTTCACCACACTAGAGACAGAAAAGGGGATAGCAGATCCCCATCCCCTGGCTCCTCTGCCTTTGAGGTGTGGGCTTCTTGACAGGAATGACCCAAATGGTGTAAGTAGTTCTCCCACTCCTCCCTCTACCCTCTCTCTGTTGATACATCTGGATTTAATACATAGACCAGTGTGTGCCAGGATCCCACTATGTGCTGTATCATAGCTTAGAGGAAGTTTCCTTGGTTGATATCCACATAGACAGCTCCCTACACTGACTTCTGGTTCCCTCTGCACACAGTGGCTGGGTCAGTCTTGGATACATCTCTCCAGTCTTGGACACATTTCTTGCTGGAGGAGGTGCTGGCTGAAAAAGAATCCATGTGTCTCTCCCCAACCTGCTTATATCAGCTGTATCTGTTATTGAGTATAGATACTTTAATAAACCATCATAAGTAAATAAGATAACAGGCAAAATAGGGTTGTTCTTTCTATTAAACCTGAAATGGAAGCCTTAGGTTTACTTAATAAACAGAAGTGCTTTAAAACGTCTTTTTGAATTAAATATGGATGAAACCACTGTAGAGAACTGGGTAAAACTCTGAATGATTTTGTACTGAGATTGTAAGTTTCATCATATTATTTAAAACAACAACAAAAGCCCTGGAAATAACTCCTGAAAATTATATTATTGCTGCAGAGAAGAGCCAATTCTGACTATACATTCAAACTGTTTCTTTGACTAGCTTTTCATTGCTTTTGTTATTATAATTACACATAATGGTCTGCCACAGAGAATCCTGCCCCTCTGCCTGACTGTTAAGCTAAAGCACTTTTGTTCAGGACCCTGTCCACCTGTGGATGCCAGGAAGGAAGAAATTAAAACTAAAATGTCTCCTTCTGGAGGCTTGCCATTCTAGGAGATATTTACAAGATTAATGGACATTTTACTTGGTTTCTCCACCTCTCCCTCTTCTATAAAAGAATCTGGCATCCACACTCTGATAAGATGGTAATTCTGAGACATTAGTCTGCCATCTTCTCAGTCAGTTGGCTTTCCTGAATAAAGTCATAATCCTTGTCTTAGAAAACACAGTATTTTCTGCCATATCAGTAAACAAGGATGT
This sequence comes from Cervus elaphus, assembly GCF_910594005.1. Lineage (NCBI taxonomy): Eukaryota > Metazoa > Chordata > Mammalia > Artiodactyla > Cervidae > Cervus > Cervus elaphus. The sequence continues at coordinate 26,690,862 of NC_057819.1, forward strand.
CACAGTCATCAATGATTCCAGCCCTTCAAATATGAAGTCCTGAGCCCTAAGAGCACTCAGGAAGGAGAAAGTGAAAGTGAAGTCGCTCAGTCATGTCTGACTCTTTGCCACCCCGTGGACTGTAGCTTATCAGGCTCCTTCGTCCATGGGATTCTCCAGGCAAGAGTACTGGAGTGGGTTACCATTTCCTTCTCCAGGGGATCTTCCTGACCCAGGGATCAAACCCAGGTTGAGGACCTGCAATCTGGCAGCGCTCAGGCTGCAACCACTCCCTATGGTGAGCCCAAGGGAGTGCAGGATGTGAAAATCACAGTATACTAGCCCCAAGATAGCTGAGAGGAAATGATTGAAAAGGAATGAGTTTGGTGAGCCCAGACTCCTGCATCTTTCCATACATAGAGAGCACTAAGTTCCTTATCTTGAGATATCTGGTTTTTTTTAATTAACAAAAATACTTTTGATGTTCAGACTACTTTCCCTTTGTTGCGAACTTTGCACTACAATCCATGGGGTCACAGAGTCAGACACAACTTAATAGCTGAACGACAACAATGTAACCTGACTCTTCCCTCCTCACCTCCCTGGACCAGTTCTCTAAGGAAAACATCGCTGAGATGTTTTCCTAAAAATTCCCACCAAATAAAACATAACTCTCAACTTTAAGGCTGTGACTATTTTTTTAAGTCAACAGTCTCAAGACCTCCTCACTCCAATTCATTGGCCTGCCATGTGGCAAGCAGACTTGGTAACATTACAACTGTGCTGAAGTAATGAAAAGAAAGCCAAACTCCAGCTATCAAACCCCTCCTCAAAATATTGGCAAACAACTGTACATTCACACACTTTATGTTAAGAATATTTTCAAGAGATAAGATCTTTTTTATTTTGGTTCCACATCTTACCCCCCGCCTTTACTCAGATAACCACATCAACTAAAGAGTTCTCTACTCTGCTCATAAGCAGGAGAGAGAAAGCCAGCCTTCCTTTGGGGAACTGGGATTGTTTTTTTGTGCTCTGATTCACAGCTTGCTCTGCTTGACACTGATTCCTTCATCACCTGTGCCCTCACTTGCTCCACCTTCCCCATTGCTGGCTTCCATTCCCTCTGTTCCCACATGTTTTGAAACTTATTTTCCCTTCACCTGAGGGAAGCTGCTGCCTCCATCTGCCCCTCTTCCATCCCCCACTGCCCTGAGATGCTGCCTATGTGTTGGCTGAGTGTCAGGCCACTTAAAGATGCCATTTATGTGAAAGTTCAGCCTTGTACCATCACATCCAATATTTTTTACATGGTAGCATCAACCAGAACTGTGAGCATGCTGTCAGAGAAAAGGAACTACAGCTAGGTGAGGCGAAGAAGCTGTACACAGAGCCCCACACAGCGGCTCACATTCCAGAAAGCATAGTCAACAATGTGCATCGGTTTCATACCCAGAACGCTCCTCCCAGGGGAAGCCCTGGATCTGTGTGGATCGTGGTGAGGTGTAGATGTAGGGGCCTGTGAGTCTTGTCTGGCTGTGGGAGAAGCTGGAGTAGGCGTGGTACAGCCCCGGACTTTCTATGAGACCTCCCTTCCGAGGGGAAGTTTCCCTTTTTGTGGGTCTCGCGTCCCAGTGTGGAAACTAGAGGTTCGTTTCCCAGCCTCCCTTGTAGCAGGGCCCAGTCACATGACCCAGGCCCACCAATCTGAAGCCTCCCATGAGCCTCCGCTCCAGAAAAGAGAAGATGGCGATGCTGGAACGCATGAAGGCAGTGTAGCAGGCAGGGACCCTGGCAGGCAGGGGGAGAGATGGAGCAATGAGATCCAGCTCCCAGGGCCAGGGTGGCTGTGGGGTCTGACTGGGTGGCCCTAGTGTGGAGCGGGCATTTGTTCCCCACGAAGGGCCTCAGAACCTACTGAGGTCCCCTGGTGGCTGCCCACCGGGCAGCTTCACCTGGGGCAGGTTGGAAATATGCAGGCCCAGACGCACAAGACCTGCTGAGCCAGAGTTTCTTCTAACAAGGCCCCAGGAGATATACATGCACATTAAGCTTAGAAATGCCAAAACATGCTTACTCCTTTTCTACTTAACCCAGCTGCAGGAGTTTCTGTCCTTACAGTTACTAACCTTGATCATACAGAAGTCCTGGGAGGATTTAACCAGATAGTGAGCTAATCTGGTTTATCCTTTAAATGACTGTCCTACCGCTGGGCTCCAGAGAGGCAGGAGGGGAGGCCACGCCAGGAGGCCACAACCTGTCCAGAGAAAATGCATTTTGTCACGAGAGATATGTACATGCCCTATGCAAAGACACACACCTGCAAAGTTAAGACAGGCACACGTATCATGGATGCTCACAGAGACTCCCGTGTGCAAATTCAGAAACATTCCTATTTATACAGGGAATACAGACCCACAAGACATAGCAGGGGGATGGGGAGTACTGGCCCCAAAGCTGCTTTTTTCTTGTAACCCTAGAACCATAGGAAGTGACCAAGACTGCCTGACTTTGCTCCCCTCCTACTGCCAAAAACCTTGCAACTGAATTAAATATCCATGAGCCGCAGAAGCCTGGCTTGTGAGATTGGCTCCTGTGATAAGTCACAGCTCCAGGCCAAATGAGATGCCTGTGCCTCTGGTCTTCCTTCTCTCAGGGAGAATCACTCAGTTTAGCTCCCGAAGGCTGCACATCAGTACTGACCAAATGCTCCAGTGTTGAACCCCAGGCAGTGTGTGTGCTGGCAGTGGGTACCTTTGCCCTCCACAAGCAGAGTGAGTCTGTCATGGGCTATGATGGATTGGTGATGTGGCTTGTATCATTTGTGCATCAGCCAGGCTTTCTGACACTGAGAACATCAGCTTCTGCCCATGATCAGTTATGAACACTATACCCAGTCCAAGTTTATCCCACTAACCAATTACAAGGGAAGTGAATCAGATTTAAGAGATAGTAATTCTGTAGTATGTTGCATTTTAAATTATAATTCTATGAAATCTAATTATTCTGGACTAAAAGAAATTTAATTTTGATTATTGAATTAAATTTCCTATGCTTTTATGAAGAATGCTGCCTTTCTTTTCTTTTTTTTGGCTGCATCATGTGGCATGGGGATCTTAGTTCCCTGACCAAAGATCAAACCTGTGCTGTCTGTACTGGAAGCACAGAGTCTTAACCACTGAACCACCAGGGATATCTAGGATGCTACCTTTTTAAAGGCCATCTGTCTCAGTCATTGAGTGGGATTTGGGGGGCTTTTTTTGGATGTTGCATCTGGGACTGAGTAGCACCATCAGAAGCTTCTAAAGTCTCTTGGAGTCTCAGTGTTTGTCCTGTGGTGTGATCCTGGGGGAGTGTTATATCCATCTTGGGCTGTCTGTTTTCATCAGATATCACCATTGTCATCGCCATTGTCACTGATATCAGCTTCGCCAACATTATTATCATCACCATCATCAACATCACAAGTACCATCACCGACATAGCCATCACTGAATATGGCGCTCATCGTGTACAGGCTCTGCTGTAAGTGATTTCAATCTATTACTCCTTTATCACCATCACAAACTTATAAAGTAGCATTGTCACCATCCCCATTGGAAAGATGAAGATGTTGAGACTCAAGGAGGTTAAGAGACTCACCTGATGTTGAACAGAGCTGTTCGCAGAGGCTGGACTCAGACCCAGCAGCCCAGCCCCACGTCCATGCTCTTACCCATACTCCATGCAGCACAATACACCCTCTGTCTCTCTGGACAGTCTTTACTCCCCATGATTGAGATTTTATCCTCACCTCGCTGTTCCCAGAATGTCCCTCTCTCCCCTTGAGACTTTGTCAACATGCTCATCCTCCAGGCTCCCCTGTGGTCCACCTCCTCATGAAGGCTTTTCTAGCATCTCCTTACCTCAGCTCCAGATGCTCCCAGCACTGCCACTGTCCCCTCCTGACACTGACCACCTGCAGCACCAACCTGAGGGTCACAATTGGATAGACACACCCAGCCGACTGCCCTCAGCATCTCTCAGGGTGTCTGGGGACAGTGCATTGTGAGTCCTGATGGTGGGCTTTAAGGCACAGGGTTAGGAAGGAAGAGGAAGTGTTTATTTCCTGAAACCCCTGGTCTCTCAACATCCTCACATCACAGCCCACAGAAGGGACATGGCCATGCATCATTCTGGTGTGACGTGCATCTGCCGTTCCCCCTCTAGCCTTGGGCCCCCAGCTCTGGGTGTGAGCATGTTATGTGGGCGATTGAGAGATACTGAATTTTAATGAAATGAGATTGAAGCAGACAAACGTGTCTTCCCCCACAAGGTGACTCACTGACACCTCTTAACAAAGGGGAACTCACTATCTGATCTGTCTGCTGGAAACACCTTTATCTTTTCTTATAGAGAATCTGGCTTCTACAACCACACAATTTTCCCGATGTAGCAAGATCAGGACATGGAATCAGACAGCTCTGTGTAATAGACCCAGACTGGGCTTCTCAATGACAGCTGACAGGAGCAAACCAGCCTCCTGGTGAGCACGTCCACTTTCTAGGCAGCCCATGAGGGAGTGGCCTCTGTCATTGCCTCTCTGAGACCCCATCTGCCCTGGTCAGCGTGCGAATGAGCAGACCAGCATTAAAGATGTTCGCTCAGTGCTGGTCCTGCTTGGGGAGCTCTAATCACAGGACCAGTCCACTCAGTCCTCATGACATGGGGAAGGTTTATCCTGGTTGCAGATGAGGAAGCCGAGGCAGAGTGGTCCATTCTCTGGTCCAAGGACTGGCCTAATGAGCATAGGACCAAGGCTGTCAGCATCATTATTGTGATCTTCTCCACAGTCATAAGCATCCTCCTCATCAATATCCACACCATGATCATCACTGCCCCTCCCTTCTTCCTTTTATCTTAATGAGAGTCTTCCTTTCTCATGAGATTGATTTCTTTGAGAAAGTGGAGTCATTTTTTCCCCTGGGATTTGGCTTGACTTGTTTCTCTACAAATAAACAACTTTTTCAAATTTTATATTATTCAGATACATACAAAGTAAATATTCAGATATTATTAAATTAAAAGTAAACAATCATCTACAGAATAAGAGGAGGAAAAGTAATAATTTACTTTCACTAGTAATACTTTGATGGTTCTCCTTCTTTGTTTTTAGGAAAAGATAAGTAAAACTTTTCTTTCACCAAACATAGGATAATACAGTACATGGCATTTCATAGCCAACTGCTTCCACTAAACAATGTATTGTAACATTTCATGCCCACTCTCACCCATCTATCTGTGCTTCATGATATGAAGCCCTCACAGGTGACACCAGCCAGCCCCTCCCCCCGGTCCTCATCACTGCTGTGGGGCAAGCCTCTGTCCCTCCCATCCCCCTCTTCCCCTAGGAATCCCACTTGTTCCTCGTCATCAGTTCCTGACCTGCCTTCTCTGGGAGACCCGCTCACCCACATGTTCTCTGAGGTCCCCATCCTCACGTTCCTATCTCATAAAGGATTGTGCTCACAAACTTGTCACATTTCCTGAGAAATTACTCACTCCAGACCCTGGGTCGGTATTGGGGACACAGAGACAAGCCAAGACAAGTCAAGAGACTTTTCTTGAGCACTGATAGGCAGCAGGAATTTACTGTTTACTTGTCTGGTCTCCTTAATCCCAAGCCCCAAGAAGTATGTTCTATTATGACTCTGATTTTGAGAGAGAGGAGATGAAGCAGAAGCTGACCAAGTGAAAAGCCAGGTTCTACCCCAGGTCATCAGAATCCAGAGCTGATCCCTGAGCCCTTTGCTAGTCCACGGGCCCTGCCTGTGAAGAGGTCTTCCTGCATCAGTGGACTCTCCACCTCCTCAGTCCCATGTCCTGAAGAAGGCCAGGTAGAGCCTGAAGTGCTGTAGACAGCTAGAACTCATTTGGTTATAAGTGACAGAAAACCCAACTCTCACCAGCTTTAGATAAATTGAGGGTTTCAGATTCAAGCTCCACACTGTAGGGCTACACCTGGCCTCTCCAAGGCTGGATTCAGACCCAGTGATGCTATTAGGGTCCCTCTTTCCCTCTCTCTCAATTCTTCTTCCGGGTCAGCTTCATTCTCAGATATGCTCTCCCTGATGGATGAAAAATGGCTGCAGCAGCTCCAGACCTCACAGTCTGTCAGCTTCAAGTCCAGTGGGAGGACACCTGCCTCTATCCTGTAATTTCACTACTGGAATGTGAGAGGAGTGGGATGTCTCCTCTGACAGAAGCTTTAGAAACCAGTGTATCGTTCTCTTTCCCCTGCCACAGTGAATAGCAGTGTTCCAGATAGAAGCGGCCTCAGTAGCCAGGGTCCTGGAGTGACAATGATATGGACCAAACCCACAGCCAAGACAAGATGGACATGAAGCCTGAGCAAGATTTAGCCTCTGTCTTTGTAAACACTAGATCTGGGGTTGTTACGTTGTTCATGTTTATTTGGTCTCTGGGGTGGTTCTCTTCTCTAATAAAGTCTCTCTGGCTGCTTGCCCTCCTGGCTCCAGTCTAAAGCACCCAACAGGGCTCCAGACGCTGGTCAGGAGCAGGTGACAAACTCCAGTTTACCCTACTGAACTGAAGAAATGAGTTTGGTTCCCATCAGTTCTCCTTGTGAGCTTAGGGCTTTATGAAATCTTCCCTGGATAAAGTAGCTAAAAGCCTGCCTTCAACCGACACAGGAAGGAAACACATGCCCTTCACCAGTTTTCAAAAATTTATTTTCTCTACAGTTGTGGAAAAAATAAGGCACTGGCTGCTAGAGTATTCCCTGAAATCAGAAAGGTCCACGACTCCAATTTAGCCTTTGTTCAGCTGTAGACTCATTTGGAGCTCCATTGAGCCAGAGGCATCATCCCTCACAAACCAGCCTCTCCTCACTCCCCAGGATGTGGTCCCTGCAGAGGAAGGACCTGTTATCACTGGAGCTTCCTACACTCAGCCTGCAGTTGCCTCCTGCTGAAGCCTGATCCATTCCCATCTGCCCTCCTCCTTGATGGGATTTTCATTTCTGGAAATCAGTTTAGTAAATATATCTGTTTGTGTGCGTGTGTGTGTGTGTGTGAATAAAACATTCACTGAAATGTTGTTTATAAACATTTAAAACCAGCAACCACAGAAGTGTGCCCACATTGGGACAGGTTAAATACCAATTTTTCATTGTTTATGGGGAAACTGTGTGGCAGCTACTGTGGAAAACAGTATGGAGTTTCCTCAAAAAGCTAAAAATAGAACCAGCATGTGACCTCCCAATTCCACTTGCAGGTATATATCTGAAAACAAAAATACCCATTTGAAAAGATACATGCAACCCCAGTGTTCACAGCAGCATTATTTATAAAAGTTGAGCTATGGATGCCACCTAAGTGTCCATCAACAGATGAATGAATAAAGATGTGGTATATGTATATACATAATCATAAAAAATAATGAAACTTTGCCATTTGCAACAACATGGCCAGACTTGAAGCACATTATACTAAGTGAAATAAGTCGGACAGAGAAAGATAAATACAGTATGATATCACTTATGTGTGGAATATACAATCTACTCTAAAATACAACACACTAGTAAATAGAAAAAAAGCCGACTCACAGATATAGAGAACGAAGTAGTGGTTATCAGGGAGATCAGAAGAGGGAAGAGGCACTGTAAGTGTAGGGGAGTAAGAGGAACCAACTATTAGGTATAAAATAAGCTACAAGGGTAAACTGTACAACATGGGGAATACAGCCAATATTCTATAATGACTATAAAGGTATAACCTTTAATAATTGTGAATCAGGATATTGTATACTTGTAACATAATATAGTACATTGTGCATAGCTGCTCAGTCATATCCAACTCTTTGAAACTCCATGGTTTGGAGCCCGCCAGGCTCCTCTCTCCATGCGGATTCTCCAGGCAAGAATACTGGAAAGGATGCCTAACACTGGAGTTGTTCAAGAGTCAACTGTAGTGAAAATACAATTCTTCAAACAAGATAATTGCAAGATGTTTTATATGCAATATGTAGCTGCACACACACATTAACTCACAGAATGGTTTGGGCAACACATCTCAGGGAGAAGCAGGATTTTAAATGTGTGTGAGAAACCTCCTCTCCTTCAGTCCTTTCTAGAACTGCAATTTGAGCCCATGTGGGGACAAAGTTGAAAGTTTAAGGTTGATCCCATGAGAGGTTGTGCTGTTGTTCCCAGTTCTTCACCTGCTCTTGTATGCTCACCTGTTCTCTTGACTTTAGGTTTAAACATGTGACTTGCTCTGCCCACTAGATGGAGAGAGAAGAGCAATGGGGCAACTCTAAGCTGGACTCCAGAGCCTTCTGATATGTCCTGTTCCCTCTTACTTCTCTTCTCTTGTGGGGAGAAGAGTATACCTGGGCTGGCCCATCAGTCGCAAAGGGGAAAAGAGATGATAGGACCAGAAACTCCTTGGCCATGTTTAGCCTAGACCAGGCAGTCCCCTGCCCTCTGCTGACCCACGAGTGAGCCCTGAGACCAGTCAGCCTACCTGAGCCAACCCTCAGCAGGTCTGTATGTGAGAACATGCTGTTGTTTAGGCATTACGCTTTGGGATAATTCTGATCCCATCCCAATTCTGATCACCAGGGATGCTGGGGTCTTCCTGTCGTACAAGGGATGGGCCTCCTCCCCCACTGAAGCAGCAATCCCCCAAAACAGGTGGGGAGCAGACTCTTCTCTATCGTATCTGTTGAAGATACCAGATATTTACAGGCTTGATTGCTTTTTATCCATTTAGGGAATTTACAACTCCCATAAGAAACACATAATTATTGTTTATGAAGGTTTTGTTGTTTGTGTTATGGGGCGAGGGGGGGGAATCTATCTTTGCTCAGAACTTACTAGAAAAAATGTCCCCAAACAAGCCTGCTGAACAACAATGTGCATGTGCTCATTCCTGCTGGGTGGTGGCGCTATGAGCAGCGTTTGCCTTCTGAACACTGGGCACATCAGGAAGACCCTCACTGAGGACGGTCTGATGAAGCTGGTATCACCGGGAACCTGTGCAAAGTCATCCCATCCCCAGGGAAGAGATTTCTAATCATCACAAGCAATCCTGAACTCAGAGATGTGGGCCCCAGGTGGTAAAGTCCCTGCACATTTCAGGGGACTGATAGACATGTTTAAGCTTATTTTGGTCACCCCAGGAGGTGGGGCAAGGCTGCCAGGATCCAGAATTGCCACATCTCCTCCCGGGGTGGGCAGTGGGGGCTGTGAGGTCTGAGTCCAGTGGGGGAAAAGCAGGTCTGCACTGTGAGTGGAGCAGAGGGGGGACAGATGCACAGCCTGTCGCATCTGGAGGAGACTGGGTGGTTTTTCAGGACTGTCGTACCCACAACCCCCCCACACCCTCCTTGGCATGGGCAGAGCCTGCCCCACTGCCCCTGTTGCCCATCCAACTGGGGGCACGTTTAGGTCCATAGTAGACTGACGCCCCCACAGTGCAGAGAGGCGCCCACGTGGTAGGACCCAGAGATGCTGCCCGTTTCCTGCTGGTCCAGGAGGCCAGGATCTGAGGTCTGACCTGCAGATCAAGGAGCAGGCGCCCGCCGGGCCTCACAGGGCTTCACCGCCTCCATCCCAGCTCAGGTGGGCAGACAGCTCAAGGGTGGCTGAGAGCCACGCACAGTGATCCTCCGGTTGCACCCCCTTGTGGCCTTGGCCCAGAGGGACTTGCGCTTCCAGGGTGATGCCCTCAGCATTACCTGATGTTGACGGATCCCAGGCCCAGGGGAGGTCCTGAGCGCGGGGCGACACGCAACAGCACAGGATCGAGTCCTGGCACCCCTTCCTCTGTCCTGCACAAGTCACCTCACCTCCGCATCTCACCGTCCTCGCGTGTAGACAGCAGTAATGGTACCTATCCACTCCTTATGGAGATTAAACGTCTGAACCTGCAGAAGCTTTTAGGAGCCACCGAAGGTTTTAGGAAGGCTTTAGGAGGAGTGGGCATAGGCGTCACTACTCCATGCTGGATGGAGTGACTTTGCCCAAATATTGGGGATCCTGCCATCCAGACTGAGATATGGGGCCACACCTCACAGGCCAGCCTTTCCCCCCACCCACCGTGCCCTCAGCACGACCCAAGTTCAACAGGATACAGGAGCTGCAGCCTCCAGCACAAGACTCCTGTGGTCAGATATTCTGAGAATCCTGGCATCAAACCAGGTCAACCACACCCTTTGCTGCCCCTTTCAGCGCCTTTCCCACGAAGAGGAGGCTGTGCCCACGGCTTCTCAGGGGTGACCCTTGGCTTTGCAGAGCATCTCTGTGCCTGGAGAGGGGCAATACGCGTGCACACCCTCCCTTGCTGTCCTCTGTCACTAACCGCCTCCTGCCCAGGTCCTTGTAAACGAAGTTACTGTCAAATGGACAAAATGGGAAAAGACTCCTTCCGCCGACCAGGGAAGTGTGAGGAGGCAGCTGGCTCTGTTCACCTCTGATAACAGACAGAAAATAGGCTGGCTTTAGTTTGTCCAGTGTTTACAGCCCAGCCCCAGCCCCTTGTTAGCAGTGCTGCTGTGACTTTGGGAATATCTCTGATCTGCTCAGCTCCTCCCTTCAGACCAAGGGGCTGTCAGGGCTGAGCCAGAAATTGTCCTCTTGGAACACCTGGACCCCTGCTTCTCTGCCAGGGAGAAGCTTGGTGACAGCTCTCCAGCACAATGACCATCAAATAAAAGTCTCCTGATAAAATAGGGTGGATCTCCCTTCCCAGGTTTTTATCCTGAGAGTGGACACTTAGCCAAAATCTCCACTTTCAACACTGGAATTTGTGAGTGACGAGTTGTCCTAGTCCTGTGACCAGAGACTCACAGCAAAGTCCCCCAGACACTCAGGGCCCCTGCAGAGATCACTCCACACTGCAGATGCTATGCTGGCAACAGCCATCTTCATGCTACAGGGACTTTCTGTACCGTGAGGACCAACCACGCTGCCTGGAACCAACACACCAGGAGGGAAGCCCATGCTCCCGTCCACCCCCAGAAGCTTCCTGGTTTGACATTTTCATCCCAAGATCTTCATTTAGAGGCAATGCTCCCTGAGGGCTGTGTTCAGTTGACATAGGCTGGGGCTGTTGGTGAGGTATTTTTCCAGGAAATTTTCTGAATTTTCTGCTGAATTTTTATTTTCTGAATTTTTTCAGAAAAAATTTTCTGAATTTTTTCAGAAAAAAATTTTCTGAGTTTTTGTTTTCTGCTTTTAACATCTTCACCGAGTTGAAATAAAGTTGGCAAAAACAGAAGGGCACTTACTGATAGTTTTGGACATATGTGTGTCCATGTGAAACCATCACCACAGTCACAATAATGAGTGTATTCATCACTCCAAATCTCCTTGTTTCTTTTTGTAACCCCAGCTTTCTGCCTGGCAACCAATGCCCCGCCTACACTCATGATAAAATATTTCCATTTTCTCTGGAATCCTACTACTTGCACTCATTTTGCCTGGCTTCTTTTACTCAGAATAACTGTTTTGAGATTCATGTGGCTGCATATATCTTGGTTCATCCGTTTCGCCGCTGAGTAGCTCCCCGTATGCATGGACCACAGATTGCTTTCTATTCAACTGCTGATGGACGTTTGAGTTACACCCAGTTTTCACTCATTACAAATAAATGTGCTGTGTATATTTGTGCACATGTTTCTGTTTAGACATTTGCTTACATTTCTTACAGGTGAGAATCTAGGAGTGGATTGACTGGGTCATATGTACAAGTGTGTTAACTTTTCAAGAAACCGTTGTATTATTTTCCAAAATTGTGACATTTCATGCTCTTGCCAGTTGTGTGTAAGGTTCTGGTTGATTCACATCCTCAGCAGCACTCTGTCCGGCAAGTCTTTTAATGTTTTTCCTTTCTAGTAAGGTGTGCAATAGCATTTTTAAATACCTTTTTGGGTTACAATTGACACATTACAAAGTAGACTTGTTGAAGCTTACCATTCAATGATTTACAGTAAATTCAAAGAGATGCACAACCATCACTATAATGAAATTTTAGAACAGTCCCATCACCCCCCAAAAGATCCTATTTGCAGTCACACTAAGTTCTCACCCCAGCCGCTAGCAACCAGGAGTATACTGTCTGTCTCTGTGGATCTGCCTTCCTGAGTTTCCACATAGATCGAACAGTACCTGAGGAGGACTTTCCCATCTGGCTTCATTCACTTAGCATCATGTTTTGACGCTTCACTCAAGATGTATGCATCGGTTCTTGGTTCTTTTATTGCCAATTAGTATGTCAGCAAACATGTAAAACACATTTTGTCTCTTCCTTCACCACTCAGTGGCTATTTTAATTGGGGGCTTTGACTACATGTTAAGCTATGAGCAGTTGTGTACAAGTCTTTGTGTACATGTCTGCTTTTATTTATCTTGAGTAGACACCTAAGAGTAGAATTGCTGGATCATATTCATTTTTTAAAATTTATATTCACTTAAAAAAACTTATGATAAACTGTGTTGTGGTATAAATGTTTGGTTCCTCTAAAATTTATATTTTGAAATCCTAACCCACAAGGTGATGTACTTTGAGATGGAGCCTTTGGGGGAACCCTTATGAATGGCATTAGTGTAGTTGTGAAAGAGGTTCAAGAAAGCTCCCTTCCCCTTCCACTCTGTGAGGACATGATGAGGAAAGGGCCATGAACTAGAACCTGGGCTCTCACCACAACAGTGAATCTGCCAGCCCCTAGATCTAGGACTTCCCAGCCTCTGGTTTTGTGATAAATAATTTTCTGTTGCTTATAAGCCACCCAGCCAGTCTATGGCATTCTGTTATAGCAGCCCAAATGGACCAAGACAGACTATTTTCCTAAGTGACTGTACCATGGATGTTCCTCCTAGAAATGCATGAGGATTAAAGCATTTCATATGATTCTCTCTTTTATTTCCTCCAGTTTTACTGAGATGTAATTGAAATGTAACTTTGTATTAGTTTAGGTATACAACATAATGATTTGATATATGTATGCATTGCCAGGTAATCATCACAATAAATTTAGTTAACATCCATCACCTACAAAGTTAAAAATGAGATGTGATGAGAACTTTCAAAATCCACTCTCTTAAATTTTTTTTTTTTAAAAAAGAAGATCTGCTTTCTTGGACTTCCTGGTGGTCCAGAGGTTAAGAATCCACCAATGCAGGGGAAACAGTTCAATCCCTGGTCCTGTAAGATGCCACATGCTGCAGGAAAACTAAGCCCATGAGCCACAACTACTGAAGCCCATGCACCTAAAGCCTGTGCTCATCAACAAGAGAAGCCACCGCAATGAGAAGCCCGCACACCACAACTAGAGAGCAACACCCACTCACTGCAACTAGAGAAAGCCCAAGTACCACAAGAAGACCCAGCACAGCCATAAATTAACTAATTAACTAATTTAAGAATCTCTTATCAATTTTCATGTTTGCAATACAGAATTGTTAACTATCATCCCCATGCTGTGATTACATCCCCACCACACCCTTTTTCCTGTTTTTGTTTATTTAAAAAGAATTCATTTGAATCCGTTCTGAGATGGATGAAACTGGAGTCCATTATACAGAGTGAAGTAAGCCAGAAAGGTAAAGACCAATACAGTATACTAACGCATATATACGGAATTTAGAAAGATGGTAAGGATAACCCTATATGCAAAACAGAAAAAGAGACACAGATGTACAGAACAGACTTTTGGACTCTGTGGGAGAAGGCGAATATGTTTTGAGAGAATAGCATCGAAACATGTATACTATCAAGGGTGAAACAGATCACCAGCCCAGGTTGGATGCATGAGACTAGTGCTCTGGGCTGGTGCACTGGGAAGACCCAGAGGGATGGGGTGGGGAGGGAGGTGGGAGGGGGGATCAGGATGGTGAATACATGTAAATCCATGGCTGATTCATGTCAGTGTATGGCAAAAACCACTACAATATTGTAAAGTAATTAGCCTCCAAACTAATAAAAATAAATGGGGGAAAAAAACAAAATTAAAAATTTTTTAAATTTTTTAAATTTTTTACAATGTTGTGTTGGTTTCTGCCAATAATAACACAAATCAGCCATAGTTATACATACTTCCCCTCCCTCCCTAGCCTAACTTTTTTACTGTCTTAGTAGGTGTGAACTTGTATCACACTTTGGAACTTTAATTTTATTTCTCTAATGATTTATAATACTGAGAATCTTATCCTGAACTTAACATATATGTGTATAACATATATTACATATGATATATACACACATATCTGTTATTATTGTTGTAGTGTCTGTTCAAATCTTTTGTTCATGTTTTATTGGTTTGTTCTAATGTTCCTTGGATACTCTGAATACAAATATTTCTTTGTTTATGTGATTTGTGAATATTTTCTCTCAGCCTGTAGCTTGTCTTTTTATTTCCTTAATGTCATTTTTTCTGGAACAAAAGGATTCATTTTAGCAAATTTGTCACTGTTTTTTTAAAGATCATGCCTTTGGTTTTACATCTAATAACTCTTTGCCTAAGTGTGGGCATGAATAATTTCTCCTACATTTTCTTCTAAAGGTTTTATCATTTTCCATTTTTACATTTGATCTATAGCCATAACGCTTGGTTTGTTTTTCTATAAGGCACAAGACTTCCTTAGATTTGTTTTTTTATATTTTGCATGTGGATGTCAATCTTTTCAACAATATTAGCTGGATATAATATTTACTCCACTGAATTAATCTTTCAATCATGTCAAAAAAAAAAAAAAGAGCTTCTATGTTATTGTGGGTCTGTTTCCGTATAGTCTGTTTAGTTCCTGTATAGTCTGTATAGTCTCCTCCCTTGATGTAAGTTTCTCCATTTCCACCAATTCTACACTCTCTTAGTTACTTCAACTTTATGAGGATTCTTAAAATTGGGGAGGACGTTCCTCCAACTTTTATTCTTTCTCAAAATTATTCTGGCTGTTCTACCTCATCTCCTCTTTCAAATGACTTTTAAAATCATCTTGTCCCCATCTACAATTAATTCCTGCTAAAGTCATGTATCGATGTGAGAGTTGGACTGTGAAGAAAGCTGAGCGCTGAAAAATTGATGCTTTTGAACTATGGTGTTGGAGAAGACTCTTGAGAGTCCCTTGGACTGCAAGGAGATCCAACCAGTCCATCCTAAAGGAGATCAGTCCTGGGTGTTCATTGGAAGGACTGATGCTGAAGCTGAAACGCCAATACTTTGGCCACCTCATGTGAAGAGTTGACTCGCTGGAAAAGACCCTGATGCTGGGAGGGATTGGGGGCAGGAGGAGAAGGGGACGACAGAGGATGAGATGGCTGGACGGCATCACCGACTCGATGGGCATGAGTTTGAGTAAACTCCGGGAGTTGGTGATGGATAGGGAGGCCTGGCGTGCTACGATTCATGGGGTCGCAAAGAGTCGGACACGACTGAGCGACTGAACTGAACTGAAAGTTGTTGCATCACATTATACATAGAGATTACTTTGGGAAGAATTGATGCACTAACTCCTGAGTCTTCGTGTACATGATCACTGTCTGTCTCTTTATTTACTTAGATCTGCTTTGATTTGTTGCCTCAGTGTTTTGTAGTGCTCAGATTACAGATCCTGCACGTAGTTATGACCAACTGTAATTGTATTTTGTGGTTCAGATTTGCATTTCTTGTCCATAGAAACATGATTTATTTTTGTCTATTGATCTGTGTACTAAGATCATATTGGATTCATTTATTAATTGCTTAATTAACTTTAATATAATTGATTAATCTTAATTAATTAAAGGAGCTTTCCTTTATCTTTTGGTAGATTTGTTGAAATTTTCTTCATAGAGAATCATGTTGTCTAAAAATGGATGCAGCTTTATTTCTTTTGTTTCAACATATATGATTTTTATTACTCTTTCTTGTCCAGTGCCCTCCCTAGGACATCCAGACAATGTTTGATTGATTGTGCTGGCTGTGCTCCAGTCTAGGGGGGATATACAGTCTTACACCATTAGGCATAACTTAGATGTGTGTGTGTGTGTGTGTGATGATCTCTATCTAGTTAAAGAAAGCGAGGGAATTAAAGAGAAATCAAGGGAATTCCAGGAAAACATCTGCTTCTGCTTCATTGACTATGCTAAAGCCTTTGACTGTGTGGATCACAACAAACTGGAAAATTCTGAAAGGCATGGGGATACCAGACCACCTTACCTGTTTCCTGAGAAACCTTTATGCAGATCGAGAAGCAACCAGTTAGAACCTTGCATGAACAACTGACTGGTTCAAAATTTGAAAAAGAGTATGATAGAGCTGTTTATTGTCACCGTGTTTATTTAACTTATATGCAGAGTACCTCATGCAAAATGCCAGTCTGGATGAATCACAAGCTGGAATCAAGATTGCCAGGGAAAATATCAACAACCTCAGATATGCAGATGATACCACTCTAATGGCTGAAAGTAATATCGTGACTCTGGTATCAGGGTGGAAATGCTGGCCTCTAAAGCCAGTTGCTAAGGGTTTTCCAGAAGGGACTGTGCACAGTTGTTATCTTTTCTTTAAATGGTTGGTGTTTTTCCTTAGTTGAAGTCTACTTTGATATGAATATAGGTTCTTTAGCTTTCATTTGATTAGCGTTGCACAGTATGTCTTTTTCATAATTTTAATTTATCTTTCCTAGAATGATGTATTTAAAATGGGTTTCTTATAGACAGCATATAGGTTACTATGTGTGTTGGGTTTTATTTTTACTTTTTGTAATATTCTGACAACAATTAACTAGTGTGTCTGGAACTGGGTTTCTCAAGTTTTGGTTTCTTTCTATAACAGGACAGATGCTAAGTAATTTTCACTTTGGGCCACAGGGTTTCTGCTGCAGCTCTTTCCATTCTTCAGTTTCAGCACGAAAGCACCACAGACAATACAGAGATAATGGTAAAATCTCTATTCCAATAAACCTACATTTACAAAAGCAGGTGGTAAACTGAATTTGGCCCTAAGACTGTAGTTTGCTGAACCATGTTTTAGACTGTTTATAGTTAACATAATTATTGATGTTTGAATTATATCTAATTATTTATTATCTTTTTCTATTTACTGCCTCTGGTCTTAATTCTTCTCTGTCCCTTTTCTGACTTCCTTTTATAACATTTAATTTTTTTAGTATTCTATTTCAATTTATCTGTTGATTTTTTAATATATCCCTTGTATAGTTCTGTGTGTGTGTGTGTGCCTGTGTGTGTGTGTGTGTGTCCTAGGGGTTAAAATTCATATACTTAAACTTTTCACAATCCACCTAACACTGATATTTTATGATTTCACATGGAACACAGGGATGGTAGCGATCTGGGTCACCTTACCTTCCTCCACTATGCTACAGGTGTCCTGTGCATTACACCTGCATTCCTTATAAACCTAGGAATACAGTGACAGCGATAAACTCGCTGTCAAGCATCCTTGTTGGAAGCAGGACGTGTTGCACTGGGTGATAGAAACGGGGATGAACAGGCCATTAGTGGGAGGCTGCATGTCCATCTGGGTAGGATGGGCTCTGGGTGAGGTTTTCTGTGGCTCCAGGTATCGAAAGTTCCAGGTTACCCTCGTGCATTTGTCTGGCTTCCCCGTGTGCTCCTCTACAGAGACACTGGGCCCTGCAGCTCTTTCAGCCATAATTACGGTTATTACACCTGTGCCCAGTGGTTGTAGGTCTGGGGGAGGAAAGTGATCTACAATCATATGGTGAAATCTCTCTATTAGTGGCTGAGCCCTGGGCCATGACCTCCCCATGTGCTTCTCCAGAGAGATCGATTCTTCTCCCCTCTCAGGTCAGACAAAGGCTGGAAGGGTTACCGTGGCGCAACCCCTCCTCCAGGCTGGGACAGTCTTCAGGACTGAGCTCTGGCCCACTCCCACCTGGAGAGCAGCCTTTGCTCCAGAGAAGGCTCTGGACCCCTTCACGAGGACTGCTCTCCCCTCCCTCTGCCTTGGCCACAGGGATCTTTCTTGGGTCTTCCTTGGGAGAACCTGGTGGGGCTCCTGGTGGTAAAACTGAGAACAGTGTGGGCGTCCCCTGACACTGTGGCCAACAGAAGCTTCTGGCCCTCACAAGAGTCCTCACTCAGGCTCAGTCATACGTCAGCATCATCAAAGTGTTGCTGCCAGCTCACCTCCCCACCTGCTCCTGCTTCAGGTGAGTAGATCCTGGCCTGACCCCCTACATCCTTTGTCTCTCCAGATTTTGAAGTGGTTGTTTGTCTGCTCCTCACTTCTCAATGCTTCCAAGCAAAGTTGATTTTAGTTTGTTCAGTTTTTCCTGGTTTTATGGATGAAAGTGAACTTTCCAAAGTTCTGTAATGTCAGAGCTGAAACCAGGAGTTTCGTGCTTTAAAGAATGAAGAGAGAAAAGCAGCTGATTCTAAGGACCCAGATACTCACCATTTCTGCTGCTCTTCCCTCCCTTGTGAAGTCATGAGTCTCCTCTGGTCTCTTTCTCTGCTCCTGGGGAGCTGCCTCAAGTTTCTTTCCCAGCAGGTTAGCTGGCAACACGTCTGACGTCCTGCTTCTGAGAATGTCTCAGCATCACCTTTATTGATGGATGTTTTCACTGGAGGTAGGATTCTGGTGGACTCCACTTTTTTGAGCCCTGAAATCACTGGGCTGTTCTGCTATCATCTAATTTTATGCTTTCTGATGAAAACTGTGAAGACATTCTACACAATGACACACACAGAGGGGGAAGAGTGATTAGAATGTCTTCACAGTTATTTCAAGGTTATTCTTGTGTTTGCTTTAAGCAGTTTGATTCTGACATATGTAAGCATGACTTTCTCTGAATTTGTCCTATTTGGGGCTCACCTGGTTGCTTGAATGTGTTGCTTTTTGTTCTGACAAATTTGTGACATGTTAGCAATTATTTTCTCACCACGCTCTTCCTCTCTGGAATTCTGATGGCATAAATGCTGAGCTTTCGTTTGTATTGTCCCACAGGTCTGTGTCTCTGTTTGGGTTTTTCAGTATTATTCTCCTGGTTTCTCAGAATGGATAGTTTTTATTAATCTGTTATCAGTGACATTTTCCTCTGTAAACTCCATTCTTCTTTTGGGACCAGACAGTATTCTGCCTTTTGGTTATTGTATTTTTCAGCTCTAAATTTTCATTTGTTGCTTTTTTTTTTTTTTTAATTTATTTTTTTTGGTCATACATTGATATGAATCAGCCATAGATTTACACGTATTCCCCATCCTGATCCCCCCTCCCACCTCCCTCTCCACCTGATTCCTCTGGGTCTTCCCAGTGCAACCAGGCCCGAGCACTTGTCTCATGCATCCCACCTGGGCTGGTGATCTGTTTCACCATAGATAGTATACATGCTGTTCTTTTGAAATATCCCACCCTCACATTCTCCCACAGAGTTCAAAAGTCTGTTCTGTATTTCTGTGTCTCTTTCTCCGTTTTGCATATAGGGTTATCGTTACCATCTTTCTAAATTCCATATATATGTGTTAGTATGCTGTAATGTTCTTTATCTTTCTGGCTTACTTCACTCTGTATAAGGGGTTCCAGTTTCATCCATCTCATTAGGACTGATTCAAATGAATTCTTTTTAACGGCTGAGTAATATTCCATGGTGTATATGTACCACAGCTTCCTTATCCATTCATCTGCTGATGGGCATCTAGGTTGCTTCCATGTCCTGGCTATTATAAACAGTGCTGCGATGAACATTGGGGTGCACGTGTCTCTTTCAGATCTGGTTTCCTCAGTGTGTATGCCCAGAAGTGGGATTGCTGGGTCATATGGCAGTTCTATTTCCAGTTTTTTAAGGAATCTCCACACTGTTTTCTATAGCAGCTGTACTAGTTTGCATTCCCACCAACAGTGTAAGAGGGTTCCCTTTTCTCCACAGCCTCTCCAGCATTTATTGCTTGCAGACTTTTGGATAGCAGCCATCCTGACTGGCGTGTAATGGTACCTCATTGTGGTTTTGATTTGCATTTCTCTAATAATGAGTGATGTTGAGCATCTTTTCATGTGTTTGTTAGCTATTTGTATGTCTTCTTTGGAGAAATGTGTGTTTAGTTCTTTGGCCCATTTTTTGATTGGGTCATTTATTTTTCTGGAATTGAGCTTCAAGAGTTGCTTGTATATTTTTGAGATTAATCCTTTGTCTGTTTCTTCATTTGCTATTATTTTCTCCCAATCTGAGGGCTGTCTTTTCACCTTACTTATAGTTTCCTTTGTCGTGCAAAAGCTTTTAAGTTTCATTAGGTCCCATTTGTTTAGTTTTGCTTTTATTTCCAATATTCTGGGAGGTGGGTCATAGAGGATCTTGCTGTGATTTATGTCGGAGAGTGTTTTGCCTATGTTCTCCTCTAGGAGTTTTATAGTTTCTGGTCTTACATTTAGATCTTTAATCCATTTTGAGTTTATTTTTGTGTATGGTGTTAGAAAGTGTTCTAGTTTCATTCTTTTACAAGTGGTTGACCAGTTTTCCCAGCACCACTTGTTAAAGAGGTTGTCTTTTTTCCATTGTATATCCTTGCCTCCTTTGTCAAAGATAAGGTGTCCATAGGTTCGTGGATTTATCTCTGGGCTTTCTATTTTGTTCCATTGATCTATATTTCTGTCTTTGTGCCAGTACCATACTGTCTTGATGACTGTGGCTTTGTAGTAGAGTCTGAAGTCAGGCAGGTTGATTCCTCCAGTTCCATTCTTCTTTCTCAAGATTACTTTGGCTATTCGAGGTTTTTTGTATTTCCATACAAATTGTGAAATTCTTTGGTCTAGTTCTGTGAAAAATACTGTTGGTAGCTTGATAGGGATTGCATTGAATCTATAGATTGCTTTAGGTAGAATAGCCATTTTGACAATATTGATTCTTCCAATCCATGAACACGGTATGTTTCTCCATCTGTTTGTGTCCTCTTTGATTTCTTTCATCAGTGTTTTATAGTTTTCTATGTATAGGTCTTTTGTTTCTTTAGGTAGATATACTCCTAAGTATTTTATTCTTTTTGTTGCAATGGTGAATGGTATTGTTTCCTTAATTTCTCTTTCTGTTTTTTCATTGTTAGTATATAGGAATGCAAGGGATTTCTGTGTGTTAATTTTATATCCTGAAACTTTACTATATTCATTGATTAGCTCTAGTAATTTTCTGGTAGAGTCTTTAAGGTTTTCTATGTAGAGGATCATGTCATCTGCAAACAGTGAGAGTTTCACTTCTTTTCCTATCTGGATTCCTTTTACTTCTTTTTCTGCTCTGATTGCTGTGGCCAAAACTTCCAAAACTATGTTGAATAGTAGTGGTGAGAGTGGGCACCCTTGTCTTGTTCCTGATTTCAGGGGAAATGCTTTCAATTTTTCACCATTGAGGGTGATGCTTGCTGTGGGTTTGTCATATATAGCTTTTACTATGTTGAGGTATGTTCCTTCTATTCCTGCTTTCTGGAGAGTTTTAATCATAAATGAGTGTTGAATTTTGTCAAAGGCTTTCTCTGCATCTATTGAGATAATCATATGGTTTTTATCTTTCAATTTGTTAATGTGGTGTATTACATTGATTGATTTGCGGATATTAAAGAATCCTTGCATTCCTGGGATAAAGCCCACCTGGTCATGGTGTATGATTTTTTTAACATGTTGTTGGATTCTGTTTGCTAGAATTTTGTTAAGGATTTTTGCATCTATGTTCATCAGTGATATTGGCCTGTAGTTTTCTTTTTTTGTGGCATCTTTGTCTGGTTTTGGAATTAGGGTGATGGTGGCCTCATAGAATGAGTTTGGAAGCTTACCTTCCTCTGCAATTTTCTGGAAGAGTTTGAGTAAGATAGGTGTTAGCTCTTCTCTAAATTTTTGGTAGAATTCAGCTGTGAAGCCATCTGGTCCTGGGCTTTTGTTTGCTGGAAGATTTTTGATTACAGTTTCGATTTCCTTGCTTGTGATGGCTCTGTTAAGATCTTCTATTTCTTCCTGGTTCAGTTTTGGAAAGTTATACTTTTCTAAGAATTTGTCCATTTCATCCAAGTTGTCCATTTTATTGGCATAGAGCTGCTGGTAGTAGTCTCTTATGATCCTTTGTATTTCAGTGTTGTCTGTTGTGATCTCTCCATTTTCATTTCTAATTTTGTTAATTTGGTTCTTCTCTCTTTGTTTCTTAATGAGTCTTGCTAATGGCTTGTCAATTTTGTTTATTTTTTCAAAAAACCAGCTTTTAGCTTTGTTGATTTTTGCCATGGTCTCTTTAGTTTCTTTTGCATTTATTTCTGCCCTGATTTTTAAGATTTCTTTCCTTCTGCTAACCCTGGGGTTCTTCATTTCTTCCTTCTCTAGTTGCTTTAGGTGTAGAGTTAGGTTATTTATTTGACTTTTTTCCTGTTTCCTGAGGTAAGCCTGTAATGCTATGAACCTTCCCCTTAGCACTGCTTTTACAGTGTCCCATAGGTTTTGGGTTGTTGTGTTTTCATTTTCATTCATTTCTATACATATTTTGATTTCTTTTTTGATTTCTTCTATGATTTGTTGGTTATTCAGAAGCGTGTTATTTAGCCTCCATATGTTTGAATTTTTAACAATTTTTTTCCTGTAATTGAGATCTAATCTTACTGCACTGTGGTCAGAAAAGATGACTGGAATGATTTCAATTTTTTTGAATTTTCCAAGACTAGATTTATGGCCCAGGATGTGATCTATTCTGGAGAAGGTTCCGTGTGCACTTGAGAAAAAGGTGAAGTTGATTGTTTTGGGGTGAAATGTCCTATAGATATCAATTAGGTCTAGCTGGTCCATTGTGTCATTTAAGGTTTGTGTTTCCTTGTTAATTTTCTGTTTAGTTGATCTATCCATAGTTGTGAGTGCGGTATTAAAGTCTCCCACTATTATTGTGTTACTATTAATTTCCTCTTTCATACTCGTTAGTGTTTGCCGTACATATTGCGGTGCTCCTATGTTGGGTGCATATATATTTATAATTGTTATATCTTCTTCTTGGATTGATCCTTTGATCATTATATAGTGTCCTTCTTTGTCTCTTTTCACATCCTTTATTTGGAAAGTCTATTTTATCTGATATGAGTATTGCGACTCCTGCTTTCTTTTGGTCTCCGTTTGCGTGAAATATTTTTTTCCGGCCCTTCACTTTTAGTCTGTATGTGTCTCTTGCTTTGAGGTGGGTCTCTTGTAGACAGCATATATAGGGGTCTTGTTTTTGTATCCATTCAGCCAATCTTTGTCTTTTGGTTGGGGCATTCAACCCATTTACATTTAGTGTAATTATTGATAGGTGTGGTCCCGTTGCCATTTACTTTGTTGTTTTGGGTTCACGTTTATACAACCTTTCTGCATTTCCTGTCTAGAGAAGATCCTTTAGCATTTGTTGAAGAGCTGGTTTGGTGGTGCTGAATTCTCTCAGCTTTTGCTTATCTGTAAAGCTTTAGAATTCTCCTTCATATCTGAATGAGATCCTTGCTGGATACAGTAATCTAGGTTGTAGGTTATTCTCTTTCATTACTTTCAGTACGTCCTGCCATTCCCTTCTGGCCTGGAGGGTTTCTATTGATAGATCAGCTGTTATCCTTATGGGGATCCCTTTGTGTGTTATTTGTTGTTTCTCCCTTGTTGCTTTTAGTATTTGTTCTTTGTGTTTGATCTTTGTTAATTTGATTAATATGTGTCTTGGGGTGTTTCGCCTTGGGTTTATCCTGTTTGGGACTCTCTGGGCTTCTTGGACTTGGGTGGCTATTTCCTTCCCCATTTTAGGGAAGTTTTCAGCTATTATCTCCTCGAGTATTTTCTCATGGCCTTTCTTTTTGTCTTCTTCTTCTGGAACTTCCATGATTCGAATGTTGGGGCGTTTCACATTGTCCCAGAGGTCCCTGAGGTTGTCCTCATTTCTTTTGATCCTTTTTTCTTTTTTCCTCTCTGCTTCATTTATTTCCACCATTTTATCTTCTATCTCACTTATCCTATCTTCTGCTTCCGTTAGTCTACTCTTGGTTCCCTCCAAAGTGTTTTTGATCTCATTCATTGCATTATTCATTTTTAATTGACTCTTTTTTATTTCTTCTAGGTCTTTATTAAACATTTCTTGTATCTTTTCAATCTTTGTCTCCAGGCTATTTATCTGTAACTCCATTTTGTTTTCAAGATTTTGGATCATTTTTATTATCATTATTCTAAATTCTTTTTCAGGTAGATTCCCTATCTCCTCCTCTTTTGTTTGACTTGATGGGCATTTTTCATGTTCCTTTACCTGTTGGGTATTTCTTTGCCTTTTCATCTTGTTTAGATTGCTGTGTCTGGAGTGGGCTTTCTGTATTCTGGAGGTCTGTGGTTCCTTTTTATTGTGGAGGATTTACCCCGTGGGTGG
Source organism: Cervus elaphus (assembly GCF_910594005.1). NCBI lineage: Eukaryota > Metazoa > Chordata > Mammalia > Artiodactyla > Cervidae > Cervus > Cervus elaphus. The sequence continues at coordinate 26,715,196 of NC_057819.1, forward strand.
GGTTAGACGATTGGCTTGTCAAGGTTTCCTGGTTAAGGAAGCTTGCGTCAGTGTTCTGGTGCGTGGAACTTGATTTCTTCTCTTTGGAGAGCAATGGAGTGCCCAGTAATGAGTTTTGAGATGGGTCTATGTGTTAGGTGTGACCTTGGGCAGCCTGTATGTTGACGTTCACGGCTATGTTCCTGTGTTGCTGGAGAATTTGCGTGGTATGTCTTGCTCTAAAACTTATTGGCTCTTGGGTGGTGGTTGGTTTCAGTGTAGGTATGGAGGCTTTTGGACAGTCACTTATTACTTAAAGTTCCATGTAGTGAGGAGTTTTCTGGTGTTCTCAGGTTTTGGGCTTAAGTCTCCTGCCTCTGGATTTCAGTTTTATTCTTCCAGTAGTCTCAGGACTTCTCCAACTATACAGCACTGATAAGAAAACTTCTAGGTTAATGGCGAAAAGATTCTCCCCCGTTAGGGACACCCAGAGAGGTTCACAGAGTTACATGAAGAAGAGGAGAGGGAGGAGGGAGATAGAGATGAGCAGGAAGAGAAAAAGGGGGACTCAAGAGGAGAAAGACAGATCTACGCAGCTGTCTGTTCCCAGAGTGTTCTCCGTAGCCCAGTCACCTACAAAGATTCACAGAATTGGATTGGGAAGAGAAGGGGAAAGGAGGAAATAGAGGTGTTCTGAGGTAGAAAACAGAGAGTCAAGATTGGGAGAGAATAATCTTCGGTTTAAAAATAGGGCTTCTCTTTTTTTTTTTTTTGTAAGGTTATAGTGTATTGAAAATGAAAATTAAGGAGTAGTAGAGGAGTAGTAGAGGACTTTAAAAGTAATAAGAGAAAAAGAAAAATAGAAAATAGAAGAGAAAAAGGAAAGACAAAAGAAGAAGAAGAAAAAAAAAGAGAAAAAAAAAAGAAAAAAAGAAAGAAAAAAAATTTTTTTTTCCCCTAATTAAAAAAAATCGTAAAAATCTATGGAAATGAAAGTTAAGGAGTAATGGGGGAGTAATAGGGGATTTTAAAGGAAAATAAAAGAGAAGAAAGAAAAAATAATAAAAAAAAAAAAAAGTAAAAAGTAAAATGATATCTAGGAGTTTCTCTGGAGCTGTTGCGGTCAGTGTGGGTTCGGCTCAGTTTCAGATAGCTCCTCGTTCCAGCTTACACTTCTCGATATCTACAGGCCCCTTCCGGTGTAGTCGGTGTTTTCTAGAGGGATTTTAATCTGTTGCAGCAGTCCCTTCTGAGGCGGTTCCCTTTGTTTATTTGGCTTCTGTTTGCCGGTCTCTTCAGAGCCTCATTTCCGCCCTGACACAGGCGGGCGGAGGTGGACTCTTATTCAGGTAGCTAGTTCCGTCGCTCTGTGGGGCAGGGAGGGGCTTGCGCTGCAGGGAGGGGCTTGCGCCGCGGGGACGGGCTGGCGCTGCCGGGAGGGGCTGACGCTGCTTTCTCCGTCTGCGCTGCTCAGGCTCCCGGCTGCTCTATATGGAGTGCGGCCCGCGCTGCGCGAGGTTCCAGCCCTCGGGTGTTCCACAAAAGCGCAGAACGAAAAGCTGTGCCTTCTCTCTGTGCCTTCCCCGTCAGAGCAGTCCAGGCAGCCAGGGGCTTGGTGGGTGCACTCTACCCAGGTGTGGCGCGCCCACTCCCTTCCGCGGACCCAGTCTCAGTTTCCACTGGCGCCAGTCAGATGCGTGTGCCTTCTGCCCTCCGCGTCCCCAGCCCCAGTCCCCGCCCGCGCCAGTCGGGTGCCTGCGCCCTGTGTCTCTCCGCGACCTTCCCCTCCCCCCTGCCTCCTGCCTCCGGCTGGGCTGGGCCGGTCCGCAGCCTGCGAGCTCTTCTCTGGACTTTCTCGGTCTCTTTGTTCTGCGAACGGCCGGCAGTGTGCTCGGGCCGTTCAATTTACTCTCTCTCCTTTGGTCTCCCACAGTTCAAGTTGGCAACTCACAGAAGCTCCCTCCGATTGCCCTCAGGGCACTCAGGCCCGGACCCTACTCCAAGCAAGGCCGCCTAAGAGCTCCCGGGACGGATCTCCGTCCTTAGCTCTTTTGTCTCACTTTTAATCTTTTATATTTTGTCCTACCTCCTTTCGAAGACAATGGGCTGCTTTTCTAGGCACCTGATGACCTCAGCTAGCGATCAGAAGTTGTTTTGCGAAGTTTGCTCTGCGTTCAGTTATTCTTTTGATGAATTTGTAGGAGAGAAAGTGGTCTCCCCGTCCTACTCCTCCGCCATCTTGGCTCCTCCATTTGTTGCTTTTTATCTTCTGTTTCTCATCTGAATCTCTTTCTTTCCATTTGTTTAAAGAGTGCTCATATTTCTTTTTGGAGCATAGTTATGACAGTTGTTTTAAGGGTTTGTCTGATACTTCCAACAACTGTGTCACCTGGGGTTGGTATCTCTTAACTGTAATTTCCACTTGCAACATACTGAGATGATTCTGGTTTCTTGATGGCATAATATTTCAGGCTGTATCCTGAATAGTAAATATTACATTGTGTGACTCTGGATGTTGTTTAAATTCTTTGGGGAAGGTTTGTTTTACTGGAAAGTTGACCTGCGTAGGTAGATTCAGCATCCCCTGCCTTCATTGCATGGGCTGTGGTTCAGTTCCGTTCCAAAGCCTCTGAAGTGCTAAGTGTATCTGTCCCATGTGTTCTCTATCCATCAGTCAGCCTGAGACCTGGTACGGGAGTACCCTGGGGGCAGCACGCTGATGAGTGTAAAAGTACATGTGGTTGGGTCAGGTGAACCCAGCACTAGTTCAGAAATGCCCATAGAGCTCCCCTTCTTTGTCTCCCACTTCTCTTGCTCTCTCCCTGACATATTATGACTCTCAGGATCCCCCTCTTTTGTTTCTCCCTCCCCACCAACAGTGTTCTGGCTAAGGTAACTGGTGCTTTTGTTTCCCTGTTCTGTCTGTAAAGTGAAAACCATTTTGGGACCAGGGGGGCAGGCAGTGTGCTAAGGGCAAAAGTGCAACCCAGAGACACTAATTACATGTCTGTGTGTGACACCAAAGCCACCAGGAATCCTTAAGGACCAACGAGGGAGATGACTTCAGGACAGCATCAGTGGACATTCTCAGAATAAGATGCTTGTGCAGATCTGCATGATTTATGTGCACTGGTCTCTGCAGTGTATTGAGTGATGGAGTAGGTCATGAAATGTCATTTACAACACAGACCCATTTAGGCACAAATGAGTTTAAATATATATCATGTGCATTATATGTGTGCTTTATTTTAGACAAAATTCTAGAAATGGAAAAGATACAGCATTAATGCTGAAGGTGATTTGCCTGATGATAAAATGTGGATGATTGCACTCTCTTTTCTTTGAGTCCCTGGGTTTTCTGATCTCCTCTCCCTGCCATCAACATGCATCACTCACACAGCTAAACAGATGGGAAGCTTTTAAAACTTGGCTTTGTTTGCTGGCATATTCCTCCCTGGGTGCGTGTCTGGGTGAGAAGGGCCCCTGAATCTTCCCATCTGTGTGAAATGCACGTACATTATCTCTCACTAGCAGAGCAGAGATCACAAAAATCCAGTCTAACAGAAGTTAGACGAGACACAGATGTCCAAGCACAAGGAGAATCTCAGAATGTGTCGAGTCTTGTCTGCACACCAGCTTTAATGTCTCATGTTTTCATCCATGACTAAAATGATCTAAGAGTGAACAATCCCCAGCTAATTTATACTTGCCTTCAGAATACATTAATTCCTTTTTAATTAATGATTTTATCCCAGGAGAATTAATGTTTTGACAATGTCTGCCTTGGGCAATTATTGTAGCAGCTGGTTCTCACTGACTGAGGGAGGGGGTGGGGAAGAGCAGAGGGGTGTGCTGGGGGCTCAAGGAGAAGGCAGGAGGGTGTACAGATCCAAAGACCCTTCCTTCCCCTCCCTCCATCTACAGAGCAGCCCACATGCCTCGTCCACCTAGGTTGTCCCTGAGCCACAGGTGATAGGACAGGGCTCAGCAAGTGACACCTTCATGGGGTTAAAAGAGAAATCTAGTCAGAGCTCATGAAATCTAATTTAATGATTTATTCTCGTCATTGGAAGGGAAACTCCAGGTTTAGGCAGGGCTTGGAGGAAATTCTTCTTCATGATAAATTAAATAGACCACTTGTATTTCTCCATTATTCACATGGCTGCATGGAAACCTTTCCTCTCAGCATCTGTGCTTCAGTTAACAAGGACACTTTCAGGAGGTGTCAGGTCTGCCCCTCACTTCCCCTCCTCCCCACCCCCAGCTCAGGATGGCTGACACCAGAGTGAGTGGTTCTGCATTCCGCGATTTTGTGAGATCATGGCCATTTCTGTGTTGGGTCCCCTTCACCCCCTCCACGGCCTCTCATTGATAGTATAATGGAATTTAAAGCAAACACTGGGATCTTCCTGCCAAAGCACAATGAAAAGACATATGCAACCAGAAACGTATGACCATCATATTGTGACTGGGTGACAGCTGTTAATATGCGTGAGATTTTACATAAAGGATGTAATTATATTTTCATTGTGTTAAATAAAAGAAGAAAAGTGATACCAGCTCATGATCATTTGCTTTAATCACATGAATTGTTATTTCCTTCTGAAATTGTTAGGGAACATCAGGCTGGGAAGCTGCTGGTGTCACAACCCCCGTGTATGAGGCAGAAAATCCACCCTGGAGTGGGTGGGTGAGAAGCGTGCTCACTCGCTTTGGAGCAAGGCTGATGGACATCCCTCAAGGTCTCAGTCCTCACCCTCCGCCAGCCTCTTCCAGCGCTCAAACCCCATACTGTGTGTGGAGTGCTGGCCTGCTATTGTTCGTTAATCCAGCACCAACTTCCAAAAGTGTATTCAACAGAAAAAGCTGAAATCTCACAGAAGAGAGAATTTCAGAGTCGAGGGGTCTGGCCTTGATCCAGCTGTGGACAAGGAAGGGAAGGTGTGGACATGTCCCCAGCTAGAGTCAGTTGTTCAGTCGCTCAATTGTGCTGACTCTTTGTGATCTCATGGACTGCAGCACACCATACTTCCCTGTCCTTCACCATCTCCTGGAGTTAGCTCAGACTCATGTCCATTGAGTTGATAATGCCATCAAACTGTCTCATTCCCTGTCGCCCCCTTCTCCTCTTGCCCTCAATCTTTCCCAGCATCAGGGTCTTTTCCAGTTAGTCCGTTTTTGCATCAGGTGGCCAAAGTTTTGAAACTTCAGCTTCAGCATCAGTCCTTCCCATGAATATTCAGGGTTAATTTCCTTTAGGATTGATTGGTTTGATCTCCTTGCAGTTCCTGGGACTCTCAAAAGTCTTCAACAACACAATGCAAGAGCATCAGTTCTTTGGCTCTCAGCCTCCTTTATGGTCCAACTGTCACATCTATACATGACTACTGGAAAACCAAAGCTTTGACTATACAGACCTTTGTTGGCAAAGTGATGTCTTTGCTTTTTAATATGCTATCCAGGTTTGTCATAGCTTTCCTTCCAAGGAGCAAGCATCTTTCAATTTCATGGCTGCAATCACATCTGCAGTGATTTTGGAGCCCAAGAAAATAAAGTCTATCACTGTTTCCATTTTCTTCCCCTTCTATTTGCCATGAAGTGATGGGACCGGATGCTAGAGTTAGGACTTGGGGTAAATCAGGAGCCAGTGGGAGGGAGCGATTCCTGACTTGGGGTCTGAACCCTGGACCCGCTGGACAGACAGGGTGACAAGATCCCAGGTCCACTCAGGAATCTCCACCAGGGGCATGAGGGAGCCAGAAGCAAGTGATGGTCAATGGGGGCACCTCCTGAGAAGAACCCCTCTGGAAAACCCAGCCCCCACCATGTTCCTCCAAGCACACAGGGGGTTTGCAGGCAGCATCTAAGTGTAATTAAAAGTCATTAGAGAAGATTACATGGAATTTTAACTAGATAATTCAAGCAATTATACTAAATGGGGGTTGTTTGTCCTAATATTACCAAGGGGAAGAACACATGTCATTAACTCTCTTAGAATCTCTCCTCCCCAGGACCAAGCAGAACACCAGCAATTGGGGATAAACTTTACCATGTGAAATCCTCATCTCCTCCCGTAGGATGGTCTCTTGATCCCCAGATAGACCCCTGCTCACACCTCAGACCGACAAAGTTCATGATCCCCTACAAATGGCTTCTACAGAGTGGATAAAATGTCATATTTTAATGACTTAATTACCTATCTTGACTATAGAATTAGTAAAAACCCCATAATTATACACTTAGAATCTGAAATCATTTATTACAGAGGCCCCATTTTGCCATTTGAACCATAATTTGTAATGGCGAACCTTGTAAAAATCCTGTGCAACATGTGGAAAAGGCAATTTTAAAGGATGGAGACAGATGCCCTCAGGAAGCTGGGTACCAACAATTTCTTCAGTCATCAAAAAGAAGTTTGGAGCCCTGGTGAGAGCTTCAAGTTATAAAAGTCAGCAAATTAAATAAATAGAAAGTAGTTTTGAAATGCACTCCACACACAGCTAATTTGTTACTGTTTCAATATCACTCACTCTCTAAGAGATTGTAAAACCCTCAAGGGTTCTTCAAAGACAAGGGTTGGGATTTTTTCTAAATATTTAGAAACAGCTGTGAGCATGAATGTGCATGTGTGTGAGTTTGTGTGTGTGTGTGTGTGTGTGTGCGTGTAACTCTTTTGCTTAAAGGTACTTTACATGAGTGAAATTAAAAGATGCTTGGTCCTTGGAAGGAAAGCTATAACAAACCTAGACAGCATATTAAAAACCAGAGACATCACTTTGCCCACAAAGGTCCCCAGAGTCAAAGCTATGGTTTTTCGAGTGGCCTTGTATGGACGTGAGAGTTAGACTATAAAGAAAGCTGAGTGCTGAAGAATTGATGTTTTTGAACTGTGGCATTGAAGAAGACTCTTGAGAGTCCCTTGGACTGTGAGGAGATTCAATCAGTCCATTCTAAAGGAAATCAGTCCTGAATATTCCTTGGAAGGACTGATGCTGAAGCTGAAACTCCAATACTTTGACCCCCTGATGCAAAGAGATGACTCATTGGAAAATACCCTGATGCTGGGGAAGATTGAGGGCAGGAAGAGAAGCGGGGGACAGAAGATGAGATGGTTGGATGGCATCATCGACTCAGTGGACATGAGTCTGAGCAAACTCCAGTAGATGGTGAAGAACAGGGAAGCCTGGAGTGCTATAGTTGATAGGGTCACAGAGTTGGACATGACTTAATGACTGAGCAATAATAACAGTATGAATGTCATGTACATGACTACATCATTTAATAGTCAGCTCTTGGGAGATAGGATGTGTGTTTTGAAATACCTCTCCAGAAGGAAGCTTTGCTTCAGAAGCAGATTTGAAATCCTTATGGTGCAGCTCCATGAGTTGCGGTGCTGGGGAATCAGAAGTGACAAATATTTAAAGAATGAAAAGGTGGGACATCCCTGGCAGTTCAATGGTTAAGACTCTACACTTTTGTTGCTGGAGGCACTGGCTCAATTCCTACAGGGGGAACTAAGATCCTGTATGCTGCACAGTGTGGCCAAATAAAATAAAAAGTCTTGGTGACACTTATAAACCAAATTTGTTTAAAAAAGAATGAAAAGGTAAATCCCTCTTGTTGAGAAGAGTCTGGAGAGAGGAGGAGGCTGCAGGGTGGGGATGGGGTAGGACCCCGCCTGGGGGATCTGCTGCCTCTGAGTCAGGGTCTCGCAAACCTTGCTGCCCTGATCTCACCTTGTTTTGGGAGGGTCTCTCTCTTGTCAGCTCCGACAGGCTGGGCAGTGCCTACTCAGCCCTGCTGCTGACTCCTCCCCACCCAGACGGTCAATACCTCCCCCACCCCAGACATCTCTAGGTGGAGAAAGGACCTGACTCACAGCAGCTGGGGCTCTTCTGTCGGGCTGCCAGCTGCCACGGGGGTGTCACCATGCTCTCACTGCTGACATACATTGCCCAATCTCTGCTTCCAAGAAAGACAAGGACCTCTTGTCCTTGGTGATGGAGATGCCTGCTCCATCCTGTTTTAGAAAAGGTCTGTTCTCGTCCCCCAAAGCTGGCTTTCCAGTGAAGTCGTACTCAGACGCGGATGGTCACTGTGAAGCAGAGAGAAGATCCTCACTGCATCACCTGAGTGCCTGGATCCAGCCACGCCTGAAGGCAATACCTGGTACTTTCTGTGAAGTGAGCCAATAGACTCCCCCTACCTTTTTAAAGCTAATTAGAAATTGATTCTGTCCCTGACAGAGTTTTAATTGGTAACCTATTTCTGTCCCTCCAACCCCAACTTCACTCTTCTGAGCCTGAGAAATACTGGGACAGAGCAATAAGTGGGCTGTAGAAAGGCGGTCTCTGAGCACTGAGGTCATCAAAGCTCCTTCCCACCACATCAAGGGACTGATAGCTTTGGGAACACCATTTCCACCAAAGGCTTCGTAGCATCCTTCTTGCCACTGCGTCCACAACCTGGAGACCCTCCCCCAGGACTTCTGCTCCACTCCAAGGAGCCCCTAGGCTGCCGCCTCACACATCTCCCAGGCCTGTCCTGCCTGCATCCTTTTCCCATGTCCTCCCTGGTCCCTGTCTATCTGCTGTCTGTGTTCAGCCCAACTCCCCATCTCTCTGATACTGGAACCACCCTCCTCCCCAGCTGCACTTGGTCCCTTGAAGGCAGGCGCTCCCTTATACATTCTTGGTTTCTTGGCTCCTAGCAGAGCCCTGGGGACCCTGATAAAAGCTCATCAGCAATAACCACTCACCCACCACCATAAATGCACAAGTAACTGCAGAGTTATTGACAGTTTGGGAGCAAGAGAGGGCTTGGGAATTCCTGTTCTCATCCTTGTGGTGTGGAATGCATCGCTACAGGGTTCTAATTAGGCTTATACTGCAAGCAAAGTCACACTTCAAAACATAATAATAATAATTCTACTACAGGAGGAAAGAGACAGTTTTTCATGTAAAGTTTCCACCCTGTGCTTTCCTGGAAGGATTCCAAAGGCTTTGAGAGCTTGTTGTCCTAACTGGAGGCGTCCCAGAAAGGAGAGCTGGAGGACAGGGAAGGTTTCCTGTATGTCATTCCTGACACTCTGGTCTCCGAGCATCCCACCCTGGTTTCAGGGAAGGAGGGTGGGAGGGTACCTGGTTAGAGGTGTGGGGGGGGCGGGCCCTGGGGGCTACGGGGCTGCAGTGACCTGGTTGGGGCCGCATCAGCTAGGGGAGGGACCTACAGACCTTCCTGCTGCCCATGCTGAGACACCACACAGAAGGACACCCTGAGGGCAGTGCCACCACCTGCCCCTCCCTGCCCAGAAGATGAAAGGCAAATTCTAGAACCTTCTAGAATGTTCTCACCCCGGTGTCTTCAGTCATAACAGCCAGCCACACACAGGGCTACACCAGAAGAAAATCACCAGAGGCAGCAGCACCAAGGCTCTGTCTGTTCATTTATTCTTTTGAATTGTTTAGCTGCACACCAGATTTGTTTTTCAGGGGGCTGGAATAGAGCTGACAATACGATAGTTGATTGCATGACCATTAACAGCCAATCCTTTATTCCTACTCTGGTTTTTCACCAGGATTTATTTTTACATCTAGCATAAAGTACCTGGCTTAATTTTTTTTTTTTTTGCAGGATTCTGAGGCTTTACTTAATAGATTATTGCAACTGACCTCTAGCCCCCATATCTGTTGAAAAAAGTACACACTCCAAGCCCAAGAAAGCAGTGTTTCTTTACCCGAATTTTTATTTTTCATTTTTCTAAAAGTTAACAAGCTTTAAGGGGCCTTTGACCTAAACTATTTATCTTTTATGACAAATAGTTTGGGAACATAGTATCTGAACTTTAAAGGTTACAGGAGGAAAGCCAAGGCTCACTTTTCACCTTCACTCAGTGGCTGTGTTCCTAGGGCAGGAGCTGAATGTCTCAGCGTCCTGTCTGTGAACAAGGCAGGGATAAACCTGCCTCACTGGGGTCCTGCAGGTCGAGTGAGTCTTGTATGGAAAGCACTCAGAAGGTACCAGCCCACGAAAGCCCCAGCACATGGGCATCCCCCGAGGAGCTGCCAGGCCAGGTGAGAGCATCACTGGTTCCCGGGGCTGAGGTGAGATGCACCTGCCAGGGCTGAGGCTGCAATGGTTTGAAGTGGAGCTCGTTCTCTGCTGGCCCTTCTAGGGCTGAATGACCGCATTCTCACCAAAACCACATTTAATTCATAAGAATTCAAATGTATGCATTTTTCCAGAAAAAAAAAGAGAGATAATTCAAAATGAGCTGTAAAATTAAATTTACACATGTACTATTTATGATACGCTGTTCATTTCACTTTGACTTTTGCATTCTGAATGCATTTGCATCTATTCAGTTCGCACTTTGCAAAACCGTGGGAACTGGGTTTCATGGATGATTCCAGAGATTTGTAAAGGCGGTTTAGCCCCAGCACCCTCTGTGCCAGGACGCAGCCTACATGGTGTACGAATCCACCATGTAAGGAAGGAGACATTTGTGTCTCCATAGGAGGGTAAAGATACACACAAGACTCCCAAGCAGCTCTCCCTCTCTCACCCTGGGGGGCAGCATCCCCACCGGCTCCTGATTCCCCAACGCGTGCTTGCATCTTAGTTTCTTCCCAAATGCACGTGTCTGAACTCACATGACTTGATGTGGGTGTGTGATGGTCTCATGCTACACAGTGAGGCCTCTGCAGTTGTCCAGGTGGAGGAGGGCGGCTGCCCGGACCAGGTGGCAGAGGGGAACCTAGGGAGAGTGGACGAGGCTGGGGTGGCTCAGACCTCCTAACGGGATGGGGAGGTGGAGAAGGGTGAGGGGGCGACCCCTCCAGGCCCATCACTCTGCCCCCACTGTCCAGGACTGAAGGAGCATAACCCATGGATAACTCCTTCCATCCTCTGTCCTCTGTGGACCACACACTTCCTGCCACCAGCTCCATGGCCCCCACTTCCCCAGCAGTCCCCAGGCTCTTCAGCAAGAGAAGTGTCCGCTTTCACACTCGCCAGGATGGAGTCCCCCTCAAACTGCTGGCCCCAAGTGCTGTGCGGGGTTCCTTACAGTGTGATTCACTCTGCAGTGTTGCTCTGGTTTGGCCCCTAGTTGCTTCCTGGCCCCCTGAGCTGGCCCAGCCCCTCTGTCTATTTCTTTCTCGCTCACAGGCACCTCAGTGTGTAGCCAGGGCTGGCTCCCTGCAGGAACCTCTCAGAGTAACACAAGGGCTGTGTGGATGGTCCAGCCAGACCCAGATCCTCTCCCAGCTCTAAGATCCCACTGACCCACTACCCAGTCCCCCAACAAGTATTTAATGAGCACCTACTGTGTGCAAGGCAGCAGGGAAAGGTGGTCCCTGAGCACAAGGACCTGAGTCTAGAGGAGAGAGTATTGACCAGAGGACAGCTTGTCAGCTGTGCTGGGTATGATGGAGGGGACAGCCCAGAAAACGTGACCCCAGGGACACAGGGCAGGGAGCACTTCCTTGGGGAGGGAAGCCGGAGCTGAGCAGGGGAGAGGTGAGGAGGGCTGACCAGAGCAGTAGGGCAGCCTTGAAAGCAGAGGGGCAGGAGGTCACAGCCCAAACGGGGAGAGACAGGGTGACCTGGGGACAGACAAGGTCCAGGGAGGCCAGACCACAGCCTGTGCTGGAGAGGGTGCAGAGGTATAGCCCAGAGTGGGGGGTGTACTCTGGGGGGGCAGTCCCCAGGGCCCTGTCACCTTAGTGTGGAGGTCTCCTGCTGACACAGCCCACAACCCCCCACCCATCCTGCCCTCCTTTGTAAAGAGGGCTGGGGTCTATGAACACGCTCCCCTGAGCAGCACCCTGCCACCTCCTGACCACAGATGCTCTGGTGGGAACCTCTGAGCTGGGAGGGGCCTCTGAAAGAGGAGGTGTCCTTCCAGTTCCCCCACATGCCTACAGAGCCACCTCTTTGGAAGTCCAAACCCTGGCTGGTACCCCCTCTCCCATGGTCCTATGGTTCCCCAAGGGGTCCTTCCAAGGTGGGAGAACAGTGTGCTCCTGGGACCCAGCTCCTCACTCTTTCCCTGCCCTAGGAGGTGTGCAGAGCTGGTCCTGTAGCAGCTCTCATCTGCCATCACCCATAGTCTGCTCCTCCAGCCTTAGTCACCCTCTCTGTCCTCCCAGCTCTGCACCTCAGGTGTGACCCAGTCCCCACTTTTCTGTCTAGATCCTGCCTTTAGTGCATTTAAGGTTCAGTGAGCTGGGAAACCACTGAAGGGATTAAGTGAGGAGATGACTTGATTTAATTCAGTCTTTAAAAGATGACTCCAGCCACTGAGCAGAGACTGGGGTGGGGGGTATGGCAGTTAGGAGGTTGCAGGTGACCTGATGAAGGTGCCATGCCTTGGGAGGGTAGCAGGGCAGATGGATGAAGTGGACACATTCCACAGAGGTTAGGATATGACACCCAGAGCCCTGGGAGATGAATCACGACAGGCTGGTTGTACAGAAGGAGAGCCTGAGGTTCAGAGGCACCGTCCCTCCCTCAGCATCGCCCACCGCAGAAATGCAGAGATGGAAGCAGCCTCCAGTCCACACCTGGTGCCCCGCACACCTTCTCTCAAGGACACCTCAACAGATGGTGACTCATCATTCTGACGCTAAACTCTTACTATTTGAGGCAAAATTGAAACAAAATGAGAAATGCAGAAAAAAAAATTGCTGACACCACTGGCCTGGCGTCAACCACCATCCATCATTTTTAGTTTTCACAGAATTGTCTCTGTATACAGAATGCTGATGCTCGGATGTTGAGGAAAGTTTCCCTGCAGGAAGGCCTGAGCAGGGGTGGGGGCGTTGGGGAGGGAATTCTGGGGACCCCCATCCCTGCAGGTGTCTCCCCAGGACGGTGGACAGGAGAACCTTGCTCTTGCTGGGGTTCCATACTTGTGGGCGGGAGACAGGACAGCCGGGGAAGTGGAAAGGGAGCAAACGCCCAGGGTCCCAGAGCTGCACACCGCCCACCTCCGCAGGGTCTAGGTTTGCACCAGGGAGGGGGCTTGGTCCTCCACTCAGACCTGTGCTGACTGGGGGCTGTGGGAGCTCTGGACTGCACCCCACCGAAGAAAGGCCAGCACACCCACTGCCAGACCATTTTCACTCATGGCAGGTGTGCTCTGGGCACAGTGGGGAAGACCCAGGTGGAAAGATGGGGGCGGGGCCAGCATGGGGTGGGGCCAAGGTTGGGGGCGGGGCCAGGTCAGAGGGGCGGGGCCAGGTCAGAAGTCCGGAAAGGTGGGACGCGCAGTCTCCTTTGGCAGAAGGAAGTGGCAACTCACTCCAGTATTCTTGCCTAGAGAATCCCATGGACGGAGGAGCCTGGTTGGCTGCAGTCCACAGGGTCGCAAAGAGTTGGACACAACTGAGCAACTTCACTTTCACTTTCTTTCCACTCTTCTTTTGTGCTGATTCGGGATAGACAGAATGATGTCCACCTCCAAGGGCCTCCGTGGGTCTCACAGCCCCTCTTTCACTGCTTCCATCTTCACTGTCTTTCTTGGACCACAAAACAAACGGGGTGAACTAATCACACTGCACAGATTCCGTGTCATTTGTCTGCATGTGGGTTCCATCTGGTTTTATTATTTCTTTATTCCCCTTTAGTCCATTCCTCTCCTGCCCTTAGGAAATCATAAAACTGTGTTTACTAGTAAATGTTTTATTTTTATGAAATTTTAATCTTATTTATTTGAGTGTGTTTATTGAGACTCTTTCCCAAGATTTCATTTTTAGGAAAATCTTGAGTTGTGTTTAATGACTATTTTTTTAATTGAATGTGGTCTTGTAAAATGTCCACTGCTGTTTTGTGGGCATATATTTAAACATACACCGATGGCATTCTGTTATATGTTTCCTTCTGTTTATGACACTCTTTATTTTTACAAATAATTGTGTTTTGAACAGATGTTGATGTTGCTAAGTGCACGGTGACTCCATTGTTTTTCACAACTGCATGGTGCTCAGGGGCCACGTTTCCCAACCGCCCCCCCCCCACGTTCCCAGGAAGCCTCCAACTCCTGGTGCCACACACATGCTCAGAGAACATCCCCTTACGTGTCCCTTGTCACATGTGGACCCGTGTCAGCATCTTCCCAGGCAAGTGCTTGGGGGTGCAGGCGGGGAGACACTGGTCATAGAGTTCTCCTGTATTCAGTCTGACTAAACAGTACCAGCTTTCTTTCCGGGGTGGATGTTCCATCTACTCTCCCGCCTGCTGGGCACGGGTGTCCCTGTGTCTCCATCTCCCTGGCAACACTGGCAGTTGCCAGCTTCCTAATCGCTGCCAGACTATTAGGTATAAACAGATATCACATTGCAGGGTTCATTTGCATGTCCCTCATGTCCAACAATTTGGAGTATCTTGGCATATGCTTGTTAGTATTTTGAAGTTTCAATCGCTGATGATTATCTAATATTTTCATGTCCATTTATGGGAATTCTCTTTCCCTCACTGATTTACAAAATGATGGTGTGTATTCTAGATGTTGACTGCCAGTCTCAAACATTACAAACATACTCTCACACCTGTCAGTGGTTCATTAATTTTGTCCATGATTTCCTTCATGAACAGACATCTTTATGTGAATGTAATAAAATTAATCATTTTAATGGTCTGCCTCATGCTTTTAAAATTTGATTAAAATATAATTCCCAGTCACATGTTCACTAACATCCTATATATTCTGCTATCTGATTTCCTTTCTTATTTTATTTCCTTTCCTATTTAGGTTTGCGATCCACCTAGATCCCACTTTTGCTGGTGGTATTGGGCAAGGATCCAGTCTTACTCCTCCATTTACTCCTCTGTTTACTTCCACCACCAGCTGAACACAAACCATCCTCTGGACCTCTTTGTGGGGCCAATTTCATCATTTCTTTACAGCGGTCCTGTGAACATGTCACTCGGTTTGTTGGTTCTGCTGCAATATTCTAGCATTTGTTGATTGTGCCCTCTTAGGGGGAAGCCAACCAGAACCACACAGAACAATGAAAACATCACCATCGAGGACACAGACTCACAGCAGGCACCCAGCTGCACACTGCTGGAGGGCACGCCATGAGGTCCAAGAGGCCAGGCTGACCTGGGTCCCAGGAGCAGATGCTCTGGTGAGGACTTCAGGATGAGCGCTGTGGTCAGAGGCTCTCTCCAGGGAGCTGATGAAGGACCCGGAGCCAGGCCAGGAGGAGATGGAGCCAAGCAAAGTGTGGTGTCCACGTGGCCCTCGGTCTGTAGCCTCAGTGTATTGATACCGGAGCATAGCATGTCACCATGTCTCAGAATTGTCCTGAAGGGGGTCTCGGGAGCTGAGTCAGACCTCACATCTGTCAACTGTCATTTGTTAAGGGCAGAATCGTGATGCTCAGCATATTACAACTGCCTCTGTGGGGTGATGTGGGAGAACATTAGAGCATTTGTCAGTTTCCTGTGGCACAGATTATTTTTCCCCATGACTCGTGTTTTTAAGCTGCCACCCGGCTCATAGAATCCCTGAAAATTTAAGATGCAAGAGTCAGCTCTCACAAGCTGGCATCTGCTGGCCCCAGGCCGTTCTGCCCCCTGTGCTGTGGGCATTTCTGGCTGAGCAGGCCAAGGCTGGTCCGGGTCCCAGGAGCAGTGCAGGGGCAGCTGGAACAGGGGGAGAACGCAGAGCGGAGAGGGTGCTGGGGGTGGAGGGGCCCCAGGGGACCAAGTGGAGCCCCAGTTCCCCCTGGCTGTGTGCCTTTAGGCTTCTCAGGGTGCTGGGCTGCTCACCCCAGGTGCTTGTTTTTTCATTTGTATTTTGTTGGGGTGACACTGATTTGCATGCATGCATGCTCAGTGACTCAGTCGAGTCCGACTCTTTGTGACCCCATGGATTGTAGCCCTCCAGGCTCCTCTGTCCATGGGATTCTCCAGGCAAGAATACTGGAGTGGGTTGCCATTGCCTTCTCCAAAGGATCTTCCTGACCCAGGGATTGAACCAGATCTCCTGAATTGCAGATGGATCCTTTACTGCTGAGCCACCAGAAAAAAAGTCATATAAGTTTCAAGTGTACAACTTTATTTTTCTACTTGTGTATACCCTACAGCATGCTCACCCCTAAAATTTTAGTTTCCATGTTAAACATACACTTGATCACTTCCATCCTCCCCACTCCCACCCTTTCCCTTCTGGGAACCACTATCCTATTCTCTGTATCTATGTGTTTGTTTTGGTTTGGTTTGGCTTGTTCATTTATTTTGTTTTGATTGTTTGTTTTTTAAATTCCACATATGAGTGAAACCATGGGGAATTTGTCTTTCTCCATCTGACTTATCTCACTTAGCATAATACCCTCAAGTTCCATCCATGTTATCACAAATGGCAAGGTTTCATCTTTTTCATGGCTGAGTAGTATTCCATTGTGTGTATATGTGTATGTATGTATGTATATATATATATATATATATATATACACACACACACACACCCCCCACATTGT
Source organism: Cervus elaphus (assembly GCF_910594005.1). Lineage (NCBI taxonomy): Eukaryota > Metazoa > Chordata > Mammalia > Artiodactyla > Cervidae > Cervus > Cervus elaphus. The sequence continues at coordinate 26,731,665 of NC_057819.1, forward strand.
TCTTAAGCAGTCTTTCTGGATGTATCTCCTCACACAAGGGAAACCAGGGGAACAAAAGCAAAATTTAGAACAATGAGACTACATTAAACTAAAAAGGAAACCATCAACAACAGCAACAAAAAAAAGCAACCTGCCATGTGAGAGAAAATATTTGCAAATCATATATCCTATAAGGGGTTAATATCCAAAATATATAAAGAGCTCACCTAACTCAACAACAACAAAACATCCCAATGAAAAAAAAATGGGCAGAGATCTGAGTGACATTTTTCACACCAGCTTCTGAGAGCAGTCTGTTAACTGTTTGGGGGGTTTGTGAGCCAGCTCTTAAACTGCTGACAAGTTGAAATCAGCTGTGTTGAGAGTATTTGACACCGTGGAACACAGCAAGCTCCAAGAGACAGTTTGTTTTACAGGAGAGCTGGTGGCTGTGTTCCTCCCAGCACATCACTCCGCCCTTCTTCCTGAACCTCAGTGTCCTTTTCTGTAAATGAAGAGCATTGGCCCCTGCCCTGGGGAACTGAGGGGGTGAATGGGAGTATAGTATACAATAAAACTCCCAGCTGAGTGCCTGAATGCTGCTTGTGTGCGCTGAGGTGACTGCCCCAACCCATCACGGCAGGGGAATGTACCAGCCGTAGCCCCTGTCGGGAGAGAGGTGAAGAGTCAGCCAGTCCATACTTACAGGTGTGAGCTGGGGTTAAACCTGGACCTCTCTGGATCAAAAGAAGCCTCATAAACTCCCCATCTCAGCTGCTGAGACCCAGACGTGAGACGGGCAGGTGCCCCTGCAGCGCCCGCACCCGCGTACAGAGGAGGGGAAGGGGAAGGCGGCTCACACCCTGTCCAAAGGTCCGCTGCCACTCAGCACCACCCACGGCAGCCGGCTTGGCAGGCAAGGATGGGAGAGAAATGGGTGACCCAGCTGAGCCTCCACCTTCCAGGGATCCAGCCATACTGCAGCCCTAAGCCCACCCAGTACCCCTACCCCACCTCTTCTCCCCACAGCCCACAGGGCCCTGCACACTTGCCAACCAGAGACCCTGGGCTGGGAGGAGACCCCTGGCTAGAGGAGCTCCAGATCTCATTGGAGAGACCTTTTCTTTGAAGGGGAAGCCCACACACACACACAGAGGTCAGGGCCCAAAGTACATGTCTAAAGGCAGCTGGCACTCAGGGGGACTTCAGAGGGACACACCCAGGTCATTCCAGGTAGAATTGTCACATTTAGTAAACAAAATCCAGGATGCCAGTTAAATTTCAGTTTCAGATAAATAACAAGTAATTTTACTCTCAATGTGCCCCGTGCTGTGTGGCCTAAACACAGTGGGGGGTGTACTAGAAGGAGGATGGCCCATGGACAGGGCACCCTTGTGATACTCCCCTCAGCCCCTGAATGCAACCCATCTGGGTGTGGCAGAGAAATGCTGTTTTCAGTGTGGATGGACAGTTCTTGGGTGCGTGTCTGTGCAGATGAGAAGCCAGCAGAGGGGAGGCAGGTGGAGGTGAGGAAGCACAGGTCTCTGCAGGGCAGGAGGGAGGGGGCGGGAGGGCTGAGCAGTTGGTCCACAGTCACCCGTGGGAACCTGTCACCTCATCAGACACACGATGAGCTTTGGGCATTAGATGGAGCTACAGCCAAGCTTCCTGTGCTGTGCAAAGTCACTTCACTCTTGTCTGACTCTTCACAACCCTATGGACTATAGCCCATTCAGCCTCCTCTGCCCATGGGATTCTCCAGGTAAGAATACTGGAGTGAGTTCCCATTTCCTTCTCCAGGGGCTTTTCCTGACCCAGGGATCGAACCCCCGTCTCTTATGTCTCCTGTATTGGCAGGTGGGTTCTTTACCACTAGTGCCACCTGGGAAGCCCTGCCAAGCTTCCTAAATTTCCCTAAATTGAGTTTTGCTGGCTCCCTTTTCTAGAGGATTAGTGAAGAAAACATTGTGTTTTTCAGAATATCTCAAGTCTCCCTTCCTGTAGCTGAGATAAAGAGTGAAGGAAGGAAGGAGCCACGGGCTGCAGATTTGACAAGTTTAATGAAAGTCTCAAGTTCAGAGTGATCCATCACCCAAGATCTCAGCTGCCCAAACTTCAGGGAGAAACAGCCCTTGGCCCTGTGGATCAAAACCATCATTCAGATGAAAAGGAATCTACACTTGACAGCATTCACTCACTTGATAGACTCCTTTCCAGAATTCTCCTCTTGGTAATAAAATGGTCTCTAGGGAACCTTTTATGTTCTTGGTGGTGGAATTACCTGGGCTGTTTTCAAAGGTTCTGAAAACTATGTGGCAGGTGCATAAATGCCCAAATGAGCCCGTTTCCCTGAGGTTCATTTTGGGCATTTATGCGCCTGCCACATTGTTTTCAATCTTCAGGGGCTCCTCGGTCCCCATGGAGGTCGAGGGGCGCCAGAACCTCAGTGATTTGTGTTCCACAGATGAGCAGGAAAGTACATGCGGCACCAGGGAGCATGCAGTAAACACACGCAGAAGTTATTTTTGCTGCAGCAGCTCTGCAGGAGGAAAGGATGAAGATTAGAATTCCCGAGGTAAGCCACATGCTGTGCTCCAAGGAGAGAGCTCTGCACCTCGTCCGCAGGCATCAGCCACCCTGGGTCCCAGGGCGACGGCCCACAGGCTGCATTCTGCTCTCTCTGGCTCCTGCCCCTGCCCAGACAGTGTCCTCACTGCCTGCAGGGTCACAGACCTACCCCCAGGCTGCTGTGAACTTGCAAGACCCTGGGGGAGCAGAGGAAGTGGGCTGAGGCTGGCAGAGGGCTCTGGGAGATGGCTGTTGTTATCTGCCTTCCCTCCAGTGGGTATCAGCATGGGGTTCTGCTTGGAGTTCTCACCTTCCTCGTTAGATGAAAATTTTTTATTGAAGTATAGTTGTTACAGATTTGTGGTAGCTTCTGGTGTACAGCAAATTGATTCCATTATATATGTTGTTTTTCATAGGCAAGAATACTTGAGTGGATTGCTATTCCATTCTCCAGGGGACCTTCTGAGCCCAGGGACTAACTGGACTGGGGTCTCCTGCATTGCAAGCAGACTCTTTACCGTCTGAGTCACCAGAGAAGCCCTATGTGATATATTTATATTCAATTCCATTATAGGTTACTATACTTGCTATACAGTAGGACTTTGTTGCTTATCTATCGCATATATATTACTCTTAACTCAAACTCCTAATTTATCCCTCCTTCCCCACCTCCCCTTTTGGCAACCATAAGTTTATTTTCTATGTCTGTGGGTCTGTTTTGTAAATAAGATCATTTGTAACCTGTTTTGGATTCCACACATGAGTGATCTCATATGGCATTTGTCTTCTCCGTGTGACTGACTTAGTGTGGCAGTCTCTAGGTCCATGCATGTCACCGCATGTGGCGCTATCTCATTCTTTTTAATGGCTGCATAGTATTCCACTGTATACATGTATACGGGCTTCCCTAGTAGCTCAGATGGTGAAGAATCTGCCTGCAATACAGGAGACCAAGTTTGATCCATGGGTCAGAAAGATCCTCTGGAGAAGGGAATGGCTACCCACTCCAGTATTTTTGCCTGGAGAATTCCATGGACAGAGGAGCCTGGTGGACTATGCACCACATTTTCTTTATCCATTCATCCATCAGTGGACATTTAGATTGTCTCCATGTCTTATCTATTGTAAATAGTGCTGGTATGAACAATGGGTATATGTATCTCTTCTAACTGGAGTTTTCTTTGGATATATGCCCAGGAGTGGGGTTGCAGGATCATATGGCAACTCTATTTTTAGATTTTTAAGGAACCTCCATACTGTTTTCCATAGTGGGTGCACCAGTTTACATTCCCACCAACGGTGTAGGAGGACTCCCTTTTCTCCATACCCTCTCCAGCATTTATTTGTAAACTTTTTAATGATGGCTCTTCTGAGTAGTGGGAGGTGAGGCCTCACTGTAGTTTTGATTTGCATTTCTCTAATGATTAGCAAAGTTGAGCATCTTTTCATATGCCTATTGGCCAACTGTATGTCTTTTTTGGAAAAATGTCTATTCGGGTTTTCTGCCCATTTTTTAAATGGGTTGTTGGCAGGGTTGTTGTTATTGGGTTGAATAAGCTGTTTGTATATTTTGGAAAATAAGCCCTTGTCAGGCATAGATACATAATTTTGATGCATCTGCTCATCAATACCTTCCCTGCTGTGATCAAGGGGCAGGCAGATAGCAAGTTGACCAGTCAGAGGCTGAGTCCCTTGACTTTGAAATTGGGTGGTGTGGTAGAGTTTCCAGAGATGGAGTCTGTTCCCTTGGATTAGACTGGCCTGGTAAATTTCTTTGACCGATAGAACACAGAGGAAGAGGTATACAGGGACCTTCATGCCCAGACTTGGGAGATGGGCGGCCTCCACTTCTTCCATCCTGGAAGCTAGCCACCACCATGGATGAAGTACAGCTTCCCTGAGAAGACCATGCTGTGAGGGAGCCCAACCAGCACACGGAGGGGTCGTGGGAGATCAGACAGACGTGGGGCCACACGGGCACCCACCTGAACCTTCCAGCTCAACCAAGCCACCAGCTGGATGCGGCCGAGGGAGCGACCGCATCCGAGTCCACGTGGATCAGAAGAACCAGCAGCCAGGCCCTGCCTGAAATCCAACCACAGAGGTATGGGAGATTACGAATCAGTGATGCTTTACACCACAACACTCTTGGATGGTTTGTTGTACAAGAGAAAACCACGGCAGGGAGAGTGGCACAGTCTGGGAGAGGCCCAGAGTTTAACCAGCCAAGAGGAGCTCCCCAAACTGCTGTCTGTGCCTCCTCAGACCCGGATCCCCTCCTGCCAGCTGCAGTTTGTGAGTTACAGCTCATGTTGATGCAACAAGACTCTGTGGGCCCCCTAGACTTTGTCATGAGGGTCTGTATTCCCCTCCTGGCAGGTCCCCCTTTGATTCCTGTTCCACTTTAATGAGTCCTCCTAACAGTGGTGGTTACATGACAATTAATTCTGGACCTGACACTGATGGGTTCCATCTTTGGTTGCCTGTATCCCCAGGATACCTCCAGGCATGTTGGTGTCTTAACTCATCTTCTGTAGTTTAACAAAGGGACCACCCAGCGTGGGGCAGCTCCATGTCACATGTCCCACAGCACAGGCTTCCTGAAAACTGTCTCCCCACTTCCTCTGCTATGTCTACACTGACTTGGGATGTCTACAACTCTCTGCAGTGTCTATACTGATCAGAGATGTCTCCCTTGTTCATCTGGGTGTTTCTATACAAACAAGGAGTGCCTCCATAATTTCCCTGGTGTCCCTACACTGAACATGGTTCCTCCCTTGTCCCCCTGCTGTGTCTACACTATGAATGAGTACCCCCTTTTCTCCTTGGTATCTATACAGGCCAAGGATGTCTACCTTGTCCCCCTATACTCACTTTGAATGTATTCCTATTTCCACTGCTATGTCTACGCTGACTTTGGATGTGGGATGTCCACTTAGTTTCCTGCAGTTTCTATATGGACCTGGTTTATTTCCCTAGTTCCCCTGGTATGTCAACAGTGACCAATGGTAACCCCTTAGATCCCCCAGTGTATCCATACTGACCAGGACCTCTCTAGTTCCCTGGTTTTTAGCACTGACCTGAGATAGCTCCCTAGGTTCTCCTGATGTATCTACACTGTACATCATGGATGTATGGATGTCACCCTAGCTCCTCTGGCAGCTCTACACTCACCTGGAATGTCTCCCTAATTCTCTTTCTGGGTCTGCACTGGCCTGGATGTCCTCCCTATTTCCCTTTGTTTTGTCTACACCAAACTAGGAGGTTTCCTGAGAGCCTTATTGTATCTACGCTGACCTAACACCATTCCCCAGTGCCCTGGAGTATCTACACTAGCCTGGGATGGCTCCCTAGCTCCTGCATTGTGAGAGGACGGACCTGGGGTGTCTCCCTTTCCCCTGCTGTGTCTACAGCTGCCTGGAGCATGTCTTCACTGACTGACCAGGGATGGCTTCCCAGCTCCCCTGGCACATTCACACTGGCCTGAGAGCTATCCCTTGTTCCCTTGTTTTGTCTACACAGACCTTCCAGAGATTCTCTGGTCACAGGTTTTCCCCAGGGAAATTCTAAGAAATTTGCCATTTCTTACCAGATGAAACATGAAAACTTTGTCCTTAGTTGACCCCCATCCCCTTTGCCCCCCCAACACACACCCTTTTATCATTTTAATTTATCGGTTAAACTAATGGTGGCAATCTATGAGGTGTGTCAAAGAGTGTACAGATATATGTGTGCATATTGTATGTGTGCTAACACATTACTGAAGGACACATTTTAGTAAAGATTTCTGTGTAATTCAAAAAGATTTAAATCACCTACAGTGTCTACACTGACTTGGAACAGCTTTCTAATCCCCCTGATGTGTTCACAATGACCCTGGATATCTCTCTGCTTCCCTTGCTGTGTCTACAAGGACTTGTGTTGTCGTCTGTTCACCTTGAGTGTAAACACTGATGTGGGTGGAGGATGTGGCAGAGCCGTCTGCAGAGCTGGGCTGGGTTAAAGGCTCAGCAGGCTCAGGACGGCTGGCCTGAGCCTCACATGGGTCATAGGAAGTCTCACAAATCCCAGGAAGGGGTTGCATCACAGGTGGTGAGCCCCCCATCACTGGGAGGGTTCAAGCAGAGATGGGGTGACTGATCCACAGCTCAGTTCTTGGGGAGAAGTCAGACCTGACAGGGCTCCTCTCTTTCAGGCTCCCTGATGATCAGTGTTGGAAATGGTACCTGAGAAGCTTTAACATTTCAGGGTTTGCCTTCTCCCTGTAGTCTGGGGTGGGGTCTGAGGACCCCCTTGCCTCTGCAGCTGCTCCTGGGTCTGAGAGTCACGATTCCTGGGGTCTGAGAGCCCGGGCCTGGGACTGGCCTTGGACTCTGCTCCATGCAGACATAGCTCCAGGGCAGGGTTTCCATCACAGTGCTGAGAACAGCCCTGGCTGCAGGCAGATTCTCAAACAGGGAGGTCAGTGACCCCTTCCCCTCTCCAGCACCAGGGCTATGAGACAAGAGCCCTAATCCTGGGGACACTGAGCGTCCTGCCTGTGGAGATGAACCCTGGACACTGGCAACCCTGTCAGGAAGCCCCAGGAGGAGGCGGCACTCGGAGAAGTCTGGTCCCAGCCCACGGTGTCCTCCTGCAGGAGGGGTCTTCCCATTGTGACCTCTAAGGATACACTGAGTGAGTCTCCCCTCCACTGAACAGTCAGCAGGTGGTCTTGCTTTGGAGTCAAACTCAAGTTGGGAGCAGCATCCACATTGGGTGCTGTATGTGGACTGATTGTCAGACACAAGGTTTGTTTCTGATTCAGGACCCAAGTCAACTCTGAGCCCCCTGTTCCTCTGTGTACACTTGGGGGTCAGAGGAGGAAGTCCAGGGAAATGCGTTGATGGGGCAGGCCCCTCAGCATCACCCTCCATGAGGACAGGACCTAGGAGGTGGGATCTAGGACAAGCAGGTTCAGGTGGGAGCAGGCTCTTGCTCCCATGATCTATCCACCCAGGAGAAACTGTGCTGAATGCCCAGGATGCCCACAGGAAGTGACCCCGGAACCCAATCTCTGCTGGTCACAGTGACGTCAGCACAGGGCACAGACGGTGGGATGAACTATGGGCTCAGATGACCAGGCCAGATCTTCTCCTGCTTGTGATTAATTCCATCACGGGTGGGGAGCAGGACTCAGGGAGCCTGGGGGAGGGGTTCTGTCTCAGGTGAGGCTCCCAGATCACTCTGGGGCACCTGATAGAGCCCCAGGTAGCAGTGACCTGGGCCCTCAAGATACCCTTGGGCTTGATGCTCCCTCTCCAGGGGGTGCACTGCCCATGACGGCCTCTGCCTTGGAGAGGGAGCTGACTTACAGTTTGCAGACAAGACCTAGGGTAGCTGCTCTGACCCCACTAGAAACCCAGGTTCAGCCCCGAACACCCACTACTGGTACTTCATTAAAAATCCTCAGGTCATCCAAGAGCATGAACCCACAGAGACCGCCAACCAAGCTGGGCCCACTTGGAGATCCATGGACCCTTCCAGTTGGGAACTAAGTGGTTGTGATTCTGCCCTCAGTCAGAAGTGGTGATTTATTTTGGAACTTTGTTCAATTATTCAAAAGTTGCTTAAAAGTATGATTTGCCTAGAGTTTACCGAACTTTCAACACAATAGTAAATTAGTGTGTTTTGCATTAAAAATGTAATATTAATAAAAAGGATGCTAGAAGTGTTAAAATTAAGAATATTTTCTAACAACTGGGTAAAGTTAACTTAAATAATTCAGTAGGAAGCATGAAATCTTCCTGGAGGTATTTCTGCTTAAAGAAAACACATTTAAAGACAGATTATTCATTCCTTTAATTTCTCCTCAAATGCAATCATAAGTCCATATTATTAGATTTTCAATGAACATTAATTTCTTAAGGGAAATACATCTGATTTTCTTTTCCACTCCTAGGCTTATTAGGTGTAATCGACATAAGACATTTTATAAGTTTAAGTTGTACAGTGATAATTTGATACAAGTATATATTGAAAAATGATAAACACAACTAGGTTAGTTAACACCTCCACGACCTCACAAAATTACCTTTTTCTTTGAGATGAGAGTATTTAAGATCTGTTCTCACAGCAATTTTCAAGTATGTGATTCAGTATTAACTATATTCACCACACTATATATTGGATCCCCAGAATTAATCTTACATCTTACAACTGGAAATTTGTACCCTTTAATCAATATTTCCCCATTTCCCTCACCCCCACCGCCCCTGAAAAACTACCATTCTTCTGTGTTTCTGAGTTTGTTTGTTTGTTTTATATTCCCCATGTAAGTGAAATCATATAGTATTTATCTTTTTCTGTGGTCTTTTTTTTTTCATTTATTTTTATTAGTTGGAGGCTAATTACTTTACAATATTGTAGTGGTTTTTGCCACACATTGACATGAATCAGCCATGGATTTACGTGTATTCCCCATCCCGATCCCCCCTCCCACCTCCCTCTCTACCTGATCCCTCTGAGTCTTCCCAGTGCACCAGGCCCGAGCACTTGTCTCATGCATCCAACCTGGGCTGGTGATCTGTTTCACCATAGATAGTATACATGCTGTTCTCTCGAAACATCCCACCCTGGCCTTCTCCCCCAGAGTCCAAAAGTCTGTTCTGTATTTCTGTGTCTCTTTTTCTGTTTTGCATATTGGCTTATCATTACCATCTTTTTAAATTCCATATATATGTGTTAGTATACTGTAATGGTCTTTATCTTTCTGGCTTACTTCACTCTGTATAATGGGCTCCAGTTTCATCCATCTCATTAGAACTGATTCAAATGAATTCTTTTTAATGGCTGAGTAATATTCCATGGTGTATATGTACCACAGCTTCCTTATCCATTCGTCTGCTGATGGGCATCTAGGTTGCTTCCATGTCCTGGCTATTATAAACAGTGCTGCGATGAACATTGGGGTGCACGTGTCTCTTTCAGATCTGGTTTCCTCAGTGTGTATGCCCAGAAGTGGGATTGCTGGGTCATATGGCAGTTCTATTTCCAGTTTTTTAAGAAATCTTCTGTGGTCATTTTAAAGGTATTAGTTCTGATCCACAAATATGGGATATTTCTCCATTTGAGTATTCTTCAACCTCTTTCATTAAGCTCTTACAGTTTTCAGTGTATAGTTTTCACCTCCTTCTTTAAATTTATTCCTAACTATTTAATTGCTTTTGATGTTATTGTGACAGCATTTTTTCTTTTTCAGATGTTTTGTTGTTTGTGTATAGAAAGGCAACTGTTTTCTGCATGCTGATTATGTACCCTAAGATTTCACTGTATATATTGATTAGTCCTAACAATTTTTTGGTTGGGTCTCTATATAAGATCATATCACCCATAATAAAAATAATTTTATTTCTTCCTTTCTGATTTGGATGACTTACTCCTTTACCTTGCCTGATTCCTCTGGCTGGGACTTCTAGTATTGTGTTGAATAGGAGTGGTGAAAGTAGGCATTCTTGTCTTGTTTCTTATATCAAAGGAAAAATCTTCAACCTTTTATTTGAGTATGGTGTTAGATGTGAGCATGTTTTATATGGCCTTTATTTTGTTGAGGCATGTTCCTTCTATACCCAATTTGTTGAAGACTTTTTATCATGAAAGGATGTTGTATTTTTTTAAATGCTCTTTCTGAATCTAATTGAGATGATTATATGATTTTTATTTTTCATTCTATCATGTTGATTGATTTGCAGATATGAATAAATTCTTGCATTTCATGGATAAACCCCACGTGATTTTGGTGAGATGCAGTGTTGAATCCAGTTTGCTAACATTTAATTGAGAATTTTTGCATCTAAATTCATCAGGGATATTAGTCTGTAGTTTTCTTCTTGTGTTCTTATCTGGTTCTGGTTTTGGTACCAGGGTAATGCTAGCCTCATAAAATGAATTTGGAGTGTTCCCCTCTCCCTTTGATTTTTTGGAAGAATTTGAGAAAGATCGACCTTAGTTATTCTTTAAATGATTCATAGAATTCATCAGTGAGCCATCTGGCCCCAGGCTTTTGTGTGTTGAAAAGTTTTTGACCCTTGGTTCAATAGCCTTACAGGTTATAGATCTGTTCATATTTTCTATTTCCTCATGATTCAGTCTTAGAATGTAGATGTTTCTAAAAATTTTCAATTCTTCTAGGTTGTCCTAGAAGACAACCTATCCTTCTATTAGTTGTCTTATAGTTGTTCATAGTAGTCTCTTATAATCCTTTGTTTGTCTGTGGTATCAGACAAACTTCTCCTCTTTCATTTCTGATATTATTTATTTGAGCCCACTCTGTCTTAGTCTAGCTAAAACTTTATCAATTTTGTTAATCTTTTCAAAGAACCAGCTCTTAGTTTCACTGATCTTTTTTATTGATTTTCCATTCTCTATTTCATTTATTTTCCACTCTGATTTTTATTTCTTTCCTTCTACTCACTTTGATCTTTGTTCTTTTTCTCAATCCTTTGGGTGTCAAGTTGGGCTTCACTGATAGCTCAATTGGTAAAGAATCTGTCTGCAATGCAGGAGATCCTGGTTCGATCCCTGGGTTGGGAAGATCCCTTGGAGAAGGGAAAGGCTACCCACTCCAGTATTTGACCTGGAGAATTCGATGGACTGTTTAGTTCATGGACTCGCAAAGAGTTGGACATGAATGAGCAACTTTCACCTTCGCTTTTTTCTTAGAATTGCCTTTGGTGCATCCCATAGATTTTGGCATGTTGCCTTTCTGTTTTCATTTGTCTCTAGGTATTTTTTATTTCTTCTTTGATTTCTTTGATGACCCATTTGTTGTTCAGTAACATCTCCAATTTTTAAATTTTTTTCCAGTTTTCGTCTTCATATAGGAACATATAGTAATATGTTCCTACTTGTCATAGCATTGTAGTCAGAAAAGATACCTAGTATGATTTTAATCTTCTTAAATTAACTGAGACTTGTTCTGTGGCCTAAAGTGATCTATCCTGGAGCATGTTCCATGTACACTAGAGAAGAATGTATGTTCTGCTTTTAGATAAAATGTTCTGTATATATCTATTCAGTCTATCTCAGGCCAGTGTTTCCTTATTGATTTTCTGTCTGGATAATCTGCCCATTGATATGAGTACTAAAGTCCTCTACTATTATTGTATTGCTGTCAGTTTCTCCCTTTAGATCTGTTAATATTTGCTTTATTTATTTTAATGCTCTTGTGTTGAGTGCATATATATAAATATAACTTCTTGCCTAATTGACCCTTTTATCCTTTATGCAGTGTCCTTCTTTGTCTTTTATTACAGTCTGCTTTAAAGTCTGCTTAGTTTGATATGAGGATTGCTACACCAGTTGTCTTTGCAGTTCAATTTGTTTGGAATATTTTTCTCCATCTCTTCACTTTCAGTCTATGTGTTTCTCTGAAGTGAGTCTCTTATAGACCATGTATAGATGGGTCTTGTTTTTTAACCCATTAAGCCACTGTACATTTTTTTATTGGATAACTTAGTCCACTTACATCCAAAGTAATTATTTATGGGTGTATACTTACTGCCATTCTGTTGTTTTCTGTTTTTCTATGATAATTCCTCTCTGTTTTTTTTAATTCTTCTTTCTCTCTTTTTATTCAGTTTAATGGCTTTTTTTAATGTTATGTTTATATTCCTTTCTCATTTTCTTTTCTATATTCAATATCAGTTTTTGCTTTGTTGTTACCATGAGGTTCATATAAATCTCTCTCTCAATGTTTTAAGTTTTAAGTTGGTGACAGCTTAAATTTGAACACAAACTAGAACTTACATCTTACATCTCCCCATATTTTATATTTTCAATGTTTTATATGTTTTATACTTACATCTTTTAATTTTATGCCTTCTTTAAACAATTGTTGTAGTTAAGTTAATGTTCCAATTTTGTCTTTTAACCTTTATACTTTTAAGTATAAAAATATATGTTTCAAGTGATTGGTCCTTTGCCTTTACCATATATTTACCTTTTCCAGTGAGATTTTTACTTTGGTAGGTTTTCTTGTTACCAAATAGTGCGATTTCTGTTCAGCTTAAAGAAGTCCCTCTAACATTTCTTGTAAATCCAGTCTAGTAGTGACAAACTCCTTAAGTTTTACTTATCTGGAAAACTCTTAATCCCTCCTTCAATTCTGAATGATAACCTTACTGGATAGAGAATTCTTGTTGGGAAGTTTTTTCCTCTCAACTTTGAGTATGTCCTGCCACTCCTTTTTGATCTGCCAAGTTTCTGCTGAAAAATCTGCTGATAGCATTGTGTTTTTTCTTTTGCACATAACAATTTTTTTTTCTCTTGCTGTTTTTATGAGTCTCTATTTAACTTTTACCATTTAAAGTACCATTGGTCTCAGTGTGGATTTCTTTGGATTCATCTTATTCGGAACTTTTCAGACTTTCTGAACTTGGTTATCTGCTTCCTTTCTCAGGTTAGGAATATTTTCAGCCATTATTTTTTTGAAAAATTTTTCTGGACCCTCTTCTCTCTCTTCTCCTTCTGGAACCCTTGTAATAAAATTTGTTGTTGTCCCAAAAGTCCTTTATATTATCCTCACTTTTATTTTATTTTATTTTTATTTTTGCTGCTCTATCCGGGGGGAGGGGGGGGCTCCATTGCCTTGCCTTCCCACTCATTGATCCCTTCTCTACTTTATCCAGCCTGCTGTTGACCCCCCTCTACCGCATTTTATGTTCAGTTATTGTATTCTTCAGCTCTGTGATTTCTATTTGGTACTTTTTAAATTTTCTATCTCTTTGTTGAAGCTCTTCTGTGTTCATCCGTTTTTCATGTTCAGTGAGCATTCTTTGGACCATTACTTTCAATTCCTTTTCAGGTAGATTGATTATCTCCATTTCATTAATGTCTTTTTCTGAGGTATTATCTTGTTCTTTCATTTGTAGCATACTGCTCAGTCTCCTTGTTTTGCTTGACTCTGTTTTTTTTTTTTTTCTTAATGTATTAGGCAAATTAGCTACCATCCCCAGTCTTGAAGGAGAGGCCTTGTGTGGGAGATGTCCTCTGGGTCCCAGAAGCACAGACCTCCCTGCTACCGCAGCAAGGCACTCAAGGCCTGTCCTCTGTGTGGGCTGCACATGCCTGCCTGCTGCTGCAGAGGGGCGGATGAAGTTCTCATCCAGTGTAGCTGGGTGATACACAGCTGCAGTGTGACAGTGGAAAGGGCTCCAAGCCGGCACATCAACCAGGCTAGTAGATTAGAAGGAATGTTCCAAAATGACACCTGTCATGCCAATGTTAGCAGGATAGATGGAGATCACAAAAATGGCACCCACCAGTGTCTCTGTCCCCAGACGAAGTCCCAACAGCTTCCTGCCTCTCCAGCACATGCTTAAGAGTAATCAATGCATCTCCTGCATGAATTGTCTAGGAGCTCTTCATATGGCTGTGTTTTCACTGGATCCTGGGGCAAATGAATCTGTGCATAAGCCCTTTAAGAGTAAGTTCTCCATTCCCTGTAGTTCCGTGGTTTTCCTGGACATAATCCCCACTTGTTTTCAAAGCTAGGCAGTTTTAGAAATTTGTCTTTCTTGTGCAGAGTCTAAGGTTTATGGTGCCTCATTGGAGCACAAACCCCTCACTCCTTAGGGAACATTTCTGTGTTTTTGGAATTCCTTTTGATTGTGGATCACTGTGCTAGGATCACTGTGTTTTCTTGTGGCTCCTTAAGTTTCCTCAAAACAGCTTTTTTGTATTCTTTATCAGGTAAATCACTAGTCTCCATGTCTTTGGGATCAGTTACTGAAAAGACCCTGATGCTGGGAAAGACTGAGGGCAGGAGGAGAAGGGGGCAATGGAGGATGAGATGGTTAGGGCACATGTCTTTCGGTATGATGTCATGTTTCTTCATCTTCTGCCCATTCTGATGCTGACCTGTTATCTTTTGCTGTAGATAGCTGATTCAGGTATTTTTCAGAGGAAATTTTTTGTAAGTATGTTGCATCTGTGAGGTGAGTTCAGGGTCTTCTGACACAACCATCTTGAAACACCCCTGCCTCTATTTTATGAATGTATGCATTTATTGCTGAAACTTCCCACTCAGAACTACATTTTCAGCATTCCATGAGTTTTATTTAATATTTGCTAAATATATTTAGGTGCTCTGGTGTTGAATGCATATGTATATTTCCAAATATTATATCTTCTTGAAGAAATGACCCCTTTATCATTATGTAATGACTGTCTTTGTCTCTTGTTTCCATTTTTGACTTAAAGTCTATTTTGTCTGATATAAGTATAGCTACTTTGCTTCTCATTTGGTTTTCACTTAATGGAATATCTTTTTTCATCCCTTCCTTTTAGCCTATGTACACCCTTAGAGCTGAAGTGAGTCTCTTGTGGACAAATACATGGATCTTGCTTAATTTATTTTTATCCATCCAGTCACTCCATGTTTATGATTGGAGAATTCAATCCATTTACATCTAGAGTAATTATTGATAGGTAAGAATTTGCTAATGCCATCTTCTTAGTTGCTTTCTGGCTGTTTTATAATTGTATTATTCCTTCTTTCCTCTTTTGATGCCTACCTTTGTGGATTGGTCCTATTCTGTGGTGGTGTGTTCTGATTCCCTTCCCTTAACCTTTAGCCAATCTACCCTCGGTTTGCCTTGTAGCTACTTTACATAAAACATCTTATTGGTATGTGTCTAATTTATGCTGATGATAACTTAACTTCAATCACATGCAAAAACTACCCTTTATTTCTTCCTTTTGTGTTTTTAATGTCAGAGTTTACCTCTTTGTATATTTTGTATTTGTCCATTTTAATTTTAATTTTAACAAATTATAATAGCTGCAGTTATTCTTAATACTCATTTCTTTTAATCTTTATGTTATAATTAACAGATTAACACATCATCATTTTACAGAATTAAAGTTTCATTCATATGACTGCGTATTTACCTTTTCCAGTGTGCTATATATGTTCATATTTTCATGTTATTACTTAGTGTCTTTTCATTTTAGATTGAAGAGTTTCTTTCAGCATTTCTTATGAGGCAGTTCTAGTGCCCCTGATGAACTCTACCAGCTTTTGTTTGTCTTTAATTCTCTTTCATTTCCAAAGAATGCCTTTTCTGGTAAGCGTATCCTTGACTGGTAGGGTTTTTTCACTCACCACCTTGAAGATATCGTCCTATTTCCTCCTGGCCTGGAAGATTTCTGCTAAGAAATCCATTGATAGCTAATGCAGGTGCCTTTGTATATTAGAACATTTTCCTCTCTTCCTGCTTTTATAATTCTCTCTGTCTGTGATTTTGGATAGCTTTGTTATAACGTGTCTTGGAAAAGACATTTTGGTTTGAAATCAGAAGTAACCTATTTCAGGTTTGGAGAGTTCTCATCCATTATATCTTTAAATAAACTTTACATCTGCTTCTCCTTTTCTTCTCCTTCTAGAACGCCAACGATTCTGATATCACTTCATTTGATATGTCTCATGGATCACTTAGGCTCTCTTCTTTGTTTTGTTTTTCCTCCACTGAGTGAGTTATCTCAAACTTTCTGTCCTATCTTATAATTCACTGGTTCTTTCTTCTTTCTGATCTATTCTTATATTGATGATCTCTATTGCATTCTTTATTTCAGTCACTGAATTCTTCAGTTCAGAATTCTTCAGTTTACTTCTGTTTAGTTCTTTTTTTATGATTTCTATCTCTTTGTCAAATTTCTTATTTTGTTCTTTAGTGTTTTCCTGATTGCTTTGAGTTGTCTTTTCTGTGTTTTCTTGTGGCTCCTTAAGTTTCCTGAAAATAGCTTTTTTGTATTCTTTATCAGGTAAATCACTAGTCTCCATGTCTTTGGGATCAGTTACTGAAAAGACCTTGATGCTGGGAAAGACTGAGGGCAGGAGGAGAAGGGGGCAATGGAGGATGAGATGGTTGGGTGCCATCATCGATTCAACGGACAGGAATTTGAGCAAACTCAGGGAGATGGTGAAGGACAGGGAAGCCTGGTGTGCTGCAATCCATGGGGTCACAAACAGTCAGACACAACTTAGCGACTGAACAGCTGGAGAATTATTGTGATCTTTTCATGATATCATGTTTCCTTGATTCTTCATCTTCCTTCACAAAAAGGGTTTTGTGCCACTGTTTCCATGTTTTATATAGCAGTCACTTTCTCCATTTTTTACTAGCTACCTTCAAGTGAGAGACAACTTTTTGTTGGTCCTGCCTTATGTTCTGCTTTCTCTGACCTATAGAAACACCTGCTCCGTGTTTCCTGCTCCCTCTTGCGGCAGGATTCTTAAACTTGTATGTCTTCTCTTGATCTTTCCCCAGACCCATCTTGTTTCCCTGAAGGTGGCGCTACAGGTCAAGATTGTGGTTTTTCCCTTGGCCACAGAGCCTGGCCTGTTTTCCATACCTGTTCCCTGTCTACCAGGACTTGCTCTCATTGCTACCTTCAGGATTTACACACAGGGAGCTTGCCGCAGAGTTGGGGAGAGGGGTAGAGCTGGAATTGGGGGATTATGAATGCTCACAATCCAGTTGGGAGGATCCCTGGGTAAAGTTTTCCCAGCAGCTCATGCGTCAGCTTCCTACTGGAGTCCCAAATGCAACCAGCAGAAATTGCATCCCTTTAATGCCCTCTGATACTCTTATTTGCATCTTTCCTGCTGTCACTCCCCAAGTCACAGATGCCCACGTTAATACTCACTGCTGCAGGAGAGGAATGGGTTCCTTCAGCAGCATCATGCATACCTGGGAATGCATACCAGGCATTCACTCACACTATTCCTTTTCCTTCCAGGAGCGATAACTGCCCTCCTGTAGCACTAGGCTTGTGCCACCTTAGGGGGAGAGGTGATGCTGGCAAAGTTCCTCTTACCCACTCCAATAAATCTAGAGTCACATGCAAACTTTTAATATATAAAATAAATATTTCTTTCTTTTTTCTTCTAACAGAGTGCTAGAACATCTCCTCTGGAAACCTGGATTTTTATAAAGGCTGTCTCGTCCATGGGTGTCTGCCCAAGTCAGCGTTCTCCAGGTGCTCCTAGGCCACAGCTGAAAGGAGATGAAGCTGGTTCACGGGGAGCTGCCAGTTCAAAAGCCCGTGCTGTGGTCTGCCTACCTATTACCTGAAGAAGGACAGGTGAGCGAGACTCTTCTCCAGTCCCTCAGAATGTGATACCGATCCCATAAGTCCTGCAGAGGAACTCTGTGTATAGGTGGATGCCGAGTTTTAGTTGTCAAAGGGGACAGACAGCAAGGGACATCTTATTCTGCCGCAATGCTGACATCACTCCAGTGAATGTGTTAGTTAACCCTATGCTAATCATTTCACAATATATACATATAAATCATTATCACATAACTTGAACTTTTACAACATTATATGTCAATTATAAAGTTGGGAAAGGAAAGTCGAGCTGGAATGTCTTCCCAGGTACGTATATCTGAGCTGAGAAGTCTCCCTTATCCCCAAGTCTGTCTACACCAATCTGTAATGTCACTTAAATTCTCCAGGTGTGTTTGCTGTGGTATGGGATATCTCCTTAATTCAAACAGCCATGAAATTAAAAGACACTTGTTCCTTGGAAGGAAAGCTATGACAAACCTATACAGTATACTAAAAAGCAGAGACATCATTTTGCCTGCTGCTGCTGCTAAGTCGCTTCAGTCGTGTCCAACTCTGTGCGACCCCATTGACCACAGCCCACCAGGCTGCCTCATCCCTGGATTCTCCAGGCAAGAACACTGGAGTGGGTTGCCATTTCCCTCTCCAATACATGAAAGTGAAAAGTGAAAGTGAAGTCGCTCAGACCCAACTCTTAGCGACCCCATGGACTGCAGCCTACCAGGCTCCTCCATCCATGGGATTTTCCAGGCAAGAGTACTACAAAGGTCCATATAGTCAAAGCTATGGTTTTTCCAGTAGTCATATATGGATGTGAGAGTTGAACCATAAGGAAGGCTGAGCGCTGAAGAATTGACCCTTTTGAATTATGGTGCTGGAGAAGACTCTTAAGAGTCCCTTGGATAGCAAGGAGATCAAACCGGTCAATTCTAAAGAAAATCAACCCTGAATATTCATTGGAAGGACTAATGCTGAAGCTGAAGTGCTAGTACTTTAGCCACCTGATGAAAAGACAACTCATTGGAAAAGACACTGATGCTAGGAAAAATTGAGGGCAGGAGGAGAAGAGGGCAACAGGGGATGAGATGGTTGAAAAGCATCACTGACTCAATGGACATGAGTTTGAACCAAACTTCAGAGATAGTGAAGGACAGGGAAGTCTGGCCTACTATAGTCCATGGGGTCACAAAGAGTTGGACATGACTTAGCAACTGAACAACAACAAAAGTCTAGTCTAATGTGTCGTTTAAGACTTATGTTTTCTTAATGATTTTCCCGTCTGAATGATCTTTCTCTTGATGTAAGCAGAGTTTTAAATTCTCTGTTATTTGTGTTACTGTCAATTTCTCCCTTGATAGCTATTAATACTCATTTTATGCATTTAGATGCTCCTATGTTTGGGGCTTTCCTGGTGGCTCAGATGGTAAAGAATCTGCCTGCAATGCAGGAGACCCAGGTTTGATCTCTGGGTTGGGAAGATCCCGTTGAGAAGGGAATGACAACCCACTCCAGTATTCTTGCCTGGAGAATTATATGGACAGACGAGCCTGGCAGGCTACAGTCCATGGTGTTGCAAAGAGTTGGACATGACTGAGTGACTAACACAGGTATCTAAATGTTGGATGCATATATATTTACAGTTGTTATATTTTCTTGGATTAATCCCTTTATCATTATGTAATGTCCTTCTTTGTCTCATTGTAGCCTTTATTTGAAAGTATTGCAAATGCAGCTTTTTCTCCACTTCCATTTTCGAGGAATACTTTTTCCTGTCCCTTCACTTTCAGTCTCTGATTCTCTTTAGATCTGAATTGAGTCTCTTGCAGCCATCATGTATGTGTGTCTTGTTTTTGTATCCATATAGTCACTGTATGCCTTTGATGTTTCCACAGTCCCCAGCTGTGTTTACTAGGATGCAAGATCTCAAATTCCCCTGAACTGAACTGGGATGTCACCCTAACTTGAATGATGTGTCTACACCATCTTGAGACATCTCCGCATATATGTACTCTGATGTCTCTAAATTTCCAGTCTGCCTACATTGACCTGGCTTGTCTCCTTAATTTCACAGGTTTGTCTCCAGCAACCTGGAAAACCCAATAATTCTTCACGTGCCTTTACTCACTGGAATATTGCCCAAATTCCCTATATCTGTCTAACCATGACATGGGTGTCTACCTGATTTCCCAAATGTGGAAAATATGATCTAGGATGTCTATTCTGAACTTTCCCTAACTCTTTAACTATGTCTCCCCTAAACTGAGATATCTCCACTGTTCCCCAGGTGTGTCTACTTTCTCCTGGGATGTCTCCCTTTTGCATCAGAATTGTCTACCCTGATGTCCTTGGTTACTCTGGATTGTCTAACATGACCAGGGATGGCTCTCTCATTCCAAGTGAGTTTAATACGACCTGGAATGACCCATTTCAACAAGTATATCTACTCACCAAACGTATCTCCTTAATTCTCTAGGAGTGTTTACTCTGACTTGGGATGTATCCCTTATGTTCTGTTTTTCTCTCACCTAATCTTGGATATCTCTAATTTTTTAGATTTGTCTACTATAACCTAGGATGTAGCCCTTATTCCTCAGTTTTGTCTACTATAAATTTGGATGTCATAGTGTGTAGACACTGACCTGGGACAGATCCCTACGCGGGATATATATACACACCAATGTGTATATATTGTTCAAGGATGACCCTGTATTTCCCCAGGTAATCTGCCTTGACCAATGAGACCTCCCTAATTACCAAGGTATGTTCACAATGATCTGAGATGTCCCCCAATTTCTCCAGATGTGTCTATTCTGATCTGTGATGTCTCTAATTACCCAGGTGTGTCTACCTTGACTGTGGTGACCCTCTAATTCACCAAGAATGTCAGTCTGACCTGGGATCTCTCCCTAATTACCCACATGTGTCTTCCCTGACTTGGAATGTTTCTCTGGTATGTACATCCTAACCTGGTATGTCTACATAATAATCCAAGTGTGTCTACTCTGACTTGAGATACTAACACTCCCATTGTTCCTAACCTCATCTGGGATATCGCCTTGTTTCTCTAGGTGTTTCTTCTCCAGCATCCTCCTAATTCCCAAGATGCATCTATCCTGGTAAATGATGTCTCCTTAATTCCCCAGGCATGTCTACCCTTACTAGGATGTCTGTTTAATAATTCAGGTGTGCTTACACTAACTGGAAATGTCTACTCTACTCCACAGTAAGCACATCTATTTTGACCAGGGATGTCTCCCTAATACCCAGTGTCTGCCTACTCTGACATAAGATGTCTCAGTTTCCCCAGCAGAAGCTCTCATGACCTAGGATGTCATCTCGATTCCCTAAGTATTTCCATACTGACCTTTGGAAACTCTGTGTTTCCTCTGGTGTGCATTCTTTTAGCTTGTGTGTCTTTCTGATTTCCGAGGTCTCTATACTTGGGTCAGGGATGCCTCTATACTTACCCTGGTGTGTATCACCTGAACATAAATGCCTCCTTAATTAATAAATGATTGTGTATACATTTACCGAGAATGTCTTTCTTCTTCCCCATATCTTTCTCCTCTCACCTGGATTGTCTCTACTCAAGTGTCTGTCCTGACCTGGCTGTCACTCCAGTTTCACAGGGTGTCTACTGAACTGGATTATCGGTAATTCCCCAGGTGTGTCTACAGTTACTGAGGTTGTCTACCTAGTTTTCCAGGTGTGACTACTCTGATCTTGGTCGTATTCCTTAGTTCCCAGGTATGTCTACACTCACAGAGTGTCGCCACAATTCCCATGAGGAGTTTAATATGGATTGTGGTGGAAACCAGCCCAAGATGCTAGTACACAGGGGGGTCTATGTCACCTCTGAGGTACTGCCTTGGGTCTGGGCACAATCTTTGGAATTCTTCAGAGCATGACTGAATACACATATCTTGCTGTGATCCCTACATCCCAGATAAGTCTACCCTGACCTAGAATTTCCCTCTAAACCCCAAAATGACTATTCTTACCTGGGAGACATACCTGGTTACCCTGGTGTGTCCAGCTTGACCAGTGAGCTTTCCCTGTAACATAGGTGCATTACTTTGACCTGATATATCTACCTAATTTCACAAGTATGTCTATACTGATTAGGATGTCTCTCTAATTCCCAAGATGTTTCTATTCTAAACTGGGGTTTTGACTTAGTTGCCTGGGAATGCGTAAACTTAAAAATTATTTCTCCAAAATTCCCCAGGTGTATCTAAGTGAAAGACTTGAAACTCATTACAGGTGACCCTATATGTTTCAGAATATCTAAAATCACAATAAGAATCTATCACACCTCATGAACTAGAGAGATGATCCAGCTCATACTAGTTATACCTGGGGAGTTAGGGTGACATCCCTGGTTGTGGTTGATGTCTCAGTGAAACAGAGAAGACATTCCTTATTGGGAAAGATACATTTGGGGAAATAAAAAGATATAACAGGTCATAGAAGACACATCTGTGGAGTTAGACATCCTAGATTACTGTTGACACACCAGCATAATTAGGCAGACATCCAAAATTAAGATAGATGCACCTGAAAATCTGGTGAAACATTCTAATTCAGTACAGACCCACCTAAAGGATTAGAGAGCCATCCCAGGTCAGAGTATGAACACCTGGGGAATTAGAGTCTTCCTTATTTGTGTAGATGTACCTAGGGCATTAATGAAACATTTTAAGTCCAAATAGATATTAGACATCCCAGGTGAGTATAGACACACCAGGGTAATTAGAGAGATGAATCAGAATTGAGGTAGGAGATAGATGGGCCCTTCGATAGAGCAGCCTGAGTTTGTCAAGCAGGGTAAATTTGAGCTTGTTTTCCCTGGACACTCCAAGAATAAAATTGATGGCAGGAACGGAGCTCTGATGGAATAAAGCGATAAGAAGACCACATCTACTACTCCTGAGGTCAAGGAAACCTCCTCCGCTGCACATGTGCAGGAAGGCTCCTCAGAGGTCACACAGGGAGGGGGCACCATCCCATAATAAGTGTCAAACTTCCCACAGGCTTCCATGCTAGAATCTGTCTTGGCAAAAAAGATATGTACACATATTGGGAAGGGCCCTAGGACAGGTCAAGTGCAGAAAAGAAATAAGATGATTGGTCAAAGGTAAGCAAAGACCCAGAACAACTATTCCTATATAAATGATTTAACCACCTCTTTATTGTGCTCCTCCTCATTAGGGAGGACGCCCACACTCACTCTCCAGATGTGCGTTTCTGTCCTGCTTCTGTCTTAAGCTGTTTCTCCATGTGCTCTCCCACTTGTTGTGCTATGTCTCTCATAATAAGCTTTGTACCTGTTTTTGCCTCCTTGAGAAATTCGCTTTGTAAACAGGGCAAGAGCCATAGCAACTTTGTCTGTAGCCTCTAGCCCCTGGTAGGCCAGTGGCTAGGATTCCTGGTATTCACTCAGGCTATCTAGATTCAATACCTAGGCAAGGAACTAAGACCCACTTCAAGAACATTCACTGCTGTCTCTCTGACAACAAAATCAGGTTTGACACATCTGGAATTCATTCCAGGTCAGGGAAGACATACCTAGGGATAATAATACATCCCAAGCCAGGCTAGACACATCTTTGGTATTAGGTAGACATTCAAGGTTACTATAGTAATACCTGAGTAATCAGGGATACATCCAAGTTCAAGATAGACACACTTGGTGACTAGAGAAAAATTCCAGGTCAAAAGAAAAGCACCTTATGAATTAAGGAGACAAACCAAGTCAGTATTCTCAAAACTAGGGAATTGGGGGGACAATCCGGATTGGTGTAGATATAGCTGGGGTACTTGAAAGTAGATGAACCTAGAGGACTAAGGAGAGACCCCCGCTAGACCCCCTAGGGAATAGGGAGACATGCCAGGTAAGAGAAGACACACATGGAGAATTAGAGAGACATCCCAATTCAGTGTAGACATACCTGGGAATTGGGAGACCTCCAAAATATGGGTAGACGTGCCTGAGGAATTAGAGAAGTATCCAGGGCTAGTATAGGAACACCTGAGCAATTATGGAAACATCCCAGGTTAGAAAAGACACACCTGGCACTTTGGGGTATCTCCCAAGTCAGAGTAGATACACTTGTTTTCATTAGGAGACACCCCAGGTTACAGTAGAGACACATGGTGAATAAGAAAAACATCTCAAATAAGAGTAGACAAGCGTGTAGAAGTACAGAGACATCAAGATCAGAGTGGATATTATAGAGACAGTACAGGTCAGTGTACACCTTAGAAATTATGGAAACACACCAGATCAAGGTAGCTACTACTGAAAAATAAGATAGTATACCATGTCATAATAGGGCTTCCCTGATGACCTAGCTCTAAAGAATCGGCCTGCAATTCAGGAGACACAGGTTCAGTCTTCTTCAGTCGGGAAGGTCCCCTGGAGGAAGGCATGGGAATTGACTCCAATATTCTTGCCTGGAGAATCCCGTGGACAGAGGAGCCTGGTGGGCTGTGGTCCACGGGGTTGCAAAGAGTTGGACATGACTGAAGTGACTGAGCATGCATGCACCTTGTCATAGCAGACACCTGAGAAGTTAGGTATACGTCCCAGATCAGTGTAGACACACTAGAGAGTTAGGAGGTCACCTAAGGCTAGTGGAGACACACCTGGAAAATTAAGACACTCCAGATCAATACAGACACATCTGGGTAAGTAAGGCAAGCAGTCAAGTTCAAATAAGCCACACCTGGGGAATACAGCTCTATCCCAGGTAAAAGGAAGATACATCTGGAAAATCAGGAAGATATCACAGTTAAGGATCCACAGCTTCTGGAGAAAGTGAGTGAAATCCTGGGTCATCCTAACATCAGGTGAGTAACGGACACCTCTCAGGTCAGCTTAGATTCATTAGGGAAGTAGGTATATATTCCAGACCAGTGTTCACACAACTGAGACACTGTTGAGAAAGCCAAGTCAGGGAAGACACACCTGGGGAAATAAGGTGTTCTCTTTGTTTGAATAGACGTACCTGGTGAGTTAGAGCAACATTCCACACAAAAATTATAAACTGAAACATCTAGAGAGATCTTACAGGACAAATTGGACACACTGGAGAACCAAGGGTAAATGCATCTTTACAAATAGAGGGGAAAAAACAGGTTAGAGCAAAAACACCTAGGAATTTATGTAGATTTCCCAGGTCAGAGAGGGCACACCAGAGGAAATAGAGAGATATCCCAAGTCAGTGTAGACTCACCTGAAGAATTAGGAAACCATCTGAGGTCAGTGTAACACACCTGTGGATCAATGAAGATACATCATAACAGAGTAGACACACCTAGAAAACAAGGGGACATCCAGGCAGTGTAAACGTATCTCAAAATATGAATCATCCTAGGTCATAAGTGACGAACCTAGAGATTTAAGGGAGATAGCCCAAATCAGTATAGACACACATGGGAACAAGTGAGATATTCCAGGTTAGGGTAGACACTCTTGGGGAATTACAAAGACATCTAAATCAGAGTAGACTTTGGGAGAATTTGAGAAACACCCAGGTCAAAGAAGGCACATCTGGAGAGCTAGGTAAATACTTCAGACTAGAATAGACACAGCTGGGGAGATATGGAGACAAGTCAGTATACACACTTCTGGGGAATTAAGGGACATTATATGTCACAGTAGACTCACTGGAAAACTAGGGAGACATCCAAAGTCAGAGTTAGATAGGGAATTAGGGTCACATCCTAGGTCACAGCAGACATTTATGGGGGTAAGGGAGACATCTCATGTCAGGGTAGATAGTATTGAAAACAGAAATACTTGCCAATCAAAGAAGACGTACTTAGTGAATTTGAGAGACATATAATATAAGAGTTGACACACCAAGGGAATGAAGAAGATCTTCATTCTCAATATCTCAAGACAGGGTAAACTGAACCAGGAAGTGGGAAAAAATCCCAGGTTATGGTAGATATATATGGTTTATTATATAGGCATCTGGTCCCATCACTTCATGGGAAATAGATGGGAAACAGTGGAAACAGTGTCAGATTTTATTTTTTTGGGCTCCAAAATCACTGCAGATGGTGACTGCAGCCATGAAATTATAAGACGCTTACTCCTTGGAAGGAAAGTTATGATCAACCTAGATAGCATTTTAAAAAACAGAGACATTACTTTGCCAACAAAGATTCATCTAGTCACGGCTATGGTTTTTCCAGTGGTCATGTATGGATGTGAGAGTTGGACTGTGAAGAAAGCTGAGTGCCGAAGAGTTGATGCTTTTGAACTGTGGTGCTGGAGAAGACTCTTGAGATTCCCTTGGACTGCAAGGAGATCCAGCCAGTCCATCCTAAAGGAGCTCAGTCCTGGGTGTTCATTGGAAGGATTGATGCTGAAGCTGAAACTCCAATACCTTGACCACCTCATGCGAAGAGTTGACTCATTGGAAAAGATCCTGATGCTGGGAGGGATTGGGGGCAGGAAGAGAAGGGGACGACAGAGGATGAGATGGCTGGATGGCATCACCGACTCAATGGACTTGAGTTTGAGTAAAACTCTGGGAGTTGGTGATGGACAGGGAGGCCTGGTGTGCTGCAATTCATGGGGTCACAAAGAGTTGGACACAACTGAGTGACTGAACTGAACTGATATAGACATACCTGGTCAGGGATGACAACCAATGATATTAGGCAGACATCAGAAAACATCCCAGGTAAATATAGACACTCAAGGAATTCAGGAGTTGCCCGATTTCAGTGTTGGCATAGCTGGAGAATTAGGGAAACATTTTTCATCAGTGTAGATATTCCAGAGGCTTTAGAGAGATATTCCAGGTCAAGTAAACATACCTGGGAAACTAGAGACTTACCTGTTCAGAGTAGATACACCTGGGGAATTAAGAAGACAGCAAAAGTCAACATAGACACATTTAAACAATTAAGATATATCCTGCAACCCACACCAATATTCTTGCCTGGAAAAATCCATGGACAGAGGAGTCTGGTGGGCTGCAGTCCATGGGGTTACATGATTGAGCATATGTGCACGAAGGTGGAGGGAGATGAGTTGGTAGAAATAAACTGGTAGAACTAAAAAAAAAAAAACAATTAAGATATATCCCAGGTCTGGGTAAACAAACCTGGGGAGTTAGGGAAACATGTTATAGTAGAAAAACCTGAAAATTTAGAGAGACAACCAACATAAGGGTAGATACAACTGGGGAATTATGGAGACATCTCAAAGTAGGTAGGAAATTCTAGGGACTTAGTGAGATATCCCAAGTCAATATAAACAAAGCCAAGTTATTAGGGGGACAACCAATATCAGAGTAGAAATATCTGAGAAATTAAGGAAATATCACAAATAAGTTTGAATAGATCTCCTCAATTAGGAAGAAATCCCAAGTCTGAGAAGAGAAACCTGGGAAAGTAGTGTGACATCTTGGGTCAGGATAAACAACCCGAGAAATTAGGGAGATATCCAAGCTCAGAATAGATACATATCGTTGAGTAAACAGGGACAATTCTTTGCCAAGGTAGACACAGCTGGTGAATTAAAAAGACATCCCAGTTCAGTGTAGACACATCAGGAAAACTAGGCAGAATTAGGGTAAACACATCTAGTGAATGATAGAAACATCACAGGTCACTGTTAAGCACCTGAAGAATTGTGCAGACATACAAGATAAGGATCAACTGCCCTGGGAATTAAGGATATGTTGCAGATCTAAGTAGACACACCTAGGAAATTAGACATCCCTGGTCAGTGTGGACTTCCCTAGGTAATTAAGAACTAGGTCAGAGCAGAAGTGCGTGGAGAATTAGGGAACATCCAAGGTCAGGATGGGCTTCCCAGGTGACACTAGTGGTAAAGAACCCGCCTGCCAATGTAGGAGATGTAAGAGATGCAGGTTCAACTCCTAGGTCGGGAAAATCCCCCGGAGGAGGGCATGACAACCCACTCCAATATTTTTGCCTGGAGAATCCCATGGACAGAGGAGCTTGGCGGGCTACAGTCTATAGGATCACAAAGAGTTGGACACCACTGAAGTGACTTAGCACACACACATCAAGGTCAGGATAGACACACCTGGGGCTTTAGGAAGACATCTCAGGACAAATTAAACATTGAGGTCTTAGAAACATCTCAGGTCAGGTTACACACAATAGACAATTAGGAAGTCACACCACATCAAGAGTGAACATACTTGGAGAATTAGTGAGACGTGCCCGGTCAATGTGGACACACCTAGGTAATTAGGGATATACCCCAGATAAATAGACAAGTCTGGGAAACAGAGTTGTAGATGCAACTCAGGAATTATGGAGCCATCTCAGGCTAAGGTAGACAAATCTGAGAAATGAGTATACATCCCAGGTCAGGAGAGACACAACTAGGTAATTAGGAAGACATCACAGGTCAATACAGACACAAGTAGGAGTATAGAGAGACATCACAGGTCACTGTAGACACATCTGGATTACAACAGTTATATCCCAGCCCAAAGTAGTAGTGAGTCAAAGCTCACAAATATGCATAATGTGAAAAAGATTCTAGGACATATCGTACAAACCTGGGGAATTAGGGACATATCCCAGGTCAGTGTAAACACATCTTGGTAATTAGGAAAATATCCCTGGTCAGTGTAGAAAAATCGGGAATAAGGGATAAAACCCACATCACAGTGGACACATTTGGAAACAACTCACTTCCAAGGTGGCTCAGTGATAAGGAATCTGCCTGCCAATACAGGAGTCGTGGGTTCGATTCCTGGATTGGAAAGATCCCCTGAAGAAGGAAAAGGCAACCCACTCCAGTATTCTTGCCTGCAGAATCCCATGGACAGAGGAATCTGGTGGGCTATAGTCTATGAGGTCTCAAAGAGTCAGACATGACTTAGGGATTAAGCATGCATGAGCACATAGATTAGTGTAGACACTTGGAGAATTATGGATGCATCCCAGGTGAAAGAACACACCTAGAGAACTAGGAAGGCTTCCCAGGTCAGAGGAGATGCACTTGAGAAATTAGGCTATCAGACCAGGTCAGGGCAAACAAACCATGGAATTAGGTAAGCATTCTAGGTCAATGTACACATTTAGGGAACTATTGAGACATCCCTGTTGAGCATAGACATACCTGGAGGATTAGAGAAATCACCCATTTGAAACACCTAGGGTATTAATGAGACATCCCAGGTCAAAGTAAACTCCTCTGGATCTTTATTGAGATCCCAAATTAGTGCAGGCAAACCTGTGAAATTAGAGAGACATCTGCATCAGTGTAGACACAACTGGGAAATTGGGAAGACAACACACTGAGTGAATTAGCAACACATCCTAGGTCAGTTTATACACACAAGCACACTAGGGAATCATCCCAGGTCAATATAGACACTGGAAGGACTGGTGAGTTATCCAGGTCAGAGTAAACACACCTGGGAAACAAATGAGTCATCCCAGTCAGTGTAGACATACAAGGATAATTAGGCTGTTATCCCATGACAGATAAGAAACTCCAGGGAATTAGGAAACCATTCATGGTCTGAGTAGACACTCCTGAGGAAGTAGAGTCAACCCAGGTCACAACAGACACACTTGGGAGATTTAAAAAAAGCTTTCAGATCAAGGGAAACATACCTAGGTAATTAGAGAGACATCCTAGGATGTAGTAGACACACCAGGATATTTAAGGAAACACCCAGATCAGTGAGTCACACCTAGGGAATTAGGGAGACATCACTGGTCAAAGTAGATACACCTGGGAAATAAGGGGAACATTCCAGGTCAGTGTAGACACAGTTGGATAATTAAGGAAAATCCCAGGCCAAAGTAAACAAGTCTAAGGAATAAGGGAAACATCCAATGCCAGGGTAAACATAGCTGTTGAATTAAGAAGACAGGCCAGGCAAAGGGAGACAGATGTCCGATGTAGGATACCTCCTTAGGTATCCTTAGGGTATCATGAAAATACAGGTCAGCAAATCACATGGGGAATTAGGGAGACATCCCGTGTCAGTGTAGACACACTGGCGGATTTAGGGAAACCTCCCAGGTCAGTATAGACACTTCTGAGAAATAAGGGTATAAGAGCAGGTCAGAGTCGACATACTGGGGAATTAGGGATATTTCCCAGGTCAAGGTAAACACACATGGGGAACTGGAGTGACATCCCAGGTATAGGTAGACACACCTGGGGAAATTTAATAAGACACATCTGGAAAATAAGATAGACGTGCCAGGTCAGGTATGAGGAATATAGGAGACATCCCAGAAGAAAGTAGACACATTCATATCTTAAGGTGTATAAACTGCTCAGGGAATTTTACCGATAGGGGAATATGTACATGGGGTCCAGCTGCTTGCCACTCAAAAGCCAATAAACAGGCCAGGTTGGTGGAAAGGAACATTTGCTTTATTTCAGATGCTGGCCACTGTGGGGTGGGGGTGGCAGATATCTGTCTAAAGGCCAACTCCACCCCAACAAGTGGGGGGTGAGAGCTTTTATAGACGGAGTTGGGGGGAGGGTACATGCAGAAACAGCACAGTCATCTCTAACAATCATCTTTAAATTGGTCATCAGTGGTCTGACCAGCACCATCTTGATTGTTTTAGGAACAGTTAATCTTCAGTTCCAGGGTCCATTTGTTCCCATTTCTTTGCAGTCAATTCTCAGAATTGTGGCAGCTCATGTCCTGGGTACAGTCTGATCATCACTTAGTTAACTTCTCCACCTGGTGTTTTGGTATCTATAAGACAGCTCAGAATATGCTCAGAATATTGTCTATAGCCCTTGAGAAAGAACTAAAAGTCCTTGACTATGCTTGATGACTACATTATTATTATTTAGTTTTATTTGACTGTTTTCCTTTGTTTCAGCTTTTCTCTGACTAAAGTTTTCACTTATCCTCTGACTAAAGTTTTCACTTATCCTCTGACTAAAGTTTTCCACAGGCAAATGGCAGGCAGAAACATGGTGGGGGGGCAAGGACCATATGGTCCTGCTCCATTTCAAGAAGACACAAAGACACATCTGGAAAATTAAGGAGACATCATTGGTTAGTTTAGACAAAGTAGAAAATCAGGAAAACATGCAAAATCCAGGTGGAAACCCTTGGGGAATTATAGAAGCATAAACATATTATTTCTTCTGAACCACAAACATGGGGTATTTTTCCATTATTTGAGTCTTCTTCCGTTTCTCTCATTAAACTCTTGTAATTTTCAGTTTACAGATTTTCACCTCCTTGGTTAAATCTATTTCTAAGTATTTCATTATTTTTGATGCTATTATGAATGAGTTTTTCTTTTTCAGATGTTTCATTTTTTGTGTCTAAAAAGACAGTGGATTTCTGCATGCTGATTTTGTACCCTAAAATTTAACAGTATTGTTGATTAATTCTAACAGTTTTTTGGGTGAGTCTCTATATGAGATCTTATCACCTGCAAATAAAAATAATGTTACTTCCTTTCTGGTTTGGCTGCCTTTTATTTCTTTATCTTGTTTGATTGCTCTGGCTAAGACTTCTAGTATTGTATTGAATAGGAGTGCTGAGAGTGGGCATTCTCTCCTTGTTTCTGACATTAGAGAAAAAGTTTTCAGCCTTGTAGTACAGTGTAGAAATGTGGGAATAAAGGAAACAAACAAAGTCAGTAGACAGACCCATGGAATTAGGGAAATATCCCAGGTCAGAGTACACACATCCAAATTATGGAGACCCCTCAGGTCAGAGCACCCATGGGAATGTGGAAGACATTGCAGGTCATTGCAGATATGCCTGGAAAATCAAGGAGGCATCCTGGATCAATGTAGACACATGAAGATTAAAAAGAAAATAGCTCAGGGGAGATATCTCAGGACAAGGGAGAAACACATGGACAGTTAAGGAGATATTCCAGGTCAGAACATACACACCCTGTGAATACACATCTTGAGATATCTTATGTCAGGGAAGACACACTCGGAGAATATGGGAGACATCCCAGGTCATGGAAATAACCACAGTCAGAAACCACAACTCAGAAAATGAGGAGACTTCCCAGTTCAGTGTACATGCACTTAGAGAATATGAGAGACACCCCAGGTCATAGTAGACACACCTGAGAATTAAGGAGACTTCTTAGTTCCAGTAGACATATCTGGGAACTAGGGAGACAAGCCAGGTCAGAGTAAACACATTGGGGAATTATGGAGACATGCAAAGGTCACAGTAAGTAAAACTGGATTATTAGGGAGGCATCCAAGGGAATAGTGGGCTTCCCTGGGAGCTCAGCTGGTAAAGAATCCACCTGCAATGTAGGAGACCTGGGTTTGACCCCTGGGTTGGGAAGATCCCCTGGAGAAGGAATTCCAGTATTCTGGCCTGGAGAATCCCCATGGACAGAGGAGCCTGGCAGGCTGCAGTCCATGGGGTCGAAAAGAGTCAGGTACTACTGAGCAACTAAGGACAGCACACCAAGGAGCAATAGAAACACTTAGGGAATTAGCAAGCCTCCAAGTCAGGCAGTCACAGTGGGGAGCAGATAACATCACAGATTTGTGTAAATACCCTTGCAGGATTATACACACAGCCCCATTCTGGGGAACTGGGGAGACATACTGGATCCACGTAGACACAAGTAGCGAATGAGGGAAAGAGCCCAGGTCAAAGTAGCCACACCTGGGGAATTACGGAGACATGCTAGGTTGGGTAGACACACCTAGGGAACTAGAGGGCATCCCAGAAAGAATAGAACAGTTGGGGAATTAAGGAGAGATTTCAGGTTAGTGTAGGCTCTTCTGGGGATAAAGGGAGGTACCTCAGGGAAGCACAGACATACCTGGGTGATTTGGGAGAAATCCCATTCAGAGGAGATAAGGGTGGTATTAAGGTGAATCCCAGATCAAAGTAGAGACAGGTGGGGAATTAGGGACGAGGTCACAGATCAGGGTAAAACACATGGGCAATTAGCGAGACATCCCAGGATAGATTAGACACCGCAGGAGTGAGGGGGAGATCCCCAGTCAGAGCAAACACACCTGGGAAATAAGGAAGCCACCCCAGGTCAGTGCAGACACACTTGTTCTGATCCCTCCTGCACTTACGGTTTAAATTCTCCTCAGATAGGCTGCCTTTTGGAAGGGCAGCATCTGGTCATTTGGGATCTTTGAAGCATCTGAAAGTCTATAATGGCTAGAGAATCTAATTTCAAAACACTAAAGTTGATAAAGCTTGAGGAGATGAATACAATAAGCTGCCTCTTCACCTTCTTTATGCATGGAACTAGCTCATTACAGTATGTGCAGTTGTCATGGTAGCAGGTGGTAGACGGGAGGCAAAATTCTAAAAAGCTTGGAGAAGATAATTTTATAAGTCACTCTTGGCTGCAAATGACTTAAACCTCTTTCTAGTTTAAGCAGCAAACAGGATTTTTTTTTTTTTTTTTTTTTTTTGCTTGAGTATTTGAAAAAGCCATGTTGAGTACTGATTCCGGGCAGAGCTGCAGTCAGGGCTAAGTAGTACCATCAGGACCAGAGTCTCTTTAGCACATGACTCTGTCATTATGATTAAAGTCATTGTCAAGCTTCACATGTCACAACCTGAAAGGCTCAAACTCAGATCATCATTCATATCAGTAGTCCAGACTTTAAATAAAAAATTACCAGTCGTTTTACGATAAATATCACACTGACAAAGTATGGAAACTAGAGGTTCCATAGTATCTGGGATGTAGTAAAGATGTCCCTGAGGAAGTAACATTTAATCTATGTCCTGAAGATTAAATATAACCTGAACCAAAAAGGAACACAAGGACAGAGTGCCAGGTTGTGGGGAATTGCCAGTGCACATGGCCAATGGATCTGGTAAGATTCTGAGCTGCCTGAAGAGTTGATTTCCAGTCAGAGCAGGAAATGTATATGATAAGCTTGGTTTATTTTGATGCTTCATAAAGCAAAGTACTACAGAGGGCTAGTGGAATTGTGTCAACAGGACACAGGCGCCATCGTGATGGGTCTCTCACTGCACAGGGATGGGTTAGTCGAGAAAATCGCATGGAAACATATACATTGCCAGATGTAAAATAGAGAGCAAGTGAGAATCTGCTGTGTGGCACAGGGAGGTCAACCCAGTGCTCTGTGTCAGCCTACAGGGGTGGGATGGGGTGGGAGATGGAGGGGGATACAAGAGGGAGGGAATATATGTATACCTGTGGCTGATTTGTGTTGATGTATGGCAGAGGCCAACACAATATTGTAGAGCAATTGTCCTCCAATAAGAAAAGTTTAATTTATATTTTTAAAAAAGAATAATGACTGTAGTGGATTAAACACATCATCAATCCTAAAAAGCAGAAACGAAAAGGTGGACATTGCTATTTACCTTACACAGATAAAAGGATTAAAAAAGAACACTGTGAACAAGTGTACATGAACAGATCAGATAGCCTGGATTAAATGGAGAAACTCCTAGAATAAACAAACTGCCACAACTGACTCAAGAAGAAATAAGAAATCTGATCGGACTCATAACAAGCGAAGAGATGGGACTCAGTAACAAAAAACCTCCCCAAAAGCAAAGCCCAGGCTTCCCTGGTGAATACTACCAAGCATTGTAAAAAGTAATCGCAGCGCACAAGGATCGCTTCAGCAGATGACCCTAGCAGTCTCTGCCACTGAAGAGACCAAAGCCAGCATGGTCATCACAGACCCCCCGGAGACTTCACCAGCTTTCCCTACATGGCTGTGTGAATCCCTCTCTGCTCTCTCCCACCCTGGCCCCTACCAGAGCCTGGGAACAGCACTGGCAGCCACGCCAGTCCTCGGCAGCTGCACCAGAGCAAAACACCAGCCTAGACCCCCGTGTCTGATGCCCACTGCTGTGCGTGCACTCAAGGCCAGCCTCTGCAGCTGTGGACTCACACACTACCAGCCTGACACCCTTCCCTGACCTCCACTGCCATGCGCTCCCCAAGGGAGATGCTGTGTGGCCACGAAAGAGCATGCTGACAGCCCTGGTAGCTACCAGCATTCCCACAGTTGTCCCTGTCTCCTGTGCCTACCCCAGCCCCCAACAATATCTATGTGTTTGCAACTGGACCCTGCCACTATACAGGACTTGCAGCTATGCCCTGCAGTGGAGCGTGTAGACCCCGCTGGGTCTGGCCACTACCGCTGCTTACCTTGATGCCTACTGAAAGCACAGCTGAGGACCCCAACAGCCCTTCTTGAATGCCCTTCAGTGCTCACCAAGGACTATGCAGTTGTCAAAGCTGTAGACCCCAATGACGTAAGTCAATAAATCATGCCACCACTCTGGAACCAGCACTGCCGTGCACCCACGTGCTTGACACCCTGCACCATTAGACCCAGGGTCTCAACACACTCCAGAGTGCTTCCTTTTACAGGTAAAGGTCTTTCCTTGCAGATGGAGGAAGCAGTGACTGCTTCCTCAGATACCACAGAAGAATGCAAAGAATACAAAGAATCAAGGAAACCTGACTCTGCCAAAGGAACACATTAAACCTCCAGTAACTGGCCAGACCCAGGAATTGCCTGACAAGGAATTGAAAATAAATGTTCTAAAGATGATCAGAAAGCTATAAGAGAACACAGAGGAACAATTTAATGCTATTAGGAAAAATAGAAGAAAAGAGTTCTGGAGCTAAGTACTGAGGATGCTTATGTAACAATATGACTGTACTTAATACCACTGAATTGTGCCCTTCAAAATCGTTAAAATGGTAAATGCTATGGTGTGTGTATTTTATCACAGTGGAAAAAAATTATTTTTTTAAAACCTATGTTTAGCATCATACTCAATATTATACTAAATGGCTAATGACTAAGAGTTTTTTCCCCTAAGTTCAGGAAGAAAACTGACCTGCTTTTGCCATTTCTATTCAACATTATACTGGAATCCTTAACCAGAAAAATTACAGGAAGCACAGAAATAAAAGACATTTTATTGAAAAATTGAAAATAAGAAAATTATTTCTATTTACAGATAACTTGATCTTATACTGATATATAGAAAATCTTAAAGAACCCACATATAGAAAACAAAGCTTATGAGTAAGAAATCAGCAATTTCAGGATGTAAGAGCAAAACACCAAATCAGTTGTATTTTTACATTGCTGTTCAATCACTAAGTCATGTCCCAGTGTTTGTGGCCCCAGGGACTGCAACATCCCAGGCTTCTCTGTCCTTCACTATCTCCTGGAATTTGCTCAAACTCATGTCCATTGAGTCGGTGATGCCATCCACCCATCTCATCCTCTGCCATCCGCTTCTCCTCCTGCCCTCAATCTTTACCAGCATCAGGGTCTTTTCCAATGAGTTGGCTCTTCACATCGGGTGGCCCAAGTATTGGAGCTTCAGCTTCAGCATCAGTCCTTCCATTGAATATTCAGGGTTAATTTCCTTTAGGATTAACTGGTTTGATTTTTATACACTACTAATAAGCAATTCAAAGATTAAGAAAATAATTTCACTTACAATGACATCAAAATAATAAAATATGCAAGAACAAATTTTATCAAGGAGGTGCAAGACCTGTAGACTGAGAATACAAAACATTACTAAAAGAAAAATATAAAAACCTCATTAAAAGGAAATATGTATTGTATTTATTGACTAGAGATTTAATATGGTTAAGAAATCAAAATTATACAAATCAATTCATAGATGTAATGCAATCTCCACCAAAATCTCAATGGTGCTTTTTTTTGGTAAAAATAGTAAATCAGATCCTAAAATTCATAAGGAATTGAAAGTTATCCCAAATAGCCAAAACAATCTTGGAAAAGAATAAAATTGGAAAATAACACATCCCTATTTTAAAACCTACACAAAGCTAAAGTAATCAAAAGATTGTGATAGTGGCATAAATAGAGCTGTATAGACAAATGCAATAGCACTAAGAATCCAGAAATCAACACATAAATTCATGGTCAGCAACTTTTGACAAAGTTTCAAGACCATTCTTTTGGAAAAGAATAGACTCTTCAAAAAAAAAAATGGCACGGGGCAACTGGATAACCACATATACAAGAATGAAATGGAACCTTAGGTTTTCCATATATAAAAACTAACAAAAATAGATGAATGACCTAAATTTAAGAGGTTAAAATGTACATTTCTTTGGAGAAAATTTAGTGGTAAATTTTCATGACCTCAGATTTGATCATGGATTCTTAGATATGACGTCAAAAGTA
Organism: Cervus elaphus; assembly: GCF_910594005.1. Lineage (NCBI taxonomy): Eukaryota > Metazoa > Chordata > Mammalia > Artiodactyla > Cervidae > Cervus > Cervus elaphus. The sequence goes on from NC_057819.1 coordinate 26,768,503, forward strand.
TAGGCAACACAGGGAGCTCAACGTGGTACTCTGTGACAACCTAGAGGGGTGGGATGGGTGAGGGTGGGGGAAGGTTCAGGAGGGAGGGGACATATGTATACTTGTGGCTGATCATGTTGTTGTGTGCCAGAAGTCAACACAATACTGTAATTATCCTCCAATTACAAAGAAAAAAAATGTTTAAAGTACAGGCAACAAAAGAAAAAATAAGTTGCACTTCATCAAAATTAAAAAAACTTTTGTTTTTTTATCAAAGGACATTATCACAAAAGTGAAAAGACAACCTTCACAATGGGAGGAAACATTTGCAAATAGTTAAGAAAAAGTATGATAAATCCAGACAGTGTATTAAAAAGCAGAGACATCTCTGCCGACAAAGGTCCATATCGTCACACACGGATGGGTGAGTTGGACCATAAAGAAGGCTGAGCGCTGAAGAATTGATGCTTTCAAATTGTGGTGCTGGAGAAGACTCTTGAGAGTCCCTTGAATGGGGAAGAGATCAAACCAGTCAATCCTAAAAGAAATCAACCCCAAATATTCACTGGAAGGAGTGAATATGCTGAATTATGCTGAAGCTGACGCTCCAGTATTTGGCCTCCTGATGCAAAGAACTGACTTATTGGAAAAGACCCTGATGCTGAGAAAGATTGCGGGTAGAAGAAAGGGGTGGCAAACAATGAGATGTTTGGATGGCATCACTGACTCAATGGACATGAGTTTAAGCAAACTCAGGGAGATAGTGAAGGACAGGGAAGCCTGGTGTGCTGCAGTCCATGGGGTCAAAGAGAGTCAGGCATGACCTAGAGACTGAACTACAAATCTGATATGGTTTAGGATTCAGAATATATTAAGGACTCTTACATTTCAACAACAAAAGGCAAACAACACAATTAAAAATTGAACAGACATCCACAGAAGATACACAAATGGCCAGCAAGGACATGAAAATATGCTCAACATCAGCATCATTAGGGGAAAGCAAATCACAACTACAGTGAGATTTCAGTCTACACCAGAATGGCTATAACAATAATTTTTAGAAAATTACACATGTGGGGAAGGATGTGCTGACTGAAATGTAAAATGGTGCAGCTGCTATGGAAAATGTTGAAAATTTCCTCAAAAAGTTAAATATAGAATTACCAAATGATCCAGAATTTCCACTCCTATGTTTATACCCAAATGAGTTGAAAACAGATATTCCTGCTTGGAAAATTCTATGGACAGAGGAGCCTGGTGGGCTACAGTCTATGGGGTCACAAAGAGTAGGACATGAATGAGCAACTGAACACTGAACACAGAAAAAGACTTGTAAATGAATGTTCATAGCAATGCTATAGATAATTGCCAAAAATTTTTAAATATCCACCAACAAATGAATGGATAGAATGCATGAACACCCATGCAATAGAACATTATTCAGCCACAAAATGGATTAAGTGCTACTACATGGATAAACATTAAAAACTTTGCGCACTTGAGAAAAAGGTGAGATTGTTTGTTTTGGGATGAAATGTCCTATAGATTTCAATTAGGTCTAGCTGGACCATTGTGTCATTTAAAGTTTGTGTTTCCTTGTTAATTTTCTGTTTAGTTGATCTGTCCATAGGTGTGAGTGGGGTATTAAAGTCTCCCACTATTATTGTGTTATTGTTAATTTCCCCCTTCATTCTTGTTAGCATTTGCCTTACATATTGTGGTGCTCCCATGTTGGGTGCATATATATTTTATAATTGTTATATCTTCTTCTTGGATTGATCCTTTGATCATTATGTAGTGTCCTTCTTTGTCTCTTTTCACAGTCTTTATTTTGAAGTCTATTTTATCTGATATAAGTATTGCGACTCCTGCTTTCTTTTGGTCTCCGTTTGCGTGAAATATTTTTTTCTAGCCCTTCACTTTCAGTCTGTATGTGTCCCTTGCTTTGAGGTGGGTCTCTTATAGACAGCATATATAGGGGTCTTGTTTTTGTATCCATTCAGCCAATCTTTGTCTTTTGGTTGGGGCATTCAACCCATTTACATTTAAGGTAATTATTGATAAGAATGGTCCCGTTGCCATTTTCTTTGTTGTTTTGGGTTCAAGTTCATACAACCTTTCTGTGTTTTCTGTCTAGAGAAGATCCTTCAGCATTTGATGAAGAGCTGGTTTGGTGGTGCTGAATTCTCTCAACTTTTGCTTGTCTGTAAAGCTTTTGAGTTCTCCTTCATATCTGAATGAGATCCTTGCTGGGTACAGTAATCTGGGTTGTAAGTTATTCTCTTTCATTACTTTAAGTATGTCCTGCCATTCCCTTCTGGCCTGAAGAGTTTCTATTGAAAGATCAGCTGTTATCCTTATGGGAATCCCCTTGTAGATGCCCATCAGCAGATGAATGGATAAGAAAGCTATGGTATATATACACAATGTAATATTACTCAGCCATTAAAAAGAATTCCTTTGAATCAGTTCTGATGAGATGAATGAAACTGGAGCCCATTATACAGAGTGAAGTAAGCCAGAAAGATAAAGACTAATACGGTATACTAATGCATATATATGGAATTTAAAAAGATGGTAACGATAACCCTATATGCAAAGCAGAAAAAGAGACACAGATGTACAGAACAGACTTTGGGACTCTGTGGGAGAAGGCGAGGGTGGGGTGTTCTGAGAGAACAGCATTGGAACAAGTATACTATCAAGGGTGAAACAGATCACCAGCCCAGGTTGGATGCATGAGACAAGTGCTTGGGGCTGGTGCACTGGGAAGACCCAGAGGGATGGGATGGAGAGGGAGGTGGGAGGGGGGATCAGGAAGGGGAACGCATGTAAATCCATGGCTGATTCATGTCAATGTATGGCAAACACCACCACAGTATTGTAAAGTAATTAGCCTCCAACTAATAAAAATGAATGAAAAAAAAACATTGAAAACTTTATGCTAAGTATAATAAAAAGAAGTCAGAAACAAAGTCACCTATTTTTCATTTCATATGAAATGTTAAGAATACACAAATTTATAGCAATAGAAAATTGTTTAGTAATTGTCAGGGACTGGGGAGGAGGAAAGAATAGGGGGTGGTCAAAATGTTTTGAAACAGAATAAAGGTGATGGCTGCATAGCATTTTAAATGTACTAATGGCCACTAAATTGTACACTTTGAAATCCTTAATTTTATGTTATGTGAATATCACTTCAATTAAAGTAAAAGCCATGAGTAAAATAATAGATTAGGAGATGACAAAGAGAAAAATTATGTTCCAAAATACTCATTGCACACGACTAGAAGTTTCTAGGATACCAATTTATTACTCTGAAAACTGATAAAGAGGAAAATTAAGCATTAATCTTGCCTTTCTGGTATGAATCAGTCAGTTCAGTCAGTTCAGTCGCTCAGTCGTGTCCGACTCTTTGTGACCCCATGAATCGCAGCACGCCAGGCCTCCCTGTCCATCACCAACTCCCGGAGTTTACTCAAGCTCATGTCCACAGAGTTGGTGATGCCATCCAGCCATCTCATCCTCTGTCGTCCCCTTCTCCTCCTGCCCCCAATCCCTCCCAGCATCAGGGTCTTTTCAAATGAGTCAACTCTTCGCATCAGGTGGCCAAAGTATTGGAGTTTCAGCTTCAGCATCAGTCCTTCCAATGAACACCCAGGACTGATCTCCTTTAGGATGGACTGGTTGGATCTCCTTACAGTCCAAGGGACTCTCAAGAGTCTTCTCCAACACCACAGTTGAAAAATATGCTTCATGGTAAATCCACAGTCCTAGTCATATGGAATAGCTCTTCCAAACAGAACTCAAACTAATAATTTCAGAAGAATTGAAGAATCAAAAGTTTCAGCATCTTATTAAAAAATCTATTCTGATCATTCCATGGATATTAAAATTATTAGGTGGAAGATTGATGAGGAAATTTATATGGAGGAGTTAGAGCATCACCATTTGAAATCACCAATCCATCAACATCATGAGAAGTGAGAGGGACAGTCATTATGTACCTCATGATAGAATGTAGCATAAAGAACTCAGCTTCATCCACGAAGTATTCGTGCAAAACAGACCAATCTGAATCTACTCAGCTTTCAGACTTCATGACAAGCCTGCAGCTATCTGGGAAACAGGAGAGCAAATGAAACAAGAGCCAAGGAAGCAATTCAGCTGAAATCAGAATACAGGGCATTCTAATAAAGACATTGACATGGTTTCTTCAACTAGTCAATGTGAAATTAGAAATCCATGACACGAGAGAGAGAGGGACCTATTGTAGACTTAGAGAGACAAGAGATATAGAATTCATACACAGAATATAGAATCTGCTTCAGCTGGGGTTCAAATGAGCCAATCAATAACATAGTTTTTCAGACAAGGAAATTTGCACGTGGACTGGGATTAAATTAAGAAATTGGTATTTGTTTGATAAAATATGATAATATGGTAGTTATGAAAGGTGAGGTTCTTTATTAGGATGCTTATTGAAGTATTTAAGAGTGAAATGACACCATGTATGCAGTTTGCTTTAAAATACTGCAGTGAAGGGATTTCCCTGGTGGTCCAGTGTCTGACTCGTGCTCCCCATATTAAGGGTCCAGATTCAATCCCTGATTGGGGAACTAGATTCTGAATGCTGCAACTAAGATTTCATATGATGCAACAAAGATCTAAGATCCTGCATGCTACAACTAAGACCAGGTGCAGCCAAACAAATAATAAATAACAAAATTTTTAATACTGTACTGAAAAAGAAAGCTGTGCTCGGTATTCTTTCACACCTCCAGATTCTATTAGTCTTCTATGTTCAGGATGCTAAGCTCCTTATCTTGGAATAAAGGAATGCTTTCCCTCTGGAATCCCTTGGTTCAATCAGAGGCAAAGGGGAGTGTTCAGAGCATTAGTCACCAGGCTGTACATAGGCACTGATGCCTCACCCTCCCCTACCCCAACCCCGCATGCCTCCTTCACAGATAGTCACAGCTCTTGTGATCTGGGTAACCACCCTCCCTTCTGCTCAGACACAGAACTGCTTTCTGCTGTTGCAGATCCTAAAGTGATTCACTCTTCACCCTGCCCACCCCTGTGCACACTGTCTTTCATTGAGTTCTTCCCCAACCCCAAGTTCGTATGTTATCTGGGGAACCCTGACCGCTTCTTGTTGTTTCCGTTGTTTAGTCACCAAGTCATATCTGATTCTTTGTGACCCCATGGACTGCAGCGTACCAGGTTCCCCTGTCCTTCACTGCCTCCCGGAGTTTGCTCAAACTCATGTCCATTGAGTCCGTGATGCTATCCAACCATCTCGACCTCTGTCGCCCCCTCCTCCTGCTGCCGTCAATCTTTCCAGCATCAGGGTCTTTTCCAATGAGTCGGCTCTTTACATCAGGTGGCCGAAATACTGGAGCTTCAGTTTCAGCATCAGTCCTTCCAATGACTATTCCAGATTGATTTCCTTTAGGATTGACTGGTTTGATCTCCTTGCTGTCCAAGGGACTATCAAGAGTCTTCTCCAGCACCACAATTTGAAAGCATCAATTCTCTGGCACTCAGCCTTCTTTATGGTCCAGATCTCACATCCATACATGACTACTGGAAAAAGCATAGCTTTGACTATACGGACATTTGTGAGCAAAGTGATGTCTCTGCTTTCTAATATGCTGCCTAGGTTTGTCATAGCTTTCCTTCCAAGGAGTAAGCATCTTTTAATTTCATGGCTTCAGTCACCATCCACAGTAATTTAGAAGCCTAAGAAAAGAAACTCTGTCACTGTTTTCCCCATCTATTTGTCATAAAGTGATGCAACTGGATGCCATGATCTTAGTTTTTTGAATGTTGAGTTTTAAGGCAGCTTTTCACTCTCCTCTTTCACCCTCATCAAGAGGCTCCTTAGTTCCTCTTCACTTTCTGCCATAAGAGTGGTATCATCTGCACATCTGAGTTATTGATATTTCTCCCTTGATTCCAGCTTGTGATTCATCCAGCCCAGGATTTTGCATGATGTACTCTGCATATAAGTTAAATAAGCAGAGTAACAATATACAGCCTTGACAAATTTATTTCAAAATTTGAAACCAGTCCATTGTTCCATTTTGGTTCTAACTATTGCTTATTGACCTGCATACAGATTCCTCAGGAGGCAGGTCAGGTGGTCTGATGTTCCCATCTCTTGAAGAATTATTCAGTTTGTGATACACACAGTCAAAGGGTTTAGTGTAGTCAATGAAGCAAAAGTAGAAGTTTTTCTGGAATTCCCTTGCTTTCTCTATGATCCAACCAATGTTGGCAATTTGCTCTCTGGTTCCTCTGCCTTTTCTAAATCCAGCTTGTACATCTACAAATTCTCAGTTCATGTACTTTGAAGCCTAGTTTGAAGGATTTAAGCATTGCCTTGCTAGCTTCTGAAAAGAGTGCAGTTGTGCAGAAATTTGAACATTCTCTGGCACTGCTCTTCTTTGGGATTGGAATGAAAACTTTTCCAGTCTTCTGGCCACTGCTGAGTTTTCCAAATTAGCAGGCATACTGAGTACAGCACGTTAACAGCATCATCTTTTAGGATTTAAAATTGCTTGGCTGGAATTATCTCCCCTAGCTTTGTTCATAGTAATGCTTCTTAAGGTTCACTTGACTTCACACTCCAGGATGTCTGGCTCCAGGTGAGTGACCACACCATCGTGGTGTCCATTCCATCAGGTCATTGAGACTTCTTTGTATAGTTCCATGTATTCTTGACTGCTTCTGGGGGTGGCAAAATGTTGATGGTTGTTGATGTTGGGTGATGGGCCTATGAGGGTTTTATGTCTCTAGTCTTGAGTATGTTTAACTTTTCATAATTAGAAATCAAATATAAATATGTATACATTATTATTTTTCCCATTATTATTATTATATTTCTATCATTAATATCATACATTTATATTTACAGATGCACAGAAATTATCTATGTAGGTAAACACCGAGATTTCTACTGTGGTAGCCTCTGAGAGTGGGGCAAGAAGGCAGTGAGTCAGGAGAGGACAGAGAAGAAATACGTTACATTTTTACCCTTCTGTGACCCCTCAGCCCCTCTCCCACCATCTCAGTGACATCTTGCCCTGCATGCTCCATATCCACCTGCCCCAGGACCCTTGCACATGCTGTTTCAGACTCTCGGATGCTCTTCCCTGTTCCCACTCCCTCCCCCTCCAACCACCACTACCTTCCATGTGTAGTGAACTTCCACTCATGTTACATCCCAATCCAACTGTTCTTGTCTCTGGGAAATGTGCTAATGGGGAGGGGACCTGAGTCAGCCACTCTTGTGTCAGCATCACTGCTCCCAATACCTCATCTTCATACAACCCGTCTCAGCAGAATTTTTACATGTTCTGTATGGTGATCTGTGGATTCTCAGGGGTGGTTTTGCATTTATCTTGTGCTCGTTTGTGAATTTCCAGAGTTAATTTTACAGTTACGTGTGTGATATTTGGGGAGCTTTCCTAGATATGAACTCTAAGGGCACAGATTTTTCCATGATACACCCAGCATTGAGTACAGTCACCAACTCATAGTAACTCTTCCAAAAGGGGCTCTGTTGAATTCTCTGAAATTTTTACTAGAGGCATTAAATTTTTGTCATTTAAAATACATTAACTTGGGCTTCCCTGGTGGTCCAGTGGTTAGGAACCCACCTTGCGATGCAGGGGACACATGGGTTTGAATTCTGGTCTGGGAAGATCCCACATGTCATGGGGCAATTAAGCCTATGAGCCACAACTACTGAGCCCATGTGCTGCTACCGCTAAAGCACACGTGCCCAGAGCCTGTGCTCCGCAATGACAAACCCATGCTCCCCAACGAAGAGTAGCCCCCAACTCTCCACACTAGAGAAAGTTTGCACACAGCAAGGAAGACCCAGAGCAACCGAAACTGGAAATAAACAAATCTTTTTTAAAAATAAATAAATAAAATAAAATACATTAACTTTATTTTTTTCCCAATTATTTTTATTAGTTGGAGGCTAATTACTTTACAATATTGTGGTGGTTTTTGCCATACATTGACATGAATCAGCCATGGATTTACATGTGTTCCCCATCCCAATCCCCCCTCCCACCTCCCTCCCCATCCCATCCCCCTGGGTCTTCCCAGTGCACCAGCCCTGAGCACTTGTCTCATGCATCCAACCTGGGCTGGTGATCTGTTTCACCCTTGATAGTATACTTGTTTCAATGCTATTCTAAAATACATTAACTTTAAAATCGACATGCATTTTGAGGAAAATTGAGGTTAATAATCTAAAATCTTGAGGGTGAGAAAGGATTCGTTAACCACAATGCAGGCAAATGGAAAATAATAAGCAAAATATAGGTTAATAATGTAGATTTAAAAGTTTCTGACCGTACAATAGGGCACTCAAAGCTGACGCACTTGGACAACCCAGAGGGATGGGATAGGGAAGGAGGTGGGAGGGGATTCAAGACAGGGGACACATGCACTGATTCACGTCAATGTGTGGCAAAAACCACCACAGTATTGTAATTAGACTTCAATTAAAATAAATAAATTTTTTAAGAATTTTAATAGCATAAAGCAAATGACCTGGAGAAAAATATCTAAAGAAAATATGACAGACAGCAGGTTTATACTCTTACTATACCAAGAGAGTATTCAAATCAATAAGAAGAAGATTTCTATAAGAAAAGAAAGAGCTTTAAAAGGATATCAAAGATAAGATGCATATATTAATAAAAACAATACAAGGGCTTCCCAGGCGGCACAGTGGTAAAGAATCTGCCTGCCAGTGCAGGAGACACAAGAGATGCAGGTTCAATCCCTGGGTCAGGAAGAAACCCTGGAGAAGGGCATGGTAACCCACTCCAGCATTCTTCCCTGGAAAATTAAATGGACAGAGGAGTCTGAGGGGCTACAGTCCGTGGGGTAGAAAAGAGTCGGACACAACTGAGCACACAGGTAAAAAGTGAAAAAGAAAGAATACAACTGGCAAAGAACCCCTCCTCTCTCGTTATCAAAGTTAAGCCAGTGAAAAGAAAATATTTTGTGTTCACTGGGTTTAATAAAGAGTAAAACCACTATAATAACTTTCGCTGACTAGGGTCCAGGAATGTCACCCACCAGGTGCCCCCAGGCTGGGGAAGGGTCAGATGTACATCAGTTCTGTGGAGCAGTGTGATGACAGGAGTCAAGTCTTCAACTTGGCAGGTGAGTAAGTTCCCACAAGGGCAAGCTTACAGCACATGTATACAGGAATTTCCACTGACAACATTTATGCTGGAGGCATGTGGATGACAAATCAAGGCTCTGGTGAGAGAACATTGGTTTTGTGAATGGAGATGCAGCCACCCAGTGAAATCCTCTATTTCCTTTCTAAAAGATGTTATAGATCTTTGTTCATTGGAATAATGCCATGGCAGAACCTGAAATTAAAATAAAAATCTTTTCTACATTATGACCCAATTTGTTTCCAAATATATGTATGACATTAGTTTGTGAAAATTTTTAAAAGCTGGAAAAACATCAACAAGTTACCTGGTAGGGGCTGGAAGGGCACTTTGACTTCCTCCTCCACGGGCTTCCTATTTCATTCAACATACTTTTCCGTTGTATCATTTATTTTTTGCTTCAGCAAGGGCCACAAATCTCTTTGACAAGCAGCAAAGTGATGCTATTAGTTCCAAGTTGGGAAGGAGCCCTCCCCCTCCTTCTGGATTGCAGGCCCTTCTCTTAGCTAAGAGTGAGGCTGCTGGAGCCGCCTGGGGACAAGAACATGCCTGGGAGATGCTGGCCAGTGGCCATCCACCAGCCAGTGCTCCCTGAAGTACCAGGAGAAGCCCGTGTTTTTGCCGGCATGAATGAGAGCCACGAGCTGCAGCTGGCAGGCCCGTATCTCAGGGCAGTGTGCGTGCGTCCCTGCTAAGCCGTTTCAGTCGTGTCCAACTCTTTGCGACCCCATGGACTGTAGCCTGCCAGTGGCCTCTGTCCAGGGATTCTCCAGGCAAGGATACTGGAGTGGGTTGCCATGCCCTCCTCCAGCGGATCTTCCCCTCCCAGGGATGGAACCCATATCTCTTATGTCTCCTGCATTGGCAGGCAGGTTCTTTACCACTAGCACCACCAGGCAGAAATCCCACCAGATGGCTACTTCTTCCCAGCTCCGAGGTTCACAGCCAGTCTGGGAGCTCCCCTTTCATGGAATAGGCTGCCACTATAGGAGCCTCTGTCCTCTAGAGAACAGACCTTTCTCCACACGGATTCTCTGCTGACCTGCTGATCTCTCTACACTGTTCCGAGGACCCACCTGTCCCAGGAATTCCTGCCCCAGACTCCCCAGCCCTCCCCACTGCACCGCTCCTGGCTTCAGCTGCCCACCGCCTGCAGGAAGGGCCGGGCTCGAGCGCCGCGCTGTGGCCGCAGTGGATTGAGAGGTGGGCACTGTCTGACTGTGCTCTGGTCCCGAACGTTAGTCCAAAGGCAAAGTCAGATACCGCCGTGGAGATTGCTTGCTTGTTCTAATAAAAGGGAGGTTGATTCTTTGTCAGATGAGGGAGGGGATCAGACACTTGTACTTTCTCACTATTTATTAACAATTCAGGACTCTGTCAGCCTGAGTCCTGGCAGGAAGAGAATTCCTCTCAAGTGTGGATGAGGAAATATAAAAGCAGGAACTCTGTACAGAGAAACAAACTGAGAAGCCCGGACACTCGAAGAGAAACAACAGTGGGAGGTTGTGTCCACCCCCTCCCGAAGGGCAGGAGGGCATGATGTGGTGGGAGATGGTCACAGGGAGAGGGGCCGCGGGCTGCGGATCACAGGTCCTGCCAGCAGCGCAGCCCCCAGGGAGATGTGGGGACCAAATGCCCCACCCTCTCTCTCCACACACCCTCGGATCTCCCCAGCCCCATTGCTGGGGCCAGAATAGAAGGTAGAAGGCAAAGTACCCTGGGTGACCCAGCCCCCAAGTCATCTCCTGGGGGTGCAGTGGGTGAAAGTGGGTGGTGTGTGGCTCTGGAGGAACGGAGGGGTCCACAAGCCCCCTGTGGACATCAGGGGTCTCACCCGAGAATGCAGACACCCAGACACCCTTGGATAATCAGAAGTTTGCCGACACTGGACTCCACACCAGGCAATGATCAGCGACCCCATCAGAGGGGGGAGCATGCACTTCAGCTCCCGGAGCCCCCACCGGGTGCCCTCATGGTTGTCCCCTGCAAGCCCTCCACCAACTGAGTCTGTACTTGGGACCAGACTCTGCTATGAGCACATTGTTGATGAGCTGCATGGCAGATCTGGAAAGTTAGAATCTCTCTCCCCTCAAACTGCACTGGTTCCACTGAGACCAGCAATAAAGAGGAAAGCAAAAATAAACCTATCAGCAAAGATCTAATAAGAAAGGAGTTTGGGTGCCTTTGGCAAAAAGAGCACAGAAATGCAATAATACTTTCTTTTAACATTGTATCCACAGACTCTTGTGAAGGAAATACCTGATCAGATCCCAAAACGAGCAATTATAAGAAATTGCTGTTTGAGTGAGACACCTCTGGCAGAGGAAGCTAATTTTGCAAAGTGCTCTATCTCCTGACTTGGGGCTTGGTTGCTTTCCAGGGGCAGGAGGCTGGTTCACCAGGGAGAGACAACCTCAGGGGAGGGGGCCCTGCTTCGGGGTTGACTCCCCTGGGGCAGATGTGAGGTCCAGAGAGCACTGCAGTCTTGCCCCATCAAGGCTCAGGGGCATTGGGTGATGGGGTGACCCATGGGTCTAGGGTGATGCTGGGGGAGACATTGGGCTTATTGTCACCTTTTGGCTCTTGTAAATAATACTGCCATGAACACTGAGTAGATACCCAATTCCTTAGGGTATATACCAAGACAAAATTACTGAATCATAATGGTAATTCTGGGTTTAATTTTTTCAGCTTCTTCCATACTATTTCCACTGTGAGTGCACCATTTTACATTCCATCAGCAATGCACATGAGTTCCAGTTTCTCCATAGCCTTGCCAACAGTTGTTATTTTCTGTTTTTGCTGTCGCTTTTTTTTTTTTAGTAATAGTATCTCCTAATTTTGATTTGCCTTTATATACTGACTAGGGATGTTGAGTATCTTTTCATGTACTTATTGACCATTCATACATAGTCTTTTGAAAAAATGTTTATTCCAGTCCTTTGCCCATAATTTTAGCTGGGTTGTTTTTGTTAAGTTGTAAAAATTCTTTATATATTTTGGATTAATCTTTTATCAGCTACATGATTTGAAGATATTTGCTCCCACTCTGTGAGTTGTCTTCTAACTTGCTTAACAGAGTCCTTTGATGCCCAAAAGTTTTAAATTTTGCTGAAGCTCAGTTTATCTAGTTTTTTCTAGTTGTGCTTTATACAGTCAATTAATCATTGGCAAATGCAATATCATGAATCTTTTCCCCTATATTTTCTTCTAAGAGTTTTATACTCTTTTAAGTTTTATATTTAGTTTTACACTAAGAGTGTAAGTGTACCTTACACTTAGGTATTTGATTCAATTTTAGTTAATGTATCAATATGGTGTAATGTAAAGGTCCCACTTCATCCTTTTGCATGTGAATATCCAGCTTTCTATACACCATTTGTTGAAAAGACTGTCTTTCCCCCATTGAATGGTCTTGCTGGTCTTGTCAAAAGCCACTTGACCACATATGTTGAGTGTTTATTTCTCAGTCTCTCTTCCGTTCCATTGGTCTGTGCTTCTGTCTTTATGTCAGTACAAGAGTATTTGATTATTATATCTTTGCAGTAAATTTTGAAATCAAAAAGTGTCAGTTCTCCAAAACCATTCTTTTTTTAGATTGTTTTGACTATTCTGGGCCACTTGAAATTCTGTATAAAATTTAGGATGTATTTTTCTATTTCTACCCCCAAAATATCTTTAGGATTTGATTGTGATTGCACTGAATCTGCAGGTCACTCTGGGTATTATTGACCTTCTAGCAACATCAAGTTATCCAAACCACGAACACAGATGTCTTTCCATTTATTAATGCTATTTTCTTCCAGCAACATTTTATAGTTTTCAGTGTAACAGTGTTTTGTCTCCTTGGTTTAGTTATTTCTAAATATTTTATCCTTTTTGATGCCATTTTAATGGAATTGGCTTCTTAACTTCCTTGTTGGATTGCTTATTGTTAGTATATTGAAACATAGGTGATTTCTGCATGTTGATTTTTCATCCTGCCACTTTCCTGAATTTGTTTACTAGTTCTAACAGTTGTTTTGGTTTTGGAGACATCAGAGTTTTCTACATATAAGATCATGTCGCCTGTGAGAAAATGTAACATTAGTTCTTCCTTTCCAATTTCTGTACCTATTATTACTCTTTCTTCTCTTATTGTCCTGGCTAAACCTTGCAATATTATATTGAAAAGAAGTAGCTAAAGTAGGCATTTTATCTTCCTGATCTTAGAGGAAAAGTTTCACTCTTTCACCATTGAGTATGATATTAGCTGTGGGTTTTTTTCATATGTTGCCTTTATTATATTGAGGAAATTTCTTTCCATTTCAAGTTTTTCCCCAAGCTCTCATACTCATTTATTAATTTACCATCATAACATAAAACCATATCAAGCTTTATTAACTTCAGGAAACATGGCACCTCATTTCAAGTTTCTCAAGTGTTTTTATCACGAAAGGGTGTTGCACTATGTAAAATGTGTTTTCTGCACCAGTCAAAATGATCATGTGGTTCTTTTCCCCTCATTCTGTTAAAGAGATGTTTTATGCTGATTTGGGGGCCTCCCTGCTGGCTCAGTCAGTAAAGAATCCACTTGCAATGCAGGAGATGCGGGTTTGATCCCTGGGTCAAGAAGATCCCCTGTAGAAGAAAATGGCAACCCACTCCAGGATTCTTGCCTGGGAAATCCCATGGATAGAGGAGCCTGGTGGGCTACAGTCCATGGGATTGCAAGAGTCATATATGATTTAGTGACCAAACCAAACCAATCTGGTCTTTGTATATTGAGCCATTCTTGTACTCCCTTTACTGACTCCTCCCTTTCCGAGAGGCCCCAGCGGCCTTCAATAAAGGCTCAAGAGGGTTCCTCTCCTGGGAATAACCAGCATCTCTATGTTATCCCCCTTGAAGTTGCCATCAGCTCTCTCTGGATGATGGAAAGAGTCCCAGTGAATATCCTATTACAAGCCCCTCTGAATATAGAATTTCAAACAGCATGTTCAAGTTTTGTAATTTCCAAAGAATGACAGTTAATTTTTATTGCAGTGGGGCTGGGAGTAAAAGCCACACCATTTAACCCTAAGCTCCCATCTCTTTTCTGTTCCAGGAGCTATCACACATGTGAGGTCATGTCTCGTGTCTCCGTTTCCTTATCTGAGACTCTCTGGATCCAGGCCCTAGGTCTGGCACTGGCACCCTCACTAACTAAGCTGTGGTCACCTTTCCAGTTGCTGCTAATGAAAAGGTCCAATATAATGAAAATGACAAAGGAGCCTCACAGAAGTCATTTTATCACAGATGAAAAGAGCGTGGGCAGCCCCTGAGTCATCTCTGTTCTTACAATGTGCCCAGGCAGTTTCTCTGGGGCTGATTTTAGCACATTTTCCTTTACCAGAACCCAAAGCTGAAAACTGAGGTTGGAGGTGGGACCTATGGCACACCTTGGCCAAATGTGGGAGCAGGTTCAATCACAGGTCCAAACGTGAATAAAAAGGAAGTTCTGAGAAATTTTTACATAGATTTGTGGATATCAGCCCCTTAGAATGTCCATACATATATTCCTGATTTCCTGTCAATTGCTAAATGGTTTGTTTTAATGTAATCTGTTCCTGACATCTTCAGGACTAATGAATCAGTTTAGACTAATAAAAGTGAAAGTGAAAGTTGCTCAGTCATGTCCAGCTCTTTGTGACCCCGTGGACTATATAGTCTGTGGAATTCTCCAGGCCAGAATACTGGATTGGGTAGCCTTCCCCTTCTCCAGGGGATCTTCCCAACCCAGGGATCAAACCCAGGTCTCCCGCATTGCAGGGGGATTCTTTACCAGCTGAGCCACCAGGGAAGCCCAGCTATCAGGGAAGATTAATGCAAAGTGCTCATCTTTTCTGTCCTGCCTTCCCACGACCGTCCATATGTCCAGTGGATGTCAGAAGAGACATCAGAAACACCAGGATCCACCACAATGGGGCTAAGTTGTTACCACCCATGAGAACTGGATTCATGTGGGTAAATTAGGGAGCCATCCTCCAAACGTGAGTGAGAGCTGGGAACATAGTAGATAAGAGGGTGGGCAGGGATCCTTAGGATGAGACAGGAGAGAGAAGCACTGGGAACCACCCTGGGCTCAGATGCCCCCTCAGCTGTGAGCAGTGGGAGAACTGGGGACGTGCAGCTGAGACAGATGTGGGCGCAGGGTCCAGGGTGCCTCTGGGAGGGTGTGACTCATCCAACAGAAACAGTGCTGTGAGCGGGGGTCTCTGCACCTCCAGGGGCAGCCGAGTGGGCCAACCCAGGGTCCCAGAGGTAGATGTGGGAAGAGGGAGCCAGAAGTGACCCCCACAGAGACTCTTAGAGACCGACAACCCCCCACTATCAGTCCTTTGGAGAGAAGAGTCTATTCTGTCAGGCCAAGGTGACCATCTGGTTTGATCAGCAGTTGTGTCCCGTGTATAAATGAATAACCTGGAGTTCTGCTCTTATACCAGATTTCCCTGGTGGCTCAGTGGTAAAGAATCTGCCTGTAATGCAGGAACCGCAGGAGATGCGGGTTCAATCCCTGGGCTGGAAAGATCCCCTGGAGGAGGGCATGGCAACCCATTCCTTTATTCTTGCCTGGAGAATCCCATGGACAGAGGAGCCTGGTGGGCTACAGCCCACAGGGTTGCAGAGTCAGACATGACTGAAGTGACTTAGCATGCACAGCTCTTATAGGCAAATGTGTAGTGGTCACGGCCACAGATTCTGGAGCCAGACACTGGTTCTACACCTGCTCTGTTGTCTATAAGCTGTGGGGCAGTGGGGAAGATGTTTAATTTTAAACTCTCTGTGTCTCCATTTCCTTATCAACAGGATGGGCTTCTGTAACGATTTAATTTCAACAGTGCAGGCACATACTGTGTGCTCTGTGTTAGTTATAATTATACTTTTTTATCTTTCAAACACAGAGTTAATAGAAGTCTCTTTTACAAATGCATCAGTCATTTCTGCCACGCTTTTCTTGTTCCAAATCACTTGGCCTGAGGCTCCAGTTCTGACCCTAGAATTATAGAGGTTTCCCTCAGGCAGTAGGTCCCTTTTTAAAAGGTCACTTTTTTAAATGGAATAGGTGAAGAAATCATTTTCAGAATAAAGTTCTAAAGCCAGCACGTGGGGTGAAATCACAAATAATCAAAGTTGCCCTTGACTTCCCGCCTTAGGGAGTGCTTGCACTGCAGTGGAAGGACCCAGCATCCCTC
This sequence comes from Cervus elaphus, assembly GCF_910594005.1. Taxonomy (NCBI): domain Eukaryota; kingdom Metazoa; phylum Chordata; class Mammalia; order Artiodactyla; family Cervidae; genus Cervus; species Cervus elaphus. Next base: position 26,784,917 of record NC_057819.1, read on the forward strand.
ATGCACCCACCATGGACAGTCTTCCTGCAGTGATGGACCAGATCCGTGTTTCTCCAGCTGGGCAATGGGTGAGGGAGACGGCTTGCATGTAAGAGCCATGCTGTGTGAAAGACATGGGTCTCTATATGCTACAAGCACGCTCAGAAGAGCCACGTATCCACACTGAGTGACTCATAGGACCTGACACCGATGACCAAGGATGAGCAGGTTCCTGTGTGTATCTCACACACTTTGTTACCACGTCACCCTGAGTTTCCCAGTGATGGACCCACTGTGTGACTCTCGTGACCACAGGTGTCACTCTAACCAGCTCCGTCCCTGGGGTGAACTGTGCTGCCAAGACTGAGCTGCAGGAGGCTCTGGACTGCCTTCCCACCGGGACCCAACAGCTAGCTAGCCTCCTGTTTTCATATACTGAGTACTGCCTCATTCCTGAGAGTCAGTTTCTACTTTTTGAGGCAACAGGGTACAATTTATATTCAGAGATATTATCTAATTGTATCACTTGGCTCAAAAATGGAATTCATGCTTTGGATTTTTCTTTCTAATCTCTGATCAGAGCTCACCCCTGTCCACTGGAATTCAGGGCTTTCTTGCTGGTTGAATGAGAACTGGTTCAGACACTGAATTCCCCTGGAGGCAGGCCATTGAAAAGTCTGTTTCTATTTTCTGCAAAACCGTGCACCAGAAGGAATCTTGGGACATTTTGTTGTATTTCCCCCAAAATATAGTGCAGATGTCCCTGAGGCAAAACTTCTGTTTCTCTACCATGAAATATGCCTTAAAATGATGCTGCATTAGACATCGCGTGCCATACTTTAGCAAGAAAGCTTACTGAAGAAGTACTCAGATGTTAATGAAAGTATCCAGAGCTGGGCGTAAAAGTACATAAACCATGAAGGGTGCTGCATTTAGTGTTAAGTGCTTCATGTTTCCATAGAAACAACAAAATCTGACCAAGAAAATGAACACTGAATGTAAAGCATTTGTTTAATTTTAATGTGAGTAGTTTTTAAGCTGCTTGTTCCCAATGCTATAGAAATGTTCACATGGTAACAGTAAATGCTTTTAATCTCTTTTGGTTTTTAATTGGTTTCTCTGGTGGATTGATTCCTTATGAATAAAGGGGGGACATGAAGCAATGCAAACAGAGCCAGAACCATAGACATTGAAAGGGCAAATGAAAACGGAGTCCAGTGGGATTTGTAATTAGAACTAACCCATTTCAGGCACAGATCCAGAAGACCCTTCTATTCCAGAGCCACAGTTCTATCAACACAGGCCCTTCCACATTCCTAATTTGTTGCTTTTAATTTGCTGTTTTCCAGACACACTGAATAGTGATTTCTCTGATTAGAGTTGCCATCTGCTGGATTCCAGAGCAAAGCTAGTCCTGAGTGGGAGGGGTCTTCTGTTTAAGGTTGTCTCCTGAGCTGAATACAGGTCACCCAGGTATGCTCGCCCAGGTGGAAATCTACTAGGCTGTGTGCTGTGATTTGTAATTGAATTTCAACAAAAGGAAAAATAAGTCATTCCCTGAGATAACCAAGGACATTCTGTTTTAAGGAACAGAATAAATTAATGTTAATTTATTAACAATGTTAATAAAATTGTTATTTAAATTAACAATGTTAATAAAAACATTGTTATTATTAGCTTCAGGGCTTCCTTCTCAGGTGGCTCAGTGGGTAAAGAATCCACCTGCAATGTGGGAGATGCGGGTTCGATCCCTGGGTGGGGAAGATCTCCTGGAAGAGGGCATGGCAACCCACTCCAGTGTTCTTGCCTGGAGAATCCCCATGGACAGAGGAGCCTGGTGGGCTACAGCCCATAAGGTTGCAAAGGGTCGGACACAACTGAAGCCACAGAGCTCACACGTATTCCTGTGAGAAGACCATGTATCCCCCCTCTGCTCAACTCAGGGGTGCTCAAGCACCAGCTTGCTTCAGCCAAATAAGTGTGGGAGGGAATGTGTGTGTCACTTCTGTCCAAAGGCTTTGAGTCCCTCTCTCCCCTGCAAGTCTATCCCTCCCCTCCGCATCTTTGTTTTCCCCACTTCTCTCTCTCGCTCTCCCCCACTTGCCAGTCCTTCGGCTCATGCTGCCTTTTACCATCCCATGGGGAACGCAAAGGGGGAACGGCTTCAGGGCAGAGGCAACAGCAGTGGGGCATGCTAAAGAGAGGCTGGGGTAGCAGGGGAATTGAGGGAGGAGGAAGTAAGGAGGAGAGAGGAGGGAGGAGAGAAGGAAGGTCCCAGGGGATGGAAGAAGAGAGGAGGGAGGGAGCCACAGCCTGGACTGTGTGGAGTTGGGCCTCCTGCTGGGAAGAAGAGCCTGGGAGTGAGATAGTCAATAGGAGGGATGGGTTAGCGACCTGATGAGCTAATCAGGGGTGTGTTAACCACATGGACATGCCCCATGACACAATACTATCTACATTAGCAACTGAAAAAATTAAATACTTAGTATAAATCAAAATATGTGTGAGATCTGTATGAGGATGGAGAAAGCAATGGCACCCCACTCCAGTACTCTTGCCTGGAAAATCCCATGGATTGAGGAGCCTGGTAGGCTGCAGTCCATGGGGTCACAAAGAGTCAGACACGACTGAGTGACTTCACTTTCACTTTTCACTTTCATGCATTGGAGAAGGAAATGGCAACCCATTCCAGTGTTCTTGCCTGGAGAATCCCAGGGACAGGGGAGCCTGGTGGGCTGCCGTCTATGGGGTCGCACAGAGTCGGACACGACTGAAGTGACTTAGCAGCAGCAGCATGACGTTATGAATAAAGAAACTCAACACTGTCAAATTTTCAGTTTTTCCCAAATTGATTTATAGATTTGGTGGAATCCCAATGAAAACCTCAGCAAGTTATGTTGTGGATATTAACAAACTGATTCTAAAGATTATATGGAGAAGCAAAAGTCCCAGAGTAGTCAACATGACACTGAAGAAAAAGTATAAAGCTGGAAGACGAATGATACCCAACTTCAAGCTACAGTATTAAGAGCATGTGGTATTGGTGAAAGAATAGACAAGTGAATCGGTGTAACAGGATGAAGAGCCCAGAAATAGATCCACATAAATACAGTTAACTCATCTTTGACCGAGACGCACAGGAATACAAGGGAGCAAAGACAGTTTTTTCAACAAATACTGAAACAACTGCCTTAAACATCTACATTTTTAAAAACTGAATCTAGGAATTCCCAGGTGGTGCAGTGGATAAAGATCTGCCTGCCAATGCAGAGGACATGGGTTTGATCCCTGGTCCAGGAAGATTCTACGTGCTGTGGAGCAACCAAGCCCATGTGCCACAACTGCTGAAATCTGTGTGCGCTAGGGACTGCGACAAAGAGTAGCCCCCACTCTCCTAAGCTAGAGGAAAGCCCTCAAGCACCAATGAAGTCCCAGTGCAGCCCATAAATAAATAAAATTATTTTAAAAAGAAACAGCTGAATTTAAACATAGGTCCTACACATTTCACAAAAATTAACTCAAAATGCATCACAGGCCTCAACATAAAATGCAAAATTCTAAAATTCCTGGAAGATAATACGGGAGAGAACCTAGATGACCTGGAGTATACCAATGACTTTTTAGAAAGGACACCAAAGGCATAATTTATGAAGGAAGTAATTGATAAGCTAGAGTTGGTTAAAATTTTAAACTTCTATTATGTGAAAGACACTGTCAAGACACTGGGATTAAAGAGATAAGCCACAACAGATAGGGGACTGCTATCCAAAAATATAAAGAACTCTTAAAACTCAACAATAAGAAAACAAACAACCCAATTTAAAAACAGGCCAGAGACCTTAACGAATCTCATGAAAGAAGATATACAGATGGCAAATAAGCACATGGACGCATGCTCCATGTCATTTGTCATCAGAGAAATGCAAATTAAAGCAACAATGAAATTCTACTACATACTTATCAGACCAGCCAGAGTCCAGAACACTGATATCACCAATTTCTGCAATTGGACCTTTCTTGCAAAAATCAACTTGAAATGGATTAAATACAAGACCTGAAGCCATAAAACTCTTAGAAGAAAACATACTGGAAATCTCCAAGTAAGACTACATCTGGAATGGGAGGAAATACTTGCAAATCATATATCTGATAAGTGGTTAATATCCAAAATATGTAAAGAATTCATACAACTCAAAGCGAAAAAGCAATCTATTTGATTTCAAAATGGCAGAGGAACTGAGTAGACATTTTTCCAAAAAAGACATATAGATTTTCAACAGAATCATGGAATGGTGCTTGATGTCACTAATCACTGGGGAAAGGCAAATCAAAACCAAAGTGAGCTATCACCTCATACCTGTTAAGAAGGTTATCACCAGAAAGACTAGAGAGAAGTGTTGGTGAGGATATGGAGAAAAGGGAGGCTTGGCGCACTGTTGGGAGGAATGGAAACTGATGCAACTGCTGTGGAAAAAATTACGGAGTTTCCTCAAAAAACTAAAAATGGAATTGCTATATGATCCAGCAGTTCTACTTCTGGATATATGTCTAAAGAAAACAGGATATGTATAGTATGCATTCCCATGTTCAGTGCAGCATGATTCTCAACAGCCAAGATAAGGAAGCATCCTAAAGGTCCATCAGTGGAAGAATGGATAAAGAATACATGATAGCTAGCTAGCTAGCTATCTGTGTAAATGTATATGCTCAGTTGTGTCCAACTCTTTGCGACCCCATGGACGGTAGCCCACCAGGCTCCTCTGTCCATGGGGATTCTCCAGGCAGGAATACTGGAGTGGGTTGCCATGCCCTCCTCCAGGGGATCTTCCTGACCCAGGGATTGAACCCAGGTCTCCTGCATGGAGGTGGATTATTTACCTTCTGAGCCGCCAGGGAAGAAGCCCTACATATACATACACACATACATACACTTTATACTTATACATATACATGTACAATGGGATATCATTTAGCCATGAGAAAGAGGGAAATTCTACCATGGGACCCCATGAATAGACCTTAAGAGCATTATGCTAAGTAAAATAGCCAGACAGAGGAAGAAAAATACTGCATCACTTATAGGTGGAGTCATAAACAGCCAAACTCATATTTAGAGAGACCAGAATGGTAGTTATCAGGGGCTCAGTGAAGGGAATGGGGAGACGTTAGTCAAAGGGTACAAATTTCCAATTATAAGATAAATAAGTTCTGGGGATCTAATGTAGGGAATGGTGATTATAGTTAATAATACTTATTACACGCTTGAAAATTACAAAGAGAGTAAATCTTAAGTGTTCTCACCATAGAAAAGAATCAGTAATTACGTGATATGATGGGGATATTAATTTTTGCAGTGTATAGGTGTTTCAAATCAACATATTGTAAGTACACCTGATTCCTGCACAAATTAATATGTCAATTATACCTCAATAGGACTGGAAAAAATAAATGAGCTATCAAGCCATGAAAAGACATGGAGGAAGCTTAAATGCACATTCCTAAGTGAAAGAAGCCATCTGAAAAGGCTGCCTACTGTATGATTCCAACTATTGACATTCTGGAAAAGCAAAACTATGGAGACAGTGAAAAGATCAGTGGTTGCCAGGGTTTGCGGTGGGAGGGAGTGAGGGGTAAATAGGTGGAGAACAAAGGATTTCCAGGGCAGTGAAAATGGTCTGTATGTGTTATAATGATGAGGCCAAGTCAGTGTACATTTGTCCAAGCGTGTACATACAGAGCCAAGAGTGAACCATAAAGTGAACGATGGACTCTGAGCGATAACAATGAGTCAATGAAGGTCCTTCCATTGTGACAAATGTACCATCTGATGGGGGGTGTTGAGAATGAGGGAGGCTGTGCACGTGTGGGGATGGGGGGTACACGGGAAGTCTCTGTATTTTTTCCCTCAATTTTGTTGTCCACCTAAAATTTCTTTTTTCAAATACGCAGTATTTTAAAATAATGACTCATTTTTTTACTTAAGTGCACGGAAATGCCTCCAAAGAGGCCTGTTATTAAATGTTAGCCAAACACAGCAGCTGCCAAGGTCTCTGAGACTCAGGCCTCTCTCTCCTTGTTTAAAGCAAGATTAACAAGTGTTGGAGTGGAGCCCCAAAGTCAAGCCAGACGCTATGTGGGACTGCTGTGTAAACAGGAAGCAGAAGGAAACTGAAGAGGAAAGTCTTCATTGGCCGGGCAGGAGCTCCGACTCCATGGACAGCGCAAGGGTGAACCCCACTGAGGGACTCAGGGGGCAAAAGAATATCCCATTATATTTCTATCACAATAGAAATATAAAATCAACCTGCTCCACCTGAATCAGAGTCTACAGTTTAACAAGCTCCTCGGGTGCTTCTGAGAGGCACTGGTTTGGAAGACAGATGTTCAAGGAGCTCTTTGGGGTCCCGGCTGCTCATAACTCACAACCTGAGTGGGGCTGGGCTGCTGGCAGAAGGGAGCTAAAAACTTCCAGCCCCACAAACATCTAATCCGGGTGGACAGTGCTTGACTTCCAGTTTGCAGGAAATAGATGATTAAATTACAATCCATTGCTCAGCCGCCCACTGAGCCATCACAAGCACTCTCAACACAAATGTCCCCTCCTCAGGGAGACTCCCTGATCCTCCATCACCTTCCAGTCATCCCTCTTCACTCTGTTTTCTCCAGAGCATGTCTGTCTTCCTGGGTCCCCAAGCTCCTGGACTTTACATCAGCAGAGCCTGGCTGCATGGTGTGTTTGTTGAGTATGTGTGTGTATGTTGTGTATGTGCAGGTGTGTATGTTGGGGGGAAAGGGAATCTGCCTGAATCCAGAGCCCTGAGCAGAGAGGGATGGGAATAAACGTCCGCCTCCCCCTCCTCCTTCCGTCTGTTTTCCTGCTGGCGCCCCTGATGTCCAAACCCTACAGAGGCCAGAGGAGGGGCAGCCTGGGGATGCTGTCCATGGAGGTCAGAGGTCAGCCTCTCAGACAGCACAGGGCAGAGGGAATGTGGGAGGTGAATGGAGGGAAGAATGAAGAGTCCAGGGCAGAGATGTGATATCTCTGCCCCCCACTCCTCCTGCACCCAGTCTGCTGCACCCCTGCCTGCCACACCTGCACCCTAAATGCCGCGAAGCCAGCCCCTCTGCTGAAGCAAACTTATTCCCTGAAACCAGGCTTAACTCCAGGGATGTGTCTATACCCTCACCTCTGCCTGCTCCCTGTCTCCTGCTCATTCCTGGGTTGGGGGGTGGCTGCCCCTTTGTAGGAAGACCCCACAGCGGGTTCTCCTGCACTGGGCACCTGAGAGTCCAGGACCTGCCCCAGAAGTCAGGGCCCTCAGAGCCTGAGAAATGCAGTCTCCTTCCCTCCCTCCCCTTTCACTGGAAAACCAGAACCACCACGAATTTCCTTTTAGAAATTAATATTCATGAAAAATCTAATAATGTAAATTTATGGTTGCATTAGAGGCAAAATTAAAGGAATAAATAACCCATAAGTTTATAATGTGTTGTCCTTAAGCAGAAATATCTCCTGCTTAATCTCCATGCTTCCTACTGAATTATTTAAACTGAGATCACTCAGCCACCTGGGTCTTGTCTGCAAAGTGCAAGTCAGTCACCCGCCCCAAGACAGAAGCTGTCTTGGGCAGTGCCAGGCAGGACGCATGTGGGAAGCACTCTGCACCCCCTGGAGAGTGAGTTCCTTGGGCATGAGGTCCAAGAGCACTTTGAGGGTCCAGGTCATGGCTACCTGGGTGCATCAGGTGCTCCAGGGTGATCTGGGAACCTCACCTGAGACAGAGCCCCTCCCCCAGGCTCCCTGAGGCCCGCTCCCCACCCCTGATGGGACTAATCACAAGCAGGAGAAAATCTGGCCTGGTCACCTGAGCCCATAGTTCATCCCACCGTCTGTGCCCTGTGCTGACGTCACTGTGACCAGCAGAGATTGGGTGCTGGGGTCCCTTCCTGCGGGAATCTGGGGGATCCAGCACAGCACAGTTTCCCCCGGGAGGATGGATCTGCTCCTGGAGGGGCTGCAGGGCTGTGCTGGGGGCCCCTCCGAGGACTGGGTGTATCTGGTCACCTCTGCTTCTCTGCCCACTGGCCCAGCAGCACGGGCAGGAGAGTCAGCTTCCTGAGCAGGTGCCCTGCTCCCACCTGAGAGCTGCTCATCCCAGATCCCTCTCCCTTCCCAGGTCCTGTCCTCATGGAGGGTGATGCTGAGGGGCCTGCCCCATCAACGCATTTCCCTGGACTTCCTCCTCTGACCCCCAAGTGTACACAGAGGAACAGGGGGCTCAGAGTTGACTTGGATCCTGAATCAGAAAGAAACCTTGTGTCTGACAATTAGTCCACATACAGCACCCAATGTGGATGCTGCTCCCAACTTGAGTTTGACTTCAAAGCAAGACCACCTGCTGACTGTTCTGGGAGGGGAGACTCACTCAGTGTATCCTTAGAGGTCACAGTGGGAAGACCCCTCCTGCAGGAGGACACCGTGGGCTGGGACCAGACTTCTCCGAGTGCCGCCTCCTCCCGGGGCTTCCTGACAGGGTTGCCAGTGTCCAGGGCTCATCTCCACAGGCAGGACGCTCAGTGTCCCCAGGATTAGGGCTCTTGTCTCATAGCCCTGGTGCTGGAGAGGGGAAGGTGCTGACCTCCCTGTTTGAGAATCTGCCTGCAGCCAGGGCTGTTCTCAGCACTGTGATGGAGACCCTGCCCCGGAGCTATGTCTGCATGGAGCAGAGTCCAAGGCCAGTCCCAGGCCCGGGCTCTCAGACCCCAGGAATCATGACTCTCAGACCCAGGAGCAGCTGCAGAGGTAAAGGGGTCCTCAGGCCCCACCCCAGACCAGATCCGACTCTCCCAGAGTCAGATTCTGCAGGGAGAAGCTAAAAGTCTGACATGCTTGAACCCTCCCAGTGACAGGGACCTCACCCCCCGTGAAGCAAGCAGCCCCTTCATGGGATTGTGAGGAACACCTTCCCTGTGGGCCCCGGTCAGCCACCCTCAGCTCTCACCGCAGCCCAGCTCTGCAGGCGGCTCTGCTCCATCCTCTACCCCCAGATTCCTGCCTGTGCTGAATCTTGGCCCCCAGCAGAGCTCCTGTACACCACCTCCCAGCTGTTCCCTCTGAACAGGGAGGTATCCCAGGACTCCTGCTCTAGCTGCTGCCTCTCCCTGCAGACTTCCCCCCACTTCCCTCCTGCAGCCTCAGGGACAAAGCAAACATCCCAGCGCCCCCTCAAGTCAGGTGTCAGGGCCCCTTTGACAGATGGAGGTTAAAGGGGAAAGAAGATTCTGCCAGATGGTGTGTTTGCACTCTGCATGCTCCAGGCCTCCAACTGCTGCATCAACATTTATGATGCAGGAAAAGACTGAATCATCACCTGCAGTCTGGTCTCTACTGATCCTTGACGTGGAGCCCATGGGCACTGGGGTTTAGGGAACCAGTCATCTTGTGGTTCCAATCTCAGGCTGGGCTGGAGGCAGAAGACCTGTTCTGCATTCTGGAAACCTCTGAGCCCCTCTCCAAAAAGGAGCTCCATTATTCCTGCCTGGAATTCAAACTGCCCCTTCTGCAGCTCAAACCTGCAGTGCCAGCCACAGAGCAGGAAACTCACCTGCCCTTCATCCCTGGGCACAGCTCAGGTGACACCTGGAGGAGGGTTTGAAGGGCCCCTGGGAGGCTCAGACCCACCCTCAGGGCTGCATTTCCTGCAAAACCCCTCACCTGGTGACTCATGCAGGTGTGAACAGTGGATGAAACCTGCTTCCTGCCCCACAACCAGACCTGAGTGCACCAGAGGAACAGAGGACAGGGATCTTGGGGACCCAGGGTCCTCTGACTGTGGGTGCAGGAGCAGGTCTAACTCCGTTCTCTGGAGATATGTCAGCTCCATCCTGCAGGCAGAGAAATGGTCTGAGGACGAGAGCAAGGGCCCCATCCATCTCCCAGTCAGGTGATCTATGGCCCAGGGCTGCTACACCTGTGAAGTCCATGGGGTCAGACCCCTGGGGCAGCTCTTCTGGGTTCTCACCTGGGGAGGGAGTCACTGCCCAGGGGGCCCTCAGAGGCCTTGACTGTAGAAAGCTGCATGAACCGCTCCTGGCTGCACCCCACAAGTTCCTTCATGGAGGAATGGGATCTATTCTAGGAAAAGGAACTCCATCTTCTCCTGTAGCAACAGTGCCTCCACCATGAATGAGCTCCTCATCCAGAGGCCTTGTACTTGTTTAATAAGCTTGAGCACAGAAGGGCCAGCCTCAGACTGGACATATCAATACATGATAAAGGGTGGCTCATAAAGCTGACTGACTAAGAGATTTTGTCTGGAATAGAGTGACAGATGAGGAAAGAGTTCTGCCTTGATGCTTCAAGACCAGGAGCTGGTGCCCCTGAGGACGGGGGCCTATGCCCACAGAGGGGCACTGAGCACCTGCTCCAGGCTGTGTTTCTCCATCAAACCTTGTCTGAGCTCACATAGCCAAGGCAGGACCAAGGGAGCTAGGGAGACACTGCCGGCTCAGTGTAGATACAACAGGATAACTAAGAAGACAACGAGGCCAGTGTAGACACACCTGGGGCACTGGTGAATCATCCCAGCTCACTGTAGAAACATAGAGGAACTAAGAAGACATCCCAGGCCAGAATTCCCCTGCCAGAGAAATTTTGGAGATAATCTAGGTCAGTGTAGACAGGAAAGCAACTAACAAACACTTGCCAGATCACTGTGGACATTTGAGGGGAATTAGGGAAGATCCTAGATCATTATAGACACAGCAGGATAATGAGGGGATAATCTCAAGCAGTACAGACACTCGAAAAACAATCTAGGTCAGAGCAAACACAGCAAAAGTCTGGGAAACATTCCCAGGCCTGTGTAGACTCACCAGAGGAAATAGGGAGCTAACCAAGTCCGTGAAGCAGGATAAACAAAGATAATCCTGGGTCAGTGCAGGGAGTGGGTGCAGTCAGTGTAGACATGGCACAAGGACAAGGGAGACCACCCCTGGCTAGTGAAGACATACTAGGAGAACCGAGGAGATATCCAGTCCAGTACAGATGTGACTACAGGACTCATGCAACAGCTCAGCCACTGTGGAAACAACAGGCTGGAAGTTTTCAGCACCCTGGAGAGGTCCGAGCCGATCCAGGACCCTAGTAGTAGTCATGTTAGTCGCTCAGTCGTTTCCGACTCTTTGTAACCCCGTGGACTACAACCTGCCAGGCTGCTCTGCCCATGGGATTCTCCAGGCAAGAATACTGGAGTGGGTTGCCATTCCCTTCTCCAGAGGATCTTCCCGACCCAGAGATCGAACCCAGGTCTCCTGCACTTCGGGCGGATTCAGGTAAGCTGCAGGTCCTTTATTCAGGGCTGGAATGAAGTAAACAAGTGTTTTCACCTGCTGGCCCTAGAATGGGCATCTGCTTTCACTAGCTTCTTTGAGAAGTTGCCCCTCCATGTCTGCAAACCTCACAGTAGGGACCAAACTCTAGCCTGGGGGAAAGCTCCTCTAGTAAGTCAGGACAATCATGTTCTCCACTCTGCCCTGTTTCCTGTCTTTCATCAGCAGGGACTGATTCTTCTGCAGCATTTGGCCATTTGGATCTTGGTCCTAGGTTTCTCCTCATCTTTATATGAGAGTTTCCTTTGTGACCTTTTCTTCAGCACCTGGTTTACAGGAACTGTATTAAACGGGGCCAACATTTCTCTACTTAATAATTCAATACTTGGACATGCTGTCAGGCCAAGTAATTTACAACAGAAAGGAAGCCCAGGCTGCCTTCCTCAGTACATCAGCTCTGACTCTAAAGCATTCTTCAGTAAGGACACTGTCCTTCCTAAGAAGAGCTGTGACTTTTACAAGGCTATTTAATGCTTCAAGCTATTATGATGGCATGAGGAAAATTACTGTGATGATAGCTGTCTTTGCCACTAATAAATTCCCAGGATGTTTACCATATAAATATTACCCAAGGACGCAGCTTCCTCCTAATGACCTGAGTGATAAACGCCTCTTGCTGGGAGCTCTGCAGAGCCAGCCCCTCTGTCCAAAGAAGGGGAGACCTGGCAGCCATCCAGGTTGGGGACCCTGCCATGAATCAGGGACTTGATTCTCAGCTGTGGGTTGCAGACCAGTTATATCATAAATGACTTGGCAAGGGAATAAAAGACTTTATTTTTTATAAAAGAAATGATTTTTTAAATTATTTTTTAAAGATTGTTTAATGTGGGCCATTTCTTTAGTCTTTATTGAATTTGTTACAATATTGCTTTTGCTTTATGTTTTGGATTTTTTGCTGCAAGGCATGTGGCATCTTAGTTCCCCAACCAGGGTTCAAACCCACATCCCCTGCCACTGGAAGATGAAGTCTTAACCACTGGACTGCCAAGGAAGTCCAAGAGACTTTAATACAGTTTTATTCCCTATTCCCTAAAGCTTTGTTCAAAATACTTGGCTAGAAAGACTCCAGGAGTCCCCGTGTCCACTACTTTCCACACTGCTAGTGGTGTTTACATCCTCTAACTCTAGGGAATGTCCAAGCAAGGGCAGACAGCCCGGGCCAGGACCGCTCTGTTCCTGAAGAGTCTTCATGTCGATTCAGCTTTACCTGAGCTCTGCAATTTTTCACTGTGAGTGTCTGTCAGTCACGGTATGTCCCTGGGAATTCTGAGTTTGCAGATTCAGGTGGCTCTGAATCCACTTCTAGGAGGAGGAGGGGGGTAGCTTTGGGTGCAAAGGAGGCCTTGGGAACTGGAGCAGGTGTGACCCCAAACCACATATTCAGGGGTGCACCAAGGGAATTCTGTGTGCCTGGGAGTCTCCCCGTGGTCCCCGCCTGAGCCTTCTTTTCTCCAGGGGGTGAGAAACACCACCTTGGTCGACGAGTGCATCTCAGCCAGTTCAGACTTTCAGAGTCCTGAGGGAAGAGGGTCCAGCTCCGGGGGTTCACAGGGTGGTCTCATAAAGCATTTGTTCTCAGAGCTGTGGGCAGAGCACAGGCAACCACCAGGGACATTGGCATAGCAGGGACTAGCCAGGACGGGAGGCTACCCACTCTCTCTGGCCTGGGAGGAAAGATTGTCACAGAACCCAGGGAAGGCAGTGGCCCTGAAGGACTGCCAGAACCACAGACATGGCAGGGAGGGATGAGGGAGAAGTTACTCTGCTTCCCGCTCCTCCTGACTCTCAGCCTCCCCCTGGGGCCGCCCATTGGCCAGACTCAATGGAGAAGGCTGTTAATGGCATCTGAGGGTTACAGTCCATAAGAGAGCAGAGCTGAGAGGCCAGCGAATGGAGAGTGACCAGCTCAGAGTCTCCCTCCTCAACTCCATCCTCAAGTTGTTGTTGGGGGAGGGTCTTCATGGGGCCCATACAATGGAGGGTGGGTATGGGGTCTGGAACCTGATGTTGTGTGCCCAGTTTCATGGGGACATGATGACTGAGGTCACTCTGTCCTATGTTCTCCTTGGTTCTCACTGTGGCCCATGTGGTAACTGCTTCAGACTCACCATCTTGTCTGTGGTGCCCATGTCGGTCTCTATCTCCCTCCCCCAGCCAAGACCCCCTTGGTGCCACAGAAGTAATTTTCTCTGACACTCTGGGAATGTGGGGGATCCTGTGCAGCTATCATCATTGACATAGCCCCCCTCTGCAGGCAGAGGGCCCAGGAGACTCCCCGCCTCCAAAGCCCCACCTGGAAAGAGAGCAAGGTCCCGTTGTATTCTCAGATCCTCCCACCTCATTCAACCAACACGGGGTCAGTTCCAGGCCCTTATCTCCTGCTTCCTGTCCAAACCTCATCTCACCACTGTCTAGACTGGCCACTGTCATCTTATTTGGAGATGACAAAGACTGCCTGAGATGAACCCAGTAGCCCTACAAGTCTATGCTGTGAGTCTTCTAAAGTCAAAACAAGATTTGTGACTCAATCATTCCACAGCATCAACTTTTCCCTGAAAAGCTGCAAAACTAGTGTTGATGTAATGGAGAAAGGAGTATGGACCAGAAAGAAAATATCCTACAGGTTAACTCATTAAACTTGAAGTGGAGTCTTTTTAACTTTTCAAATGACCATCAGCCAGGAGATGGGAGAAGCATCCAGAAGGAGGAAGGGCTGGGCCAGGGGTCCTGCAGTCATCGGAACATGCTGAGTGATCTGAGTGATCTGTGCAAACCCCTCTTTTCTTCCTCCCTCCCTTCCTTCCTATCTTTCTTTCATGGAAAATAAGAGTGAAGGCTGAGTTCCAGCTCTGGGCATTTATGAGCAGAATAGAGACAGGGCATACGGGATGAGGAATTATGTGCAGTGGAGGCAGCTTGGTGTCAAAGGAGACCATTTCCCAAGGGGATATATGGAGTCTTAGAGAGGGATTTAGATTTCCATAATACACAGAACAGAAGCCTGAGGAAAAATCTACCTCAGGTGTCGGTCTATAAATTGTGCAAGAGCATTAGCAATTTAAGTATCTGGGGGGGGGGGGTGGAGAGCATTTTATAACTGATGCAATTTGATAGCACACATGAATGAAACATATTTCTCTTATTGTCTTTTTTTCTGGATTAGTAGACTACAACTAGTGTTACAGAACCCGAATTCTTATTGCAACCCATTGAGCTGAATCTTATGGACAAGCATCTGAATTCCCTCCCTTTGCCAGGCACTCTCGGATGGCTGCCCCAAAGCTGCCCCATCCCTTTCTCCCTTGCAGCCTCCAGGCAGACAGGCTGCGAAGTCAAGTAGGAGTTTCCCATCTCCTTTGTATCAGCCTCAGGATGCCTCACTCCAAGTCACTCTAATACCCTCTGCCCAGATGACTCGAAGGCTTTGTGAGCCAGGCTCCTCTGACTCAGAGCGCAGTATAGGCTCCAGCTCTCTTTCCTCCTCCCACCTGGCTTCTTCTGGCCTCCGCTAATGAAAAGGAAGTTCCCTCCACCGCCTCCCTTCACACAAGGTCACAAACCTACCATTAGATGTCTTTATTTAGAGAGCTTTCCTGCCCAGGTCTGCTCCTAGGGGCGGGATGGAATTGATGCAAAATCCATCATTGAATGGGCTTGGACATTTAATCAATGAGGCAGCATGGAGCCCCTGTGATTCAGAGGTGCTGGGAGTCAGGCAAGGCTAGAAGAGCATCCAGAGCGGGTGGGAGGGTGGTTTTCATTTTTGACCCTGTTCACCCACACTCCAGCAATCAGCAGTCTGTTCCACGTAATGTCAGCTTTGCAGCAGAATTCCATGTCAGCAGGAATATTTGCACAAGTATTCATTTAATAACTCCACATTCATCCTATAAATTCTTACATGCCTACTGCATGCCAGGCACAGTTCTAGACCCTGGGAAGAGTGAACAAACAATCCAGTTTATATTCAATCGAGTTTATATTCTTGTGATGGAATAGCTATGTTGGTGATGATGGTGGTGAGGGTGATGAAGGTGATGATGACAGTGATGATGGTGATGGTTGTGGTGGTGCTGAAGATGACGAAGATGGGGATGCTGACAATGGTAATGGGAGCAGCAGCAGGGGGACAGCAGGTGGAGCAATCATATGAGTAAAGGCTTACGTAGCACTCAAGCCTTCATTCATATGATTATGAGTTATTATGAACCGGACACTATTATAAAAATTTTGCCTGTGTTAATTGACTTCATAACAACTGTGGTAGGTGCCCTCATTAACCCGCATTGGTAAATGAAAAACCGAGGTAGAGAGAGGCCAATTCACTCTCCCAAGTTCACACAGGAAGCTATGAGGTTGGGATTCAGAGCAGGCTCCCCAATTAGTGGGCTCAGAAATTACATCCCAAACAAACAGGCAAATAATTTCAGACAGTGACAAATACAATGAAGAAAATCAAAGTGGGTGACGCAAGAGTGACTTGGTGTGAGAAGACTGCATTAGGGAAGGCCTCTTGAGGAGGTGATACTAGACTTAAGGCCAAAAGGATAAAGCTTGTGGGAATAGTTTTCATATGAGTAGAACAGCAAGTGCAAAGGCCCTAAGGTAGGAGTGAGCCCAGACAGCAGGAAGGTCAGAAAGGCTGAAGCAGAATTAACAGGGGGAAATGGGCACTGAATAAAGAAGGCAAGGAGGGGCCAGGCCATGTAGGGCCCCACAGGCCGTAGGACATCGTGTGGGTGTTACCCTAAGTGGATGAGGCGTTATGGAGCCCATGGAGGGAATGGCTTCAGCCACTCCATAATCACTGAGTCTGGACCATGGTGCAAGTAGGAGTCTC
Organism: Cervus elaphus; assembly: GCF_910594005.1. Taxonomy (NCBI): domain Eukaryota; kingdom Metazoa; phylum Chordata; class Mammalia; order Artiodactyla; family Cervidae; genus Cervus; species Cervus elaphus. The sequence continues at coordinate 26,801,127 of NC_057819.1, forward strand.
TGGGGTATGCTGGGAGATGGGTGATCAGAACTGCTGTCGGCTATTTATAAACAAATACTGTACAAGTTGGGGGATGGGGCTTCCCTGGTGGCTCAAAGGGAAAGAATTCACCTGCAATGCAGGAGCTGCAGGAGAGACCTGGGTTCAATCCCTGGGTCAGGAAGATCCCTTGGAGGAGGAAATGGCTACCCACTCCAGTATTCTTCCTGGAGAATCCCATGGACAGTGGAGCCTGGCAGGCTATAGCCCATGGGATCGCAAAGAGTCAGACATGACCTAGGTGACTTAGCACGCATGCACATACTGTACATGTGAGAGCCCTCTCCAAGGTCATCAGGTTTTCAAAACACTTTAACACCCCACTCCCAATAGCTAGAGTGCTCTGACCTGTCCCAGCACACAAACTTGCAAATCAAGGGATTTTAAGAGGATTACAGCAAGCCAAGGTGAGGGTCAAAGGTAGAAGATTGGACCCAGTTTGTGCCTCAACACAGAGTCCTATCCATGCAGGACTCCACAGCACCATAGAAGTTTTGTTCCCCTGCCAGGTCATCGGGAGATTGTGAAGGATTTATAAACAGAGGCAGCTTTGCCAGCATGAAATCATCTCAGTCTCCTTGGAGGCCTGAGTCAGCCAACACTTCTGCAGGCAGTAGCAGCAGCCGGCAGTGGGCAGGCCTTGTCGTCTTGGGCAAGGCTGAAATTAAACATCTCCTTACCCTGGCTCCTGCCACCCACAGGAAAATCAATGATCAGAGGAGCGAAGCAGAGATGAGCAAGAGGACAGGAAACCCAGACATTCTTGCAGTCCACAAGAAATTCATCTCATATTTATAGGTTTTATGTTTCACCTAAGAAAGTTTGAGTTAGAATTCTATCACTTGTTACTGAAATGGGCAAGCTCATACAGCTACCTAAAAAAAAGAGAGAAGAATCAGCTAAAAACTAGCAAATAGCAAGAAGAAATGTTCACTTTTAAACTGACAGCTTCAATGTGGTAGATGGAAAGAGAAATCACTTCTTTCCCAAAATGAGTCATTGTTGCTGCCGCCCACTGAGAATTGGCGGGGAGCCTGCTGGGCCCCATTCGGACATCCTGAGGGCAGCGCATCAGGGATGCTTCAGGGAATTTAGCAGGGGAGGCGGAGCTGATTTTATTTTCTTCTCCTCATGTTCCCTCTAATGGCCTTTTTCAACTCTGCCATCGTTTTGCCTTTCATTTCACCAAGATAAATTCTAATTCACGGGCTCATTAACCCCTCTTGCTATTCTGAGCTTGTTTGATGGGACGTCCTGGAGGTTAGGTTCTTTCACAGGGATTGAAGGCGCTGAATCAGGACTTGGTGATGCCATCAAAGTCAGTTCTCGGGGAAACCAAAATATGCCTTGTCATCATCACTCCAGTACTCCGGGCTGGAAATGAGCAAAAATCCTGTCACCAGAGATGGGGCCTCAGTGAGGGTCTACCATCTCCTGGCACATCCTGGAGAAGAGGGGACATGTTTCTTAACCCCCTACACAAACCCTGGGGAGAAGGCAGAGGGCCATGCATGGGGGCTCCCACCCTGCTCTCTGCAAGGCTACAGCCAGCAGGCTTAGTGCTCTCCAGGGAAGGCGTATAGATTCTCACTCAGTCTTTAAGGGGTCCACGCTTAGGCAGGGAGAACCTAACCTTGATGGGGGGCTATGGGTCAAAGGATAGAGACTTCTGGACCTTAAGATATGATGCTGATCAACTGGAGGGGCTTAATCCCCTTCTCTCTGGACCTTCCCTTCTCCACCTGCAAAATAAAGGTGTTGAAACAGAGTAATTCAAACGTTCAGCAAGTATCCAGTAGCAGCATATGCCAAACCACTAAGGTAAAAATGATCACTTGTGTCTTGTCTGTGTGGTGCTTATGGTCTGGAGGAGAAGGCCTACATTTAACAAATAATCACAGAAACAAATATGTAATTACCAACTCTGATATGCGCTAGGAAGAAAATAAGGCAGGTCCCTCAAGATAATATGAAATGTGGGATGGAGATGGAGGGGCAGCAACACGCAAGCTGAGATCCAAAAGATCTGCAGAAATGAGCCAGGACATACAGGGTATCTCAGGTCACAGAAGAGGATGTGCAAAGGTCCTGAGGTGAGAGAAGACCACTGTGGCTGGGATGCAGATGAAAAGGACAGAGGTGAGAAGATCTTTTGAGAAAAAGGAAAAAACCAGACCATGATGAATCCTCTTGGTGGAAGGACATACACCCAGGTGTGCCCCGGACAGTCCTGATGGGCATCTGTGGACTTGGCATTAAATATAAAGAGTGGCCCCTTCCTGTCCCTAAATTGTCATGGTTCGAATGCTAATTTTACTGGAGAAAATTAAGTGAGCATGTGCTGTGTGTATGCACGTGTGTGTAAGGTATATGACCAGTTGTGCATTTTCAAATTGCCTCACAGAAGGTTGTATGGGTCATAGGTTGGGGAATAATTCTACAGTTTGGTGTCCCTTAACAAATGCCACTTTCCAGTGTGAAATGAACATAATCTCTTGCCACATCAATAAGGATCAGAGGCAACATCACAGCTTGATTTTGCTTTAAAGGATGGAGGGTGCATTTGTGGCAGAGTATTAACCTTTTGCTGAGAATGAGGGCTGGGACAGGGAAACCTGGGTTCTGGGGAGTGGGGTCTGGAAATTCAACCACTCCCACTCTGCCTTCTCTCATCCCCACTGGCCAAAGGCACCAGTATTCAGGGAACGCTGGAAACTATGGCACTTGAGACAACCACAGAATCGTCTCGCTGATTTTGCTTTTTTCTTCCAGCTGCTATATTCTGGAAGAAAGCCTTCAGCTGTTGCCCAAGCTGACCCATATGACTTTCACAAACACTTAAGCACAAAACTTTTAAACCAAGACGCAGAGGAGGTTCCCAAACAACCTCACAAAATATTGCCAACAATTTATTTCCTTATACAATGACTCATCACTGAATGCTTGAAAATAGATAAAATTATAGGGGAAATAAAATGCAAAGCTCTGTGCACACCTGCTGGAGTAGGAAATAGCAACCCACTCCAGTATTCTTGCCTGGAAAATCCCATGGACAGAGGAGCCTGACAGGCTACAGTCCATGGGGTCACAAAGAATCGGACACAGCTGAGCAACTGAACATGCACACACATACACACCCGCATAAGGGAGACAAGGTGATATTACCATAAACATAATGATCATACCAGTTTTTGTTTTCTTTTCTTTAATTGCGGTAGAATATACGTAACATTTACCATCTCAACCGTTCCTGACTGTAGTGGAGTAGCATTAAGAACATTCGCACTGTGTGTGACCATCACCACCCCTCTTCAGAACTTTTCCATCTTTTAAAGCTGCAATTCTGTCCCCATTAAACACTGACTCCCTGTTCCCCCTCTCCCAATCCCCGACATCCACCATTCTACCTCTGTCTCTGTGGAACTGACCACTCAAGGGACCTCCACATAAGCAGAATTGTATAGTAAGCAACTGGTTTATTTCACTGAGCATAATGTCCTCAAACTTCATTTACACTGTAGCATCTGAAAGAATTCTCTTCCTTTTTAAGGCTGAATAATATTCCACCATGTGTGAACCACATTTTGCGTATCCATTCATCCATCAGTGGACATAGGTTGCTTCCTCTTTAGGCTGTGGTGAACAATGTTGCTAGAACCTCAGTGTGCAAATACTTGTGGGGGTCCCTTGCACTGAATCAGCCCACACCAGACACTCAGTCAACTTGTAGAACAAATGAAGGAGCCATGAGATCTGGTGATTCCCTCAGACCTGATCACCTCACTCAGCTGGTGAAGGAGTCTTTTGGGCCTAGAAAAGAGAACAACAGTCTCAAAGACCCCTTGCTGAATCATCTAACTTCGGAGAAAACAAAATAGAATTTTTGTTCCACCCTGATGCTCCAGGCCGGTTGCATCTGGGACTTATCAACCCCTGTCCAGAAACCTTCCACCCCCTACACCTGCCCAGAAGACTTATCGCCCCCTGTCCAGAAACTTTGCACCCCCTACACCTGCCCAGAAGACTTATCACCCCCTGCCCAACTACAAATGTCATCTCAACAAAAGAATACTCAAAATATCCCGCCTGATTAACGTTTCCCTTATTGCTTCCACAAACCTCCCTATAATTATGAAGCCTCTCGGCGCTCAGCCGGGTTGTTAGGCCGACTGTCTCCCCTCCTTGCCTGAATAAAGGTAACCTACTTCTGTTGAGGTCATCTTTCCTTTTCTGCCTCACCCGAACTGTACCTTACAGCTGGGTCCCCAGTGAACAGCCCTCAGCTTTGGAGTTTCAAAGTCAGCTGTTGAAATATATGTTGGAGATAGCGAAGGGGCATCAAGGACAAGACTTTGATGACAGGAGATTCCCCCATGATCCAGTGATTAAGAATCCACCTTCTTAAATTATATGGAATTTAGAAAGATGGTAACGATAACCCTATATGCAAAACAGAAAAAGAGACACAGATGTACAGAACAGACTTTTGGACTCTGTGGGAGAAGGCGACGGTGGGATGTTTTGAGAGAACAGCATCGAAACATGTATATTATCTAGGGTGAAACAGACCACCAGCCCAGGTTGGATACATGAGACAAGTGCTCAGGGCTGGTGCACTGGGAAGACCCAGAGGAATCGGGTGGAAAGGGAGGTGAGAGGGGGGATCGGGATGGGGAATACATGTAAATCCATGGCTGATTCATGTCAATGTATGACAAAAACCACTACAATATTGTAAAGTAATTAGCCTCCAACTAATAAAAATAAATGGAAAAAAAAAAAAGAATCCACCTGTCAAAGCAGAAGACTCAGATTCGATCCCTGGTTGGGGAACTAAGATCCCACATGCTGGGGAGCAACTTAAGCCCATGCAACAACTACTGAGCCCAGGTGAGCCTGAAATGAAAGATCCCCCAAACCGAAACAAAGGTCCTGCGCACCACAGCTAGGACCCAACACAGCTAAAAATAAATAAATATTTTTTAAAAGAAAAAGACCTTGATGATGGACACGCACAATTGGCCAGGTTTGGGTTCTAGCACTTCTAGTAGCTCCGCCTCGCCTTCCACGAAGCTGCCTCTCCTCCTGACCTCTTCTGGAGGTCAGCCTTCCCCAGGAGCCTGCCCAGCGATGCTGACCCCAGAACAAGAAGCAACTCCATGGCTGTTCACCGTGGGGCCAGACGGACTGCGACATTGGATTCTGTTTTATCCAAGTCACTGCAGCTGATAATGACTCCATATGGTAATCTCTGTTTCTCTAACTTTTCTTCACATCAGACAGCTCCTCATGTTTCCAGACAGAACTGCAGACAAGTATTTTCTTAAATAAATTGAATCTCTACAATAAAGACACAACTGCAGGGACTTTCCTGGTGATCCAGTGGTTAAGATTTTGCTTTCCAGTGCAGGGGGGAGGGAGTTCCCTTAGTTAGGAAACTAAGATCCCACTTGCCTAGAGGCCAAAAAGACCAAAACATAAAACAGAAGCAATATTGAAACAAATTCAATAAACACTTTAAAGATGGTCCACATTAAAAAGAAACTAAAAAGAAAAAAGACAACTGCCAAATACTTTCATAATATTTTTAGAAATTATATACAGTGTTGTGGATAAAATATTTAAATAAAGTGAGTTATTTTAACTGTTAAGGTGTAACATATGCTAAATAAACTAATGATTATTTCTTTTTTTTCATTTATTTTTATTAGTTGGAGGCTAATTACTTTACAATATATAGTGGTTTTTGACATACATTGACATGAATCAGCCATGGATTTACATGTATTCCCCATCCCAATCCCCCTTCCCTCCTCCCTCTCCAATGATTATTTCTTAAATTTTAAAGTTTGGTTTAAAAATTTGGATTTTGGGGGATATGAACTACTAGGATTGATAAAATTCTATGAAACTTTTGCTTATATATACTATCTTATAATATGCTTTCTTGAAATATTTTTGTGTTTATGAGATGAGGAACCTTACCAGATGGAGACTGTAAGAGGATGGAAATAAAGTCACTGTATCTTTAAAAAAAAAAAAAAAAAAAAAAGCTCAGAACTTGGCCCTGAGCTTAAATGACAAACTCTAGCCAACAAGCATGGTAGGGGTGGACAGCGGGGGTTCCTGACTTGCACTGCCCCAGCAGTGACACTTCACACTACCCTCTTGTGAGGACTCATCTCAGCTCCCCATGGACCCCTTGATTTTGCCCCATGTTCCCCTCTCCCATTAGCCACGCGGGCTTGGAACTCTTCCCCTGCTGTGCTGCTCAGAAACCTGCAGGCCAGTAGGCAGTACGGTCTTCCGGAAGATCTGTAGGGTCTCAGGCATGGGGTGTTCACCACTCACCACCTCTCTCAAAGCCACCTGCCCACACCAGGCCACGGTGCTGTGCAGCTCTGGGGAGAGGCCCACCAACCTCCATGCCCAACACCCAGATGTGCGGAGATGAGCCAGACACTTGCTGAGCCCAGGACGGACAAGGTCCCCAGAGGAGGTGGACACAGCCACAGGGGTGCCATCAAAGAGTGCTCAGCAGAACCCTGAGCAGGGGGATCCATGTCCTTGTTGCAGCCATGCGTTCCGGGAAACAGACTCACTCAGAAGGACAATGCAGCTAGTGGAGTGCAGTTTATTACACCAGCAGACCCAAGGCAGAGTCTCCTCTTAGCCAAGGACCCTGACCAGTTTTTGTGAAAACCTTATATACCCTAAGCATAGTTGCCCAAACCCACCTCCCCAAATTCCCTGAAACTAGTCTGAACAAAGGAAAAAGAAAGATACAATCAAAGTCAACCCATGATTCATATGCTTTAAATCTAGGTAGTTAACAGTGGATAATTACCAATAGGCCTGTGGTCATACCCCAATAAGCATAATAGAATTTATGATTCTATTTGGTTACACAGATAATTAGGCTATTGTTTTAGGCAACAGAGAGTCTAGGTACGAGCCCTGGGGCTCTTCCATGGGGCGGGGGGGGGGGGGGGGGGGGGGGGGGGGGGCGGTCTGGTTTTCCAGTTGGTTCATCATATCCATAGATACTGGGCATAGAGCTCAATGTCCACAGTCCAGCCCAAGTTGGAGTCCTGCTTTCAAGATGGAGCCTGTTCTGTCTGTTTCCTCCTTCATCCTGACACATCGACCAGCGTCAGCTGTCCTTGGTGCTGCCCCTGCCCCTGTGATCTTCCTCCTAGCAGGTAGGTGACGCGGGCTCACTGTGTCGACAGGGTGATGAGGGGACACCCGGCTTTGATTTCTAGATTCAAGGTGGCTAGGGATGACCCCACACAGCTCAAAGATTTGGGAGAAACATCACGTGGGAGAGTGAGGATTGCCGGATTTAGCAAATAAAGAATATGCAGATAATTCTGCAGCATAGGCAGATAATATATGTATTGTCTAGTATAAGAATTTTTAGGATGTATTTATAATTTGAAAACTGTTGTCTATCTAGAATTCAAATTTAAATGAAGGTCCTGTGCTTGATTGGGTGGCCACAGAGAGAAATTTCCCACCCCCACACACATCCTGGTCTCCTCAACTCCCACCCCAACTTTTTTTTTTTTTTCATTTATTTTTATTAGTTGGAGGCTAATTACTTTACAATACTGTAGTGGGTTTTGTCATACATTGACATGAATCAGCCATGGATTTACATGTATTCCCCATCCCGATCCCCCCTCCCACCTCCCTCTCTACCCGATTCCTCTGGGTCTTCCCAGTGCACCAGGCCCGAGCACTTGTCTCATGCATCCATCCTGGGCTGGTGATCTGTTTCAGTATAGATAATATACATGTTTCGATGTTGTTCTCTCAAAACATCCCACCGTCGCCTTCTCCCACAGAGTCCAAAAGTCTGTTCTGTACATCTGTGTCTCTTTTTCTGTTTTGCATATAGGGTTATCGTTACCATCTTTCTAAATTCCATATATATGTGTTAGTATGCTGTAATGTTCTTTATCTTTCTGGCTTACTTCACTCTGTATAATAGGCTCCAGTTTCATCCAGCTCATTAGAACTTATTCAAATGAATTCTTTTTAACGGCTGAGTAATATTCCATGGTGTATATGTACCACAGCTTCCTTATCCATTCATCTGCTGATGGGCATCTAGGCTGCTTCCATGTCCTGGCTATTATAAACAGTGCTGTGATGAACACTGGGGTGCACGTGTCTCTTTCAGATTTGGTTTCCTCAGTGTGTACGCCCAGAAGTGGTATTGCTGGGTCATATGGCAGTTCTATTTCCAGTTTTTTAAGAATCTCCACACTGTTCTCCATAGCGGCTGTACTAGTTTGCATTCCCACCAACAGTGTAAAAGGGTTCCCTTTTCTGCACCCCAACTTTTACACCAAGAAAAGCAGGGCCCTGAGACAGAACAGCCAGATCTGGAGTTTGCAGGTAAACCTTAATCCTGATTGGTCATTTACACCCAAATGATTGTTTTAAACCCAAGGGACTGGGTTACCTTGGAGAAACCTGATAAAGGTAAAAATCATGATGATCAAATTAAAGGGGGAAATGGAGCTTTGAGAGACTAATGCAATTCAGTCACAGAGAAAGGAAGACAATCACCTTCTGCACCGCTGAGCGGGGCTGTACATTTCAAATCCTTGTGTTGTGAGCATAGAAAGCCTCCAGTTCTCGCTGGAAGTGGTGACTCCAGGGCTCTTGTGTTACAAAGAAGAGCCAATTTCTACTCCGTGGTGGCTCTATTTCTTTAACTTTAATCTTTGCTTCCTGTTGCTTTTGTTCACTAAAAGGATACTGTCTACACATAATGGGCTGCCTCAGGGAACCCTGCACCTCTGCTTGAATGTTAAACCAAAATGCCTTTGTTCAGGACCCTGTCCATCCGTGGATGGCTACAGGAAGGAAGAAATGAACACATCCCCTCCCTGAGGCTGGCCGTTCCAGGAGATATTTGAAGATTAATGGCATTTTTATTTTACTTCTTCACCTTTCCACCCACTTCCTCCCCACCCACCCACCCACCCCCACCCTGCCCCATGTTCTATAAAAGAAACAGGCACCCAGACGCCGTTAAATAACTATTTTGAGGTACTAGTTTGTCATCTTCCCGGTCTGCCTGCTTTCCATATAAACTCACAAGCCTCAACGCCTTGTCTCAGGCTTGTTGGCCTATCTTGTGGCGAGCAGAGTGAGCTTTGGCTCGGTAACACTAGGAAACTGGATTCCAGACAAGGGCACTCTAGACCACTACTGTGAGCGTCTGTCTAGGCTGGCTCTGGGGTCACCTCCAGCCACTGAGGACAAGAGCAAACAGTGCTTTATGTACATCATCATAGTGGCCAGCAGGGATTGGTGCCTACTGAAGTGGCCAGGGAGCAAGCCCAGGGCTCCAGCCCCACCTCCAGGCTCCAAGGAAGAGGAACCAGGCTCCTGTGTCCCCCTGAGTGCAAAGAGGGAAGAGATCAGGAGTCCTCTCGGGGCATCTCGGGGGAGAAGAAAGGGAGGGGCATTTGCCTGACCTACAGGAGCCAGAGTGGGCCCTTGGGCCTGTCCCCCTTCACAAAGGATCTGTAGCTTACATCACTGACTTTATCTCCAGATGAAATTTATGTTCAATGACAGACACTCATGTAAGGGTGAAAAGAAAATGACCTTTAACCTGTATCCCATGATTGGATGAGCCACCTGGCTGGGTTATAAATTGATTTATTAAATAAATTCTCTAATAACCCCATACTGTTCATGGGGTTCTCAAGGCAAGAACACTGAAGTGGTTTGCCACTTAAGTAAATTAGAGATACCAAGGGAACATTTCATGCAACAGGAAAGTAACAGTAAAGGACGAAATAGTATGGACCCAACGGAAGCAGAAGATATTAAGAAGAGGTGGCAAGAATACACAAAAGAACTACACAAAAAAGATCTTGATAACTCAGGTAACCATGATGGTTTGATCACTCACCTAAAGCCAGATATCCTGGAATGCAGTCAAGTGGGCCTTAGGAAGCATCACTATGAACAAAGCTAGTGAAGGTGATGGAATTCCAGCTGAGCTATTTCAAATCCTAAAAGATGATGCTGTGAAAGTGCTGCACTCAATATGCCAGCAAATTTGGAAAACACAGCAGTGGCCACAGGACTGGAAAAGGTCAGCTTTCATTCCAATCCCAAGGAAAGGTAATGCCAAAGAATGTTGAAACTACCGCACAATTGCACTCATTTCACATGTTAGCAAAGTAACGCTCAAAATTCTCCAAGCCAGGCTTCAACTGTAAGTGAACCGAGAACTTCCAGCTGATCGAGCTAGATTTAGAAAGGGCAGAGGACCCAGAGAGTGAATTGCCAATGTCCATTGGATCATAGAAAAAGCAAGAGAATTCCAGAAAAACATCTACTTCTGCTTCACTGACAACACCAAAGCCCTTGACTGTGTGGATCACAACAAACTGTGGAACATTTTTAAAGAGATGGGAATACCAGACCACCTTACCTGCCTCCTGAGAAATCTGTATGCAGGTCAAGAAGTAATAGTTAGAACAGGACCTGGAACAATGGACTGGTTCCAAATGGGGAAAGTGAAAGTGACAGATGTGTCTGACTCTTTGCAACCCCTTGGACTACACAGTCCATGGAGTTCTCCAGGCCAGAATACTGGAGTGGGTAGCTTTTCCCTTCTCCAGGGAATCTTCCCAACCCAAGGATCGAACCCAGGTCTCCCGCATTGCAGGCAGATTCTTTACCAGCCAAGCCACCAGGGAAGCCCAAGAAAACTGGAGTGGATAGCCTATCCCTTCTCCAGGGGATCTTTCTGACCCAGGAATTGAACCAGGGTCTCCTACATTTCAGGTGGATTTTTTACCAGGTCAACTACCAGGGAAGCCCAAAAGGAGTACATCAAGGCTGCATATTGTCACCTTGCTTATTTAATTTCTGTGCAGAGTACATCATGCAAAATGCTGGACTGGGTGAAGCACAAGCTGGAATCAAAAATGCCAGGAGAAATATCAGTAACCTCAGATAAGCAGAAGACACCACCCTTATGGGCAGAAAGCAAAGAAAAACTCACAAGCTCTTGATGAAAGTGAAAGAAGAAAGTGAAAGAAGAGAGTGAAAAAACTGGCTTAAAACTCAACATTCAAAAAGGCAAGACCATGACATCTGGTCCCATCACTTCATGACAAATAGATGGAGATGCAATGGAAATAGTGACAGACTTTATTTTCTTGGACTCCAAAATCACTGCAGACGGGGACTGCAGCCATGAAATTAAAAGACACTTGTTCGTTGAAAGAAAAGCTATGTCCAAACTAGACAGCATATTAGAAATCCAGAGACATTATTTTGCCAATAAGGGTTCAACTAGTCAAAGCTATGGTTTTTCCAGTAGTCATGTATGGATGTGAGAGTTGGACCACAAAGAAAGCTGAGCACCAAAGAATTGTTGCTTTTGAGCTATGGTGTTATAGAAGACTCTTGAGAGCCTCTTGGACTGCAAGATCAAACTGGTCCATCCTAAAGGAAATCAGCCCTGAATATTCATTGGAAGGACTGATGCTAAAGCTCAAGCTCCAATACTTTGCCCACCTCATGTGAAGAACTGATTCACTGGAAAAAAAAACTCTGAGGGGGAGGAGCCAAGATGGCGAGGAGTAGGACGGGGAGACCACTTTCTCTCCTACAAATTCATCAAAAGAATAACTGAATGCAGAGCAAACTTCGCAAAACAACTTCTGATCGCTAGCTGAGGTCATCAGGCGCCTAGAAAAGCAGCCCATGGTCTTCAAAAGGAGGTAGGACAAAATATAAAAGATAAAAAGTGAGACAAAAGAGCTAAGGACGGAGATCCGTCCCGGGAAGGGAGTCTTAGGCGGCATTGCTTGGGGTAGGGTCTAGGCCTGAGTGCCCTGAGGACAACTGGAGGGAGCTTCTGTGAGTTGCCAACTTGAACTGTGGGAGACCAAAAGAGAGAGAGAAAATTAACCGGCAGGAACACACGGCCGGCCATTCGCAGAACAAAGGGACCGAGAAAGTCCAGAGAAGAGCTCGCAGGCTGCGGACCGGCCCAGCCCCGCCGGAGGCAGGAGGCAGGGGGGAGGGGAAGGTCGCAGCGAGACACAGGGCGCAGGCACCCGATTGGCACGGGCGGGGACTGGGGCTGGGTCCGCGGAAGGGAGTGGGCGCGCCACACCTGGGTAGAGTGCGCCCACCAAGCCCCTGGCTGCCTGGACCGCTCTGACGGGGAAGGCACAGAGAGCAGGCGCAGCTTTTCCTTCCGCGCTTTTGTGGAACACCCGAGGGCTGGAACCTCGCGCAGCGCGGGGCGCACTCCATATAGAACAGCCGGGAGCCTGAGCAGCGCAGACGGAGAAAGCAGCGTCAGTCCCTCCCTGCAGCACCAGCCCCTCCCCGCAGAGCGACGGAACTAGCTACCTGAATAAGAGTCCACCTCCGCCCGCCTGTGTCAGGGCGGAAATGAGGCTCTGAAGAGACTGGCAAACAGAAGGCAAATAAACAAAGGGAACCGCTTCAGAAGGGATTGGTGCAACAGATTAAAATCCCTGTAGAAAACACCAACTACACCGGAAGGGGCCTGTAGATATCGAGAAGTGTAAGCTGGAGCGAGGAGCTATCTGAAACTGAGCCGAACCCACACTGACCGCAACAGCTCCAGAGAAATTCCTAGATATATTTTTACTTTTTTTTTCTTTTTTATTTTTTCTCTTTTATTTTCCGTTAAAATTCCCTATTACTCCCCCATTACTCCTTAACTTTCATTTTCATAGATTTTTATGATTTTTTTAATTAGGGGAAAAAAAAATTTTTTTTCTTTTTCTTTTTTTTTTTCTTTTTTTCTCTTTTTTTTCTTTTTTTTTCTTCTTTTTTTTTTCTTTCCTTTTTCTCTTCTATTTTCTATTTTTCTTTTTCTCTTATTTCTTTTAAAGTCCTCTAGTACTCCTCTACTACTCCTTAATTTTCATTTTCAATACACTATAACCTTACCAAAAAAAAAGAAGAGAAGCCCTATTTTTAAACCGAAGATTATTCTCTCCCAATCTTGACTCTCTGTTTTCTACCTCAGAACACCTCTATTTCCTCCTTTCCCCTTCTCTTCCCAATCCAATTCTGTGAATCTTTGTAGGTGACTGGGCTACGGAGAACACTCTGGGAACAGACAGCTGCGTAGATCTGTCTCTCTCCTCTGGAGTCCCCCCTTTTCTCCTCCTGCTCATCTCTATCTCCCTCCTCCCTCTCCTCTTCTTCATGTAACTCTGTGAACCTCTCTGGGTGTCCCTAACGGGGGAGAATCTTTTCGCCATTAACCTAGAAGTTTTCTTATCAGTGCTGTATAGTTGGAGAAGTCCTGAGACTACTGGAAGAATAAAACTGAAATCCAGAGGCAGGAGACTTAAGCCCAAAACCTGAGAACACCAGAAAACTCCTGACTACATGGAACATTAAGTAATAAGAGACCATCCAAAAGCCTCCATACCTACACTGAAACCAACCACCACCCAAGAGCCAATAAGTTTTAGAGCAAGACATACCACGCAAATTCTCCAGCAACACAGGAACATAGCCGTGAACGTCAACATACAGGCTGCCCAAGGTCACACCTAACACATAGACCCATCTCAAAACTCATTACTGGGCACTCCATTGCTCTCCAAAGAGAAGAAATCAAGTTCCACGCACCAGAACACTGACGCAAGCTTCCCTAACCAGGAAACCTTGACAAGCCAATCGTCTAACCCCACCCACTGGGTAAATCCTCCACAATAAAAAGGAACCACAGACCTCCAGAATACAGAAAGCCCACTCCAGACACAGCAATCTAAACAAGATGAAAAGGCAGAGAAATACCCAACAGGTAAAGGAACATGAAAAATGCCCACCAAGTCAAACAAAAGAGGAGGAGATAGGGAATCTACCTGAAAAAGAATTTAGAATAATGATAATAAAAATGATCCAAAATCTTGAAAACAAAATGGAGTTACAGATAAATAGCCTGGAGACAAAGATTGAAAAGATACAAGAAATGTTTAATAAAGACCTAGAAGAAATAAAAAAGAGTCAATTAAAAATGAATAATGCAATGAATGAGATCAAAAACACTTTGGAGGGAACCAAGAGTAGAATAATGGAGGCAGAAGATAGGATAAGTGAGGTAGAAGATAAAATGGTGGAAATAAATGAAGCAGAGAGGAAAAAAGAAAACAGGATCAAAAGAAATGAGGACAACCTCAGGGACCTCTGGGACAATGTGAAACGCCCCAACATTCGAATCATGGGAGTTCCAGAAGAAGAAGACAAAAAGAAAGGCCATGAGAAAATACTCGAGGAGATAATAGCTGAAAACTTCCCGAAAATGGGGAAGGAAATAGCCACCCAAGTCCAAGAAGCCCAGAGAGTCCCAAACAGGATAAACCCAAGGCGAAACACCCCAAGACACATATTAATCAAATTAACAAAGATCAAACACAAAGAACAAATATTAAAAGCAGCAAGGGAGAAACAACAAATAACACACAAAGGGATTCCCATAAGGGTAACAGCTGATCTATCAATAGAAACCCTCCAGGCCAGAAGGGAATGGCAGGACGTACTGAAAGTAATGAAAGAGAATAACCTACAACCTAGATTACTGTATCCAGCAAGGATCTCATTCAGATATGAAGGAGAATTCAAAAGCTTTACAGACAAGCAAAAGCTGAGAGAATTCAGCACCACCAAACCAGCTCTTCAACAAATGCTAAAGGATCTTCTCTAGACAGGAAATGCAGAAAGGTTGTATAAACGTGAACCCAAAACAACAAAGTAAATGGCAACGGGACCACACCTATCAATAATTACCCTAAATGTAAATGGGTTGAATGCCCCAACCAAAAGACAAAGATTGGCTGAATGGATACAAAAACAAGACCCCTATATATGCTGTCTATAAGAGACCCACCTCAAAGCAAGGGACACATACAGACTAAAAGTGAAGGGCTGGAAAAAAATATTTCATGCAAACGGAGACCAAAAGAAAGCAGGAGTCGCAATACTCATATCAGATAAAATAGACTTTCAAATAAAGGATGTGAAAAGAGACAAAGAAGGACACTACATAATGATCAAAGGATCAATCCAAGAAGAAGATATAACAATTATAAATATATATGCACCCAACATAGGAGCACCGCAATATGTACGGCAAACACTAACAAGTATGAAAGAGGAAATTAATAGTAACACAATAATAGTGGGAGAGTTTAATACCCCACTCACAACTATGGATAGATCAACTAAACAGAAAACTAACAAGGAAACACAAACTTTAAATGACACAATGGACCAGCTAGACCTAATTGACATCTATAGGACATTTCACCCCAAAACAATCAACTTCACCTTTTTCTCAAGTGTACACGGAACCTTCTCCAGAATAGATCACATCCTGGGCCATAAATCTAGTCTTGGTAAATTCAAAAAAATTGAAATCATTCCAGTCATCTTTTCTGACCACAGTGCAGTAAGATTAGATCTCAATTACAGGAAAAAAATTGTTAAAAATTCAAACATATGGAGGCTAAATAACACGCTTCTGAATAACCAACAAATCATAGAAGAAATCAAAAAAGAAATTAAAATATGTATAGAAATGAATGAAAATGAACACACAACAACCCAAAACCTATGGGACACTGTAAAAGCAGTGCTAAGGGGAAGGTTCATAGCATTACACGCTTACCTCAAGAAACAAGAAGAAAGCCAAATAAATAACCTAACTCTACACCTAAAGCAATTAGAGAAGGAAGAAATGAAGAACCCCAGGGTTAGCAGAAGGAAAGAAATCTTAAAAATCAGGGCAGAAATAAATGCAAAAGAAACTAAAGAGACCATAGCAAAAATCAACAAAGCTAAAAGCTGGTTTTTTGAAAAAATAAACAAAATTGACAAACCATTAGCAAGACTCATTAAGAAACAAAGAGAGAAGAACCAAATTAACAAAATTAGAAACGAAAATGGAGAGATCACAACAGACAACACTGAAATACAAAGGATCATAAGAGACTACTACCAGCAGCTCTATGCCAATAAAATGGACAACTTGGATGAAATGGACAAATTCTTAGAAAAGTATAACTTTCCAAAACTGAACCAAGAAGAAATAGAAGATCTTAACAGACCCATCACAAGCAAGGAAATCGAAACTGTAATCAGAAACCTTCCAGCAAACAAAAGCCCAGGACCAGATGGCTTCACAGCTGAATTCTACCAAAAATTTAGAGAAGAGCTAACACCTGTCTTTCTCAAACTCTTCCAGAAAATTGCAGAGGAAGGTAAGCTTCCAAACTCATTCTATGAGGCCACCATCACCCTAATTCCAAAACCAGACAAAGATGCCACAAAAAAAGAAAACTACAGGCCAATATCACTGATGAACATAGATGCAAAAATCCTTAACAAAATTCTAGCAAACAGAATCCAACAACATATTAAAAAAATCATACACCATGACCAAGTGGGCTTTATCCCAGGAATGCAAGGATTCTTTAATATCCGCAAATCAATCAATGTAATACACCACATTAACAAATTGAAAGATAAAAACCATATGATTATCTCAATAGATGCAGAGAAAGCCTTTGACAAAATTCAACACTCATTTATGATTAAAACTCTCCAGAAAGCAGGAATAGAAGGAACATACCTCAACATAATAAAAGCTATATATGACAAACCCACAGCAAGCATCACCCTCAATGGTGAAAAATTGAAGGCATTTCCCCTGAAATCAGGAACAAGACAAGGGTGCCCACTCTCACCACTACTATTCAACATAGTTTTGGAAGTTTTGGCCACAGCAATCAGAGCAGAAAAAGAAGTAAAAGGAATACAGATAGGAAAAGAAGAAGTGAAACTCTCACTGTTTGCAGATGACATGATCCTCTACATAGAAAACCCTAAAGACTCTACCAGAAAATTACTAGAGCTAATCAATGAATATAGTAAAGCTGCAGGGTATAAAATTAACACAAGAAATCCCTTGCATTACTATATACTAACAATGAAAAAATAGAAAGAGAAATTAAGGAAACAATACCATTCACCATTGCAACAAAAAGAATAAAATACTTAGGAGTATATCTACCTAAAGAAACAAAAGACCTATACATAGAAAACTATAAAACACTGATGAAAGAAATCAAAGAGGACACAAACAGATGGAGAAACACACCGTGTTCATGGATTGGAAGAATCAATATTGTCAAAATGGCTATACTACCCAAAGCAATCTATAGATTCAATGCACTCCCTATCAAGCTACCAACGGTATTTTTCACAGAACTAGACCAAAGAATTTCACAATTTGTATGGAAATACAAAAAACCTCGAATAGCCAAAGTAATCTTGAGAAAGAAGAATGGAACTGAAGGAATCAACCTGCCTGACTTCAGACTCTACTACAAAGCCACAGTCATCAAGACAGTATGGTACTGGCACAAAGACAAAAATATAGATCAATGGAACAGAATAGAAAGCCCAGAGATAAATCCACGGACCTATGGACACCTTATCTTTGACAAAGGAGGCAAGGATATACAATGGAAAAAAGACAACCTCTTTAACAAGTGGTGCTGGGAAAACTGGTCAACCACTTGTAAAAGAATGAAACTAGAACACTTTCTAACACCATACACAAAAATAAACTCAAAATGGATTAAAGATCTAAATGTAAGACCAGAAACTATAAAACTCCTAGAGGAGAACATAGGCAAAACACTCTCCGACATAAATCACAGCAAGATCCTCTATGACCCACCTCCCAGAATATTGGAAATAAAAGCAAAACTAAACAAATGGGACCTAATGAAACTTAAAAGCTTTTGCACGACAAAGGAAACTATAAGTAAGGTGAAAAGACAGCCCTCAGATTGGGAGAAAATAATAGCAAATGAAGAAACAGACAAAGGATTAATCTCAAAAATATACAAGCAACTCTTGAAGCTCAATTCCAGAAAAATAAATGACCCAATCAAAAAATGGGCCAAAGAACTAAACAGACATTTCTCCAAAAAAGACATACAGATGGCTAACAAACACATGAAAAGATGCTCAACATCACTCATTATTAGAGAAATGCAAATCAAAACCACAATGAGGTACCATTACACGCCAGTCAGGATGGCTGCTATCCAAAAGTCTGCAAGCAATAAATGCCGGAGAGGTTGTGGAGAAAAGGGAACCCTCTTACACTGTTGGTGGGAATGCAAACTAGTACAGCCGCTATGGAAAACAGTGTGGAGATTTCTTAAAAAACTGGAAATAGAACTGCCATATGACCCAGCAATCCCACTTCTGGGCATACACACTGAGGAAACCAGATCTGAAAGAGACACGTGCACCCCAATGTTCATCGCAGCACTGTTTATAATAGCCAGGACATGGAAGCAACCTAGATGCCCATCAGCAGATGAATGGATAAGGAAGCTGTGGTACATATACACCATGGAATATTACTCAGCCGTCAAAAAGAATTCATTTGAATCAGTCCTAATGAGATGGATGAAACTGGAGCCCCTTATACAGAGTGAAGTAAGCCAGAAAGATAAAGAACATTACAGCATACTAACACATATATATGGAATTTAGAAAGATGGTAACGATAACCCTATATGCAAAACAGAAAAAGAGACACAGAAATACAGAACAGACTTTTGGACTCTGTGGGAGAAGGTGAGGGTGGGATGTTTCAAAAGAACAGCATGTATACTATCTATGGTGAAACAGATCACCAGCCCAGGTGGGATGCACAAGACAAGTGCTCGGGCCTGGTGCACTGGGAAGACCCAGAGGAATCGGGTGGAGAGGGAGGTGGGAGGGGGGATCGGGATGGGGAATACGTGTAAATCTATGGCTGATTCATATCAATGTATGACAAAACCCACTGAAATGTTGTGAAGTAATTAGCCTCCAACTAATAAAAAGAAAAAAATGAGGACAGACAAGGGGATGGAGTAGAAGCAACATTATAAAAGGTAGATAGACACTTGTTAATAGCAAAAACAGCTTTACTGACGTCTCTTGTGAATAAAACCACTGAACAAGGCTTCATAGGAGATTTTTCTATCTTAATATTTCAGGCACACTGAAAAAAATTAATCATGTAAACATTTCCAGTGATTTCTAAGCAGTGTCATGATAATAATCATTAATATCACTATTAATTACAGTCCTCAAATTTCATGTGATATTTTTCTAATTCTGCTACAGCCCAAATAAATCAACTGTTTGAAATCAAAAAAAAAAAAAAACTCTGATGCTGGGAGAGATTGAAGACAGGAGGAGAAGAGGACAACAGAGGATGAGATGGCACCACCGACTCAATGGACATGATTTTGAACAAGCTCTGGGAGTTGGTGATGGACAAGGAAGCATAATGTGCTGCAGTCCATTGGGTCACAAAGAGTTGGACACGATTGAGCGACTGAACTGAACTGAATAACCCCATAAATAGAACAATTAGAGACCTCTGCATACTTGATGGTTAAAATTATTCAATTTTACATGTAACCTCCCCCATCTCCTGGATTGAAGACAAGATTCTTTACTGTCTGGACCACCAGAGAAGCTCCTATTCATACTATTGATTAAAATATGATTAAGGACTTATATAAAAAATAAAAAATAAATATTTAGAAAAAATACAAGCAGTCCCTCAGTTATGTATCTGTGCAGGGGTGTGTAGAAAGATGTTAAATACAGAAATTGGGTGCTGAGGAGGGGAGAATATCTGTAATAATGCATTGCAATTCATATAATTTTGTCTTGATTTCCTTCACTTTTTGTTTTTTATATTCCTAATTTTGTCCTTCCCTCCTCCCCCCAATACTCACTATTTTGATGGAAGACAGCACATGACCTTTGTTTGTTTATGAACATATTACAAGTCAAACACAAATTCATGAATTATTCTTTCCATTCCTTGGTCTCTATTCCTTAACATCACTCCCTCCAGTGACCTTTGCCCTCTCCCTACCTCCCGTGATCTTGCATCTTGAATAACCATTCCACCTCTGACATCTTGTTTGCTATTCTGCTTTCTGAGCATTCACTTCCCATGATGTAGCTCTCAGTCCAAAATCGCTTTGACAGTGTCCCTGTGAAACCATCAGGCTCTCACAGCCCCTTTCTCCCTTGTATCCCATCTCTCCCAGCTCATCTTAGATTCAGTGCTCATCAAACACCATCAAGTCCTTTGCCCCCTCTCTCCACTGCACTCGCGAGTGAAAACAAATCAACTTAAACTCAACTCTTCGTTTACCTGCACCCACCCTGGAGCTGAGTGTGGCTGTGAAAGCGCACACACATGGGAAATTCAAGTCTTCAGATCTCATTTCCCTGAAATAGGGAACCACAATGTTTCCAGTAAATTTCATTTCATTTCCAGTTTCAAAAACAATGCTTCCCCACTCTCTATTCTCCTTTCAGGCCTCCCACATGCCTTCTCTTGTTCCATTCTCACCCCATGACCTGGCCTCCCAGTTCACAGGGAAAACCATAGTTTCTTCACCTTCTCACAATCAAATCTTCAACTTACTGCTCTTTGTAGTCACACCCTTTGCCATGTCTCTTGGTGCAACATCTAATGTCACCCCATAGGGAAGGTGACAGATCAGATGTGACGTGTCACTCCAATGCCTCACTTATGCCCTGGATCTCACCCCTCCTGCCTCCTCAAAAGCCCTCCTCTGGTAACTCTCTCCTCTATCAGTTGCACCATCAGCTTCTCCTTCTTACATGAGACCTATACTTCCAGGATCCACATATACCTCAATATCCACCATCTTAAAAAACAATAACCCTTTGATCGCTCCTCTCTCCAGCTGCCACGCCTCTTATCTCTTCTTCTTCATCAAATTGTCACTAGGGACTGCCTCTGTATCCTTGCCTCCTGATTTCCTTTTACCTTCTTCAGCCAAGTGCTGAAATCCCACTCCACTACTAAAATTATTCCTGTCAAAGTTACAAGAGGCCTCCATGTGGCCAAACCAATGGTTTCCTTCTGTCTTCATCCTACGGCTCTTAACAGAGTCCAACTCAGCTGACCACTCTCCTTCTTGAACATTCAACATGCCTGGGTTCCAGGATAACTCACAGTTGCTTTTCTTTTCAAGCCTCAGCCT
The DNA here is from genome assembly GCF_910594005.1 of Cervus elaphus. Taxonomy (NCBI): domain Eukaryota; kingdom Metazoa; phylum Chordata; class Mammalia; order Artiodactyla; family Cervidae; genus Cervus; species Cervus elaphus. The sequence continues at coordinate 26,822,315 of NC_057819.1, forward strand.
CAGTCTTCACTCACTCCTATTCCTCTCTTGGTTTCTCAGTGTTAATGTGCCCCAAGGGCATGGTGCTAGGCTCCTTTAATTTTCCTTTCCACATCCTTAGAAACATCCAGCTTTGGGCAGGGATCATCACAAATGACCACAAATGATCATCACAAATATACACAAATGACCCTCACATTTGTCTTGCTTCAATCATGATCTCTTTCCTGAGTTTCCCACTCATATAACATAGTGCTGCTTCAACATAGCACCATGATTTCAAGTAGGAAACTCCAGTCCTGGAATACACCCATTGTGTGCAGTGAAAGATATCTTTTCTGATTGGAAATGTACCCCTTCTTATTATCAGGTTCCTATGAGAATATCAGTTCTTAATTATTTTGATATCATTCCTGACATCTCAAATTGAACATGTCCAAAACGAGACTCTACCCTCAAAACTGGTCCTCCTTCAGTCTTGTGCCTCAGTGAAACAGCACTCCACAACCCCGTTGTTCAGCCCAAAGCCCTGCTCCCTCTCATGCCTCCTCCTTCCCTGCTCTCTCTACTGCTACCCATACACAGTGTGTCACCAAGTTCTGCTGACTCTACTTCCAAACTCTGTCCTGAATCCATCCATTTCTCCCCAACTCCCTTGCTATCATTCTACTTCCCATCACTACCATCTCTCACCTGGATCACTGCAGCAGCATCTCCAAGATCCTTCTCACTGCACTCAAATTAAAATCTAAATCTCTTATTGCAACTTAACATTGCAACATGATCTGGGATCTGCCCTCCTTCGAATTAATTCTACACTTTCTCTCTCTCTCCTCTGCACTCACTTCCCTCCAGACATAATGGTTGCATTTTCAATGCTTCATTTTGTTGGAAAAGTCCGAGCAAGTCTGAATTTTCCCCTGAAAGTGACTTGATATTTGTTGCTGTTACTTTTGCTGTTATTATTATTGCCTGAAACATAGAGCAGTGTTTCTTTATCTTTGAGTTATCCTAAAATTAGAGCATATTCCAGAGTCAATAAATCCATACTGATTTTATCTGGAATATACTACACTCTTTCAGTCTGTGGGCTCAAACGTTCCTTGATTTCAGGAAAGTTCACTTAAATTATACCCCACATGGTTCTCCATTCTTTTTTCTCTTCTTTGGAAAGAGAGACTATGCATACACTGTATTTCTTCTTGCTTCTGTATCAGTGATTTTCTACTTATTCATTTGGCTGTGTCAGATCTTAGTTGCAGCATGTGGGATCTTTCATTACAGAACACATACTCTCCAGTTGTGGTGTGCAGGCTCTGGAAAGCACTGGCTCAGTAGTTGCAGCTCTCAGGCTTAGTTGCTCCAAGGCATGTGGGGTCTTAGTTTCCCCACCAGGGACTGAACCTGCGTCCCCTGCATTGCAAGGCAGACTCTTAAACACTGGACCACCAGAGAGATCCCAAAGATTTTCTGTTTGTTATATTTATTTTTATTCAGCCTGTCTTTTGAAGATATCTTCCTGCTGCTGCTCTGTTTTAATTAGTATCCTTTATCCTTTTTCTGTAGTTATGATGACTCACTTCTTGTGGCATTTTCATTTTTTCCTTCCTCTTCTTTCTTGAGCACCACCAACTCATTTTCAATCACCCTTGTCTTCTTATTTCATCCTTGAGTCTGTGTTCCTGCCATAAGCTCCTGATTCATAGGGACTGTGTCTATCCTCCAATTTTTTGAACCAAGAGACAATTGCACGACTTTCCTCTGATTCACTGCAACATTACTTCACTGTGTGCTCTTCATCTTCCTTTTGTGTATCATATATCTTCCATTCCTCCCTCCCTGCCTCCATCTCTCTCTCTCTGTGACTTGTAATTAACCCTCTTCAGGTCTCAAAGACCTGAAAAGCCAATATCTTCCACAGTGGCCCTTCTTCTGAGCCACATTTACAGTCAGCTGGCTGCAGAGAAGACAGTTCTCCATATTTCCTTCCACAGCCCCAGTCCCTGCCTTTTGTGAGTCAGATAACTTTTCATTGTTCCTGAAGCCCTTGCACATACCCCCATCTTACTCCAGATGGGGGTCAGGGAGTTGGCTCATGAGATCAGGACGTTCACTGGGTACTGTGGGCTCTGCCAAAGCAGCTTGCGTTCTACCCACCACACCTTGTTGCTCGGATCTACCTGCCGCATGTCACTTCCTGGACGCATGTCTGACACCAGCGTCAGATCTCCACAGCACACATCATCTCCAGGATTCACACGTCAGGCATCATATCCTGAACCTGCAGATCTCATTATTTCTTGGATACGTATGTGTCACATTGCCTCTCTGATCACGTCCAACACCGTCTGTCAGATCTGCAAGTCACACATCACTTTCAGGATCCCACATCTGCCATCATATCCTGAATCTGCAGGTCGCATGTTATCTCATGGATCCATACATGTTGAGTCCTTTCCTGGATCACCATGTCCCACGCTATCAGTCAGATCATCATGCCCCACATCATATCCTGGATCCTCACATGTCCTCTAATCTGCATTCACACATCCCACGTCCTCCTGCAGGGGGCTGGTCTTCATCTGCAGCCCATAAGAAGGCATCTTGTCCTTCAATCCAGGAGGTGCTGCATTTCGATCAAAGAACAACCGGGAATAGAGGGGCCCACACTCGGAACCTGGCCGTACCACCCAAAATCAGAGACATTTTAAGATCCTTGGGCTGATAACAAACCCAGTTTCACTAGTTAAGACTCTTCACTGTGAAATGTAAGCTCCATGGGGCCTCCTGCTCAGACCCCTTGAGACACTCTTCTGTGACCTGGTGTCTGACACTCACTCCCATACAGGATATGACATTGGCCAGGTTCAGGCCTCTGGTCTCACCTGGAATGGACTTGGTAATACCCTGACCCTTCACAAGGCCATTTGTGCTATAAGAATGGTGAGAGATGGGATGAATGAGCCAAAGCAGTGCAAGCCACTGAACAACACCAACCTGTGTAACAGTCAGCAAAGAATCAGCTGTGTATCACTCACACAATGTCCAAAATGTGAGCTTCTGATTGAAGTCATGTCTCCTCCAGGGGAATTCTCAGGACCCAGGGGACCAGGGCTGCCCAAGACCCCTCACTCCCCACTGGGGCAGAGCTCTGATTCCCATCCAGTCCCTTTGGTCCACGCTTCTCCCTGGGTGGGGTCCTCATGTTCCAGTGGTTCTGTCCTGGAGTCTGCTGCCCACACAGAGACCAGAAAGCCTGGAGAGCAAGGAGCTGCACTGTTTCCTTGTAAGGATATAAGGATGAGGCCTCAACTTCTTTCTGATCTCCTGCTTTACCAGGAGCTCAAGCAGACAAGAGAGGACGTGAGAAGAGCCGGTGTTCAGCTCCTGCACTGTGGAGGCCAGGCTCCTGCCCTGCTCTGTTAACAGTCCACGTTGCCTAACCTGACCAATCTGAGCCCTGAGCCCCTGGGGGCTCACCTAAATGGTTCAGGGTGTGCATGTGACTCATATGGGTCCAATCAGAATGAGGCCCTTTCCTGCAGGATCTCAACCAGGGAGATGTGAGCTGGAGATGGAGCAACCTGCTGAGAGAGGCCCATTATATAAAGTAATACAGGGCTGTCATCACATGAACTAGTGGCAGGGGGGGGTGGTGGATGCCATTATAAAAACTAATAGAGGAGTTGGTGTTACATAAACTGACATAGGAAGAACTGTTGCATGAATGGATACAGAGACTGCCATTATAAACTAATGCAGGGCTGTCATTACATAAACTAATGAAGGGACTGTCCTTAAATAAACTAATACAGAGGTACCCTCAGGGAGGACCTGCCATTACAAAAACTAAGACAGAAGAAATAAAGCCACTGATTGAGTGAGAAAACTAGATCTTCATTTATCATTTGAGGCCCTGGACCCAAGTTTTCCTGATTCTGTTCATTCTGCTGAGTTAGATAAGTCATAAATCTCCTATCTTCTTTAATGTGGTTTGAATTGAGTTTTCTGTCTCTTGCACATGAAGAAACCCAGAATGATACCTTCCAAAATCATCCAGGCAAAACCTCTATGAATCCATGTTTTTCCCAGTAACACCCTGACTGGGCCAGGTGACAGTCCAGAGGAAAGCAAGATGGGAGATTTGGTCCCAGGATTTGTGGCTTTAGAGCCTTTGCCATGTTGACCATGTGTCTTTATGAGGAGATGTTTAGCCCTCAGCAGCTCTTGGAATCAGTCCTGAGCTGAGCTCAGCTTTGGGTTCTGTGATGAGTGCAAACCATCTCACTTAATTTACAAAAGCAAGATGTGCCAGGAGGGTTCCTACTGAAATCTGCTGGGGTTCAATCATGTTTATTTCTCTGCAGAAGCATCCTTCCTGCAGCAGAGCATGGATTACAGGCTATTGCTAACCCTGCACAGGGGTGTGTGAGACTGGGTCACAGGCTGTCCAAGCTTACAGAGTCTTCCCCAGCAAACACAATCACTGTTAGGGAAATTGCCTGGGAGGATTAGGCTGGGATCTCCAGACACCTTGATGAGCTGAGACTCAACTTGAGAATGATCAATACTCCTTTGGTGACAAAGTTGTAAACTCTCCCGAGCATCAGGGCCACCTACTCATGGGCTCTTGGTGTTTCTCCCAACTTTTACCCTGAAGCTGCATGGATTGGTCTCTCCATTTCCAGCTCCCCAGCAGTGCTTCTCCAGCAGCACAAGCATGAAACCCAGCAGCATTAGGAGCAGCCAGCCCATTTTCATGGGGGTAGGTTTGTACTCCATCCAAGTAGGTGGCTGATGTCCAGGGCCTGAGATTGGCTCACATCTAGAGATCTAGCCTGGTTAATGAAAAGGGAATGAATTAGCTGGATGTCTGAATTGCTACCCCAGTTAGTTACTGGGAAATAATCCCAAAAAATGTTGGCAGGCTGAGGTTGGATAATGCTTATAAACTCAGTTGGACTAGTTATCCTTGACCCAATCTGGCAAATACTTGAAGATGAAGCTTACCCAATGTCCAGAAACTTACCTGAATATCTTCTTGTGAGCAGCTGGGCTAGAGTCTGGAGTCTTATCCTGCTTTGTAACCAGGCACCCAGCCTGGTTAGTAACAGAGGATGAAACCTGGTTAATGCCTGTTCACACAGCTTGGTTAATGTCTACAAACTTGACCTAATGTGCCCCAAGGAAGAAGAGCTAGAGCATGAACTCTCATCTGCACTTGAAAAGCAGACCGACAGTTCTGGAACACTTACTCCAAATGCCTCTGAAATGCAAACACAGTCTGGTTGGAGTGTACACCAAAGATCTTGATCTGGTCTGAAGGGCTTTTCCCCTTCTCTGCCTGGAACCCATTAATCATCCACATCAGTACACATGCAACATCTCATAATTCCCAGATTTTAATTGGCCTCTCAAGATGCTCTGAGGTCTCACAGAAGCAGGCACTTGAGGTAGGGGAATCAGCACTGGTTAAACTGATGAAAAGAGACAAAGAGCTGGAAGTGTGAAACAATTCTGAAAGAGCTCTGTCCACAGTGATGCTCCACAAGTACACTTCACTGGAGTAAGCTGAAGTGTTGCAGAGAAGAACAAGAGCTTGTCTTGGAGGGACCATGAAATGAGAAGCCACTGTGTCACAATGTTCCCAAGGAAAACTGGGAGCCATATGAGTGACCCACTGCCCTTCTGAGGTCATAGCTGGAGTGGTAATTCTGCAGGAGATGGAATATGACTTATTAGAATAGAAGCAGTCACTCGTGTCCCTTTCATCTTTCAAAATATTGATTGAATGATGCCCAAAGCCCAGTATACTGTTGAGCAGCAGCCTCTATAAAAAAAGCTCTGTGACAGCTTCCCCAGCCTCTTCCCTCATTCTATTATAACAAAACAATAGAGATAAAAGATGCTCTTTTCACCTAAGGACTGGTGATGCAACTAGGTAACGTATTGTCTGCCATCCTGCAGTATCTATAAGGATGTCATTGCCACTGCCTTACATTTGATTGTCCATCCAAGTTTTATTGTCCAACCAGCCATTCAATAAATATTGCTGAGCACCTACTATATACTAGGCCCTGGGCTAGGTATGGCCCTTCAGAAATTACAGCTCATAAGGAGATTGAGATTCTCTTCTCAATAGGGAGACAGTCATGGAAATAGAATAAATTGTCAGATCTCTTGGTTTCAGGCAACAGAAACACAAGTTCACATGCCAGAGGTCAAGAGGGTATTTGTTGATCAAGGACAACGAGGAATGGTTCTGAGCTAGATGTTCTCTGTGTCTTAGGAATTCAACACTTCACTCTTTTCTGACCTGATCTATCTAGAAAAACTGGTCCCAACTCTGCCTCAAAGCATTTCTTCACCTTCAGGTTGGGTTCAGTGGCAGGAGATCAGAGGGTTGCAGGAGAGAAAAGTGGGGTATTCTGCTTCTGTGGGGGTATTCTGCTTCTGTCCTGCTGGCCTATGGCTCTGGCAGAGGCTGTATTTCTCTAAGGCCACAGACCCTACACATAGATGCTTTTTCAGGCAACAACTATCCCTGGCTTCCAGAAACATTGCTTCCTCACTTGTCATTCAGATGATCCCAGGGGTAGACTTCCCACTCTTGCTAGCCCCTGAAGTAGGAGGGAACAGAATAAATATGTATAAATATAGAAGAAAAAAAAGGTACTTAACCAAGCAGTCTGTAGATTCAATGCCATCCCTATCAAAATGGTATTTTTCATAGAACTGGAATAAATAATTTTATATGGAAACAAAAAGGACTCCAGAATTGCCAAAACAATCTTAATAAAAAACAGAGCTGAAAGAATCATGCTCCTTGACTTTAGACTATATTACAAAGCTACAGTAATCAACACAGTATGCTACTGGTACAAAACCAGACAGATCAATGGAATAGGATAGAAAGCACAGAAATAAAGTCATGCACTTATGGTCAATTAATCTACGACAAAGGAGGTGAGAAAATGCAATGGAGAGAAGACAGTCTCTTTAATAAGTGGTGCTGGGGAAACCAGACAGCTACATGTAAAAGAATGAAATTAGAACATCCTATAACACCATACACAAAAATAAACTCAAAATGGGTAAAAGTCCTAAATGTAAAGCAAATACTCTAAAACTCCTACTGGAAAACAAGATAGATGGGAGAGTCTCTGACATAAATCACAGTAATATTTTTGATCCATCTCTTAAAGTAAAGGAAATAAAAACAAAAATAAGCAAATGGGACCTAATTAAACTTAAAAGCTTTTGTACAGCAAAAGAAACCATAGACAAAACAAAAAGATAATCTATTGAATGGGAGAAAATATTTCCAAATGATATAACTGATAAGGTATTAATATCCAACATATATACACAACTCACACAACACAACACTGAAAAAAAACTCAATTTAAAAATCAGCAGAACACATGAATAAACATTTTTCCAAAGAGGAAATGCAGATGGTCAACAGGCACATGAAAAGATGCTCAACATCACTAATCATCAGAGAAATGCAAGTCAAAACCACAAAGAGATATCACTTCACAAGAACACAAATATTGGCAAGGATGTGAAGAAAAGAATCCTGTACACCGTTGGTAGGGATGTAAATTGGCGCAGCCACTGTGGCTTAGTTGTTAAGTCATGTCTGATTTTTGAGACCTGTGGACTGTAGCCTACCAGACTCCTCTGACTATGGAACATCCTAAGCAAGAATACTGGAATGGGTTGCCATTTCTTTCTTCAGATGATCTTCCAGGCCCAGGGATCAAACTCATGTCTCCTGCATCACAGACAGTCCCCTGCATTGTAGGCAGATTCCTTACTGCTGAGCCTCCAGGTTTGGAGGTTTCTCAAAACACTTAAAATAGACCCAGAAATTCCATTCCTGGATACACACACACACACACACACACACACACCCCACCAGTAACTGGAAAAGACACATGCACCTCAATGTTCATTGTAACACTGTTTACAATAGCCAGGACATGGAAGCACCTAAATATCCATTAATGGAGGAATGGATAAAGAAGATGTGGTCCATATATACAATAGAGTATTAGCTACAAAAAGGAACAAAATTGTGTCATTTGCAGAGATGGAGATGGACCTAGAGACTGTCATACAGAGTGAAGTCAGAAAGAGAAAAACAAATATTGCATAGTAATGCATGTATGTGGAATCTAGAAAACAGTAACAATGATCTTACCTGTAAAGCAGAAAAGACACAGACATAGGGAACAAATGTATGGATACCAAAGGGGAAGTTGGGCATGGGATAAATTGGGAGATTGATGTAAATACACTGTTATGTATAAAATAGATAACTGATGCGAACCTACTGTATAGCATGGGGAACTTCACACAGTGCTCTGTGGTGACCTAAATGGGAAAGAAATCCAGAGAAGAGGAGACATATGTATACATGTGGCTGATTGACTTTGCTCTACAGCAGAAACTGACACAACAGTGTAAAGCGACTATACTCCAATTTAAAAAGTATCCCTGTGCTTTCACTTTCTAGATCATCATCCCAGATTTGGACACAGGTGTCTGTGTATCAGTCTTCCTAGGACTCTTTCAGGAGCTGTCTCTCAAAGACAGATTCTGGTGTCTGCAGCATAAATGTCAATGCTCTTTCAGAAAGATGAGGCAGATGACTGAGTACTGAAAATACATTATTGCATTCCTGGAGTGTATTGTTGAGACACATTTATCTGACACTCAGGTGTACAACTGTACCTAGAAATGAAAAACAAGTTAGAGGGTATTATGCCCACAAATCACGCACAAATAGAGATTTGACCTTCCACAGTAGTGAGCATTGACTTGTGAGTGTACAAATATGGGGAATGCTCATTTTTAAATGTCTCAGCAAGACAAGAATTAGACTAGTTCTGCATCCCAATACTCCTTTCCAACGGTGCTTCCCTGCATGGAGCCTGGGTCTTGTGCACGTTGAGAAGAGGGGTCTCGTGTCTGGATGATTAGAAATCTGTGAGTATTTGGACACAGAATCCTGTCTTCCCCACAAGAAGCTTCACCAGGTGGTGTCAGAGATCATGAAAGTGAAGGACTGTTCAAGGGAACAATGTGCTTGGATTGGCATTGAGAGAGAGGGCAGTTGACACATGGACTTTATGAAATGCATTAAGTGGCTTGTCATTGTGACAAATAATAAAAGCAATGCCTGTTAAAGAGAGTGGAGCAGCACAAAAACTACTTAAAATATCATCAAGCATTCCTTGTGGGCTCTCCTGGCTGCCATGGCATAAATGTTTTATTAAATAAAAAGCAGTTTGCATCTCCCTTCTCTATGGAACAGGCTGCTGTCTTTTTGTTTTGAAATTTTAAGTCTGTATTATCCAATTATTTATGGATCTCATGGACCTGTAATTCTGCTTGTTTGAAATCATCTGAGTTTGCTTCCTAACCTTGTTGGGGATTACCTGTACCCAGCTGAACCCCCTCTCTCAAATTTACTCTCATTTATCCTGAATTATTCAGTTATAAAAGGAAAGAGCTCTCAAGGCTTGGAAACATCCCCTGGGCCGACCTCTGTGAGAGTGACTGTCCCCAAAGTTCATTCATGTGCTTTGTGCTGGAATAGTAGCACCCCCAAAGTTCAACTAGATGCTGGTTCTTCCAGAATAGACTACAGTTCCCAGCCTCCCTTGCAGCAAGGTGTGTGGTCACATGACCAAGTTGTAGCCAATGAAATTAAAGAGGAAATTACGGGTGCTACTTCCAGTTTGCCTCTAAAGATGGACACCCTTAACCCACCATCACCAGCACCCCCAACCCCCCACCCCCCATCCTCTCCCTTTCCCAGGATGGAAGTGGATACGTGTGTGGCCATCTTGGATTTTGAGGAGGACAAGGATCTACCAGGGCTGGTGGAACAATAATGTGGAGCTGGGGACTTAGATGGTGGGGTCAGTGCACAGTGTTCCACATAACAGGCCAGGGCTTGTAGATAATAGAAATTTCTTGTTTTGTTTAAACCACTCTTACTTGTGCACCTACTCATGTGCTGAGGAACACAGACTTCTCTGAGTCCCTTCTTTTCCATCTTTACTTTCTTCTTTCTTTGCAAAGTAAAAGCATCAGATAATAATGGTGGGCATTTATGGAACACAGTCTGTGGCCCCCAAGTGGTATGTAAATGTCCTGTGAATGACCTCATTGATCCTCACAGCGGTTCTGTGGGGTAGGTGATGCTTCCGTCCCCATCCTATATGGAAACCGGGGCACAGAGATCCCCAGTACAGCACAGGGCCAGTAAGGGGGCAGGGCATGAGCCCGGGTGGTCTGGCTCCAGAGCACCCTGACTTTCTGCACAGGGAAATCCTGTCACTGTCACATGTAAATGCAGAGGGGGCTGATACCTGACTTCTTTTGTGGTGTGTTTCTTTCATAAAATAGGCCCTCAGCCCTCAGTTCCCAGATGAGGGTTTCCCAGAGGGTTTCTCTTGATCACTGTCCCCCCACCCTGTCCCCCCAACTGTGCAAGATGTGTACATCTGTACACATCCTGTAAGTGTACATCAAAGGGTCCATCTGAGAGACTATGACTGCCCCACAGCCCTTACGCAGGGTGTGGGGAGCCTGGCCACAGGGCCCTTGCTAGCTCAGACCCACCATCTCCCACTGCGCAGGGTGAGGAATGGGGGCTAGGACACTGTTTAGCACCCAAATGGGGCCCTGGAAGTGACTCAGGCAGCTTCTTTCTCCTTTCTGCTACTTTCTCTTCACTCACCCAAACTGCGCTAGACTCACTCTGTCACAATGGCTGGTTTGGGATCAGTTCAGTTCAGCTCAGTCGCTCAGTAGTGTCTGACTTTTTGCAACCCCATGGACTGCAGGATGCCAGGCTTCCCTATCCATCACCAACACCCGGAGCCTCCTCAAACTCATGTCTATCATGTTGGTGATGCCATCCAACCATCTCATCCTCTGTCATCCCCTTCTCCTCCTGCCTTCAATCTTTCCCAGCATCAGGGTCTTTTCAAGTGAGTCAGTTCTTCCCATCAGGTGGCCAAAGTGTTGGAGTTTTGGCTTCAGCATCAGTCCTTCCAATGAATATTCAGGGCTGATTTCATTTAGGATGGACTGGTTGGATCTCCTTGCAGTCCAAGGGACTCTCAAGAGTCTTCTCCAACACCACAGTTCAAAAGCATCAATTCTTTGGCACTCAGCTTTCTTTATAGTCCAGCTCTCACATCCATACATGACTATTGGAAAAACCATAGCTTTGACGAGATGGGCCTTTGTTGGCAAAGTAATGTCTCTACTTTTTAATATGCTGTCTAGGTTGGTCATAGCTTTCCTTCCAAGGAGCAGGTGTGTTTTAATTTTATGGCTGCAGTCACCATCTGCAGTGATTTTGGAGCCCAAAAAATAAAGTCTCTCACTGTTTCCATTGTTTCCCCATCTATTTGCCATGAAGTGATGGGACCAGATGCCATGATCTTGCTTTTCTGAATGTTGAGCTTTAAGCCAACTTTTTCACTCTCCTTTTTCACTTTCATCAAGAGGCTCTTCAGTTCTTCGCTTTCTGCCATAAGGGTGGTGTCATCTGCATATCTAAGGTTATTGATATTTCTCCCAGCAATCTTTTTTTTTTTTTTTTTTTTTTTATTTTTTTAAATTTTTTTATTAGTTGGAGGCTAATTACTTCACAACATTTCAGTGGGTTTTGTCATACATTGATATGAATCAGCCATAGATTTACACTTATTCCCCATCCCGATCCCCCCTCCCACCTCCCTCTTCACCCGACTCCTCTGGGTCTTCCCAGTGCACCAGGCCCGAGCACTTGTCTCATGCATCCCACCTGGGCTGGTGATCTGTTTCACCATAGATAGTATACATGCTGTTCTTTTGAAACATCCCACCCTCACATTCTCCCACAGAGTCTCCCAGCAATCTTAATTCCAGCTTGTGCTTCATCCAGCCCAGTGTTTCTCATGATGTACTCTGCAGAAGTTAAATAAGCAGGGTGACAATATACAGCCTTGATGTACTCCTTTCCCGATTTGGAACCAGTCTGTTTTTCCACGTCCAGTTCCTACTGTTGCTTCCTGACCTGCATACAGGTTTCTCTGGAGGCAAGTCAAGTGGTCTGGTATTCCCATCTCTCTAAGAATTTTCCACAGTTTGTTGGCTTGGGATATAAAGTACATTGAGTATGGATCTCAGTCTATTATCTTAGGTGTGCTAGAAAATACCATTTAGGGCTGCCTTTCCATAAGGGCTTCCCTGGTGGCTCAGACAGTAAAGAATCTGCCAGCAATGCAGAAGACCCGGGTTCAATCCCTGGGTCGGGAAGATGCCCTGGAGGAGGGCATGGCAATCCACTCCAGTATTCTTGCCTGGAGAATCCCATGGACAAAGGAGCATGGGGGTCACAAAAGAGTCAGACAGGACTGAGTGACTAACACTTTCACTTTCACTTTTGCATAACTGAAGCTCATTTCTTTTTGAGTCTCCCCTTTGTGTCTTTGGTGGAGATGTCAGTTCAGCCCATTGAGGACCCCCTTTCCCTTCTTCCCTGGTATTCTAAGTTCTGCAAAGGTGGAGTGGGCAACTTTTTTTCTTGTTTGTATTCAAGACCTTTGGAATACATTCATGTGTTTGGCAAATTTCCAGACATATAATTACGAGCTGAATCAGAACACTCAAGTCCCTTCCCATGCCCCTGCATCCAGGGTATGCCAGGGGCTGGGTAGTGGCAGCAAAGGTGGCCGGGTCTGCATCTGGCCCCATCAGGTCATTATTCCAGCCCTGACCTCTCATCCTCCTGACCATTCAGTGCTCATCCCAGGACCCTATACCTACGCTCGCTTTCTGCCTGATCAGTTCAAATCACTATCTGAGATGCTGACTGCTGTGGGGTCACATGATGCTGTGACATTCTGGAAGGGGGGAATAATGTCACCACAAAGTGATGACAAAGTAATGACATCACTGCGATGTCATCACTCCCATGAGTCCCTCAGACTTTGGTCCTTGCAGGTCTCTGTGATTCCTCCTCCTTCCCCAGGGCTTCTCCAAGGTCCCTGTCGGTCTCTGCCCCTTCCACATGCTCCCAGGAGCCTGGGGCCTCCCGCTGCTCCCATCCCTTCCAGGGAGGCCTGGGGGCCCCATGACCAGACTCATGACTCTGTCTGGATGCTCCCCAAGCAGCATCTATTCCACATCAAGGTACCTCCTGAGCTGGGGCTTGGGGCTGGGGCGGGGGGTGGGGGCGGAAATCAGCCCTGGGTCAGGCGCTGAGTCACCCCAGAGCAGTTTTCAGGGCTTGTAATTCCACAATGGGAAGGTCACTGATATCCCAGCGGCAGGCTAATACTCTGAAGAAATGACTGCCCTGGGCTTCTCTTTTACCACATGCCCCCCACACCTGGTCACTGCTCTGGAGGCTTTAGCTCCAGGGGAAGTCCTGTAGGAGAAACAGAGAACTAAGGAGTAATATTACTGTATTTAAGAGATTAGTCTCAAGTACATCATCCTGCTGTAACGCAGAGAGCCTTGGGAGAATACCTTCAAAGTCAACTGCTTCTCAGCCCAAGTAGGTCAAGATTACTCTGGGTTGGGGAAGAGAATAATCCAGAAAAAAGATGAGAGACACGAGAAGGGGCCTTGCACCCAACACCTCCACAACGTCAGCTCTGAAATGGAGAGTGTCCGGCCACACCCCTGATAAATCAGAACTCTGAACACAGAGGGGAATTGGGTCTGCTTCCTGCCTGGGATACTGGAAGCAATGACCGCAAGGGACTCCCCACAGCCAGAGTGAGGGCACGGAGAAAGGAGGTGGTTGGTGGGGCCTCAGGGCAGAGGGGACCCACGAGGGACCCTTTGGGTCGTCACATCCCTGTATGTGAGGAGAACATGGCGCACCCACGTCCATTATACAATAAAGTCCTACCCCAAAGCAAGGGGCGGGGCTTGAGGAGAGCTGGGCTGAGCCGGGGGCTGTGACACCAGGCACATTGAGACAGTATTGTAGACCCTGGACGGGGATGAAAACCATCAGCTGGTGTTAGCAAGGGAGGTGATGGCTGGAGTCCCACCTCCACCCCATGTGAACCCACTTAGAGGCACTTCCACCCCATGTGAACCCGCTTAGAGGCACCCATGAGGAGAGGAAGAAAAATCCCCAACTGTCTAGATATCCCGCATTGATGCCATTCATCTGGAATTGAGTCTACTGTTTTCTGCCATTAAGCAGAGTGAGGGCTCTAGAGAGAAACTATATTTAGTTATAAAAGAATCATGTTATTTTACACACTTGAGTTGATGCCTTAGAAATCTGTGCCATCTGAGCGTGCTTTGGGAGAAATGGTTATGTGCAGTGTAACAAATGTCAAATTTGCTTTAGAGCCCTGGAGGAACGAAACCAATTGTGTTTTCTTTACCAAGAAGTAGGGTTTGCCCTTGGGCTGAAGAGGCTGTTCTGGGTCTGACATCATCTTGAAGCTGGAGGGTGGGTTCAAAGGGAGATGTTCAATCACTTCAGGGTGGGCCAAGGGGCTAGTCATCCAAGTCCTGGGAGTAGATGAACTGGGAGGAGATGGGAGAAGCAGAGGATAGATGGAGGGAAGAGGAGGAGAGAGACAGCTGGGCTGGGAGGAGGGGCGTCGAGTTGGGGAAACCACAGGTAAGGTCCTGACCCTTTCTTCAGCCTCCTCACTTGGGAGCAGCTGCCCTCCCCCCATAGCCCTGTGAGGAGGGAGGAAACTTCAGATTGGAGGAGGAAAGCCCAGCAGATCTGCTCCATCAGACTCGTGAAAGCGGTTATCATCCATCAGTTCCTTCACGCCCTCGGGAGTTTCATCATCATCCTCTACGTCCCTGACACTGCTGATAAATGGTGGTGTGGAGGATGACAAGGTTCTTGACCTCTTTGGAAACAGACAACAACAATAAAATGAGAAGAAAGCCAAGATGGTTTTAGGTAGTGACAGCTGCTACAACAGGAATAAGATGGAGGATAATGTGAGGATCACTTCCATGGGGTCAGGGGAGGTCTCTGAACTGATTTTTGTGCGAGAACAGAAGGAGATAAGGAAGGAATCAGGCATGTTAATGTATCAGGAAGAACATTCTTGACAGAACGAAGAGCAAATGCAAAGTTCTGTGAGATGGGTTAAGGTGTGGAGACTGACAAGCTGAGAGAACTTGAATGCCACGAAACCATGACCAGTGAGCATGTCTGTGGCCCCGCCGGCCCTCCACTGAGTGCTCAGAGCTGAGCTGGGGCCACAGTGTCAATGTCTCATTCCTACAGGCATCATCAGTGCCCCTGCCCCAGGACCATCTTTACGGCTGGCATCCTGCACAAGCAAATATTCACAGCACTTGAATAAAAAGTGGACAGAGTCATCCACTCTCTGTGGGATCTGAGGGCATTGTGGGAATATCACCAGGAGGTTCAAATGTGTGTGGACCCTCTGACTGATGGGCAGAGTCATTGCCTGCCTGTAGCAGGCAATGGTGGTGCTTTGTCAGGGGTTCCCTCCGCTACTTCAAAGAGCTTCCTGCTGTGTGCTCCCTCCAAGTGTCTCACACCCAATCCCACACCTGTCCAGGTATAGACAGCTGGGCATCCTGGACAGGACTGTGGAGGGCCTTCCTGGGGGTTCTTAGTGAGGAGACGGGAGCGCTAGTTGTGAGAGAGATGGGAGAAGAGCAGACACGGTTGAGCAGGGGCGGGTGGAATGCTCACAGGAGTGAAGTTATTCCCAGATGAGGCCATTAACACATTCTCACTCCTCGGGGCCACAAACATCTTCGTCTCCTTGGTCTGTTTCCACTGGTCTCTCCCAGGAAGGACTGGGAGTCCTGTGAACACACAACAGTCTGCATCTGGGTGGGTTTAACACAGGGCTCCATGGCAATTTCCATTCATTCTCTCTCTGAGGACATTTTCTGGAGCCTTTCCATCTGCTGAGCCAAAGAGATTGCTCAAGACCAGATGTGAAGAGCACTTGGCCCAGGTAAGAAAGGGGCCCATTAGACAGGTGACCTGCAGCTCTGAGCTGGGAGGTGGGGCTTCAGGAGCACACCTGCCATTCAGCTTCTGCCTGAGAGCAGAGACAGCCTGAGGGACAATGGCCTCCCCATCCTCACTCAGGTTAGAGTTTACTTGCATTGGGGGAATTTATATGCACTTTTCATCTGTTCCCCAAATGGCCCAGCAAGGTGACTGGGGTTGTGTCTCATTGTCTGTGATGCTCTGACTTGGAAATGCTTGTCCCCAAATCACTCTCTTTCTGCAGGAAAACAGGAAGATCTCACTGTAAAATGCTTGGTCAAGGAGAAACCAACTCCCAAAGTGTTATAAGAACCCAGGGCTTCCATAGTGGCTCAGCAGTAAAGAACTGCCTGCCGTGTAGAAGCCTACAGGAGACATGGGTTCAATCCCTGGGTTGGGAAGTTCCCCTAGAGGTGGGCATGGCAATCCACTTCAGTATTCTTGCCTGGAGAATCCCATGGACCGAGGAGCCTGGTGAGCTACAGTCCATGGTGCCACAAAGAGTCGGACGTGACTAAAGTGACTTAGCAAGCATGCGTAAGAACTCAAGGTGGGGAAGGTGTGGTTTCCCAAAGCAAAAGCAGGGTTTCTTTAGGAAGCAGAGGGAATAAACAACACTTCAAACAATAGATATGTGATACAGGCCATTTGTGTCCACAGCGAACACAGCAGCTTCCACTTGACCGCTGCTGGAGGTTGACACAAGCCTGTGAGGCACGGGAACCCAACCCTGGTGTCCTGATGACAGCCCCTTAAAAAGCAGCTCTGAACTCTGGTCCTGCCTGGCCCAGTGAGGCCTGTGCTGTGGGACGTGGGACGTGGAGCTGTCCCCACACTGGGTGGGCTGTTTGTTAAACCACCGAAGATGAATTATGGCACTAACATGCCTGGAGGCGTCCTGGGGATATGAGGAATCAAAAGATGGAAACCATCAATGTCAGGTCAGGAATTAATTCTGTCAAGTCACCACCGCTGTTAGGAGGACTCATTAAAGCTAAACAGGAATCAAAGGGTGACTTGTCAGGAAGGAAATAAAGACCCTCATGACAAAGTGGGGGGCGGGGGAGGGCAGTGCAGAGTCTCACTTAAGAGCATCAACTTAAGCTGTAACTTAAACTGCAGTTGATGAGATGGGATCTGGGTCTGGGGAGGCACAGACGGCAGTTTGGGGAGCTCTTCCTGGCTGGTTATTGACAGCTGCTTCAGGAACTGTGCAGCATGAAAAAGTCAGCAGCAGCCATATAAAACATGTTTGCCTTGTTTCCCCTTTCTGTTGTCAACAAGCTTCTGATATTCAGTGCAGTTGCCTTCTCCCAACACAAAAACAGTTGCTTCTTGGAATGGATTTTTGTTCCTCAGAACTGAGCTGGCACCACCTGGCAGCATCTGGGATCAAAATATCTACAGTCGTCGGCTTCACCGTTTGACTTCATGTCCCTGAAGACAGGTAGGTTGCGCTGTTTCTGTACCGCCTTTGTCGCACACTGCGATCTTGTGTTGGGGACTCGTTTGGCGATGCCTGAGATGGCAGGAGCTGAAGCCATCCCGGCAAAAACCTTCCGCTGTTTGACAGATTGTAAGGGATTAAGGTTGCATCCTGCGTCAGTTCCAGCTTTTTGGTGTGGCTCCAAACCAGCCTCAGAAGCTGTTCGCCGTGCACTTAAATGATAGATAAGAAATGCCTCATTTATCTCCTGGATTGCCTGCATCAGAGTCTGATATTACACCTAGAAGAGATTTACCCAGAGAAGTTTCGCTCTTTATTTTTTCTCTATATTCAAAACGCACATCCAGTTTTCTTGTCTTTACGTGTCCTAAGACAGCAGTGGCAACATTTTATGGAGATTAGTAAGTCTTTTTCCTCTCTCCAGGGTCTTCTGGCAAAGAACCAAAAGCTGAGGATAGCTGACTAGTGTTGACAGGAAGCATCCTCATGGCCCCTTCATCTTCCTCTTCTGGTCCCATAGAGTTTCTCGGGTGTTTGACCGCGTCTTCTTGCGCTCCGCCCTAAGATTCTAGTTCTTGCTGAACTGATTCCCAAACCTCTGGGAATGGACTTCTTTTACGTTTCTGCCAAAATGTATCAACTGGTGTTAAATCATACTACTTCCTGTTTTTTTTTTTTTTTTCTAGGTCAAACTAGCACTAGCCAGGGAGTTTTTCACTCCTGAAGATTCTTCCAGGATAACTGTGTACGTGGAAATCCACTACATCACACGCATAGGACTGATATGTCCAAATATGATGTAAAGGAGTTCCCAGATCCATGTTTCTGTCAACAGGAATGAAGAAGCCTTTAAAAGCTGAAGCTGCCACCTCCCAGCGCATCACCTGTAGTAAAACCATTTCTGGGGTCTCTTAGATGTTCCGGAAACTTCTTACCTATTCTTATCTATTTTCACTGCTCCCAGTTCCATTGCTGTTCCTGTTAATTATCTGATTATAGGAATAGTACCCAGCATAACAGAAAAGCAGAAGAAGTTGTCAACATTCCAGTTCATAACAGTTTTCATTTCCACGTTTGTGATTTCTGAACTGTTAATGGCACAATATGAAACATTTCCTCATTTTTGATTGCATCATACAGGCATATCGTTTTCCAAAGTAATAAAATCTAGATACTGATCAAAAGCTGGCTACTTGGGTAACTGCATAGCTTCTACTTCTACATTTGCAATATATTCCAGTTTACTCCTTGAAAGGGCAGAAATAAAGTTTAAATAATCTGGTTCACATAGAGTTGATTTAAAGGAACTAGGGTAGTGGTTTATTATAAAAGGATACAACCAGGAACAGCCAGATGGAAGAGATGTGTAGGGTGAGGTATGGGGAAGGGGGCAGAGCTTCCATGACCTCCCCAAGCGACCATTTCCCCAAGTCTCCAGGTGTCCACCAACCCAGAAGTTTCCACCCATCTTTGCCACTTGCCTCCAGCTCAAACCTGCTCTTCTCCCTGGGCCAAGCCCTCCCACACTCCCCTCCTGCCTCCTCCCTCTTGCCCTGCAGAGACCTGTGCTTCCTCACCTCCACCTGCCTCTCCTCTGCTGGCTTCTCGTCTGCACAGACACACGCCCAAGAACCATCCATCCACACTGAAAACATCATTTCTCTGCCACACCAGCTGCAGGCCAGCCACACTTCATTCTCCACTCATAGAGAACCTTCCAGGGAGACACGTGCAGCAGGAGAAGGTTTTCACGGCACATCTAAGGTGCTTATTCTTCTGGTGTTCCTGTCACTGTGGTTACCCCACCCACCGGGGTGGGCTGCATTCAGGGGCTGAAGGGAGTATCACAGGGGTGCCCCATCCATGTGCCATCCTCCTCCTAATAGACCCCCTACCCTGTTTAGGAACAAACCCCATGGGGCATACTGAGAGTGAAATTACTTGCTATTTATCTGAAATTAACACTTAACACTTAACTTTGCTAAATGTGACAGTTCTACTTGGAATGACTTGGGTATGTCCTGTCTCTCTGAAGTGTCAGCTATAAGGCTAGGCAAGCACTTTGGACCCTGAACTTCATATGTCTTTATAGAAGTTTCTGTAATGTGAAATATCACTCCCCAGCAAGGGTCTTCCCCCAGCCTGGGGACTCCAATCATCAGGTGTGAGGGACCCTGTGGTCTGTGGGGAGAGCAGGCAGTAATGGGGGCTCACTGTCCTCTGTCCTCCAGGCTGTGCCTGGGGAGATCCTGACACGGGTCCATGCAGGAAACATAAGAGGATGTTCTCTGAGCTTGTGTGTGGCAGCTGGGAGTTGGAGGCTTCCTGGAGATGTGGGGGTAAATGTGATGGGCACCCACCCCCACCCCTGAGCACCATGCAGCTGAGAAAACCAATGGAGTCACTGTGCACGTAGCAACATGAGCATCTGCTCAAAACATAACTATCTGTAAAACACTACAGTGTCATAAATAGAATGAAATACATAACACAACGCCATCAATGTTTATTTCAATATATATGCCCACAAAAGAGCAGTGGGCATTTTGCAAGACCACATTCAAAAGAAAGATAGTCATTAAACACTGTTCAAGGATTTTCACAAAATCTTACAAAAGAGTCTCAGTAAACACACAAGGTCAAATTTCAATTAAAAAATGTTTAAGATACTAGTAAACACAGTTTTGGGACTTCCGGGGTGGCTCAGTGGTAGAGAATCCACCTGCCATGCAGGAGATGCAGGAGATGCAAATTCGATCCCTGGGTTGGGAAGATCCCCAGGAGGAGGGCATGGCAACCCACTCCAATATTCTTGCCTGGAGAATCCCGTGGACGGAGGAACCTGGTTGGCCACGGTCCCTGGGGTCACAGAGAGTTGGACATGATGGAAGCGACTGAGCATGCATGCACGCAAACACAGTTTTCTGATTCTGTAACAGCACGAGAGGAACGGGAAGGAAAAGGTGAATAAAAAAATCAATAAAACTAGATGGAGTCCATGTGCAGACAAATGACATGTCATCTTTTTAGTGTGGTTAGTCCACCCCATTTGTCTTAAGGTCCAGTAAAAAAGGTGAAGATGGAAACAGTGAACAGGGGGCTGAGACCTATGGAGGCCCCTCCGAGGTGACACCCCAGGTCTGCTTGCCATACCCAGTAAAGAACAACCTGCTCTATTCCTCCACCAGTCACTGTGAATCGGGGAGCCCAACTGTTGTACTATTTGCCAAAGGCAGACATTTTTTTCTTTTTACTTTTTATTTCTTTTTTTTCTTGATTCTTAGAAGTTATTCATCTGCTCTTTACCTCACTTCTTTTTTTTTTTCATTTATTTTTATTAGTTGGAGGCTAATTACAATATTGTAGTGGTTTTTGCCATACACTGACATGAATCAGCCATGGATTTACATGTGTTCCCCATCCTGAACCCCCCTCCCACCTCCCTCCCCATCCCATCCCTCTGGGTCATCCCAGGGCACCAGCCCTGAGCACTTGTCTCATGCATCCAACCTGGACTGGCGATCTGTTTCACGCTTGATAATATACATGTTTCGATGCTATTCTCTGAGATCATCCCACCCTCGCCTTCTCCCATAGAGTCCAAAAGTCTGTTCTATACATCTGTGTCTCTTTTTCTGTCTTGCATATAGGGTTACTGTTACCATCTTTCTAAATTCCATATATATGTGTTAATATACTGTATTGGTCTTTATTTTTCTGGCTTACTTCACTCTGTATAATGGGCTCCAGTTTTATCCATCTCATTAGAACTGATTCAAATGTATTCTTTTTAATGGCTGAGTAAGACTTCCCTGGTGGCTCAGACAGTAAAGTGTCTGCCTGCAATGCAGGAGACCCAGGTTCAATCCCTGGGTTGGGAAGATCCCCCTGGAGAAGGAAATGGCAGCCCACTCCAGTATTCTTTCCTGGAAAATCCCACGGATGGAGAAGCCTGGTAGGCTACAGTCCGCAGGGTTGCAAAGAGTCGGACACGACTGAGTGACTGAACTGAACTGAATATTCCATTGTGTATATGTACCACAGCTTTCTTATCCATTCTTCGGCAGACATTTTTAAAACATAATTCTCCTGGGACGAAATCATTAATTAAAATGGAAAATTAATGTATTCTCAAAGCAAGTGTAAATTAACTGGGAATTATTCACTCAGATCATTTTAGTCCTCAGATGAAAATGCGAGATATTAAAGCTGGTGCACAGACAAGACTCTTGACTCTTTCTGAGATTCTCCTTGTGCTTGGATGTCTGTGTCCCATCTAACTGCTGTTTTGATTGGATTTTTGTGATCTCTGCTCTGCTAGTGAGAGATAATGTACGTGCATTTCACAAAGATGGGAAGATTCAGGGGCCCTTCTCACCCAGACATGCACCCAGGGAGGAAGATGCCAGCAAACAAAGCCAAGTTTTAAAAGCTTCCCATCTGTTTAGCTGTGTGAGTGATGAATGTTGATGGCAGGAAGAGGAGATCAGAAAACCCAGTGCCTCAAAGAAAAGAGAGTGCAATCATCCACATTTTATCATCAGGCAAATCACCTTTAGCATTAATGCTGTACCTTTTTCATATTTTAGAACTTTGTCTAAACTAAGGCACACATATAACACACAAAATACATTTAAATGCATTTATGCCTAAAAATGGGACCATATTATAAATGACATTTCATGACCTACCCCATCACCTGATACACTGCAGAGACCACTGCACGTACACTATGCAGATCTGCACAAGCATCTTATTCTGAGAGTGTCTTGATGCTGTCCTGAAGTCCACTGGGCAGCTCTCACTTTGGTCCCTCAGGATTCCCAGAGACTTTGATATCACACATGGAGATGAAATGAGTGTCCCTGGGTTGCAGTTTTCACTTCGCACGACCTCCAGCAGTGGGTCTGCTCTTTGCACACAGAACAGGTAAAACTAAGGCGTGAGGTTTCTTAGCCAGAAAGCTGTGCAGAGGGGTGGATGAGAAAGGGGAGCTCCTGAGAGTCATAACACACCAGGGAGAGAGCAGAGAATATGGAGACCAAGAAAGGGAACTATATGGACCAACCATATGAGCTCTGACACTAATCAGCACACTACCCCCAGGGTAGACCAGTGCCCCGGTCCCACCCTGACTGATGGACAGAGCGCACCAGGACAGACGCATGTAGCACTTCAGAGGCTTTGGAACTGAATTGGACCACAGCCCATGCAACGAAAAGTCAGGGCCTTGCTGCATGTACCTACCCAAGTCAACTGTCCACTAAAACAAACTTCCCTGCAGAATTTAAACAAGATTCAGAGTCATATAATACCATATTTAAGCAGTTCAGGTTACAATCTGAATTTTAAATGCCATCAAGAATCAGCACCATCTCAATACCTTGCAAGAGGGAATTCCAATTAAGAGATACCAACTCCAGGTGACACAGATTTTGGAATTATCAAACAAACTTTTGAAACAACTATTATAACTGCACTCCAAGAAGAAATATGAGCACTCTTTAAACAAATGGAAAGAAAGAGCTTTTCCAATGAGAAATGGGAGATAAAAAAAGAAGCAAATGAAAATTTAGACCTGAGAAATACAATAACCAAAAGACAAAATACTGTCTGGTCTCAGAGGCAGAATCAAGTTTATAGAGGAAAACATCAGTGCCTTGATAACAGATTAATAAAACTATCCATTCTAATAAACCAGAAGAATAATACTGAAAAACCTGAACAGAGGTGAGAGACCTGTGGGAAAATACAAAGAAACAAACAAAAACCAAGCATTTATGTCATCAGAATTCCAGAAAGGAATAGTGTGGTGAAGAAAATAATTGCTAACATGTTCCAATTTGCCAAAACACAGTTACATATTCAAGCCACCAAGTGAGCCCCCAAACAGGACAAATTCAGAGAAAGTCATGCTTACACATATCAGAATCAAACCGCTGAAAAGCAAACAGAAAAATAACTTTGAAATAACTGAAAACTTTCCAATCACTGTTCATTCCCCTGTGTGTGTCATTGTGTGGAATGTCCTCACAGTTCTCATCAGAAAACATAAAATTAGATGATAATAGAACAGCCAGTGGTTCCAGAGCTCAAAGAACTGGAGTCCACCAGAGTCCTACATCCAGTGAAAACACCCATCAATAGAAGAAATGCAGGACTTCACAAGGGAGGAGAAACAGTAAGTATCTGGGCACTCCCTGGTGGCTCAGATGATAGAGTCTGCCTGCAGTGTGGGAGACCTGGGTTCGATACCTGGGTCAGGAAGATCCCCTGGAGAAGGAAATGGCAACCCCCTCCAGTATTCTTGCCTGGAAAATCCCATAGACAGAGGAGCCTGGCAGGCTACAGTTCATGGGTCACAAAGAGTTGAACATGACTTTGCAATTTCACTCTAACTCTCTCTAGAACTGGCTGCTTTTCTCTCTTCATTCTTTAAAATATGAAACTCCTGGTTTCAGCTCTGACATTACAGAGTTTGAGTTTCACTTCCATCCATAAAGTCAGGGAAAGCTGAACAAACTAAAATCAACTTTGCTTGGAGGCATCGAGAAATGAGGATACAGACAAACCACCACCTCAAAATATGGAGAGACAAAGGAGGCAGAGGGTCATCCAGGATCTGCTCAGCTGGAGCAGGAGCAGGTGGGGATGTGAGCTGGCAGGCACACTTTGATGATACTGACTGAGCCTGAGTGAGGACACCCCTGCGTCAAGAAGCTTCTGGGGGCCATGGTGTCAGGGGACACCCACACCGTTCTGGGTTTTACCTCCAGGGGCCCCACCAGATTCTCCCCAGGAAGACCCAAGAAAGATCCCTGTGGCCAAGGCAGAGGAAGGGGAGAGCAGTGCCTGTGAAGGGGTCCAGAGCCTTCTCTGGAACAAAGGCTGCTCTCCAGGTCGGAGTGGGCCAGAGCTCAGTCCTGAAGACTGTCCTGGCCTGGAGGAGGGGTTACGCCACTACAACCCTTCCAGCCTTCCTCTCATTGAGAAGGGAGAGATATCCATCCCTCTGGAGAAGCATGTGTGGAGTTCACAGCCCAGGGCTCAGCCACTAAAAGAGAGATTTCATCATATAATTGTAGACCACTTTCCTCCCCCAGACCTATGATTACTGGGCGGTGGTGTAATAACCATGATTATGGAAGACAGAGCTGCAGGATCCAGTGGCTCTGCGGAGAAGTGCACAGTGATGCTCAGGTCCAGGAGGCACCAGACAAAGGCACGAGGGGAACCTGGAGTTTCTGACACCCGGGGCGACAGCAAACCTCACCCAGAGTCCATCCTACCCAGATGGACATGGAGTCTCCCACTAACGGCCTGTTCATCCCAGTTTCTATCACCCAGTGCAACACGTCCTGCCTCCAACAAGGATACAAGACAGTGAATATATCACTGTCTGATGAGGTTTACAAGGAACGTAGGTATAACGCACAGGATCCCTGTAACATGGTGTGGGAAGGTACAGGGACCTAGATCACTACTGTCCCTGTGTTCCATGTGAAATCATTAAATGTCAGCGTTAGGTCGATTGTGAAATATTTAAATAACTGCATTTTAACCCTGAGAGCAAACATACACACACGCACATACACAATACAAGGGATAGATCTAAAAATCAACAGATAAATTGAAATAGAATACTAAAAAACAATCACATGTTATAAAAGGAAGCCAGAAAAGAATGGAGAGGTATTAAGAACAGAGGTAGAAAACAGAAAAACCTAATAAGTGATTGGATATAATTCAACATATCAATAATTATTTTAACTTTAAATAGACTAGAACAGGGTTCAGCAAACTATAGCCTTTGAACCAAATTCGGTTCACTACCTACTTTTTTAAATAAAGTTTTCTTGGAATAGAGACATTACCATTATCTGTGTATTGTTTCTGGTGCTTATGTGCTGAAACTGCAGAATGGAAGTACTGCAACAGAGACCCTACTTATTATCTGTCCTTTTACTGAAAAAAGCCTTGAGAACTCCTGGTTTAGACACACTAGTCAAATATTGTCAGAATATTACAAAAATTTAAAACCATAGAAACTATATGCTCTCTATGAAAAACCCACTTTAATCATTTATATCATTCTAGGAAAGAGAAATTAAAATGATGATAAAATATATACATCATACAACATTAATCAAATGAAAGCTAAAGAACCTACATTAATATCCAGGTAAACATCAAGGTAAGCAAGAACACCAGTCATTTAAAGAAAGAAATATCAATTCTACACAGTCCCTTCCAGAAAATAGAAGAAAACATTTAGCAACTGGCTTTAGAGGCCAGCATTTCCACCTTGATAGCAGAGACATGCAACCACATGACAAGAACTAGGGAGCAATATCTCTTATGAACAAAGACAATCATCACCTATTTTTTTTTATTTTAATTGTGAGAAACATAAAAATTTAATATCACACAAAGAAGTGTCATTTATCCCAGGCATATGCATCTGGTTCAATATTCAAAAATCAATCAACAACATGTTATATTGGGTTGGCCAAAAAGTTGGCTCTGTTTTTTTCAAAAAAAAACCGAATGCTTAGTTGTCTTTAACTTAATTTGAAACAATTTTTTAGATTATATTTTGACAGCTGTCATATCAGCATGCATTTTTTAAAGAAACTTATCAGAGTTGATGAATTTCTTGTTGCTATTTTAATATTGAGGATGGAAAAAGACATTTTTGGCATATTATGCTTTATTATTCCATGAAAGGCAAAAATGCAACTGAAACGCCAAAAAAGATTTTTGCAGTGTATGGAGAAGGTGACTGACATAGGGTGTCAGAAGTGGTTTGCAAAGTTTTGTGTTATATATTTCTCGCTGGACGATGCTCCACAGTCAGGTAGGTCAGTTGAAGTCGATATCTATCAAATTGAGACATTAATTAAGAACAATAAATGTTATACCATGCAGGAGACAGCCAACATACTCAAAATATCCAAATCAAGCACTGAAAATCATTTGCAACAGCTCAGTTGGGTTAAACATTTTGATGTTTGGGCTCCACGTAAGTTAAGCAAGAAAACCTTCTTGACCGTACAGTTCAGTTCAGTTCAGTTCAGTTATTCAGTCATGTCCAGCTCTTTGTGACCCCATGGACTGCAGCACGCCAGGCTTCCCTGTCCATCACCAACTCCCGGAGCTTGCTCAAACTCAAGTCTATCAAGTCAGTGATGCCATCCAACCATCTTATCCTCTGTCATCCCCTTCTCCTCCCCACTTCAATCTTTCCCAGCATCAGGGTCTTTTCCAAGCAGTTAGCTCTTCACATCAGGTGGCCAAAGTATTGGAGTTTCAGCTTCAATATCAGTCCTTCCAATGAACACCCAGGACTGATCTCCTTTAGGATGGACTGGTTTGATCTCCTTGCAGTCCAAGGGACTCTCAAGAGTCTTCACCAATACCACAGTTCAAAAGCATCAATTCTTTGGTGCTCAGCTTTCTTTATGGTCCTACTCTCACATCTATACATAACTACTGGAAAAACCATAGCTTTGGCTAGACGTACTTCCTGGTACATACTTTTTAACTATACCTCTGCATGCAATTCTTTACTGAAAGGTAATGAAAACATTCCATTTTAAAAACAAATTGTGACAGGCAATGAAAAGTGGGTACTGTACAATAATAGAGAATGAAAGAGATCATGGGGCAAGCAAAATGAACCACCACCAACCCCAGTCTTCATCCAAAGAAGGTGATGTTGTATATATAATGGGACTGGAAAGGAGTCCTCTATTATGAGCTCCTTCCCAGAAAGTCAAACAGTTAATTCCAACAAGTACTGATCCCAATCAAACAAATTGAAAGCATCACTCAACAAAAAGCATCTGGAATTAGTCAACAAAAAACATATAATCTTCCATCAGGATAACTCAAAAATGCATGTTTCTTTGATGACCAGGCAAAAACTGTTACAGCTTGACTGAGAAGTTCTGATTCATCTTCTGTATTCACCAGACATGGCACCTTCAGATTTCCATATAGTCCAGTCTTTACAAAATTCTCTTAATGGAAAAAACTTCAGCTCCTTGAACACTGCCAAAGGCACCTAGAACAGGTCTTTGCTCAAAAACATTAAGAGTTTGGGGAAGGTGGAATTATGAAGTTGCCTGAAAAATGGCAGGAGGTGGTAGAACAAAACAGTATGCTGTTCAATAAAGTCCTTAGTGAAGATGAAAAATGTGTCTTTTATTTTAACTTAAGTCAAAGGAAATTTTTGGCCAATCCAATATTAGCAGATTGAAAAAACAAAACACATGCTCATATCAAAAAAACACAGAAAGAACATTTGACAAAATTCAATATATTTACATGATAAAAACTCTCAGCAAACAAGGATTAGAGGGAACTTCCTTAACTGGATAGAAGCCTCACACACACACACATACACACACTAGTTATGCCTAGTAGTGAAAGAGTGAATATCCCCCCCAAGACTGGAGCACAGCAAGAATGTCCACTGTGACCAGTCCCATCAAGCATCGTCTGAATGTCCTAGGGAGGGAACTGGGCAGGAGAGAACAATAAAAGCTATATATGTGGAAAGAGAAGAAATAAAACCATCTCCACTTGTAGACAACATTATCCTCTGAAGAAAATCTAGACAAATCTGCTGAAAGAAAAAGGAAAACTCTCTGGAAGCTAATAAATGAGTCTAGCATGGCCTTATTACACAGTCTTAGTACATAAGTCAACAGACAAAAATGAATCATATCGCTATGGACAGGAAGTGCAAATCTGAACCACAAAATACAATTATAATTGGTTATAAAACAGGCACCATCTGTAATCTGAACACTACAGAACACTGACACAACAAATCAAAGAAGATCTAAGTAAATAAAGAGGCACACTGTGATCATGTATTTGAGGACTCAGGAGTTAGGATATCAATTCTTCCCAAAGTAATCTCTATGTATAATGTAATGCAACAATTCTAGCAGGATGTGTTTATAGACCGTGACAAGATAATTCTAAATTCATATGAAAAGGCAAATGAGATAGAACAGCCAGAATAATTTTGAGAAAGAAAAAAATTTGGAGGAATGTCCTCCCCAATTTTATGAATTCATGTAAAGTTAAAGTAACTAAGAGAGTCTGGTATTGATGAAAATGTAGAAACGTACATTAAGAACAGAATATATAGGAATTTCCCCATTGGTCCAGTAGTTAAGATTCTGCACAACCAATGCAGCAGTCCTGGGTTCTATCCCTGGTTGGAGAACTAAGGTCCCATGTGCCATGGGGCTGAGCCAAAAAAGGAAGAAGAACAGAATATACAACCCAGAGATAGGCCCACAATAATATGGAAATTCATTTTTTTCAAAGTTGAAAGACTAATTCAGTGGAGTAAATAAAATCTTTTCAACTAATGGGAAGACTGGCATCCATATGCAAAACATAAAAAAAATTAAATAAAAATCAAAGGAAGACTTGAACCTTATAGAAAAACAGACCAAGCATTGGTTATAGATCAACTGTAAAAAAAAGGAAAATGAGGGACTTCCCTGGTGGTCCAGTGGCTAAGTCACTGTGCTCCCAATGCAGGGTGCGTGGATTCAATCCCTGGTGGAGGAACTATATCCCACATACCACAATTAAGACCTGGCATAGCCATATAAATAAATATTTTTTTAAAAAAGAAAAAGGTTAAAACTCTTAAAAGAAAATGTACTGTATATAATAGACAGGACATGGAAGCAACCTAGATGCCCATCAGCAGACGAATGGATAAGGAAGCTGTGGTACATATACACCATGGAATATTACTCAGCCATTAAAAAGAATTCATTTGAATCAGTTCTAATGAGATGGATGAAACTGGAGCCCACTATACAGAGTGAAGTAAGCCAGAAAGATAAAGACCAATACAGTATACTAATGCATATATATTGAATTTAGAAAGATGGTAACGATAACCCTATATGCAAAACAGAAAAAGAGACACAGATGTATAGAACAGACTTTTGGACTCTGTGGGAGAAGGCGAGGGTGGGATGTTTTGAGAGAACACCATCAAAACATGTATATTATCTATGGTGAAACAGATCACCAGCCCAGGTTGGATGCATGAGACAAGTGCTCGGGCCTGGTGCACTGGGAAGACCCAGAGGGATCGGGTGGAGAGGGAGGTGGGAGGGGGGATCAGGACGGGGAATACATGTAAATCCATGGCTGATTCATGTCAATGTATGACAAAAACCACTACAATATTGTAAAGTAATTAGCCTCCAACTAATAAAAATAAATGGGAAAAAAAAAAGAAAATGTAGGGGAAATTATTAATGCCCATACTTTAGGCAAAGTGCTATTAGATATAAAACCAAAAGCCTGACCTTTAAAAAATAATGATAAATTAACCAAAATCAAGATGTTTGTTCTGAAAAAATGACATTAATGGAATAAAAAAACAAGATACACACTGAGAGAAAACATTTACAAATCATATAAGCAATGAAATATTTGTATCCAAAATGTCCAATGAACTCTCAAAAGTCAATATCAAAAGTAAACAATTCAATAAAATATGGACAAAAGATCTGAGCAGAAACTATAACAATAATGACAAATATATGCATAGATAATTATGTTAACACATACATATATAAGTTCAGGATGAGAGTCTCAATATCATAAATCATTAGAAAAATAAAATTAGAATTCCCAAGTGTGATACAATTTTACATTTACTGGAATGACAATAGAAAAGATAATAAATGTCAGAAAGTGTGGGGTGAGGATGTAATCACAGTATGGGGTCAACAGTTAACAATTCTGTATCACATACTTGAAAGTTGCTAAGGGAGTAGATCTTCCTTTAAAAAAAATTTTTAAGAGAATAGATCTAATTAATAAAATTCACATCACAGTCTTCCCTGGTGGTTCACCGGTAAAGAATCCGCTGGCCAATGCAGGAGGCACAGGTTCGATCCCTGGTCTGGGAGGATCCCACAGGCTGCAGAACAACTAAGCCCATGTGTCACAACTACTGAGCCTGTGCTCTAGAGGGCAGGTGCCACAATTACTGAAGCTCAAGCACCCTGGAACGCGTGCTCTGCAACAAGAGAAGCCACTGTGATCAGAAGCCCACATACAGCAACCAGAGCATAGCTCCTGCTAGTCACAACTAGGAAAAAGCCCACGCAGCTACGAAGACTCAGCATAGCCAAATAAATAAATAAAATTTAAAAAGTAAAAGTTCTCATCACATCTCATTTTGAACTTTGTGAGATGATAGATGGTAACTAAACTTACTGTGGTGATTGTTTTGCAGTACATACATGTATCAAATCATTGTAGTATACCAGAAACTAGGGATTCCCTGATGGCTCAGATGGTAAAGGATCTGCCTGTAATGCAGGAGATGCAAGAGACTCAGGTTCGATCCCTGGATAGGGAAGATCCCCTAGAAAAGAGAATGGCAACCCTTTCCAGCATTCTTGCCTGGAAAATTCCATGGACAGAGGAGCCTTGTGGGCTACAGTCCATAGGGTTGCAAAGAGTTGGACATGACTGAGCTACTAACACTTAGGTACTTATTAGTACAAAGTTATATGTCAATCATATCTCAATAAAACTGGAGGAAATAAAGGAGAGAAGTACATGAAATAACTTTAATCCTCATGCATTGCTAGGAGGAATGTGAAGTGGTATAGCCACTTTGGAAAATAATCTGTCAGTCCAGTTGGGCTGCTGTAACAGAATGCCATAGACTGGACTTCTCACAATTCTGGAGGCTGGGAAGTCCATGATCAAGGTGCCAGCAGATTCAGTGTCTGGTACCCAGGTTCTAGTTTATGGCCCTCTTCTCACTGTCCTCAGAGGATGGAAGGGGAA
Source organism: Cervus elaphus (assembly GCF_910594005.1). Classification (NCBI taxonomy): domain Eukaryota; kingdom Metazoa; phylum Chordata; class Mammalia; order Artiodactyla; family Cervidae; genus Cervus; species Cervus elaphus. Next base: position 26,853,637 of record NC_057819.1, read on the forward strand.
GGGACCATTTTTGGACCTCTTTTATAAGGACACTAATGCCATTCATGAGGGCTCCACCACCATGACTAATAACCCCCATCAAAGATTCCATTTCAAAGTACTTACCTTGTGGGTTAGGATTTCACCACATGAATTTGGGGAGGGGGAGCACAAATATTCAGACCACAACATCAGTTCAGCTCAGTTCAGTCACTCAGTCGTGTCTGACTCTTTGCGACCCCATGGACTGCGGCACGCCAGGCTTCCCTGTTCATCACTAACACCCAGAGCTCCCTCAAACTCATGTTGCTTCACTGAAGCAATCCAACCAACTCATCCTCCATCATCCCCTTCTCCTCCTACCTTCAATCTTTCCCAGCACCAGGGTCTTTTCCAAGCAGTCAGTTCTTCATATCATATGGCCAAAGTATTGTAGTTTCAGTTTCAGCATCAGTCCTTACAATGAATATTCAGAGCTGATTTCCTTTAGGATGGACTGGCTGGATCTCCTTGCAGTCCAAGGGACTCTCAAGAGTCTTCTCCAACACCATAGTTCAAAAGCATCAGTTCTTCAGCACTCAGCTTTCTTTATGGTTCAACTCTCATATCCACACATGACTACTGGAAAAACCACAGTTTTAACTAGACGGACCTTTGTCAGTAAAGCAATGTCTCTGCTTTTTAATATGCTGTCTAGGTTGGTCATAGCTTTTCTTCCAAGGAGCAAGCATCTTTTAATTTCATGGGTGCAGTCACCATCTGCAGTGATTTTGGAGCCCCCCAAAATGAAATCTCTTGCTGTTTCCATTGTTTCCCCATCTATTTGTCATGAAGTGATGGGACCAGATGCCATGATCTTACTTTTCTGAATGCTGAGTTTTAAGCCAACATTTTCACTCTCCTCTTTAACTTTCATCAAGAGGCTCTTTCGTTCTTCTTCATTTTCTGCCATAAGGATGGTGTCATCTGCTTATCTGAGGTTATTGATATTTCTCCCTGCAATCTTGGTTCCAGCTTGTGCTTCATCCAGCCCAACATTTCTCATGATGTACTCTGCATATAAGTTAAATAAGCAGGGTGACAATATACAGCCTTGATGTACTCCTTTCCCAATTTGGAACCAGTCTGTTGTTCCATGTCCAGTTCTAACTGTTGCTTCTTGACCTGCATACAGATTTCTCAGGAGACAGGTCAAGTGGTCTGGTATTCCCATCTCTTGTAGAATTTTCCACAGTTTGTTGTGATCCACACAGTCAAAGGCTTTGGCATAGTCAATAAAGCAGAAGTAGATGTTTTTCTGGGACTCTCTCGCTTTTTCAATGATCCAGCAGATGTTGGCAATTTGATGTCTGGTTCCTCTGCCTTTTCTAAATCCAGCTGGAACATCTGGAAGTTCACGGTTCACATACTGTTGAAGTCTGGCTTGGAGAATTTTGAGCATTACTTTGCTAGCGTGTGAGATGAATGCAATTGTGTGGTAGTTTGAACATTCTTTGGCATTTCCTTTCTTTGGGATTGGAATGAAAACTGACCTTTTCCAGTCCTGTGGCCATTGCTGAGTTTTCCAGATTTGCTGGCATATTGAGTGCAACGTTTTCACAGCATGATCTTTTAGGATTTGAGATAGCTCAACTGGAATTCCATCACCTACACTAGCTTCTGTTAGGTCCATACCATTTCTGCCCTTTATTGTGCCCATCTTTGCATGAAATGTTCCCTTGGTATCTCTAATTTTCTTGAAGAGATCTCTAGTCTTTCCCATTCTATTGTTTTCCTCTATTTCTTTACATTGATCACTGAGGAAGGCTTTCTAATCCCTCCTTGCTGTTCTTTGGAACTCTGTATTCAAATGGGTATATCTTTCCTTTTCTCCTTTGCCCTCACTTCTCTTCTTTTCTCAGCTATTTGTAAGGCCTCGTCAGACAACCATTTTGCCTTTTTGCATTTCTTTTTCTTGGGGATGGTCTTGATCCCTGCCTCCTGTACAATGTCACAAACCTCTGTCCATAGTTCTTCAGGCACTCTGTCTATGAGATCTAATCCCTTGAATCTATTTGTCACTTCCACTGTATAATTGTAAGGGATTTGATTGAGGTCACACCTAAATGATTTACTGATTTTCCCTACTTTCTTCAGTTTAAGTCTGAATTTGGCAATAAGGAGTTTGTATCTGAGCCACAGTCAGCTCCCGGTCTTGCTTTTGCTGACTGTATAGAGTTTCTCCATCTTTGGCTGCAAAGAATATAATCAGTCTGACTTTGGTATTGACCATCTGGTTATGTCCATGTGTAGAGTCTCCTCTTGTGTTGTTGGAAGAGGGTGTTTGCTATGACCAGTGTGTTCTCTTGGCAAAACTCTATTAGCCTTTGACCTGCTTCGTTTTGTACTCCAAGGCCAAATTTGCCTGTTACTCCAGGTAGCTCTTGACTTCCTACTTTTGCACTCCAATCCCCTATAATGAAGGGGACCACAACATAGTCTGTCATTATTTTTTTAATGAATATACATTTTTTTAAAAAAATGAATATGACCAAGCAATTCCACTTCAAGGTGTCTTCCCAAGACAGTGGAAGCAAATGTCTATATAAAGACTCGTACGCAAATGCTCATATCATAACATGATAGTCAAAACCCAAGAACAATTCAAAAGGCAACTGATTGGTTAATAAAGAGACAAAATATCTTATATGTGTTTACTAGCATTGTAATTGGCAACAAAAGAACAAAACACTGATGCAAGCAACAACTTGGGTGAATCACCAAAACATAAAGGTAAGTGAAAGAAGTCAGATGGGAAAGTCCTCCTCACTTTCCGTTCCATCTATGTGGAAAGTCAGGAAGGCAGATCCAAGGAGACCGACAGTAGACTCCTGGTTACTAAAGGCTGGGTGAGAACTGAGTGTGACAGAAAATAAGATCTTTTGGGGGGTGATGGGACTGTTCTAACATTTTATTATAGTGATGTGCAACTCTTTGAATTTACTAAAAGTCATTGTTTTTTGGTAAAAAACAATGCATGCTTAAACAAGTCAATGTTATGATGCGTAAATTATATCCCCCCAAAAGGTATTTTAAAAATACCACTGCACACTTTATTAGAATGGAGAAACTTTAAAAGACTTGACCAGACAGAGTATGGTTGAGGATGTCAATCAACTAAAACTCTTATACATGACTGGCAAGAGCATGAAATGGCACAACAATTTCAGAAAATAATACAATTTCTTGGAAAGTTAACACACTCATACATATGACCCACTATGATGCAAGAATCTAGGCAAAAACATATGCAAAACATTCATAGTACTTGTATTTGTAATGAATGAAAACTGGATGTAAGTCAAGTGTCCATCAACGGCTGAATGGAAAACAATCTGTGGTCCATACATACAGGGAACTACTCGGAAATGAAAAGGATGAACTAAGATATATGCAGCCACATGAATCTCAAAACAGTTATTCTGAGTAAAAGAAGCCAGACAAAATGAGTGCAAATAGTAGGATCCCATTTGTATAAAATTCTAAAAAATAGAAATATGTTATAGTGAATACCAGGTAGGTCAATAGTTGCCAGGCAGAAGGCAGGGGTGACAAGGGGAAGAAGGAGATTGAGGTGATGAATATGCCCATTACTGTGCCCATGGTGATGGTTTCACACGGATATACACATGTCCAAAATTATCAGGAAGTTCCTTTCATATGGGCTTCCGCTTCCCAGTCACCATTAGTGGTAAAGAATCCATCTGCCAATGCAGAAGACACAAGTGACATGGGTTTGATCCCTGGATTGGGAAGATCCCCTCGAGGAGGAAATGGCAACCTACTCCAGTATTCTTGCCAGGAAAATCCCATGGACAGAGGAGTCTGGCAGGCTATAGTCTACGGGATCACAAAGAGTAGGACAAGGCTGACCACACACCCACACACCCCTTTCACTGTATGCCAACAGTAACTCAGTGACCCTGCTAAAAGCAAAAAATAAAGGCAAAGTGGAAAATTCAGCAAATTCTCAGAAAAGTCAAGCACCAACAATGCCAGCCTGTGTCAAATGTGGGCACTGGCTGAAAGTGAAGATCTTGGGATGAAAATGTCAAACCAGGAAGCTTCTGGGGGCTGGTCGGGAGCATGGGCTTCCCTCCTGGTGTGTTCGTCTCAGGCAGCCTGGGTGGTCCTTAGGGTACAGAAAGTTCCAGCTCTGAAGATGGCTGCTGTGAGCATAGCATCTGCAGTGCAGAGTGATCTCTGCAGGGGCCCTGAGTGTCTGGGGGACTTTGATGTGAATCTCTGGTCACAGGACTAGGACAACTTGTCACTCACAAATTACAGTGTTAAAACTGGAGATTTTGGCTAAGTGTCCACTCTCAGGATAAAAACCTGTGGAAGGGAGATCCATCCTATTTTATCAGGAGATTTTTATTTGACGGGCCTCTGGAGCTGTCACCAAGCTTTTCCTTGACAGGGAAGCGAGGGTCTAGGTATTTCAAGGAGGCAATTTGCAGCTCAGCCCTGACAGTTCCTTGATCTGAAGGGAGGAGCTGAGTGGGTCAGAAATGTTCCCAAAGTCACAGCATCACTGCTAACAAGGGGCCGGGGCTGGGCTGTAAACACTGGACAAACTAAAGCTAGCTTATTTTCTGTCTGTTATCAGAGGGGAACAAAGCCAGCTGCCTCCTCACACTTCCCTGGTTGGAGGAAGGGGTCTCTTCCCATTTTGTCCATTTGACAGTGACTTTGTTTACAAGGACCTGGGCAGGAAGCAGTTAGTGTCTGAGAACAGCAGGGCAGGGTGTGCACGTGTGTTACCCCTCTCCAGGCACAGAGATGCTCTGCAAAGCCAAGGGTCACCCCTGAAAAGCCACGGGCACAGCCTTCTCCTCGTGGGAAAGGTGCTGACAAGGGGCAGCAAAGGGTGTGGTTGACCTGGTTTGATCCCAGGTTTCTCAGGATATCTGACCACAGGAGCCTTGTGCTGGAGGCCGCAGCTCCTGTATCCTGTTGAATTTGGGTTGTGCAGAGGACACAGGGGCCCAACTTCTTAGCCTGGATAGTAGGATCCCCAATATTTGGGCAAAGTCACTCCATCCAGCATGGAGTAGTGACGCCTATGCACACGTGGCTCCTAAAACCTTCCGTGGATTCAGACTTTTAAGCTCCACAAAGAGCCCATAGGTATCATTACTGCTGTCTACACGCGAGGACGGGGAGACACGGAGGAGAGGTAACCTGGGCAGGATGGAGGAAGGGCCGCCAGGACTGGATCCTGAGATGCTGCCTGTCTCTCTGCTCTCCGGGCCTTGGAAGCTGAATGGACCCCAGGGCTGGGACTGGTCACCATTAACTGATGCTGTGGGCATCACGCTGGGAGCATGAGGCCACAGGGGCTGCAGCCAGACGGTCACCACAGGCTGGCATGGCCACCCCTGCACTGCCCGCACACTGGAGCTGGGATGGAGGCGGTGAAGCCCCATGTGGCCCGTGGGTCCGAGCTCAGATCCCCGCCTCTTGGACCAGCAGGAAGCGGGCAGCATCTCTCGGGTCCCACCATGTGGGAGCTTCTCTGCACTGTACCAGTCTACTAGGGACCTGAATGCACCCCCCGGGGCTGGGCCAGTGTCAGGGGCAGTAGGGCAGGGTCTTCCCATGCCAAAGCGGTTGGGGGGTTGCAGGGTAGAACAGTCCTGAAAAATCACCCACTCTCCTCCAGACGCGGCAGGGCGTGCACCTGACCGCCCTTTGTTCTACTCAGCACAGACCTGCTGTGTCCTCATCTGGACTCACAGCTCCCACTGCCCACCCGGGAGGCAGACGTGGCGATTCCAGATCCAAGCGGTCTTGTCCCCACCTCCTGGGGTGACCAAAATAAGCTTAAATCGTGTTTGTCAGTTCCCCCAAATGTGCACGGACTCTGCCACCTGGGGCCCACATCTCGGAGTTCAGGACTGCTTGTGATGATTAGAAATCTCTTCCCCGGGGATGGGATGACTCCGCACAGGTTCCTGGTGATACCAGTTTCATTAGACCGTCCTCAGTGAGGGTCTTCCTGATGTGCCCGGTGTCCCCAACCTAAACGCTGCTCACAGCGCCACCATCCAGCGGGAACCAGCACATCCACATTGCTGTCCAAGAGGCTTGTTTGGGGACGTTTTTTCCTACTAACTTGTGAGCAAAGATAGTTTTTTTCCCATAACACAGTCATAAAAGCTTCATAAGCGATAATTATGTGTTTCTTATGTGAGTCATAAATTCCCTGTTAAGTGCATCAAAAGCAGTTTAGCCCGTAAATGAGATACAATAGTGAAGAGTCCGCTCCCCACCTGTTTTGGGGGATTGCTGCTTCAGTGGGGGAGGAGGCCCATCCCTTGGAGGACAAGAAGACCCCAGTATCCCTGGTGCTCAGATTGGGAAGGGGATACTGTGTAACAAAAGAGGAACATAACAAAAATAAATAAATAAATAACATTGTCACACTTACAAAAAATCAATAACTTTTAATCCAGTCTAATATTTCAGATTATCTTCTAGTTTTTCCAATTGTTCTCAAAACATTTGTTGTGTTGGTGTTTCATAACCAGGATCCCTCATTAGTTTGAAAACTGATGATTAAACTCAGGACTTGCCTTTGACCTGTGGGACCTGTCCTTCACAGGCTCCCGCCAAGGCTCCACTCACAGGAGAACGACAGTCATCCAGGGTGGAGGGAATGGTAGAATTGGAAAGTCACCATCTTATAGCCCTCAAAGGAACTGGTTATTGATCCACACCTCGATCATCAATGGAGAGGAACCAACAGGTGATAGATAGATAAACAGGATGCTCCCCTGGTGCCAGGTTCCCACCTTTGCTATTTCCTCTGGTCACAGGGGGCATTCCACTTGCTCCCTGGAGAGACCTGTGGGTGTCACCTGATCCAGGGCCACCCCAGCATCACAGATGGGCACCTGGGCCCCTGTCTCTCCTGATGCAGTGCAAGGGGGTGAACTGTTGACATGCCAGCATGTAAATGTGCCCAAAGTCTACAACCCTGGTTTCTTTGTTGGGATATTTCTTTAGAGGCTTTTTTTGACTTTACAACATCCCCACAAATTCAGACAGTGGACTTGACCTGGGCTTGTTGAGATGCCCCAGATGCCAGGACTCTGGAGGGCAAATCTGAGGGGAAAATAAATAAGTAATCAAAAGTACTTCAGACTGATTCTAGAGTGTGGAGACAAAGCTTGGGGCAAAGCAAGAGAAGGAGGTGATAGGGAGACAGCGAGGACACAAGACTAGGGTCTCATTAGCCAGAGAAGAAGCAGATCTGGGCCTGGGCTGGGCCTCTGGTTAGAATAAGCCCCAGACAGGGCTTTACTGAGCATGGCCCCACGCATCAGAACAAGACCCAGATTCCCCCACAGTCAGTCTCTCCCATCAGGAAGCTTCCATAAGCCTCTTATCCTTCTCCATCAGAGGGCAGACAGACTGAAAACCACAATCACAGAAAGCTAACCAATCTGATCACATGGACCACAGCCTTGGTGAAACTATGAGTCATGCTATGTAGGGCCACCCAAGACGGATGGGTCATGGTGGAGAGTTCTGACAAAACGTGGTCCACTGGAGAAGGGAATGGCAAACAACTTCAGTATTCTTGCCTTGAGAACCCCATGAACAGTATGAAAAGGCAAAAGGATAGGTACCTGCCCAATATGCTACTGGAGATCAGTGGAGAAATAACTCCAGAAAGAATGAAGGGATGGAGCCAAAGCAAAAGCAACACCCAGTTGTAGATGTGACTGGTGACGGAAGCAAGGTCTGATGCTGTAAAGGGCAATATTGCACAGGAACCTGGAATGTTAGGTCCATAAATCAAGGCAAATTAGAAGTGGTCAAACAGGAGGTGGCAAGAGTGAACATCGACATTTTAAGAATCAGCAAACTAAAATGGACTGGAATGGGTGAGTTTAACTCAGATGACCATTATATCTACTATTGTGGGCAAGAATCCCTTAGAAGAAATGGAATAGCCATCATAGTCAACAAAAGAGTATGAACTGCAGTACTTGGGTGCAATCTCAAAAATGACAGAATGAAAAAAAAAAAATGACAGAATGATCTCTGTTCATCTCCAAGGCAAACCATTCAATATCATGGTAATCCAAGTCTATGCCCAAGTAATGCTGAAGAAGCTGAAATTGAATGGTTCTATGAAGACCTACAAGACCTTTTAGAACTGACACCCAAAAAAGATGTCCTTTTCACTATAGGGGACTGGAATGCAAAAGTAGGATGTCAAGAAATACCTGGAGTAACATGCAAATTTGGCCTTGAAGTACAGAAAGAAGCAGGTCAAAAGCTAATAGAGTTTTGCCAAGAGAACGCACTGGTCATAACAAACACTCTCTTCCAACAACACAGGAGAACACTCTACACATTACCATCACCAGATGGTCAATACCAAAATCAGATTGATTATATTCTTTGCAGCCAAAGATGGAGAAGCTCTATACAGTCAGCAAAAACAAGCCTGGGAGCTGACTGTGGCTCAGATCATTAACTCCTTATTGCCAAATTCAGACTTAAATTGAAGAAAGTGGGGGAAACCCCTAGACCATTCAGGTATGACATAAGTCAAATCCCTTACAATTATACAGTGGAAGTGACAAATAGATTCAAGGGATTAGATCTCATAGACAGAGTGCCTGAAGAACTATGGACGGAGGTTCATGACATTGTACAGGAGGCAGTGATCAAGGCCATCCCCAAGAAAAAGAAATGCAAAAAGGCAAAATGGTTGTCTGACAAGGCCTTACAAATAGCTGAGGAAAGAAGAGAAGTGAAAGGCAAAGGAGAAAAGGAAAGATATATCCACTTGAATGCAGAGTTATAAAGAACTGCAAGGAGAGATTAGAAAGCCTTCCTCATTGATCAATGCAAAGAAATAGAAGAAAATAAAAGCATGGGAAAGACTAGAGATCTCTTCAAGAAAATTAGAGATACCAAGGGAACATTTCATGCAAAGATGGGCACAATAAAGGACAGAAATGGTATGGACCTAACAGAAGCAGAAGATATTAAGAAGAGGTGGCAAGAATACACAGAAGGACTATACAAAAAAGATTCTCAAGACCCAGATAATCATGATGCTGTGATCACTCACCTAGAGCCAGACATCCTGGAATGTGAAGTCAAGTGGACCTTAAGAAGCATCACCATGAATAAAGCCAGTGGAGGTGATGGAATTCGAGTTGAGTTATTTCAAATCCTAAAAGATGATGCTGTGAAAGTGTTGCACTCAATATGCCAGCAAATCTGGAAAACTCAGCAGTGGCCACAGGACTGGAAAAGGTCAGTTTTCATTCCAATCCCAAAAAAGGCAATGCCAAAGAATGTTCAAACTACCACACAATTGCATTCATCTCACACGCTAGCAAAGTAAGGCTCAAAATTCTCCAAGCCAGGGTTTAACAGTATGTGAATCATGAACTTCCAGGTGTTCAAGCTAGATTTAGAAAAGGCAGAGGAACCAGACATCAAATTGCCAACATCCACTGAATCATTGAAAAAGTGAGAGTCCCAGAAAAACATCTACTTCTGCTTTATTGACTATGCCAAAGCCTTTGAATGTGTGGATCACAACAAACTGTGGAAAATTCTACAAGAGATGGGAATACCAGACCACCTGACCTGCCTCCTGAGAAATCTTATGCAGGTCAAGAAGCAACAGTTAGAACTGGACTTGGAACAACAGACTGGTTCCAAATTGGGAAAGGAGTAGATCCAGGCTGTATATTGTCACCCTGCTTATTTAACTTATATGCAAAGTACATCATGAGAAATGCCGGGCTGGATGAAGCACAAGCTGGAATCAAGATTGCAGGGGGAAATATCAATAACCTCAGATATGCAGATGACACCACCCTTATGGCAGAAAGTGAAGGGGAACTAAAGAGCCTCTTGATGAAAATAAGAGGAGAGTGAAAAAGTTGACTTAAAGCTCAACATTCAGAAAACTGAGATCATGGCATCTGGTCCCATCACTTCATGGCAAATAGATGGGGAAACAATGGAAACAGTGAGAGACTTCATTTTGGGGAGGCTCCAAAATCACCTCAGATGGTGACTGCAGCCATGAAATTAAAAGATGCTTGCTCTTTGGAAGAAAAGTTATGACCAACCTAGACATCATATTAACAAGCAGAGACGTTACTTTACTGACAAGGGTCCATCTAGTCAAAGCTATGGTTTTTCCAGTAGTCATGTATGGATGTAAGAGTTGGACTATAAAGAAAGCTGAGCACCGAAGAATTGATGCTTTTGAACTATGGTGTTGGAGAAGACTCTTGAGAGTCCCTTGGACTGCAAGGAGATTCAACCAGTCCATCCAAAAGGAAATCAGTCCTGAATGTTCATTGGAAGGACTGATGCTGAAGCTGAAACTCCAATACTTTGGCCACCTGATGGGAAGAACTGACTCATTTGAAAAGACCCTGATGCTGGGAAAGATTGAAGGCGGGAGGAGAAGGAGATGACAGAGGATGAGATGGTTGGATGGCATCACCAACTCAATGGACATGAGGTTGAGTGAACTCCTGGAGCTGGTTATGGGACAAGGAAGCCTGGCGTGCTGCAGTCCATGGGGTCACAAAGAGTCAGACACGACTGAGCAACTGAACTGAATAGAACAGAGGCTTCCCCAAGGCCCCTCTCCACAGCTGGGAGCAGATTCCCTTCAGCCCCCGGCTGCCTCCAAACAGCAGCCTGATTCTGCTCCAACTCCAGGGGCCTGGCCTGTCTGGGGTGACTGCCTGGATTCCTTCCTGTGGCAGTGACCACGGCCACCTCCCCTGGACTTCCTGGACTACAGTCGAGGCCCAGCTCCTCCCCAGCCCTGCCTCCTCCTTCACTTAGTTCTCCCTGAAACCAGGTTGGGGGCACTGGTGCCTTGACCAGCAAGCTCCACACTTGCAGGGTGTGCTGATGACAAGCAGGTCGGTGCTGGAGCAGGCTCAGCAGGAGCTTGGTCAGAGGCCATGCCCAGGTGAGGCCAAGGGCTGCACTCCTGTGTGGCTGTGAGCGTCCATCCTACTCCAGGCAACAGACACTGAACATCCTCCTGGACATGAGAGGATGGGATACAGAGGGCCTGGGCTTCAGATGGGAGGCAAGACCTAGAGGCAGTGTAGACACACCCAGGTGTGAGAGGCCCGTGGGGCCGTGCTGAGCACTGTCACTGCTGGGTCCTGAGCATGGGGATGGCTGTCCTGTGGATCAAGGAGGTGGGCAGAGCTGGGCCTTGGGGTCACACCATGAGGGGTCAGGTGGCCTCAACAGAAACAGTCATCATGGTGTCACCTTGTTTGCAACTGACTTCACCCTCCTTCCACCAGAGCTGCTTCTCCCATCCCAGTCAGCTGATTCTTTCCTCCACTTTTGCCAAAAGAGATGCAATGGTTTGTATAAAATTGTGAGCCACCCAACACACAGCAAAGAGACCTCGAGTCTCCTGTCTGGAGTCGCACCTGCAAAATTCTGTTCATAGAGCTTCTCCAGAGGATCCCACTCTTCCTAAAGGAGAAGGAGCAGCAAACCTACCAACACCAACTATGTCTGGAGGTGGCAGTTGTGATTTACAGGTAGTTGATTTTAATAAACAGAGAGTTAACCCCACAGGGCAATTGAGCCACCACCTCCTCCCAGACAGAGGCTCCCCTCAGTCAGAATCAGCCTCCTTGGCTCCCGCTTCCCACAAGGTCCTGCTTCCACTGTCAGGGAGCCAGTCCCACCCCTGCAAAACCCTGGGGGCCCTGGAGCAGGGCAGGCCCACACCAGAGGCATGGTGGGGACAAAGGGCAGGTGAGAGGAGCTGCCATCTGCCAGGCTGTGGTCCAGGAGCAGAGCCAGGGAGACATATGCACGACCTTGCCCTTCAGGGATAAGGGTCCAGAGCTGATTGCAGTATCCGGGGTTCTCGGTGCCACAGTAGAAACCTGCTCTGTGCTAGGACAAAGAGAAATCATCCTCTGTTCTTGGGGTTCAGAGAACTGCTGGGGACTCAGAAAACAGGCCCTTCCCCGGAGCCCAGGCAGCAGGGACCCAATGAAAGTCACCCAGGCACCCCGGCCTGTGTACCCTACCAACCTCCACGTGATCTCTCCAACTCTGCCTCCCTCAATCCAGCCCCTGGGCCTGGAGCAAGTGCCCCATTGCCCAGGCCTGGAGCATCTCCCCGCATCTGGGTACCAGACATAGAGAAGCCTCATTTCTAAAAAGAACCACACAGGGTTCCTATGAACAATAAATACACAGCTTTTAACCTGCTCCAGTCCATGCACACCTGTGGTTTCTGATCTTAAACGTTTATAAACAACACTTCACTGAATGTTTTATTCATATGCATATATAAATACACATATAAACACAGATACATTTACTGAACTGATTTCTAGAAATGAAAATCCCATCGAGAAGGAGGGCAGACGGGAATGGGCCAGGCTGTGGCAGGAGGCACCTGCAAGCTGAGTGTAGGAAGCTCTGATGATAATATGTCCTTCCTCTTCAGGAACCGCATCTTGGGGAGTGAGAAGAGGCTGGTTTGTGAGGGATGATGCCTCCAGTTCAATGGAGCTCTGAATAAGTCTGCAGCTGAACAAAGGCTAAATTGGAGTCGGTGACCCTTTCTGACTTCAAGGATCATTCTAGCAGCCAGTGCCTTATTTTTTTGACAGTTGTAGAGAAAATAAATTTTTGAAAACTGGTGAAGGGCCTTTGTTTCCTTCCTTTGTCGGTTGAAGACAGGCTCTTGGCTACTTTATACAAGGGAGATCTCATCAAGACCCAACCTCACAAGGAGAATTGATGGGAACGAGACTTATTTCCACGGTTCAGCAGGGTGAGCTGCAGCTTATCACCTGCTCCCGACCAGCACCTGGAGCCCTACTGGGTGTTTTAGACTGGAGACAGGAGGGCAAGCATCCAGAGAGACTTTATAGGGAAGGAAAACCACCCCCAGAGACCAGATACACGGGAGTGATGTGGACAAGAGACTGGCATTCATCAGTCACCAGGTACTTCTTGGGTCCCCATGTGGGGAAACAAGACACAGAGATGCCCAGATCCAGAACCTCAACAGATAAACACTATGTTTGTGGACTGGAGAATCAGGCAGGATATGCTAGGTGTACCAGTAACAAACAACCCCAGACCTAGTATTCACAAAGACAGAAGCTAATTCTTGCTCATGCTTCATGTCCATCTTGTCTTGGCTGTGGATTTGGTCCACAGCATCATTGCAGGACCCAGGCTATTGGGGCAGCTTCTATCTGGAACACTGTTGACTGTGGTAGGGGAAAGAGAATGATACGCTGGTTTCTAAAGATTCTATCAGAGGAGACACCCCACTCCTCTCACATTCCACTGGTGCAAATTACACGTCAGAGGCAGGTGACCTCCCACTGGACTTGAAGCTGACAGAGTGTGAGGTCTGGAGCTGCTGCAGCCATTCTGAATCCATTAGGATGACCTGTCTGAAAATGAAGTTGACCTGGAAGAAGAAATGAGATAAAGCATGAGAGGGAAAGTTGGCCCTGATAGCATCACTGGCTCTGAATCCAGCCTTGGAGAAGCCAGGACTAGCCCTAGACTGTGGAGGAGCTTGAATCTGAAACCCTCAATCTATCTAAAACTGGTTCGAGTTGGGTTTTCTGTCACTTACAACCAAACAAGTTCTAGCTGCACAAAGCACTTCCAGCTCTGCCTGGCCTTTCTCAGGACATGGGACTGAGCGGGTGGAGGGTCCACTGAGGCAGGAAGACCTCCTCACAGGCAGGGGCCATGGACTAGCAAGAGCGCTCCAGGATCAGCTCTGGATTCTGACGGCGTGGGGTGGAACCTGGCTTTTCACTTATGCAACTTCTGCCTCATCTCCTCTCTCTCTAAATCAGAGACATAATAAAGTTACTTTTTCAGGCTGCTTTGGGATTAAGGTGCTTCCCTGGTGGCTCAGATGGTGAAGTGTCTGCCTGCAATGCAGGAGACCCAGGTTTGATCCCTGGGTCGGGAAAATCCCCTGGAGAAGGAAAGGGCAACCCACTCCAGTACTCTTGCCTGGAAAATTCCATGGACTGAGGAACCTAGTAGGCTACAGTCCGTGGGCTCGCAAAGAGTCGGACATGACTGAGCAACTTCACTTCACTTCATGGGATTAAGGAGACCAGACAAATACACTGGAAATTCCTGTCAGTGCCTGTCAGTGTTCAAGAAAAGTCAGCTGGGCTTGCCTCTGTGTGCCCCAATACCCACCCAGGGTCTGGAGTGAGTAGTTTCTCAGAGAATATGACACGTTTGTGAACACAATCCTTTATGAGATATGAACCACCTGAGGAGGGAGACCACTGAGAACACGGAGGTGAGACGGTCTGCCAGAGAAGGCAGGTCAGGAACTGATGACGATGAATAAGTGGGATTCCTAGGGGAAGAGGGGGATGGGAGGGACAGAGGCTTGCCCCACAGCAGTGATGAGGATCAGTGGGAGGGGCTGGCTGGTGTCACCTGTGAGGGCTTTGTATCATGAAGCACAGGTAAATGGGCGAGAGTGGGCATGAAATGCTACAATATATTGTCCAGAGGAAGCAGATGGTTATGAAATGCCATGTACTGTATTATCCTATGTTTGGTGAAAGAGAAGTTTTACATATCTTTGCATTAAAATGAACAAGAAGAACCATCAAAATATTACTAGTAAACCTGAATTATTAGCCCTTTTCTCTCCTTATTCTGCAAATAATTGTTTAAATTTCATAATATCTGAATATTTATTTTGTAAGTATCTGAATAATATACATATAATTTTTAAGTAGTTTCATAGAGAAATAAGTTAAGCCACACCACAAGGGGAAAAAATGACTCCACCTTCTCAAAGAAATCAATCTCATAAGAAAGACTCTCATTAAGATAAAAGGAAGAAGGGAGGGGCAGTGATGACAAGTGCAGATGTTGATGACGAGGGTGCTCATGACTTATGATGAGGGTGCTTATGGAGAGGATCACGATAATGATGCTGACAACCTTAGTCCTGTGCTCACTAGGACCTGTCCTTGGACCAGAGAATGGACCACTCTGCCTCAGCTCCCTCATCTGCAAACTGAGGATAAACCTTCCCCATGTCATGAGGACCGAGTGAACTGGTCTTGTGATTAGAGCTCCCCAAGCAGGACCAGCACTGAGTGAGCTTCATTAACGCTGGTCTTCTCATCTGCACACCAGCCAGGAAGAAAGGACCAGGGGGTCCTTTTCCTGGAGCCAGGATCTCCGAGAGGCAATGACAGAGGCTGCTCCTCCATGGGCTGCCCAGGAAGGGGACATGCTCACCGGGAGCCAGGTTTGCTCCTGTCAGCGGGGAAGCCCAGTCTGGGTCTACTACACAGGCTTTTCTAATTCCATGTCCTGATCTTGCTACAGCAGGAAAATTGTGTAGGTTTAGAAGCCAGATTATCTATAAGAAAAGATAAAGCTGTCTCCAGCAGAGAGGGCACATGGAGAGAGAGTTCCCCTTTGCTAAGAGGTATCAGAGTCACCCTGTGGGGGAAGACAGGCAAGTCTGCTTCAATCTCATTTCATCCCAAATTCAATCTCTCTCAACTGTCCACATAACATGCTCACACCCAGAGCTGGGGACCCAAGGCTAGAGGGGGAACGGCAGATGCACGTCACACCAGAATAATGCATGGCCATGTCCTTTCTGTGGGCTGTGATGTGAGGATGTTGAGAGACCAGGGGTTTCAGATGATAAACACCTCCTTTTTCTCCCTAACCCTGTGCCTTAAAGCCCACTGTCAGGGCTCACAATGAACTGCCCCTAGACACCCTGGGAGATGCTTAGGGCAGGCGGCTGGACTGTCTACCCAACTGTGACCTTCAGGTTGGTGATGCAGGTGGTCAGTGTCATGAGAGAAAGTGGCAGTGCTGTGAGCATCTGGAGCTGAGGTAAGGAGATGCTAGAAGGGCCTTCATGAGGAGGTGGACCACAGGCAAGCCTGGAGGATGAACATGTTGACAAGGCTTGCGGGGAGAGAGGGACCTTCTGGGAACAGCCAAGGTGAGGGCACAATCCCAACGATGGAGTAAACACTGACCACGTAGATCGAGGGCATGTTGTGCCACATAGAGTATGGGTAAGAACATGAACATGGGCCAGGTGGCTGAGTTTGAGTCCAAACTCTGCAATTCACTACCCTTTCAACGTTAGGTGAGTCTCTTAATCTCTCTGTGCTTCAACTTCACCATTAAAATGAGGGTGGTAGCACTATCTTACAGGCTTGAGATGATGTAAAAAGAGCAATAAAGGGAAAGCACTTAGAGCAGTGCCTGGACTTGTGAGTACCACATTCAGTGATGGTTGTAGTCATGACAATGATGATGGTGGGGGTGATGACAACAGTGATGTTGATAATAATGGCAATGAAAATAAGGGTGGTGATACTGACAATCACTGTCTAGTCATAGTCAAAGCTATGGTTTTTCCAGTAGTTATGTATGGATGTGAGAGTTGGACCATAAAGAAAGCTGAGTGCTGAAGAACTGATGCTTTGGAACTGTGGTTTTGGAGAAAACTCTTGAGAGTCCCTTGGACTCCAAGGAGATCAAACCAGTCAATCCCAATGGAAATCAGCCCTGAATATTCACTGGAAGGACTGATGCTGAAGCTGAAACTCCAATACTTTGGCCACCTGATGTGAAGAACTGACTCATTGGAGACAACACTGATGCTGGGAAAGACTGAAGGCAGGAGGAGAAGGAGATGACAGAGGATGAGATTGTTGGATGGCATCATTGACTCTATGGACGTGAGTTTAAGCAAACTCCAGGTGTTGGTGATGGACAGGGAAGCCTGGTGTGCTGCAGTCCATGGGGTCACAAAGAGTCAGACACGACTGAGCAACTGAACTGAACTGAACTGAACTGATGCTGACAATAACAATGGTGAAAGCAAACAGCCCAGAATGGACTTAACGTCCTTCTAGAATCAAACCCTGAGGCTCCTAGAGACTTCTAGAAGCCCCTGTGGGTGCTGCTCAATTCTAGGCATTTCAAGGGAAGAAAAAGCTACTCTCAAAACTAAGACAGGGGACCTTTGGAAAAACAGCATTCCTCATAAAAGCAACAGGAAATGTAGTTAAATAATAAAAATTAAATTTCTTCCAGTCTAGACACAAATAATGAGATTTCACAGAATTATCATTTGAAGTGCAATATACTATAGAACATCTGACTGTCTCTCAAATGTGATTTTCTCCCCTTGTAATTGATTAGTGGGATAGACTTCCCAAGGTATAAATAGCACTCACAGCTGATAATGGACAGAAGCTGATGTCCCCAATGTCTCTATGTCAGAATACCCTGCTGATGCACAAATGATACACACCACATCACCGATCTAGGGTCACAGCCCATGGCTCACTCTCTCTGCCCTGTGGAGGGCAAAGGTGCTGCCTGGGTTCAACACTACAAAGCCATTATCATTTGGTCCATACTGATTGGCAGCCTTGGAGAGCTGAGCTGAGTGATCCTCCCAGACAGAGGCAGGACCACCAGCATCTTGTCTTGCCTGGAGCTGGGACTGCTCCTTACAGGACCCGATCTTCTAAACTGGATCCCGCAGCTTAAGGATGTTCAACTTTAAGAGGAGGATGAAAGGCAGGCTTGACTCCTTTCTGTGGTTCTGGGGACATGAGAAAGGAAGAGCTTTTGGGCCAGCACTCTCACCTGGGTCTTCTTGGGTCTGTGTTCTCTGTATAAATAGGAATGTTTCTGAATTTGCACATGGGAGTCTGTGTGAGCATCTGTGATGTGTGTGCCATGTCCAAGTTTGCAGGTGTGTCTCAGTCTTTGCCCAGGGCATGTGTGTGTTGGCCTATCTTGTGACAACAACATGTTTTCTTTCTCTGGACAAGCTGTGGCCTCCTGGACTGGTCTCCTCTCCCACCTCTCTGGAGCCCACTGGCAGGACAGATATTTAAAAGATAAACTGGATCACTTCACTCCTTGGTTAAATCCTCCCACTGCTTCTACATGTAGAAGCAGTGGGAGGATGCTAACTGTACAAACAGGCACCCCTGGAGCTGTGTAAAGTAGAAATGGAACGTGTTTCAGAATCCCTGAGCATTAATGTCCACGCACATTTCCTGGGGCCTTATTAGAATGAGGACGTTGGCACAGCAGGTTTGGCGGGGGGTGGGGGAGGTGATCTGAGCCTGTGCATTTCCAACCCACCTCTGGTGAAACTGTCCCAGAGTGGACACCAGGAGACTGTCAGGCCCTTCTCAGGCAAAGACACAGGCGTTGCAGCTTCAGCGGGAACAAATGACCACCCCACACCACAGGGGTTCCAGGGAGACCACTCAGCCAAACACCACCGCCGCTGGCCCCAGGAAGTGGACCTCATCACCCCATCCCACCTTGCAGAGGCTAGCCTCCCTGCCAATGCCACCTTCTCTCTTCCAGAGCAGAGGCTCATGGGAGGCTTCGGATTGGTGGGCCTGGGTCACGTGACTGTTTCCCACTGCAAGGGAGGCTGGGAAACCAACTTCTAGTTTCCACCCTAAGAAGTGAGACTCACAATGAGGGAAACGTATCCTGGGAAGGAAGGTCTCCCAATCAGGGGCTGCATGACATCCAAGCCAGCTTCTCCCACAATCAGACCCTTGCAACAAGATTCACAGGCTCCCCGCCTCCATCTTTCATTCTCCCACACACCAGGCCCCCGCCCTGGCTCCTAGAACATTCTCCTCCCAACTCTCCAGCTGGACCTCAGCCCAAATGCCTCCTCCTCAGAGAGACTTCCTCTGACTACCCCAGTCATTCCATATGCAAGGCCCTGTGGCACTGAGAACCTTGCGGAGATGGTTCCCACCTGCCTTCACCTTTCAACACGAGGTTTTATATATATATATAAAGAAAGTCTTTCCAGTTCAGCAAGACAGCCCTTCACTCAGCCAGATGCCATGACTGGGACAGATCCTGACCACAGATGCTGCAAACAGACCCTGGGCTCCTCCAAGGGGGCCGTTCTGGGGCTAAAACTGAGCCTTGTGGTTGAGTGCATGTGAGGTGTGTGAGGTTTCTTCACAAGACCTACCTTAAGTGCTTTTTCTCTGGTGGGATCAGCACTGAAAAGGGGCTGACCCAGCCTTTGATCATCGTGTACAAAGGTAATGGGTAGTAAACCAGGGAAACTTCTAAGTTAAGACAGGGCCTACTGTGGGATTTTGGCACACACTCATCTAGATATTAAATGATACACACTCAACAAGAAGAGGGGAGGGGGATGGAAAGGGAAAACGATCTACACCATTTGGGTCATTCCTGTCCAGAAGTCTTATGTCCCAAATCCAGGAATCAGAGGATGGGGATCTGCTGTCCCCTCATCTTATCTCCAAGGGTTGAATATCTTCACCATCTTGATGACTCCGTGTTTAAAATTGTTTTTTTCACTGAAAATGACCCTAGAAATGAAGCATGTATTTCACCCTTCACTTGGCAGAGAAAAAACAAAAGAAAAACCTGTGATCTGTTCACTGCTGGGCTATTCATGTCTTTGTTTTTTTTAACTCTATTTAAACCTAAACCCTGTGTAAGATGTGATTTCCATCTTGTCATTATTTTCATGGCCCCTATGTCTTGTGCGGCATCTCTACATCAAACTTCATTCTGGACACTGAGGGCCTACCAGATGGGAGTAGAACAATCCTGTGTGTAAAACCTCCCTGAATGTGTGGCCAACTGTGTAACTTCCCTGGCCTCAGTTTCCTCCTTGGTAAGCGTGGATGATAGAAGCAACTATCTCACTGGGAGAGGATGGAATGAGATAATTCATCTAAGCCCCTTAGCACAAGGCCTGTCACCTAGGAGGTACTCCATAAATGCTGTGGTTATTAACTTCATGTTCACAAGAATGGACTTTGAAGTAAAGGGTGCAGAAATAGTTTTTAAATTTGTCATGCTATATTTCAGGGCAATTGTGAATGAAGCACTAGGTTTTAAATGCTTTTATCACATGTTTTCTCATAACTAGGATGCTGGTCTCAAATATTTCTTAATTATTTTTCCTCAGCTTGCTGCCTCAATTCATATTTCTGATCCCCTCAGTCCTAATACTTAAGCCTAGACTTCAGGGGAATAACAGGAGCTGAGACTATCATTGTATTATTTGTTTTTTTAGATTAAAGTTTATTTTCTGACTCCCTACAATCTTGCCTTTCACACATGCCTGTGGGCTATTAAAGTTTAGCCAGAGCATCCCTTTCATTACTTCATATCTCCTTTCCCCAGCTTGTCATCTGAAGGAAGCATGTCATTTTCAGTCGGCTCACATGAGATGATTTTTAATTTATACCTGAGTGAGAGCTGACATTGCTCAACCTTTCCCAGTGTTCCCTCAGGCTCCCATGTCAGCCAGTATCACCTTCTCCTCCCCTCCCTGCTTCCTCTGTCACTTCTCTCCCATAGCCACTCATACAAGGCAAACTACTTACCGGACCCCACATGCCGTGGGCCATCCCTCTAGGAATCCTTCAGCCTTACTGCAGGGCATCTCCCCTTCCCTGGTTTCTGGGTGCACCTCACCCTTACTCTCTCCTCTCCCACCATCCAGGATGCCCTGCTCCCTGAGACCTCAGATCTCTCAGGAAGGTCCATCCCCTCCAGCCCACAGGACAGTGCTGCTGCTTCTCCCAGACTCAGGGAGATGCCGGGGTGAGGCCTGCAGCTATGCGACATAGGTTTGTCACATTGATGAGAACTCAGCCAGTCTCCTGGGAATCCTACTGATAATGTCTGAGATGAAATCACAGTGACCTCCCTCCTGAAATCTACACGGTGCAGACTTCCTCCCTCTGTCCTTCCCTGGCTCTACCTCCCAGAATCTCTGACCCATGGGGTCATCTGCAGGACTTGATCTTCCCTGTGCTGCTCACACCCAGCACCCAGGGAGAACCTGGTCCACAGTACTTAGCTAGCAATAACAGCAGAGAGTGAACATCAGGGAAATTGGGGAGGGGGCCGAGGTTCTGGGTCTACCACCCACATCCTGGTCCTGCCTGTCCTTTGCATGAGGCTTAACATCATCCCAAGAACTTGCTGTGGGTCACCTGCCACAGAACACAGGACTTGAATCAATCCAAGAGCTGGTGCCACTAGTGATAACAAGGGAGACAGAAAAGTTCCCTGACTACAAGAGGAAGAATTGGTGTGTGGGTCAAAGAAAAAATAACCCCCCTTCCCACTTCAGAAAGTTTGTAAAGTACAGAACATAAAGACTAGCTTTCTTAACAAAATGGACCTTCAGATGTGTCATTTTCATAAGGCACAAACATAACAACCTTTTAGAAACGGACATCTGCACATCACCCATTTTCCAAATCTGTTTCCTTTTCTCACCAATTCTAGGAGGTTCATCTGTTGATTCTTTGTCAAGCTTGCTAAGCCAAGGGCAGCATCACACTCTGTGGGCAGGTAATTAGCTCTCAAGATTCTGATTCATGATGATGGTGATTTGGGACTGACTCACCTTGTCCTGTAGAGTAGGAAATGGCAACCCACTCCAGTATTCTTACCTGGAAAAGTCCCACGGGCAGCGGAGCCTGGTGGGCTACAGTCCATGGGGTCACACAGGCTGATACAACTGAGCAAGCATGCAGCAGCAGCACCTTGTCCTATGGTAAGGTGAGCCTTGACAGTCGGGTCTTCTTTTTTTGTAAGGCAAGTGCCTGACTTAAGCTTTGACTGCCAAGGCATCCACTTCAAAGAGGTATCCATTTCAAAGAGGCATCCACTTCAAAGATGGCCATTGCAAATAAACACAGTCTCAGCCATTAAGAATCAGGCCATCTCCCTCCAGTGGGGTGCCTTTGTTTTAAAGATCTTGGTTGATTTTGACAGCTGACCATTTGGGCCACTTCTTTTTTCTCTTCTTGAGCTTTAAATTCCCACTCTTATATGCAAAACAGAAAAAGAGACACAGAAATACAGAACAGACTTTTGAACTTTGTGGGAGAATGTGAGGGTGGGATATTTCAAAAGAACAGCATGTATACTATCTATGGTGAAACAGATCACCAGCCCAGGTGGGATGCATGAGACAAGTGCTCCGGCCTGGTGCACTGGGAAGACCCAGAGGAATCTGGTGGAGAGGGAGGTGGGAGGGGGGATCGGGATTGGGAATACATGTAAATCCATGGCTGATTCATATCAATGTATGACAAAACCCACTGGAAAAAAAAATAAATAAAATTAAAAAAATTAAAAAAAAAACTGAAAAAAAAAATTCCCACTCTTATATATATATATATATATATAATATATATATATATATATATATTTTAAATTTGTGTTTTTTAACATCAAAAATATTTTGTATTGGGGTATAGCTGATTACCACTCTTATATTTTAAATTTACCAAAAAAGAGTGAGCCCTCAAAACCTAAGGGCCCCCACCCTGACCCCAATAAAATCAGAACCCCAGACCCATGATCTCTCTACCCATAACTTTGTGGTGGGCCCAGATCCTGTAAGTAATAAAGCTTTTTTCTCCAAAGTTTCCTGATGGCCTAAAGGGTATTCTGCAATCATAATAAGACCACAAGGGCTGGTCCAGCCATGAATTAGTTATTGATAGGCTGAGAGCAGTCACAACACCTCCCTCTCAGGATACTGGTGAACACTGCTGACCTTCCTGACTGGGCAGCTGCACTTATTCTTCTCACCACATCATATATTCATCGAACAAGGTCAGCTCCACTCCAACACCTTGCACATACACCTGCTCAGGTGGAGCAGTCTTCTAGTCTGTGTGGGCTGAAGGTCAGCTCTTTCTTACTTCCAGAAACACAACCGTCTGTATAGTTTCCTATTGCTGTCCTAACAAGTTAGGACAAACTTATTGGCTTAGGCAACACAAATTTTTTATCTCACAGATCTGTGGGTCAGAAGTCTGGCACGGGTCTCACTGTTCTGAAATCAGGCTGTCTGCAGCCTGAGTTCCTTCCTGGAAGCTCAAGGTGAAGACCTGCTTCCTTGCTCATTCAACTTGTTGGCAGAAGTCAGTTCCTTGTGGCTGTAGGACTGAGACCCCTGTTTCCTTCTGACTGTCACATGAAAGTCTTTCAACCTCCTAGGGGCCATGTATGTGCCTTGCCTCACAGCCCCTTCCTTGCTCCATCTTCAGAGCCAGCGATAGTGGACAAATCCCTCTCACACTTCAAATCTCTCCTCATTCCGCTGCCTCATTTCTCTGGTCTAGCTAATAAAGATCATCCTATTTCAAGGACTCACAAGATTAGGTTGGGCCCACCTGGATAATCCCAGATGCTTTCCCCATCTCAAGATCTTAATCACATTGGCATAGCCCTATGTAAGGTAACATGGTCACAGGTTCTGGCAATTAGGGTATAGACATCTTTGGGGACTATTACTCTGCCTCCAATACCATCAAGGAGTTAAATATGATTAGCCCTATTCTCTTTCCCTGAACTTGATGTTTGCTGTGATTTGTTGAATTGTCTGTCTATCTACCTCACCTGACTTGAAAGCCAGTTCTTCTCAGGGTTAATAACAGTCTCAAATTGATTTAAAAAAAAAAAGGACTCCCTAGGATACACTAGGGCAGGTAGTTACAGGATACAATGGACCACGTGGGGCTGGGTGAGCTGGTGAGACCATGTCTTCACTGCTCAGCAAGATCCCATGTGGGAATGGAGCCTGAGGGTACCAGAGTCCTGACTGCTCAAGATAATACAGATACCAGAATTTTATACTAAACTGCTCAATTTTTTTTGAGGTGATATTAACATAAAGTAACCATTTTAAGCTGACAGTTCAATGGCATTTAATACATTGTGCAACCACTATCTCTTTCTAGCCCATAAACATTTTGGATTATCACCACAAGATAAAACCTCCTACCCATTAGGCATTTTCTCAACATCTCCCAACCTTCCATCTGGCAAACACCAACTTGCATTCTGTCTCTATGGATTTACCTATTCTGCACATTTCATATAAGTGGAATTATAGGATATGTGACCTTTTATGTCTGGATTCTTTCACTTAGAATAGGCTTGAAAGTTCATCTACACTGTAGCATGTATCAGTACTTCATTACCTTTCAAGACTGAATAATATTACATTATTAATGTTAACACACATGGATATAACACAATTTATTTATCCTTTCATTATTTGATGGACATTTGGGCTGTTTCCACCTTTTTACTAGGTAGTCATGTTGCCACTATGAACATCCAGTTTCAAATGGTTTGTCTGAGAGCCTAATTCAGTTCTTTCTGGTATATACCAGGGACTGAAATTGCTGGATCATACAGTCAGTCTATGTTTAACTTTTTGAAGCATCATCACAACTGTTTTCCACAGCAGCTGAACCATTTTACATTTCCACCACTGGGCTTCCCAGGTGGTGCTAGTGGTAAAGAACCCGCCTGCTAATGCAGGAGACATAACAGACGTGGATTCGATCCCTGGGTCAGGAAGATCCCTGGAAGAGGGCACGGCAACCTACTCCAGTTCTTGCCTGGAGAGTCCCCACAGACAAAGGAGCCTGGCAGGCTACAATCCATAGGGTTGCAAAGAGTCAGACATGACTGAGGCGACAAGGGCACATGCACCATACTATACAAAGTTTCCTTATCCTTACCAATGTTTCTTTCTGGAAATGAAATGGTAGCTCACTATGGTTTTGATTTGCATTTCACCAAAAAGTAATGATGTTGAGCATATTTTCATGTACTAAATATCCACATAAATATCTTTTTGGGGGAAAATTACCTGTTCAAGTCACTCGCCTAATTTTTAAATTGGGTTTTTAACTAATTTGCAGTAAGTTTCCAATTTCTTTATATATTGTGGATACGTGAGTGTGTGTGCTCAATCGCCCAGTTGTGTCCAACTACTCTGCGACCTCAAGGACTGTAGCCGCCAAGCTCCTCTGCCCATGGGCTTTCCCAGGAAAGAATACTGGAGTAGGTTGCCATTTCCTCCTCTGAGGATTTTCCTAACCCAGGGACCGAACCCACGTCTCTTGCATCTCCTGCATTGGCAGACAGATTCTTTACCACTGCACCATCTGGGAAGCCCCCATGTATTGTGGATACCAAACACCTATCAAATATGGGGTTTGCAGATATTTTCTCTGTTCTGTAGGTTGTCTCTTCATTTTCTTGATAATCTTCTTTGAAGTATGAATGTTTTAAATTTTGATGAAATGCTGTTTATGCTTTTCTCTGACACTGATGTTTTTGGTGACCCTGCCTAAGAATCCATTGCCTTCACAGGGCAGGCACACAAGGAATATTAGTTGGATGAATAAGGCTTCACCTTCAACAAGGTTCAGGAGGCTGTAACGGAGACCCCAAACACTTGGGCTGGGGCTGAATGACACCCATTCAGCACCACCCTCATGTTCCCCCTAGTGTTCCCACCCCATCTCCCCCGTCTCCAATACTGCATACACTACAGTGTCACAGTATCCTTGTGATACATGTGAGTACAAACCTGTCCTGAATCCCCATTAAATGTAAAATTATGACCAAGGCTGGGATGATGGAGAGGGTGAGCAAGACTGTACCTTGTAAGACAGTGTGAGGACTGAGATCACTCACGTGAATATCTCCCACCAGTGTTGGTTATTTCCACACATCAACTCCAGGGCCTGTTCACCAGGGTCTGTGAGATGAGTTTTCATGTGATCACTCCAGGTGGGAAGTGTGCATCATCTCTGGTGGCCAGTGGAAACCACCTGCATTAATTTATAAACGTGTACACACTGACTGGTAGTTACCACTGGAAACAGTTCTGTGTGAAGTCCAAATGTGATTTTGAATATCTGCTTCATTTAACCTCTTCTTTATTTATTTCTACTGTGTATATCTTTAAATGTGTGTCTCTTCTTAAATTTATACTGCTCTGACAAATTGCATATTTATAATATCTTATATTATATATTATTAATATTATATATAATTAATATCATTTATAGTATTTTATATAATATTTATACTATTTTTAATATTTTTATGAACATTTAACAACCTAAATCAAATAGTTGTGCTTCCTCCCTCTGCCCATCCCCTCACTCCCTCTTACTGACCTAACTGAAAATCTGACAGTGGTCAGTAGCGCACTCCCTGAGCATCAGATCCCTTGTTTATAAACAGTAAACCCTACACTCAGAGGTGAAAACACTCAGCAGAAATGCTCTAAACCATATGCCTTAGTTTTGAAAAAGAAGAAGAAATGCCTCCTGAGAGCCCAGAGGAGAGATGAAATGGAGGACAAAGCTGAATGAAATTCCCCATCTCTGGAATAGACAGAACACTGAAGCCCAAACACACAAATAAAATTTTAAAAGACTGATTGGAAATGATAAGAGTAAACACATTAGAACTAATAAAAGAGATATACCAGAAGTAAAGAATGAATTAACTCTAATCTTTGCAGGATAAGATGTTAGAGGAAATGTAGGCTCTGGCTGTGAGCCCTGGAATGCAAGATAACAGGGCAGTAGCTTGTGCAACAGATTAGCTAAACGTGGTTGTGAAGGAAACCGTGTCAGCTGCCCGGTACTCCCATTCTATTACAAGAGCTATTTTTGGCTAGTGCATGCAAAGCAGAGGTTTGCAGCTGTCAAATCCAATCCTCGCATCTCTGTGACTTAAAACAACTGTCCATTTCTTGCCTGTGTCTCATGTCAATCATAGACTGACGGGGTGCTCCACTCACCAATTGCCCCAGGACCCAGGCTGCTGCTGCCACTCACCATGTCGCGGGGGGAGGGGGGGGGGAGGAGGAGCTGGACAAGGAAGTCAGATGTTCTGGGTTAGAAGTGACTCATGACCTCCATCCAGCAATCCCATTATTCCAGGTGGGCGAGACTAACTCCAAGACACAGGGATTAAATAAGCTCTCTAATAAGGCTCTGCCTTGTGCTGTGAAGGCTCAAAGGAGGGAGCATCAGGGGCAGACTGGGGGTCTGAGATGGCTTCCCAGGGGGCTCAGGAAAGGCAGCCTTGATCATGAAAGGCTGAGCCTCGGACACTTCTGAATGTGGGTGGAGGTCTGAGCACTGTGTGGGGCTCAGTCATTGTCTTTTGGGGTCCCTGTTCCTTAACTGCTGATGTGGATTCTCCCTAGCATCACTGAGGGCAGATGCAGGGCAGCCAGTCTGGGCACTTTCTCCACCTAAAGACATGCCTGCCAATGTGGGAGTGGGTTCACCTCACTGGGACCAGGGCTATTGTATCCCCATATTCGACCTTACTTCTGGGAGCTGTTCCCACCCAAATTTCTCATTGTGATTCTAGAGCTTTGTGAGCTTTGCATCTCATTAGACAGCATTTCTGCTTTCTGTAATGAGCAGAGAATCCCAGGACTGGAGTTTTCGCTCCCATACACATAGCCATCGTCTGCAGCTCACTGATACCTTGGACGTCTGTGGATGATTCATCAGCTTCTGAGTTCATGAATCACGTTAAAATTTCAAATTTCATTAGAGCCTCAAGACCTTTCAGAGTGCAGTATAATTTATATTCGGTCAATGCACAAAGCCCCGAATCTTCACACTGATACACTCAGGGCTAAACCTTAAAATATGAAAGTAAGGAGCATATTACAGGTAGGCTCAGAGAAGCATTAGTCCATGACGGGGCTGTGAGGAGCCTGGTAGGGAATCTTCAGGACCAGAGAAAGGGCAGGACAGGGAAGGGTGGCCAAGCTCTGGCCAGAACTGTAGAGGACACTGTAGTCCCAGTGGGTCCCAGGCTCTGGCAGAGATCAGCGGGTCTCAGAGACGCATGTCCAGGACCAGAAGTGAGAAGGAAAGACCACAGACTGGATCCCCTCCTCTCCTGCCTTCAGGGTCCCCATGCGGGGGCAGCTGGCAGCCTCCAGGGCACTGACATAGATTCTGTGGCGGACACGTCCCAGCATCCACCTCTCCTAGGAATGCCCCCAAGTTCCACCAGGTAATTAGCCTCCTAAGCTCAAAGCAGTGATCCAGGCAGAGAACCCCTGGCTCCAGGTGGGGCTGTGGAGTAAAGCCCTTTACTGTCAACGAAAGCCCTGCCCGGATTGCAGTGATTGGTTTAGAGCTGGTTATATGACCTCAGCATATCCAGTCAGAGTGAGCATCAGCACTTGCCCCAGGACCAATAGGAAAAGCTTACACTTTCCCCCTACTGTGTTCTGGCTGCAATGATTGGTTCAGAAAGGTCACATGACCTCAACATGTCCAATCAGAGTATTAGGGTTTGTCCCCAGTCAACAGGAAGGGTTTTTATCCTTTACCCAGGCTATATCCTGCAGTGATTGGATCAGGAACATGATCTCACTGAATCCAATCAGAGTGAGCACCAGGCCCGGCCCAGGGCTAACAGGAAAGCCTTATCTTTGAGAGGAAATAAAGAGGCCCTTTTCCGCCATCTTGTCACCATCGAGGGGAGTAAGAGTGGCCGATGGCCGAGACTGGGGCCTGTCCATGAAAGCAAAGATATGAGGTAGAACAGAGTTATGATGATGTCACTGGGGTGCTGGATCCGACCCCCACCTGAAGCTGAGCCTGTGCTTTGAGATTTCAGTTCAGCCAGTTCAGTCTCTCAGTCATGTCTGACTCTTTGCCACTCCATGGACTACAGTGCGCCAGATTTCCCTGTCCATCACCAACTCCAGGAGCTTGTTCAAACTCATGTCCATCAAGTCAGTGATGCCATCTGGCCATCTCACCCTCTGTCGTCCCCTTCTCCTCTCGCCTTCAATCTTTCCCAGCAGCAGGGTCTTTCCAAGGAGTCAGGTCTTCACATCAGGTGGCCAAAGTATTGGTGTTTCAACTTCAGTGTCAGTCCTTCCAGTGAACATTCAGGGTTGATTTCCTTTAGGACTGACTGGTTGGATCTGCTTGCAATCTGAGGGACTCTCAAGAGTCTTCTCCAACACCACAGTTCAAAAGCATCAATTCTTCAGCAGTCAGCTTTCTTTATGGTCCAATTCTCATATCCACACATGACTACTGGAAAAACCATAGCTTTGACTAGATGGACCTTTGTCAGTAAAGTAACACCTCTGCTTGGTAATATGCTGTCTAGGTTGGTCATAACTTTCCTTCCAAGGAGCAAGCATCTTTTAGTTTTATGGCTGCAGTCACCATCTGCAGTGATTTTGGAACCCCAAAAAATAAAGTTTCTCACTGTTTCCATTGTTTCCCTGTCTACTTGCCATGAAGTGATGGGACCAGATGCCATGATCTTAGTTTTCTGAATGTTGAGTTTGAAGCCAACTTTTTCACTCTCCTCTTTCACTTTCAAGAGGCTCTTGAGTTCTTCTTCACTTTCTGCCATAAGGGTGTGTCATCTGCACATCTGAGGTTATTGATATATCTCCCAGCAATTTTGTTTCTAGTTTATGCTTCATCCAGCCCAGCATTTCTCATGATGTACTCTGCCTATAAGTTAAATAACCAGGGTGACAACATACAACCTTGACGTACTCCTTTCCCAATTTGGAACCAGTCTGTTTTTCCATGTCCGGTTCTAACTGTTACTTCTTGACCTGTATACAGATTTCTCAGGAGGCAGGTCAAGTGGTCTGGTATTCCCATCTCTTTAAGAATTTTCCAGTTTGTTGTGATCCACACAACTTCACACAGTGTGTGGCATAAGCCCTTTTGAAGGAGGTGTTCATTACCTCCACCATAGTTTGGTCTCAGGTCAAACAACAGGGGGGAACACAGTGCTGCCCATCAACAGAAAAGTGGATTAAAGATTTATTGAGCATGGCCCCACCCATCAGAACAAGACACAGTTTCCCCCACAGTCAGTCTCTCCCATCAGGAAGCTTCCATAAGCCTCTTATCCTTATCCATCAGAGGGAAGACAGAATGAAAACCACATTCACAGAAAACTGATCAAACTGATCACACGGGCCACAGTCTTGTCTAACTCAATGAAACTATGAGCCATGCCATGTAGGGCCACCCAAGATGGACAGGTCATGGTGGAGAGTTCTGACAAAACATAGTCCACTTTTCTTGCCTTGAGAACCCATGAACAGAATGAAAAGGCAAAAAGATATGAGAATTCCCCAGGTCAGTAGGGGTCCAATATGTTACTGGAGAAGAGTGGAGAAATAACTCCAGAAAGAATGAAGAGATGGAGCCAAAGCAAGAACAACACCCACTTGTGGATGTGACTGGTGATGAAAGTAAAGTCTGATGCTGTAAAGAACAATATTGCATAGGAACCTGAAATGTTAGGTCCATGAATCAAGGCAAATTGGAAGTGGTCAAACAGGTGATGGCAAGAGTGAACATCGACATTTTAGGAATCAGTGAACTAAAATAGACTGCTGTTCCAATTACCCTCTTACACATGTGAAGAAAAGCTCAAGGACCTGGAGATTCTCAAAGATTTTCACCCATCTTCATTTCTCCTGACCTCACAGCAGAGTGGGAGAGATGCTGTGTTACAGAGCACCCAACTCGTGAACAACACTCATACAGGTAACAGGTTCAGTTACACAGGCCTAAATGCAGCATCTAGGTGGTAATCATATCAACAGTACACATGTGTGACACCCATATGCATCACCCACAGGTCGCACACAGGTAGCATGAATACAGGTGACACAGGTATCGCACAGGCAACACTACACAAACCAAAACATGTAGATAATACATGTGAATAGCCCACCAAGAACTCATCTAAGAACCACATATATTGGGGTGTGTGAAAATGTTAGCACATGGAGCAGCAGGCACAGGTAACATGGAGGTGGCACGCACAGGCTGTGTGTAGGCAAGACACAGAAATAGCACACAGCTGCAGCAGCACACTCAAGGACAGGATACAAGAGACTTACCTGACCCCAGAGCATGTGTGGCATGCAGAAACAACAGGGGCTGCTCCCGCATTCAGGTAACACGGAAGCCATGGACACAAGTAATGCAGACAGCACACAGAAGCAGCCCACCCGAGGGAGTGCCCCGTAGGCTGCGCACAAACAGATGACAGGCAGCCAGGGTACCAGGTAACAGAGGGGAAAACACTACAACGACAGCCCTGTAGTACCCCAAGATGTACACTCAGGCTGAGCACACAGAACTGAGAAAGGAGGCACTGCATCAATAAAAGTGCATTAAGGCTCTCAAAAGATGTCAAAGACAATTTCAGTTTTCTGGAACAAAAAGCATTTTGTGGAACAGCTCTGCAATTAGCTTACATTATCAACACCCAAATCCTTTTCACACCATCTCCATCAGTTCTTAATCATGGTTTCACATGGAGTGACGCCTACCTCAGTTTTCATTAAAAGCTTATAATGTTCAAATACATTTAGAGGGAAAAGGAACGTCCTACTTAAGGATAATTACATACGCTTTGTGGTCCATTTACTATACTTTAGACTGTGTATGAATGACCAGCCCAGGTACCAGCCATGGGCCTTGCTTTGTTGCTGCAGGTGCCTAGTGGGCCAAGTAATGAGCACCTTCCTGACTGGGTTGTCAAGAATCCATCACACTACAAGAAAAGAAAACTACAGGTAAATATTCCCAATGAACTGAGATGCAAAAATTCTCAATAAAACATTAGCAAACCAAATGCAGCATCACTTTAAAAAGAACACTCAACATTATCAAGTGAGATTTGTCCCTGGGATGCAGTGGTGATTCAACATATGCAAATTTGCCAATGTGATACACCATAATAACAGAATCAAAGAAAAAAAATCATTTGATAATAGAGCAGAAAAGGCATTTGACAGAATTGAACATCTGTTGGCAATTTTTAAAAATTCTTTAAAAGTTAGTTACAGAAGGAAAGTACCTCAACATAATAAAGGCCATATATGACAGACCCACAGCCAACATCACACTCAGGGGTGAAATGTTGAAAGCTTTTCCTGTGAGATCAGGAACAAGACAAGAGTGCCATTCTCAGCATCTCTATTCAACTTAGTACTGAAAGTCCTAGTCAGAGCAATCAGGCAAGAAAAAGAAATAAAAGGTATCATAATTTGAAAGAAAGAAGTGAAATTATCTATATTTTCAGATGACATGATCTTATAATCCTACAGACTCCTCCAAAAAGTTATTAATTCTAACAAATTCAGTTAAGTTGCAGGATACAAAATTAACATAAAAAATCAGTAGTATTTCTGTACACTAACAGATTATCAGAGAAATAAAGAAATAATTCCACGTGCAATAAACAGCAAAAACAATAAAATACTTAGAAATAAATTTAACCAAGGAGGCGAAAGACCTATACACTAAAAACCACAAAGCATTGACCAAATAAACCAGACACAAATAGATGGAAAGTTATCACATGTTTTTTAATTGGAAGAATTAAATATTGCTAAAATGTCCATACTACCCAAAGCCATCTATAGAGTCAATGTAATTTCTATCAAGATTCCAATGGCATTTTTTTCCAGAAGTATAAAAAAATGCATATGAAAGCACAAAAACCTCAAATAGCCAAAGCAATCTTGAAAAGAAGAACAAAGCTGGAGCCAAGAATACTCAATGGAGAATAGACAGTCTGTTCAATAAGCAGTGCTGGGGAAACTGGATATTCACATGTAAAAGGATGAAACTAGACCCATTTCTTACACTACTCACAAAAATTAACTCAAAATGAATAAAGAGAAATATAAGAACTGAAATCATAAAACTAGAAGAAAACAAGGAAAATGCTCCTTGATGTGGGTCTTGGCAATGAGTTTTTGAACATGACTCCCAAAGCTGAAACAACAAAGCCAAAAATAAACAAATGAAACTACATCAAGTAAAAAAGCTTTAATAGCAAAACAATCAACAGAATAGAAAGGCAGCCTATGGAATAGGAGAAAATATTTGCAAACTCTCGTTCCAGTTAATCTAACATTTGGAGGTCATAGAGCAAATGTGAGATGAGACAGAAGTCTCCTAAAAGCTAAGAGTCTGGGCTTCCCTGGTAGCTCAGTGGTAAAGAATTTACCTGCCAATGCAGGAGACACGGATCCAATCCCTGATCCAGGAATATCCCACATGCCTCAGAGCAACTAAGCCCATGCACCCACAACTACTGAGCCAGTGCTCTAGAATCTGGGAGCCACAACTACTGAAACTGACATGCTGCAACTACTGAAGCCCATGTGCCTAGAGCCCATGCTCCACAACAAGTGAGGTCAACTCAGTGAGAAGCCAGTGCACCACAACTAGAAAGTAGCCCCCCTCACCACAAGTAGAGAAAAGGCCACGCAGCAACAAAGACCCAGCACAACCAAAAATAAATTTTTAAAATTATGCATTAAAAAGCATAGAGTTTAATTAAGCAGGTAAGGGAGGTGAGCATTTGCACACCATACATGCACACACACAGGATAACGAAGTGAATGATTCCTTGTCAAAATGGATGACATAGGAAAGCTGGGACCCAAAATGATGGGAAGAAATTGGACCATCCAGAGTCATGGCTTGTGGGGGAGGGAGTACAGCTGGAGCAGGTAAAATCATCTGGAACTTGAAGGTTGATGGGTATTTCATCATGTTGCCAGGTCTGCATGCACCATGACAGATCTGTACCATTGGTTCATTTTCTTCTAATAACTGAACCTGCCTTTTTTTGATGAACCATCATCATTCTATGTGGTCAGGTTATCTGGTTCCTCTCTTTGTTCTAAGATGGCTATGTGACCCAAACCCAGCTAAATGAATCATTAAATCTCTTGCCAGAGATTGGCCAAAAGTAAATATGTAGCACTGGATGAACCAATGAGACTCAGTCCTGGAGTTTTCATTTAAATGCTTGAGAAAGAAGACACTGAGTTCCCTTAAAAGATGCAAATATTAGTGAGATACAGATCCAAGCGCTATCTTGATCTCACATGGGGAGAGCCAATGGAGTAATCAGATCTGCAGAATGGAAAAAAGGAAAAAAAAAAATCTTGATAATGTCATTTGAGTCCCTAGAGCGAGCATGCTTGAAGCCATTGCCTTGGATGTTTTTTGTTATATAAGCTACTTTCAGTTGTGTTTCTGCCATCTGAGATCGAATTTAAGAAAAATAAATCTGCCTGGTATTTTTCAATGCCATGTCAGAATCTGTTTGGCGATTGGGAATCGGAAGGAAGTTCTCATACTAAGAATAAAGTTTTTAAAACCAGCTCTGGATCAGCTATCAATCATTCTGCAAAGAAAGAGCCCTATATTCAAAAACAGATTTGGGAACTCTGGTCTGACCATAGGGAAACTTCCTATTTTTCTTTCTCTTCCAGATGAGAACATGTAACTTAGAGGCATTTATAAGCTAACAGGTTTATTAGCCTTAAACAGGAAGGTAGATACATAGTACCTCCCACCCCATCTGGGGAGTTTGTTCTGGGGAGCACACATTGAAAATAGGGCTTTCTGCACACACACACAGGTGAATTATGAGGATCTTGACTTGAGAATCTGACTTTATTTCTGAAAACAACCCACTTCTAGTTGCTCAGAAAGTAGTGCATCCTGTTTATAATAGCCAGGACATGGAAGCAACCTAGATGCCCATCAGTGGATGAATGGATAAGGAAGCTGTGGTACATATACACCATGGAATATTACTCAGCCATTAAAAAGAATTCATTTGAATCAGTTCTAATGAGATGGATGAAACTGGAGCCCATTATACAGAGTGAAGTAGGCCAGAAAGATAAAGACCATTACAGTATACTAACGCATATATATGGAATTTAGATAGATGGTAATGATAACCTTATATGCAAAACAGAAAAAGAGACACAGATGTACAGAACAGACTTTTGGACTCTCTGGGAGAAGGCGAGGGTGGGATGTTTCGAGAGAACAGCATCAAAACATGTATATTATCTATGGTGAAACAGTTCACCAGCCCAGGTTGGATGCATGAGACAAGTGCTTGGGCCTGGTGCACTGGGAAGACCCAGAGGGATCGGGTGGAGAGGGAGGTGGGAGGAGGGATCGGGATGGGGAATACATGTAAATCCATGGCTGGCTCGTGTCAGTGTGTGACGGGAACCACTGCAGTATTGTGGAGTGATTGGCCTCCAGCTAGTAGAAATAAATGAAAAATAAAATAAAATAAAAAGAAAGTAGTGCATCCTCCGAGCTCTCTGCCATGAGCGCAGCAGCCTTTTCTTCTGCTCTTTCTGCCAGTGAGGGGCTCAGGAATCCCAGCACAGGGTAGAGAGCCTGTGGGCATCTGCACTCAGAGTCCAGTGTGAAGAAACTGGATCCAGGAGCAGGGCTGATGCGCGTGCAAAAAGCCGAGGCCACAAGTGTCTGCTCCATGAGGAAGCTCACGTCCCCAAGACCCTGCTCCTGGGGAACATAACCCGAGGACTCCATCAAGTAGACATTCCCAGGGTGCAGTGAGATATACCCAGCTACAGGCTCTGGAAGTACTGTGACTAAGCCCTGAGAGTGCTGAGATCTCTAGAGCAAAGCAGAGAGCAAGGAGAAGCCGGCCTTCATTCTTGATGAGTATTGACATTGAGCCAACTAGTTTGGCTTCCGCAGAGTAAAGACTCTGGGTGGATGAAGCCCAGGGGTTTGCAGAGCATCAGGTCATCAGGACCGCAGGGGAGGGACAGGACCACTAACTGCAGCTGCTATGCAGGCTTCTGCTGGAGCTGATGGAAAACAAGAATGATTTTAGGGTCAGCCAAACATCACAATAAAGGACAGAAATGGTATGGACCTAACAGAAGCAGAAGATATTAAGAAGAGGTGGTGGCAAGAATACACAGAAGAACTATACAAAAAAGATCTTCAAGACCCAGATAATGAAGATGGTATGATCACTCACCTAGAGCCACACATCCTGGAATGCAAAGTCAAGTGGGCCTTAGGAAGCATCACTACAAACAAAGCTAGTGGAGGTGATGGAATTCCAGTTGAGCTATTTCAAATCCTAAAAGATAATGCTGTGAAAGTGCTGCACTCAATATGCCAGCAAATTTGGAAAACTCAGCAGTGGCCACAGGACTGGAAAAGGTCAGTTTTCATTCCAATCCCAAAGAAAGGAAATGCCATAGAATGGTCACACTACCACACAATTGCACTCATCTCACACATAGGAAAGTAATGCTCAAAATTCTCCAAGCCAGGCTTTAACAGTATGTGAACTGTGAACTTCCAGATGTTCAAGCTGAATTTAGAAAAGGCAGAGGAACCAGAGATCAAATTGCCAACATCTGTTGGATCACTGAAAAAGCAAGAGAGTTCCAGAAAAACATCTACTTTTGCTTTATTGACTATGCCAAAGCCTTTGACTGTGTGGATCACAATAAACTGTGGAAAATTCTACAAGAGATGGGAATACCAGACCACCTGAATTGCCTCTTGAGAAATCTGTATGCAGGTCAGGAAGCAACAGTTAGAACAGGACATGGAAAAACAGACTGGTTCCAAATAGGAAAAGGAGTACTTCAAGGCTATATATTGTCACCCTGCTTACTTAACTTATACACAGAGTACATCATGAGAAACACTGGGCTTGATGAAGCACAAGCTGAAATCAAGATTGCCAGGAGAAATATCAATAACCTCAGACATGCAGATGACACCACCCTTATGGCAGAAAGCAAAGAAGTAAAGAGCCTCTTGATGAAAGTGAAAGAGGAGAGTGAAAAAGTTGGCTTCAAACTCAACATTCAGAAAACTAAGATCATGGGATCCGGTCCCATCGCTTCATGGCAAATAGATGGGGAAACAGTGGGAAAAGTGAGAGACTTTATTTTGGGGGGCTCCAAAATCACTGCAGATGGTGACTGCAGCCATGAAATTAAAAGATGCTTGCTCCTTGGAAGAAAAGCTATGACCAACCTAGACAGCATGTTAAAAAGCAGAGACATTACTTTGCCAACAAAGGTCTGTCTAGTCAAAGCTATGGTTTTTCCAGTAGTCATATACAGATGTGAGAGTTGGACTATAAAGAAAGCTGAGCACCTAAGACTTGGTGCTTTTGAACTGTGGTGTTAGAGAAGATTCTTGAGAGTCCCTGGGACTGCAAGAAGATCCAACCAGTCCATCCTAAAGGAGATCAGTCCTGAATATTCATTGTAAGGACTGATGCTGAAGCTGAAACTCCAATACTTTGGCCACTTGAGGCAAAGAACAGACTCATTTGAAAAGACCCTGCTGATGGGAAAGATTGAAGGCAGGAGGAGAAGGGGACGACAGAGGATGGGATGGTTGGATGGCATCACCAACTCGATGGACATGAATTTGAGTAAACTCCAGGAGTTGGTAATGGACAGGGAGGCCTGGTGTGCTGCAGTCCATGGGGTGGTAAAGAGTCGGACACAACTGAGTGACTGAACTGAACTGAACTGAAACATCTTGCATCGAGCTTTCATCTCCATCTGGAATTCAATACCTCCTGTCCTCTCTGTCTGGAACCCATCCGTCCTTTGTGGTGAGGACAATTTTAGACTCTCACTTACCTTGATTAAAATTTTGAAATTGAAATGAAAGGTAAATGGAAAACAGAACTTACTGGCAAGATGCCTCATAGATTAGTCTGAGTAACAGCCAGCTTTGCGCCAGGTCAGAGTATGTCTGCAACCCAAACACATTTTCCCTTGTTCTAACCACAAACAAATGCAAAATTCTTCCACAGCTGGACCTGATGACTGTGAATTTGCCCCACTACCTTCCTACCTTCTGTGTCTCCAGATACTTGGAAAATAATCTGTGTCAGGATGAGTGGCCAGGTCAGAATGTCAGTGGTCTGTTTTTCTGGGAGGCCATGAGATCCCTTCTTGATCCCAACAGTGGGACCAGGCTTCCTGGTTGAAACCCAGGCTCTGCTGATCCAGAGCTGGGTGATGTTGGGCAAGTCAGTTTACCTCTCTGAAGCTCAGCTGCCTCATTTGTAAAATGGGGCTGACAAGAGTCCTTGCCACAAATGTCACTATAAAAACTAAATATACACTTTATCATTCCTGGTAAATGATATGTACTCAATGAATGCTAGTGGGTGGATAACAGAGGAGGATAAAGAGTTTTCAGATGTATCGTGTTTAAAATAAGTAAGCTGAGTCTTAAGATCCCTATTGATCATTAGTGAGTTAATGAACTCACTCATGCAACAAGAGATTATGGGAAAGATTCAATAACATAATGCATGCAAAGTTCTTAACCCAGCCCAGTATGCACACAATTAAACAGCAGCACCCAACAGATGTTAACTGCAAACATGATCATGGTGACAGTGAAAGTAATAATGATGGTGATGTGATGAAATGATAGACGTGGAGGATGATGGATGAGAATAAGGAGACTCTCTAACAGAGCACCTAAAGAAACTGCATGTGTGACCCTGCTAATGACCACTGGGCCTAGATGGTATTTAACATATCCATTAAGTACCAGGTATTGTGCTCGAAATTCGTCCTGTGTGTGTGCATACTAAGTTGCTTCAGTCGAGTCCAACTCTAGGCGACCCCATAGACTTCAGCCCACCAGGCTCCTCTGTCCATGGGATTCTCCAGGCCAGAATATTGGAGTGGGTTGCCATGCCCCACTCCAGGGGATCTTCCTGACCCAGGGATCAAACCCACATCTCTTAAGTCTGCCCTGCATTGGCAGGAGGGTTCTTTACCACTAGTGCCGCCCGGGAAACCCCTGAAATTTGTGTACAAAGATATTCTCTGCAGCGTTGAAGATAGCAGCAAAACAGAAGTGGTCCAAACACCCAATAGAAAGTAGAGACTGGGAGGATATTTCCCCAAACTCACAGCTGCATAACAAGCTACAGAGACTAGATGAGTGTGTGTGTTAAGAAAAAGTTCACAGATGGCAGAATGAGGAATATGGCAGCAGGATGGAGAAAACAGTGAGTGGGCTTTGGAGCCAAACATCTGGTTCCTTTGCAGGACCAGTCCAGACCAGTTGTGCAGCCTCAGGGAACTAGCTAAAATGCCTCTGAGCCTTCGTGTTCTCATCGTGAAAACTGGTAGAACTTCCTCATTAGGCTATTGTGAGGACTACCTAAGACCTGTCCATGTGGATGGAAAATAAGTCACTCAAGGCATGAAGCTAATCCCTTCAATAATCTATTATTATTAACCAACTCCAATCCCCATTTCCTTTTTCTCTGTTACCAGCTTCTGAACTGTGAGATACCAACAAGATAGTGCATGAAATTTCAGAATCCTGATCCCATCTTAATGAAATACACCTTGGGGAGTTCAAGCTTTTGCCTTTGAAAATAGGAGCTTTTCAAACAGATCAGACTGTGCTGTCTTCATCAAGATTTTTACAGTGATAAGTGAAATCTCCTAATTCCCATGAAAGACATGAAGTGTGAGCAAGAAAAAATTGGTTGTTTCAAGCTGCTGGGATTTCGTGACCTATTTGTTACTGCAGCACAATACAGCCTGGGATGCCCCCCCAGCTGTCATGGCACTGTGTAATATATCTTCCTGGTAGGATCCAGAGTTGGCTGATTAAATTCCACCTTCTTGCTGAACAGGAGCTACTGAAAAAAATCAGGTAGCATAATAGAAGAAAATAAAGCACACACACATCTCTTCCATTCCCAAGAGTGTGAACTGAGGTTCATGTGCCTTATTGTTTTTGTTCAGTCACTCAGTCCCATATGAATCTTTTCAACCGCGTGAATTACAGCACACCAGGCTTCCCTGTCCTTCACTATCTCCTGGAGTTTGCTCAAACTGATGTCCATTAAGTCAGTGATCCTTTGTCTCATTTTCTATCACCCCCTTCTCTTATCCTCAATCATTCCCAGCATCAGGGTCTTTTCCAAAGAGTTGGCTCTTTGCATCAGGTGACCAAAGTACTGGAGCTTCAGCTTCAATCAGTCCTTCCAATGAATATTCAGGGTTAATTTCCTTTAGGATTGATGGGTTTGATCTCCTTGTTATCCAAGGGACTCTCAAGAGTCTTCTCCAACATCACAGTTCAAAACCATCAATTCTTCAGTGCTCAGCCTTCTTTATGGTCCAACTCTCACATCCATGCATGACTACGGGAAAGACCATAGCAGGTACTCATCTGTGCTGTCCGCTCCTCACTTCTTCATGGACACTCTAGAAAACGGGGTATATAGAAGGTGTCTAGAAGACACCTCTATCCACTGCACACTTGCTTGCACTGGGCCTGGCATCTGAAGAATAACCAGTGGAAGGTGTTCTCTGGTCTTCCCCACCAGCTTCAGGTGGGTTTAGGGTCGGGGTAAGAGTAGGGAGGAAACCTGAAGGGAACTGGCCTCTCTGAGGGCCCCTCCCTACAGCATGACCTCCCCGTGTCCTGAGCCAGCCTCCAGCTCCTTCCTAATTAGTACTGAAGGTAGAGAGAGCCCAGGCACCTGCAGACTGAATGTACTTAGGCCCAGAGCCAATTCTAACCCATCAGAACTAAGGGCACAGCTCCTAAGCCGCTGATGAAATTAATTAAGGGAAAACTGACAGGAAGACAGATGGAGGCTGCAGGTTTGCTAGATCCTGGCCCAGCACTCTGTCAGCAGGGACCTGCAGGCTTGGTATTCTCCAGGGGTCAGGGTGGTGACGTGAGCTACCCAGCTCCAGCCAAGTGCCATCAGAAAGGGACAGAGTCCAGGGTGCCGGGTCTTATAGCAGCTTAAGGAAAACCAGATGCTAAAGTTGTCAACACAGACGAAATCACACAGGCTGGACTGAGCTGGCAAGTCACAGTCTTGTGACCTTGAATTACGGGCTGTGAGAAATGGGTGCCCCTCAGCATAGAGACCTGGGTGAGGTGAGTCCCACAAAGGCTCCCAGTTCAATTTAATTGAGTCCTCTGAGGTTAATGGTGCTTGGGGGGCGGTGGGGAAGAGGAGCACATATTCTCTAAAAACCCATGTCTCAGAGTGAGACCTGTGGGGGTCACATTGAAGGACCTGGCAGAGCTGGCTTCGACTCCCAGGTATGGTGAACCAGGGAGGAAGTAACCTCGAGTCCAGATCCCGCTGATCTGCCTGTGTCCTTCTCTGAGGATCCTAACCCAGATCGAAGCTCTTCAACTTCACTGGCTTCAGCCACTCACCCTGCCCTGAGGAGTTCCAGCATGTTCTGTGATCACCCATTTTCCTCCTGAGCTCAGCACCAATGTGATATCCATCATCCAGCGTTCCACCTGCCTGAGCTCCTGAGGCTGCTGTAGTCATCCCAGCACTTGTGACAAACAGGCCCTGTGGAGGTGATGAGGTGGGGAAGCCACTGGGAGCCCAAGGAGTGTGGCCACTGCTGGAAATGCTGACACTTTCCACAGACCTTGTTCAGAGGGAGGGAGGCTGCTGGGGGCTCCACCAAGAAAATAAAAATCTGAATTTATGAAACAAATCTAAGAGTTGGTTACCTGTGAGAGCTTCCATTTACAGAACATCTCCTTTTGGAATGTGTATTTGAGTTTGGAAACCAGGCTGCCACTGCTCAGAAATGAGGGTGGGTCAGCAAACTGCTGGGGCATTGGGTCCAGCTCTCATATCCAGCTTTGTGTGGACTCAATAAAGTCTCAACCTTTTTTTTTTTTAATTTGCAAGCTTTTAAGTCACCAGGTGTATTCTCCACCCAGCCATTTCCCTGTCTGATCTCAGTGGACCCCCTGATTCTAAGAGTCAGTCCTCAGCTGAAGTGGGGAAGGAGGTAAAAGATCCTGATCTTCATAACTCTGCCTGTCCTGGCTTTCAAAAGATTGTTAAAAAGCACTGTAATCCCTTCCTTGTCAGGAGTGCATCTATTGCAAAATGGAAGATTCAGATTTTCAATAAAAGATATAATAATTTTAAGTAATAAGATAAATCAAAATGAGGAAGAGACAGTTTGTCTACCAACCAACATCCACTCTCCCCCTTCTTTCTTCCCAGGAGTTTCCACCTCTCTCTAGTGGCCCCCTATCCAGGAATCCCACCCACCCCCCACCATCTAGTGGCTCCTTGAAGTCCAAGTCCTCCCTCTTCCATCCTCCCAGGGGAGTAATGAAGACATTCACTCCAGGAAGATCAGTGGGGTGGGGGTGGGGTGTGTTTTACCTCCAATTCTTCATCAAAGGAATTATACTTGCCAGCTCAAAGCAGAAAAACGAATCTGTTATCTTCTTGCACAGTGAGGACTGTGAAAACTAAAACTATTTAGAGAAAATCATAAGCAAGTAACAGGTCACCAACGTCTGGTAGATGCTTTACAGCTAATGGCAGAATGCCAGGTGTCAATTATACGGCCTAACCCTCCTGCAGGAAAGGGTTCTCACCTACTGGCCAGGACTCCTCAGGACTGACAAGAACAAAGCTAAACAAACAAACCAAGAGGTCTTTGTCATAAATTGTCCATTGAGGCTCTCCTTCCCATCCTGCCCTTCTTGGGGCAAAGGGGTGCCAAGAAGGACCTGAAGATGAAGGCACGCCTGCCCTACCCCACCCCACCCTATCCTAGCCAACCCTAGGTGGTCAGGAAGTAGTAGTACAGGAGCATCGCCAGCGCCTAGCCCGGAGCCTAGGATGAAAGGAACGCATAGAAAATAAGCCCCCTCAGGGTGTGAGTCATAGGTGCTTGCTGTTGTCTCAAAATCTCTCTGCACCGATGTTCGGCCGGGTGGGGCGGGGGGTCGAGGTGAGGAACCTTCTGGTCAGGTGACCTCATTTTCTTTCTGGGAAGTCCCCTCTTGCCCTTCTAGTGGAGTGATTTAGGCGGAGCACGTGCCTCAGGAAGTTGCCAATCACTGCACCAGGCCCCTCCCCCAACCAGACACAGTGATTGGTGATTGGTTCAGGAGAGGGCAGGGACTCAGGCCTGGCTAATCAGCATAATCATCCCCATCCCTGAAGCAGGATTGGCTGGCAGGGGCAGGGCACATGACCCTCCCAGTCCAATGGGGTGGGTTCTGAGGTGGGCTGAGCTGCCAGAGAGTCAGTGAGACAGAGGCTTTGGGCCCAAGTGGGCAGGGCAGCAACCAACGGAGACAGGAGCCCTGTGTGGGAAAGGCAAGACGCCAGCTCGCAGTAAGTGTGGAGTGCTCCTATTTAGTTCAGACCTGAGGGAGGGCGCTGATGTGGGGGTGGGGGCAGGGGACACAGGACACCATGCCTGTGTCCATATGGGACCCAGAGAAGGGCACAGCCTGGGAGGAGAACCAGATGTGGAAGGGAATGAGAAGGTAAGAAGAGGGA
The DNA here is from genome assembly GCF_910594005.1 of Cervus elaphus. Classification (NCBI taxonomy): domain Eukaryota; kingdom Metazoa; phylum Chordata; class Mammalia; order Artiodactyla; family Cervidae; genus Cervus; species Cervus elaphus. The sequence goes on from NC_057819.1 coordinate 26,896,807, forward strand.
AGTGGAGGGGAAGGGGTGAAGGAAATCTTAAATGGAGAAAAATAAAATTAAAGACGGAAATCTGGTACTCTACCAAGCTTGAGGTGAAGGAAAGTACAGCATTCATTTCAGAATCGAGCAAGGAGACTGCTTGGTCTGCTCATGCCCAAAAGACTGGAACTCCCTGATGGCTTTCAGAGAAACGTTTTTAAAAGGCAAAGTGATGAAAAAGATCTCAGGTAGGTGATCAGTTTGTAGACATCCTTCTGATTAGTTGGTGATGAGGTAAAGGTGGTATTTTAGGAATCAACATCATCCCTTCCAGAGCATCCCTTCCAGCTGGTCTGGATCTAGTGCTTGTGGGTGGCATACAGTTAGCTTCTTTGACCTGGTGGCGGGCTTCAGTATCTGCAAAACAACTCAAGGGTATGACTCAGAATAGTATCAATAGCCTTTGAGGAGGAACTAAATGTCCTTGACTTTGTTTTATGGCTAAACTATTATTTTGTCTTACTTGACTGTTTTCCTTTGGTTCTGCATTTTCTGGCTTCTCTGGTTAAATTTGCTCTTTAGAACTTGGGGAAAGCCTAGAAAACTAGTGTTCTAATACAAACAAGAGACGGGGACACAGGGCAGGGGTTCTGTGCCCAGGAAAGCCCCACAGTGTCCTGCTCAGTTGCAAGCACGGAGACAGCATGATTTCTGTCAGATACACCAAGCCCTATTCTTACAGTATTTACCAGTCTGCTAATTTTCAGAATAAAAATGTGTACTTGATACCATGGTTTCCTGTTTGGAGTCACAAAACTATTCCATTTGGTCATGAAGTGCAGATAGCAAATACACACAGTCATTGTCTTTGTGGTCCCCGCACCAAGTGGCCCCAAGCCTTCTAGGTCCAGCTGCTCCTTCCCTGTGACTCTGCACTGGTTCCCTGTTCTCTTTGTTTTCTTCCTTCTCTGGATTCCCTTTAGGAGACGTGACCACACTCTCTTGGACACAGAAGGGGGTGGGGATGCTGTGATCATGGTGTCCCCACCCCTAGCCGAGAGGTGAGCATGCACTCGGGCTGTCACTTGCTCACATGAGTCTTCATGAAATGTTCGCTTTTTAGCATGGATAATTTCAATCCATTTTCAAATCAACCTTCCCTGGCGACAAATAGATGTGACTTGCTCCCACGAAGACACCCACAGACTTTCTAAATCTGGTGTCACCTCCATCGAGTGGTGACAGGTTTGGAGAAAAAGTTATATTTAATCACAAGTGACTCCATGACTTTATTTTTTTAAACCTTGTGGATTGAACCACTTTACTTCCTCCTTCTCCCCCACACGCTCACAAATACACTTCCTGCTGAACTTTTACCCCCGCCATCTGCCCACTCCCACCACCCAGCAGACCCACCCACCTCACAGAGGAAGACAGCTTGCTCTTTAGTTCTTAGTGTAATGGATCCAGAGGAGGAAACTGTGCTCCGAGGTCATCCAGGCTCCCGGTCATGGTCACACAAGGACATGATGCCACCTGAGCATAGAATGACATCAGGCGTGAGTGCTGCAGCCACCAGCACTCCAGGAGCTGGAGGCAGGAATGTTCCAGAACAATGGCTGCAGAGCCTGATCTGAGACTCAGTCTCCAGACACTTTGTCAGTGCTGAGCCCTCACCGGCACTCCGTGCATCCACCCTGGGCCGGCATTTCTAAGATGTTGATGCCCTGAGGGGGACATCCATGGAGACCTTCTGACCTTCCTCTCTAGAGCACGGGCCCCCGGGGGTGGGCTCAATCAGGTGGTTGCAAGGGCAGCCCTCTGTGAGGCCCTGCCTGAGCCTTCAGGGCCTGTCTCTGCCCACCTCACCCCATCAGCCTGGGAAACCCACAGCAGTTATGGTGATTCATAAACATCTCTCTGATGGGAGGTTCCACATGGGGCCTAGGCAGCTGCTCCTCTCGGGCACCCTCAGGAGCTGTGAGCCCAGGAACAACGTCACCCAGACGGACCAGTGACCAGTGACTCCTCATGGGGACACAGACCCAGAACAAGCATGTGTGGGGAGAGCTGAACCCAGGGAAAGCTGAGAACCAGACCCATCCCATCCACAGTCAAGGGCCCATTTCCTTCTGTGAGCTGACCTGATGGCCAGTGACAGGGAGAGCCATGCCCAGCCCCGGGGACACCCAGCACATGTGGGAGATGACACAGTTCTGTGTGACCCTTGACACAAACCAGAGCTGCATCACTGGGTCACCCTTTCCAAGGCCAGCTGCAGGCGGAGCTTTGTCACAGCACAGGGTGGGGTATAAATTTGCCTGTCCTCACTCATAAATTCCACCAGTGGCACTCCAGGGGTCTTCCCCAGCTCCCACCTCCATGCCCAACTGAAAACAGTGGCTATTAATTTCAGAAACCGTGGTGTGTGTGTGTGTGTGTGTGTGTAGCAGAAAGAGTCAGACTTGCACTTTGGAGACAGTTTCCTGCCCCTTCTCATCTCCACCAAGGACCCCCACAGGCTGCAGGGTGGGGTACGGACAAGGTCAAGAAGAGGGCGGGGAGGCTTCTTCCACCATAGTCCCATGTGAGGACCGTGGGCAGTGAGGACCCATCTCCCTGCCTCCCTAATGGAGCTCCAGTGGAGGGTGGCCTCCAGCACATCTTCTGTTTCCCTCAACTCACATATGTCTTGCATTGGGCATACCCTGGACACTCATTTCAGCCCTCAGGTTCAATGTACCCTGGGTAGACAGTGCCCATTCTAGGACCCAATACCCACAATCAACCCAGGCGCTGAGTGGGGTCTGGGCATCTGGGATAAGAAAACCCCACACCTCACCAACTAATTGGAGCAGCACTTCTTAAAAAGGGAAGCCAGAATTGAACCCAGTCACATGTGTATCATTTGGGGTGGGGGGAGTTGGGCTGGAACACTGAGGACCCACAGGTGCTGTACTCGGACCTTCCCGACATCCCACTTACCCCAGGTTGCTTCTGGATCCTCAGTGTGTGATCAGGGCACTCGAGGGCACCCCCAAAGGTCCTGAACCATGGCCCCCATGCCCTCACCCCATCCAAATGCTGCCTGAATCCCCACCTCCCCCAGCCTCCAGGCCCACCAGCCAATTGAGACCCCTTTGGGCTTGAGTCGGTCAGTCCTGTCTGTAGACAGATGCATCCTAACCACACGATGCATGAATGGCCCGAGAGGCGCTGACACATACTTGTTCTCATCCTCAGAGGATGGCTGGGCCTCTGTTCAGATGGACCCCAGCCTCCCGACCTGCCTCTTCCCTCCACGTGCAGCTGAGCACAGCTGGAGATGCTGGGAGGGGGCTTGTGCGGGACACATGAGCACACCCATGGCCATCAGGAGCGGGTCAGGGATGCCCATCCAGAGGACCCCATCCTGAAGCCTGGGGAAGGCGGAGTCCCACACCTGCAGGAAACTTGAGTTTTTCCCGCCATCACTGTCCCCGTGGAGTTCTGGGCCCAGGGGCGATCTGGTGACAGAAATTCTAAATGTGATCCTCTGTGATTCCAGACCCAAGTCCTCTCTCCTCTGTTAAACCTCACGGGTCCAGTGTGAGCCCCCCGGCCTCCTGATTCTCACATTCACAGTTTATATTCAGCATGTAAACCTGCAAGGCAGGTGAGGGAAACATGCAAAGAGGACATTGCTTTGCTACTTCCATCAAAAACACAAAGGAAAAAACTTGTGAGTTACACAGGGATCTGGAATTAGAACAGCCTGCTTAAAATTGAACAGAAAACGTTCTCACATCATCCCCGTGGCCCAGGTAAGACGAGTCAGGAAGGTCTTAGTGGACAATGCGCTGACATGAGCTATACACATCCCCAGCCCGGTTCCTGCATGTGGCATTTACAGCTGCGATGTCGCAGAGAGATGGGCCCCAGGGAAGGTGGAGTGCAGGGCAGAAAACAGAAGCAGAAAGGGGGGACAATGTGAGAATGAGGGCAGCTAAGCCCTCCTGGGGCAGGACCGCCCAGGAAGAAGCCCATCCCTGAATGTGCTACAAAACCTTTCATTGTGGCCTCTGCCTGCCCCACCCTCTGCCCAAAATAAACCCCCAAACCATCCTGAAGAAGCAAGACCTGTCATTTCACACACAAGTGGCCGCTCGGCCTGCTGCCCACATTGACTTACCACTACACATCTTGGTGATGCTGGGGTCACTGCGATGTGTCCTGGGGACATAAGGAGGTGTCATTGTCATGCAATGGGGCATACATGAAGGGACCATTGTGACGGGGCCAGAGGACACCATGAGGGAAACTGCCAGGAGGACAGAAACCCTGAGAGTCCTCAGGACACTGAAACTCCAAGAGATTAAGTGTCCCTCCTGAGGGTACCCAGCAAATGGACAGAGCTGGGGTTTGAACACAGGCCAGATGCTCCAGGGCCGGCACCCTCCCACTCATGATATGGGGAGCTCATGGACCAAGCAGCGGTTACTAGAGTGGAAGGGACAGGATACAGAATCCAGGGGAGCATGGGGAATGTTGTGATTCTCACTGTGGAGCAGGTAGAAAGAAGGATGGATGGAGCTGCCACTTCGCAGGCTGTCTGTGCTGTCACGACTTCCCTACTTGGGTGTAAGGACTTGTCACTCTTCCAACATTCCCTGTGAGAATATAGGAGAACTGCACCCCCTTTTGTCATGTGGGGACACTGAGGCCCAGAGAGGCAGGCATGTGTTTGGTGGGTAGGGGGATGGGTCAGGGGCAGAGGAGAAGGCAGGTGGAAAAGTCACAGAGCCTAGATCTGAAACAACGCTGAGTGCTGATTGCTATGTATCTTTAAATCAACTGTGTCAGCTCATCAGTCACACCTCCACATTTTAGTTTCTCAGCAGCACACGGGCCTGTGATTGCCATTTTGGACAGCACAGCATAGGTGGAGACCCTGAAGAGTGTGAGCAGAGGGGGCCTGGTCTGACATTCAAGGAGAAGAGACCACACCGCCCCCAGGCTGGTGCATGGGGAACTGATTGCAGGGGTCTGAGTGGTAGAAGTCAGTGGACCTTGTACAGGATCTAGACAAGTGGTGATGGTCCTGTGTGACAACTGCCATGTGGGGCAGGAAAGTGGCTGGACAGTAAAGATGCTCGAAAGGTATGAGGATTTTCTGGAAGACAGCATATGCAGTTCAGAGCTTTGACTTAACCAACTGGAAGAGTGGAGCTGTCCTTCTCTTGGATGGGAAAGAATATGCGTGAGTGGACTTATGATGAACTCACATCTCAGTCCTTGAACATCAGGCAGAGGCTTGGCTGTGGAGGTCCATGGCTCAGGAACAGAGCTTATCAGAAGGAAGGGTCATAGTGGGGAGCTGAGCAGCCAGCATTCACAGTTTCAAGGTGGATACCTGTGTTCTGGACACAGGAACATTCTGAGCCTCACGTTATCCGTCTGCAAAATGGGGTGAATAATTCCTGACCCTTCTGCCCTAGTGAGAATTTTTTAGGGATAAAAGAAGGAATGACACAGAAAGATTTGACGACTTAACCAAGATAAGACATGAGATAACTCCAAGGTAAGATTATTATTATTATTTTAACTGGATATAGTCAAATTTAGTTTTTTATTTTAATGATTTTGATTTGAGAATGAAGTATTAATTTATGAAGCATCTGTGACAGTAAATAGACCTCCGCAGTGAAGACTTTTCCTAATTACCTGTAACCATCTGTGATTGATGAGCAGACAGTAGGGATGGGAGGAATGTAAGAGCAGGCATCATTTAATCGCATCTCCTTGTAAATAATTCAGGGGCTGGGGCCACTTCTGGGGCTGGAGCAGAGTCATCTTTGCCTATCGTGGTGCATATTTTCTGTCTCTACAGGAGACAAAGATGAAGCCAAAGAGCAAGAGCCAAGACGGCACCAAGAGGTCCTGCTTCCAAGCCGCTGTCTCTGCAGCCTGAGCCACATCTCTATAACCATTCCGTAAGGACTGTGTCATCTTTCTAGATACTTGGGCCAATACAGATCTGGAATGCATTCCCTTTACCACCTTCTTGCCAGGCTGAGTGGATGTATTCAAAATGTTTCATGGTCTTTGCTATTATACAAATCTTCTCAAGCTAATTAGCTGGGAGCGGGCAAGGGGCGGGGGGAGTTAGGTAGTTTTTTGTTTACAAAAGTAGGCAAACAAAATAACTATATATTATGCTTTGCCCAAGGCTAACTTTCTAATTAAAGTAGACTTGAGTTGGATCATCAAATAAAAGTGAATAAATGATCAATAAATAATGTGTGCACATACATTCAGAGAGGAACAGAAGGAGGTAAGATGAGACCCAGCAGAGCAATTGCCAGCCATTAAATGAGCACAGGGTGCAGGTCCCAGAAGTAGCGAGGAGACAGGGAATGAAGCCAGAAGTGGGGAGTGAAGAGGGGAAATGGGTCTTGAGTCTTCTAGGAGGCAGGTGTCTGTTTAAGAAATTCTCTCTGCCTGGCATTGGGAGCTAAAGTTTTCTTCTCTTTCTTTTCCTTCCTATAATAAATGTCTGCTCTGAATCAGAGCACAGATCACAGGTCATAATGGCTCAGCCAGGGTACATTTTAGGTCTAGTGTACTGTCCTTTAGGGCCTGGCTGTGAGATGGCCACCAAAGAGAGAAAATCTGCCCAAATGTGGATAGATCCCTGACCTCAGGCAAGTTGTCTCCTGGTAAGCAAGAACAAATCAACCGAAGCCTGTGTAACACAAGGTTTCCCAAGGTGTCAAGGACTCAAGGACACAAGGTGACCTTCAGTCACTCCTCCCCCAGAATTCTTTCTATTCTCCCATCTCTCTCTGTCTCAAATTCCTGGCACTCACCTGTCGACTTCACCCCTCTGTTTCCTCCTCATCTCACCAGATGGAATTTTTTTTAGGATTTTTTAAAAATATTTATTTATTTGCCTGCACCAGGTCTTAGTTGCAGTACACAGGATCTTTTGCTGCTGCAAGTAAACTCTTAGTCATAGCATCTGGGATCCAGTTCCCTGACCAGGGGTTGAACCCAGTCCCCCTGCATTGGGAGTACGGACAGAGTCTTAGCCACTGGACCACAAGGCAAGTCCCTAGATGGAATCTTTCTCAGCAACTCCCTTGAAGATGGAGTAGTTTCTCAAGCCAGGTTGGGCATCGGCCCTATCCATGGTGCTGAAATCTATGGGGAGACCTGGATGGAGAACGGTGTTTCTACTCCACGGTGAACACATGAGAGAGGATTCAGTGTTGGAACTAAATGTTATTTTAGTATTTCCCTCATGCCTTAACTCCAACCGGTAACAGCTTGAAAACACATAATTGAGAGAAGATTTTCTGTCTAAAAAGATGCTTCTGAGCTGAAGCCTGGGAAGATGGTGACTTTATCTTGAATATCCACAGAAAATAAAGATTCTGAGACATAATACATCTCTAAATCCATTCAGGTGTCTGAAGAGAGTAAGACAGATGACAGTGGAAAGAATGCTAAGGGCTTATCAATCAACTCAGCAAGTGTTGACCAAATCTCCTCTGATCAACCACTGTGCTGGGCATTTGAGTGCTTATAAAGAGATATAAGGAGTGGTTTTAAATCTGGAGAGTTCTAAATCTATAAGGAGTCAACATTACATGAAAGGATATAAAAGATAAGGGGCTTTTGACAACTGGCAGTCGAGTGAGCTGGCCTGATGCATCAGGACCACAGGGTGGTTGGGGACCCATCGCCAAATCCATCCTCCTTGTGAGCATTTCTCCACTCACAGCCATGGACAGGGACTGGGGGCCAGGGACCTGGACCCAGCAACACCTTTCTCAGATGTCCCGGACAAGCAGAGGGAATGGATTCCCACTCCCCATGCTGAGCCGGTTCCAGGCACTGCAATGCATTTCCATCCAAGTCAACCTCAGCAGGCCAACCTCAGCTGATGCAAACATGTCAAGAAATTTTCGCCGTCATCTTCAGTCAGTATCACCACCTTTGTGCATGCATGAAGAAAGGTTTTATGTTTGCTTATTTGTTTTCCCTCCTCTTTCCTCTCACTGCCACCATATCGAAGGAGCATCCAGCAATGAGATAATTAAACATATGGTAATATTTAAAATAAAAGATGAGGGACTTCCCTGGTGGTCCAGTGGTTAAGACATCACACTTCCACTGCAGGGGGCATGAGTTCGATCCCTGGTCAGGGAACTAAGATCCCACATGCCCTTGGCACAGCCAAAAAGCAAAGTGGGTTTCCCTGGTGACTCAGTGGTAAAGAATCTGCCTGCCATTGCAGATGACATGGGTTCAATCCCTGATCCAGGAAGATCTCACATGCTGAGGAGGAGCTAAGCCTATGCACCACAACTATTGAGCCTGTGCTCTAGAGACCAGGAGCTGCAACTACTGAGCCCATGTGCCACAGCTATTGAAGCTCACGCACCCTAGAGCCCCTGCTCCACAGCAAGAGAAGGCAGCCCAGTGAGAGGCCTGCACACCACAACTGGAGAGTAGCCCGCACATTCGGCAACAGGAGATAAAGCCCATTCAGCACAGAAGATCCTTCACAGCCCAAATGCAAAATAAAATTACAAAAAAGAATATTAAAGATAAAGTCACATGTATTATGGGCTTCCCCAGTGGCACTAATGATAAACCTCTTGACAGTGCAGGAGACATAGGCAACGAGGGTTTGATCCATGGATTGGGAAGATCCTCTGGAGGAGGGCATAGCATCCCGCTCCAGTACTCTTACCTGGAGAATCCCATGGACAAGAGGAGCCTGGAGGACTATGGTACAAAGAGTCGCAAAGAGTCGGACGCAACTGGAGCAACTTAGCACATGCATAGCACATATTATAGTACTACCACCAACCAACTGATAAATTTAGGAAGTAGCTGATTTTGCCAGGCTGCTCGTCTGAGAGCTCACGATCATCTCCGTCTGGGCAGAGCTTGTGATACGAGTGTTAGCAGGAGAACTTCGTGTGGGGCACGGTTTCCTATCATGATGCAATACCTCTGTTAATTTTAATCTAACATTTACTTTTGTTTCAAGAGTGTGCTGGAGTTTTGGAAGAGGACCATCCATGAGCAGTATAAATCTCAAGAAAATTGTAAAACTTTAGCCAGACTCATTAAGTAAAACAGAGGGAAAAAATAAGAGAAATGAAAGAGGAGAAGGTACTACTGAAACCACAGAAATACCAAGTATCATAACAGGGTACTATGAATAACTATACACCAATAAAATTGACAACCTAGAAGAAATGAATAAATTCCTAGAATTTATGGTCTCCTAAGGCTGAATCAGGAAGAAATAGAAAATATGAACAAGCCAATTCTCAGGAATTAAGTTGAATACATTAAAAAAAAAAAATTCCAAACAAGCAAAAGTCTAGGGTCACAAGGCTTCACAGGCGAATTCTACCAAACACTTAAAGAGTTAACAGCCATCCTTCTCAAACTACTCCAAAAAATTTGAGAGGAAGGAGTGCTTCTGAACTCATTCTACCAGGCATCACCATGATACCAAAATCAGACACAAATATCACAAAAAAGGAAAATTACAGGCAAATATCACTGATAAACATAGATGCAAAAATCTTCAACAAAATATTAACAAATCAAATTCAACAATATAGTAAAAGGCTCATATACCACAATCAAACTGGACTAATTCTAGATATGCAAAAATGGTTTAATATCCACATATCAATCAATGTGATACACCACATTAATAGACTGAAAATTAAAAATTATCATCTCAATAGATGCACAAAAACCTTTTTTGCCAAAAAAAAAAAAGTTTTTTTGTCAAAAACTTTTTACAAAAGTCACATCCATGATAAAACTAATAAAGTGGGCATGGGGAAACATACTTCAACATGATAAAGGTCACATATGACAAACCTACAACCAACATCACACTCAGTACTGAAAAGCTGAAAACACATTCAAGAGCAAAACAAGGATGCCTACTGTTACCACTTTTATTGAGCATAGTATTGGAAACCCTAGCCAAAGAAATCAGAAAAAAAAAGAATAAAAATAATTCAAATTTGAAAGAAAGAAGTGACTGTCACTGTTTTCAGATAATGATATTATTTAGAGAAAATCCTAAAGAGGCCACCAAAAATCTGTTAGAACTAATAAATTAATTCAGTGAAGTTGTAGGATGCAAAATCAACTTACAGAAATCTGTTGTGTTTCTATACACTATAAATGAACTATCAGAGAAATTAAGAAAATAATCTCATTTACAATTGCATCCAAGAGGATAAAATACCTAGGAATAAATCTAACCAAAGAGGAAAAAAAACCTCTACTCAGAAAACTGTAAGATATTGATTTAAAAAATGAAGACAACACAAACAAATGAAAAACTATACCATGACTATGTATTGGAAAATTTTATATTGTTAAAATGACTATACTACTGAAGGCAACCTGCAGATTCAACACAATCATTATCAAAATACCAATAGCATTTTTCAAAGAACCAGAACAAATCATTCTAAAATTTGAATGGAAACACAAAATACCCTGAATAGCCAAAACAAATCTTGAGAAAGGAAAACAAAGTTGGAGGTATCATGTTCCCTGATTTCAAACTATACTACAAAGTTACAATAATCAAAAAGTGTAGTACTGGCAACAAAACAGATACATAGATGAATGGAACCAAATAGAAATCAAAAAAGTAAAGCACATATGGTCAGTTAATCTATGACACAGGAGGCAAGAATATACAATAGGGAAAAGACAGGCTCTTCATAAATGGTGTTGGGAAAACTGGACAACTGCATGTGAAAGAATCAAACTGGACTATTTTCCTACACTATAAAACTCCTAGAAGAAAGCAGGCAGTCTGCTCTTTGACATTGGTCTTAGCAGTGTCTTTTTAGATGTACCTTCAGACAAGAGGGGCTTCCCTGATAGCTCAGCTGGCGAAGAATCCACCTGCAATGCAGAAGACCTGGGTTTGATCCCTGGGTTGGGAAGATCCGCTGGAGAAGGGAAAGGCTACTCACTCCAGTATTCTGGCCTGGAGAATTCCATGGACTGTAAATAGTCCGTGGGGTCACAAAGAGTTGAACACAGCTGAGCAACTTTCATTTTCAGTTTCAGACAAGAGAAATAAAGCAAAATAAATGGGACTACATCACACTATAAAGCTTTTGCACAATGAAGAAAACTACCAACAAGACAAAAAGGCAGTCTACTGAATAGGAGAAGACATTTGCAAATTTCCTGAGTCGCTAAGTTGTGTCCAACTCTTTGTGACCCCATGGACTATAGCCCGCTAAGTTCCTCTGTCTCTGGGGATTCTCCAGGCAAGAATACTGGAGTGGGTTGCCATTCCTTCCTCCAGGGAATCTTCCCAACCCAGGATCAAACCTCGGTCTCCCGTATTGCAGGCTAATTTTTTACCAACTGAGCCACCAGGAAATAACACATCAGATAAGGGGTTAATATCCAAAATATACAAAGAACTTGTATAACTCAGCATTTGAAGAAACAATTTAAAATTGGGCAAAGGTCCTGAATAGATATTTTGTCAAAGAAGACATTTAGATGGTCAACAGATACATGAAAAGATGCTTGGCATCAGGGAAATTTAAGTCAAAATCACAATGAGATATCACCTTAAGCTTGTCAGAATGGCTGTTACCAAAAAGACAACAAATAAATATTGGCAAGGATTTAGAGAAAAGGGAACCCCCATGCACTGTTGGTGAGAATTGGTATAACCACTATGGAAAACAGTATGGAAGTTTCTCAAAAAATTAAAAATAGAACTAACATATAATTCACCAATTCTACTTTTGGTTATTTTTTCAAAGAAAAAAAGTCTAGTTCAAAAGATACATGCACCCCAATGTTAACAGCAACATTGTTTATAATAACCAAAATATGGAAACAACCCGTGTCCATCAACTGATGAATGAATAAGAAAGATGTGATATGTATGTACAATGGACTATTACCTGGCCATAAAAAGAATGAAGTTTTGCCGTGTGCAACAGTGTGGATGGACCTGGAGGGTATTGTGCCAAGTGAAATAAGTTGGATAAAGAAAGACAATCATATGATTTCAACTGTATGTGGAACCTAAAAACTCAAATAAGAATGAACACAGCAAAGCAGAAGCACAGACACAGAAAACAAAGCTGTGGTTGCCAGAGGGTAGGGTGATGGGGGGATAAGTGAAATAGTGAGGGAGATTAAGAGGTATTAACTTCCAGTCAAAAATAGAAAAGTCATGATGGTGTGATGTACAGCATAAGTATATACTCAATAACACTGTAATTACTTATATGGTGACAGGTTGTAGATAGACTTTGCAAGGTGAACAGTTTATAATGCATAAAAGTATCAAGTCACTATGTTGTACACCCAAAAATAGTATAATATTTTAAGTCAATTATACTTCAATTAAAAATAATAAATAAGAAATCTCATGAAAATAAGGAAATTGTATTAGTCAGCGCTCAGTTTTACTTTCAAGTAGCCATGTTCTTCTCTCTCCATCTTCTCTTTCTATCTATGTGCAAACTTTGATTTCCTTTGCCTCATATTGACTCTTCCCCACAGGCCACCTAAACTGCCATAGAGACTCACACTTTCAATATAATCCCTTGATATATAACAGATAAGATCCTTCCCTCCATGATTCTGATTCAGAGGTCTCTACATGTTCCAGTGGGTGTCAGCAGCCCAGCTTTAGACCAGTTACCACAGCTAGGAAAGGGAGTCAATTAAGAAGGCTGAAATTATGTTTAAGAGAAGCATCTTCCAGAATGAGGTGGTGTGATATCTTACTGCATCATGTATAGGGATGATAAATGCATGAGTGACACCCACATGCACCCCTTTCCCAAGAGTTTTTCACGTGATATCCTATTTCATTCTCAAGACCTCATTGCCAAGTACTTCAATTTTGCAGGAGAATAAATTAACATTCAGAGAGAAAAATTAATTTTCCATACTGATTAACCCACTGGGTGGTGCGGCTGAGATTCTAATACACATCTGACTCAGTGCCACCTGCTTTCTATGCCGCTGATGACAAGCACAGTTACTAAACTTCTGCTTTCAATAGTCTTTCTAGGACACTTGAAAGTTATTTTTCCCCATAATGATGTTTCCTAGGTTCAATCAAAGGTCTCCTCTAAGACTTCTCATCTTCCTTTAGCATGTACACTGATGGCTTATTTGAAACATTTTCATGGGCTGCAGAGAAGTAAAGTGTCAACCACAACTAAGAGACCACTGCTCATCATATGTTTCTGTCACAGGAGGAGACAAATATGTGACTCCTGACTTTGGAAGGAAAGGTGAGCTCTCACCAAATACATACACACATAACACACTCACATATAGTCACACTCAAATATACATACACACACTCACAAAGACACATGTATGAACACAGAGTCACCTTTGAGAAGTCACCCCAATATGCTCTTGGACATGCATCTTCCTCTCCCCACATCTCATGGAGCCTGGGTCCAGGCACTATGTCAGTTCAGCCTAGAGGAAAGAAGTCAGGGCACTTGTGCACATTAAGCTGGACACGAATGCATATTTCATTACAGAGCCTGAACAAGTCACTGCTTCGCTCAAAGGAATGGCATCCCAGCAGTGGAAAGCTACCAGGTGGACAAGGAGATCATTTTGGTCAGGAGCTAGATCTTCCTTCTGCACAACATCACACTACTTGGACTACGACTTTTATGCCCTATGCAAAGTTGGTCCTGCATATGTGACGATGACCCCTGAAGAGCAACCTACCATCCATGTGTATGATGTGGGTGAAGAGGAATTTCCAAGTTCAGCTGGTGTTCAGCTTTCCAGGACCATGAGATTACACATGGCTGAGTCCCTGGAGGGCTGTGGCATCATTACACCATCCATCCACCCATCCATATTAACCAATCTCCTAATATGTGCAAGGAAATGCTACATTTTTAGGTAAGAAAATAAGAGGAGAAGAATTAGAGGTACAGTAGTCATAACAGTGGAGAAGGCAATGGCAACCAACTCCAGTACTCTTGCCTGGAGAATCCCATGGACAGAGGAGACTGGTAGGCTACAGTCCATGGGGTCGCGGAGAGTCGGACATGACTGAGCGACTTCACTTTCACTTTTCACTTTCATGCATTGGAGAAGGAAATGGCAACCCACTCCAGTGCTCTTGCCTGGAGAATCCCAGGGACAGAGGAGCCTGTTGGGCTGCTGTCTCTGGGGTCGCACAGAGTCGGACACGACTGAAACGACTTAGCAGCAGCAGCAGCAGCAGTCATAAGAGGTTGAACTATGCTGCATGAACAATATCAAATTTTCATCAGTTTAGAATTTTAAAGATTTGTTCATCACTGATGCTACATGTTCATCATGCGTCATTGCAGGTGGAGCAGCCAACAACATAAATGCTGGCAGTTGCTATGCCAAAAAGAAAGAGTCCTTGAGAGTTTCACATTGGCAATTAAATGTTTTGATTGGATGGGCATGTGTCATTTTCATTCAAAACTCATTTGAAGTGCAGTCCTTCCATGTTTTTGGAAGGGTGATAAGCAGACATACATGGTGAACATCACTGTGACATCACATTGGGACTGTCTCTTTCATTGTGGTTTTGTCCTCCAACTTTTCCCAAGCTTGCTTCTGGCTCAGACCTGGAGTTTGGGACATGGACCATCTTTATTCACCTGTAGTTTTATCCTAGGGCCCTTTCTATGGAGAATGAGACTTGACATTGCTACTTCCATGCATCCACTGTCCTGTAAGGACCAGATAACAAATCCTTACTCATGATCTATAGATAATGAGTCACTCACTTGTGATGGAAACTTTAGCAATGCCCCACCACTCACTCTTGTGGTATAGGATTTCCTGAGATGCTCCTGAGAAACTTCTTACTGGGGGACAGGTGCTATCACGTGACTAGGATGACCACATATATGGAACAATCTTCCAATGACTATGGACTTTCCTTAAGGCGGGCAATTCATCTGCAAGGAAGGAGATGAATTTGTAAATCTGAAAAGTTTGCAAGTGTCACTTTTTTTTTTAGTTCACATCACAATACTCTGTTTTATGTTTCTCTAGAGCACTTAGTTTAAAAAAGATATGTCACTTGCTATTCCACATAAAGGGAGGTGGACTCGAGACTGAACATCATGGGACTTTATGTTCTAATGCTCTCCAGTATTTTGGTTGAAGTTTTTGGTTCATGGGTTTGGTGTGGGCTCTCCTTCCATGGAAGGCGGCACAGGAAATGCTAAGCCCATTATCTCTGGGAGATATTTCCTCTTAGCTGAACAATGGCTTTGGCCAATCTGTACAGGATACATGTGTGAAAAGCATAAGTCCTTGTCCACACTGTTTAGAGTTAATTACTTTATTGTGTTCATAACACACATTTATTTTATATAAATGATGTCAGTAGTTTATACTCTTCTTTTTTTAATATTCATTTATTTTTGGCTATATCGGGTCTCAGTTGCCACATGTGTGATCTTCATTGTGGCACAAAGGCTTCTCTCTAGTTGTGGCATGCAGGCTTCAGTGTGTGGGCTCTATGGCTGTAGCTCATGGGCTTAGTTGCTCTGCGGCATGAGGGCTCTTAGTTCCCCAACCAGGGGTCAAACCCACACCCCTGCGTTGGAAGGCAGACTCTTAACCACTGGACCACCAGGGGGGTCCCTATACTCTTCTTTTACCTTCCCCGCCATGGTGGGAAGAACCATGGTCCAGCTACACAGAGGTTCCAACTGCAAACCCCACTTGCCCCCAAGTCTTGGTCAAGCCATCTAACATCTGTTGAGTGCCAGAAGCCAGCACACGAGATCCCACCCATGACAAGGTCGTGAGGAGAAGACCTGACAAGCAAGGCAGATCAGGACTTCAGGGATTTTGAAAAGCTGCCCCGGCGCTCACCTTAAAGATGATCTCTGTCTTTCTGATGCTTGCTATATTAGACTACTCCCTAATTTCTGTGACACAGGTAGAAGGCCTTCCCCGATCTCTTTCCAAACAGAATCAACTTAGAACTTTAATCAATATGTCCCCTGGACGGTGGTATCCTGTAAGGTTATCCAGGATGAAAGGAGCGTTTCCATTTAGGCCCCTTTGCTGGCATTCTAGCCTACTTGGCAAATGCGTACTAATGCACATGACTGCTCACAACACCTTAATCATAAACAGCATAAAGAACCTGATCACACAAAAGGCCCAAACAGGCACAGAGCCCTTCGGGGTTGAGGAAGCTCTATTAGAGAACATAAAAATTTATTCTAAAAGTGGTTATAGTTAAAGATTTAGAAAAATAAGGGTTTAGAATTGTTCATTTTAACCAGGAATGCTAAACAGGGGCTGCCTCACCGGAGCTGCAGAGTCTTTGTGTGGTAAACCTTTTAGATAAATTTAACTGATAACTTCTGCAAAAGGACTGACCTTTGTGTTCATTAAAGAATAGATTACGGAAAACAGCTTTGCATTCACCTAGGTCACAAAATGTCAATAGGCCCCAAGGCCAGAAGATAATGTACAAGACTCTCACAAAGAAGTATGCAGAAAACACCCTGGTTTCGTGAAGGATAAGCTGATGTAATATTAAACTATCTTCCCTTTAAAAATGTACTAACTTAGAATATAAAAGCTACGGTAGGAGGGAGCCAAGATGGCGGAGGAGTAGGACGGGGAGACCACTTTCTCTCCTACAAATTCATCAAAAGAATAACTGAACGCAGAGCAAACTTCGCAAAACAACTTCGGATCGCTAGCTGAGGTCATCGGGCGCCCAGAGAAGCAGCCCATTGTCTTCGAAAGGAGGTAGGACAAAATATAAAAGATAAAAAGTGAGACAAAAGAGCTAAGGACGGAGATCCGTCCCGGGAGCTCTTAGGCGGCATTGCTTGGGGTAGGGTCCGGGCCCGAGTGCCCTGAGGACAATCGGAGGGAACTTCTGTGAGTTGCCAACTTGAACTGTGGGAGACCAAAAGAGAGAGAGTAAATTAACCGGCCGAACACACTGCCGGCCGTTCGCAGAACAAGGAGACCGAGAGGGTCCAGAGAGGAGCTCGCAGGCTGCGGACCGGCCCAGCCCCGCTGGAGGCAGGAGGCAGAAGGCAGGGGGGAGGGGAAGGTCGCGGCGAGACACAGGGCGCAGGCACCCGACCGGCGCGGGCGGGGACTGGGGCTGGGGACGCGGAGGGCGGAAGGCGCGCGCGCCCGACTGGCGCCAGCGGAAACTGAGACTGGGTCCGCGGAAGGGAGTGGGCGCGCCACACCTGGGTAGAGTGCGCCCACCAAGCCCCTGGCTGCCTGGACCGCTCTGACGGGGAGGGCACAGAGAGCAGGCGCAGCTTTTGTGGAACACCCGAGGGCTGGAGCCTCGCGCAGCGCGGGGCGCGCTCCATATAGAACAGCCGGGAGCCTGAGCAGCGCAGACGGAGAAAGCAGCGTCAGCCCCTCCCGGCAGCCCCAGCCCATCCCCGCGGCGCAGGCCTGTCCCCACGGCGCCGCCGGCCTCTCCCTGCAGCGCAAGCCCCTCCCTGCCCGGCAGAGCGACGGAGCTAGCTACCTGGGTGAGAGTCCACCTCCGCCCGCCTGTGTCAGGGCGGAAATGAGGCTCTGAAGAGACCGGCAAACAGAAGCCAAATAAACAAAGGGAACCGCTTCAGAAGGGACTGGTGCAACAGATTAAAATCCCTCTAGGAAACGCTGACTACACCGGAGGGGCCTGTAGATATCGAGAAGCGTAAGCTGGAACGAGGAGCTATCTGAAACTGAGCCGAACCCACACTGACCGCAACAGCTCCAGAGAAACTCCTAGATATAATTTTACTTTTTTCTCTTTTTTTTTTTTTAATTTTTTTATTTTTTTTTATTTTTTTCTTTTTTTTCTTTTTTCTTTCTTCTCTTTTATTTTCCTTTAAAATCCCCTATTACTCCCCCATTACTCCTTAACTTTCATTTCCACAGACTTTTACGATTTTTTAATTAGGGGGAAAAAAAAAAATTTTTTTTTTCTTTTCTTTTTTTTTTTTTTTCTTTTTCTTTGTTTTTTTTTTCTTTTTTTTCTTTCCTTTTTCTCTTCTATTTTCTATTTTTCTTTTTCTCTTATTTCTTTTAAAGTCCTCTAGTACTCCTCTACTACTCCTTAATTTTCATTTTCAATACACTATAACCTTACAAAAACAAAAAAAGAAGAGAAGCCCTATTTTTAAACCGAAGATTATTCTCTCCCAATCTTGACTCTCTGATTTCTACCTCAGAACACCTCTATTTCCTCCTTTCCCCTTCTCTTCCCAATCCAATTCTGTGAATCCTTGTAGGTGACTGGGCTACGGAGAACACTCTGGGAACAGACAGCTGCGTAGATCTGTCTCTCTCCTCTTGAGTCCCCCTTTTTCTCCTCCTGTTCATCCCTATCTCCCTCCTCCCTCTCCTCTTCTTCATGTAACTCTGTGAACCTCTCTGGGTGTCCCTAATGGGGGAGAATCTTTTAGCCATTAACCTAGAAGTTTTCTTATCAGGGCTGTATAGTTGGAGAAGTCCTGAGACTACAGGAAGAATAAAACTGAAATCCAGAGGCAGGAGACTTAAGCCCAAAACCTGAGAACACCAGAAAACTCCTGACTACATGGAACTTTAAGTAATAAGTGACCGTCCAAAAGCCTCCATACCTACACTGAAACCAACCACCACCCAAGAGCCAATAAGTTTTAGAGCAAGACATACCACGCAAATTCTCCAGCAACGCAGGAACATAGCCCTGAACATCAACATACAGGCTGCCCAAGGACACACCTAACACATAGACCCATCTCAAAACTCATTACTGGGCACTCCATTGCTCTCCAAAGAGAAGAAATCAAGTTCCACGCACCAGAACACTGACACAAGCTCCCCTAACCAGGAAATCTTGACAAGCCAATTGTCTAACCCCACCCACTGGGTTAATCCTCCACAATACAAAGGAACCACAGACCTCCAGAATACAGAAAGCCCACTCCAGATACAGCAATCTAAACAAGATGAAAAGGCAAAGAAATACCCAACAGGTAAAGGAACATGAAAAATGCCCACCAAGTCAAACAAAAGAGGAGGAGATAGGGAATCTACCTGAAAAAGAATTTAGAATAATGATAATAAAAATGATCCAAAATCTTGAAAACAAAATGGAGTTACAGATAAATAGCCTGGAAACAAAGATTGAAAAGATTCAAGAACTGTTTAATAAAGACCTAGAAGAAATAAAAAAGAGTCAATTAAAAATGAATAATGCAATGAATGAGATCAAAAACACTTTGGAGGGAACCAAGAGTAGAATAACGGAGGCAGAAGATAGGATAAGTGAGGTAGAAGATAAAATGGTGGAAATAAATGAAGCAGAGAGGAAAAAAGAAAAAAGGATCAAAAGAAATGAGGACAACCTCAGGGACCTCTGGGACAATGTGAAACGCCCCAACATTCGAATCATGGGAGTTCCAGAAGAAGAAGACAAAAAGAAAGGCCATGAGAAAATACTCGAGGAGATAATAGCTGAAAACTTCCCTAAAATGGGGAAGGAAATAGCCACCCAAGTCCAAGAAGCCCAGAGAGTCCCAAACAGGATAAACCCAAGGCGAAACACCCCAAGACACATATTAATCAAATTAACAAAGATCAAACACAAAGAACAAATATTAAAAGCAGCAAGGGAGAAACAACAAATAACACACAAAGGGATTCCCATAAGGATAACAGCTGATCTATCAATAGAAACCCTCCAGGCCAGAAGGGAATGGCAGGACGTACTGAAAGTAATGAAAGAGAATAACCTACAACCTAGATTACTGTATCCAGCAAGGATATCATTAAGATATGAAGGAGAATTCAAAAGCTTTACAGATAAGCAAAAGCTGAGAGAATTCAGCACCACCAAACCAGCTCTTCAACAAATGCTAAAGGATCTTCTCTAGACAGGAAATACAGAAAGGTTGTATAAACGTGAACCCAAAACAACAAAGTAAATGGCAACAGGACCACACCGATCAATAATTACCCTAAATGTAAATGGGTTGAATGCCCCAACCAAAAGACAAAGATTGGCTGAATGGATACAAAAACAAGACCCCTATATATGCTGTCTACAAGAGACCCACCTCAAAACAAGAGACACATACAGACTAAAAGTGAAGGGCTGGAAAAAAATATTTCATGCAAACGGAGACCAAAAGAAAGCAGGAGTTACAATACTCATATCAGATAAAATAGACTTTCAAATAAAGGATGTGAAAAGAGACAAAGAAGGACACTACATAATGATCAAAGGATCAATCCAAGAAGAAGATATAACAATTATAAATATATATGCACCCAACATAGGAGCACCGCAATATGTACGGCAAACGCTAACGAGTATGAAAGAGGAAATTAATAGTAACACAATAATAGTGGGAGACTTTAATACCCCACTCACAACTATGGATAGATCAACTAAACAGAAAATTAACAAGGAAACACAAACCTTAAATGACACAATGGACCAGCTAGACCTAATTGATATCTATAGGACATTTCACCCCAAAACAATCAACTTCACCTTTTTCTCAAGTGCACACGAAACATTCTCCAGAATAGATCACATCCTGGGCCATAAATCTGGTCTTGGAAAATTCAAAAAAATTGAAATCATTCCAGTCATCTTTTCTGACCACAGTGCAGTAAGATTAGATCTCAATTACAGGAAAAAAATTGTTAAAACTTCAAACATATGGAGGCTAAATAACACGCTTCTGAATAACCAACAAATCATAGAAGAAATCAAAAAAGAAATCAAAATATGTATAGAAATGAATGAAAATGAACACACAACAACCCAAAACCTATGGGACACTGTAAAAGCAGTGCTAAGGGGAAGGTTCATAGCGTTACAGGCTTACATCAAGAAACAAGAAAAAAACCAAATAAATAACCTAACTCTACACCTAAAGCAATTAGAGAAGGAAGAAATGAAGAACCCCAGGGTTAGCAGAAGGAAAGAAATCTTAAAAATCAGGGCAGAAATAAATGCAAAAGAAACTAAAGAGACCATAGCAAAAATCAACAAAGCTAAAAGCTGGTTTTTTGAAAAAATAAACAAAATTGACAAACCATTAGCAAGACTCATTCAGAAACAAAGAGAGAAGAACCAAATTAACAAAATTAGAAATGAAAATGGAGAGATCACAACAGACAACACTGAAATACAAAGGATCATAAGAGACTACTACCAGCAGCTCTATGCCAATAAAATGGACAACTTGGATGAAATGGACAAATTCTTAGAAAAGTATAACTTTCCAAAACTGAACCAGGAAGAAATAGAAGATCTTAACAGACCCATCACAAGCAAGGAAATCGAAACTGTCATCAAAAATCTTCCAGCAAACAAAAGCCCAGGACCAGATGGCTTCACAGCTGAATTCTACCAAAAATTTAGAGAAGAGCTAACACCTATCTTACTCAAACTCTTCCAGAAAATTGCAGATGAAGGTAAGCTTCCAAACTCATTCTATGAGGCCACCATCACCCTAATTCCAAAACCAGACAAAGATGCCACAAAAAAAAAAAACTACAGGCCAATATCACTGATGAACATAGATGCAAAAATCCTTAATAAAATTCTAGCAAACAGAATCCAACAACATATTAAAAAAATCATACACCATGACCAAGTGGGCTTTATCCCAGGAATGCAAGGATTCTTTAATATCCGCAAATCAATCAATGTAATACACCACATTAACAAATTGAAAGATAAAAACCATATGATTATCTCAATAGATGCAGAGAAAGCCTTTGACAAAATTCAACACTCATTTATGATTAAAACTCTCCAGAAAGCAGGAATAGAAGGAACATACCTCAACATAATAAAAGCTATATATGACAAACCCACAGCAAGCATCACCCTCAATGGTGAAAAATTGAAGGCATTTCCCCTGAAATCAGGAACAAGACAAGGGTGCCCACTCTCACCACTACTATTCAACATAGTGTTGGAAGTTTTGGCCACAGCAATCAGAGCAGAAAAAGAAGTAAAAGGAATCCAGATAGGAAAAGAAGAAGTAAAACTCTCACTGTTTGCAGATGACATGATCCTCTATATAGAAAACCCTAAAGACTCTACCAGAAAATTACTAGAGCTAATCAATGAATATAGTAAAGTTGCAGGATATAAAATTAACACACAGAAATCCCTTGCATTCCTATATACTAACAATGAAAAAACAGAAAGAGAAATTAAGGAAACAATACCATTCACCATTGCAACAAAAAGAATAAAATACTTAGGAGTATATCTACCTAAAGAAACAAAGGACCTATACATAGAAAACTATAAAACACTGATGAAAGAAATCAAAGAGGACACAAACAGATGGAGAAACATACCGTGTTCCTGGATTGGAAGAATCAATATTGTCAAAATGGCTATTCTACCCAAAGCAGTCTATAGATTCAATGCACTCCCTGTCAAGCTACCAACGGTATTTTTCACAGAACTAGACCAAAGAATTTCACAATTTGTATGGAAATACAAAAAACCTCGAATAGCCAAAATAATCTTGAGAAAGAAGAATGGAACGGGAGGAATCAACCTGCCTAACTTCAGACTCTACTACAAAGCCACAGTCATCAAGACAGTATGGTACTGGCACAAAGACAGAAATATAGATCAATGGAACAGAATAGAAAGCCCAGAGATAAATCCACGAACCTATGGACACCTTATCTTTGACAAAGGAGGCAAGGATATACAATGGAAAAAAGACAACCTCTTTAACAAGTGGTGCTGGGAAAACTGGTCAACCACTTGTAAAAGAATGAAACTAGAACACTTTCTAACACCATACACAAAAATAAACTCAAAATGGATTAAAGATCTAAATGTAAGACCAGAAACTATAAAACTCCTAGAGGAGAACATAGGCAAAACACTCTCTGACATAAATCACAGCAAGATCCTCTATGACCCACCTCCCAGAATATTGGAAATAAAAGCAAAACTAAACAAATGGGACCTAATGAAACTTAAAAGCTTTTGCACTACAAAGGAAACTATAAGCAAGGTGAAAAGACAGCCCTCAGATTGGGAGAAAATAATAGCAAATGAAGAAACAGACAAAGGATTAATCTCAAAAATATACAAGCAACTCCTGCAGCTCAATTCCAGAAAAATAAATGACCCAATTCAAAAATGGGCCAAAGAACTAAACAGACATTTCTCCAAAGAAGACATACAGATGGCTAACAAACACATGAAAAGATGCTCAACATCACTCATTATTAGAGAAATGCAAATCAAAACCACAATGAGGTACCATTACACGCCAGTCAGGATGGCTGCTATCCAAAAGTCTACAAGCAATAAATGCTGGAGAGGGTGTGGAGAAAAGGGAACCCTCTTACACTGTTGGTGGGAATGCAAACTAGTACAGCCGCTATGGAAAACAGTGTGGAGATTTCTTAAAAAACTGGAAATAGAACTGCCATATGACCCAGCAATCCCACTTCTGGGCATACACACTGAGGAAACCAGATCTGAAAGAGACACGTGCACCCCAATGTTCATCGCAGCACTGTTTATAATAGCCAGGACATGGAAGCAACCTAGATGCCCATCAGCAGATGAATGGATAAGGAAGCTGTGGTACATATACACCATGGAATATTACTCAGCCGTTAAAAAGAATTCATTTGAACCAGTCCTAATGAGATGGATGAAGCTGGAGCCCATTATACAGAGTGAAGTAAGCCAGAAAGATAAAGAACATTACAGCATACTAACACATATATATGGAATTTAGAAAGGTGATAACGATAACCCTATATGCAAAACAGAAAAAGAGACACAGAAATACAGAACAGACTTTTGAACTTTGTGGGAGAATGTGAGGGTGGGATATTTCAAAAGAACAGCATGTATACTATCTATGGTGAAACAGATCACCAGCCCAGGTGGGATGCATGAGACAAGTGCTCCGGCCTGGTGCACTGGGAAGACCCAGAGGAATCGGGTGGAGAGGGAGGTGGGAGGGGGGATCGGGATTGGGAATACATGTAAATCCATGGTTGATTCATATCAATGTATGACAAAACCCACTGGAAAAAAAAAATAAATTAAAAAAAAAAAAAGCTACGGTAAAAAATAAAGATTTGCCAGACTCTGCTGCACCCCCTGTCTGGTCTGTCTGTCTGTCTGTCTGTCTGTTTCTCTCTCTCTCTCTCTCTCTCTTTCTGTCTCTCGCCGATGCTGTTCATCCTGAGGGTACCCCTGGATCCTGCCGAGGCTGGACCCCGGTAGTCGAGACTCAGGGTTCTCCTCTGATCAATGACATCATAACGCTTAGCCCTCGCGGCTGTGGGGAGGGCTAGCAAGGATGGCAGCTGGTCCGTGTGGGGTGGATTTATTTCCATTCATCTTCCTGAAAAAGAGCAGGACGCTATGGTCCTTGCCAGTCCATGTCCTCTGCCTGCCTTTGCCTGTGGAAAAACTTCAGGCGAAGAATAAGTTTAATTAGAGAAGTGAGAAAATGCAGAAGCAAAGTAAAACAAGACAGAATAATAATAGTTTAGCCATTAAGCATAGTCAAGGACCTTTAGTTCCTTCTCAAGGGCTAAAGATAATATTCTGAGCCATATCCTGTGAGCTGTCTTATAGACACTGAAACCCCCACCAGGTGGAATAAATTAACTACATGAAGACCAGACTGTAGCCATGACATTAACTGCCACAATTCCAAGAACTGGCCTCAAAGAAGTGGGAACGAACTGATCCTAGAACTAAAGATTAACTGTACTTAAAACAATCAAGAAAACGCTGCTCAGAACACTGATGACCAATTTCAAGATCACTGTCACAGCTGACTGTGCTGCTTCTGCATGGATCCTTCTCCCTTTGTCTATAAAAGCTCTTGCCCACTGATTGTCACCAGGGGGTTGGAGGGGGTTGGCCTTTGGACATTAGTTCGCACTACCCCCCACCCCAGTTGCCAGCATCTAAAATAAACCAAATTTCCTTTCCACCAACCTTGCTTTTGAGTGGCAAGCAGCCAAACCCCCGCTTTCAGTAACATTACCTGTGGCTCTGGCCCGAGAGGCATGGAGGCTGTGGGAGCCCAGAGGTGATCCAGAGTCTCTCTCTGTCCATTTCCTCAGGAGACAAGAGCAACTTTACCTGCCCAGAGTCAGGAACCTGACTGGGATTCTTGGGCAGCAGTTGGTTTTATTCTTACATGCTTCTCACCTGCCCAGGATTTGGGTGTATGGTCTTTAAAACATTTTTGAAGATTAAGCAGGAGTACTATACAGGACACTGTACATGTGCAAAGTTTCAAGAACTGAGAAAAACCCACTTACTGTCATGTTTGACGGTAAAATATCAGTGTTTTCCCACTGAAATCAGGAAAATATATTAAAGGTGCCTAATGTTACTGACATGAACAACTTTTGTTGGAGGATCTGGGTAATGCGTGGCACAAGAAAAAAAGTGGTAGAATACTGCAAAGGAAGAGATGCAATCATTCATATGTGCAGAAGAGATAATTGTCTACATGCATACGCGCTAAGACGCTTCAGTTATGTCTGGCTCAGTGCGACCCTATGGACTGTAGCCTGCCAGGCCTCTCTGCCCATGGAATTCTCCAGGCAAGAATACTGGAGTGAATTGCTGTGCCCTCCTCCAGGGGATCTTCCCAACCCAGGGATTGAACCTGTGTCTCTTACTTCTCCTAGCATTGGTAGGCATGTTCTTTCCCACTAGCGCCAATTGGGAAGCCCAATTGCCTATATAGAAAACCCAATAACGAATGTCACAAATCATAAGGACATAAAGAAAAATTCAATATAAAAAATCAAGATTGTCCTAATTATTAGCAGTAGTCAATTCGAAGATTCAATGCAAAAGTAATTTTCCATTTACAATAGCAGTGAGATTTTAACAAACATGAGTGAGCCTAACTAATGTGTGAGATCTTTACAAAGATGATGGCACATCCCTGAAAGATGCCAAAACTCCCTGATAAGAGGGAGCAGCGATTTGCTGCATCCCTAAATAGGAAGCCTCAACATTATGTGGATGACTTTCTGCCATTTTCATCTACATGTTCAGTACAATACCATCCAAAAGCTCAACATAGATTTTTAGAGATATTGACAAAATTCATCTTGAAGAGAAATGGCAAGAACAGTAAAGATAAGAAGTGTTAGTCGCTCAGTCGTGTCTGACCCTTTGCGACCCCATGGACTGTAGCTCGCCAAGCTCCTCTGTCCATGGAATTCTCCAGACAGGAATACTGGAGTCGGTAGCCATTGCCTTCTCCAGAGGATTTTCTGACCCAGGGATTAAACCCGGGTCTCCTGCATTGCGGGGCTTTCCTGGTAGCTCACCTAGTAAAGAATCCACCTGCAATGCAGGAGACCCCGATTCAATTCCTGAGTTGGGAAGTTCCCCTGGAGAGGGGATAGGCTATGGACTCCAGTATTCTTGGGCTTCCCTGGTCGCTCAGCTGGTAAAGAATCCACCTGCAATGTGGGAGACCTCAGGTTGATTCCTGGGTCAGGAAGATCCCCTGGAGAAGGAATAGTCTACCCACTCCAGTATTCTTGCCTGGAGAATCCCCATGGACAGAGGAGCCTAGCGGAGTACAGTCCACAGGGTCGCCAAGAGTCAGACATGACTGAATGACTCAGCACAGCACTCCTGCATTGCAGGCGGATTCTTACCATCTGAGCCACCAGACGCAAGTCCCACAAAGATAAGAAAGGAAGAAGAAGGGGATGGGGAGGGAAAAGGGGGAGTATGGGGAGGAAGAGGGGGGAAGTGGTGATTCTCTCTCCAGGTTGGGCACGTAACAAAAGTACGTAAAAAGGAGTGGTGGAGCTGACTGAGATGAGCAAACAGATCAAGCAGGCATAATGTAAAGTCCAGAAACAGATTCATTAGCATGCATGATATTAATATACAAAAAAAAGATGTGTATCAAATCCTCAGGGATCAGTGGCATTAAATGGTGTTGAGACATTTGTCTACTATTATGAAAGAAAAATAAGAATAATCTTCAGCTTCACACCATTTCCCAAAGTGATTTCAGGTGAATTTCAGACCTAAATGTAAAACAAAACTATAAAAGCATTGGACAAAATATAAGAAAGTATAACTTGGAGAGACAAAAGACCTCAAACAAGACACAGAAAATGCAAAGGCTAAAATAAAGAACACATAAGCTTGACTACCTCAAAATTTAAAATCCCTGTATGACTCAAGATACAGTTAAGAATTACCTACAGACTTGGAGAAAACACTCACACCATGCAAAACAAAGGATCACAGATAGAATATGTCATCCCCTCCAAATAGTAATATGAAAAAGATAAGATAAGCAACTGGTAGGAATTCAGGCAAGAGATATAAACACACAATTTGTGAGAGAGAAATTACAAATGACCAACAGACATGAAAAATGCTCAGCTCAGTAGGAATGAGGGGAAAACATGTTAAAACAAGGTACCCTTTCTCACCTATTTGATTGGCAAACATGAGCAGGACTGACAATAGTATTAGAGATGTGTGGAAATAGGATTCCTACGTGCTGCTGGTGAGAATGTAGTTTGAATGGGTTTTTGTGGAGAGGAATCTGGGCACATCTATTGGCACAAAGAGCTCACTCACATGCCCTGGCTTCTCCACCTTCCAGATCTAATCTGGAGAAACACCCAGGGGTGTGCAAAGGGGGCAAGAGACAGATCCACCATGATGTTCCCTGAAGGAGTCAGAGCTCGGAGGAAAAATTAAATGTTTTGCAGCGGATTCAATGCAGAGGAATCTGGTGGTTACAGTTCACAGAGCCTCGGAAGCCTGGGGGAGGGTTTGCTGTAAAAGGATGTGTGGGATAGTGTGGTTGTCAGGGAGGGGCGTGCAGCTCACCCCCAACTATGATGCAGTGAGGCTGGGTCAGGGGGTCTGTAAGTCTCACAGGTGGGCATCACTGCAGGACAGACAGCGAATCTCAGGGAAGTAGTGCCTGTTCTTCCCTGGCTCAGCCAGACCAGCGCAGTGGGCAGCTCCCTGACTGTCAGAGTTTGCACTACACTGATCCCTGTATTAGTAGGTTTATGGGGCTCTCTCACCTTTCGTGAGGATTAGCTGATGTTGGACTTCAGAGACACAGGATGGAGGCTGTGGAGACACAGCTACCAGGTCCATGTTGAGAGCGCCCATGGGGCGCTGCAGCCCGGTTCAGTGTAGCCCCCATTCCTCCCTTATTGCCTGCACATTGAAAACATGCCTCCCCACCCAGGAGGCTGCAGGGGTCCTCTCCCCTTGTTGGTCCTGGGCCTCAAACACGTCAACCTCTGAAGTTTGCCACCGAGAGAGATTGTTGAGTATATTTAGATTCCTCTCTCTGAATGCAGGTGGAATTTTAATGAGCAAGATTGGTGATGCATGGGGTATTGTGTGATGTGGACAGAAGAAATTATCCCTCTGCTAAGCCAGCTCTGTGCTTTCATACACACATCGGATCGATGCTGGGAAAACAAACACAGGCGCCAGGCATCCTGGGGACCCATTCTGGGGGGGAATCCACGGCAGGAAAAGCCGCACTAATTAGCAAAGGAAACCACGGTGGTCTGTCCTCAGGGGTCCCTCAGGAGGCTTTGTGGAAAGGACCTGGGGCATTCTGGGTTACATGACTGAGTGGGAACCCCTATGGTTCTGAGCATGGGGCCCCCCACAGGGGAAGACACAGGGGTTGCTGAGCCACTAAAATTTTGCTACTCAGACTGGGGTCTGTGGACCAGTAGCATCTGCATCACCAGCAGCTCGTTATAAATGCAGATTCCCAGGCTCTCCCCTCCACATCTGCCCTTTGGTTGGAAAAGAACCCTGAGCATGCTCAGGACACGTGGCTGCCCAGGGCAAAGACCACACTTCCCAGCCTCTGTTGCAGCCTCAGAGGCCGTCTGACCAACGAATTTGAGTTCTGACCTACGCACTGTGAGCAGAGGTCACAGGAGCAACTTCTGGGATACCCTGAGAGGGTGGAGGGGAACCCTCCTCTCGCCCATTCAACCCATTCAATGGCTGAATGAGGCCCAGTCAGCTTGGGTCACTTTCTTATCTAGGCCCAGGAGGACCCAGGGGAAAAGGAGATTTTGTGAACTTTGGAGAAATGTAACCTGCTTCATGTGGTGATCAATTAGATCCCTGTGGCTGGGCTTCCAAAGCTGTGAAATAAGGGTGATGATCGTGGTGATGGTGGTGATGATGGTGATGGTGATGATGAAGGTGGTGCCTTTTGCCAAGGAGATGAGGAGTTGTGACGAGGTAGTGGCACAGCTTGGAGCACGCTTTGTGCTACTATTTTCATTATTATTATTTTCTCCCGTTCTTGGTGGAGCTTTTCCCCTCCTCTCCTGGTCCCCTGGTTGTAAGGCAGGAAATGAGCTCCCTTTCAGAAACCTCCCTTCCCAGCTTGTCCTCAGCAGGAGACCCCTACGGAGGGCTTGAATGTCCCCCAGGCAAGAAGAAGACACGGGTGGGTCCGCCAAGGGCCCCTCTGAGCCTGGGCTCCTCGAAGGCTCGTTGACATAGCAAACCCCGTTTCCTGCACTAGCACCAAGATCAGTGCTTCCCATGGTTCTTGGCTGAGGGGAATCAGGAATGGACATCAGCGGCAGGTGCTGGGACACTGTGTTAATGGGGTTGATGTGCCCACCTCCTGGGGAGTTTCCAGGGGATGCATCAGAGCCGCCCCTGCAAGGAGGTGGGGCGGGGGTGCCCTGGCTGTCTGTCTACACTACAAAGCACATTAGCCTGGATCTGGAGGCAGAAATGTCATAGACCCGCCTGAGCATCTTTGCTCGGGTTTAATTGCGCTCTCCCATCCTTCTCTGTGAATGTCTATTCCTAGCATCCGCCCACCTCTTTGTCAGGTTTTCTCTGCTTATTATTGATTGGTGGAAGCCCGTTAGATGGTTCTGTGCCAAACCTTTGTCTGTTAAACACGACAAACGTCCTTCCTTGTCTGCCCTGTGTCTTTGCCCTTGTGTGGGGGGTGGCGTTCTCCCTCAGGGATCTACAGTTAATCACGAGCTCTGTGAAATGAGTTTTCTCACCTGCCCCTTCACTCTGCTCTCTCTAGCAACCAGTGGATGTTTCTCAACTAAATTGAATTCAGGGCAAGGCTTTGGAGAACTGGAGAGCCATCAGGAGAAAGAAAGTCTAATAACACGATTTTCCTGGCAGTTTCTGTTTTGACACATTTCCCCAGGAGACGGATTCAAGCTGGAGGCATTTATAACCAGGCTGATCTTTGCCTGGAGACTGGGAGGCACCTGTCCCTGCAGGGGTCCCTGGAGCCCCTCCCAGTGGAGGTGAAAGGTCGGAGGTGGAGCCTGGGAGAATCTTTGAAGACCCCCAGGCACACAGGCTCTGGGGTCAGAGCTGTGGCATTCAGGGGCAGCCCGCAGACCCCAGCTGTTTTCTAGGCCATGACCTCCCTGCTCCGGGCTGCCCCTCACTGAGCCTCCTGCTGTCGGGGTCCAGGTCTGGAGGAGCGGCCCCTGGACACGTGTGGATCTGGGGGTGTCTCAGCATTCAGGTCTCTCCTAAGGAACTGGGGGAGCAGCAGTCCTTCCCCCTCCTGCCTGGACCCCGTCTCTGTGGGATGAATAATGCATTTCTCTGAAGCCTGTGATGAATGGTGAGGGCAGAGCGTTTGTCCTGGGCTGAGAGTGGATTTACTCTCCTACGTGCTCATGAGGGAACCTGACTGAGAGCTGTGAGCTGGGCCTCCTGTGGGAGCTAGGAAGTGGGGTGGGGCGGGGAGGACCAGGAGCCCCAGTGTCCACACAGAACAGGGAGCTGGTGGCCACCAGAGCCGATGTGCGTGTCCCCCGAAGGCGGCCCTCGCCCCAGGGGTCCCTGTGCCCCTGCCCCTCCTGATCCCATGCCTGGGGGCCGCCTCCACCTCCCTCGGGCCACACGCCCCAAAGTCAGCTTCCAGGGGAGCCTCAGATATGACCTTCCTCATTCAGGTGGTTTCCCGTATGGCGCAAATGTTCATATTTGCATCTAAACTATTGTTGTAAATATAAAAACAAGTGGTAAAATTTATGCTAACAACTTATAATTTTAATTTTATTTTCATACATAAAATAGCAGATGAAAAAGCCCATGGCAAGTCTAGAGCTACCATGGGAGAAAGAAAGAGCTCATATTTCAGTCCTAGTGACAGCGCTTCTTCCTGATTCTGGAACAAGGGGCTCTGCAGTTCATCTTGCTCTGGGCCCACAGATCTTGCCCTCAACTCCCCCTGAGAGTCCCTGGGGGATTGCCATGTCCCCAGGCTCACATAAACCCCCAGACCTGCACCAGGCTCTCTGAGGGGGTGGGGGCACCAGTCCATGCCTGAACTGTGTCCCTGGAGACCCCACTTCTCTGAGGTCAGCTCTGCTGGCTATGGAGCTTGGGGGATTGTCTAGGCTGCTGGGGAAAATTTCTGCTGTTAGGGGCAAGTGTGACCCTCAGAGGGGGCTGGGGGACTGAGGATGAGGGATCTTAGGGGGTCTTGGAACAGGAGGCCCAGGAACAACTTGGAGGGCGCTCCAACCCCCACCCCTTGTTCTGAGGCCTCTGTGGGGCCCCAGGACTGCTTGTCCCTAGAAGACAGGGTGATCCTGCAGGAAGTGTCGGGAGGCCCTTGCAGACCCCTGACAGGCTGCCCCTCCCCCCTGCTGAGGCCACCCCCATTCCCAAGGGCCGTTTGAGTCAAGGGTAGCACTTAGCCCAGGTCTATGGACACAGGTGAGCAGAAAAGCTGGGAGCATCCATCCTGGGGTTCATGCTGTCCTGTCCCTGGGATGGATGCTCAAGGACAAATTGAAATCATCACCCAGAGTTGTTCTCAGCAGGGAACACCCTCCCAAGCTCCTGCCAATCACACACAGTTTAGAAAGAAATTCATGAATTAAAACATTCGACAAGCTGTGAGTCATGCACATGGTGCCTAACAAATTGAAAAGAAAATCTTGAAAAATGCAGGCCTTACTTCATTCTGCACCACAAAAGCGAATATGCTGCTCAGGCTCATAAATTTTTGGAAAGGGATTTTTGTCAAAGAATAAAAAAACATTCTCTGCTGTCACAGCTATGACACAAAATCACAGCCTCCTCCAACCAGGAGAGACTCCCCTCAGTCCCTGGAGATGCCCAGGGACCTTCACCCGTCGGACCACGTGGGACCCTCAGCATTGAGGACTTGGATGGTCCCAGAGCTGGGATGGATTGAATTTAAGAGGATCCCTGGAATTCCAGAATTCATTGACAAGCTTGTTGATCGTGGAGAAGCCAGAGGTGAAACAGCAGGAAAATGGGATGTCGACAGGTGACAAAGGGTGTCACACTCTGGAGAATCAGGAAGATGGGTCTCGCCCAGTCTCCCCTGCGTGAGTTCTTCCCACCCTCATGTACATGCCAGCTGTCCTGTGTGTCTGTAGAAAGATTTATCGTGAGGAGTTGGAGCAGGTACTTGTGGAGGCCTGTGCATCCAAAATCTGCAGGGTGGGCTGGAGACCCAGGAGAGCTGATGGTGAAGTCCCAGTCCAAAAGCCATCTGCTGCAGAATTCCCTCTTGACCTTGGGGAGGTCAGTCTTTTGTTGTATTCAGGCCATCACCTGATCAGATGAGGCCCACCCACACTAGGGAGGACAATCTGCTTTACTCAGCATCCACTGATTGAAATGTCAATCTCATCTAGAAACACCCTCACAGAACATCGACCAACTACCTGGGCACCGTAGCCCTGACAGGTTGACACATAAAACCACACCTCACAGCCCCTCTCTCACATGTGCCCAGGCCATCCATGTCTGATTGTCTCTACTGGGGAAGCTGTCCTGATGTGAACTCAGGACCAGGGGTAGGAAGGATGCAGGAGTGCGGAGGGTGGAGAGTAGGGTTGTTCCTGGCCTCAGGGTGTGAGCAAAGCAACATTACAGTAGACCAGTGTCCCAATGGGGGTCCACAGGAAGGTCCGGGGTGAACCAGGCCAGTGAATAGGGCAGGGGCAGACACAGGGTGGAGCTCACAGATGGGGAGTCCTATGGACATCAGCTCCTCCAGGCCCAGCAGAAGAGCCCCTTTCCAGGTACAGTTCTCTGCCCTCCCCTCGGTTCATGGGGGTATGATTTGAGTGGTGAGAGCTCATCTACCTACCATGAGGGAAGCTTGTGGAGCAGGCAGGTGACCCATAGGAGCCTATTAGAGTCAGGCCATATCTGAGCTAGAACCTGGGGAACCCAGGGGGCTCTCATCCTACTACCCAGAATCCTAGAAGGTTGAGCTGCTGCCACCACCTCATCAACTTGGGGATTTTTCAAACTCATTAACAAGCTTTGGACAAGTAAATCGTGTTTTCTTTTATAATGACAACAAACATTAAAGCCCATTATATAAGTGGAATAGAATCAATGTCCCATTGTGGAGGGGAAAAGATGATGGTTTAGACTTTCTGTAATAACCAAGAGTGTATAAATAAATATCATAATGATCTGAGAATTGCATTGTGCAATAAGCATCGCTTATTTCCAGCTGCAGCCGTTCCCACTCCAGAGAGAACACCCCCTGACTGGTAACTGGCTGCTGAGGAGACCTCTGTGGCCTCTGCCTGAGAATTTACAAGGTCACTGTCCCAAGCCATTCATCCACCTCGTGATGTAGACAGGGTGAGCATAGAGGTGTTTGTGCTGCTCTCAGAGTGATCTGCTAAATGTCCATTAAACAGCATCAGCTCGCTCTGCATCACTTGCCTTGGAGTAATTTTAATAACATGCTAAGTAGGTAAAACAAGTGGAGAAATGAGCCACTTCCTGCTCCCCTCCCATCAGCTGCCCCCACAGCAGCATTGAAGTCTTCATTAAATCCACAGCTCTGGAGTGCACTGAGAATGAAATCCAAACCCCTCCCTGTGACTGAGTCAGGACACATTGCCTTCCCCACCTCCCACATCTTCCTCCTGCCACCCCCTCCCAGCCACACTGGCCTTCTGTCCCTGAGCCCCTGGGTCCCCAGCCTCAGGGCCTTTGCACATGCTCGTCCCTCTGCCTGGAGCACTCTTCCTGCCAGTAGTAAGCTGGCTCCTCCTCACAGTACAGGTCTCCCTCAGAGGAGCCTCAGACCAGCCAGGACAGAGACCCCCATCCTGCCCCTGCCCAGCCCCCTAGAGTGTTGTCGTCTTTCCTTTCTCAGCCCTAGCACTGTGGATTTATCTAATGTCTGCATGCATACTCAGTTGATTCAGTCATGTCCAACTCTTTGTGAATCTATGAACTATAGCTTGAGAGGCTCCTCTGTCCATAGGATTTTCCAGGCAAGAATACTGGAATGGATTGCCATGTTGTCCTCCAGGGAATCTTCCTGACCCAGATATCAAACCCACGTCTGCTGTGTCTCCTGCATTGCAACTATTCTTTACCCACTGAGCCACCTGGAAACCCTATCTAATGTCTCCATGTATTCATTTACACAGTGTCCCTCTACCTGTCCTGGAGTAAAACTGCACCTGGCATGTAGCAGGTGCTGCAACCAGTGTTTGTTGAGCAAATGAACGTGGGCCTTGTTCAAGGTGATGGTGGGTTATGGAGAGGTCAGTTACCGGGTCCAACTTAGATACCAAGGTGAGCAGAGGAGAAGAGTCTAAGGTCATAGATTCACAGGTGGACCCAGAAAGACTGTTTCAACTGACATTTACAGCATATCACAGACAGCAGGATATCAATTATTAAACTGTATCGAACTCATTTTACCTTTAGGCAAAGCCAAAAGTCAGGCTTTGCAGTCACCTATCCTTCTGTAAAATGCATTTTCAAGACAGCTCCCGAGAGCAAGTGAAAGCTCCATCCCCCGTCACGTTCCTGTCACTCTGATCTCCACCCCCAGTTCTGAGCTCGTGTTTCAGTCCATTCGGGATCTGAGCAGAGCACATGGGACAACAGATGGGAACGGACTTCTCAAACACAGATGTGCGCCCGCCCTCCTGGACTCATGAGAACCATTCCTGCCGCATTGTGCCCACCACCCCAGAGCCCTGGTGTGAAAACCCTGCGGGAACCGCACAGCCCAGCTGGGCTCACGTGCACCTGTCCTTCAGGCTTCCCTTCAGGTGGCGCTAGTGGTAAAGAATCCATCTGCCAAAGCAGGACCCAAGAGACGCAGGTTGGAAATGGCAACCTGCTCCAGTATTCTTGCCTGGAAAATTCCATGGACAGAGAAGCCTGACGGGCTACAGTCCATAGGGTCACAAAGAGTCAGACACGACTGAGTGATTGAGCACACACATGTCCTTCTTTGACCCTCTTTTCTTGGCACAGCCCCCTTGCCCCCAATGAACCCACGACTGGCACCGACAGCCCTTCTTTCCAGGCTGGTGGGCTCCGCTCAGCATCAGACCCGACTTCTTGCTGTGCCTCTTGACCAAAAGGGACCCTCCACCCACCAGCTGCCAGGAGAGCCACTATTTCCTCAAATAAATACCCTGTGCCTGGAACCACCCTGCACCCTCACTTTTCTCAGCAGGAATGTTGAAGCCGAAATCCCTTCCCTCCAGAGCAGCTGTGCAGGCTCTGGGCTCCTGCACCTCTGAGCCACCCTGCCTCTCCCAGGGGTGCACTTGGGGCCAGGACTGGAGTAGCCCTGGGGCAGGTGAGCATGGCTGGTACAGGTTTGTCTGTGGAACAAGAAGCGCTGCCCCTTCTGTTCTCCGTCATCTCCACCCATCCCCATGACTCACTTCCATGCACTTGCACTCCTCACATTCCTGTCTGTGTCCCAAGGACACGTGAGTTCATGGCCTTGCCCTCAATCATTGTGGAGAGCTGTGGGTTGGAGCTGGACGTGAGGGGCTGAGCTGCCTGGAAGTGAGGGTCCCACACTTCGTGTCATCCTGGCAAGACCCCCCCTCCTCCCAGGGCTCTGAGCCTCCTAGATGGTTCTGGGTAAATTAGAAATGGACCCTTCCTCAGACTTGTTACTGCCATCTGCTGGGAAACCATCCCAGTATGTGTATAACTCCTGCATGACTGTGGTGTGAACTGTGCTGCTCGAGTGAAGCAGTGCACAACCTGAACAACAGCACCTGGCAGCCCTGCCTCCTCCTCTTCCATGCCCCCTGCTCCTTCATTCTTCCCCAGAGTTCCAATCACCAGCTGACATTGTATATTTTATCTAATAAATGTTTGTTTCACCTTTTGAATATATTCTCCATGAGGGCTGAGAGTTTGGTCTGTTTTATTCAAGATTGTGTTTCCAGAGAATAAAACTGTCAAATATAAAGTAGGGACTCAAAAAATATGTGTTGAATAAATGAATGAATGAAGGAATGAATGAGTTCTCCTTCCTTCTTTCCCCTCTGCACCTTCTGGTGTCACCAGCAGACAGTGAGCAGAGGTCACTGAGTTATATGCTGCCCTGACCAGCCTCAGGGGTCTCAGGCTTGGTCCAGGGGAGATGCTCAGAGCAAATTTGGGGCTAATTCCTCTGTTTGTAGAAGCTGCATCTGGGCACAGCTGCCAGGGACTCAATTATTGCTGTTAAGTGAAGACAAAGAAAATAAGACAAGTTAGGTTATCAGGTTTGAATGACTGCACAGCTGCCGAGGCGCCACTAGTGAAAAGTCAAGCTTTGACAGAAGCTTTGACTTCTATAGAATTAAATGTTTACATTGAATATTAAATTCCTGAGCAGTGAAGGTGGGCTGGGAGCGGTGGTGCCCGAGGGTGGAGATCACTTCCTAATTAAATGGAAGGAGACTGATTCTGTCTCACGGTATCCTATTCTGAAAACATAACCTCTGCCCCATGACCTGGCGACTCTGTGAACCTCCAGAGAAAGCAGAAGTTTATCTTCATTGCTTTAAAGATGATAAAATGTACAAAACTTCCCACTTCTGCTCCAGTGAAGGGTCAGTGAACTCAGGGGTCTATCGCCTCCTCCCAGGTTTATCCTAAGGCTTTTGCACACACAGCATAGCGGTGCTAACCCAGCAGTTGTCAGCGCTCAGTCATTGAGGGACAATCACACCCAAACTGACTTTAACCCCAGGAGCTCTGCTCACATAACTGAAGCTGCAGGGGCAGGTGGGGGCCAGATTCCAATCGGCAGGTCCTGGGGCTCAAGGGACGTTCTTACCAGGTCTCCCTGAATCAGACACTCTCTCTGTCTCCTGTGAGTCCTCACCCAGGGAGTCTCTCGCCTCCTGGAGTACAACGTCCACTCCCAGCTCAGGACTCACATGCTCTCTGCTGACCCTCCTTCCCTTTGTTCCAGAGCCTGGGGTCCCACATTATATGCCCAATGCAATGGGTCCCCATCGTGAACCCTTCCCTGTGACCTGGGCCCTGGGCCCTGGGGCCACTCTGGAGCCTGGCAGCGGACATGGGGGTACAGTGCCACCCCCAGGTCCACATGCCAGACAGGAGGGGGGCTGCCTCCAGGGATGGTGGCAGTGGACGGCGCTCACAAACCAGGAGGCGCCAGCACCCGGCCCCCAGGTGAGCAGACAGGGCTCCCAACAGGTGACTGATCTGCTGGACCACATGGCTGGCAGGAAGCAGAACCGGGGTCCCAGCGGCTTCCATCTGTCAGTCTGTCTGCCTGCAGGGCCCTGTCCTCACCGCTCCCCCCCAGGCTGTGTGTGCAGTGGTCGCTCCCACTTGAGCATCTCTCCTGCTCCCTGAGTTGGAGTTAAGATGTCCTATGGATGTTCTGTGTATGTGAAGGGAAATGATGGCAGGGACTCAGGAGGAGCCGGGTGGTCTGCTCCTCAGAGATGATGGAACGACACGTGGCCACAGAGTGAAACAGATACCCAGCCCTTGGGTCAGTGCAGAGACCCGCCGACCCGAAGCCCTCTGTCCGAGCTGGACTCGCCCCCCTGTCTCCTGGGGTGCAAGGCTCCGACGAGGACATCTTTCTGGAAGGGAAATGGCAGCTCCTGATTGACTGCTGGGCAGGCAGAGAGGGAGGTGGAAGGCACAGCAGGGACTTGGAAACAGAAATTCAATAAGGACGCTGATTACAAAGGCAGGAGACAGCGGAGAGTGGGGGGAGGGCGCCCTGACTTTGGCCACAGAGGAAACCACTGCCGCAAGAGGGCTGGAGAGTGGTTATCGAGAGGGGTGAGCAGACCAGGGGCTGGGTCTCCACCAAGTCCAGAGGGTCAGGCACAGGCATCCAGAGTCCTCTCCCCGAGCAGCCACCCAGGAGGTCATGCCAGCAGGTCATGCCAGCACCTGTGACATGATGTCACCCCAGAAGCTCATCAGCAACTCGGTGCCCAGAGTTGCACTGGAGGCTGGCCTGGTAGCCACCCTCTGCCTGGCGTGTCCTCAAATCCCAGACCCGTGAGAGAAGCAGGTGCCCAGCATCAACCATGTTGTCTGCACGTGGTTTAGATGGGGGGATGGGGATGGGGAAAGCCCTCTTCAGCACTGAGAAAAAATTCCCATCCATATCGGGAACTCTCCATGGTCCTGCTCCCAGACCCTCACCCAAGGCAACTTTGCCGGCAGCCTTTCTAAGAATCGTGGTTCACATGCCAGTTTCTCTTTTCTGTACATTTTCTCAGAGAAGGCAATGGCAACCCACTCCAGTACTCTTGCCTGGAAAATCCCATGAATGGAGGAGCCTGGTGGGCTGCAGTCCATGGGGTCGCAAAGAGTCGGACACGACTGAAGCGACTTAGCAGCAGCAGCAGCAGCAGTACACTTTCTCATAGGACTGCTCAGGGAGCAAGATGGAGGTCCAGAGAGTTCACGGGCCGTTCCCACGAGGGGACTCTGCTGAGAGTTAGCGCATCCAGGGATGAGGACAGGAGGGAGAAAGAGGAAGGCCCCACCTGACTCTCCGCAGAAAAGTCAGCTTGAAAACAACACACGGTCCACAACCTTTATGAGATGGTTACAACTGGGTGAATAGACACGAAACATATGGAGATGTCATTGTGACATGGATGAGATAAAGCAGAAGGGGGGGTGTAAAGAAGTAGGGTTTCGTGAAGAAGTAGGTTTGTAAAGAAGTAGGGAAATAGGTGACTGGAGGTAAGGTGTTATCAGTTTAAAATACATGGTTATGTCTATAAGATGTCTTCTGTAATCCCCTTGGTAACCACTCAGAAAATACCTATGGAGGATGCACCCAAAAAATGAGAAAGAAATCAAACATATCATTATATAAAAAACAAAACACAATGGAAGGCAGAAAGAGAGGAAAGTCACTAAAGACATACAGAAAACAATGTATAATGGCAATAGAAAACCCTTCCCCATCAGTAATTTACATGTAATTTAAATTTAAACTAGGGTTAAACTCCCTAGTCAAAACATATTGAGTGGCTGATGAATAAACAAACAAGATCCAAGTATATGCTGCCTTCAAGAGTCTCACTTAATACATGAGGGTGGGGACTTCCCTGGTGGTCCAGTGGATAAGACTCTGAGCTTCCAGTGCAGGGGACATGGGTTTGATCCCTGCTCAGAGAAGTGAGTTCGCATGTGTCATGGAATGTAGCCAAAAAAAAAAAAAAAATA
The DNA here is from genome assembly GCF_910594005.1 of Cervus elaphus. NCBI lineage: Eukaryota > Metazoa > Chordata > Mammalia > Artiodactyla > Cervidae > Cervus > Cervus elaphus. The sequence goes on from NC_057819.1 coordinate 26,936,384, forward strand.
GACTCAGGGACAGACACAGCCTTAAAGTAAAAAGATGGAAACAGATCCTCCACCAAACAGTGACCAGAAGTGAGCAGGGGGAGCTATACTTATACCTGATCTCACATTATAGACTTTAAGTAAAGACAGTCACAAGAAACAAAGAACATTGTATGATGATGAAACGGTCAATTCAAGAAGACAGAACAATTGTAAATATACGTCCACACAACACGCAGTTCCTAATTACAGGAAGCAGCATTGGTAGAACTGAGGGGAGGCATACATAGTAATGCAGTGACGGCAGGAGATGCAGTGCTCACTTCCAGTAAGTGATGAATCATCTGGACAGAAGTTCAATAGAGAGACATGGGGCTAAACATGTGCCAACATGGCAGACACATGCAGAACATCGCACCCAACAATGGCAGATACACACCCTCCCCCAGTTCACACAGTGCACCCCCCCAGCAGAGACCACATGCTAGGGCACAAAATTAGTCTTATCCACTTTAAGAAAATTGAGATCATACAAGAATCTTTCCTGACCAAAGTGGAATGAAACTAGAAATTGGCAACAAAGAAAAGCCAACAACTCACAAACACATGGAAATTAAGACACAGTCTCTTGAACAATCCATGGGGAAAGAGGCAATCACAAGGGAAATTAGAAAACATCTCAAGATGAATGAAAATGGAACTCCTCATACCAAAACTTATTTGATCCAGCAAAAGCAGTGCTAAGAGGGAAGGTTATAGCAGTAAATGTGTACATTGAAGGAGAAGAAATGAGCAGCCTAACATTACACCTCAAGGAACTAGAAAAAGGAGAGCAAATTAAACTAAAAGTTAGCAGCAGATGAAAGGAAATATTTAAGATTACTCCAGAAATAAATAAAATCAGAATAGAAAAAAATCAATTAAAATAAATTTGTTTTTTAAGGATCAGTAAAATTGGCAAATACTTAGCTTAAAGAAAAACAGAGGAAAGATTTAAAAATCAGAAATGAATCAGAGACATTATAACTGATGCCATGGAAATACACACGATCATGAGACTTCCTTAAACAATCACATTCACAAATTGGACAACTGAGAAGAAATGGATAAATTCCTAGAAACAAACAACCTACCAAGACTGAATCAGGAAGAAATAGAAAATCAGACTTCTAATGAATAGGGAGGTCGAATCATTAACCCAACATCCCAACAGAGAAAAGCTCAGGACCAAGTGGCTTCACTGGTGAATTCTACCAAACATCTCAGAATTAACACCAATCCTTCTCAAACTCTTCCAGAAAGTTCAAGAGGAGAGGACACTTTCAAACCCATTCCACTAGGTCCATGTTATGCTGTTAAATCCAAATCAGACAGAGATAGTATAGAAAACTAAACCAATATCCCTGGTAAATATTGATGCAGAAATCCCAGCAGGCCCTAAGATCCTCCAGAACCCCTGGAGAGAGGCTGGAAATGAGATGACTGGGACCCACCTCCTTCCCATCCACCCCGCTTCCCTGGCCTCATGGGACCCCGAGGGCCCTCTTGTTTGGACAAGAAGCCAGCAGCATCTGAAGCTGGTCGGGCAATCGTGCTGCAACGAAGACTCCGATGGAGCTGATGAGAGGCCAGGTTGGAGGGGCACCTCCCTTCACATTAAGTGGCCTAACGAACCTGCACCCCATGGATCTCATCTCAATGAATTATCAGCTGCTAATCAAAGGGACAATTGCCAAAACCACCCCACTACATCGTGGGAGGGAGGGAGTGGGAGACTCCACCCCACCCCAGCCTCCAGGGATACCGCAGATGTGATTAAGTAAACATCCTGAGACAGACAGAGGTGAGTGTCCTCCTCCCATCCTGACTGCCAGAGCCAAGAGGCCAACCGAAGTCCACTGGTGCTGGATTTGGTATGAAAAGGTGTGGGCTTGGGGAGAGGTGGTTTTAAAGACAAACAGATCATGTAGTTTCCCTGCTCCACACCCTCCAGTGGTTTCTTAACATCCTGGAACGATCCAGTTTCAAGCTTGATCTTCAAGGCCCCTCTGAAGCCCTCAGTTTACTTCCCCACTCCCCTCTTCTCTCTGCGCAGCTCCCACTTCAAGACTTACCACCCGCCATGCCCACTCCCAGGACAGCCCTTCTCCCATCCTTACCTGACTCTCTCCCTATCTTCTCCCTGACATCTGCCAAGCGCCGCCCCTCAGGAGCTCTGTCCTGACCCAGGCCCTGCCCTGCACACCCACCGCCCAGTCACCTTGCTCCCCTTCCCCATGTATTTCTGTTCACTCCCCTACACATGTATTGCTCTGTCTGCTCACGGATCTGGGCAGCTCCATCTCTGAGGTTCCTGGGATTTCTCAGGGTCATCCTTGGAAGATCGCTTCCTGAGCTCTGACCCATGACCTTCCCTCCATTTCCCTCGCCTCCTGCCCCAGGCCTTTCCCATCTGTCTTGCAGGAGCCTGGCCCACCTGGACGCACCTGTAAGAGTTCTTAGCCTCCCTTGTTCCTCTGGTCCAGGCCACGATCAGGTCTGAACTGCTAGCTCTCCCTTCACTTGCTGGGCCCTCAGCCCAGGGCAACAGAGCTAGTGGACATATCCCCTGTCCATTGCCACTTGGAGACAGGCGAGCCCTCACACCTGGCGGGGGCTTTGTTCTTCCATTGCCAGGAGGTCACGCAGGGATGCTAAAAAGTCAACAGCACAGAACTGGCCTGACCATTTAGACTAAGATGTATCAATGGCGTTTGATGTCCCTCAATGCTTATTTTAGCACAAGGGTCTGGGCAGGGCCCATGTCCCCTCACAGCCAGGTCCTGGGTGGTCCAGTTGCACCAAGAGCCCAGATGGAGTCTGCCATCCCAGGAGGGCTGTCACCAGGACCTTAAAGAGCTGGAACCCCGCCCATCCTTCCCCAGGGGCAGCACAGCCACTGCGCCCTGCACACCTGTAGGGGGCACCATTCATACGTGCACCCCTCTACCCTTCAGATTCTCCCTCTTTGAAGGAGAAACTACCAGGTTGCACGCTCCCATTAGCACCTGCCTCTGCAGCTCATTCTCAAACTCACTTTGAAATTGGAACACGTATTTGTCTTATGACCGTGTCCATTCTTGGTTTGCAAATCACTCTGCAGAAACTCCCCATCTGGTAATTTCCCTGCCCTGCTTTTCCCTGGTAATGATCACCCACAATTAAGGAGCTGTGTTGGATTAAAGTCATAAAGAGCAGAGCTCGTGTGAGCAGGTCCTGGAGGAGTCGTTCTTTGAGTAGACCGAGCAGCCTCAGGGAAGGGCCCTCCATGCCTGGGCTCCCTCCATGAGGAGGCTCACCCCCTGGTGGATGCACCATTTCTGGAACTAAAATCCCCACTTGGGTGCCCAAGAAGCTGCTTCGAAGGTGGTTCTGGATGCCGGGACCTCCCTAGCCCCTCTGCCCAGCTGCCCCACCTCCTCTCTGCCCCGCCCCTCGGGTAGACCATGACTCAGGGGCCCAGGACTGCTCTGCAGATGACCCCACAGCTCCTGACACCCAACCAGCTCATGGGAGCAGAGAGAGCCCATAGGAAGGCTGGGCTCCGAGGCTGCTCCTGTTTGGACGCTCTCCCCTGGCTGACCTCCGGGAGACTCCTTGGACATCCCGTGACCCTCACCCACTCTCCGGGACCCAGGCCTGGCCACGTGCACATCTCATACCCTGGCCACTGCCTTCAGTTCAGGGCTGGACACAGGCCCCGAGTCAGAGAGGTGAGACACTGTCTGCGGATGTCTGCTGGGACTCTGGTCACACAGAGGGCTTGCTCTCTCCGGGGCTGGAAGCTGCTGGGATGTCTGTCTGCGCTCAGTGGCTGCACCCGCTCAGGTCTGGGGAGACGGCCTGTGAGCAGAGGGAGGGGCGGCCTCAGGCTGCTGTCTGAGCTCGGTCACCCCGAGGCCGCTCTGCCTGGGACCTTGTCAGTTACAGGAGACAGCGCTTGCTCTCTGGACCTAGCTAGTGTGTGATGCGATCCTGTGACTTGTGACCGAAACCTCTGGACACTTGACCACTGTTAACATTGAACAATAACAGTTTTGTCTGAGCTGGGAAGGAGGAGCTGAGGCCAAAGCAAGGAGGAAAAGCCCTCCCTGTCCCCACGCCCCCGCAGACCCCTCCCCTCTCTAGGGTCCCTCCCCCCTCTGATGTCACTCTTCCTGCGGGGACAGCAGGGACAAGAAACGCCTCTTTCTCCAGATCCTGTTCCTGTCATCTCTCAGCTGGCCCTGGAGTCAGGCCCTCCCCACCCCCTGGGCACCGCAAGTCAGCCTTCTCATAGGTTTGCAAGCTCAGAGGGGGGACAGTTCCCCAGGGGGACCGACTGTGGCCCCCCCTGAGAGAGAGGCTGCAAACAAAGTGCCATTTGGGGTTGGGGGGGTTGTTCCCCTAAGGGGCTTCTATAGACTGGTTATCAGTGTTATTGCTCAGACCCTGGTCCTGCGTCCTTGGGGAGAAAACCATGTGTGCTCTTTAAAAAGACATCAGAAAGGTCAGGAAATCAGAGGAGACCCCAGGAAAGGGGCAGCTGACTCAGGAGGACTTGGTTGAGGCCAGTTCTGATCCTTCCCGGTCAGAGCTGGTAGCTCTGGGAGAGTCAGGAAAATGAGATGGAATCTGGGGCACAGAACGGGAGGTGGGATGAGGTGGAGGAGCAGAAGGCTTTTCCTGTTTGCGTCACCTAAGCCAGAGCCGCTTATGTGAGAACAAGATTCACTAGTCTCTTATGCGGTTAATCTGATACTGCTTGGAGGTGTTTGAGTAACAACTTCACTAAGTATTAAAAGAGAGGAATCAAGGACTCCCCTGATGATGCAGTGGTTAAGACTCCGCCCTTCCACTGCAGGAGGCAAGAGTTCGATCCTGGTCGGGGAACTAAGATCCCACCTGCCATGCAAGGTACCCCAAAAAATTTTTTTATAAAGGGGGAAGGGCAAAGCAATTTGTTGGCTTATGTATAAGGGCAGTTCATGGGACGAAGGCTCTGGGCACAACTGGACCTTGAGTTTGCCCCTGCTGTCTGTCTTTCTGTTCTCTGTCTTTCTGTTCTCTGTCTGTTTTTGTGTCTCTCCTGACATTACCAGGCAGTTGTCTCCCTGTGGTCACACCGGGGGGCACCTAGCACCTTCAGGCTTATACTTCCCAGATCTCTCCCTCCTGAGGGCAGAGAAGGGGACACCAGGGTCCAGCTTCCCTGTGGACCACGGAGTGTTCCCTATGCCCAAGAAATGGACTGTCCCCAGTCACCAGACTTGAATGACATGCCTCCTGCTGAGTGAATAGCTGGGTCCTGCCCCCTCGAGTGAAGGACTGAGAACATGGTTGTGGTTCCCGAGGAGATGCTGGGTGGGTGCACACGTGTGCACACGCTCATATGTACTCACAAATGCCATGCACACATATGTACACACACACCCGTCCCAGAAGGAACAGAGAAAGCCCTGGACTGGGAACTGAGACTTCCCTTTCTGATGGGGAACCTCAGGCCAGCACTTTCTGGGGGACGCTCACTGCCCACCTGCTCATTGGGGTGTGGTACGTGTGGACCAGGTGGGCTCTATCCAGGTGGGCCAAGATCCCCGGACAGGACAGGTCAGGCAGAGGGTGAAGGGCAAGTGGATGGTCCATTCTCGTTAAGCAGATGGGGAGCAGGAGGCAGGAACATGATACATGCCTTCTAGGTCAGCATCCACCCACGCTTCCCATCCTCCCCCCTAGTGAAGAGCCACACCAGCTTCCTGTCCAGGGAGGACTTGGACGGAGGGATGGGGCCTCAGGGGGACAGAGGCAGGGGCTGTGGATACTGAGCGGAGCAGGCTGACCTCAGATGAGCGAGGCTCAGGAGGACTGGCAGGAAGCCACGTGAGGTTTTCTCTGCTCTCTGCTCTCTGCTCCCCCAAGGAAGCTCTCTGGGGTCCTGGGGACACACACAGCTTTCCTGTGTGGACAGACAGAGATGGGAGACCCCCAGGTGGGGTCTGTGGAGAGGAGATGAGTGAGACCCTGCAGTGCACACCTGGCCCCATGGCCCTGGGCACAGGTAGAGAGGAGGTCAGGGGCCCTGGGTGTCCCCAGGAAGGGGATCAGGGAACAGAGGTGAGGCAGAGGGGCACATTCCTCGGGCATCCTGCACAGCTGACTGATGCTGGGTACTCCCCTCCACAGACACACAGTTGATGTAGGTCACTGGGTACCATGGTGACGGTGCCATAGCAACCCCCACCCCTGCAGTCTCCACGCCAGTGCAGGTGGGATTAATGAGTTTAGGTTCATTTAGTAACATAATTGCCCTGGGGAGTCAGAGTCTAAAGCCACTTTGAATGCAGGGCTCTGACCATCCAGGACTGGTCATGAGAGGACAGAGAGGAGACAAGCTCACAGGTGGGATCAGGAAGGAGCCGGAGCTCCATGACTCCTGTCTGCCATCACTGCTGTCTCCATGGCTGTGGGCAGGGGAAGAGGAAGGAGGGGCCAGGGCTGAAGGTGTGGGTTATGTTTGCATGGTCCCTGTGGCTGGCAGCTTGCACGTTGGGTGGTTCACCCAACATCATCAGGGTGATCATCAGGACATCATCAGGACCATAGCATCAGGACATCACTGGGACATCATTGGGACAATAGCAGCCCCGAGTCCTTCCCAGGCTCCCTCCCCCTTCCTCCCAGGGACCATCTCCTCAGTCCTGCCTCCCCACTCACCTTGTACTTGTTTCTGTTTTAACCCCCTTCATGCATCCTTCACATACAAAAGTGACTGTGGTTACTCTGCACATTTACTGGATTTAATCATCCAGCCCTGATCCCCTGTGACTTGCTTATTGTGTTCAACTTGAGCTTTTGAGCACGACTGTGTTAAACAGCCTGTTGAACGTGCATTTTCAAAGCTGTATGCAATTATTTGTACCACAATTTATTATCCATTCGATGGCTATTCATTCCACACATTTATTGCTTTGTTCTGTGAACAATGCTTCCATGTAGCTTGTCGAGAAGATTAAATTCATCTATCTTATGTATCCATCCATCTTTCTATCTCCCCACACTGAGTGCCATGCCTGGCAGACAGAAGGAGCCACAGGTGTGTCATTATTATTCTTCACTGTAGGATCAGAGACAGTGCCTGAATTGGGCATACTGTTAGCCGTGGCATGTGAATACACAGGTACACTCATTCACACTCTCACACTCACCCTCACACAAGCATACACTCCATGGCTGGATGTTATCAAAAGACAGCATGGATTGATGTGGAGAGTGTGGCCCCACCCCCCACCAGTCTCATCTCTGACCTGTGACGGCCACACAGGGAAGCAGACCCCAAGCAAGTCCAGCCAGGCTCTCCGGGCAGACAGAGGTGCAGGGCTCTGGCCCAGGGGAAGGGGTAGGAAGGAGAGTCTGGGAGAGGTCTTCCAGGGCTAGAGGGAGGTGAGATTTCCCCAGACCAGAGAGCTGGGATCCACGGGCATGAGGTGTCAGAGGTTTACCAGCTGTGCCCCACTAGGGGAATCTGAGGGCTCTATGGAGACACACCTGCACCCCTCATCCTACAGGGAATCAGTAGTGAGATGCCTTACTGACCTCAGCATGGGGCCACAGACTCGTTCCCACAAGGCTGGGGACTGCAGCCAGGTGGGCCAATGACCTCTGAGAACTTATAGATCCAAACACACTGCTCCAGGGTGAAGCTTGCCCAAGGCAGCATCTCCTGACTTCCATCCTGCTTCGGTCTCCACCCCAGGAGCCAGAGCCCCTCCCCAAGTTCCCGAGAGGGTCTGGGGGATGGGGGGCGGATCTGGGGATGAGTGATTTGTCTATGAGCAAGCTCATTGCAGGATATTCTCCACAAAGTGGTCTTTTCCTGTTTTCCTCATGAATGTAATCCCACTGCTCAGGGCACCGTGGACATGCGGTATGTAGTCAACATACCAGCAGGACGTGGCAGGACTCACAGGTCTCTCCTGGGAGGTGGGGCCCTGCTGGGGTGGGGTCCAAGGGCCTAACTCTGGGTTGACCAGATGACTCATGGAAGGAAGGTCTTCAGTTCTGTTCTAGAATGAGCAGGCAGGAGAAGCCAGCACTGACCTGAACCCAGAAAGAGGGGCTCCCACTGTAACTCAAAGTGGGGTCCAGCTGTTCACTGTGTGAAAGCCAACCAAGAGGCCAGGTTTGTGGAAAGGAAAGTTTGCTTTGTTTTGGATGCTAGGGGTGAGGGCAGACTCCTGTCCAAAGGTCAACTGACTTCCACTGACCACCAGTGGGCAAGAGCTTTTCTAGGCTGAGGGAGGGGGCTCCATGCAGAAACAGCATGGTCACCTCTGCCAGTCATCTTGAAATTGGTCATCAGTGGTCTGACCAGCGTTGATTCTTTTAAGTAGTTGACCTTCAGTTTCAGGGTCAGTTTGTTCCCATTTCCTGGAGGCCAGTTCTCAGCACTGTGGCTGCTTATGTCATGGCTACAGTCTGGTCATCGTGTAGCTAACGTCTTCCACCTGGTGCGGGTTTCAGAATCTATAAGACAGCTCACAGGAGATGGCTCAGAATATTGTCTACAGCCCTTGAGAAGGAACTAAAGGTCCTCTAGGTTGCTTAATGACTAGAGTGTTATTACTTGGTCTCCTTTGACTGTTTTCCTTTGTTTCTGTATTTTCTCACTTCTCTGGTTAAACTTATTCTTTAGCTAAAGTTTTCCACAGACAAAAGGCAGGCAGAGGACATGGTGGGTGTTGGGGGAAGAAGGACCATAGAGTCCTGCTATGTTTCACTGGGAGCAGCAGGACTCGAGATGAGAGAGGGAAAGAGCACTCCTGCTGAAGGAGGCTGTGGTTGTGTCTGTGCTGCTTTAACGAGGTTAGCTGTCTACTCCCCACAACTCAGTGATGCCAACATGATGACTGTCCCCATTTCACAGATGGGCAAACTGAGAGTCTGAGCAGTGACGTCATTGCCTCATGTCTCAAGGCTGTGAGGTAGAGTCTAGCTCAGGTTTGCCCAACCTCTCAGCCTGTGCTCTTCACGTCCTTCTGCCCCAGAGGTGGGTGTTCTGCCGGCACCTCCTGGAGTCCTTGGCATATGGAGACCATGGGGCCACCTATCCTGAATCCCAGGTTCCTCCCCACCCACTACAGCTGAGGTTCTGGCTTTTCTTTCCTCCCCCTCTCCCACCAGCACAGATGCAGACCTGGGGGCTGCAGTTCATGATGTTGGGGGAAAGCCACCTTGGATGGCACCTGGTCAGGACCTTTCTGACTCAGTCTCCGCAGACCCTGCATCACCAGCAGATCAGCTTCGGCGGGAATCCTGGGGCAGTAAACTGCAGTAAGCTCACTGCCAGGAAGTAAGGGCACAGCTCCAGCTCCAGGGATGTGGTCCTGAGTGACAGAGCAGATGAAGCTTTATCAGGAGCCCAGCATCCTGAGTCATCAGTCCACAATCCAGTTCTCATGGGCTGAAGACTTAATTTGTCACTCAGGTATGAAATAGGCAGGGATTTCAGCCTTTTTTCCATGGCATGGGCATGATGGATGATGTTTGAATGCACATCACTTTCCCCGGGGCTTAACTAAAGTCTGACAAGCCCAGAGAGTGTGTGCAGAAGGTGAGTGGACACAGCAGTTCTTGAAGCCCACACGATGACCTTCAGTGAAAGTCATTCTCATAGAAACTAACAACATTGTAAAGCAATTATACTAAAAAAAAAAAAAAACAAACCTACAAACCACATTTAATGTTTGCTTAATTGAATCGAAATTCTAAAAGTCAAACATTATCACAGAGTTAGACTTTTTGCCCTCAAATTATCCATATATTGCTTTCAAAAGTCAAATAAGTGACTTTTAAAAGGCCTACAAATTGGAAAATATTATTTTCCTTAGTTTGGGGAACTCACGGTACCACTGCTAGTTTTGAAGTTGGTCTGTGTCTGTTTGTGCATCTTTGCACCAAACACAAGATCCTACGTGTGCTGTGATCAGTCACTTCAGTCGTGTCTGACTCTTTGCAACCCCATAGGCTGTAGCCCACCAGGCTCCTCTGTCCATGGGATTCTCCCATGGCAAGAACACTGGAGTGGTTTGCCATGCCCTCCTCCAGAGGATCTTCCCAACTGAGGGATCGAACCTGTGTCTCTTGCATCTCCTCCTGCATTGTAGGCAAATTCTTTACCACTGAGCCACCAGGGAAGCCCAAACAAGAGCCTATAAGCAACTCTTCAGTTAAAATCTAGAAGAAAAAAAAAAGGTTACTCTCCACCATTGGCTCTGAGGTTTTCCTCCCACCACCCCTCCACCTCTTCCATGAATGGCTTTCCTTTAGGGGTTGACCCCCATATACCACCTCCATACAGACCTGTATGTCAGTGCCTGTGGTCTAGGAAGGCCCTTTACGTTTTCCTACCTGTGAATCATATGACTTGAGTCCAGGTAATAAATTAACAGCATCCCTGCTCACAGCATTATTTGGGGTTTGGGCATGTGACCCAATCTGGACCAATCAGAGTCTTATCAGGGCTGTTGCAGGAGCTATTTGGGGAAGTCAGTTGCTTTCTCTGGAGAGCAGGTGAGGTTGGAGGTCCTGCAGCATTGATGAGGTCACAGCCAGAGGGGGTCTGGGGGCCATCAGGGGACACTGGGGGACCTGAGGTTGAAACCCACACAGAGGAGGGTAGAGCTCAGAGAATAGACAGATACCTTCCTGATGGTATCTTCAGAGATGCTATTACAGTCACACCTAGGTCCAGGTAAAATATGTAGATTCCTCTATTACATGAGCCAACATGTTCCCTCTAGGTACTGACTACAGTCAGGGTTTCTGGTGCTTTCCACAGAAAAGTGCCCTCTCCACAGCCGTGGACAACTAACCTCAGGGTGGTGAGTAGATGTCACACTGGCTGGAACCTTAACCTCCCCCCACCCCATAAGACTGCAGATGAGTGTGCGGCTAGTGAGAGCCAAGTGACCAACAGTCAGTTACTCTAGCAAATCCTTTTATTCATTAAACACTAAAAAAATTCCAAATCTTGACGCCTTGTTATATATAAAAAATTGCTTGTAAGACTGCACAAAAAGATAGTGACACAATGGTGTGTTTTAGAAGTGAGAGAAGAACAATTGAACATGGGACTTCCCTAGTGGTCCGGTGGTTAAGAATCCACCTGCCAAGGCAGGAGACGTGGGTTCAATCACTAGTCCGGGAAAATTCCACTCGCCAAGAGGCAGCTAAGCCCATGCACCACTGCTACTGAATCAGCATTCCAGGGCCCCAAGAGCCACAACTAATGAGCCCTTGAGCTGCAATTACTAAGATCTGTGTGCCCTAGAACCTGTGCTCTGCAACAAGGGAAGCCACCGCAGTGAGAAGCCGGTGCACCACAACGAGCAGTAGTCCCCGCTCACTGAAACTAGAGAAAGCCCGAGCAAAGCAATAAAGACCCCGTGCAGCCATATGAATAAATAAAGGATTTTAAAAAATGAACAGAACCCGTTGTACTAGTAGAGTCTGATGCTGCCGTGAGCTGTGTCCTCCCGCTTCAACCGTCCTTGTGCCCCGCTTCCCTGTGGGAGAACCCTGGCTTGATTACTGTGTGTCTCAGTGTTCCTCCTGGGGTTTATCCTGCCTGGGATTCTCTGTGCTTTCTGGACTTGGTTGACCATTTCCTTTCCCATGTTAGGAAAGTTTTCAACTATTATCTCTTCAAATATTTTCTCGGGTCCTTTCTCTCTCTCTCTTCTCCTTCTGGGACCACTATAATGCCAATGTCGGTGTGTTTCATATTGTCCCAGAGATCTCTTAGGCTGTCTTCATTTTTTTTTCATTCTTTTCTATATTCTGTTCTGAAGCAGTGATTTCTACTATTCTGTCCTCCAGGTCATTGATCCATTCTTCTGCCTCAGTTATTCTGCTCTTGATTCCTTCTAGTGTATTATTCATCTTTGTTTGTTCTTTAGTTCTTGCAGGTCTTTGGTAAGCATTTCTTGCATCTTCTCCATTGTTTTCCTGAGATCCTGGATCATCTTCACTATCATTATTCTGATTTCTTTTTCTGGAAGGTTGCCTGTCTCCACTTCATTTATTTGTTTTTCTGGGGTTTCATCTTGTCCCTTTATCTGGGACATACCTCTCTACTTTTTCATCATGATTAATTTAGCCTCCTTCTTAGATGCTAAGAGGCTTGTGTAAGCTTCCTGATGGGAGGGACTGGCAATGGGAAACACTGTCTTTTGCTCTGGTGGGCAGGGCCTTGCTCAGTAAAACTTTAATCCAATTATCTGCTGATTGATGGGGTTGTTCAGTTCAGTTCAGTCAGTTGTGTCTGACTCTCTGTGATCCCATGGACTGCAGCAGGCTTCCCAGTCCATCACCAACTCCCAGAGCTTGCTCAAACTCATGTGCATAGAGTCAGTGATGCCATCCAACCATCTCATCCTCTGTCATCCCCTTCTCCTCCCCACTTCAATCTTTCCCAGCATCAGGGTCTTTTCCAATGAGTCAGTTCTTTGCATCAAGTGGCCAAAGTATTGGAGCTTCAGCTTCAGCATCAGTCCTTCCAATGAATATTCAGGACTGATTTCCTTTAGGATGGACTGGTTTGATCTCCTTGCAGTCCAATGGACTCTCAAGAACACCACAGTTCAAAAGCATCAATTCTTTGGTGCTCAGCTTTCTCTATGATCCAACTCACATCTGTACATGACTACTGGAAAAACCATAGATTTGACTATATGGACCCTTGTCAGCAAAGTAATGTCTCTGCTTTTTAATATGCTGTCTAGGTTAATCAGAGCTTTTCCTTGAAGGAGCAAAGCACCTTTTAATTTCATGGCTGCAGTAGCCCACACCCATTTGTGGTGCTCCCCACCAAGGTGTCTAACCCAGCACACCTGGGTTTAATCACATGGGAGATGAGCCCCGTGGTGCCTGCAGGGGCTTCTTGAGTGGAAAGCAGGAGGGTCGTTGGGTGAGCACATGAAACTGCAGGAACAGCAATTGTTACGTCCTCTTGAAATGTTTGGGCGGTGTTTGGGGGGCTCTGAAGAGCTCTGGTACCACAGTCCTTTATGTCTCAGCACAGAAAAGATTTTAGCCAGAGGCAAAGTGATAGATAAGAAGTTTTCTACTAGAATAGGATGCTTGTCAGGCTTACAAGTGTGCAGGTGAGGAGTTGCCTTGACCCAAGAACTTACTGGTCTACAGTTTTTTGATCATAGGGAAAGTGGGGAGGAGGAGAAGAACTTTGTCTTTCTCATGTAGACATCATGCTTCCAACATCAGCTCCTCCTCCAGGTTGAGCAGAGTTTTCTTTTCCCTGCATGATCATGCTAGGTCTGTGTGCAAACGGCATGTCCTAGGGATCATTAACTTACTGAGCAGGATGTGGGTCTCCTACCACCATTGTTTTACTGTTTGGGGGGCACATCTCATGCTTCTGTCGCATGGTTTTGTTACTCTAGTAACAAAACCAGTAACAAAAGCAGTAACAAAACCTGCTTGCTTGGTTTTGTGTTTAAGCAAACATGCTTTTGGAGTAATCATTAACTTACAAGGGTCTCCCATATTTTTTCTACTTACAATCCCCTAATGGGATTAACTATTTAATCGTCTACTTTATCCCTTTATTTTGTCCCTATCATTCTGGCTTAATCAACACCATAAGCCCCATCATCTAACAAAGGGTCATTCAGACGGGGGGTCTCCTGCCCTCCCCGGACAGGGGAGCATGGAGTTCACTCCCAGTGGGTGCATCCTTGTGCTCATTTCTTCCCTGTGAACATGGAAGTTATATTCACCTATATTATGCTTTAAATAGAGCTTGAAATGTGCCCAATTGAGGAAATATTTACACATGATCAAGGAAATGTGACAGAAAAAAAAAGGCTCAACTACAGGAAATGGCCCTGTTCTTGGAAGGAACCCAGATGGGAGTGCAGGCCCTGCATGATGAGGCCATTGCAGAGACTTCATCCTGCACCTTTCCCTTCCCTGCCTCTGAAGCCGTGTCCTCAGGATGTGCTTCCTTCCTCTGTGTGGAATCTCTGCTGAGCCATCAAAGAGAGAAAGGATTGTGGGAGACGTGGCCCCAGGTACTTCCTGAAATGACCCCCATTCCCCTGAATGCCCAGGAGGTGTGCAGTGACCCTGAGGACCGAACACAGGCTGGGCAGGTGTCCTGTTAGGTGCCCCACAGGTGAGGGCTAGGGGCGATGATGGGGATGGGCACAGAGGCTGCTCCACGTCCTGTTCCTTCTCGAGGAGGAAGCTTTCCCCTCTGCCTGTGCCCAGTGATGAAGTCTGCACACACACACACAAAAAACTGTACATCCTCTCCAAGACACATCAGGTGTCATGGAACCATAGCTTCCCGCTGCACTTGCTCATGACACCAAACACCTAGTTTATGCCCATGGAATTGTCCACTTCTGGTAGTAAGCTGGCCAGCACATCCTCTCTGTGTATAAAGGACATGGGCAGCTCTTGTTGGTACTGAAACTGATTGGTGTCATTTCTGGGGGCTCCAAAGAGCTCCGGTACCACAGTCCTTTATGTCTCAGCACAGTAAAGAATTCAGCAAGAGGCAAAATGATAGATAAGGAGCGATTTATTGGAATAGGTTGATCATGAGGCTTACAAGTGGGAGGGCGAGAGAAGTCATGCCCAAGAACTTACTGGGTTATAGTTTTTGAATCAAAGGAAAAGTGAGAAGGGGAGAAAATTTTCTTTGTCTCTCTTGAGATGTCATGCTTCCATCATCAGCTCCTCTTCCAGTTTGGGCATGGGAGTTTTCTTGTCCCTACATGGTCAAGTGAGGTCCACAAACAATTGTTTTTCATGTGTGCAGAGAGCATGTCTTTTTTTTTTATGTCTTAAGGATGAGATCATCAACTTCATCAACTTACTGAGCTTACTGGGCAGGATGTGGGTTTCATGCCACCATTGTTTTATTGCTGTGGGGTATATCTCATGCTTCTACTGCATGATTTTGTTGCTAAGCAAGACTGCTTGGTTTTGTGTTTAAGCAAACCTGCTTTCTTGAGTAATTATTAACTTAACAGGGGTCTCCCACATTTTTTCTACTTACAATCCCTAGGGGGGTTAACTATTTAATCACCTACTTTGTCCCTTTACTCTGTCCCTAAAGGTGAATAAGACCTGAGATGCTTCCAGCAGGGATGGAGGCAGGACCAAGATTATGTGCAGGTCTCCCAGGACCCCAGGGGCAGCTGCTGTGGACTGACCTGGTTAGAGAGGGTTACCAAGTCTAAGCTCATACTCCTTGCCACACAACAGGCCAATAATTGAGAGACAAGTTATTGGGACAAGGAATAGTGATTTTATTGGGAAAGCCAGCTAATGGATGGAGAAGATGGTGGGCTTATGCCCCAAAGAGCCATCTTGCTTGAGTTAGAATTCAGGCTCCTTTTATACTAAAAGTGGAGGAAGTAAGGTCAAACACTTCATGGTTCCCACCAGCCTCCGGATGGGATGTGTTAATTACGTCCTCCCTGCAGTCATTCACAGGTGGACCTGATCAGGCTATTTCTTGCGAGCCAAACAGAAGTATTTTAGCTTAATACTCATTGCCTGGGAGGTGGGGTGCCCAGAGATGGACCATTATGTAAAATTTCAGCTTATTGGCAACATCCCTTTAGTGATTATCTATCCTGTAATGGAATACAAATCATTCTTCCCTATTACAAGAGGACAGGAGGAGAGGGAGGAGGTGGTGAGCCTAGACCCCAGGAGGTGACTGGCAGCAGGGACAAGGGAGTGGAGCCATGGAGGGAACTTCTGGGAGGGAGAGCTCCCCACCCCAAACTCAGGGGGTGGGGGTGAGATCTATGCACATTTTATTTTCTATCAACTGATTCAATTTCTTAGCTCCGAGCAGCAAGGGACACTCACTTGTCCAGCATCCTCTGCGTCCTGCTTCTCCCCCTGCATCATGTGACCTCACATGCCACAAACTGAAGCCCACAGCTCACAGGGGATGGAAGAGGCATGGTCTCAGTCTCTCTGACCCTAAAGTCACTGATGCACCACTTCCCTCCCTGGGTGGGGAAGGAGGCACTGGACATTGTGGGTCCAAGGGGCCAGGGCTCCTGGGGAAATAGCTAACTCTGGGGCTGGAGCAGGAAACACACAGGTGAGCGGGGAGCCCCTGGTGGTGTCAGAGATGAAGGAGGGCAAGCACGCATGCACACACAGAGGCCCACGTACATAATCACAGGACAGTGCAAACGGTCCACTGAACGGTCTGGTCCCTTGGCCAGACTGGCAGAATTCAAACAAGGAACGTAAATTCGTACTGCGTTGTAACTCAAAGTGTGAAATAAACACCCATGAATTTATACTGATATTGAGTAAATAAATGGTGGAGGATATTCAAATCTCCAGTGCAGAAAAATCCCAAATACTGTAAGTAGATCTCCCTCCTCAAGCAGGTGAACTTTCAAGTGTGGGCTGAGTCAGTGACTTCCTTCCGAGAAGAACAGTGTGGAAAGGGGGAAATGGTAACTGTACAGGAGAGGCCCTCAGACACTGCCTGGCCAGGCAGTCAAGGTCAAAGCAACAGTGATAAGTTGTGCTGATGGGAGGTGTTCTGGCTGATGGGATGGGAGGGCACTTCACCTCTGTACACCCATCACCCCAGGGTAATCGTGAGAAAAACACCAGACAAATCCCAGCACGAGATGTCCCAGAAAGCACCTGACCAGTGCTCCTCGAAACTATCCAGGTCATCAAAACTGTCCAGGTAATTAAAACAAGGAAAGGAAGAAACTCTGAGCCAAAATAAACCTAGGAGACATGACGTTTAAATGTAGTGTGGTCCCTGGAAGGGACCTGGGAACAGAAAAGGGACATTTGGGGAAAATGAGAAAATCTGATGAAGTGTGGAATTCAGTTATAAATCTATCCATGCTAAGTCAACTATACTCCAATAAAAAACTATTTTAGAAATTAACAACAATATCAGTTGCACCAAAAAAATGCACCAATGTTTGTTCGTTGATGGTGACAAATGTACAATGTCAATAATTGCAGAAACTGGCTTGCAGTAGATGGAAACCTTCTGTACCATCTTTGCAATAATTCTGTAAATCCAAAACTATTCTAAAATGTAAAGTGTATTAAAATTATATGAATGCATACAGTGGGCACTGGGGTTGTGGAAACAAGGGTGCAGATCCATGACCCTTGAAGTTCATTTCCAGCGTGAAGTTGGATGTTGCCATGAGAACCCCAGTCCTGAAAGATCTGCTCATTTCTCCAAGACAACCAAGGTGCTCTCTGCCCTTTTTACTTGTCTGTGTGGTTACGATTTGTTTACTGCCACCCCAAGTGAAGTATGTGACGGTTGGAAGGATGGAGTATAAAAAGGGATCCAGTGGGGGGACTTTCTTCTTTGTTACTTTGGCCACAAAGCCTTTGATGGTCTCACTGGAAATAGTCAGGATGTAAACAAGTTTATACATATATACATATATACATATACATAAACAAGTATATACATCTATAGGGCTTCCCTGCTGGCTCAGATGGTAAAGAATCCAGCTGCAATGCAGGAGACCCAGGTTCAATCCCTGGGCCATGAAGATCCCCTGGAGAAGACAATGGCAACTCACTCCAGTATCCTTGCCAGGAGGATCCCAAGGACAGAAAAGCCTGGTGGGCTACAGTCCATGAGGTCTCAAAGATTCAGACATGATTTGAGCAACTCACACACACACATGTATATCTACACATATGGTTTACCCACAAATGGTAGCACACATATTTATTTGTATACTATACAACCTTCCTTTCCTCAATGAACAAAAATCTCAAAGATTCTTCTGCATCAGGTTGGATGCATGAGACAAGTGCTCGGGGCTGGTGCACTGGGAAGACCCAGAGGGATGGGATGCGGAAGGAAGTGGGAGGGGGGATCGGGATGGGGAACACATGTAAATCCATGGCTGACTCATGTCAGTGTATGGCAAAAACCATTACAATATTGTAAAGTAATTAGCTTCCAACTAATAAAAATAAGTGAAAAAAATAAATTTAAAAAAAAATTTTTTAATTAAAAAAAAAAAGATTCTTTTGCATCATTAGAACTACCTGGCCATCACTATGGTCCAAGCCTGCAGCCTGTCCATAGTACAGATGCCCATGATTCACTGAAGTGGTTCCCTCTCTGCAGATGTTTATCTCAATCTTTTGTTACAACAGACAAGCCTGCAGTGAACATCCTGGCACTGACGTCCTTGTGCGCATCACAGCACTATTTTTAATGCCTGCTCAGAGGGCTGCGAGAATGTTGCATGATCATTTATCTAATGGATCCCCGTTTTTAAACATTTAGACTGCCTCCAATTTTTCCACCATTATAAATAGCATTGCTATGATCATAAATCTTCATACACACCCCAGAATATTTCCCTGGGATGAATTTCTCGAAGGAGGTGCTGAGTAAACAGGTTTTAACCTTAAAGCTGCTTCAAGTTCATTTCACAAGAGCTGAATCAGGCCTGCTTTGTCTGGCGGTGCAGGCAGCACACTGCTAGGTCTCAGAAGGGGCAGGAAGGAGCCCCTGGTCCACTCCTCAGGTATCCAGGTGTCCCCTGGCGCAGAGAGCTTTTTCTCATCTGCACAAAGCCACTGCAGGTGCTAGCAGGGCTCTAGCTGAATTGTCAGAGGCAGAGTCTGAGGTGAGAGGAGCCCTCTGATGGAAAGCACCCGCTTGGGCACCAGAGACCCAGGGAGTGGGGTCAGTGCCACCAACTGTTCGGTCTCATTCAGGTGACCCTGCGCATCACCTGGGGTGAGGGGCAGTGCGAT
Organism: Cervus elaphus; assembly: GCF_910594005.1. NCBI lineage: Eukaryota > Metazoa > Chordata > Mammalia > Artiodactyla > Cervidae > Cervus > Cervus elaphus. Next base: position 26,955,209 of record NC_057819.1, read on the forward strand.
TTCCCTTCTATCAACAGCCCTGGGCCTGTTACCAGCAGCAGGCACAGATTCCCCCCCTGGTCACCAGCTGAGGGATGCTTCTCTGGGTCCTGAGGCCTTCCCCAGTCCCCATAAATCACCCCACGTGGACTGTCCATGTCCTGTGGTCCTGAGAACCTGTGGATCCCAGAATGGAGGGCAGGGCCTGGGCAGCAGAGGGATGATGGTGCTGGGGGCAGTGGGGAAGTCCCTGACCCTGACAAGGGGGTTGGATGGATGGGGCTGGGGGTGCCACTGAGCTGTGGGGCCCCTGATCATGCCCAGCATGGGGTGAGGTGTCAGGGTCCAGACAGCAAGCTATAGAAGGGGAATCAGTGTAGTGAGGGAGAGGCAGACAGACACTGTCCTTGTGAAAACCCAGTCCCCGGGCTGGGGAGCCACCTCTGTCTCCAGGGGCCTGCCAGGGGTCACCCAGCACCTCTGCCATGAGGGTGGGTATCTCAGCTGAATTCTCCCAAGGTTTACACGATTACACTTCCTGGTAAAATCCTGGCAGAGAGGCAGCCTCCATCCACAGCAAATAACAGCAGTCACCTAGGAGCAATAGAGTGGATCTAAGTGGATGAAAATACACTTAGAGTAACCCCTTCTATGACAATGTTCTAGACAGGGTTGCAGACTCTGAATGGAAGCAGCCCCTCCAGGCAATCCTGTGACGGGAGAGTCAGGATCATCTTCACCACAGAGGCAGAAGTGAGAGTCCAGGAGCTTCCAGCCGCCTTTGATTGCAGAGTTAATGCACTGACCTTGTACGATTTCAAACCCCTGCTTGGTGCAAAAGCGGCTCTTCTGAGACGATGGGTTTTTAATGATCACCCTTGACCTTGTCAGCTCTGTGACTAAATCTAAGAGAGAGAGAAACAGAGACAGCGACAGAGAGAGGGAGAGAGAAGAAATGGCATCAGGACTGTCGTCTGGGAGGTGCAGGGTAGCCCTGCCAGGACTCTAGTCTCTAGTCCTGTGAGGTGGGGTCTGGGCAGGGGGGGATTTGGCGTTCTCCTTTTTCCTTCCTTTGCAAAGAAAGGAGGAACCAGAGCCAGAGGATGGGGGCAGAGAGAGGAAGAGAGGCGTCTTATGTCTGCTCCGGGGTCGGGAAGCTCTGATCCCAATGGGCACGTCCACGGCTACCCCTGATGGTGTCAGACCTATCAGGGAGAGAACAGGGCAGCCGGGCAGCCGGAGGGGTGGTGCTCATGACACAGTCAGCTGCCACCACCTCCCAACCCTCCCCGCCCTGTGGCTTTGAGCTCACCCGGCCCCTGACAATTGTTAATGCTGAAATAACATGAATGAGTCTCTAAATGTGGTGAACAGGTACTGCTCCCAGTCCCCTAAGTGCCCAGCCTTCTGCCAGGCTCCCCCATAGATCCCCAGGACTCGGTGACTAAGTGATTAACGCCTGGCAAGACTGAGTCAGGGAGGGACGGGGGAGTGACACGCTGAGTCCCCAGGGAAAGCTACTCCCCAGCCCCAAACAGTGTTTCCACACCAGAATCACCAGAATGTGGCCAGACATTCCAGTTCTTTGAGAGTAGTTTCCAAATATGTACATATTGCTTCAGATTTTTATATACTTTTTTTTTGGCCAAACTATAAGGCATGCAGAACCTTAGCTCCCCAACCAGGGGTGAAACCCACGCCCCACCCCCCCCACCCGCCCCCAGCAGTGGAAGGCAGAGTTGTAACCACTGGACCATCAGCAAGTCCCCAGATGTAAAAAAAAAAAAAAAAAAGAAACCCTCAGTGGATCAAACTTGAACCATTCCATACTGAATGCAGACCCTAGGCAGCAGGGAGAGCTTTTTGGTCCAAAACGCACCGATGTCTACGCCCCCTAAATTCTGCAAAGCTTCAGGTCGCCTAAACCCATCAACTTTCATTTATTTACGTGGGAATTCAGACTTGGAAGCCCAGTGGAGCCAGGGCATTTGGGGATATTGCCCAGGGGGTGCTCAGGTGGGTTTTGTCCCTTTGACGATCCCCTCCGCCCCTCGCTCAGAAGACTCTGATTGGGCTTCCAGGGCCATGGGCAGGGCTGTTAAAAGCCCAGACAGGTTTACTCAGCACCTTGACAGAGTGAATGTGATCCCTGAGATTTAACTCTGGAACAGTGACCCAGGTACAGGAAACACTGTTTGTCACCATCATTTCTACGCTATTCACTCACCAGCCATCATTTATATGCTAATCAGCCTCTCCAGCCCGTTGGACACCAGGCACTGCTTGCCTCCACTTCTGTGTCTGGTCCCAGCACTGAAGTCATGCCTCTGGGCTTCCTAAATCAGAACTTCCAGGTTTAGCCCACACCCCACTGCTCTTTACCACCTCAGAGTCTGCCAGGCTGGGTGCCCCTGGCTGCCAGCCTCTTAGGCAGGAGGTAGATGGTTCCCACTGACCTCCCCTGACCCCAGGCCCTGAGAATCAGAAGGCAGAGGCCAGCTCTCTGTGGATTGGGCTCAGATTATGGAGACTGTCCATGCACATGCTGGCCCTACTGGCCTTTACTGGGTGAATACCTCCCTAACAGGCCCTCCTAATGGCAAAACTATACAGCCCTGGTAGTGCGGTGACACATATCCACCTGCCAATGCAGGAGACACAGGTTTGAATCCTGGGCAGGGAACTAAGATCTCACTTCAAGTCACTGCCCACTGCTGTCTCTCTGAGATCAGATGCATCATCCAGCAAGAAGGCCCACACGGGAGGACATTTCTCTTCCTGGAGCCCCCAGAAGAGGCAGCCATGGTGGGGGTGAAACAAAACAGTCCCACTCCCTGAGGAAGCACATCCCTACAGGGCACCTCCAAGGGGACAGTTATGGGGCAGACGCTCGGCTGTGTCCAGGGGTCTGAGAAGGACTGACCCTCTCAGGGTCCCCCTGCCAGAGCCCCTTCATTAAAGCATGATTTGGCTGGCTCAAATCACATTTAAAAGCATGTAAATCCGAGCCTGCAAAGTGGTGACCTGAAGGAGAGATGTTTTCTTTGGCCAGCTTCTTCCAACTTTAAAAAGCAGCAGAAGAGGTTCACATAAAACCCCAGACTTTTCACCTGCTCGTCAGCAGCCCTGGGCTGAGGTCCTCTTTAGCACTGTGGCATCCTCATTGGCATCACATGCCTGACACGTTTCACATTCCAGATGCAGAGGCCAAGGCTATTTGGAGACTGCTTTTTTAAATAAAATTTTTATTGGAGTATAATTGCTTTATAACGTTTCTGCTGTGTAACAATGTGAATCAGCTAAATGTATACATGCATCCCCTCCCTCTTGGGCCTCCCTCCCATCCCCACCACCCCACCCCTCTAGGTCATCACAGAGCACTGAGCTGAGCTCCCTGTGCTATAAAGCAGCTTCCCACTAGCCGTCGTTTACACACGATCGTGTACATACGTCAATCCTAACCTCCCAATTCGTCCCATCCTCCCATTCTTCCCATGTCCACAAGTCCATTCTCTGTGTGTCTCTATTTCTGTTTTGCAAATAGGTTCATCTGTACCTTTTTTCTAGATTTCACATATATGTGTTAATATATGATCATTTGTCTTTCTGTTTTTGACTTACTTCGCTCTGAATCATAGACTGTAGGTCTACCCACATCATTACAAATGACCCAATTTCGTTCCTTGTTATGCCTGAGTAATATTCCGCTGTATATAGGTACCTCATCTTCTTTATCACTTCATCTGTCAATGGACACTTGGGGGATTCTTAAAGAACCAGGTTGTTTTGGGGGGTTGTAAGAATTTTGAGGCTTAAAAAAGATTTAATATGGGATAGATCAGCGAGTGGATAGCTGATTTGCCAAGACCACCTGCTCCTTGTGGAAGGAAATCCAGTAAGAATTGGTCTCAGTGTCTCAGGGGAAAAAAACATTTTTCCACTTTGCTTCTGCCGCTGATCTGGAGCAGAGTCTTGAGTGAAGGACAGGGTCATTCAAGAATGACCCTGCGTGAGGGCAGCTTGGCGCCACCATTTTCATTCTTTCAGGGCTCATTTGACAGATGGCAAAGAATGTAACTTGGCAACAGCACACTAAATGTTCTCACGCCTGTTTCACACATCACCAGTGAACCCGCACACACTTTATATATTATGTCACGCCATGCTCTGCAGTGCTAAGTCACTCAGTCGTGTCTGACTCTTTGCGACCCTATGGACTGTAGCCCACCAGGCTCTTCTGTCCATGGGATTCTCCAGGCAAGAATACTGGAGTGAATTGCCATGCCCTCCTCCAGGGGATCTTCCCGACCCAGAGATCAAACCCCGTCTCCTGCAGCTCCCACACTGTAGGCGGATACTTTACCAGTTAGCCACAGGAGAAGCTGGCTTGTACATTATACATGCCCCTAAATTAACCCCACCACCACCACCACTGTGAGGGGCTGGATGCTTCCTGCAGGGGTCCTGGGCTCAGAGTATTCACTAAACAGACCCTGACTAACTGGTCTCTACACTGACCTTGGTCTCTCCCCAGCTCAGTCCTGGGTCCCAATCCTACCTGTGCTTCCACAGCTCAAAGACGACAGTGGTGGGTGCACGGGTCAGCAACAGTGTCACCTGGGTGTGGGCCCCACAGTGGAAAAAACAACCGGGTCCAGATCTGGACATCCCCCAGTCCGTGGGAAAGCTTGGGGGCATCTTCTTGGGCTGAGTGTTGTAACCCATCAGTTCCACCTCCAGGTATAGGCCTGTTGATTTCAGCGCAAAAGTGTGTGACCCTGGGCACCAAAAGGTACACCTACGCACAGTCATAAGCAGCATGGACCCCAACTGAAACTGCTTCAGTGCCACAAACAGCAGAATGGACAGGTCAATAGTGGTTATCACAATGGAAAATTATCCAGCACTGAGAATGAGAACACTAGAATACACACCTTGATTGGGATGAGTTACAGACATGATGAGTGAGACACTGGATGCAGAAGGGCAGACACTACATCATCCCATTCACCTAAAACACAAGCTAGGCAAAACTGACCAGCCGTGATGAAAGTCAGGCACCACCTACCTTTAAGAAGGAAACAGGGCTTCCCTGACGGCGCGGTGGTAAAGAACCCGCCTGCCAATGCGGGAGACACGGATTCAGTCCTTGGTCGGGGAAGATCCCACGTGCCACGGAGCAACTAAGCCCAAGGGCTACGACTCCTGAGCCTATGCGCTAGAGCCCATGCTCCACAACAAAACCGGCTTCCACAATGAGAACCCTGAGCACCACAACCACAGAGTAGCCCCCGATCTCTGCAACCAGAGAGAAGCCTGCGCAGTCAGGGAGATCCAGCACAGTCAAAGATAAATAAATTAATAAATTTTTTTAAAAAAAGGAAACATGTCAGTATATCACAGTATATAGAAAAGACCATGATTTTTGTATGAGCAAAAGATTTTAATAGGCACTTCACCACAGAATATATCTGAATGGCTAAGTACATGAAAAGACACTCGATATTATTCATCATTAGGGAAAAGCAAACTAAAGCCATAATGAGGTACACACTCCCTAGAATGGCTGTGAAATCAAAACGATGGACTATGGAAAATGATGCAGCTATTTGGAAAATAGTCCTGCAGTACCCTAAAAGTTAAATACAGAGTTACACATGTCTTCATTTCCCACTGCTACTGTAACAAATGACCACAAATTCAGTGGCTTGAAACAACACAAATGTATTGTCTTACACCTCTGGAGATCAGGAGTTTCAAAGAGGCTGAAACCCAGGTGTCAGCAGGGCTGGTTCCACCTGAAGTCTCCAGGGGAGACTCTATTTCCTGCCTTCTTCTCTTCTAGAGGTGCCGGCATCACTTTCAATCTGCTTCCATGTTCAAGGCCGGCCCCCCTGACTCCCAGTTCACTCTTATGAGGACCCTTGTGACTACACTGAGCCCAAGCAGATGATCCGGGATAATCTCCTATCTCAAGATCCTTAACTTAATCCCATCTGCAAAGCCTCTCTGGCCATACTAGGCCACGTTCACAGTGAATGTGTGGGTATTGATGCTGAGACACATCTAACAGGAAAGTTGAGGTGGGTGTTCCAGATGACGGGGGTGGGGGCTGGGAGGCACATGACAGCTTGGGGTCAACTGCTGATGGATTTCACACGGGAAACAACTTCCCTTCTTCCTGACTCTCATAGAGTACCTCAAGCTCTGACCCCAAATTTATCACAATGGCTCGAATCAGATGAAACAGTCCATGAATGATACCAAACAGTGAAACTGGAATACAATTTCAATGGATGAAATGATGACAGGTAACAATCTGATCGAGGGTAAAATGGATATTCTCATTTTCTTGAAGGTTTTAAAAGTAATATTTCTTTCTTAAAAGCTAATATGTGCATAACAGGAAACCAAAAAACAAAGTCATTCATATCACAGGCAGTTGATCATCTAATATATCCTTCTAGGTGTCATTTGTATATTTTCAAAACTAAGCATCCATTTTTATGCAATTAAGATCACACAGTTATGTATCACACTGTTCCACACATCATGAATATTTACCATTTCAAAGTCCCAAAGCTATGAATATTCTGATAACCAAAAATATACTATATCAACTCAATCTGGAAGGACAAAAAAAGTAATCCTGACTCTCTTGGTGACAAAAATTTCAGAAAACACAGAAATGGCAACAGGCCTCTAGATAAAGATACTAGCAGAGTTATGACTAAAATACTACATCCCCTTAATGTTCAATTAAAAATGAGACATAAAGCAACAGAGTACAAAAAGAATAATGCCTCCAAGAGGATTCATTATCTGATCTAAATTATTAAAATGTTAGCAAAGAGGTATGTTTCCATTGAATTACTGAACAATGAACTCCGTAGCACAGTCAAAGGATGTGCACACATCCATAAGTGAAGTCACTCAGTCGTGTCCAACTCTTTGCTGCCCCAAGGACTGTAGCCTACCAGGTTCCTCCGTCCATGGGATTTTCCAGGCAAGAATACTGGAGTGGGTTGCCATTTGGTCATCATCAAAATATAAACATGAACACATCCATCCACACACACCCCTCCCTTACACTTCCTTCTGCCCTCTGCTGCTAACCTAATGTCCCGACATACATTTCTCAGAGATGGTTTAAGAATTCCATGTCCAAGATGTTGGGTTTTTTTGTAAATCAAATACAACAAAGATAGTTGGGCTTCCAGGTGGCTCTAGTAGTAAAGAACCTGCCTGCCATAAGAGAGACATGAGATGCAAGTTCAGTCCCTGGGCCGGGAAAATCCCCTGAAGGAGGGCATGGCAACCCACTCTAGTATTCTTGCCTGGAGAATCCCATGGACAGAGGAGCCTGGTGGGTTATAGTCCATAGGGTCGCAAATGATCAGACATGCCTGAGGTAACTTAGCACACATGCACAACAAAGACATTTACAAATTGGTTAATTCACAAGCTCAACTTATCATACATTGTTACCTCAGGACTTCTAAAAAGCCAAGATGTTGCAAAATAAAGAATGAACCTTGTCCACAATAAACTAGGTACTTTACAAAAATGCACATAAGACCTAAAACTGTCTTCTAGATATGAAGATATTAGCCAAGAGCCCTTTCCCGCAGTGTTCCTCTTACTCCTCCTCCAGCATTTCAGCGATGTACCAGACTACATCCAGCTCTAAGACACGCCCAGGAGATACAGCCCTTAAAAAGCAACAAAAGGACATCTCTTAAGTGGTTATTTTACTACCTCTACTTTTAATGCACTTTGGGCATTGAAAAGAAAAGGGGGAAAGGGCTTCTCTGGTGGCTCAGACGGTAAAGAATCTGCCTGCAATACAGGAGACCAAAGTTTGAACCCTGAGTTGGGGAGATCCCCTGGAGAAGCAAATGGAACCCACTCCAGTATTCCTGCCTGGAGAATTCCACTGACAGAGGAGCCCGGCAGACTACAGTCCATAGGGTTGCAAAGAATCGGCAATAGGCCTCTAGATAAAGATATTGGCAAGAGTTACGATTAAAATACATTTCCTTAATGTTCAACTTTGGGCGTTAGGACTTGCTTATTCTTTAATACACAGTAATATCAACTAAAATGCACAAACAGAACAATGGCTAGACAATCTGAACTTGTCTAAAGATTGATGGGCACTGAGAACTTCTCTCTGCACATCCTTCCCTGTCCCCTACTCCCACCCTCACCCCCACTGAACAGTCAGCTTACTCTCCAAGACTCGTTTAACAAGTCCACTCCCCAAATACAACCATTCCTGTGAATTAACAGAAAACATACTTAATACTTAAAAGATGTTACTTTAACTATCTACTTTCAAAATAGGCTGTGTATTTTTACACATCTAGAAAGGCTAGATGTTTCTAATAAGGATTTAAGTTTGTCCAGTATACATACACGTAGCAGCAATGAGTACACTGCCCACAAAGGCTATCTAGTCCAAAGTGTCATCTAAATAGAACCACTAGAGCCAAGAACCGCACCCCTTCTCATCTCTAGCAACCCAGTAGACAAATCTAATAAGCACCTGTAATGCTTAGAGGGGATTTTAACAATTTCACTTCCACCAGTTTTCAGAATCTTTCCTATGAATTTTAATATGAAATGTACCCAGCGTATTTATTTGCTATTTTTGTCACACACTGGCAACCTCTTTAACATCTAGGAAGACTAGATGTTGTAAACTTGGACATTTATTCCGTATGTACAGCAATGAGATCAAACTAGTCAATCCTAAAGGAAATCAACCCTTGGAAGGACTGATGATGAAGCTGAAGCTCCAGTACTTTGGCTATCTGATGCGAAAAGCTGACTCATTGGAAAAGACCCTGATGCTGGGAAAGACTAAAGGCAGAAGAAGGGGACGACAGAGGATGAGATGGTTGGACAGCACGGACTCAACGGACATGAGTTTGAGCAAGCTCCAGGAGATGGTGAAGGACAGGGAAGCCTGGTGTGCTGCAGTCCATGGGGTTGCAAAGAGTTGGACACGACTGAGCGACTGAACAACAATCCTTATGTACACTATATACACAGGTATGTAAAACAAAATGCAGAGACACATAAGGGACAATGGTTAATCTTGCTTCACTATAAACACACTAGTATAAATGCCCTGGTACTTTCTTTTTCCCTGAACCAGCACAAATAATGTGTACTCCTCAGAGAAGCGGTTAAATCATTCCATTTCTAAGAAGACAGTAATTCATATGAATTTTTTAAAAAGGATATATCTACGAAATATATTATTTCATGACCTCTATTTTTAACATACTTTGTGCACTTCTAAACATCTAAAGACTAGATGTTTCAAATAAGAACTTAAGTTTATCCACTATAAACACAGTAGTGTCAAATAAACTAGACACAGGTAACAATGTGAAAGTGAAGTCACTCAGTTGTGTCTGACTCTTTGCGACCCAGTGGGCTGTAGCCCACCAGGCTCCTCCGTCCATGGGATTCTCCAGGCAAGAATACTGGAGTGGGTTGCCATTTCTGGCTATATTCAAAAGTGTCTTCTACAAAGGAATGAATATTCTAGTCTAGAATCTTTCATTTCTCCCAATTCCTCCTTTTCACCATCCAGCCAACAGTGGGTGGTAAGTACAAGCACATATGTCACTTAGATGTGACTTACAATTTCACTTCCAAAGGTCCTTTTCAGAAGACAGCCTTTCAATGAATTTTAACACAAAGTATACAAAATGTGTTAGTTTACTAACCCTATTTTTTTCATTCACTGGCAATCTCTTTAATATCTAGAAACTAGATATTATAAAATTGGGACCCATTTGTCCAGTATATATATATCAAAGTTAAATGAAATACATTTAACATAAATGTTAAACTGAAAAGTTCTAGTACCCATCTTTTGCAACCTTCCCTCCCACCTCCCTCAGCCCAATGAAAAAGAACAGAGTATAATGTTCATACAAGAGGTTTAACAATTCCACTTCCACTAAGTGGTGGATCTGTGCCATTCATAAATGAAGGTGACCACAGCCTCAGGTGTGACATGGCCAAGTCACACAGCAAGGATCAAAGACCTATCCGTCCAGAGTGTTGACAGCAGGAATAGAGATCTCCCCTTACACATCTGAGCCAAGCAGGGGCCCAAGTAGGAAAGAAATATGAAGCTGTTTACAAAAGTGCTTCACTGTAACTGCTCAGACGCTTTCACTCTGAAAATTAGATTTCAAAGAAATTTAGGAGAAAGGCTAAATCAAGCAATATACTAGGGAGTTCCAGTTCAAGATGGTGGAGTAGAAGCACGTGAGCTCATATCCTACTGCGAGAGAACCAAATCACAACTAGCTGTTGAACCACCATCCACAAGAGGACACTGGGACCAGCAAAAAAAAAAAAAAAAAGATACCACATGTCCAAAGACAAAAAAGAAGCTGCAGCAAGACAGTAGGAGGGGCACAATCATGATAAAATCAAATCCCATACCCACTGGGTGGGTGGCCCACAAACTGGAGAATAATAATACCAAGGAAGTTCTCCTACTGTTGTGAAGGTTCTGAACCCTATGTCAGGCCTCCCAGGCTGGGGATCTGACAAAAGGACTGGGAATCCCCAGGGAATCTGACCTTGAAGGCCAGTGGGATTTGATTACAGGACTTCCATAGGACTGGGGGAAACAGAGATTCCAGCCTTGGAGGGCACAAACAAAATCTTGTACACACCAAGACCCAGAGGAAAGGAGCAGCCAGCCACTCCACAGGAGACTGAACCAAAACTACCTGCTGCTATTGAAGGGCCTCCTGTGGAGGTGTGGGCCCACAGGGGCTCACCACAGGGATGGGGGTGCTGGGAGCAGCTGTCCTGGAAAGTCCCCATTGGGTAAGCCCTCTCTGAGGTCACCATTAACCCTATCATAGAGCCCTTAAACCCCAGGGATGCGTCACCTCAGGCCAAACAACTATCAGGGAGGGAGCACACCACCACCAATCAGCAGATAATTAGATTAAAGCTTTAGTGAGCAAAACCCAGTTTTTCCCATCACCAGTCCCTTCCATCAGAAAGCCTACACCAGCCTCTTAGCCTCCTCCATCAGAGAGCAGACAGAAGCAAGAAGGATCATAATCCCACAGTGGCTAAACATTACAGAAAGTTAATCACGAGGAAAAAGTAGAAACGTATGTCCCAGATGAAGGGACAAGATAAATCCCCAGGGGGAAGAAAAAAACCTAAATGGAGAGAGGCAATCTTTCAGAAAAAGAATTCAGAATAACAATAGTGATGATCCAGGATCTTGGGAAAACAATGAAGATGCAAGAAATGTTTACCAAAGACCCACAAGAACTAAAGAACAAACTAACAGAAACAAATACACTAGAAGGAATCAATAGCATGTATGAACTTCCACTTACTGCATCAGTCCCCAAATTGTATGTAATTATTTTATAGTTAGGTTAATCATGTTCCCATTATGGTTTGCAATTGTAATCGTCTTTATTTTTGTCTGGCTATTGATTGTGAAATTTGATAAACATCTTTTGCTACTGTGATTATGTTAACTATTACCTAATCATGTTATATGATTGGGCAACAGAAAAATAATAGAATTCTATATCACCAAACTATCATAGTTTAACCTGTAATCACTTTTTAAAATCCAGATGCATATCAGAATTATCTTGGAATTTTTTGAAAAATACAAATGCCCAGGTATTGCTTTTTTACTCCAAAGCTCCAGATATGTTTCTAATGAGCAGCCATGTTTAAAAACAAATGGACTATATGAGGATCTTTTACTTTTACCTAGTTTGTTTCACTTTTTCTACTTCATATTCAGTGCTCCCACTTCATTTAGTTTGTTTTCCAATTTCTCTATCTCTTCTATGTTCTTTCTCAAGTTTTTATCAATTGTAGTAGAAAAGCTTTTGAATACATATATATATATATAAATAGTATGTATTAATATATATAATTAGAAAAATTTTGAATTTTTGCCTAACTAAAAAATAAAGCGAACTCTTTACATTAAAAAAAATTTTTTAATAGTACTGGTGAAGAGAGATAAAAAAATAAGAGATGTTTGTTTGTAGTCCAGGTTTTTCTTGTTATTGTTTTTTGCTAAGAAATGCTTCTCTTCCTGAGGTTCCAAAGCTTCTGAAAATAACAAAAATGGAAGGGATGGGGAAGAAACTCACTTGTGAATGGTTAAATATCTGGTATCTTTAGTCTTTAAATAAATACAAGATTCCCTCACCAACTAACACACACAGTACTGTACTGGCACAACACTATATTTTTTCCATCTTCAAACTAGGTTATTAAAATATCCAGTTGAAGGAGACAAGCCTGGGTCATACTGCAGACAAGATGCTTTCATGTTGAGAACATAATAGCAGAGGTGGGCTGGAAGGGCATTGACATTCAGTATATAGCATCAGAAAGCATCCCCGGAAGAAATATCCACTTACAAAATATTCCAACAGAACAGACTTATCTTTACATGTCTGTCTCCCCACCTTGATCACGAGCCTCTCAAAGACAGGGAACATCAACTCTCTTATTTCCAGTGATGAGCACATTCGACCCGGCAAGACAGTTGCCTTGATGGGTAGGAGCACAGGCCCTGGGGGCAGCCAGCCAGGGACGTGTGACCTTGGACAAGTTAACGAACATCTCCAGGTAATTGAGATCACAGGACAACTTTGATCAAAGAATAGAATTCAACTGAGCAAACCTTAAAGATCTTACTGGTTTTATTTAATGATTCATGAATCAGGCAGCATGCAAATTAACAGACAAAGACGTACCAAGAAGTTGTACAAAACAACTTTTATAGGGGACTTCCTTGGTGGTCCAGTGGTTAAGACTCCATGCTCCCAATGCAGGGGACCTGGGTTCAATCCCTCGTCAGGGAATTAGATCTCTGCATGCTGCAACTGAAGACCCAGCACAACCAAATATATATAAAACCTTTCATAGGTAGAAGCGAGCAGGAACAAGAAGTCATATTAGCCCCAAAACAGGTTGGTTATTGCAAGGTTACTCTCCTGGAGGAGGTGGCAGGGGTCTAAAAAGCAAGTGACCTAACTAGTGCTGACCAAGTGATTCCTGATTTGCCAATTTAAGATCCCATTTCTAAAAAAAAAAAAAAAAAAAAAAAATCCCATTTCTAGGAGAGTCAAAACCATAATTAAATCAGCTGTTAGTCTGATGACATGAGGCTTAGCATCATCAACCCTATTTGGAGACTGTTGTCTTGTTTCTCACTGGGCCTCATGAGGACCAAATGAGTCCTTACATGTGCTCAGGAGGGCACCTATCTGCCCTCATGACCACTGACGCCCTTTTATAGTGTCACAAAAGGCCTGGCCTGCAGACTGAGCGAGCATACAGGCTTCCTTGCCCACTGGCTTCACCTCCATTCAACAAATGCTGTTTGGGTGCTGGAGGGCAGGTCAGTGCATGTGTCTACTTCTCTGTTTTGAATGGCATCTCCTGTTTTATCTGTATCTTCTTCCTGATTCTAGGTCTCCGCACAGCCCTTCCTTCACAACCTAAGAAGGTACCCCACCCCAGCTGTGAGGAAGCAACCAACTCCAGCCTCCAGGGTAGTGGGGGCGCTGGCTCATCAGGGTTACCCCACCTACCCGTTTTCAGCTCTTCCTAGACCTTTATTACCAGCTCAGTGTATTAATTTCCCTCTGCAGAACATTTGTTTTCTTAACTGAACCCAGATTATTAACCACTGGACCACCAGAGTGTTCCATTTTAGCCTAATTTTGACTGAATTTTAGGATTGGAATCACAAAGGTACTATTTGCACTTTTCTGTCTTGCTTCCTTTGCTCAAAATTGTTTCCCATTCATCCAGTCTCTTGCTTGTAACTTCAGCTCATTCAGTTTCATTGTATATTCCACTGTGTATATAACTACACTACAATGTATTTGAACATTCTGTTGTCGATGGACACTTGGGCTGCTTCCAGTCTGGGGCCATTGAAGACGGATGCTATAAATACTTGTGTCCAGGTCTCCTGCAGCATTCCGGGTACCACATGAGGGTACCCATCGGGGTATCCACGGACAAGTGGAACTGCAGGGTGTAGGTAAATACGTTGAACTTCATCAGAGAGTGACAGTTTCCAAAAGCAGTTGTACCAGAAAACTAAACAAATAAGAGACGAAACAAACCAAAGCAAAATCACCCCGCATTCAACTGGCAGGTGTCCACACACGCAGTTCCCACCACTCTCCTCCTACACGGGTCCCAGGACCACAAAATCCGTCAAGGCAAGAGGCTTCGCATCTTACGAAGAACTCTGACAACCGCTGAGGAAACCTTCTGAGGAAGGCGAGACCAGGGTCATGACCCCCAGGACGGAGAAGAAACCAGGGCTTCAGAAAAGCCATGCGACCTGCTCCCAAGGCACACCCCTGTCAATCTCCCGGGCCCCAGAATCCCCGGCCCAAAATACTCGATGCAACGACCCACGGCCCCCCTAACTCACAACACCCGATCCCACGACCCCACGGCCCCCGCCTCCCAAGCACTCAACTCCACGGTCCCCGAGCCCTGAGCACCCGACCCCACGGCCCCCAAACACCCGACCCCATGGGCCCAGGACACGCACCCCCACGACCCACTCCCCCGAGTATCCGAGTCCACGGTGCCTCGGTCCCAGAGCACCCGACCCCAGAACACTCAACCCCACGACCTCACGGCCCCACGGCCCCCAAGAACCCGACCCGACGGTCCCTGGCCCCAGAGTGCACGGTCCAGGCCCGGCTGACAGAAAGACCTCTCCCAGGAACCAGCACCCGCCCCACCAAGCCGCGTACGCAGCCCACGAAGCGCCCGCCCTCCTTCCGCCCAGGGCCCGAACGCGCCCGGGTGTAGGTAACGCACGATCCGAAGCCGCGCTTTCGCCACTGCTCTGGACTGCCGCTGCAGAAAATCCACACCAAAAACGCGCTTTCCTCTGAAAACGGAAGTTCCTAACGTGGCGGCACCTCCGAATGCGAAAACCTAGAGCCAAATATTTTCTAGAGGCTCAAACGACGAGAGTGGATTAGCTAATCAGTGGAATCTGCTCGCCGGAAGTAGGGCTGCACCTCGCCGGAAGTTGCGCTCCTCCATTTTATTGCCCGCAATGGCGGCAGTGTCTAGGTTGGGGCCGGGATGCGGCGCTCTTGACTGAGCGGGTAGGCCAAGCGGAGGCTTCAGGGACATCGGCCGCGGCGCAGAAGAAAATCAGCCTGGACGCCGGGGACGCTGTCATGTACGGCGCGAGCGGAGGCCGCACCAAAACCGAGAGGAAAAGCGGCGCGAAGGAGGAGACCGGGCCCGGCGGTGCCGGCGGTGGGGGGAACCGAGTGGAGCTGCTGGTCTTCGGCTATGCCTGCAAGCTGTTCCGAGACGATGAGCGGGCCCTGGCCCAGGAACAGGGACAGCACCTCATCCCCTGGATGGGGGACCACAAGATCCTCATCGACAGGTCGGTTCCTCCCCCCACCCGCCGGTCCTCCCCTTCCCTCGCCCGCTTGATTTCGTCTGATGTTGACTTGATGGCCAGGACTGAAAGGGGTTTTTCTGGAGTCATCGGGGATCCGGGGGACACCCCTCCCCTGTCCCCACATCCCCCTGGTTTTGCGGGGGAGGGGATGGTGAAACCTGCCCTAAGGCACTGGCTGGAGCTGCGTGCCGCGTCTGTCGCCGGAGGGATCGTCTCTGCTCCCGCAGCCCCTCACGACCCCTCACTCTTGTCGCTGGGTTGCAATTGCCACTCCGGGCAGTGGAAGCTGCCCGGGCCCAGGGCCTCTCCTGACCGGCGCTCTGGGGCCCTCCGCGCTCCCACAGCTCCGTGTGGTGGGAGGGCAACCCGAAACGCCGCAAGCTGATGTCGCGATTAGAGACCTCTTGGACCCCAAGAGTTGGCTTTGAACCTCTCTTATCCCCAGCGCTCTCAGTGGAGCGCCCGTATTTTGCTGTCATGACATATGATCCACCCCCCTCCCCATTCCTCCCCTTTCCTTTGTTAATCCGATGAGTTTCACAGATTGAGGCTTAAGTTGCCAGTCAGTTGAAGGCCAGTTGACTTTTTGCAGACCCTGGCCTTGCTCTTAGAGGTATTGTTCTTAGGGCTGGTTTCACTGTCTTTTAAAACTGAAGGGTGGAGCTGAGACAGATATGTTCTTTTCAAATCAAACATTCTTATAGATAGTCACCCTGGAGCGTGTTTGGCCACTTTGGACAGAGGGGTCATGGGATTTAAATTTCTAAAGATGTTTGATTTGAAAAGGATGACCTTACATGATGTAGGTTGTTTGCTCCCCTCCCCTCCCATGTTTTCAGTCCCTCTTTCTCCTTGGGATTTTTGTGGGTTTGGTTTTTGCCAGTTTGGCAACTCTGCTTCTGGGGCCCGGACTGAAAAGTAACCGTGACCAGCCATTAAACTGTGGAATAGTCTCTCCAAGTGAACGAAGCCCATCGTTTGAGACAATTAAAACTGGATTCTGCAAAGCCCTGGAACCTGACTATAGGGATGACCTCTGAGCTGGCCTGAATGGACACATTAATGACCAAACGCCTTTTCCATCCCCGACGTTTCCACTTGGAGTTAGATCTAGACAAGAAGAACTCATGAAGGGAGGGTCACCAGCTCAGGTCTGGACCTGAGGGCCCCGGCACTCTGCTCAAGCATGCTGTACCTTTTAAACCATGGTTTCTATTGAATGATGTCGCCTGAGTTGTCAGGTGGCTTCCTTTTGAAAAGTGTTACTTGTGGCATTGTTAAAGTTTGATAAGCGAGGAAGTCTGAGCTTTTTATACAGTTTTCCATATCATTCTGTACATGATGTGAGTTAGGTCTTCCAAAACCAGTGGGGAGCAAACGCTACACATGTAGATGTGTAATATTTTAAGATAATTATCTACATTTGTAAGTTAAGGAGGTTTACAGCATAGTAAAAATAATTTTTAAATTTAATAATATGCAATAACTTGGCTACCCTGAAATATTTGGCCTTTTTTCCTGTAAATGTCTTTTTTTCCCCTATATTTTCTAATCCTCATTACAAAAGTCAGCGTTGAAAAATTAAGCAGACTTTTGTCTCTCTACATCTATTTTTGCAACCCTAAATCTGAGTGTCTTAAGTAAAATTCACTAATTCACTCATTATCTGAGAGTTGCACTTTGACAGCATCTTCATTGAACTTTTTGTACTTAAAAGCATAGCAGAAAGTGCTTCCTTAGTCTTCATCTGGCTAACAAACCTATGGGTCCACGCAAGTGCACATGGATGTGTGTTCATGTATGTTATATCCTGGGGGCATAAAGTTTAGAAGCACATATTTTATGCTGAATCTTCTAATAGTTTTGCTCTGTTTCTAGTGAACCTCCTTAAACTGCACGTATATGTCACTGTTCCTATGTATGTGTGTCTCTCTATCACATAACCCAGCACTTATTTCCTCAGCCAAGTGGCTAGGGGGCGAGCCTAGCCAAGATTTTACCTCCAATGGACGCAAGTTTCTTTGGTGAAGATCTCTCCTGAGAGTTCGGGACTAGCAGAAAGAAGCGAGGAAATTTCGACCGTTTGGTTCTTACGGATAGGTATTTATGTATTCGGTTTGTGTGAATGTAAGCTATGATATTTGACTTTTCAGAAAAAAAAAAGTTTTTTCTTTTTTTTTTTTTTCCTTACAAATGGCATTGAATGGTTAACCAAGCCATAAAGGGTAAGAACTGCCACTGAAGTGGATACCATTTAAGCTATTAAAGGATTGTTTACCTTTAATTATAAGTTTTATCATATGTTAGAAAGGAATTTAGACTTTGTTAAGATAACTTGAGTTTAAATGTAGGTGAGATATGACTAGCCAAATTAAATATAATGAGAAGAATTTTTATGTTTGCTTTCATATTTTTATTTCTTTGTTTTGATTGGTAAGTATACATAGAAAACGTCACACACGAACCAACCCAAACGTTAATTTCTTCCCATTGACCAGCATGTTCATATTACAGATATGATGGGCGCGGTCACCTGCATGACCTTTCTGAGTATGATGCTGAGTATTCCACATGGAACAGAGATTACCAGCTCTCCGAAGAGGAGGCACGAATAGAGACCCTGTGTGATGAAGAGAGGTATTTAGCCTTGCATACGGACTTGCTTGAGGAGGAGGCAAGGCAAGGTACTGCTCAAGAAAAACTTACTTAAGCAACAAACTTTTTAAAAAATTTTTAAGTATTTAAAAGTTTACTCCCATTCATTTTTTTATACTCACTCTTTCTGATATTATCTTGACAGTACCCAGTGGATTGGAAAAACAGCAGTCTTTGCGTTCTGAGAGGACCTCAGGATAGTTTATATATAGAGCCACAGAGAATTTTCCCAGCTTTTGAGGGCAGACTGGGATTTGAAAAAACAAAAACCAAACTCTTTAACTGTTCTTCTTTAACAGTATCGTATAAATGAAAATTGATGTTCTTGTCTTTGCCATAACAATCTTTAATACAGTTCTTAATCCCCAAGTTTCTCAGCAGGAAGAAATTTTCCACAAAAGACGTGTAATCCGCTGTCTGTGGTAAACATGTACTGGCAAAAGTACATATTGATAGATGTGAAGTGTGAAATTTTAAAAAACATTTTTGCCTCAAAAAGAGGTTGGAAAAAGTGTGTTGTATGCTTTACTGATAGCCACAACTTTAGAAATATATAAAATGTTTCTCAGTAAATTTCTGCTTCTGTTAACATAATTCTCATTTTTGTTCAAGAGGAAGAATACAAGCGGTTGAGTGAAGCACTGGCGGAGGACGGGAGCTATAATGCAGTGGGATTCACGTACGGCAGTGATTACTATGACCCATCCGAACCCACGGAGGAAGAGGAACCTTCCAAACAGAGAGGTGAGGTGAGGGGGCTGCCCGGGTGATGCTGTTGGGCAGGCACTGCATGTAACCGTAGAGTCTTCAGAGCACGATTACGGGCACTAAACAGCCACAGTGTCATCGTGGGACAGAGAGGAAACATGATTGATGTTAGGGTAAAACAAAGCTAAGAAGTAGGAAAAGAATTGTTGTTGGAAGTGGGAATGAATTCAGACTTCAGTTATCTTCCAAGGATCTGGTTGCCTTTTCCTTTCTTTCTTTTGGATTCATGGAGCAGGAAGTTACTCTAGATTCTGTGTTTCCAGACAGACAGTGTATGTGTTGAAATCCACAGTAACTCATTCTCAGAGCATTGATGGGACAGGCATTAACCACCCTCCTGCTAACCTGCTTCTTCATAGCCACTCCATGAGTGAAATGACAGGTGTCCAGTGGAAGGACACCTGTGGAGTCAGTTATTATCAAACAGAAGATAGCACAGGGTGTCCTGGTTAGTCTCAATAAGCCCTAGGACATAGACTTACCACAGTATTTTAAAGTAAGTAATATTTACCTAGAAATAAAGATTCTAAATTTATGCCTTTTTGGATTAACTCAATATTTTTTTAAGTAAACGATAGTGCTACTAAAAAAACTGGACCTGTGCAATTCAGGAATAAACTCCATATTCACTTTGATAAGCCCTGAGAGCACCTTTATTACAGCCCTGCATACTGATGAGTCATGAATTATCAATAATGATAACACACACTTGGAACATTAAGGGTGGATCACTTTATTCAGGCTATTCTGTTTAAAGAGAAGAAGAACTTCAGAAACCTATTCAAATGTTCGGAGTAATGAAGTGGAATCACATCATAGAGAGATGGAATTCTGGAGCTAGCTGAACCTGTGATATGGACTTACTTAATTGTTTTCTCCTCAAGTAACAAATTTTCCGGCAAGTATGAAGTAACTGTGGCAGTTCATATTAAAATGCCGTCTGCCCTGCACGTTAAAATGCCTATGCCCTGCAGCCCCACTAGGGTTCTCCCAGCTTCTTCACCATGGGGCATGGCAGCGAGATGTGGGGCCAGCTCATGCAGACACTCGCCTCGTCGCCCTTGCTTTCGTTCTGCTCGTTACTTTATGGGCGTAAGAGTCACTGTTGCACAGCTCTGCTCTGCAAGCTTCTCAAATCTTCCCAGATGTCATTTTAATCATATTGAGTCAAAGCTTAGTTAAAGTATTAAACACCTTCTTGCATTGACTTTTGAATCTGAGCAGACCTCAGAAGTTAGGGTGCGGTAGATGTGTTCTTGCAGGTTTGAAAAGTATACACTCATTCCTTAATCTAGAATAAGTCATTCATCTTAGGATTCCGGACAGTTCCAATTTTGTTGTTGTCTCTGAGCCTTGTACATTATGTATGCTTTAACATTTTAGATTGGGGATCAGCAAACTGTGACTGAAGACCAGTTGGCGCGTTTCTGTGAAGTTATATTGGAACGGCCATGCTCATTTGCCCCTGTTTTGTCTGTGCACTTTTGCAGTTCATTGACAAAGTGGAGTAGTTGAGACAGAGGCCACCTGGCCAAAGAGCCAGAAATATTTACTGTCTGGCTTTTTGCAGAAAGATGTCGCAGACCCCTGTTTTAGGTGTTGGGCACCTGTCTCACTGTAATCGTTGGGCTACCTGATGTCACATATGGTTAGATTATTGAAAACACTCCACTATTCTTGCCTGGGAAATCCCATGGGCAGAGGAGCCTGATGGGCTACAGTCCACGGGGTTGCAAAAGATTTGGACACAGCTTAACAACTAAATAACAACAACATTGAATTTTAAGAACTTCAATGTGGCTTAGTTTCTCTTCCAAGTTTTAGTGTCTTTTCTCTTTAATGTAAATTTCTCCGTATTTAAAGTCTTGTTTCTGTAACCACATCCTCCAAATTTTGCTTTGTGTGCTGATTAATTTCTTTAATGGAAGTTGAGGCCCTGTAAAACTTGCAGCTCAACTTTTAATTTACACTAGTATAAATAAAATGCCATATACACAAATACCATGTAAGCATGCACACACACTCATACATACTTGGATGTGTACCTATGCATACACACACTTTTGAAATAGAACACAGTTTGGTACCCAGTACCACTAACAACCAGATTGTACTTTACTGCTGCATTATCTTGCAGTCTAAAATTTTAATTTTTGTTTGTTTTTCTGAGTCACCAACATGTCTCAATATTCCCTGATTTCCAAAAATGCCATACAGTTGACTGTTGAGCAACACAGGTGTGAACTGGGGAGGTCTGCTTATTCTCGGATTTTTTCCTTCTTTCGATAAAAAGCAGTACTGTGCTGTTGGTAAAATCCACAGAAGTGGAGCCACAGATACAGAGGACCAGCTCTGGGACTTGAGCATCCCCAGATTTTGGTGCCCCTGCAGACACTGAGGGGCGACTGCAGTGTCCTGGTGTTTGACTGCTGTAAATCCTTGTGATATTAACCAGAAGCCTTTGACGGCACATTTAGTTCTGTGTAACTTCTCTCTTCCCTGTCTGCAGCTTACTGTTTCCAGCCCAGTTCCATCTTTTATTTTCACAGGTTTTCATCATTATCACCTATCCCTTTCTTTAACAAGAAAAGATTTAAATTTATTTGAATCTGAGTTAACATTACAATAGTTGGTTTTTATTTTGTGCTACTAAAACCATTTTTCTGTGAAGTATGTACAAGAACAAAGCAAATCTGTAACCAACTGTTCCAAATAGCACTTTTGCTCCGAGTTCCTTTATTTTTGAGAACAGCTTAGCACTAAGGAAAGTCTATTTGAACAAAGTTTATAGCACTTTGTCATTTTAGGGAGATATGGTGAAGTTATACTTTTATATATTCACAGCTTTGACCTCATTCCCAAAGAAATTTGGGGATTTTAAGCTGTTACTTGGCATGTTGCAAACCACTGTTTCTAATAACCTATCAGTTCTGCTGTGTCATTTGGTTACTGGAGCTGAACAGAGGGGTTGCTGATTACAGGGAACTTTCACGCCATAGCAAGTCTTCAGTTCTTGGGAGAGAGCCGAGGGTACGTGAGCTTGTGGGACATTGGTGAATACGCTTACTTAATCAGTCTATGTCTCATCAGACTGCAGCCCCCAGGTCTTTGTGTACTGTGACGCCTATATAAAGTTCCTTCTCAGCTTCACAGAGAATTAAGTTTGAAATTGTTGTCTCTTCAAGAGACTCCATTATGTACAGTGGAGATATTCGTTTTGATGAAGACTTAATGTTTATTTCACATCATCTTTTTTGAAAGAAGAAATAAGTAGATGTTGAAATTCTTTATGTTGAAATTCTAAAAACATTAGCTTTTACAAGTTTTCCAGTATGTTTTCGTACATTTCACCATATCCTTTTAAATTGTTCCTTAAATTGAGATGTATATAGGTACCTTAGAATTCAGAAAGTTAGTGTGTAGTGTCTTGTCTGGCTTCCAGTAGACAGATGTTTGTTAAGTGAACGGTTAAACAAGAAATGAAAATAGACATACATCTGATTATTTGTGAAGAGAGAGGTGGTTTGCTTGGGTGGAGAGGTCTTGGCAGTTATATGCAGGGATTTTATGGTTCAGTGCTGAAAATGGTCGTCTTGTAATTGACACCCTGTGCTGTGCCTGGCCCTCTGGGGAACCCACCCAGATAGTGGGAGGGTGGGCTTAGCAGATCAGAGGGGCTGGGAAGGAGGAGAGCTGAAAGTGTGTCGCACGCCTGCTACGTGCAGAGCCTTGGGGTGGAAACGCTCACATGCGTTGTCTCACTGCACCCGCACCATGGCCCTGGAGTCCACGCTGCCACTGTGTCTGTACCAGGAGGAAACAGACAAGAACGAGGGAGGCATGGCCCCATGCTGCACCACCCCAGCCCCTCTGGGATCTGGTGAGGTGCTTTTGCCCACAGGTAGTACAGTGAACACAGAATAGAGAGTGGAAGTGTTCCTGGGAGCTGTGACGTATGACAAGACCACGAGGGGCCAGGTGATACTCGTGCCGCTCTCCCCTCCACTGTGGCCGTCTTCTCAGGTCGTGGTTCTGAAGTTCTATATTTTCTTTTTATACAGAAAAAAATGAAGCTGAAAATTTGGAGGAAAACGAGGAGCCTTTCATTGCCCCATTAGGACTGAACGTGCCGCCTGATGTGGAACTGGTAGGTGTCTTTGTCCTTCACGATGCTATTCACTGTTAGCACTTAGCAGGAAGTACTCATGTGAGAGCCTCACCACAGTCACAGCCGCCTCACAGTTTGTGTGATGCTTTACAATAATTTTTGAGTTAATGGAGGAAAAATCATCACACACCGCCTATTTTTCTCTGAAGACAAAGAAACATTACAGAAGAATCACTAGACCAGAGCATCAGCTGGGGGAGCTGGCTCACTCTCAGAGACCATGTGGTTGAATCCCCAGATTTTACCAGCACAGAAAAACCTAGTCAGAATTTCTGGTGAGGAGACTGTTAGCCACGTTTAGGTGTAAAAACCCTCTTGCTCAAAGCAGCTTGGCTTCAGTAAAGTTGCTCTGTCCTATCTTTCTCTAATGTGGTTTTTGTGGGCACTTAAGATAAGTGTCTTCACCTTGACATTCCCTTGGCACACTTCCGCCTGGTTTTCCTCTCTAGTATGTCAAGAACCTGTGGTATCTCCAGGCAGCCCCTGCACTCAGGAGGAACACCGGGGTGGCATCCTCTCCACCTTAGTGCTCTGCAGCTGGTTACTGGCGGAGTTGGATTAATCTCACCTCACCTGGCTATTTCAGCTACATTTGGTTAAGGTTACATTGTAACAGGCCTCATCAAGGGTTTTCCACCTATTACCTCATTTAATGCTAGTGATCCTGTGAAGTAGCTTCCTGTTACTATCTCTCTTTCACAGATGAAGAGAAGTGAAGAAGTTGGGTCACACACAGCAGGCAGGAACTGTGGCTCATAGTCTTTTAATTGTCGGGCCATAATAAGTTGCTATGATTTGTAGGATCCTTACATGTTTATTAGGGATGTTTAAAACATTTTTGTTGCATGTACATAGCCAGAAAAGGGCTATTTGTGCTCACTGTAAAGTTTTTTCTTTGGTGTCTTCCTGCCTTGGATGTGGGTATTCCAGGTCCTTCTGTGTGTCCTGCTACAGCATCACTGAATAAACAGTGGGCACTGAAAACTCACAGGAGCTTTTGCATTCTCCTCACGTGTGCATGACACCTCCCATATTTAGTGCAGCAGGGATTTGATGGTTCTTCCCCTTTAGTTTTGGTAATATAGAGTTTTATTATTTTTCTGTTGACCAGTCATGATACAATGGTATTAAGTGAGTAATAGTTACATAATCACAATAGAGGAAGATGTTTTATCAGTTTTCATAATCAATGACCAGACAAAAAGTAAAAGATGATTACAATTGCAAGCCATAATGGGAACATGATTAACTTCACAGTATAAAAAAATTACATGCAGTTTGGGGGGTCAAGCAGAGTGATGTGATACATATGTATGGAAGTGCATACAAGCACATGTTTTCATCTGCCGTAATCTCTATCTTTTGGTTGGTGCATTTAATCCATTTACATTTAAGGTAATTATAGATATGTATGATCCTGTTACCATAGTCTTAATTATTTGGTGTTTATCTTCTGTAAGTCTTTTGCTTCTCTTGTGTTTCCTGCCTAAAGAAGTTCCTTTAGTATTTGTTGTAAAGCTGGTTTGGTGTTGCTGAATTCTCTTAACTTTTGCTTGTCTGGAAAGCTTTTGATTTTTGGATCAAATCTATATGAGAGTCTTGCTGGGTAGGGAAATCTTGGTTGTAGGTTCTTCCTTTTCATCGCTTTAAATATATCTTGCTACTCCCTTCTGGCTTGTAGAGTTTCTGTTGAGAAATCAGCTGATAAACTTGATGGGAGTTTCCTTGTATGTTATTTGTTGTTTCTCCCTTGCTGCTTTTACTATTTTATCTTTTTCTTTAATTTTTGTCAGTTTGATTACTGTGTGTCTCAGTGTGTTCCTCCTTGGATATATCCTGTCTGGGACGCTCTGCTTCCTGGACTTGGTTGATTGTTTCTTTTCCCTTGTTAGGGAAGTTTTCAGCTATTTTCTCTTCAAATATTTTCTCAGGTCTTTACTCTCTCTCCTCCTTCTGGGACCCCTATAATGCAAATGTTGGTGCGTTTAATATGTCCCAGAGGTCTCTTAGGCTGTCTTCTTTCTTTTTTTTTTTTTTTTTCATTCTTTTTTTGTGTATTCTGTTCTGAGGCAGTGATTTCCACCATTCTGTCCTCCAGGTCATTTATCTGTTCTTCTGCCTCAGTTACCTCAGTTATTCTGCTGTTGATTCCTTCTAATGTATTATTCATCTCTGTTAGTTTGTTCTTTAGTTCTTATAGGTCTTTGGTAAACATTTCTTGCATCTTCTCCATTGTTTTCCGAAGATCCTGGATCATCTTCACTACCATTATTCTGAATTCTTTTTCTGGCAGGTTCCTTCTTCACTTCATGTGGTTGTTTTTCTGGGGTTTTATGATGTCCCTTCATCTGGGACATAACTTTCTGCCTTTTCATTTTGATTAACTTTCTGTCATACGGTTTTTGTTTTAGTCGCTTTGGGACTGTGCCTCTTGCTTATTCTGTCTGCCCTCTGATGGAGGAGGCTAAGAGGCTTGTGTAAGCTTCCTGATGGGAGGGACTGGCATGGGAAAAACTGGGTCTTGGTCTGGTGGCCAGGGCCTTGCTTGTAAAGCTTTAATCCAATTATCTGCTGATGGGTGGGGTTGCACTCCCTCCCTGCTAGTTGTCTGGCCTGAGGCAACTCAGCCCTGGGGTCTGCTAGCTCCATGGTGGGGTTAATGGTGACCTCCAAGAGGGCCTACTCCCACGGGGACCCTCCCGACCTGATGCTGCCAGTGCCCCGGGCCCCGCAGTGAGCCCCTGCCAACCCACACCTTCACAAAAGGCCCCCCAACACTAGCAGATAGTTTTGGTTCAGTCTCCTGTGGGGTCACTGCTCCTTTCCTCTGGGTCTTGGTGTGCACAAGATTTTTGTGCCCTCCAAGATTGAAGTCTCTGTTCCCCCCAGTCCTGTGGAAGTCCTATAAT
The DNA here is from genome assembly GCF_910594005.1 of Cervus elaphus. NCBI lineage: Eukaryota > Metazoa > Chordata > Mammalia > Artiodactyla > Cervidae > Cervus > Cervus elaphus. The sequence goes on from NC_057819.1 coordinate 26,981,184, forward strand.
CAAATCCCACTGGCCTTCAAGGTCAGATTCCCTAGGGATTCCCAGTCCTTTTGTCGGATCCCCAGCCTGGGAAGCCTGACGTGGGGTTCAGAACCTTTACAACAGTGGGAGACCTTCTTTGGTATTATTATTCTCCAGTTTGCGAGTCACCCACTCAGTGGGTGTAGGATTTTATTTTATCATGATTGTGCCTCTCCTACAGTCTTGCTGCAGCTTCTTCTTTGTCTTTAGATGTGGGGTATCTTTTGGGGGGGTACCAGTGTCCTCCTGTCAATGGTTGTTTAACAGCTAGTTGTGATTTTGGTGCTTTCGCAGGAGATGAGCACATGTCCTTCTGCTTCACCATCTTGAACTGGAAGTCTGCTCTCTTCTGATGTTTTTATAAAATGGTCTCTTGAGTAGGAAATTGCTCTGTGTAGAAACCACTTGTGAGTGCTCACTGGGTTTCCAGTGGACAGCTTGCTTTTCCTTTATGGTGACGTCAGTAGTGGATTTTTCATAATTACTGTGAATTGGAGCAGTGATCCGCTGTGAACGTTATACACTGTCGTGTCCACGTTAGTGGAGTAGCTCCAGTAGGCAGATGTCTGTGTCATAGATTCCTTCTCGGTCACTAAATGTTGAAACTGCTGGTATGTGTTTATGTGGACACTTGCTGCCTGAGTGGGCAGGGGCTTCTCTAGCTCCTGGCTATTGGGGCTGGGGATGGTAAAGAGAGCAGGTGCTTTAGGGGTTCTTCGTTTCTAAGTTGAGTTTTTGGTTTAAGAACCCAGTGGCTGCAGGGGCTCTGGGGGTTTCGTGTGAAGGGTTGGGAGCAGTTAAGAGATCGCGGCACCCTGGAGACGTGCGCTGGTGCAGGCTCGAGGCCGGCCACTTGTTTCAGGTCTCAGGTGGCCTCACAGCTGTATTTTAGCTTTTTATACCGACTCTGTGGCTATTTGTATGTTCCTTGGGAAATGAGGACCTAGTTTTTGCCAGAATATGTAGCTCAGTGCTTGTCCTGACAGTGTTTTCAATTACCTGCTCCTTTCCCAGGCTTTGTCACCTCCCAAGTTCTGCACACGCCCAGGCCCATTTGTGATTGTGTTGTCTTACACTGCAGGGAAGGTAGAGAGCATGTCTCAACCTGGTCTCTCACCCACCTGAGATGCCACGGGCCTTCTGGGCCTGTCCTGTACCTTCTTGCGTTTCCCTCAAGCCGTGGGGACCAGAAGGGCTGCTGCTCAGCACGCCCATTTGAGTGTATTTCCATGGGAAATGCGCTTTGTTGTTCAGTCACTCAGTCACATCTGACTCTTTGCGACCCCGTGGACTACAGCATGCCAGGCTTCCTTGTCCTTCACAGTCTCCCAGAGTTTGCTCAAACTCAAGTCGTTGAGTCAGTGATGCCATCCAACCATCTCACCTTCTGTCATCCTCTTCTCCTCTTGCCTTCAGTCTTTCCCAGCATCAGGGTCTTTTCCAATGAGTCGGCTCTTTGCATCAAGTGGCCAAAGTATTGGAGCTTCAGCTTCAGTATCAGTCCTTCCAATGAAATGTGCTTGTTTAACTTACTTTATGGGCAGAGGGAAAAGGGGGAAGGATTCAGTGCACAGTTCCCATCATGGGCTGGGTTTCTGTCCAGTAGGTTAATAGCAACAGCAGATAAGGAGTGTTCTTTGAGCAGGTGCTGTGAGTCAGGCACTGTGCTTGCTCGGCTCCTCAGTCCCCCTGACACCAGTATTTCAAGAGTAGCCGCCCCAGGTCAGCCTGTAGGTCAGGCCTGCACTTGCAGCCCAGAGCCATTGCAGAACTTGGGGTCACGTGGTTACGCTTCGTTGAAGGTTGCTCTGATTAGAGTGTTAATTCTCACCATGTGTTCAGCTGGTGTGTTGCCATGGGATGGGGGTGCAGAAAAAAATTATTTACCCATGTCCCTGGGGAGTTCGTGTGTTTTTCTCAGGAGACTGTGAGGACTGTTCATATATGATGAGCGCTGACTAACCCCTGGTCCAGTATGTGTTGTGCATGTTTGTTCTTCTGGTACTTTGTCTCTTAACCGTTTGTCCCTCTTTCCATGCAGAATTTAAATGTATTTGTAAAAACACATACGTCACCATGTTCCTTTCTGGCTTCAGGATTTTGAATCTGGTTTTAGTAGACTAAACTTGACAACCCTGTAGTCCCTGCTTTTACATCCATGGTTTTGTTTTTACAGTGTAGTTCATGACTCAATCAATTCATTTGGGGCTGTGATCACAGAGGGCTTTCCTGATATCTCAGTTGGTAAAGAATCCACCTGCAATGCAGGAGACCCCAGTTCAATTCCGGGGTCAGGAAGATCTGCTGGAGAAGGGATAGGCTACCCACTCTAGTATTCTTGGGCTTCCCTTGTGGCTCAGCTGGTAAAGAATTTGCCTACAATGCGGGAGAGGTGGGTTTGATCCCTGGGTTGGGGAGATCCCCTGGAGAAGGAAACGGCTACCCACTCCAGTATTCCGGCCTGGAGAATTTGATTATAGGACTTCCACAGGACTGGGGGGAACAGAGACTTCAGTCTTGGAGGGCACAAAATCTTGTGCCCACCAAGACCCAGAGGAAAGGAGCAGTGACCCCACAGGAGACTGAACCAAAACTATCTGCTAGTGTTGGGGGGCCTTTTGTGAAGGTGTGGGTTGGCAGGGGCTCACTGCGGGGCCCGGGGCACTGGCAGCATCAGGTCGGGAGGGTCCCCGTGGGAGTAGGCCCTCTTGGAGGTCACCATTAACCCCACCATGGAGCTAGCAGACCCCAGGGCTGAGTTGCCTCAGGCCAGACAACTAGCAGGGAGGGAGTGCAACCCCACCCATCAGCAGATAATTGGTTAAAGCTTTACAAGCAAGGCCCTGGCCACCAGACCAAGACTCAGTTTTTCCCATGCCAGTCCCTCCCATCAGGAAGCTTACACAAGCCTCTTAGCCTCCTCCATCAGAGGGCAGACAGAATAAGCAAGAGGCACAGTCCCAAAGCGACTAAAACAAAAACCGTATGACAGAAAGTTCATCAAAATGAAAAAGCAGAAAGTTATGTCCCAGATGAAGGGACATCATAAAACCCCAGAAAAACAACTAAATGAAGTGGAGAGGGACTGTATAGTGTCTTACATACATTTGCTTCAGTCACAGATCCTGAAAGGATGTTCAGGGATGTTCCTAAATGCTTTGTTTCTCTATACTCATCTTCACTTTGTGAAATTACCCGTCTGTTTTTCTGTAACCACCTTAGCCATAATACTGCCCAACAGGTTGGTGGGTCATGAGAGAACATCTCTACTTGTGGGGGCAGATGGGGTTATATTTTCCCGTAAGGATCATTATTCTGAAGTAGTCATAAATAATTATCATATATACACTGACTCCAAAATTAATCTTCCTGGTGAGCCAAAGCCACTGAAAACATGCATCAGCGTCCAGACTTAAGTGCCCAGTGGGCCTTTAACATGGCCTCTGGTTTATTTTAGGATCAGTAAATAGCTTTAATTATAGACATTTATGCTGTTCAAGAGTGAAGGACGTCATTAGTTCAGGAGTCACATTTGAGAATTAAGTCATTGGTATTTTGTGAAGGATTCAGGCCTGAAATAACAATAAGCATGTTGACTGTGTGTTGTTAATGAGAGGTCATTTCCTACTTTATTTGCATGTAGTTTTCTAGTATTAATCTTTTCATTGATATTAATAAAAGTATTTCAGATGTGGCTTCCAGCTTCTGGTCTGAGGGGCTTCATGTGTGGGTAGGAATTGCTCAGCTTGGGATGTGGTAGAGGTAACTTAGCAGCAGGTGCAGGAAAGAGGTGGGGTCTGATTCCTAGTAGTAAACTCACTCTAAGGCAACAAGATGATTCACCCAGTAAACGTGGGTAAAACCCTCCCTGTTCTGGCCAGACCACACCTTGCTGTTCAGTTGCTAAGTCGTGTCCAACTCTTTGCAACCCCATGAACTGCAGCACTCCAGCCTTCCGTGTCCTTCTCTATCTCCCTGAGTTTGCCCAAACTCATGTCCATTGAGTCAGTGATGCCATCCAACCACCTCATCCTCTGTCGTCCTCTTCTCCTGCCTTCAATCTTTGCCAGCATCAGGGTCTTTTCCAGTGAGTTGACTCTTCCCAGTATGTGGCCAGAGTATTGGAGCTTCAGCTTTAGTCCTTCCAGTGAATATTCAGGGTTAATTTCCTTTAGGATTGATTAGTTTTATCTCCTTGCTGTTCAAAGGACTCTCAAGAATCTTCTCTAGTACCACAGTTCGAAGGCATCAATTCTTTGGTGCTCAGCCTTCTTGATGGTCCAGCTCTCACATCTGTACGTGACTGCTGGAAAAACTGTAGCTTTGACTATATAAACCTTTGTTGGCAAAGCGATGTCTCTTTTTTAATACGCTGTCTAGGTTTGTCATAGCTTTTCATCCAAGGAGCAGGTGTCTTATAATTTTGTGGCTGCAGTCACCATCTGCAGTGATTCTAGAGCCCAAAGAGAAGTGATTCTTAGATCCTTGAAAAGCTTGTTGAAACATGCACCCTCTCCTAGAAATATGCATGTGTATGTGCCGAATTTACTTACAACTTCCCAGAAGATTCATAACCTCTGAAGCCTGTCATGGAACCATGGTTAAGGGCGCCCAATATATGGAAACATGTTGATTTTTTTAACAAAAACCTTCCTCCCGTCAGTTCAGTACAAAGCTAGAATGTCCTGCCTCAGCCTGGGAGTTTTCTCCTCACAAAATTCAGAAACTGGGTGTCATGGGACAGGGGCCAGTGTCACAGTCTGTTCAAACTGGGCTCTTCCCATTGAAATGTCTGTAATTTCTTACAGTTGGCAATAAAAACCAGGGTCATTTCTATGTTTTGAGTCACGTAGTGAGTGGACAGGAGAACAGACTGGTGACATGAATGTGTGTGTTTTCTCATAGCCACCAACAGCCAAAATGCACGCCATCATTGAGCGCACGGCCAACTTTGTGTGCAAACAAGGTGCACAGTTCGAGATAATGCTGAAAGCCAAGCAGGCCCGAAACTCTCAATTTGACTTTCTACGCTTCGATCACTACCTCAACCCCTACTACAAATTCATCCAGAAAGCGATGAAAGAAGGACGGTATACGGTACTGGCAGAAAACAAAAGTGAAGAGAAAAAGAGTATGTGACACTGTTTCTCTCCTGCATTGGTTGGGGTTGGATGGGGCAGGGGTAAGGGAGGACCCTGGAGAAGTGTAGGGAGGGTCATCCTCATAGATATAAGCTTGAAGTCTGCACTGCAGAACTTCCAGAACATTTATGAAGTCCTGCTGCCAATGCCCAAGGATTAAACCTGCTGGTGCTCTGTAGTCTAGTGTGACACTCTTCCTGATAAGTCTGAAAATATATTAGATTCTTAATTAATATTTTTATAGATTGGTGATGTAGAATTAAATATTGATGCCATCAGAGCATAACCATGTTGGTTAGAAATAATTCCTTCCTTTGGGCTGTTGAACGTGTCACAGAGAAAGCAGCAGGTTCATGCTTCATGGATGGTTCTAGGGTACACGCCCGGTTAGGGCCTAAAGTTGAGTGTCTAAATTTGGAATTCTTATGACAAAGACCAATTAAGTATTTCGAATAACATCCTGAGACAGCTGTATATCTGTCTGCCGTTGAATTTTTCTTTCAGCTGAAACATGATTTTCAAAATCATTTGTGTCAGTATTACTACAGACCTTACCTTCTCCATGTTGGTCTCCTGTAGGTTTCTAAAATACCTGTTGCTGTTATTTTACCTTCATAAATCAGTGAGATTTTTGCCTCTTTTGTAAAAAAAAAAATGTGAATACTCAGTGGCCCCCGACCAGTAAATGCCAGAGGGGAGATGCCACTGGGCCATGCCTTTCTCACAGCCTGCCTTGCTGTTGAGTGAGTTGGGGGCAGCGAGATGAGGAGTGTTTCCCAGAGGGATTGTTTGGGCAGATAACCGAGGAATGGCAGCATGTAGTTCCGCCTCTGTCTGTTCCTACGCTCTCACACAGTATATTTGTACCTTAAAGTCTTGAAATGTGCTTTGCTTTCAGAGTCGGGCGTCAGCTCTGACAATGAAGATGACGACGACGAGGAGGACGGCAGTTACCTGCACCCGTCCCTCTTCGCCTCAAAGAAGTGCAACCGCCTGGAGGAGCTCATGAAGGTGCTGGTCTCCTTACAGAACACAACTGCTAATTTAACCTTGGGAAGTTGTTAAGCAAGCATGTTTTTGTGTATTAGCTCTATTTCGTTTTATGATCGTTGAGGTATATTTCGCCATTTTGTTTGACTTGGCAGCAAAGGATTTGGCCCCTTTATTTCTCATGTGTCCTGTTTTATATAATCCCAAGCAGATTATTTTCATTTTATTATATTTTGTATATTTTTTACTATTTGGGATATTTAGAATAAGTAAAATGTTGATTGAGACTTAGAAAATGGGTTTTTCATACAGATTTTATTATGAGAGGATTTCATAGGTTCACAGAGTATGTGCTGCTTGAAACCATCTATCACAGGAAACATAATGTATTACCTAAAAACCTAAATTTTTTTTTCATCCTTATCATTAGGAGTTAATCCACACCCTTCATGCTGCCATTTGTGATGTGAGAAAACGGGTCCCTCAGACCTAAGCTTATCTTTTCAGTAGTCATGCAGTGCAGCTGATCGATTGGACTTTGAAAGCTGTTGGTGATTAAAAATGAGAAATTGCTTTGAGGAGGGACACAGTTTGAGATTTTGAGTGAATTTGGAGGCTGACACTTCTCTCAGCAGCAGTCTAGTCCTGATCTCCCGTCCTTACTTTCCCTCATGTCATTAGGAAGAGTGAAGTGATTCGTTTATTCGGTTCCTCTGGATCTGACCAGCTAGAGCACTCAGCCACAATTACTCAGGACCTCCTTGTGTGCAGGCTTATTTACGTGCATGTGCTGAGGTTTTTCTGAAGCATAGATACTATTCTAAAGTTGAGATGAACCTTCTTGCCACAGAAGGGTTCTGCATGACTTGGAATGCAGGAAACGGTGTGACCTGGCGTCTTCTCTCTCTGCAGCCTTTGAAGGTGGTGGACCCTGATCACCCCCTTGCAGCGCTGGTCCGTAAAGCCCAGGCCGACAGTCCTGCCCCCACCCCACCCACTGCAGATGGTGCAGCCGTGCAGCCCTCCCAGGTGGAATACACCACTGACTGTGAGTATTTTGTTGTGCACTTCCCGGCAGGGTGTCAAAAAAATATGAAAGCTGGCGGGCAGGTCTGGTAGAGGTGCCATGAGGAACCTTTATGTTGAACATCCTTAGCCCGTGGCCTCATCCTCTTGCTTGTTGCTTCATATTAGCAAGATGGCTGCCCTATCACCAGCATCAGCCCTGCATTCCAGCACAGATAAAGAGGAAGGGCAAAAGCAGAAAACAGTGTTATGGTCTTCTCATCCTACAGCATAGGCTGGGCAACGGACTTTCATTTGGACACATTGCTGCCCTAAACAAAATCAATTCTGTTAAGAAGAGCAGGGAGACAGACATTGGTGTAGTGTTGTCTGCCATGGTCACTTTGCTGAAAGAGACACAGGGCTTAAAACAATATCTAATATGCACCTTGGAGTTGTTTTCAGTTCCTACTTATTCTCTCTGATTGCTACTCTTCTTAATCTTAAGATTACTAATAGAATGCAAATCTTGTGACGTTTTATTCAAGAAATTATTTGAAAGTATTTAAAGTATTTAACCTTGGTCTTACTACCAGGTCTTTTTAAAATTATTTTATTCAGAGGTTAAATATTGAATGAGAGAAGAACCTTTAGCAAAGCCACAGGAATTCTTGTTCAGCCTACATCTCGTATCTGATACAATGAATCCATCTATAAAGCTTGTCACTCTCAGCGATTAGAGGGTCAGCCTGAGGTTAATTCCATTTTAAAATGTATAAAGTGCTTGTTTTGGGGGAATGAAGCTTTTGTTAAAAATGATAACTTTAGAATAGTATCTATGCTTCAGAAAAACCTCAGCACATGCACGTAAATAAGCCTGCACACAAGGAGGTCCTGAGTAATTGTGGCTGAGTGCTCTAGCTGGTCAGATCCAGAGGAACCGAATAAACGAATCACAGTGTGTCTAGAGCCCCTGTAGGACTGGGCAGGGGAGTAGCCGAGCGAGAGAAGCTGCTCAGTGACTTGGGATTTCACTGCAAGGTCCTGTGGTCTGATTGTTGACCGTGGTCTGGGCCAAGTAATGGCAGGATGAAAGGTGTGGGTGGTCCCAGGGAGCCCATGACTTCAGCCCCTTCTACCACCCACCAGGGGCCCCAGAGGCCAAGGTGACTCATGGCAGCCTCTTCCCCCCGGGATAATCTCACCCTTGCTCTTTGCAACTTCTGTGAACCAGTTCATAAGTGAGAAGTCTTGGTTCCCTGCCTGACCCATGACCCCAGATGGAGATCCAGTCAGGGGGCACCATTAGTAACCGGCTCTTCCCCTCAACAAAATAGTTGTTTTGATGGTCATCATTCTCTTGTGTCTCAGCTGGTAAAGAATCCACCTCCAATGCAGGAGACCTGGGTTCGACCCCTGGGTTGGGAAGATCCCCTTTAGAAGGGAGAGGCCACTCACTTGAATATTCTGGCCTGGAGAATTCCATGGACTGTATAGTCCATGGGGTCGCAAAGAGTCAGACACAACTGAGCGACTTTCACTGCACTTCATCTCCTTCACATGTGCAAGAGTGACAGACATGAGTAGGAGAGGGCCTTTGGGGGGTCAGGCCTGGACACACCCTGCATCAAGGGCAGCCTCACATCTGCCCGGGCCCACAGAGATGAAGGAGTTGGTGCTGACATACCATGTGGCTGATCAGACATGGCAAAGGTCAGGGACCAACTTCTAGGTATTCCAGAGAAAGAAGGAATCTAGCATGTTTGGGTGAAACATCTCAACTCACAGATGTTGGCAGTGAATTCGTATTTTGTAAAAATACAAGGCAGTCCAGCAAAACATACAGCAAGCCAGATGCTACTCACAGGTGCCTGCATCAAACCTCTGCTGTGGGTGCAGGAGGGATCACAGGCTGTGGGTCAGAGGGAGGTCGAGGAGCTCCTCTGTGGAGACTGTGCTCAGCAGTAGTCAGCTCTGCCTAGAGGCTGGGGAGCAGGCTCTGAAGCATCCTTCAGATTTCACACAGATTTAAATGCATTGTTCCAGGAGCGAGACCAGTTTTATTGAAATGAGGAGGACAAAAACCAGATTCCTTCCTGGTAGGAAGTGAATGGGCAGTGTGCACGACCCCTTGGCCACTTCCTGGAACTTGCCTGTGAAGAGGGGTGCAGGGACAGCATGTAGTGAGGGAAACGTTCCCTGAGAGCCCTCCCTCCAGGATCAGCCCCTTGGGTTGCCATGACAACAACCCATCTAGCATCCAAGAGTCTTAGGGTGGGAGAGGTGGCCTGGGTGTTCCCAGGAAGAGCCCTGGGCTAGAATTTGGCTCTGGATCAGAAAAATGCTTAGAAAAAGTAAATACAGATAGCTGTACTTGGGTTCTCAAAGAAGTTGCTTTTTATTTGTAGTTAGATTCTTAACAGTTAGCAAGCAAGAATATGAAAAATTTGAAAGAGAGGCACAATAAAGGGCCACATCTGATGTGGCCCATGAGATAACCAAGTGACATGTTATAATAGAAGTCCTTGGGAGGTCTGAATAAATTTGTGATTTAAGCAAAGTGTGTGATTAAAACAGGTCTGAAAATGCTGCTTCCACACATACCTGAACGTGTGCCCCTGTTGACTCACTTTTGGCATGGGCCACACCCTTGCCTCTGACAGGCATACTCACCACGGCCAGCCTGGGTTCTGTGAGTTGAGGTGAGGTGAGGTGCACTTCAAGAGCAGAACCCCAGGCTTGCCGTGTCTTCCTTCTGCGCTTTCACAGTTCTTTCTCCCTCCTTGGGTTCCACAGCAGTTTTTTGTTTTTGTATTTTAAGCAATTGGTGTTTTAACCCATCTTTTAAAGGATTCAGTTTCATTTTCACAGAGGCAGCCATTCTCTTTTCCCTCCCAGATTTCATCTGTTTGCATAAATGTTAATTAAATACCTACATTCCAGTACATTTAACTGGAAAATGTTTAAAAGTGAAAAACTCTGCTGGTAAAAGCAGAAAGGCTCAGCCTTCTAAGGAAGAACGTCCTGGCCTGGAGTGTTAGTGCCTCCTGGGGCCTCCCCAGCACAAAACCCAGGAGACTCTTCAGAGGGAGAGGATGAAGGAGCCCCCCAGAGACAGGTTCAAACGAGGAATGGCTGGCTTATGAAAAGCATGGTGTCAGGGAAAACCATTCAGAAAAGATCCCATTAAAACCTCGCCTTTTATCTAACAGCAGAATCACTTCCAGGTTTAAGTGCCAGATGTGAGAGTCTCAGGAAAGTATACTTCAACAGATAAAGAATCATCTATTTAAACCAGCAGACATGATATTTAACTAATGGAAAAAAATAAAGCCATTAAAAAAGCAGAAAAAACTAATAATATACAAACAGCTTTTACAGTCAAGTAGGAAAAAAAAAACTTACAGTTCAGTAGAAAAAATGAACTGTAGTATAACTAATTCACAAAGGTAAAAATGACCATACAATTTTTTTTTAAGGTTTACCCTTGCTGCTCACTCAAATGGCATTGTATCTGCTCGCTTTAGAACCTAACCTCCACGGAAAATAAAATCCAACATTTCTTTTAAATCAGGCTACAGCAAATATATGAAGAATCTGAGACTTCATTATGATAAAAAAATATCCATTTGCAGGCACATGAAAATACTTTGAAATTGTATGTCTTAAGATAAAATAGACGTTTCTGGGCTATGGAAAATGTTCTTTTGTGTATACCTTTTTTAATTTCTTAGTATTCACAGATTAAATAAAAGAGATGCAAATGACCCTACAGTGACATACCATTTTTCAACTGTCACATAAGCGAAGGACAAAGTTGACAGCACTCACTTGTTGCTGCTGAGAGTGTAGACTTGTATCCAGCAGGGTGGAGGGCAAATGGACAGTGTAGACCAGAACTAAAATGCACCTGCCTTTGACCCAGAATTTCTCCTTTATTTCTCCTATACTTCTACAAATACATGTGTAAAGATTGAGCTACAAGAATGTTCATTGTGGGACTTCCCTTATAGCTCAGTTGGTAAAGAGTCTGCCTGCAATTCAGGAGATCTGGGTTTGATTCCTGGGTCAGGAAGATCCCCTGGAGAAGGAAATGGCAACCCACTCCAGTATTCTTGGCCTGCAGAATCCCACGAACAGAGGCACCTGGCAGGCTGCAGTCCATGGGGTCGCATTGGACACGACTTAGCTACTAAACTGTCACCACCACCTGGTGGTTCAGTGGCTAGGACTCTGTGCTCCCAATGTAGGGGGCCTGGGTTTGATCCCTGGTCAGGGAACTAGATCCCACATGCTGCAACTAAGACCCAGAGCAACCAAATAAATAGCTAAAAAGAAAAAAAAGAATGTTCATTGTAAAAAAGATTTTTATTAGTAGCACAAGGCTGAGCTGCCCTCTGTGTCCTTCAGGGAAGACTAATGGAATAAGCATCAGGGCATTCGTGTGCGTTGTGGGCTGCTGGAGTTAGAGAGGAGCTGGAGGCCCTGCCTGGGGCGCTTGGTGTGGGTGAGGGCAGAAGGCCCAGGAATAGGTTTTGGTGTGAGACCATCAGCGTTCAGTTCAGAAGTGGAAAGACAAGTTAGAAACTGGTACTCACGGTGCCGTCAGAAGAGGACCTGGAAGAAGAAAGTGCAGGGCAAGGAGAATGACTCCTTCCCTGGCCATTTGTACTCCTTTAAACCTTCTCAGAAAAAATACAGACTTGGGTGATGCTTATTTTGAAACACTGGTATCCTGAATTAATTCTTTGCAGTTCTGTGATTTAATGACAGGACTGTTTTGTCAGCTATCCCTTCTGTTGAGGCTGAAGCAGTCCCTGTAACAGCTTTTATCCCAAAAAACAGAGGCTGTGGTGCCCACCTGCTGGGGCCCATCTAGGTAGCTGGAGTCTCTTAAGTTTTTCTGTCTTTTCATTTGACTTGGTGTTTAATAATCACCTTAGAATGTACTCAGTTGTCCCTTGTTATTTACTTTCTGCTGATCAGAGATTTTCCTAGATTTGGCAGTCTAGGAAGAAAACCATCTGTTTTTATTTTAAAAGAATTTTTTCTCAAAGTTCCTTAAATATAGATATATGAAACTTAATCTCTTTCACTTATTAGTCTGACAGTGAACTGTCATTCATGCTGTTAGCTGTTATTATTTGGCTGTCTTATGCTGTTTAGCTATAAATCCTTACCAAAGAGCATAATAAATAAAATTAATTATGCAGGAAGCAGTAATGCTGAAATACTACCCACTATTATAGGATGTGGTTTTTTTTAAATAAAATGCCAACTCCGTTTTTTCAATGTTCTATAAATAGCTTAAGTGAAATTAAACCACATCACGTGGCTGCAATAGATATTTTCTTGCTTCTTCCCAGTTTTTAAAATGTGGTTTTGCTATTGCTTTTAGCATTTTTTTCCCTGCAAAGTCATGACCTTGAAATGCTTTACTTACCTTCCAAACTGTCCTTTAGAAATGGCTTTATTGTAATTCAAGAGAAGTAGAAGGGGAAAGGTAAAAATATTACCCAAGATGCCACCATCCAGAAATAGCCATTTTTAGCATTAGGTGAACATCATTGACAGTGGAAACGACTGAGGTAATCATGGGGACAAAGGGGGAAAAAAGAAAGCTCATATCTTTAGGATACAAAGATAATTTTTATGAAAAAATGTTTTTAAAAATTTATGTGTAGATAGAAATATTTGTGTTAAAGTGGAAATAAGCTTTATAATTTTATTTGAATTTAGCTGAAGAACCTATAATCAAAATCAAAGTGAAGTAATTCCTGCACTTCAGATAAAAGTTTCTTCTAAGAATTCAGTTTTAAAGGTTAGGAGAACATTAGAGAGGTTGGAATTGTAGGGTATGTTTTTTTTTTTTCCTTAAGCTTTTTATTTTTTGTCTTAGACATTATTAATCAACTAAGAAACTAGAGAAAATTAAGTCCTCATTAAAATACCTTCCCTTCACCCCTTCCCTAACTCCTCATTTTTTGTTTTTATTAAAGAAATATGCTTAGATTGTGAGAGTTAAAAGTGGTATTTATGTTCAGTTCTGTAACCATAATTCCCTGGTTGATTATTCTGAGTTCTTTGGGTTAGGTTTTTTGTCAGAGCATCTCTGTTTGAGTTCTTTATCTGATTCATTTCTTGGTCATTAGAATTTCATAAACAAGTAGGGTTTTTGCAAGGTTTCTATTTCATACGTACTTTAAAAGTGCCTGCCTTTGAGCCTAGTGTAGAAAGGAAAAATTGTCTGGGTATAAAATTCTTGGGTTGCGTATTCTTTCTCTGAGATCTTTGTAAACTGGAATTTCACATGGTCCTTCCTCTCAGAGAAACCTAGGTTGGCTGACTTTTGCCACTGACTAGTTGTGTGGGTTAGTTGTTTGGTTTTCATTAGTTGCTCCTGGGTGCTGTTCTCTGAGATCTCATGTTTGAAAACGTCTGTGTTGCCCTTTGACATAAATAGCAACTTGGCTGAGAATAGTTCACTTACTCACACTTGCTTGGAACTTGGGAGCATTGCTGAGTGTTGCTGTGAAAAGGAAGAGAGTGACCAGCTCCATCTCCCCCCACCCTCACCCCTTAAGAGCCTACTTTTTCTGATTGGATATGTTAAGAATTCTTTCTTTGTTCTTAAATTTTAATAACTTAAATGAAGTCCTCAGTTTTCCTGGAATTTATTGCATACCCTTTTCAGTTGAAGATTCTGTTCTCATTTCAGGGAAATTATTTTGTACCTCTGAACGTCTTCTAAAAGATGCCAGCTTCCTTATTTTGGATCATCTTTTTCTTCCATGTCTGTCTTTTTCTCTTTTTTGTTTTAATCTCAGTTTCGCTTTGGCATTCAGCATGATCACATCCACCTCCTGTCCCATCTTCTCCTTACTTTGATTTTTTTCAACGATGACTGTTCTGTCCCTTACAGTTTAAAATGTACCAGCTTGATAGCAGTGGTGTTTGCGTCCTCAGTTTGTTTTCTAAGCTCATCAGCAAGGTTTGCAAACCTTTCCTGTAAAGGTCCAGATGTAAGTGTTTCTAGTGTGGTGACTGAGCGCTCTCTGAAGCCGCTGCTGGTGGAGTGTGAAAGCCGCACTGACTGTTGGGAACAGAGGTGTGTGACTGGGCCTGATAGAGCCTGATTTAGGGACACCGAAATTTGAATTTCATAGAATATTTGCATCATGAAATGTTGTTTCATCGGGTGGTTTTTGGTTTTATTTTTGAACCATTTGAAACTGCAAAGCCATCCTGAGCTCTCCCAGGCTGTGCTGAAGCAAACACACAGGCCTGGTTCCTGACCCCGCTCAGCATGATCCCTTCCATCTCATTGCTTGCTTTACTTCCTTTCTTTGTGCTCGATTGAATTCCTGTCTCTCCAGATTCGTCTGTGGCCCAAAAACTCAAAAGATTGCTTGGGTTCTGTTTCCTTCCAGACTCAGTTCCTTGCTGTCTACGTTGGCATGTTCCTTGCTGGATTCCTTTTGCAGTGCCTCTTCCTTGTCACCTCCCCCCTCACCCCTCACCCCGCTCATTCTGGCAGCTCTGTCCAGACCTCTAGTTCCAGCACCGAGCGCCCCTCCTCTACACCATTCACACCTGCCCTGAGATGCTTTGTCTGCACTCCCAAGTGCAGCTCCTCTGGAGATTCCGTTCTCCGCTCTTGTGGGATCCTGACAATGCTCTGGAGCAGATGTCCTTCCCCAAGTCACCCCACACACCCCCGCAGCCTTGCCTCACCCTGGGCTCCTGGTCACACACTTGAGCCTCCTGCCTTCTCCACCCAGACTTTCCAGAATCCATTCTTATGTAACTTGTCTCCAGTACCGAAACACAGTATAAAATATTCAGATCATTTTGCTTGAGGGTCACTGATGAAGACTTTAAGTAATGGTTGGAGACAGGGCATCCTGAGAAATAACTTGTATGTGCAAAAAATAGAGCAATTACTTTTCAACACTGGCCTTTAAGTTCCAGAGTCACATGTTCACATGTCTAAAACTGATTCCCTTGAGTGGTTTCCTGGCTTTGCAAGTGAGATATTCTCAGTGTCACTACAGAGGTCTTCAGATTTTCCTCTTCCAGTTTGATGACAGCAGAACAGGTCTTCTTTTGTTTGGCGTTTTTTTTTTCCCCTTGAACACTGGGCTGGGAAATTTCCTGGCAGTCCAGTGGTTAAGACTCTGTGCTTCCACTGCAGGGGCTGAGGGTTCCATCCCTGGTCAGGGAAGTAAGATCTGCAGTTGACTTTTTTAAAACAAAAATTCCATTTGTGGAGGGGAAAGTGTTTTAGCTTCAGAGTAAATAGAAAATGCTAGGTGTGTGACACTCTCCCAGGTGACACACCACAGCCTGCAGACAGAATCCAGCCCACCACCTGTGTGTGCGACCATGAGCTAAGAACAGGCTTTACAGTCAGCTTGGTGATGGGGACACTGTGAACCCCGATTCAATGGAAGTTTCACCCCGTAAAAGGAATTCTATTCTTCCCACTAGTGGACCTGTGCCCCTCCCCCCCCCCAAAAAAACCCCCCTGCACTCAAATATTTTTACCATATTTTGAATTTCAACAGTTTAAAAATATGTGGGAATTTGTTTTTGCTCACTGTTAAGTGCCTGTATAGTATCCTTGGTGTTGCTGCTTAATCCATGACCCTAACATAATTACTACCTGTGTTTCTATAGGAAAAATGTACCAGCCCTTGGTCTATCCCAAAATTACTTAAGAGACTTTACCTGAGTATGAGTATTCTTATTTACTCTTTTTTTTATTAGTATGATAGCCCTCGTTAAGACTCTAGCATTTACAGTGTGTTGTTGTGGTAGGAAGTGTCTGTGTGTTTCCAGCCCCCACCGCACCTGCCTCCTCACCATCACCCCCTAACTTGAGTGCATCCAGAGCAGGACTCTCGTCTTGGCGCCCCCCCCCCCCCCATGTCCCTGTTTGAGGGCACTTCGTCATTTAGGCTAGGACATCAGGCGTCACCTCAGTTTTCTCTTCCCAATTCCCACATCTTGCTGCGCATCCTTGGGGATCACATTCAGGGCCTCTTTCGAATCTGACATTCCTCACCACACATGCTACTGTCTCTGTGGCCTCGTCATCTGTTGCAGCCCCATCAGTCTTGGTGAGCCTTCCCGTAGCCTTTGCTTCCTCTGGTCAGCGGAAGCTGCCCTGCCACCTCTGTACTCAAACCGTCCTCTGGATTTCCCGTGCCATTTAAATTCCGGAAACTCGCCTCCGCTCTCCACCTTGCCCTGCACTGTCACACTCTTCTTCCTGTGCTAAGGGGGTTCTGACCACAAGGCTTTTGCACTGGCTCCTCATTGGCCTGAAATGCTCCTGCTCAGAGCTTTCACTGCTCAGGTCAGGTCTTCCCTGGCCTTGCACAGTGTCCTTTCCCCTAGTTCATCCTCTTCTCACATACCCTGTTCTATGTTTCCATAACCCTTGTCAGAACTGGAGCTTACTTTGTTTATTCCTTGGTTTACTTTCGTACTCTGACTTGCCATACAGAAGTTCCCAGAGGGTAGGATATGTCTGTCGTGGGTACTGCTGGATCCCCAGCTTCAGGTGCCTCTCTGATGCAAGGACCTGTGTAGTAAATATTGGCTGGATGGACCGAAGAAAGGAAAGACTAACCATGAAGTAATACATTGAAGAGAAGAATGAATAATGTTGAACTCTGAACTCTTTGACCTGAGCTCAGACTATGGCAAATAGGATAAATTACTTATCTCTTTGATTAAAAGAATTTTTAAAAGTGTCCCAGTCAAAGTAATACATATATTTTCAAGTCAAATAATAAATGCTCTGTTGCGAGTTTTTGATGATTCTTTCATATCTCTGAATAATGCGTTTATAGCACTGTTATCAGCTCTAGATTTTCTCTGACGTCTTTCTTGCTATGACAAATGATGATTCGGCTCACTTGTGTGCCCCTGTGAAGTCTGCTCTCGTACCCTAAATTTTGCTCATGTTACTCGTTTAGTTTTGGTTTTGGCTACTTTGTAACTTGAATATATTTCAACCTCTGTTTCCTAATCAAAATTCAAAAGGGAACAATACAGAAATAGCTTATTCATGAATCTTGTGCACCAGTTCGGTTCCTCTGCAAAGTTTTGGACCTGTCTCTCTGTCCTGATCTCTGTCAGAGGAGCCCCAGCTATCAGGTGCCAGGACAGTCAGCCAGGCCACTGCTTTTACTTCCTCGCCTCCAGTTTGCAGAGACATTGAGTGATGCAGGCTCTTGTTAACGGTCCCGTCTTTCTAAGCGAGTCTTGATACTGGATGCTTCATGTTTGCTGCTGCGGCAACTCCTCTGTGATACCGGTGGTTGCATTCATGGTCTGCACTGTGGTGACTGACAGCTGTGTTTCTGAGCTGTGTGCCTTGGGTACCAGTCTAGACAGGCCCTGTTCCCAGCCTGCAGCCCACGGTGTTCCAGTGACTTCCAGGCATTGCTTTCCTGTGTTAGGGCTGTTTTCTCCTGGTTGGTCTGTTTACTCCTATATTTTACTGGAGCACGTCCTCCAGTAGTTTGCCAAGAAAGGGTACACAGGAAGACCGATTTTTTTTAATCCTTGAATGTCTGAAAATGTCCTGATACTGCTCTCAAACATGATAGGTCATTTGGATGGACCCAGAATTGTGGGTTGAATATTGCCCCTCAGAGTTCAGAAGGTTCCAGGCTTCTGTCTCCTAGAAGCCTTTGCCCTGTGTCATTCCAGTTCCTGCTTTTCCACTTGTGATTTATACGGTCATTGAACAAGCTGGCATCGCGGTCAAGTGATGCTGGAGATAGCCATAACAGCGTCTCCTCCATCGCGGAGCATCACAGAATGAACAGGAGCCCTGGGGGAGTGAGTGCACAGTGCTGGCGGATGGAGCCGGCGGGGGGCCCTCGAGCCACGGCTTTCAGGGCCCCGAGGCCTTGACGGCAGGTGCCTCCCAGAAGGGGAGCGTGGCTGGGTGGGCGGGGGGGCTCTGTCTAGTCGGGGAAGGGGGCCCTGGAGCTTCCGGGGCAGCAGTCAGAAGAGATCTGATTCTGGGGAGTCGGATGTGGGTCTGAGAGACCACGGAAGCCAGGCTGACTCAGTGGGAGGAGGCTTGACTCAGCTGCAGGAAGCAGGAGGTGCCCGTGCGTGGGGACTACCCTGTTCTGGACACAGTCCATCTGTGAGGTTTATGAGATGTCCCAGTGCAAGTGTTGAGTAGGCACTTAATGTACTAGTTCAGCTCAGGGCTGGAGATGGCAGTTCTGGAATCAGCAAGTATAAATAGGATTTAAAGCCATTGAACTTATTAGAAAAGCCTGGGATGTAAGCTGGGGGGCCAGGCGCTGACCTTGAGGGGGCGCAGCTGCTGCTGCCCAGGCCCGCTCAGCTGGTAACACAGCACTGCTTCTTCACATTCTCATGTGAATAGAGTAGATCGATTTTTTAAGAATATACTCATTTCTCCAAAGAACTTGGGAAAGCTGTTTTCATTCTTAATACAAACACATGTTTATCTTCCAGAATTGACAGCAAGTATTGCTCACCAGGTCTCTAATCTCCAAGAACCCTTCCAGTGCTGACATTCTCTTCTGAGAGTTGGGTTTATTTATATGAGATTTAAGATTGCATACAGATATCAGTAAATTAGCTCTGATTTTTCCAAGAAGCCAACTGAATAGAAGGGCTTTGAAGTAATTAGGCAGGTCTGTGTGACCCTGGGTTCCACAGCTGTCTAAGCACACACAGTATCAAGGAGGAAGTACTTAAGGATGTGCCTGGTGCTTTTAAGCAACTTGATTTTTTCCATGCAACTATACCTGCCCTTGCAAAGTGTAGACCCCCACTGAAATATTTCTCTTGGGTTTATTTGGAGTAGGTGTTCGTGGTACTCAGTGATTTTTATTAAAATCATATCGACATTTAACTTGGGGTAAAACCCAATCCCCTTTTGGAAAAGTCACAGGAAATCCTGAGATCAACAGCAGACCTAGTAAGGAGCTGTCTGTCATGGAAGCTCAGGGGGAAACGGAACCACAGGGGCCCTTTGGGACCCTGCACCTTCCCTCACCCCCCGCCCCCCCACCCTAGTTCAGTCTGGGACACAGTGGTGAGTTCCCAGGAACCAGACCTCTGTCTGTCCTTTCCTCTGTCTGGTCCAGGCATTGTCAAAACTTAGAAGAATTTCTGAGTTGGGAGCTATACACAAAAACACAAGTGCTGTAGTTGGTGGTCATTTTAAAGGGTCTCAGGGACTTAAAGGGCTGTGAGGCCCCGCTGGGCAAGTGCTCATCCTCAGCGAGTGCTGTGGCGTGGCGTCAGGTGCCCAGCTTCTCATCTTGCAGAGCATCTCAGCCCAGGGGTCTTTAGGAGGCACACGCGCCCTGCCGTCAGCAGGCTTCACTCTGCACACGCCTCTGGTGCCAGCTCTGTCCTGGGAGCTGTGCAGGTGGCTGGGCACTGCCCTTTGTGCCAGCAGCCCAGATTGCAGAGAACAGCCCCAGCAACGTGTGTTCAAGGAGGCAGAGCAGGGCCTCCTGGGGCAGGAGGTGGTAGTGGAGGTAAAAGCTTTTTTCTTAATTGAAGTATAGTTGATGTATAGTGCTTTTTATAGGTTGCAGGTGTTCAGCATAGTGATTCACAATTTTTAAAGGTTATATGTGCTCAGACTTCAGACTTCTCATTGTAGTGGCTTCTCTTGTTATAGAGCACAGGCTCTCTGGCACATGGGCTTAGTTGCCCCACGGTTTGTGGGATCTTCCCAGACCAGGGATTGAACCCATGTCCCCTGTAGTGGCAGGTAGATTCTTAACCACAGGACCACCAGGAAAGTCGCAGTTACTTGTTTTATACGTTATAGTTTGTACCTCTTGTTAATCTCCAATCCTTGTCTTGCCCCTCCCCCCTACCCTCTCCCCACTGTTAACCACTAGTTTGTTCTCCCTGTGAGTCTACTACTTTTATCATTCATCTGCTGATAGACACTTAGGTTGCTTCCATATCTTGGCTATTGTAAACAAAGCCATGAAAATTAGGGTTGCATGTATCTTTTCAGGTTAGTATTTTTTTTTTTTTTCAGATGTATGTTCATTTGATTTTTAGTTTTTTGAGAAACCTCCATGCTGTTTGCTACAGTGGTTGCACTAATTTACATTCCCACCAACAGTGTATAAGGGGTCCCTTTTCTATACATCCTACCAGGGTTTATAATTTGTTGGAGGTAAAAAAAAAAGCTTAGGAAGGACTTCATAGCAGGCAGGAGACACGGTTTGGAGGTGCCAGGGTCAGAAATGAGGGGCACAGTGCTCTTCACCATAAACTGGAGGGCGAGACAGGACAGGCGTGGGTCTGTGCTGAGACTGGCCCTGTCACATCTGCCCAGACCTCAGTGTCTATGGTGAAAAGAACAGAAACAAATTTTTCCCTAAAATCTTTTCATCTGTGACATTCCATGCACAGAGAAGCTTGGTGAAACGGCCTCATAATTGGCCACAGTGTTGAGTCCTCAGCTGTGGCATTGCCCCAGCAGGCACCTTGCAGCAAGCAAGTCTGCATTCTCAGCTCACCACGCCTCAGATGTTTCATTGCCATCAGGGTTATTTTTGGATGTACAGGGATTTTCAAATTCCTGTTCACCTTTGCAAGGTATAATTAGAATTTATTGGAAGAGACTCACAGAGTTCTTGTGTAAGAAGTGAGAGGGCGTCCCGAACATGTTGTCCCTAGGTTTCTGATTCCACTGTGTCTGTCCTCTGCAAGACTCCTCAGAGTGGATCCTGGGGTGGCCCTAGGATTTGCAGTCTGAGCCCCGTTTCCAGCATGGGAATCCCCACATGCTGAGCATGCCCAAGGCTTAAGAGATGCCTTCGGGTTTGGAAGCTTTGATTTTCACACCTGGAGATGGATTCTTTTTTTCTTTGTGAGCTCAGCTATGCATTTTAAATTTCTCCTTTATTTTAGCACATGTTTTTAGTTGTCTGTAATGGGTGAGTTCTTGAGTTCATCTGCCATTTCTCTGGCAGGCCTATTTTTAGCCTTTGTTTTAATTTAATATGATGGGTAGCTCAGGTATAGACTGATGGTTAATCTGCATATTCATATCAAAACTTTCTAAGGGATGTTACTCAGTTTTGAAAATAATTTATTCACTTCTATTACATAAAGGATGCATTAAATTATAATTACATAATATATAGTTAAAACTTAATTACAGACTTTTTTATTTCATATTTGTTTCATTGGTTATGGCTACATTTTTAAAATGTATTTTGACTTGTTTTCAGGTAAGAGGCTAACTCTCTGGAACAGGATGTGGAGTGTCCTTTCCTTGAGGTGTGACATTTTGGACAGCACTTGCTGTCCCCTCTCCCCAGTATACGCAGGCGTGTGCTCTGTTGGGGTGGGGGGCAGGGCACACTCCGGTCCTGCTGATGCTGCCTCATCTCCTCTTCTGTGGTGGTGGCTCTGCCCAAGGGGTGAGAAGAAGGACCCTGGTAGCTTGATTATCTGAAGGGGGTGAAGGGAAACGTAGTTCCACTTTTTCAGGGTTATGGTTTATCTCACAGAGGCTTCTCTTCATACTCAGATACCTCCTTTGGTTAGGAAAAGCTTGTATGTGAACATCCTGTCAGCTTGTCCACCCATCAAACTCTGTGTCCTGAGTGCTGGGCTCAGAGAGCAAACCTTCCTTTCCTCCGTCAACCCCCAGCCCTTTGTGGTCTCATCTCTGCCCACGCCTTCCTTCAGAGGTGTGGTCTGAGTGTCTCTGTGCTGAAGATCATGTAGAGAGGATGTTGAGGCCACACATCTTCCTCTGAAAATGTGGAATATTATTGTGAACGTGAATGGTGGTTGGTGTGCAGCATCAAGCCAGAGAGTCACAACCTGGGAATTGAGACGTGTAATTAACAGAGAGTAAGTCATTAGCATCTGCGGATACACACGCAGCGCATGTGAACCATGCAGTCTTTCCAGCCGAGGACGGCAGGGCTCTGGTCCAGCTGTTAAGAGAGGGGGGGAGCTGCTGCACCGCCCGCGTCTTCCCTGCGTGGCCCACAGTGCTGGACACCACGGGCTGTGAATAGCTCTCGCTATTTGTAAATGTTTTTGTCTTAAAGTAAGTTAATTGAAAATCAAAATAAAATTCCTTACTTAGAAAAATCTTTCACCATCCTCTAATGAAGAGGAATTAAATCTCTGTAGTCCGAACCAGTTGCTTATCTATAACAGGATTAGAAATTTAAATGCTTAATTAGATCATTGGGTCTTCTGTGGTTTTGCTGGTTTTGAATTTTTTTCCCTCACCAAAAAAAAAAAAACAGAATAAACTTACAGGAATTTCTATTGGTTTTTTTTTGTTGTTGTTTATTTGTAAATAGGCTGTATCCTACAGATACTAGCCTGTGTGGGCAAAATGTAGAAGACATTATTGTACGTCACTGTTTATAATAATAAAGCCCTAAAGTGATCTCAGTGTCCATTAGGACTTCTTGAGTAAATTGCAGTGCATCTCTGTGCTGAGGTGGGGACACACAGTGGCTACAGAGCAGCACAGCTTTGTAGACAAGATGACTTACTTCCAAGACGAATGTATGTTTATTGTTGAAGTGTAGTTAATTTACAGTGTTGTGTTAGTTTCTGCTGTACATCAAAGTGATTCCGTTTTATACACACACACACACACACACACACACACACACACACACACACAGATGTATATGGGCTTCGCTGGTGGCTCAGACAGTAAAGAATCTGCCTGCAACGTGGGAGACTTGGGTTCAATCCCTGGGTTGGGAAGATCTCTTGGAGGAGGGCATGGCAACCCACTCCAGTATTCTTGCCTGGAGAATCCCCATGGACAGAGGAGCCTGTGGGCTAGTCCATGGGATTGCAAAGAGTCGTACACAACTGAACAACTAAACATACACATACGTGTATATACATGTATGTCTATGAGCTATGTATCAGATTCATTTATTATATCTGTTATATATATGTTCTTTTTCAGATTCAGTTCTGTTATAGTTTATTAAAAGATACTGGATAGTTCTCTGTGCTCTACAGTAGGACCTTGTTGTTTTATCTATTTTATATATAGCAGTATGTATCTGATAATCCCAGACACCTAATTTATGTCTCCTTCCCTCTTTGGTATTGTTTTCTATGACTGGGAGACTGTTTCTCTATTGTAAACAAGTTCATTTGTATCATATTTTGGATTCTGCATGTGAAAGTGAAAGTCGCTCAGTCATGTCCCACCCTTTGCTACCCCATGGATTGTATCCATAGAATACTCCAGGCCAGAATACTGGAGTGGGTAGCCTTTCCCTTCTCCAGGGGATCTTCCCAACCCAGGGATTGAACCCAGGTCTCCCACATTGCAGGTGGATTCTTTACCAGCTGAGCCACAAGGGAAGCCCAAGAATACTGGAATGGGTAGCCTATCCCCTCTCCAGAGGGTCTTCCTGACCCAGGAATCGAACCGGGGTCTCCTGCATTGCAGGCAGATTCTTTACCAACTGAGCTATGAGGGAAGCCCATTTACACTCTGCATGTAAATGATATCAAATATATCTGTCTCTCGTTCTGATTTAGTTCACTAAGTAATAATCTCAGATCTGTTCATGTTGCTACAAATGGCGTTATTTCATTTTTTTGTGTGGATGAGTAATATTCTGTTGGGTTTTCAGAATCCACCCACAGTGCAGGAGACACAGATTTGATCCCTAGGTCAGAAAGATCCCCTGGAGGAGGAAATGGCAACCACTCCAGTATTCTTGCCTGGGAAATCTCATGGACAGAGCAGTCTTGGCAGGCTATAGTCCATGGGGTCACAGAAGAGTCAGGCACGACTTAACAAACAATAGTATTCCATTTTACATATATGTCTCATCTTTATCCATTCATCTGTCGATGGACATTTAGGCTGTTTCCATATCTTGGCTGTTGTAAATAGTGCTGCTTTGAACATTGGGGTACGTGTCTTTTAGAATTAGTGTTTTTTCTGGATGTAAGCCCAGGAGTGAAATTGCTGGATCATAGGGTGGCTCTAGTTTTTTAAGGAATAAGGAATCTCCATGCTGT
This sequence comes from Cervus elaphus, assembly GCF_910594005.1. Classification (NCBI taxonomy): domain Eukaryota; kingdom Metazoa; phylum Chordata; class Mammalia; order Artiodactyla; family Cervidae; genus Cervus; species Cervus elaphus. Next base: position 27,005,414 of record NC_057819.1, read on the forward strand.
TCTCCATAGTGGCAGCACCAATTTACACTCCCACCAACAGTGTAGGAGGATTCCCTGTTCTCATACACTCTGCATCATTTGTTATTTGTAGACTTTTTCATCATGGCCATTCTGACTAGTGAGAGCTGATACCTGGTATTTTTAATGCATTGCCCTAATAATTAGCAGTGTTGACCATCTTTTTTGTGTGCTTATTGGCCATTGTGTGTCTTCCTTGGAGAAATGTCTATTTGGGTCTTCTCCCCATTTTTTGATTGGTGGGTTGTTTTCTTGTTATTGAGGTATATGAACTGTTTGTATATTTTGGAAATTAAGCCCTTGTTGGTCACATTATCTGCAAATACTTTCTCTCATCCTGTGAGTTGTCTTTTCATTTCATTTATAGTTTCCCTTGTTGTGTAAAAGCTTATTAAGTTTTATTGGGTCGCATTTGTTTGTTTTTGCTTTTGTGTCTATTGCCTTGGGAGACCTAAGAAAATGATTTATGCCAAGACAAATTTTTAAAAGAGGAAAGTAAAGAGTGTAAAGAGTGGAGAGTTGGTGTCAAACAGGGAAGCCAGTGGAAAGGTTTAGTCCTCAGACGGTCACTTCACAAGACACACCGGGAGGGGAGCCGGTGTACTGGACGGGGGAGTTTGTCCTAATCTGCCATTCTGCAGTTTGTGTAGGCAGTGGGCTTCTCTGAATGTCCCTGTGCATGTTCAGATTCCATCGTTCCTGGGTGTGTATCTGGACGTTGTCCAGTTCTTCCAAATTGTGTTGTCCCCTGGGCACCCTTTCTTATATCAGAACAATAAAGAAAATACATGGTTGACATTGGACAGAAGGGACACTGCATTTGAGCAAGTGTCCCTTTCCCCCTGCATTGTGTATTGTAGCCAACTGGCCCATCATTTGCCACTCTCACGCCCTCAAAATGTGTCTCTTTACAGCAACGGTGGCAGCCATGTACTACAGCTACTACATGCTGCCCGACGGCACCTACTGCCTGGCACCTCCCCCTCCAGGGGTTGACGTTGCCACTTACTACAGCACCCTGCCTGCCGGGGTGGCCGTGTCCAGCTCCACCGGAGTGACTGCCACTGCCCCACCCCCCCCAGGGACCACGCCACCTCCCCCACCAACCACGGCGGAGACGAGCAGTGGAGTGACCTCCACCACCATCACCACAAGGTATGCTGTCCTGCTGACCACCTGGAGCATGTGTGTTCTTGGTTTAGGCTTCTTTACAATGTGGGTCGCACAGAGGGTCTCTGTTATCTGAGTATTTATTGTCCAAGTCCCCACGTTGCAGGGTTGATCATGACATAGGCACTTACAGCAGTGAGATTTAACCAACTGAGAAAATTCCTTCCCTGTTAGCATCCCACACCCCTCCCCTGAGCCCCGGCATCTGTTCTTTCCCGTGTGTCACCATCTCAGGTGGACAGTACCGGGCATAGTCAGTATGGAGTCCAGTTATTTGCCAAAAACCCGGATTTCATAAAGCTGATGCAAGTGAATCTCTCCCACACTGTTGGGACCTGGCCATCAGCCCAGCAAACCGTTGACTCACAGAGCTAGCACAGTAGGGACTAAACCCCCAGCCCTTGTCAGGGGTTGTGTGGAGGGGACTCTTGAGTGTCTCAGTTGAGCAGGCACTTCGTAAGAGGCTCTGGAACGTGCTAAAAAGATGCACAGGAAACCTGACAGAACATTTGGGTATTTTTGTAGAAATGACCCAGTTTCTGAACGTGCTAAGAAAGTCAAAGATGAAACTATGGGTGATGAATTATGCTAGCCAGCATTTTTAAGATAAAAAAATCCACACTTGGTTTATTCTTGGTTACTTCTGAGAATTAGCAATTGGAGGGAAATGGGAGGAGATGATTCTGTTTTCATGACCTTAAGTGTCACTTTGAGTAAAACCCCTATTTTCACAATCAGCAATGATATTTCAGTCCCTATTTCAAGTGGATTGACTTTGGTTAGTTTTCTGGAGTCCCAGTCATCTCAGATAAGAGCTTCCCTGTCTCTGTGTAACTTACCTGTTTGGGAACTGAGACAGTGCAAGTCCTCCAGCCACTGTGCCGGCTGCCCCGACCAGTGACCTGGGGGAGGGCCTAGTGCGGTGGGTGTGACCCTGTTCTCCTTTGCAGTGCACTTGCTCCCGTGGCTACCATCATCCCCCCGCCCCCCGACATCCAGCCTGTGATTGACAAGTTGGCAGAGTATGTGGCCAGGAACGGCCTTAAGTTTGAGACCAGCGTTCGGGCCAAGAATGATCAACGGTGAGTGAAGGAGTTTGTATGGGTAGGTGGATGGTATTTGCGGTTTAGTTTAGCTTCTTTTTTTAACCTAGCTACATAATTCTTTATATATTATATGTATATATATATAATCCTATGTTTAGATAAGTACATCTTGTTCAGTTACTTTGAGTTGGGGTGGTGGTCTTTTTTATTGTTGCAATTTTTTATTTATTCAGTTTGTTTTGCTTCATTTTTAAAAAATATTGGACCTGCCTAAAATAAAAGGCTGGAATTCATGCTTTTCAAGAATCTGCTGTGAAAGTTAGACCCACACTTCACCTTGTGTTTTTAATCAAATAATGTTCCATGCTCAGATTGTAACGTAAAAACAGGAGGCTGTGGTTGCAGCGTGATCTGTGTGACCATGGATGAGCGCTCTGACCCCCTCTGCCCCAGTCTCCTGGGTCTGTAAAGTGTGTGGGGGGTGTTGTGGCTGCCACAAGGGGTTGTTGAGATCCTGGGGGTCAGTCACTGTGAAGTCAGAACAGGTGTGGTTGGTCAGAGCTGTGGTGTTGCAGCGAGCGTGTCTTATTGAATGCCTCATCCCTTCTCTGTTCCTAGGTTTGAGTTCCTGCAGCCGTGGCACCAGTATAATGCCTATTACGAGTTTAAGAAGCAGTTCTTCCTCCAGAAAGAAGGGGGCGAGAACGCACAGGTATGTGTGGGAAGAACAGTCTGATTCTCAAGATGTGTGCTAATAAGGCTTGTACATTTTACACTTGCTTTTAGGTGTAATGGATGTCTTGCATTTACTGACTTACCTTTCTTCCCTCTCTGTTTTATACCTGTTAAAACCTTTGACCACATTCACAATTCACTGATGATCATTTGTCCAGTCAAGGATGCTGCCCACCATTGTCTTGGAGGGCCGCCTGCTAGCAGCTCCCCTCACAACTTCCCTCCCTGCAAACGGCCCCACACTTGATTCCTAGGTACCTGTTGGAAGCATTTCTTACTGTCCTTATAATCCTTTCTTCTGCCTCTCCTCTCCTTATTTACATGGACACCCTGATGTTTTTTAAAACCTGTTTTGGTAGAGAACATGTCACTGGATTCCCTCAGGTTTTTATCTCTGACTGCTCAAACTGAAGAAAATGGACTTAGGTGCCAGGCATAATTTGGTGTTCTAAATGTGTTCTCAGTGATCCATTTCCACAGAAGTAGTGGGCATTTGTTCCCAAAACGGTGTTAGAGGGGAAATACCTTCCACTCCTCCTTTCAGTCTGTTCTGTCAGAAAATAGTAAATCTGAGTTAGAAAGTATGTTCCTTAATGTTACTTGGGCAGTAACATAGCAGTGCTGTCGTCCCATGAAATATACATACACTGTGTCTGTTTCCTGACAAATCCTGTGTCATTTCCGGTGAGCAATTCAGAGTCATGTTTAACCTCTGCAGGCGGTGTCAGCACCGGAAGAGACTCCTGCAGAGTCTGCTCCTGAAAAGCCGAGTGACGTTGGGGAAGATAGTGTGTCTGAAGATGCAGCCGACGCCGGGGGAAAAGGTGTCTCCTCGGGGAAGAAAGAGGCATCGTCCAGCAGAGCCGTCCCAGACGGGAAGCTTGTGAAAGGTATGCTGCCCTCGCTACCGAGAGTTCCATTCTTGATCTTGTACCTCGTAGGTGTCACTTTAAATTAGCAAGGAAGAGCGCTAGACCACTTATGGTCAGCTGCCTTCAACCATAGGACAGGAGGGAATGGCTGCCCCTTTTAAGTTGCTATAATGAAACTTGCTTATATGGGTTAGCCAACAAGTTTGTTCAGGTTTTCCTGTTCTATCTTATGGAAAAACCTGAACAAGCTTTTTGGCCAATCCAATACTTTCTTGATTTTGAATTTGGGGTCATTTGGATACAAACTCATCTTAGGTATACATTTGTTTTAACAGACTATTCTCATGTTAGGGTTAATGGAAGTGTTTAGAATTTTTCAAATAATGTTTTGTACCCCCTTGGACTTGTGAAACTACATGCAGACTGTTGTGCCAATGGAATTAGTTTTCTTTATATGTTAAGGCAGGTCCCTTGAGGGTCTCTACCAGGCAATATTGCTTTCACTCCGTTCCAGTTTCCCTTTATGTTCTTGGGAGGAGTTTTTCATCTACCAGGACAGACATATAGAAAGAAGAACAGTTGACACAGGCGCATTAGCAGAGAACCCTTTGTGATAGAACATGTGAAGAAGCAGTGAATTCCACCAAGTGGGAACAAGAAAGGGCATGCAGAGGGAAAGGGACTCCCAGAAATAGAGGCTCACCCCTAGGCACGGGCGGTGCCATCTGAGATGCATGGCAGGTTCAGAGATGGGAAGCGGTCCAAATGACTCGGGTGTCAAGTGGGGCATACCCACCAAGGTAGCCTCAGCCACTTCATGGGGGTCTGCCCTCCTAGTGGGCCCTGGGGCTCCCATCAGGGGCAGAACACCTTACATCTTAGATCAGAGGAGTCTCTTTGCCCCATGTGGTGAGCGTGTGAAGCAGAGAAGCCACGTGGGAGATTTAGAGGAACTGATGGCCTCAAGTGCAGGAGGGGCGCTGCAGCGAGTGCTAGGGTGAGAGGAAGGCAGAGGGGGTGCAGGGTGGAGCAGGATGGGCCAGGATCGCAGCAGGGCCTTTTCTGTGCACAGAGATGCCTTTTCTGATAGGTGGTGATCAAGAGTAACCAAAATGACCCAAGTGAATAACTAGGAAACCCGTGATTTAGGAGAGCAGGAAAGCGTCTATAAGCCTCTCAATACAGGAGGTTCCCTGAGCATACGTGTTTCTTCTCTCACCCCTCCCAGCTGTCTTCAGACTCTCATTGGAATAGCCAGAGGAATGTAGCAAGTAGAGAGTAAAAACCGTTACTAATAAAGCAATTATCCTTCCATTAAAAATTTAAAAGGGAGGGTGGGATTGGTTACTGCTCAAAAGCTGGGGGAACATGCTTAAGAAAGGCAAGCCAGCCCACCTGGACTTTAGTTCATAGGGACAAGCCAGACATTTTGGAGTCAGTGGCAGTGACCCCCAGGGAACCCACTGTCAACCAAAGAAGGGAGCAGGCCACAAAGATCAGAACACCAGGATCATCTGAGCGCAGCCGGGCCCTGTCAGGGTTTGATCCGGTGCAGTTGGTCATCCCCTCAGCCAAGGTTACTGCCCACCATGGGGCACCCTCCACTCTCCTGTGAGTGCCCGGTAATTCAGCAGGTGAAACCGTGCTTACCTCCTCGCACTCTCTGAGCCTGAGACGCCTGAGAGCTGCAGGTGTCTGACAGAACCCACCCTGCCCGAGACAGGTCACTGCACCTGCAGAGAGGCAAGAGTTCAGAAGGACATGCATCTGAGCCCTTGGAAGAAGTTACTAAGTTATAGGAAAACTCTTTTACTCTCTGATTTCTATTCTCACAGAATTAAAAGGTACTGTAAAGTTAGTGTAACTGATAATCCAACATCTGGAAAAGATTTAGAAAAAGATTGCCAATTCTTAAAATATAATAAAGCACTCAGAATCAGATTGGATGAGAAAACAAGTTCAGAATTTTCCTCAGATTTCCAAGGAAAAGAATAAAGATGGAAGAAAAGCCATCTAGATAGGAAAATAGGTTGTCCTCCACAGGGGGGAGAAAGCAGGCTGGCACATTAGACATGTATCTATAGCATTAAATGCCAGGGAATTCAGGTGTATCAGATTCTGAATGCAAAATATTCTAAATGCTGGAGCAGAGTTTACAGATGTGACAATGCCCTGAAATAGTCAAAGAAAGTGAAAACAAGACTATTATCAAAAAATTATCAAATGCAGTGAAAACTTAAAAACCTATAACTTCTTATGCTTGTGTTGATAAAAAATAAAAACAAACCAAGCATTCAACTCAAGAACCTAGGAAGAAACTAAAAAATGCATGTAAGGAAAGCAGAAAAGGAAAATCACTAAAGAAGGCAGAAATCAGTGAGGAAATAATAAAAGACCAGTAAAACTTTTCATCATTGTGCAAGTTTAATACAGTGTAGAAAAGAAAGCAAATGCACAACATAATGAAAAAAAAAAAAGAAAGGAAAAAACTTGTTTTTAAGTACAGAGAAACAATATGTATAACTAAATTTGAAAATTTTGAAAATAAATGATAAAATTGTCTAAAAAAGTATGAAGTGGTAAAATGATCTCCAGAGAGGCAGTCAAATAGATCTGTAGGCCTAAAAGAATTTAGAAAACATTGGTCAATGAAATACCTCTAAAAGCAGGCAGGCCAGGACAAAGTCAAGGTCAAGGTAATTTGTGATTTAAGCTCCTCCAGAGCCCAAAGATCAAAAGTTCAAAAGCTCTCGAGCCCCAGTGCCTTAGCCCCACAAAGCCTAGGAATGTGCAGGCCAGGAGCCCTGGGTAGCCCAGGTGTTAGCTTCTCAGATGGAAGCAGGTTCGGAAGGGCATTAAGAGCAAGTGTGGGCAGGTGGGGTTCCTTGCAGAATTCCCAGTGTGGCACCCCACCAGAAAACCTCCCAGTACAGCCAGTGTTAGCACCAGACAGGTGCTGGAACAACACCCACATTTCCCAAGATGCTTATGAGACAGCTTCCCTAGTATGACAATAATTGATGTTGGAAAAACAGGCTCTCCATTTGAAAAAAATTAGACTATTACACCCCACCTGACAATAATAATGATTCCAAAGTGTTTAAATGCAGAAACTAGAACCATAAAGGGAGAAGAAAATTAGATAGTTTTTTCCTAGTCTTAGAGTTGGAAAGACTGCCTAAGAATTAAAGCCGTAAATGATAAAGATTAATAGGTCTGACGGGAGCTGGGCCCGCATAGAGTTGAAAGACAAATGTCAGGACAGCAGTGATTGCTAATAATAACAGAAGATAAAAGGTCAAGATCCTTACTATAGGAAGAGCTCTTGTGAATCAATAAGAAAAGTCACTGCAGTAGAGAAACAAAGGGCATGAAAAGATAGTTCACAAAAGAAAAACAGGTGGTACGTGAACAGATTTTTAAAATATATTTTCACTGACAAGAGACTGTTCTTTGCCTCGACTTTGGTAAGTTAGAAAGTAATAGAGAGGGTGTGGGCGGCTGGGCCCTCACACACCGTCCGTGGAGTGTTGTTGGTAAGGCCTCTCTAAAGGAGGGAGCCTGACGGTGGAGACCCACCTCTAAATACAGACGCCCTCCCGCTCCTGGAAATGGCTGGTTCCCCAGGCTGTCTCCGCCAGGTGTTCATCACAAGGCTCGTGAGCTTTCAAAAATAAAAAATTGGAAACAGCTGTGGGAGACTGAAATAAACTGGCATGTCCATACCAAGAATATGACTGCCATTTATTAAAATGATATATGTTGACATGGAAAGATGTCTACACTTCTTATATGGAAAAGCATCTCTTGTTAAGTGGAAATAATAAGTGGGCTAAAAACTGTAAAGCGCGGTCCCATTTTCCTGTATTTGTGCACATGCACATGTTTGTGCCTCGGAACCATCCACTGATAATATTCAGATCATTTCTTTCCCATATCCGAATTGCAGTTGGTCTTTCATTTTGTTCACCTGTGTTTTCACAATTTCCCACTGAGAATATATTTTACCATAGAAGTTAAAAGTTATTAATGACCTTAAGAAAGGAAGCATATCTGATGTGGAAGGCAAAGGGCCGGACACTGTGGGTTCACTCACAAGTGTTTCCTGAGAGTCGGTGCGGGCCACATTAGTGCTGCAGTCCTTGCCTGTTCCAGGCTCCAGGTGAGCAGACCACACACACAGTACAAACTGTGAAGAGTGGCCTGAAGGAGAAGAGACCAGCAGGCCCTATCTGAGGAGAGGCTTCATTTGAGAAGAGCCAAGGAAGAAAGCCAGGCGTGCAAAAGAGGGCGACAGCTCCAGGCAGAGGACAGGGCTGGCCCAGAACATAGTGGGAGAGGTGGCCAGGAGCCTGGGCTTCATCCTAACACAACAGGAAACTGAAGGCTGTAAGAAGTGCTCTTCACATGTTGTGATGTGACTTGCAAATAAGCTTCCATGTAGAAGCAATAGTTGTATAATTGAATAATTCTGCAAAGGAAGTAATTCCTAATCGCCTGCTTTCAGGCTGAGCTACATTTGGAAAGTTACTTCACCTTTTTAAACCTCAGTTTCCTTATCTGTAAATGGGGAGGCCTGATCATTTCTGTCTCTTCATGGGGTCACACATGTGAAGTGAGGTGAGGCGTGTAGACTGCACATTAGTCAGTTCTCTTTTAAGTCACTTTAAAGTATATGCATGTTGTTGGCATGCATTAAGCTGTGTTCCAGAAGTTTTCCTTTTAATGTATTTGTTGGCTGAATTTATTTTAGTTTGGAGGCCTGAAGATAGGGAGTAATTGTTTTAAAGTTGTTTTGTGATGTAGTACTTTAGCCCCAAGTTAACGTGAGTAATTTTAACATTTAACTGAGCTTTTCTTTTATATTGACATGTTTCTTTGACTATGATTTATTAAAGAGACCTAGAGGTAATACAGGGTTAATGTTATGATACTTTTTTCTTATGAAAAAATTTCAAACAAGTACAAAAACAGAGCCTGGTGAAATAGTCACCACACACACATGCAGCCCTGAGCGTCCAGCTCCCATGGCCAGCACGGACTGATTTTATCTATAGACTCAGTCCAGCCTACCCCCAGGATATTCTGCAGCAGATCCCAACATCATGGCATTTTATCCATTGGCATGAGTGCATGTATCTCCAAAAGATAAGGGCTGTTCTTAACATAACCGCAGTAAAATGATTAATATTGACTCTCCCAACAAAGTGTATTTTTCCTCCCGTGTTCTTTGTCTGGGGGGTTATTAGGAAGGTGCATCACCCTGCACAGTCCAAGTGCATAGCGTTGCATAATCAACACAGACTGATTTTGCCCCCTTTGACTCTGACTTAGCACTTTGTGTGTGCGTTAGTCGCTCAGTCGTGTCTGACTCTTTGCCACCCCATGGACTGTAGCCCTCCAGGCTCCTCTGTCCATGGAATTCTCCAGGCAAGAATACTGGAGTGGGTAGCCATTCCCTTCTCCAGAGGATCTTCCTGACCTGGGGGTCAAACCCAGGTCTCCTGCATTGCGGGCAGATTCTTTACCATCTGAGCCATCAGGGAAGCCCACTTTACCAACATTGAACATCTTGGGGTGTGCTTTGTAGCTTGAGGTGATGATTGACGAGAGATGATTATATTTCAGTGATCGGGTTATTTGCCTGCTTCAAGTCACACACGGATTTGGAACCATAAAATGCTGAAAGTGGGGATGCCTTGGGGGTCAGCTGAGTGAGCTCACCCTCACAACCCCAGCCGCTTCAGACAGAACCTGCATTTGTTAACCCAGATCCACTTGCTCCTTAGAGTTAGCTCCTTGGTGCTGCACTTAAAATAGCCCTTCATTGTGGTTTACTTGAATAGCTTTCACCAGTAATAACACATGGTTTTTAAAATAAAGTATCTTATTACAACCAATTAGGTGTTGTTAGGAGCCATTTACCATAGTCTCTGAGGAAGAAGGGACCCAGTGAGTGAGTGTTAAGTGGATGGGGGGAAGGGGAAGAAGATTGTTTCCTTTTGGGCCTTTGTATTTCTCTTAAATTAAAAATTCCAAATATTCTAGGAGAGAAAAAATTGAACCACCTAAATTTTTGTTACCTAGGTTTAAAATTGTCTTACAGGTTCAGAGAATAGTTTGACATAATGCCTGGCACAAAGTAGGCACCCAGTCAAATGTTTGCTGAATAAAGGAATAGATTATCTTGCTTTTGTAAAAAAAAAAAGAAAAAAAGTTTATTTTATATAGTTATGATTTTTTTTAGAAGTAACTTTTAATAGTGGAGTCGCATCATATGCTTACTTACGGAAACTCAGCTATGTGCTGAGCCCAGAAAAAGAAGGAAAACATCCACAAAAATTGACCATTTGGCCCTGCGATGACCGCAGCTGGCACTCAGTCTGTGCGTCCTGACGTGGCCCGAGTTGGAGCCAGTGCTTTAGTGCCCTGCATCTGGCCTGGGGTGTGTGACATCCTTGTAAAGGCCCTCTGACATCATGGGCACTACCTGCTGCCCCCGGACCCTCCGTCTGCGTAAGATGTGGCTCCACTCGAGACGTTGCTCCCACCAACTGATGCTCATGTGAATGGTGGGGCCGAGATTTTTGCTCTGTGCTTTCAGTTACTTAAAAATGTATTACCATTTTCACCTTTTCTCAATAGCTTCATTTGCTCCAATAAGCTTTGCAATCAAGGCCAAAGAAAATGATCTACTTCCCCTGGAAAAAAATCGTGTTAAGCTAGATGATGACAGTGATGATGATGAAGAAAGCAAAGAAGGCCAAGAAAGCTCTAGTAGTGCTACAAACACTAACCCGGCAGTTGCCCCACCCTGTGTAGTTGTTGAGGAGAAGCGGCCTCAACTTACCCAGGAGGAGCTAGAAGCAAAGCAAGGTTTGTCAAATGTTTTAAACTTCTTAAAAGAAAAGTATGTACATACAAGATTAACCTACTAAGCCAAAAATACGGGACTGCCGACTGTAGAGTCTCCAGCCTTTGGAATCGGAACCACTGGGGAGTTGTGTGATGTTTTTGTTCAGCTGAGAAGCTCTCAGTCAAGTGAGGAGCACTGCTGTTCATTAAGTTCAGATGCAGTGCCCTCGGCGATTTGTTTACCGAGGAGGAGCTGAGAGTTGCCGAAAGTGCTTTAATGGCAGCCTTGGGGCAAATGCTCAGCCCGTGTTCCCAGCTCGGGTTAATGTTCTGAGCCAGCAGGTGCCCTTCTGTGAGGCCTCTCCCTACAGAACCATCGAACCCTTGAAGGGGCTGGGGCCCCTGCTGGTTTTCAGACTGCGGCTCATCTTCATGGGTCACAGTGTGGCCACCACTCGCCTCTGACGCATGACCAGCAGTGTTGTGGGGAATGTCTTGTCGAGTTCTACCCTTCTTTCAAAATAAGTGCTATTCTTCTCTAACTAAAGTCGTTAACAGTCCTTAACTGGTTTCGTGAATTGCTTTTTCTGTGTATACACAGACAGATCACCCAGCATTGATAAAAGGTAACTCTTTAACCACAGGAGGCCCTGGAACTTGCGATGTGCTGTAGTTCCTCTCCCCGGCACACGTGTGTTCATGCCTGTGTCTCTAAATCTGCATTTACTGCGTGTGAACTCAACAGTGTGTCGGTTCATTTGGCATAAAACACTTTTCACAGAGTGTTCATTGCCTGGTATGGCTGTTTGGGCACTTGTATATGAGAACCATTCCAAGAGTCTCATCATTCCAGGTTTCACTGCTATGGAACTCCATCAGCTTTCTGACTTTGAGTTTGAAAGTAAATTTATGGAAAGTACTAATAATAAGCATTATAAACTAATTCTCTCAGAAATCTGTTTGCCTGATTTGTTGACCTTTCCTGAAATCAGTATCATGTTCATGTTTTAAAGTAACTGCATTGTATGTGTCTCATGACTGTGCTACTGCCCATGTAAATTAAGACAGCAAGGTATTTATAAAATACCATTTGCTCTAAACATCTTTTTTCTTTGTTTATTCCTTAAGCCAAGCAAAAATTGGAGGATCGACTGGCAGCTGCTGCCAGGGAAAAGCTGGCCCAAGCGTCTAAGGAATCAAAGGAGAAACAGCTCCAAGCAGAACGTAAAAGAAAAGCTGCTTTATTTTTACAGACCTTAAAAAATCCTCTGCCAGAAGCAGAAGTCGGGAAAGTTGAAGAGAGTCCTTTCAGCGTAGAGGTGAGTTTAAAAAGGATCCACTTCGGTGCTCTGAGCCAAGCACCATTGCTAGAAGTACCTGTGTGTGAACCCTGCAGCCTCACAGCTCTCGGAGCTGCATGAAGGCTGTGGGCAGCCTGTGTGCCTCTCCCCGGTGGGATGGGGCGCTTGTCCAGGCAGACTGTGGCGGGACCAGGGAGTTCAGTTCCAGATCTGGCAGCAAAGTGAGGCATGCACATTTCTTGGTTTCCCCGTGTGTGTAACAGTTATGTTACACTATACCGTAGTCTCTAAAGTGAGCAAGCACATATGCCTGAAAGATAAATACATACCTTAATTTAAAAGTCCTTTGATGCCCAAAAATGCCAGCCATCATCTGAGCCTTTAGCAAGTCGTAACCTTTTTGCAGTATTAACATCGCTGATCACAGATCAAATAATGAAAAAGGTTTGAAATAATGTGAGAATTACCAGACTGTGACACAGATGTGAAGTAAGCAGATGCTGTTGGGAAGATGGCCTCAATAGACTTGCTCGACACAGAGGTGCCACAAACCTGCAGTTTGTAAAAAGAAAAAAAAAACACGGTATCTGTGAATTCCAACAATTTGGGAAAAAACAAACCATAGTATCTGTGAAAATGAGGTCTGCCTGTACTGTATAGCTGGGGTCAGCAAGAGTCTGATGAAAACTCCCAGAATGCGCACACACACACACCACGTTCCAGGTGCAGTGTCAGAGTCCAGGCCTCTGGGCCCAGGTTGGGAGCCTGGGCTTTGTGGCGACCTTGCAGGAGCAACAGAAGAACTTCGCCTCTGAGGCACCCGCCTCAGGCCTGGACAGACCCGCCAGAGCACTGATACTCCTGCCGTCGCAGCAGCCCTTGAGCTCACACTTAGGGTTAGAGTCTTACTCAGGGATCTAGGTTACTATCAGCACTTCAGTTAAAAGAAAAGTGAGATAAGATATGGTCACTGTCCTCTTTTCTTAAGATGAGTTGTGAGATTGGAGCCTCACAACTCTCTCCTAAGCTGTAGGACCAGAACTTAGCCCCCTGGCCCATTTCCTCCCTTCAGAAGACTGTGGAGGGGGGCTTGGACTGCTCAGAGCAGGGCTTGCGCAACTCTGCCAGGTGTCTCCGAAATGTCTTTTGCAGCTGTCTTTCCCCTGTAATGTAGAATGGGTCCTGTGCGCCTTTTACTTTAATTATGTTGACATTTCTAAGAGTCTAGGGCCATTATTCACAACTGATTTTTGCTGCATGTAGCTGCAGGTTTATTTGGTTCTCCATGGAAAGCAGCATTTTTCAGCATTGTATTGAAGGTCAAATCAGCTTTGTCACCTCAGGAATCAGTCTGAAATTCAAATCTGGCAGGAGGCCTCAAAAATAATAGCTGGATCAGACTGAGGAGCAGCGAGGGCCAGCTTACATGGCAGCTTCAGATTCGTCCATTCCCCCCTTGGGGAGGGCCTTGCTGCTGCCAGCCGGGCCAAAAACAGGCATGCCCAGGAAGGCACCCTCGGTCATGGCGCAGCTTTGGGAGGACCTCTGGACCAGTGCAGGACTGAAACCGGCAGCGACTGAGACTGCTTTAGATGTAAAAGGAGGAAGAGGCGGGATATGGAGCAGCTCCACTTTTATGGTTGCAGCTGTAAGATTTTTTCATATAGCACCAGGGCAGGGAACTTAGGAAGCCAGGGAACTGCCTCCACGGGAGGGGTGTGAGTGGCTATTTTCATTTTCCTTATTGTTTGGATGTCACTTGGGCAGTGAATAAAGAACTTAATTAAAAGTTATCCACATACATAGATACTTTCATCAATTATTCTACATGGGTACATCTATATTTTCTAATAAAATTGTGTCTAAATGCAAAGTCAATCACAGCCAGAGTCATTCATCGTTAATTCAGTTTTTCTGTCTGCTGTACTGCCGGTATTGTCACAGGTACCAGAATCGCTTCCTTATAAACACAGAATAGCCTGAGACTTAGGTTCTTATCCTGTTTGTCTTTTTTGTGGCATCTCCCCACTGTGTTCTTTTCAAGCCTGTGTTTTAAATCTGTAATACCTTAGAAATGAGTGCTTACGCTTCATGTTTAAATCATTGGGTCGATCTTCCTGGACATCTAGTGGGAAAGACTACTGCTACTAAACTATTTCAACAAAAATGTTAACAGTACTTGCAGGTGGTGATAGATATCTTTAATGACTTTGAAACAAAATACCTGAATTAAATTGGCAGCTATCATAAATGAGATTCACACTTGAAAATATTTTCAGTCTAAAGCAGCTTCTGAAGACAGGTGGCCCTGACTCTGTTGTCCATTTCCTGTGCACTTGACACACATGCTGACGTGTCCGACCCCACTGCTCAGGTGTATGATCTTAGTGTCCAGGGGACTTGGAGCTCGGGGGTGTCAGCCCAGTGGGAATAGACACACCACAGCTCCGTTTTGAGCAGACTCACGTAGGGCCGAATGGGGTCGCTCAAAACCTGGCACCTTGCAGCTTATCTGCCTGAGAGGCACTTTCTGTTTTTACTTTGCTTTGTATAAAAGCAGTACATACATGTGGTTTATAAGTTCAAATGCTCAAGAGAGGTGTAAAATGAAGAGTAAGTCTTTTACTGTTTTAACCCTTTTTAAGGATACAGTTCAGTGGCATCAAGTACATTTATGTTGTTATGCAACCATCGCCACCATCTCTCTTGAAAACGTTTTCATCTCCCCAAACGGAAACTGTCCCCATTAAACACCAACTCCCCACTCCCCTTCCCCAGCCTCTGGTACCCACCATCCTACTTACCTACATATAGATTTTTTTAAATATTATTTATTTGGCTGCATCAGGTCTTAGCTACAGCATTCAGGATCTTCAGTCTTAGTTTCGACCCACAGGATCTTTAGTTGTGGCATGCAAACTCTTAGTTGTGGCATGTGGGATCTAGTTCCCCAACCGGGAGTCAAACCCAGGTCCGCTGCATTGGGAGCATGGAGTCTTAGCCACTGGACCACCAGGGAAGTAAGTCCTGTATGTATAGAATATTACAAGGACTGTGCCCTATGCATTTTTCTGGCGTCTTGATTTTTTTCAGACTCCAGAGATCCTGCTATACCAATGTCAGAGTGATGCTTGGTGTGTGATAAACACTGGGTCGCTGTTCCCTGGATGCGTGGCCGTCAGGCCTTGACACACGAGCCCTTACCTCAGGCCCACCTGCATGCGCGGTGCGCTGTTCGCCCCTCCTGCCCTCAAGTGTGGGCCCTGCTCGGGGTTTTACTGGCTGGCGGCTCCTGTGACTTGTGCGCGCAGTGAGGTTGAGTGTGCCCACAGAGTACATCCCTGACTGTGGAATTGTTTATTACATTTCCGATTTTTAATTTACCATTGAATTAGGCCCTACAACGATTATGGCAGTTCTGGGCGGGGCGGGGGATGTTTTTGTTTTGTTTGTCTCCCTTGTGTATGAATATAACTTTGTTGCCTCCCTGCCAGCATCGGTTATCATCCACCTTAATTCTTGGTCTGATAGGTGGGAAAATACATTATCTGTTTGGTTTAAATACATATTTTAATTATAGGGGACATTGAGTAACTTTTTTCACAGGTTTCACGGCCTTTCTGTTCTGCTGAGAACACCCTCCATGGCCTCTGCTTTTCTCCTGGCTGACTGTCTCTGTCTCTGCTGTTTTTGTGTTAGCTCTGTGTCATCAGCATTACCAACAGTTTCTTTTTGTCTTTTAACCTGCACCACTGGGAATTTATTTCACTTTGAGGAGCATACAGCTAGGCACAACACAAGCCACTAAATCACACGTCTTTTCCCACTAGTGTAAAGGGCTCCCTTTATTGTATACTAAATTCCCACTTGGGTTTGCTCTATTTTTACATTCTTATCTGTTCAGTTCCATTGGTCTGTTTGTTAGGAGAGGTGATTTTATGTTTAGGTATAACTTTTAAGGATGTCTTGAAATGTATTTATTGATGTGGACAGATACTAGTATGTTAAATGTTTAAACATTATATAAAATATATAAAAACCTGTTCATAAGTAGTACTTAGAAATCTGTGTATATACCATCCCATTTTGTGTGTGTGTGTCCATGCACACGTGCACTGTTAATTCAAAATGAAGAGAAATCACAAGTTTTGAATCAAGTCCCTGTTGAATCATCGCATCATTTACATGGTGACAACCGACTTCGGTACATTGTTTAGATGCAGTAACTTTTTTCAGGTTAATGATCCTGCCAGGTTTAAGGTCCAGCAAGAGTTTGAAAAGAAAAGAGGAACAAAAATGAACCCATGTTTGCTGAACCTCTGTGATAATTCAGGGAGCTTTGGGGTATGAATTAGAAACCTGTTTCTCATGGCCAGTCGCTTTTATGTGGTTGGCATCTACATGTGAACATTTCTACCACGTCGGCCCTGTAAGGTGCAGAGTAGCTCTGAGTGTGTGGATGAGGGACCCGGGCCCCCAGGACAGCAGAGGTGGCACCAGGACTGTGAGGAACCTGGATCATTTGGAGAGGTGACAGAGTAGTGAGGAGGCCCAGAGACTCACCTGTGGGGGAGGCCGGTAAAGCCCGTGCAGGCAGTGATAATGCCTGCAACCCTGCGTCGAAGGGTCTGTGGAGGAGGCGCAGGCAGGTCTGGGAGAGGCTGAACCACTGGCCGCAGTACACGTGGGACACGGACGAGCTAAAGCAGTGTTTCCACGGGCAGAATATGTATGAAGCAGCATTGGTAAGGCTGGCAGCAGCACTCCCAAGCAAACACAGCTGATGAGAGGGGAGGAGAGGGTGCCAACAGTGGAAAACGCAGAGTCATCTGGAAAGAGGCCTCAGCAGTCAGACCTGGGCCATTGCCCTGCCTGGGAGGGTTGCAGGGGCATGCCGAGCACAGGTAGAAATTTGCAAATACAGTTCTGGAGGATGCATTTCAAAGTCTGATTTCAAACGTTACCTTGAGTCTCTTGTATAATTATCCCATTTCCTAGTTAGTGTAGTGTTATCCTTCAGAAATAAGATTTTATTTTAAAATGTGTGTTAGTCTGCTTTTGAGCAATTTGTTTTCCCACAGCAGGAAATAGTAGTTGCTAGTTTGTATGCTAACTTGTTGGCAAATACTTGTTTGTGATCAAAGATTAATATTTTTCAGTGTTCCCAACAAAAGGGATGTCAGTTTTTAAATAGTCGTATGAGTAACTGATCTTTCTAAAGTTCCTTTTGATTTTGCCCGCTCACGACTCAGATTACCCTATGCTCTCCGCCCATGATGATTTGTGCCTTGGTCATCCTTGCTGGAATATTAACACTTCGTCCCTGAGAGGTCGCTTTGCTTGTTTGGCGCTGGCTGCCATGTGGTTCTGTTGCTGTGTCACCTGTGGGCATCGCATGCAGCTTCTCACAGGTCACTGTGTGCAGGGCCTTAGCCAGACACCTTCAGAAACCAGACACAGGACCTGTGGGGCTGCAGGGAAGGTCTTGACTCAGCAGTGGCTTAGTCTCTCAGGTTATTCATATAATTTATAGTATAAATTAACGGGTCATTTGACTCCTCAGGATATACACTATACAGTATGGTAGCTGCTAACCACACGTGGCAATTTCAGTTTTGTTTCTGTTAAAGTTGTTGGTTTTTTTTTAATGTAGACCATTTTTAAAGTCTTTATTGAATTTGTTACATTATTGCTTCTGTTTAATGTTTTGATTTTTTTGGCCAGGAGGCATGTGGGAGAGACCAGGGATCAAGCCTGCACCCCCTGCATTGGAAGGCAAAGTCTTAACCACTGGACCACCAGGGGAGTCCCTGGCAATTTCAGTTAAACTTAATTTGAGTTGTGAGGGTAGCACAGCTCACAGGATGTCACAAGGCATCTCAAGGATGCATCCTCAGGCCCAGCCTCCCCTGGCTGGCCACACTCTCCCCTGGCTGGCCACACTCTCCAACTCTGTATTGTGAGCTATCATATCAGTGTGCATTAAAAAAAATAATAATAATCAAAATTGATAAATTTCTATGTAGCCATTTTAATACTGAATATGGAAGAAAAACATTTTTGGCATATTCTTCTTTATTACTTCAAGAAAGATAAAAAATACAACTGAAATGCCAAAAAAAATAAATGTGTACGGTGTATAGAGAAGGTGCTGCAGCAGATCAGATGTGTTACAAGTGGTTTTTGAAGTTTAGTGCTGGAGATTTCTCACTAGACAAAGCTCCATAGTTGAGTAGACCAGTTGATAGCATTCAAATCGAGACATTAATTAAGAACAATCAATGTTATACCACCTGGGAGATAGCTGACATACTCAAAATATTCAAATCAGGCACTGAGGATTATTTGCACCAGCTTGGTTGGGTTAATCACTTTGATGTCTGGGCTCCATGTAAGTTAAGCAAGAAAACCTTCTTGACCATACATCCTCATGCAATTCTTTACTGAACTGTAATGAAATGGTCCATTTTTAAAACAAATTGTGACAGGAGATGAAAGTAGGTACAATAATGTGGAACAGAAGAGATCATGAGGCAGGCCAAATGGACCAGAGGCCAGTTTTCAAAGAAAGTGATATTGTGTATATGATAGTATTGGAAGGGAGTCTTTCATTATGAGCTCCTTCCGGAAAACCAGACGGATTAATTCCAACAAGTACTGCTTCAAAATAGACAAACTAAAAGCACTCAACAAGAAACGTCTGGAAATAGTCAACAGAAAACAAATAATCTTCCATTGGGGTAACACAAGATCGCGCATTTCTTCAATGATCAGGCAAAAACTGCCTGGCTGAGGAGGCAGCTGTTTCCTTGGCTCGGAAGTTCTGATCCATCTGCTGTGGACATTGCACCTTCAGATGTCCATGTATTTCAGTCTTTACAAAGTTCTCTTAGTGGAAAAAATTTCAGTTTCCTGAAAGACTGTAAAAGGCACCTGGCTCAAAAAGATTAAAAGTGTTGGACAGATGGAGTGATTGGAAAGATTCAATTCAAGGATTCAAAAGTTGGAAAGATTACAAAAGTGAGAGAAGTCACTGAGTCATGTCTGACTCTTTGCAACCCTATGGGCTGTAGCCCACCAGCCTCCTCCTCCATCCATGGGATTTTCCAGGAAGAATACTGGAGTGGGTTGCCATGTTTCTCTCCAGGGGATCGTCCTGACCCAGGGATCAAAATCAGGCCTCCCACATTACAGGCAGACTCTTTACCCTCTGAGTCACCAGGGAATCCCTGGAATTACAAAACTGCCTGGAAAACAGAAGAAGGTAGTAGAACAGAATGATGAGTATGTTGTTCAATGCAGTTCTTGGGGATAATGAAAAATGTGTCTTTTGTTTTTACTTAAAAACCAAAGGAGCTTTTTAGTCAACTCAATAGTTCCATGGCTTGTGTCATAAATATCCATGAACTACTTCCTCTGTGTTGCTGGAGTGTGCGCCCCACCCCCAGCTGTGCACACAGGTGCAGTTGGAGAAGCCAGAACACACGCCTGTCCTGTTGTGTGCCACGTGCTGGGATGCTCCCCGAGACGAGGCGTCGGAAGCCCACCTCCCGAGCAGCCATGGGGGCCCTGGGAGACCAGGTCCTCCTGCTTATGTTTGGGTAGAGCACCTGCATCTCTGCAAGTCTCTTAAACTCTGCATTTTTACTTACATTCTGGGCATAGGTACCGCTGCGGGCTAAACTGGGCTCCTCCCTTGGCTGCTGGTAACCCTGCATGAGAGGTGTGACCTGAGTCTTTTTCCTCCAGGTGTGGTCACAAGAGCCACTGCCCTGGGCTGTAGGATGTGTCATGAAGTTTCTGGGTTTCAGAAGCACTAGCATGTTGCAGAGAGCGTACATCTCCAGACGGCTGAGACATGCTGGCGCACACAGCCTGCCCCTGGAGTCACCATTGTGGGGGCTACCACTGGGCGTGTAGGATTGGTTATCCTTTTTGTTTTTATTATTATTCTCAAGTCTAACTGCTGGGTTTTTAATGTCCTCTTTATATTTTTAAGCTGAAAAAACAGTGAGGTCATCATAATGCATCATCTTAATTCTGCCCAGCCAAGCGCCACCCCCACCCCCACCCTCAAGTTGCTGATTTTTACTTTAATGGTGAAGGGTAATCGATCATTTTATTAGAATAAATATATCCTATGACTTAATTGTGAGTTATATTTTTAATATATTGATTTACTTATTCCCTCACCTCAAAATGAAATAAACTATAACCACAGTGGTAAAATAAGCGTTACTAACGATGGGCATTAGGACAAAGGCACCAGAAGCAGTAATGAAGTTCAGAGATACAAATCATCAGGCTGGCAGTACCGTATAAATAGGAATTCATCTAATGAGCTGCACTCACCCTTCCTGCTGGCCTGGCGTGGCTGCCTGAAGCGCCTCGTCCCCCTGGTTCCTGTCCTTGGCAGACATCCTTGGGGGGACACATTTTCCCCTTCTCCCCCTCTTAGTGCAGCGCTCATTATAACTCATGAGTGCCGTTCTGTTCCCCGTGCAGGAGAGGGAGAAAGCCATCCTGTGTTTCTCTTCATTCAGCCATCCACTTAGATAAGACATAGAGTCTCAGTTCTCCTAAAACGGGCTCTCTGGTTCCCAGGGAAATTCCCCACAGCAGCCCTGACTGCCCTGTGGTCCCTGGGCCTTGACCTTCAGCATTCCTAGAGGCCTCGCATGTGCTCACCTGGAAATTCTTAGTGGTGACTTTTACGCCCAATTTCATCTCACTTTTTCATGTTGGGGGTGTGTGTGTGTGTGTGTGTGTGTGTGTACACATGCACGTGCTCGGTCGTGTCTGACTCTGCGGTCCCATCGACTGTAGCCCACCAGGCTCCTCTGCCCATGGGATTCTCAGGCAAGAATCCTGGAGTAGGTTTCCATTTCCTCCTCCAGGGTATCTTCCCAACCCAGAGATCCAACTTGCATCTCTTGCATCTGCTGTGTTGTAGGTGGATGCTTTATCACTAGTGCCACCTGAGAAGCCCTACATATATTCCTAATTTAGAGTCCATGGTTATTAGGGGTTTTTTAATGCACTAAAAGCTGGTTTTCCAGCAACAGCAGAATTCTCTACAAGCCAATGGATGCAGGGGTGAGGGGAGCAGCATTTCCCTTCCTCCAGCCTCTAAAGTTAGAAAACTCACTACATTTTATTAGTCTTAATTTATTGTGTCATTTTGTATGTGTGTTTAGAGAGTGCCAGAGTGGGAATTAGGTGTTCTTAGATGTAAAGTTTTGTATCTACGTGTTAGAATTGTTTAACAACAACCAATTATTTTAAAATTTAACCTGAAAAAATATTATTGCAGGACTTCCATGGCGGTCCAGTGGTTAAGAATCCTTGATTCCACTGCAGGGGGCACAGGTTTGATCCCCGGTTGAGGAACTAATTTCCTTGACGCCATGCCAAGTAACACAAAAAAAAAAAAAAAGAAAAATATTACTGCACTAAAATAATTTGAAGTGAGAAAGACATTTTTCATAAGAACTGTCTCATGATGAAATGGGTTCCCTGGAGGCAGTTTAAGCAGAACCTTAAAAATGCCCTGGGCAGCATTGCCATGATGGAGAAGAGGGAAGGCCCGACAGGAACACCAGCTGGCCATGCGCCCTTCCACGGGGGCCTGGTTACTAAGGGTATTTCGGTGGGAATTAACTGCTTTGGGAGCTGGGCATATTGTTCTTAAGTGATTCTCAGCCCCACTGCCTCTCAGCTCACAGTAAATGAAAGATGTAAAGACGGTGTGTTGTGAGTGTAAACGACAGGAGGCTGACAGGAAGGCAGAGCCCTGTTCTCTGGGCATACCCCTAACAGAGGGGCAACATCTTTGGTGGCTGTCCCACAAGACCACCATCACGGTTCCTCTCAAATCAGGGGAAGAAGCATAACTTCAGAAGAATCATTTGCACAAAGTGGTGTTTTGCCTCATCCAGTTGGCCTTGTCCAAATGGACCCAAGGAGAGGGGAGGCCAGGCCTGCTGGAGCCCAACACCCGCCAACAGCCAGCACCCACTCAGGGCTGCAGCCCCTGCCTGGGATTTTTTTTTCATGAGCCTTATTAACAGCTTGAAAGTTCTGAGGCACAGAATGATAAATTCCAGGTTTTTCGGTATATCTCTGTGTATGGTGTTTACTGGCTGTAGTTAAAATTCACGTAAACTGGATCAAGGAAATGACCTTTCTCAGGATGAGGGGAAGGGGCTGAAGGTGGGTGGCTGCAACTGCAAATATAAAATGTGCTTGTTTGGGGGTGTTTTTTGTGGTTTTCTTGTGTGTGGCTTTTTTGGTTTGGTTTTTTGTAAATTCATTTTTTTATCTTACAGTGTGACATGGACAATGTTAATGTCAATAAAATAGGACTACCACATCATTTTTAAAGTTGAGTAGTAATTCCCTTCCTGGTTGGACCATAGTAAACAAGTCCTAGAAATGGGACTGCTCTGGATACACACTGCTGGTGTCTTGACATGAAAGTTCAGTAGGCAGCAGCCCTAAGATCTGTGCACTCTCTGTGTATCTGTCTTACTTGGATAAAGAGGTCTGAAGAATGATGACCCACTAAGTGAAACTCCTTGCTGTGTTGACACATGTGGAGTAAGGCTGGCTTGCGTTGATGGGATTGTCTTGTCTGTGGTTCCCATTGGTGGCTTTATTTTTTTTTCTTTCAGTTTTACTGAGGTATAATTGTGTCAACTGAAAAAGTGCACATCAAGTTTTATTTGGGACAAAACTGAGGACAACAGCTCAGGAGACAGCCTCTCAGACCTCTGAGGAACTGCTCCTGAGAGGTGGGGGGCAGGGTCCGTATATACATGAATTTGGTTAAGACAGTATGTGCAGTGAAGCACACGTTTTGGCAGAAGATGGCTGCTTGTCATGAGGAGATGTCTCCGTTAGCAATGTTAGTGCTTTTCTAGACATGAGGAGATACAAGAATGGCTCTTAGAATCTTCTCCTGTAAAGGTCTAGCTATCTGAAGGCATGTTCTGCCAGTTCTTCCCAGAGCACAGAGGGCCTTTCTCCTGATCTCTGCCCTGAACTTCTTTCAGGGTGTGTCAAAGGTCAGCAACTCCAGTGACCAGTGACTTCATCCTTGTAGCACCAGATGGTGAGGGACCGTTTTCCAGTTAACAGTTGACATGTAGCACCGTGTGTTCAAGGTGCATGGCATGATCTGACTTACATATATAATACACAGTAATCGTCACAGTAAGTTAATATCCACAACCTCATACAAAGAAAGACATGAGTATTCCTAGTGACGAATAATCTTTTTTTTTTTTTTTAATCAAAGAGGAACCCTCTTTTGACTCAGGCAGAGCAGAGATCCAAACCTGGTGCTAGCAGTTTGAAGAACCTCCTTTTTTAAAGTGGAGAGTCACAATTGTTTAGGAAGGAGCACCGGGGCCCTTTTCCTAACACAGCCCTCCGTGTGCCGCGTTTCTTTTCTCAGATCCAGCCTCCAGAGCCTGGCAGGCTGGGGACGGGACCCTGCACAGGAAGGCTCGGCCGTGAGAGGTAGGCATTCGTGCTCTTGGCCTCTGAGGAGCCATCATTCTCCCAGAGATGCCGGGGGTAGATTTAGAGCCACAGACAGGCATGGGCTGCTCTAACAGATGAGAGAGCGCCAAAGTCGGAATCTTATAAACACACATTTTGAAACAGCATATCTTCCTTGCTGAAATCCGGACGTGTGCTTCTGTTTCCAGGAGGCTGGTTCCGTGCCCTGTCCTCTACTGGCTGGAGGCAGACCTCTGCCAACTTTAGACGTGAAGCCTCCAGAAGGGCGCTCAAGCCGAAGCAAAGACCCGCCGAGAGAAGAAGAGAGAGAGAGGAAAAAGAAAAAGCACAAAAAACGGTCTCGAACAAGATCGCGGTCTCCCAAGTACCATTCTTCGTCCAAGTCCAGGTCTAGGTCCCACTCAAAAGCAAAGCATTGTCTTCCCAGTGCCTATCGGACAGCGCGGCGCTCGAGGTGAGTGTGCGGGGCGTCCCCGCGGCCGGCGTCGGGTGCGGGGCGGATCCCGCTGCTCCTGCTCGCCAGCAGGGGGCGCGGAGCTCCCCTCCCCCGGCTCGCTGCAAGCACAGACCCACACACCCGCGTGCCTTTATGCAGAGATGCGTCCTGCAGTCGCCTGTCTTTTCAAAATATTTTTTAACCTGACTTTCCAAAATTCATCAACTACTGCCAGGTTTTTCTCAAAAGAGAGGTATTTAAATTTTTAACAGGTCTTGGAAGCAAGCCTAGCGTATTTGCTGAAAATGTGTGGAAAATGCACAGGGTTGGGGGTGTTTTGTTTGGTGAATGAGGCGACTTTCCCAGGCTAATTCCTTTAGAGTGTGTATCTGCCAAAACAAGAGACATGAGCACTGTGGCTGTGTTCCGCTTCACTGGCACAGCACCTGCAAGTGCCCGTAAAGGGGGAAACACGGCGGCACAGACCTGTTTTCTCAATTAATCTTCTCCAACCTCCCACTAACAGTCACTGTTCAACCAAAAGCCACCTTCTGAGGAGCCAGCTTTTGAGGAAGCAGCTTAAGGTTTTATGCAACAGAAATAATAAACACGAAAACCTGTAAGGATCACAAAATTTAGTGCTCAGTGAAGCAGGTACTTCTCTGATTTTTAAAGCATCTGACTTGCAGGAGGTTCAGAAAAGCAAGTTTCTAGTTTTAAAACTTACCTCACGCCTTCTGATTTCTTACTGAATGTCAGTTGGACTTAGTTTCTCTAGCACAGCACTTGTACTAATCTACTTCTTCTACAATTGATGTTCTTTTCTTTCCTTTCCATGGGAAAAATGCAGATGGCCCTATACTTTTTATTTTTTATGTTTTAAAAAACAGTACTTGTATGCACATTAGCCTTTCTTGAATATACCCTAAAACAACATGCTTCCCAATTTTTACCTAGACCAGATCTTCAAGGCTTGATAAGTATTTGCTCTTGTCTACAATGAAATTAGGTTTACCTCCATAATAAATAAATTTCATCTTCGGCTCTACATTTTTGCTAGTTCTTTAGAAGTTCTGTCCCTTGTCTCCCCCTCTCTCTTACACACACACACATTGTTGTTTAATTAAATGAACAACTTTGCTGACATATTTCCAATTTTTGAAAGTCCCGAGGAACTTGTATGTATATATCAAAACTACAATTTCTTATTTGAAAAAATTTCTTATGATATAGTGGGAGTAAATAAATAGGCCTGTACAAGCCCTATGAATAACCATACCCAGTAAAATCCTTCCTAGATTTCATTTATTTCAGGGCTCAAAGAGAAGAAAGTATAATCTACTCCTAAATCCGGTTCTGAGGGCCTGATAATGCTCAGGGCTCCTTAGATCACTTCTTATTTAAGAAATGAGTTGGTTTTCATGGTTCATGCTTAGTACAAACAGTAGGTGCAGGTGTCTAGTTCTTACATGAACCCATCTGGTCAGACATAATGGCCACAGACTTTTCCCCAGGTTGGTCTGTTCAGAACTAGAAGTGTTCATGAAACACTTGGAATTTCAACTTTCTAGGGTTTCTATGGTTTTTATTGACTATCTATAGTAGAGTAAGTCATTATGTATATCATGTTAGTATTTCTTAAATAGCTTTTATTTTAGAATAGACTTACATATTTTATGTACAAGTGTATTTTATATTGTTTTCATATATTCAGTGCTGACAAGTGCAAGAAGCAAAATCCGAATCCTTAGTGTATATTTTCAGTTAAACAAGAATTAAGATTAAAAAATTGTTAATATGAGTTCTGTGATGGCAGGCTGACAATTTTACCTTAATTTAACCAACGGAGTATTTTATGTGTAAAGAGAGCTGAGTATTTTCATCATTCTCAAACTTTTAAAAAATTCTCAGTAATATCTATGGAGAAGGAAATGGCAACCCACTCCAGTATTCTTGCCTGGAGAATTCCATTGACAAAAGAGCCTGACAGGCTATAGTCCATGGGGTCCCAAAGAGTCGGACATAACTAAGCAACTAAGACACACACACACAGAGTAGTAGCTATGTGATACTTTTAGTTAATTTTAGTTAAATCAGATGACTTAAGTTCACTAAATAAGTCAGATCTTTGGTGTTTGATTTTACAGCTTAAAGTATCAAGGCAAAGTGCAACTTTATTATAAATTGTTTTTTTAAGACAAAACCTTCAAAGTATTTGTCCAGGAAGTTTTGCCTTGAAAGCTTGTATGTGACAGTGATGCTCCTTGAAATCAGACCACCTCTGAGCTCAGGGCGCTGAAGTGGGTTGCAGGTCTGGCTGGATGTATGGAGGAGACCAGCTGTCCTGTGGTTGGTCTCTGGGTCCCAGGGACATAAGTCAGGAAGTTACCTTCACCAGGTAGGGTCCTGCCTCAGCTCTTAGGTCTGAGAAGAGTGAGTTTTATTTGCTAAAACTGTATCTTTTTCTAAGCTGGTTATAGACCTGCTTTCTTAATCCAAGCTCACATTAATAATTTCTAGGGACCCAACTGAATTTTGAATGCAGCAGTTATGAAATGAGAGAGGTTGGTGTTCTTGGTAATATGAATTGTTTGAAATGTAAAAGAAAAAAATTAAATTTTAACCAAAATATTGAAGTTGCTAATGATAATGATAAATAATCTTAATTATTTCTTTAACTGTCTTTTCAGATAGAATAACCCATTACAGACATAATGTCTACATAGGATATATATCAGACTTGTTTCTTGGGCCTGACACAATTTAATCGATTGTTTTAAAAAGACTACTGCCAGCTTCAAGTAAAATGACTTTTGTTAATATTTCTGCTTGGGGTAGGATGCTACAGTTGAAATATATTTTCTTTTGTATATTAAATTACTAAAGTCCTATGTAAAATGTAGAAATTTAAGATTAAAAAGCTTTACTATCATAAGTAATTTTTATGTTAATATATTAATGCTTGTGTGGTTGAAGTCCCATTTATCAAATATGTCTAAATTATTGATGACTCTGGCTCTCCAAAGGTGAATTAGTCATAGAAAAGTCTTTAGTTTTGGAAATCAGTCTGTTGCTTCTCAGAAAGCACAGTGATTACTGCAAGGCAGTATTTAGTGTCTTTTAAATCAACATTGATTAAAGTATAAGACTTCTTTCTCTTGTTTTCTGCTTTTATATCGCATTAGGTTTTATATCTTAATGGGATAAAGATGTACTCGTGCAATTTACTGCCTAAAATTAAAATCCAGTTTTAACAGTTTAGGTATTTTAAAACTAAACTCAATGAGACTAAAGCTTGAAATTCAGTTTATTTGTAAAGCTTTTAATAAGATCGCCTGTGGTGTCATTTCATTGGTTAGTTTGTGTCTAAGGGGGTTTCTAGGTAGAACTCTGCACCCCCACATTTTGGGGTGCTCTCTGTGGAGGATAATGGGGCCTTGTGTCACTTCCTGAAGTAAAGTTCCCTCAGGGCTTTTCACTCAAGGAGAGGCTGGAGGTTAATGTGGCTTTTATAACAGTTATATTTAATGTTCAAAAAGAACTCAGGTGGGCAAAATTGGGGTCATATTTTAGTTTGAAATTTGTAATTCCTTACTTCTTCCCCCTGATAAACTGCATACCTAGTCAGTGAGTGAGTGGTTTATCTCCTGATCCTGATCTTTAAAGGAACGTGGGGCACTGATGTTCCCACGAGGAGACAGCTCACGTGCTGGTTTCCCAGACAGAGCCACAGCCATTGATAATAGTGTTGGGGAGAAAAGCTGTGGGAGACACTGGCCCCTCGGGAGAGGAGGAAGGATTTGTGAGTGAGGTTGGATCCACAGTTCAAAAGTGAAAAGAACTAAAACCTGGGATCCTCTTGGTTGTTCAAGCCAGTTGGTACCAGATTCTTGCTGCCAGGGTACCAGTGACACTTGTTCAGTTCCACAAGGACCTGTGAGTAGTCAAGTAACAGGAGTGAAGAAGTGGGTCACAGAAGTGGTTAAACGCTGGTAGAAGAAGCTATTTATAAATATCTCATCATTCAGACAAAAGATTTCCTTATGCTTTTATTCGACAGCAAACCATTATGATTATTTAAGAAAAAAATATCCAAGTTGCATCATGCTTGAAGTTTTTTGAATTCAGACTATTTCATCTCCATAAGGCCTCTGGTCACGTTATACAGATGATTTACGTAAAGAATGGAATTCCTGTTTCTTGCACTGTGTCGTGGTAACAATATTAAGAGCCTACTTAATAGAATAAAAGCATTAGAGCTTCTTTAATCATAATAAAACCCAAGTATTATCTGGCATAGCTCACGGCCCTTAATTCTGAGTTGGGCTTTTTTCCCAGATGACTTGAAATCTACTGGTAACAGCCACTTCACTTTAAAGAAATCTAATACTCATAGCCACTGCTAAATGGTATTGTATTTCAAAGTTACAAATTTGCAGACATTAAAAACTAATCCATTGTCCTGATTATTGAGTTTATTGTAGAATTCTGCGTCTGAGCGTTCCATAGGTGCTATAGTTTTGATTAAGCAGAGCCCTTTTTTCAGGGTTCTAGTACTGCCCAGCTCAGCACATTTTATTCTGAATGTGAAGTATGTACCTCCATATCACAGACCCACAGCCTCCCCAGGGACGCTGAGCGCGGAGCCTTGTCAGAGCAGCTCGGCAGTGGCAGCAGCAGCAGAGCGGGACAGTTATCAGGCAGCTTCGACCACGAGCAGATTTGACTCCTGGAGCTCTTTTGAGGGGAAACCTGGTAAAATGTCAAGGTGTCTGACTGACCTCACCTTTGTAATCTGTTACTTAAATCTTAGGAAAGGTCTGGAAAATCAAAACCGCTGTATAAGCTGAGAAGCAGTTGTGTGGGAGGAGCCCCAGAGTCCAGGGGAGTTGATCCCAGAGCAGGTTCATTCTGTGGTTGTGGTGTTTTTTCAGGAATGACTCAGGGTTTTCTCCATGACACAGAGGGTGGAATGTGATTACAGGCTGATCTTTGCAACAACCATGTGTGTTGTTTGGGAGGTTTGGTTGTAACTGGAATGATTCAGTGTAGAATTTTTTTAGATGACAAAAATCAAAACATCTCTTCTTTACATTGGTTTTGACTGTGTTGTCATAGAAACAGAACAGAAATAAATTGTTTTGTTTTGGGGTTTTTTTTTTTTGCTCAGATATCTGGTTATTTCAGATTTCCCCAAAAGAGTCCTAAACCCATTATTAAAGGTCTCTTCTTAAGGACCTGACCCCACAGGTGAGGGTCTGGAGTTGGAGTTCTGTGTGCTGGTGTCTGTGGGACACTGCGTGAATAGAATAGTCCTTTTTCAGGCACAGGAAAGGGAAGAGTAAAACATTGGAAATCTCAGAAACAAATGATTTAGCCAAAATTTTCACAAATGGCATGGTCTGAATTGGATTGAAGGTTTAGGCTTCCTGCCAGCGGGCCTGCAGCCCATTCTTCATGCTAAGCGCCCATAAGATGAATGCATACAAGAGAAATTTCCAAGTCACCTTCCAACTTTATTCTGTTTAGTTTCCTCTTCTTGCCAGTATTCAGAGCAAGTAGAAAAACTCACTAGCGTCTCAGTGCCTTTCTTTCCCTAATTTTGATAGAAATATCAGTGAGCTGAACATTTTTAGGGCAAAGGCAAGAGGGAGGAAGAGCAGCAGCAGGCCCCGTCCACCAAGACGCGCAGGGAGACGCCCACTTGGGGAGCTGGCCGCTGCTGGCCAACAGCACGTGGCTGCAGCCTCAGCTTCAGTTGTGCCCCGGTTAGAAGCTTAGCATTGGCATGACAGGCGCTCTGCCTCTGAGCCTGGATCCCGTTCTGGGTCAGCAGAGTAGGGAGGCTGGGGGCGGGCCTCAGAGGACAGGCCAGGGCTGGCCGCCACCTCAGTGGTGGAGGTGCTCCCCTGCTGCCACACACACAGGACTGAAACGCCTGCCTTCCTCTGCCCAGGTCCCGGTCCCGGTCCCCTCGGAGACGAGCACACTCCCCCGAGAGACGGCGGGAGGACAGGAGCGTCCCCACCGCCTACCGGATGAGCAACAGCCCTGGAGTCAGCAGGAAGCGGACCCGGTCCAGGTAGGTGACCAAGCTTTTGCGGACGTGGGACCTGCCCTGGGAGGTGGGGCTTCCACGTCCCCAGCACAGAGCTGTCGGGAACCAGGGGAGCAACTACTTTGGCTGATCCTGAGCCGTCCTGGCAGTGTTTCCACTGCTCTGGAGCTCTGACAGGCAGAGGGGAACTTGCTGTGCTAGAGCCAGGGACCGTCTGTCTTTGCAGTGGGTCGTGGGGCCTCCATTTTCCCCACGTCTACTGCCCCTCTGGACCCCCCACACACACAGCACCTCATCCTCTACCTGTAGAGAAGGGAAAGGATGGTAGGGATGAGTGACAAGGGAAATCAGAAGTTAAAGTCTCAAGTGGGTCCCTGCTGCTCAGGTGGCCAGGCCCCAGCTTCAGCTCCCAGGAGTGGGCCTGAGAGCAGGGATAGGGTCCGTCCTCTGACCCCTTGACCACTAGGACAGACCTGTCTGTTGAGGAGGGTGAGGGAGCCAGGTTCCCACATCACGGCCACCCCTGGCCTGGGCCTCTAACACTGAGCAAGCCAGGGCCCCCCACTCACGCTCCCAGGGAGAGAGCTCCAGGGCTGACCTCTGCCACCAGAGGCCCCGGCACCACCACTGACTTGAGAAGACCCAGAACCCAAGCCAGGAGCAGGGCCGGTGGCTGGTGGACCGGTGGGCATTTCCCTCAGCTAAGCGTTGCCATCTGGAGACCATCCCGTCCAGTGTGGGTGATGCCACCTGAGTCACTTGGCTTCTGTATTTCCATTTGCCCCAGAAGTGAGGCTTGTTGTTTGTGCCCTGGCTCTGGAGTTAAGCAGGTCCCAGCTGTTGTAGGTGGACAGGAGTATTGCTGTCCCAGTGACTGAGGCATCCAGAAACAGGCAGGATGCCATTGTTGCCCATCATAGTCTCAGATTTCATGAGGCTCTGCTGCTCAGTGTGTGTGTGTGTGTCGGGACGTCCGGAGTTCCAGAACCTTCTGGAGCCTTCCAGAGGACAGATCTGAATTTCAGGTGTCTGCCGTTCTTGGGCAAATGAACCCAGTCATCACCCAAACCTGCCTCAGAGAGGCCCCTCCATCAGCACTGCCCTTAACAGGAAGAGTTCTAAAAGGCATTGCCAGCCAGATAATGTTCCTGCAGTCTGGCTAGTTATGTGATTGTTCCATTAAATGATAAAATGTCATCTCATTTTCTTAAAACAGAAAAATCAGAAAGGAGCTGTAAAGCTAATGTATTTCAGCAAAGGCTTCATGTACAGACTCATACTGTCTGTTGATAAATTTCATTTTGTGCCTTAGAAATCCCTCACTAAGTATACGTGACTGTTCCAGGATAACATGATGAAAAGTGAAGTCCATTTTAAATTTTATACCTTATGCAAGTAATTGACATTTGAAATTTATCATCACCCTTGGTATATGTAAAGGGCATGGTCTAAAATTAATTCCTTGTAGCCGAAAATCTCTCCTAACAGAAGAGTTCTTGCTTTACCCTCAAATTAGCCCTTGCATTAAAAGAGCTATCACTTGAGACTATGGTAATTATATTAGGATTCATCAGAGCTTGTGTTATCATTGGAACTTTAAGTCAGACAAAAGAAGTTAAGATTCAGCCCACTGCAGGGCCCAGCTGCCCTGCCCTGGTGGATGGGATTAAGCCTGTGACCTGACTCTGAGGGGTTGTGGGCAGTGGTGGATTCAGGGGGAACCCAGAAGAGTTGAACATGTGCATGATTACTGCTCGATTTCATGGTGGTGATTATAAACTCAGGTGTCTCTCAGTTCATTCACTTCAGTCACTCAGTCATGTCTGACTCTTTGCAACTGTAGCACACCAGGCTTCCCTGTCCATCACCAACTCCTGGACCTTGCTAAAACTCATGTCCATTGTGTCAGTGATGTGATCCAACTATCTCATCCTCTGTCGTCCCCTTCTCCTGCCTTCAGTCTTTCCCAGCATCAGGGTCTTTTCCAATAAGTCAGTTCTTCGCATCAGGTGGCCAAAGTATTGGAGCTTCAGCATCAATCTTTCCAATGAATATTCAGGACTGATTTCCTTTAGGATGGAGTGGTTTGATCTCCTTGCAGTCTAAGGGACTCTCAAGAGTCTTCTCCAACACCACAGTTCAAAAGTATCAATTCTTCAGTGCTCAGCTTTCTTTATAATCCAACTCTCACATCCATACATGACTACTGGAAAAACCATAGCTTTGACTAGACAGACCTTTGTCAGCAAAGTAATGTCTCTGCTTTTTAATATGCTGTCTAGGTTTGTCAGCACCTCATGGCAAATAGATGGGGAAACAATGGAAACAGTGACAGACTTTCTTTTCTTGGGCTCCAGAATCACTGCAGATGGTGACTGCAGCCATGAAATTAAAAGACGCTTGTTCCTTAGAAGAAAAGCTATGACAAACCTAGAGTTGTCTCTAGGTCCAGAATATGTTTTTTTAGCGGGCAAGTTGTATCAAACCAACGGTCAGACTGTTCCTCTGTCCTACTCAGAGTAGCTGCTAGGGTGGCGATGGGGATCTCTGCTTCAGCACAGCAGCAGGTAACTAATTGTGCACCAAGTCAGGGTGACTAATCCCATCAGGTCCCCCAACTGAGGGGAAAGTGCCTCCTCCCAGATTTGAAGGATCATTCCTACAAGCTGATCATTGAATGCTTCTTTCGCTGACTTCTTTTTTTGGAAAAATTTTAACTTACTAGAAAGTTTTGAATTTACTTAGAAATAGTACAGTGAACACCCATCTGCATGTAGCTTGTAGCTCGATTCACTGTTAACGTTTTTCCCACATTTGCTTTCCTCTCTCTTCCTCTCGCTCCTTCCCACTGTTCTGTGTGTGTATTTCATGACTTACACAAGTCCAGGCCAGTCCAGGGCATTGAAGAGTCCACACTCTGGGCTTGTCTGACTTTGTCCTCTTGGCTGTGGTGCTGTTACGTATCTGAGGCAAGAATACTGTACACTATGTAAATGATGCTGTGTAACTTCCCGTGGCATCACACAGATGCTCAAGTGTCCCTTTGTCCCGTTACCAGTGACTCTGAGTTTGATCACTTGGTTAAGGTTGCACTTGCTTTGTATCTTTTCCTCTTTGAACTGGCAGGTAATCTGTGGCTGGCACTGCACGGTGTGAATGTCTGTTGCCAGCAGCTTTCTCCTCCTTTCTTCTCTAGACACCCCACCCTTTGTTTATTATCACTGTGGATTTTGGGGATTTGTTTTATATTGGTTGTATGATAATCCATTGTCGTTATATTCCATTTGATGGTGACATTGTCTCACATTTGGCCCCACTGTTCCTTGAGCACTTTGTCACTTTTGGCCCAAGATACTCTAGATTTAGCGGGTGCTTCCCCTACCTCGGACCTGGGGTCAGTCATTTCTCCTAGGAATCATGGTTCCTTTTAGTGAGTGTTTAGAAATCTAAATCTGGACAGAGTGAGTTATTTTTTATGAAGTAAAATTCATGAAAATGTTTAGCCAAATCATATTACCATATACTCCAACAGGAAGTCCCAGTTACTTTATGACAGTAAACAGTTAGTGACTGACTGGGGAAGGGGTGGTCAGCATTGAATTCCTACAGCCCAGCGCTGCACTGAGCATATCAGTGAATGTTCATCACGTGAGTGAACAGGAACATACTGCTGTTCTATGGTTCTTATATCATACATGAAGTGTTATTAATTCATTGTAGACTATGGCTGTCAAAGGTTGCATATTCCCTAAAGCAACCAATTAAGAAAGGCTAAAAATCTAATAGAGACTGTTAAAGAGAACGTTAAAAATGCTTTATTAATGCAAAAGAAAGCAGAAAAGTGGGGAGGGGAAGGGAAAAGAACAAATAGACAACTAGAAGGCAAAAGGGATTGTTAACACCATCTATACAAATAATTATATTAAATGTAAGTAGACTAAAAGCTCTAGTTAAAAGGCAGAAATTTAGACTACGTTAAAGTGCAAAACCTAATACTAAGCTGCTTATAAGAGACACTTTAAATACACAAATACTTTGATATCTAAAAGACTGAAAAAAGATACACCATACAGGGCTAATAAGAAGAAAGGTGATATGGCTGTTTCAATAGGAGACCACACAGACTTGAAGCAATGGTGCTAGAAATAAAGAAGGCCTTTTCATAATGATGAAGGGATCAGTTCTTCATGAGCACACAGTGTTTTAAATCTGAGCATTGAATAAAAGCTTTAAAATACTTGAAACAGAAACTGAAAGAATTAAAGGGAAAAAAGGCAGGCAGTATAACAGTACAGATGCAGCAAATGTAAACAGCACCATTAACCACCTAACACTATGCCCTGCAGTGAAGCGTGTACACTCTCATGACGTGCGTGTGGGTCAGTCACCAAGCTAGACCGTTCTCTGTACCACTGAATTAGTGCCAGTACGTTCAGATAACACAGTGTGTCTTCCTACCACATGACTAAGTGTGCATGCATGCTAAGTTGCTCAGTCGTGTCCGACTCTGTGCAATCCCACGGACTGCAGCCCGCCAGGCTCCTCTGTCCATGGGATTCTCCAGCCAAGAATACTGGATTGGGTTTCCATGTCCTCCTTCAGGGGATCTTCCCAGCCCAGGGATCGAACCTGAGTCTCTTATGTCCCTGCATTGGCAGGCGGGTTCCTTACTACTAGCACCACCTAGGAGGGCCGACTTTAAGTATAAAAATCTGTGAAAGGATATCGGGAAAGATCCCAAATATTTGAAAATTAACATATTTGAAAATTACCCATAGGTCAAAAAGAAATCACAAGAGAAAGTAGAAAATAGTTTGAAATGAATAATAATGAAAATGTAACACTCAAGTCTGTGGGGTGCAATTGTGCTCAGAAAGAAGTTACTAGCTTTAAGTGTTTATATTAAAAAAAAAGAGCAAAGTCTAAAAACTGTGATCTAATCTTCTATCTTAAGCTAGAAAAAAGAAGATTAAATTAAACCAAAAGTAAGTAGAAGCAAGGAAATAATAAAAGTAAGATCAGAAATCAACAAAACAGAACAGAAAACAGACTCACAGAGGAAAATAGTAAAACCAAATGATGGTTCTTTGAAAATGGTTTTTTTAATTGGTTAATGTGTTTTTAGATTGATCAAGAATGAAAGACCCAATAGATATTAAAAGAATAAGGAAATAAATACCTTGCCAATAAACTTAACAATTTCAGTGAAATGGACAAATTTCCTTGAAAGAAACAAACTGCAAACGGACAACAGAAGAAGTGGAAAGTCTGAATAGCCCCATATCTGCTAAAGGAATTTAATTTATAATTTAAAACTTTCCACAAAGCTGAGGCCCAGATGACTTTTATCAGTAGAGTCTAACAAACACTCAAGAAAAAGGAGAACACCAGTTTTGTAGACACTTCAAAGGAAATAGAAGAGAGAACACTTCACTTCATGAGACCACCCTGAAGCAGATGGGCAGGTGTATGCACATCTGTGTGGTATGGAATGTGTTTTGTCAGGGGGTGTAGATGTAGTCATGAACTAATATTCTCAGGAAACTAAGTGCAAAAATTCTTAACAAAATGTTAGCTGATTTTAGTGTAGCAGTTTACTAGAAGGATAATACTAATACATCAGGACAAATGGAATTTGTCTCAGAAGTGCAGAGTTCTTTAACATTCAAAAACCAGTCGTCGTAATTCACATTGTTGACAAAACAAATGAAGAAAATCATATAATATCTCAATAGATGCAGAAAAAAGTATTTGACACAATTGATCACCCATTCATTAAAAAGAAAAATGGGGGGAAAATATTTTTGGCAAAAGCAGGAATAGAAAGAAATCTTTTCCATCCGATTTTACTTTTTGCTGCACCCAGCAGCTTTTGGGAACTTAGTTCCCTTACCATTGATTGAACCCTGGCCCTCGGCAGTGAAAAGGTGGTGTCCTAACCACTGGACCACCAGGGAATTCCTGAAGGGCATCTTTGAAAAACCTGCAACTAACATCACACTTCCTAGTGCCTTCCTCTGAGATTAGAGACAAGGCCAGGGTGTCTGCTGTGTAATAGAATTCATAGCCACGACAGTAAGGCAAGAAAAAGAAATAGACGGCATAAAGATTGCAAAGGAAAACGTAAAACTGTGTCTTCTTACATAATTATGTAAAATCTTAAGGAACCTCTTATTTCTGTATACTAGCGTGAAACAATTTAAAAATGAAGTTAAAAGCAATACCATCCATAACAGTATCAGAAAAGCAAACTACTTATGGATTAATGTAAGGAAATGTGTAAAATCTCTTTACAATGAAAACCGTAAACCATTTCAGAGAAAATGTTTAGGAAACTTAAAGAAATGGAGAGAAAGTCCATATTCATGGATTGGAAGGCTCGGTATCAGTCAGACGCTCTTCTCCACAAATTGATCTGTAGATCCAATACAGTCCCAATCAAAACTCTCATGGGCTTCTTGTAGGTGTTGGCAAACTGACTAGCAGTCAGAAAAACCTTGAGGACTTCCCTGGTGGTCCAGTGGTTGAGAGTCCTGCTGCCATTGCCAGAGTCACGGGTTCAATCCCTGGTCCAGGAAGATCCCACATGCCACAGAGCCACTAACCCCACGAGCCACAACTGCTGAAGCTCATGCCCTGGAGCCCGTGCTCCGCAACAAGAGAAGCCACAAGCCTGCTCCACAACTAGAGAGCAGCCCCTTCGCCAAAAGTAGAGAAAAGCTGCATGTAGCAACAAAGACCCGGCGCAGCCAAAAACAAAAAGAAAATTTAAAAAAAAAAAAGAAAAAACTTTGAAAGCTAAATTGGAAGACTTTTACTGCTAAATCAAGACTTACTAGAAAGCTTCATCAAATCAGACAGTATGTACTGTACACCTTTAAGAGGTAAAGAGCCAAAACAGTATAGTGAGGAAAGTCTTTTCAACAAAATTTGCTTAAATAACTGGATATCAAAATGGAAGAACAGTGACCTGTACCCCATATACCAAGTTTAACTGAAGATGTATCACAGACCTAAATGTGAAAACTGAAACCACTCCTTTTTTCTTTCTTTTTTTTTTTAAGAAAAAAGGAATACGTTTAATGAAGTGACAGAGAATCTTGAGGATATAGAAAATTCCACCATAAGAGGAAAAGGTTATAAATTTGACTTCATTGAAATTAAAAATTTCATTCAAAAGGCACAGTTAAGAAACTGCATTATGGATGAAGCTGGAGCCCATTATACAGAGTGAAGTAAGCCAGAAAGATAAAGAACATTACAGCATACTAACACATATATATGGAATTTAGAAAGGTGATAACGATAACCCTATATGCAAAACAGAATAAGAGACACAGAAATACAGAACAGACTTTTGAACTTTGTGGGAGAATGTGAGGGTGGGATATTTCAAAAGAACAGCATGTATACTATCTATGGTGAAACAGATCACCAGCCCAGGTGGGATGCATGAGACAAGTGCTCCGGCCTGGTACACTGGGAAGACCCAGAGGAATCGGGTGGAGAGGGAGGTGGGAGGGGGGATCGGAAAAAAAAAAAAAAATATTTAAAAAAAATAAATAAAAAAATTTTAAAAAAATAAAATAATAAAGCTGATATAGTGAAAAAAAAAAAAAGAAACTGCATTGACAGGCCCCAGATGGGGAGAAATATTTGCAGTGTGTATCTTTGACAAAGGCCTGTGTCAATACCAAAAAGACAACCCCATAGAAAAGGGGCAGACTGCTGGAAAAGACGTTTCATGACAGAACATATTTAAGGTCCTCGTCTCCATCAGTCTGGAAGGACATTGTTGTTGAGCTGTCAAGGAGAAAAACTACCATGGCTTCCAGTTCTCTGATGAGCGCTTGGATGCACAGCCTTCTGGTCAAGCATCTGCGACTTCATATTGCTGGAGCATTTACTGTGTGCCTGGGAGTTGAGTTTTTCTCTCAAGTGTGCTGTGGGTGAATCAGGAAAGAAGGCATATGCAGTTTCCTACACAAATTGTGATTCCGTAAAAGATCTGGAGGAGATGAGGAAGGCTGGTGTCTTTCAGAGTGCAAAGTGGTTTTGGAATGTAAAAGAATTTCTTTGGGTTGAGTTCCATGGTAGTTTGTCACTTAACCTGTGTTCCTAAAGTATGAACTGTGAATATCTGGGCTAAGGAATAGTTTTTCTTGATAAATAAACAACTAATAAATACTGTGCATGAGAAAAAGAATATATTTAAATAGCCAGTGAAGATAGCGTATGAAAAGATGCTTAGCTCCATTAGTCATCTGTTAGGGAAATGCAGATTAAAACCACAATGCGGTACTCTTTACACTGACATAAGCAAGCCCGGTATTACGTAATAAGTGTCGATAAGCTAATAAGTGTTGATAAGCGTGTGAGCAGCCGTAATCCTGAGACGTAGCTGAGGGCGGGGGCAGGGTGGTCCAGCACTTGATAAACAGTTTGGCAGTTTCTTACAGAGTTACACATATACTGCTCCGTGGCCCAATTCTGCTAGTCCCAGGCGACCACTCCCCATAAACATTTGCCCCCAAATGCCCAGTTGCCAAAAGTTGGAAACAACTCAGGTATCGGTTAACAGGAGAAAGCCTAAACTGTATGAAGGCAGATTCATACAGTGTATAATCAAAATAGGAACCATTGCAATCAACACATTTTTTTGCCAATGAGAAATAAGTTTGTTTCTTCCTGTAGCATGAAATCTGTGCTTCGGGATTCAACCAACTCTTGGAAAGCAGTTTCTGCCTCCTGCTGGTTGCAGAAGCATTTTCCCTGCAAAAAGTTGTTGAGATGCTTGAAGAATTGATAATTACTTGGCAAGAGGTCAGGTGAATATGGCGAATGAGGCAAAACTTCGTAGCCTAATTTGTTCAACTTTTGAAGCGTTGGTTACGCAATGTGCGGTTGGGTGTGGTGCAGATGAATTGGGCCCATTCTGTTGACCAGTGCAGGTGTTGCAATTTTCAGTGCGTCTCATTAATTTGCTGAGCATACTTCTCAGATGTAATGGTTTTCACCAGGATTCAAAAAGCTATAGTGGATCAGACTAGCAGCAGACCACCAAACAGTGACTATGACCTTTTTTTGGTGCAGGTTTGGCTTTGAAAAGTGCTTTGGAGATTCTTCTTGGTCCGGCCACTGAGCTGGTTGTCGCCACTTGTATAAAATCCACTTTTTGTGGCATGTCACAATCTGATCGAGAAATGGTTCATTGTTGTGTACAATAAGGGAAGGTGACACTTCAAAAGGACAATGCTTTTGACTTGCAGTCAGCTCATGAGGCACCCACTTATCAAGCTTTTTCACCTTTCCAATTTGTGTCAAATGCCAGAAAACTGTAGAATGGTAGACACTGAATTCGCTGGCAACTTCTCGGGTAGTTGTAAGAGGATCAGCTTCAGTGATCCTCTCAGTTGGTCGTTGCCAGCTTCCGATGGCCGCCCACTACACTCCTTATCTTCAAGGCTCCCATCTCCTTTGCAAAACTTCTTGAACCACCACTGCGCTGTCCTTTGTTAGCAGTTCCTGGGCTAAATGCATTGTTAATGTTGTGAGTTGT
Source organism: Cervus elaphus (assembly GCF_910594005.1). Lineage (NCBI taxonomy): Eukaryota > Metazoa > Chordata > Mammalia > Artiodactyla > Cervidae > Cervus > Cervus elaphus. Next base: position 27,044,990 of record NC_057819.1, read on the forward strand.
CTCTGATGCTTTATGACCCATTTGAACTCTAATAAGAAAATCACTCGAATTTGCTGTTTATCTCACATCATTTCTAAAATAAATATAAACAGTAAGTAATAAGTCATTAGCAAAAAAAAAACCATAAAGCAAGAAATGTGTGTTAAAATGATGTATATAACAAAACTGCATCTATTTAAAATGTATTCCATTGTCAAACAGCAAAGGTCCGCATTGTAAAACCGCAATTACTTTTGCACCAACCTAATACGTGCTAGAAATCAGAGCAGTGGGTTCTGTGAGGGAGGGAAGGGGGTGCAGATGGCAGGTCATCAGTGGAAGAACCTTCTGGATGATGGAATGTCCCTGATCTTGAGAGGTTTCTGGGTTTCACCATGTGTGCAACTTGCCAGAATCAACAAACAGCACTTCAGACCTTTGCATTTTGCTGGATGCAGAGCACACCTCAATTTAAAATAATACTATTAATAATTAGATTACTTAATTCCTTAAGCAAACACTTGGAAAGTTTTGTTATGAGATCAAGTTGTAGTGATTTACAGGTCAGGATTGCTAACCTACCTTTATTTCATATCGGCAGCCACAGGAGCTTAGCTAGATTTGGGGTTGAAGTCACTTCTTTTTTTTTCCCCTGCTTCCTTTGAAATCCTAGGCATGTGTTTACAGACAAAAATTCACAAAACCTCTGCAGTATAGGAAGTAGGCCTGTGGTATTATGCACTTTCCCCCTCTGTGCGTCCACCCCAGGAACAGCCTCTTCTTTCTCGACCACTTCTCTTCATCCAGGCCTGCACAGAGGCCACCTGCCCACAGCCTAGCTCGCTGGGGGACACTTCCCGCAGCTGACGTCGCCAGGCTGTCACCACCCGGGGCCAGGCCCTGGTGCTGTGGTTGAGGCAGAGCCAGAAAGCTGTGCCCTTCCAGACGGGAGATCAGCTTGCCTCTCTGGCTCAGCCGTCTGCTGCGCCAGGGGGCCCCCCGGAGCCTATCCGGGGCCTGGACCCAAGCACGAGCCCCCTCAAGTGCCCGGGGTGGCCCTGCCCGGACCCCACACTCTGCCACCAAGGCAGATGGGGCACCAGGGAAATGCCCTGCTGAGTGACAGGTCGGGTGGCAGGTGAAATGGTGAGAGGATGTGAGGACAGACCCTGGGATGTTCTGCAGGTTGGGGAGAGCCTGCAGGCTGCCTGAGTCCTGAGGAGCCGAGAGGAGTCTGAGCTATGCAGGCGGTGGCCGGGGGTGTCCATATTTAGAGCAATAAATATTTGCAGGGGTCACTACAGCACTGGGAGCCTGTCATCCACCCTCCAGTTGGCACCTTGCACAGCTTGGGCATCAGGCTCATGAAATTCACGGTGACCTATGTCTGCAAAGAATCTCCCAGAAATGCTCGGTCACAGCAAGAGGGCAGGCTGCGGAGGCCCCTGTGCTGTGTGCCGGGGTGGGCTTCTCAAGGCCTGGCAACAGGTGGCCTTTCAGGAGAAGCCCAGAGGAGGGGCTCAGCGCCCGTCTGCACTTCCACGCTTTCACCATCTACACATGTTCCCTCTTTCTTGAGGTGTTTTAGGGGCATGGGAAGGAGGGTCACAGGGCAGGATGTAGCATGAGACCTTCGGGAAGCTCAGGGATCGTCTCCTCTGGGCAGGGGAAGGGTCTGGAAAGGGGAGACGGAGCGGGGGGCGCATTTCTGACGTGGAATTGCAGGCCTTGGTGACTCGGAGCATGTGGGCCACGGTCAGCGAGACTGGCTGTAGGGACCAGCGGAGCGCAGGCCGCCCCGGGGGGCTGTCCGCCTCCGGCCAGAAGGACACGCTGAGCTTTCGTGCTCGCAGTGCTTGCTTTTAATGATTTTCCATTTCTGGCTGGAGATTCCCATTAGGTCAGCATAAATGAACAGGAGGCATAAGCAGCACTCAGTTGCTTATCTTGGGTGTTTAAATGCAGATAAAGTGCTGAGCGTGTTGTAAACCCACAGGCATCTGACTTCAGGACTTCTGTCTCAAAGGTGGTCTACATTTCACTTCTTGCATGGCTTTTATATTGTTACACCCATCCCCGTTTCAAGTTAAAGATACATAGTTCTTAAAAAGAGTTAATGTGTATAGAAGGTGGAAGTTGCCGAATTCTCCTGGAACACACCCAGCACTCCTTCCGAGCCATCGCTGTGCCTTTGTCTAACACCGCGTTCCTTCCAGGAGCCCCCACGAGAAGAAGAAGAAGAGACGCTCACGGTCACGGACCAAGTCCAAGGCCGGATCTCAGCCAGCCTCCCCGAGCAAGCAGCCCGCGCGCCGCCACTCGGCCAGCATCTCTCCTGTGGAGAGCCGGGGCTCCAGCCAGGAGCGCTCCAGGTAGCTCTTCCCTGACCCACCCTGACCTCGGGGCCACGCAGGGGAGCTGAGAGGGGACGGGCGCACTGGCAAACCCCCAGACCCCTGCCCCCACACCCTCCTGTGTGTCACTCAGGCCCAAAGTGAGCTGAAGGTGGACACAGAGGTCAGAGAACCTAGGCCGCCTCCTGCACCCCGCACCCTGGGCTGCCCCCCACCCCCGCCGTGAGGCGGAGGGAACCTGGGAGCAGGTGTGGGGCCTCCCAGACCTGGGCGCCAAGTCCTGGGGAAGCACCTGCCTCAGATGTAATGTGGCAGCAGCTGTTCCCTGATGATGGTGCCTTTGTCCTCACACAGGCCGTGTGGGGTGGGAGTCGCCCCCTCTGCGGAGCCCCATGTGACCACGGAAGGGAGCAGGCACAGGAGTGCACGGTTGATGAGCCCCAGAACCCCTGTCATCCCACTGCTCGCTCTAAGCCGGAGCAGACGGGGTGAAACTTCCTGAGCACAAGGGCTGCAGGGCCATGGGAGTCCACACTGACCATCACGGTCTCCCCATGCCCACGAGGTGGCTCCCCAAGGACTGGCTGCCCTGGTTGTTGGGAGGCATCTGCCAGACAATACCATTTCATAAAGCCGCCCCCACCCATCCACCCAGAGGGGTGCTGGGATCATGTTCCCTCCTGCTTGTAGACCCACTGTTTCCATGAGTGTGAATTTTGGCCCATCTCCCCCAAAACTGGCGGGTGAGTGGCAGAGACCATAGCTCACTTGGGGTGAATCAAAAACTAAGCTGTGGCTTCTTCAAAGGTGAAACTGAGTACAGACTCCATCATCACTTGTGTGTCACGTCCATGCCCCCAAAAGTCCAAAAAATGGCCCAGAGGCGCCCACTCAGGTTATGGTCAGGTTCTGGGAATGCATGCCAGCTCTCTGTGCTGTCCTCCTTCTCTTCATCTTCTTTTAAATGTGTCTTATATGATGTTTACATGAAAATATCTTTTGCGTTAGATTCAGTTCAGTTCAGTCCAATCACTCAGTCGTGTCTGACTCTTTGCGACCCTATGAATCGCGCAGCATGCCAGGCCTTCCTGTCCATCACCAACTCCCGAAGTTTACTCAAACTCATGTCCATTGAGTCGGTGATGCCATCTAGCCATCTTATCCTCTGTCGTCCCCTTCTCCTCCTGCCCCCAATCCCTCCCAGCATCAGGGTCTTTTCCAATGAGTCAGCTCTTCGCATGAGGTGGCCGAAGTATTGGAGTTTCAGCTTCAGCATCAGTCCTTCCAGTGAACACCCTGGACTGATCTCCTAGATTACATTTTATGAAATATTTCAAATTTCTGTTACATAAAATAGACAAGTAAAATACATCCATTTATAAGGTTGCTTTATTTTTTAAAAATACTGGAAACAAATTGGCTTGAAGTATTTTTAAGCCCCCGATTTCTCTCTCTTTGCATTAGGGGAGTTTCTCAGGAAAAGGACGGTCAGATCTCCTCAGCCATCGTTTCTTCCGTGCAGAGCAAAATCACTCAGGTAAGGTGGGAGCTGGTCTCTCTTCGCTCCCGTCTTTTTGTGAAGGGACTAGCCTTCACTTCCTTCTCCTCTTGTGGGTGCTGACGGGGTCCTGGGCTTCTTGTCTGGAAGTCGCGGGGTGGCTGAGCCCTGAGCTTCCCTCTCTGGGCAGCCCTGTCTCCTCCTTCCCAGGGTGGGCCTGTGTGGTCGACTCCTGGGCCCTGAGCCCATGAGACCGCCTCAGGTCCCAGCAGCGGGGCTGGGACGGAACCCTGCCCTGAGCGCATCCATGACCCCTAGCACGTCGCCCCCAGTCTCCTGTGTCTTCACCTCACCTCATCTCTCCTCACACAGGACCTCATGGCCAAAGTAAGAGCGATGCTAGCAGCTTCCAAAAACATGCAGACCAGTGCCTCCTGAGACACGGGCCTCGGGCGACTGGGCTCCAGAAGCTGGCAGAGCAGAGAGCCCCGACCTGCACAGACCTTCCCCCCCCACCCCACCCCCCAGGGCTCCTGGACAGTTGGCGGGTTTTGTAAATTAATTTTTGATGACATTTTCAGTTTAAGATTTTTGACCAGCAGTCTCTTACCTGTATATTTGTAAATAATATCATGTTTCTGTGAAAATGTATTATCAAATAAAATGGGAAGAAAACACCTTTTTTAGCTAGTAACTATGGGCAGTTTCTTCCTTGTCTGGCTTGTGAGTTTTTTTTTTTACTGTTTGTCGTCTGTCACTGGCCTCTAACACTTGTCATGTGGGTGTCAGGGGACGTGGGGATGGCTGTTGGTTTTGCCAGTCTGACAGCAACACCCCTCCCCAGGCGTACAACCACCACACCTCCCACCCCGGGCTCCTGCGCCCCCACCTGTGGTCAGAGGTCAGCACTCCCCTCACCGGGCGCAGGGCCACTGCCGTCTCCGCTCCCCACAGAGCAGGGGAGGCGAGCCGCCTGGAGGCCCCTCCGCCGGGCGGGGCATCGCTGTGTGGGTGGGTTCTTATCTTTAGCACCTGTGTCCTCCATGTTCACTCAGATGGATGGCGCTGAAGCTGTCCTTTCACTGAACCCTGCTCGCTTGGCCCCCTGGCGACCCCCAGCATTAGAACAGCCGCCCATTTTCACCCCACTGCAGGCTTCAGCCACAACCATGAGAGGGCAGCTTGCTTGTGTCACGTGGGCCTTTCTCTGCAGAGGACCCTAGGCCCCGGGCAGTGCGCAGACGCCTGTGTCTCATTTAAAGCACCAGCAGTGAGGGCCTGCCGTCTCTTGTCCATGGTTTGAAGTTCTTCCTCCCAGTAAGAAGTTTCCGCACTGTGCCAAAGTCAGAATTCATCCTGGTTCTGCCAATTTTCCAGAACCAGAAAATGGATCCTTTAGATGTTCCTTCTCAGAAAGCAGACACCTTCCCAGGGGTCTTGCTGAGGACAGTCAGGAAGATAACGACACACCCCTGGGAACCAACTGTCCAAGGTCGGGCCGGAGGAGGACGGGGCTGGGGCGCCGAGCCTGGGGTGCATGCAGAGCTGAGGGCGAGGACCCACTCCCCGTCCGGCTGTGGTCCTGCTGCCGGGTGGACGCGTATGACGTCAGGGTCTCGTACACCTGTCCCTTCACATGGCGGTGGCCACTGCATGCGGAGTTCTGTACTTTGTCCTACGGGCTTGCCTATGAGACGGGCTGCCTATAACTGTCAGCAGTTAAGGCCCCAGCCCGGCCACCACCATCCAACAGACAGAAGCCTGGCGCGTGGACCCAGTGCTTGCATGTCGGGGGCATCCTCTTTTTTTTCTTGCTGTCTGAATAGTCCCCACGTGACAGCCACACCGGACATCCTGGAACAGATGTCACCTGCACACACAGGTACCATGGAGTCTGCAGTGGAAGTCCCAGGGTACGTATCCTTTTGATTTTGATGCGAATAACTGTCCTCCAGAAAGCGCTCTTTGCCAGCCAAACATGAGTATCTTTTCAACATCCTCATCAAAAGCAGTGTGACTCACACGTTACCTTGGCTGAATCAGAGAGATGAAAAGTTCTCACATTTTCATTTCGTTTCTTTAATTATGAGCAAGATTGAGCAACTTCCCCTGTATTTATAAATCCCTTTGTATTTCTCCTCTGCAAACCAGCCCTGTGCTTTGGCTCTTTATTACTATTGAGTTGCTTATTGCACAGTAAGCACCCCTTTCTGTATTATTTACTTTGTAAGTAATTTTCTCCCAATTTGTCACCTCTCTTTTAACTTTATAGGTTTTTTTGAGCCTGCAAAAATTGCTTTTTTTTAAAACATGGTCCTTCATTTTCCTCACGACGTCTGGGTTCTGTGTCCTTAGACCTGTGGGCACCGACCGTGACTTCCATTCTCTCTGCTATCTGTACGCCTCTGTTGCTTGGTGCAGGGTCACTGTTTAGCTGTTCCACTGTGAAGGAACTGGGAGCATGAGCCAGACAAAGATTCTTGGCAGGAAAAGGATGACTTGGACCAGTGCCAGCAGGACACCCACCAACCGAGCACCTTGGGGTGGGGAGTCTGCCGTGGGCCCGCATTCTCCTCTGATGTCCAGAGTCGTCTGTGAGGGCGGCAGCGGGAAAGCACTTGGCAGAGGATGCTGCGGCTGGGGCTGGGGCTTCGTCCAGGCGTCTGTCAGGCCCTGTCTAACACGCTGGGCCTTTCTGTTTGCAACCAAGTACTCCGGGGTGATGGCACGCAGCCTCGTTTAGAGGCCCCAGGAACATGGCAGGTGACATCGAGCTGTCAGGGGAGTGGCGTGGTACAGTGAGGAAATATGGTCTTTACACAGACGTCCCCCAGACAACACCTGTCATGGACTCTGTGTCTGGGGTCCGTGAGACTGGCAACCACCATCACCACAGCGGGAACGGGAGGAGAGGCCCCTGGTCCAGCGCAGGTCTGGGCAGGACCCCTGGATGTGGTCTCCCTCATCAGCTCAGCTGCCCCCCAGGGCGGAAGACCGGCAACCGGGGCAGCCTCCCCATCCCCTCGGTGAACAGCACGCTCTCGCATCCTACAACTGAAAATGCCAGGGTATCAGGCCAAAAAAACTTCTCTCCTCATCATGCATGTGCAATAATGGATCCGGATCATCTCTAAGGCTCTTAACATGCAGTAACATTGCTCAAAACACACTCCCACCTGTTGTCAGTAACGCTTTGTCTCAACATCCCTACAGCCCCGAGGTGGGTGTGGCTCAGGTCCAAAAGCCCTGCCCTCCACCCCCCACCCGCAGCCAGACCATTCCGCTCCCCTGACCTAGTGAGAGCTCAGGGCCCAGCCACTCCGCCACATTCCCAGAAAGAGACAAGGCTGCTGGCGAAGGCGCTTCATCCAGGACAAGACTACAATGGCAGAAAGCATGGAGGTGGGGGTGGGGAGGGGGCCAAGGGGAAGCAGGGTTGGGGGAGGCGGCAGTGAGGCCAGGCTGCTGCCAAGAAGAGGCTGGAAACTCAGCCCAACAGCCAAACATCCCAATCCAGCAGGCGATTTTCAGCGGAGTTTGCGGTTTCATTTGTGTTGAATTAAGTGATCATTCGTATGGTTAAATGTGAATGATCCTTGTGCTTCCTTCCAAATTGCTCTTTACAACCACAGGGAAATAGGAAACTCTGGTCTCCTTGGGCTCCCCTGGGGGCTCAGCTGTAAAGAATCCGCCTGCAATGTGGAGACCCAGGTTGGATCCCTGGGTCGGGAAGACACCCTGGAGAAGGTAATGACTACCCACTCCAGTACTCTTGCCTGGAGAGTCCCATGGACAGAGGAGCCTGGTGGGCTCCAGTCCATGGGGTCACAGAGTCAGACACAACCTAGTGATATCTTTCTTTATCTGTTCAGTGATGGTGACAAGGCAGCACAGCACAGGCGGTGTTAACAACAGAGGAAAGTAGGTACGCGGGCCATCGGCACTTCTGTATGATCTTCAGTTTTTCTATCCATGTAATCGGTTCCACATTTTAAAGTTTTATTTGTCTGGGTTTTTTGTTTGTTTTTAGCTGCACCGCACAGCATGAAGCATCTTAGTTCCCCAACCAGGGATCGAACCCATGCCCCCTGCAATGAAGCAGAGAATCCGAGCTACTGGACCAGCAGGGAATACCCAAGGTTTATTTAAAAGAAAAGAAGAAAAAAAGAAACTCAAACCCAAAAACTCTGCCTTCTAAAGCTGGGACTAGGAATGCCTGAATTTTGAAAGCATGTCAGCTTGAAGGATGAGTGCACATGAGTTGAACCTACTCACGGGGACTCATTGGGAACCCTGGGCCCTGAAGTCCGGCAGGGAGAAGACAGGGCATCACTCAGGAGGAGTGGCCTCAATCACGGTGACACTGTCTGCAGAATGCCTGGAGGGCACCGCCTCCTGCCGAGGCTGCCACCGAACACAGGCGCCCCACAACAGGGCTCCAGAGCTGATCTTCCACAACGTCGTGTAAACTGATAGGAGATTATTCCCTCCACCACAGAGCACTGGAACCAGGGGACTGAACACCAATAAAGAAATATTTGTTGACTTCAATAAAGTCAAAGCTCAGAGATGCATTGCCTGCTCTCATTATTTGTCACAGACTTGTTCAGAATGAGCGTGTGTGCGTGCGTGTGCTAAGTCCATTCATCCGGGGTGAGGACAAGGAAGCCCCTGATGGTGACAGGCAGCACCAACCCTTCCCGAGTTGGGGAGGTGGCCCTGGCTGCAGCTTAGGGAACAGCAGGAAGGCAGGGGAGGCACAGAGGACCGTTAGCAGCTGTGTCAGGGTCCTGGGGCTACTCAAACCACCATTTTGCTGTTGTTGTTGTTGTTTAGTCACGAAGTCATGTCTGATTCTCTGCGACCCCATCCATGGACTGTAGCCCACCAGGCTCCTCTGTCCATGGGATTCTTCAGGCAAGAATACTGCAGTGGGTTGCCATTCCCTTCTTCAGGGGATCTTCCCAACCCAGGAACTGAACCCACACCTCCTCCTTGGCCGGCAGATTCTTTAGCACTGAGCCACCACTAACAAGGGCCTGCAAACACAGGAGTTTGTCCTCTTGGCTCTGGAGGCCAGAAGTCTGAGTCCTGGGTGTTTCAGGGCTGGTTCCTCCAGGGGCTCTGATGGTGAGCCAGCCACTGCTCCTCCCACTCCCGGTGCTGCCGGCATCCTCGAGTCCTTGGCTTGTGGCCACATCATCACTCCTATCTCTGCCTCCTCCTCTCCGTGCGTTGCCCCCCTTCTCACCTCCTCTGAGGATTCCCATCACTGGGTTTGGGCACCAGGTAGCTCAGTGGTACTGGAAGGACTGATGCTGAAGCTCAAACTCCAATACTTTGGCCACCTGATGCGAAGAGCTGTCTCATTTGAAAAGACCCTGATGACGGGAAAGATTGAGGGCAGGAGAAGGGGACAACAGAGGATGAGATGGTTGGATGGCATCACAGACTCAATGGACATGGGTTTGGGTGGACTCTGGGAGTTGGTGATGGACAGGGAGGCCTGGCGTGCTGTGGTTCATGGGATCGCAAAGAGTCGGATACGACTGAGCGACTGAACTGAACTGAACTGAGCTCAGTGGTAAAGAATCTGCCTGCCAACGCAGGAGACACAGGAGACATGAATTCAATCTTTGGGTCAGGAAAATCCTCTGGAGAAGCGAATGGCAATCCACTCCAGTATTCTTGCCTGGAGAATCCCATGGACAGAGGAGCCTGGCAGGCTATAGTCCACAGGGTCGCTAAGAGTCAGACATGACTAAGCGCGCACGCACGCTGCATGCTGGATAATCCAGGATGGTCATCTCCAGAGCCTTAACTTTGATTCCATCTGTAACAACCACTCTTCAAATAAGCTCACATTCTCAGGTTCTGGGTGGATATGGATTTGGGGGGACACCACTCACCCTGACGCGCAGCCTTGGAAGGAAACCCAAACGCTATGGAAGAGCAGGCTTTAGCTCTGAGGAACGCAGGGCTGAGTCAAGAGCAGTGGGAGCATCAGACCCTCCCCCTTTCAGCTGCACTCCCAGAGGGCTAGGCTTCTCCATAAACTATTTAAGAAGAAGCATCCTTCCTCCCTCTTCCTTCCCCTTCCTGGAAAAGGACAAAGCCCCCCAGACAGAGCACAGACCTGACAGTACCTCCAACACCTCACCAGCCTGCTTTACTTATGTTCCTTTTTTTAAAAAAAATAATTTTTTTTTTCTGGCTGTGCCACGCAGGATCTTAGTTTCCCATCCAGGGATCAAACCCTCACCCCCTGCAGTGGAAGGGCAGAGTCTTAACCACAGGACCACCAGGGAGGTCCTTATCTCTTTAATGCCTGTTTAATAGAGATGCACGGTGAAGAGCTGGATTTTGCTAAGTCTACAAAGCTCATCCAATAAGTCGGAAATCTACGGCACGTGACAGAGCAGTCTGTCGTCGCGTGCTTGGCGGCACTTTCCCTTCTGAGCGCTCTCTGGAATCATGGCACCACTCAGATTCAGTGATGCAGAGTAACTTGGCTTTTTGTCAGCTTTACAAAGTGCCGGCTGCTTTGATCAGCCATTCACTGCGCGGCCGGGGGCAAGAAGAGCGGCGGCCACACAGCACAGATGGGGAGGGCGGGTCAAACCTGCCAGCCCTCCACTTGGGGGGCCTGGAGCAGAGCCCCTAACCCTTCGTCCCCGCATTTCCTTCTCTTCTTTTAAGTGGTGACTCACACCACACCATTTACCGCTTTAAAGCTGAGTGACTTTTAAGTACATCCGTAGCGCTATGCAACCATCAACCACCATCTGATTCCAGAATGTCCCCATCACCCCAAAATAAACCACCTACTCATTACCAGCCGCCCCTTTCCCTTCCCCCAGCCCTGGCTGTCTGTGGTTCCTGCCTCTCTAGATTTCATGGTTCTGGACATTTCCTATAATCATACACTCTGTGGCCTTTTCTTTCTGTTTTCCCCGCTTACATAGTGTTTTCCTGGCTCCTCCATGCTGCAGCCTGCATCACAACTTCATAGCTTTTGGGGGGTTGAATAATATTCCATTGTGTGGAATCGCCACATTTGTTTATCCGTCCATCATCATTCGATGGATATTTAGGCAGCTTCCACTTTTGGGCCATTAGGAATAATGCTGGGATGGACACTCATGTGCAAGTTTTTGTGTGGACACTGGTTTTCAGCTTAGGTTCTTTTTAAATTGGGCATAGCTATGGCACCCCTGGGAAGGGTGGCCGGAAGAATTCACTGAATTGGGTCTGTATGCCCTTAAATTAGCGCCGGGAGCATAGTGACCAGATGACAAGCCTGGAAGGGGTGCAGGAACATGCATGGTCTGGCCTGTTTCCTTCCAACACTTGCTTCTGGCACCTGCACTCCGCTGGACCCACGTGGCGGGGGTGGGGCTGCCAGGCCGACCCTCCGCCCAAGACCCAGGCCAGCCAATCAGCACTCGCCTCTACTTGGCCCAGTGATGGGCTCAGAGGAGATGACAAGTCCCAAGTGAGACAATCCAGGAGCTTCCCTGAAACGTTAGGAAAGGCCTCCTCTTCTGGGCAAGGGTGGGGGGGCATGAGAGGTCAGCCTTGTGAGAGTCTATGTCCAGAGCCACTGGAACCAGCCATGCCTGAAACCAGATCTCTGATTGTCCCTGGGCTTCAGCTCGCCTTCTCTGAGGAGCCTGAAACTGCTCCTCTCTCACACAGACCAACGGGGCCGAGGGGCTAGCCTTGGCTCTGACGGAAGAGGAGGGGGAGCCGAGGCTCAGCCTGAGGGCCTCCGAGCACGTCCAACAGCCAATCCCAGCAGCCAGAATGTCTTCTCTTCAAATACCAAGAGGTGAACACAAGTCTTCTGAACCAGAACTGACCTCTCTTATAATTCCTTCCCTGCAGACTGTGGTCCTCTCGGGCGAGAGAGGGGCTGGGGTGCTCCTGGGGGTACAGCCTGGACAGGCTGGGCAGAGGGTCCAGCTCTAGGTCCAAGAGTTGCCCTTGGGAGGTCGATCGGGGTGGGGCCCAGGGACCCCAGCAGCCCTGCACCCTGACCCCCACAGCCACTCTGCCTGCCCAACACCCTGCACGCTCGGTCCCCGCCCCGACAACCTCTCGCCTTTGACTATTGTCCGCTCACCCTCCATCTGGGGCCAGCTGCAGGCAGAATTGTGTTCCTCCAAAATGCAGACACTGCGGTCCTAACCCCAGCACCTCAATATGTGACTGTATTGAGAGTCAGGGTCTTAGAGGTAATTAAGGTAAAGTGAGGCCATTGACTGGGGCTGATCCCATAGGACTGGTATCCTTGCAGGAAGAGATGAGGACTCAGACACACACAGGGAGGACCATGTGGGGACACGGCCAGCTACACACCAAGGAGTGAGGCCTCAGAGAGCCCCAGCCCTGCAGCACCTCGATCTTGGACTTCCAGCCTCCATGAGAAAATAAATATCTCTGATGCTTGTTACAGTGTCTCTAACGAACTAATACAGCATCTACATGCCAGCAAAACACCCCAAATGTGGCAGCACTAAACACCTCTCACCCATCCTGTCTCCCAGGGGTGCTCCTCAGAGTCTTCCCACAGCCACCCCCAGACCATGCAAAAGCTTCTCCACCCACAAGTTGGCTCCTGAGCCGGGAAGACAGAGACCCAGCTGCAACATCTGGGGCTTCCCATGTATCTCTCTATCCTCACCTTCTCCCTCTCCCTCTCTCTACCCCACCGAGATTGTGACTTGCAGTGAGTGTGTGGGGGTCCAAGGAAGCCCATGGCCTTTTCTAAGGCAGCCTCGGAAATCTCCACATGAGTCCTTCAGGCTCACCTATTGATGGAGGAGGACAGGAGGCTCACCCAGGTTCGAGGGGGAGAGGTGTGGTCCCCTTGGGAAGCACAGCACAGAGCGCCAGGACAAGTTTTAAACCACCCCTCCTCTCTCGGCTCTTCAGCCCCACGCCTGGACCTCTGATGCACAGTGGCTGCCCCAGGGCCTTTGCACAGGCTGGCCCCCCACCAGACTGCTCTTCCCTCAGGCCTCTGAGAAGCTGACACCCCATTTAATGTTGCCTTCCCTCCTGACTCCCCCAACCCCACCCATCTCACCACCTGATAAAGATGCACAGAGGTTTCCTGTGGCTGAGTATCTGTGACCACAAACCTAGTGGTCCAAAGCAAGATACATTTATTCTCTCTCACAGTCTGGAGGCTGGAGGGTCTGGAGACAGTTTTGTGGGGGTGAAAGCAAGGTGTGAGCAGGCTGGCTCCTTCCATCTCACAGAGAGGCTCTGCCCTCACCGTGTCCAGACTCTAAAGGCACCTGCGTCCCCTCGGCTCCAGGCTGCATCATTCCAACCACTGCTTCCATCACCACATGGACTTGTCCCCTGACTCTGAGCCTCCCACCTCCCTCTTTTTCATTTTGAATATTTATTTATTTGGCTGCACCAGTTCTTAGATGCAGCACATAGGATCCAGTTCCCTGACTAGGGATGGAACCCAGGCCCCCTGCATTGGAAGACTAGAGTCTTAGCCACTGGACCACCAGGGAAATCCCCAGCCTCCCTCTAATAAGGACCCACTGTGAGCACCCCCATCTCAAGTTCTGTAACCTAATCACATCTATGAGGCCCCCTTTGCCACATAAGGGAATATCCATGGGTTCCAGGGATGAGGCCTGGGTGTCTCTGGGAACCACTGTTCCACTCTGCACCTTTGTTTCATTCACACCGCACCCCCATCCCGGCCCCTTGAGTGTCAGCCCCACAAGGCAGGCGGTCAGGCATGTGGGCCGGGCCCCATCGCTCTGCTAGAGTGAAGGTCTCAGGCCTGGTCTAAGGGCCCCCACCTCCCCTCGGGGCCCAGCTCAGAGAAGGGATGTCCTTGAGCAAGTCGACACTTCATATCCAACACACACATTTACCCAGCTCTTCCCACTGACCTTCAGTTACACAAGCAATCTAGGAACAGCTGCTCCTGGTAAGAATGTAAAACTGTGCTGAGACGCTGAAGGCCCTGGTCCCCTCTGTGTCCTGGTACCCGATGGTCCATGCCCCATCCCCTGAGCAGACCCAGTAACTTGGAGGAAGATTCCCCCCAAGAACCTGGCCAGGCTGCGGGATTAGGAAGGGCAGGAGGCATGAGGACCAGTGTCTGTGGACAGTTTAGGTCATATCCAAGGGCCAGAAGCATCTCCCCACAGTTAGTCATGAGCTCAGAGTTACCGGGGATGGACTTCCTGAAGCCTGAGGCCCTTAGGGCCAAGAGCCGCAATGCAGGCGGCAGGAGGGAACGTCACACCCGGACGTTGTCTGGGCTCCCAGGGATGCAGGTGGAGCTTGGGTCGTCCCCTCACCTGAGGTCATCACCCTTTGCTTTCACACACTTCCTCCAGATTTTTTCCTCTGCTTTTACACATGTGCACACACACAGCCCAGGAAAGCTGCAGCCCACGTCCTTCCAGCTTAGCCAACCCGGTCTGCAGAGAGAAACTAATAGCTAAAACCACAGCCCCAGTGCTGTCTCTCAGTGGAGGATGTGGGTCGTGTGTCCATCCCTGAAACAAGCAGATGGCCAGGGGGATGGAATTCAGCAACTGACCCAACCTGGGCTGGAGTGGGGTCAACATCACTAAACCCCCTGGGTTGACAGATTCAGAGGGGGATTTTTCTAAGGGAGGTGCTGAAGTCAGAAAAAAGAAGAATGGTCAGCTGGCAAGGCTGGATCAAGGAGCTCGGAAGATATAATGTGTGTTTGCCTGTGATACAACTGGTAAATGTAAATATACAGTTGTTTTGGGAAGGTTTACCACTCCCTGCTTTTTTTTAAACCATTGCTGTTGTTATTCAGTAGCTAAGTCAGGTATGACAATTTGTGACCTGTGCACTGCAGCACACCAGGCTTTCCTGTCCCTCACTATCTCCAGGAGTTTGCTCAAACTCATGTCCATTGAGTCAGTGATGCCATCCAACATTTCATCCTCTGTCATCCCCTTCTCCTCCTGTCCTCAATCTTTCCCAGCCATCAGGGTGTTTTACAATGAGTCAGCTCTTTGCATCAGGTGGCCAAAGTTGGAGCTTCAGCTTCAGCAGCAGTCCTACCAATGAATATTCAGGGTTGATTTCCTTTAGGATTGACTAGTTGATCTCCTTGCAGTCCAAGAGACTCACAAGAGTCTTCTCCAGTACCACAGTTCAAGAGCATCAATTCTTCAGTGCTCAGCCTTCTTTATGGTCCCACTCTCACATCCATACATGACTACCGGAAAAACCATTATCATAATTTGTTTTTTTTACTCAACAACATATCAAGTTGGTACACCTGGATCTAGTCCATTCTTCCTCATTCAGTGCAATGCTCCATCTCTGGGGCATGTTCCAGTGTGGTCAGCCCAGGGCAGCCACCACCTCACACAGCACCTGTGGGTCTTACAAAAGGCGCCCATTTCTGCAGTGAGACATAGCCCCACTCCTGTCCTCACCTGCATCCTTGACCACAGCCAGCCAGCATCACCACACACATTTAGGTGATTTCTGATTTTTTTTCTTTTTTTATATTACATCCTGCATCAGCCTTCTTGTGCAAAGATGGGAGTGTTTTTCTAGGGCAGAAACCAAGAATGCTGGGCCATAGAAAATGTACTTTTTAAATTTTAATAGCTGCTCCCTGATGGCCTCCCAGCGAGGCTGCACCAGCTGGCACCCCTTCCAGGAGCAACGAAGTCCCCCCTTCCCTCCTTGGCACATGATGATAGATGACTTTCTCAACATTGCCCATCTGATGGGTGAAAGTGGCCTCTCACCACTGCTTGGATTCAGGCCACATTCAAATGCCAGAATTCACTGGCAGGCTTGAAGAGAAAGCAGCAGCCGTTGGTGAGCCACACAGCCCCACCATGAAGTGACACGCCCCCCGACGTGTCCTGCACCATTCCCCAGCCACAAGCTGGACCTATCTGGGGAGAACCATGTCTGCCTGCAGGCTCTGCTTATGCTTGTGACCCTAAGACACTGCCACAAGCCCTCGCTCTTCGCCATTCTCAGTGCCTCCTAGAGCCCTTCAGTTAGTGTTCCTCTCAAAGTTCTCAGATGCAGGAAGGACTCTGTTACATCATGGGGTTGACTGCTCTAGCATCTCTTTGGTGCCCTTGATCCAGCCCTTCCTGCTACCCACCCTCCTCTACTCTGATATCAGCATCTCAAGCTTCCTTTTAGATGGCAATTTCCCCTTCCTCTCCACCACCAGGGCAGGCAGTTCTGCTCACTTCCATCCCCTGACCACACGGTTGGTTCAGGGATGGGCACATGGCCCACAGCATCCAATGAGAGACGGCCCCGGAACTGTGGCTTGAAAGTCAGTCTGCTGGGTTTGCTAAACTGCCTTTGCTGCCGTTTGGAGAAATGTTGCCTGAGGATGAAGCCAACACAGAGATGGAGAAAGAAACCATATTCTGATCACGTCTTTGTGCAACTTGATCCAGCCCTGCCTGACATCAATATGCTCCGAAATGCCCCAGTTTACTGAGCCTATAAATTTCCTTTCCCTGACTAGAGCCAGTCTGAGCTAGGTTTTTGCCACTAGCACTTGAGCAAAATTGGGGGGTATGCCTGTGAATGGTCAGGGAAGGGTCCTTGCTGAACCCGATCTCAGCAGATGAATATAATGGTCTGAGCAGGTGCAGTCTCCATGCTCCAGAACAGGCCACTGAGGCTCTGAGAGTAAGGGTGGGGGTTGGGTCGGGGGGGGGGGGGGGAGGATAAGCAAGACCTCCCCAGAGGGGAGCCAGTAGGGAGGGAGCTCTGCCCTGAAATCCAGACCACACTTGAGTGAAGGGGCCACCGCTCCCCTCAGAGTGGGGGACATGGGTTCAGAAGTGCCTGGGCCTCTAGAATGGGACCACAATCGACAGCAGGAGCTGAGAGTTGGGGTGGGGTGTGGGAGGGGAGAGGTTGTAGGAACTGTAACTGAGGTGTAGGAATATTTGCATTGGAACCTCGGTCCCCGCATGCCCTGGGGATCCTTCGATCCTTTAGCTCTGAGACCTCCCACAAGTTAGTTTATTCCTCTGAGACCTCAGTTTCCTCATTTGAAAAATGGAATAATAGTTTCTATCTCGAAAGATGTTGTGAGAAGTAAACGGGCATATACGGTAGGCGCTTAACTAGTGCAGGGCACACACTAACCTCCCAACAGACGTCAGCTATTAACACTGCCCTCCCCACATCCACAATAAGCACAGACCCCTGGTCCTCGCTGACCCCTAGTAGCGCCCAGACCCCACCGGAGTCGTTCCCACCGCCTCAGCGTCTCTTATTCTCTCATCCCAGCCCCTCCCATGCTCCCCCCGCCCCAGCCTCACCGCAGCCCGGCTCCGCCCCCTCGCCCATCCCCGAACCCCCTCCCGGCGCCCACCCCTAAGCGGACCAGTCCCACTCTTAAACCTCGCCCCTCACCCGACCCCCACCGCTCACGCCCACCCAGCCCCCACCTCCTTTCTACCACGGTGCAAAGGCTCCCCCAAGCGTCCGCCGGGTGCGCTGCGACTGCCGCTCCGGGTCCCCACCAGTGACCGCGAATCCGTGCTCAGCTCGAGGTCCGCGTTCGCGCGGTCTGAAGGGAGAGGAGGGGTCCATCCCCCGGGGGGCGGCCCCGAGCTCCGAACTCTGTGCTCCCGCCCGCAGGCCTCCGCCTCCCCCAGAGCCGTCCGGGGACACTCGAGAAGTGCCTTCCTTCGGGCCGCCGCAGCCAAGGTCCCCGTGTGGATTCGCCGGGCGGGGGCGTGTGTGGAATCTGAGCATCCTCTGGGGGGCGCGGGACTCTGGCGGGAGCGGGACGCGGACCCTTTAAGGAGGGGCGGGGCGAGCGCCGCCGGCGGTCATTAGCATATATTAGCATGTCCCGCCCCGCTGCTGGGAGACGGCGCTGGGCTCAGTCGGGCCGGGAGCCGGGCGCGGGCGCGGGGCGCACGGGCGCGGAGGACTGCCACCTCTGCGCCGCCCGCCCTTTGAGCGCGATGCGGCGCCGCGCCGCCCGGGGACCCGGCCCGCCGTTCCCCCGGGCCGGGGTCACGCCGCTGCCGCTGCTGCTGCTCGCGCTGGCCGCCCGTGGGGGCTGCGCCGCGCCCGCGCCCCGTGCGGAGGACCTCAGCCTGGGAGTGGTGAGTGTACGGCCGGGAGGCGGGCTCCCGCGGGCCAGGGAGACACCATCAGGGTGCCTCGACGCCTGCGGGAACCCGGACGCCCTGGACCCATTTCCTGGGCGGGAAAGCTGAGGCTGGGTCGTAGGCTGAATGTCTGACGCGCGCCCCCCCGGATCTGGGAGAGGCGCGCTGGGTCCCTCCTGGGCTGCGTGCGCTGGGAGCCCGCCGCAGTCACAGGAACCCGCGGAGGTTGGCGGCTTACCTGGCCGGAGCCCTGTCCCCGACTACGTGCAGCCCCAAAGAGGCCCCTGAGGCGGATGGGACAGCAGTCGCAGCCGCCCAGAGCTGGGCGTCCCGCGTGCGTTCCCAGTGGGAGTGGCGGGGGTGGGAGGTGCGCACCCACAACAGAGAAAAGGACGGAGCTGCGGAGTGTGGGCGCCCCGGAAAGCTGGTGGTTTCGAGTTTGCTCCGTTGAGGATGTTGAGGAACAAGGGAACCGACCCCCCAACCCTCCACTAGGCATGGATCTTGGCCCTATTTCCTGTTCCCTTCCACCCCCAGGACGGCCAGCTTTGCCTTGCCACCCTTGTCCCCGTCCTGAACCTGATGAGCTGCCCGCCCCCCCTCCCCCCACTCGCAGGCTCGGATGTAGCCCCACCACCTTATCTTGCGCTTCCCCTCGCCCAGTATCAGCTGTGTCCCACTGGCTTGGAAACCATACAGAGGGGCTGCGCAGTGGCCTCTTCCCACGTCCCCTCCCCCGTTCAGTCCGCCAGGCTTGGAGCCTCCTCGTTGGGACTTGAAAGATTTAGATCACACTTTATAGGTCTCCGCCTCCAGGTCCGGGGAGGCTGGGCGTGGGCACATGGGGGCCGATGGATTAAGCAGATTCCTTCTGAGGCTTCCGCCCTGCAGTTGCCCTCACTTGGGCTCCCTGCCTCCGCACCTGGCCCTCGGCAGTCTCCTAGAAGGGTGCTGGCGGGGCTCCTCTCCCAGACTATTAGCACTCTCGAGCTTCAGGTGGATTTCAGACCAGTGCAAGCATTTAGGGGGCATCCACAGCCCCGAGGTTGGCAGGACTTGGCCACAGGCTCTGGATGAGAAACAGTCTCTAGCCACCCCTGCCCAACTGCCCCAGCCCCTCTGCAGCCATCTGGGAGGGCACAGCCCCAGTCTGTGCTGTCTACACTCGAGGGACCCCCAGAGCCGCTTCCTCCCAGCCAAACTGCTCTGAAATTCGGGTGCCTTTACCCGCCTCTGGGGCTTGGGGTGTCCTGAATCCCCTCTTGGGGTGCAGGCTCTGAGGGCATCAAATCTCTAGGTCTGGGCTGGGTGGCAGTAGAACCAGGCTCTCACCTTCCAGCTTTGAGGGTTACTGGGGATCAGGCCCCCACCATCAGGACATGGAGCTCCTGGCCCAGTCAAGTTCATTTATCAGACGCAGTGCTATTGTGAAGTTTCTCAATGCCCACCCAGAGGGAGCGGGTCAGGTACATTCCTCCTGGTTTGCACGTCCAAGCCTCCTCCTCTGTCTGCTCCCCTGGCTTCCCCGGCACCAGGGGTTCCCCCGGCCCCACAGCCTGTGGGAGGCACTAGGCCGGGGATGTGGCCCCTCAGTCTGGAGCCCCAAAGACTGCAGGGCCTTGGCATCCGGCCCAGCTGGTAAAGAGCAGAGGTTGCTGCCCCTGCCGGGAGAGACCCCCACCAGGAGAAGGCCAGGTCTCTTCCAGGCTGGTGTGGGAGAAACCTTCCTGCATCCTGCCCCCAATTTGCAGGCAGAGGGCGGTCTCTGGTGGTCTTCCGGGGAATGACACCTCAGTGCATCAGACCCAGAGGTGCAGGAAGACCAGCAGGGATTTGCAAGGAGGAGGGGGGAACTCCTTTCTACCCACCCTCTGCAGACCGCCCCCGGGGGCCCACTGACTCTGGATATTCAGGTCTAGGGCTGCCAGCGAGGAGAAGGGCCCCTTTGTAAGTGTGACCCAGCTTCTGCCAGACAGAGCCGTGCCCAGCGGGTCTCTCAAGCGCTGGCTGCCCCCGGGAGGGGCTCCCTGGCCCAGCCGCCGCCGGAGCATCAGAGGAAAACAAAGCACCGGATTGAGGCCCGCTGCGCCGGCCCAACAGCAGGCTTTCAGGCCGCGGTGGAGCGGGACAAAAGAGCCCCATGCCCTCCTGGGGTTGTCGGCTGAGCCGCAAGTCCTTCTGGGCCCGTTTTCATTATTTTATTTCTGAGTAAGTAACATCCACGGCAAAATATTCAGGCCATACAGAAGGGTCCGCAGGGGCGATCGTCTCCCTTGTTTCCTAAGGATTCTTCCAGAGGTTGTCTGGGCACATAAAAGGGCATGGGGCCTCGGCCCCTTATTTCTATGGATGACAACCTGCTGTCCACTGCTGCGTGTCCTGCCGTTTTCACTTCCCAGTCTGTCTTGGGGAACGGTTGGTACTGGAACGTCTTTATCTGCCGGGTTCTTTCTGTCCACCCATCGCATTTCACTGCATGGATGTGACTGACATCCGCTAGCCAGACCCCGGCCCGGACGTGCAGGCTGTTCCTAATATTTCACCGTAGTCAGGAGCGGCCGGAACGCCCAGTTACTGCGGTGTGAGTATGTGAGGGGCTCAGCTCTGCAGGAGCCTGGTGACAGGCATGCATGGGACATGTCACAAGTTGACAGATTTGCCAACCTCTAACTCTGAAGTTTGGACTTACCTGATGGCTCAGTGGTAAAGAATCCAGCTGCCAATGCAGGAGACGCAGTTTTGATCCCTGGATTGGGAAGATCCCCCAAAGAAGGAAATGACAACCCACTCCAGTATCCTTGCCTGGAAAATCTCATGGACAGAGGAGGAGCCTGGCGGGCTACAGTCCATGGGATTGCAGAGTCAGACATGCCTTAGCAACTGAGCACACACCTCTGAAGTTTGTTCTCAGGTTTCTATCCCAGCAACAAAGTCTGTGAGCTCTTTTGCCTCATACCACGCGTGTCGGCAGTTCTTTTGGTTCTCTGACTATGGTCTGTGACTGAGAACTCGTGAGGGTAGCCGGGAATCAGCAGGGCCCTCTTTCAGTGGCCCAGGGGGCTGGGCATGGGCTGGAACACCTGTGAGCACCTGTCCCCCTGCAGGGGTGGGGAGGGGGTGACGGGGGCAGCCATCACCCTGGCCTCAGCCAGTGGCCTCTGGGTCGCTGCTTCTCAGCGCCAGCACACAGGCAAGCCTGTGGGCGCTTGATGTGCTCAGAATCCGCGTCAGACCTGGTTTGGAGCCAGGAATATTCCTCTCGGTGCAGTCAGGGAATCCAACCAAGGTGACAGGGGCAGTCTCCCTGAGCTGCAGGCGGAGAGCCTCAGCTCCCAGGTCTCCCGCCCACCCCTCCAGAGCTTGAATTTAAATGTGAATGTCTTAGGACCCAGCTGGTAGCTGGTCCCCTCCCCGGCCCACCACCCCCCCCATTCCCACCCTGCAGGCATGTTGTCAACAAGTGAGTTCATTTCCCGGACACTCATTGCCCTGGGTATCTGGATGACTGAGAAGTCTTTGTGGCACTTTCGTAGGGGCCCATGTGGTATGGGCACGACTACGCTGGATGCCTGTGGTCTGAGCCCTGGGAGTGTGGACTCTGACTAAGCAGGCCGGTGACCAGCCTGGCCGCTGAGGAAATGTCATTGCTCTTTCAAGAGCTCTGGAACCAGCCTCTGGGTGAGGGTCCCAGGCTGCTGTCTACCAGTCTCGGGGAGCGGGGTTTGTGCTGGGCCTCAGTCTCCTTATCTGTAAAATGGGGCCATGAAAACGGAACAGTTGGGATATTAGCTGACTGATGCCCCTGAATCACTCACAACAGCGTCTTGTGGGAAGTAAGCTGCCTTCACACGCTGAGGGGGGAGTGTGGAAACAGGGGGACAGCTGGGGAGCAGTTAGGGGCTCACCAGGGTGCTTGCTGATGTAGTGCCTTCCTGAGGGTTTCCGAGGGTGCTCCGAGCACACCACGTGGTTTTTGCCTCTTGGTTAATGGTGGCCCAGAGCTTCCAGTGAGACACTCCGGGTACAGAGTCTGTGCCGTGCACATGAAGGGTGACAGACGCATCTGTCACACGCTAGCTCACAGCCTTCTGGGTCCTTTCCAGACACCATCCTGCTCTCGGGAGGGAAGGACAGTGGTCTGGGCAGGATACCAATGCCACTTCCCCTCCTCACCTGGCCCACTCATCAATTCCTCCACCCTCTCTTCTCTCTGTACCCTAGTCCCACCAGTGCTTTCTGTTCCCTGAACTTTCCACACTGGTTCCAGGCATGGGGCCTTTGCACTGACTGTTCCCACTGCCATGAATTTTCATCTCAGCTCATCACCTAGCCAGCTCCTCCTCATCTTTCAGGGCTCTGCCCAATGCCACCCCACCAATCACCCATTTAAGGAGCCCCTCCACACTGTCTCACTTCTATTAGCACAGGGTTCCTGGAAATAGACCCTGAAGCTAGAGATCCTGGGTTCCCATCCCACCTCTGCCCTGTGCTGTGTGACTGTGAGCAAGTGTCCTGACCTCTCTGCCCCTCAGTTTCCTCATCTGTAAAATGGGCATAATAGCCCCTACCTATATGATCATTGCATCAGTTCTTTATTGAGCACCTGCTGTGTGCCAAATGTGAATTGAACCCCATGGACCGCACACCCCTGTCCTCACGGTTTTCCCCTATGGCTGCTGTGAACATAACTCAATAATTATTGGCCATTAGGATCACTTATCATAGTTACCACCCATGACACTTGTTTTTCACGTGTTTAGTATTGGTCTTTCCCTACAAGACTGTCCCTCCTGGGTGGATGGCAGGGTGGGGTCTCCCCAGGTCTTTGCTGTCCCGCCAGCACCTGGCACAGGGAGCCCTCGATGAGGGTGTCCAATGGATGGATGGACTGTCCGAGGGGGGTCTGGGAGCACCCCCCTGGGGAAGATGCTGGGATGAGGGATCATCCCAACCACAAGCAGCCCCCGGAGGAATTCCCACCCTGCTGGGGGGCCCCCAGGTCCTTTCTCTCTGGGTCTTTATTGGCTGGACATCCAAGGGGGTCACACACAGACTCGAGCCAGGGCCGCACTGTGTGACCACGGGCCATTTCTGCAGCTGCTCCTGGGGGTGGGGGGTGACACCACCCTCATCGGCGCTGGCAGATGAGTGAAGGTCAGAGGTGGCAGCACTCAGCGGGTGCTGAAGGGTCTGTTATTATTTGGGTCCGGGGGCGGGTGCTCTAAAGCTGCTGCCCGCCCACCTCCATTGTCCCTGATGCTGTGGCGGTGTCTGCACTGCCCTGGCCTCCGTTTCCTCGTCGGTGCCCTGGGACCAATGACACCCACTCTGCATTCCCCCATGAGGCCGGCGGAGTCCAGTCAGTGACGGAGCACGAAGTGGGGGGCAGACAGTTCAGCCGTGTGTCCCCATGGTCCCCACTGGCCCCAGGTCCCTCACAGCCCATCAGATAAGTGTCCTGGGGTCAGCTCGCTTCACTCCCACCCTGGTCCCACTGCCAGCACGCAGGGCGAACCCTTCTGTGCCTCCATTTCCCCACCTGAAAATGGGGCAACAGTGGCCAGGCCAGGGCTGGGGGGAGGACCTACGGAGGCACTGCACACAGTAAGCGCCTCTTGTTTTCTGGCACCATCCACACGCATTACAGCAAGGCCTTCCTCACCCTGCAGTCCAGCCATCTGTGGCGAGTTGGTTTACCAAGTCCCCTGGGAGCCAGCGCTAGGGCGTGGGTTGAAGGCTGACCCGCTGGGTGGAGGGACTGCTCAGGGCATAAACACGAGGCCTCTTTGTGGGGGCAATGGCCCACTTGCCTGCGACTCTGATGAGGTCAGGAGGGAGTTTTGTGGTGTGTGCGTTAAACATCGTTAGCGCTATGAACAGACGCATGTTGTGTCAACCAGTGATAAACAATACAGAGAAAAATAAAACCAAGCAGGCGGGGGCTGGGGGGTGGGAAAGCCATGGGAAGGATGGTAGGTGGCTTCATCTGGTTTGCGGGAGGGGCCAACACGCCACCCCCTGCCAGTGCCTTGGGTAGAGCACCCACGTCTCTGGGCCTCAGTTTCCCCATCTGCAGTAATGGCTCAGTTCATGGGGGTCCTGGCAGAGAGGAGGAAGAGAGCACATCCTTGGCTGTTAGGGATTACCCATGATGAGGCAGCCCCTGCAAGTTTGGGGCTCCCCCTCCCCCCCTCCTCTTGGCCTTCTGGAAAGTTCACCCTCCGCCCACACACTCTGGTTGCCCTGGAGACACCGTCTCCGTGGTGACGGAAGGAGGACCAGTAGGTGAGCACAGGAAGGGGCCGGCCCCAGGCGACCCACAGGCTCTGTAGGTATTAGGGGGCGAGGGGCGGGACTGGAGACAGCTGGGTGGAGAGGGGCTCTGGGCCCCCACCCCAGGGGCTGACGTTCCATGGGTACTACTGTGGAAGCGGGCAGGAAGAGGGGCTGCAGTGGCTCCAGGGGAGCCCTAGGCAGGGCATTTGGCAGCCTTTGCCCTGTGCAGGGACCTCAGCCCTGAGGTTGAGTTCTCAGCCTGGTTCCCCTCTGATGTTCCAGCCTGTACTACCAGGGAAAAAAAAATTAAACCCCAGCCATTTGGGAATTTTTGTCTCCCCTGAATCGGGATGAGCTGGCAAGTCAAGAGGGAGAGAGACAAAGAAAGGAGTTTTTAGACATCCCCTCCCTCCCTGGGCTCCAGAGCTGTTCCTTTCCAGCAGTGATGGGGGCTTCTTGTGTGGACACGTGTTTCCACGGAACAGGATGGCTCAGGGCTGAGCTGGGGTCCCCATGGGCTCTTCAGGACCAGCAACCCCCCCTAAACCCACCAGAGATTTGTCCTGTTGTCATACATCTCCTGAGGATTTCACCCCCAATGCCCCCCACCCCGTCCAATGGCCCTCACCGCCTGCCAACCCCCTTGAGCTGAGGGTTGTTCCCAGCCCCCATTCCTAGTCCAGGAATCAGTGCAGAAGCCCACCAGCTCTGTGGGGGGCCAAGGGGAGGAGGTGGGGTGAGGGTGTGAAAGGAGGGGACAGGCTTTGTGATGGGGGAGTGGCTGCACTGGGGGCAGGTGGGACAGCTGAGCCCAAACCTGTGGGGAGGGGGAGGGGAGGGGGTGGGGGCCCATCCCTCCCGCCAGCCCCCCAGATCCCATCAGCATGCCCGCATGCTCTTGCAGCCAGCAGGAACTGCAAACGGCAGTGCTCCGGGGCCTGGGCAGGTACCAGCAGCTGCTGACCATGGCCAGAGCAGTGCCTGGCCCAGGGCAGCACGTGCCCCAGTCCTGCCCTCAGTCTGCAAGTGGACACAGAGCCTGGCCACTCGGACCTGCAGCTAAAACCTCCTGCTTTGCAACGTTCGCAAACATTTCCAAACCACCTGAAGTACTCTTGAGGCCTGAAGTCCAAAAATGTGCGTGGCCTCCCAGCAAGGCTCACAGGACCAGAAGCCACTCCTTTGTAACCCCCGTGGAGCCCTGGGAGGGCTGGGAGCAGCAGGGGGCTGCTTGGGTCAGACACCCAGCTGTTATCCCAACCTATAGCGTGACAGCTGGGAGGTGTGTGGTCCTCCCAGGGTGTCTCAGCCTCAACCCACCCAAAGCAACTGGCCTGGGTGGGGAAAGGCTCTCAACTGAGTAGATCATTACCTGGTAGGAGAAATGGGGCCAGCATCCTCACCTAGCATCGTGTACCATCAGAGGAAACTCTGGAGGACTTTCTGGAGGAGATAGCCTCATGGTGCTGAACAGCCCCCAGCTCTTTAGCTCAGGCCTGCAGTGTTAACAAAGAGCTGCAAAATGTGTGTGTGTTTTCTGACGTCCAAAAGGAAAATGGCAGGATCAAGATTTTAAAATATCTTTAAAATTGTCCCCAAAAATGTGTAGCCACAAATACACATCTGTCTTTTTTTTATAATTTTTATTGTAGTATACTTGATTTGGGCTTCCCAGGTAAACCCTGCCTGCCAATACAGGAGATGTAAGAGAGGCATGTTCGATCCCTGGGTCGGGAAGATCTCCTCAAGGAGGGCATGGCAACCCACTCCAGTATTCTTGCCTAGAGAATCCCACAGACGGAGGAGCCTGGCAGGCTAGAGTCCATAGGGTCGCAGAGTTGGACACAGCTGAAGTCACTTAGCATGCACACATGCCCATAGTTGATTTACACTGTTGTGTTAGCTTCCGCTATATAGATAGCTCTGTGAATAAAGATACACATCTGTAACATGAAATGCTCTCTTGGGCGTTTCCGGGACCCAGTGATTAGCCATGAGACTCGCTCGGTAAATTTTATTGATAACTGACAGGATGCATTTTTAGACAATTTTATTTATTTATTTATTTTTGGCTGTGCTGGGTCTTCATTGCTGTGTGAGCTTTCCTCTAGGAGCGCTGAGTGGGGCCTCCTCTCTGGTTGCCGTGCGTGGGCTTCTCATTGCGGTGCCATCTCTTTAGAGCTGGGGCTCTGGGGTGCACGGGCTTCGGTAGTTGTCCCATGTGAGCTCAGTAGTTGTGGCACACAGGCTTCATTGCTCCACAGCATGTGGGATCCTCCCAGATCAGGAATCAAACCCGAGTCCCCTGCATTGGCAGACGGACTCTTTACCACTGAGCTACCAGGAAAAGCTCCCAGGTTGCATTTTAGTGTGTTTGAAGTGATATGAAGGGAGGTCCTCCTAAAAGAAGGATGCTCAGGGGTGCGGAGGTGCTAGCACCGCAGAGGGCAGAGCCCTGAGTGGAGATTGAGCCTTTCCGCCTATTCGTCTGACCACAGGATGACACTCGGGTGTGTCCACTGGTTGCTGTTCCCTGTCCTGCCTGACAGCCTAATAGGGGCTCCCAGACCTGAGAGGGGCCTCCCATGTCCCCCAGTTGGGCACATTCTGGGAGGCCTCCTTTCAGAAGTTGGGGAGGAAGTCAAGGAACAGAGAGAACCCCAGCAAGGACTCAGTGTTTCCTGGAAAGCAGGGGTGGGGAGTTGGGGGGTGGGATCTGGCTGGTTCTCTGCAGGTGTATGCAAATTATATGCAAATCATTGAGGACTCTCCTGGTCAGTTGAGGCTCCTGGGCATCCCTGGAGGTGGGGGCCATAAATCCCCAGGGCAAGGAGTCCATAGGCAGGAGCTATATACTCACCAGCCTCCTGGGGGCCCTGTAGGTGGTGTAAATGAATAGAGCAGAAAAATAAAAAGTAGACCTGCAAGTCAGTATCTCTCCTGAAGCCTGGTCTGGAAGGGAGTGGAGCTCAGAGAATTGCCACAACCCTGCCTTCCAGCCACCCATGGGTCTTCCCCAGACTGGCTGGTGAGCCTGCCCCCTGGCGCTGCGTCCACGTTTCTGAGGGCTTTTCACGGGGTTGTCACCCAGCTCGGGAAGTGGGCGCCTGCACCATTTGCCTTTGAAGAAACAGCAGCCCCCCAGGGGGTCCCCATGGATGGCATCAGTGCCTCCCTGTCTCCCCAGATGGAAAGGTGACTGGGCCAGGGAAGGGGGCTCTGTGTGTGTCCATGGCATAAAGGGTTGTCCTCATTCCTGCTTTGTGCTTGGCTCAGGGGTTCCCCCCGGGGCACTTTGCACAGACCTGTCCCCTGACAGCCAGCGCCACACGTGCTTTACATGGAGGGTGCCCGTGTCAGGGGCTGACCTGAGGGTTTCCACGTTCTAACTCGTTACATCCTCACTTCCACAGGTGAGGAAACGGCCTAGAGAGAGCACTGACTTGCCTCAGTTGCACAGTGAGGACAGGGCTTGGTAGGATTTGAACCCAGGCAGCCTGGTTTCAGAGTCTGGGCTCTTAACTCCTGGGCATGTGCAGCACATGACCAGATTCTTAAAACCAGTTTCTGAGCCCATTGCCCTTCTCAGCGTGGGTTTCAGAGCTTGGGTCCTGAACTGCTGCTTCACTGCCAGCTCAAGGCCTGAATTTGGCACTCATGATGTTAAATAACCTTTTAAAAATTTCAATTTTGTAAGTGTCCCTTGGGCATTTTGCTGTCGCAGGAGGGAGGTGGGGCAGGCTGCCATGAACAGTTGTACAGGTGGTACACTGCTGAAGCCCATCCCATCTAAGGGGCATCATGTTTATCAAGACACTTCCGCAGCCTCCTGTAAAGAAATTTAAGGAAGGAGCAAGAGACTAGTGGGCAGTGGGCAGGGGCTGGAGTGTTGGGCTGAGCTGGGAAAGGCCTGCCCCTTACAGCAGTGGGGGCCCCAAGCCATGGCTCTTCTGTGGGGCTGAATCTCCACCTCCAACACCCCTCACTCTGCTCTCTGCCTGCAGGAATGGCTGAGCAGGTTCGGCTACCTGCCCCCAGCGGACCCCGAAACAGGACAGCTGCAGACCCCAGAGGAGCTGTCCAAGGCCATCGTGGCCATGCAGCGGTTCGGAGGCCTGGAGGCCACCGGCGTCCTAGGTCAGTCCTTGGGGTTCAGTGGGAGATGGGTGCCAACCTGGTTTCTCCCAAGTACCCCTGCAGCCTGCCTTGCTGTTCTGGGACAAGGGGGAGGATTCTTGCTGCCTGGGGGCCCTCCATCATCCCTGTCCCCTCCCCATCGCCATCCTCAGTGTGGGCACGGCAGTGGGTGAGTGTGCCAGCTATTCCCAGACCCCATTTCCATACTTAGAGCAGGGATCTCAAACTCCATGCCATGGGCCAGGCAGACCAGGTGTGGGAGTGAGTTCTGGCCACCCAGGCCCCTGTTAAGTCTTGCCCCATCAGGGGTGGGGGGCAGCCCTGTGCTGTCGAAACTCCCTGCTTTTCAAGGGAAACCAGAAATCTGGGGTGTTTATGCAATGCCCTACTCTTTACATTTTGACAACAAATTCCAATTTTGTAAAGATTCTCGGCAGGGCTGGCTGATCAAAACATGTTTGTCCCCTGACAGTGGGGCCTGACGCAGCTGCAGACCCAGGCCTCGTCCCCCCAGACCTGGTGCGGGGAGCCAAAGGGACCAGACTTGGGCTTGGAGCCCACTCTCAGGGAGCTGCTGGGAATGCCCATTTGGGGGTGAGTTTGCACAGGACCGAACTCCTGACCTCTGCCTGCCCACCTGCCCCACAGATGAGGCCACCCTGGCACTGATGAAAACCCCTCGATGTTCCCTCCCTGACCTCCCGGCTGCGGCCCCAGCTCGAAGGAGACGCCAGGCTCCAGCCCTGACCAAGTGGAACAAGAGGAACCTGTCGTGGAGGTGGGCAGGGCTTTCCTGGGGTCTGGGTGTCACGAGGGCAACCAAAATGAATACCCACAAACCAAGGCTGAAGAGACAGGATTTTGTCTTCTTGCTTCTAGAAGTCAGAAGCCCAAGATCTAGGGGTCACAGGGTGGTCCCTTGGAAGCTGTGAGGGAGAGTCCGGCCTGGCCTCTATCCGGATGCTGCAGGCAGCTCTGGGTCCATGGCTCCAATCCCTGCTTCCGTCTCCACACGGCCTCCTTTCATGTCTGTGTCCCCTTCTGTCCCTTATAAGGACCCTCACTGGATACAGAAAGTGAAAGTGTTAGTCACTCAGTCGTGTCCAGCTCTTTGCAGCCCCACGGACTGTAGTCCACCAGGCCCCTCTGTCCATGGAATTCTCCAGGCAAGAATACTGGAGAGGGTTGCCATGCCCTTCTCCAGGAGTTCTTCCTAATCCAGGGATTGAACCCACGTCTCCCATATTGCAGGCAGATTCTTTACCATCTGAGCCACCGGGCTGCCCTAATCCGGGATGACCTCATCTCCATCCTTGTCCCGATGACATCTGCAAATCCCATTTCCAAATCAGGTCCCCGGTGCCCCACTCGAGGCAGAATGTTCCTGGGAGTGCACTGCAGCCTGGTCGGGGGTGCTGGGCCTTTCCGCATGGCCTGACCCTGGGCTCTGACCCTGCCCACCCCAGGGTCCGCACGTTCCCACGGGACTCGCCCCTGGGCCGCGACACAGTGCGGGCGCTCATGCACTACGCGCTCAAAGTCTGGAGTGACATCACGCCCCTGAACTTCCACGAGGTGGCCGGCAGCGCCGCCGACATCCAGATCGACTTCTCCACGGCCGACCACAATGACCGCTACCCTTTCGACGGCCCGGGCGGCACGGTGGCCCACGCCTTCTTCCCGGGCGACCACCACACCGCAGGGGACACACACTTCGACGACGACGAGGCTTGGACGTTCCGCTCCTCAGGTGTGTCCGGGGAAGCCCTAGGGGCCCTGCGTCACACACCCTGCCCCCCGATTGACCCATGATAGTGTAGGGAGTCACACCAGTGCCCCGATACTAGAAACCGCCATGGCCTCCCCCTGAGCCAGCCCCCCGCCCCGAGCCCAAAGCTGTGGGCACCTGTCCAACTCAGGAGGACAACGCTGCGGTCTTCGTCCAGGCTGATCTCACCAGCCATCTCTGGCGCGAGCAGCCCGCCTGGCCAACCCTGGCTGGGATGTGACTCTGTGAGTTCAGCTTGTCCTCATCCTGGTCTCCGCTTCCAAGAGAGAGGGAACTTGCAAGGTCTCTGCAGGCCTGGGCACATCACCACTTCTGCTAGGTCCCACTGGCCAAAGAAGTTTCAGGCCCCCAGGTTCGAGGCGGGAGGAGGATCAGAGCCGAGGAGGAGCATAGGGCATGACTACAGACAGGGGAGTGGGGACCCTTGAGAGGGTGGTCTCTATATCAGACTGAGGAGCCCATCCCAGCTGGAGGAACCAGCAGGGGTCCCGTAGAACCTGTAGGTTCTGTGCCATGGTGGGACCTGGGGAATCTGTTCAACTCTGCGGGGATCGGGGAGCTTATAGTGACCCCTATAACTTGGCTCCTGGTGGCCTACAAAGCCTGAAGTATTTACCATGTAGCATTTACAGTTTGCCAGCCTTACTGTGAGTGGCACACGTGGGGTGGAGAGACCGAGAGACCCCAGGGCCTGAGATGCCCCTGAAGATCCTATCGGGCCTCCTAAGAACCTGAGTGACTCCACAGAACCCCTCTGTCCAGGACTGGGGCCTCCTCCACAACCATCCTGGCGGGCCCATCACATCCCACCCCACAGGTCCAGTCCCGGTGGCCCAGCAGGAGCTGGCAGCCCCTCCCCCGACTCACCGGCTCCTGTGTCCACAGATGCCCACGGCATGGACCTGTTCGCGGTGGCTGTCCACGAGTTTGGCCACGCCATCGGGCTGAGCCACGTGGCAGCCACACGCTCCATCATGCAGCCGTACTACCAGGGCCCGGTGGGTGACCCACTGCGCTATGGGCTCCCCTACGAGGACAGGGTGCGCGTCTGGCAACTGTACGGTGAGTCCACCCTCCGAGAGCTGGCACGGGCCACCAGGGATGGGGACAGCATGCTGGGGACCCCCGAGCCCGGAACCCCACGGAGGAGAACTGGTTGTATTTTGTGCGCTGTGTGCCCGGGACCTGCACACGCTGGCTGCCCCTCAGTATGTGTGGAATGAATAAACAGGTGATTTCTGTCACCGGGGCTTTTCACAGAGCTTGTCTCAGACCCCCGGGCAAGGTCCCATGTTCAACCCCCAGGAGGTTTCAGGTTGTGACAGCTGACATTGATGGTGACCCAGGACCCGTGCAAAGCACTTACGTGTACTAAGTCATCCAGTCTTTACAAGCTGTGAAGTCCATACTGCACCCCTACTTAAAGATGGGAGGGCTAAGCCAGGACCAGCCCAGAGCCAGGGGTCACATCAGGAAATGTGGCAGAAGGAAGCCTGTCCTGGGAGCTGACAGGAGCCTGGGGGTGGGGCAGTGATGGACCCTCCCCCATTTACCTCCCCATCTCCACACTGGTCTCCCTCACCCCCACCCCAGTCTGTCCCCCACCCACATCAGCCAAAGCAATTCCCTTAAAGCCTGGGACGGAGCCTCTCATCTGGGTGGTGGGGGGCAGGTGAGCCTCGCTTTATGCCCCATTGCAGCCCCTCCCCTCCACCCAGGCCCCTCCCCTGCTTCACTGTTGCCTTTGACATCTGTGGACATTTTTTCCTTGAATTTATCTATTTTTTAATTGCAGGATAATTGCTTTACAATACTGGTTTCATTTCTGCCATACATCAACATGAATTAGCCATAGGTGTACCTGTCCCCTCCCTCTTGAACCTCCCTCCCTAAGTGTAGTAAAATTTACCATTTTTACCACTTCAGAGCAAACTATTTAGTGACATTTGGCACATTAACAGTGTCGTTCAAGCATCATTTCTATCCGCTTCTAGAACTTTTTCATCCCCCCACCCTGCCTCCTGCTCCCGCCTCCCCCATTAGCAGTCACTGCCCAGCCCCTGGCAAACACTCATCTCCTTTCTGTCTCCATGGATTTGCCTCTCTGGACAGTTCAGATAAATGGAATTCTGCAGTGTGTGGCCTTTTGTGTCTGGCTGCTTTCACTTAGCATGTGTTTTCAAGGGTCATCCCCGTCATAGCATGCATCAGTAATTCCCTCCTTTTTACGGCTGAATAATTTTATTTATCCATTCTTCCGGTGATGGACATTTGGGTTGTTCCCACCTTTTGGCCATGATGAATCATGTTGCTATGCACATTCATGTGCAGCTTTTTGTTTGAATACTTGTTTTCTGAAACACTTGTTTAAGTCATCAAGGCACCCATGCCTTCTGCTCATGCATCTCGATGCTCAGGCTTGGGTGGGGGGGTGGGCGTCTCCCCTGTCCTGCTCACCACCACAGTCCAGTTCCTGACTCAGTGCAGGCGCGGTGCCTGCCCACCCGGTGGCCTCGATTCCATCCTGGCAGCTCCAGAAAGGGTGGTGGGGTCTACAGGGAGGCGGGCATGCCAGGTTCAATGCAGCCTCCTGGTCTCCACAGGTGTGCGGGAGTCGGTATCCCCCACGGCCCAGCCGGACACCCCAGAGCCTGAGGAGCCACCCCTCCTGCTGGAGCCCCCTGACAATCGGTCCAGCACCCCGTAAGCTGTGGGCCCCTGTCTCCACTCTGCAGCCAGCACCACTCCCAGCAGTGGCTTAGAGTCCTGAGCTCCAGGTCATCTGGGCCTGCTGAGCCCTGAGAAACGGTTTCTTTTCTTATGGACAGAAGTGGAGGTGTTGCAGGAAGGGGGACCCCTTCCAAGGCCCAAAAGTGGGCTTGTGTCTAACACCTGGAAATGAACTGTCTGCGGAGACACACTTGCTGACAAAGCAAGAGACTTTATTGGGAAGGGATGCCCAGGCAAAAAGCAGAAGGGTCAGGGAACCCAGGAGGACTGTTCTGCCATGTAGCTCCCAGTCTTGGATTTTATGGTCATGGGGTTAGTTTCCAGGTTGTCTTTGGCCAATCATTCTGACTCAGAGTCCTTTCTGGTGGTGCACACATTGCTCAGCCGTGATGGATGCCAATGAGAAGGATCTTGGGAGGTGTTAGGACACATGGTGTCACCTTCTGACCTTTCCTGAACTCTTCTGGTTGGTGGTGGCTCATTAGTTCCATGTTCCTTACCAGGACGTCCTATCATAAACTAACTCACACAGATGGTTACTGTGGTGCCTGGCCAGGGTGGCTGATTTCAGGCAGTGTGCTTCCCCTAACAGAAGGGACAACTAACCACCCAGCCCAGAACTGTGCAGAGGCATTCCTTTCAAACCCACAATTTCCTCCCCCCCTTTGTCACAGTCATCTACGGCTGTGTAACAAACAGCCCTGCCTTGTGACATCAAACCACCACCGTGTCGGTAGGCTCATGGATTCTGTGGGTCAGGAATTTGGACAGGGCACAGGGGGATGGTCAGCTCCACAGTGTTGGGAACATCTACTGGGGACTAGAATCCTCTGGGGGCATCTTGACTCGGGTCTGGTGCCTGGGCTGGGCTGACTCAGCTGGGCACTCCTCTGTGGCCTGTGCTGGAGCCTGGACTCCTAGAGTCGGTGTCCCAAGGGAGTGTCTGGAGGGTTGGCAGTGCCAGAGGCCAGGCGACAGCTGCCTGTCTTTTAAGGCCCAGCCTCGGATTCGTCTCGCTCTGTAGTAAAAGCAGCAGCCAGAGCCCACCTATGCTCACCACCCCAACCCCCCTACCCCCGGTGGAACAAGTGCCACAGAATCTGCAGGAGGCCATCCTCGTCCACCCCCCACCTCTGCCCTCCCAGCTTCCCTGCCCCTTTCACGCTCACACAAAACAAACAGAAATCTATGTATTTAGGCTTCCGTGGTTCAGTTTGGTTTTGAGGTTTGGCTTTCCAAGGGTGGAATGTTTTTATGCTTTTCCCACTCAGCTGTTTGTGGTGAATTTCCACTGAGGTCAACAGCTGTTGCTTTATCTTGTGTTGTTATTGTTCTTCATTGCACTTACTTATTGAATAAGTAACACTTGTCAGTGTACACAGCTCCAGAGGCACAAAAAAAGCACCCGCGGTGAAAAGTTAGTGCTTACCGCTGATGGACCAGCCCACTCCCCAGGGCACGTAATCGTTGATGTGCGTGTCCTCCCAGATAGATTCTACACGAGTATAAGAAAGTTAAGCATGTAGACATACATGTGTGAGCCCAGTGGGACGCTGGTGCGCTGGTCTGCACCACACCTCTGGCCCCAGGGCCCGTGGAGGCCTCTGTGTCTGTGAAGACACCTGGTTCTCTGAGCTTGAGCTGATGGTGCGCATGTGCCTGTTTATTTTTTATTTTATTCATTTATTTTCTTGGACACACCACATGGTGTGTGGGATCTTAGTTCCCCAACCGTGGATTGAACCCGGAGCCCCTGCAGTTAGGAAACTCGGATTCCTAACCACTGAGCCGCCAGGGAAGCCCCCTGCACTGCCCTGTTTTTTAAGTTCTGGATCAGTGGGCATTTAAGTTCCTGATCTTTTGTCCTCACAAATGATGCTGCTGTGAATGCTGTCAGTGGGTAGAACTGCAGACTCAGAATCGGGGGACCCAACAAGTAAGCTCAGCGTTTCCGTAGAAAGCGCCCAGCTGGCTTCTCGATGCTTCACTGGCAGCGTTGAAGGCGCCTGCTCGTGCTCCCTGACGCTCGCTCGCTCAGTGATCCATCTTCGCCAACCTGAAGGGCCAGAATAAGACTCGTTTTCACCCACTTTTCTCTCTTGACTAAACTGCTGTGGTCAGTGAGCCTGCAGGCGGTGATGCAGGATGAGGGGGTCCTTGGAGGAGGCTTATCCTGGTGGCCTTGGGCCACCCAGCTCCCCAGGGTGGCTCAGCTCAGATTGGGGCTGCCTCCCTGCCCTGCCCTCTCTCTCTGCCCCCAGGCCCAGGAAGGATGTGCCCCACAGATGCAGCGCCCACTTCGACGCAGTGGCCCAGATCCGCGGCGAGGCCTTCTTCTTCAAAGGTAACCCCCGCGGGGTCCAGCGGCCGGCAGACAGAAAAGCGGGTCCCACCCTGGGCCCCAGACCGGCCACCTGCAGCCCCACCCCCTGTGTCCCCCAGGCAAGTACTTCTGGCGGCTGACCCGGGACCGCCACCTGGTATCGCTGCAGCCGGCACAGGTGCACCGTTTCTGGCGGGGCCTGCCGCTGCACCTGGACAGCGTGGACGCCGTGTACGAGCGCACCAGTGACCACAAGATCGTCTTCTTCAAAGGTGGGCGGGCCCCTACCTGGGTGCCTGCCAGGCATCGCTGACCGGGGGACTGCAGCCCTCACTCCCCAGGACCCCCAAGCTTGCCTCCGCCCAGGAACACTGGTCCTGTGCTTTGCTCTCTGGATCTAGAGCTCCGGGCAGAGAGCAGCTCATTCATTTGTGCACTCAGCCAATTTATTGAGCACCTGCTGTGTGCCCCGCACTGAGGTGGGCACTGCAAGCACGCGGTGGGCAAAACACGGATATATCCCTGCCCTTGTTCTTGGGAGAGGGGGACACAGTAAGCTCCCACAAGTAATGAGGAAGTTAATTGCAGATAGACCTGAGGGAACAGCATTCCAAGTAGAGGGAACTGCCAGTGCAAAAGCCCTGAGGCAGGAACAGTCTTGCTGATTGAAAGACCTTAGAAGAGAGTGGTGAGGCTGGAGCAGAGTGAAGGATGAAGATTCAGGGGAGGCGATGCAGGTCAGGTTGACACCCGGGGGGCTGTGGGTGTCAGGCTGGATTTATTCTAAGCGCAGAGAGGAAACTGAGGACCTCCCTGGCCCACGCCCAGCTCCCCAGTCTCAGTCCAGGGTGACAGGGCCACTGGAGGAGGGGTGTCACTTCACCCTCTAGTACCCCCTCTCCTGGGCTGGGCTGGGAAGGCACAGTTTCTGTTTCTGGGGAGCATGCTGTCTTTGGGGGGAGAAGGCAGGGTGTCCGCCTGCAGCAGGAGACCAAGCCCTGCCGATTCTGTGGGCACTTTGGGGCTCTGAGCCTTCCTCCATCTCATATGCATGGCTGTGCACACATACAGATGTGTTTTGGGGGATCTGTAGCTCCCCAGAGTGAAGCTATCCTGCTGCCCTGATCAAGCCTCTTCAGCCTGGCCTCCCTTGAATGGAGCCCGAGTTCACCTGCTTCACACCCACCCTGGCGCCACCACCCCCAACAGTAGAATCACTGTCTCCAAACCTGGATGCCTAAGGCGAGCTACAGTCATGGTGGTGGGACCTGCCTGGCATCTTCTAAATAATTTGGATTATTTCTCAGTGTTTATAACTCAGGAGATCCCTATGAGAAACCATAGCTCTGTCCTGAAATGTAAGACAGTGTGGGCACTTGGGGCCTGTGCATTTGCCTGGCAGAGTCAGCTGCAGCAGGTCAGGCTGCCCTGTCCATGTCACCCACGCCAGGCGCCCACTTGGAGGAAAACCTCACAGCCCTTTTCGTTGTTTGTATGGGGCCCTTTCTGCAGCTGTGCCATCCTTTTCTTCAGTGGTTTTCAGTCTCTGACAGAGGATTTTTTTAGAAATTATTATGATTTAAAAAAAACACATAATGTAAAATTTACTATCTTAACCACTTTTAAATGTACAGTTCAGGAGCATTCACCCTGTATCCAACCATCACCACCATCCATCTCTACAGCTTCTCCATCTTGCAAAGCTAGCTGAAACTCTGTCCCCTGTAAACACTACCTCCCCATCCCCCTCTCCCAGCCCCTGGCACCCACCGCCTCACTTTGTTTCCATGGATTTGATCACTCTAGGGACCTCACACAGTGGAACCGTACAGGATTTGTCCTTCTGTGATCGGCTCATTTCACTGAGTATAAGGTCCTCCAAGGTTCATCCATGTTGTAGCATATGTCAGAAACACCCTTCTTTTTTTTAAGGCTGAGTAAAATTACGTTGTCCTGGAGGAGGAAATGGCAACTCAATCCAGTAGTCTTGCCTGGGAAATCCCATGGACAGAGGAGCCTAGTGGGCTGCAGTCCATGGGGTGGCAGAGTCAGACAGGACTGAGAATGTACACAACACAATGAATGTTCCATTGTATGGATGGACCACATTTTGTTCATCATCTGTTGATGGACACTTGGGTTGCTCTCACCTCTTAGCTATTGTGAATAACCATGAGTGTACAGACAGCTCTTTTGGAGAACCTGCTTTCAGTTCCTTTGTGTATATTCCCAGGGGTGAGGTTACTGGATCCTGTACTAATTCCATGTTTAATTCTTTGAGGAACTGCCCGACTTTTCCACAGCAGCTGCACCATTTTACATTCCCACCAGCAGTGCCCAATTTCCCCACATCCTCAGCTGCACTTGTTATTTTCTAGGTGTGGAGGTGGGGGGAGGTTGATAATGGCCATGCTAGTGAGTGTAAGGCGGTATCTCATCATGTTTTGACATGCATGTCCCTGGTGATTAGTGATGTCAGAAACACATCTTCTCCTGTGCTTACTGACCATCTAATTATCTTTAGAGAACTGTCTATTCCAGGCCTTTATCCAGCCAAGGATTTTTTTTATGTTTTGCTTTATTTTTCCCAATTGTTTTCTAAATAACTGGGCTAATTTTCGCTAAACCTGAGTGGGGGTAGGGGGACATGACAACACCTGCTCAAACTTATTTCTCACATTCCCACCCTTCTGTGGCAGAATAGCTAGGGATGTTTCTAGAGCTCAAAGCTCAGGATATACCCAATAAGCATCTTAATCACACCATTTTTGGAAAGTTGTACAAACAGATTTGAAGTTCTTGGTGATTTCTCTGCTTCTGTGTAGTCAGACAAGGCTGCACCCAACCAGGTCCAGCTGGGCCTTGACCCAGCGCCCTTCCTGCCCATGAGCATATTCACCCACATCACCGCAGAACGGACTGAACAGGCCCCGCAGACCAAAATGGCTTCCCCGGGTGAGGTGGGGGTCTTGCCCCCATCTGTGATGTGGCCGCCTTATCAGACCCCACGTCCTCTGGCTGCTGCAGGTGTGGGACCCAGCCCGGCTCATAGCAGGTGCTCGGTGAATCTCAGGAGCACGCGCACATCGGGGTGTCAGCCCGCGGGAGAAGCAAGGGCTGGGGCCCCGGCCTGGCGGGCTGGGCGAGCCCCGGCCCACGGCTCTTTCTCTCGCCCCCCCAGGAGACAGATACTGGGTGTTTAAGGACAATAACGTAGAGGAAGGATACCCGCGGCCTGTCTCGGACTTCGGCCTCCCGTCGGGCGGCGTCGATGCCGCCTTCTCCTGGGCCCACAATGACAAGACTTATTTCTTTAAGGACCAGCTGTACTGGCGCTACGATGAGCACACACGGCGCATGGACCCCGGCCACCCCGCCCAGAGCCCCCCGTGGAGGGGCGTCCCCAGCACGCTCGACGACGCCATGCGCTGGTCCGACGGTGAGCCGGGGCAAGGGCGAATCCCTGGCAGCCTCAGCCTCCCCACTTGGGGTGTGGGGATCCGGGGGCACAGGGGGCGCCTGCCCCGCCTCCTTGGCCACAGACCTCCCCAGGGCCCCCTTGGCCTACTCCTCTGGCGCTTGTTCACCTCTCCCCTCATCCCTTCCTTGCCCCCGTCACCCTTCCAGCTGTAGCATCTTCACCTCTTGTTGCCACACAGGCGCGCTCAAGCGCGCAGGCACACACCCCAAGACATTTGCACCTTCGGTGCTTCCTTCTGGAACCCTATGCCCCGCATACCCAGGCGGCTCCTCCCCCACTCGCTTCAGTCCTTCTCTCAAATGTCCTTGCAGCACCCCCTGCCTGCAGTGAGAAGTACACCACCTTCCTACAAGGGCAATTCAGTCGCTCAGTCGTGTCCGACTCTTTGCGACCCCCATGGACTGCAGAACGCCAGACCTCCCTGTCCATCGCCAACTCTCAGAGTTTACTCAAACTCATGTCCATTGAGTCGGTGATGCCACCCAACCATCTCATCCTCTGTCGTCCCTTCTCCTCCGGCCTTCAATCTTTTCTCAGCATCAGGGTCTTTTCAAATGAGGTCTTTTCTTCACACCTGGTGGCCAAAGTATTGGAGTTTCAGCTTCAGCATCAGTCCTACAAGGGCAGCTTGTGTTCTAGTTTCAAAGCAATGTCCCCAGCATCTAGAAGAGTCTGGCACATACTAGGCTCTCAGTAAATATCCCGGGGGGGGGGGGGCAACAAACCAGAGTTACTTCATTCATGCTCCTGCCTCCAGGCGGCTCCGCGAGCTTTCCCAGGCCCCTTAAAGCTCTGAATGCCCACAGATGAGCTAGCCGGGGCCTGAGAACAAGACTCTGACTCTCAACTAAGACATTCTGCATCTTCTCTGCTGGCCCCGCAGCTCTCCCCTTCCCGGTCCTCCTGCTGTCTAGCCTGAATCCCGCGTGCTGCAGCTGCCGGAGCTCAGGTGCCCGCTCTCTTCTTCCCTAGGTGCCGCCTACTTCTTCCGCGGCAAGGAGTACTGGAAGGTGCTGGACGGCGAGCTGGAGGTGGCGCCTGGGTACCCGCAGTCCACCGCCCGGGACTGGCTGGTCTGCAGAGACCTACCCGCCGACCCCGAGGGCACGGATGGAGAGGCCGGGGCCCACGCGCGGCCGGGACAGCGCGACCATAGCCGCTCGGAGGACGCCTACGAGGTCTGCTCCTGCACTTCCCTCGCCGCCCCTGCCCCGCGGGCCGCGGGCCCACTGCTGGCCGCGCTGCTGAGCTTCCTGTGGACAGCGGCCCAGGCCCTGACGCTGTGACACTCGGTGCTGGCCTGGCCAGGGCCCGGAGCTGCGAAGTGCAAGGACTGGTGCCCGCCCCTCCAGCGCCCTAGGCAAGAGTGGAAGCAGAGCGGACCCCGCCTCGCGGGTGGGGACGGGCGCCCCCTATTCCCGGGCCGAGGCCTCCGGGTGCAGCCTCCCTAGCTCTTGCAGAGGCCAGCAGAGGGCGCTGCTCCTCGGGCGGTGGATGCGGAGTAGCGCTCTCCTGGCCTTGACTGCGGGCTGTGAGCTGGGAAGACTTCGTCACCGCCCTGATGGGGGCCAGAGCCG
Organism: Cervus elaphus; assembly: GCF_910594005.1. NCBI lineage: Eukaryota > Metazoa > Chordata > Mammalia > Artiodactyla > Cervidae > Cervus > Cervus elaphus. The sequence goes on from NC_057819.1 coordinate 27,085,281, forward strand.
TCTTTTCAGCCTGTGAGTGACGGCATCTCACGGAGATTAACGGAAGATTAACATCTCATGGAGACTGACAGGAATGGGCAGGGGTGGGGGCGTTACATCAGGCCTCGGGGCCCTCAGTTCCGCAGGCCCTGGAAAGGGCAGCTCGGTGGTCCCACGGGCACCCCCCCCCCCCCATCACCGGACCGCACTGCTGCCCCTGGTGCTTACGCCCACCCGTGGGGCTTCCTCTCCTGGTCCCTGTGGGCCTGCTGGTTGGCTTGATGAGGGCAGCCTCCCCACACACAGGCGCGCCCCCAAGCTGGGGCCGTGGTGGTCTTGTGACGCATTTCAAACAAACACGACCTCTTCCTGCTTCGTAAAGGCTCAGACTCGGCTCCCTGATGCGCCCAGGTGGGTGGAGAGTGGGCAGCCTCTGGGCCTGGAAGGACTCTTGCAGCCCTGACCCCAGATCACCAGCACTCTGGAGTGGGGGGCGGGCCTCCAGGAATGGCTGTGTAGTGGTCACCAACCCTTCCTGCCCAGCACCTCCTTGACTCCTCCAGGACCATCCCAGGTGGTTACACCCATTTCACAGATGGACGAGTTGAGGCCCGGTTCAGGGAAACGCACCTCCTGCCAGCAGGCCGGGGTCAGGCTGGGTCAGGTCTCAGAACCTGAGGTTCTGGCACGTTGGCCCAGCCCTCCCTGATGGATTTAGTGCCTACTTGCATGTGCAAGTACTGCTCTCAGTGTGAGACGTGCAGAACAAGACAGGTTCTTGGGCGAGGCACCTGGGATGCCATATGCCACCCCATGTACCCCAGGGCATGGCCCAACAGGAAGTGTGGGTAGGTGGCTTGGCTGGCCAGTCCAGGGACTCTGCTCCATCCCATTGCTCCTCTGCCCCCTGGCTCCATATCCAGGATGGCAGCCGTGAATCCCACCCAGAGAAGCAGAGAGTGCAAGCTGTACCCTTCGCCCTGCAGGGGACCTTTCCCCAAAGCCCTGGCTGCCTGCCTGCTCTCACTGGCAGGGAGTGACTTTTCCTGGGTGCATAGCTGTGGGAACAGGATGTTCTTTGCCCATCCCTGCAGCAGCCGTAGATGCCCCAGGGTAGGGCACTTGGCCTGAGAACCTCTGGTCTAGAAGAATCACTAACATCTCTTGCCTGGGACTGGGGAGAGGCAAACACCTTTGGCAAAAATGGGGTTGGTCAGGAAGAGGATAAGTAGGTGGGGATGAGCATCAGGCAGAAAGATGGCATGAAGAGACCCTTCAGGGACTGCTTTAGAGCAGGGATCTCCAGGCCGGGTGCCCAGTTGGAAGCATCAGCATCACCTGGAACCAGCAGAAATGCAGATTCTCTGGCCTGCCTTTACCTGCTGATCAGAAACCTGGGGGCAGGGCTGGCCGTGTGTTTCCCTCCCCCCATTCTCTAAGTGTGAGGCACAGGCAAGTTTATGAACTGCTGCTTTCCAGCAGGCTCCAGAAAGGCCTCCCAGAGCAGGGGGATGAGCAGAAACCAAGGAAGGAGGGAGGAGGGGGAGTTGGTTGTGCTGAGATGAGAGAGAAGAGCCCAGAGTCCTGCCGGGGTGTGGGGGAAGGGTAGGTGCACACATCTGGGAGTGAGATGGGCATGCTCCAACAGAAGACACTCCATCCTTTGGCCAGAGATTTTCCAGAGGAGAGTGGGAGCCCAGGAGGGCAGTGGCAGTCTTTGTCGGGGGCCTGCAGGCTGCTGTAAGGTGTTGGGATCCACTCCCCATGTTACGGGGAGTTGCCAACCCCAGCTCTAGGGAGAGGCAGAAATGTTCCAATTTTCAGAAGAGAGCACAGGCTCTTGTAGCTACTCAGCTCCTCCCCTACCTGCCGCCCAGGTAGCAGAGGTAGGCTCAGGGCCATCCCAGGACACATGGGCAGGCATGCTGCCACAGGCAGGCAGGCAGTCTCCAGGCCTGGCCCTATGTTCACTGAGCCAAGCAAGGCCACATCCCACATCCATCTGTCAGCCATCTGGTCTCTGGACCCGGAAGGGCTCTTTGCCCGTCAGACCAGACCAGATGGACTAAGGATCCCTCATGGGTGGAACAGGCTGCCTTTGCTCAGCAAGGGCACCTCTCCCCAAATGGTCCCACTCCATTACATTCTCCAGCAGCCTGTCAGGGGAGCCAGTCCTAGGCCATTGTGCAGTTGGGGAAACAGCCCAAATAGGGTCCCCAAGTCCCCTGGGCACACAGTCCATGGGTCAGAGCCAGCTGTGGACCAGGTCTGCAAGAAACCAGATTCTTTCTTGGTGGGTGATTTACTCTCGTGTTAAAGCCAAAGATCATTTTATAAAACTTTCCCTGTAACTCTGTCTCACATGAAGTATATAGCAGACACATGAGTTGTGCATCTCTGTTTTCAGTCCTAACGGACAAATTCATAGGAGAAGTAGGAGCAGAAAACCAGGAGCCCAGGCATCAAACAAACCCACGGAAATACTTGGCTTGATCCTATCTTTTTATAAACATCCATATTTTTAAAATTTTGAAATTGTCTCATGTTTACAAAGAAGATGCAGGTAGAGTATCAGACTTTTTCTTTTTTTTTTTTTTTTTAACTTAAATTATTTGGGAGCACACCAACAACCTCAGACACTTTTCTGTGTATTTCCTGCCAGCCAGGACTTTCAAGTCTCTGTAAAATCAGGAAATAACAGGACACATCTGACCCCGCTCGGTCTCTGCATTCGTTTCCACAACATCCTTTACTGACAGGACCCAACCCAGCATCACACTCAGCTGTCCTGAGGTTTTATTCTCTCTGAGCCTTGGTTTTCCTTTGAACTCCATGACCTTGGCCCCTGTGAAGGTCACAGGTTGGTTGTCCTGTAGACTGCCCCCAATGCCAGCAGCCTCAAGAGTCCCCATGGTTCAATTCCAACTCTGCATCTCTGGTGGGAATGTTACAGAATATTATAAGTGCTGAGTCGTTTCAGTTGTGTCCAACTCTTGGTGACCCCGTGGACTATAGCCCGCCAGGTTCCTCTGTCCGTGGGCTTCTCCAGGCAAGAATACTGGAGTGAGCTGCCATTTCCTTCTCCAGGGGATCTTCCCAACCCAGGGATCGAACCCATGTTTCTTATGTCTCCTGCGTTGGCAGGTCTGTTCTTTGGCCACCAATGCCACCTGAGAAGCCCCGAGTGATACTATGCTCACAGAAAATTTTCAGTTTTAGGTAAGTCACTATTTAAACACCTGGTGCTTTCAAGTAAAATTCTGAATTTTCAGTCAAGTCTTGATTTTGACCCCACACTGTGCTGGCTTTACTTAAAGGAGCTGTGGATCCCCCTGGGGGAGTCTGCTGCTATGGTGACAGACCCAGAGAAATCCCTCAGAGGGAAGTCAATGAGGGCATTGACCTTAGGAGAGCTCAGCCGTGGAGCCCCAGGTGCTGGCTGACCTCAGCATGACTGGGTCTTGTGAGCAAACACTCATATTCTCATGTGCGTGAGTGTCAAGCTGACAAAACACATCTACACAGGTGACCCTGGGGGCCAGAACATCTCCACTCTAGCTCCCGCTTCACAAGTGGGGAAACAGCGCTGGTCTCGGCTCGGGCTGTCATAACAAAAGCCACAGTGGGGGTTCAAACAACAGCTACTTATTTCTCACAGTCCTGGAGAATGGACGTCCAAGATCTGGGTGATGGCTAACTCGGTGCCCGGTGAGAGCCTGCTTCCCGGCTTGCAGGTGGCGCCTTCTCACCGTGTGTTCACATGGCAGAGAGCGAGTCTGGTCTCCTCTTCTTTTAAAATGTATTTTTATTTATTTTATATTTTGGCTGCGCTGGGTCTTCACCGTCACACTCAGGTTTTCTCTAGTTGCAGTGAGCGGGCGCTCCTCTTTGATGTGGTGCGCGGGGGCCTCTCATTGCGGTGGCATCTTTTGTTGTGGAGAACAGGCTCTAAGGCACAGGCTCAGTAGTTGTGGCACATGGGTTTTGTTGCTCCGCAGCATGAGGGATCTTCCCAGACCAGGGATGAAACCCACGTCTCCTTGCATTGGGAGATAGAGTCTTAACCACTAGACCACTAAGGAAGTCCCTTCTCATCTTCGTATGGGGAGACTAATTCCATCCTGAGGGCCCCACCCTCATGACCTCATCTCAGCTTATCACCTCCCATAATTCTCATTCCGTCACGTCAGGGACTAGAGCTTCCACATACGATCTTTGGGGGGACACCAACACTCAATCCGTAACCCACAGGTAGAGCAAGCCACAGCACTGAGGCTGTCCACCAGAGGGGACCGAGGCCAGACCCAGATTCCAGCCACACCTCATCCCCATAGGAGCAAATTGTGAGGGATGAGGGGGCTCTGGGTGACTCCCTCCAAAGGATAATCATGACGATACAGTTACTGGTACTGTTCTGCACTTCACAAACACATGGGAGGGAATGTGCTTAGGTCCATTTTCCAGATGAGGAAACTGAGGCTCAGAGAAGCACAGTGACTTGCTGAAGCTCAGCCACTTAGTGGGTAGATGGTCTTGCTCTGGGATCCTGCTCCCAAGGTGTGGCTGTCCTTGTGTGGGGACAGGGTGTGATTATGGGATGGCAGCGTGGATGTTCCTTGCTGGAATCCCGTGAGCAACTTTTCCTCCAGGGCTCTGGGGACTAACCAGCACCCAGCTGGAGTCGTCCCAGCTCCCAGGCGTCCCCCAGGCCTGCCACCCCAGCCAGACATTGGGCCCCTGCTGGTTCTGCAGCCCCAGCCCTCCCTGAGTCAGCAAAGGGTGACAGGACCCCAGGGGGTCCAAAGAAATGAGAGGACCTGAAGCAGATGGACCCCAGCACAGCTGCCCGCTCCCCTGCCTCCCCAAGGAGCTGCAGCAGCCACACCCATCTGCTCTCTCCTATTTCTGGGTTCTCACCTGGACTTGCAGCCAGGTGGTGGCCAGGGCCGCGTCCTCCTCCTCCGTGAGGCTGGTTGGCTGTCGCTGGAGAACCCGTGTGGCCTGGGTTTCCTTGCTCTGTGGCTGGTGCCAAGGGCGAGAGTCCCCAGATGGGCAGAAGTCACAGGTCACTTCTTCCATCTCAAGCCTGCTGGCCGCAAGGGAAGGGAACAGACCCCTCCTCTCAATGGGTAATGAGAGTGGGTCCATAGTCTGAGGAACTATGTGAGGTTGAAGGACTTCTTTTGCCCATCTTAGAAAACTCAACTGGCCACCCTACTCCACATGGGAAAACCAGGGGTCCAAGCACCCCAAAACTGCTCCTCCATGGGTGGACAGCAGGCCACTCCCGCTGCTCAGGAAGAGATCCTGCTCTTACCTCCGCCCAGCTTGCCAGCTCTTCTGACCCCCTTGCAAGCCACCATCCCCGGTGCCTCCTGACTGCTCCCTCTTTTCCCCACCTGACAGCCACATGACCCATGAAAAGCTTCATCAGACCAGGTCCCTCTGGTCTCAAAGCCCTCACGTGGGCCCCATGGCTTTGTGGGTGGGGTAAAAACCCAGTCCTTACTATGGCCTAGAACTGCCCCCCCCACCCTACCCCTCTTCCTCTGTCCTTTGTCTCCCATCCCCTGTTCCCTTCACTCCAGCCACGCTGACCCAGCCCCTCCCAGACCATAGCTCCTGCCCCAGGACAGACTCAGGTCCCCAGGCCTGTCTACAGTGTCACCTTCAAAGCGGTGCCTCTCTGACCAACCCCTGAAATTGCAAACAGCCCTCCTTCCCCACAAACACACCCAGACCCTTTCCCACCTTTATTTTCTCCTTACTACCACCTGACCTATTATTTAGTCAATTTCTAGACTCAGCTTGAATTTTGTTAACTGTCTTGCCTCTCCACTAGAGTATAAAGATTTGGCCTATTTTGTTCAATGCCCTGGTCCGGGGTTACTAAATGTTTGTTGAGAGAGTACACGGATGGGGGAAATGCCACAGGTGGATTTGGGCCCCTCGCTGGTGTCTTGTCTGGGCCTTCTTTTTCCTGCAGAGTCTTGTCTAGAGTCTGGAAGGGACTCTGGAGTCCCCTCTTCCTCCTGGTCCAGGAAGCGACCTTTGGGAGAGCCGTTGCTCAAGTTGGATGAAAACCAGGACTCTCCTGTACAGACCTGGCCCCTAGTTCTAGGCCAGACCAAGGGTGCAGCGCCCAAACTCCCTGGGACTTAAACAAGCTCCATGCTCAGGTCTCCCGCAATCAGGCCTTCATCCTGGGGTCTCTTTTTTTTTGGCCTTGCTGCAAGGCTTGTGACATTCTTGTTCCCGGACCAGGGATCAAACCTGCACCCCCCTGCCCCGGCAGTGAAAGCTTGGAGTTCCAACCCCTGGAGTGCCAGGGAATTCCCAGTCCATGGTGTTTGAATCTCTCCCCATCCAGTGTTAGTTTCAGAGGGGAGAGGTAAGCATCTTACGATCAACTATTGGGAGACCCAGAGGTGGCGCAGCAGAGAGCAACACACGGACCTCAAATGAGCCCAGGGTGAAGACAGGACAGGCTCAGCAGACAGAGGCCACCCAGAGGCCTCAAGATCTCCTGTCCGTCTGTTTAGTGATGATCCATGAGACACGAACAAGCGATTCCTGAACAGTATGGCTTGTCACGGAGACACAGGGGCACTGAGCTAGAAGTATTGACTGAGCCCACACAGGGCATGGTGGCCCCTGAGAGGATGGCACCGTGGCCTTTACTCTCAGGCCTATTTCACAATCAGGTCCAGGAGTCAACAGGTTAGGGTTATATAAGACGTGTGCTCTGCGTGGGGCAGGAGTCCAGGGGGAAAAGTGAGTAAATAGAAGGAAAATGGGTGGTGACCGAGTGTGGCAAACCAGGGGTGGGAGTTCCAGAAAGAACGAAGCCTCCAGGGGTCTCTGCGGAGCAGCCAGGGCTGAGAGCTATCTGGGGACTGTCCAGGGGATCATGGAATGTGAGCTCCAGGAGCCCACCCTGGTCACAGTCATGGCCAGAGGAGGTGGCCGCTGGCCAGGGTTGCATCACCCCAGCGATGCCCCAGGAGCCTCGTGCCACAGCGGCCTGGACCCTGATGCAATCCTCTGCCATTGGGCAGCCTGGCTGCCCTGCCAGCCTGGACTCTGCCCTTCGTGGGGCCCAGCCCCCACTGCAATCTCCAGCTGCCCCCTTCTTCCAGTCTCCATCTAGAAGCCCTTGGGGTTATGGCCCTGTGGCGCCAAGCAAGTCACTTCTAGTCTCTGAACCTTCCTTTCCCACCTCCCGAGCAGCCCTGGGGTTTGAGGAGCCACGTGGGGGCTGCTGGGGACGTGAGTTCCCTAGCCAGGCCTCTGTTTACATTTGCTCTTCTCCTTGATGGTGGGACTCCAACTAGCTACTCAACTGCTTCATCTGTGAATTGGGGATAAATGTACCTGCCTGGTGGGCTGGTACCACACCTGGAGGAGATGAACCAGCCGGGCCACAGGTGCAGTACCAGAGTCTGCTAGTGTGATGACTGAATTTCACTGAGTCGTCAGTGAACAGTTTTTCACATGAAATTAGGGATGTGTCTTAAAATTGATGAGGGTTCTTAAAAAAAAAAAAATTGATGAGGGGTCAAAGTACAGCCCACCGCATTTTGCTTTTCCTTGTTGTTCAGTCACTCTATCCTGTCTGACTCTTTGTGACCCCACAGACTGCAGCATGCCAGGCTTCCCTGTCCTTCACCATCTCCCAGAGTCTGCTCAGATGCATGTCCATTGAGTCGATGATACCATCCAACCATCTCGTCCTCTGTCTCCCCTTTCTCCTCCTGCCCTCAATCTTTCCCAGCATCAGGGTCTTTTCCAATGAGTCAGCTCTTTGCATCAGGTGGCCAAAGTATTGGAGCTTCAATAGAAAGAGTAACAGCTGCTCTTTCTAGCAGCTTATAAATAAACCAGGGTCTTTTCCACCAATGACATTTAGATGTGATGGAACACAGAAGTGTTACTAAGCACAGCTGTGCAGGCCGTGACAAAATCCACAGAGGGGAAGTTGGGGAAGGGCTCTGTGAACCAGGAGTGATGTTAACAGTGCCTGGGCTCGGGGTCCCCAGAGAAGATCCTGGGCACCACAGCCCCTAGACCCTTGATCCCTTTCCGGGAGTCTAAGAGACTCCAAGACACCCACAGACCGTCTTGATCTCTCAATCCAGAGGCAGAAGAGATGGGTGAACAGGTCAGTGCCACCATCAATAAAAGGAGGGTCATGAGCAGTGATGATCACAGTGGCTGGGGTCAAGGTGGGGATGGGGCACTTTTAGACCAGGTGGTCCCGGAGGGCCTCTCGGAGGAGGTGACATTTGAATGAAACCTGCATGACAGGAGGGCATGGGGGAGCGTTCCCGGCAAAGCGAACAGCCTCAGGTCTCAGGCTGGAGCCAGCCTAAGAGGAAACAGAAAGGGACCGATAGTGGAGCTGCCCTCACCACGTTATCGGTGGCAGGACAAAGAGGAGGCAAGAGGGCGGCTCTGGGCATTTGGGAGGTGGGGTGGCAGGTGCCTGGGAGGGGTCAGAGGGTGGCCAGCAGAGGTGTACCTTATATTTGATCCAGTGCACCCCTTACCATCGCCATGGGAGGGACTGTGCAGACCAAAAGTGTCCCCAGACCAGGCGGCCCTCTGGCTGGAAACAGGCAGCTGGGCATTGGGGACAGTGCTGGGGGGAACCCGAGGGTCTTCTTTCTGAGCCCAAGCCCCTCCCCTCGGGGTGAGATACTGAGACAGCAGCCACACCCCAGCTCACACCTCGGGTTACGGCTCCCTCCCCACGGAAACTGACATGTAGATTTGACTTCCCTTTTCATGTATTCATACTTTGTTTCAGCTCATACCTTTCTCAACAATTGTGTGATTAAATACACATGACACAAAACTGATCATTGGTGATACTGAGTACACTCCCAGAGCTGTGTGGCAAACCCCCCACCCGGTTCCCAAATATTTTTCTCATCTAAAGGGAAGCCCCATGCCCACGAGCAGTACCCTCCAGCCCCGTGCCAACCCCCAGTGAACACAAATCTACTTTAAGTCTCTGTACATTTGCTTATTTGGGGAAACTCTTCTGGAAGGAAATCATACAATAGTTGCTATTTTCTTTAAAATATATATATATTTGTTTATCTATGTATCTGGCCTGTGGGATCTTTAGCTGTGGCCTGTGGAATCTAGTTCCCTGACCAGGGTTTGAACCTCAGCCCCTTGCATGGGAAGTGTGGAGTCTTAGCCCCTGGGCCACCAGGGAAGTCTTGAGTCTGGCTTCTTTAACATAACGTGGTTTCAAGGTTCATTCACACTGTAGCGTGAATCAGAGCTTCATTCATTTTTACGGTTGAATCATATTCTCTTGTACGGCTGGGCCACACTGATTTATTCATTCCTCTGTGGACACCGGGGCTGGTGATTGTGGGTTTCACTGCTGTGAACGTGGGTGTGTGTTTCTGCTGAGCTCTGGTTTTAGTTCTCCAGGGGATAGACATAGGAGTAGAAGCACCGGCTTTACAGGGGAACCCAAGTGGGCTTCTGCGAGCATGGCAGGGGTGCATGTGGTGGCCACACTGACTCACCCAGCCCAAGCCAGGCTTGGAAGAGCAAAGCTCCTCAGCCTCCCACACACCCCTCCACCTAGCCGTGACCCAGCAGCTGTGCCTGGGGAGCCGGTGCTGACTGGACCTAGCATCAGGGCTGGAGCCGAGGAGTTCCCACCCACCGGCCCACTGGACAGTCTGCAGCTCAAAACTGATAGGGACAAAGTAGATGATTAAATAGTTAATCCCATCAGGGGGTTATAAGTGGAAAAACATGGGAGACCCCTGTACGTTAATGATTACTGAAGAGAGCAGGTTTGCTTAAATACAAAACCAAGCAGGCTTGCTTAGCAACAAAGCCTTGCCACAGAAGCACGAGACATGTCCCCAAACAGTAAGACAATGGTGGCATGAGCCCCACATCCTGCCCAGTGAACTCCTCAGGTTAATGATCCCTAGGACATGTTGTCTGCACACATGAGGAACAATTTGTGCGCCTAACTTGAAATGTACAGACAAGAAAACTCCCCTGCCCAACCTGGAGGAGAAACTGATGATGAAAGCATGATGTCTTCTCAAGAAAGACAAAGGTGGTCTTCTCCCCCTCCCCGCTTTTCCTTTGATTATAGCCCAGTAAATTCTCACCTGCCCACTTGTAAGCCCCACAAGCATCCTATTCTAGCACCTATATCCTTAGGCACTCAGTCGTGTCCGACTCTTTGCAACCCCATGGACTGTTGCCCACCAGGCTCCTCTGTCCATGGGGATTCTCCAGGCAAGGACACGGGAATGGGTTGTCATGCCCTCCTCCAGCGGATCTTCCCATCCCAGGAATCGAACCAGGGTCTCCTGCATTGCAAGCAGATTTTTTTTACCAGCTGAGCTACCAGAGAAGCACCATCCTATTTTAGTAAATCACTTCGCCTCTTGCTGAATTCTCTCTGTGATGAGATATACAGGATTGTGGTACTGGGGCATTTCCCCCACCCGGAAATGCCGCCCAAATGGTTTCAAAAGCATAAGTGCTTGTAACACCTTTGCTCGGGTTTGTGCAATACTGGGCACCCTCCACGTCCTGCAGAGGCTCTGCTGCACCGCTGAGGGCATCTGGGTTTGAGACCTAGGAACCTGCCTTGGTCCAGGGAGGGGTAGGGTCTCCTGAAAAGGCCCACCAGGAAAGTCCCTTTCCAGGTGAGACCAGGGATGCCGAGGTGTGGGCTCTGCCGGGATGCCCAGGTATGGGCTAAGCTGGACCTATTGTTGCTAAAACCTTAGCTCTCTGTGCACCTTACTTTGCCAGGCAAAGGGGGAACACAGTAGGCAAGTGCTTCAAGAACCAAGCCCGTCTCCATACTGAGTAGGGAGAGCTTAGGCAGGGGTATGTGATAAGGATCAAGGCAGTAACAGTCTTAGTTCCTTCTTCTGCAAAGTTTCAAAAGGAGGGTGTGCTGTGTGCTCAGCTGTTTCCATCGTGTCCAACTCTTTGCAACCCCATGGAGCCCACCAGGCTCCTCTGTCCGTGGGATTCTCCAGGCAAGAATATTGGAATGGGCTGCCATTTCCTTCTCCAGGGGATCTTCCCAATCCTCATTCCCTGCGACTCCTGCATTGCAGGCTGATTGTTTATCTACTGAGCCATCTGGGAAGCTCAAAAGGGTGGGTTGCTGACATGATTAGGGTGAGTGTGTGTGTTGGGGGGCGGGGGGCTGGGCGAGGAGTATGGTGTCTTAGCTGATCTCTATCCTAATCTTGATGAGCCTCTCTGGTCCCTTTGACCTGGCCTCAGGTGGTTTCATTGCTGCTTCTCCCTTTGATTAGCCTCTGTCCTGCCCTTTGAAACTGAGAGGAAGTCATGGAGGCTGGAGTCTTATCCCCCATACCTACAAGGAATGGGGGATAAAAAGGCCTCCATGCCCAGGAACCCCACAAAGCCCTGCTGGGCATCACTATCTCCTTGGCGGGGGGGTCGCCTACTGTGGCTAGGGTGTGAGGGGTGTGAGAGCACAGAACAGAGGGGACCCCTGTAGGGACACTGAGGTAATTACCCCACAAAAGCCATGTATTAGGCAAACTCATCTGGAACCAGTACCAAAGTTTGGCCACCTGATGCAAAGAGCATCTTTTTCACTGGAAAAGACCCTGATGCTGGGAAAGATTGAGGGCAAGAGGAGAAGGAGGAGACAAAGGATAAGATGGTTGGATAGCATCACCAGCTCAATGGACATGAGTTTGAGCAAACTCAGGGAGATAGTGAAGGACAGGGAAGCCTGGGGTGCTGCAGTTCATGGGGTCACAGAGAGTCAGACATGACTTAGTGACTGAAGAACAACAGCCAGAGTTTATCACTTATCAGCATGGGAAGTAGCAGGATATAAGAGAGTGCCCTTCTCGAAGGGTTTGGAGAATGTGGTTTAGGTATGTGGGAAAAAGGGGAACAGATGTCTGTTTTGTTTCAGGTGATCCTAAAACATTTTGCCCCCATCAGTTTGTAGACAAAGAATGTCACCTGCCTTTTCAGTAAACAAAGGATCCTGTGGCCATAAAGCCATGAGCTACTGCAGCTGACCCTGTGGTACACCCTGAGGGGAATTCAAGATGCAGAAAAACAGGATACTGGCCCTAAGTAGTTAAGATGTATATTCAAGAATGAGTGAGAGAGAAGGGGGAAAAAAAAAGACATATCACAGGAATTATTTCAATCAGCGGGGACTCTTTTATCTTACCATACAAAGAAAGGCACTAAACTCATTAATCTGAGGACTTTGCTGGTGGAGTAGTTGATAAGAATCCTCCTGCCAATGCAGAGGACAGGGGTTCGATCCCTGGTCTGGCAAGATTCCACATGTCTCAGAGCTACTAAGCCTGTGTGTCACAACTACTGAGCCTGCACTCTAGGGCCTGTGTGATGCAACTCCTGAAGCCTGCATGTGCTAGAGCCTGTGCAACGCAACAAGAGAAGCCTCCACAGTGAGAAGCGTGTGCTCCACAATGAAGCCAAGATAGATCTCGATGTAAATGCATATGGAAAAAGCAAGTCTCATTATCACCTGGCTTTGTCCTCTGACTTTTGACCCCAAGGAGCCTTTATGTTCATGTGCAGCATCTCCCTTGCCCCAGAATGGGAAACATACGACCTCTTGATGATTTACTCTCACACAAGGTTTAGCCCCTGTCTGTTCCTGCCCTGACTATTATCTTAAGGTGTCCACATGAGACAAAGCCTGGCTATTTACCGTTTCTGTTTACTTCCATTTCAGAGAGCAAACAGGAGTCTGGTTGTAAATGTCTAACCAGGAGCCCATCTATCTACTGCCTGAAGAAATGTAAACAGGAGGCCTGTTGTAAATGCCTAGCCTGGGGCCCATCCATCTCCTGCCTCAGTCTCAGAAAATGTTGGCTGCCTGCCTGCGTTCAGCTGACACTCATCCCCGACTTCGTTCACCACAGAGCTATTTGTGGAGCACCATGGCCTTCCCTGGTGGCTCAGACCGTAAAGCGTCTGCCTGCAATGAGGGAGACCCGGGTTCAATCCCTGAATCGGGAAGATCCCTGGAGAAGGAAATCGCAACCCACTCCAGTATCCTTGCCTGGAGAATCCCATGGACGGAGGAGCCTGGTAGGCTACAGTCCACAGGATCGCAAAGAGTCGGACATGACTGAGCGACTTCACTTCACTTCACCCTTACTCCCTTCCATGAGCTGTTCCAGGCACAAGGGATGGCAGATAACCTGAGCCCCAAGGGCGGATCCTCCTCCACCCTGGCCCAGCCTGCTGGTGCATGAACAGTCACTTCAAAAAAGAGGCTGGAAGGAGTTGCAATTTGAGGCAGCAAAGAGCTATTCTTTGATTAATTTTTTATTTTATTTATTTTTGGCTGTGCTGGGTTTAGTTGCTTTGCGAGGGCTTTCCCTAGTTGCAGTGAGTGGGGGCTACTCTTTCTTGCCATGCATAGACTCATTGCCGTGGCTTCTCTTGTTGCAGAGCGCAGGCTCTAGAGCGTGCAGACTCAGTGGTTGTGGCTCCCAGGCTCTGCCCCGGCTCAGTAGTTGTGGGAGCTCGTGGCATGTGGGATCTTCCTGGACCAGGAATCTAACCTACGTCCCCTGCCCTGGCAAGTGGATTCTTATCCACTGTGTCACTAGGGAAGTCCAAGAAATGCTCTTTGAAATGGACACTGTCTGGTACCAAGTGCTGTCGTGGGCCAGTGTTGAGGGACGGAGGACTCAAGGTCAGGGGGCTCCGGTGGGTGTGTGGTGGTGGTTTAGTCGCTGAGTCATTTCTGACTCTTGCGATCATGATCCCATGAACTGTAGCCTACCAGGCGCTTCTGTTCAGGGGATTTTCCAGGCGAGAATACTGGAATGGGTTGCCATTTCCTTCTCCAAACCCTTTCCTTCTCTGCAACCGTTTCGGAACACAAATTGGCATGATTTTGTAAAGTGGAACCTTAGCATACTTAGTTGCTCTGCAATTCCACCCCTCGATATGACCCCAGAGAAACTCGGGCAGTGGACATGAAGGAGAACGTTTGTGGCAGCCGGTTCCAAATAACAAAAATCTGGAAACAACCCACACGTCCATCATCAGGAAGAATCGTGGTTCTGGGCTAGATCTTACAGGGTGGTGTTAGGCAGCAATGAGGACAATGAGATGCTGCTGCTGCTGCTAAGTCGCTTCAGTCGTGTCCGACTCTGTGCGACCCCATTGATGGCAGCCCACTAGGCTCCCCCCTCCCTGGAATTTCCCAGGCAAGAACACTAGAGTGGGTTGCCATTTCCTTCTCCAATGCATGAAAGTGAAAAGTGAAAGTGAAGTTGCTAATGAGATGCTGCTGTAGGATAATTCGGAATGGATCTTGGCAACACAATGAGTAGAGCAAGATGCAAAAGACTACAAGTGCTACTGTTAATGATGATTAAGAAAGGAAAAACTAGGATTCAGAGCTATAAAAGTGAAGAGGTGTTAAAGAGTTTGCTTAAGGAGGGCCCCAGGCAGACGTTAGAAATTTCAAAAGAAAAGAGAGACTTCCCTGGTGGTCCAGTGATTAGGACTCTGCTTCTGCTACAGGGTTGCAGGTTCAATCCCTGATTAGGGAACTGACAGCCTGCATGCCTGGCTGTTAAGGTCAAAAAAAAGGAGAAAAAGATACCTTTATAGATAAGGAATATTGAAAATACATATGTAAAAGGAGGAAAGTCTGTGTTTTCCCCCGGGGGTGGAAGGAAGATAAGCTCTGTGGATATGAAAGAATTTGCATGTCTCTCAGTTACTGACAACTTGCAAAGTGTTGTAAAACAGCTCAGAAACAAATGGAAGCCCTGAAGCAGCACTGTGTGTCCCTGATCCTTGGAATATTTTTCCATTCCTACACTTTCAGCCTGCATTTGTCCTTAAATCTAAACAGAGCAGCTTATAGAAGGCAGCACATAGTTGAGTCTGGGTTTTTTAATCCATTCAGCCATTCAATGGCTTTTCTTTTAGGGAGTTTAATCCATTTGCATTTGTGAATTTACATTTACATTTATGTAATTATAATCCAATTACACAAAGTAATTACTAATAAGGAAGGATTTGCTCTTGCCATTTTGTTCATGCTCTTGCCATTTCCCTTCATCTTTCTTTTTTTAAAAATTTATTTAAAATTTAAAATTTTACGGTGTGTCTTCCTTGTTGCATGTAGGTTTTCTCTAGTTGCAGCAAGCGACAAGAGTTGGGCTACTCCCTAGTTCTGATGCACAGGCTTCTCGTTGCGATGGCTTCTTTTGCTCCGGAGCGCTGGCTCTGGGGCATGGGCTTCAGCAGCCGTGGCTCCCAAGCTCTAGGGCACAGATTCAGTATTTGTGATGCACGGGCCTAGTTGCTCCCCAGCATGTGGGATCTTCCCGGACTGTTGCAGGAAAGAGAAACCTCTTCCAGGGCCCGAGAATGAGCTTTTATCTAACACTCTGAAATGAATTATCTGAAGAGACACCCGAGCTGACAAAGCAAGAGAGTTTATTGGGAAGGGACGCCCTGGTGGAGAGCAGCAGGTTAAGCGAATCCAGGAGGACCGCTCTGCCACGTGGCTCTCAGTCTTGGGTTTTATGGTGATGGGATTCGTTTCTGGGTTGTCTTTGGCCGATCGCTGTGACTCAGGGTCCTTCCTGGTGGCGCACACATTACTCATGATGGATGCCAGTGAGAAGGATTCTGGGAGGTGGTTGGACATGTGGCGTTTCCTTTTGACCTTTCCCAAACCCTTCTGGTTGGTGGTTGCTTATTAGTTCCATGTTACTTACCAGGACTTTCTGTTGTAAAACAGCTCACGCCAGTGGTTACTCTGGTGCCTGGCCAGGGTAGGCGGTTTCCGTCAGTGCTTCCCTACGAGGACCAGGAGTGGGACCAGTGTCCCCTGCATCGTAAGGCGGATTCTTAACCACTGGACCACCAGGGAAGCACCATCTTATAATCTCTTTTCCTTTTGCCGGCTTCCTTGGGTTTGCTGATTTTTTTTTTTAATATTGGTATGCTTTGATTGCTTTCTCCTCTTTTGTGTAACTCCATAGGTAATTTTTTGTGTGTGGTTACTTTGGGATATACATACACTGTCTTAGTTATAAAACCCAACTTTAAGCTGATAACTTATGTTCAGTTGCATACAAAAGCCCTAAGTTACCTTCCCACCCTACACACACTTTTTTTTTTAACTGAAGTATAGTTGATTGAATTAGACTGTATTATATTGTATTAGATTCAGGTGTACAACAGCAATTCAATGTCTTTATAGATTGTACTCTATTTAAAGTTATTAGAAAGCATTATTTTCCTTGTGCTTTATGATAGATGCCTGTAGCATCTTCATTTTATTTATAATAGTTTGTGCTTCTTAATCCCCATCCCAATCTTGCCCCTCCCCTCCCCCACTGGTAACCACTAGTTTGTTCTCTGAATCTGTGAGTCTGTATCTGTTTTGTTATGTTCATAGACGTGCTTTACTTTTTAAGATTGCAGATATAAATTACAACATAGAGTATCTGTCTTTATTTCACTAAGCATAATACCCTCCAGGTCCATTCATGTGTTGCAAATAGCAAAATTTCATTCTTTTTTATGGCTGAGTAATATTGCATTGTATATATGTACACTACATCTTCTTTATCCACTTATCTATTGATTAGCATTTAGGTTTCTTCTATATCTTGGCTATTGTAAATAATGATGCTATGAACATTGAGTTGAATGTATCTTTTCAATTTTGTGTTTATGATTTCTTTGACTCTATACCCAGGAGTAAAACTGCTGGACTATATGGTAGTTTTATTTTCAGTTTTTTTTTTTTTTTTTTTGGTTTTTAAGGAACCACCATAATGTTTTTGTTAGTGACTGCACCAGTTTACATTCCCACCACACATGCACACACACATCTTATGGTATTATTGTCACAATTTACGTCTATTCATATTGTGTATTTTAGCATGTTTATTAATTATAGTTACTGTTTAATACTTTTGTCTTCAAACTGTTATACTAGAATTAAAAGTGATTTACCACCACCATTGCAGTGATGTGCTACATTTGTCTATATATTTACCTTCACCAACAAATTTCTTACTTTCTTATGGTACAGTGTTGTGTTTTTATAAACACAGTCAGTTTTCTAAAACTTGAGAACAAACAAAACTGAAAAAAAAGAACCCACTAACCAATGTAGGAGACAGCAAAAACGTGGGTTCAATCCCCGGGTCGGGAAGATCTCCTGGAGGAGGGCATGGCAACCCACTCCAGTATTTTAGCCTGGAGAATCCCATGGACAGAGGAGCCTGGCGGGCTATAGTCCATGGGGTCACAAAGAGTCAGACACGACTGAGGTGACTTAACGCGGTACATGCTAAGAAGAATACTGAAGTGGGTTGCCGTGCCCTCCTCCAGGGGATCTTTCCGACCCAGGGATTGAACCCGTGTCCCTTATGTCTCCTGCATTGGCAGGCAGGTTCTTTACCACTAGTGCTGGGAAGCACGTACAGATACATGAATATATATATACAGGTACATACATATGTACATTATATATATATAACACACATATATATAATATGTGTAAAGATTATTTTGTAAAAACAAGGGAAGGATGAAATTTCATGGGTGAATCTTATGGACATAACTCTTCCTGAAAGAAGCCAGACACAGGGACTGAGGTCTGCATCATCCATTTTTATCAAGTTCAAAAACAGGCAGCATCGCTCTGTGGTGAAAGAGCCCGAGACAGTGGTTCACTGTCAGGGGTGATGGAGGCCACCTGAGAGTTTTCTGGGGCTGGGAAAGCACCACATTTTGAGCTGGGCAGTGGTCACATAGGTGGAAACAATTGTAAAAATTAATCACCGTATCCTTCAGATTAATGCACTAACTGTGTTGATTAAACCCGAGTATCCTGCATTGCAGGCAGATTCTTTACTGATTGAGCCACCAGGGAAGCCATTGTTAAGTTACGTCTCAATTAAAATTAAAGCAAAAAGAGGACCTCCCTACTGTCGCAGTGGATAAGAATCTGACTGCCACTGCAAGCAACACGGGTTCGATACCTGGTCTGGGAAGATTCTACAGGCCAAGGAGCGAGGAAGCCCATGCACCACAACTTCTGAGCCCACACTCTAGGGTCATCAAGCCGCGACTATCAAGCCCATGCACGGCAACTACTGAAGCTTCTAGAGCTTCTAGAGTCTGTGCTCCACAACACGAGGAGCCACAGCAATGAGAAGTCTGTGCAACACAACAAAGAATAGCCCCCGCTCACTGCAACTAGAGAAACACGTGCACAGCAACAAAGACCCAGCGCAGGCAAAAATAAAGAAAAGTAAAATTATTTTTAAAATTTTAAGCAAAGGAATAATAAACCCAGGTACTGATAACTTCCGGCTGAGGGATTGAGCAGACAGGATGGGAAGGAACACAGACAGAAATGGAAATTATTGGCAATGTCACCCCTCTTAGCTTAGTGGGGGGTTCAGGGTTGTTTGCTGTCTGATTATGTCTTCCATGTGTGCTACACATGTTATTTTCTATGTTGCTGTTTTTTAGTGGCTAAGTCTTGTTTCCCTCTTTGCAAACCCCTGGACTATATCATGACAGGTTCCTCTGTCCTCCACTATCTCCTGGGGTTTGCTCAAATCCATGTTGAGTCAGTGATGCTGTGTAACCATCTCACCTTCTGCTGCCCCCTTCTCCTTTTGCCATCAATCTTTCCCAGCATCAGGGTCTTTTCCAGTGAGTCGGCTCTTCGCATCAGGTGGCCAAAAGACTGGAGCCTCAGCTTCAGCATCAGTCCTTTCAATGAATATTCAGGGTTTATTTCCTCGAGGATTGACTGGTTTGATCTCCTTGCTGCCCAAGGAACTCTCAAGTCTTCTCCAGCACCACAATTTGAAAGCATCAGTTCTTCAGCACTCAGCCTTCTTTATGCATACATGACTACAGGAAAAACCATACGTTTGACTATATGGACCTTTGCTGGCAAAGTGGTATCTCTGCTTTTTAATACGCTGCCTAGGTTTGTCATAGCTTTCCTTCCAAGGAGTTAAGTGTCTTTTAATTTCGTGGCTGTAATCACCATCTGCAGTGATTTATGGGGGCCCAAGAAAATAAAATTTGTCACTGCTTCCACTTTCCCCCTATTTGCAATGAAGTGATGGGACCAGATGCCATGATCTTAGTTTTTTTTAATATTGTTTCAAGCCAGCTTTTCCACTCTCCTCTCTCACCCTCCTCAAGAGACTCTTTAGTTCCTCTTTACCCTGTGCCATTAGAGTGGTATCATCTGCATATCTGAGGTTGTTGATATTTCTCCCAACAACCTTAATTCCACCTTGTGATTCATCCAGCCCAGTGTTTTGCATAATGTACTCTGCATATAAGTTAAATAAGCAGAGTAACAATATACAGCCTTGTTGTACTCTTTTGAACAATTTTGAACTAGTCAATTATTGTATGTCCAGCTCCAACTGTTGCTTCTTGACCTGCATACAGCAATCTCAGGAAACAGGTAAGGTGGTCTAGTATTCCCATCTCTTAAAGAATTTTCCACAGTTTGTCGTGGACGTCTTTCTGGAGCTCCCCTACTTTCTCCATGATCCACTGAGTGTCGACGATTTGATCTCTGGTTCCTCTGCCTCTTTGAAACCCAGTTTAAACATCTGGAAGTTCTTGGTTCACGTACTGCTAAAGCCTAGCTTGAAGGATTTTGAACATAACCTTGCTAGCATATGAAATGAGCTCAATAGTATGGTAGTTTGAACTTTCTTTGGCATTGCCCTTCTTTGGGATTGGAATGAAAACTGACCTTTCTCAATTCTGTGGCCACTGCTGAGTTTTCCAACTTTGTTGGCATATTGAGTGCAGAGCTTTAACAGCATCATCTTTTAGGATTTTAAATAGCTCAGCTGGAATTCCATCACATCCACTAGTTTTGTTTGTAGTAACACTTCCTAAGGCTGACTTTGGCTCCACACTCCAGGATGTCGGCTCTAGGTGAGTGACCACACCATCGTGGTTATCTGGGACTTTAAGACCTCTCTTGTATAGTTCTTCTGTGTATTCTTGCCACCTCTCCTCAATCGTTTCTGCTTCAGTTAAGTCCTTACCATTTCTGTCCTTTAACGTGCCCATCGTTGCATGAAATATTCCCTTGATATTTCAAATTTTCTTGAGGGGATCTCTAGTCTTTTCCCATTTTGTTGTTTTCCTCTATTTCTTTGCATTGTTCACCACCAGACACATTCACAACTAAGCATCATTTCTGCTTTCCCCCAGCCACTTCTTCTTTCTGGAGCTATTAGTAATTGCCCTCTGCTCTTCCCTAGTAGAATATTGGACACCTTCTGATCGAGATAGGGGGTAGGGAGGGGCTCATCTTCTGGCACCATATCTTTTTGCTTTTTTATACTGTCCATGGGGTTCTCTAGACAAGAATACCGAAGTGGGTTCCCATTTCCTCCTCCAGTGGACCACATTTTGTCAGAATTCTTTGCTATGACCCATCCATCTTGGATGGCCTTGCACGGTATGGCTCATAGCTTCATTGAGCTACACAAGCCCCTTCTCCAGGACAAGACTGTGTTCCATGGACAGGATTTTGTGTGTAATTGAATGTCAATAAACATTTTCAAAATAGATAGGAATGAATGTCCAATAAGTACTTTTTTATATCTCTTACGCAGAATTTATTTTCTGTTTGTCGTAAAAAATGTCAAGCTTAGAAAATAGTTCATTGAGCAGTCACACAATGCCTAAATTTAATCATTGTTAGCGTTTTGCCATATTGCTTCGCTTATTTTTGTCCTTGCTGAAGTAATTTTACATAAAATAGACCTTGTTTCATTTCCACTGCATTTTGCAAAAATGTAGACTTGCGTTTTTTTGGACCAATTAAGGTGGTAAGTGAATTACATTACTTGGAAAACATAATTTGCTTTATCAGGAGACTTCATTGTCTTAATGCAAAAAAGTTTCAAGTGCAATGATTTCAGGCAAGACTGGAAGTAGTGAAGGAGCTAAGTTTTTGAAATTTGTTCAATAAATATTTCCTGAGTACCTGGTAAAAGCAAGATACTATGTATTAGGTGCTGTGAAAGAAATCCAATTGCATGAGACCTGATCCTTGCTTTCACAATTTGGAAAGTGAAATAAAATATTTATGCAGGTGTCCCCCAATTTTTAAAAATAAAGTAACATCATGACACATTATCCTAACTGCTTTGTATACCTCTCTTTCAGAATCAAGATATTTTTATATGTAATTACATGTCAATTAAAAAGAAAAAGGTCATTTTCCTATAAGACAGCAACAGCACTGTCATACTTTCCAAAACTGACAATAATGCCCTAATGTCATTTCACATGTGACCATATTCAAAGTTGCCCCCTTGTCCCCCCAAATGTCTTTACAGTGGATTTGTCCAATCACGCCTAGTCCAGAGCCATGGTTACATTTGTAAATCTCCTTTAATCTACAACACACACTTATTTTCCCATGCTCTTAACTTGATGAGCAGCTAGGATTGATTGTCCCGAGACAAGTTTATTTATTTTTTGAAGTTTAATTTTATTTAGTATTGGAGTATAGTTGATTTACAATGTTGTGTTAATTTCAGGTGTAACCTATATGGTTACTATAGAATCCTGAGTAAAGTTCCCTGTGCTGTATAGTAGGTCCTTGTTGGTTATATATTTTATATATTGTACTGTATATATGTTAATCTCAAACTCCTAACTTATCCTCACCCTCCACTTTTCCCCTTTGGTAACCATAAAGGTTTTTTTGAAGTCTGTGAATCTTTTTCTGTTTTATAAATAAGTTCATTTGTGTCATTTTTTAGATTCCACATATGTGAGGTCATAGGATATTTGTCCAAGACAAGAACTTTATGTTTTTTTTAACTTAAAAAAAAAATTTATTTATTTGGCAGCCCTGGGTCTTAGTCACGGCATCCAGGATCTTTAGTTGTGGGATGCAGTGTCCCTGACCAGGGACTGAACCCAGGTCCCTTGCATTGTGAGCATGGAGTCTTAGCCACTGGACCACCACAGAAGTCCCCCAAGACAGGTACTTTAGGCAAAGTAGACCAGAGAGAAGTGATGGAGGTGGGGTGAGGGGGCGTGGCTTTGCTTTAAGTGGCCAGGGATGCCCTTAGAGGAGGAGACAAGTGGGCTGAGCCAAGAGTCAGCCACGCAAATTTCTAGGGGGAGGGTGTGCCCTGCAAGGGTGAGGCACAGGCTCAGCATGTTTGGGGAGGAATGTGGAGGCCGGAGAGGGAAGGCCAGTGGGCAGGAGGAAGTGCTAGAAGTGCAGCCAGAGGAGGTGGGGAGCTGGATCATGAGGAGCTGAACAAGCCAGCGGACAAGGCTGGCGCAGACATTCCGGTTGGATGACCTCCCATATCTATGAATCATCTGCTGGGCATGAGCTGCGTGCTGGGCACGACACATGCCCATCCTCACGACAGCCCAGTGAATTCCTGACTATCAGGATTTGCTAGGCTCTGCGGCAGTGACAGACAGCTCCACAAAGCTCTGAGACTTGAAGCACACAGGTTTATTTCTTGCTCCTGCTATGTGGTCCTCCATCGCAGGGTTGGCTGGGGGCTCTGGAACAAACATTTGACTGTCTGACATCGGCTTACGGGGGGCGAGCTCAGGAGGGGCCATTAGGAGCTCCCTTCTGGAAGCTTCTACGGATAAGTCATGGGCCAGAATCCATAGCATGGCTGTAACCATGAGAAGGGCAGAAAGTTTGTGCCCAGGAGCTGGGAAGCTGGAGACATCCTCATAGCGTTGTGGCCCCATTGTACAGATGACAAAGCTAGTTTAAAAAAGATAAAAGTGCGTTGCCCAAGGCCTCACACCTGGTAATGGGAAAGGCAGGGAGAGTTGACCTGGACTTTGGCTCTGATGGCAGAGGCCACAGCAGGAAGATGTGCCGGGTGTGGTGGGCGTGGCTGCTCTTCCCTGCCCTGACACAGGGCACAAGCGTGCTGTCCATCTGCCTCAGAAGGCTGGAATCTGCCTCCAGACAGATTCCAGACTTGCTTCCTACCCTGAAGACTCCCCAGGTTCCCAGGGGGCCACGCAGCTGATGGTGGGGGCTGGGACCAGGAGCCGCTGGCCTTCTCTGCCCGGGCCTCCCCTACCTGCGTTTTCTCCCCTGAGAGGGGTGTCCTGCACACTCTGTGCCCCACATCCAGACCAGGCTCTGGACCCTGGAAGCTGTGGCACCCGGACTTCTGATTTCTTCCAAGTTTGGTCAAGCAGAGGCCCTTAGTCCCTCCTCCTTCACAGCTGTGAGCTCTGTGACCACCTCTCCATCCACCCACCCAGCTCCAGCAGCCCCTGAAGGCTGATGAAGTCCCAGCTCCTCACAGCTCTGGAACTGGGCTTCATTAATGTCCAGTGAAGCTCTCCAGAATGGAATCCTGTTTTCCACCAGGATACTGACTGACGGGGGGTGGTAAGGATTATGGTCACTTCATCAGGAAGGTCTGGAGGTGAGGCATGGACCTCACACATGACTGCTCACACAACAACTTCCACTGAGTGCTTCCCGAGGGCCAGGTACCAACTGGGGTTCTGGAAAACCCCTTCCATCATGGAACTCATGTTCCAGTGAGGGCAACAGACAATAGACGCCATCAAACAAGGTCCATTAGATGATGCTAGGTTTCCTGGAGGAAAACAGAACAGCAAAGGGGGATTGAGTGTGTGGGAAGGGTCACAAGTCTAATTGGGAGGTCAGTACCTGAGGGAAGGGGTGCTGGGGGAGATCTGGGGAAGACAGTTCCCTCCCAGCAGAGTAAACAGCAAGTGCAAAGGCCCTGGGGCAGAAGCAATGCCCTATGTGTTCAGGAGGAGCATGGAGGCTGGATGGGGAGGCCAAGGTGTCCAGCCTGGAGCATGAGGACCTGGGCTCCTGTTTGGAGTTACCTGGGAGTCCTTGGAGAGGAGGTGCACATTCCGACTTGGGATTTTCCAGAACTGTCAGCCTGCAGAAGTGAGAAGAAACTGCAGTGGGAACCAGCTAGAGGCTGGGGATGTGACCCAGGAGGGAGATGCTGGCGGCAGAAACCAGCGCCTCCCACCTGAAGCAGGTGCTGTACTGGGTAGGATAGAGTCCCCAGAAATTCATGTCCACCCGGAACCTCAGAATGTGAGCTTATTTAGAGAGAAGGTTTTTGCAGATGTACTTAGTTGAGTTGAGGTCATGTTCAATTAGGGTGGGTTCTAAATCCAGTGACTCAGGGCTTCCCTGGAGGGGAACACGCCTGCCAATGCAGGAGATACAGGTTTGATCCTTGATCCTGGAAGATTCCACATGCTTTGGAGCAACTAATCCCTTGCACCACAACTATTAAGCCTGCACTCTAGAGCTGTGGAGCTGCAACGATGGAAGCCCGTGCACCCTAGGGCCCATGCTCTGCGGCAAAAGAAGCCACTGCAATGTGAAGCCTATGCAATGCAGCTAGAGAGAAGCCCCTGCTCTCCGCAACTACGGAAAAGCCAGCACAGCAAGAGACCCAGCGCAGCCAAATATAAACAAATAGGTTAAATTATTGTTGTTTTTTTTTTAATAAATCCAATGACTCATATTCTCATAAGAGGAGAGGACACACAGACACAGGAGAGGAGGCCATGTAAAGAAGCAGGCAGAGGTGGAGAGACGCAGCCATAAGACAAAGGCTGTCTGGAGTCCCACAGCTGGCCATAGCAGGAGCCTCCCCACCCAGGGCCTCCAGAGGGAGCGCAGCCCTGCCCACACCTTGATTTTGGATTTCTGGCCTCCAAGGCTGTGTGGGTGGTCATTTGTTACAACAACCCCGGGAAATGAATCCCTGTGGTGGGACGTGGCAGGACTCTAGATGTGTCTTTGAATATAGAGCCAACAGGGTTTCCAGATGTGGGAGAAAGTGTGGGTCAAGGACACTGCAGGGTTCTGGCCTATACAGCACAAAGGATGGAGCTGGCATCTTTTAGTTACTGGGATGCCTTCAGTAAATGTGACCTGGAGTTGCTAGTCTGCCCACCCTGTCCCGAGACCAGCAGGGAAACAGCCAAGATGCTCCTGGGCTGGGGCTGCCTCAGCAGAGGTCCCTGCCTCTCCCTGCACCCCGCTGTGGCCCCAGCAGGATTGCTCTGATCAAAGACCCTCAGTGGGCAGAATGCACAGTCCCCTGATGTCCCCTGACAGGCTAGGGCCACCCTAACCTCAGACAGCAGGGCCTGGAGCTGAGGGGAAATTTTGAGGGATGGGGAAAGAGCTACGACTCCTCTCAAGATGCCTCTGGGCCTTCTCCTCCTTTCTGACGGGGGCCCCAGGGCCTTTGCACTGGCCGATCCGTCCTGCCCAACTCACTTTGCCACCAGCTCCTGTCCACATGAGCGCTTTGACCCTGCCCTGAACAGGTCTCCTCTCCCCACAGACCTGGGGTTTCTTCACCTGGAAATTGGGATAAGTGCTCATAGCAGGATTCTGTGCAATAGCCAAAGGTAGGTTAAAAAAAAAAAAAGTCAGGCTCAGATGGTAAAGAATCTGCCTGCAATTCTTTACCAGGAGACCTGGGTTTGATCCCTGGGTCAGGAAGATCCCGTGGAGAAGGGAATGCAACCCACTTCAGTATTCTTGCCTGGAGAATTCCACGGACAGAGGAGCCTAACAGGTTACAGCCCAGGGGGTCACAAAGAGTCGGACATGACTTAGCGACTAACAAACACACTTACCTGTTCAATTAAAAAATGTGGAGCATCATTCAGCAAGAGAAAGGAGTAAGGCACCAATATATGTCACAGCATAGAGGTACCTTGGAAAGAATATGCCGAGTGAAAGAAACCAGACACAAACAAAGCAATAAATAAATTAAATAGAAGAAGGAAAAAAAAAGAGCAGAAATGTCAGACATAAAAGACCATGCATTGTACGATTCCATTCATATAAAATGTTCAGAAGGGGTAAATCCAGAGAGACAGAAAGACTAGTGGTCGCCAGGGGCTGGGGCGGGGAGGGGGTGGTGCCTATCAGTGGATGTCGGGTTCCTATTTGGTGTGTTGAATATGTTGTGGAATTAGATGATGATGGTCACAGAGCTACATATGCTAAAAACCACTAAGTGTCCACTTTAAAAACCTGAATGTTATGGCATGTGAATTATAGCATACAAACATTTTTAATTATGAAAAATAGAGTGCTGCCTGACCTGCCTGCCTCTGGGTGCCAGCAATTGGAAAAGCAGCCTGGGTTGGAGGATGCGAGGCGTCAGGGGTGCCTGAGAGAGGTGTGGGGTGCCACCCCCCGTGCACCGCCCTCAAGGCACACTGGCGAATGTGGGTGCTGGTCCACAGCTGAGCTCCAGGACGCCAGCGTGTGGCTCTGGGCTAGGCCTCAGCTTTCTCACCTGTGGAATGGTCTAGTGGTTAGGACTTCAAGCTGCCACAGCTAGGGGCACAGGTTCAATCCCAGTCTGGGAACTGAGATCCCATAAGCCAAACAGTGCAGACAAAGAGAAAAAAAAAAAAAAGGATGGGGAGGGTAATGGTACCCACCTGGGTGTGGAAATGAAAGGATGTGGGTTGGTTTCCAAGAAGAACCTAGAGCCAGGCCTGGACAGGGCGCTGTGCTATCCATCCCCTCACAGATCCCTTGGAGCGCCTCTCCCCAAGCCAGAGCCCCTTGAGATGTCTTTTCTGAGGTGCGATTCACATAACACAAAATCACCCGTTTTAAAATGAGCAACTCAAGGACGTTTAGTACTTCCACAACGCTGTGCAGCCACCACCTCTGTCTGGTTCCAGAGCATTACATCACCCTGAAATAAACCCCGTTCCCATTAGCAGTCCCTCCCCACTCCCCTCCTCCTTCCCGCTCGCTCGGGGGCAACCTGTCTCTGCGAGTTCACCTCTTTCAGATGTTTCATATAAATGGACCACCCATGTGGGACCTTAGACTTTCCCTCATTTGAGGCTGCCAGGAGATAAGAAAATAAAAATATGTCCCCACATGGTTATATGAATTGTCCTTTTAAAAAAAAAATTCTAAACAAACCTCAGATGCACTATTTGGTTGAATCTTAGTTTGTAATGTAGTGTCACTAGCAAACTGAACTTATTTTATCTGTAATATAAAAATGCATGAATTCGCCAACCCCCGCCAAGAAGTAGGGTATCAACAGTAACTTCTTTCACCCGCCTCTGTGCCCCACACTGTCTCATCCCTCCCAGGAACCATTGATTTTGTGTTGGATGGCAGTTTTAGCACAAACAGACAATCACCCACATGTTCATCATACATGCATCACAATATCATGTTGAGTTTTAATTGTCTTCAGCTTTGTAGACAGGGTGTCATGTTCTAGGTCATCTTCTAGGACTCATTTTTCCCCATCGCATATTATGAAAGTAGAAAACATCTTAGTTGTTGCAGGAAGTTGGCATCTGTTCCTTTTTTCACCACTGGGTAATAGTCCACTGAATATTATGTTAAACATATTATAACAAAGTTGGGGGAGCTCTAGGTTTTTTTTTTCCTTTTATAAAGATTACTGCTGGAACTCCCCTAGTGGTCCAGTGGCTAAGACTCCATGCTCCCAACACAGGGGGTCCAGGTTCAGTCCCTGGTCAGGGAACGAGACCCCTCATGCTTGAGCTTGCATGCTGCAACTAAAGATCCTCCATGCCACCACGAGCCACAACTCAGACCTTGTGCAGCCAAAGAAATATGAAAAAAAATAAAAAAGACTACTGCTGTAAACATCCTAAGTTCCCCTTTGTGAGTGTGAGTGAGTCCAGGGCATGGGCCTGGACGGGGTTCCACAGGAAGAGGGAGCCATGCTCTGTCAGCAGAGAGTAGAGGAGGGTCTCTGGGGATGGATGGGCAGGTGAGCTCCTGGACACGCCCAGGCCCTGTCCCCGCCCATTCATTTGCTCATTCATTCATCGATCAACAATAATGGATTGAAGTTCTCCTAAGTTCCTTTTAAGTTAATGACAGATTCAAGTTTTCTGTGTTAGAGCTTGGACACTAGTGGAGAGAGTTAAGCCTGTGAGCCACAACTGCTGAGCCCAAGCTCTAGAGCCTGCAAGT
The DNA here is from genome assembly GCF_910594005.1 of Cervus elaphus. NCBI lineage: Eukaryota > Metazoa > Chordata > Mammalia > Artiodactyla > Cervidae > Cervus > Cervus elaphus. Next base: position 27,113,368 of record NC_057819.1, read on the forward strand.
CACAATCACTAAGCCCATGTGAAGTCTCTCTTCACAACAAGAGAAGTCACTGCTGTGAGAAGCCTGCTGCACATCACAACTAAAGAGAGCCCTTGTCCAACAGCAAAGACCCAGAGTAGCCAAAATAAATTAAAAAATGACAAAGACAGTTAAGGACAAGGTAGGAAGAAAATGATGTAGGGATGAAGGATTCTTACTTTTTAAATCTTAAGCACTTTGGAGTGGGTGAACATTAGCTTTCTATTGGAAGTAAGTGAAACAAGGATTTAAGTGTCTCTCAACCCACTTCCCTCAGCTTCGCAAGTGGCTCAAGTGGTAAGGAACTGGCTTGCAATGCAGGAGATGTAGGTAGACCCCTGGGTCAGGCAGATCCCCTGGAGAAGGAAATGGCAACCCACTCCAGTATTCTTGCTTAGAGAATCCCATGGACAGAGGAACCCGGTGGACTACAGTCCATGGGATCACAAAAGAGTTAGACACAGCTGAGGACACGTCCCCACTTCCTAGACCCTTGATTGTGTTCTTTGGTCCACAGCGCACTATTGTTAGAATGCCTGGAGAGGAGGGGGCTTCTTTAGATGGAATGGAAATCAGGGAAAGCCTCTGGAGGAGGTGACTTTAGAGCTGAAACTAGCATTTGGCCCAAGATTGGGTCAGTGCAAAGGCCCTGTGGCTGGGACAGGTAGAGTGGGGCTGGATGAGGGAGGTGAAGAGGGAAGAAGACAGCATCGCTCTGAGGAGTGTGGCTGAAAAGGAGGCAGCAGGACTAAGGGATCCTGGGGTGGTCCAGACTCCAGACAGGGGTTTGTGTGGCCAGGGCATGGAGCTGGGGGAGAGAGAGGACAGCAGGTTGTGGTTGGGAGGCAGGAGGAGCATGGGCATCCTCAGAAGACACACCTAGGTGCTACTTAAAACTGGGGCTACTAGAGGGAGAACAGGTTTGCCAGGTTGGGAGAGCAAGAGCTCACAGGATTCCGGAGTTGGGGCCCAGAGACTTAGAGAAAGCCCCAAGTCCTGGTCCCTGCCCCAGGCCTGGCAGGGGCTTGGGCATGACTTTAAGATGTCCCCCAAGGCTCCTGACTGTCTGTCATCCGTCAGCAGGGTGGCTACTGTCCATGTCAGCCTGAGTCACCCACCCAGTAGGATATGAAGGCCTTGGGGCAGTCTGCTTTGACTTCTCCAGGAACAAGTCTGGCCAGCTGACGGCCCTGAGCCAGCTTGAGTCTCACTCAGGAGCTGCTGACTTCCAGGGCTGGGAAGATGCAGGGTAAATCTCGAGTCACTGGACGCAGCAGTCACTCACTCCTCCCTCCAGCCTTCGCTGACACTGACTCCTGATGTGTATCCTAGGGCCACACCACCAGCACCCCCAGGGCAGCGTCAGTGGGCACAGTGGGAAGCCCGCATACACATCAGCAGTCACTGCTCCTCCCCATCCCCATAGCCCCTGCCAGCCACCGGTCCTCTCTCTGTCTCCATGGATTTGCCTGTCTGAACATTTCACATAAATGCATACAAGATGTGGCCTTTTGTGTCTGGCTTCTTTCACTTCCCAGGATGTTTTCTGGGTTCATCCAGGCTGTAGGTGTCAGTGCTTCCATATGTGGCATGCAAGAGCTTTAGTTACAGCTTGCAAACTCTCAGTTGTGGCATGTGGGATCTAGTTCCCCACCCAGGGATCAAACCCAGGCCCCCTGCATTGGGAGTGTGGAGTTTTACCCACTGGACCACCGGGGAAGAGCCCCCAGTGCTTCCTTTTAAAATTGAGGTATAATTCACACACAATTAAATACTTGTATTTCGGGACCTCCCTGGTGGTCCTGAAACTGTTTACCTCAGGCTGGGACTTGAACCTATGTGCTGGGACTCGAACCTGGCCAAAACCCAGCTTGGGACTCTAACCCCTGGGGCTAGGGCTCAAACCCAGCCAAAACTCAACTCAGTCTTCCAACTGAGATCACAGACCTGGTTTCAGGACCTAATGAAGCTCTGGTTCTTGATGTTTCATTGCAGAAAGAATTCAGTGAGAGACAAAGTGATAGATAAGACGTGGTTTTATTTGAAGAGAAACAAATTCCACAGACATCTCAGAAGGTGAGTGTGGCCTTGGAATGTGGTGTGGTTAGCTTTTATGAGCTGGGTAATTTCATAGGCTAATGAGTGGGAGGATTATTCCAATCATCTGGGGAAAGGGGAAGATGTCCAGGAATTGGGCCACCCCCGAGTTTTCGGTCTTTGATGGTCTTTTTGGCCTTGGAACTGTCATGGCACCCTGGATGTGTCATTTAACTTGCTGGTGTGTTAGACTGAGCATGTAAAGGACGTAGGTGTAGTCAAAGTTTACTGCCATCCAGATCCCACTTGACTCAAATGAGTTTATGTTGTGTCCTCGGGCTATGTCATTCTTTCTATGTCATTCTTTGTGTCCTGCCCTCTTCTCTCCCTGTCAGTCCAGGGGTTAAGAATCTGCCTTCCAATGCAGGAGTTACAGGTTTGACCCCTGACTGAACTGAAATCCCCTGAGACTCCTGGTCAAAAAAATGAAAACATAAGAAACAGAAGCAATATTGTAACAAATTCAATAAAGACTTTAAAAATGGTCAACATCAAAAGACCTTTAAGAAATACTGACATTTCAAGGGTGTTGAGAACTGTATAAAGCCCTGTATCTATCACCATCCCAATTACTATAGAACATTTGTCACCTGCAAGGTCCCACCTGTCCTTTCTCAGTCAATCCTCCCAACCCAGACAACCAACAAGTGATCCAGTTTCTGACAGATGAATTCCACACAGGATGAGTCACTGCAGGAGAGGTCTTCTGTGTCTGGCTCCCCCCTCTCTGCATCCAGGGTGTCAAGTTTCACCCACGAGGGTGCAAGGACCAGATGCTTTTTCTCTCCACTCCAGAGTGTGGATATACTCCTCTGTGTCTGCCTTCACCTGTTGAGGGACATTTGTTTCCACCTCTGGGCTACTCTGAATAAAGCTGTAAATAACATTTCCCATCAGGGACTCTGTGTAAACATCTAGGAGTGGATTGCTGGGTAGTAGGGTAAGTTGAGGGCTTCGATGGTGGCCCCACTGTAAAGAATGCAGCTGCCAGGGCAGGAGATGCGGGTTCGATCTGTGGGCCGGGAAGATCCCCTGGAGAAGGGCATGGGACCCTTCAGTGTTCTTGCCTGGGAAACCCCATGGACAAGGAGCCTGGTGGGCTACAGTCCATGGTGTTGCAGAGTCAGACAGGACTGAGCAACTAAAACAGCAAGGTAAGTTTATGTTTAGCGTTCCCTGCCTGGGGGTCACAAGTGTAGCCCTTCCCTCTGGGCTTGGAGCTGGAAGAGATTGGCTGAGAAGCCATGGTGGGTATGGCCTTGAGGTTCACCCAGTTCAGTTCAGTTCAGTTCAGTCACTCAGTCCTGTCTGATTCTTTGCGACCCCATGGACTGCAGCACACCAGACCTCCCCGTCTATTACCAACTCCCGGAATTTACTCAGACTCATGTCCATTGAGTCCGTTATGCCATCCAACCATCTCATCCTCTGTCATCCCCTTCTCCTCCTGCCTTCAATCTTTCCCCAGCATCAGGGTCTTTTCAAATGAGTCAGTTCTTCGCATCAGGTGGCCAAAGTATTGGAGCTTCAGCTTCAACATCAGTCCTTCCAATGAATATTCAGGACTGATTTCCTTTAGGATGGACTGGTTGGATCTCCTTGCAGTCCAAGGGACTCTCAAGAGTCTTCTCCAATACCATAGTTCAAAAGCATCAATTCTTTGGTGCTCAGCTTTCTTTACAATCCAACTCTCACATCCATACATGACTACTGGAAAAACCATAGCTTTGACTAGACAAACCTTTGTTGACAAAGTAATGTCTCTGCTTTTTAATATGCTGTCTAGGTTTGGTCACAACTTTTCTTCCAAGGAGTAAGCATCTTTTAATTTCATGGCCACAGTCACCATCTGCAGTGATTTTGGAGCCCCAAAAAATGAAGTCTGCCATTGTTTCCCCATCTATTTGCCATGAAGTGATGGGACCGAATGCCATGATCTTAGTTTTCTAAATGTTCAGCTTTAAGCCAACTTTTCAACTCTCCTCTTTCACTTTCATCAAGAGGCTCTTAAGTTCTTCTTCATGGTGTCATCTGCATATCTGAGGTTATTGATATTTCTCCTGGAAATCTTGATTCCAGCTTGTGATTCATCCAGCCCAGCATTTCTCATGATGTACTCTACACATAAGTTAAATGAGCAGTGTGACAATATACAGCCTTGACATATTCCTTTTCCTATTTGGAACCAGTCTGCTGTTCCATGTCCCAGGGGCCCCTTCAAATTCTCATCCTGCCCAATACTGAGCTTAGAACCAATACTAGCCCCAGGGCAAAAGCCATTCTGCCTTGCTGATGTTTAAACAAAGTCTGAAGCCCCTGAAAAGAGTCTAGGCCCTGGGAAGCTTTGCTTAACATCCCCTAGGGGAGGACAAAGATCTTTCCTGGATGAGATCACTCCTCTCCCTTCAGCAGTGTGCTCTCCTGGCTGGAATTAGCTTGGAGGTGGTGGCATTCTAGGGAACTCCTCTTGAGGAAGCAGGCTGTCTACATTGTTCTAATTAATCCTCTTTATTATCCTGGGTGAGATAACCCAGGCTCAGAGGACCTAGGTGGCTACCCTAGCCTCCACCCTGTGCCTGGAGGGGACCCACCCAGGCAATGTCATCCATTCAGTTGTCCAACCCATGTGGGGGTAGGGATCAGGGCTAGAGGAGGAGGAGGGCCATCAGCAAGTAGTGTTTCAGTGGAATTTGAGGAGCAGATTTATCTGTGGGCATCACAGACTGGGGTAATACAGACAGAAATTCCTAGGTTTTGTTTGTGTCTACCACTCTTTGGAAAAATGACCCAAAACTTGTCAGTAATGACTTCACCATGCTCTTTTGTGGTCCTGTTGGAGCATCATTGAAGGATTACTTAATAATTCAAGGCCAGGGTCACCAAACTCATTTTGTAAAGGGCCAGATGGAAAATATGGCTTTGTGGGTCACACAGCCATCTTTGCAGCTACTTAGCTTTCCAGGTACAGCTTGGAAACAGCCAGAGACAATAAATAAGCAAGTGGGTGTGGCTGTGTTTCTTTCCTTTTCTTTTTTTTTTTTTGTGGCTGTGTTTCAATAAACTTTATTTACCAAGGTAGGCAATTAATCTCCAGAAAGTATAAAAAAAACTACAACTCAAATAATCCAATTAGAAACTGGTCAAAGGACTTGAGTAGGCATTTCTCCAAAGAAGATAAACAAATGGCCAATAAGCACATAAGATGCTCAACATCACTAATCATTAAGGAAATGCAAATCAAAACCACAGTGACAAACCACAATCACTAGGACAGCTATTTTTAAAAAAGCAGAAAACAATAAGTGTTGGTGAGGATGCGGAGAGGTTGTGATTGCTGATGGGAATGTAAAATGGTGCAGCTTCAGTGAAAACCAGTATGGTGGCTCCCCAAAATACTAAAAATAGAATTACTAGTAACCCGACTTCTGGGTATATAGCTAAAAGAATTGAAAACAAGATCTGGCAGAGACACATACACACTCATCATATCCATAGCCACAGTATCCACAATAGCTAAAATGTGGAAGCAACCCAAGTGTCCATCAGTGGATGAATGGGTAAATAAAATGTAGTATATACATACAATGGAATATTGTTCAGCTTTTAAAAAGAAGGAAATTCTGACACACACTACAACACCGATGAAACTTTGGACACTATGCTAAGGGAAATAAGGCAGATGTTAAAAGACTGTAGGATTCCAGTCTGATGAAGTACCTAGAATTGTCAAATCCACAGTGACAGAAAGTGGGATGGTGGGTGCCAGGGGTGTTAGTTGGTTTTTGCGGAGTGGCACATTAGTGTTTAATGGGAATAGAATTTCAGTTTGGGAAGATGAAAAAGTTCTGGAGATGATGGTGGCGATGGCTGCACTGAATTGTACACTTTAAAATGGTTAATTTAAGATGACAAATTTTAAGTTATGTATATTTTAAAGCTATTAAAAAATAATAAGAAAGAAAAACACAAGAGGAGGGCTGGATTTGGTCCCTTAGACCATAAGTTTGCGATCCTTGTTGCAGGGGTTCTGCACCTGTGTTTACCTTTCTGTTGACTATAGAGTGAAAGCTAAGGGTCTATGACATGATCTCCATGTTAACTTGCAGGTTTTTGTCAAACAGAAGATAAATGATTTCTCTGAAATAGAAAAGATAATCAAAGGTTAAGGTTTTACCCTGGGAAACAATAACCAGTCCTGAATGTGACTGACCCATCTTATTCTAACATTCTTCTTTTCAAATCCTGTAAATAACCAATTCCTCAAATTTCACCCAGAAACCATCTTTCTTATTTGGTTGGTTCCCTCATTATGGAATTAACTAGACGTCTAGCCCACTTTTTAAGAGTTTTTAACTTCTTGGAAATTACACTGGTGAGGTCACGATGACATGAGCCTTCCATCTGTTTTAAGGCACACATCCCCTCTCCCCTACTAATCAATCACAGAACTCTTAAGAACTCTAAAGCTTAAGGCTGTGAGGAGCCACCAATAGCCCCTTTGAAATAACACCCGTTCACTATTCCTTTCACAGAAGGTGGCAGCCGTACTGGAGTCCTGTCTGGGTGGGCAGGTGGCACCTCTATGGAAGGTGGTGTGTTTTGGGTATTGAGTAAGCAAGTAGGAGGTGGTCTTCATTCTTTCAGCAAGTTTCTTTACTGATTGTTGGTCACTGAGCTGACCACTGGAGGTCAGAGATGAACAGGATTTAATCCTTGCCTTCAGGAGTTTGGGGGGCTTTCCTGGTGGCTTAGATGGTAAAGAATCTGCCTGCAATGCAGGACACCGAGGTTTGATCCCTGGGTCAGGAAGATTCCCCTGGAGAAAGGAATGGTGGCTGCTGCTGCTAAGTTGCATCAGATCAGTCATGTCCGACTCTGTGCGACCCCATAGACGGCAGCCCACCAGGCTCCCCCATCCCTGGGATTCTCCAGGCTGGAACACTGGAGTGGGCTGCCATTGCCTTCTCCAATGCATGAAAGTGAAAAGTGAAGTCGCTCAGTCACGTCTGACTCTTAGTGACCCCACAGACAGCAGCCTACCAGGCTCCTCCGTCCATGGGATTTTCCAGGAAAGAGTACTGGAGTGGGTCACCAGTGTGGCTACCTGCTCCAATATTCTTGCCTGGAGAATTCCATGGACAGAGGAGCTTGATGGGCTACAGTCCATGGGGTCACAAAGAGTTGGGCACGATGGAGAGAGTTTCACTTTTGGAGGTTTGGAGAAGGATGAGGAGCAAGGGCTTACAGTGGAGAGGCACCACTTCCACAGACCATAGGAGTCTACCTCCAAAGGGTTGATGTGGACATGAGTTACCTCCTATAACTCATATACTATCCTGAGTATAGCAAGGATAGTTGATTCTCACGGTTCAAGGTACTGGGAATGAAAACTGTCACCTGCCACATCCTTCAGTAAACAAAGGGTATTGCAGCCATCAAGCCATCACATTACAGCTGCCCAGATGGGGCACTCTGAGGCAACTGGGGCTGAAATGCACAGGATACTGGCCCCAGATTGCTGGGGTGCACATGAAAGGAATGATTTCAATGAGCTCAGACTTTGTGTCTTCCCATACACAGAAAAGTGCTAAATTCCTTAAGTTGAGATATCTGGTTTTCCTTGATGAAGAGTAATCTCTCTCTTTTTTTTTTTTTTTTAAATTTACAGAAGGTTTCACACTGAGACAGAACAGGTTACAATGTATTTGTACAAAGCAGATCTTCCCTTTAAATTAAAAATTTTTTTTACTTTATTTTTTTTATTATTGTTTTTTTTAAAATAATTTATTTATTTTTTCAGTGGGTTTTGTCATACATTGACATGAATCAGCAATAGATTTACACGTATTCCCCATCCCGATCCCCCCTCCCACCTCCCTCTCCACCCGATTCCTCTGGGTCTTCCCAGTGCACCAGGCTCGAGCACTTGTCTCATGCATCCCACCTGGGCTGGTGATATGTTTCACCATAGATAATATACATGCTGTTCTTTCGAAACATCCCACCCTCACCTTCTCCCACAGAGTCCAAAAGTCTGTTCTGTACTTCTGTGTCTCTTTTTCTGTTTTGCATATAAGGTTGTCGTTACCATCTTTCTAAATTCCATATATATGTGTTAGTATGCTGTAATGTTCTTTATCTTCCTGGCTTACTTCACTCTGTATAATGGGCTCCAGTTTCATCCATCTCATTAGAACTGGTTCAAATGAATTCTTTTTAACGGCTGAGTAATATTCCATGGTGTATATGTACCACAGCTTCCTTATCCATTCATCTGCTGATGGGCATCTAGGTTGCTTCCATGTCCTGGCTATTATAAACAGTGCTGCGATGAACATTGGGGTGCACGTGTCTCTTTCAGATCTGGTTTCCTCAGTGTGTATGCCCAGAAGTGGGATTGCTGGGTCATATGGCAGTTCTATTTCCAGTTTTTTAAGGAATCTCCACACTGTTCTCCATAGCGGCTGTACTAGTTTGCATTCCCTTGATGAAGAGTAATCTCTTGATGTTCCAACTACCTGGTCTTTGTTGCAAGTCTATGTATCCTGGCTCCCCCTTTGCTTCTTTGGAGTGGTCCCCTCTCAGAGTTATCTGAGATACCATGTCCTAGGCTTAAGTCCTCAGTTTTGTCCTTCAAATAAAGCATAACTCTCAAATTTTAAGTTGTGCATTTTTTTCAGTCAACAGTACCTATGCTCTAAGATGCTGCCACCAACACAGGATTAACAAGATTCAGAATCTGCTCCAGGAAAAATATAGAGTTAGGTTCCTGCTACCCTCGAATCACATTTTTGCCAACTGTTCAATCCATCATGTTGTCTTTATGTGTGTTTTTGTTCTTATTTGATACAGACTGTTGATTCATTAATATTGTTTCATTTTAAACAGTGAAATCACCAAGAAAAAGCACAAAGATTCAAGGAGTGTGGCCCTAAGTAGCTCACAGAACACCTGTTTGCAATGTGAGAGCTGCCAACACAAGGCAGTCCCCTCCCTCACTCTCAGGAGGGTATGAGGGCCTCAGGAGACTCAAACTTTTTGCCCGTGAAAGCATATACGTATGGATTTGAAAGTTATAAAAAAAAAGTTAATAAACAGGCAAATTTGCAAATATGGAATCCGAATAATGAGGATGGACTTGGCACAGACCATGGTGGTCATGTCCCACAGAGGAGGGCGGCAGCCTGGGCCACTGCAGGACCCAAGGGCATGGGGATCAAACACATCTAGCCTCCCTGCCTTTCCTCCCTCGAGGGCCTAGAAAACTTTTCCAGGTGCATATTTCATCTCATCTGCCCCCTCCTAACTTCTACCCCATCAATTCACAAGTTAAGAGTAAAGATCTCCTTCCCAGGGTGGGCTGGACTCTTTCTAGCAATCTTAGCCCCTCCTGTCTGCCCTGCTCATTCTCTTCACTTTCCTGGGTTGAAATTTTACAACTCTTTCTGCAGTCATTGCTCATCTTGTTTCCCAACCCCAACCACTGAACAGCAAGGTCTTGGGCTTCCCTGGTGGCTCAGTGGTAAAAGAATCCACCTGCCAATGCAGGTGACATGGGTTCCATCCTTGGTCTGGGACGATCCCACATGCCACGGAGCAACTAAACCTATGCGCCGCAACTACTGAGCCTGTACTTCAGAGCCCAGGAGCCACAACTACTGAACCCATGCACCACAGTCGCTGAAGCCTCAGCACTTAGAGCCCATGCTCTGCAACAGGAGAAGCCACTGCAATGGGAAGCCGGCACACCCACCGCAACTACAGAAAAGCCCCTGCTCACCACGACTAGAGAAAAGGCCACATGAAGCAACAAAGACCCAGCATAGCCAAAAATAAAATAAATAAATAAAATTATATATTTTTAAAAAGGAAGGTCTTGAAGGAGGGGATTCTCTCTTTTTGTCCTGTGGCAACTCCTGGCATTAAATAGTCAATGAATGAAGTAGGGGTACAGATGAGGAGGTAAGGGCAGGCTACGGCTGACCACGTGGCACTGCAATACCTGGTCCTTGGAAAACAAAGATAACCCATTGTCCAGTCCCGCTCTGATGGCCTCTGGCCCCAGTCCAGGGTAGAGAGCCCGCATGTCCTGAGGCTTGGAGTGGGGTTCCTCCCTGAGTGGCCTGGGAGCCTGCCCCTCAGAACTGCATCCCCACAGGCTGATGCAACCATCCAGGGCTATTACTGAAGATTGGGAGTGGCAACAAAGATTGTTGAAGATTCTGCATTTCCAAAAGCAATACTTGAAGGTGATAAGAGCAATTCACACTAGTACTCAAGGAGTAAGGTGAAAAGGACTTACTCTTCCCAAAGCAACTGCTGTTAACAGTTTCTCCTGTGAGAATCCAGACTCTTGTCAGCTATGTGACTTTTGAGCCTACTACCTAACCTCTCTGGGCCTTCAATGTTCTCATCTATAAAACAGGGATTTAATAGTAAGTACCTCATGGAATCACTGTAAAGAAAAATGTATTAATATATAAAAAGACAATAGCCTGGCAAATGGTAAGCAATAGTTAGCTGTTATAAATTATACAATGTACTGTTAATACATACATATAGTACTAAGTACCCTGTACCTGTATGTGCTCAGTTGCTTTCATGTCTGACTCTTTGCAACCCCATGGAGTATAGCCCATCAGGCTCCTCTGGCCAAGGAGTTTTCCAGGCAAAAATATTGGAGCAGGTAGCCATTTCCAGGGGATCTCCCGACCAAGGGATGGAACTTGCTTCTCTTTCGTCTCCTGCTTTGGCAGGCAGATACTTTCCCATTGTCCCACCTGGAAAGCCCTCTATATATGTATACGAATATATGTATACATTTGTAGGTATTGTATACACATCTCCTTCTCCAGTGACTTTCTAAAATGACAGTGACCAGTTCATTGTTTGAAATCTTGCTTTCATTGAATTATATACTTTGGAGCACTTTTTTTTTGGCCAAGAGCCATGGCATGTGGAATCTTCCCCAAGCAGGGATTTAAACCCCTGTAGCGGAAGGGTAGAGTCTTAACCACTGAACCACCAGGGAAGTCCTGGAGCACTTTTTATCTGACCATCTCTGCCTTTAAGAATCTGCTGTGTATTATTCCGTAGAAAAGATGCACCGGGATTGACCTAACCTTTAGGACTTCTGGGCTATTTCTTCAGTTTGGTGCAGTTTGGGGGAAAAGTTTGTAACTATTGAGCACAATTTTAAATGTTTAACCTGCAATGCAGTAGTTGTTTTTCGAAGAATTTATTCTATCCAATCCCCAGCCCTGGGGTACGCAGAACACGTCCCAGGTATTAATGGCGACTATGGCAAATGTGCACCGCTCGGGTGTACAGACAAAGGACGTAGCGCAAGGCTGCTGGAGGAGAACTGGCTGGAGGACCAATCTTGGCCTATGCCCAAGCTTGTAGCTCCCATGCCGTTCCCAAAGGGGAGGGCCTGTTACTGTCCCCGCCTAACCATTCGATAGGTCCCGCCCCTAATAGGACCCGCCCACTATAGCCCCGCCCCACAACCGGCTCCACCACCTACTAAGCGCGGCCACCGGCCAGGTCCCGCCCCTCCCAGGCCAGACACGCACCAGTCCCCGCCCCTTCCTGGACAGACCCGCCCCCAGGCTCCGCCCCACCCGGCGCTCAATGCGCTTGCGCGGGCGTCTCAGGCTCCGGGCCCCGGCGGCAGCGGCTCTTTTGTTTGCCCGCCGGAGCCCGAGTCGGATCCAAAGCTAGGGTCTCATCCCGGGTCAGGACGGGGTTGGAGTCGAATCGCGTCCGCATCCCGGGCTGCCCGATGGGGTGCGCCCCCTGCCTACCGCCCCCGGTGTGTGCCGTCGCCTGAGCCCCGGCCTGCCTGGCCCGGCCCGCGCCATGGAGCCCGGCCGCGGCGGCCTGGAGGCCGTGGGCAAGTTCGAGTTCTCGCGCAAGGACCTGATTGGGCACGGCGCTTTCGCCGTGGTCTTCAAGGGGCGCCACCGCGAGGTGAGGGTCAGACGAGCCCGGGCAGAGCCCTGCAGAGGGCGGCCCCGCGCCCCGGTCCCCCCACCTTCAGCTCCAGGGACCCCCTTATCCCTACCGCCGGGCACCCCCCGTCCCCACCTCCACATCCCAGAGACCCCTCATCCCGCCGGGGACCCCACATGTACATAGCCAGGCGTTCCCTCATCTCCACCCTACAGCCCGGGGACCGTATCCCTCTCATAGACTCCTGACCGGTCATCTCCAGGGACCTACCAGGTGCTTACCTGGCTTGGGCAAGGCCTTCAAGGGGTTGCCAGGTTCTCGGCATTTGAGGGACACCCACGCTTGGTTTTCAGAAACACGACCTGGAGGTCGCGGTCAAGTGCATTAATAAGAAGAATCTCGCCAAGTCTCAGACTCTCCTAGGGAAGGAAATAAAGATCCTCAAGGTGAGCCGACACCAGAAGCCGGAGGGGCGAGGGTGGTGGGTGAGTCCACCTCACTCACCGGAAACTTGGCTTTCTGTCCTAGGAATTGAAACATGAAAACATCGTGGCTTTGTACGACTTTCAGGTAAGGCTTGGGGCTGTGGTTGTGGTGGGAGGGGGGGGTCTGCCCCTCCCCAGGCTGGCCCCAGCGCAGCCTCAGGCCCTGGTGACTCCCGTTCCCAGGCCAGCTAACTGCTGGAGACCCTGTCAGGAGTAGATTGTTCTGGGCCAGCATCTCGTTTTGGAGAAAGGAGCTGGGCACCCCCATGTGTGGATGGGTGTTGGAGGCCTGATGGGACCTTGGAGACCCCACCTTCAGCCCTGTTGTTGGGTCTGAGCTTCCTCTGGGCATGTTAGGAGAGCTCCCGCCCTCCCTGGCCCCTGAACTGCCACGGGCACCAGCACTTTTCCACCGAGGGAGGTCTGGCTACTGTGTAGCCCTCCGGAAGTGTCTGACCCAGTGGTCCCGAAGGTGAGTCCTGTCCCCAGCCCAGGCCCAGGGCTATCCTGCCGGCCTGGACCACCTGTCTGGGCCGCCCGATTGTTTGTTGACATTACTCCAGTGGCCTGGCATTGGCCAGTGTCTCCCTGCGTCAGACTGGGGGAGGGGAGGAGCCAAGGGAGATTCCTTCTTGCTGGCAGTTGGGGCCAGCCACCCAGGCCGGAGGCAGGAGGGAGGCAGGCACCCAGCTGATGAGGCCACCCCAGGCCTAGCTGGCCCAGAAAGCCGAGGCCAGCTTCCCCCAGTGCCCCTGGCCTGTGGGCCTGGCGGCGGGGCCCAGCCTTGGCCCGGGTCTGAGACCCTGGAGACCCAGTTTGGGACCGAGGAACCTGAGGCAGCAAATCTGAGGGCCAAAGTGCTGACTAATGGTTTTGAAACCTGTTTACTGAGGCCACGGGACCAGCCCCGGGCTGAGGGGAAGTTCCCAGCCCGACTTTGTTTTGGTGGCCTCCTCCCTCCTGCCCTGTCCTCTCCCTCCCTCTTCAGAGCTGGGCTGTGGCCTTGGGTGCTGTGGCATGACATGAGGTGACTTGGGGAGGGCCCACGTCCAATGTGACAGGAGAGCGAGTGCTTGGAAGCTGTGTCCTGGGGCTAAGAGGGCGGCCTCCTGTCTCCTCCTCCTCTTTTTCCTCTCCCACTCTTCCCTACCCACCCCCGCTCCACACACACACACATACACGCGTCTCTCCCTTCTTCCCATCCTGGCTGGGCCACACACCTGGTTGTGGGCAGTGCTACTTCCTCCAGGGCTGGCAATGCTGTGGCTTCCCCTGTGCGGAGGAAGTGCTTAGGGGCCAGCCAGCCTCTCCTTTCCAGGCTGCTCACCTGGGGCTCTGTGCTGTCAGCCCTCAGAGTGTAAGGTGGCTTCCCAAGTCCTGAGACACCAGTCTGAGACATGCTTTGTTTAGTTGCTAAGTCATATCCGACTCTTGTGATCATATGGACTGTAGCCCGCCAGGTTCCTATGTCCTTGGGATTTCCCAGGCAAGAATACTGAAGTGGGTTGTCGTTACCTTCTCCATTGAGACACCCATGGGACCTGGGAAATCATGGCTTTAAAAAACAATTAATGTTTTGACTTAAAAAACAAAAATGAAGAAGCAGTACGAAGGGGGTGTGGAAAAAGGTGACTCTACCACCCCTGTCCCAATGAGCCCCATCTCCCCCAGAGTGGGAGACACATCACTGGGGTTAAGACACATCCTCACGCACCTTTTTGCTGCCACACCATCCACTGTTCTACTATGGTATTTTTGCTTAAGTCTTGGAGAAAGTCTGTGTCACTCCATATTAACTGTCTCAGTCCCAAGGTGAGAAATGACACCCCCTCTCCTCCCAGGAAAATTATCCCCCATTTCTTCTGCAAGATTTCAGAGCCCAGGCTCTGAAGCTAGGTGACCTAGTTCCAGTCCTGGTTCTGCCACTTAAACTAGCTGTGTGCCCTTGGACAAGTATCTTAATTTCTCTGTGCCTCCATCTCTTTCTCTGTAAAACAGAGTCTGGAGTTGTTTGGTTGAAACTGGTGTGCTAGTAAGCCCTGTGTGTCTTAGTGTTGTTAATGATTGTGACTGTAGGTGTTATTTGCAGCCGTGGGGCGTTCATGGGCCCATATTCCACAGTTGACCTCACCAATCCGCCGCTGATGGAACATGGGGTTATTCTGGGATTCTGACATGTCAGCAGTGTGGTGGTGACTCTCCTTGATTCACCTTTGCCATGTGTATGTGCAGGGTGGATTCCTAGAAGTAAGAGGATGCGTATTTTAGTTGGGAATAGTTGCCAGATTGTGGTCCATTGAGGATGGACTGTGGAAATAGCAGTGCTGCCTGTGAGAGGGCCTGTCTCCCCACATCCTTGCCAGGAGATCTGTTATCAGAGTTTCATCTTGGCCTCTCTGAGTGGTGGAAGATGGCATCTCGTATGGTTTTGTTTCTCACTTTTGAGTGAGGCTCAGCATCTCTCCTTGTGCGCATGAACACTAGGAATGTCTCCTGCCCAGGGATGTATTCCAGTAGGTCTTGTGATTCCCAAAGCTGGACAGCATGGTGGTGGATGGCATGGACCCTGTGCCATACTGCCTTTCTGGGCCCAGCTCCCCCATTTACTTACCTGTGTGACCTTGGGCAAATCACTCAGCCTCCTGGTGCCTCTGTTTCCCAGAAAATTAGAGATTTTAACAGTACACCTGTGTTGTAGGGTGGTTGTGATGACAGCTTGAGTCTGTATATATATCAAGTGCTTAGACCTGTTCATGCTAAGTCACTTCCAGTTGTGTCCGACTCTTTGCAACCCTGTGGACTGTAGGCTGCCAGGCTTCTCTGTCATGGGATTCTCCAGGCAAGAATACTGGAGTGGGTTGTCATGCCCTCCTCCTTGCGATCTTAGCAACCCAGGGATCGAACCCGAGTCTCTTGTGTCTCCTATGCTGGCAGGCGGGTTCTTTACCACCAGTACTACCTGGGAAGCCTGTTTAGACCTGTACTTGATACTTAATAAGAGCTATATAAATATCATTGATTTGTAGGAACTCTTTATATATTAAGGAAAGCCCTTCTGTGATAGTTTACAAATATTCCCCCTCAGGTTGCCTCTCGTCTGTTGAGGTGGTTTTTGTTTTGGGGCCATATGGAATAGTGACTGTTGTCAGGCCAGGCTGATGTGGGTGGGTGTTAGGTAGGCACCTGGCTGGGGTGGGGGGTAGGGTGGGGGATGGGGGTGGTGCTCTGTCCTGAGGCCTGCAGACTTGTGGGGAGGCACCTGGAGCCCTGGCCTTTCCTTGAGGGGTAGAGGTTGGGCCCTCAGTCTTACCCTAGCCTGCTGTGTGGTGTCCAGATGTGCTCTTTCTGGAAAGAGCAACCATCCCCAGAATCTGGGGACCAGCTCTGCCCAGCGTGCCCTGGGAGGAGGGCCTTCCTGAGGCCGGCACGCCGTCTGGCTGGTTCCCACAGCTGGATGACTCACTCTTGCCAGCCTGGCCGACAGAGCCAGCCTCTTGTGACTTTGGGCTGGTGGACACCTCGTCGGGGGTGGGGGGGGAGGGGAGGTGGTCTGCCTCCCTGTTGGAACTTTGAGGACAGTGCCAGCCCTTGGCCTTGCTTTTTTCAGAGCCCCGGCTCAGTAGTGGGTGGACTTGGCCGTCCCAGGGAGAACCGTGTAAATTCCGTGTTTTCCGTTCTGGAAGTGTCCCTGCTTTTCCCGAACCCGGGGCAGGCCCGGCATGCGGGAAGAAGGGGGCTGGAGAGAGCAGCCGGCCTCCCCTTCCCCCCTCCCAGGAGCCGCAGGCACACAATGGAAGCTGAAGGAGGCTCCCTGAGGACGGAGGGTGGGCCTTCCTCCTCAGGGTGGGGCCGGGCATCCCTTCCTGTCTGGGCGCTGTCCAGGAGAGCCCAGCCTGGGGGCAGGGAGCAGCCTTGCTCCCGTGGGCGGCTGGGTTCTGGTGCTGGCTGTGGCTTTTGCCACCTTGTTGGAAGCCAAGACAGCCCACTCCCCAGGAGGTAACTAGGTCAGTGCCCGCCCACCCACCTGCCCACCAGGCCCAGCCCAGGATCACCAGACAGAGTGGGCTCGGCCCAGCCTGGGAGCTCGGATCCTATTAAGCAAAGCACCTTAGCACCCTGTGGCGGGGCAGCCTCCTACGTGCCTGGGCGCCCGTGCCAGGCTGCCCAGGACACCTGGCCCTGACACCCAGGCCAACCCCATCCCCAGGGCCTGTGGGCACACCGCTGAGAGACTGAGAGGGTTTGTGTCATCCTGCCTTGGAGGCCTTGCCCATTCACCTCAGGCGCACAGGTCGGGGCTCACCGCCCCCTGCCTTGGGGGCCGCATGGTGGGGTGGTCAGGACTCCGGTACCCAGCACTTCCCCTCCCTCACCAGTTGTGTGAGAAGCAGAATTGCAGGATCTCTATCTGCCCTCAAATAGGAGGACATCACTGGGACCTGCCCAGTCCTCAGGTTGCGCTGGGGGTGACTGGCGTGATAGAGGTGGGGGCCCTGGTGTGCTCCCTGCAGGACCCGGGGGTCTGGGGGGCCAGCGCCTCAGTCGTGTGGGTATTCTTGTGTTAATGACGTAACGGACCCCTGAGGACAAGAATATGGCTGGTCACGCTCATCTGCCTACCTTCTCTCGCTCCGGCGATCACTGCAGCCCCAGGAGGCAGTCAGGAGTCTAGACTGAGTCTGGACTGACCTCTAAGGAGGAGGCCTGCCCTCTGGAGCCCACTTGGTCCCCACTCCCTGGGGGAGTTTGTGAAGACCAAATTTAGCTTATGAGGAGGCAGGCCGAGGCAGAACCTTTTCAGGCTCTGAGTGGGCAGCAGCCTGCCAGGGGCTGACCAGCTGTGCCCTTGAGGCCGCGCTAACCTCTCTTCCCCCAAGGGGCCCAGAGAGTCATATTCTTCAGGGATGGGTGGGTGGTGGGGGTCACCCGGCGAGGCCCCAGGTGGCAGGAGGGCCTGGGCACGCAGCCTCCTTGGAAAAGTGTTCCACTGGGGGCCCTGCAAGCCCTGTCGTTGGGGCTCTTTGTCGTTGGACCTGGCCTGGGGTTGGCATGAGGGGTGGCAGGACCTTGGGCACATTTCCTGACCTCCTCAGGGAATGGCCGAGGCTTGTGCCAGCCAGCTGGTTTAGTGCCTTACAAGCTGATGCCACTGGCAGGGAGACAGGCCCTGGCCTAAGGGGCCCTCTGACGCTAGGCTTGAATCCCACGTGGTGAGGTTTGGTGGGTGTGACTCCTCCGCCCCCCAGCCTTGACCCTCTATGCCCAGTAGGACCTGTGGGGTATGGGGCGGGCCCCAGGCCTAGGAGCCGCAGGGCAACGGGCCCTGTGGGCTGGCACCTCGGGAGGGAGTGCGTCTGGCTTGCATTTGGAAGCTCCCTGGCTGGAGTAGGTATGGTGGGAATGGGGGTCCCGTGGATTCCTGGGTGCAAAAGCATGTTGTCACTGAGGCCACAGGGACATCCTGGTGAGGAGGTGATCATGAGGTGTGGGTGCACCAGATTTGGGGGATGACGGGCAGTGTGGAGTGCATCTCCCAGCCTCATCCCCAAGCAGGCATGGTGGTGGCATCGTTCCTGCCAGGCCTGGGTGACTCTCTGGGGACAGACACCCCGTGGGCATGGATGCTGCATCTGTCTCCTGTCCTTGTCAATCAGTCCCTGGCTTGGTGGGTGAGTTGGGGGCTTTTCTGGGGAGCAGGGACCCTGAGTACCCACTCTGCTGCCCCTTTGGCTGCACGGCCCAGGTGAGGGGCCGAGCCTCTGGGCCACTGGAGACAAGGGTGCTCCCTGGTGAGTGAGTTTGGGAGCCTGCTCAGCACGTCCGCAGAGGTGGCCGTGGTCAGGGTGACAGCAGGTGAGGGAGCAGGTGGCCTGGGTGTCACGGGGAGTGGGTGTTCCGATCTCCGGGGTTATTTCTGGGTCCTTATCTTTGGCACCTCCCTCCGCCCTCTGCTGGGTCCTCTGCTGGGAGCCTCCAGCTCTGCTCCTGAGCCTCCATGTGCCTTCCTCTGTCGTGATCTCCCTCTTTCTGTCCCCTGTCTCCCTGTGTGCCTTCCCCCCTGGCCTGGGCCCCCCCAACCAGTCCCCGTGTGACCTCTTGGGACTCCCTCCCGCCCCTACCCTGAGTTATCTCTGCCCACAGCTGGCCTGGGAGGGCGGGGCCTGTAGGCAGCTCCCACGCTCTCACTCCTGGGGGGAGGGGCAGGGCCCCTGTGGACTTCTGTGGACAGAGCCTGCCCCCCTCCTGGAGGAGCCCCAGCTGGGCACTTTGGAGGCTTCTTGCATGCCTGGTGGGACGCAGAGAGTAACCAGCCTGGGGAGGTGGGGTGGGGACGTGTGGAAATGGGCTTGATCTGGGCCCCAGCCAGCACCAAGAGGTTTCTGTGTTGACCTCATCCCTGCTCCCTGGGGTATCTCCACCCCAGACCCACAGACCCTCTGTTGGTAGAGCAGTGGAGGCGGAGTGGAGGGGTTGTCTTATTACAAGGCACTGACAGTTACACAGGGGGTGTCGCTCGTGGCTTTATGTCCCTATTGGTGTGGATCTGAGCCCGGAATCAACCTCCTGGGGGCAGGGTGACTGAGTCAGGGTCCTCCGTCCTGCTGGATGGAATGGGGACATGTCTGGGACCTGAGTAGGGGTGGAAGGCGGTGGCCCGCTGCTGAGGGGTCAAGTCTATCTGGGCCTTGTGTGCCCTCCCCCAGAGATCACTGAGAAATGTCCCTCCTGCAGCCACCTCCCCCTTGGGAGAGCCTTGCCTTGAGAGCTACAGGGCCAACTCACACACTTGCCCCCTTGCGTGGGGGTGGGTTAGAAGTTGGAGTTTCTGGGAGTAACGTGCTGGGAGGGAATGAGGACTTGGTGATTTGGGGGGGTGGCGGGTACGGGGGCGGGGCTCTTCCTGGTTTCTAAGACCCTGCAATGTACTGGTGCTGAAGGGGCTTGGGGACCTTGTCCTGACTGGCAGAATCCCCACAGTTAGGGAAAACCCCACCTGGAGAAGATTGGAGGGGATGGTCTGCAGGAGAGCAGAGAGGTTAGGTTCACACCTGCCTGGTTGACTTGGCTTCTGCAGCCTGTTTCCTCATCAGTGACCTGGGATCTCAAGGGCACCTCCCGTAGGAATACTGGTGGGGGTTCCGCACTAGCCCAGGCAACGGGCCCCTCAGTCCTGCAGCTGTGGACCAAGCCAAGGATGCTAGTGTCTCTTCGAGGCCATGGGTGGCCAAGGGCTGAGCTGGAAGCTGGCCTGGTGCTCCTGGCCAGCAGTGGGCTGGCAGCATTGACCTGTAATCCTTTTGGCATCTTTGAGTCTGAAGGCAGGAGAGGTTGCCTTGGCCCAAGAGACAAGGCCCTCGTACCCCAGTTGTGTCGTTTTTGCAGGCCTGAATCCCCCACCAGGTGGGTCTACTCGGCCACAACTCTCCACTCAATAGGACGGGAAGTCTGGTCAGGACCTCAGGGCTGGAGCTGACCCTGACCCTGTTGGAGTTCTGGGGTTGCTGGGAGCCCTCCCTGGAAGGTGGGGTTGTCACTCCAGCCCTGACATCTCTCCTGGGACCTCAGCCCCTTTCCCAGCCTAGACAAACAGAGTGATGTGAATGGCTCCTCCTCCTGTCACTCAAGCTCACTTGGCCCTCAGATGTCCTTATGTCCTGGTCACTAACCAACTGGCTGAGCCCTGGCGTGACCCCTGGAGCCACTGCCTGAGGCCAGGCGGTGTGTTGAGGGCAGCTGCAGAGGCCGGGCGCCCAGGTCGCATTGGGGCTAAGCCAGGCTTCCCAGATGGTTGCCAGACTGGGGGACTGGGCATGCTCCCCGCCACCTCTCACTGCCTCTTCTGTGTCCTGCAGGAAATGGCCAATTCCGTCTACCTGGTCATGGAGGTGAGTCCTGGCGGCCAGCTGTGAGGACTGGGAGACTGGGCCCTCCTGGTTCGCAGGCCCCTTGTCATCAGGGGGTTAGAAGTTGTCCTCATGTCTGTGGGCTTATCAAGCCAGCAGCCCAGCGGCCACAGCAGGGGCTGAAGGGGTGGTGAGCGTCCCTGTTGACCTCCTTGAGAGTTGCAAGGCACGTCTGCCCCAAGTGCCAAGGGAGCAGGTGTCCTGGGGTTGGGTGATGGGGAGACCTGGGCTGGGCTGCGGGGTCTCCCCGGCAGCTGACGAAGACATGCGGCTGGTCTTTTGCAGTACTGTAACGGCGGGGATCTGGCCGACTACCTGCACAGTGAGTGGACACCCATGGCTGGATGGGCTGCACGTTCGGGCTCACCCTGACCCAGTGTGAGAGGTGGCCTGATGTGAACGAGCTCTCTTAGGCCTAATGGTGGCGGCGCCTGCTGGGAAGGATGGAATGGGGACTGAAGCCCTGTTTGGGTTACATGCTGTGTCAAAACCATGAGGGATGGCCTTGCAGGGCGGACTTGGTCTGGAAGGGTCACTCTTGAGCTGGGCTCCATTCAGTCTGCTGGGATGTGGTGCCCTGCGGGGTGTCCCTATGGCCACTGGTTGGCGACTCCGCAGGATTCAGGCCTGTCCTGAGCGCTCTGGACTCCAGAGATCCCTGGCTATACACAGGGGGCCGGCCTCCCCAGGGTCCTGGCAAAAGTGGGGAGCTACTCTCACCTGTTGGATCAGCCCTTCACTGGTTGAAGCTGGACCTGGGGCTTGTCAAGAAGCCGCTGGCCATGGTGTTTACCTTGAGCAGTAGGTGGAGGAAGCTGCTGAGAAGTGGTCCTAACCTGAGAAGGGGCAGGGTGCGCTGGGCAACACCATGGAGCTGGCAGGTGGGGAGGGGACCCCGGAGCAGCTCAGGGTCAGGTGGTGTGAAGGATGGGTTCAGAGACTGCAGGGGAGCTGGAGGAGGCCCCTCACTCTGGGTGCCCGAGTGAGCCGCATCCACCTGAACCCTGTCTCCCTGCAGCCATGCGAACACTAAGCGAGGACACCATCCGGCTCTTCCTGCAGCAGATTGCGGGCGCCATGCGGCTCCTCCACAGCAAGGGCATCATCCACCGGGACCTGAAGCCCCAGAACATCCTGCTGTCCAACCCTGGCGGGCGCCGTGCCAACCCCAACAACATCCGGGTCAAGATTGGTGAGGCGGGGTGGCTGGGGCCCAGGGGGCCCAGGGGCCTCAGCCACGCTCCTCACACATCTCTCTTTGCCTGCAGCCGACTTCGGTTTCGCCCGGTACCTGCAGAGCAACATGATGGCAGCCACACTTTGTGGCTCCCCCATGTACATGGTAGGTGGATACCCCCAGCCCCTGCTGCCTTGTCCTGTCAAAGGGGGCCTCCATCCACACGGGAGTGGGGTTCCCTCCCATGTCCAGAGCTGAGCCCCATCCTGTGGTCTCACCTTGGGTGGCAGGCGACATGGATGTACCATTTGTTCCCCGCCATGTCTGGCGTTTGACACTTGGCTGGTGTCTGTTCTGACTGGGTGGCACCTGGCTGGTATGTGTTCTGATTGGCTGACGCCTGGCTAGAGGCAGACTTTGGTCAGCACAGTTCAGTGTCCGTGCTCACCACACAAACTTGTACACCCCGGAGGCCCCAGAGGTCATCATGTCCCAGCACTATGACGGGAAGGCAGACCTGTGGAGCATCGGCACCATCGTGTACCAGTGCCTGACGGGGAAGGCGCCGTTCCAGGTGAGGGGCCCAGGGCAGAGGGCTCTGGTGCAGGTGTGGGCATGCTCATCTCTGAAGCCTGCCATAGTCGTGGGTCGTTACAGTCCTGCAGCCTCCCCTCCACTTGCATGACGTGGTCACCCAGCTTCCCACTGTGCAGTCACTTCAGGGCCCTATCCTGCTTAGAGCCAAGGCTGGAGTCTCCACTGGCTCTGGGGCACTCCTGTGTGTGTCCATGTGTATGTTTGAACCAAGTGTCATGGCCTCCCTCCCACCCATTCCAGTGCCGGAGTGAGCCAGGATGTTGATACCAGGACCCCAAGCTCTGGGGTGTACCCTACATTTGGAAGGCAGTGGCCTGTCCTGTGCTGGACCCCAGAGGCGCATGCATCTGAGCCCACCCCACAGGGACACGCATCCTGCAGTGACCCCACGGCCTGACCTGGCAGCTCTCCTTTGCCACCAGCTTGCCCCAGAGCCTCTGTGCCCAGTGACCTAGGCTAGCCTCCACCCCCCCTCCCTCCCCCCGCCTACTGTTTTCCCCGTGTGGGCAAGCACAGGGCTGTCCCTGGCTGGCATGCCGGCCTTGGGAATGTTGTACCCTCGTGCCTGGAACAGTGCCTGGCACATCGCAGGGCTCAGTGAATGATTAATGAACACGCATGTGCCAGCCATGTGTTATCAAGGGAGGCAGGGCCCTCTTGGGGAGCGAACTTACTCTGGGGCCCTCTTCTGGAGCTGGCGCATGGGCTACTTTTCAATTTCAAGAAGCAAACAACCAGTTACAGCAGTTACCCAGAAGTCATCTCCAGCAGGTGGGCCCAGCAACCTTCTCTGGGTGCTCCTGGCCTCTGCCTTTGCGCGGGTCCCCGCAATTCCACAGACTGAGTGGGGAGAAGGGGTGCCCCTTCCTTGGATGCATGTGAGGGCCCTCAGTGTTCAGACAGACAGGCTAGCAGTGCTGGACCACGGACCTTTTCAGGGTCAGAGGCTCAGAGTGGGCAGTGGCCATGTGGAGCGGGCACTCACACCTCACCCCCTGTCCCCGCTTTCCAGGCCAGCAGTCCCCAGGACCTCCGCCTCTTCTACGAGAAGAATAAGACGCTGGTCCCTACGTGAGTGCTCCCCCCCGGTGGCAGACCCCCGCCTGCTTCCTCTCTGCCTCGACCAGACTGCCCTGTCAACGCTGTGTTCTGTGCCCCCAGCATCCCCCGGGAGACCTCGGCCCCACTGAGACAGCTGCTCCTGGCTCTGCTTCAGCGCAACCACAAAGACCGCATGGACTTCGGTGAGTGCCAGCCGCCCGTCCCCTCTACTCCTTCTGACAGGCCTGGGGGACGGGCCCTTCTAGCTCTTGGCCCTGCACCCCTCATCCTGCAGCCCCAGCTTCCAGGGCCCCTGTGACCACAAGTGAGTGGGTTTCCCCGTTCCCACAGCTCCTTTCCCAGCTGCGCAGATAGAAAAACCCCCACTTGTGCAACAGGCAGCGTTGCTGGGAACTGTCGGAAGGGTGGGTGGAGCCGGGCCTGGGCCATACTGGGGGTGCCAGATGTGTTCAAGAGCTGCCAGCTGGGGCTCTGTCTCCCTCTGCGCCTGGCGTGAGGCAGCCAGGACAGGGGCCAGAGCCTGCTGGAGCTCAGGCCCACGGGAAGGGATGGTGGGGGCCCAGCCTTCACCCTGGGAGCCCTGGTGTCGGACCCTCCTGAGCCCTGGCCCAACCTTTCTCCTGCAGATGAGTTTTTCCATCACCCCTTTCTTGATGCCAGTGCTGCTGTGAAGAAGTGTGAGTTCCCTGAGGGTCCTAGGACGCCCGTGCCTCCCTTCTCCCCATGGGCTTCTTCCAGCCCCACCCCAGGAGGTTGGGGGGTACCAGCTCCCCGGTACTGCTCCAGCTTGTAGGCCCCAGGGGCCCCTGGGGCTCGAGCGCAGCTGACTTGGTGCAGCGGGATTGGGGAGGTGGGGGCAGGGGCCTCGCACAGGTCCTCTGCCTGGCTTTCTCTGGGGATGGGGTGGGGCCCTGGCCAGCTTCTGTCCTCGGCATGGGGTTGTCGTGGGCGGGGTGGGAGTGTGCAGGGCCCGGGGAGCATCCTGTGCTGACGTGCGCTGGCCCACACCCTCCCCCAGCCCCGCCCGTGCCCGTGCCCTCGTACCCGAGCTCCGGGTCTGGCAGCAGCTCCAGCAGCAGCTCCACCTCACACCTGGCCTCCCCGCCGGTGAGTCACGCGTGGGGCTGGGGCTACGGGCTCCTCTCCCCTCGGCTTTGGGGCATATAGATGGCTGCAGGAACCCTGTCGGGGCTTCTGTCCTACCCCAACCCCCACATTTATTTCTGCAGTGCTGTCTGGTCAGATAACACCAGACTTACACATTCTGCTTGTGGATGTGGAGTGGATAGAAGTGGGTGAAGTCCCCTTTCAGGGCCTCCTCCCCACTCATGTCGCGGAGGCTGACCTGATGGCCATCAGCGGGTTCAGGGCTGCATCAACTCTGGACCTTATTGTGCATGGGTGGACACGGACAGGGGCCCCGGGCAGGATTGTGTGCAGGGGTCCCCGTGTTCTGGGACCCAATTCCTACAGCCCACGTTCCCAGCACAGGGCTGGGGAGAGGTCTGCCGAGGTTGTGCGCAGGGTTGGGGGCACTGGGACTTGAACCTCCACCTGTCCATCCGTCCGTCCTGCTAGGCAGGGACCAAGGCTGGACTGGTGGCGGAGAGAACACCTCTCTGATGCCCCGTCTGCTGAGCGTGGCGCAGGGCTAGCGCACAGGCAGCCTTGCCCCTGTACACGTCCCCAGTGCGCCAGGCTGTACGACCCTTCACAGGACGGAGGGAGCAGTGGAGGGTCGCCTGAAAGGGGGTCTCTCTGGAGCTTGTGGGAGTGAAGCGCCTCCTCACCCTGGGGGTGCAGGTAGCTCCATGAGATGACTGTCCTTGTGAGGAAGTCGCAGGCCAGGTGTGACCCAGTGGGGAGAAGATCACGTAGAGCCCTGGCCTCGTCCCCAGCAGCCCCGCTTCCCCCAGGCCCTGGGCCTGAGTCTCAGCGGGCTCCCCTCTGACCCCCAGTCCTTGGGGGAGATGCAACAGGAGCTCCAGAAGACTCTGACCTCCCCAGCCGAGGCCGCCGGCTTCCTGCAGGGCTCCCGGGACTCAGGCGGCAGCAGCAAGGACTCATCCTGCGACACCGACGACTTTGTCATGGTCCCGGCCCAGTTTCCAGGTGAGGGGCCCCCCACGGGGTGGGCAGGGGCTCATTCCAGACGTGCCAGACACACCCCTAAGAAGGGACTCGGAAGCTCCCACCCCAGATGAGCTTGGTCATCGAGTCAGAGCTGAGTCCTGCCTTTGGCCACGCACAGGCCCTGCGCCCCGAAGTGTCCAGAGCATCCAGAGCACCTACCCATCTGTATCTGAGTTGTAGCCTCTGCCCCGCAACCCTTCCAAAGCCCTGTCCTGGGGTCCTCGGTTCCTCTCCAGACCCTAGATGCTGGCACGTCTCTCACTGGCCCTGGCCACCAAGACTACTGAGATGGGGCTGGGTGGAAGCCAGCCCTGGTGTCCAGCGGGCCACCCTGAGCCTGTCAGCTTGGCTCTGATGCAGAGGAGGGGCCCGGTACCCAGCCGAGGGCAGCGCAAGGCGGGCAGCAGGAGGGAAGGTGGGAACCTGAAGATCCGGGAGGAGGAGTCAGACCCAGATTGGGAGGTGCGGACACCTGGCCTGAGGTTGGCTCAAGGCTGGTGGGTAGGGGAGGTACCAGGGTCTCCTGAGTCCAGACAGGCAAAGGGAGGCGGCAGTGTGAGTGCCAGAGCAGGGACAGGAGAGTGCTGGGCCCCGCGTGGCCCCCACCACCCCAGGAGGAGGTGCGGGTCCAGCCTGACCCATCTGTCCACAGGTGACCTGGTGGCTGAGGCAGCAGGTGCCAAGCCGCCACCGGACAGCCTGATGTGCAGTGGGTAAGCATCCCCCCGGCCCGTGCCCCTTGACCCTGTTTTTGGGGGGAGGGCAGTGCCTGCTCTCAGGTTCTCTTCCGTCCCTCCGGGTCAGAGTGTGGGCAGGGCCAGGTCCGCTGTGCCCAGTGCAGGATGGAGTCCCGAGGGTGACGCCAGAGCCTGTGTGCCCGTTTGTCCTGAGTGTGGGGACTGCCTGTTGCTCTGTCCCCAGGAGCTCGCTGGCAGCCTCCACAGGCCTGGACAGCCGTGGCCGGACCCCGTCTCCTTCGCCGCCCTGCGGCAGCTCCCTTAGCCCCTCAGGGTGAGTGGGGCAGGGGCCACCTGGGCTCCCCTTGGCGTCACGGCACGCCAGCGCCAAGCCGGGCCGTGCAGGAAGCAGTCATGTCCAGAGGCTGGGCAGGCTGCCAGGCCCCTCATGGGTGGTCCAGCGGAAGGGAGGTTTTGTGGTGGGAAGGATGCAAGGTGGGGGCTGGGGCCCACGGGGGCTGTAGAAACTGCCAGAGACCAGCGTCATCAGCCCCGCTCCCTGAGCTTGTAGGGCCAGGGGGGGCAGGGGTGCCCAGAACCCACAGGAGCAGCTCACTCACTGTCCTCTGTCCCTTTCCTACTGGCTGGTCCCAACCAGAAGCCACCTGAGTGCAGAGGAGCAGGGAGGGAGTGCCAACAGATAGTCCCCCATTGGAAGCAGTAGTGGCCGTGTGCAGAGACAGGGAAGCAGGTGGCTGGAGTGGCCTCTGCCCCGGGATATTGGGCCTGGGGTTCAGCCCAGTGCCTGGCCTGCAGTGACCCTGACTCCCTCCGCCCACCACAGCCGGACCGGCACGTTCTGCAGCAGCAGGTGTGGGGCCTCTGTCCCCATCCCAGTCCCCACGCAGATACAGAACTACCAGCGCATAGAGCAGAACCTGCAGTCACCCACCCAGTACCAGACAGCGCGGTGAGTGCCGGGGCCCCCCGCCGGCCAGGCTCGTCTGTGGCAGGAGCCCCACTCGGGTGGTGCAGGGCCATCTCTCGAGCGCGGTCGTGCAGGCTGCGCACTGTGTAACTGTCAGTGCCGCCACCTGCTTCGTGGACGTTCTGGCTCTTGAGCTGTATGGTGGCTGCTTGTGTTTGTAAAACTGATGGTGATTTGTGTTAAGTTCCAAAAGAGAGTAGGGAGGGGGTACGTTTTAAAATTAATTCCCAGAAGCCCCTCTGAGTTGGCAGTCACCCTGGCAGGGACTGGGGACCCCCAGCTGGTTTTGGCTCCTGGCGAGGCTCATTATTTGAATGGAGTGGGACAGACACGTGGCATGCTCGTGGCCCTTGCCGAGCGTGGCTGGGGACCTCACACCTTATACCTGCTTGTCCCCAGGTCCTCCGCCATCCGCAGGTCAGGCAGCACCAGTCCTTTGGGATTTGCACGGGCCAGCCCATCACCCCCGTCCCACGCTGAGCACGGAGCTGCCCTGGCCAGGAAGCTGTCCCTGGGCGGGGGCCGGCCATACACACCATCTCCCCAGGGTGAGCCTGTATACTGTTGGGAGACCCAGCCTCTGAGCTGGGACTGGGTGTCTCCACCCTGGGGCAGGGGTGGGTCTTGCTCGCCATCCCATGTTGACCCTGGCAATTTCTCTTTCCCCCAAGTCGGAACCATCCCTGAGCGGCCAGGCTGGAGCGGGGCACCCTCCCCTCAAGCATCTGAGATGCGGGGTGGCAGGTCCCCTCGTCCAGGTGGGTGCAGCCCCAGTCTGATTGATGGGTTTGAGGGTGGAGCTGGGGAGGGGCAGAGGAGCTGGGCTTAACCTCCCCAGGCTGACCTGTCATTGCTTAGAACAGTGGTTGTCTTCCTGTCCACAACTATCTTTTTTTTTTTTAAAGATTTATTTAATTATAATTTTATGTCTTTATTTTTGGCTATGCTGGGTCTTATGGTGCTGTACAGGCTTTTCTCTAGTTGTGGAGAGCAGTTTTGCAGGCTTCTCATTGTGGTGGCTTTTGTTGCAGCACACAGGCTCAGTAATCGCAATTCCTAGGCTCTAGAGCACAGGCTGATTAATTGTGGAGCACAGGCTTAGTTGCTCCACGGCATGTGGGATCTTCCCGGATCGGGGATCAAACCCAGGTCTCCTGCTTTGGCAGGTAGATTCTTTACCATTGAGCCACCAGGGAAGCCCTCCTAAGCATCAGTTCTTATGAGTTGAAGAGAGAAAGGAAATTCCATAAGACTGTTTAACAAGCTCCAGCTTTCAGGTTATGGAGGCTGACTTCGGGGTTCACATTCAGCCCCCACTCCTGTCATGCTGTGTGATCTTGGGCAGGTGTCTCAGTGTCTCTGTGCCTGTTTCCTAGGGTACACAGTGGAGCATGGGTGCAGTGAGGCTCGGGTGACTGAGGGTAAAGAGGATCCTGAGCAGGCTGGGGACCTCCATACACGATTGGCTGGTGGCGTGGGCGGGTCCTGGCGTCCGCGGACGGCTGTGACTGGGCCCATCCTGTCCCCTCCCAGGCTCCTCCGCGCCTGAGCACTCTCCCCACACCACCGGGCTGGGCTGCCGCCTGCACAGCGCCCCCAACCTGTCTGACCTGCACGTCGTCCGTCCCAAGCTGCCCAAGCCCCCCACGGACCCACTGGGGGTGGCGTTCGGCCACCCGCAGGCCAGCCCCCCCCAGCCCTCCCACGGACTTCAGTCCTGCCGGCCCCTGCGCGGCTCGCCCAAGCTGCCCGACTTCCTGCAGCGGAACCCCCTGCCCCCTATCCTGGGCTCCCCCACCAAGGTAACAGGGCCCCAGACCTCCAGGGGATGGGTGGGAGTGACGCTGTACCTCTCCCACGTGCCTGGGCCACTGGGCTTTCTCCCTGGTGGGATTCCCGCAGGACATGAGGGTCCCCAGAAGCCGGAGGTCGGGCCTGCATGCTCCAGCACAGCTGGGCCTGCCCTCTGCACCCAGATATTTTGCACCGACTGGTGGCTGACTCCATAAATCTCCCCATTTACACGCGGAGTCCCGCGATGAAGACTGGCCCCCAAAGGCAAAACATCTCTTGGCCCTTGATGGGAAGTGTCCTGACCCTGGTCCAGCGTCCAGAGCACCAGAGAACCTAACCTGCTGCCATGGGCAGATGATTTAATTCATCCCTGGCTTCAGTTTTTCTGTATGTGAAACGGGGCTAGGACCTGCAGCCACCTGATGGTGTCTCTGTGAGGGCATAGATGTACACGTGTGTGCCCGGTGTGGTACATGTCTACATGTGTGCCTTTGCTGCAGCACAGGATGGAGTCAGCCACACACAAGTCCCACTTCTTTGCTGTGAAGACCCGGGTCAGTGAGGGCTGGGGCTTTGTGGAGGCATGGGGCCTTGCAGATTCAGGCCAGCACTGCTGACCATGTCAGGATGTTAGTGTCACCGTGCATGTCATTCTCAGCACCTTCCCTGCCCCTCCTAGACTGTGCCCGCATTTGAGTTCACCAAGACCCCCAGCTCCCAGAACCTGCTGACCCTCCTGGCCCGGCAAGGTGTGGTCATGACGCCGCCACGGAACCGGACGCTGCCCGACCTCTCTGAGGCAGGGCCCTTCCAGGGGCAGCAGCTGGGCCCCGGCCTGCGGCCCACCGAGGACACCAAGGGCCCTTTCGGAAGGTGAGTGTTGAGGATTCCCCCAACACTGCCTGGGGAGTTGAGGCCCGGCCTACCTGCTGTTTGCCTGCACCTGACTCCCTCCACCACCCCTCTGAGCCTCAGTTTGCACATCTGTTCAATGGGTGACAGTAACCGCCTGGGATGGGCAGGGCTGGGCACGCTGACCAGGCTGTGAGGTTCCTCAGGCCCTGCCTGGGGGGTGTGGGGAGCCAGCCCTGGGAAGTGGGTAGACTGGTACCCCCGAGGCGGCTCACGGCACCTCTCCACCACCCTTCACCCTGCAGGTCCCTCAGCACCGGCCGCCTCACGGATCTGCTCCTTAAGGCTGCGTTTGGGACGCAGGCTCCCGACTCAGGCAGCACGGACAGCCTGCAGGAGAAGCCCATGGAGATTGGTGCGCCGGAGGGGGCCAGTGGGCAGCTCTCTGGGAAGTGGGGGGACCTGTGGCGGGAGGAACCTGAGCGCCTCTTCTTACTCCCCCAGCGCCCTCTGCTGGCTTCGGAGGGAACCTGCACCCAGGAGCTCGCGCTGGGGGCGCCAGCAGCCCTTCCCCCGTAGTGTTCACAGTGGGCTCGCCCCCCAGCGGGACCACGCCACCCCAGGGCCCCCGCACCACCATGTTCTCAGGTGAGGACTGTCTGGTGGCCTCGAAGCTGCAGTGAGTCCGTGGCCCACGCCCTCCTTCAGGAAGCGGGAGGGGCGGTGGCTGATGGCACCCGTGGAGCCGGGGTGGTACCCTGGGCACCAGGGCACCGCCCCCATGCTGAGGCCTTGGGAGGGTCCTCCCAGTAGGGTCAGGGGTCTGGGGCTCAGAGCTGCCTCTGGGTGGGCACAGGTCACGCAGACAGGCCTCTGCAGCCCCAGCCTCTGAACTCGAGGGTCCCACCTGCAGTGGACGGAGGCCCGGGAGTGGTGAGGCCGCCACTGTGGGCTCTGCTCCCTGGAGGGAGAGAAGCCAGGTGGTGGGGACCAGACTTGGTGTCTCAGAGTGGCAGAAGATGGATGGGGAAGGGGTGGCCGTGGTGGGAGCCCCTGCTCACCAGCCCTCTCCCCACAGTGGGTTCCTCCAGCTCCCTCAGCTCGGCCGGCTCCTCCTCCGCCCGCCACCTGGCGCCCGGGGCCTACAGCGAGGCCACCCTCGAGGTCCCCGCCCCCCACTGCTGCAGCTTTGCCGACCCTGTCACCGCCAACCTGGAGGGGGCTGTGACCTTCGAGGCCCCCGACCTCCCCGAGGAGACTTTGATGGAGGTGAGGGCGGGGGCCGGGGTAAGGCCGGCATGATCTCTGGGCAGGGCTGGTCACGGGGCTGTCGAGGTCCGTCGCTCAGCCGCCCCGTCTCCCCAGCAAGAGCACACGGAGATCCTGCACAGCCTGCGCTTCACGCTCGTCTTCGTCCAGCACGTCCTGGAGATCGCGGCCCTGAAGGGCAGCGCCAGCGAGGCGGCCGTGGGGCCCGAGGACCAGCTGCAGGAGAGCGTGGTGGCCGACCAGATCAGCCTGCTGAGCCGCGAGTGGGGGTGGGTGTGCCCAGTGGGTGCCCAGCGGGGAGGCCGCCTGGGCTGTGGGCTTCCCAGCACCCTGACACATCCGGGCCGCCCTCCAGTTTTGCAGAGCAGCTGGTGCTCTACCTGAAGGTGGCCGAGCTCCTGTCCTCGGGCCTGCAGACCGCCATCGACCAGATCCGAGCTGGCAAGCTCTGCCTATCGTCCACCGTGAAGCAAGGTGAGTGCAGATGGCTCGGGCTCCCAGCAGGGTCGGGGCAGGAGGCTGTGAGCTCGTGGGGAAGACAGGATACAGTGATGCGGGAGGCCTTTCTAAGGTTACCTGGTGCAGGCCCCATCCAAGTGGGCGAACAGCCAGGGAGATGGTAGAAGGCCAGGTGCAAAGGCCCTGAAGCAGGACCCTGTGTGTCTGGGGGTGGGAAGGTGCTGTGTGTGTTGCTGGGGCAGAATGCATGGGAGGTGGGGTCAGAAAGCTGCCCCGGGGATGGAGTGAGTTGCTCCCTACTCTGGAGGTCAGCCTGAGCTGCGAGGTCCCCTCCTGCAGTGGTGCGGAAACTGAATGAGCTGTACAAGACCAGCGTGGTGTCCTGCCAAAGTCTGAGCCTGCGGCTGCAGCGCTTCTTCCTGGACAAACAGCGGCTCCTGGACCGCATCCAGAGCGTCACTGCCGAGAAGCTCATCTTTAGCCATGCAGTGCAGACGGTAGGACCTGTGGGACCCCGCGTGGGGAGGAGCTGGGAGAGCGGGCCAAGAGTGGGCAGGGCTGGTTGATGGCCACAGCTCTGCCAGACTGCAGAGGGCATTGCTCCACCATGCTGTCTGCTCTGCCAACCAGTGATACACAGGCCCCTCCAGCCCCAGCCGGGAGCCCAGAGCTCACCTGAGCTTCAGCCCCACAGTGTAGCCCCGTAGTCCAAGTGTATCTTTGGCCGCACCCCTCTCTAAAACAGTTTTCTTACCAAGAAAACAGGGGACCTGGTTTTCAAGCCTCTTCACAGGTGAGTTGGTTTCTTCTGCAGTAGAAGAAACCTGTGCAGGCAGTCCAGCTCAGAAGACACAGCGTGAAGACAGCTAGGGGCGTGGAGGGGCCCTGCTCAGTGCTCTGCCTCTGTTGCTTTCCAAAAAGAGTGGCTTCTAAGGCAATCTCTGATTTTTGAAAAAAAGTCACTTGTAGTAAAAGCAATATTTGAATAAACATTTGGGAAAAGTCTGCCTTCTCATCCCCAAACTCCTGGGGTGACCATTGCTAAGTAATGCCATCGCTGGCCAGCACTAATAATGACTGGGACCAGGTCCAAAATAGTGAGTGGGATCAGGTCCAAGGGAGCCCTCTCCCAGGTTGCAGTGCTGACCTGGGGGCAGAGCTAGCCACCCTTGGGGTCTGACCTGCAACCCCGACTGCCCGAGGTGAGCAAGCATCTGTTTCAGCCTCACGTGACTTGGACAGCACCTGCACCACCCTGCCCCGTCTCTTATGCCCTCCAGCCTGCAAGCAGGCAGCCCCGGGTCCTCCTCCCTGTTGGGGGGCAGCCAGACCCAGCCTCCACCCTCGCCTGGCAGGTGCAGTCAGCTGCCCTGGACGAGATGTTCCACCGCCGGGAGGACTGTGTCCAGCGCTACCACAAGGCCCTGCTGCTCATGGAGGGGCTGCAGCAGATTCTCACGGACCAGGCGGACGTGGAGAACATCGCGAAGTGTCAGTGCTGCTGGGCCCGGGGGAGCGGGAGGGGGCAGCCGGGCACCCGCTCACTGGGTACCCTCTTTCCCTCCCTCACTGCAGGCAAACTGTGCATTGAGCGGAGACTCTCGGCCCTGCTGACCGGCATCTGTGCCTGACCTCTTGGAGGCCTGGCCTGTGCTGCTGAAAGGACTGGACCTTCTCTGCAGATCCCTGGGACGGGGAGCAGTGTGCTGGTCAGGCTGAAAGAGACAAGCCTGTGGCCTTGACACTGCTCGCTGGTGCTGGGAAAAGGACCTCGGCTCCCCACCCAGCGGCCAGAGCCAGGCCTCAAGCCATGTCTCCATCTCCTGGGCTCCTCGGCCGTCGACTTCAGAGCGGTGGAGGGCCCCACCCAGAACCTCAGCACAGGCCAGTCCCCTGGCCTGGCTAACGGGCAGAACTCCTAGCCCAGCCAGCGACCGGAACTTCTCTCTCGGCTGCCTCGATGGCAGGTGGGGATGCATGGGCATCCCCCGACCCCACCCAGACCCCAGGGCCGTCATGCTGAAAACAGGAGACCCTGAGACCATGATGCCCACTCAAGCCAAAGCCGCCAGGCCTGCCCAGTGGATCCACCCGGGAAAAGGTGTATCTTCCTGGCTCCCTCCGCTGCCCTTCCCTGAGACCACCACCCAGCTTTGTGAATCACCCAGCACTTTATGCAGGCGGACTGGACCCAGGGCTGCCACTCGGTCCTGGCTGTTGCACTACGAGGCGTGTGTGCACACCTGTATTCACATGTACGTGTGTAAACAGCCCCGCGAGCACGTGTGCTGTGCCCGCCACCTGGGACCCTCTTTGGGAGACAGCCGTCTTATTTAAATGTTCTTTTAGGGACGGACAGTACGAAGCACTGCGCTTCCAGAATCCAGCACAGACGTTGCAGTCTTTCACATTTTCCTCCTGAAACGTGTCTTATTTTCTGCAGCTCTTACTTTTACTTCTTTTTCTTTTTTTAAGAAAACTCATACGAGTTGATGTTTTGTTTTGAAAGGGTGGGAGCAGATCAGGGACAGCCTCGGCAGCGATGCCGAGACCTGGGGGGCTGATGGTTCTGGGCGCATGTGGTCTGCGCTTAGCTGTCTGCCCTACCCTCACCCTCACTTCCTGCCTGAAGATGGTGGGCAGGTGATGACCGTGTTTGTGCAAAAGCCTCCCAGTCCAGCTAGCAGTAGGTTTTGACATCAAGTCATCCCCCACACACCCAGGTCCTGGGCACATTTCGGGGGTTGGCGGAAAAGCCCTCTTCCAGGCCCTAGGGTGCCCTTCCCTGATCTGCCCAGCCCTGCCCAACTCCTCTCAAACCTGTTCACAAGGATGCAGAGGGGGCCCCAGTTCATCACCCACAGCTTTGAGGTCTCACCCCAGGCCCAGGCGAAGACCCTCATGTGTTTGTCTCTTGGTGATACTTGAAATCTTGCCTCTGTGCTTGGACCTAAAAGCAGCAAGCAGCCCTGGGACCTGTTTCTGTCTCATCACCAGTGACTTGAGTTTCTCCTCCAACGCAGAATGTGTTCGTATTTATTGCTTTATGATCAGCTGGAATCAGGGCTACTGGGAGGCCAGGGCCATGGGAGTAGCCACTCGCAGCTCTGTTCGCTGCCAGCCTCCCAGGGCATAGGGTGCGTGCTGCCAGCCCGTCCTGTTCTCCATGACACAGCTCTCCTCTCGATCTACCTTAAAAAACGTTTTGTGTGACCCCCACCCACACACACACACCTTTATGTTAAACTGTGTAATATCAATTTAAGGAAATAAACGTCTGGATTTGTTGAGCTGCTGTTACTGATGGTTTGTCACTGTCTTGTTCTGTCACCTTTCTCGGTCCCCCCATCCCCATGTCCTGCAGCATCACCTGGAGTTTGGGGATCAGGCTCAAGTCAAGGCTGAGGAGCTCAGTCTTCTGGGGGTTCACTGGCCGCCGGACCGTAACAGCAGCCACAGCATTTCCATCCCCACCCTCGGTGCAGGAGGGGCCCCCGCTCCACGTTAGTGTGGGTGTGAGAGTTGATTTGCACTACCCTGATGGTTAGTGACTCCAAATGTCTTCTCACGGGTTTGTCAGCAATTTCTAGATCTTTTCTATTTTAAGTTCCTTACCCATCCTTGAATTGGATGGTTTCTCTATTGTTGAGTGGTAAGGTTTGCATTTTTTAGACTACATATTGTTTCAATAGATTAAAAATAACTCATTAAGTTACCAAAGAGGCTAACCACAATGTGAGACGAAAGTTCGTGGAAAGGTAGCGTTAAGAGGAAGTGGAAGGTGGGGCCCCAAAAGGCCGGGTCCCAGCAGGGCTGCTCCAGTCTGGCTTCCTGGAGCGCGTGCTCCCTTCTCTGTAGACAGGAAGGGTCGTGCTGGTGGAGAGGCAGCCCCTTCCGTTGTGTGGGGCTCCCCCGTATGTTAGAAACGCCAAAAGAGGATTAAGACAACCATGGCATTTTGTTGTCATGTTTAATAGACTTCATTTCTTATAGCAGTTTTAGATTCACAGAAACAGTGTGCAAGAAGTACAGAGAGCTCGCACACACTACTCCCTCTCCCCTTCTGCCGCCTTCGCTGCCCCATTAATAACTTGCATGGGTGAGATTCATCTGTTACCACTGTTGAACCGACATCAACACATCATCACCCAGAGTCCACGGTTTATGTTGTGATTCACTCTTGGTGCACATGCTGTGGGTTTGGACACGTGTACAGTGATGTACCATTTCAGTATCATTTCACTGCCCTGAAAAATCTGCACTGTGTTCATTCCACCGACGTCAGTCCCCGTCCCTTTACTGTCTCCATAATTTTGCCTCTTCCAGAATGCTGGAATCATACCGTGTGTCGTTTACTCAGAGTGGCTTCTTCATGTCTTTTCATGGCTTGATGGCTCATTTCTTTTCAGTGCTGAATGATACCCCCGTCTGGAGTTACCCAGTTTATTTATCTGTTCGCCTACCAAAGGATGCCCTCTGGCTTCTCAGTGTTTATGGGTGAAGCTGCTACAAACTTCCCTGTGCAGGAGCGTGACATGAAGGGGGGCCCAGGAGAACTGGCCGGGCCTCGGGATGCAGCAAGCACACAGGAGGGGCTGGCTGCCTGCTTGCTTTCTGCAGACCTTGCGTTGCACGTTCCTGGCATGCTCACAGGGACCCTCAGCCAGGAGGCCCCACTCAGGGGCCTGTCCCACTTCAAACTGCCCCCTGGGCACCTATCCCAACCTCACAGGCTTCAGTGTGCACTCCATAGGTCAGAGATGGCGAGATCAGAGCTGCTGGCGTCCGGATGAAAGAGCAGGCGTGGCCGGTTTGCAGGAAGCCGCCTCGGTGGGCTTTTCCTTTCGTTCTGTCTCACCTGACGCAGGACCCGAGGGCAGGGCCCCAGGTTTCTATGGTCCCCGCCTGTTGACTCGGGCCCCCCGCCCCCAGGCACAACTCGCCGTCTTGGACCTGCCCCTGAGCCTGCCCTCACCCAGCCCGGGGTTTCTGTTCCAGTACAGTGGGCTTCTTGGTTCACTCAGGCAGGGAGAGGCTGACTGATCTCCAGGACACAACCCAAAGTCCCCATCATTGAGTTTCAACAGCTCTCCTCAGCAGCTCTGGTTCCTCTGCCGTTTCAGCCATCACAGTTGCCCAGGTCGTGTGCTCACATGAACAGCTCAGCCTGGGCCCCTGTGTCCATCTGCAAGTGCCAGAGCGGGGCCCACGCCTCCGGAGCTGCAGAGGCTGAGAGCCGGAAAGAACTGGCCCCTGACAATGAGTCTCTGTCTATGGTGAGGGGTGGGGGTGGGGGGCTCTGTGTGAAGGTGCTCTGCTGTTTCTCAAGGCCACTCAGCCACTTGAGTTCCTCAGACCACACATGACCTTGACCTTTACTCATGCCTGGAACCCTGGTACCGCTCTTTCTTCCCTTCCCCCAGAGGGATGGGCTGTCCTGGGGCCATGGGGGGGGGGGGGGGCGGGCGTTGTTTAGCACAAGTCAGCTGTCCCCTCCCATCTGCCTGAGCTCTTGTCCAACCAGGTCTGACTTGTGTGCAGAGGAGGAGGCTGAGTAGAGTTTGATCCACGAAAGAATCCTTGTCAGCAGTCACGGATCTACTTTCTTTCTTTGTGGATTTGCTTGTTCTGGACATTTCACATAGAGTTGACCCATGAACAACACGGTGGTTAGGGTCACAGACCCCTCAAGCAGTTTGGAAATCCACATATAACTGGACAGTTAGCTCTCCGTATCCATGGTTACACATCTGTGGATTCAACCACTGGCAGACTGAGTCATACTGCAGTTCGGATTTAGTGACACAAACCCCGTATAAGTGGAGCTGCATACTCAGCCCTGCATTGTTAAGGGATCAACCACACATGGAGCCACGCAAGATATGGCCTTTTGCATGTGGAGGCCCCCATGTCCACGGGGACCAAGCAGGAGCAGGATAAGAAGGCCGGAGTGGCTTCTCCCGCTGAACGTGTTCTCAGGTACCCCCGATGTAGCATGTGTCAGTACTTCTGAGTCATTCTTCACTAGGCATTTACTACTTGATCACATACTCTCTGACTGTTGGTTTGTTATGACCTGTCCCCCCAGGAATGGGAGCTTCCTGTGGACAGGGGTTCTGCTCCTCATCTGTTCCCAGCCTCTGGAGGCACCAGTAACCTAGCAGGTGCTCAGTAAATAGCTGCTGACCAAGTAACCCACTCAGGGAGATCTGAGTCCCATGCCTTCAGCAGACTTCCTTCCACCTTCTGTGGGTTCTGTTGCTCATTCCACCCACCCATAGTCTTCCAAACCCCACGCATGGATGACTTTCCCAACTGTCTTCCACCAGTTCCCAGGAGGTCATCACTCCCTGGAGCCTCAACATGACTCACTCTCTCCCTTGGATTTCGGGGCCTCTCAGTGTAAAATGGGGACAAGAAAACCTTCCTCAAGGTTTCATGAGGATTGAAGAAGCTAACATGCATCCAAGCCACTAGAGCAGCACGTGGCACATGGCAAGTGCTATCTTAGGACAGGTTTGTGGGAAGGCGCTGGTCTGCACGCTGTTGAAAGAGGCTCTCATTCCAGATGCCAGGGCTTGCTGCTGTGAAACTTCAGGCAAGGGGCTCAGCCTCTTTGTCCCTCGGGTCCCTCTTCAGTAACGAGGAGATCCTATGGTGCTTGCTCCTTAGGATGGGCGAAAGGACTGAATGAACTGACACGTGTAAC
This sequence comes from Cervus elaphus, assembly GCF_910594005.1. Taxonomy (NCBI): domain Eukaryota; kingdom Metazoa; phylum Chordata; class Mammalia; order Artiodactyla; family Cervidae; genus Cervus; species Cervus elaphus. The sequence continues at coordinate 27,151,543 of NC_057819.1, forward strand.
ACGGAGCAGCGCCTGGGAGCGTTAGCTGCGAGGATAATTCGTTCGCTCTAAAATGGTGCATTCACAGTGCCACGAACCGACCGGGAGTCGGCGGCGGCGGCGGCGAACCTGGCTCCAGGCTCCAGACCCCGCCCCTAAGCCACGCCCAGTCCCGCCCCCCGACACCAAGCTCCGCCCTAAGCCGCCTCGAGCCGCCTCGACCCGCCTCTCCCAGAAGGACTTTTGTCCACGTCCGGCCGCCGTCCGGCAGTGCTCTCTACTTCCGCCTTCTCCCACGTGGTCAGGTTCGGGCTCAGTCCGCGGCTCCGTGAGTGGGGCCGGGTCAGGGAGTGCCCCACTGGTCCCGGCGTAGGTGGCCGGGGTCTCCCCGACTCCCGAGGGAGAGCCGGCTGGGCGGGGCGAGAGGACGAAGGGGGAGCAGGAGGGACTAGGGAGGTCAGAGGTCAGCCTGGGGGTCAGGAAGTCTGAGGTTATCCGCGGGCGGGGCTGGAGCGGGAGAGGGTCCCAGGAAGGTTAGAGTTCAGAAGGGGCGGGGCTGGAGCGTGGCGAGGGTGGCGGGGAGTTCGGGAGGGGTGGGCTGGTGTGTAGGGGCCCCGGGGAGGTCAGGGATTTAAAGGGCCTGGGAGGGTGCGTCCCGGGGGAGATCAGGGGTCGGGCGCGTGCCCCCTCACCCCCGCCACTCCCTGCACTGTATGGGGCTCCCCGGCCTGCGGGCGGCGGCCTGGGCCCTGAGGAGAGCCTGCGGACCGTGGACCCCGCACCTGGGACCGCGCCTCCTTTGGTAATGACGGTGCACTTGTCTGTGACCCTGGGGTAGCACGCTGACCCCCACTGAGCCCGACTGCATGCCCGGCGAGCGCCAAGCCCTGATCGCGTTAAGTGCTGTCACTGCTCCATTTCTCGGACAGTGAAACGAGGCCAAGTTAGTGGTTGGGCAAGATCTACAGTTAGGGCCCAGCTGGGGTTTGGACGCCGCGGTGGTCAGCCCAGGGTGTTTACCGGCCCATGCTGCCACGGTCACTCTTTCACTGTGTTTCCTTCTGTGTTGCTCACCGCCCCGCACCCTACCCCCCAACCATGTCTTTTCAGTTTGCACCCGATGGCCGGGAACGGGGAGGCCCCCATGCCTGTGGGAACCAAACAGGAGCAGAACAAGAAGGCCCGGAGTGGCTGGCAGGGTCCCACCAGGATCTGGGAGGAAACAGAGCAGCAGGCGAAGAAGCTCAAGAGCAGTGAGGATGGGGAGCAGCAGAGGAAGCTGCCCAAGCGGAAGATCGTGCTGCTTATGGCTTATTCTGGGAAGGGCTACCACGGCATGCAGGTGAGGGCGCCCTGAGGGGCCTGGGCAGCTCTGACCTCTCAAGGCCACCGTGTGCTTGGGGCAGGGACCTCAGAGTGACATTTGCCCTGTGAGCCATCTCAGGAAATGGCAGAAAGCGAGGTCTCATTCTTCACCTATTCTATTGGGTGGTTTCCATCAAGTAAGAATCAAATGGAAGCAGCTTTGAGACTTGTGTCATCTAATACATTGCTTGGATACTTGTGGGGGGTGTTCACAAGCCTCCTAAGGTGAGTAAGGTACTAGGCCTGCTGATGACCAAGCATTGTGGCCTCGGGCAAGTGACTGGAGCTCTCCGTGCCTCGCTTCCTCTTCTTTAAGATCACAGTACTGGCATGAAGAGTCATTATTAGGCTGACTGATGCTGTTTGCTAGGATTGGGACAGTGCCGGGGATGCTCAGAAGAGGCTGCTGTTTCTCTTTGTCAGAGTCATGAAGGTGACAGTTTGCAGGTACATGGGCACATGAGAATTCCCTGCCCAGCCCCACCATGCAGTCCTTTCCTGAAAAGCAGAAGGGTCTGGGTGCCCCGACAGATGCACGTGGGTTTTCTTCTTGTTCCTTGTGGTCAGCTCTGTGGCTCTTAGACTTTGGTTTCTTGTTCTGTAAACGTCTTTAAGCTTGACTCCCAGGGAGTAATTCATGCTGTGTAAAGTATCTAACTCAAGCAGAAGTTTAAGAAAACGATGCCCAACCTTACCAAGGGCTGTGGTAGCCTTTACTGTGAATAACAGTAGTAATGAGCTACTTCATTTCCTATTTCATTATTTTCTTTAAAGTATAAGGTTGCACCCATGAACCCAATTTGATGACCACTGGCAGACTGTGACAGTGGGTGAAAACAGTGCTTCGGTCCCACATAGTGGAACAGGCTAACCACCTCCGCTGCTCTTTGTGGTTACTTAAATGCTTTTTTGAGGGTGACTTTGATCACATGTGTTGTTGCCTTATCGCTGGCTTGAGAATTTTGTCATGTCTCATCATATTCAGTTTGCCTCAGTTTCCTCGTTAGGAGAATGAATGAAGGGTGGAGAGTGACAGTATCCCACATGGTGACAGGACACCGTGGGATATGTGGAAGCGTTGTTATCCCTGTTTCCTAATATCTATGCCAATCACTGGAGGAGCATTTACAGCTTCTTGCTGAGTGATTGGCTTATGGTGCCATGGAAACTGTAAGGTGGACTTTGGGAAGAACCTTCCCACTGTGATGAGCCTTGACGAAGTGCTTGTAGGACTGTGTCCCTTCCTTGTCAAAGGTTTTCTTTGAGAATGTCAGGGTGGTGATCTCACCAATGTCACGGGATCCTGCAGGACTGGACTGGGGTTACACTGCATCCCTCACCAATAGCACATTCCCATCTGCACCCACTAGATGCTGATCGTACCCTGGGGTGGCTTCCATCTTTAGCAGGGGGGCCTGCCTCCCTGTAGTGATGCAGGAGGGCGTGCTCAGGACCTGAGGTGGTGGAGGGGGGGTACCCTAGGTTGCTGGGGGAGGGGATTCCCTAGGGTGATGAGGGAGACGAGTCCCTCTTTGGCTGGGTGCTGCAGACAGATGGGTCTTAAGCAGGAGGGTACTGGTCTCATATCTGACTTGTTATTCAGTTGTGTCTGACTCTTCGTGACCCCAAGGACTGCAGCATGCCAGGCTCCCCTGTCCTTCACTATCTCCTGGAGTTTGCTCACATCCACTGAGTCAGGAATGCTATCCAACCATCTCATCCTCTGTCACTCCCTTCTCCTCATGCCCTCAATCTTTCCCAGCATCGGGGTCTTTTCCAGTGAGGCGGCTCTTTGCATCAGGTGGCCAAAGTGTTGGAGCTTGTTTCCAAAGAATATTCAGGATTGATTTCCTTTAGGTTGACTGGTTTGATCTTCTTGCTGTCCAAGGGACTTTCAAAAGTCTTCTCCACCCAGCCCTGGTGGGGTTGCCCCATCCCCACCACAGCAGTATTGCTCACTCCCTCGACCCCAGAGGGCAGCCCTGGACCCATGAGCCCAGCGGGTGTGTACAGTGCAGACTGGGGTCTCCTGGGGTCCTGCCACTTGCCTCCCCTACTCAGCTCCAGAAGAGAGAGCTGCGGCTGGTAAAGAGCTTGGGCCCCAGGCACTGACCCTACAACTTGAGGACTTCTGGTAACAGTAGCAGCTGTAGGGGTGATGTCTGAGCCAGCACACAACTGCCATCAACTGTGCGCTGGCCTGGTGGTGTCGCTGACATGCTCATGACATTACAGAGAAACTGTGTTAGAGTTGACTTTGCCTTGATAATTACTGTGAACACTTTGTTCATTTTTTTTCTTTTTTATTCACAAACTAAACCCATCAGGAAATTTTAAAGTTAAGAAAGAAGTCTTCTCCAGCATCACAGTTCAAAAGCATCAGTTCTTCGGAGCTTAGCCTTCTTCATGGTCCAGCTCTCATATCCATACATGACTACTGGAAAAGCCATAGCTTTGACTAGACAGACCTTTGTTGGCAGAGATATCTCTGCTTTTTAATATGCTGTCTAGGTTTGTCATGGCTTTTCTTCCAAGGAGCAAGAGTCTTTTAATATCCGACTAGGTAGAGGGAAATGTTGTCTCAGGTGAGGCCAATGTTGGCTGCCCAGGGTTGGAAATTTCTAGGACTGTGGGGACCCACAGGTGGCTTTCCTACTTCTCTAGGTCAGGGGATGAGCTGCAGGGTCTCTCCGTGCCCACGGGTGTGGGCACACCACACATGCCCCTCCCTGGACCAGCCCCGGCCTGGGGCCCCTTACGGTAGGTAGTGACTCGGAAGAAACAATTTTTCTTCTCTTTTCCTCAGAGGAATGTTGGGTCCTCGAAATTCAAGACCATCGAAGATGACCTGGTGTCGGCCCTGGTACGCTCGGGCTGTATCCCTGAGAATCACGGGGAGGACATGCGGAAGATGTCTTTCCAGCGCTGTGCCCGGACGGACAAGGTAGGTGCTGTCCCCACATCCCCGGCAGGTGTGAGCAGTACTGAAGCTGCCCGTCTGTGGTTTGTGTTTGTCCTTGTCCCACTTTCCCTCTTAGTGTCTCTATCTCTCAAGATTCTCTTGGTCACAAGTGACAGATGCACAGATCAAGCTAGCCTAAGTGGAAAGAAATTTGTTGCCTCATGCGACCAAGAAGCTGGGGCATTTCCGGCTCAGGTGTGGCCAGACCTAGGTGCTTGGGGCCACAGGGCCTGATATCCTGTCTATTCTTTCTCTTTGGCTGCTCCTGTGAGTGGCACAGTGGCCACGACATCTGCCTTAGATCCATCCATCTCAGGCTCATGATACAAACAGGACCATGCGGCCGCAGAGGTGTAATACACAAATGGTTACTGCACTCATCCTGAGCACAGAGCTCGATCAGTTATGTAACCAGCGCCCTATCCCCAAAGGATTCCTGCTATTGCAACTCAGATGGTTACCTCTTCCTTGCTCTGCCCTGGAGTTTTGTCATCTAACTTGCATTTTCTTTTTTTCCTAAGTTTTGGAGAATCACGTCAAAGGTGGGACTTTATCTCCTATCTGCAGGATGTCATAGATTTGTTCCCTAGCTTTATGTTCTGTTGAGCTTCAAAGTTCACTTGTAATGTTTTATGAGTGGCACAGCATTCACTCCCTTGGTATACAGAGCACTGTTCTCGTCTCTGATTATTCCCTTCAGATGCATTTCTAGAAGCAGAATTCCTCCGTGGAAAGACGCAGCGTGTGCGTGGTCCTTCTGCTGAAGAGACCAGCGTGCCGAGCGTCGTGCTCCAAGTGCAAGGCCCAGCTGGCCCTCCCACGTCTGCTTCCTTTGCAGGGCGTGTCTGCGGCCGGCCAGGTCGTGTCCCTGAAGGTGTGGCTGATTGATGACATTTTAGAAAAGATCAACAGCCACCTTCCGTCTCACATTCGGATTCTGGGTAAGCCATGTGTCACCGGGGCTGCGCACCAGGTGGTGGCCGGTCCCAACAGGGACACACAACTTCTTTTCTCGCTGAGTTTCTCTATTGTGGAGATAAGACAACAGAGCAGTTCCTTAGCGGTTGGTTGCAGTGGCTGTACGTCAGTTACAGAAAAGGATTCAGGACTCGTGTCTCCTTCAGGAAGGGGCACAGCCAGACAGACAGACTCAGGCCTTCGGTGCAGCACTTTGGCACTACATGTGCCTTGTTTTAACCAAATGCTTGGGTATAAAAGTCTGGATTTGATCAAATTAAAACAGGGGCAATTATTCCCTTTTGTAATAGGCCTGATAATGGGATTTCTAGGACCTTTTCTTTTTTTTTTTTAAATCCAGTCTGACTGTCTGCCTTTTAGGTGGCGTATATATGCCATTGGTGTTAATAATTATTATAATGTGTGCTGGGATGGCTGGGCGTAGATCTTCTTGCCTCCTGTTTCTCTCTGTCCCATCTGTTACTTTGATCCCCTCCTCTGTTTGTCACTCCTTTTGGATTAATTGATGTTTCTTATAATTGCTTTTAATTATCACTTTGGGCTTCCTTTTGGCTCAGCTGGTAAAGAGTCTGCCTGCAAAGTGGGAGACCTGAGTTTGATACCTGGATTGGGAATTTCCCCTGGAGAAAGGAGCAATTTGGTTAGTTAATGCTATGACTCGCTATAGGTTTTTTTTTTGTTTGTTTTTTTAAGTGATTGCTTTGGGGTTTAAATTTAAAGCAAGAGTTGGCAAACTTTTTCTGCAGAGGGCCAGAGGGCCACAGAAGTCATGTCTTGACTCTTTGCAACCACATGGACTGTAGCCCGCCAGGCTCATCTGTCCATGGTATTTTCTAGGTAAGAATTCTGGAGTGGGTTACCATGTCCTTCTCCAGGGGATCTTCCTGATCCAGGGATCAAATCTGTGTCTCCTGCATTGGCAGGTGGATTCTTCACCATTGAGGCTCCAGGGAAGCCTGAATTTACTTCTAGTATAACATAGTTTTGTTTTTATTACACTGTGGTCTTTCTCTCCCTGGTAGGGTAATCCCTCTTGAAAACCTCCTTTTAGAGCCAGTCCTCTTAAAGTCCCATTTGATGCTTCTTAACAGTCATTTCCCCAGGGAATATTCTAATGTTTGCCATGGGTTATTCCCCAGTTTTGCTAAAACAATACCAAACCCTATGCACAGTCGCAGCTGTTGACACTGCCTCTATAACATGACACCACACGACCATTAGCAGCCCAGCTGTATGCTCCACTGCCCCCTCCCCCAGCCTCTTGGCGGTTATGTTCCACACAATGGAAATTACGTGCTGAAGCATACTTGTGGTGCTCAGTGTCGACCAAGATGAATTCTTAAAGCAAGACAGACAACAAAAATAAGATTACCCCAAATCAAACATAACAGCAGAAACAGGTGGTGGAGAGCACAGGGCAGGTGCAGCCTTGAACTGGCAGTGGCGGGTGGAGGGGCAGGGGCAGCTTGGAGGCACTGGCTGCTGTGGAGGGCTGTTCGGGGGGGCATCGACTCACCCCTTGATATCTGAAGCCAAAGTTGGCCTTTAAGTCAGGCTCCTTGTGAGGCTGACTCCTTGCAACTTGGTTGTGCCTTCAGCATGAGGACAGCCATGCAGCAGGGAGCATCCAGGCCACGGGGGACTCTCTGGTCCCCAGCTCCCAGAAACCATCTCTACCAACAGTTCTCACCATCCTTGTAGAAATTTTCTGTACAAATATAGACATAATCTCTATATATGTATTCCTGTCACAAAAAGAATTCCCCTTCCTGTAGTTCTCCATTTTGCTTTTCTTTCTTTTTTGTTTATAATTTATTTTTTGTTGTTGTTGTCCCTCTGGGTCTTCACTGCTGCGAGGGCTTTCTCTAGTTGTGGCAAGTGGGCACTACACTTTTAATTGCAGTGCACAGGCTTCTCATTGCGGCGGCTTCTTTTGTTGAGAGCACAGGCTGTAGGTGCTCAGACTCAGTAGTTGTGGTGCACGAGCTTAGCTGTCCTGAAACATGTGGGATCTTTCCAGACCAGGGATCGAACCCATGTCCCCTGCATTGGCAGATGGATTTTTATCCACTGTACCACCAGGGAAGCCCCATTTTGCTTTTTTTTTTTTCACTGAACAGTTAAATATATTTGGAGCTCCTGCCAGTGCAGTGAGCCCTCAGCCAGAGGCCTCCGGTCCAGGTGACGTGCCACCTGCCCTGCGGGCCTGCCTCCCATTTCATCCTGCAGATGTCTAGGAGCCACTGATGGCTTTCCTATTGCTGGGCTTTTTAAGTTTCTTTTGCTGTTGATCACAATGCTGCCCCTGGCCTCACCTGCAGGATGGCTTCTGAGCCATGGGTTCTGAGTCAGGGACACCAGCTGGTGCTTTGGTCTCCATGGCAACTGGTCCCCCTGTGCTGGGTCCCCCTGGGATCCGAGAGGCGAGAGCAGGATGTCCAGCACCTTGGCCGACCCTGGGTTCTGACAGATGCTTAAGAGTTGACTGTACTGGTTGGTTTGGCTCTGAGATGGAGTGTCTGGTGGACTGAGTGTTTAGCACATGGAGCTGGGTCCCCCTCGGGCTCATCTGGGTTTGGGAGGCCAGGTGCTAGCGCTCAGAGCTGGTCATGGGTGTCATCAGTCTGTCCTCATCGCTTCCTCTGCCTCCAGGACTGAAGAGGGTCACGGGCGGCTTCAACTCCAAGAACAAGTGCGACGCCAGGACCTACTTCTACATGCTGCCCACGTTTGCCTTTGCCCACAAGGATCACGACTCGCAGGATGAGACGTACAGGCTGAGCGCAGAGACACTGGGGCATGTGAACCGGCTCCTGGCCTGCTACAAGGGCACCCACAACTTCCACAACTTCACCTCCCAGAAGGGGCCTCACGAGCCCAGCGCCCGGCGTTACATCCTCGACATGTTCTGTGAGGAGCCCTTTGTGCGTGAGGGCATGGAGTTCGCTGTGATCAAGGTCAAGGGCCAGAGCTTCATGACGCACCAGATCAGGAAGATGGTGGGGCTGGTGGTGGCCATCGTCAAGGGCTATGCGCCTGAGAGTGTGCTGGAGCGCTGCTGGGGCGAGGCCAAGGTGGACGTGCCCAAGGCGCCGGGGCTCGGCCTGGTCCTGGAGCGGGTGCACTTCGAGAAGTACAACCAGCGCTTTGGCCACGACGGGCTGCACGAGCCACTGGACTGGGCGCGGGAGGAGGCAGAGGTCACGGCCTTCAAGGAGCAGCACATTTACCCCACAATCATTAGCACCGAGCGCCAGGAGAGGTCCATGGCCCAGTGGCTGAGTACCCTGCCGATGCACAACTTCAGCGCCACTGCCCACGCTGCCGCTGGCCTGGGCATCAAGGTGGGGCTGGGGGCTAGGGACCACGGGGACCATGGGGGCTGGCGCCGGCCTTCCCAGGAGCTCAGCCAGGCGCTCGTCCACACCTGTCATTGATTGCGCCCATTCTATAGATGAGCAAGGGTAGGTGCCAAGAGCTGCGTCATTCCTCCAGGGTCAAAGCAGTGGCAGGAGCAAAGGCCAGGGCAGAGGTTCTGGTGGCTGGCTCATCTGCTCTGTGCTTGGTGACCCTGGGTGAGGGACACGCTCAGTGGCCCATCTTCCCAAGTGTGAGAGGGAGGTGACACTGGGACGTCCTTCTCTGGCTCACGCACTTGGTCGGTGCGCATGTGTCTGACTCCAGAACGTGGGATTGCTTGGGCCCAGGACACTGAGCAGCCCAGCGGTGTTCTCCTCGCCCAGGGTGGTGTTCCTGTCCAGGCATACGGTACTGCCCTCCATCTGCGGGGGAATGCAGGCTGGTGCAGACCCTGCATTTTGGCCCAGCTCCCAATCAGGCCGCTCTGCTCAGCAAGCAAGGGAGCCAGGCTTGCTGTCAGTACCTCCCAGGGCCCTGGCTCCAAGTGTGACTCATCTGTTATGTAACTACCAACCTTATGTTAGAAGGAGAACATCCATGATTTAAGGTGCTGGAGCTAAAAGTTAACATTTTAACTTTAGTTCTCAATTCTTTATCCTACAGTGAGGGAGGTCCCCAAAGCCCATGTTCTCTCGTGGTGGCCCAGCAGGCAGTCAGAGGGTGAGATCCCCACCTGGAGCTATGGGAGATTTCTTCCCACGTTCTAGATATCCAGAAAGACACTGTCCTTCCTCCACAGCTGGGCTTGTAAACTCAGGTGCATCCAGGGAAGGGAAGTAAGCAGGGTGGGCCCAGTGTAAAGAAAGCAGGCGTGCAGGTCAGATGGTAAGTAGCATGCAGTGTCAGGAGGCAATAGGGCTTGGTGGAGACTGTAGCCAACAGGAGAGCTCTTGCTCCACCTGAAGGGGCAGGTGCGGTCGGTTCAGCCAAGGGAGGTGGGCCCAAGTGTTGTCAGAGCTTACATTTTTTTTTTCCGGAGAAACTAGCATTCCAGGATTTTATATGAAATATTCTACCCTTTATTTATGTACTTTGGGTTGCACTTCTACCCTTTGATGGTAGATGGTTATCAGTTTTCCCAAGCACCATGAGGCCAAGTCAAGCATATGTACAGATAGGACCTGGGGCCAGGCTTGCCCTCTGCTTGATTCTGTGAATAGAGGTCTCTGGCCATTTGCCATCTGTACATACTGCTGAGGGGCTTGTACTTGTCCAGCTTTGCAGTGGTCCAGATTTATGTTCCCAGGGTTCTGCAGTGGTGGCCTCTGGACATTTGAAGGAGCCCAGTGAAGACCTCCCTTCTTATTCCCAGCCCCTGGCTTTCCCAGTCTTAAGACAGGTTCTTGAACCAGTTGGGAGAGACATGGAGTCAGGCAGGTCACGCCTCAGGCAGGTCAGGGCAGCCTGACCTCCACCCTGGGAGGAAGTGCCTGTCCCTGAACAGCTTGGTTCCTCACGGCTGTCTCCTGTGTGCTGTTGCCTTGCAGGCCCCCAGCTCCCTGGAAGGCAGTGACGGGGTCGGGGACAGTGACTGAGGCCCCGGGAGCGTCTTGGAAGTGGCCCATGACACGTGTCGGACCTGCCAGCCTGCTGTTGGCTGCGTGCCTTCGCCAGATGGGAGAGCCCCCACGCGTGCCCTCTTCACCTCAGGGTCTTGAGACCTGCATCATTCTGAGTTTTCCTCACAGGGAGAACCTGCTGCAAATCTATTTTCAGCTCAACACGTTGACTACACACACCTGAGCATGTAAAGACTTATTTTTTTAAAGAAGCGATTTTCTTATTAAATAAGTACAAACTTGGCTTAGTCACTTGTGTTCATTTTTGAGCTGGGGCGCTGGGCATGTGGGATTCTTAGTTCCCCAACCAGGGATTGAAGCTGGGCTCCCTGCAGAGGCCTAAGGACTGGACCACCAGGGAATTCCCACTTAAGATACTTCTTTGACTTTTTTCTTGGTCTTTTCTGTGGGTCTTTCATGGAGAGAGACGGTATGTGCTGTGTTAGTGACAGGCCTGGCTCTGCCTCCACTCTGAGCTGTGAGAAGAGTGGGTTAGTCAGTGCGCATGTGCGGGCAGGCAAGCTGGTAGAGGCCGGAGTGGGCGGGACGCTCTTGGCAGGATGGGCATTTAGGTTCTCAGGATGGGGCTCGGTGGCCTGGAGAGATGCACAGACAAGAAGAGAACAGGGCGACTGTTGGGCCATGCAGAGCAGTCCCCAGCGCCAGAGAACATGGGTTCTTTCTGTGTGTCCACCTGGCCCCCTGCATATAGCTTTCATCTGGATCCATCCATCCCTGGCATGTTCCACACTTAAGGAAGAAGCATGAGACCCAGGTGGGAGGGCTGAGGGCAGAAGGAAGGGGCACATTGTTGAACCTATCCCTTAGCAAGCTCTCCTGCCAGCAACTGCATCCCATAATTGGCTAGAAGTGTGTCATGTGGTCTTCCATAGCTGCAAGGGAGGCAGGGAATGCTTTTTAAGTGGTGCCCTGCAGAAGAACAGTGATGTTCTGTCAGCAAGGAAGAGAGGGTCAGGAGGTGGCAGTCGCTGAGTAGCAGCAGAAGTTCATTTCAGTCCAGTTGCTCAGTTGTGTCTGATTCTTTGCGACCCCACAGACTGCAGCATGCCAGGCTTCCTGTCCATCACCAACTCCTGGAACTTACGAAAACTCATGTCCATCAAGTTGGTGATGCCATCCAACCATCTCATCCTCTGTCCCCTTCTCCTGCTTTCAGTCTTTCCCAGAATTAAGGTCTTTTCCAATGAGTCAGTTCTTCACATCAGGTGGCCAAAATATTGGCGTTTCAGCTTCAGCATCAGTCCTTCCAATGAATATTCAGGACTGATTTCCTTTAGGATGGACTGGTTGGATCTCCTTGCAGTCCAAGAGACTCTCAAGTCTTCTCCAACACCATAGTTCAAAAGCATCAGTTCTTCAGTGCTCAGTTTTCTTTATAGTCCAAACTCTCACATCCATACATGACTACTGGAAAAACCACAGCTTTGACTAGATGGACCTTTGTTGGCAAAGCAATGTCTCTGCTTTTTAATATGCTGTCTAGGTTGGTCATAACTTTTCTGCCAAGGAGCAAGCGTCTTTTAATTTCATGGCTGTAGTCACCGTCTGTAGTGATTTGAGAGCCTCCAAAAATAAAGTCTGTTACTGTTTCCATTGTTTCCCAATCTATTTGCCATGAAGTGATGGGACTAGACGCCATGATCTTAGTTTCCTGAATGTTGAGTTTTAAGCCAACTTTTTCACTCTTCTCTTGCACTTTCATCGACAGACTCTTTAGTTCTTGTTTGTTTTCTGCCATAAGAGTGGTGTCATCTGCATGTCTGAGGTTATCAATTTCTCCCAGCAATCTTGATTCCAACTTGTCTTTCATCCACGCCTGCATTTCTCATGACATACTCTGCATATAAGTTAAATAAGCAGGGTGACAATATACAGCCTTGACGTACTTCTTTCCCAATCTGGAACCAGTCTGTTGTTCCATGTCCAGTTCTAACTGTTACTTCTCGACCTGCATACAGATTTCTCAGGAGGCAGGTCAGGTGGTCTGGTATTCCCATCTCTTTAAGAATTTTCCCCAGTTTGTTGTGATCCACACAGTCAAAGGCTTTGGCATAGTCAATAAAGCAGATGTTTTTCAGGAACTCTTGCTTTTTCGATGATCCAACGGATGTTGGCAATTTGATCTCTGATTCCTCTGCCTTTCCTGATTCCAACTTGAACATCTGGAAGTTCATGGTTCACGTACTGTTGAAGTCTGGCTTGGAGAATTTTGAGGATTACTTTGCCAGCGGAGACCCAGGAGCTTTCAAGTGGAGAAGTGGTATGTGTGTGTGTTGGGCCTGTGTGGGTACATGTGTCATCTGAGATGCAGACATTCATGTGCTGTGTGGTATGTGTTTACCCATGTGTATGCACGTGTGGTGTGCAAGTGGTCTATACATGTGTATTTATGTCATATATAAGTGTAGGTGATGTTTGTGCACAGATAGCTGTGTGTGCACAGATACCTATGTGTGCATGTGATATATGTGTGTGTTGCACACCCATGTGCACAATGGGGTGGATCTCTTTGAGGGGCTATTCCATTTGGGAGAACAGATGGAGTTGGGCAGTAGAATCAGGAAGACTGGCAGTGGGGGAGGCACTGTGGCTGGGGAGAGGCCGAGGGAGGTGTGCCTTTGGGTCACTGCAGGTGGTCCCTGGACTACTGGGACAGGAGGGAGGGTTTAATGCTGACTTGGGCCTTGTGTCTGATGAATTGATGAGCTGGGCCATTAACAGGTGGGGTGATTGAGAACAGGATGGGCTTGAAGGAGAAATACTGGGGGTTGTCTTTAAGCATGTTAATTTTACCTGTGATAGGGCTTTGTAAGTCACTTTTTAAGTCACCAGGGCAGAAAGTAACCTAAAAACTGCTCTGATCATGGGGTTCTCCCCGTGAAAAGTTACATGGTCTTGGTTTCAGGGTCAAACTAGACAATTCCAAAGTGGGACTCCAGGCAATTAGTGGGTAATCATTTCAGTCATCTTGGAGGATCCATAGGTATGTGATATTTTAAAATAATATGTGTTTGGAGGGACTTCCCTGGCCGTCCAGGGGCTAGGACTCTGCCTCCATTGCAGGAGGCATAGGTTTGATCAACCCAAAGTCCCTAAATATCCCTCCCCTGCAGGTAAGTCTTCAGTCTCTTGGTTGGCCATTTCTGCGTTTTCCCTTTGCTCCCCTTTTCCCATTTGTTGGCACCAATGGCCCCATGACTGGAGATGTGTGATCCCTGGCCCAGAGCTGAGTCCAGGGCTGGGGGTTCAGGTCAAGAAGTCACTCACAACTAGACCTCCCTTATAGGAGAGACTCAAATTTGTCAACTCCTGCCGCAAGTACAGCCAGGAGCAGCAAGGAAGCCACCTCCTGGTAACTCCACTCCTGCAGAGATGCAGCCAGTAGGAGGGGCTGGGACTCTGGCCTCCAAGGAGTCTGAGGGGTGTAGTTTTTTAAATTTCCAAATTTACTAAGTGGGAGGTGGAGTGAAGATTGAAAGGGCCTCCCTATCAGTGCTCAGAAACACGAAATTGAACTTTCCTGGTGGTTCAGTGGTTAAGAATCTGCCAGCCAATGCAGGGGACACAGGTTCGATCCCTGTGTCTGGGAATCGGGAATCTTCCTGGTCTGGAAAGATCCCATATGCCGAGGAGCAACTAAGCTGAGCACTGCAACTATAGAAACCTGCAGCTTGTGCTCTGTAGCAGATCAGCGCCTGCCCCCCTTCATCTCCACAATTAGAGAATTTCACACTACTTGTGGCTCAGTTGGTAAAGAAGCTGCCTGCAATGTGGGAGACCTGGGTTCGATCCCTGGGTTGGGAAGATCCCCTGGAGAAGGGAAAGGCTACCCACTCCAGTATTCTGGCCTGGAGAATTCCATGGACTATATGAATTGGACAGGACTGAGCAACTTTCACTTTTAAAGCCTGAGTGCACAGCAATGAAGACCCAACACAGCCAAAAATAAAATGACAAAAATGTTTTAAAAAGTAAAAGAAACATGTAATCACTCCGCTCTGCTCTTTTATCCAACTAATTATCCCCTTTTATGCTCCTTTATGGTCTCCCTTTTATAGTCAAGTTTGTTTTTTTTTTTCTTTTTCTGTGTGTTTAATATCAGAGGTGATATTTGCATCTGCATTTTGCTGAGGAGTTGGATCACTTTAGCCTGAATCTTTTTTAAAATAGATTGGTAACTGAGGTATAATTCATGCACCACAAAGCTCATCCTTTCAAAGTGCACAATTCAGTGGTATTTAGTAGATACACAAAGTGGTGCAATTGTCAGCACTACCTAAATTCATATATACACATAAACATTGGCTGTGCTGGGTCTTTGCTGGGGCACATGGGCTTTCTCTAGTTGTGGTAAGTGGGCTTCTCTTGCTGCAGAACACGGGCTCTAGAGTATGTGGGTTCACTGGTTTCCAAGCACAGGCTCTTTAGTCATGTTGCACAGGCTTAGTTGCCCTGTGGCATGCCCTGCGGCATGTTCACGGCCCAGGGATCGAACCTGCATCCCCTGCATTGGAAGGCAGATTCTGAACCACTGGACCACCAGGGAAGTCCCTGTAAATTTGATATAAATGAAATCATGATACATGGGCTTTGTGTCTGACTTCCTTAACTTACTACAGTATTTTCAAGGTTCATCTATGTTGTAGTCTATGTCAAATTCCATCCTTTTTTTTGCTGAATAATATTCCATTATATATAACTTTATATAATATATAATAATACGTAATACTCCATTTTATATATATATATATATATATATATATATATATATATATATATATATACACACACACACACACACTCAAGTTAAACAGATTTATTAGCCCCAGCGGCCACAGCAGCCAGCTCTTGGCAGACGGAGGTTTTGGGACCAGTGAGGTGCATTGACGGTCCAGTACAAACTACAGTACTAAATCAGGCCCTGAGAGAGTGCCCAGGGTCCCTCCCTCCCACCCAGCTGGTGGGAGGCAGGAGTGCAGGCTCAGTTCCCGGCTGAATGGCTCCAGGCTGGAGGCTTCCTGGACTGGTCTCAGCTGCCCTTGGTAAAAGGGAGTTCAAGCGCCCACACCCAGTGTGACATAGTTTATTGATTCATCAGTTGATGGACATTTTGGTTGTTTCCATTTCTTGGGGATTGAGTAATGCTGCTAAGAATATTTTTACATGCACTTTCATGTGGATGTGTTTTTAATTCTCTTGATACTTAGTAGTGGTATTCCTGGGTCATATGTTAAGTCCTAATAACTCTTTTGTGGAACTGCCAAGCCATTTTTTTCAAGTGGCTGAATCATTTATTTTTTATTTTAAAAAGTATTTAAGTCCTGTCAGTTCTCAGTTGTGGCAAGAGGGATTTTTGTTGTGGCATGCAAACTCTTAGTTGTGGCATGTGGGATCTAGTTCCCTGACCGGGGATTGAACCCAAGCCCCCTGCATTCAGACTGTGGCTTAGTCATTGGACTACCAGGGAAGTCCCTGACTGCATCATTTTAAATTCTGACTAGCAGCAGATGAGGTTTCTAATTTTTCCAATAGGCTTGTAAACACTTGTTACCTGACTCTTTGGTTTAAGCCATCCTAGTGGTTTTGGTTTATATTTCCCTGATCCCTAAAGTTGCTGAACATCTTTTCATGTGCTTATTTGTACACCTTCTTTTGAGGCATATATTCAAGCCCTTTGCCCATTAAAATTTTTTTTAATTGACGTATAGTTGATTTACAATGTTGTGTTAATTTCTTTTGTACAGCAAAGTGACTCAGCTTTATATATATATATAAAACTATATATATATAGATAGATGAGGAGGATTATTTTTTTTTAATTTGAAACATCACAAAAGCAATCCGGATTTCTAACATGGTAGTAATACAGATTTTAAGCAACATCCAGTTTATACAGTTCTGGATTAATATTTTAATGTCTTATGCCCAGTTCAATACTTTAAAGCAGAATTAGGAATAAAGCAGTAAATATTATAAAATGCATTTTGTACATTTTGGAAAAAACAAATTCCTTCATTACAGCAAATGTTTTTGCAAAAGAGTAAAACAGCAAATAGATTAACTTTTCTAAGGTAACATGCACTTTTTATAATGTAATAAAAAAAAGTGGCTCAAGTAAGTATACAAGATCTATACTATTTCACGCCATCTGCTCAAAATTTTTTTTTTTTTTAGATTAAAAGCTCCAAGTTGTATTGTTTCATACGTCTTATTGCTATCTATACCTTCACCCCATTATGAAGCCATTTCAAGTAACTTTCAGTTCATAAATTTACAGTGAGGTTACAGAGCCCAGCCAGGATGGGACAGAATGTGTTCCAAGTTAGGAAGGGATGTGACTCCTCAGTGATGTCTCCCACAGAGCATGTATGCTTCACTGTTTCTTTCTGCACATCTTCTGGCTTCTCTGGTTGTGGCTGGTTTAGAGTCTCCTGATGCTAATGATGTGCTGCTTTTTGATCCTAGGAGGCTGATCCAAGCTTTCAGGCCCCCTCTCCTGTAGGCCCTAATTATGAACTGTGAGGTTCAGGAGAGCTGGACAATCTGAAGGCTGGGAACGAATGCTTGCTTAAGGGAGGAATTGCCATTCCAACATCAATTGTCTTTAATCCTACTGCAGAAACTGTTTTTATTCTGGGGATGGTGAGTCCTAGAAGATCATGGCCAAGAAGCAGATGTCCTAAGTAGCTTCCTCTGAGAGTCTATCCCCAAGAGAGAGCCATGTGGCCACCTGCTTTTTATCATATTTCTAATAGCTGTTCCATTTCCTCAAGGGCTGTTGTGAAATCATTTACTTGACTGCTACATAAGGTCTGTTGTTCAAGGAACTGGGCTCTCTCTTCTTTCATCTTCAACTTTACCTTTAAGGCCTGTAACTCTTCCATCTGCTTTTTGGCTGTTTCGTTAAAAAGCTTCAGTTCATCTTGCAAAGTTTGTAACAGCAGCATGGAGTCCATGTGATCTTCGGTCGAGTCCTGCTGTGATGCCAGGGTCTCACTGCCTGGGGTGAGGCCTTTGCTTTCTAAAATTGCCAAACAGTTGTCCTGAAACTTCTCCAGCAACTCTACTTTTTGAGTCAGGTCCTTCAGCTCTCCCTGAGTTTCAATCAATTTCTGGTGCAACTGCTTGTTGACAGCCTCTAAGAGCTGGTTCTTATCCTTGAGCTCTTCTTCTGATTTCTGTTTACTCAATGGTTTGTAGCTCTTCCTCAGGTTCCTTCTGGAGGTATCTGTAGCCTTCACCTGCCCATTTTCTCGTCTCGGTTTGATGATTTTTGTAACATCATTCTCTGAAGCTCCCGAATGAGGTCTGGAAACATCAACTTCTTTGGACTTAACAGGTAACTGGCTCTTAAAAGTGGCTCGAGTTTGTGCATCTGCGGGCAGGCCGCTGCTCAGCACACAGGAGGGTTGCAGGGTGTACACTGTCTTAACCACGCTGGTCATCGTAACGAGGCGGCAAGGCTGGGGCCCAGGTGCCTGCTGCTGCTGCCCGCACGCCTCGTCGCTCTGGTTCAAAAGATGCTCGGCAATAACTCCATCTGCTCAAATTAAGTATTGCAAAATCTACACTGTTTCAAGTTATTTCAAGTATGGGCTTCCCAGGTGGCACAGTGGTAAAGAGTCTACCTGTCACCAATGCAAGAGATGCAGAAGTGGGTACGAACCCTGGGTCAGGAAGATACGCTGGAGCAGAAAATGGCAACCCACTGCAGTATTCTTGCCTGGAAAATTTTTTTGGACAGAGGAGCTAGGAGGCCATAGTCCATGGGGTCCCAAAGAGTTGGACACGACCTAGCACACACACATACACACACACGTGTGTGTGTGTATGTGTATAAAATCTTTTTCATATTCTTTTTCATGATGGTTTGTCACAGGATATTGAACATAATTCCCTGTGGTATACAGTAGGATCTTGTTATCCATTCCTTTGCCCATTTTAGAATTAATCGTCTTTTAATTATTTAGTTGCAAGTTCTGTATTCTGGATACAAGTCCCTTATTTGGCATACGATTTGCAAATATTTCCTCTCATTCTGTGGGTTTTCTTTTCTTAATGGTGTTATCTGAAGCACAAGTTTTTTATTTTGATTATGTCCAACCTATTGTTTTTATTACTTCTGTTTTTGGTGTCATAAAAAACCACTGCCTGATCTATGATACTGAAGATTTGTATCTATGTTACTTTCTGAGAGTTTTGTAATTTTAGCACTTACATTTAGGTCTTTGATCCAGTTTTATTTCATTTTTGCATATAGCATGAGGTTGGGATCCAACTCCATTCTTTATGAAAGCAGCTCTTTTGTCCCTGTCCTGTCAACCCATTTCTGTCCCCCTCTGACCTTAAAAGAACCTAATTACATGAATGAGATCACTAGGTAACTTAACCAAACTCCTGACTTGTGCTCTCCTTATTGCCCACTATGCCCGTGCCTAACATGTTGATTCTTTTCCTACTTTGAAAGAAGTCAGAATGAAGAATGAAGTAAAGAATGACTAGTTCTTTAAAAAAAAAAAAAAAAAAGAATGACTAGTTCTCTCCCCACAGCGGCTCCCTCAGCAATCCTGAGGGCAGTTCACTCGGGCAATATCTGAAGAGTCAGACAGTCTGCACACGGAGGAAGAGGATGCAGAACCCACCCTCCTGATTGATGATTCCCTGAGGTTCTCTCCGCTTTTTCCCTTTAAAAACTGTCAAGACTGAGCAGAATCTTCAGAGTTGGTCTCAGGACATAAGAACACCTCCTGCCTAGAACACCAGATTTCTTTTTCTTTGCCAAAATTAATTAATTAATTATTTTGGTTGCGTTA
This sequence comes from Cervus elaphus, assembly GCF_910594005.1. Lineage (NCBI taxonomy): Eukaryota > Metazoa > Chordata > Mammalia > Artiodactyla > Cervidae > Cervus > Cervus elaphus. The sequence goes on from NC_057819.1 coordinate 27,170,640, forward strand.
GGTCTTAGTTACAGCACACCGGATCTCTGTCCTCTATTGTGACCCTGCACAGACTCTCTAGTTGCGGTACACGGATTTAGTTGCCTGAGAAGGAATCAAACCTGTGTCCTCTGTACTGCAAGATGGATTCTTAACCACTGGCAGTTCCGATTGCCAATTTTTCTGATTAAAGCACCTTCCCTCTCTCCCGACTCTTGCCTCTCTTTATTGGCTTTGAGCAACCAGTAAGTTGAGTAGAGTAACACTTACAGGTGGACACCCGATCTCCCCGAGTCCTTTTGTTTGCTTCTGAGGCATGACTTCCTCTGCTCCCGCCCAGGTTCTGCACCTCCTCCTCACTCATCCCTGGACTGGCCTTTTCACCTGCTTGGCCCGCCCAGCTGTCAGCCCCTCGCCCCACCCGCGGCGGCCCCAGCCAGCCCTACTTCTCGGAGAGGCGGCTCCACAGGCTTTCGCGGTCTCCTCCCCAAGCCTAGAGCCGGCGCTTAATAGGCGATTCGGCCGGCCGGAGTGAACGCATGCCCCCACCGTCGTCTACGCAGCGCTCTCATGGCAACCTCCACTCTCCACAAAGCAGGGACCACTCCGCCGCCAGCCCAACAGCCCTCGCCCTCGCCTTGCGGGTCTAGCTCTCCCAGCCGCCTCGGCGCCTCCCGCTCCACAGACGTCACGCCAACGCGCAGCTGCGAGCGCGCGGCGCGCGTCCCTTCCGGCTCGCCGTAGCAGCCGCGCCGCCGCTTCTTCCGGCCGGGCCCCGGATGTGTCGAGCGGAACGGCGCTGTCTGGGCCCGGACCCCAGACCCAGCCCCAGAGCTGAGGAACGCGGCCCACACCCGGGGTAGGTGTGGGCGTGGCGCGGACGACCGACTTGCGGGTTAGATGGCCCGCGCCCCGGTCTCGGTTCGCCCTGGAGCCCCCGGGCAGAGGCCCGGGGCGCCGAGGAGGGAGGCCCGGAGTGGCGCTGGCTGTGGGACGGCACTGAATCTGTGTGGGGACCGCGGGTCGTGACGGGGGCCGCCGGCGGCCGGGGGCGCTGCGGGTTCGCTGCCTGCCGGCTCGTTCCTCCCTGTGAGTGGGGTGCCTCGCGTTGTTTTTTCTGCGCGGGGTTAAAGTTAGGTCCGGTGCTTTCTTTTCACCTGGTTTTCCGGGTTCGATGCTCGACTCCTTCCTTCCACAGGATGGGAATCGCACCACTTTGCTTCGCGCGAGGTGCTCCGCGCAGGGATAGGCTTGTCAGACCCGTCGTCCAGGAACCCCTGCGCCGCTCTCTCCAGCTCCTCTCCGTCGCCCACTAGCATCCCTTAAGTGGCGAAGCCCTTTCGCCCCCGGGCCTTTGCGCTGCCCGCCCGCCCTGCCCGGAACTCACCTTCCTGCAGAGATCTGCAACCCGCATCTCTGCTCAGACGTCAGCTTATCAGTTAGAGAAAAATAATAGAGCGGGATGCTAGTAGTGTTTAACCAGGGCGTTATAGATACGTTTTTTCTCTTCGTTTATTTGTGTTTTCTGATGGATTGGATTTTTCTTTTTTACGTGATATGTACCATGAAATAGTTTCTGTGACTTTTTTAGTGGAACCAATGAAATAGAAATATGCTTTCTGAATGATTGGAAAAAAAGTAAAAATACATCTTAAAACTAAATATTCAACCACCCAAAGATAAGCATAATTAACAGTTTCTTTGTGGCCTCTTGTCCTTTTCATTTAATTTTTTTTTTACAATTGATATTGTACAATGTAATTTTATGTGCTTTTAAAAACATGTAGTTAGCATGATCAGGTGCCATTAAATCTTCTATAACAGTTGCTGTTAGAAGGGCAATATCTGTAAGCCATTGGCTGTTTAATCTCTCGTATTGGATCCACCCATTCTTGCCTTTTCCAGCCCGTGACTCTAATATTCTTGTTTTACCTTCAGTTTATCTTCTCTCCAGAGTGTTTCCATCAATATGCAAATTCTCCAGCTACCGTTACCCTTTCTAGATCTTCAGATCTTCTTGTTTAGTTGCTAAATCTTGTCTGACTCTTTTGCAATCCCCTGAACTGTAGCCCGCCAGGCTTCTCTGTGGGATTTCCCAGACAAGAATACTGGAGTGGGTTGTCATTTCCTTCTCTAGGGGATCTTCTCAACACGTAATTGAACCCTCATCTCTTGCATTGGCAGGTGTATTCTTTACCACTGAACGACCAGGGAAACTCTTTCTTGGTCTTCGCTTCCTTTTATACCAGAATTAGGAAGAATCCTGAACTCCTATTTCCTTTTCTCTCATTTCTCTTGAACATGGTTCCGGCTAAGCTTTTGGTCCCACCTCTCCTCTGAAACAGCTCCTCTTGGGGTTAGGGACCACTCTATTGCCAAGTCCCCCTGTTGGTAGTCTTTAGTTAGGCCTCCCATGGCTTTCCTGAATCACTCTCCCCTGGTGGCACTGGGACACAACTCAGTTGGTTGTCCTTTTATCTTGAAGGCTGCTGTCCCTAGCTTCTTTGCTGGCTCCTTCTCATCTGCTTAACTGCTACAAATTGTACTGCCTCGGAGTGGCCCTCCCACCTCCTCTCTGGTCTCTACCCTGGGGTAATCTCATGCCAGGTCATGGCTAGGCCACTTGTCAATACTCTCAGAATGTGTAGCTCCTAGCTGGATCTTCCCGTCCCAAACAGCTGCTTTTACTTGTGTGTAATCTACTGATACCCTGTTGCATCTCAGTCAGAGGTAACTCCCTTCTTCCTGTTGCTCAGGACAGAGCTCCTTGTGTGGTCTCTGCATTTCTTCCAGGTACCAAATTTGATTGGTCGGCATTCAGACCTGGCGCTTCTCACTGCCTTCTTGGGTGCAGCTCTCATTTACGCCCGCTACATCATCTTGCCTGGGTTATTCCAGTGACCTCCCTGCTCTCCACTCACCTGAGCTGAGCTGCTCTGCAGATGACTCTTAATGCAGATCTAGGTGATGCACCGCTTAGTTCAGAGCCCTCCGTGGTTTCTCATCTCCCTCAGAAAAAAAGCCAGAGTCCCTAAGGCAGTTTATGAAGCCCCTTGCGGCTAGGTTCCTGCTGCCCCTGTGACTTCATGTCCTGACACTCCACTGGTTGTCACCTGGCTCCAGCTACACCCTACCTCGGCCCGCATCGGCTCTGCCTGACACATCAGGTCCCTGCGTGCCACAGGTCTGCTTCTTACTCAGTTCTCTTTTCAGAAGTTCCCTCCTCGGCGAGCCTGCTGGGTAACCCAGGGCCTTGTCCTCGCCCACACGCTCCTATCCCTTACCCTGACTTTGCCATTGCACGGATGGTCTGGCACTTACAGTTTTGTTCATTGCCTCACTGCCCCCTCCCCTCCCCCCGAGCCTAGGGGCAGGAGCTACGCTTTGTTCACTCTCCTACACACAGTGCTTCAGCTCATGTCTGATGGAGTACGTACTTAGTAAATGTTGAGTAAGTAAATTAATGAACAAATTCTTTCCTAAAGCAGATTAATTTGGTAGGGACCTAGGCCTACAGGGTATTAAAAGTTATAGGGGTTGCTGAGGAATAGACTTCACCTGCTGTAAGTTAGAGGAGAGAAGTTGGCTTTTCTTAGTAGAGCGAAGCTTATGCAGGAGGTGAGGTTTGATGTAGATTTTGGGTTTTGTAGGTGGAAATGAAAAGAATTGGATTTGACTCCTCCAGTGGAAAATGAGAGCTCTTGAGGCCCTTGAAGGAAGGATTCAGCTGCCAGATTTCACATTCAAGGGCCTTGTGTGAAGCTGGATGTCCCACACTGGCAGTGTGGTGCCCTTCAGATGGATAGGGGTCATCCATCTTCTGTTTTGAGTTCTCTTGTTGGCATTCTCTCTGCACAGCAGGCCCCACCCCCTCCAACAGATCTGGACATACCCCGGCACCCCCACCCCAGGTCCCATGTTCCCATTGTGTGGCAGTGAATGCCTGGTGCATCTGCCCCCTTCCTCCAGGAGGGCGAGCAGCTGATGGTGGCTGTGACTTGCACATCTTCCTCTGGAGCCTGGCTCTGAGGAAGGGGGCTGAGGAGCCCCCTATAGAGGGACCAAGTACCTGTTGCCTTTAGAAGTCAAGACCCTGACCCTTAAGAGTTTTCTTCAGGGTAGAGCATCCTTTGAACCTGTCATCTCAGGCCCACCCCCTCTGTGATTTCTGCTTTATTTCTAATCAACAGAAATTTTTAACTTGTTTTGGTGCATTATGATATTATAGAAATGAATTTTAAAAGTCATTTATGTTCTGAGTGAAAGGGAAGGTCTTTGGACATCCACACTTTGTTATTTTACTTAGCTTTCTTTTTTTTTTTTTTTTAATGTTTATGTAATAGTATTCACTTTTTTGGTATAGAATTCAGAGAATTTTGACAGATGTCTAATTTCCGCAGTAGTTAGAGTACAAAGAAGTTCCTTCCCTCCCAAAAATTCCCTTGTGCTGCCACTCTGTAGTCAGCTCCTGCCTAAGTGCTCAGTAGCCTCTGACCCCTATGTGTGTGTTTGTGTTTTTTCCAGGATGTCAGTTAAAGGAGCTTACACAGTGTGGGGCCTTTTGAGTCTAGCTTCTTCCACTGAGCATAATGCATTTGAGATTCATCCAGGTTGCTACATATACCAAGAATGTGTCTCTTTTTATGGAGGTGTGGTCTGCAGTGTGGATGGACTACAGTTTATCCATTTACTCGTTGAAGGGCTTTGGGTTGTTGCCAGCCTTTTAATACAAGTAATGAATGAACAAGTCACACTGCGTTATAGTCAGACAGTACAGAAGTACCCCACAGTACAGAAGTACCCCGAGCATGCTGAAGTGCCCCTTTGCTCTTTCTTCTCATTCTTGACTTTCCCAAACTAACTGATTTGGTATCCATTTCTTTTGTTTTTTAATTTTTTAAAACTTTACTTATCTTTGGCTGTGCTGGGTCTTCGTCGCTGTGCAGGCTTTTCTCCAGCTGTGGTGAGCAGGGGGCCACTCTGGGTTGCGGCGCTCGGGCTTCTCACTGTGGCGCGTCCACACTGTTGTAGAGCTCGGGCTCTCGGGTGTGTGGGCTTCAGTAGCCGTGGCTCCGAGGCTCTAGAGCCCAAATTCAATAGCTCAGGTGCACTGTTTTCATGGCTCCTCGACATGTGGGATCTTTACGGATCAGGGATTGAACCTGTGTCTCCTACATTGGCAGGCAGATTATTTACCACTGAGCCAGCAGGGAAGCTCAGTTTTGGTTTATTTTTAAATTAAAAAATTTTTTTTGAAAACATTGGCAGCTTGCAGCATCTTAGTTCCCTGACCAGGAATTGAACCTTGGCCTTCTGCAGTGAAAGCACCTAATCCTAACCACTGGGTCACCAGGGAATTCCTCACTGTCCATTTATTTTATTTTTTAAAGGTTTATTTATTTTTGACTGTGCTGGGTCTTCACTGCTGCTGGCTTTTGCTAGTTGTGACAAACGGAGGCTACTCTCTAGTTGCTGTGGGCAGGCTTCTCATTGTAGTGGCTTCTCTTGTTGTGGTGCTTGGGCTTAGTTGCCCGGCATGTGGGATCTTCCCAGACCAGGGATGGAACCTGTGTCCCCTGCACTGGCAAGTGGATTCATAGCCACTGAACCACAGAGAAGCCCCTCTATTTCTTTTAAAAGTGTATTATTATAAACAGCATAGAAAAAGTGAAAAGTCGCTCAGTTGTGTCCAACTCTTTGAGACCCCATGGACTGTAGCCCGCCAGACTCCTCTGTCAATGGAATTCTCCAGGAAAGAAAACTGAAGTGGGTAGCTGTTCCCTTCTCCAGGGGATCTTCTCAACCCAGGGATTGAACCCACCTCTCCTGTATTGCAGGCAGATTCTTTACCATCTGAGCCACCAGGAAAGCCCAAGAATCCTGGAGTGGGTGGCCTATCCTTTCTCCAGAGGATCTTCTTGACCCAAGAATTGAACCTGGGTCTCCTGCATTGCAGGCAGATTCTTTACCAGCTGAGCTTCCAGGGAAGCTCTTTTTAAAAATATATTGAGGCATGTGACTCAGTAGGAATACCGTGCGTGTGTGTATGCTGTTGCTTCAGCTGTGTCTGACTCTTTGAGACCCTATGGACGGTAGCCCTGGAGGCTTCTCTGTCCATGGGATTCTCTAGGCAAGGATACTTGAGTGAATTGTCATACCCTTCCTCCAGGAGATCTTCCCAACTCAGGCATCGAACCCGACCAAGTCTCCTGCCTCTCCTGCATTGCAGGCAGGTTCTTCACCCACTGAGCCACCTGGGAAGCTCAAGCAGCATATATCGAGTCTTATTTTCTTAATCCAGATTGAGACTGTAGGATTTTAATTGGATATTTGGTCTATTTAATTTTTAAACGCTTTGGAGTAACTTTAGATGTACAGAAAAGTTGCAAAAATAGATTTCTTTCTATGCATTAGAACCTATGTTCTCTGTGAAGGTGATATTTCCCACAAGGGGGTCAGAATGGTTCTTGGGAGGAGGGTGAAAAAAAATTGGATATGACAGTGTTTTGTGCCCTCCTGAAGGGCCATAGTTCTTCACAGAGATACAGCATAGCTGTGGTTTAAATCTTCACGGGCGGTGTTTGGGAGAGATAGGCCTAAATAGATTTCTTAGGGGGACAGTAGGGGGAAAAAAGACTGAGAAATAGCACCAGAATAATACACTGGGCTTTTGTGGCTTTATTGCCTGGAGTTTGAGGAAGCACTTCTTCAGTTTGGCTTGAATGTTCCTCTCAAACTGAGATAGAGCCCACTTACTGTAGTCCAGGGGGCTCTGGCCCATCGGGTTAAGGACCTGCCACCACTGCCATGATTTTGATCAGAAGGGACATTGGTGGCATCAAGTCTGGGCTTCCCTCTTTACATTGCAGCCCCTCAAGAGGTCATTTCTCTGTAGTAACACATGTAATGCATCCTAGACAGTTTTGTTTTATTTTTTTTAGAACACAGCAAATTGCTTTTACTTTGATATGCATCCACATCTCAGCATTTAGTCATCCTAGACAGTTTTAAAAATTAGTCCATTTTATCTTTTGGAACTTGCATATATTAGGGTCTAGTATGGAACCTTCATAACTTGCCCTAAGGTGGAAGAATGAAGTTTTGTTAGCAAATAGGACTTTTGTTACAGCCCTGTATTTATTAAGTGACATGTGACATTGCCATCTTAATAGATGCTAACATTCTGCTATGAAAAATTTCAAAGATATACCAGGACTGAAAGAATTTTATAGTAAATGCCTATATACCCACCACTCAATTTTCTTATTAACATTTTACTGACCTGCTTTATCACACATCCATCCACCCATCATCTTTTGAAAATTTGGGGGAGCGATTCAAGGTGAGTGAAAGCGTTGTTTTTAACATGTTTAAGCCCTTTTTTACTCCGTCTGGCAGATGTAATTGCTCCATTTTGGGGGTGTCTATCAAGTCCCTTAGGCCAGCACAAAGACAGCTTATAAAAAGCCCATGAGTACTGGTTACCAGGGAGTAGAGGGCAGAGAACATTCTCTGCGGAGGGAAGTTCTGGAGAATGGCAGTGCTTTCCCAGGAAAAGAGGGAGGTTTCATATGGCTAGACTTGGAAGGAAGGTTCTTGTGGTGTAGCTGCCACAGTCCTGCTGATCGGGGTCAGTCTCTGTCCCGGCCTGGGCGCCTCTTGGACTGCTTTCTCACAGAAGTGAGATGTGGTGGTCACGCGGGCCTCAGGCTCCCCGGCTGGTGCTGTGCACATTGCCGCAGCGCAGAGGCCTGTTCTGTGTGGGGGCGTGGCTCCCACGGTGCTGAGCTGTGAACTTCACCGTGGCCTTTCTTAACCCACTTGTGCCCATCACCACACCTGCCAGTCTGAACTCTTCTTGGTTTTCAGGAGTGTGAGTGTGTGTGCATCAGTAGCTCTGTTTGAGGAGAGCCCCAGGTAGAAAGGAGAAGCTTTACTCAATCTTCTTGGATTTGTTTGTAGTCCCATCAGTGACATGATTTGAAGTACGCATAGTGTTAAATGAGGGCATGGCTCTATTTTTTCAAAGATGAGAACCACTGTCCTAAAATTTCCTAACCTTTCTCTCCATCTTCCCTCACCACCCCGGGAGAGGCTGTGTACGTTGCTGCTTGTCCTGCAGAGCTCTCAGCTTCCAGTTTGCCTCCATTCTGCCAGGATGTCATTGCTTTTAGGCATTTCAGGAGAAAGAATTAGGAAATGTGTTTTAGGGAAAGACCATGAGTTGATGCTGACTCCTAATTCTTATCCAGTGTTGTGGAGTTGATTGGTGTTCCTTCCCGGTTCCCGTGGTGATTGCTGTGCTGTGCTGAGTCGTGTCCAGCTCTTTTGCAACCCAGTAGGCTGCAGCCCGCCAGGCTCCTCTGTCCATGGGGTTTCCCAGGCAAGAATACTGGAGTGGGTTGCCATTTCCTACTCCAGGGGATCTCTCCAACGCAGGGATCGAACCTGAGTCTCCTGCTTTAGCAGGAGGATTCTTTACCACTGAACTATCAAGGGAGCCTCCGTTGTTGATTATGTTGTCCTTTTCAGAGTTTCTGTTTATATTCAGCTTTAGGGAGTTCTTCATTCTTGCCGATTTAATCTTACTTTTTGAACATGTAGCACTTTAAACCTGATTCTAAAAGTCAAAATGATACAGATGGTGTACTCAGAAGCGCCCCTTCCTTCACTGTCCTGTGAGTCAGCTTGCACTTACCCCCTTCATTTCTGGCTTATTCTTCCTAAATTCTTTCCTTTTTTTTTTTTTTGCAAAAGTAAGCAGATATTTACAGGGCATCATTGCTTTCGAGACTCTTGGTGGATATAACTAGGAAATATATTTTTTAAGGAAAAAATATGTATACGTACATGCGTGCTAAGTTGCTTTAGTCTTTTCTGACTCTTTGTGACCCTGTGGACTGAAGCTTAACAGGCTCTCTGTCCATGGGATTCTCCAGGCAAGAACACTGGAGTGGGTTGCCATGCCCTCCTCCAGAGGATCTTCCTGACCCAGGAATCAAACCCACATCTCTTTCTCTTTTTAAAAAATTTTTTTCGAGTCTTTATTGAATTTGTTATGGTATTACTTCTGTTTTTTTTATGTTTCTTGGGTTTTTTTGAAGAGACATATGGGATCTTCGGTCCCTGACCATTGTCAAGCCTGCGCCTCTGCATTAAGGTGAAGTCTTAGCCCCTGGACCGCCCGAGAAGTCCTGAACCCACATCTCTTAAGTCTCCTGCATTGTCAGGAGAGTTCTTTTTTTTTTTTTTTTAGGAGAGTTCTTTACCCCTAGCGCCATCTGGAAATATATGTGTATCAGCTTATTTTTTTTTTGGAATGTAATTGACATACAACATTATATTAGTTTCAGGTGTCCAACATGATAATTTGACATTTGCATACATTACACAGTGATCACTACAGTAAGTCTACTTACCGTCTGTCCCCATATAAAGTTACAAATTTTTTTCTTACGATGAGAACTTTCAAGATTTACCGTCTTAGCAACTTTCAAATATGCAGTGCAATATTATTGATTATAGTTATCACACTCTATTATCCCATGACTTATTTATACTGGAAACTTGTACCTTTTGATCCCCTTAACCCTTTTCACCTGCCATCCAACCCTCACTGCAGCCACCAGTTTGTTCTCTGTATCTATGAGTTTTGCTTAGCTTTCACATACAAGTGAAATCATACAGTATTTATCTTTCTTGGTCTGACTTATTTCACTTAGCACAATACCCTGAAGTTCCATCCATGTCATTGGAAATGGCAGGATTTTATTCTTTTTTATGCCTGAGTAATATTCCATCACATCCATCTCTCTACCTCACATTTCTTAATCCGTTGATCTGTTAATGGACACTTCAGTTGCTTCCATATCTTGGCTGTGGTAAATAATGCTGCATATGAACATAGAAGTATTCATATCTTTTCAAATATTTTCATATCTTTTCAACATGTCTTTTCACATTAATGTTCTTTTTTTCTTCAGATAAAGTGGAATCACTGGTAGTGGAATTGTCATATGATGATGATCTAGTCGCTAAGTTGTATCTGACTCTTGTGACCCCATGGACTATAGCCTGCCTGTTCATGGGATTCTCCAGGCAAAAATACTGGAGTGGGTTGCCATTGCCTTCTCCATGTCATATGGTAGTTTTGATTTTTATTTTTTTGAGGAACCTCCATATTCTTTTCCATAGTGCCTGCACTACTTCTTTCCATCAGCAGTGCATGAGGTTTCCCTTTTTTCTAGATCTTTAGCAAAACTTGTCATTTGTCTTTTTTGATAATAGCCATTCTAACAGGTGTGAGGTGATACCTTGTGGTTTTGATTTGTATTTCCCTAAATGATTAGTGACTGGTTCCAAATAGGAAAAGGAGTACGTCAAGGCTGTACATTGTCACCCTGCTTACTTAACTTATATGCAGAGTACATCATGAGAAACGCTGGGCTGGAAGAAGCACAAGCTGGAATCAAGATTGCTGGGAGAAATATCAATAACCTCAGATATACAGATGACACCACCCTTATGGCAGAAAGTGAAGAGGAACTAAAAAGCCTCTTGATGAAAGTGAAAGAGGAGAGTGAAAAAGTTGGCTTAAAGCTCAACATTCGGAAAACTAGGATCATGACATCTGGTCCCATCACTTCATGGGAAATAGATGGAGAATCAGTGGAAGCAGTGTCAGACTTTATTTTTCTGGGCTCCAAAATCACTGCAGATGGTGACTGCAGCCATGAAATTAAAAGACGCTTACTCCTTGGAAGGAAAGTTATGACCAACCTAGATAGCATATTAAAAAGCAGAGACATTACTTTGCCAACAAAGGTCCGTCTAGTCAAGGCTCTGGTTTTTCCAGTGGTCATGTATGGATGTGAGAGTTGGACTGTAAAGAAAGCTGAGCACCGAAAAATTGATGCTTTTGAACTGTGGTGTTGGAGAAGACTCTTGAGAGTCCCTTGGACTGCAAGGAGATCCAACCAGTCCATCCTAAAGGAGATCAATCCTGGGTGTTCATTGGAAGGACTGATGCTGAAGCTGAAACTCCAGTGCTTTGGCCACCTGATGCGAAGAGTTGACTCATTGGAAAAGACCCTGATGCTGGGAGGGATTGGGGGCAGGAGGAGAAGGGGACAACAGAGGATGAGATGGCTGGATGGCATCACTGACCTGATGGACGTGAGTTTGAGTAAACTCCAGGAGTTGGTGATGGACAGGGAGGCCTGGCGTGTTGTGATTCATGGGGTCGCAAAGAGTTGGACACGACTGAGGGACTGAATTGAACTGAATGATTAGTGATGTGGATCATATGTTCATGTATCTGTTGGCCATCTATTTCTTCTTTGGAAAAATGTGTCTTTAATCTTCTGTCCATTTTCACTTCGATTGTTTGTTATTGACTGTTGGAGTTCTTCATATATTTTGGGTGTTAACCCCTTATTAAATATTTGATTTATAAGTATCTTCTCCCATTTAGTAGCTTGCTTTTTATTTTTTTGATGGTTTTCTTTGCTGTGCAGAGCTTTTAAGTTTGATATCTCCCATTTGTTTATTTTTGCTTTTGTTGCCATTGCCTTTGGAATCAGATCCAGAAAAGAATTCTCCAAGAGAGAATCAAGAAGCTTAACTACCGATATTTTCTTCTAGGAATTTTATGATCTTTGTTCAGACTTTCAAGTCATTAAGTTGAATTAATCTTTGCATGTGGTTTAAGATAGTAGTCCATTTTATTCTCTTGCATATAGCTCTCCATTTTCCCCAGCACCATTTATTTTCAAGACTTTTTCCCATTGTTTATTCTTGCCTCCTTTGTCATAAATTAATTGATCATATAAGTGCGGGTTTATTTCTAGACTTTCTTCTGTTCCATTGATCTGTGGGTTGGTTTTTTTTTTTTTTTTAAAATATGGAACGCTTCACGAATTTGCGTGTCATCCTTGCGCAGGGGCCATGCTAATCTTCTCTGTATCGTTCCAATTGTAGTATATGTGCTGCCGAAGCGAGCACTGTGGGTTGGTTTTTATGCCAATACCATACTGTGATTACTAACACTTTGTAATGTAGTTTGGAATGAGGGAGCTTGATGTCTCTAGCGTTGTTCTTCTTTTTCAAGATTACTTTGGCTAGTCATGATGGATACTTTGGCTATCCATCATTTGTATGGTTCCATACAAATTTTTATGGAATTTTTATTTATCCCAAAAATGGGATTTTGGGATTTTGATAGGGATTGCAGTTAATCTGTACGTTGCTTTAGGTAGTATGGACATTTTAACAATATTAATCCTTCTAATCTGTGAGCACAGGTTAGCTTTCCGTTTATTTGTGTCATCTTCAGTTTCTTTCATTGCTGTTGTATAGTCCTTAGTGTACAAGACTTTGACCTGCTTGGTCAGAAAATTCCTAAATATCTTTATTATTATTTTTTTTAATCTTTATTCTTTTTGATGCAATTGTAAATGGGATTTTTTCCCCTTAATTTCTCTGATAATTCTTAGTGTATGAAAAATAACTAAGATTTTTGCATACTGATTTTGTATTTTGCAACTTTACTGAATTCGTTTAACTCGTAACAGTTTTTTTGGTGGCGTCTTGAGGATTTTCTGTATATCATATGGTGTCATCTGAAGATAGTGACAGTTTTACTGCTTCCCTTTTTTAAAGAATAAGTTTTATTTAATTTTGTCTATGCTGGGTCTTTGTTGCCTTGCTCGGGCTTTCTCTGGTTGCAGTGAGCGGGGTCTGCTCTTCACTGCACGGGCTTCTCATTGCAGTGGCTTTTCTTGTTACAGAACCCAGGCTCTAGGTGCGCAGGCTTCAGCAGCTGTGGCTTGCCAGCCCTAGAGCGCAGGCTCAGTGGCATTGGCACACAGGCTTAGTTGCTCTGCAGCATGTGGAATCTTCCTGGACCAGGGATTGAACCCGTGTCCCTACCTTGGCAGGCAGATTCTTGTCCATTGTGCCACCAGGGAAGTCCCTGCTTCCTTTTTGATTTGGATGCCTTTTACTCTCTTTCCCTGTCTAATTGCTGTGCCTGGGGCTTCCAAAAGTATGTTGAGTCCAAGTGGCAAAAGTGGGCATCCTTGTCTTGTTCCTGATATGAGAGGAAATGCTTTCAGCTTTTCACTGTTGAGTATGGTACAGCTATGAGCTTGTCACATGAAGCCTTTATTATGTTGATGTTTGTTCCCTCTATACCCACTTTGTTAAAAGAGTTTGTATTCTAAATGGATGTTGAATTTTTGTCAGATGCTTTTTCTGCATCTATTGAGGTGATCATATGATTTTTATCCTTCATTTTGTTAATGTGGTGTTTCACATTGATTTGCTGATGTTGAACCATCCTTGTAGCCCTGGAATAAGTCCTTGTTGATCACAGTGTATTATCCTTGTAATGTATTGTTGAATTCAGTTTGCTGATATTTTGTTGAGGATTTTTACCTCTGTTCATTGAGGATGTTAACCTGTAATTTTCTTTGTGGTGGTGTTGTGTAGTTTTACATTATCAGTAATGCTGGCTTTGTAAAATGATTTTGGGAGTGCTGCCTCTTCATTTTTTTTTTTTTTTTTGAGGGGAGGTGCTGCACTACGTGTGGGATCTTAGTTCCCCTAGCAGAGATCAAACCCATGCTCTCTGGATTGACAATGTGGAGTCTTAACCACTGGACCATCAGGGAAGTCCCGTCTCTTCATTTTTTTGGGAAGAGTTTGAGAAGGATAGGCAGTAAATCTTTGAATGTCTGTTAGAATTTGTAAAAAAAGAATGAAGGAAAGGTATATTTCTAGCCTTCCAGTAGTTCATCTGTCTTTCTTTTTCCCTTTCTTATACAAAGTGTTTAAAGTGAATGTGCCATAATATAGTCAACCAGTCTCTGAAATATTATGGATGTGTAGTTTATTTCTGGTATTTTGTATTTAGAAATAATGCCATAGTGAATAAACTTTGTGCTCTTGTGTTTTCATTTTGGAGGTGGATATTCCTGGTGAATTTGTAGTGGAACTGCTGGGCCCAAGGGTAAGAGCATGTGCAGTTTGTTCAGTGGTGCCAGACCCCTCTGTCGGGTTGGACAGAGCTGGGAGGGCCTGATTTTCGAGAACCGCGCCCGTTGTCTGGCCTTTGAATTTTCTTAGGCTGATAGATGAGAAATGATGTTTCAGCTTAGTTTTAATTCACTTTTCTTTTATTATGAGTGATGGGCTTACACGTGAATGTGCTTGAGAAATTCAACTTCAAGTCTTATCTTGGAATTTCACTTTGTTTTACTGATGTTTGCAATGGAAAATCCCGTTTTATAAATATAGGCGAGGAGCTAATCAAGAATTTGGTTGATTGAATTGAATCAAGCATTTGGTTCATTGCTTGTGAGCAGCCTTGTAGAGACATACTGAAACAGTGTTTTTGTGTTGGTTAAGAAGCCAGGTCTGGGTTCTGGTCGATCCTGGCCACTGTGTTAGGAAGTGGACCTGGCCTCTTTTCTGGCAGGCCAGACCATCTTAGGTTTCTGTCTGCGCGTCTTTGCGGCATGTGAGGGGCTCTTTGAACCAGATGCTGTGCATTGGATGTAGGGGCTTCCTCCCTTTCAGAAATGGCCCTCTTGATAGTGTAGTATAGAAATATTTTTCCAGACTACTAGCTGTGCTCCCTGGGTGAGGAATAGTGCCTCGCCCTGGCTGTGGGTGTGGGGAGGCACACTACTGTAGTGGTGACCGCAGTCAGCCCGGTGGCCTGGAGCTTCTGCTCAGCTCCTGCTTCTTATTGCTGGGTGGGATGCGACCCAGTGTGGTGAGGATTTGGATTTTTCTAATGAATGAAGCTGACAACTTGCATTTTTATGGGAATTCTCCTGATTTAAAAATATTTGAAATAAATCCAAACAGCAGATAACATCATACAGACCAAACAAAGTATTTTTAGAAGATATTTCGGAAAAATATTTCTATACTGTACTATCAAGAGGGCCATTTCTGAAAGGGAGGAAGCCTCCATGTCCAGGGTACAGCATCTGGTTCAGAGAGCCCCTCACGGGCCGTGAAGACATGTGGACAGAAACCTGAGATGGCCAGGGTGCCCATGACCTCCGGCATCTCCTTCTGAGAGACGTCGGAACTCCGCAGGTGATGGAACAGCACGTTGAGCCCTGGCTCTGTGTGTCTCCTTGGTCTAGGTCTTCAGCACGGTAATGTTGCAGCAATTTGCCTGTCTCTGCTTTTCTTCTGCTTGCTGATTTACTCACCAGGCAATTACTGGCTATCTGTGATGTGCAGGCACTGTTCTCAGTGTTGGTGGTTCCTCACTGAGCCCATTCCAACAGCCCTCCTTTACTCTACATGCAACTGTGGCTGGCCAGAGATGTTTCTTTTAATGTGTATAGAGACAGCTAGAAATATGTATACACCCATATATATATATTGTCACACTGGAGTGTTAAAAACATGTGTATAGATATACATATATTAACATATGCTACACAGATGTTCAGCTTTACTCAACTTGACCCTGAGTATTCATTGGAAGGACTGATGCTGAAGCTCCAGTACTTTGGCCACCTGATGTGAAGAGCCGAGTCATGGGAAAAGACCCTGATGCTGGGAAAGATTGAGGGCAGGAGAAGAGGGTGATGGAGGATGAGGTGGTTGGATAGCATCACTGACTCAATGGACATGAGTTTGAGCAAACTCTGGGAGATAGTGGAGGACAGAGGAGCCTGATGTGCTATAGCCTGTGGGGTCGCAGAGTCGGACACGACTTATCTCCTGAGCAACAACAACAGTTTTTGGACATACAAGTATTTTCTCATTCTTTTAGTGGCTGCTTCTAAGGAGTGGTTTTACAAAATTTTGTTAAAAGTTCCCTATAGGTGAGCATTTACACCAATTGCAGTTTTGACCTTATAAATATCACAGTGAACATTGTTGGACAATTGTATATTCCCGTGACTAAATCCTTGGAAGCTGAGTTCCCTGATCAGTGTACGTTAGCACTGTGTCAGATGATGCCACGCTGCCCTCCAGCAAGCCAGATCTCTGCTTTCCTTCCCTTGTGTGTATGGCGGGGTCCCCATTTCCCAGCAGCCTTACTGAACCTGAATAATATCAGTGTTTTGATTTTCATTCACCTGTTAAACAACAAATAAGTGTCTCACTTTATTTCATATTTCATTATTAATGAGCTTAAGCATTTTTGGTGTTTTTCTGTCATTTGAATTTCTTGTTGAATTTCTGGTTTATATTTCTTGGGTTCTTGGCTCTTTCTGTGGGAATTCTTAAGGATGGTAACCTTTTGTCATACAGGCCTCAAATTTTTTTTTTAATCCATCTTTCTTTTGTATTGTAATGTTTTTCTTATAGTAGTGTTGTCAGTTGTTAATGCCTTTTTAAAATATATATTGTTTCTAGGTTTCACACCATGTTTAGGAAACTCTGTCACTGCAGGATTATAAAGATACTCTCATCTGTTTTAAAATATTTTTAAGGTTTGATTTCCCCGCTTTGAGTAATTTTTTTCTGAATGATGTGAGGTGTGGGGGTAGGTGGACCTCAGGAGTAGGTCTGACTTTTCTTTTCCTTTTTTTTTTTTTTAACTGTTTGGCCACACCGTGTGGCATGTGGCATCTTAGTTCCCTGACCAGAGATTGAACCTGTACCCCCTGCAGTGGAAGTGTAGAGTCTTAACTCCTGAACTGCCAGGGAAGTCCCTGACTTTTATTTTTTTTAATGGATTGATCTAAGAAACTCTGGATTTTAGTTCTCTAGCTTCACAGAAAGCTGTTATGAATTTAGTAGTGCTTAAAAAAAAACCACATTTTAAAAATCTCAGCAGCAGTCGGAGAGTCTTAAAAATGGCATCGGTCTGTAGGACGCGTTTTTCTCTTTGGTCTGCAGCTCTTGGTGAGGCACCCATTTGTGGATCCCATGGAACCCTGAGAGGCTCCCTGGGTGAACCAGAGCCAGAAGTTGCAGAGGCAGGGGGAGATACATCAACGGGGCCTTGTGTCTTACGGCCGAGAGCTGCTGGAGTTTGTGTGATGGGCTGCAGTGGAGGGTGAGGAGTCACTTCTATGAGGAAGGGTTTTCTTGTTTTTAGTTTTAGTTGAAAGATTGCTGGGGTACAATATTATGTTAGTTTCAGGTGTATGATGATTTGGCGTGTGCACGCGTTATGAAATGATCACTGTGATGAGTCTAGTAGCCATCTGTCCCCATACAAAGTTGTTCAGTATCACTGCCAGCGTTCCTCATGCTTTACCTGGCGCCCCCACGATGACTTACTGTACATCTGGAGGTTTGTACCACTTAATTCCCTTCCCTTTGCAAATGGGCAAAACCACCCATTTGCCCCCTCCCATCTCTTCCCTTCTGGCTTCCACTGTCTGGTCTCTGTATCTATCAGTCTCTTTGCATTTATTGTTTTCTTTATGTGCTGGATCAGCCGAGATATACCCAGTTCTTGCAGTTAACAGGTACACCCCAGATGCCCGTTGCTCCCAAGGCAGGGCAGAGTGCCCACCGCGTGTTTCTTGAAGTTAGCTTGCTTGTCATGCTCCCTGAGGCTTCATCTCTGTGCTCCTGTGAACCACCAAAGCAGGAGGAAATCAGCGTGGCAGACAGCATGCCCCTGTCCTTGCCACAGCGTGTCACGTGACCACTTGATCCAGGGCTGGGAGATGCTCACCAATACTCCAGGAGGATCAGAGTATTTGGTAAAAGCACTAACGACCGTGGCATGTACCAGTTAAGGACAAGCTTGGAAAGCAGAGAAAGATAGCAGGAAAAAGTAACGTGTGCACTGTCACATATTCAGTATTAATACTGTTTTGCATAGATGTATCAAAGTTTAGTGATATTTATTGCTGGGCATGCCAGCTTTCTGCTATAAATAATATAGTGAACATCCGTACTGGAGTGGGTAGCCATTCCTTTTGCCAGGGGAATCTTCTCAACCCAGGGATTGAACCTGGGTCTCCTGCATTGCAGGTGGATTCTTTACCATCTGAGCCACCAGGGAAATCCATGTTGAACACAACTCTGATGTTTTTTTCCAAGGCTGGCCTAAAAGTCAGATGACTGCGTCAGAAGATGTGAATGTGCTGTAAGACTCTGACACCTGCTGCCAAATTGCTTTCTGGAGTTTCCACTTGAAAATATTTCCAGATACTCTGTGGCTTCTGTCCTCTCTTCACTCACATCATGTTTTGTCTGTCTCTTCTGCCCTGAATTCATGCTCCAAGGCCTGCAACTAACACTTTCTTTATCTAGAACTGTGTGTCCAAGGCCTGTTCCACCCTCCTCCCTGTTCCCTTGTTCTTGCTCTCCTCCCATCCTGGGGGCTGTTTACTACAGAGCAGAACCACCCACAGCAGGAGACTGACTGGCGGGAGGGCCGGATCTGTCTTGGGAGATGTGGGGGCTGAGAGGGAGATGGCTCATGACCTGAGCTCCCTGCCTGTTGAAGGAGGAGGATTCTCAATGCCTGGCCGCCTGGACTCTGGCAACACCCAGAAGAGCAACTGGGTCGGGAGGGGCTGGGGGGCTGGGCCTCAACCTGGTGGGGTTGGGGTGGGAGCAGCTGCTATCAGGACCCCGTCTGCTGAGCCCTTTTCCCCTCACTCTTTCCAGTTCTCTCCTGGGACCCCTGTCCTGCACTAAGGACAGGGCCCAGGTAGGTATTTCTTAGGGTGGTATTTTCCCGGCACCAAATGCGCCCCTTTGTGATGTCAGCATTGTCCTGCGAGAGCAGCAGCCACACAGATGCCTGTCCCCCCGTCCCCCCGTGTGACAGTGGTGGGCACTGCTCACAGTGGTTGGAGGACTTGTCCCTGCTCCTCACAGGTTGTGGCGGTGCCCTGACCCAGCTCGCTGACCTTGGCCTGCTCCTGGGCAGTGTCCTCCGAATTGTAAGCCAAACAGCTCACCCCAGCTGCTTCTGATAGACCTTACAATTAGGAACATCGCCAGCACCAGTTCAAAGTTGTCTTGCCTTTGGTGGTGGCTTTGCTTTCTGCCAGGGTATCTCTACCATATTTTGGGGGGGATGCTGGTTCAGATAAGTGATTTCTTTACATTGCAATTCAGGAGACCCGGGTTCGATCCCTGAGCCAGGAAGATTCCCTGGAGAAGGAAATGGCAACCTGCTCCAGTTCTCTTGCCTGGAAAATCCAATGAATGAAGGAGCCTGGCAGGCTACAGTCCATGGGGTTGCAAAGAGTCAGACATGACTGAGCTACTTAACTTTCTTTCACTTCTTTCTTTACATTATAGTTGATTGGGTTTGTTCCTTTAACTTGACTTGTAAGGTCACTGAAGTCAGGAACCTTTTAAAAAAGTTGAGGTGTAGTTTACAGTTCTATGAATTTGGACGGACACACTCATTCTTGTAACCGTCATCACAAATCGAATGTAGAAGTGGCTCCATGCCGCCAAGTTCTCGCCTGCTTTCGCAGCTCCTTTTCCACCTCTCAGATTCTGTCTACTCTGTGCCTGTGGTTTTGCCTGTTCCAGAATGTCTTGTCAGTTCAGTGACGGGCAGTCAATGGTCCTTGTGTCTGGCCGTGCTCCTTGGCGTCCTCGTGGTGTGGGTGTGTCTGTAGCTCAGCCTTTATGTGGCTGAGGTGGCTCCATTGTGTGGCTCTTCGGGTGTCTTACCTCTTTGGCAGGTGAGGGTCAGTATTTATGTTTTCATATATCTTAGTAGACATTTTAAAATTTGTATTTTTAACAGAGGAGGGTTAAGTTGTGCAATTGATATCCTGCTTTTTTCACTCAATAACACATCTGAAAAACTGAGAATGGCAACCCACCGTAGTAGTCTTGCCTGGAGAATTTCATGGACAGAGGAGCCTGGCGGGCTACAGTCCATGGGGTGACAAATAGTTGGACACACCTGAGTGACTAACACTTACACACTTTCATATTCTCTGTCTAGAACTTGAGTATTGGATATTTCTGGTTACTCTTTCTACTTCCACTGCATTGTTCTGTCATAAATATTTTTAAGCATAATTTTAAAAAATTGGTAGGTGAATTTCCTTAGAGATTTATAGAGGTCAGATTATTGGGTCAGAGGTAATGAGGTCTGCTTTCCCACCGCTGTCTCACCCTTCTAAGCATACTCTGAGCTCTGAGCCCTCTGACATCTGCTCTGTCTCCCTCCACATTTTTTTTTTTAATTGAAGTAGTGTTGAGTTGGGCTTCCCTGGTGGCTCATCAGTAAAGGGTCTGCCTGCCAATGCAGGAGACGTGGGTTTGTTCCCTGGGTTGGGAAGGTCCCTTGGAGAAGGAAATGGCTACCCACTCCAGTATTCTTGCCTGGAAAATGCCATGGACAGAGGAGCCTGGCGGGCTACAGTCCATGGGGTTGCAAAGAGTCGGACATGACTTAGCGACTAAACAATAATAACAACAACAACAAAGTGTTGACTGACAATGTTGTGTCAGACTCTGCTGTATAGCAAAGTGTTCATCAGTTATACACATATAGACATTCTTTTTTTAAATATTCTTTTCTATTATCCCTCCGCATTTTTTCAACATGTTAGTGATCACAATGTATTCTCTTTATCCTATTTTTGTGTCTGTTCTACATGAATCTTCCTCATAACACTTGTTTAAAAAGATCAGGAACAAAAGCTCATTCTCAAAGCAGTCAGCATGGGAGAGTTCCCCCTCTCAAGCTGTGTCCCTCTCCCAGGCTGTGTCCCCCAACTCACAGTTCCCACCTACTTTGCTGGGCTCTCTGCTGGGGCTGACGGGGGACTGGGCTCCTGGCTTGATAATTAAGGCTGTTCTTTGCTGTAGTCCTGATTTCCCATTCAGCTGTGCTTTCTGAGCTTGCCTGTGATCCTTAGATTCTATCTTCAGAGATAGTTATCAGAGCAGAAAGTGACTTCTAGTTTGAATAGGCACTGGTTTTTATGTTTTCTCAGCCTGTACTGTGCATCCCATGAGATCTGTAGCTTTTGATTTCATGTATATGTATGTTTCAGCCAGGCGCCCAGGTCTGGGAGCTTTCATACAAATGTGTATTTCCACTTTGTAAGTTTTGTAACTTTTGGTATATAATGTTTTTCACCCCTTATCTGTCTTCTCAGTGAGATAATAGTGATGCCCTCAAAATGAAAGGCATCACTTTCCTGCTTTTCCTGGGGGGGTGGGGGAGCGGTGGAAGGAACACCAGAGATGGGGAGCTAGGCGTGTCAGTGAAGACTGAGAATTTTAAATGGTGGGAGGGTATTTTTGTGTCTGTGACCCAGCCACAGTGGGGAGCAGACAGGCTGAGGCTGTCGTTCTCTTCCCAGCGGGGTTCGTCCCCTTGCAGGCCTCGAAGCTCTAGCCGGGTGTGACTTGTGAGCAGTCTCCCTGCTCCTTCTCAGAATTGGCCTCCTCTCTCTCCATCCTCTGCTGTTTCTTGTCCTTTCTCCTGTCATTCCCTCTCCCACATCCTCCTCTAGTCCACTGCACTCAGCAGTGTCGGGGCGTGAGCCCCTTTAAAGCCGTGTCCCAGCTCCCAGAGAGTAGGTGAACCCCTGACCAGGACTCTCCTGGAACGGGGATCCAAGTCCTGGCTGTTCCCCTCTCTCCTGAGGTTTTCTTCCTGAAATCCCCCCTGTGGATGAGCTTGGAAAGAGGGCTGAGGTGCAAGACTGACACCCAGGCCAGAGCCCTCTCCCCAGGAACGCAGTATCTGACCTGGGATGGGGGCTGTGCGTGTTTGCACTCAGGTAACCCAGGGGTATCTGCTGGGGTCAGAGCACAGACGTTTATGAAAACTGCCGGCGAGTGAAGAGGTAGGGGTTCTGTTCTGGTGACACGCAGTGGTGGCATACGGTGGGAGTCACTGACCGCCTCCTGGGCGCCGTCCCTCCTCTGGGAGAGACAGGTGGATCACCTCAGCCTGTGGGGCATCGAGCAGGGCTGCCAGCCTCGGAGCACCCTCCCTGGAAGAAGTGTGCCAGCCATGAGTGCCAGCTCCAAGGTCAGATCCTGCTGGCCTTGAGCAAGTAATGGCTAGTTACCTTCCTCAGTAGCTGGTTGGGACCCACCTGCTCCTGGCAGGCTGTCCTGGCCCCGGGCACAGTGAGACCCAGAAGGCCCCATCCCTCCTCTGCCGAAGGAGGTGGTCTCCAGTGCCATCTCCTCAGGAAGACAGTGGTTTGTGTCAGATACTGGTGGGAATATTCCTTCAGAACACCTGTCCTGGGCTGTTGAGTGGTACTAGGAACAAGCAGTGATCAGATGGTTTTATTTGCCCTTAAGTAACTTGATTTTAACTTTGATTTTTCAGGAGAACATTAAGTTGGATAAAAGAGGAGGGCGATCATGCACCATGGCAGCGGCCCTCAGAATGTCCAGCACCAGCTGCAGAGGTCAAGGGCCTTCGCTGGCAGCGAAGGAGAAGAGCAGCAGGCCCATCCCAACCCCCCTCAGTCCCCCGCCACGCCCTTCGCCCCGGCAGCAAGCCCGTCTGCACCCCAGTCCCCTGGTTACCAAGTTTCACAGCTGATGAATCGGAGTCCTGTGGCCGGGCAGAATGTGAACATCGCCCTTCAGAATGTGGGGCCGGTGGTGGGCGGAAACCCCCAGATCACGCTGGCCCCCCTGCCGCTGCCCAGCCCCACTTCTCCAGGATTCCAGTTCAGCGCACAGCCGAGGCGATTTGAGCACGGGTCTCCATCGTACATCCAGGTCACCTCGCCGCTGTCCCAGCAGGTGCAGACTCAGAGCCCCACCCAGCCCAGCCCCGGGCCAGGGCCGGGCCTGCAGAGCGTGCGGGCAGGTGCCCCCGGCCCCGGCCTGGGCCTCTGCAGCAGCAGTCCCACTGGGGGCTTCGTGGATGCCAGCGTGCTAGTGAGGCAGATCAGCCTGAGCCCGTCCAGCGGCGGCCACTTCGTGTTCCAGGAGGGCTCGGGCCTGGCGCAGATGGCCCCGGGCACCCAGGTTCAGCTGCAGCATGCGGGGGCGCCCATCACGGTCAGCAGAGAACGGAGACTCTCGCAGCCCCATGTGCAGTCTGGGGGTACCGTCCACCACCTGGGGCCTCAGAGCCCTGCGGCTGCGGGCGGGGCTGGCCTGCAGCCTTTGTCCAGCCCTGGCCACATCACCACGACGAGCTTGCCGCCCCAGATCAGCAGCATCATCCAGGGGCAGCTGATCCAGCAGCAGCAGGTGCTGCAGGGGCCACCACTGACCAGACCTCTGCTCCCCGGGGTTGGGGTCGGGGTTGGGGGCACTTCGGCGTTTGGGATGACGTCCCCACCGCCCCCCACCAGCCCTTCCAGGACCGCAGTGCCCCCGGGCCTCTCTAGCCTTCCCCTCTCGTCTGCGGGGAGTGCAGGCGTGAGGAAGGCTCCCAGAAAGTTGGAGGAGATCCCCCCGGCCTCCCAGGAGTTGGCTCAGATGAGGAAGCAGTGCCTGGACTATCACTACAGGGAGATGGAGGCGCTGAAGGAGGCCTTCAAGGAGTACTTGATTGAACTGTTCTTCCTGCAACACCTTCAAGGAAACATGATGGATTTCTTAGCGTTTAAGAAGAAACATTATGCCCCTTTACAAGCTTATCTTAGGCAGAATGATTTGGACCTTGAAGAGGAGGAGGAAGAGGAGGAGGAGGAAGAAGAAGAGAAGTCTGAGGTTATCAATGATGAGGTGAGAAGCAGCGGGTCGTGCTATGTGGAGTTGAGTCTAGGCAACTTCAAATGAAAAGTAGTCTGTGAGCCTGGGGTGTGTATAAGATGCAGTCTCATGAGGATTTGATCCAGGAGTAAAACTGAAGAATGGATTTGCTTTTTCCTTCATGGAAGGAAAGGGCTGGTCTAGTTGGGAAGACGGTGCAGCGTGGTGCTGTGAGTAATGCTGGCTCATTTAGAACAGTGACACCTCCCTGGTTTGGAGAACTAACTGGCGTGACCCAGCTTTACCCTGTGGTCTGCCGGGTGTCTGGGCATTGTCCGGCTCTGAAGAGCCTGCAGAAGCCAGGGGCGTGGTCACCTTCCTGCTGATTGCCCAGATTTCACATTTTACTTCTGTAGGTCCACCCGCTAAAAACAGCATGGATACCATTTTTAAAGAAAGAATTTGAATCACCAGCTTGTTACAGTATATCAGATGAAATTTAAATCACTAGATACATTTTTAAGGTATCTTTATAAAATATGGTTATTACAGCAAAACAGAATTTTTTCAATTTGTAGATGTTTTAGATTTAAGACCGTGTATTTAACTCACACTTTTGCAGATACCTACAGAATGATATTTAAGATAAGACTCCTTTTTAGGTGGTGAAATTTTTGGGTGCCTGGAATGGGTACTTAATAAATCCTCCCAGGTGGGATTTTTCAACCCCGTAGTGATTCTTAAGATGCTTTTACTTACACTTCCTAAGAATGAAGCTGATCAGACAGGGTGACAGTGAGGTGCACTGTTTTGTGCCTTTGTGTTGTGTACTGTACACTATGTTGGTGGGACTGACTTTGTTTTTTGATATAGCTGAAATAATGTAAGTTTCTGTCAGCTCTTCTGCAAAGAAATCAGCTTTTGATGAACAAAAGCTGGCCTCTTTGCCCATCTCCTCATTGGTATTTATTATGTGTGGCTTTGCCATTTGGTGTTTTCTTTAACGCCCTTTCCAGGATGAACCATTTTTTATTTTCTAAAAGGCTTATATGATTTTTTTGAGGGCTTCCCCTCTGTTGCCGTGAAATAGTGAAGTTCAGTTCTCTTTATGTTTGTACACCAATGTTGTCTGTAGGCTCAGTCCCCTTTATCTGTCATTGCCATTCTGACCTGCACACAGTAGGCCAGGGTGCAAACTGCCTCTGAAGTTGTCAGGGCTTTGCTACTTGAAGACTGTCTGCCATTCCCATTTTTAAAGTTTGAAGTTACAGAATCTAAGGATGTTGTACTTGTGACTTAAATTGGAGTTTCTGCAAGATTTGCAGTTGAGTTAGGGTGTTATGTTATAAATCTGTCGTAACTTAGTTCAGTGTCCTTTTACAGGATTTGATGCAAAAACATTCCATTTTTAAACACCAGACATTGGTGAGCTATCAGCAGTAAAATTCTAACAAAATTTTGAGCAGTCTTAAAAATTATGTTGCCTTTTTTTCTCAAAATATTTCCTCTCAGGTAAAGGTTGTGACAGGAAAGGATGGGCAGACTGGTACTCCTGTTGCTATAGCAACCCAGCTTCCTCCAAATGTTTCTGCTGCTTTTTCATCCCAGCAGCAACCATTTCAGGTACTTTTCGATGGTTCTAAAATGTAGTCTCATCCGAAACTTTTCCTCATCCAGATATTTTAACCTTCAATTTACTATTTGCTCTTCAGCATTTTTTTCCCAGAGCCCATTCCTTATTTTAAAAAAGTAAAAAAGTCTTCCTGCATATAAAATTATACAACTAAATTGCATGAATAAATGACAACACAGACCTTAATGCATTATTTTTGTGTGTGTGTTGACCTGTAACGCAGTAGTAGCTTCAGCATGCATGTCATCTAATACCTGTAGTCCTGTTGAATGTGTGCTCAGGATTCCTGTGTGCTGTGTTTTCAATGTTGGTTCTTTCTTGTGTCTTCTATCTGTATTTTTGAGAACAGTGCAAACAGAGCAGAAAGAAAGATTATATAGATAAGTTGCTGTTTTCTGTAGCTGGAAGAAACCCTAAAGTAAAACATAGTTTTGAACTATCGGGACCTTAGGCTTCTAAATAGATGTTAATTGAATGCAGACTGGTTAATTTTTGAAAATTAAGTCACTCAGTGTTAAAATAAATGCCAAGAACCTAAAAGTTCAGGTCAGATTCTAGTCATTTTGGAATAGATTATGCTAGGTTCTGCAAGCAGTTTAATCTTGTGGTGGTATATCTTAAAATGCTTCTTAATTTTTAATTTTGATATAATTTCAAATGCATATAAAAGTTACAATAATAGTACAAGAACTCCCCTTATACCCGGTACCCAAAATCACTGGTTGTTACCTTTTACCCCATTTGCATTATTTTCATTTTCTCTCTCTCATATGTACACACAGACACATTTCCCCCCAAACTGTTTGAGAGTAAATTGTGGACATCATATTCGTGCACTTGTATCCCTAAGTACTCGAGCATGTAGTATCAGGTACCAGTGTCATCTGGTCTAACCAGAGTATAACAGTTGGTTCCAGAAACTGTACAGTAACTTTTACTATGACTAAGCCGCAGCTCATGTGCAAATTTAATCTCTTGTTCCAGTGATGTCCTTTGTATAGTTGTTTTTCCCCAGTCTGGGATCACAGATTGTGTTTAGTTGTCATGCCTCTCTGGTCTTCTTTAATCTAGGCTGACTTGTGAGGAGTCCTGGTCAGTTATTTTACAGAATGTCCTTTGACTTGGGCCACTAATCTACCGCCTCTTGATGAGCCTTGCTCGCATTAGTTGTCATGTTAAAGATGGCAAAGTGGATTTTCTAACTCCATTATTCCTTCTGCATTTACTAGTTGGCATTCTGCTGCAATGATGAGCTTCCTTTTTTCTCCCATTCATATATTCATATGTGGATTCTTATTTTTATTTTTTTAGATTTATTTATGTATTTGGCTGGGCAGGGTCTTCATTGCTGTGTTTGGGCTTTCTCTAGTTGCAGTGAGCGGAGGCAGCTCTTCATTGCACTGCATGGACTTCTCGTGTTGTGGTGGCCTCTTTCGTTGTGGGGTACGGGCTGTAGACACACGGGCTTCAGCAGGTGCAGTGCATGGGCTCAGTTGTGGTGCACAGGCTTAGTTGCTCTGAGGCATGTGGGATCTTCTCAGACCAGGGAACCAACCCATGTCCCTTGCATTGGCAGGTGTATTCTTAACCCCTGGACCACCATGAAAGTCCCTTATTTAAACTTACTTAATTCAGTAAAATTCATTTTTTTGGGTGCATAGTTTGGTGAGTTTTGTCAAGTGCCTCAAGTTGTATAATCACCACCACACAAGAAACAAAGTTCTCTCATCCTCCACGTGTTCCTCATGCTACATCCTTGTCATCAAATTCTCTCCCTCCCTTAACCTTTATTCTCTGTCTCTATGGTTTTTCCTTTTCCGGAATAAAATGTGAATAGAATCATATACTATAGTTTATGCTGCGTTTTCAGTCTGGCTTCTTTCATGTAGCATAATGCATTTGAAATTCAATTCATGTTGTTGAATTTACCAATGGTTTCTTTTTTTGCTGAGCAGTATTCTGTTGTATGAATGTTCCCCACATGGTTTATCTGTTCACCCTTTGAAGGACGTTGGGTTGTTTCCAGTTGTTGGCATATCTAGGAGACAGATTGCTTGGTTGTAATAAGTGTACATTCAGTTTTATATGAAACTGAGAAACTTTTCCACAATGGCTATTCCATTTCGCATTCCCACTAGCCATGAATGAGAGTTCCTCTTGTTCCACATCCTCCCCACTATTTGTTCTGCACATCCCCACTACTTGTTCTTGTCAGTTTTCTTTTGTTGTTATTCTAATACGTAAGTAGTGGTTTTAATTTTTATATCTGAAGATTAACGATATTGAAAACAACTTTTCTTGTGTTCAGTTGCCTTTTGTATATCTTCTTTGGTGAAGTATCTGTTCATTTCTTTCACCATTTTTTCCCTTATTGAGTCATTTGCTTTATGGTTGCATTTGAGAATCCTTTATATAATTTGGATGTAAGCTTTTTGTCAGATACAAATTTGGAAATATTTTTCTCTTCATTCTCAGCCTTAGCTTCTTTTACAGTGTTCTTTTATACAGCAAAACTTTTGAGTTTTGGTGCAGTCTCTTTTACCATTTTTTTCTTGTATGTATTGTGCTTTTGACATATATCTAAGAACTCTTTGCTCAACTCAGGGTCACAAAAATTTCCTCTAGTTTTTTCCCCTAGAAGTTGTATAGTTTTATGTTTTACATTTAGGTCTGTGATCCATTTTGAGTAAAGTTTTTTTTTTTTTTTTTTGGTTGTATTGAGTCTTTGTTGCTGTGCACAGACTTTCTCAGTTGCAGCTACTCTAGTTGCCGTGCGGAAGCCTCTCTCCACAGTGGCTTTTCTTGTTGCAGAGCACAGGATCCAGCGTCTGTGGGCTCAGGAGTTATGGCACGTAGGCCTAGTTGCCCCCGCAGCCTGTGGGATCTTTGCGGACCAGGGATTAACCCATGTCCCCTGCATTGGGAGGCAGACTCTTAGTCCCTGGACTAGCAGGGAAGTCCTTGTGTAAAATTTTGTATAACATGCAAGCATAGCTAGAGGTTTTTTCCTTCACATATTGATAGTTAAGCACCATTTCTTAAAAATGCTGTCTTGTATCTGCTGAGTTGACTTTGCATCTTTGCCCCAAATCCCATCTGTTGGGCCTGTTTCTAGGCTCTCTTCTCTCCCATTGATCTGTGTGTCTATCTTGTTGCTAATGCCATACTGTCTACTACTGCAGCTTTGTAGTAAGTCCTAAAATCAGTTAGTGTTATTCTCTTCAGCTTTATTCTTTTCCAAAGTTGTTTTGGTCGTTCTGGTTCCTTTCACTCTTCATACACTTTTAGAATCAGCTTGTTGGTATCTATAGAACATCCTGTTGGGATTGCATTGACTTGGTTGATATGTTTGGGGTGAAGTACTATCTTGACAACATTCAGTCTTCCAGACCAGAAATATGATATATTTCTCCATTTATTTTTGTCTTCTTTGATTTCTTTCATCAATATTTTATAGTTTTCAGCATGCACATTCTAGGCACATTTGGTTAGATTTCTGTCCCAAAAGTCTAGTTTTTCTGTGGTTCTTTAACTTGAAAAATTATTTTCTAGTTGTTTATTGCAAGTGTATGGGAATACAGTGAATTGTACAACCTTGCAAAAAACTCATTTATTAGTTTTAGGAGCTTTTTTTGTAGATCCCATGGAGTTTTCTACCTAGAGAAATCATGTTTGCAAAGAAAGCAAGATTTATGTTTTCCTATTTGTATACTTTTTTTTTTTTCTTTTTCTTGCCATGTTGCACTAGCATGGACTTCCACTGTGAGGCCGAATAGGAGTGGTAAGAACAGACATTCTTACCATGTTGATCTTAGGAGGAAAGCATTTAGTCTTTCACCATTAAGTATGATGTTAGCCATAGATTTTGTAGACATCCATTATCAGGTTAGGAAAATTCCTTTTTTCCTAGTATTTGTCATGAATGGATGTTGAATTTTGTCAAATACTATTTCTGCATCTAGTTACCTAATCATGTGATGTTTCTTTTTTTGTGTAGAAATGATGAATTATATCACTTTAAGGTATAATTTGTAAACAGGGAATACACAGATCTCAAGTGTTATAGTTCGGTGAGTTTGACAAGTACCCATGTAACCCACGCATATGTCGAGATGTTCACTTCCATCAAGTCTTCTCATGTCCCTGCCAGCCATCTGCTACCCAGCTCCCAGCCCCATTTTATTCCTGTTTATTCTACTACTACTGTTTATTTATTTATCTTTAAGGTGTATTTTAACCTCACTGAGTGTTAGTTGCAGCATGAGGGATCTTTGTTGCATCATACAGGATCTTTTGTTGCTGTGCATGCACTCTAGTTGGAGCACATAGGCTTAATTGCCTGAGGTGTGTGGGATCTTAGTTCCCCGACCAGGGATTGAACCTGCGACCCTGGTGGTGCTAATGGTAAAGAACCCGCCTGCCAGTGCAGGTTAGACATAAGAGACTCGGATTCGATCCCTGGGTTGGGAAGATCACCTGGAGGAGGGCATGGCAACCCACTCCAGTATTCTTGCCTGTACCACAACAAGGGAGGTCAGGCCCTAGAGCCCATCAATGGCAACTACTGGAGCCCCCGCACCTAGAGCCTGTGCCCTGCAATAAGACAAGCCAATGCAATGAGAAGCCCTCGCAGCACAACTAGAGAGTGGCCCCCGCCCCTGCTTGCCACAGCTGGGCCAAGCGGGCTGCAGGCTACAAGGCTGCGCAGAGCTGGACATGACTGAAGCAACTTCGTGTGCAAGCATGCCCCTGGTATTGCAAGGCGGATTCTTAACCACTGGACCACTGGGGGTAGTCCCTCTTACTGTTTATTTTGATGTTCAGTTTATCTGCAATTTGACCAATGAGAGCCCTCCCAGACAGGCTCTATGTACTTTTGACACATCCCTGTCACTCTCTGAGTACTTCCTTACCTTCTGGCACAAAATATTGAAAGTTTTTCTTCCATGTGCCTTGATTCAGTCCAGGAATCAGTCATTTCTGTAAGAAACCTGGTTCCATTTGAGGGGAATAATCATTTGAACCCAGCATTGAAGTGCTTGTGGTAATGAATGTGATACATTTTCTAAATTGGAAATTGTTGGAAAATTTATCAGTGAAACATCTTTCCTATTAGTGCCTAGAGGAATGTAATATATCAATGCATTTATAAACCACATTGATAACTATTTTTGTAAGAACAGTGGGACAGTGAAAGGCAGAGAGTGCCCGTAAATCTAGGTGCATGATCTCCACAATGACATAAATTAAACCCTCTGATTTACTGTCATACTAACCAGATTGCCAGATTAAAATTGGACAGAATCTGTTGATTTAGGTCTGTGGAAGTCTCTTCCACTTAAAAAAAAAAATTATTTGTGTATTTACTTATTTGTATTTATTTATTTATATTTAGCTGCACTGGGTCTTTGCTGCTGCACGGCTTTCTCTGGTTGTGGCAAGTGGGGGTTGGGGCTGCTTTCTAGTTGTATTGTGAGGGCTTCTCATTGCCTTGGCTTTTCTTGTTTCAGGGCATAGGTTCATGGGTGCCAGTAGTTGCCATTGATGAGCTATAGAGTGTGGCCTCGGTTGTTGTGGTACATGGCACGTGGAATCTTCCTGGGTCAGGGATCGAACTTGTGTCCCCTGCATTGGCAGGTGGAGTCTTAATCACTGGACCACCAGGGAAGTCCTCTCATCCACCTTTTTTTTTTTTTTTTTAATATTTATTTATTTGGCTACAGCTGGTCTTAGTTGCACCATGTAGGATCTAGTTCCCTGACCAGCGATCAAACCCAGACCCCCTGCATTGGGAGCACGGAGTCTTAACCACTGGACTACCAGAGTACTCCCTTCTCATTCACTTTTGATGGGAGTGTAGTGTGGAAACATTTCACATGATATGGAGAAGGTGAGTGTGGGCAGGCCCTTTGACCCAAACAGCATGCTCTAAAGATACTCTTTGTGTTTGTGAGCTGGAAAACATATCTAATAATGTTCCCAGCAGCATTGTTTATGATAACCCCAAACTGGAAAGAAGCAAAATGTCCACCGAAGCAGAATAGATCTTGGTCGTGCACACTCATACAGAGGAATGCTCTGTATGAGTAATCAGTGGTGAAAACGAGTGAGTGAGTGTGAGTGGGCCTCAGCAGCACCATGCGGAGCAGAAGGGGCTAAGGAGAGCCCAGGGGCAGCATTCTTAGGTTAAAGTTCACTAGGAAGCAAAGTGTTAGTCACTCAGTCGTGTCCCACTCTTTGTGACCCCATGGTCTATGTAGCCCGCCAGGCTCCTGTGTCCATGGAATTCTCAGGGTGAGAATACTGGAGTGGGTAGCCATTCCCTTCTTCAGGGTAGCTTCCCAAGCCAGGGATCAAACCCAGGTGTCCTGCCATGTGGGTGAATTCTTTACCATCTGAGCCACCAGGGGAACCTTCTTGACCTGTGGTCAAGAAGCAATAATCAGAACTGGACGTGAAACAACAGACTGGTTCAAAATTGGGAAAGGAGTATGTCAAGGCTGTATATTGTCACCTTGCTTATTTAACTTATATACGCAGTACATCATGTACATCATGCAAAATGCCGGCCAGTCTGGATGAATCACAAGTTGGAGTCAAGACTCCTGGGAGAAGTATCAGCAACCTCAGATATGCAGATGATATCACTCTAGTGGCAGAAAGTGAAGAGCAACTAAAGAGCCTCTTGATGAGGGTGAAAAAGGAGAGTGAAAAAGCTGGCTTAAAACTCAGCATTCAAAAACTAAGATCATGGCATCCCATCCGCTCCTATCACTTCATAGCAAATAGAAGGGGAAGAGGTGGAAACAGTCAGAGATTTTATTTTCTTGGGTTCCAGAATCACTGTGGATGGTGACTGCAGCCATGAAATTAAGACACTTGCTTCTTGGAATGAAAGCTATGAAAAACCTAGACAGTATATTAAAAAGTAGAGACATCACTTTGCCAACAAAGGTCCGTATAGTCAGAGCTGTGGTTTTTCAGGTAGTCAGGTATGGATGTGAGAGTTGGACCATGAAGAAGGTTGAGCACTAAAAAACTGATGCTTTTGAATTGTGATGCTGGAGAAAACTCTTGAGAGTCCTTTGGATAGCAAGGAGATCAAAGCAGTCAGTCCTAAAGGAAATCAACTCTGAATATTCATTGTAAGGCCTGATGCTGAAACTGAAGCACCAATACTTTGGCCACTTGATGCAAAGAGCTGACTCATTGGAAGAGACCCTGATGCTGGGAAAGATTGAAGGCAGAAGGAGAAGGGGACAGCAGGTGATGAGATGGTTAGAGAGTTTCACCGACTCAGTGGACATGAGGTTGAGCAAACTCGGGGAGATAGTGAAGGACAGGGAAGCCTGGCCTGCTGCAGTCCATGGGGTTGCAAAGAGTCGGACATGAGTTAGCGACTGAACAACAAGGAAGCAAAACCAAACACAGCATAGAGTGGAGCTCAGCCTGTAGGTTTTGGCACTAGGGAGAAATGTTCACCCATGGATCGGGCGGATGCCTTGATAGTGGGATGCCTTCATAGTGCACAAGGTTTCCAGGGCATTAAGCCTCAGGATCAGTACAT
The DNA here is from genome assembly GCF_910594005.1 of Cervus elaphus. Taxonomy (NCBI): domain Eukaryota; kingdom Metazoa; phylum Chordata; class Mammalia; order Artiodactyla; family Cervidae; genus Cervus; species Cervus elaphus. The sequence goes on from NC_057819.1 coordinate 27,203,423, forward strand.
GGGTGTTATTACTTTGTAAACTTATAAATCTTTCTACTTCTTAGCATTTTATTATGAAAAATTTCAAATAAAAAAAAACAGTGTTCAGTGGCCATTCATATCCCACTGTTTAAATTCTGTGGTAACTTTTGGGGAAGTCCCAGTTCAGAACTGTTTGTGTTACATATATATATTAATTTCTGTTTGCTTTTCAAAGATTTTGAGGTAGTATTTTTTCTTTTTGTCTGCACCACGCAGCTTACAAAATCTTAGTTCCCTGACCAGTGAAAACCTGGCCCATGACAGTGAAAGCGACAAGTCATAACCACTGTACTGCCAGGGAATTCCCCCAGATGGTTTTTATAACAGTTATTTAGATTTTTAAAAAATTCTAATTGGAGATTATTTGTCAGTGATTATAATGTTAAAGGGAATGAATAATAATTAGAGTTCTGTAACCTTATCCCAACTATTGATTTTTTTTCCATTTAGAAAAAATTTATTGAAAAATAGTTGATAAACTGATTTCAGTTATATACACATATATATATAAATGTATATATTCTTTTTTTTTTTACATTTTCTTCCATTATAAATTATTACAAGACATTAAAAATATAGTTCCCTGTGCTGTACAGTAGGTCCTGGTTGCTTATCTGTTTTATATACAGTACTGTGTATCCTTTAATCCTAAATTTCTAATTATCCCCCAATGATTGATTTTTTATTCTTATATGTGTGTTCATGTTTTTATGTGTATAGTTAAAAGTTTATAGTTATAAAGTGGTAGCTTAACTTGATTTAATAGACATACTTGCAGAAAGAAGGCATGAGTGATTTGTTTGTGCTTTCCTCTCCTTTATCCTTACTGAAGAATAACCTTGAGGAAACTTCTTTTTAGAATCTTGAATTGAGAGGCAAAGTCCTGTCTACTCACAAGTAGTTCTTTTCTTTTGCAGGCGCTTAGTAAGGTCATCATTTCACTGACCATGTCCTTTTCTTTCACCCAGCCCTTGATATATACCCCATGGTGCTACTCAGGTTACATGTGTTGTTTAAATTGGATAGAAATTTACCCATTGGTAACCACTAAATAGAGCTGTTGGTCTTAATATTTTTCTCCAGAGTAACATAAGTCTCCTATTCTTTTCTGTCAGCTACATCCCCAGTTCCTTCAACTGTTCTTTTTTATTCTCCCCCATAAGTGTTTTTTTTTTTTAAAGAGTTCTAATATATGATTGTTATTTAAAATCAAATTGGTATTTTAAAGACAGCAGTGTCTTTCCCATTAAAATATTCATGAAGACATATAAGATGAAACTAAAAATCATTCTGAAAACCAAGAAACAGTGGCTATCAGGAATTAGGCAAAGAGAAGTATCTTTGATGACATAGTCTTTTATGTTTAATGAAGTGTAATTTGTCAGTTTCTTCATATGCATGTCCAATCTTCTAGCTCATTTGGTTGTAAAGCCTTCTCATTCCATTTGTGTTGCTTTAGAGTCTTAAGGAACTGACAGGGTTGTGTAAGTCTGCGTCTCCCTCTGGGCTGTCTGCTCAGTTTTTTTAATCTGCCATCCATCCTTACGCAGCACTGTGCTGCCCTGGTGTCCACACCCTGCGGTGAGTCTTGGAAGTTCAAATCTGTTTTCCGTTCACTGACCTCTGCATCCCCACTCTACTGTTCAGCCTATCCAATGAATTTTTTAAATTTCAGACACTTTTTCAGTTCTAAAATCTCTTATTTGGTTCTCTTTTTATTTTTTTGCTGAAATTAATTTATTTACACCAGTGTTTCTGATGTAAAGTGATATATATATTCTTTTTCAGATTGGTTCTATTTTTTAATAATTTTTTTTTTCTGTGAAGGTTTCCTCTCATCCTTCATAAAAACATTCTTTTATGTCCTTGGACTTACTTATTAAAGCTGCTGTGAAATCCCTGCTGCTAATCCCAGCATGTGAATTGTCTAGGGGTTGGTGTCCATCGATTGTTTCCTGAGTATGATTCATGTTTTCTTGTCTCTTTGTGTTTTGAAGTAATTTTGAATTGGATTTTGGGTGTTGTGAATAATAGGTTGCAGAGACTCTGAGTTCTGTTAATATTCTTCTGAAGAGTATTGATGGTTTTGCTCTCACATTTAGTTAACGTGATTGAACTGAGACGGTGAACCCTGTCTCCTGAGATCTCAGTGCAGTTATGCTGGCCTGTGCTTGGAGCCTTGGCATGTGTGTGGTAGGAGGCAGCCAGAGACCAGGCGAGAACTTGTGGCCCCCTCTCCAGCTGCCCCCTGTGGTGACTCCCCCTCACTTCTCCTGTGGTCTCCTGTTCTCCATCCTAGTGGTCTTCAAGCCAGCGAGGCCCTCTGTCTCTGGGTCTGAGGCCTGCCTGTGCCAAATGCCATAAGCCTAGAAACCTCTCCTATTGATAGTTCCAGTTCCTCCGTGCAAGTATCGGGTTCCATCCTATATCTGCCCACCTTTTCACATTTTTAATGTTTCTTTTAGAGTTTATATTTATCTGGAATGTTTGGCCCAGTGGGAAGTTCTTGGCCATTACTGGACACAGAACCCTGTACCAGTTTCTTCTGTTGAAAAAAAAAACCCAAAACACCCTCTTCTTGATTACAGAAGTAAAACGTGTTCATCGTAAGACATTTGGAAAATTTAGAAAAAGTGCACACACACCAATTATAAATTAATTGTAATCTTGTCCCCAAAGATAACCACTGTTCACATATTGTCTGTTTTTCTATATCATTCTTTTCTCTCCTCCTCCCTCCCCCAATCTTTGTTACATGTAAACGGGGGTGGGGTGGAGTCCTTACTTTGCCTTTTCATTACTGAGTCCCTGCACCATGTGAGGCGAAACTTGCTGCATGGCTGGTCCTGGTGGTGTAGTATCCATTGCTAGGTGGCAAGGATCAACAACTGCTCTCACAGGCGGTTAACTTTGTTCAGACATCTAGAACTTGCATTTAAAATGTCTTGATAAGTAGAGTGGATATAGTTGAATTATTTAAAAATAATTAGCAACTGTTAACCTCATTTTTAGCATTCAGTATGTCTGCCAGGTGGTGCAGAGATGTCAAAGGTGTAGGGTACCCAGACTCAGCTAGTTTCTGTCTTTGCTGGTAGCTTTTCATTAGAACATTTTAAATAACCTATATGTATTTCACACAGCTATATATCAAGTAGGGTGCTAATTGCAGTACCATTTTGAAGTTAGATTGTTATTAATTGGAGTTTTAGTGCCATTTCCCAGTAGGAAGACAGTTTCAACCTTTCTTCTTATCATTCAGCTTTGTGATTTTGGCGGGCTGTGTGACGACAGGTAGTGTAATGATTAGGCGAAGCTGTGGTCCTGGACGAGATTAAGACTTCCCGCATTAGCTTCTGCTGTCATTCTGTGTGCATTTGCCTTGATCTGAAATTCCATTTAAAACCAGAATGCAAGTCCTTTTTTATTCTCCAGAGGTAAGTTAGAACTTAAATTATTTTTTACAATATATTGGGTAGATAACATTTCTCAAAAATGAATGAAGTCAGTGTTTGGGATAATTATGACAGTTTTAGTTTACATTCATTCTTGCGATGCACTTAAATTATGAAAACCTCAGTTTTTCTTTTTTTTCCCCCAGCAGCAGGCCCTTGCAGGGACCCTGGTGGCAGGAGCCGGAAGTGCAATCGAAACGGATCCCTTTAAGAGACAGCAGGCGGGACCCCCGGCAGGTATGTCATGGAGCACAGGCTCAGGGGCCTACAGAGCCAGTTGGCTTCTTAGTTTGGGAGTTCCAGTGTAGTGGCCACCTGTTTCTGAAGCGTGGCCCTTAAAGAATTTAGTTCTGGTTCGTTTCTACTTCGAAAGTTAATTTTTCTTTGGGTAGTAATCAACTCAAAAAAATATTCCTGTGCGTGTTTATGTGTACTGAAGTTAGAAGTTTGTTAGTTGAATAGGTATATTCCAGTTTCATTTTCTGTGTGCATTTATAGGCTCATGTCCTCAAGTGTAAAGCCATCTGCCTTTTCAAATTGTCATTAATTTTTTCAAACTGGATTTTTTCTCCAACTTAGAAACTTAATACACATTTTGTGTAAAAGATTCAAACAGTTAAGCAGGGTGTAATTTGAGCTCACCTCTGGTTTGGTATTCCTTCTCCGTTCCCTAGCCACAGAGCTGGCTGCATTTGCTCATTTTCCCAGACAAGCATTGCTTCAGGTGTGTCATTCTGAAAAAATTCAAATGCGATCCTATATGCACTGTTACGCCTTTAATATTAAACGACTAGATCATATTTCCCAGTCATGGACCTCATTCTTTTTGATGGCTGCAAAGTATTGCACTTGGTGCATGGATGTTTCATTTATTCATTAAAGAATAATGTCATTTGTTAGTGTTATCTTTTTTCTGTTATAATCAAAACAGGATTGAACGTTTAGGTTCACATTTTTTTCCTACATGTCTGTGCATGTTTGTAAAAGCAGTACTCCAAGAATGAGACTGCTGATCAGAGTGTGTGCATAGGTAAGGGTTAGTGATGCTACGTTGCCCTCCAAAAGGATAGGGCCAGTTTTTGCCCTCATTAGCAGTTTCTGGTTCTCTTAAATTTTGGCCATGTTATTAAGTATGACCAATCTTTTAATCTTTGTCAGTCTTATGGGTGAAAAATGAAATGTTTGTTTTGACATGGATTTCTTTCATTTCAGTAAGGTTGTAGTATCTCTTCACATTTTTAACCATTTGTGAATGTGTCCCTCCACTAGCTGTTTGTGTTCTTTGCCCGTTTTTGTCTGTCTGGTTGTTGAGCCTTTTCATATTAATTTGTAAGAGCTTTCTGAATGTTGCCCATCATGTATGTTGCAGATATTGTCTCTTAGGTTGACGCTTATCCTTTGCCTTTTTATGATGCTTTTCTTTATATTTACAAGTTTTTAACAGAAAAAATTGTATTTATCAACCTTTTATGGCTTCTGCATTTTGGTTCATGCATAGAAAGGCCTCTCTGTTCAAAGATGATAAAAACACTTACACATGTTTTTTCTACTACTTTTGTGGTTTTATTTTTTACATCAAACTGCACCTTTTCTGAAAATTATTCTAGAGCAGTCTAAGAGACCTCGACTTGAAGTGGGTCACCAAGGGGTAGTTTTCCAGCACCCAGGGGTGAATACAGGAGTTCCTCTCCAGCAGTTAATGCCGACAGTTCAAGGTAAGACCCAGCGCCAGAACTAGTTCTCCTAGTTCAGAAAAAGGGAGTGCAGAGAGGGCTTAGGGAAGTAGCACCAGGCTGAACGTGTGCAGTCCAGGTAGCATATCCAGGTGGTTTTTGCCACTGGGACGTTCCTCTGAGTCCCACTTAACACAGCATGAAGAAACCACTGGAGACCAGCTCTTGTCACCTTAGCGGAGCCGCACGCCCCACTGTCCTCAGCTTCTCTCCGGTTTTCCCTCCTGTGTATTTTCTGACTTGCTGCTGTGGTAGGGACCCTGCGGTTAGTCCGTGCCTGCTCTGCTTGGTGCTAACTCGCAAAGGCCGAGCGCCTTTCTTTCCTTGTTTGTGTGCTCATTTATCACGTTAGACCTAATACACACAGGTTTCCCGCCAGTTAAATTTCCCCTTTGAGTGTGTGGTGCTGTCAGCGCAGGGTCTGTGACAGCGCTGGGAGGTGGAAGCGAGCCCCGGAGTCAGGGCTGCTGGGTCTGCCCTTTCTTGCAGGAGGAATGCCTCCTGCCCCGCAGGCCGCTCAGCTCGCCGGCCAGAAGCAGAGCCAGCAGCAGTACGACCCCTCCACCGGGCCCCCGGTGCAGAACGCCGCCAGCCTGCACACGCCTCCGCCGCAGCTGCCCACCAGGCTGCCCCCGGCCGGCCTCCCTGCCGCGCCCCTGCCACCCGCGCTGCAGTTCCCACCGCAGCCGCAGATGGCAGAGCCCCAGACCCAGCTCCCAGTCCCTGTGAAGACGCAGCCGCCCAACGCTCCGGTCTCCGCACCCCCGCCCGGCCAACTCCCCACAGCTCCCCCGCAGTCCACGCCACCCACCCTCCACATCCCGATGCCTGGGAAGGCGCAGATGCAGGCCCCTCCACTCCCGGCCCAGCCACAGGTACTGCGGGCCCTTGCTGTTCCCCAGGTTAGAGGGGGAAGAAAAGACAGGTGGTTTGTTGGATGGGACAGTGCGTGGCTGGATAACTCACTCTCTCTTAGCAGCTCGCTCTCCACTGTGGAGCAGTTAATTCACTAGTTGCAACATCGTTTTATTTGGTTCTGCAGTCCTAGTTATTGTTATTGAAATGTCAGAAAATGACACAGTTCCTACTGCTGCTCCCAGTACCGAGAGCTGAGTATAGGGCACCATGGCCCTTGTCCCACTTGATATGCCGGGTCACAGTGTGTCGCTGCAGCTCCTGACCATCCACCAGGCTCTGTCCCCAGGTGCCTCCCCACGGATGCTGGTTCCACAAGTGTGGGCACGGCATAGATTTCCAGGCTTGATAGACGTTTCCTCCACTAATTCACTTCACCCAGATGCCTTTGTGAAATGTGTCCAGTGAACCATGTGGGGTCCCTGACGAGCAGTGAGGCCAAAAAGCGTGGGCCTGGGGCCCCAGAAGGGGCAGGAGGGAGTGTTTTCAGAGGCTTATCTTAGCTGCCTGTGGTCAGCTGCATAGGAAAACCACCCTGCCCCTGACCAGTTAATAAGGAGACTTCCTCGCTGGGTTTGGAACTTCAATTCTGGTGATTGGAGAAGCTTGCTCTCCCATGTGGTGATGCTGCCTCTCCCTCATGGCCTGCAGGTGCGGGGTGCGGCATCACCTTCTTCCCTCCACCTGGCACCTGCTGTGGTAGAGTCTTTATTATTGCCCCCATTAGCCATGAGAAGATTGAAGCCAGAGAGGCTGGATAATTTGGCCAGGGCAGCCAGGCAGCACTGCAGGGGCTGTGACTGGCTCTTGGCATTGGCTATGGAGCCTTCTGTGTGCCTTGAGAAGGAGCCCCCCTTCTCCCACCAGGGTGGCTGAGCCTCTCCCCAGGCAGGCTGGAGGTTTTCGTGGAGATGAGTCTGTTTTGGACACGGTTGTTGATCCTGGTACCAACTTCACGCAGCACTGATGTTTTTCTTGGGTTTGTTTCCTGCCCTGGTTGACCACATATACTGTGGGATGTGATTTTAGAGTAGTTCCTTACAGAAGCCGTGCAGTTCTGTTCCTTCCAGGTTGGGAGGGGCCCACAGACATCTTCTGTGAAGGGGCCACAGAGAGGAAGCATAGCGGTATTCCAGGCCTTGTGGGCCGTGTGGTTTCTCTTGGGCCACTCAGCTCTGCCCTGGAAGGTGAGAGCAGCCCCGGGGCCCACAGATGTGTGGCCGTAGCCAGTAGAACTTTGCAAAAGTCTGTGGCTGGCCAAGGTGTACCGACCACTGCGGTGGAGGACATTTCCTTAGATGTGCAGAGAGAAGCTGCAGGTTGTGAGAGGCCCGTCCTTGGCTGTGGTGTCTTCTCCACACTGCAGATTATAAACATGCTGTGTTTGTGCCTCTCTGTCCCTGGCCCTCTCAGTGAGGGCAGTAACTTGCCTTCCCTGCTCTCTGCACCCCCGCTTCCTCCCGACAGAGTTCCTGTGTGAATTTAACTTCACCTTCAGTCCAGGGAGGGGGGTGAGTTCTCAGCTTTACAAGCTTGGCTCTCAGGCCAGTACTGAGGAGGGCCCCTAACCTTACAGCTTGCCTACCACAAGAGGGTCACACAGAATTTGTATTTGCCCTTCAGAATTTGGTATTTTTCAATTAAGGAGAACTATATACAATTAAAAATTCTAAAAAATTATTTGGAAAAAGCAGTAAAAGCTGGAAAAATTTAAAAAAAAAACAACAGCTTACATAAGACATTTTGTGAAAGCACAGTTTACAGTGAGCCCTTAATGTAGTTTTGTGGACAAACAGGTCGTCTTTTCTGTGGATATGGTTTAGTTTGCCTATTACTGTGGTCTGTGGATGGGCTTCATGATTGGTTTGCGTGGCTTTGGAGAGGTGGCATTGGTGTGTGCCTCTCTGCTGGCCTGTGGGTTCTGGGTGCAGTACTGAGCCCTGTTTCCCCTGCTAGACCGTGGCACCGACCAGACCACCCGTGGACCCCACCCAGTCCTGCCTGCGGCCTCCGCCCTCCACCTCCACTACCTCGACTGTTGCCCCTGCTAGTGGCTCAGGCCTGGGACCTTCACCTGCACGCGCCTCCCCGGTGAATAGACCCTCCTTGGGAGCCAACAAGTCACTGTCTCCGGTCACCTCCCGCTCCCCAGGGGCAGCCGTGTCGGCACCCCCAAAACCACAGAGCCCAGCTCAGAATGCCGCGCCGCCCCAGGACAGTTCTCAGGATAAGCTGGCAGAACAAATAGCCTTGGTAAGTGCCTGGGAAGATTGTAGTGTGGAGCCCAGCTGGTAGAATGCATTTGATTTTACTTTCTAATGGGGCAGTAGTTTAAAACGAAGCCTCTGATGGTCAGGATGACTGACTGAGGTATGTGATCAGGAGAAACCAAGATAACAACTGCACAGCGGGCTCTGTCCTGCTGCAGGTAGACTGGTGTGGAGAAGGTCTTTTCTGTGCTGGTGTCTACAGTTTGGGTTGGGGAGTGGGCAAGACGAGAGGTGCTGACTGAGAGCTCAGAGCCGGCTGGAGGCTGCCCAGGCCAGTGCAGGTTGCGGCCTGCACTTAGTTGGTGCTTATTGTTTGTTGGCTGACTAAGCAGTTATGTGTAAGTGCTCTGCCATGAGTGTTGGTCTGGGCGCTCTGCCCCATGTGTGTGGGATGGGGCAGGATTGTACTTTCAGTGTGAATTAGTAGCATGCACCTGAACTGTGTGCTGGATGCTCCTTGCAGGAAAACCAGATCCATCAGCGCATAGCAGATTTAAGGAAGGAAGGCCTGTGGTCCCTCCGACGGCTGCCCAAACTTCAGGAGGCCCCGCGGCCCAAATCACATTGGGACTACCTGCTGGAGGAGATGCAGTGGATGGCCACAGACTTCGCCCAGGAGAGGAGGTGGAAGGTGGCCGCTGCTAAGAAGGTAGGTTTGGGACGCAGGCAATCACAGTTCTCAGGCAGCCTTGGGAGGTGTTATGGACGGAGCGTGCTGTACATGGCAGGTCTCCCAGCCCCAGTCTCTAAAGGGTTTCTTGACTCACGATGTGGATGAAGAATATCCTGTTGTCTAGAGTACCTGCTCTGTCATTCCTTTCTGAGGATTGTCCTCAGGGCTCCAGCATGGACTGCTGGGAACAGACCCGGCTCCTTTGCTGCAGTTCTGTCCTGGCATTTAGTTTATTTTCTGGCCAGTTTCACCTGACAGTTGGCATGAGGGTGCCTTCAGCCCCCCAGATCCAGGCTGAAGAGTAGGAAGGGGAAGAGGCCAGCTGCCTGGAGGGCAGCTCAGGCACTCGTGCCTGGCCTTAAGGCTGCTGGCAGGCTGCCTGCTCCGTGCTGCCTAGTCTTCCCATCCAGCTTCTCTCCATTTCTGCGTCAGAATTCATTTCCCTCTCTCTGTTCCCAAAGCAGGCACCCAGCCTGGGGGAGAACCTCTGGGAGGTGTTTCTGCTGATGCTCACAGTGTGGAAGGTGGCAGATTTCTAGGGCTCTTAGGTCCCAGAGCGCAGAGCAGCTATCCTTGTGTGCGTGTGTGTAGATCCAAGCCAGGTGTTTCTCCCTCCACTGCTGTGTGTTTCTTCCTCTGGATTAGATTCATATTTCCTATACTTTCAGGACTGAGATTGGTCTTGTGTGCCAGACTGTTCACGTCCCTCCTCTGAATTCTGAATACCCTTGCTTTCCCCGCATAGTTTTGATAGAGAGAAGCTGAGTCCATGAAGATGACAGGAAAGTGTGAATCTAAAGGGTCTTAAATCAGGTTCTTTGGTATTTCAGAACATAACAGTGTGATACTCCATTTTAGAGAAAAATATGTGTACTTGGTAAAATAACACTTGTAGCAAAGTCAAGCAGCACATTGGCAGTGGTTTTTGCTGGAGTCAGTGTTTCTCCTCTGTGCTGTGCGTGCAGGTGAGGGTGCATCTCTCTGTGAATTATGTGCAGTTAAGCGCTGAGAAGATTTTAAGAAAATGTAGCATATCTTTTTTTCTGATGGCATGACACAGGGCACAACATACAGTTCTTGAACTTTTACTTACTAGCTTGTCAGAACTGTAGCTCGTCATCATGAAGAGAAGAAGCTTCGGGAGGAAAGGGGGAAGAAAGAAGAACAGAACCGATTGAGGCGAATAGCTGCATCGACTGCTAGAGAAATAGAGTACTTTTGGTCAAATATTGAACAGGTAAGTTCTGACATTCTGATGGGGTCCTGGAACCATAGACTGTGTCAGAGTTGACAAGGCAGGCTTCTGAACCGTGCCTGACTCTGTGCTGGAGAATCACCACAGGTAGAGCCCCAAGTGTCATTTAGAAAGGCGGGGTCCCTGCACCGCTGTGGCACCGCCAGGCTGTCGGCTCGTTAAGAGACCTGGTTCTTCCTGTTTCTCTTTGTGCATCAGAATCTCCATTGGCCATGATCTACGCGCTCTGTGATGTCTGTGAGCCTCTGTGAGGGGCCCTTCAGACAGACCTCTGTTGCAGGTCACTAAAGGGCTTCCCAGGTGGCATAATGATAAAGACTCCACCTGCCAATGCAGGAGATGCAGGAGGCACGGGTTTGGGAAGATCTGGAGTAGGAAATGGCAACCCACTTCAGTATTCTTGCCTGGAAATTTCAGTGGCCAGAGGAGCCTGGCAGGCTACACAGTCCAGGGGTCACAAAGAGTCAGACATGACTGAACAACTGAGCACACACACACAGGTCACTAAAGACTGATTCATATGTCCAGAATGGCTCCTCTGTCTTCCTTTCCGTAACAGTGCTCATCTTACCGTCTGACAGAATTTGGGCAGGATGCAGCTGACACACCGTAATGAAAGAGTACCAAATTGAACATTTCTGTTTGAACAGCATGGGGGTGAGGCCACTGATTCCACGTGCAGTTGAAAATCTGTGTACAGCTCATCATCTGCCCTGTGTCCGCGGGTTCGCGGCTGCTTGTTCAGCCAGCCGCCGAGTGTGCGGTTGTCACACTGAGCCGGCCACCGAGCGTGCGATTTGTCACGTTCAGCCAGCCGCCGAGTGTGCGGTTGTGGAGGCTTTACCGCTGGAGGACCTCTGTGCACCAGTGACCGGCACAGCTCAAACCCATGTTGTTCAGGTGTCAGCTGCAATCTGAAGTGAGGTTGGACAGCTGAGCTTTTGGCCTACGAGTTTTAATGTTTTCAAATACGAAACTTTTATAATTTACATCCTTAATAGCATGCTTATTTATTTAACTTTTTGCGTTTAGGTTGTGGAAATAAAACTACAAGTAGAATTAGAAGAAAAAAGGAAAAAGGCTTTAAATTTACAGAAAGTTTCCCGGAAAGGTATGATTACTTTTTAAAAAGTCTTCCCTTTTTCGGGTTGTGTCTGCTTGGACTCTCTGCTCATCGTCTCCCTGTGACATCGTGGCCCCCTGTGGAGCCTGCCCGGGGAGACCTTCCTTCAGCAGCCTGGTCCTGGCATTTCAGTTCTTTTGAGATTTGCTAGTATGAGTCCGTGCCCACAGGGAGATCAGCTTCGTCAGGCTCTCAGAACTGAGGACAGTGAGGTGAACTCCCCCGGCTTCGCCCGTCGGGGTCCCCATCTCTCTAGCTGTCTCACTGCTCCCATGTTGCTCCACAGTAGCTGCCTGGTCACTGGCCACCCAGGAGGTAGCCTTTGCTGGGGGAGGGGATAGTTTCTCTCTTTTATCGATGAGGAAACTGAGGTGAAGAGGTGGTCCCTGCTGAAAGGCATGGATCTGTAAGATCATACAAATCATGAAATAGAAACTTTGCCAGATGGGAGACTGGGTTTCTGCAGAAGCATCAGTGCTGAAAGCCGAGAGCGCGTGTGGAGGGGGGGCTGGCGCTGTGCCACTCTGTGTGCCTGGAGGGGAGGCGGGCCTCACCCTTGCTGTCCTCTCCGCTCGTGGAGGGGGCGCAGCAGAGGTGCCCTTGGTTGTGTGAGGAACATCACCTCTTTCACAGCCCTAGTGAAAACGAATCATGTTACCTGTCTCTTTAGGAAAAGAGTTGAGACCTAAGGGACTTGATGTACTACCGGAAAACTTTCTGGTAAGTTTGGGACTGTCGTGTCACTGCATGAGAGGATGGAAGTGGTGTGAGTGAAATACAGTGCCTGACAAAGCAGAGTTACTTGTGTCTGGAGAAACTTGTAGACATGAGTAATGTTCTCTTTCGTTATGAAATCAGTCTCCCCCGGGCATAAAGCGAGTTCTTCATAGCTTTAGGCTCACCTGGGTGTTACTTTGGTGGTTTGGGGAGACACAGCTGAACACAGCGGGCGTGGCTTTAGTCTCCCTCCGGCTCTGCCTCCTCTGCACCTTTCCTGTGTCTGGTGTGGACGCACCTGTCACGGCTGCTCCCAGCTCTTCTAGGTGCATATTGCATAGGCATTTCTGCTTTGGTTTCTCACTCTGTGTTTTCAGATCGCACGCTTAACGATTTTTGTTCTGCGTACAGGATTCGGGAATATCTGGAAGAAAAAGAAAAGCAAGCACATCTTTAACCGATGATGAAGGTCTGTCCCCCTCCTAATGCCCTTGGCTGTCGGCAAGGCTCTCTGACATTGCGGCTAGAGAGCTCGCTCAGTGCCCCCAGGGTGTCGAGTATGGCCCTGCCTGGAAGAGTCAGTGGTTCAGAGGCTTGTGGTGTTGGGGGCCAGGTTCCTAGGTGGATGGTGGGGATTTTGCAGTGAAGAAGTGAGGAGCTGGATTGTGAAGGAGGGAGGGTGTCGGATGCTGTGTGTGTCTGTGTGTGCATGCGCACACATGCGTGCTTTTTGTTTGTAGGGAGGAGAGGTGGTAGTGTTGAGGAGTTAGTGGGAAGGAAGGCCTGCTGTCATGAGGGCTCAGTTCAGATGGGCGGTGGCCTGAGGGTGGGTGGAATTCTGCTGTGGGTGCTGGTGGCCTTTTCTCCACCAGGATTCGGGGGCAGGGGTGCAGGACAGGAGCTGAGCTCCGGGAATTTTCAGCTGGAGCCTCCAAAATGGCGATGGTTAATTCACAGTGACGCCATGTAAAGCGCTCGTGGGTTTTTCTTTAGTGCGCTCTGCAGGTGGACAAGAAGTTCCACGTCATTTCCTATTTTGGCCTGAATCGGTCTGTCATGTGATGAAAAACCAGGCTCTATTTCACACCCTGAAATGGAAGAGAAAGTGTAAAGCATGGCCCTGGTTTTTTGCTCACTTAATATACCGTCATTTCCAGATTCAGCCTGAGAAATTAGAACTTAGTTTTAACTTCTGTAATAGCTGTGTGAAACAGTTCTGGAGCCTTGTAGTGTTTCATGAATAGCTGAAGAGAAGCTGACATGGAGTCTCTCTCTCTGACATTTGGTGATGACGTTTCAGTGGAAGATGAGGAGGAGACGATTGAGGAGGAAGAAGCGAATGAAGGGGTCGTGGATCACCAAACAGAGCTGTCTAATCTAGCCAAAGAAGGTAGGCTCTGAGCAGCTTACTGAAAGTGCTCTGTTGAGCATTTGAGACATTATAAATGTTGAAGAGTAAGGTGTAAAAGCCCAAATATATTGCGTTTATTGTAGCCAACTACACTGCCCAGGGTTGGATAGAGTGTGGGGTAACCTTTTCCCAGAGGTGACTGCCAGCCTGAAACTTGCCTTTAGCATTTCTTTGGCTCAGTTTGTCCCCTTCCAGGCATGTAAATCCTGAACTATGGACAGCTTTGCTTGTATGTTGAAACTTTGTATACACAGAACCACTCTGGAGGCTCATCCACTTGCTTTTCTCAGTTCTGTTCCCGATTTTTGTCCCCTGTGGTCGTGTGTTGCTATAAATTCATTAATTCTCACTGCTGAAGTGTAGTGTGTATGTCCATGTCACGGGTTGTCAGTTGTACTGTTGGTGGGGGTGTTGGTGGTTTCCCCTGCATTGTCCTGATAGACGGTGCTGTGTGCATCACTCTCGTGTTTCCTGTGCGCACGTGCGGGAATGTCTGCTTGGAAGCAGAGGGGTCGGCTTGTGAGGCAGGCACACGTGAGGTGTGTCCCGTCATGGTTAGAGCGGTTGTCTCAGGCCCCACATCTCAGGAGCACCTGTTCTTGTCAGCCTGTGTGGGGGAGCATTGCCCACAAAGTGCAGTGTCTTCTTACCACTGTCTTTACCTGCTTGGTTTTGCATGTTCTTTCCTGTACTGACGGTGGGTGTTCTTCACATGTTCTGGACACATTTCCTTGTCAGTGACATTTGTCGTGGTGACCTTTTTCCAGTTGGTTTGGGGTGGATCTTCATTCTTTTTATGATGCCTTTTGAGAAATGAATGTTCTTAATCTTAGTGCAGTTGAGTTTGTCAGTGTTGATTAAAAAAACTTTTTTTAATCTCAAGATCAAAAGGATCTTTCCATATTGTCTAAAATTCTTTTGCTCTCATACTGATGTCTTTTCATTCACCACAAATTGGTTTTGTCTCTAGTGTGAAATAAGAGTGCAGTTTCTCCCCCCCGCCCCAGATAGATTACAGATTGTCCCAGTGCCACTTGAAATGGCCATCCTTCCTCAGTGATGCCCAGTGTCAACTCAGATATTAGGTTTTCTGATACGCACAGCTCTTTCTGGGACCTTTATTGTTTTGTCGGTCGGTTTGTACCAACACTACACTCTGTTGATTGTTCCAGCTTTATAATAATTCTTTCTGTATATAATACTTCTATTTTTAAAAATTATTTTTTTACTATTTTTGTTTGCACTGTGTCTTCACCGTGCAGACTTCCTCGAGTTGCAGCGAGCAGGGACTGCTCTTTGTGGTTGTGTAGGCTTCTCGTTGCAGTGGCTACTCTTGTTGCAGAGCAGGGGCTCTAGTGCTCGGGTTCAGTAGTTGTGGCCCAGGGGCTTAGTTGCTCTGCAGCATGTGGAATCTTCCCGACCCAGCGGTGGAACCCATGCCCCCTGCCTTGACAGGCGGATTCTTATTCACTGTGCCACCAGGGAAGCCCTATAATAATTCTTGAGGTCTAGCTAGGTCAGGCCTTCTGCCTCATTCTTCTTTGAGGAGAGCCTTGACTATTTTGGGCTTATTTCAGATATGGTTCAGAATCAGCTTATCAAGTTTCAGAGAACCGATTGGGGATTTTGATGTAAATGTAGTTGAGTTAGTGGGTGTTTGGTGAGAACCATGTCTCTATGAAGAGCTTTTTTAAACTGTGATCAAATAGTCTCTCCATTTACGTAGGTCTCTTTAAATAGCTTCCACTAATGTTTTCTGGTTGCATATCCTTGTTAGATTTAGTTCTAGGTGCATTATATTTTTAAAAGTTGTAACAAATGGTCTATTTTAAGATTACATTTTAATTTTTTTGCTGGTGTATAGAAATGAAGTTGATTTTTATTTGTTGATCTTAAATCCAGCAACACTGCTGAATTCTCATGTTGCTTGAATGTATACAACCTCTTCATCCCTAAAGAATAACATTCTTTCTGTATAATCTTGATCCTTTTATTACCATTTTTGCAATAAAGTGTAGCAACAAAGGTGCTGGTGGTGGACACCTTTGGCTTGTTGTTTTTTGTTATTGGCTGTACCGCACAACTTGTGGGATCTTGGTTTCCTGACTGGAGGTTGAACCCCGGCCCTCAGCAATGAAAGCGTAGAGTCCTGACCACTGGGCCACCAGGGAATTCCCTGGCCTTTGACTTGTTTTTGACTTGAGAGGGGCATCTTCACCTGGAAAGACAGTAGCTTGTGGTGGCTGGTCATGACTGGTTCACATTCAGTGTTCTGTTTCGCCTCTTAGTCTTTGAGCTTCACCTTGTCTTACGTTCTTGTTGTAGGCCTTTCTCATTCATTCTCATTCTTGTGTGCATCCTTGACTTAGTAGAGTCTGTTAACTTGAAACTTTAGCTCCTCCACTAGCTCCTCCACCATGTCCTGTAGTGCAGGAATTGGGAGCAGCCCAGCTGGGTGCTTCTGGCTTGGGTCTTGTGGAGATGCGGCCATCAGCAGGCCCAGCTTCCGGTCCATGCCCCGCCCCTCTGGCCACCCACAACTAGCTGGCTGGCTATTGGCAGGTGAGCCCCAGCCCCTTCACTTAGGGGACTTCTTCACATAGGGACTTCTCTGGGGGTTTGTTCCAGCATCCCCAGAACAGGGCGGCATGGTGGCTGGTCTCCCCAGAGGAGGTGGTCCATGAGCATCTGCATCTCCTACAGCAGAGCCTTGTAAGCTACTCACTGTCATTTCAAGCCGTCTGGTGGTCACCCTGGTTAGCCCTGACCACCGGGGGAAGCTGACCAGCCTGTGAGCGCCATGAATGATGTCACTGGGGGGGGGGGTGCGTCTTCATCCTTCCCCAGGGTGCCTCTTCCTGGCTGGCTCTCTTCTCATGCCCTTCACGAAACTTTCAGCACTTTGTGTAGATGTGAATTTTTTAAAACTTTAATTCTAAGTATTTAAAATACTTTCTATCTAAAGAAGTATAGAAATACTTTCTGAGTAGGATTTTTTTCTTCCATTATATCTGCAAGCTAGTTTTTATGTGTGAAAGCTGTTGATTCCATGAATTAAGTTTGTTTTAAGACACCTTACTAAATTATCTAATTGATGAAGTAGTTTCTCTGTTGTTTCTCCTGTTTTTTGTTCCTACTTTGATAACCATTATATGATGTATATGCACATTTCCCTGTATTTTGTTATGAAAACATTCAGACAACCAAAGAAATAAAGAACCTTATTATGAACACCCATGTACCTACCACCTCTCTTCTACAATTTCTTCTGCTTGGCTTTATCACGTATCTACCTGTCAGCCTCTTGTGATGAATAGTTTAAATTGTGAGCAAATCTAGTCACTGGAATATTAGTCTTAAATAGGTAGTGCCTTTCCTACTGCTCTTTTAGGGTACTTCTCTGTGGCATTTCTTATTTTGACCACCAATTTTATTGACATACAGTAAATATGCAGAAAAGCTTATGTGTCACAGATACCTAGCTCACAGTGTTCTTTGCCTTGTTTTATACATAACACCATGTGGAACTGTGTTTGAACATGAACCTGAAGTCCCAGTTTCCAGTTACTTCCCCGGACAGACCCATGGAAGTGGGAAATAATGACATTAGAGAGCATGACATTTAAAGCCCTTCAACTTTTCATACTGGTTACCAGAAAAATAAGCCTGTTTATACCACCACCTGCAGTGTTGAGAGTATTTGACTCAGTGTATTGGTCCGGCATTACAGTTTTTAAGATGGTTGCTGGTGTGATGGAGGACTGATTGTGCACTGGTTTCTGGAGAGGTTCAGTTAAATACTTCATGAGCCCTTTATGGTATTTTTTGAGTGTGAAAGCTCCATATCCCTTTCCCACTGTAACTGGGGCTTTAGTTTGCTGTGTTATTTGATCAATTAGGGTGAGCTCTTTATACAGAAAGGCTAATAATCTTTAATCATCCTTTTTGAGCATTTTTACTTGACTTTTATTTGATGTTTTGTATTTTTATGTGTCATCTCCACCAGTTATTTCCATTAGTAGTATTTTTATATTTTCACTTATTAATCTTTAGGTTTTATGTACATTTATTAGGTTGTATTTGGGTTATTTTAGGAGTATTCTTTTATGAATAAAAGTTGAGTTTCTCTTTTCAAAGATCCTTACTTTATAAAGAAAATGTCTTATACTTTGTATCAGTAATGGGCAATCATTATTAGCTTTTTTAAAATTCAATGTGCTTTTAGAAAATACACACTTTTCCCAAGGAATTATTTTAAAGTCAGGGAAAAGAATATACAGTTGAGCCTTGAGCAACACAGGTATGAATTGCGTGGGCTCACTTACACATAGATTTTTTTTTTTTTTCCAGTAGTAAAGACTACAATGTCTGCGATCCATGGTTGGTCAGGTGTGAAGAAACCTCTTACAAGGAGGGCTGGGAGTCGTACTCGTATTTTCCTCTGCAGAGTCAGCACCCCAACCCCTGAGTTATTCAAGGCCAACTGTGTGTGAAAGGGCCCTTCTCCCAAAGGGCCTTTCTTCCCAGCTGACACTGTTTGTGTAAAATAATCTTTCTTCCTGCAATCCTTTCCAGCTGAATTACCCTTGATCGATTTGATGAAGTTGTATGAAGGTGCCTTTCTGCCAAATTTCCAGTGGCCCCAACCTAAGCCTGACAGTGAGGAGACAAGCGAAGAAGAAGGTCTGTCTTGACATCTTTGAAGAATTCAGCTTTGAAAACAAAAGCCAAAATACCAAACAGAGGAAGGGCACTTAAAATAGAGTTTAAGAATTACCTTTACCTTTTTCAGTCTGATGAAAGAAAAAGTTGAAAATATATTTAATATAAAGTTTACATTAATAGTATTATTAAGTTCTGTGCTTTTTATTTTTATTGGTCAACTTGGCATAGTTTTCAGAACATTTGATCAAGTTGTGAACAGTGTAGAAACAACCTTCTTCAGATTGTATGTCACCTCGATTTTATCATGTTTATCCAGGCTGCGCTATGCTTGTTTAATTTAGCGCACCCATTTTAAGGTCTTTACCTGACTTTTATTGAATGTTCCAAGCAGGTTCACAGACTATGCCCCATAGAGTCTACTACTTGTTTTCACCCCACCTGTTCTGGTTGGTAGACATGGCTGCCTGTGGGGCGTGGTGGGCGAGGGAGGGGCCCAGAGGAATTCTGTGGGGATACAAGGGCCTTCCGGACCCCTTGCTGCAGCCGGACTCAAGGAGGGGCTGCTGGCCCCCTTGCCCAGACTCAGATGCTTCTGATCCTTCCTTTCTTGACGGCAGAGGTGCGGTCTCTGAGTCTGTGAGTGGTACTAGCTCTAATGCTGGGCAGATGTTTTCCAGTTTCACCCAGTGGCCTTCCAGAGTGCTCCTTCAGACTCTGTAAGAGTTTGTACCTGTTTATCTGGAGAGCATTGTTAGCTGTATAAAGGTGGATTAAAAACAAACTTGCTGCTTCGTTCTGTATTTGAAGTATTTGGGTTCTGTCGACTCCTTTTTTCTCTTCTCTTTTTTCTTCTTTTCCTTCTCCTTTCATTCTTTTTTTATTTCTTTTTCTTTTCATGCTAAGTGGGCTCGTAATATTATCACAGCATCTCTGACCCCACAAATCCCGTTTTCCCATTGATCACAGACATGGAAGACTGCCCAGGGGACCGGGAGAGTCGGAAGGATGTGGTTCTCATTGACTCGCTCTTCATCATGGACCAGTTTAAAGCTGCAGAGAGAGTGATTGTCGGGAAACCTCATACCAGGGACATCGCGGAAGTGACCGCTGTGGCTGAAGCCATCCTGCCCAAGGGCAGCGCTCGGATCAGCACTGCGGTGAGGCTGCACCCTTCGTAAGGGATGGTATCCCTGTGCGGGGAGGGTTCCTTCTTCTAAACCAGCTCTTCCTCCCAGTGGCAGAAGTTGTCGGGAAAAACAATCACTGATCTTTCCTTTTCTGTTATCTATGAATCACCTTTGTGGCCTTCCAGTAGGCTTATCCTGTGACTGCTCTGACTTCACTTTGGAGGAAGAATTGTAATGGTTCTCCTGAGATGTGTGTGTTGGCCCGTCTGCCCCACAGGTGAAGTTGAATGCCCCGGCCCTGCTGTACGGCGCCCTCAGGGATTACCAGAAGATTGGCCTGGACTGGCTGGCCAAACTCTACCGCAAGAACCTCAATGGCATATTGGCAGATGAAGCTGGGCTTGGGAAAACAGTGCAGATCATTGCCTTTTTTGCTCACCTAGCCTGTAATGAAGGTAAGAGACTGTTGTTGTTTAAATAGTTTGTATTTGCTGAGACTGAAGCATGGGTGGTACATCTAGCTTGAGGGTGGTGGGTTGGGGGGGGCGGCTTTTTTCTCAGTTCCACACTCTGATCCAGGGCTTGAGAGAATAGGGCTTAGAAGCACTCATCTCTGGAGCCAACAAAACTTGCATTTACAATAGATACTACATCAAGTAACTCACGAGTTCTCTAAGTCTAATGTAATACAGGATCCAGCTGGCTGTGACTGAGGCTTTGTGACTTCAGGGTTCTGCTGCCCGCCAGTGTGGATGGCAGAGCAGGCAGCAGGGCCTCTGTACTACTTCTCGTTGGCGTGAGTCCTTTTGGCTGGGTGCTCACTGCAGTCTGCCCCTGGGCTGGTTGGGGAGCGGTCCTCCTGGTAATTTCAGTAGCACTGCCCTCCTGTCTCTCTGCTGGATCCTGCCACCCACAGGGCTTCTTTCCTAGAAGAGTTTCATGCGAGTAGCCTGGAGCCCTGTGAGGGCTCGGCGTCTCCACAGCAACAGAAGGTCGGGGTGTCCTGTGCCCCCATAGGAGGCTGTGCCCTCTACCCTAAATGTCCGTTTCCTCAGCCTCTTTGAACTCACATGGAAGTTCAGCTTGGCACTGTTCACCACCCTTCATGCCCGCGGGGCTGCAAATGAGTCTGTGCCCATGTCTCTAACCAGGACGGGGGCTTGTGGGCTTCTCCCAAAGGAAGGGTCCGCTGGCACCTGGGGTGGAGTGATGGAGGGCAACAGAAGCTCATGCATGTTCCAGCACTTAGTCAACGCCCAGGGACCCTTCTTCTCTGTGTCAGCGCTTTAGAGGCAGGGCGGGACCGCTCGAGCTGGAAGAGTTGACATCCTGAGTTGCTGGGTGGAGGTTCCTTCAGCCCAGGAGAGGTTTCTTCCTCTGTGGCCCCTCTGGATTCGGACACGGTTACCTTAGCGTCCTCAGTGAATAACTCTGCCTTGCCTTTAGTTTTGAAAGCTTACGTTTAATACAAGTGCATCAACTTCGGGACCTTTTTTTCTTGTGTTAATATGTTTGTTTTTGACCCAATACCATGAAGTGTTCAGTGTAGTACTTTAAAATCAGTTTTAATTATCTCAAGATAGAAAAGCTACCGTGTCTCTTGTCTAGTTTAGTTGAAAAAAATATTTCTTATTATATTTATAATAGCGTGAAATTGGAAGCAACATACACTTCCAAAAATAGGGGATTTTTTTTCATTAATTGAACAAACAAGTGACTCAGTTATTCATTCTATAGGTGCTTACCTAGTATCTACCCCATTCCAGGTATGTTGTAGTCGCAGGGGGTGCAGCTGTGAACAGAACAAAGCGCCCACCCCCTCAGGAAGGCCCGCAGCAGGCACGGTGACTAAGGATGCAGCATATTGGCATTGTGTACCGTGTGCCTTGCAAGGCCTTTGAGCAAAGGCCTGAGAATGCCATGGCCACCTGAGCACGGGGCTTGGGGAGGTGGGGTGGTGGGTGCAGAGGTTGAAGGAGTTGCTGGTGTGTCCACGGGGCAGTATTGAGGCTGGTGTGGGGGCTGGAGGGTGCAGAGCCAGGAAGGCCCGTCTGCTGGCCAGGTGGGGGCCTTGGTCTTCGTCCTTAGAGGTTTGTGTCACTGCTATGTTGGAGGAGTCCCTCGGGCACCTTGGTGCTGGGAACAGACTGGAGGTCCAGCTACTGGGAAGCTTGACGAGTTGGAGGAGAGGCAGGTGCTTGGCGCTCTTAGCGGGCTCTGCAGGGTGGGTGGGTGAGCCTCTGCCGCCTGCTTCGCTTCTGCACGGGCAGACCGAGGATCGCTCACCTTGGATGTGGCTCCCCCGTCTGCCCTCACCCCAGGGGGCCCAGTGTCCTTGGGTTCATCACTGAGTAACCGTAAAACTGTGTGCCACTTCCTCAAGAACAGTGGGAGTTCCAGGAGAGTTTGAGGGGTTCTGATACATTCACACAATTAAAATTTCTCATAAACTCACCACTTTCTTTTCTTTTTAAAGTAAAACAGTAGGCTGCAGCTGTCCACACGCACCTGCTTCCATCCCCAGTGGTGACCACTCTGGGCAGTCTGGGGTGTGTCCTGCCCCGCTTCACCCAAGTGTCAACAGACATGTTCACAAACACAGTTGTGGACACTCTGCTCCTCTCCAGAAGTGGAACAATAATGCTAGTGGAAAAAAAATCTTGTTTTTCACTGGGAGGAAAGGGTCAGTGGGGTTGGTTTGCATTTCTATACTCGTGAAGTCCTGCCTTTCAGAGTTTATTGTCTGCTTGTGTTTTTTCCTTTGTGAAATTTCTCTCTCTCTTTTTCTTTCTTGACTGCCACACAGCTTATGGGATCTTAGTTTTCTGACCAGGGATTGAACCTGGGTCCTCAGCACTGAAAGTGCGGAGTCTTAGCCACTGTCCTGCCAGGGAATTCCCGTCCTTTCTGAAATTTTAGTTCACTTCCTTGTTCATTTTCCTCTTGGCTGGTTTTTTCCTTCATTTAATTGAAGTGTGTTTGATTGACATGATTGTGTTAGTTTCAGGTGTACAGCAGAGTGATTCAGTGTTATATGTATGTGAATATTTTTTTCAGGTTACATATATTTTTATATATACTTTTTAGATTCCAAATATAAGTTATAACATAATGTTTGTTTCTCTCTGACTTACTTCACTCAGTTTGATAATATCTAGGTCCATCCATGTTGCTGCAGATGGCATTATATCATTCTTTTTTTATGGCTGAGTAGTATTCTATTGTGTGTGTGTGTGTGCGTGTGTGTGTCCACACACACGCACACACACCACATCATCTCTATCATTCATTTGTTGACAGACATTCACATTTCTTCCTTGTCTTGACTGTTGAAATAGTGCTTCTGTGGACATTGGATGCAGTATCTTTTCTTTCTTTTTTTATTTAATATTTTTTATTTTTATTGGAGTACAGTTGCTTTACAATGTTGTATTATTTTCTACTGTACAGGGAAGTGAATGTTTTATATATATACACACATATATCCTATCTTTTTTGGATTTCCTTCTCGCTTAGATCACCACAGAATATTGAGTAGATTTCCCTTTCCTGCAGTAGATTTTCATTAATTTCTATTTTATACATAGTATAAACCCAACCTCACAATTCATTCCTCCCCACCCCCATCTCCCCTTGGTGTCCATATGTTTGTTCTCTGCGTTTGTGTCTTATTTCTGCTTTGCAAATAAATTCTGCTGTATCAGTATTCTAGATTCCACATTATACGATATTATAGGATATTTGTTCTTCTCTTTAGCTTCCTTCACTCTTTTCTAATTAGAGATTTCTCTGGATATATACCCAGGGGTGGCATTGCAAGATCTTGTGGTGGCGCTCTGTTTTTAGTCTTTTTAGGGAACCTCCAAGGAACACCTGTTTTCCACAGCAGTTGCACCAATTTATATTCCCACCAACAATGTAGGAGGGTTCCCTTTTCTCCACACCTTCTCCAACTTTTATTGCTTGTAGACTTTTCTCTTTGGCTACGCTGTGTGGCATGTGGGATATTAGTTCCCTGACCAGGGATCAAACCTGTGCCTGCTGCATTGGAAGCATGGAGTCTTAACCACTGGACTGCCAGGGAAGTCCCGCTTGTAGACTCTTTGATGATGGCCATTCTGACCAGAGCGAGGTGGTACCTCACTGTAGTGTTGATGTGCAATTCTCTAATAATGAGCAGTGCTGAGCATACTTTCAAGTTCTTGTTGGTTATCTGTATGTCTTCTTCAGAGGAATGTCTGTTTAGGTCTTATGTGCATTTTTTGATTGAGGTGTTTGTTTTCTTGGTATTGAGTTCTATGAACTGTTTATATGTTTTGGATGTTAACCCTTTGTCAGTCATGTTGTATGCATATATTTTCTTCCATTTGGATGATTCTTTTTAAGGATCAGTATAACACTTTGCATATCAGCTGTTACGAATATAGATGTGTGCGTTACAGATATTTTTTCCAAGTCTGCCATTCCTGATTTTTAACTTGGTTTAGGTTTCTTTTATAGCACAAGAGTTGAAATTTATGTATGTATTACTCTAGTAATTTAAACAGCCTTACTTTTCTGGAGAATGAGATTGAAACTGTGTGGTTTGGGATGGGTTGGGATGGTTTGGGTGTGTTCTGACTAGCAGTTGGCAACCGTCATGAGCATGAGTGTTGGACCAGTGCCCATAGCGTGGGGGTGATGGCAGGCCATGCTGGGTAGGGGGGCTTGGTGAGCAGGTGCAGGGCTCCTGCCTGAGGTTTCTTCCTTTCTGAGCATCGTTTTGTGTAGATGAGGTTTCTTCTCCCACTTACATTAGTGGTCTATGGTTTTGAATAAATTCTCATTTTACTGGGCGCTTACTTGTTCAGCACCTTTGTGGAGTGTGGCCTGTGGCGGCGCTGGGAGTGGGGACGCAGCATGTTGTGCTACTCTGCAGGGAGGACAGAGGACAGCCCTCTGTTCCTGGTGATGCCGGCTCTAGTCATGCCTGGGCTCTCGCACACACCTGCTCACCGGGCACAGTGCTGGGTGCCTGGACTGGACACATGGCTTTTGTTACAGAGGAAACTTCTGTCTCCTTTGTAGGCAACTGGGGCCCTCACCTTGTCGTTGTGAGGAGCTGCAACATACTCAAGTGGGAGCTGGAGTTGAAGCGTTGGTGTCCGGGGCTCAAAACGCTCTTGTATGTTGGCAGCCACAGAGAACTCAAGGCAAAGAGACAGGTATGTTATTTTAAACGTGAAATAGAATGAAACAGAAAACTATCTTAATTTCTGTAGAAAGCAAACTTCAAAGTGTTAGCATGTACTTGTTAGTGTAATTATTGTAAATCACTCATTTGCAAGACCCCAGACTTTGTAGTTGTCTGGACTTGGAGCCCCTGGAAGCAACAGACCATACCTAGTAAACTGGCCTGCAGGGGTTCCCTGGAGGGCTTATGCTTACCTCCCAGAAGTGAAGGGACACCCCCAACCCCAGAGCTCAGGTAGTCTCGGGAGGGGCTGCCATCCTTTTAAACCATAGATCTGTTGGTTATCATAGTCAGAAATGAGAAATTGTGATGCATCCTGAGTTCTGAATTATAAATCCATAAGTAATTCCCATGGACGTGTTTATAAGGAGTATTTGTGACAAACAGAAGAGCTTCTGAAGCAAATTTGGACTTGTATGTTTCTGTTTTCTGCCCAGTAGTTTCTAGTACTAGATTCTAAGTAAATGTTCCAGATCACAGTTGTTCATTGAAGAGAAAAATTTGGCTTATGGTTAAAGTCAACTGTGTTGAGTAGTACTTACTAAAAAAGTATCTTTTCTTTAAGGTGTCTCTTCTTGGCTTTTTCTTTTTTATTTTTACTGTCTCTGGTTATTGCTTTTTAAAACCTTAAATGTAATCAGTTGCAACATAGCTATTCATGTTTCCTGTCAGCTTCGGAATATATGTTTCCTTCACTAAGATTATATACCATGAAAACAAGCCCCACTTCAGGACACTGTGTGGCTAATATATTTTCCAAAAGCAGTAGTTAATGCCCCCAAAGCAGTTTCTTAATTTGTCCACACGAGGGCTTTCGCCTCCTAGAGAAAAAAGATCCTAAAAATATAAACGGCCGTTTTCTCTGTGGTGGCAGCAAGTTATTAAGAAAAAGGAGTGGAGTGACAGTGATGGGGACAGGGTGAGTGGGGGGTGAGTCCTCTCCAGGCGGCTTGCTCCTGAGCAGGTGGTGAGGCCTGGCTTGTGTGCTGCAGGAGTGGACGGAGCCCAACAGCTTCAACATCTGCATCACGTCCTACAAGCAGTTCTTCAAGGGCTTCGCGTCCTTCACGCGGGTGCGCTGGAAGTGCCTGGTCGTCGATGAGATGCAGCGCGTGAAGGGCATGACTGAGCGGCACTGGGAGGCCGTGTTCACCCTGCAGAGGTCTGACTCCCCCTGCGTGTGCCCTGTGCTCTCTGTTGCTGATGTGAAGGTTCTTTGGAGGAACTACAGGGAATTGCAGTTCCCCCAAATGGCCTTTCAGCTGCAAAGACTCCCCCTCACCTCTGTCCCAGCACTTGAGGGCTGAGGAGACCCAAAGCTCCTGCTTAATTCAGTTCATTAACTTGTGTGCGTGCGCGCGTGTGTGTATACACATGCGCATGCGTGTGCGGGCTCCACGGTCACCGTCCCTCTCCTTGAGCATTGTCAGAGAGAGCGACTCTGTGCCCAGCCTGAGTCGTCTCTCCGCCTCTGCTCAGCCAGCAGCGCCTGCTCCTCATCGACGCGCCCCTGCACAACACCTTCCTGGAGCTGTGGACCATGGTGCACTTCCTCATCCCGGGCATCTCCAGGCCCTACCTGCATTTCCCCCTGAAGGCCCCCAACGAGGAGAACCAGGACTACTACCACAAAGTGGTCATCCGACTGCACCGGGTATGCGGCTGCGGGCCCCCGACGTAGTGTGGATGTGACACCGTCTTTGGAAAGGAAACAATGGAGCGCGGTCTCTTTTCAGGTGACACAGCCCTTCATTTTGCGGAGAACTAAGAGAGACGTGGAGAAGCAGCTGACGAAGAAATACGAGCATGTCCTCAAGTGCCGCCTCTCCAATCGACAGAAGGCCTTATACGAGGATGTCATCCTGCAGCCGGGGTGAGTGTGCGCCCCACCACCCTCTCTGCCCGCACGGAGCAGGGCCCCCTCTGGTCTCTCAGAAGGCTCCTTTTCGGGAGATGGGCGTCTGGAGCTGGAGGCCACGCTTCTCTCAGGCTCAACAGTCCTGTCTCCTCTCTGGTCCCGTCAGAGTTTCTGCCCATAGCCGGCCCAGGAGGCGCACAGCATTGCGCCAGTGTGCAAGGACTAGTGTGGAGGCAGGGCATTCCTTCCCCAACCCAGACAGACCCCTGGGCTCTTCAGGATGCCTGCCCTGGCGCTCTTTGGGGGCATGCCATGGAGAGTGCCCCCACGTCTAACCCATGCCCTGGCTCTCTGGCCTCCCATACTCTCTCATGGGGCGGTGAGCGAATCTCAGAACCACAACCTCGTGGAGGTGGGTTGGCATGTGGCAGATTTACTCAGCAGGTCAAGGGGATGTACCAGCCGTGCATTGGTAGAATGGGGACAGCAGCGGGGAGAAGCCCGGCTGGCACGTGCTCGCAGCCCTGACAATGCTCTTGTCTCTTCCCGCGCATGCGCAGAACCCAGGAAGCACTGAAGAGCGGGCACTTTGTGGACGTGCTGAGCATCCTCCTGAGGCTGCAGCGGATCTGCAACCACCCTGGACTGGTGGCGCCCCGGCTCCCGGAGTCCTCCTACACAGCAGGGCCACTGCAGTACCGCTCCGCCTCACTTGTCCTGAAGGCGCTCGACAGAGACTTCTGGAAGGTACAGAGAGAGTGCCTTCATAGGTGTAATTTAGGGGTAGGGACCCAGGTCTTTTTATTAAAATATTAGTAGCTATACCTAGGGCTTCCCAGGTGGCACAGTGGTAAACAATCCACCGTGGGTTTGATCCCTGGGTTGGGAAGAGCCCCTGGAGAAGGACATGACAACCCACTCTGGTGTTTTTGCTTGGAAAATCCCATGGACAGAGGAGCCTGGCAGACTATAGCCCCTGGGGGTTGGAAGGAGTTGGATACAGCTAACAACTAGCCATATATACACAACTATCCCTAGGTGGGGAAATTTGGTTGCTTTTTAACCAAAAAAAAAAAATAGTTGTATACCTTTCTGTGTTTGAATTTGGGGGTAATGAAAGTTTTTGAAAACCCCAAATTTTAAAACAGAACAGATTGGGATAGGTCAGGTGATTCCGAGCACAAGTATGCTGAGCTCACGGGTCTCAGCGGGGTGGGGACATGCCCTCAGGGACTGGCATTCCTACTCTGGCTTCCACCAGAGAGACTTGACCTGAGAGCATGACCTGACCAGCCAGGCCACTGGCAGGCTAATGCCTGAGTTCCCCTTTGCTGCCTCTACCCCGGAGGACCAGGGATCAGGTCTCACAGACACTGAGGAAAGGGAACCAGCTCTGTGGCCTGGATAGACTTGTGCAGGTTTAGCACATGACCCTGGGGCCAAATCGTTGGGGGTGGAGGTCCCGGCTCTCCCTCGTCAGGGGTCCAGCGTTGGGTGCTCAGTTGACCTTGGTCTCCTCACCACACCAGGCACTTGTGAGGAGTCAGTTTATGTACATGTTGGTCTGAAGAAGGGGCTGGTTGGTGAGCAGTTTGTGGTGAGTTAGTGTGAGGGATGTCGTGCTGCCACTGTGATCACTGCTCTTAATGTAGGGATGTGTTCTTTGTTGAGTTAGAGAAAACCTGATCCATGAGGAATAAAGATGAGTCAGAAGCAGGTTACCTGAGATACTGCTCGGGTGGGGAGATGTTTCATGAATGGAAGTTTTTATGTTGTGTTTTCGTTTTCAAAACAGCTTAGTTGAGATAATTCACTACCATAAAGTTCACTGTTCTGAAATGTACAGTTTGTTGGTTTTAGTATAGTCACAGAATTGTGCAAGCATCACAACTAATGCTAGAACATTTCATTGCCTCAAAGAAAATCCACACACACTGTCACTCCCATTCTCCCTCCCCATCCCTGCTACTCATCTGTGTCTGACCCTGTGGATTCATCTGGTCCAAATATTTCACATCAGTGGCTTATTTCACTGAGCGTAGTGTTTTCAGAGTTCATTCATGTTGCATCATGTGTCATAATCTCTTTCCTCTGTTGTCTGGATGGACCACATTATGTTCATGTGTCCACGAGCTGATGGACACTTAGGTGGTTTACACTTTTTTGGTCACTGAGTGCACATTCATGTATAAGTTTTGTGTGGGTGTGGGACTTCCTTCCTGTGGGGCTCTCTTCTTGTGGGCACATGTGTGACAGGTGAAAAATTGTGGGGTCGTGTGTTGAGTCCATGTTTAACCTTTAGATGAACTGCCAGACTGTTTTCCACAGTAGTTGCTCAGTTTCCCATCCCCATCCATGTGTGAGGGGATGAGGGCTTTCATGCCTCCACTTCTTTGCCCACACCTGCTGTCCCTCCACTTTGATTCCCACCATCCTGGTGGGAGTGAGAAAGACCCAAGAGAAGAACAGGTGGAGCAAGCTTCCCCAGGGCTCTGGACATAGAGACATCCATATGCCCACCACACCCGCACCAGTGCGCTGGGGTCTCTTCCCAGCTCCGCCTTGACAAGACCAGGCATCTCCGTCTGCTTAGACCAGCATCTCCCAGGCTCGTTCCTCTCCGCTGCTGAGTCTGTTCTGTCTCTAAGTGCCACCCTCTTCTTTCCCACCCGCCTCTCGGGATGACCACATGCCATCACTCCCATGTTAATGATGGGGAACTTGGGACTTCCCTGTGGTCCAGTGGTTAAGATTTTACTTTCTAATGTAGGGAGTGTGAGTTCAATCCTTGGTCAGGAGCTAAGATCTCACATGTTTCATGGCCAAAAATCCAGAACATAAAATGGAAGCAATATTGTAACAAATTCATTAAAGACTAAAAATGGTCCATATAAAAAAAAAAAAGCAGACCCGAGCATACCACGTCCCACCAGGTGCCTCTCGGGAAGATGGCCAGTCGGGGCCTGTCCTTCCCAGTTTGGAACCCACTTTGATTCCTAGTCAGTTATTTTTTCTCCTGCCGCATGTAGCAAAATTGTTTTCTTTTTTTCCCTTAGGAAACGGACCTTTCTATATTTGATCTTCTTGGCTTAGAAAATAAAATGACTCACCACGAGGCAGAACTGCTGGGTAAGAAGAAGGTGACGCGGAAACTCTTTGAGGAACTGTTCACTGCGCCGCCGCCGACAAGCAGGCCGGCGGCCGTCAGACTGAAGCCCAGCAGGTATGTGGTATGGTGTGGAGCAGCACGTCCTGCTCACCGGCTGCCTCTGGCTGTGGGTTGTGGGTTGTGGGGTCCGGGTGGCATCCCCTCTTCCTCCTGCTGAAAGAGACCCTGGCCTCTCAGGGAGAACTGGGATGACTGGGTTTCCACATGAGAACTTGGGCTACAGCTTGTGAAGAGAAAGGATAATCCTCTAATCTGGTTATCTGCTTCTCCTGGAAATGCCCAAGTGTGCTTGGTTTTTGGGATAAACAGCAGGTGTGATCAGGCCAGTGTGGCCGCTCGGCTGCCTGAAGAGAGAGCCCTTTCATCATTTCGGAGAAGCACTGGGCTTTGGGAGGGCTCTCCGTGGGGAGGCGGTCAGAGATGGGGCAGTCAGACTGCCTATAACCTGGTGCAGGCTCTAGTGGCAGCCGTCAGAGTAGGAGGGCAGAGGGGGTACTGTGGGGGCGGGATTAGGGGCCCTGAGTGCTGTAGGGGTGGGGTTGGGGCCCTGAGGTCTAGCAGAGACTCCACCCTGGCTACAGCATCAGGGGCAAAAAGGGACATCTGCGGGTGCCATGAGACTAGTCGGAGCAGGCACCCTAGATGATGAACTCAAAACACAAATGACTTGAGGTAGACGAGGTAGGCTAAATCCATGAGTTGGATTTATGCAAAATTCTGGGCACCAGTCAGAAACAAAGGAAAAAGCAGGTTGGTGATTTAGGGAGAAAAGGGCCAGCTCTGCAGTTGGCAGCCTGTTCTTACTGCCTTCTTACTTGATGACTTGGGTCCGACCACCCTGCCCTCAGCTGCCTTGCCTGCACTCGTAGGAGCCTGCAGCCCTCAGTTAAATACAAAGTTGGGCAGAGAAGCCCTCATTTAGTTGCTTCTGCTGGTCGTCTCCACCTGTTGCATTGCACAGGGGTTTTGAAAATACAAAATTCCTGCCATTATGGTTTCTAGGTGAAAGAAACATGAAGAGCACATTGCCTTGTGATAAAGTCAGACAGGGAATTTGTGTTGTGGCTCCCCCTTTATAGTTTTCCCCACTGACACCTATGAGGTGCCTTTATCATTTCTGCTGTTTCTTGTTACCTAATTGTGCAAGTTGATTTTTCATTCTACTTGACTCTTAATCAAAAGAGTAGTCTAATGGACTTTGTGTTAGATATAATTTTTCTAGTTCACATTCATGGGAACCTAAAAATTGCCATCACATTCACTCCTGAACATTGCCTAAGCATTGGGGGTAGAGGTACCACTTTTGTGTCCTAAGCACCCCTCCCCCTGTCCTTGATGAGCGTATGCTTCTTAATACTGTATTTAGAAATCTCCCCATTTTTTAAACTGCCCCTAGGGTGGGACGCCCTCTGCCCTCAGGTGGCCCTGTATCCCCAGCGCCCATCTAGGGGGCCCTGCCTTCCGCGTCTCAGCAGTGTTCATCTCTCCCTGCCCATGCACACGGGCGTCCAGGTTGTTCCAGCCTGTGCAGTATGGCCAGAAGCCTGAGGGCCGCACCGTGGCTTTCCCCAGCACACATCCACCCCGGACGGCCACCCCTGCCACAGCCACGGCCACGCCACAGGGCCACGTTCGAGGACGGCCACCCATTGCCACATTCTCTGCAAATCCAGATGCGAAAGGTATGCCTCTCAGGGGGCTGTGCTCGGCGTCACAAAGGGTTTTTGTGGAAGAAATTCTCTCGCACTTTCCCTGGCCCCATGGGGATGTGTGACCACTCCTCTGAGCAGGACTGGGACTGTCTGCTCTGGCTCTCCCAGGAGGCCATGTGTAATTCTTACATGAGTTTTAGTTTTTTTCATGTCTTTGAATTGTACAAGACATTACATTCTTAGTTGAGTCACTGTTGATGTGATGGTGAAGATGTACCTCAGCAGAAACATTCTTTTTTATGTCGGGAAGTACACGTCAAAGTCATTTAAGAAACTTCTGAGGAAGTCTGCTCTTGTGTTCTGTGCCACCACTTCAACGTAACCTGCTTGTTACTGTGAAGAAGGATAGGGTTAAACGGCAGAAAAGGTAATAAATAGTCTCGTAACCCTTATCCGTGGGGTCACGTCCACTGTGTTTTTCTGAGATCTTCATAAATGCCAGAGCAGCTTGTTGTAAGAAGCTGGGGGTGCCAGGGCTGCCTACCTTCTCGTGTGGTGAGGACATGGTTCTCACTGATACGTCTGAAGGGCCGACTTTTGACACTCCGTTTACTCCAGAAACATACCATGTAGCAGGGTGGTGAACATGAAGTGAAAATAGCTAATGACATATAAAAAATTAGATTTTTCTCATCCCATAGGCCACCCACCCCCCTTTTAGGGAGAGCTTCTCATTTGAGAGGTGGTATGAAAGAAATACTGTTTGTTTTATTTCTGTAAAATTCGGATTTAATACTGCATTGTATGAAGATCCTCTAACAGCTTTGCACAAACCAACCTTATCAATTGCAGCGGCAGCAGCCCCGTTTCAGACCTCTCAGGCCTCCACCAGTGCTCCGAGACACCAGCCTGCCTCGACCTTCAGCACAGCACCTAGCCCAGCCCATCCTGCGAAACAGCGGGCTCAGACCACTGTCCCGGCCTCCGCCCCGGGCCCGCCCCAGCCCCAGCCCCAGGCCCCCTCGCACCCGGCCGGGCAGAGCGCGCTGCCTCAGGGGCTGGTGCTCACCTCGCAGGCCCAGGCGCGCCTGCCGAGTAAGTGGCCTCGCCTCTCCCGGGTCTGCCACCTCTTTGCACAAGGACATTGTGTTCAGATGAGCGGCGTGTGAAGAGCCTTGCTGTCCACTCCCTTCGTCTCCCTGACCCTGTGTCCGGTGCTGCCTTTCGCCACACTGTCCTTTCCAGCCCTTGGCCTGAAGAGGGAGGCCCCACTCAGGGCCAAGATCCAGGGTCCTGTCCTCTCTCTGTCCTTTCTCCTGGCCCCGTCCATCAGCTCTGCTTCCCTCCTGGGCTTGTGCTGCGCCTTGGTGGCTGAGGCTGGCACTTCTCCTTAGCAAGCCCTGGGCTCATCCTGTCAGCCTCCAGGGCCCCTCGGAGAGCAAAGGGCAGGGGAAGGAAAACCTGTGAACTACACTCCCACTTCCTGCTAGTCTCTTGGCTTATCCTCAGATTTGAAGCTGCAATGAGTTATTACTTAAGTGAGACATTTTGCAGTAGATCACTGACATTTTTAAATAGAACTTTTTGTTGTGACCCGTGTGATTAGCCTACTACCTCTGTCCATGCTGCAGTCGGAAGTGTACTTACAGAACTATCTGGGCTATGCTACTTCTCAGATGCCACCTAGAGCACCTTATTTGTTGGAGCAGCAAGTTATGTTGAGGCCTCTCTGGAAAGATAGGAGAGGGAAGTAGGGTCACGAGGAGACCTTGAGTTAAGTTAGTTTTCTCTTGTGTCACGCCTCTCTCTTTCATGCCAGCAGATGAAGAGCACTTACCCTGGTTCATTGCCCAGGGCAGGAGAGCCCTTGCCTGTGTTTTGCGGGTGTTTTTGGCCTGAGGTAGTAGTCCCATGGGGTGTGCTGCAGGAGCTGTGCTTGGGGCAGTGTGAGGGGCCAGGCCACCTTTCACTCTGGCGCCTCCACTTCTGGGCTGAGGGGAGCTCATGGGAGAGTCATGTTTCTGTGCACAGATCTCTGCGTCTCCTTTTCCGTTTCTCCTCCCTTGTTTACGGTTTCTGTGGGCAACATATCCTTGGGTGTTTTTCTAGTCTTTGGCTAACTATTCTCTTTATAGTATCACTAATAATTCTGGCATGAATTTTCATGGGAGGAACATTTAGACTCAAATATCAACCATTGGGTTTAAAGAAACCTTTGAAGCTGTTACTCAATTCCAGCTTGAAGGTAGTATCTTGAGTTAGGTACATATGATCTCATCTGAGTTCTGTTTGAAAGAATTTAAGCAGTGTTAAATTTTGCATTTTTTCACAGTTAAAATTATAGATCAAATCCTACAATCTAGTTCAAATTAGTGTGAATATTGTATTGTAAAGTGTGATGTATTTATGTACTTAAATACATTCCCAAATTTTGAAAAGGTTATGGGTATAATTGAAGCTAGTTCTGTATTTTATATCTGTAGTGATAAAATCTCATTTGTCTCTGTGAGCTAAATTGGATATGTACTTTCTCACATTTTAAAAGTATTCTGAAATGAAGAGGTTGATATGAGAGTTTCAAAGTGTATGACCAGTACATTTCTGCTACTTTTGATGTTTGCTATTTTTTCTTGATCGGAAAGAAAAGTAAAATGTTCCTTAATGGTTTGGTTAATTATTAATATCTGATAACTCTAAATTTTCTACCAGTTAGGATTAAGTAAGTTGACCATTAAAACCTGGTGTTAATTCTAATTGTTTTTTCTTTTCTATTAAAATATCTTCTGAAAGTGTTAGAAAGCAATACCTAATGAACGTTCCTGTGACACTTTAGTTTGCTACAGATGGTCATCCTTTGTGACAAGTGATTGTCAGTATACCAGAGGCCAACCCTTCCAAAGAGTGTTCACTTCCGTTTTGCCTGCATCTCTGCAGGTGGAGAGGTGGTCAAAATAGCCCAGCTGGCTTCCCTCGCAGGCCCGCCAAGCCGAGTCGCCCAGCCAGAGACCCCCGTGACGCTGCAGTTCCAAGGCAACAAGTTCACCTTGTCACACAGCCAGCTCCGGCAGCTCACGGCCGGCCAGCCCCTACAGCTCCAAGGTAAGGCTCTCTGGTGGGTGGTGGCTTGACTAGGGCACCCCCTGCAGCTGTGATTCCGGCCCCTTTAGCGCAGGTGCTTCACCTGGCAGTGGCCTAAATGAGTCTCACCTTATAGGTACTCTGAAGACAAGGGAGGTGACTGGTAAATCACCCAGTGGCCTGGCCTTGGTCCATATTACATAGAGGATAGTAATTTTAAAAGTTTTTGAATACAGTTCCCTATTCTAAAAATCAAAATAGAAATAATTGCTCCTTTCAGATTTTGGCATGAGGTAAATTGCCCTCAAAACGCTAAAAGACTAGCAATTTACATAGGAGAAATTATTTTCTTTTATGTACAGACTTTAAAACTTCCAGATCACCTCTGGCTGAGGGCAGTGTGTTCCTGCAGTAACTGCTTCTCAGAGGAAACAAGGGGATGCAGTTTGAGTGGGCTGTTAAAATTCATCCTCAGTGACTTGGCCAGAGATCCCAGAGGTGGAGTCCGGCCACCTCCCCAAGCAGCCTCCCCAGACATGTCGTTCACGGCTCCTGTCAGGGTGGACAGTTCAGCTGTCAGCCCAGTCTGGGGTGTTCCATGTGGACACCAGGGTCACACGTTAGCAGAGTGGAGGCCCCCAGAAAACCTGCAGCAAAAAAATGGTTTCATTTGGTTTTCTCCACTTTTTTGACCAGAAGGGCAAGGCCATCGCTTAAGAATTTCTGGTGTACTCTAGTTTTTGTAGAGTATAATTCCAGAGTAAAAGACTTCAGGACTAAATCACACAGAGGCTGAAAATGGCAGGTTTCTTAAACAGTGGTTATAGAGCCACAGAGATTTTTGATATTTCTTCATCCAGCTTGACCAGCTGGCACGCACCCAGTGTGTGATCTGGGGGCGGGAACTCCCCCGCCCCTCACATGATGGTTCAGGCTTGGAGCAGACAGTGAGTGGGAACCTGCCTTGCTGCCTGAAATCTGGCATTGTAAGGAGTTGGAGAAGTTTTTCTTGACATTAAGCCAAGTGTCTTTGATCCTTAGAGTTTTCATTCATTGTGAATGAAGTAGTTCCATCTTTCTCCAGCGAACTGAACTTTGTGTTGCCTCATTGGAGTAAAATTGATTCTGGATTTTTGGTTTCTCGCCTCATTCTGTACCTTTGGAAGTGGGTGTGGTGGGGGGATGGAAGGCACAGGCACCTCGTGACTGACCTGTGCCCTTTGCTTGTAGGCAGCGTGCTCCAGATTGTGTCGGCGCCTGGGCAGTCCTACCTGCGCCCTCCTGGCCCCGTGGTGATGCAGACTGTGTCTCAGGCGGGTGCCTTGAATGCCCTGGGAAGCAAGCCTCCAGCCAGTGGCCCAAGCCCCACGCCTGTGACCCCGCCAGGTAGAGTGGAGTGCTGTGAGCCTGGGGGATACTTGGCTTTGAAACCTCTTATCAACTCTTTTTGCTTCTGAGGCAGGTGGAGGGTACTGATGGGTTCTGTGAGGCCCCAGAACCTAACAGTTCTGTTTGTGGCTGCCTCTGATTTCTGCAGACGGCCCGTGTCTACTATGTCTCTTTTCTTTCTCTTCTGTTCCCAAAGGTCCTTGTTGAATACAACCAGCTATCACTCACCTTAAGACTTTGTTTTGATTTTGCTCTAACAAGAGACTTGGAATCATGAGAAATTTTGCTTGTTCATGTTACAAATACATTTAGGGAATGTGCTAGAATTTCCCTTGGTCAGATAATGGAACAGGGTTGTTCCTGCCAGCCGGCTGGTGCTCCTCTCAGCACCCCCACAGCCTACTTCCTGTCAGGTTCCCTTGCTTCAGACATACCCACCCTCCTGTGGTGCTTGCTGGGGAGTCCGTTCGTTGCACATGGGCACTACTTCAGGTTGATATGTAGAGGTGGCAAGGATCTCTCCCAACTGGAACCCCTGGTCACTACAGCCCATCCCTGTCAGGGACTCTGTTGGTGGGGTGGGTGCTAGAGGGTCCTAGTCACTGCTCGGTGTCCAGCTGGGCCACTTTCAGTTCTGTTTGTATTTGGTTGGCTTCGTGCTTCAGGTTTTCTCTCCCCAGAGGGTGCTCAGTCCTGCTCTGTGAGGCCCCAGACTCCCAACCTAACACCAGTCCAGCCACTGGGTTCTAATCATCTCGACCCTTCCCCTTGCTCCCTGCAAGCGGATCCTTCTCAGTCCTCGGCCATCCCCTTCACAGTCCTCATGGAGAAGTCTCTGTCAAGACGGGCAATGTGGCTTGGCTGATGGGAGCAGACTGTCCTGGGCCCTGGCATCCCTCTGTCCCGGCTACACAGGGTTGATGCTGCTGAGATGCCAAGGACAGCAGAGCAAAGGACCCATGTGGCTGTTGCTCAGCAGGATGGTGGGGAGGTTTGAGTTGCACACAGGGCTCTTGCCAAAGAGTCAGACCGTGATGTTCACTTCAGATCATGGCCAGAGAGCAGGAATGCCTCACTGTTGGTTCTGAATGATTTAGACTTGAGTTGACATATTCTAGAAATGTGCTCGTGAAAGCCAAGAACGCTCCAGGGAGCATGCCGGTGAAGGAGGGCCTCTAGAGGGCATGCCAGTAGTTTTGTGTGCCAGCCCTTTGCTTTTGCATTTGTAGTGGGTGTACCTGGTCGAGTGGCAGTCAGTCCTCTGGCCGCAGGAGAACCCGGAGCGGCCTCCAAACCAGCTTCTCCTGTCGCTGGCCCCACCCAGGTATGGTGCAACAGACCCCAGGGCAGCATCGTGGCATCCCTGCACACATGAAGGTCCTTCTCAGAAGCTGCTTGTCATGGGGGAGGGTTGTGATATTAATACATTGCCGCCTCTGTGAGGTATTATCTGTTTACTTGCCATCAAAAACATGCTGTCTCCTTGAATTAGAGAATTAAAAACACTTTTTCTAGTCATCTAGGCTTTAGGACTGTGAAAATTACATTTCCCATTTTTTTTTGTATGCTTCTACTAGTCTTCTAGACATTAGAAATGCTCACTGTGTGTGAAGAAATACTTCTCATGTTGGCAGTGAAAGTGGTGCTGTTTTCTCTGCTTGTTTTTCTGTCACTGTTTTCTTCTGCCACTGTTTTCTGTGGAGCCTGGCCCCACAAGTCTTAAGCGTGCTCTGTGGCCAGTTGCCACACACAAGGGACTCACAGGGCTTAGTAAGGCCAGCCATGATATTTCTCAGTAGCCATTTTCATCCCTGTTTTTGATGAAGGAGGAGAAGACCAGACTTCTGAAAGAGCGGCTGGACCAGATTTATTTCGTCAATGAACGGCGCTGCTCCCGCTCCCCCATCTACGGCAGAGACTTGTTGGGGGTTTGTTCCCTGCCTGGCAGAGAGCAGGTGCCTTGGTTCCGGGCTTCTGACCGTGGTCACGGGAAGGGGGCTGGGCCTGCAAGCAGGTACACATTGCCCTCGAAAAGTCACAGGGACCTGATTTTGACGCTGACTCAACGTCAAGAATCCCTCCAGGATGTCATCGACAGGTAAGGTAGAGTATTGTAAGCATTCTTTACTCACTCACTGTTGGTTTTGGTGTTCAGTCGCTAAGTCGTGTCTGACTCTTTGCCACCCCATGGACTGCAACACGCCAGGCTCCTCTGTCCTTCACTATCTCCTGGAGTTTCCTCAAACTCATATCCATTGAGTCAGTGATGCCATCCAACCATCTCATCCTCTGTCGCCCCTTTCTCCTGTCCTCAATCTTTCCCACCATCAGGGTCTTTTCCATTGAGTTGGCTTTTTGTGTCAGGTGGCCAAAGTTTTGGAGCTTCAGCATCAGTCTTTCCAATGAATATTCAGGGTTGATTTCCTTTAGGATTGACTGGTTTGACCTCCTTGCCATCCCAGGGACTCTCAAGAGTCTTTTCTAACACCACAGTTCAAAAGAATCAATTCTTTGGCACCCAGCCTTCTTTATGGTCCAACTCTCACATCCATACATGACTGCTGGAAGAACCATAGCTTTGATTAGACAGACCTTTGTTGGCAAAGTGATGTCTCTGTTTTTTAATATGTTGTCTAGGTTGGTCATAGCTTTTCTTCCAAGGAACAGCTGTCTTTTAATTTCATGACTGTAGTCACTGTCCACAGTGATTTTGGAGCCCCAAAAAATAAACACTCACTGTGTTGCACCCCACCAACTTTCGTGGTTGTTTTGTGGACATTCATCTCACTTCTCTCCACAAGTTGTCCTTTGGAGTCTGTTCAGAGTCAATTGTCTGGGTCCTCTGAGTCGTCGTCTTGCTGCCCTTGGTAGGGCCTCCTCCTCCCAAGCCTGGATCCCAACCCTGGCTGGGGATGCTGTGGCTGTAGCAGCTTCAGGGCTCACACCCTCCCCAGACCATCCAGGAGACAGAGTGCTTGTGTCCTGCCTCCGCACACATCCCTGTGCTCTCAGGGGGTAGGGGGCAGTATTCTTCACTGCTTATTTTGATCTGGGCAGCCCTCACTGGCCGGCACCCACTCCTGTGGCTGCTGCGATGGTGTGTTCCAGCAGCCACGTCCCCCCCATGTGACTGGAGTCAGGCACTCTGACTCCTCTCGTGACTCCCCGCTGCCAGACGGTTCTGCCGTCTGCCTTCTTGGGCCTTCGCTGCCTGAGCCAGAGGGACTGCCTGGTGGAGGTGCCGTGCGTGTCACCTGTGACACGCATGCTTTCTGCTTCTCAGGGTGGTGTGCGTGATCCCGCCGGTGGTGGCTGCGCCCCCGCGCTTGTGGGTGGCAAGGCCACCCTCCCTCTACAGCCACAGGATGCGGCTCTTCCGGCACTGCCTGCGGGAGCACACCGCGCCCTATGCGCAGCAGCTGCAGCGGATGACGGCTCTGCACTCGCTGCGGTTCCCCGAGCTGAGGCTGGTCCAGTTTGACTCAGGTACCGGAGGTGTCCCATCCACTCTGCACCCTGTGTCGGGCTTACTCGCTCTGGATTATGAGATGCTCTCGGTGTCCCTCATTTCACAGGAAAGCTGGAGGCCTTAGCCATCTTACTTCAGAAGTTGAAGTCTGAAGGACGCCGAGTGCTGATCTTATCGCAGATGGTTCTCATGTTGGACATCTTAGAAATGTTCTTGAACTTCCATTATCTCACCTACATAAGAATTGATGAAAACGCCAACAGTGAACAACGGCAGGTAGGAAGGAAATCATTTCTTTTGTTACCGTTTATGATTTGGTTGGGTTAACTTTGATTGCCAGTTTCTAAGCTGGTTTCTCGGAGCCGTGCTATCTAAACAAGAGAAGAACCTCTTAATGTCTCTGGACTTTAGCTGCACCCTTTGACATTTTTTCATAAGTCCTGTTACCTGGGAAATCCAGTTGGCTAGATGTTTTCGGAATCAAAATTAGTGATGTGTAGTCCTTATAAGAACAAGATGAGGGACTTCCCTGGTGGTCCAGTGGCTAAGATTCCATGCTCCCAGTGCAGGGGGCCAGGGTTCAATCCCTGGTCAGGGAAGTAGGTCCCACATACCACAGCTAAGACTTGAGGCAGTCAAATGAATAAACAAATAAATAAATATTAAAAAAAAAAAGAAGAAGTTTATAATAGCCAGGACATGGAAGCAACCTAGATGCCCATCAGCAGATGAATGGATAAGGAAGCTGTGGTACATATACACCATGGAATATTACTCAGCCGTTAAAAAGAATTCATTTGAACCAGTTCTAATGAGATGGATGAAACTGGAGCCCATTATACAGAGTGAAGTAAGCCAGAAAGATAAAGAACATTACAGCATACTAACACATATATATGGAATTTAGAAAGATGGTAACGACAACCCTATATGCAAAACAGAAAAAGAGACACAGAAGTACAGAACAGACTTTTGAACTCTGTGGGAGAAGGTGAGGGTGGGATGTTGCGAAAGAACAGCATATATATTATCTATGGTGAAACAGGTCACCAGCCCAGGTGGGATGCATGAGACAAGTGCTTGAGCCTGGTGCACTGGGAGGACCCAGAGGAATCGGGTGGAGAGGGAGGTGGGAGGGGGGATCGGGATGGGGAATACGTGTAAATCTATTGCTGATTCATGTCAATGTATGACAAAACCCACTGAAAAAAAACAAATAAATTAAAAAAAAAAAAAAAGAAGAAGAAGAACAAGATGATTGTCCTTCAGGAAGTAGCCATGTGAAAACAGAAAAGCCCTCATGACTGACTTACACTTAAAAAATGCAGGTTCAAATAATATGCCCAGTTTTTACCTGCCAGGTTAGCTGAGGGTAGCTTGATTCCATCAGGCTGCTGGTGGGGGTGCAAATTAGGACACCTTTCTAGAAAGCAAGTTGGCAGGATGGGTTGTAAGCCTTAAAAATTGTTATAGGTTAGCCTAGTAATTCTGTATCTGAAGTGAAGTGAAAGTCCCTCAGGCATGTCCAACTCTTTGTGACCCCGTGGACATGGTCTATGGAATTCTCCAGGCCAGAATACTGGAGTGGGTAGCCTTTCCCTTCTCCAATAGATCTTCCCAACCCAGGGATTGAACCCAGGTCTCCTGCATTGCGGGCAGATTCTTTACCAGCTGAGCCACAAGGGAAGGGAAGCCCAAGATCCAGCGGGTCTTTCCCACCCAGGAATCGAACCAGGGTCTCCTGCATTGCAGGCAGGTTCTTCATCAACTGAGCTATCAGGGAAGCCCTTATTCTGTATCTAGAACTCCTTTAGCAGCACCACGCTTCTTAAAGATGTATCTACACAATTGTTGCCTGTGAAAGTGTTTGTAATAACCCCCAGTTGGGAGCACAGTCCACGTCCAGGAATAGAAGAATGGGCCACAGTGGTCTGTGGGCCACAGGGCTTGGCGCTGTCCTGAGTGTCCCACAGGGTGAACTAGGAAGTTGTCCTCAGCAGCGTTTCATGACAGGCCTTGGTATCACGGTACAGTGTTCCTGAGTGCAGACAAGCTGCTGGGCTGTGCATCGCGTTACCCACTTGACATCATCCAGTACACGCAGGCCTCCCCACGCTGAGAAGGCCTGGAAGGAAATACACCACAGTCTTAAGTAGCAAGTTCCCTCGAGAGTAATGTAACACATTACAGTAAGTCCCCCACATACAAACAAGTTCTGTTCTGAGAGCATATTCATAAGTCCAGTTTGTTCGTAAGTCCACCAAAGTTAGCCTAAGTCCCC
This sequence comes from Cervus elaphus, assembly GCF_910594005.1. Lineage (NCBI taxonomy): Eukaryota > Metazoa > Chordata > Mammalia > Artiodactyla > Cervidae > Cervus > Cervus elaphus. The sequence continues at coordinate 27,244,914 of NC_057819.1, forward strand.
AACTAACACAATCAGCTATGTCACCACTGCCTTTACATTGCTGCTGGACATTCTGGGCTTGATATAAAGATGATGTACCACTATGCTCTGTACAGTAAAGTGCACAAAGTCACAATCCCTTGGAGAGGATACACTCACGTGACAATCTACACCAGACACGTGAACTAACTTAACGTGGTTGAACATGCGAACTCACCTTTGCATCTTTGAAAGCCAGCAACTTGAAGGTTTGTGTGTAGGCGATTTACTGTATGTAGAGAATTTCTTGAAGAAGAGGGCTGGTCTCCTGCTAAGGTCTGCTTGGGCGCTGAAATCATTGCAGGAGAGACGTCGTGGGAAGGAAGCCATTTCAGCTGGCAACCCTGAAGGGAGTGGAGGGCCCTGCCCCTGGCTGGCTGCAGCTCCCTCGGCCTTACTCCAGGGGCTTTTGCTGTAAGGCTCCTGGCATTGCTGGAGGGTACATGAACAAGCACGCATCCCTCCCCAGGGAGACTCTGCTGTCCTCTGGGGCCTACACGTGGAGCTGACAGTTTAGGGTGGGAGGCTGGCAGGCAACCTTCAAACAGGGTAGAGATGTTAGCTATCAGTAAGTGAAGGAGAGTGCACATGCCTGAAAGAACCAGGATAAAATGCTAAACTCCGATGTAATTGGAACATGAACCAGGAGTCAAAGGAAAGACACACCAAATAATTTCTAACTGATTAGCATCCGAACATGTTGGAGATTTCTTGTCGTTAGTCAGGAGCGCTAACTTGGGAGCTTATCTCATCTCAGGAACTGATGAGGAGTTTCAACCGAGACCGGCGCATCTTCTGCGCCCTCCTCTCCACACACAGCCGCGCCACAGGTGTGAGCCTAGTGGAGGCGGACGCGGTGGTCTTCTATGATCACGACCTCAACCCCGTGATGGACGCCAAGGCCCAGGAGTGGTGCGACCGGATTGGGCGGCGCAAGGACGTGCACATATACAGGTGGGGTGGCTGCAGCGCACTGCAGAAGCTTTTGCCTCGTGTGTTTCCTGTCCTTCAGGCAGGCTCGTGTTCCTGCTGTCCCGTCTGTTCTTTCTTTACCCTCAGCCTTGCTTGGGACGTAGTTGAGTTGTTCGCAGTGGTGACTGGGTTTGCTGCTGAGACACAAGTGCTGTCCTTCTAACATGTACCTATTATATTTCTTCTAGAGTCTCTGACCCTTAAGAGGGTGTCTCAGGTTTTATGTTGTTTGAGGTGTTGTCAAATGTAAATGATTTGTTATCACTTAACTGTGGCAACTTGTAAACAGGCTACTGAAATAATTTAAATCTTATAAGCGGTCATCCACACACAGCTGAGAAAAGCAGAGGAGGCTGTGCCTGTGTGTCAGCCCTCTGTCTGCCCATCTGGTGCCCAAGTGTGCAGGCCTGTGACACGCCCCTTCCTCTGTGCTCCTGCCGCCTCTGGGAGGGGTCGTTGCAGAGTGTGTGGTCCCTGGTGGCTGGCCCAGGGCTGGAACCCCAGCCCACGTGCATAACCCTTACTGTTTTCAAGATGTAGTCATCTACACACTGTGTTTAAATAGCTTAATTTTTTTTTCATTGTAAATGTGTTACTTGTTCATTGAAAAGAAAAAAAAAAAAAAAAAGCACATGGAGAAAAAAAAAACAACAGCACATGGAGAAGGTAAACAGTCTGCCCAGTTGTCAATTAGTAGCATTTTAATGTCTTTCCAGACATATCCCCAATTTTTTAATATAAATTTGTTTTTAATAATTTTACTTATTTTTGCCTGTACTGGGTCTTTGTTGCTGCGCAGGCATTTCTCTAGTTGAGGTGAGCGGGGGCTACTCTCTGGTTGCAGTGCACAGACTTTTCCCTGTGGTGGCTTCTCCTGTTGCAGAGCATGGGCTTTAAGGCGCTCAGGCTGCAGCCGTTGCGGCTCTCCGAGCTCTGGAGCGCAGGCTCAGTGATGGTGGAGCACAGGCTTAGTTGCTTTGCAGCATGTAGGATCTTCCTGGACCAGGGATCGAACTCATATCTCCTGCATTGGCAGTCAGATTCTTTACCACGGAGCCACCAGGGAAGCCCTCCCTGATTTTTTTAAATGGCTTGTGCCAGCAGTCTTACCATGTAATGCTGTTTTGTTTTAACAGTATGTCTAGAGCCTGTTTCCATGCAAATATATATAAATTTGGTATATTGTTTATGTGATCGAATAATGTTTCATTGTGTAATTGCTTACCATTGGCCCTTTAGCAGTTACTAGATAGTGATGGGGAAAACATTTTCTTCTCAGTAGCCACAGTCTGTAGACACTTAGGAACGACCTTGGCAGTAAAGGTGCAGGATGTGCAGGAGTAGAGGGTAAAGTCGTGAAAGGGAATAACCTGAGTGATATCATGAGCGTAGGACATGCTCTGTTCTGGGACAAGAAGACCTGGTTCACAAAACTGTATAAGGTTTTCCCAAAGCAATAGTGAGGTTTAACATCATCTTAATGAAAGCCCTGATCATGGAAGTATGGAGTGGTTACTGCAGCTTTCCAGGTGGCACGAAGCAGCAGCCAGGGGACACTGGTCCTGGGCTATAGCCGCTAGACACAGGTTCCTTTGGGAGGTGCACAGAGACTTGGGGGCACCTGCCTGCCATCGTCAGCACTGAGGGAGACAGGGCTTAAGGGGTCCAGAGTCCTGGAGGGGTCTTTCCAGGTAGAGGCCAGTGAGGGGACACAGCCGGCCAGCATGGGTGATGTGGGCCTCTGGGGCCAGCCCTCCTGCTGCATGGGAGATGGTGGTGTGGCTCACCCCATGTGGGGTAGTGGCCAGGTGACCCCGCAGGCCTCCAGTCCCCTCTGGCCACCACACAAAGGAAGGAAGCAGCTCAGAGCACTGCCAACATGCTGCTCCACGCGGGTGCTGTTCTGCTGGGTGGTCCAGACATCATGGCACTCAGGCTGTCCTCGGGCTCCCAGGAATTTAGGTGTCGTGTGTGTGTCCGCGTTTGGTTTGTAGGCTCGTGAGTGGCAATTCCATTGAAGAGAAGTTATTGAAAAATGGCACCAAAGATCTGATCCGAGAAGTGGCTGCTCAGGGAAACGACTACTCCATGGCGTTCCTCACGCAGGTACTGTCCTCTGCGAGGAGGCCTGGGGCAGGGGAGGGGGTGCCACACAGTGACCAGAACTGGGGGGTTTAATGCTGTTGAGGGGTTGGTGGTTGGTGGTTTTCTGGGTGCAGAGGTCATGGGCTCAGTGAGACACATTTTTGTTTCAGCGGACAATCCAGGAGCTGTTTGAGGTTTATCCACCCATGGATGATACTGGCTTCCCAGTGAAGGCCGAGGAGTTTGTAGTTCTTTCTCAGGAACCTTCTGTCACAGAAACCATTGCACCCAAAATTGCAAGACCTTTCATAGAGGTAAGGATGGCTGGTGCCTGCCTGGCATCATTGGATCTGGAGCTTTGGGTCTGCCCCCGCTCCTGCAACACCACTGTTCCCCCTCCCCAGGCTCCAGTTGCTTGGGCCTGACCTGTCAGCTTTCTCCTTCCCTGCTTTCGTTGTTGGGGATTTTAGCTGTAAAAAGAGGTGAGGGGCGCGGGAGAGAGTGGTGTGCCCCCACCACTGCCACCCGCTGTCACCGTTTCCACCCATGCTTCTCGGGCCACCCCACACTGTCCTGTGTGACCTTCTGCTCCAACCCCTTGGCCCTTGCCCACTGCCGTCTCAGCGCTCCCCTGTCGCAGTGCTGCTGGGCTGAAGGCAGCCCTGGCGTGTGCCCCACGTCCCACTCTGAGGACAAGACCACAGAGAACAGCAGCTGTTTCACTCAGTCGTCATTGTGGGTTATATACTGAGATGACATGCTTCAGGTTTATGAGATTGAATGAAATCTTGCCTTCTGCATTTTTGGCCCAGACGCTCGCAGGTTGCACACTTGTCTCACAAGCTACTGTGCAGACACGTCACACACCCACCCATCAGGGCCACCTCGCTCTCCTCCCTGAGGCTCTGTTCCCGCCCTGCCTCTTGGAGGGACTTTTGGCTACGGGATGACTCCTCTTCTATTTTTGAAACTTAACTGTTTGATTATTGAGTAGTTATAAATACATGTGGTAAAATCTTCAAAAATTTATGGTGAAAAGTAAGTCTCTTGCATCACGCCCTCACTTCTCTCTCAGAGACAACCACTGTCCACTGTTTCTCACATTTTCTTCTAGGAGTTGTCTGTGGGTAATGTCAGGTGCATAGAAGTACTTAACAGCTGTTTCTGTATCAGGAACAGATCGATTTACCCTGTTGTTTTTAAAATAGGTGACAAGTGCTTTAGGCTTTAAGAAAATCTCAAACAACTTGACGGGGACTTCCCTGATCATCCAGTAGTTAGGAATTCACTTTCCAATTTAGGGCACATGGGTTCAGTCCCTGATCAGGGAACTAAAATCTTGTAAAGCCTCAGGACAGCTGAACCCTTGTGACACAACTACTGAGCCTGCACACTCTGGAGCCCAAGTTCCACGCTGAAGACCTAGTACACCCAATATTTAAACAATAAATAAAAAACAAAACATAACTCTCAACTTAAGAAACACTGCGCCCCCCCCTGCCCCCGCCGCAAACCCAAAACATCATAACATAAATGAAATGATAGTGGGGAAACAGTAGGTTACTTTTCCTGGAGGTAATCATTCAGTTCAGTTCAGTCGCTCAGTCATGTCTGACTCTTTGCGACCCCATGAATCACAGCATGCCAGGCCTCCCTGTCCATCACCAACTCCTGGAGTTTACTCAGACTCATGTCCATCAAGTCAGTGATGCCATCCAGCCATCTCATCTTCTGTTGTCCCCTTCTCCTCCTGCCCCCAATCCCTCCCAGCATCAGGGTCTTTTCCAATGAGTCAACTCTTCACATCAGGTGGCCAGAGTATTGGCATTTCAGCTTCAGCATCAGTCCTTCCAATGAACACCCAGGACTGATCTCCTTTAGGATGGACTGGTTGGATCTCCTTGCAGTCCAAGGGACTCTCAAGAGTCTTCTCCAACACCACAGTTCAAAAGCGTCAATTTTTCGGCGCTCAGCTTTCTTCACAGTCCAACTCTCACATCCATACATGACCACTGGAAAAACCATAGCCTTGACTAGACGGACATTTGTTGGCAAAGTAATGTGTGGTTTTTAATATGCTATCTAGGTTGGTCATAACTTTCCTTCCAAGGAGTAAGCGTCTTTTAATTTCATGGCTGCATTCACCATCTGCAGTGATTTTGGAGCCCCCCAAAACTAAAGTATGACACTGTTTCCACTGTTTCCCATTTATTTCCTATGAAGTGATAGGACCAGATGCCGTGATCTTAGTTTTCTGAATGTTGAGCTTTAAGCCAACTTTTCCACTCTCCTCTTTCACTTTCCTCAAGAGGCTTTTTAGTTCCTCTTCACTTTCTGCCATAAGGGTGGTATCATCTGCATATCTGATGTTATTGATATTTGTCCCGGCAATCCTTAACCATTGGTAAAAATCTTACATGGATCCTGGAAGAAAAATGTGAGGTCTAAAGGGGCGAGTATTTGAGGAATGTGAGTCTGTCATACACCCTTGCTGTTGCTTCTTAGTGTGACTTAGAGACGTTGGCTTGGCATGTTCTTTCAACATACAGATTCTTTGAAGTGTTCTGGTGGGTTGTCTTACACTGTGTGTCAAACACTGTTCTAAGCAGTAGGGGTATAGTGTTGAGAAAAAGACCTCTCATCCTCCCTGGAGCTTCTGTTTTAGTGACAGGAGAGATGCTAGACCATCACCTCATGGCGATGGTGTGATGAGCAGTGTCTAGGAGTGTTATGGGTGGAGGGACAGCACCTCTGAGTCTGGACAGCAGGAGTCAGGTGTGACTGGGGGTCAGCGGTGATGGAGACAGGCTGCCCAAAGACATGTGGCTTAGGACCATCATCTGGCTCTGTGTTGACACTGGGCTGGGGACCAGTTCAGAGGTGCAGGCATGGGGGCCGTGTGGGCGCGTCTCTGGTTGAATTGCAGCTTGCTCTCGGCTGGTGAGCTTTGTGTTCATTGGTCATGTGGGTACTTTTTTGTGAGATGCTCGTTAGCATCATTTTCTGTTTTTTTTTTTTTAAACTGGGTTGTCTCTTTTTCTTAATGGCTTGTTGGCATTTTTTCTACATTCTGAATGCAAGGCCTTTGTGGGATACATGTAAAATATATTCTCCCAATCTGTGGTTTGTCTTTTTTAATACTCTGTCTCTGTGAGCAGAAATTCTTGGTCCTCATGCCACTGTCTTTGTCAAGTGATTGATGCTTTTGCGTTCTGAGAGGTTCTCCTATACTTTCTTGTAGATGCTTCAGTGTTTTATCCCTCGTGCTTAGATGGACAGTCTGTCTGGAAATAATTTCTGGGTATCGTGTGAAGTTGGTTTACCTTTTAAACTTTGAAGATTTGCCTAGTTGCCCTGCCTAGAGGATTTCTTAACTGAATCCTCTTAAGCTGCGTGATCCCTCTGCACCACCCCCCGACCACGTGAGCGTATGTGTCTTGAGTCTGCCAGCCCCTGACAGTTGTACTTTCCGGCTGTTGAGAGAGGAGCACGCGTTATTTGCTAGTCTAATTTGTGTTTCTTGAACGGTGGTGCCAAGGACTGTCTTCCTGGGGGTTTGGTTTCTGTCTACACCACTGACCAGGGCGTATGTCACATGCACCATGAAGTGCCCTTGTGGTGGGACTGGGGTGGAAAGGTGGGTGTCGGGTGTGCAATAGAACGAGCCACCCCATTCTGCTCGGTTCTCTGAGCCTGGGGGCCTTGCTGTGCATGTCAGCCTGTGTCCTGAGGCTTTTCCCCAGAGTGTGTGAGGGTCTGAAGAGCACACGCATCGCTGTGGGTGGGGCGTGGGGGCTCGGTGTGCAGTGTGGGCGTATAATTGGGTCCGTGTGTGGCTCTTTTCCAAGACCCCTTATTTAGAGTGCTCAAAGCATATTAAAGTCACCCCACGCAGCATGTACATCCTGCAGGCCCTCAAGAGCATCGAGTACCTGGAGGAGGAGGATACCCAGAAGCCGGCTGAGGAGGCCGTGCCCGGGTCGCCTGACTCCAGCGGTTCCAGGTGGGATGAGGAGCCCTCGCAGCTGGAGGAGTTAGCGGACTTCATGGGGCAGGTTTGGGCATTTTCTCTTCTGGGTTTCTACTTCAGTTTTTCTTTATACCTAAATATTTTAAGCATGTGACCTTTCTGTGAGGCATTTCTTGTTCATTCTTGACCAAGACCAGTTGCTATGTTGATTCAGGTGCTGGTGGGGGGTTATATGAGGAGCTAAATTCTTATGAACTTGCTACTAATTCTGTTCAAAAAATGCATTTTGATACAGCTCACACCAATTGAAAAATATGCTTTGAATTACCTGGAATTATTCCATACTTCCATTGATCAAGAAAAGGAGAGAAGTAGTGAGGTAAGAGATTGCACTTTTGACCATCTTCACATGTGAGAATCTCAGATTCTTCAGTGTTAAACTGGGTTGGAAGTAAGCGTGACTCACCCAGAATTCAAGGCATTAAAACCAAACCCCACCCGTATGTAAAGTGATCACATGGGCAAAGCCTTTGAAACCCTACACCAGGCGGTTTTCCTTGGTTTTGAAGCAGCTCGGTGCTTGGTTAGAGGGTCGTGTATTGGGAAGAGGAAAAGGGGCCTGAGGACCGGGAGGCTGGCGGGGCAGTCTGGGGCAGCGATGGGAATGGCCAGTCTTCCCGCAGGGCACCGTGTTGACTGCTGTGCGTGAATGGGAGGCCCGGAACGCGCGGAGCCTGCGGGAGCAGGAGGCCAGGGTGCGGCTGGAGCAGGAGCAGGAGCAGCTCCTCACCTACACCCGGGAGGACGCCTACAGCGCGGTATGGGCGCCCCTCCAAGGCCTCCTGTCTGCGGACCCGGGGCTGGCGGGCTGAGCCTGTCTCAGTCCAGCGCCGGGTTAGAGGGTTTCTGTTCCCTGCTGCTGGCTTTCCCCACCGTCGTGCCAGCTGTGATGGAAGTGCAGTTTAGGTCTTAGCAGTAGCGGTGCTGCGTGCTTGTTTCGAAGGCTCATTAACTGACATGAAGGTAGACAGTTGACCACTCGCAGCTCAAAGCGAGGGCTGCGCGAACCTGAAAAGCCTCCCCTTTTCCCTCAGGAGTTTGTGTGTGAGGGCGCCGACGGGCAGACGGAGGTCATGCCGGTGAGTGCCCGTGTCCCCATGGCCCCAGACCCTTGCCTCCTGCCGTGCTGGGCCAGCTGCCCTTGTGGCCACCCAGCTCAGACTTGTCCCTCCTGCACGCAGCTCTGGACGCCGCCCACACCCCCCCAGGACGACAACGACATCTACATTGACTCGGTCATGTGTCTCATGTACGAAACCACGCCCATCCCCGAGTCCAAGCTGCCGCCTGTGTATGTGAGGAAGGAGCGCCGCCGACACAAGACGGACCCCTCAGGTGGGCTTGTGCGCGGGGAGAGGGCTTGTGGCTGCCGGTGGCCTCGGTTACCCTCCCCGTGGCTTTTCCGCTCCCCACCTTGGCCCACTGACCCGCTAGCTGAAGCAGCTTTCCGTGCAGCTGCAGGCAGGAAGAAGAAGCAGCGGCACGGGGAGGCCGTGGTGCCCCCGCGGTCTCTGTTTGACCGCGCAACCCCCGGCATGTTGAAGATCCGCCGGGAGGGCAAGGAGCAGAAGAAGAACATTCTGCTGAAGCAGCAGACGCAGTTTGCCAAGCCTCTGCCGACTTTTGCCAAACCGACCACTGAGTCCGGACCCGACAACCCCGAGTGGCTCATCAGTGAGGACTGGGCGCTGCTGCAGGTGAGTCCGAGGCCCCGACCTTGGTCGGCCCCGTCACTGGGGCCCTTGGGACGAGGGGTAGGGAGGGTAGGGGCATGGGGAAGCGTCCGACGGGCAGGGCCTTGACCTCCGGGTCCTGAACCTGATCCTCCAGGCTGTGAAGCAGCTCCTTGAGCTGCCTTTGAACCTCACAATCGTATCCCCGGCCCACACGCCCAACTGGGACCTGGTCAGCGACGTCGTCAACTCGTGCAGCCGCATCTACCGCTCCTCCAAGCAGTGCCGGAACCGCTACGAGAATGTGCTCATCCCCAGGGAGGAGGGCAAGGTGAGGCTCATGGGGGCTGGGGGTTAGGCAGAGGCGGGTGAGGGTGTGCAGTACTGAACAAGGCCCTGAGAGGGGGCGGCGCGGTCACAGTTACTGTCGGCAGTGGTCTGGGTGCTGAGATCCCACCTCATAGGGAGCGGCCACACTGCTGTGTCCTCTGGAAAGTTCTGTGTGCTGTCTGGTGGCCCCGGCGCCATCTGAGGGCTTCCTCCATCCAGGGTTGGGTGAGTGGAAGGACCCCTGCTCTCTGCTGTCAGCTGACATGAAGGAAGGTGTCTGTCCGTGCCTCCACCTCCACGCCTTACTGCAGGGGGTTGATGGGTGCTGGACACCCTGGTCCTAGCTGCAGGCGTCGTGGACACTGACTGCAGACATGGTGTGTCGTCAGGAGGCCCAGCCCCACAGCCAGTGTGGCTGCTGAGGATGTCTCCACTGTAGCACCTTTTCTCATCCCCCTTGAACTGCATTTGTCTCTTGCCATTTCTCCATCTGCTCTGTCCTCACCTTCTTGCCTTTGGGAGTGGGTCCATAGCCTCCATGTAGAAAGCCTGTGTGCGCAGTGTTGGGCCTGTGGCTGGTGGCCTTTGGGGTGATGGTCCTCACATCCAGTCACAGAACAGGAGCAATGACCTCATCTCTGCCTGGGACCGCCCGGGGCAGATGTAGCAGCAGGAGACGTCCTGAGCTTTGATCAAGTTTGCTCCTGTATTTCTAATTCATGAACATTACCTACTTTTTTCCTATAAGCCCCCTTTAACAAATCTCAAGTTTTCACTTTTCTAAAAACAGTTGTCTCTGGATAAGACATGTTTGTTTCCTCGTTTGAAAACAAATACCAGAAAAGCAGTCTTTCCTCAGAACACCATTTTGCGATGCTTTCATCAACAGGGCTTCTGGTGTCAGGTCCATTAGGTTTGGGAAGCATTTCTAACGATTGTCGTAACTTGGATACAGTAAATCGTCAAGCTGAAACTTGACACTCTGTTATAGCTCGTGTGTGAAGCTAAAGAAAATGGCAAAGGTTGTTTATAGGGTTTGAAGGTGGTGTTCTGAATAACCTGGGAAGTTTGTTAAGTGCCTGTGCAGCAGAGCATAGAGCGAGGTTAGAAATGAACTGTATTCCAGTGACCGGTATGCACTCAGTGTCCAAGGTGTTTCACTTCTGTGTGCGGGGATTTGCTACTTTGCATTAGAGCGCTGCTCCATAGGGGCATCCTACATCAACGACCTGCTTGCACCCATTGAAGCAGGGGTGGCCAGACATGTTACATCTACAGGAGGGACTCACGCAGCCTCTGTGGGGTGGCCTGTGGGCCGGGAGGGACCGCCCTGAAGTTCTACAGGAGCAAGGAGGTGCCTGGTTTCACCATAGGGCCCGTGGAGGAGAGAGTCCCAGGCACAAATAATGCTAGAGTCCCGTCCTTCACGTCCACTGGGGGCAGAGGCCCCTGGGAGGGCAAGCTGGTGCCCAGGGGCAGATCACAGTCAAGGTGTCCTGGCTGTCAGTGGCTTGCTGTGTGATCCATTGGCCTCACTGTTGTCTCCCCAGCTGGAGGCGTCCCCTTCTTCCTCCAGGGATAGGCAAGGAGGCCTCACACAGGCTGGGGAGTGTGGTCGGTGGATGATGGCCGCTGTGTCATTGCTGTTCTATGTTGAGTCTCAGAGAGAAGGTCAGGAAGAAGGGGCTCAGTGGTTTCACATTAGGCTCCCAGTCGGGGACCCCATTCACAGGTCAGTGTCTGACTGCTGTGCTGCCCCGTTCTGTTTCAGAGTAAGAACAACCGCCCTCTGCGCACAGGCCAGATGTACGCCCAGGACGAGAATGCCACACACACCCAGCTGTACACGAGCCACTTTGACCTGATGAAGATGACTGCCGGCAAGAGGAGCCCCCCCATCAAGCCCCTGTACGCTTCCCAGGTCCCCCGTGCCGGCTGCGCGGAGTCAGTGGGGGCCCGTTCTCACTGTCGGCCTTCCCGCCTTTGCGTTTTCCTTTGTTCAGTAACTTTCTCTCTTCCTGTGTTGCAGGCTTGGCATGAACCCCTTTCAGAAAAACCCCAAGCATGCTTCTGTATTGGCAGAAAGGTATTCCTGTTTTTGTGATACAGTTTTAACTATTTGAAAATGACCTCATTTTAGGGCTTTCTTAAACTCTACAAGTTCAGTGAATTATTGTACAGACAGGGTGTCCAGGCATCGAGGTGGGGCGTGCCCGGCTGGCTGGTGTCCCCATTCACGTGATGAGGTGGTGTCCTATCTGCAGTCTGATGGCCTGATGGGCTGCAGGAGGGAGAGCGGCTTCTCCTCCTTCAGCGTCTCTGCACTGGCAGATGTCTGGTTGGCTCTGCCCTGAAAATATATGCTGTTGGGGGTGGGTATTCTTGCTTTGAAATTTTGCAAAGGACAAAAAAAAATGACTAGGTAGATAGGTAGTGAGACGGTGGGTGAGAGATGGGTCGGGGTGAGAGAGCAGTGACAGAGAACTGTGCAGTCTGAGTTGCTTGGCACCTGGGTGTTGGCTGTAAAATCCCTGCCACTTTGTGTGTGTTTGCCTTCTTAAAATTCGGGGAGGAAAGAACGTGTTCAGATGGAACCTAGGTGCCACTCAGACTCAAGCTTTCCTTGTAACCAAGCAGGTTTTGCAGATACTGCCAGACACGGGCCTGTCCCTGCTAAGAACCCCGGCCCTTCCAGCCACACCAAGGGCCTAGGCCTCTGAGGCTGCTCCTCGAGTAGGCCGGCAGTCCCTGCCTCATGGCTCTGCCGTGTGGGTCGCTCTGTCTGGGATGGTCTCCCCTGGCATGTGGGCCCCTCCCCTAGCCTCACTCTCACATGTCACCTTTTTCTCATGGCAGCTCACACCCCAGCCCCTCTCTGTGTCTCTTCATGGTACAGATTGTCTTTGCATCTTTACTTGAATATGGGGGCAGCTGGATGGGTTGCAGGGCAGCCTCGGGTGGCTGAGTGGACTGACATGGGTGGTCAGAGGATGGGAGACAATGTGCTGGGCGGGTTGGGGACATGTGACTTGGGGGGGGGGCTGGCATCCAGAGGTACCAGACTGGTGCAGCACAGCACCTGGGCCGTCAGCACCTGGGCCGTGCTGGTGAGCTGCCCTGAGAACTGGAGGGAGCGCACAGGGCAGAGCCAGCCTTCCTGTGACTGTCATGGGGGGCAGGGGGCACAGGAACCTTGGAAGCAAGATTGCTGTGAGAGGCTGGAGAGGACTGGCGGGTGCTCACGGTTCTAGGCGGGTGACCAACTGACCTCTCCTGAAGGCTCCTTGGAGGAGGGCTGATGCTTAGGACAGGTGGGGTGAACAGTTTGCTGTGCTGGGTGGAGGGGCAGGCAGTCTGCTCTGAGGGGCACAGTGCTGAATGGCCGTCTTGTCCCTACATGCTTGGGGCCCCAGCCGAGTACCGCTGCAGAGGGGAGTCAGGCCCAGGCCCCCCTTCCAGGAGTTCCTGTTGGAAGGTCATCCTTTCCCCTTCCCAGGGCCAACCCACCAGGCACCCTGGCCTGTGAGGCTTTGTAGGAGTCGTGTCCCAGCACCTGGCAGGATGGGAAATGGGGGATTCGGGTTCCTAGAATATTTGTCTGCTTTTGAACTTGCAATACATTTCTTTTTTGTTTTTCGTCTTTAGTGGCATCAACTACGACAAACCCCTGCCTCCTATTCAGGTTGCGTCCCTCCGAGCAGAGCGCATTGCCAAGGAGAAAAAGGTGTGCTGCAGTGGGTGGGCAGGGCCCACAGGGTCCGGGGCGGTCTGCTGGGCCAACTCCTTCCCACGACACTGTTACTTCCTGCCCCTGTAGGCGCTGGCCGACCAGCAGAAGGCACAGCAGCCGCCCGTGACACAGCCCCCACCGCCCCCGCCTCAGCCACAGCCCCCGCCGCCCCAGCAGCCGCCTCCGCCTCTGCCCCAGCCCTCAGCAGCGGGCAGCCAGCAGCCCGCGGGGCCGCCTGCCGTCCAGCCCCAGTCTCAGGCACAGCCCCCTGCACAGCCTGCACCACCCCCACCAAAGGCACCCCCTGCGATCACGACGGTGGGCAGTGCCGCAGTGCTGGTGAGAAGGAACAGGGAGGTCGGGTCCAGCACACCCACCAAGGGGTCCTGCAGCTTCCAGCCCAAAGCCCTTCAGAGGCTCAGTCTTCCCCCGCTCAAGGAAGCGGCTATTTCACCTGCATCACCCCACGCAGGCCCGGCTCTGCTCTCCGGGCTAGCTTAGCTCAGTAGGGATGTGGGAGGCGAGGCCACTCTTCTTGGTGAAGGAGGCAGGAAGTTTGGGTTTAGGGATTTGTGAAGTGTAACTGTGAAGAGGTTGACCTCTGCGGACTTGCAGAGCAGTTAGTGCAGACCTCCCATTCCCGACCCTGCCCCACCCTCCCCCGAAGCTTGTGCGCCCGTGAGAGGGAGGCAGTAAAAGGTGTTTAAAAAAGAATGGTAGTCTGCCGGTCTCACGCAGCATGCCCCACCATGTGCTCTCTCTGTGTGTGCGTGGTGACACATAAGAATCCCCTATGGGAAGACACCGCCGCCCAGCGTGGGATGGCTTTGTTACATAAAGTCGTTTCCTCCCCGTGTTCTTTACTGCATTTGCCACAGTGGTGTTTTTATGGGCACTTGGGCAGCTCTGTCCTTCCTTGTTCAGAAAACTAAGCACCTGTTTGGTGTGAGAGCTGTTGTCTGCCCAGTGGCAGGTGGTCAGGAAGACTTTGTGCAGGGCTGGCCCCTAACCTATAGCCAAGTGACACTAGTCAGAGAAGAATGGAAAATAGCTAGCACAGAGGCCCTGAGTTTGACAAGTATGGGGTTAAAAGGATCAGTGTGGCTGGAGCTTGGTGACTGAGGCACAGACCCAGAAGTGTGGGAGGAGGTGGGAGAATGGGTAGGTGTGTGGGGAGCACGTGGGGAGAGAGGGGGGCTAAAGTTGGCCACGTGGTCTGAGTAACCGCAGTTAAGACTTTGAATTTTATCCTGATGAAATGGAAGGCTTTGGAGCATCTGCACAGGGGAGAACTTGACCTAAAATTCAAGTGGTTTCCTTCCTTCAGCAGGCAGGAGCCATCAAAACATCTGTCACAGGGACGAGCATGCCCGCGGGTAAGAAGCCTCACGGGTAAGATGCCACAACTGGAGGTGAGTTCTCTCCTGTCCTCCTGCCTCACACCCTCTCTGTCTGCAGGCACCGTGAGTGGAAATGTGATCGTGAACACCATCGCCGGTGTCCCCGCCGCCACCTTCCAGTCCATTAACAAGCGTCTGGCTTCGCCCGTGGCACCTGGAGCCTTAACTGTGAGTTGTCCCTGCTCCTGGGTGTTTTGGGTGGTGTGCATGACCTAGGATGCTGCCAAAGTTGTCTGGTTTTTTAAAAAAAGAATTCCATTGGTATAGAAAGTACTGATCTAGTCTGAATTTCATAAAATACCAAGAACATTCAGGTGTGCAGAGGATGGTTTCCATATTGTTCTTTTTGAGGGAGAGGGTGTTGAAATCCCCCACCGTGACTCCAGGAGAAGGAAGGGGGTGAGAGCATGTCTCTGACAAACGGATAGGGTACCCCATGTACCGTAGTGACAGGTTAGCCTGGGAGTGGATGGTGGCCATTGCACAAGTATAGGAGTGGATGGTGCTCGATGGGGCACAAGGCGGGGTGGTGGGTTTCTGGGATATCTAAGCCCATGAGTAGGAAGCAAGAAGGGGCCAGACCTGGGCAGAGGGAATGACGCAAAGCGGCAAAACCCCTGAGCACAAAACCAGAAGACAGGGCAGTCACCAGCAGACACACCTGCTGGGTGGGGTGTTTCACCATAAAAGGAAAAAGTGAATAACTGAAATTGACAAGTTTACATTTATGTCCTGAGTTCCAGTTTAGTCACTGACCTAGAGACAACATGTGCCCCGAGTGAGAAGAAGCAGCTTCAGAGTCAGCCGTGCATTTGGCAAATAGAGTACTATCCTTCTTGGGCCTTTTTTAAAAGTTTACATATTTGTCTGCGCTGAGTCTTCGTTGCTATGCGAGGGCTTTCTCTAGCTGTGGCGGGCGGGGGCTACTCTCCAGTGGTGGTGCACAGGCTTTTCATTGCAGTGGTTTCTCTTGCTGCAGAGCACAGGCTTAGATGACCTGTGGAATCTTCTAGAGCGGGGAATTGAGCCCAAGTCCCCTGCATTGGTAGGTGGATCCTTTACCACCACCACCACCAGGGAAGGCCCCTCTTGAGTTTTGAAAAATGTCTGTGCTGTGCAGGTGTTGTTGGTAGTGATCTGGATGCGTGGTGTTGGCAAAAGGATGGACACACAGATCCATGGAGTAGGATAGAGAGTCCAGAAATAGACCCACATGTACATAGTTGATTACTTTTCACTAAAAGTGCTGGAAGAGTTCATTCAGTGGAGAAAGGACAGTCTTTTCAACAAGTGGTGCTGGAGAAATTGCGGAGCCATGTGCGTACAATGGACTTTGACCTGTTTCACTAGTACTGTATATAGAAAGTCACTCAAAGTGGGTCATAGGCCCAAACTATAAAATTTCTAGAAGAAAAATAGAACATCTTTGCTATCTTGGTTTAAGCAAAGATTTCCTAAGATACCAAAAGCTTGTGAATTATGAAAAAATTAATAAATGAAGCATCATCAAATCAAGAATTTCTGCTCTTTGGAAAACATTATTAATAAAATTAAAGGCATAGAAAATGTACCTGAGAAAGAACTGGTATTTAGATTATATAAAGATTCTTCCAGGCTTCCTTTGTAGATCAGTGGTAAGGAATCCTCCTGCCAGTGCAGAAGACACAGGTTTGATCCCTGGTCTGGGAAGATACCACACAATGTGGAGTAGCCAAGCCCTTGCATTGCAATTACTGAGCCTGTGCTCTGGAGCCCAGGAGCTGCAACTACTGAGCCCATGTGCCATAGCTACTGAAGCCTGTGCGTCCTAGAGTATGTTCTCCACAAGAGTAAGCCACCTCAATGTTGAAAATAAAAAAGAGTAAGCCACCTCAATGAGAAGCCCGCTCACTGAAACTAGAGAAAAGCCCACGCGGCAATGAAAACCCAACACCAGCCCAAAATAAATTATATAAAAAAAATATTTTGTCCACTATAAAAAGTTGTTGATTTTCTTACTGTTGATGCAAGATTCTTTTAATGTTGTTGATGCAACAACTTTTAATAGTGGACAAAATAATTTTTTTTTTAATGGACAAGAGATCTGAGAAGTTGCTTCAGCTGGGACGCCACGAGGCCTGGAGTGGATGGGAGCGGGTTCAGGGCTGCAGCTTCCACGCCCAGCTGGGGATGAGCATGGAGAGTAGGGTCCTGGTGTGTTTTGCAGGGATAAACATGGGCATCTAGATGGTTTCTTGGAAACCAAAGGTCTTTCGAGTGAGGACACCTGGATAGGCACAGGGCAAGTGTTAGACGGGGGAGGGGATCTTCCTTATCTGCGTGTTGCCACCTGCTGTAGCCCAGGGCACAGGTTTTGCCCTCACAGGTCTCTCAGCACTTTGTCAGAAGGCTTCGTTTTCTAGGTTTTAGAGTTTTGTGGCGTTTTTTCTTCACCCGATGACTGTAGAGTCTTGAGTATCGCGAAGCAGCCTGACAGTTCTCTTCCCTTTGCCTTTTCCAGACCTCCGGAGGCTCTGCTCCTGCCCAAGTGGTCCACACCCAGCCTCGAGCAGTTGGTTCCCCAGCCACGGCCACATCCGACCTGGTGTCCCTGGCGCCGACTCAGGGTGTTCGAGCGGTCACCTCAGTGACAGCCTCGGCTGTGGTCACCACCAGCCTGACCCCCGTGCAGACCCCGACCCGGTCTTTGGTGACTCAGGTGTCCCAAGGTAAAGGCAGGGTTGGTTTCCTACATGACCTTCCCTGCTCTCACAGCTCCTGAGGGCTCAGGCGTGCGTGCGTGTGTCTGGGGGGCTGCGGTCTCACCAGACAACCTCTTCAGCCACAGGAGTCCAGCTCCCGGGGAAAACCATCACGCCCGCACACTTCCAGCTCCTCCGGCAGCAGCAGCAGCAGCAGCAGCAGCAGCAGCAGCAGCAGCAGCAGCAGGCCTCTCAGGTGCAGGTCCCGCAGATCCAAGGCCAGGCCCAGTCGCCAGCACAGATCAAGGCTGTGGGCAAATTGACACCGGTGAGCATCTTCGAGAAACCCTGACGCCCGCTGTGTGATGACGCCTTGTTGTGTTGTGTCATTCAGAATGTGTTCTGCACAACCTGCCATCATCTTTGTGTGGGAAGTGTGTGTGTGTTGTCTTGAGAAACAACCTTGCCTACAGGGCCGCTTCCATGATCATGTGACCAGCTTGTTCCCAGCTCTCTGAGGCCTTAATCCCTGTTTCCAGATGGATCTTCCCACCTGCTTGCTTGTGCTGTGTGCAGCAGCTCAGGCTCCAGGGAGAACTTGAAGGCCACTGGACCCTTTTCCCAGCCTGAGAAAATGTTGGTGAAAAGCATTCCTCTACAGTTTAAGAGCCAAGGTGGTGAAGACTTGGTTTCTCTAGGAGTAGTTCATTTGCATTATCGTTTCTCAGTGTCAGTCATTTGAGTACTGATGTTCCTGAATTTTGCCACTCTCTGTACCACCTGTGCTGTTATACAACCAAACACATTCATTTTAAAAGGAAATACTGCCACAAATGGAAAAGCATTAATACTCAACATAGAAAGGAGTCAGAAAAACGTATGTAATAGAAACAAGATGGTATTTTAGAATTGCAGCTGGCTGTCGGAGCTGCCACAGTAAGTACCTGCCCTCGGGCCTGCCCCTTGTGGGTGATAGAGGGGCCCAGGGTGCTGGAGGACCCTGAGGACCTGCGAGCACCAGTCAGGACTTCATCCTGGAGGGGCACCCGCGTGCACACCACAGAAACAAAATGTGACCAGGCTCAACTTTCCATCCTCCATCACACCAGCCACAGCTCAAGGGTGCAAGGCCACACGTGGCTGTGACCATCTCATTGGACAGCCCAGCTCCAGAGCATGTCCATTGCTGCGGAATGCTGATGGGCAGCGCTGAATTAGGGTTGTCCAGCCCAAGAGGGGCGAGTTGTCAGAGCGGGTCTGTGCCGCTCCCCACGCTATTGCCTCCCCTGCCCACCTCCCTGCTCCTTCCACTCTATAGTGGCAGGGCCTTTAGTGCCCTGCTCCCCGCTTTCAGCTGCTCAGAGCCCCGCTGACCCACTCATGCACCTGATTCCTTTCCTCTCTTCCCTGCCTTCTCCTAAACCAGTTGCAAAGTCCTTTTCTTTTTCAGCATCTTGAAAGAGATCTGATAGTCATGAATGAATAACTCAGTATCAGTTTTCCTAAAAAATTTTTATTCCCTAGAATATTTTTATCTTGTTATTTCAACTTCTTTTAAAGACATGGGTTTATTTATCAATTAAACTTTCATTTGGAGACAGTTGGAATACAAAATTTAGAGCTACTGCTTATAATACATTTTAAAATTTCAAGAAGGACTACGATTTTAAGACTTTTAGAATATTTTTAATGGTACTGCAGATTTAAATTAACTTGTTTATGAGTGATCAGAACCTAGAAATTTTGTTACAGATTTGCTGATCTGTCAGAATCACTGTTGCTAGTTTTCTTCAGTGATAAACAAACATTTAAAAAATGTTTGGCAAAGGCCTGGAGGATTGTTTGCAGACAGTAGCAACTGTTTTCTTCAATATTTAATGGGTAGTAGAACAGTAACTGAAAACCGAGATTTATACAAAGTGGAATACAGTTAATGTTGATGAAAAGATTACTTTATCTGGGTTTTAGGAACACCTGATCAAAATGCAGAAGCAGAAACTGCAGCTGCCCCAGCAGGCGCCCCCAGCACAGGCCCCAGCGGGGCCCCCGCAGCCAACGGCTCAAGTGCAGGTGCAGCCCCCGCAGCCCACGCAGCAGCAGAGCCCCCAGCTCACCACGGTCACGGCCCCGAGGCCCGGCGCCCTGCTCACGGGCACCACCGTGGCCAACCTCCAGGTGGCCCGGCTCGTAAGTTCCCGTTGATACGCTTGTTTTTCCAGAGCAGCGTCTTCTTAACGTTTTAACTGAACTGTTATTGCTTGCTCAGGCCCTTGCAGGTATGATGGTGGAGTGACAAGTAAAGACATGGTCTTTCCCCTGGAACTTTTAAGTTCTCCTTGGAGAGGGCGAAGCACAGCACATGTATGGGAAACATTTACACAGTCATGCCTTCCAGAACATCAGTGTCACAAAGCTTACGGTGGCCTGAGAGGTTAGGGAGGAGGGGAGCAAGCCAGACCATGGAGGGAGAGCAGGGTTTACATGGGGGATGAGGGGAGCATGAGACCTGGCACGTGGAAGGTATGCCAGTGCTGCTGGGCAGAGGGGAGGTGGGGGAGACTGCAGGAGGCAGAGGGGCGAGCAAGGCCCCAGAGCCAGGCTCAGGGATTGCAGTGCTCTGGGGGCACGGAGAGACATCAGAGATTTCTGAAGGAGGGGATGATGCTGGGGAGAGAGTGGTGTCTGGGGTGGTCAGTCACAATCAGCAGGAATTGAGGGAGTGTCCGGTGGGCCAGACTCTGTCACACCTGGTGACATCTAGCACTAGGAACCCTGCTCTGGGCTGGGTGCTGCCTGAGCCTCTCTGCCTGTCAGCTGATTGGTGCTGAGGTGGGAGTGGGTGCTGTGATGTTAACTCCATTTTGCAGGTGCAGAAACCAAGTCACACACCTTTAGTAACACCCAGATCCTACAACTCATCACCCACAGCACAGCTGTAATTTGGGAGTCCAGGCTCTGCTTCTCATGTGCTTCACTCTAAGTCTGTAAGAGAAGGGACAGAAGTGGATAAAAACTGTGAGAGCAAGCTTGGTGTTGCCTGTGTTCACAAAAAATGCAAATTCAAATGAGCAGAGTAGTAATCACACTTGAAGCCCAAGTTGGGGAGCCCATTCCTTGAATGGGACTTCCTGGCAGGAATCAGCTCCCTCTGGAGAGAGTTCTAGTCAGTTGAGCTAAGAAATGTGCACGTTATCTTACCCAGTGATTCTATTTCTGTTACATTCTAAAGAAATAATAGAACAAGTGCAAAGTGATAAATGTACAAACTTGTATTGAGAATGTTAGGAGAGAGTTAAATCGCCATTGCTAAAGAGTCAACTAAATAGACTGTATAGCATGCACACGGTGAATAGTATGCAGCTTCGAAAAAGGATTGTTACAAAAGGAAGAGACTCAGATTACAAAATACCTAAAGTTCATCTCATTTTATACACTTCCCCAGTGAGCCATATGGATAAGACATATGTTCTTTTTCTGAGTTTTTGTACATGTAAAAACAGGTCTATTTCCATTTTCCTTTTTAAAAATACAACTTAAGGAAAGAAGTGTTTGGAAGCAGTGTGATAATGAAGTCTCAGGAGATGGGGACCGAGGGTGGCCCTTGGGAGGCTGTGGCACTAATTTCAGGGTCAGGGTTGTTGCTGAAGGACTAGGAGATGAGACTAGGAGATGTGGCAGTCTGGGGCTGCTGTGAGGTTCTGAGGTGGAGGGCGAGGCAGAGACGCACGCGCACTGTGGGACAGGACAGGCGCCGTGGCTGAGTGGCGGTGTGCCCAGGCACATGTGGGGCTTTCTGAGCCCCACTCCCCGCGTCGCCTGGTGATGGTCAGGGGTCGTAGGCAGCCCACAGCAAGATGTTTTCCCTTAGCTGACCACCACATTGCACCTTCATAAATTTTTCAGTTTTTCACCACTTGACCTCTGGTGGGAAATGTTTGCAGATGCATGGAATCCTGAATATCTCTGGACTCTCCCATTATTTTCATTGTCTAGACCCGGGTCCCCACTTCACAGCTGCAGGCCCAAGGGCAGATGCAGGCCCCAGCGCCCCAGCCGGCCCAGGTGGCACTGGCGAAGCCCCCGGTGGTGTCAGTGCCGGCAGCTGTGGTCTCCTCGCCGGGCGTCACAACCCTGCCCATGAACGTTGCTGGGATCAGTGTGGCCATCGGGCAGCCGCAGAAAGCCGCAGGTGCCTGTCTCACACCGCCCCTCGCTTCCCCCCCACATCACCCTCTGCTTACAGCCTTGAGTGGGGCTGACAAGCCTTTTCTAGCAGCCATGGCCGTTAGCCCCCTCGGGAGTGTCACTGTGTGTTAGCAGAGGTGTCCCTTGATTTAATTGTTAACATTCTCAACTTCCCAGACCTTTGTCTGAATGTTATTATGAACCCAGAAACATTTAAAGTAGTCATAAAGGATGGCTTTATTTGTCTCAGCACCGTTTCAGACTGTTGTTTTCTGTATAGAAACCACTAAAGCTGAACTCAGTGTGAGTCCTGAGACCTTGTTCGTCCCTGGTGCTCGTGATTAAAGGATCTGCTTGGTGTTCGCAGGACAGACTGTTGTGGCCCAGCCCGTGCACGTCCAGCAGCTGTTGAAGCTCAAGCAGCAAGCCGTCCAGCAGCAGAAGGCCATCCAGCCGCAGGCTGCCCCAGGCCCTGCCACTGTCCAGCAGAAGGTACTGGGGTCCCTAGTCATCCCCTCTTCATTTGAGCTGGGCCCTGCTGCCAAGCGTTGGGTGCACAGAGGTGGAGAGGGTCCTGAACGGGCCCTGCCTGGCTGCCTGGCCTCTTCACACAGGAGACCCTATGGTGGTGGGCTTGGGCAGCACAGAGGATGGTCTTGGGGTTTGTCCTAGGGGGAGAGGGACCCCTATGCACCGAAGGTTTGTGGGGGCAACCATGATGGACTCGGTCTATGGAATTGCATAACTGGGGAGGGGCCAGAAGGATTCTAGGACACAGGTGTAGCTCATGGTGTGTGACCAGGGTACACCTGGATGTACCAGACAGATGGAGCCAGGCCATAGCTGTCGAGCTGTCAAGAGGCCAGGCAAGGACTGTGTCTGCTTGAGAGAGTGTGTGTACGCTGGCGCTCACGCTCAGAGGATGGATGGAGGGAGGGGAGAGATAGTGGGCAAAGGTACTGCGAGAGGAGTGTCGTTGGTGTGGTGATGATACCCTGACTCAGAAGGCTGGGAAGCAGCTCTGAGCTGATTCAGCTCCCAAAAGCAGGGCCTCCTTGGAGGTGGGGGTTTGGGGCTGTACTTGCAGGCCCCGTGTTGATGAGCAGGAGCAGAGTGCGAGGCACTGTGTTTCCCAGGGCTTTTGCCTTGTCTGCTTCCGGTGGCATGAAGCCTGGCCTACAGATGATGTATCATCACGCTGATTTCTGACTGCTGATACTGAACTGCATGCTGTTTCTGTGTTTTCTGAACCAGAGCTGGAACATTCCCTCTGTGTGCTGAGGGCTCTGTGGGCGCTGGCACCCATTCTCAGAAACTGACACGTAGAGAAATGAAGCGACTTATGGGTGGAGAGTGCTGGGCAGGGTCAGCATGGAGGCTTAGCCAACGTCTCAAAGAGAGAAGAAGGGCTTTAGGAAAGTGCTGGTCTGTATGTTCATATGACTTGAAAGAAGACTTTTGAGACCTTAAAAATGTTTATTCATGGAGGTGACTTTGTAACCAAATATATGGTCGTATATTACACATGACTTTCTGAATAGTTTTAAATTCTTCTGGCAGGGAAAGCTAAAAATCAGACTGAAGGCACAAAGATTGTGCATATGGTTTGTTTCTATCTGTCCTAAATATGTTTGCGTATATGCCAAATTCATAAAATTAGATTTGAGAAATTATGCACGTGTGTCTCCTGTCTTGTCAGTTTCACTCACTCACTCACTCACCTGATAAGCTGACATGGCCCCCGGTTCTGAAGAGGATGTGGAGATGAAGCCCAGCCTGGGTTGTGAGGGGACCTCCCAGGAGAGGAGGCAGTGACCCAGGACTGGGTGCCGGGGGTGGGGGCAGTGGGCAGGCAGGGCCGGGAGCTGAGGTGGCCAATGCTGTGGGCACCTGGGGGCAGGCAGGGCCCAGGAGGAGGCCTGGCGGCTCTGAGACGGGGATGCAGCTCTAACCCTGGGCGGTCTCTTTCCTCAGATCACGGCACAGCAGATTGCTGCGCAGGGCCAACCCCAGAAGGTCACCTACGCCACCCAGCCAGCCCTTAAAACCCAGTTTCTCACCACACCCATCTCCCAGGCCCAGAAGCTGGCCGGGACCCAGCAGGTGCAGACCCAGATCCAGGTGAGCAGGGGGAGCCTGTGGGCTGACAGCAGACTGGGCGGACGGGCACTCGGAGGCAGAACAAGGGGACACCACAGATCAGCACCCCGTGAAAAGCTAGTGAGGCCCCACAGTGTGGCCTGGGGGCCGTGCTAAGGTCCCACTGCAGTGGCGGCCTCTGTGCCGGTGAGGCTCCTCCAGGGCTCGTGGTCATCCCGGTGCTTCAGGAGCTCGTGAGCTCTGTCCCTCTGCTGCTCCCAGTGCTGCCCAGCCCAGTGTCACACATCCTGTGGGTCCTGCCTGTAATCGCCACATGTAATGTCTGGGGCAGGGTGTGGGGCTTGGGCACACACACCGCTGAGGTGCTGTGCAGTCCCCTGGCCTCCACCCTTGCCGGCCTGGCCTGCTGTCTGCCTTCCTCTAGCAGCCGTGTGATTCTGTCCTTGGTGAATCTGCTGACTGTCAGGGCCCCTTGCAAGGGACGAGCCTGTTCGGGGCTTCCCAGTGCAATTGTACATCCTGGTGTTCACCTTTGGGTCTGTGTCACACTTTTCCCAGCTTGTAGAGTATCTTCTCACTCACTTTACGAACAGAAGTTCTGAATTTTGAGTCAGCATATTAAGTGTTCACACCACAGTCAAACTGATGGGGTTTTTGTTAGAATTACATTGACCCTGTAGATCAGTTTGGGGGAGAATAGACATCTCTACAGCCTTGACTTCAGATTCACCAACATGAGACACCCTTTACTGTTTAAATCTTCTTTAAGACCCTTCAAGTAAGTTTCTTGATGTTTTTTCCATAAGAATCTTATTGCTTATCCTGGGTTTATTCCTGAGTAATAGCATTTTCTGGTGCTCTGCTGTAGGTTCCCTCTCTTTTATGTGTCTCTAAGGCACTGTGTGTGTTGACTTCTGAATCCTGCAGCCTCAGTCTGTTCTTTTGTCATTTGTGTTGACACTGTCACCTCTAAGTCCTGGTGGCGACGCCTTCCCCTTCCTCCTTCCCGTTCTCCCTGCCTCGTCGTGCTCACGAGGGCTTGCAGGGCAGGCACAGACAGGCAGCTCGGCTGCGTCTCTTTCCTTATGGTCATTCTGCAGGGTTGGGTTTTTAAACTCATCCTTCAGCGCGTAAGAAAATTCCCTTCTCGATCTAGTTGGCTACAAGTTCTTGTTCCTTTAGTTGTTTGGTGTTTTGTCTTTTTTAAAACCCTTTGTCTGCATCTCTGTCCTCGTGGTCGCTCTAGTCTTGAGGCTGTGAGCCCATCTCTGCTGATGAGTCCAGATTCATATCTGTAGCCAGTTGCCACTCTTCGCAGGGTTTTTGTTTGTTTGTTTTTATTATGTGTTTTGACTGCGGCAGGCCTTCGTTTCGGCACTTGGAATCTTGTGTTGTAACGCTTGGGTTTAGTTGCTCTGGGGCATGTGGGATCTTAGTCCCCAACCAGGAATCAAACCTGCATCCCCTGCATTGGGAGGTATATTCTTAACCACTGGACAACCAGAGAAGTCGTGTCTACCCCCCTGCCTCGTGCACAGTTTTCATCCCAGCTGCCTGAGGATGGCTCTCTGGAGGTGTGCACATCCAATACCTGAGACCCTCCTGTGCACCGCAACTCCTCTTCCAGCCCTGGGACAGCAGTTCCATCCTGACCCTCAGCCTTACCTGAGCCAAACCCTCCGCTGCTCTTCACACTCCAGCCCTGGCCCAGGGCTGACCTTGAGGGGAAATGTGCTGAGATGTGGTTTGTGGTGGTGCGGGGTGTGGCTGTGGGCTCCCTTTGTCACCTCCAGGTCAGGTTTATTCTGTCAATTATGAGACAGGTGTATTAAAAGCTCCCATTCAGGGACTTCCCTGGAGCTCGGGTAGTTGGGACTTTATGCTTCCAATGCAGGGGGCATGAGTTCAATCCCTGGTCAAGGAACTAAGATCCCACATGCTACATGGCGTGTCCAAAAATTGGAAGAAAAAAATTTCCCATTCTGATTTTGGATTTATCTGTTTTTCCTTATATTCCTTTCTATTTTCTTTATTATTGTGTATATGCTAAGTCACTTCAGTCATGTCCAACTCTTTGCGACTCCATAGACTGTAGCCCGCCAGGCTCCTCTGTCCATGAAATTTTCCAGTCAAGAATATTAGAATGAATTGGAATTTCCTTTTCCAGGGGATCTTCCTGACCCAGGGATTGAACCCTGGTTTCCTACATTGGCTGGCTGGTTCTTTACCACTAGTGTCACCTGGGAAGCCCTTTATTATTAGTTACACATAAATTAAACTTTTTAATTTTATTACTTTGAAGTACTGTTTTGGTCTGGCAGCCTGCTCTGCCTCAAACTGAGAACTCCACCTGTTTTGTGTTACAGTTTTCTGGTGCATGTTTCCCTCTTTCATTTTCCCTGTTTCACACGTATGTCAGAAATGGTCAGGTGGCTGCTGCCGCGCTGCCTTCGTCCTGCATCTCAGCTTTGGTCCTTTACCTGTGACAGATTTGCTCGCCTTTGTGGCGAGACCCAGAAGGGTGGCCTTTAACTTCCATTTTGCTTGGGTTTTCAGCTTGTTCTGTTTTCTCATTCCTGCCTTACTTGTCTTCTCTTCTTCCATTTATGTATTTATTTTTGTCATTCTGTTTTTTTCTACTCTATGTGTTTGAAAATTGCATGTTTTCTCTCGGTTCTCTGAAGTGGTCATCCTAAAATGTCCATGTGCAGGTGCACCTTTTGAAAGAGCCGTGCAAACCCCCTCTCGGCTCTGCTCTGAGCACTGGTCTGTCACACTGTTGCTGCCAGCCTCTGCGCCCACATGTGCTGTGATCACACAGTTTCCTTCTCTCCTGTTTCATTGTCACTTTTCATGTAAAACTACTTTTCTTCTGCCTGAAGTCCATCCTTTGGAGTTTTCCTATAGTGTTTGAAAATGCGTGTTATTTCACTCTTGTTCCTGAAAGATACTTCTGCTTGGTTTGGAATTCTAGATGAACATTTGTTTTCTCAGCACATTAACAGCTGTCCCTGTTCCTGGTCTTTTGTTGTTGATGAGAAATCAGATGTTTGTCTAGCAGGTCACTGCCTCTGTGTAACTTGTCTTTTCTTCTTTGTTTCCTTTTGAGATCTTTTCTTTGTCTTTGTTCATCTTTGTAATCTCGGCATTGAGCCCAGTGTCTTGCATATAATTGCTGCTTGAGAAATATTGGTGGTCTTGAGACAGGCTGGGACTTGGGGCCTTTTGCTGCAATACTTGCACCTGGACAAACACCTCCTGTAGCAACAAAGTACAAAGAAACTCTGTGTGCCTGCTTAGTCATGTCCGACTCTCTGTGACCCCACGGACTGTAGCCGGCCAGGCTCCTCTGTCTGTGGGATTCCCCAGTCAAGAGTACTGGAGTGGGTTGCCACTTCCTTCTCCAGGGGATCTTCCCGACCCAGGGATCAAACCTACGTCTGTTGTGTCTCCTGCATTGCAGACAGATTCTTTACCACTAGCACCACTTGGAAAGTGCCTTTCTTTGTCTTGGGTGTTTTATGAATGCCATGATGCCCTGGCTTGGTATCTGTCGATCTCCTGGAACAACCTGGGCATTGACCAACCGTTATTTCGGTGGATGCCACCTCCGCTCCATTTCCCACCCTCCATGTACCTTCAGTCTTTGTGTTTTCCTCTCTCTGTCTCTCTGTGCTGTGTTCTGAGGAATGTCCTCTAACCTGTCTCCCACTTCAATGATCTTCCCTTTTGTTAGGTCTAATCTGTTAAAAGTTTGCCCATTGAATTTTAATTTTGGTGATACGTATTTTATTCTTATTCTTTGAAGTTCTGTTTGTTTTTATCTCAAATCTGCTTGGTCTTTGTAGTTTCTTGTTCACATCCATGTTTTCAGGCTGTGCAGAGCTGCATACTAGTTTGTGCGTGTCTGGTAATTCCTTTATTTGAAGTCAAGGTTCATCTGATTTTACTTATTTCTTTTCCACTGTTCTTGCTTCAGGAACTGTGGGGTTTTTGTCTTTATAGAAATTGTCTTGTTGTGAGCCAGTTTCCTTTGAAGCTTGTTTGTGGGAAGGCTTTGAGGTTTGGGTGGAAGGTAGGTTCTTCCTTCTGCTAGGCTTCCGTGGGTGCAGTCAGGACCACATGAGCTTGTGGCTTGAGGGTTTGGTCTCTCAGCTTGTGTCTCCTCTTCCCCGGCCCAGCACTGAGGCCTCAGACAGGTGACTTCCTCACAGATCCTTTGAGTGACAGGCTTGCAGCTGTAGGGGGCAGCATGAGGCCCTCCCGTCAGCTCCTCCTGAGAGCGTGTTTGGATGCATCTCCTGTCTGCCACACCCCGGGGGTGGTGAAAACCCCGTCTGAGGCTTCACCTGCAGCACAGGGTCTTGGGAGCCTTGTCATGGTTGGGGTCTCCCCTCTTTGCTTAGATTTTGGAACTGGGAGCTCTGGACTATCTGTAAGTTTATTGATGCATTTGAGATGTCACCTTAGGGGAGGGGTGGGAGGGAGCTCAAGAGGGAGGGGATATTTATATAGTTACAGCTGATTCGTATCATTGTATGGCAGAAACCAACACAGCATTGTAAAGCAGTCATCCTCCAATAAAAAAATAAAGAGTGGCTAGGGTAAAATAAAAACAAAAAATAGGTGTCGCCTTAGTTTTATCCACGGCATCTCAGCATATCCAGTGTCTGCCCATCTGAGCTGTGGTCCATGTGCTATAGCAGCTGACTGCCCATTTTTCCTGTCAGAGGAAGCACACAGGGTTCAGTCAGGAGTTGCTTTGATCTCAGCAAATTCTATTCAGTTTTTGACTTAAGTTATAGTAAACACCTTCTGATTAATTTTAATTTCTTAGTGAGAATTCATATTTACTTGGAGCTTGTTATTTGCAAGTACATCATATAATTTCACATTTTATCTAGAGTTACCTTGGGCAAGACTTATTTTCATCCCTGTTCTACCAGTTAGAGGCCTGAGCGGGGTTTCCGTGGCCCCTAGCAGCTGCCCACTCAGGAGCCCCTTCTGCTTCTTTGAGCCGATGTCCCTGAAGCCCTGAGTAGACAGGTGGCCTGAATTGTCTTATTGTGTCAGGACAGCACGATATGCAGGTTTACAATAAGTGACCATTAGGTAGAAAATTTTGTTTTGTAAAGAGGAATATCTCAGTTGTGATGAAGAAAAATGATGAAGTAACCACTTTTTGGCACATTTCCAGACTAGGGCTGAACCGTGGTGTTGGTCCAGGGCACTTCACAGTGGAGGCACACCTGGAATGGTACCCAAATGTTCCATCTTCCATTTAATTCTCTCATATAAGCTTCCAGAAATTTTTAGTAAGAGAAAAATGTGACTGACTGAACTATGAGACCAATAGAGCCTCAGATTACAGTTGATTACAGGTTAGGAAGACAATTGTTATTCAGTGCAAAAGTGCAATAACCAGTTTTCTGGGTTCCAGGTAAGCACACTTTGAGACTTGCTATTTTGTGGCGTCTAACCGCTGTTTTTTGTTTTTGTTTTTTGTTTTGCATTAAGAGCTGAGAAGGAGAAAAAGGGTGAGAAATCTCTTTTCATGCACACATTGATTCGGCCTCTGTGTTTGGCTTTTTTCCTTTTGTTCAAGGTTGCAAAACTCCCTCAAGTCGTCCAACAGCAGACACCCGTGGCCAGCATCCAGCAGGTTGCCTCTGCTTCCCAACAGGTAGGATCCGGAGACCAAAGCCACCTGGGAGATACTCACAGAGAGAGATCTTGATTTCATCCTGAGGAAACAGAATTTTAATTCCTAGAGAACTGCTTGTCATTTTCATAGTACAGAAAAAGCAATTAACTTTAGGGAAAACACTTGATATCGTTAATCTGGCAGGAAAAAGCCTGAACAGATATGTTCAGACTCAGTGTCATGTGTACACAGAAGGGGCTCATTTCTGGGCTTCTTCCTTGAGCCAGTAATCTTAGGTGTGTCCTGCCAGCTGAAGCCACCACACATGAGTTTTAGGGAACAAAGAAAAGAGAATCTGCTTGTATTGACCTTATGTCCAGAAGTAGAAATAATACAGGCAGCAACCAGGACTTATTAGGTTGGTGCAAATGTAATTGCAGTTTTTGCATTATTGAAATTTGCTGTTTGATATCGGAATACATTCTTAATAAATGTGGCTGCGTTATACATTATTTTAACGTGCAGTTCTCAGTTTATGTTTTTTGCTAATGACATTACTTCCTGTTTATTTTATATTTATTTTAGACTATGGAAATGTTAGACAAAAAGCAAATCTGAGTGATTTTTTAATTCAAATTCAAAATGGGTCGTAAAGTAGGGAAGAAAACTCACAGTATCAGTGATGCATTTGGCTTAGAAACTACTAACAAACATACAGTGCACTGGTGGTTCAAGAAGTTTTGCAAAGGAGGTGAGAGCCTTGAAGATGAGGAGCGGAGTGTCCAGCCATCGGAAGTTGACAGTGACCAGTTGAGAGCTATCATAGAAGCTGATCCTCTTACAACTACCTGAGAAATTGCTGAAGAACTCAACCTCAACCATTCTACAGTCCCTGGGCATTTGAAACAAACTGGAAAGGTGAAAAAGCTCAATAAGTGATGCCTCATGAGCTGACTGCAAATGAAAAAAAATCGTTGTTTTGAAGTGCTGTCTTCTCTTACTGTACACAACAACAAACCATTTCTTGATCAGGCTGTGACGTGCCACGGAGGTGGATTATTTATACGACTACCAGCGACAACCAGCTCAATGGTTGGACCAAGAAGAAGCTCCAAAGCACTTGCCAAAGCCAAACTTGCACCAAAAATGGTCATGGTCACTGTTTGGTGGTGTGCTGGTGGTCTGATCTTTCTGAATCCTGGCAAAATCATTACATCTGAGAAGTATGCTCAGCAAATCGATGAGATGCACTGAAAACTGCAACACCTGAAGCTGGCATTGGTCAATAGAAAGGGCCCAATTCTTCACAACAACGCCCGACTGCACATCACACAACCAGTGCTTCAAAAGTTGAACAAATTGGGCTGTGAAGTTTTGCCTCATTCACCATATTCATCTGACCTCTTGATAGCTTTTTGCAGGGAAAACACCTTCACCACAAGCAGGATGCAGAAAATGCTTTTCAGGAATTCATTGAATCCAGAAGCACAGATTTTTATGATACAAGAATAAGCAAACTTACTTCCCATTGGCAAAACGTGTTGATTTTAATGGTTCCTATTTTGACTAATAAAAATGTGTTTGAGCCTAGTACAATGATTTAAAATTCACAATTCCAAACTGCAATTACTTTTGCACCAACCTAACACCTTCCTAACAGAGCCTAGCTTTCGGGTTCTTACCATTTTATTTACTGCTGAGAAATGTGGTAGTATAAAAGCAGTGCTTTAAAATAATTTTATTTTGTTCAAAATCACACTGACATGTAGATTTCAAAAAACCAAATGGTATTAGAAGCTGAGCACCAGCACTGTCAGTCCCCAGTGGTCGACTTGTGCACTTCCCCAGAGGCATCCACTTTTAGCCTGAAAGCACCAGTAGTTCAGTGTTCTGACTTTTGTTTGGTTAGAAACTGGAGGTCCTATTTTGATATATTGGGTAGTTTTTACATTTCACAGATGCATTCGTGCTAGCTAAGTTTCTAAACACCCCTCCTTCCCGTACCCAAGAATGTTTAATTTTGTGTGTCACCTGACATGCATTTTCTACACTGTGTGTTTCTGTTTTGGCTCAGGCTTCCCCACAGACTGTGACCCTCACCCAGGCGACAGCTGCTGGGCAGCAGGTCCAGATGATCCCTGCGGTGACAGCGACAGCACAGGTGGTGCAGCAGAAGCTCATGCAGCAGCAAGTGGTGACCACAGCGGCTGCCCAGCTGCAGACCCCGGGCGTCCCCACCCCTGCCCAGGTGCCAGCCGCCTCCGACAGCCCGAACCAGCAGCCCAAGCTCCAGATGAGGGTCCCTGCTGTCAGGTTAAAGACGCCCACCAAACCTCCATGCCCCTAGTTGGGACAGAGGGGCAGCCCCAGGCGGGCTACCTGTGTGTTCCACCGTCCCACCGAGACGGGATAGACTTTATTTACTGAACCCTGGGACTGGGTCCTGTGGGATGTTCAGCACTTGGAGTAGCAATCCTCAGCGAACACCCTTTCTGTGTTACGTAACTGACTGAAAAAGTGACAGTGGCAGTCTTTGCTAGATGTTTTACCTTTAGTTTCTCCTCCTGAGCAATAGTGCTGGGTCTTGAAAGCCAGCTAGAATTTCTCTGTTAGTGTACAGTGTTTTGCACATTGTAAGCAGCCATTTGGAAGGTGCAGTGAGTCATAAAGTAGACCTTATGAAGCTAAAACGTGGTCTGACAGCATCTGCCTCTGTTTGGTTCTTTATTCCTAATTGAAAACACATTATGGTCCTTCGAGAGGAGAGAAACTGTCTAATATCTAAGGTAGGTCATCTCAGAGAAAACTAGTATGGTTTTTTCCCTCCCTCCTAAAATGTGACTTGTTTGGACCCTTAAAGGAGAGACTTAGTACTGATAGACATCGAAGCACATTCATAACGTGTCCCCAGCTGGTGTTGAAGGGAAGTGACCTGAGGTTGAATTTTCATTCCAAAGAGCACTGGTGTGGCTTCCCCTAGAGTGACCAGTTTCCATGTAAACGGAACCTTTGGGACTGCTCCCATCCTAGTACATCCACAGTATTTTCCCAGGTTTTGGATGAACTTGTAATTGGACTTAAGAGTATTGAGGCAGCTCCTGAAGACTTTGTGAGGCTCCCCCAAAGACTTTGTGAGGCTCCTATGTGGGAGTTGTTTAGGGCCCAGAGTGCTGTGCAAGGGTCGTCACATTGCAGAGGGCACTGCTGAGTGCAGGGTGGGGCAAGATGCCCACTGAGGGCAGGCAGCCTGCATCTCCTCTTTGCTCTCATGCCCAGCCCAGCCATGACCTGCGGAGGTGAGGAGTCTCTATGTACAGGTGGTGTGTTTATGCACCTACAGGTATAATCTACAGAAATGGATGTGGTGGCATCTTCATACTAGACTTGTCATGTCTCATCTGTGAGCAGATCGGCTGCTTGGGTTTCTGCCTAAAGCAGGGAGTTGTCCAGGCTCTTTGGGGTGGCAGCCCCATGGTTGAGGGGCAGAGAGGAGGCCCTGTGTTTGCTGCTTTTAGGTTTTTTTTCCCCCACTATGGCAACTGCAGTGGACTTGGTTGGGTGATGATGTCTGCTTACCTGGAAGTGTCCACCCAAGGAAAAGGCACATGTCTGACGACACCCTCTGCTCTGTCTCCGCGCATATTTTACAGTTTTGGTCCAGGAGATCAGGTTGTGTGAAGTCTTTGTGTACTAAGGAACAGTTCTAGCATACCAAGAGATTTTTCATTTTAATCAGTTTCCTCCCCCTTTATATCACTTTTTATGACAAAAAGGAAAGTGTTCTGTCCTGAATTTTTCTTATTTCCCATCAATTTATGTGGACAGTAATATGGCGATTGATACCTTAGTGAAGCCAACTAAGCAGCTCATTTTTGCCTTCTTGGCACGAAATTTGGAAAAAAGTTAAAATCAGGTGTTGAAAGTGGGAGGGATTTAACATATCAATAAATTGAACATACCAAAACAGAATACTGTAATTTGCCTTCTGACTTGTTCATTGTGCTTTGGTACCTGCTGTGATGAGAGAGTACTGTGTGCAGGAGATACTTCATAGCTGGGTGCTGAGGAGAGTTTCTACATTTTTTTAAATCCTCAAATGTGTAGAACTAAAAAGGAATTCTCCTTTTCAGCTTACTTTAATTTGTGCAGCCGATGGTTTTGTTCTTATCTTTCATGGAGTGTTGACGGTCTCTTTGTAGATGGTGGTGAAATGTTGAGTGTTTAGAATATCCTAGGAATAGCTGCCTGAATAGAAGTCCTCTATTAATCTAGAACACTAGAAGAGAAATTTAGAAAAGTTTCTCAAAAGCCTTCTAAGAGAACAGAACTGGAGTCTGAATATTTGCAGTGTGGAACTCCTGCCCTGTCTTACCATGTGAGTTAAAGAAGTTTCCTTCGCAATTCCCTGTCGCGAGATACGGGAGAGAAAATAGTTTTATTGGTATCACTCAATTTAGTAACATCTAGATGTTGCCACTGACCTCATAGTCTTCAATAGTGTCATTTGTAAGTAAAAGTTACAGTGTATTGTTTTCTTGACCTTCTGTTTTAAAGGTTAAACTTTCCATATTTAAGTGTGAGTTTAGGGTGTTGTTTTCCAGGTTTCCTCTGATTGATACTGTTGGCAGAATCCCACATTACCTTGCAGAACAGGGTTTCCCCCCAGTGCAGTGGTAATGATTGAAAGAAATCTGCAGAACATAAAACATAAAGACAGCAGCCAAACACTGTCAAACTGGAATTGGCTACCATGGAAGTCAGTCACCTAGTTTTTCGTTGATTCAGAGACATTTGTTCTAGTGGGGGCCGGGCGGTGGTCAGAGGGTTGGGGGAAGCAGGAGACTGAAGTGAGCCGCCTCAGGCGGAGGCTTTCCCTTTTGCCACCTTCAGGATTTTTTGTTAACTGTTGTGTCCAGATAGCTGTTGTGTTTTAAAATATAAAGAAAGAAGACTGAAATTGTAAATACTTTGTAAACATAATCATTTGTACTTGAATAGTAGGGTTTTAAAGGGCACTGATATCCCACCAAACAAAAGGTATAATAAATTGACCTTTTTATATGCTTGTTTGTTTTGTCTTTCATAGAAAATTACTGTTCAAGTTAAAATAAGATATTAGTTATATTTATTTCATTCATGTGAAAACAAAATACAGAGAAACCAAGTAGTGTTGGAAGCTGAAGTTTTCTTTTCCTGCTTCTCCCCTGCAGGGTAGAAGGAACTAGAAGGAATGGAGTCTTTCAGTGAAATCACCAATGTTTTCCTCAGAGACCATGTGTTCCTAGCCACTGTGTTCCATAGCCACACACGGAGGAAAGACCTGGTGCATTTTATTATTCATAATATTCTTGTTCTCCAGTACTGCCTTGTACACGGTAGCAGTGTTTTCCCAGCTGTGCTGTGGTCCTATTTTATCCTCTTTAGCAAATATTTATTGAAGCATATTGCATGCCAGCTTTATCACTAGTGATGGAAATATTTTTTGAAAAAGCAACACTTGGTTCATTTCTTTAAGAAAATCAAAGCTAATGAGAGAGATGGAAAATTATTGGTTTATTCAGCTGATGTTTATTGAGCATGTGAAGTGAAGTTGCTCAGTCGTGTCTTTGTGACCTCATGGACTGTATAGCCCACCAGGCTCCTCCATCCATGGAATTTTCTAGGCAAGAGTACTGGAGTGGTTTGCCATTTCTTTTTCCAGGGGATCTTCCCAACCCAGTGATCGAACCCAGGTCTCCCGCATTGCAGGTAGAGGCTTTACTGTCTGAACCACCAGAGAATCCCTTTATTGAGCATAAAGTAAATAGTCGCTTGGTCGTGTCTGCCTGTTTGTGACCCCATGGACTGTAGCCTACCAGGCTCCTCTGTCCATGGGATTTTCCAGGCAAGAGTACTGGAGTGGGTTGCCATTTCCTTCTCCATTTATTGAGCATACCATGTGGCAATTTGTTTTCAAGGCCCTGGAGCTAAATCTATGAGCAAAGTAGAAAAGGAGGTTACATTCTCCTACTCCAGACAGGTAATAGAAGAATTCAGAACAGTGTAAGTACCATGCAGAAACAGGGACAAGGTCATGACAAGCAATCTGGATTTCATCCTAAGCAAATGGGGAAGGTTGAAACCTGGAAGACGACTTGATTTTCAATTTTGAAAGCTCACCCTGTCTGCAGTGCAGATGGTGTTTAGTGGCAGCAAGAGTTAAACCAGGGATAGACACACTAGACCATCCCCCTGTTCACAAGAGAAAACAAATTATCCCTGTGGACCTTTAAATCCCAGCTTAGCCTATTAGGTATTTTCTGACTCCCTTCCCCCAACTGAAAATAGGCACTCAACCATCACCTCCCTTTCTCAAGCTGCTCGTCCTGTCTGGCCTAGCCTTATTTTCTAATTGGTCATTTACTTGTTGATGTGTGTCCCCGCCTCCCTAGACTGCAGGTTCTATCAGGGCAACTACGAGATGTGCTTCGTCAACGTTAACAGGTAATTAAGTATGTGATGAGGGGGTGGACGGGACGGGGGAGGAGCGGAGGGACGAGTTGGATGCAAAACGGAATGATTGAACGAGGGCTTGGGCCCTGGTGACCGCGGGAGAACAAGGCCGGAGGAGTGCGCAGGCGCTGACCGAGGTACCGGCGCGCAGGTCCCGCCCGCATCCCGCCTCTCCTTCCGGTTCCTACACCCTCGCCCCGCCCCGCTTAGCCGACGCTGCGCCTGCGCACTTGACTAGACTGGCCTGCTGGTAAGTTGGAAGGGCCTGGTCACCCTTCCGGCTGACGCAGCTCTCGCCCCGACTGGCGCTCGCCGCCGCGTCGCCGGGCAGCCACGGTGAGTGCAGAAGCTTGTCCGCAAGCGGGTGTGGGGCAGGGGAGGCGCTCATGGCGGCGCAGCTTTCAGCTCCCGGGCCTGCCCGTGGCCCCGCGGTTCCCCCAGCCCACCTCACCCTCAATCCTCCGCCCCCCCACCCGGTGACCTTTGCGCTGGTGACTCTCCTCCCGGGTGCCCCCAGCCGCCCCCGGGAGGACGCTGTCCTCGGTACTGGCGCCTCCCCACCCTCTCTCCCCGGAGGCCTTCCCCAGGACCCAGCGAGAACTGCGAACACCTTTGCGCAGTTTCAGGGACGGAAGTGTGTCCCCGAAGCTGATACGGATTCCTTCCGTCCTCACGGAAACCTGGTTTAGCTTCGCGTAGCTCGCAGTTCACGTGCGAAAAAGCTCTAGATTCCCAAGCTGCCATATTGGGTTAACGGTTCCCCTGCCTCAACGGTGCCGGGGTCTGAGAATGATGCGTGCTGTCTCAGCGTCTGCCGAACTGAGGGCGTGGAGGGTCTCTCAAAACCAGGTTTATTTTCCAGATGCTATGTCGAATCTTAAAATCTTCCTAGGGTCTTTGTGTATTGTGTAGAGACGGCCAACGCCTACAAAATGCCTCAGGTATTGCACACATATTTCTCTAACCTTTAGCAAAGCAAATGGACATGTTGTTAGTTTATTTATAAAAGTGCCTACTTAATGTTGACGTCGAGGTAATAGATAAATAGAACTTTCTCCTTTACCAATATGTAGCAGATGAGATTGCGAAGAAAAATAGGTTTAATGAGAACAGTGTGATACAGAGTACTTCTGGGTGTGACTCTGTGTACTCCTGGGCCTGTTGATACACCACTGATCGTTCATAATGTTAATAATTAAATATCAATGATCATCATAACAATTTCCTTTATGGATGATCAAAAGCAATGAAGTTTTAATATTTGAAAGTTGATGATAAAGGAATGTGGGGGTCCTTGGGGAAGTTTTGGGAGGATCATCAATTGTTGGGTGGTGTAAGAATATGGTTTTCAGGAATGACCTTGAGAACTATGGGGCACTACACGTTTTGACTAGGAGAACAAAATGATCTAAAATGATGCTTGGTCCCTCAAAGTTTTGGTGACACCGACCATGTGGAGGAGAGTGGTGAAGGATTGTTCTCGATGCAGAGTTGTGGTGCTGAGGTAATCTAAGAAGAAGGAAAACCCAGCTCCTGCTGTTCTGTTGTGTTTGTTTCATTCCAACTGCCCCAGAGATTACATATTTGTGTCTGACTTACTTTTTTAAAGTACTCATTTATTTATTTATTTATGTGTTTGGATGCATTGCATCTTAGTTGTGGTATTGCAGGCTTAGTTGTCCCACAGCATGTGGAATCTTAGTTCGCTGATCAGGAATCCAACCCATGCCCCCTGCATTGGAATGTGGATTCTTAACCACTGGACCACCAGGAAAGTCACCTGGCTTATTTTTGTATTTTTATTTATTTATTTTTGACCACACCACAGCATATGGAATCATACTTCCCTGACCAGGGATTGAATCTGTGCTTCCTGCATTGGAAGTATGGAGTCTTAACCAGTGGGCCACGAGGACAGTCCTACATAGTTTTTAAATATTACAAAATACATTCTCATAAAAATTCAAACAACATAGAAAAATAAGAATTCCTTTCTGTTCTTTGTCCTTCTTAGACCTATTTACCCCACCCCACCCCTCTTTTTTTCCTTACATAATAGATCTCCAGCATCTATTCAAGTCAAGAGATAAACAACTTAATTCTTTTTATGACTGATAATAGTCCACAGTGAACATATATTATATTTATTTCATTATTCCCCATTGAAGGGTTTTTCACTTAGAGTCTGGCTTTTGCCACTATAGAGTCATACTGAGGTAAGTATTAAAAAAATTTTTTTTTTAATTTTTTAAATTATGAAAGCATGATAACACATTTACAGGAGACTTGGAAAATACAGAACAAAGTTACATATAAATCCACTATCACAATTATTTTTAAGTAGATAAGTTAAGATTTTTAGTTGGATTTTGTTTCATTATCAAGCTCTCAAAAATAATAGAATGAGTAGACAGAAAAGTAGGATATAGTAGACCTGAAAAATGCTGTGAACCAATTCAACATAATTAAGATTTATACAATTTTCACCTAATAGCAGGATAAAAATCCTATTCAAGTTCCCATAGAGTATAAACCAGGAGACACTGGAACACATCTAGGAACATAAAACAAGGTGCAAAAATTTCATGGTATAAAGGTATTGAAATCATACAGAGTCTGTTCTGTTATCACTGTGGAATTATGTTAGAAATCAATATCAAAAGATATTTGAAAATAACCCACGTATTTTCAAGTGCACTGTGACGTTTACCAAGAGAGATCTTTGGTTTTAGCCATTGAAAGCTGAGGTAAGTATTTTAAAACGTAGGTCGTGCTGCTTTGTTTCTATAGATTCCCATTAGTAGGAACTAAGTTAGGATAATGGGTCAAAGATACACATATTTAAACT
The DNA here is from genome assembly GCF_910594005.1 of Cervus elaphus. Lineage (NCBI taxonomy): Eukaryota > Metazoa > Chordata > Mammalia > Artiodactyla > Cervidae > Cervus > Cervus elaphus. Next base: position 27,283,102 of record NC_057819.1, read on the forward strand.
CTTCTTAGGGATCCTACTGTACAGCACAGAACCCTGTTCAGTGTTACGTGGCAGCCTGGGCGGGAGGGGAGTTGGGGGAGAATGGATACATGTGTATGTGTGACTGAGTCCCTTTGCTGTCCACCTGAAACTATCACAGCATTGTCAATCAACCATACTCCAGTATAAAATAAAAAGTTTAATAAACAATTAGTTTTAAAAATGAATAAATTATAAAAATCTTTAACAGGTATTGACAGAATATTTCTCCCCAAATACAGCAACTTACATTCCTATGTGCCATGTAGGGGAGGACCCTTGGCATCATGAAGGTTTGCCAGTTGAGTAAGTGAAAGGGCATCCCGCTGTTGAGCTATATTACTTTTTCTCAGCTGCTGTTGCCCGCTGTCATGATCTCTTCTGTAAATGCCCTTCAGACTCTTCCCCATTTTCCCAGTAAGTTGTTTTCTTACTAATTTGTAGGGTCTCTTTTTATATTAGGGATATTTTCCCTTTGCAGCTATAAATTATTGCATATATTTTCCCCTTGATTATTTTTGTCTTTTTACTTTGTTTAGAACATTTTAACTTTGTTTAGAACATAGGACTTGCCTGTAGCTCAGACCGTAAAGAATCTGCCTGCAATACACTAGACCAAGGTTCGATCCCTGGATCAGGAAGTTCCTCTAGAGAAGGGAATGGCAGTCCACTCCAGTATTCTTGCCTGGAGAATTCCATGGACAGAGAAGCCTGGTGGGCTACAGTTCGTGGGGTCACAAAGAGTTGGACACGACTGAGCGACTAACACAACACAAACCCACAGAACATTTTTACATAATCGTTTTCTCCTTTATGGCATCTGTTTCTTTTTGTATATAATTAAGAAAGTTTTCACTTCAACTGTACACTGATAAAATTTTAAAAAAACAACTCGGGAAAAAGTTTTGGGGACTTCCCTGGTGGTCCAGTAGTTAAGACTCCGTGCTCCCACTTGCCACAACTAAAGATCCCACAGGCAGCAACGAAGATCACTTAATGCTGCTGCAAGTAAGACCAGATGCAGAAAAATAAATTAAAAAAAATTTTTTTTCCTTCAAATTGAGTTTGAGACTTTTTCTGCATAGAAATTCTATATCAGGGATTTCCCTGGAGGTTCAGTGGTTAAGACTTCACCTTGTAGGGATTTCCCTGGTGGTCCAGTGACTAAGACTCTGCACTCCCAATGCAGGGCTGCCAGGTTCAATGTCTGGTTGGGCAACTAGATCCCACATGCCACAAGCAAGAGTTTGCATGTTGTAACTAAGACCTGGTACAGCCAAATGAATAAATAAAAATAAATATTTAAAAAACAAAAAAGACTTCTTCTAATGCAGGGGGTATGGGTTTGATCCCTGGTCAGGGAGCTGCGGTCCCACATGCCATGCATCCAAAAAACCAAAACAAAACAGAAGCAATTTTGTGACTAATAAAGACTTTTTAAATGGTTCACATAAAAATCTTTAAAAGAAATTCTGTATCAGGTAATGTGATCTGAAAAACTTAAAAATGTTTCCCTTGAATTTATATGATGTACTGGGATGGAAGAAATGAGATCTGAACATCTTACAAAATACATTTGTCTATAATACATGTACTTTATTCAAGCGCATTTGGAAATAGGGAATCACCTGTGTCCTGGGCTTTAGTCCCAAGTTGTGAAGGAGTGGAGGGGCTGAAGATACCAACTGCATTTTGTCCTTGTGCAGGAGGCTCCCCTCTCAGCCTCAGTTCCCTCTGTGTCACATGGGATGATGGTGTTCTCGTGAATAATCACCGAATGAGGGCTGGGAAGCCATTAGCACCATGTCTAAGCCCAGAGGGCTGGCCTCAGAAAATGTTAGCCTTACTGGAGGAACTCTCACCTCCAAGCCTCAGGCCAGCGGACCCCCCAGAATGTACGTTCATAATAGAAAACCACAGTCTACATAGCACAGAGGCCTCAGGAGTGAGAGACTCACAGCTGAAGATATGTTAGATGCTAGAATTGCTGGGTCTAGAATAAGATATGCAAAGTGTTTTTAATATGGTGAAAGAAGCAAATGGAGGAAATAGCAAGCATGGAGAAGAGACAGGGCCATCAGAGACCAAGCAGCTGAAAACATGAACCAGATCTAGAAATTAAAACAACTGAAATTGAAAACTTTATGGCAATAATCTCAATCCCTACCTCATACCATACGTAGGAATGGACGCAAAATGGATCAGAAATGTAAAACTCAAAATTCTGAAATACAGAAAAAAAATCTTTGTAGCCTTGGATAAAATTTCTTGGAACTTCCCTGGTGGTAGAGTAGATAAGAATCTGCCTGCCAGTGCAAGGGACATGGGTTTGATCCTTGATCTCGGGAGCAGCTAAGCCTGTGTGCCACAACTACTGAACCCAGGTCCCCAGAGCCTATGCTCCACAAGAGGAGAAACCACTGCAATGAAAAGCCGGGGCACCCCAACAAGTAGTAGCCCCCACCTGCCCCAACTAGAGAAAGCCCATGTGCAGCAATGAAGACCTGGTGCAGCCAAAAAGAAAAGTTTTAAAAAAGATTTCTTGGATACAACACCAAAAGCTCAATCTATAAAAGAAAAAAAAAGTGGAACTTAAAAACATTTTTGCTATGTGAAAAGCATTAAGAGAATGAAAAGAGTTACTAGGAGAAAACATTTGCAAAAGACACAGCTTATGAAGTACATAGAATATATAAATAATAGTACTAATAAAACACCCATCTTCTGTACTGACAACACTTTGACACCAGATGTGTGGGGTTTCCCACACCAAGCAGTTCTCCAGGTTCCCATGACATTGGCCAGCTGTCCTGGCAGAGCGCAGTTGGATGCTGAGGGCCCAAGGCTAGCGCAGAGCCCCTCAGACCTCAGTTCAGATGCCAGTTACACATCCCAGGTTGTCACCTGGCCTTTTGACCCACCAGCTATAAATCGGAGGATTCCATGATCCTCAGGTTGAATCATTTGCTAGAACAGAACTCAGGAAAAGTTTACTTCCTAGGTTACTGGTTTATGATTAAAGGGTATAAGTCAGGAACTGCCAGATGGAAGAGATTCATGGGGCAGAGCAGAGTGGGGAAGGGGTGTGGAGCCCCTGTGCCCTCGCTGGGCTCCAGTTTCCCCACCTCCCTGCATTCACCAGCCAAGACGGTTCCCTGGACCTGTCCTTTTGTGATTGAGTGGAGGTCCCGTTACTTGGGCCTGATTATTAACTCAGTGTCTAGCCCTTCTCCACTCCGCAGAGGATGGGGAGTGAGGCTGAAGGTTCCAAGCTTCCGACCATAGTTTAGTCTTTCTGGTGACCATCCTGTGGCCAGGAGCCCACCAAGAGTCACCTGGTTAGAACAAAAGACCCTCCTGGCAGCCCTACCACTCAGGAGAGTCCATGGGTTCTAGGAGCTCTGTGTCAGGAGCTGGGGGCAGAGACCAGTATATTGTGTATGTATTATCATTTCACAATGAAGAACTGTGAAAACTTACTGAGAAATAATTCATTTTTCTTTTCTTTCATTTTTGGCCATGCCATGTGGTATACAGGGTTCGAGTTTCCTGACCTGACCACGGATTGAACGTGTGCCCCCTGAGAACAGCAGTGAGAGAGTTCGCCAGACTGGCCACATAGGCACGAGATACTGGAACTCACATGGTACATTCAGGTCTGGTCTCGGCTTCGCACAAACCACCGCTTTCCTTGATGACAGGCTTGCCACACTCTGGTGGCCCTTAGGCATCCGCGACAGATACTCAGATCAACTGAGAACACAAAGTGAAATCCTGTAACTTCTCACTGGTTTGTCCTCACGCCGAGGCCCGTACTGCTCCTGGAGTGGCGACCTGCTTCATTCCTTTTCTCCCAACTCCGAAAATTTGAGCTTACTGTTGGCAGGTGCCTGGACAAACTGTGAGATGGGCCGGACATCAGAGGACAAGCAGGATGTCTATCACCGCCTCGCCAAGGAGAACGGCTGGCGTGCCCACAGCGCCTTCAAGCTGCTGCAGCTGGACGAGGAGTTTCACCTCTTCCAAGGCGTGACGCGGGCCGTTGACCTGTGCGCGGCCCCGGGCGGCTGGAGCCAGGTGCTCAGTCAGAAGACTGGGGGCCAGGGCTCTGGCCACGTGGTGGCTGTGGATCTGCAGGCTATGGCCCCACTCCCAGGCGTGGTACAGATCCAGGGGGACATCACCCAGCTGTCCACTGCCAAGGAGATCGTCCAGCACTTTGAGGACTGCCCCGCGGACCTAGTGGTGTGCGATGGGGCCCCTGATGTGACCGGCCTCCACGACGTCGACGAGTATATGCAGTCCCAGCTCCTCCTAGCTGCTCTGAACATTGCTACACACGTTCTGAAGCCAGGGGGCTGCTTTGTGGCCAAGATCTTCCGAGGCCGGGATGTGACACTGATCTACAGCCAGCTGCGTGTCTTCTTCTCCAGTGTGCTCTGTGCCAAGCCCAGGAGCAGCCGGAACGCCAGCATTGAGGCCTTTGCTGTCTGTAAGGGTTATGACCCTCCTGAGGGCTTCCTGCCCGACCTGACCAAGCCGCTACTGGACCACTCTTACGATCCAGATTTCAACCAATTAGATGGCCCCACCCGCATCATCGTGCCGTTTGTGACCTGTGGGGTCCAGAGCGCCTATGATTCAGACTGCAGTTACCCACAGGACCTAGAAGACGGCTCAGAGTAGACTCCACCCACTCAGCCCACACCCTCTCACCATCGTACCAGGAGGCCTGAGTATTGAAGAAGAAGGGGCGGCTGGCCAAGGAGGTCTGCCCCCAGGACTACCCCATCAGCACAGTGGCCACATTGCCCCCATCCCTGGCCGCCCTGCAGGTCACACCCTGTTGACCTCTGAGGTGGAAGACAGTGAAATGAATTGTTCCCCTTAACATGTTAACTAAGCTGGCAATCTGATAAGGACTTGGAAGCTGTTTGCTGTTCAAGGAAAACTATTACTTGAGTTGATGAACCTGTTTTCAAATACATCGTCAGCGAGTCCTGAACATAAAGGCTCCAAGTGGGAACCTCCAGCAACCACCACAAACACAGCAAGGACAGAAACATCACAGAACGTGTGTCTGTACTGCAGAGGGGATTCTTGAATAGGGTCTTGCCTCTTCTCTAAATCTTTGCAGCCGTGTGTCCTGAATGTGTCCAGAATTTACTCTGAAAGCAGTTCTTCTAAACCCTGGTAGAGGTCAGCGGTATCGGTGAACTTAGTGGAAGAAAATATTACATCTTTATTTTCACAGATATAGCTGAAATTTTAGCTTTACTCTGGATCTGAATGCTGGCAGCGAATCATGACAGTAAAAGCAATGCCTGCAACTTTCCCATGACTACAGATCAGTTACTTTTTTGTGTTGTGTTACAGTTGTGGGCATCTTAAAATGTTGTTCATGTTGGCCACTACTTTGAATAAGATCTCAAAATTAGATGTACTGATTTTTAAAAGTTCATATATTTAAAAAACAGCAGTGAGATACAAGGATGCACCTGTTAGACTGGCTCAACAGTGAAGACCTTGGCTCCTGAGGATGTAGGACAGCCCATTCTCGCGCTCTGTTGGTGGGCACCTGAAAGTGTAAAGCCTCTTTGGAAGCAGTTTGTTTGATTTAAACCATCATTTACTCTCTGACCCAGCAAGCTTACTTCTCACTGTTCACACAAGAGGAGTGAAAACAGGCATTTACATAGTCACCTGTATGCAAACATTTAGAGCAGCTTTATTCATAATCTCCGCAAACTGGAAGCAACCCAGTCATTTAACTGACAAACAGAGAAGCAAACTGTGTTCCCTCCAGATGATGACACAGCCCTCAGGAAGCAGGACCAGGCTGCTGGTGCTGGGACAGCAGGGGGATCTCAAGTGTACTGTGCAGAAAGGAAGAGGCCAGACACACAAGGCTGCATTCTGTAGTTGTGCATGCATGCATGCTCAGTCGTGTCTGACTCTTGTGACCCCATGGACTGTAGCCGGCCAGGCTTCTCTGTCCATGGAATTTTCCATGAACTGGATTGGGTTGCCATTTCCTTCTCTAGGGGATCTTCCCAACCCAGGGATCAAACTCATGTCTCCTATATCTCCTGCATTAGCAGGCAGGAAGCAACCAGAGAAGCCCCTGCATTCTGTATGATTTCACCTATATGACATCCTGGAGATGGCAAAACTATAGGGTCAGACTATAGCTTGAGGGTTTTGGGGGTGGAATGGGGGTGGGGAGAAAGGATTGAGCTCAGAAGGGCCATTGGAGATGTGGGGGTGATGCAGATGTCCTGTTCATAACTTCTCAACACTCACAATCCCATGCATCAAAAAGATTTGGGGTTTCTTTTGTGGTCCAGTACCAGATCCCTGGTGGCTCAGATGGTAAAGAGTCTGCCTGCAATGCAGGAGACCCAGGTTCGATTGCTGAGTTGGGGAAGATCCCCTGGAGAAGGAAATGGCAACCCACTCCAGGATTCTTGCCTGGAGAATTCCATGGGCAGAGGAGTCTGACAGGCTACAGTCCATGGGGTTGCAAAGAGTCAAACACGACTGACACTTTCACTGGAGGTCCAGTGGTTAGGGCTCCAACCTTTCACTGCTGAAGGCCTGGTTGGAGAACTAAAATCCCACAAGCTGCCCAGAAAAGAAAGGCTGGGGGTGGGGGGCGGGGTGGGGGGTGATTTTTGCTGGATGCAGATTCCACTGCAGACTCCTTAAAGCTTCGTGGGAAAGTAAACAGTCCATTAGAAAATTAGTGACTGAGAGGGTGTGGAGAAAGCCTGGCTAACTTCTCAGTGATAACTCTGGGAACCAGAAGGTTCTTGCTGGTGTTGAGATAAACAGAGGCTCCGAGGAGTGCCTCGCTGATGGCTTCAGGGGAGTGGCCTCTGCAGCCTTCACACCCCTCATCCGTCCCTCTGCCCAATGTGCCCGCAGGTGCCTGCTGTGGGCACAGGTCAGGACGGATGCTCTCATGTGGGCTGGGGCCGGGGCTGTAGCTGCTTCCAGCCAGGTGGTGGCTTCTGCTTTGTCTCCACCTGCAGGACTCGTCCTTCCAGCTGGGAGGGCATTGGTCTGGACCACAGACCCGAGAGCTCAAAAAGGGAGCAAAGGATTGAGGAACGTTTCAACAACAAAGCTCTTTCTCATCCCATCAGTTTATTTTGGGGATGGGAGTTTTTTCCGTGTTTTGATCTGTAAATTGGAAAACAATAAGAGTTGACATTGAATCCTGTGGATCTAGGAACTAATTGAAGAATAGAATAGCCCTCTCCATCTGTTAGATTTCACTTTTTATATTTAGTAATTATTTACTATAACCATAGTACACTTGTCAGTTTGATTACTTACATACCAATAATAATTGTACCAGTTTATCAATCCAGATTATTTTTGAGTACTTAAGAGTCTTGTGGTCAGTTTTTGAGCACATTTCTATTGCAGAGACACATGATCTGGTGTCTATAAAATAATTCCAAAAGAAATGTTAGGATTAGATCTGTGGGGGAGTGGGACGGGGATAGGGATTCACAGAGGGGAGCGTGAGCTGGACCCTTGGTTATTTAGGACTTGTGTGGTCACACATAGTTTTGTAGGGTGATGACAAGTGTCCAGTCGTGGATGGAGTATTGGGTGATACCCGACAGCCCCCTCCTTTGCCTTTTCATGCCTGGCTCTTGTGATGCTGTGAGTGGAGATGCGGATTCACAGGCAGGTATTCAGAGCTGTGGCCATAGCCTCGCCATCCTCTTCTGTCTCTTGTATCAGAAGGTGTCGATGTGCTGGGGGAGGGGAAGCTGGCAGGCCAGGGCACCCCCTTCACACACCTGCCAAGGAAAGCTCCCAGAAGCACCTGTGGGCACATTCTAGACTGTTCTGTAGCAGGAGGGAGCCTTTGCTGCCCCAGGGTATAGCACCTCCCCCAGCCCCAGCCGAGAGGCAGCACCTGGGTCTTTCCTGGATGACAGGACCTGCTGTTGCCTTCCCTCCCCCAATCTGGCGGAGCTGCTCGCTCCCCATCCTTGCCCTGCACCCCTAGGTGGGCGAGGGCAGCAGAGTGGTTGCGCTGAGGTCACGCTGTCTTCTGGCCTGACCCAGGGGTCACATAGGAGGGCTGATCAGCCTGCCCAGGGACGTCAGATGACCACCAGCACAGCTGCTGGACTGCTGGGTCCCCACCAGGCCCCCTGCTCTGGGGGCAGCCTGGAATGTGCTCAGTTCGTAAACCCCCGGGGATGCAGTTCTGGGGTCTTAGGTCCCCCTAGCTCCTTGGTGAGCTCAGTGCCCGCCAGCCCACCCTGCTGCTGGGTGGGCCCAAGGCCACTGCTGGTGGGCCACGTTCCCACCCTCTCCCGTTCTTTCCTTTTTCCCCCGTTTTATTGAGATGTAGTTGAGATACAGCACTGTGTACAGTATAATCTGGCACATACCATGGAATGATTATCACACTGTTTAGTGAACATACATCTCATGTAGATAGAAAATTAAATAGAAAAAAAATTTTCCTTATGGTGAGAATTCAGGATTTACTCTTTTTAAAATAATTTATCTATTTGGTCATGCCAGGTTTTAGTTACAGCACAAAGGATCTTTGATCTTCACTGTAGCATGCGGGATTTAGTTAGAACATGTAGGATCGCTTACTTATGGCATGTGGGATCTAGTTCCTCGACCAGGGATGGAACCCAGGTCCCCTGCATTGAGAGTGTGGAGTCTTAGCCACTGGACCACCAGGGAAGTCTGTGATCTACTCTCAACAACTTTCCTACATGTCATATATAACCTATAGTGTGTTAATTATACTTGTCATGTACATTACATCCCTGGTACTTATTTACCTAATAAATGGAAGTCTGTACCTTTTAACCGTCTCCAGTCCCTGCTTCTGGTAATGACAGATCTTTTTCTATGAGTTCGTTTAATTGGTTTACTACACTGTTAATCCCTCCTACTTCACTCTTTCCTGAAGTCTTTTTTTATTCCAGATAAAATGCCTAGCAGGTCACTGTTGAAACCAGCACCAAAAAGTGACCTGTACCTCCAGCCCACCTGAAAAACTGTTCCCTCCCGTCTCCCAGACACCCAGGGCCCTGGGGCCCAGCAGGTGCAGGCGCTGCTGCAGGTCGACTGTATCTCCAAGTTTAGAGCGAAGTCTAAGGCAAGCCATGTCCAGTTTCCTTGTGGTCACTTGGCTACTTCCTTGAAGTGAGGATGCCAGCAGGTCAGGACTCAGACCCCTTCCCCACTCTCCCGCTGCTCAGGGGCACAGTTGCATGGAGCCCTCAGAACATGGCACCCTTGGCCCCCGGTTGAGGCCTCCTGGCCTCCCGCCCTCTCTGCTGACCTGACCCAGAGCCTCCACCCGTATCCCTGCAGGCGTACCCTCCCCTCCACTTGCACCCCTTCCCAGAACTTGTGGACATGCTCGGGGCCCCTGTGCATACCCTGGGGCCCTGCTGGGACAGTGGGGTAGGGCAAGCCTGGCCACTCCACAATACTCAGTATACATGATACTGGAATTTTTTGTCCTGCTAGCATTTATTATAAAACTTTCAGGCTCAGCTGTTGTCTTTAGTCACCTTCTTCTGATACAAGTGTCTGAATGTAAAGAAAAGGGCAAGCTGAGGGGCAATCCAGGATTTCTGATAATCCTATCACCATGGGGCACTGCACCCACCACCAGCCACTGCCCTCGCCTGCCCCTCCCCAGCCCATGCCAGCACTTCATTCCTTTTATTCCAGTGTGCGCACACCCTGTGTTCTCATCCATTCATCAGGTAATGAACACCTGGGATGTTTCCACTCCCTGGCTGTTAGGAGGAACACTGTCCTGCGTGCACACACATTCATTCTCTGGGGCGTGTGCCCAGGTGTGGGACTGGGGTCCCACAGCAGCTGCATGGATGACAGGTCACACCCACCAGCAGTGCCAGCGTGCGGGGCCGTCTCCGTGTCCATGCCACACCTGTGCTGTCCCGGCTGACTGCTGCGGGGGGTGGCCGGTGTCTGGTGTGCACCTCCTGGGTGGTCAGTGACACCAGGCACCTTCTGATGGCTTGTTGGCCAAACCCACCGGGAGGGGAGCCTCCGCCATGCTGGGCTGAGGTGGGAGGTGGGGTGGTGCGGGAGCTCAAACACAGCTGGCCCTTGTCTGGATTTTCTTAGAGAAAATTTCTCCATTTGCTATCTGCCCTTAGGACAATCTCTAAACTCTAAGTGGCTATGTTTTTATGATTTTGCCAGTAGTTTTGTTAGGGAGAGGGTCTACAGCATTCCCCGTTCCACCTCCTGGAAGTTGATGCTAGTCAACCTTACCTTCTGTGAGCAAAAGCTAGTCAGCAGGGGCTGTTTATTTATCAGAAACAAGACTCAGGTAATTTTGGGCACTGTTTTTCAATAAACTGGACACATCCAACCTGATGTTTCCTGACAAGTGAGTGACTCAGAGGCTTCTGCTTCACCACTGGCTACAACCGTGCCTCCGCCCCCCGCCACCCCCACTTGTGCAGACTGGTTCCAGCTCCTCAGGAAGGTGTGAGCCAAGCCACCTGTGATCGTGTCCCTCCAACACACAGGCTCACCACAGCCAGAGAGCAGGCCCCCGTGCTCCCAGGGACTTTGCAGAAGCAGTGCAGCTGCAGGTAGCCGCCACCGCCTCCCTGATGCGGTGACCGCGCACCCGGGGCGCCAGGACTCGTGGGTTGGGTTGTTGCTCTGCCAAAACAACTGACGCGTGTCCAGGCAGAGATGAGAAGCCACAGTTCGTCCCCAGTTTAACACTTGAATGTCAGCATATGAGCCTTAGAAATGAGGCTTGCTCACAGCCAGTGGTTGGTGCTCCGAAGCCATTTTCTAGATGTTCATCTCACACGAATAGTCATGAAGTAAAGCACTGATGACCACACAGCGCGTCCTCTGGTCTCTGCAATGCCTCTCAGCAACGGCTACCAAGTGGCCAGTGCTTCACCCCAAGAGTGAGGGACCCAGGGCCACCTCTCCCACTCGGGGTGGTGGCTCAGGTCCTTAGAAGAACTGCATTCCTGAAGGCACTTCAAGGCTGGCCCCCAACTTACAGCCTAACGCATGGCAGACACCACCCCGTCAGTTCTGGGCGAGTGTGAACAGCTTCACTGGAGCCTTATTTCCAGGAAGACACCTGACGGGAACTTACGTGACCTTGTGCCCCTCTGCCAGTCTTGGGCCTGGGCCAAGCCTCGTGTGTGTGCCGGGGCCTGGCCTGAGGCAGCAGAGTACTTGGGGACCGAGACTCTTGGAACTGAGGAATCCCTGTCTCCTGCTCAGGCATCTGGCAGCCACTGCTCAGGATCTTTCCAGGAAGGAGGGCGCCCTTGCTGGTGTGTCCCCAGTCCTGGCCTAGGCTGCCTTCTGCTTCCGCTCCTCCTGCAGGAGGGGAGACAGGGTTGGCCCACACCACCTCCCCTCACTCCCTGCGCCAGCCCTGCCCCTCCAATGCCGAGATGCCCCGCGCCTGCTCAGAAAGAGCCTGGCTGTGGGCTTCCCCGCCCCATCTCCTCCCTCCACCTTGGGTTGCCCCGAGAGACGAGCCCCGCGGGCGGCCCCTCACCTTGATGGCCTTCTCCAGCAGGGACAAGGCCTCCTCGTACCGTGGGACCAGCGGCTGCAGGAGCTCGCTGGGGGTGTCACGCCGCTCCAGCCCGGGCACCCCACCTTCCTCAAGCATGCGGAGGAACCTCCTCTCCTGGAGAGAAGCACAGGAGGGGAAGAGGTTCATCTCCACCCACCCTGCCCCACCCCCAGCGCCCCAGGTAGAACCCAGCCCCGGCCTCCTGCTGAGACCACGAGGACTGACCTGCACTTTAAGGAGCAGCGTGAAGGCCTGTCCAGATTTTCCTGCCCGGGCAGTTCTTCCAACCCTGAAACCAAGCACAGCTGCTGCAGAGTGCTGGCCCCCAGCCCCTCAGGGATCTGAGGGAACTGTGGTTCCTCTCCAGGCCACCCCTGCCCCCAGACCCAGGGTCAGGCCCGCACCTGTGCACGTAGGTCCGCAGGTACTGGGGGGCATCGTAGTTGACCACCAGCTGCACGCCCTGCACGTCAATGCCGCGGGCCGTGGCGTCAGTGCTGATGAGACTGGTGGGATACAAGGGGCTGTGGGTCCTGTCCGAGGCCAGGAGCGGGGAACACCTCCCGCAGGGGACACTCCCATGAAGTCCAGAGGCACATTTCCTGCACCAGGAGACCTTCAGGAACCCAGCTGACCCCTGAGTGAGCGCCCCTCCCCAGAGCAGGACCCGGCCTGTCTGCCAGGTACTCACAGCTGGATCTTCCCCTGCTCAAACTGCTTCAAGATGCTCTTCCTCTGGCCAGGCCCGTAGCGGGAGGAGAACTCAGCCACGGTCACACCCCCGAAAGCCTGGACCAGCAGGAACAGCCTGGGTGGGAGAAGCCAGAGCCCAGTGGGCTGGGGCCAGAACCACCTCTGCCTCCGCTCCTGCCCCACCCTGGGCAGCCAGGCCTCACCTGTGTGAGTTCTCGCGGGAGTTGGTGAAGCAGAGGACCCGTGAGAAGTTCATTTCCAAGATCAGATGCAAGACCACCAATGGCTTGAAGCGGAGACTGCAGGGCACGTAGTGATGCTGTGGGGGACAGCACGGGGTTGGCCAGAGCCCGGGTGCCTAGATGCACCCCCTCCCCACCCCCAGTCCCCTGCTCACCGTAAGCCCTGTGGGGAAGGTGTACTTCCCACCCGAGTCGCCGTCCATGTCAATGTCGCAGTCTCTGGGGCCCTTGTGCGCTGACCCCGTTGAGAAGAGCCGGGGCTGGTAAAGGCCAAGCTGCTGCAGCTTTTCGGGGTTCTGGGTCAGGGTAGCTGAGAAGAGCAGCTTCTGCAGGGGCATCTGGGGACAGCACATGCTGAAAGGGAATGGGGTACTGCAAAAGCAGCCACAGCCCAACCAGCAGCCCCTCCAGCCCAGCAGGGAGCATCTCAGATGGGAGACAGCTCAAGGGACCAGCTCAGGGCAGCCCCCCTGGCAGTCCCACTGCAGGGAGCAGAGCGAGCTCAGGGCTTGGTACCTGGCAGCAGTCACCACCCGGGGCTGTGTTCTCTGGAGCACAGCACAGGGACCCTTTGGGCCCTCGCTGGGAAAGGCGGCAGCCACCACCCGCGGCAGCCAGGACTGGTGCATGCTGTCGATCATGCGGTCGGCCTCATCAATGATCTGCAGGAGACAGGAAGCTGAGGTCAGCTTCAGCTCTAGGCCCGGGCCTCCCTCCAAGTGGGCGACCTACCAGGAAGCGGAGGTGCTGGAGGCTGAATCCTGGGGTCTGGTCGACGTGGTCCACCAGGCGGCCAGGGGTGGCCACCACGATGTCAGCCAGGCAGCGGAAGCCATCTGCTCTGTGGGCAGAGGGTGGCTCAGCAGGGTCCCCTGACACCGACCCCTCCTACGTGGGGACCCTGTGGACGGCAGTTGCTGCCGCTCCCCTGGGGCCAGATGGCTCCCGCTCAGCTGCACGAAGTGAGCCTGCCTCCCCGAGGTGCCCACAGCCCAGTGGGACCTACGTCTTCTGCACGAGGCTCTCCTGCTCCTTAGCCAGCGACTTCTGCCCAGTGATTAGGGCCACCCGAAGAGGAGTGGCATCCGTGTAGACGTTGAACACTTTGCTCACCTGGGAGAGAAGTGGCCATCACCAGTGTGATCTGAGGCCCCCCTGCAGCAACAAAGACCCTAGATCTGACCTCCAGGCATGGGGTCCACGTACCTGCTGGGCCAGCTCCTTGGTTGGCAGCACAACCAGGGCACGAACCTGGCACACAGCTCGATGTAGCAGGGCCTGCAGAGGAGGACGACCACCCATGTCAGCAGGGTCGCTCCCTGCCTGCATGCCCAATCGGAGGGTGAGGGGTCCTTACACTCACCTGCACCACAGGGATGACGAAGGCCAGGGTCTTCCCACTGCCCGTTGGGGCAGAAACACAGAGGTCGCTAGGCCGGTAGCCGCCTCTGCTGACCAGAAACCCATTGGCTGTGCTCTCTAGGAGAGCAGGAATCACTGCAGCCTGCACTGGACAGGGAAGGGCGAGAGGCAGGTCATGTCTGTGCAGGGAGACCCAGGATTAGCACAGGCTCTGAGGCCAGAAATAGCCTCTTCCCCGTCTGTGACCTCTAGGCTGGGCTCTCCCTCAGGGTCGGCACCAGGGCCTCCAGGAGTGTCGAAGAGGCTGAAGGTGCTGAGACCAAGTCCACACCTGACACTGGACGTTTGCAGGGGCTGCCTGTGTTGGCAGCTGCTGAGTGAGGCCCTGCATGGCTCTGAACATGCTCTAGAAGGAACCCCACCCCTGCCCCCGTCCACCTGCCCAGGGCTGGGGCACCTGGAAAGTAGGATGAGATGCCCTGTGCCCGCAGCTTCTTCTGCAGGTCTGGGTGGACTTCAGGGATGTCTTCAATAGGCACCAAGCCTTCAGTTACATTCTTTCCAACGCAGCTTGGCTGAGCCAACCACACTGGCAGGAAAGGCTGGACCTATCACAAAGGACAGAAGAGAAAGACCAGGTGAATACTCCAGAGCCAGCTGGGCAAGCTGGGAAGCCAAGAACTCAAAACACTCAGGCTAAAGAGGCTGTAGAAACAGGCAAGGCTTTAACCTTCTCCCAGCTCTTTTTTTTCTGCACGGCTTTTGGGATCTGAATTGTTGTTCAGGGATTGAACCCTCAGGAATCGAACCCAGGTCCTTGGCAGTGAAAGTGTGGAATCCTAATCACTGGACCATCAGAGAGTGCCCAGCTTTTCCCAGCTTTTCCTTGACCCCCACAACTCACTCTCCATGTGAGGTTTAAAGGAACTGAGAAATACAATCCAAAATGCGCCACTTCCTGAGCCAAACCAACCACCCAGGGACTTACCTTTGCACCTACGATAACATTCATGCTCTAAAAATATCTGTGCTCTGAGCCACAGCTCCAGTGCCCCATGACCTGGCAGTTTCTCGCCCCCCCAAGTATACAATCCCCTTCATGTTTTTATACACTAAGCTCATTATTACCTCAGGGCCTTTGCTCCAATCCGGCCTTCTGCCTGGCACACACTTCCCTGCTCCTCTTCCCCGATCTTAACTAGGCTGATTTCTGTCTTTAAGAAAGACAGATCCCAACTCAACATGGATCTCCCAATAAGAACCTACTCTACAGCACAGGAAACTCTATTCCATACTCTGTAATAACCTATATGGGAATAGAATAAAAAAGAGAATGGATATAAAATGCTTGCTCCTTGGAAGAAAAGCTATGACAAAGCGTATTAAAAAGCAGAAACATTACTTTGCCAACAAAGCTCCATATAGTCAAGGGTATTGTTTTTCCAGTAGTCATACATGGATGTGAGAACTGGACCATAAAGAAGGCTGAGTGCCAAAAAAACTGATGCTTTTGAACTGTGGTGTTGGAGAAGACTCTTGAGAGTCCCCTGGACTGCAAGTAGATCCAACCTATCAATCCTAAAGGAAATAAGTCCTGAATATTCATTGGAAGGACTGATGCTGAAGCTGAAACTCCAATACTTTGGCCACCTGATGCAAAGAGCTGACTCATTAAAAAAGACCCTGATGCTGGGAAAGACTGAAGGCAGGAGAAGGGGACGACAAAGGACAAGACGGATTGCATGGCATCACCGACTTAATGGACATGAGTTTGAGCAAGCTGTGGGAGATGGTGAAGGACAGGGAAGCCTGGCATGTTGCAGTCCATGGGGTGGCAAAGAGTAAGACACAACTGAGCGACTGAACAACAAATATATAACTGAGTAACTCTGTTATACAGCAGAAATGAACAAAATGCTGTAAATCAACAATACTCTGATAAAACTAAAAGAAAAAAAAAAGTGGATCTCTTCACATGGACTCTGCCAAGCCTCTCTTATTCTTTCTAGTGACTGTCACCGTCCAAACACCCTTTAGCTCCAGTATTTATTTACTGAAATCTCTTGTGCTAAGATAAAGCTGCAACTCCCAGGTAGAATCTCCTGTTTGTTTGGTCAGCAAGTGAGCACTGTAGAACCTCCTTAAATGTGCACCAAGGAAGCGAAGCTGGTTAGAGATCTCTGTGACAACAGCACAGAAACCAAGTCGATCTTATAGATTATGAAAAAAGAGAACTTTTACAATTGAAGGTAGAAATGCTGAACTTGCACAGAACTCAAACGATTAGTAGCCACCGCAGACAAAACAGCTGAGGCGTCAGTAGTTCGTCTACTCAGGAATCCACTCACTGAACACAAACCTGACACCCACCAGGTGCAGGCACCGTCCTCCAGTTCCACGAACACGAGCTGCGTTAACGACAGTCACCCCAGCTCTGCAGCCTTCCCCGGGCTGCTCACCTTTGGCACCTTGCTTCTCCCGAAGCCCCCGAGCACCAGGGCGTGGGTTAGGGCCCCAGAGGCCTCTTCGGGGGGCGGTCCGCCCCGGCCCTCCAGCGATCGTGCGGCTTCGGCGCCCACGCTGCTCTCCGCCGGTGTCTCCTCACTGCTCTCTGCGCGGCAGAAGCGGGGCCGGGGCAGCTGTCAGCAACACGCGGCCCCGAGTTTCAGGACCCCGCCCCGCCCCGCGAGGCCCCACCTGCGCCCTCCTCCTCTTCTTCGTCGTCGGTCTTCTGCCGCTTGTTGGGGGGCGCGGGCGGGCTCCCCGGCTCCCTGCCGCCCTCGCGCCTCCGAGTTCTGCGAGGCCGTCGCCGCCGCTTCCCCGCCGCCGGCGCGCTCTGCGCGGCCTCCTCGGGCGCTTCCTGCGGCGGCTGCTTCTTCAGCTGCCGCTCTCGGGCCAGGCACTGCAGCCGCTCCAGCAGCGCGCGAGCCCGGCTGTCTGCCTCTGCCTCCGCCCCGGCCGCCTCGGGGCCAGCGTACCGCGCGACGTGGAAGAGCGCCATGCCGGCCACCGCGCGCCTCTCCTGCCCGGCGCGCCGCGATGACGGCGCGGGCGGGGCGTGACGTCAGTGGCGCGCCAGGCTGCGGAGCGACAGGTCTGGTTTGTCCCGCGTGGGGTGGCGGCATGGAGGGGGACGCCGGCCCCGGGGGCGCGCGACGGGCGCTGGGCCACCTAGTGGAAGCGGTGCTAGCCAGCCGCGGCGAGGCCAACGCCGTGTTCGACATCCTGGCCGTTCTGCAGGTGGGGGCATGTGTGGTGT
The DNA here is from genome assembly GCF_910594005.1 of Cervus elaphus. NCBI lineage: Eukaryota > Metazoa > Chordata > Mammalia > Artiodactyla > Cervidae > Cervus > Cervus elaphus. The sequence goes on from NC_057819.1 coordinate 27,300,272, forward strand.
GGCTGGGGTCGCGGCCGGGTCCGCGGGTTAGAGACCAGAATGGGGGTCTCCTCGGGTTCGGACGAAGTGGGACTTGGTCTCGGATGGGGGCAGATAATTGTGAGGTGGAGTCCAGGGCTATACTGGAAGTTTTCTCCAGCCTTGCAGGGCTCTAGGTTGGAGGGGGTCGGGGAGGTTTGGCAGAGGTGGGATGGGAGAGTCACGCCGGGATCAGGGGTGGAGGGTGATGGAGCTGAGGTCCTGGTCGGGAAAGGGAGCAGGGGCCACAGTTCCTGACGGAGCACCCTGCGAACACCGGCACCTCCCCACAGTCTGAGGACCAGGAGGAGATCCAGGAAGCGGTGCATGCATGCAGCCGACTTTTCGGGGCCCTGCTGGCCCGAGGAGAACTGTTTGTGGGCCCACTGCCCTCTGAGGAGATAGTCCTGACAGGTGAGTGTCCAGGAGGGCCTGGTCTTGACAGGGTTGGAGAGGGACTTTGCTGACATGGAATGAGCCCCCCAAACCCACCCCAAACTCCGTCATGGGCCATGCAGGTGGGTGGGATCAGGGGATTGTATTTGGGGAAAGGGATGGGTAATACAGACTTTTAAGCCGAGTTTAAGTAAAGGATGGGTGGGGTGTACCTGTGTCTCGTGCCTCTTGTGGGATTTGACGTTGTGGAGTGTTGACTGTAAGTACCACAAAGATTTGGGTTTAGGTGGCTGTTCCTTGGGATGTCTGGGTCTTGGGGTGAAGAGAGAGGGCCTAAGTAGGTCCAAGTAGGACCTGCCCTGCCTGCCTGTGGGAACGTGCTGGTCCCACCCCAGGTCCAGAGCCACAGTGACTCGTTTCCACTCGTTCCCTGGTTGCCCAGAGTAGAAGGCAGGGGGAGGTTGGGGCTGGCACCAGTCAGGGTGTGGGCTGACCACCCTGTCCTGCCTACAGGGTCCCGCGGGGCCACTCGCAAATACAAGGTGTGGATGCGGCACCGGTACCAGAGCTGCTGCAACCGCCTGGGGGAGCTGTTGGCTCACCTCTCCTTTCAGGTCAAGGTGAGCTGGGGTGGTTGGCTTTGCCTCTTACCTGCACCGCCCCTGCCCCACCTTCTCTGCACAGCAGGGGTCTGGGGCTGTGACTGCAGACCCCTCTCTGGGTAAGGATATTCTCTCTTTCTGTGGCTGGTTTCCTGGGCTGTGGGTTCTGTCTCCTGACTCTGCCCGGAGTGTGGTTTTGCAGGCATTCAGGTCTAAGCGCCTGTCTGCAGGGGGTAACGTGTGGTGGGTGTGCAGCGTGGTCCCTTTGCCACCCCTCCTCCTAGGAGCTGGCCCTCAGCACACTCATGAAGTTTGTGCAGCTGGAGGGTGAGCACCCGCTGGAGCAGCCCAAGTGGGAAGGCAACTATCTGTTCCCCCACCAGCTCTTCAGGGTGAGTCTCGGGGTCTCCCCCAGCCATCTGTGGGTTGTAGGGTTGAGGGGACTCTCGCAGCTGCCCTAGACTCTGCTCTGTGAGTGCCACCCCTGGGCTGCCTGTCCCGGGGGTGGGAGAGATGCTCACTGCCCTGCCCCGCTCCCCACATGCAGTTGGTGGTGGGAGGCCTCCTATCTCCAGAGGAGGACCGCTCCCTGCTCCTCTCCCAGTTCCGGGAGTATTTGGAGCACGACGACATCCGCTACCACACGATGCAGGCCGCCTCCGACACCGTGGCCCGGGCCACCGATGGGCGCCCTGAGGTGAGCCGCCTGGGTCCCTGGGAGCAGGGAGGGAGGAGGCAGTGGGCGTGCAGCATCCAGGTGCTCAGGCCAGGCCTCTGGCAGGTGCCCCTCGCTTTCTGGAACAATGCCTTCATGCTGCTGTCCTCCGTGAGCCTGCCCCGCCAGGAGGGCACCCTCTCCAGCTTTTATGTGAAACACACAGGTGAGTGTCGGGGGTGGGAGGGTGGGCAGGAGGGGCCCGGCTGGGTCACACATTTGGTGACCCCTTGCATTCCTTACAGAGCTGTCAGACAAGTGGAAGGTCATTCATCTGAAGGTGAGACTCCCTGGACAGATGGGTGGTTGGCCTTCCTGGGAACCACCTGATCCTGGGCCAGCACCTCCTTCCTAGCCTTGACAGCGGGGTCACAGGAGGACCCACGGGGGAGAGGATGCCCGCAGGCACGGTTCCCGGAGGTCAGAGGCAACCTGCCCAGACCTCTTGGGTGCTGAGTGTTGTTTCCAGGGTGGGCTGTGAACCCCGACCCTGTGGCCCCGAGGGAGGTTTTCTCTCGATGCGACTCCTTTGATCCTGATCCTGTCTCCTACTTACCGGAGGCAGGAGGAGGGTGGGGCGGGATTGCGAACATGGGCGACCTCGACCCCTGCTGCTTCCTCGCAGGAACACAGGAAGGCCTTCCAGCAGATGTGGCTCCGCTTCCTCAAGCACCAGGTAGGGAGAGGGGGAGGGACCCAGGGCAGGGCTCCAGTGCGGGGCTCTCCGAATGGGGAAGCCGGCACCCTGACCTGCTGCTTCCCGCAGCTGCCTCTCCGCGTCTGCAAGAAGGTGCTGGTGATCATGCACGACTCCATCCTGCCCCACCTGGCGCAGCCCAGCCTCATGATCGACTTCCTCACCCGCGCCTACGACATCGGTGAGCAGGAGATGCCCAGTGGGCCCAGAGCGGGACCAGGCATGGGGTGGTGCGCTGCGTTCCTGGATGCTGGCATCGAGCAGGGTTGAGAGCAGGGGCCCAGCTGGTCAGCAGTATTTGTGCTGGAGGTTTTTTCCTACCTCCCACCTGGCAGATGGCCTCTGGGTTTGCTGGAATCTCATCCCTGGAGTCAGGGTGCTATTGGGTTGGGGCCTCATGGCTGTGTCTATCTGTAGGTGGAGCCATCAGCCTGCTGGCCTTGAATGGACTTTTCATCTTGATTCATAAACATAACCTGTGAGTGTCTGCTTGGGGGTTTGTGGGCCTTTTAGCTCTACTTGTCTGTCCTTGACCTGAGCTGGCATTTTTTAAAAAACTTAATTAATCTCTTTCTGGCTGTGCTGGCTCTTCATTGCCACGTGGACTTTTCTCTCATTGAGGCAGACAGGGGCTACTCTCTAGTTGCCGTGACTTCTTTTATTACGGAGCACAGGCTCAATAGTCATGGTGTACGGGCTTAGTTGCCTCACAGCATGCAAGATCTTCCTGGACCAGGGATCGAACCCGAGTCTCCTGCATGGGCAAGCGGATTTTTTTACCACTGAGCCACCAGGGAAGCCCCCGGGCTGGGGTTCCGATCTGTCCTCTCTGTGGCTTCTCCCCACACGTGCCCCCTCACTTACCTCACCCCCTAGGGAGTACCCTGATTTCTACCGGAAGCTGTATGGTCTCCTTGATCCGTCCGTCTTCCACGTGAAGTACCGGGCCCGCTTCTTCCACTTGGCTGACCTCTTCCTGTCGTCCTCGTGAGTACAGGGGTGGGGGTGGAACTAGGGGACACCCGGCCTGGCTCAGTGTGACAGGGGCCACCTGAGCCCCACCGAGCTTGCGGGGTGGGAAGGGGAGCTGGGGGCCGGTGCAGGGGGCAGCAGGGTCTCATGCCCACGGCCCTGCCCAGGCACCTGCCTGCCTACCTGGTGGCTGCCTTCGCCAAGCGCCTGGCCCGCCTGGCCCTGACGGCACCCCCTGAGGCCCTGCTCATGGTCCTGCCCTTCATCTGCAACCTGCTGCGCAGACACCCAGCCTGCCGGGTCCTCATGCATCGGCCCCGGGGCCCTGGTGAGTGTAGCTGGAGGTGGAGGAGGCCTGGCTGCGAGGCCAGTACGTGGGGACGAGTGGAGATCACCCCTGGTTCTTGTTCCTAGAGCTGGATGCCGACCCCTATGACCCCACAGAGGAGGACCCGGCCCAGAGCCGAGCCCTGGAGAGCTCCCTGTGGGAGCTGCAGGTGAGGGCACCCTGACTACCCAGATCACACCCTGAGCTTCCTAGAGCCGCCCCTACTGGGGCGCTCCTCCTGGCCACCCGCCCAGCTCCGCCTGTGTGTCTGCCCAGCTCCTTCCTCTGGCCTTTGTCCTCCGGGATCCCATCTTGCCCCATCACTTTGGTTTCCCAGGGGAGTCTTTGTCTCTGTCTGGAGTTTCCACTCTGTCCCCCTCCCCGGGCTGCTGAAGCGCTGAGATGTCCACTGCTCAGGGCTGCCCCAGGAGGGCTGGTGAAATCCCATGTGTCCCTCCAGGCCCTCCAGCAGCATTACCACCCTGAGGTGTCCAAGGCCGCCAGCGCCATCAACCAGGCACTGTCCGTGCCCGAGGTCAGCATTGCCCCACTGCTGGAGGTCACCGCCTTTGAGGTGAGGACATGTGGCGGGGCTGCAGTGGAGAGGGTGGGGGGACGGGGGGTGGGGTGGCCGTGGAGGCACAGCGCAGACTGACTGTCCATCCTTTCCTTGCAGATCTTCGAGCGGGACCTGAAGAAGAAGGGGCCTGAGTCGGTGCCACTGGAGTTCATCCCAGCGCAGGGCCTGCTGGGCCGGCGGGAGGACCTCTGTGCCCAGCTCTTCACACTGAGCTGACCCTGTGCACCCTGCTCCCCACCACCCCCCAGAAGTGGTTTCATAGGAGAGCTGTTCGGGTGGGCTGGTGGGTGGGGGTCTAGGGAAGCCCACCCCCGTTCCTGTGCCTGTGGGGCTGGGGTCAGTGCTGGCAGCGTGCCCTCATGACTGCAGTTGCTGGCCTCGCTGGAACATGCTACCCAGGGACCCTCCATTCTCTGCAGTCTGGTGGGGATACAGGTGGGGGTTTATGTAGGGGAGGATACAGGAGCAGTCCCTGCCCCCAGGGGCAGTTACAAGCATGCTGGTTCATCCCTCCAGCCCCTCCACGCCCTGAGCAGAGCAGGCACCTTGGCCACGGGCCAGCAGCTGCTTGTGTTTCCAGGGTGGTTATTTTTTTTTTAGTCTCCTGTTTTACCATGGATCCCTGGTTCTCCATCTACAGCAGTGACCCCATTTCTTTAAGAAACTGGTTTATTCAAGCACACAACTGGTGCTAGCTTACATGTGGCAGGGACTGAGCGAGCTGGGGCGGGGGCAGGGAGCAGGCGGTGGCTCTCAAGCCCAGCAGGGAGAGACCCTCGCTGCCCCCAGCAGCCTCCTGTCCCCACCATGTTCTGGGCACACCCCTCCCCCGCCTCCGCCTGCACCCCCGTCCAGAGGAGCAGGGCGGGAGCTCACAGCAGACACCCTGGGAGTCACAGCAGGGAATAGTTCAGCCAGTTTGGTCTCCGGGGACCCTCACTGCCGGCCCAGGGTCCCAGTGTGCGCTCAGCACCCCGTTGGGAGCAGCACACGGCACGGCCCCGCTGTCCTGAGAGACCCAGGGACGCTCCTCCCTACCCTGGAGATCGCCTTGTCCCTGGGGCGCAGGGCCTGCCTCGGGGTTGGGGGCCCTCATGCCCGTTCATGGTGAGTGGTTTCCAGGGTCCCGGACAGCCTGGCACCAAGAGTGTCCAGAGGCTGCCATGGCCTCATCGGGACACCAGGGGGCAGTGCTGGACGGGCCTGAGTCTCGCTTTTCTTGAAAAATAGCAGGATGTAAAAATTTTAAATAAATTATGAAATGCGAACACGTTTTCTTGGTCTTACCTGGGTTCAGCCTCCTGTGCTCCCCGCAGTTCCTCACTCTGGCAGCTCGGGGATGCCCGCCCACTGCCACTCTGACCCCCAGGCAGCTGCCCTTGGCGATGGTTGGCCCTGGGCAGGTTCCCGCTTCCTGTTGGAGAAAGGGGCTGAGAATGCCCTTCCCAGGGGCCATGAGGCTGGCTGAGTGGCTGCAGGTGAGCAGTGGGCGGGTGGTGAGAACTGAGCAGGGCTGGAGAGGAGGAGGGCGGGGTATCCTGCTGGGGTCTTTTCTCTTTCCCCGTCTCTGTACTCCTAGAACAAATACATCCCGTGTGCTGCCCACACTCTAGGAGAGGTCGGGTGCGCCCCCCACCCCCACCCCATGTAGGCATGTTATTTGTGGCACTGGGGATGTTATTTCCTGGCTTGGGTCAGAGTTTTTACAATCAGCTTTTAAAATTTTCAGATACACAACGAATACGTTTTTGGTGTAAGTATGCCCCATCTGATATTTGAGGTGCACTAAATTTTAAAAGTTGAAGTCCACAAAGCATAAAATTAAGCACTTTAAAATGCATGGCTCTGTGGCATTTATGCATTCATGGGTGTGTGGTCACTGTCTGTATCTAGTTCCAGAACTTTCCATTGCCCCATGGGTGTGTATCTTGACCCCTCCTGCTTCATGATGAAGCCCGTGGGAAGGCATCTGAGAAGCAGAAGCCCCCACTTGGGAACCCATGAGAGCAGAGCCTCTGCCATCCTTTCCCTCTAAGGTTGGGTGGCCACCACAAGCTGGGTCAGCCCCAGGCCTCAGGCAGGAAACAGAAACCTGAGTGGACCCGGGGAGCCCATACCCTCGGGCAGAGGCACCCGGGCTGGGGGTCTGGAGGTAGGAAGTGCCATGCCCACTCCGGGGAGTCTGGCATCTGATGGATGATTTAACCTGGTCCAAATCGAGGGCTGGCCTTTGTCTGGCTCCAGGAGGGACTCAGGCCCTGGGCATCCTGTCTCCTGGGATCACTGGGCTGGGGTCCATCGGAGTCCCCAGTGGGGTTCACAGTGGGGCTTTGGACTGGGTGGTGTCCACTCCCCCTCTGGAGGGGCTGGACACTTCCCTTCCCTGCAGTGAATTGGGATTGTGAGAACAGAGCCCTCAGGTGCCTGGGGGAGTCCTCCCAGCGGCTTGTCCATCATGAAAGAGTTTCAAGGACCCCAGACTTGGCAGTCAGGGTCAGGATGGGGATGTTCTTGGGGAAGGGAGTGTGCATGACATTGGAGGGCTCCTGAGAAAGAGGGTCCCTGCACCTGCTACCCCACCAAGCAGTAGGAAGGGTGAGACCCTCCGACTCCACCTTGATAAGGGTCCCGGGGTGATCTGAGCAGGGAAGGAAACACCCCCAGAGAAGGAAGGTTGGTGTAAGACCTTGGATGGAGCATCCAGGATCGCCGGGGACAGCAGGGCAGACAGGAGCCTCACAGCGGGGAAGAGAGGACCGGTGGCCTCCAGACAGGATGGTGGGAAGGACGTGCCTCTTGGGGTGCCAGCCAGGACAGGTAGTGCCCCGTGTATCAAGGGACCACCAAGTCCTTCCCCTGTGACCTGAGTCCAGGCTCCTCGCAGGCAGCCCCATGGGAGGTGCGGCTCTGCTCAGGGTGACAGCTTCCTGTGGCTCCAGTCTCAGGGCCACCTCCCTCCTTGCTGGCTCTTCAGCTCTGGTCACTGGAGCAGCTCCCGGGTGAGGCGCTGCTTCTCTCTACCGGCCCTTACCCTGGCACACACACCTCCATCCTGACACCACCTGGGAAAGGGGGCACCCTGGCCAACATAGACCCCATTTCTGCCTCACTCAGAGTTGGAGCTTGAAATAAAATTTGCATCCCGCGGCAGAAACACAGGGATGCAGCATCTCCTGCAGGTCCCGTGGTCCTGCCCCTTAACTTACTGAGATCCAGTGAGCCAGGGACACAGGGGACCCCTTCCTGGGTCCAGGAGTGGCCCCCCACTGACTGCCCCCCTGCACAGTCAGGCTCCAGGGCCTTCAGGTCCAGAGTTTGCCCAGAATTTCAGAAAAGCTTGGAGGGAGGGCAGTGTGAGCAGTCACTGGGGCCAGGGTGGGGGATGGATGCTGCCCGCTGTGTGCCCGGCACACAGTCTGTCTGCTGGTACATCCCGAGCATGCAGGGCAGTCCTGTCTCCGGAGCTGCCCTCCTTCTATTTCTCAGTCTCTCCCTCTCTCTCTCCCTGTCTGTCTCCCTGTCTCCCTCCAGGAGATGAATGAGGCTGGCCGGCAATTAAGTCATAGTCACACAAGTAATGAGGAAGTCCGACGAGACGTGGAGAACACTCTCCAGCGATAAGGAACGCTCAAGCATTTCACTGGCATTTAGCAAATTAGCTGCAGAAAATTGGATGTCAGAGGCGTGTCTCCTGAGATGTCAGTCAGGGCTTCAAGCTGGGGGAATGCGCCTGCCCCCTCCCATCAAGTGTTTCCCTCTGGACCAGGGGCCAGGGTAGGGGTCCCCTCAGCACTGAGTCACCCTCCTCCGAGGGAGATCCTCGACTAATAGAAGCCACTCCTGCCCCGGGGCATCAATCCCATCTCAGCAGCTGAGGGTGAGGTCACGGCCTAGCGCCCACCAGCTCGGGCTCTGCTCTGTGCTCAGAAAAGTCGCTCGGACCCTCCAGGTCTCAGATGTCTCATCCACAAAGCGGGCAGTTCCAGGAGACTTAGCTGCTCAGGAAATCACCCAAAACTTAGTGGCACAACAACATCCATTTTGCTCATGAGTCTGCAGCCTAGGCAGGGCTTTGGGGGGACAGCTGGCCTCCGCTTGGCTTGGCAGGAGTTGGGGTGGCTGGAATCTCAGGGTTGAGCTCCCCTGAGGTCTGGGGCGTTCTAGGGTGAGAGTGGGAGTGACTGAGCTCGTGTATAGGGCTGTCGGAGGTCATACAAGGCCTGGACCACTGACATGGTCTCAAGCTCAAAGATGTGTCCAGATGTGCTGGAATAGGGCAGAATATTGTTCACTGCACAATTCATCCATGCCCATTATCGAACTTCAGTTATTACAGAAGTAGATATAGGTGGGAAGGGAAAAGTCGCATATGGAGAACCTGTGAGGCTCTGAAATGATCAAGAAGGTTCCCAGGAGATGTCTCTGGGAGGCTGGAAACTGTCCAGTGGGGCCACCTGCAAAGCTTCTGCAAAGGCCTGGAGGTTGGCTGGTGGCAGTAGCTCACCTCTGCTGCAAAAAGCCACCAGGACATGGTGGACATGAATGCTGTGTGCCAAGAAAACTCTCTCCAAAAGCAGGGGGCAAAAATCAGTTTTCATTCCAATCCATGTCATCTAACTGTTTTTTGGGGCTCCAAAATCACTGCAGATAGTGACTGCAGCCATGATATTATAAGACTCTTGCCCCTTGGAAGAAAAGCTGTGACAAACCTAGACACCGAATTAAAAAGCAGAGACGTTACTTTGCCAACAAAGGTCCATCTGGTCAAAGCTATGGTTTTTTCAGTAGTCATGTATGGATGTGAGAGTTGGACCATAAAGAAGGCTGAGAACCAAAGAATTGATGCTTTTGAACTGTGGTGTTGGAGAAGACTCTTGAGAGTCCCTTGGACTGCGAGGAGATCCAACCAGTCCATCCTAAAGGAAATCAGTCCTGAATATTCATTGGAAAGACTGATGCTAAAGCTGAAGCTCCAGTACTTTGGCCACCTGATGCAGAGAGCCGACTCACTGGAAAAGATCCTGACACTGGGAAGGATTGAAGGCAAGAGGAGAAGGGGATGACAGAGGATGAGATGGTTGGATGGCATCACTGGCTTAATGGACATGAGTTTGAGCAAGCTCCGGGAGATGGTGAAGCACAGGAAAGCCTGGCGTGCTGCAGTCTATGGGGTCGCAAAGAATAGGACATGACTGAGCCACTGAGGAACAACATAGAAAACTCTACAAAAGCAGGGGGTCAGATCCAGCCTGCGGGCCACAGCTTGTCCACCCCTCGTCTAGCGACCTTCCCAGGTTATGTCTGTGTCCAGGTCTTCGTTAGTGGACATGACCATGGACATAGTTCTCGTCCACAGAATGAACTTGGTCTGTAGGAGGGACAGTCATATCCCTTCTGCAGGTGGAAGGGGCCAGCTTGGCATCATTTTGGGGGATTTACTTCAGTTCTCCCCATCGACCTTCACTTGGGTTCCCTCCCTTCAAACAGGACCTGTTTGAAGTCTTTCCAGCCCCTTCCTTGATTACTGGTTAAATAGACTCTGCCAGAGGCTCATTTGTATCTGCAGGGGTTATGTTTTTCCCTTTTTATAGGAGTTGTCCATTAATGGTCCCCGGGATGTCAGTCCCAGACTTGACCATGGTTACCAGGTCGGTACACATGTGTCTCCTCCTCAGGATCCTTTAATTAAAAATGCCAGCTTCCCATTGTACGTCTCACATGCCCTCGCCTCCCCTCTGCCTGGGACACGTACAGGTGCAGCTTGAGCACACAGCACTCTCTTTGACTGGCTGCCCCCAGGGTCCCCTGAGTTGTGATATATTGACTTGTCATCGAATGTCTGTCATTGCAGTATTGATTCTCCCTCTGTTTTTCTTCTTTTGGCCTTGCTCTGCAGCATGTGGGATCTTAGTTCCCTGACCAGGGATCGATGTGCGCCCCTTGCAGTGGAAGCATGGAATCTGAACCACTGGACTGCCAGAGAAGTCCCCCCCCCACCCCCCGCACCTTTCTTTTTTTGACCAGTGAAGAGTATTTGTCTGCATTTCCAAGAGGCTGTTACAAATTTCTAGTATTACTGGACACAACAGATTCTTGGGAAGTGGATTAAATATTAGACATGTGACCAGGTGTTCTGCCAGGAAGAGGTGGCAGTATCTGCTCTGTCACCTTCTGGGTCCCTCACTCTGCATCCTCGCCACGCCCAGAAGCTGCCCCTGAACCCGTCACAGGGCAGGGGGCAGAGGGGAGGGATGGTCCTGAGTGGCGGGGCCTCTGCCTTGATGCCCCCAGGCAGTGGAGTTCAGAGAGGTGAGTTTTCACCCTGGAAATCTGAATTTCTTACCAGAAGAAGCGTCCCCTTTCTACCCTCTCCCCACCCCGTGGGACCTTTCTCCGCCTGCAAAGCCATTCAGTGCTGCGACCCTTCCCCAACAATCCCATCACACGCTTTGTATGGCGGGGTTCCGGGTGAGCCTCCCCAAGCAGGGTACAGCCCAACAGCCCCTGGAAGGATGTGTGCATTTCCCAGCAGGCCTCCTACCCCTCCGGTTACTGTTAGCATGTAACAAACTGCCGCCAAACTCAGTGGCATGAACTAGCCCAAACACCTAAGTCCTTTGGATCAGGAATTTCGATGGAGCCCCCTGGACGGCTCACTTAGCTCCACAGTGTATGGGGCCCCAGCAGAATGACGGAGTCTGTGGTGGGGCCAGGTCATTTGGAGGCAGCTGGACACCCAAGACTGGTTCCTCAGCTCCAGGGGCCTCAGGAGTATGAATTCCATGTGGCAAGTGGGGCTCTGTGAGCATGTGGACGCTGCTTGGCTTTTTAAGACTCAGCTTCAGAAATCTCCTGGGGCCACCAGCTATGCTCCCAGACTCAAGGGGGGAAGGACATGAACCTTACCTCTGAACTGGAAGGGTGTCAAACTGTGGTGCCTCTGCTGACCTTGGGCTGGGGGAGGGGAAGGTCCTTCCTCTTATAAGCACAGGGAAGAGGGCTGTGCATGGGGGGAGCCATGGGCAAGTGATCTAGCCTAGCTGGGCCTCAGTGTTCCCATCTGTAAAGTGGGGACAAGAACAGCACAGATCTCATGAGGGATGAAAGTGAAAGTCGCTCAGTCGTGTCCAACTCTTTGTGACCCCATGAACTCTACAGTCCATGGAATTCTCCAGGCCAGAATACTGGAGTGGGTAGCCTTTTCCTTCTCCAGGGGATCTTCCCAACCCAGGAATTGAACCCAGGTCTCCCTCATTACAGTTGGATTCTTTACCAGCTGAGCCACAAGGGAAGCCCAAGAATACTGGAGTGGGTAACCTATCCCTTCGCCCCCAGATCTTCCCAAACCAGGGATCAAACCAAGGTCTCATGCATTTCAGGCAGATTCTTTGCCAAATGAGCTATCAGGGAAGCCCCTCATGAGGGGTAAATGAAGAAATGTGGGGGAATTAGTGTCCAAGGGCCGCGTAACAAGCATCACAATCTTTGAGGCTTAAAACCGCAAGAATTTATTCTCTCATAGTTCTAGGGGCCAAAAGTCCAAGATCCAGGGGCCATGGGGCCATGCCCGCTCTGAGGCTCTAGGGGAGGGCCCTTCCTGCCTCTTCTGGGGTGGCCGACAGTCCTTGACTGTGGCCGCCTGCCCGCCCAGTCTCTGTGGGAGGGTGCTGTCTTCACATGACTTCTCCTGTGTGTCTGTGTCTAACCTTATAAGGACACCCTATATGGAATCCAGGACCCTCCCTACTCCAATATGACCTCATCTTAACTACACCTGCAAAGGCCTTATTGCCAAAAAAGGTCACCTTCTGATATTTCAATGGATGTGAATTTTGGGGAGATTCTGTTTAACCCATTACAGTGAATATGTGTAGAGGAGACCCTGACCCAGCCAGTGCTCACCCGATGGTAACCAGTGTCCACCTCAAGGGATCAGTACTATGTGGAGGTGGTCAGAGATGGTCATACTGGGTAAACAGATGCTGGGGCCTGGCCTCTCTCTGTCCTGCTGCCCAGCTGGGACAGCCTCTCCCATCCCTGGACTGGTCAACTTTAGCCCCTTAAATTTGGTTGGGGACTTCCCTAGTGGTCTGGTGGATAAGAATCCGTTTGCCAATGCAGGGGACACAAGTTCGATCCCTGATCTGGGAAGATCCCACACGCCACAAGGCAACTACTGAGCCTGTGTGCCTAGAGCTTGTGCTCAGAAGTAGAAGCCACTGCAATGAGAAGCCCGCATGCCACCCACTAGAGAAAGCCCACCAGCGAAGACCCAGTGTAGTCAGAAATAAATGCTATTTTAAAAAAGAGATCTTGCATATGCTCATGTCTACTTTTTAAAAAACATACACATGCATATGCCTAAAATATCACTTTAAAAATACTCAAGAAATGATGTTGTTGTTGTTCAGTTGCTAAGTCGTGTCTGACTGACATGTGTTGTCCAGGGACTGCAGCGTTCTCGGGCTGCAGCTTGATTAGAATTTCAGCTAGCGCTTGGGCACCTCTGCAGAGGTGGCAAGAGAGCCCGGGGTCCCATAGATGAGGGAGGCGTGGGGCTGGGTTTTGATTTCCCCAGGGGACGACAACACCGGGGGCAGGGAGCTCGGGGCCTTGCTGGAAAGGTGGCCTGACTTCAGCAGGAGGACGTGACGGGACAGGCGGCCAAGTACAGCTCGTCTGCTTTGGGCCCATAAGTCAAGCTTTAATTTCAAGCAGGGCTTTATATTCAGGTCAGAAGTGAAGTCGGCCACAATTTAGGATAACCGGGGGACGTGGCCACCAGAGTCCTGGTTGGCGTGGGCCAAGGGGGCGACCAGGCCGGGCACCCCCGAAGGTGTGCCTTGATGGGCACTAAAACGCTACTACCACCTGTCTTCCAAATTGTCCTCCTGGCCTGTGGTTGGCATCAGCAAGGCACAGGATTGGCTACTCAGATGCAAATTCTCCTTGAAGGGAAGATACAAGACTCCCTCATCCACCATTAACAGGGGCTGGATCCATTTATCACATCCTGCTGTGGGAAGAGCTGTGTCCCCAGAGAGCGGCTGTTGTTGTTGTTGTTTTCCAGTCGCTCAGTCGTGTCTGACTCTTTGCGACCCCATGGACTGCAGCAGGCCAGGCCTCCCTGTCCTTCACCATCTCCCAGAGCTTGCTCAAACTCAGGTCCATCGAGTCAGTGATGCCATCCAACCATCTCACCCTCTGTTGCCCCCTTCTCCTCCTGCCCTCAGTCTTTCCCAGCGTCAAGGTCTTTTCCAGTGAGTCCGCTCTTCGCATCAGGTGTGTTCACGTTCTAAGCCTGGAACCTCGTGGAGCAAGTGGGGTTCAGTTAAGGATGTTGAGGTGGGGGCCTGCTCTGGATGGTCCAGGGGCCCCATGGATCACAAGTGTCCTTCTAAGGGGAGGAGGGCCGGAGTCAGAGTGCTGAGGAAAAGAGACGTTAGCAGAGGCTGGAAGGAGGTGCTTGAGGGTGGGGGAAGGGGCTGCCAGCCCAGGGCAGTGGGCACCTCCTGGAAAAGGCAGGGAGCAGAGGGGCCCAGCTTCCACGTCATCTGGGGGCCCGTGGGGATTCTGGCATGAGACAATGAGCACAGGCCTTCTCATGCATAGGCTGTGGCACCTGCCATCAGGAGGGGTGCGGGCAGCCCCCCAGCCTCCCCACAACCCAATCTCACTCTTCACTGTGTCCCCCACTTTCCTGCCTTTGCCTGAGGGACACAGAAGCTGCTTTGTAAGCATTTATTTATTTATTTGGCTGTGCTGGGTCCTGGCTGTGACCCAAGGGATCTCCCATCTTCATTGTGGCATGAAAGATCACTTAGTTGCCACACATGTGGGATCTAGTTCCCTGACCAGGGATCAAACCCGGGTCCCCTGCATTGGGAGCTCGAGTCTTAGCCACTGGACCACCAGGGAAGTCCCCGAGAAGCTGCTTTTGCAGTAAGCAATTCTCTAATGGCAGCAGCCTTGGACCGGGGTCCCTGGGCAGGAAGGGACCTCCTTCCACGCCCTCAAAGCTCCACGCCCTCAAAACTTCACACCCTCCATGCCCCTCCCACCTCCAGACAGACCGGCATGTCCCTGGTCATTCTGTCTCCACGGCCCCAGCAAGGAAACCTCAGGAAATGGCTGCACAGTCCAGCCCTTCGATGTCTGTCTCCATGTGCCCTGGGCTTCTGGCCTCAGAGGCTTATGATCTGAGTTCCAGTTTGGAAGCGGGGCTGGGGACAATTCCTCCAGCGAAGATCGCCTGGAGGAGGCCACGGCAACCCACTCCAGTATTCTTGCCTGGAGAATCCCATGGACAGAGGAGCCTGGTGGGCTACAGTTCATGGAGTTGTAAAAAGTTGGACATGACTGAAGCGACTTAGCACAGTGACAACTGGGCTCCTTTGTCCCAATGCCTGTGGCTTTTCAGCAGGAGACAGTAGGACCCCACCACCAACGTCCTTCCTGGACTCAGGCAGCCTCGGGCTGACCACTCAGACTGCCTGCGGGACCACTTTCTGAACCAGGCGGCACCCTCTGGAGGCAAGTGAGGGCCACCTCGGGCCAGCTTGTATCCACAGGAGCCCGAGGCCACATCACTGGGAAGACAGTGTTGGAGTTTCCTGTGGCTGCTGTAGGAAATGAAAGACTTGAAATGACACAGATTTATTATCCTATAGTCTACAGGACTGAAGTCCACAGAGCCTTGCTGGATGAGATCAAGTTGTGGGTTGGTTGGTCTCTCTGGGGCTCTGGGGAGAATCGCTCCCTGCATTCTCCAGCTTTTAGAGGCGCCTGTGTTCCTGGGCTCCTGGCTCCTTCCTCCAACTCAGAGCTCATGACTCCAACCTCTGCTTGCATCCTCAGGTTTGCTTCCTTGAGACAACCTTGGGCCCATCAATCATCCAGGACAAGCTCCATATTGCAAAACCCTTAATTTAATCTTGTCTGTAAAGTGCTTTTAAAAAAAATAAAAATTTTATTTATTTTGGCTACATCGGGTCTTAGTTGCGGCACGTGGGCTCAGCTGCATGTGGGATATTAGTTCCCCAACCAGAGATCAAACCCGAGTCCCCTGTATTGGAAGGCAGATTCTTAACCATTCTGGGCCACCAGGGAAGTGCCCTGCAAAGCGCCTTGTGCCCTGTAAGGTGATGTGTACACAGGCTCCTGGGTTCAGGACGTGGGTGTGTGGTGAGCCCAGCTCCAGGAGATGAAACGCTGTCTCCTTTTCCCTCTGCCTTCCCTTCTCTCAGCCTTTCTCTGCCTAGCCTCCTGCCATGGACCTGGGCACTGTCCACATGATGTCCAGGGCACCCCAAAATCCTAGCACTGAGTACCAAGACCCAGCTGGGAAGGGCTCCACAGGGCCCTCTCTGCCATCACAGAAGCCTGGGGTCAGGCCCCTCTGCTGGGCAGGTAGGTGTCATGTCTGGCGCTGGGGGAATGATCAGCGGCCACGGCTAACACTGTCACCGCTGCCCGATGGAGGTTTCTGACCGGGCTGTCTGGTGGGGCCAGTGTGGCTGGTGGCTGAGGAGGCCGTGGACCTGCTGACTGATCCCACACCATGTGGGTTCAGTTGCAGAAGAGAAGGAGAACTGCGGGCAGAGAACAGAAAGAAGTTAAGAGATAGGGGTGCTAGGTCATGGAGACAGCTCTCATCTCCAGGTCTGCCAAGCTCTGGGCCTTCCAGGGTGGCCATAGTGATTGGAGTGGAGGAGGCCACCCGCAGGGGCTCTGCAAGCTCCTAGGAACCACGGAGGGTGTCCTGAGCGGGTGCCTGAGCGTACGAGCTTCTGGATGGTTCTAGCGCCCAGACATGGAGTCCCTTTCCCAGCAGAGGCTCCCGTCCTATGGACCAGAGGCCACCCGGCCAGCCCTGAGGTGTCCTGTCTGAGCCTGACCCACAGAGCCGATGGTGTGAGCCAGTTGTCCCCGACCATTTTGGCACTGGTACCGGTTTCATGGAAGAAAAATTTTTCCATGGACCAGATCGGGGGTGGGGATGGTTTCAGGTTGATTCAAGTGCATTACATTTATTGTGCTCCAAAGGCTGCTGCTGATCTGACAGGAGGCGGAGCTCAGGCAGCTGTAAATACAGATGACGCTTTGCTCACGTTCCCGCCGTTTACCAGCCCACTGTTCACCCACCTACCACTCACCTCTTGCTGGGTGGCCTCTGAACCCCTGGTGTAAGAAAACAATTGTATTGCACCTTTATTTTAGATATATATATATATATATATATTTAATAATTTTTTAATTGAGTGGAGCTTTTAAATTTTATTTATTTATTTTATTTGGCTCGGCTGAGTCTTCATTGCCGTGCAGGCTTTCTCTAGTTTCGGCAAGAGAGGGCTAATCTCTAGTTGTGGTGCCCTGGCTTCTCATTGCGGTGGCTCCTCTTCTTGGGGAGCACAGGCTCTAGGGTGCACGGGCTTCAGTAGATGTGGCTCCCAGGTTCTATAGCACAGGCGCGACAGTTTGGCACATAGGCTATTCGCTCTGTGGCATGTGGGATCTTCCTGGACCAGGGATCGAACCCGAGTCTCTTGCACTGACGGGTGGATTCTTTACCACTGAGCCATTGATGAGGGATGTTTGTTACACAGCCATGGGTCCGTGGCTGGCTGAGTGAGTGAGTTCCTTGCTGTTCAACATCTATGACTGTCACCTCTGCTGACCTCAGCTCCCACAAGGTCATCGCTGTCTTGGAGTCTACACTCCAGCTGTTTTCCGGGTGAGGGGCCAGCCTCCCCAGTGACTCCAATGATCCCTGCCTCCTGCATTCACGCCGGTGCAGCCTAGGAGCAGGATACAGCTGCACCACCATCACCAATAGCACCTGGCAGAGGAGATGGTGTGTCACTTCCAAGGTTCAGAATGAAAGACCACGGCTTCAGTCTTCAGGGTCCTCTCTCTCCATCACTCACTCCTGGGTCACCAGCTGCCAGGCCACAAGGAAGCTTGGCAGCCTGGGAGAGAGCCACGTGAGGTGTCCTGGAAGAAAAAGGTCGGAGGCCAGGTGACCAGGCACACAGGATCCAGGAGATGTCTTCGGGGGGGATCTGTGGGGCAGATAGAGGGGCTTGGCCAGCGCCTTGGGTCAGGACTAGGAGCAGGGCCCTCTGGGTCGGCTCTGCACCGCTGCCTGATTCCAGCGCTGGTCATTTTTATCGGTTGTACCAACTGCACTCTGAGGAAAAATTACTGTGCTATGAAATATTTCCCCTTGCCTCTGCAGTCAATTTCAGCTTCATTTAAAATTCAATAATGGCATGGCCGTCTTCCCGGGCAGTGGTGGTAATCGCCTTTGGTGGCTGGAAATGCAGAGTTAGGAGACTGGCAGGGCACTTTCACGCCCTCCCCGGCCACTGCCCCACTTCTTCTGTGCCCGGGTGAGACCTGTGAGGGTCCCAGGGGGCTGCTAGAGGGTCGTGGTCTCTGGAGTGGCTCCTGGGAAACGCTGTATTCCAATTCCTTCACTGTCCGGCAATAGGATTGCTTATTAATATTTCAGAGAAGACTGGGAATAATCTCTGAGTTTGCAGTTTATTTCATTTGGACCACAGAGCTGACCTCGTTCATTTGTTCTGGCTGCAAATGCAAGGGCTCCAGGGGGCGTCTGGGCAAGGTTCTGGCTCTGCTCTGTCTGTGCTTTTCTCTCCTGCTCCCAGGTTCTTGCTGTCTCTCTCTGTATCTGTTTCCCTCCCCAAGTTTTCCAGGCTATGTGCCCCCTTCCTTGGTCCCTCCTCCCTCTGACAGCCCACTTGGCTGCAGCCACCCAGCCAGGGGCCTTCTAAGGGGTGGTGTGATGGCAAATTCACCTCTTGGCAAGTGGGAGGCACTCCAATGCCTTTTAATTTCCTTTTCCTGAAAACATACTTGACTCACACGGGGGCACTGATGGGCTCAGGTCCCTCTGGCGATGATGGTAGGGTGCTCCGGGCAGGTGGAAGGGGGCTTTCTGCTAGTTGGGTGGAGGCGGGTGGGTGCTGAAGGAAGACCCCAGAGCTCTAGAGCAATCACCACTGTCATATCTCATCTCCCTCCACACATTTGAGATGTCCCCTGAGTCTAAATGCCGACAATTAACACAAAAACAGGTGCTGCGCAGAACAGGCCCACAGAGGCCAGTCTCTGAGCTCGGCCAATGCCCGGCCAGGTAGGAACAGCAGGGGGCCACTCCCAGAAGATGCTGTCCTGAAGGTTCAGGGTGTCGCAGCATTGCTCACAGAGCCAGAAATCGTTGCCGAGTCTGCTTGCAGAAGCAGCAAGACCTCTGGGGTTTGATTATGTCCCATCTCTGAGGGATAAATGGCCAGGGGCTGGCTGCACCCACCCCATCAAGGGCAAACACTTTGAGGGGTCCCAGAGACTTGCAGAGACTGATCCCTGTCTCCAGGACATCCTTGATCATTGCTCAGCATGCTAAGCCCAGGACTGTACCCTCCTGGGGACCACAAAGCCCATCTCTGCCCCCACAGAGCCCAGCAGAGAGTCTGGGGTTGGAGATATGCGAGGACTGGTGTGTCCCTGCCCCCACCCCCGAGGCTCTGAACTACCTACTGTGAGCAAAGGGAGCCTTTTCAGTGTATGGGGCTCAGGTGGGAGACAGGGCAGAGCAGAGGCAGTGCATCGGTTGCAGGGGGAACCTGATCATTCTTGCTTCTGGATCCAGCTGTACCTGAAGCTGAACCCACACCTCCCTTCAAGAAATCATGTGAAAATGCTTTGGTTCTGCAGCTTAGGGGACCCCAAGACCACACTCAGGTTTAACAATTCATGAGAAGGGCTCAGCATGGCTTAGTGAAGCAAGAGGACTCATGATTTACTTCAGTGAAAAGCCCAGACTACAAATGGCAACAGGAGGAGCAGTGCATGGGGCCAGCTCAGGAGAGACCAGCCACCAGCTCCCACCGTCCCCTCCCAGGGGCCATGTGGACAGTGCTGAGGTCTCCTAACAGTGACATGTGACAGTGTGTGGAGTGTGGCCGACCAGGGGCTCACCCCAGCCTGGGGGCCCAGGGTGTTTACTGGAGCTTGACCACTTGAGATGACTACACACATGGCTGACCTGCCTTTGTTTTGCCCGATGTCCGAATCCCCGAGCGGGAAGAGAGAAGGCTTCCAAGACAATGCAATTCGCAAAAAGGGAAGTTTATTACTGACTCGAGCCCGGGCTTCTGCCGCATCCAACGCAGTGGTCCAGGGTCAGAGAGCCCCGAACCCAAGCTGTTACCCAAATTTATAGGGTATGCATAAGTGGTTGGTAGCTGGCTTAGGCGGATTGGTTACATGTTTGCAAAGCAATTTTATTGGTACAAACTTTCGCGGGCTTTTTTCAAACTTGGGCGTTCGCGGGCTTTTCAGCTTTCCCTTTGTTTCTTACTGGGCGCATATTGATTGGCTGGCTCCAGGCGGCCTGATGGGGGTAGGGAATCTTACCATTTCAGGGGAAACCAAAACTTAGGTCCGGGCCACCTGTCATAGTGTTAGCCCTGGAAGCCTCACATCTTATCCCCAGAGGTCAAGCTGATACCACACAGCCCAAGACCCCCAAGTAAACAAAGACACTGATTGGACAGGGCTTAGGGCCTGAGGTCACTTCCTAGGAGCTGGTCTAGGGCCAGCTCTCACTTTGAGCACAGTTAATGTTTTACTACACAGGGTCTTCTTGAGACACTGGAGCAAAGGTTCACAGCCAGGCACACTCAGCAATCTTGGGCACATCACTGGATCCATCCAGCCCCTAGATCGAGCCATGCCTGAAGCCAGACCATATGTTTTTTCCTCACTTCTGAGCCAAATTTTCCCTTTATCATTTAAATAAGTCAGAGAGCTTTTCTATCTTGATTAATTTGTCCCTACAGCTCAAAGTTATTCAGTTTCTGAGTAAGTGTGGTCTAAACCTGCCCACAAGTTCTCTGTCATACTTCCCACCCAGAATGCATGACTGGGGAGGGTCCCATGTTGGGGGTCCCACAGTCAGGAACCCTACAGGCAGTGGAGGCTCGACCACACCCAGCCCCATGAGCCATTGTTGAGAAGCTGGGGTTGGGCTGAGCTCTGGGGAAGGGATGGTCATTGTGGGCAGGATGTAGGGGCTGACCTGTCCTCAGGGCTGGTCTGGCCATGGTGGGGCCGGTGAGCACTGAGCCACTGTCCCCACTGTCTGTCCCACCCCTCAGAGCCTTGCCACAGGCCCAGGCACCTTTGTGTGGACTTGTGCTCCCCCTGGACTGGGAGGGGGGAGTATGATGAGGTGGGGGGTGTGGGCTCTGAAACTTCAGCTTCCCACTCATCCTGTGATGGCTCGTTCCCAAGTGACCAGAGCCAAAACAGCCCCTGCCCACAGGCTCCGTGGCAACTCTCAAGCTGTGGGTGCTCTGGGAGCGGGAGTCAGGGAGCAGGATACACCAGCTGAGGGCAAGGGGTGCAGGGCTGGGAGGGACCCTAGTCTGAACTCGTGGAGCCTACAGCAAAGCGTGTCTGTCAACCAAGGCGGGGAACTGGTGGCTGGTGACTGGTCACAGACCTGATCTCGCCACTGATGGGACGGGAGCTCAGGCCTCAGCTGTCCCCAACCAGGGGTTCCTCCTCCTCCTTCCAGCCAGACTTGGAGAGAGCCCTGTCTGCACACAGAGGACAATGCTTGCTCCTTGACTTCAGCCATGGTCTGGCCCCCCGGAGGCTCGTAAGCTTGTCAGCTGAAGTACGTCCACCTAGAGCTTTGGCCTGACCTGTCTGATCAACCTTCAGATTCTTCCCTGGAGGGGAAATTATGTTCCCACTGATTCAGCTGCTAAGTTGAAAAATAAAATTTAATACTTTCTCATAAAACACACCTGGTGTCCTTGGCAGGCAGGGCTGTCAGAGGAGCTGTTTAGGAGGCTCTGACCTGGATGAAGGCTTGTTCAGCTGGGTGCAGTGGGGGTCACCTTCTGGGGTGACACAGGGTGCAGATGAGGTAGGTGTGAATCTTCAAGGAAGATGGCCCCACGCGGTGAGAATTGGCTCCTGGTGGTGTGGTCCTAGACTTGCATTTGGGAGCATTAAGATCACTGATGGCCATGAGGCTGGATGGAGACTGGGGATGGAGGTGCCGGCAGATGGGTGGGAAGTGGGATGACTGACCTCTGGGCCTGCACTTAGGGTCTCTCCCTTTATATTCATACATTCAATTATTCATTCATTCAAGACTTACTGGCACAACCGTGTGCCTGAGGCATTGCCGAGAGGATGCTGCAGCCCAAAGTCCCTGCCCACCTGGAGCTTGTATTCTAATCAAGGTGGACAGATGGCAAGTGAGACAAAATTTTTTAAATGTTCAGTGTTCTAGAAAGCAGTGTAGGGAGAGAGCACTGGGGCAGAGACAGGAGGTGAAGAGGGAGCCCTGGGGCCTGGGGGTGGGGTGAGGGCGTGGGGAGGACTCCCGGTGCAAGGACCTCTTGGAGGCTGGAATGGCTGGAGGTGGGGCTGCAGGCTGGAGCTCTGAATACAGGGCGGGGAAACCACCGGAAGCACAGGGGGGTCTCTGTTTTGGGGGAAAAGGAGGGGAGGGTCTTGGGGAGGTTCGGGTAGTTTTCAAGCCAGTGCGCGGGGATCAGCTTTCTCCCAGCAAGTAGCCAAGTCGGTGACTCTGTCCCTGTGTGTTCCCAGCTCTCAGCTGCAGAACCGGGCTTCACCCCGGGGTCACCCAGCACAGGCCGAGGTGGGGGCCTCTGTTCTCAGGCTGAGCCCTGGTCTGCGGTGTCACGGCTGTCTGGGCACAGGCTGAAATAGAATTTCCAGACACAGAGTATTACATAAGGGAGTGAGTTTATTAAGAACAAAGATCAGAGATAATGTGAACCCTACGAGCACAGAGCGCCGACCTCCTGACAGGCCAAGGAGAGTCGACTGCTAGAATAGTGGGCCAGCTCGAGGGAGAGCCGTCCCCTTTTGTGGGTTGTGTGTGTGTGGGCTGAGTCACTCCGTCATGTCTGACATGGGGTCTTTGTGATCCCATGGACTGTAGCCTGCCAGGCTCCTCTGTTCTTGGGATTTCCCAGGCAAGAATACTGGAGCAATTTGCCATTTCCTTCTCCAGGGGATCTTTTCAACCCGGGAATCAAACCTATGTCTCCTGTGTCTCCTGCTTTGGCAAGTAGGTTCTTTACCACTGCGCCACCTGGGAAGTCCTCTTCTGTGGGTTAGTAGCCATTGTTTATAGCTTCAGGACAAAGAAAGCTCCTGCTGAAAGGGCGGCACCAGGTGATTGGTTTGGGCACTGTAGGTTGAGTACTGGGGTGGGTATTTTTGCCTGACATGTGGTCAGGGAGCTAGCCGGTAAGGATCAGGGGTCTTTTGGTAATGGTTACCGTCAGGTGAGTGTATACTCCTCGGTTCTGTCTCGTCACAACAAAGATCTGGAGTGACGGACATTAAAGCCCTCGGCGTGTCACAGCTCTCGGGGCTTGGACAGACCGTGTTATAGCTCTCAGGTCTCGAACGGACCGTGTTATAGCTCTTAAACAAATCAGTGTTACAGTTCTATTTTATTTAGATAATAACAGGAAAATCCATCTTTGAGGCATGAGGGCATGTTGACCCAAAGACGCGAACAGGGGAGAGAGAACCCTTTGGCTCCTCTTTGTATGTCTCCGCCCACCCCCTCCCCAGCCCAAGCCTGCCCTTTGTAAACTGGGTTAGCCAGGAGTCTTGTTTGTTCTACCTGAGGTCCTCACTCCGGTCCTCGGAGCTTCCTTTGTTCTGTTTTTGCGGGCTTTTCTCTTCCTTACCTTATAGCCACCGCCATTCTGGACTCCTTTTCCCTATTCTAACTACCTAACACTTACGATGGGGCTCAGGCTTCCCAGATGACTCAGCAGTAAAGAACCCACCTGCCAATGCAGGAGACATAAGAGACACGGGTTTGATCCCTGGGTCACGAAGATCGCCTGGAGGAGGGCACGGCAACCCACTCCAGTGTTCCCGCCTGGAGAATCCCACGGACAGAGGAGCCTGGCGGGCTATAGTCCTTGGGGCACAAAGACGGGGACACATCTGAAGTGACTTAGCATACACACACAATGGGGCTCAGTCAGCTATGGAGATGACCTTGGTTCTGGGCCCTGCTTCTGTGACCTTGGTACAAGGTTTTGCACCAGTGGCCTTGGGGTAGGACTCTACACCCAGATCAGTGAGGGGTGGGGGGAGGTGGAAGCTCACATCTCGGGTTCTTCTCACCGTCTGAGGATCCAGCAGCTTCCTATGCAAAGCCCCCAGCTGGACCAGGAGCGGTCACCCTGTGTGATGGCACAGGTCAGGGGACACGGCAGGCGAGAAGGAGGGTGGAATTTCTCCTGACACACTTTCCCAGCAGGGGAGGTGGGTCTGGGTGTGGGGAGCTTGCTTAGCACTGATGTGCTGGGTGCTCTTTCTGTTCCACAGGCTCTGGGTGCTGGTCGCTGCCCTGCAGGTGGCCATGTCTTCCTGCCCGGGGCCTCCAGGCCCTCAGCTGAGCTGAGTTGAGCTGCCAGAACACTCTTCAGGGTGGGGAGCCTGCCTTCTCCATCTCACAGGCTTCAGAGCATCTGTTTGCCCCTCCAAATCCACTCCCACCCTGCCCCCTCAGTGGCTATACCCACGGCTCAGTGGGGGTGGAGTGTATGTGAGGGGCTGCCTCTCCCCAGCTCCCCCCACCGCAGAGAGGCCTCAGGCTGTCCCTCAGCTGAGGAAGGTGAAGGGCCCCGGTCCCAGGAGAACTTGGTATCCCCTGGCAGGGCCTCGAGGCCCTGACAGAGACAGGGACCGCACCCCCCTGCCCCGCCCCACTCTCTGTGGCCCTGGAGTCATCACCTGCCCTGTCCACACAGTCTGGGCAGAGGAGAGAGGGCACCCCTCACAGTCCCAGCTCAGGGTTAGAGCCCCCAGTCTGGGGTGCTTTGTCACAGGGACAAAGGAAACTTTGTCACAGGAAACTCTCAGAGACCCCGCCGTGCCCAGCGGGGAGACAGCACCAGCAGCAGATGGGGGGACCTGGGTCTGGGTCCCAGCTCCGGGCCTGGATCCAGGCTGGCATCTCTGAAGCTGGGGAGAGCGCGTGAGTGCCAGGAGGAGTGTCCATCCCTCTCCCATCAAGCGGCCTGGGTGGGGGTCCCCACGGCACACTGGTGATTAACGAGCTTTCATTCCTGAACTTTCTCCTCGTCCAGAAGTCTGGGTTATTAATGGACACTGACAGGCTTTAGCATAGTCAGCGAAGCAGAAGATGATGTTTTTCTGGAATCCTTTGCTTTTTCTGTGATCCAACGAATCTTGGCAATTTCTCTGGTTCCTCTGCCTTTTCTAAACCCAGCTTGTACATCTGGAAGTTCTCGGTTCACATATTGCTGAAGCCTAGCTTGAAGCATTTTGAGCATAAACTAACTTACTAGCATGTAATGGGCTTGCTAGATGCAGGGCTAGCCCCAAAGAAAGGCACACTTGTTACACAGCATTGAGATGGACTGATACCAGACCCTCACCTCTGCCCTCTGGGGCTCTAAGCCCAGCACAAGCCCTGACTCTTCCTTTTAAATTAATAGATTTTTTTTTAAAGAGCGATTTTAGGTTTACAGAAAAACTGAGAAGGAAGTACAGAGTTTCTATGAACTCCCATTGTTAACCTCTTGCAGTCATTGGAACATCTGTTACAATCTGTTAGAACTGAGCAGCCAGCACAGACTGGTGTCAATAACTGAATTCTGCTGTTCACATCAGCGTGCCTCTCTGTGTTACACATCCACGGGTTCTCTGAATGCACAATGCCACGTCCCTGCCGTTGTCCCACACGGAAGAGTTCTCTGCCTTAAAAGGTCCTGAGTCCTTGCTAAAAATGAGATATAATTCACTTATTAGGAAACGCACAGAGAAATGTTCAGTTCAGAGTACTGACGACTGTCTATACCCAGGTAACACCCACTCTAGCAATATATTTGGAGAGTGTGCCCACTTCTTCTGAGAGTTCGAAAAGGCTCTCCCAGTTCCTTTCTTTTCCCACCATCAACATCCCAACAGTGGGCAGATGTTTACTCCTCCCCAATCCTCAACATTCAGAAAACTAAGATCACAGCATCTGGTCCCATCACTTCATGGCAAATAGATGGGGAAATAGTGGAAACAGTGACAGACTTTATTTTCTTGGGCTCCAAAATCACTGCAGATGGTGACTGCAGCCATGAAATTAAAAGACACTTGCTCCTGGAAAGAAAAGTTATGACCAATCTAGACTGCATATTAAAAAGCAGAGATATTACTTTGCCAAAAAAGGTCCATCTAGTCAAAGGTATGGTTTTTCCGGTAGTTATGTATGGATGTGAGAGTGGGACTATAAATAAAGCTGATCGCAGAAGACTTGATGCTTTTGAACTGTGGTGTTGGAGAAGACTCTTGAGAGTCCCTTGGACTGCAAGGAGATCTAACCAGTGAATCCTAAAGGAAATCAGTCCTGAATATTCATTAGACGGACTCATGCTGAAGCTAAAACACCAACACTTTGGCTACCTAATGCGAAGAACTGACTCATTTGAAAAGACCCTGAAGGTGGGAAAGATTGAAGGCAGGAAGAAAAGGGGGCAACAGAGGATGAGACGGTTGGATGGCATCACCAACTCAATGGACATGAGTTTGTGTAAACTCATGTCCAACATGAGTTGGCGATGGACAGTGAGGCCTAGCATGCTGCAGTCCATGGGGTCACAAAGAGTTGGACATGGCTGAGTGACTGAACTGAATTGAACTGAATCCCCAAATCTGGGCTTCCCTGGTGGCTCAGATGGCAAAGAATCTGCCTGCAATGCAGGAGACTCAGGTTCAATCCCTGGGTCAGGAAGATCCCCTGGAGAAGGGCATGGCAACCCACTCCAGTATTCTTGCCTGGAGAATTCCATGGACAGAGGAACCTAACAGACTATAGTCCATGGGATTGCAGAGAGTTGGACATGACTGAGTGACTGAGCAGGCAAACCCCAAATCCATCCTCCTTTTCCCACCTCCAAGCCCCCACCCCCTCTGGCCTGAGGGAGCATAAAAGGCCACCTCCATCTTCTACTTCCTCTTTGGGACCTCCAGCCCCCAGTAGTGGTCCCTAAGCAGCAGGGCCACCTTTGCAAAAGGCCGCTAATATCACATGCTGCTCAAATCCCATCAGCAGCCTCCTATCACCCTTGAACAAAATTCCAGCTCCTCACTCTGAGTCCCAGACCCTGCATGACCCTCACACTTCACTCTCATGCTCCCCTTGCACTGCTTCTCAGACATGTTGGTCTCTGTGTCCTTCAGACACACACAGGTGGTCCCTACCCCAGGGCCTTTGCACCTGCACTGCCCACTCCCATAGTGCTCTGTGGTGGGTTGAAGTGCATCCCCGGAATTTATGTTGAGTCCTAATCCTCAGTACGGCTTCCCAGGTAGCACCAGTGGTAAAGAGCCTGACTGCCAAAGCAGGAGACTTAAGAGACATGGGTTCGATCCCTGGGTCAGGAAAATTCCCTGGAGGAGGGCATGGCAACCCACTCCAGTATTCTTGCCTAGAGAATCCCATGGACAGAGGAGAGTGGCAGGCTACAGTCCATGGGGTCTCAGAGTCAGACACAACTGAAGCGACTTAGCACAACACGGTAACCCCCAGTACCCGTTAAAACTAACTCCCCAGCCCCTGGTACCCATCCTTCCACTTTCTGTCTCTGTGACTCTGTCAACTCTAAGGACCTCATTTAGATGGAATCATCCAGGATTTGTCTTTCTGTGGCCAGTTTATTTCACTTAATGTCAGAAGCCGCTAACTTTTCTGTGAAGCATAAACTTCAAAGTTCCAAAGAAAGGTCAGAGGATGCGGCTCAACACCACGAAAGATCCTGGTGCCCTGCCTAGAGCAAAACCCCAGGAGGTGTCAGGGGTCCCTCCCTGGACTGTCCTTCCTCAGTCGGGCCTGAGAGATTCTGCTCTTGGTCAGCTTGCCCTGATGTCCCCACTGCAATCCCCGGGCTGAATGTCCAGGCAAAGAGCCTGGCCTTCCAGAACAGGAGTGCGGGCACTGCTGATATAAGGACCCCACGCGCTGCAGCCAGATTTAAGCCGCAGAGAAAGCAGATGCTCAGTGGTCACTCCAGGCCGGGTTGGGGGGCACTCTCCACCATCTGTCTCTCTCACTGGGAATGATGATCCTCCTCATGGTGGGGCTCTGCTCCCATGCCCAGGGCCATGGAAGCCCCAGCTTCCATGCACCACTGGTGCAGTAGGCCTCCGGGGTAGGTCACAGCCTCTCTCTCTCCTCGTCGTTCTGTCTCCTCCCCAACCTGCCTCCTCTCTCTGCGCATCTTTGGAGCCAGTGTTAGTTTCCTAGGGCTTCATAACAAGTTACCACAAGCCAGACGACTAAACAACAGAACAACAGAAATGTAATCTCTTGCAGCTCCGGAGGTCAGAGGTCAGAAACCAAGTCTCTTGAGATTTGAGAAGGATCCTTCCAGCTTCCAGTGTGGCCAGGAGCGCTTGGCCTTCCTGGGCTTGTAGCTGCATCATTGCAAAGGCAGAGGGGCCTCTGAGTCTCTGAGGCTTGAACCCTTTCCCAGGCCCAGTGGGGGTGGCTGTCAACCCCTGGGGGGTGGGGGCAAAGGACAGTCTGGCATCCACTCTGGCCTGGACAGAGAACTTACATACAGGCTTGGCGGTCACTGAGAACAGACAGCTGGCTGGATTCCATCAGCAAGCCCCTCCCTGGAATTGATTTTGAGTTAAATTTTGTTTCTTTCATCGCCATCAATACCTGGGCCAGGTTCTCATCAGAGGAGGCCACCTGAGCATGACTGAGTGATGGAGGCCCTAAAGAACTGGATGCCAGATGCCTCTGCAAAGAGACCATGCCTGCCGTTTTCCCACAAACACCCCCATATGAAATGCCCGTTTGGGGGTCCTGGGCAGCCTCTCTTCCCAGGTCCTCCCCACGGCTGGAGCTCACCCTCCACCAACTGGGAGGACAGCACTGATGTGGGAGTGACTTTGGGTTACGAGTCACCAAACACTCAACCCAGACTGGCCTAAATCCTTAAGGGAATTTTTGGGCTCATGCAACTGATGAGTCCAGAGGTAGATGGGCGTAGGGGGAACATCTGTCTGGATTCTCCAAAAAGCAGCAGTCGTGTCTGACTCTTTGCTATCCTATGGACCATAGCCTGCCAGGCTTCTCTGTCCATGGGATTCTCCAGGCAGGAATTCTGGAGTGGGTTGCCGTACCTTCCTCCAAGGGAATCTTCCCAATCCAGGGATTGAACCCGCGTCTCTTAAGTCTCCTGCATTGGCAGGCAAGTTCCTTACCACTAGCGCCACTTGGGAAGCCTACTTTGCCTATGAGACTAGAGCTTGTGCGCACATCCTCTTTTGTGGGGGATCCTGGAACAACAGCCCCCAAAGATGCCCACGTCCCAAACCCCAGATCCTGCAAACGTGTCGCCTCACAGGGCTCAGCTGATGGGATCAAGTGAAGGACCTTGAGGTGGGGAGGGTATGCTGGGTGATCTGAGGGCCCCATGTAAGGCTCCCACAGGGACCTGAAAACCTGAGCACCCTCTTGGCTCTGGTCAGAGGGTGGCTGCACGGAGAACCGCTGCCTTTGGGGGAGGTGCCGCTGCAGAAAGAGGGGAGGTAAGCCAACATTGCCTGCAGGAAGCAGAACTATCCATCTCTGCTGTGTTGGAAATGAGGGGGTAGAGGCAGCTGCCCCGCCTATGGCCCTCTGGGGACATTGTGTGTTTGCAAGGGGCAGGGCAACCTGCATGGGGGGCGGATGCTGATGCGGGAGGAATTGGACCGGCAATGGGAAGGGATGCACGCAAGGGGTGAGGCAGAGACCCCCAGGGACACGGCTGCTGTGGAGAGCATGTTGGACCTGGCCAGGCCACCAGTGGGAGGGGCTGCAAACTCATGAGGACCTCAGCCTGACCAGCTCCTCTGGAAGTTTTTAAGTTCTCTGTTCCTTTGAGAAACAGCAGCCATGCATGGCAGTTGCCCCTGGTCACTTTTTGTACCAGCAGCCATGACTCCCTTTGGATGTCCAGGGAAAAGTTCATTTGTATCCTGGGTGCTGCAGCAGAGCCGGCCAACCCTGCTCAGGACACATGTCAGGACAGTCTTCTGCTGCCTTGGGGGTCTGGGGCCACATCCTCTGCTTATGTTGAGGGTCCATGGGTCCTCCCCCACACCCTCTACTCTTGGAAGGGGGCATGTCTTCCCTGGGGGACACTTTCCACAATCCGCAAACCACCAGGGCAGTAGGCAAGGGCTGTAACATGGGTTTTCTCCCAGACCCCTTGGAACCACTGTTATGAGGCCAAGCTGTAGATAGACTTACCCAGCCCTCTTTTGCCTGGCTTTCCTCAACTATTAATATTAAACCAACAAACTCATCATCAGACTCTCTTGCAGCTGGGGTGGCTGTGTGACGCAGATTTACCCATGAGACAAAAAGCAGTTTCCCAAGGACTTCTGGAAAAGTCTTTGTCTTTCTGATATAAACTTCTGCATTATCCTCCTTCCCTTTCCTCTTTTTTATTGCCTAGAATGTGTATGCAATGGCTGGAGTTGCAGCAGCCCTCTTGAGATCACCAGGAAAAGATAAGGGAATCAGAGACATTTGGTTCTGATTTTCTTGAAATGCTTCCCCAGAGGGTACATATATGAGGAAAATAAAGCTTCTAATCTGTTTAAGATACTGTTTTTTTTTTTTTTCAGGTTTCCCATTTCTTGCAGCTGAATGTGGTCCTTATCTATCCGTACTCCCAAAGGGGTCTCTGCTTTCTTTGGCAAGGACTCTTCTATGCTCCCACAAATAGGACCAGATTTCAGAATCATAAACAAATGACTGGAGGATAAGTATAATTTTGTATGAAAAGGATTTGTTAGCAAACAGAAGTCTGACCCAGAAAGGCAGAAGCTGAAGGAACTTGATTTGCTGTCTTCCAGTTGCTTCTCCTCTGAGTTTAATTAGGACTCCCAGCTCAGTTGGTAGATGTGTGCTTCCTTTTTAGTGTCTTCAAACAGGATGGTGGATTAAATGCCCTGTGAAAGGAGTGCATTAAAAAAAAAAGCAAGATGTCAGTGGAGACCCTACTGTTGCTTGATGTAAGTGTTAGGAAAAGAGCTATGTTCAGAATTCACCCCAGGGAGAATATTGCCCTTCTTTAGAGGAAAAGCATCAGCTTGCTTGTGGAGCAGGGGCTCCCCGATGCTTGCAAATACAGGATGCATTGAAGCTGCTCAGCAGAACAGGGAGGGGACCGTGGGGGTCAGAGCCCAGTGCAGGGCACCTGCAGGGTGATCCTTGAGACCCACCACTCCGCAGATGGCAGGACTGCGTGCATCAGAGCCCCGGGGGCTGCTGTAACAAGTGACCATGAACTTGACATCTTAAAACAGCAGACCTTTGTCCTCTCACGGCGCAGGAGGCCAGGAGTCTGAACCAAAGGTGTCTCAGGGCTGTGCTCCCCTGAGGCTCTAAGAGGGGAAGCCTTCCTGCCTCTCCAGCCTCCGGTGCTGCCGGCACCCACGGTGTCCTGGGCTGGCAGCCGGATCTCTTCTTTCTGGATGAGCATGAGGGCAGATGCGCTGCTCCAAGGACGTGAAGGCGGGGAAGGAGTTTGGGCCATGTGGACACAATTTCGGACATCTGGGCTTTGCAGCACTGGGTAAATTCTCACACGTCCGAAAAGGGATGAGGTTGTCTGTTGGTTGTTGTTTGAGGGACTGAAACTTGGGGTCCAACTGAGTGTTCAAAACGACGGATGGATGAGCGAAGTGTAGCAGGTGCAGACGGCGGGGCACAGCCGCAAGGGACCAGATACACAGAAAAAATGTGGAAAAATGGTCAAAGGTAGGGTTTGATGGGGAAAAAAAGCAGAGGTAATAGATCGAGATGTGGAAACACAATACCACTGATGTGACTGGAAAACACAAAACACTTCTACACATTTTGCAAGGATACGTGCCTTTTTTTTTTTTTGGCCACACTGTGAAGCAGGTGGGATCTTAGTTCCCCAACCAGGGATTGAACCTGTGACCCCTGTAATGGAAGGCACAGAGTCATAACCACTGGACCACCAAGGAAGTTCTGGTACCTATTTAAAGATAGGTATCAGACACACTGGAGAGGTGCACCTGCGGGGAAGGAAGTGGGAAGGGGGTGCAGACGGTGATGACGCATCTCAGAATGAACACCTGAAGAAGTCACCTCTGCGTTCCTTGTCGTGAGGGCCCAGTAACAAGAGACATGACTTCCTGAGCTTCTCAGGGAGCAGGGGGCTGATTCCCACTCCTGGTTCTCAAAGTGGGGTCCCTGGAGCAGCATCAGCAGCACCTGGGAGCTTGTTAGAAAAGGCAATTATTGATATTATTTTAGAAGTACTTTTTTTTAAAATTGTAGTAAGAACTCAGTGTGAGATCTACGCCCTGTGTGTGTTTCTGTGTTGGACACAGCACACCTCAGCATGTCTTTAGCGCTGTGAAATCTGGTCAGGCATCCTGCCCATTTTTCTATTTGACTTTTCTCTTGATCTGTAGATGTTCTTTGTGTATGTACTTGATGTGGTTCTTTGTTATATGTGTTAAAATATCTTTTTGCCCTAAAAACAAAGACAAGAACTGCAAATTCCGGCCCCACGTGGCTCGGAAACTCTACAGCTGGCGTGGCCTCCAGGCTCACACAGGCCCCCAGGCCCAGCGGCACTGGTTTAGAGGCAACACACACTCAGTGCCCCCCTGCCCCGGGCTGGCGGAGGGCCTCTCGGGTGCTGCTGATGGAGCCTGTCTGGGATGGACCCTGAAGCTGAAGTGGAGAATTTATTAAGAGGCATCACTTTGCCTAATGGTTGGGATGGGGCAGATGTAGACTTGGTTTTACTGTAAGTAGGACAGCATTTCCTAAAGCTGCTACACTCCATTTTCTGGGTTGGACCTGGAATTAAGAGAGTGTCCTGAGGGGGCTGGGGAGGGGGATGAATGAAAACATCTGGCTGGAGATGAAGGGAGGTGGCCGTGCTATGAGGACAGGGCCAGGGATCTGCTAGCTGGAACCAAGGCTTTTAGGTCTGCCTTTGAGGAGCAAGGTAGGGTCTCAGGTCTGGGGGCTCCTGCTGCCCACTTCTTGCAGAGGTGGTAGCCCCCCTTGCCCCCAGAGGATGCTGCCACTCACCCTCACAGGCCTGAGCTTTCCTAAGATAAGGTGGGCCCTGCTTGGAATCACAGGTGGACACCAGTGTTACCAGGTGTTACCAGTCAGGACATGTTACCCAGACTCTGCCCAGAAGGTGGTCTCAGTAATACATAGCTGCCCCCCTCTCTTCCCCCAGCGGCCAATGGGCCCAAAGATGTCTTTTCAGTCCCTTCAGCCCAGCAGAGACCTGTGGGCCCTCACTTGACTCATCCCTGATTTAAGAAATAATCATTTCCTTTCTTAAAAATTTATTTTATTGAAGTATAGTTGATTTGTCTTCTCAGGTGGCTAAATGGTAAAGAATTCGCCTGCCAATGCAGAAGACACAAGAGACACAGGTTCTCTCCTTGGGTCGGGAAGATCCCCTGGAGAAGGAAAGGGCAACCCTCTCCAGCATTCTTGCCACGGAAATCCGATGGACCGAGGAACCTGGTGGGCTACAGTCCGTGGGGTTGCAAAGAGTTGGACACAACTGAAGTGACCTAACACGCACATATACTTTTAGTTGTAATAACTACGTAATTATGTCATTAATTTATTTAAATAATTTCTAGTATTTGTATTAACAATTAAATAAAACTATTAATATAATTACTATAGATATTAATTATAACTACAATCCCCAGGAGTAGGAAATGGTGACCCATTCCAGTATTCTTGCTTCAAAAATTTTACGAACAGCGGAGCCTAAAGTCCATGGGGTAGCCCCTGTAGATAAGTTAGACCACTGATGTTTGGGGTATATTTGCTTCCAAACCTTTTCACATGCTTACCCAAAAGTGTTACGTACTAAGCAGAATTACACTTTATGCACTTAAAAATTGTTTATTTATTTTTGACTGTGCTGGGTTTTCATTGCTGCACAGGCTTTTTTCTAGTTGTGTGTGGGCTTCTCACTGCAATGGCTTCTCTTGTTGGGGACCACAGGCTCTAGGCGCGGGAGCTTCAGTAGTTGGGACACAGGGGCTCAGAAGTTGTGGCTCCCAGGCCCTAGAACCTTGTCCCAGTAATTGTGGCACACAGGCTTTGTTGCTCTGAGGCATGAGGAATCTTCCCAAGCCAGGGATCAAACCCATGTCTCCTGCATTGGCAAGCAGATTCGTTACCACTGAGCCACCAGGGAAGTCCATTTTATAAACAAAAAATTTCTTTGTTGAGGTATAATTTACATACAATAAAATGGGCATTTTAAAAAGTCTTTTCTTAGTTTTGCCTTTTTCATCTGAAATGATTTGACTGGTAGAAACAGAACAAAGAATTCCTGAATGCCCTTCCTCCAGCTCCCCACCTGACATCAGCCTGATGTCAGAAGCTGGGGGCCCTGGGGTGCAATGCAGTTAACCTTCCCTATGTCCTTGTTCTGTAACGGGATAGCCCAGCATCCTCAGGGCACCCTTGGGGCAGCTCACTCCCCTTAACTCAGCCTGTCCTTTGGTCCTCCACTTCCCTGCACCCCTATCCTTCCAAAGAATGTTGTGTTTGGTCACTCAGTCATGTCTGACTCTTTGCAACCCCATGGACTGTAGCCCGCCAGGCACTTCCATCCGTGGGGATTCTCCAGTCCAGAATACTGGAGTGGGTTGTCATGCCCTTCTCCAGGGTATCTTCCCTGGGATCAAACCCAGGTCTCCTGCATTGCAGGTGGATTCTTTACCATCTGAGCCACTAGGGAAACCCATGAATACTGGAGTGGGTAGCCTATCTCTTTTTCAGGGGATCTTCCTGACCCAGGAATCAAACTGGGGTCTCCTGTATTGCAAGTGGATTCTTTACCAGCTGGGCTGTAGTGACCAGTTTTCTCTCCACTGAGTGTGAAGTTACCAGGATTAAATCCAGCTTATCCACTTCTGGCAAAAAAAAAAAAAAAAACCAACAACAACAACCCAGAAGCAATGCCTGCCTCCTCAGAAACTAACCGTTTTAAGTGTGTGGTTTGGAGAGCTGGCTGGACATGCACATCACACAGACCCTACATCTCCCAGAGCACCCCAGGACCTGGCTTAGTCCTCAAGGAGGGTGGGAATAGAGTTCTTAGAGCGGAGACCCCCCAGGGCACTTGCTTCCCCCTCTGCCACATGAGTTCACAGCCAGAAGGTGCCATCTGCAGCCAGGAAGAGGGTCCCCATGAGAACCCAACCATGCTGGAACCCTGGACTCCTGCCTCCAGAACTGTGAGGAATTCACGTCTGCAATATTTGTGAGGACAGCCTAAGCTCACTACAATGATCTCCAGCCAGGCCCTGCTGCCAAGGAGCTGGGCCGCCTTGGAGTAACTATCCGCACAGTCAGCAAGGACTCAGACCCTCCCAGGTCACCCAGGGGTCTCCAGTGACAAGTCCTTAGTGAAGGGGTGGCAAGGCTCGTGGAGACTGGCAAGAGTGGGGGCTTTGGGACCCATGTCCGAGGGGCAGCTGTGTCTCCAGGCCTTGGAGGAGGGCCAGAGCCTGGAGTGGGGGCCACCCAGTGGGTGCTGCAGTAAGAAGGGGCCCGGCTCCCAGGGAGGAGTCCTTGGTTCCCTGCTGGGGCTTCGGAGGCCATGGAGGCCATGGAGCCCATGGAGCCCATGGAGCCCAAACGCAGCATCACCAGCAGCCTCCAGGGCAGAGGAAGAGGGTGGTTGGAGAAGGAGGGGTGCTCCAGCAGAAGGGGCCCAGTGCGGGGCTGGGCAAACAGCTGACATTTAATCTAGGAAGTACTGTAAGCCATTCTGACAGGCTCTGCTTCCAAGAGTCCACTGCACCTGAGGCCACAGGGCCAAACCCCTGGGACAGGCAGGTGGTGGCCCACTCCTGCCTGGCCTCTACCCTGGACTCCTCGTGGGTCCCCTCTGCAGCCTGATGCAGGCTCTGGGCCTCCCCATCCAGGGGGGCTTGACGGTGGAATGCAGGCAGGGGCAGGGTGACATCTGGGCAGAATCTGTGCCACCTGAGCTGAGGAGCCACTTCCTGGCAGCCCAGCAGGTCCAGAGGGCTCGCAGAGGACGCCCAGCCCCCACCTTCAGGAGCACTCTGCGGGCCTTGGGGTCCTGGCTTTGCCAGATGACCTGGGCATCTCATAGAAGCTGAGGACAGATGCCTGTCCCCAGCAGATGTCCCTGGGCTCTGAGGTTTATCCCCTCAGCACTTCTCATTTGTTTCTCCATAAAGTTCATTTCTCCATCCCCAGGAGCTTCCTCTCTCACCACTGGCCGGACGGTGGGGCTGCTCTGGGGCAGAGTGTGTGTCAGCCAAGACCCCTCACCTCCTTCTCAGACCCACCTGCTCAGTGACACCCTGGGCTGTCAGCGCTTCGAGCAGCCCTCTCGTCTCTGAGGCTGGGGGCTGGGGCGCTCCGAAGGACTGGGGTTCCCTCCGTCTGCCCACTATGCCCATTTTCAACAGGGAATCTGTGTCCAAACGCTGATCAGCATGTGTCTCTCGTGGCCCTGGAAGTATGGGCTCTGAGGAAACCCACCTTGACCACTGTGATGGCTAGTTTTAGGAGTCCATTCAGCTGGGCCACAGGGACGCCCAGGGAACTGGTAAAACTTTATTTCTGGGTGGGTCTGTGAGGGCGTTCCCTTGAATCAGTGAATAAAGAGAGCCATCCTCTCCAGTGTGGGTGGCATCATCCACCATCACTGAAGGCCTGGATACAGTGAAAAATGAGAAGAAAGGCAAATTGGCTTTATTTGTGTGAATGACAGCCCCTCTGACAGGGGCTCCTCTGATGTTAGTTCAGCCTTTGAATTTGGACTGAGCAACACCTGTTTTCCTGAGTCTCCAGCTTGCAGATCTTTCAGACTGTGGGATTTCTCAGCTTCCATACCACGGGAGCCAATCCCTCATAAGTCTCTTCTATCTATTGATCCATTTATCATCTACCTATCTATCATCCATCCTTCCATCCATGTACCATCCATATTGGTTCAACTTCTTTGGGGAACTCTGACTAATAAACACAACTTCTTGCTGGCTGTGTGACTTCAGGCAAGTTACCAAGCCTCTCTGTGCTGCAGTTTCCCCTTCTGCAAAATGGGGTTTAATACTGGCATTTTCCTCCCAGGCTCTTTGTGAAGATTAGAGAAGTGAAATATGAAAGTGCTGGGAGCAGTGAGTGCTGTGCCCTGCAAGAGCTCACAGTTGTGACCATTGCCACTGATATTTGCTGCCCTTTTGCATGTGTGTGCAAGTTTCTGTCTTCCACAGAGGCATCTAAGAGACGTGACTCCATCTTCCTTGAACTTACACCCTATTTATTTCCAGCTTTCATCTAGGCAGAGGTTGGGCAGTCAGGGACCCTGGACTTGTCAGCATCTGCTGGGAACTTGTCAGAAGTAGAGATTCTTGGGTCGCCCAGATCTGCTGAATCAGGAGCCCTGGGGGTGGTCCTGTGTCTGTTCTCATGAGCCTTCCAGGGATCTCATGCTTTCTCAAGAGTGGGTCCTTGTCTGAGGGTGGACCTTCAGCTGAGGGTGTCAGGAATGGAGAACTCCAGGTGGCAGGTGAAATCCTGGCCCCTCATGGGAAGACCATCCTCCCACAACACTGACTGGGAGCCTGACCAGTGGAATGCAGACAGAGCAGGACATCATGGGGCCAGGTCCCCAGGGAAGCCTGTATCCTTAAACAGTCCACAGCATCCCTGATCCTTTTAGCATCTGTAGGGTTGGTAGTGGTATCTTGGTTCCATTGTTGATCCTGGTGATTTGTCTTCCATCTTTTCTTTCTGTCATTCTCACTAGAGATTTGTCCACTTTATTGATCTCTTCACAGAACCAGGACTTTGATAGTCTGTACTGTTTTCCTGTTTTCAGGGTCTCTGATTTCTGTCCTTTATTCTCTGCTGCTTGATCTGGGTTCATTTCGCTCTTTCCCAGTTTCTTGGGCTGGATGCTTAGATGATGGATCTGAAAAATTCCTCTTTCCTATGAGGGTTGGAGGCTGCACATCCCAAGTGCCCCCACATCTGAGGTATTGTTTTCCACCTCCATTTGGGGTGGGGGCTCCTAGTCCCTGATGGCCTCTGTGAAGAGAGCTCTGGCAGGAGAAGCAGGGCTTGGTGTTGCGGATTGGGGTGGAGGTCCTGGTTCCCTGGGTGGTTTCCCACTGACTCCATGGATGGGCTTCAGTGCTTCTTGATGGGGCAGCATGCATGGGTGTAGGGGTCCAGACTTTCCTCAGCATTTGGGTAGAGGAGAGCAGTTAGTGTCTGTGCGTTTTTGGTCCTTGGGCTGACAGCAGGCTTTGTTCGCTGGGCCCATCATGGTTTCTGGGTTGCTGGCTTCTTGGGCTCCAAGTCTGTGTAGGATGACAAGACAAGAAGAAATTCACTCCTATAACGAACCAGGACCCTACAAGGCCCTCTCAGAATAGAGAACCCCTACTCCCCCATGTCCTCTGCTTGCCTTTTGCCTGTAGAGAAACTTTAGTCAAATAATAAATTTAATCAGAAAAATGAGAAAATGCAGAAAGGAAAACAGTCATGCAAGACAAAAGAATAATACTTTAGCCATTAAGCAAAGTCAAGGACCTTTATTTCCTCCTTAAGGACTATAGGTAATATTCTGAGCTACGTCCTAAGAGATGTTTTGCAGATACTGAAACTCTCACAAGGTGGAAGAAGTTAACAGCATGCTGCCCATAAACACTAGACCCCAGACCAGTTGGAGCCAGAAGTTTGATGATGCTGACTCCCACTTACCTCACCACCAGCCCATCAGAAGGATGTCCATGAACTACTCACGCCCTCCTCTTTGAACCATCACTACGAGACTTCTCACTACCCCCTCCAGGGCAGGACACAGTCTTACAGCCATTAGTCTGCCATGGCCCCCTTTGCCTGGCAAAGCAATAAAGCGATTCTTTTCTACTTCACCCAAAACACTGTCTCCACATTTCCATTCAGCACCAGTGAACAGAGGCTGAGTCTCGACAACACGCCCCACCCATTACCCCTCAGGCCCGAGGCCCTCAGCCAGCCTGCCCTTCTCTCCCCTTTCCAGAGTCTCTCTCCTTATGTTTACTCTCTCTGGAATGTCTTGAGTTTTAGGCTGAGCTTGTGGGAGGAACAGAAGACAGCACATCTCCTTGTCTTGATGGAGGCAAGTCCGACTGTGACGTTCTTTGACCTTGAGTGCTTTGTCTGAGGTCAGCCCCTCCTGGCCTGTAGGTGTTGGCCTGGGTTGCCAGTCAATAGAAAGTTTATATCACATGTCCTTGAAGCACTGTGGACTTGTTCAACATGAGCTCAATTCATTGAACTCATTCATCTCCCTTCATCTCAGGCGACTTTGCTTTCATTACATCTTTGAACAGTTTTCCTGGTTTTTCTGTTGAAGTTTGTTCCTCTGGACACTGGGTATCCTTGGGCTGATGCATCTTTGTGTCGATTCCCAGTGGTTTATCATCTCTTCTCTAGTGCTTTTCTCAAAGGGTTTTGTTTGTTTGTTTGTTTGTTGTTTTCATCTCTAACCAGTGTGACTGCCTTGAGTTTTTCTGCTGCATCAGCAGTCTCATCCTCGGTCATGCTTCTGTTTTCTTTGTTTGATTTACTCTTTAGTTTTGTATTATGCTGTTCTGAGCCTTATTTTGTTTCTTTCACTCTGAAATCAGTGGTTTTTATCTCATAGGGGTTTCGTGGTCTAATCTGTAAGCTCTTCTTTTGAAATCTTAGCTTCTTAGACAAATACCGTATGATATCACTATATGTGGAATTTAAAATATAACACAAATAAACCTATCTACGAAATAGGAACAGATTCATGGACATAGAGAACAAACTTGCCAGGGGGTTGGGGATTGGGGGAGGGATGGAGTATGAACTTGGTGTTATGAGATGCAAACTATTATATACAGGATGAACAGACAACAGGGACCTAGTATATAGCATAGGAAACTATATTCAGTATCCTATGATAAACCATAATGGAAAAGAATGTAAATATATGTATAACTGAGTTTCTTTACTGCACAGCAGAAATTAATACAACGTTATAAATCAACTATAATTCAATTTTTTTCTAAGTTTAAAAAAAAGTTAGCGTCTCAACTTCTTCTCAAGTGAGAAGCACTTATAGAAAGTTTTCTTCTATTTGGTTTTTTTTTTTTTCTAAAATGCTTTTTGTCTGTCTTCTGCCTGCTTTTCCCTCCTTTTTCTCATCCTCTGCACCCTCCTTTCTTCTTCTTCTCCTTCCCCTGCTCCTCTTCCTCCTTTTTTTGCAGAACTACGTGGAGGGGTTGCCGTATGAGGCCCGGCACAGGAGGAGGGGAGGTGGAGGGGCAGCGGGGCCCCAGCGTGGTCCTGATGGCGAGCGCCCAGCCGTTCCTGAAGCAGCTCCACAGCCCTGCAGAGAACACCGCGAGGATGCCCCTGATTCTGTGGGAGCACTGGGAGCAGATCCCACTTCTACTGCTTCCAGACCCCACCCAGGAAGGCGGGGTCTGAGGCTAGAACGGACAAACCTTGGAAGCCACACAACTGTGACCTTCAGGAGGAAAACAAAGCTGGTTTTGAAAGTCAGCACTTTCAAAAGTGCTTGAGCCAGGCTATGCTGGGCTGAGGCGGATATTCGCAGGGTGAGGACACTGTCAGCCGTCACTTGTTACAGGAGGAAGATCACCCCGTCCATCTGCATTAGCACAGATAAGCCATTTAATTTTAAAATGTCTATTGGGTATCCAAAAGGGCAAGAAGAAATAAACAGGCTTCTCATCTTATTTATCACCGAGCTGTTACTTGTACCACTTATCAAGACTGTTGGTTTAATTAACTTCGGCCTGGGAGGCAGTTCTCCTCAAGAAGAGGGCGCAGCATGGCTGAGCCAGCCCTACGGGTCCGGCCCCTTAGCGTGGGTGCGGCTCTTCTGGGAGCAGAGGGTTGGGGGTCTCAGGCCCCGTCGGCCCTGCCTCCAGCACACAACCCTTGGGGTGCTCTCCCCTCTTCCAGCCGCAGACCCGGAGCCCCCGGGGCTGGTCCCTCCCTCCTACTTCCGGGAGCCCAGTGCCCGTGAGGATGGTTCTACCCGGGAGCCGGAGAAAAGCGCATCTCAGCCGGTGCAGGGGGCTCCTCGCGCCCCTCCCCTGGGCCAAGCTCCTGTGGCTGCAAGGATGCGACAGGAACCAGGTAAGAGTGAGCCCTCGCAGCAGTCCCCAGGGCCGGTGAGCATGCGAGGGAGAAACCGAATCTCTGTCTTCACTACCCTCTGAATGGAAAGCAGCGTTTCCTTCCATTATAAACAGGCTTAGTTCTCATCCGCTTTGGGGGTCCCGCGCTATGAGGTCGTGTGATCGTGAAATTATTGGTACCAAACCTGCTCCAGGGAAAGCCTGAGCCTCTGGACACCATATTTTTGCCAGCCAACTAACAGACAACTTTATTTGATGTGTTTCTGTTTAAAGACACCTCATTTAATCTACATTGTTAACTCGTAGAGGGGACCTTACAGTGCCCACAGCGCTGTGATCACGCCGGAACGAAGTCCGTCTAACACGCATCTTTTCAGTGACACGTCACAGCCTTCTTGTCCTTAGGACACTGGATGGCACTTGAGCTCTGAGCTTAGGGTCATTTTAAACAGCAGAACAACAAAACAGAAAAATGCAAAAAAAAAAAAAAAAAAAAAAAACCCTACAAAAAATCCAACCCTACATAGATACGAAAGGCACTTGCTTACAGCCTCAGAGCTAACAGGAGATGGCTGTGTCAACTGGTTCCGCGCCCGCCAGGAACACAACGGTGGGGCCAGTCACGTCGCTCCTGCCTTGCCAATCTGAGTGACCACAGAAGCACCCACCTACTGAGGCTGGGGTTACAGATAGATTTAACAAGCAGGTGCATTCACAAATACAGAATCTGTGCATGATGTGGGTGGCTGCACAGTGGCAAACCTCGCGGTTACTAGCTGCACGTTGATGGCGATGTTGTTGTCAGTGGAATCACAGAATTTCAATCTGCATCATTGTCACCACTGAAGAATTGCATCTTGGCGGCCTCTAGTCACCGCTCTCACACGTGTGGCTGCATCTTGATGTCTGAAGCATGAATATAGCAGCATAGTCTATCCTCTCACACTGTGTTTATTTTTAATATTTTGACAACTGGCTGGATTCCAGTAGAATCGGTTTCCTCTATAATCCTATGTATTTTATTTGATTTTGGTACAAAACAGCTGTGCATCTTCCCCGAGGTTCCTCTCTCCCCAGGTGAAGACGATGTTCCGAGTGGACCTCATTCTTGTTCAGTCCCCGTGTGGACGCCCTTGGCCACCAGGCCTGGGAGATCTGACTTCTGCTCTGCGCCCCCTGGAGGCAGTGCTTGTGTGCTGGTCCAAGGAGTAGGCAGGGAGTGGGGAGGGTTGTGATGTGATGTTGTGATGCTGGCAGGGAGTGGGGAAGAGTTGAGGGAGCGGGGGGGCATCCATGATACAAGAAACATCAGCTGAGCTCCGGGGTTGCTGTGGGCACTGTCTCTGTCCTTCAGGTGCTGTGGGAGGGGAGCATGTCACCTCATGCATCTCTGAGATGGGGTTACCTCTAATGGAGTGTATCAGTGTCCTGGGGCAGCTATACCAAGTGACCACAAACGTGCTGGCTTAAAACAGCAGGTGTTTATCTTATCATAGTCCTGGGCCAGAAGTCTGAGACCCAGGTGTTGGCAGGGCTGGCTCTTCCTGGGGGCAGAGGGAAAAACTGGTCCAGGCCCCTCGCCCGCTCCTGGAGCTGTCAGCACTCTTCATGTCCTGGGCGTGTGGCTATAGCACTGTCTCATCTCTGCAGGGCTGTGTTCTCAGTGAGCGTCTGTGTCTCATCGCTTCTTATAAGGACCCTGCGAGGGGATCACAGCCCATCGATTCCTGGCTGACCGCATCTTAACTAATTACATCTACAAAGACCCCAGTCCCAAAGAAGGTCACCTTCTGAGGTTCCATGTGGACCCCATCTTGGGAGCACTGCTGATCCCAGCACAGGAAGTGACTACCTCCCTGGCCCAACTGTGTCCCAGGAAGGCATCCTGCCTGCCTTCTAAGTCACCTCAGTTGTGTCTGACTCTTTGCGACCCTATGGACTGCAGCCCACCAGGCTTCTCTGTCCATGGGATTCTCCAGGCAAGAATACTGGAGTGGGTTGCCATGCTCTCCTCCAGGGCATCTTCCAGACCCAGGGATCAAACCCATGTCTCCTGCAGCTCCTGCATTGCAGGCAGATTCTTTACTGCTGAGCCACGAGGAAAGCCCATAGATAGGCATCGTTCCCACCTAAACTGCCCAGAACGAGTTGGCTGTGTGGTGCTTCCCTCTGCACCCATGGGCTCCTGCTGGCTCAGGCCACCTCCATGCCCATTTGATGCTTCTGTAGCCTGTGTTTTCTGAGCCAAATTCAACTTGGGGGAGTTGGTGGTGGCCCCACTTCTGTCTCCATGTTTTCCCTGCTGGGATGGCTTCCATTCTCCACCCACTGTTCTGGGGAGGGGACCTGGGGTGCTGCTAGAGACTGGACCTGTCGTGGGCTTGGGACACCTTGGGCAAAGGAAGACCAAGCCTGAAAGTTAAAGTAAGTCCTCGTCCCCAAGAATGGTTTCTACCTGTGGTCAGGCTATGACTTCCAGCAGCTTGCGAGAAATTCTCAGAAGGGAGGGAAACCAGGCTCCAGGGTGGGTGTCCACGGGGGTATTTAAGAGCTCAACCTCCTACCTTACATTTTACCCGCCACTTGCTGCAACCTCCCAGAGCTCTGCCCTCCCACCCAGGGAGCCAGGCTTGCAGGATCTGTCCACCCAACTTGGCTTCTCATCACTGTGCTGGGATGTGGCTCCCGCCCTGGCCCCTCCGATCCTTGCTCTCCCTGGGGTCTTGCTTTCCAGGGCTGATGGTGCTGTGGGTATCAACAGCCAGCACCCCAGCCTTCTTCCCAGTTCTGCCAGGACAGTCCGTCTGCACGAGGCCACAGCAGGGCGGTGTCAAAGCTGTGTCTCACACAGGGGAGGACTGCATCAGGGTGGGCAAATCCGGGGGATTTGGGGTTTGGGGCCTTGTCTGCCCTCTGAGTTCTTCAGGACAGTTTATCTCTGAGTGTGAACACCCTGGCCTCTGCACTCCCCCACGTGTGGGGCTTGGCTGCCAGATGGCTCTGTCTGCCACAGAAGAAAGTTAAAGCAAAAAAAAGAAAGTTAAAGCATAGGTGTGTGATGTGAACCGTGTCTCCCACCCCCAAGATTCAGTCCCTGGCATCTGCACTGGCAGCTTCCTCATGTGGAAGTAGGGCCTTTGCAGACACCATCCAGGTGAAACGGTGGGTGGGGGTGGGGGTCTCATCCATGGCTGTGTGTCCTCAGGAGGAGGGGGAGGGGCAGACACAGGAGCCAGATGCTGGTGAAAGAGTGGGGCAGTCAAGCGGGCAGAGTCCCCGGGGGCACCTGGGATGTGCCTCCTGAGGGCCCTGGGCACCCCTGGGGGTGATGGGCATTGGCAACCAGCAGTGTGGTCCCATTTTATGCTCCCCTCTGAGCCTTGGGGCTGGAAGGCATCTCTTGGGGTCCACTTCCCAGGGGCCAAGGAAGCAGGATGCTAAACTGTCCAGGAGACCTGTCCCTGCAACCAGGGGTACTTGCACCCATCGCGTGCAAGGACCTGAGTAACCCTCTTCCCTGCGAGAGCTCCCCATGCTCTCTGGAAGCTGTGGAAGGGGCTGTCTCAGCCTCTGGGGGTCTTTTCCCCATTGTCTACTGGGAGCCCCAGGACAAATGGTGCCCTTGCCTGCCCGGGAGGGGTGGGTTTAGGACCCTGTGCCAGAAGTCCCATGGGCCTGGGGCAGTTTATGTCCTCATCTTTAGTCCTCTGCTGCCAAGCACAGAAGACATTTTTCAAAGACAGGTGATTGATTTTTCTCTTGCTCTTCCTGCTCAGTCATTCGTCTCCTTTGAAGCAATGCAGGTGAGAGATCCATGCACGACAGCTCAAAGCAGCAGTGTTTGGAAGCAAAAGGGTCTGTGCTGGTCTGGATCTAGGAAGGGAAGGATGTTTCCTTTTCCAAGCCTCAGGGGTGCTTCAGGGTCCCTTCCCGGGTAGACAGCAAGGCCTCCGGATGCCATGGTGGGGATGATGGAGGCAGTGTCCTGGTCCCCTGGTGGCTGAGAGCCACCCAGTAAAGCCACTCCAATGGGGATCTCTTATTTCCTTTTGGAGAACTTTGATGACCCTGGGAAATAGCAGACCTTGGGGCTTAGATTGCAAGGATCCACAGACCAGCTGTGGGTCCCCCAAAGGCCACTACACAGAAGGTGCTAA
Organism: Cervus elaphus; assembly: GCF_910594005.1. Lineage (NCBI taxonomy): Eukaryota > Metazoa > Chordata > Mammalia > Artiodactyla > Cervidae > Cervus > Cervus elaphus. Next base: position 27,345,064 of record NC_057819.1, read on the forward strand.
CTCAGTGCCTGCCAGCTGGCCACCTGACCCCACTCCTGCCACCAGATGTGCTGTGGGTTAATAAAATCTTGGCCCATATCTCATGCGAGCTCCAGGCTCCTCGTCCTGAATAGAGTTCTTTGTAGACTTTTGTTGAGAAAGCACTTGTAATTCACCTTGTCAGGGAGGCCCTGCATCCTGTTCCCCAACTGTGGGGGGACCAGTCATGTGCTGGGGGACTCCTGGTACCTTTGACTCCCCAGCATTTACTCCCCGACTACCCACTCTCAGCCAGGGTGCTCAGAACACATTCACTGAATAACTGAGCGAGTGAATAAATGAATGAATGGCTCAGGCAGGTGGAATTTCCCTCCAGTCACCATTGAAAGGGCATCTTGGCAGAGGCTTTGGGGTGCGGTGGACGTGTGGTGGACCAACCATACTAATTGCCAGACTCCCTGTTCAATAATGTTTAGGGACCTTGGATAAGCATTAAATAAAGCCGAGGCCCTGGTGAGCAGGAAGGGAGGCCCCATGGGGACGTCAGGTAGCACCCTGCTGACTCTTAGTGAGTGTACTTGGGGGCGAGGTCCACCCTCGAGAGAAAGCCCTGGAGGGTGAGACCATAGCGCTGGCCCCTCTCCATGTCTACATTTGGCCAGGGACCCAAGGACAGGGTGGGTGTTGGGGCCCCCCTCATCCTGTTTCCCCTTTCAGGCCAGTCCCTCCCTCGGGGGTACTTGAGGACTATTAATGACTGTGCTGTGCTTATCTTCACACATTGGTGGGCAGTGCTTTATACAACTCTTACTGTCTATCTGATAGTCATTTCAGTTTTCCTCTTACTCCATCCATGGGCACACAGTTTCTCCCCCATAACATACTTTCTTTTTTACATTTACTTATTTATTTAGCTTATTTTGTTTTTGGCTGTACTGGATCTTCATTGTAGCTTGAGGACTTTTCTCTAGCAGCGACAAGTGGGGGCTCTTCTCTATTGTGGTGCATGGGCTTCTCATTGCCGTGGCTTCTTTTGTTGAGCTAGGTGCAAGGGGTTCAGTAAGTTGTGGTTTACAGGCTTGGTTGTCCTGCAGCATGTGGAATCTTCCAGGACCAGGAATCGAACCTGTGTCCCCTGCATTGGCAGGCAGATTCTTAACCACTGGACCACCAGGGAAGCCCACGAAGCGATTTCTTCACTGGCACCTGGTGCTGTCCTGCTGTGGGTGGAACTGCACCCTCCTTGAAAAACACCCGTTGAAGCCCTAACCCTGAGGACCTCAGGCCATGAACTTATTTGGAGATGAGGTCTTTACAGAGGTGATTAAGTTAAAGCGAGATCATTAACGTGGGCCCTGATCCAACAGGACTGGTGTCCTTATAAAAGGGGAGATTTGGACCCAGCGCTCACACATGGAGAAGGCCATGTGCAGCAGAAGCAGAAATGGGGTGATGCTTCTACAGGCAGAGGGGTGCTGCCCATGGACCACCAGCACCTGGGGGAGGGGCAAGGACAGACCCTCTTGCACGGCCTCAGGAGGAGCCAGCCCTGCCGGCACCTCAACCTTGGAATTCTGGCTGCAGAGTTGGGAGACACATCTACCTGTTGCTGAAGGCACCCCCTCTGTGGCCCTTCATCTGGCAGCCCCAGCAAACGTGTTCTCCTTCCCCAGGGCCTCCTTGTCTCCAAGACCTTTCCCCATGATCCCTTCCTGGTTTCTCCTCCTGGTGACACTCACTCCTCAGTGCTCTCAGCCAGTCTGATGTCTTGAGACATCCCTGTTCCCAGCCCAGACCTCCCCCCCAACCCCAGACTCCATTGATGTCCTCAGTGAACCTTCCCCACCTTCACTGTCCCCAGACCCCCATCTTGGTTGACAGCAACTCCATCCATTCTAGGGCTTCTCCGGTGTCTCAGATGGCAAAGAATCCGCCGTAATGCAGGAGACCTTGGTTTGATACCTGGGTCAGGAAGATCCCCTGGAGGAGGAAATGGAAACCCACTCCAGTGTTCCTGCCTGGAGAATCTCAGGAACAGAGAAGCCTGGTGGGCTGCAGTCCATGGGATCACAAAGAGCTGGACACAACTTAGAGACTAAACCACCACCACCACCATCCCTTCTAAGCCCAATACCTGAATCAAAAGAGTTCTCTTCTTCTCTTTCACCCCCAAGTCCAATCCTGGTGGTCCCTGCCACTACAGACAGTGATGCTGCTCTGCCTGACCCCAAACGGCCCCATATCTCACCTGGAGGCAGTCCCCAAGGGTCTACAGGGCTGCCCTCTCTGACCGTTTCCACTCCTCTCCCCATACCTGCCCCACCCCATGACACTCGCCTTCTGGCTGCTCCTGCCCCAGGGCCTTTGCACAGGCTGTCCCAGCTGTTCTTTTCTCCATGAGGTTTCCCCCAATGACTCCTTAACGATTTCATCTCAGCCTCTCTCTCTTCTGTTGTGCTTTATTTTTCTCTCAGCACATACCAGCTTCCGACAGGCACTTTGTCTACTGTTTATTTTACTGGCTCTGTGAAGGTGAGGCCCAGCTCCATGGCAGGGCAGGATTTTATTCTGTTCCATTCCCTGCAGAGTCCTCAGCACCAGGGATAATGCCCAGCAAGCAGAAGGTGTTGAATACCTTAATGAATGAAAGAGTAGATTATCGTTCACAGCAGACACATTTCTTGGCAGAAAAATAAATGCATACAGACAAGGAAAAAAGCAAATAAAAACTCAAAACCACCATGGATAAGAGTTATTTCTTTTTTCCTAATCCTCAGGGCAAACTTTGGGGCCGGTAATACTTCTCCTTTTCAGGTTCAGACAGGGAAAGAAATTGACCAAAACCACACAGCAAATAGAATCCAGGTGTGTCTGCTCCTGGCATTCCCTCCCTAGGACACAGGGCTGATTCCCAAAGGTCCCACAGACCCCAGAACCACCCCTGTGTGTATTTGTCAACGTTGCTTCCCTCTTAGCTAAATTTTGCTCATGAACAAGGACAAGATGCTTCTCTTGGATTCTCAGATGACTGTCCATCCCTTGTGTCTGTTGGGTCCCTGGCCAGCCCTTACCAGGCCTGCATCCCTGCCCCCCTGGGGGCTGCTGCTCCCACCTACTCCCAAGTGTTGTGGGCTGCCTGCTCCCCTGCCTCTCTCCTGGGGACCCCACCCTCTGGGCCCAATCCCACTGCAGTCTGCTCCCTCAGGGTCACTCACTCAGTCTGAGCCATAAATGAAGATTCAGAGGAGTGATGAATATTTTTATTAGACAAAATTAAATTCTGGCACACATCATCTCTATCAAGAGTGGAGGAAAGGAAAAAAAAAACAAAACCCTGCACATTCACTGTTTTCCACCAGAAGCATCTGCTTATTAATGGTCTTTCCCAGAAACCCATTTATTAGGTTGGGTTACAAATGAACCATTTTAAACAAATGATGTGGATTTTTCTGAGTTTGCTGCAGAGCCAATTAATAATTGAATTAACGAAAGAAGTGTGCCTGCTATTAGGTTTTATTAAATGCTATTTGTTGCATCTTTGTCATTTAAAACACAACTGTTGTTTAAAAAGAAAAAAAAAATCCACTAGGCAGCTGGGCAGAGTGGAAGGAAGGAGCCAGAGGCTTGGAGTCAGCGGGTCTCATTGGGATCCCCACCTGCTTCAGCAAAGTGTGTGCTTGTGCCAGCTCACTTCACTCCTCGGGGCTCTGTTGCCCCATCTGAGAAATGCGCACAGAAGTTCTCAGGGCTACTTGGGGTTATTTCAAGAATTAAGTGGGTTGGGACTTCCCTGGAGGTCCAGTGGTTAAAGAATCTGCCTGCCAATGCAGGGGACACGGGTTCAATCCCTGGTCCGGGAAGATTCCACAGGCCAGAGGGCAACTAAGGCCATGTGCCTCAACTACTGAAGCCCGTGTGCCTAGAGCTGGTGCTCTGCTACAAGAGAGGCCACCACAATGAGAAGCCTGAGCACCACAGTGAAGAGGCGCTCCCTCTGGCCGCAACCAGAGAAAGCCCACTCGCACCAACAAAGAGCCCTTGTGCAGCAACAAAGACCCACTGCAGCCGTAAATAAACACACAAATAACCCACTGATTGTTAAGAAAAAAAAAAAGAATTAAGTGGGATTAAAATCGGGCATTTAAAACATATTTCTCCCTCCCTTGCTCCCTCCCTTCCTCCTCCCTCCCCCTCTTCCGTCTTCTGAGAATGGTCACCAGCACTTTCCCCAAGCGGACAGGGTGGGAAATCACATAGCAATAGTTCCTCTTTGTTCCATGTGTCTGTTCTATTCCTGGTCATGAGACCGAATATGGGGCCTGGGGAGAACACAGTAAGGGTGTGTTGGGCAGAGCCTACTTGCAGACCCTGTGACACCTGACCTGGTTTGCAGCCTGGCCAATTTCCATTTAGAAATACCCCCCACCAGGGGCTATTTCCAGCTACCAAACAGCCCTCTGGGAGCGTGGAGTTGAAAAGAGGGAGCTCCCCTTAAAAAACTGTACATAGAACTGCCATATGACCCAGCAATCCCACTCCTGGGCATACACACTGAGGAAACCAGATCTGAAAGAGACACGTGTACCCCAATGTTCATCACAACACTGTTTATAATAGCCAGGACATGGAAGCAACCTAGATGCCCATCAGCAGACGAATGGGTAATGAAGCTGTGGTACATATACACAATGGAATATTACTCAGCCATTAAAAAGGATACATTTGAATCAGCTCTAATGAGATGGATGAAACTGGAGCCCATTATACAGAGTGAAGTAAGCCAGAAAGATAAACACCAATACAGTATACTAATGCATATATATGGAATTTTAAAAGATGGTAACGATAACCCTATATGCAGGACAGAAAAAGAGACACAGATGTATAGAACAGACTTTTGGACTCTGTGGGAGAAGGCGAGGGTGGGATGATCTGAGAGAATAGCATTGAAACATGTATATTATCAAGTGTGATCAGATCACCAGCCCAAGTTGGATGCATGAGACAAGTGCTCAGGGCTGGTGCACTGGGAAGACCCAGAGGGATGGGATGGGGAGGGAGGTGGGAGGGGGGATCAGGATGGGGAACACATGTAAATCAATGGCTGATTCATGTCAATATATGGCAAAAACCACTACAATACTGTAAAATAATTAGCCTCCAACTAATAAAAATAAATGAAAAAAGAAAAGAAAAGAAAAGAGGGTGCTCCCCACCATCCCCAACATACAGATTCGTAGACACAATAATCTCAGAAGCACAGAGTATAATAAAATAGAGTAAATCACTAGGAAGTGCTGAGTTTTGAGTATTTATTGCCTTTGCTTTTATTATAATTGATTGAGTTGTAAGTAGCTTATTTTTAGTAATAGCCATGTTTGGACTCCAGGGAGATTAAGCCAGTCAATCCTAAAGGAAATCAACCCTGAATATTCATTGGAAGGACTGATGCTGAAGCTCCAATACTTTGGCTACCTGATGCAAAGAGCCCACTCATTGGAAAAGACCCTGATGCTGGGAAAGATTGCAAGCAGGAGGAGAAGGGGTTGGCAGAGGATGAGATGGTTAGACAGCATCACCGACTCAATGGACGTGAATTTGAGCAAACTCTAGGAGATAGTGACGGACAGGGGAAACCTGATGTGCTGCAGTCCATGGTCTCACAAAGAGTCGGACATGACTTAGCAGCTGAACAACAACAATGTTTCCCAATTGATGCACAAAATTTCTGAGAATTTCAAAATTGACTCTTGCCAGCTACAGTGGACCAATTTCAAGTGAAGCTGGAGGAGATAAAGCAAGCCAGATATTATCAAGGGTGCTGTTCCGTGAGCCTCTGGTGCCCAGTCCTGGCCCTGTGATGGGGAGGGGGGTGTCCTGGGCACTCTGGAAAGAAGGGTGACCCTCTGGCCCACCTTGCACTTGTCAGAGTCAGGAATCCTGTCCCGTTGAGATGACCTGTGGCCACCACCTTTGGGTCTGTTCTCGGACCCCCTTCTGCTCTTACGTCCCTGCTCTGCTTCACAGAGAGGTCTGTATCCCATGATTTCTTGTCCTTCAGCTCCAGATAGTTTCAGCCGAAAGAAAACATTGGAAAATTGGAGGGTGGAGAGAAGCCAGGGTGCTTCCGTCCCCATCTCCGGTTTCAGGAGCATTTCTGGAAGTGCCATGTCTCTTCCATCCCTCTTTCTAGAGTCCCAGTCCTCACAAGGGGCCCCAACTCCTGGCTCCAGTAACACTGCCCTCTCTTGGGTCCCTTCAGGCCATGGAAGATGAGTCCCTGGGATGCCTCAGCCCTTTTGTAACTTGTGTGATCAACTCCTTGTGTTGAATTCCCTTTGAGAGACGCGATGCATGCTGGTAATCACTGGGGTGATCTCAACTATGGACTGATGGTTAAAAGGGGTAGAGGGTTTAGGGGGGCTGGGTTGGCTTCAGAACAGTCCATGGATGACGTTAGTGGCTACTCTGAACCCAGAATTACAGAGGGGGACGATGAAAGCACATGTCACCATGAACTAGAAAGCTCTGTGAACTTGGCCCCAGACAAGCATATGCCTGGAGTGCAGGCAGGGTCTCGACTGGCAGGGACGTCCCACCAGCCGTGACCAAGTGTTGACCACAAAACTGCAGAGACCATTCCCAGTGGCTCCATCACGTAGTTGCCCCCACGTGGCAGCATGGGGATCATGGTCCGTCTTCAACTCTCTTTCCAACTGACTTTGGGCAGGGGCTCTTAGCATGGAGTTACCCCCTGGATTCTATGGCAGTTTTTCTGAAAGAGGGCCAGCCTCATGAGGAATTCATGTGCTCAGGAGGCAGGTAAGGACTGGAGGCAACAGAAATAAGAGTGCTGCCTGGCCGTCTATCAGGAAGAAGGATGCTAGATTCAATCTTGGTTCTGATAGACAGCAGCCTCTAAGTAGGAGAGCATGGATGGCGCTGGGCAGTTGTGGGCTGACCTGACTTAGTCCTGCTGCCCGTGGACCCACTACTGCCCCACCTAGTCAATGCCTTCATCCTCATGTGTCCTGGGGGCAGGCAGGACCCTGACAGAAAGAGCAGGCTTTCAAAACACGGGAACTCCCCGCCTCCCAAGAGGATGAGAGGTTTGTCAAGATGCTGAGAGGCAATTTTCCAGGTGTCAGGCTTCTGTGGCATCCTGTGTGGGCTGCAAACCACCCAGCTTTGACGGGACTGTCAATTTGCCTAATGAATTGTAACATGAGCGAGGTTTATAAGTTCGAGCCTGTGATGTTTTCTATTTTAAAGCAAAGGCAATACATTTGGCATGCTAATGGCTGCTACGTGTTGTAACTTCACTTGGGAATCTTCTGAATTCTTGCAGTCCAGTCCTTGGCTAGTGACTGTTTCATTTTGAAGTCTTTATCCAGTTTGTTACAATATTGTTTCTGGTTTAGTTTTTTTTTTTAATGTTTTGTTTTCTCAACCATGTGGGATCTTTTCTCTAGTTGTGGCACAGGGGCTCAGTAGTTGTCATGCACAGGCTTAGTTCCTCAGACAGGCATCAAACCCTCTTTCTCTGCATTAGATGGTTGACTCAATCACTGGACCACCAGAGAAGTTCCCTTTGAGCTATTTTGCAGATACTGAAACCCCCACTAGATAGGAGAAGTTAACTATATTACCTCACCACCAACCAACCAGAAGAATGTCCACCAGCTGATCACATACCCCACAACCCCCCTCCCTCACCCCATCTTTAAGAATCTTTCCCTGAAAGCCATTGGGAGTTTGCGTCTTTTGAGCACGAACTTCCCAGACTCCTTGCTTGGTGCCTGCACTTTCCTTCACCACAAACCCGGGTTAGTACATTGGCTTCACTGTGTGTGTAGGTGAGTGGACCCAAGTTTTCTTCAGTAACACTTTTGCTTCTTTCCTCTCTTTCGGAAGCTCATCTTTAGGGAAAACTACCCCGCCCCTCCTGGCAACAGGATATAAGATCCCTGGCACTGGTGGAAGTGACTTTTCCTCTCCTAGGAAGAGGCAGTGCTGGGAGGCAGGGAGCAAGATGGGGGAACACAGGAGGCAAGGGGGAAGGGCCACTCTCCCACTTCTGGGAGGACAGACTACCTGGCTACACTTCAAGTTTCCCCCCAGCTTAAACCCCTGTTGTTTGGGACCCCTGCCACCCTGCCTCCCAGGTTACTCTGTAAGAATGGGGAGGAGGGCTTCCACGGTGACTCAGTGGTAAAGAATCTGCAGGCTAATGCAGGAGACACAGGTTCAATCCCTGGTCCAGGAAGATCCCACAGGCTGTGGAGCAACTAAGCCCCGTGCATCATGGAGCAACTAAGTCTTCTAGAGCCCATGCTCTGCAACAAGAGAAGCCACTGCAATAAGAAGCCAGCACACCACAACTAGAGAGTAACCCTTGCTTGCTGCAACTAGAGAAAAGCCCATGTAGCAATGAAGACCCAGCATGGCCAAAAATAAATGAGTAAATAAAAACAAAAGAAAATGGGGAGAAACTAGGAAGTTACTGATGGTGCCCACAACTTCCATCCCCAGGAGACCCTCTGTGTGGGAGGAGACAGTTGGTTGGCTTTCAGCAGCTTGGCATCTCATCTGCTGTTCATTTCCACGGCTGGGTGAGCCAAGCCTGCCCTGGGGCCCCTCACCAATGCATAGCTGAAGACTTTCATCATTGGGAAGGAGGGAGCAGCTAGGATTGGACTGTTGCTTGGCACTGGGCCTGATGGGGGAAAGAAACAGCCAGAACTTTTTGTCCAGCTTCCCTCCCAGTGTCCTGCAGTTCTAAATGCAATCGTGAAGCATCCTCTTGCCCAAGAGAGCCTCTTGGAGGCCCTAGGAGAGCCCTGGTGGGGGGTGTGCTGCTTCTCAGCTCCAGCCTTGGAATGTGAAAGCCATGGACAATACATGAACAGAGGGGTGTGGCCATGTACCAATAAAACTTTATTTATAAAAATAGGCAAGGGGCCTTGGGTTATCGTTTGCTGACCCCTGCCTTAGACTAACACGAGAAGGCGCCTGGCCCTGGGTTAGCAGCTAGAACAGGGGTCCCTCCCCGGACTGCCAACAAGCTCCTGTGGACGAGACGTCAGGTCTGTATGTTTAATCACTCTTTCCTGGACCAAAGCAGTCACAGCCGCCTCCTCACCCGGCGCTGCCCTTGGGGTTGTCTTTGATGTCACCGCAGCTGCTGCTGTCCCGCTCCCCTCACCAGCCAGGGTTTAGGTGGAGATACTCACAGGGGCAGCCCCACCCAGGGCTGGAGACATCGGGAGCTCAGAGTTCACAGGGGGCTATTTCTGCCTGGGGGATGGACAGGGGCTCAGCACATGCAGAAGTGGCTGCGGGTGGCTGGACAGGAATACCGTAGAAAAGGCACGTGATTTGGAGCTGGAGTTGGCTGTCAGCTGATGCGCTCAGGCAGAGCCGCCAGCTGAGGGGGGTCCGCGCTCCTGGAGGAGAGGCTGGTCCCGGCATCAGCCTCCAGAGCATAGGGAGGTCCCTGGGTCCCAGGTGACAGGGCCCGCCAGCAGCCATGGAGAAGTCAGTACCCAAGGTGGTGCAGGCCCGAGCAAGGCCCTCTGGGTTCGAGTGGTGGATTGAGTGGGGGGGCCCCACACCTGCCCCAGGTCCTTGGAGTCTTCACTGGGGTGAGGAGGCAGGGTGAGGCTGGGGGTCAGTGCCGCCCTGGCTTGATCCAGTTTCTGATGGTCCATTTCTGTCCTGAGCACCTCTGCACCACCAGGCGGAGCCCGAAGTTGGCATCCTTGGACATCTCCACCTCCAGGCACCGGCCCGTGTCTCTGCTCACAATGGGGCCGCCCTGCGAGGGAGAGAGACCCAGCGAGCCCATGGGTCCCATCCCAAGAGCTTCCCAGGAGTGGGGTGATGCCAAGGCCACCTGAGGGTCTGGGTCCTGCCTCTCCCCAGCCCTCTGTCTCCCATCCCTCTGTCCCCACTGACCATCTGCTCTCCAACACTGCCTCCCAACAGCCACCTCCCTTCTCCTGGGGTCCCAGGAATGACCAAGACAATGGACTACAGGGGCCTTGAGATGGGCATTCCCCCCAATATGCCTCCCTGACCCCTGGCAGGTCCGATCTGCCCATTGGTCACCTCTGCAGGCCCTCTGATCCTTTGAACATCAAGGGCTCTGGCCCAAACCTGAGGATCCCAGGCTCATATCCTGTTCTCTTTCCTCCAGACAGGTCCTTCCCATGCACTCTGGACCTCACTGTCCTGGCCCCAAACCCAGCCTCCTGGGGACTCTGATCTCGTTGACTCTACGTGACAAGGTGACAGCTCGTTCCTGCTGTACCTGGGAGCCCCCAGACAGCACTGTGCACACATCTGTCCCAGGGTCTCCTGCTTGGGAGGAGTTGGGTCAATCTCAACAAATCTCTGGGGCTTCCCAGGTAGCAGTAGTGGTAACAAACCCGCCTGCCAATGCAAGAGATGTAAGAGAAGCAGAAGCAGGTTGGATCCCTGGGTTGGGAAGATCCCCTGGAGGAGGGCAAGGCAACCCACTCCAGTATTCTTGCCTGAAGAATCCCATGGACAGGGGAGCCTGGCAGGCTACATAGACCATGGGGTCACAAAGAGTTGATAGCACTGAAGCAACTTAGCATGCATGTCCACAACAAATCTCTGGGCAAATCCAGCGTGGTCCCACTCAATCAGCAGCAGGGGCAGTCAGACCCCACCCCTTCTGTCTAAACCCTTCCCCCACCCCCAGGAGGCTGGAGGAGTCGGCAGTGTGGGGCAGCGAGGCCCTGAGGAGGCAGCCAGGGCGCTGGGACCAGCCCAGCCCTTCCTTGACCTTGACTGCGAGCAGATCCCCTAACGTCTGTGGAGGCGGTTCATGTGGGAACAGCTGATCCAGCGCCCCTGGGCCTTGAAGTTCGGCCCCCGCTGCCCTCAGCTTCCCCCACGGGCTGGCCCAGAGACCCCGGGGTCCCAGCAGCCCTCTGACCTGGGTGAAGTCCCACAGCCGCTGCGCGGGCCGGGCCACATCCTCGCACTTCTTCAGGGCGGGCGTGCGGCCCCTGCCGTCATCCACCAGGCACTTGGAGTCAGGCAGGAAGGCGGTGGAGCCCAGGGGGCCCAGCTGCAGCAGGCCCTCGGCGCTGTACCGCACCAGCTGAGGAGAGACCATTAGAGCGGGGTGCGTGGGCACAGGGTGACCGTGCGCAGCGCTGGGCCTGAGGCCCTGAAGGGGGTGGGCGGGGCGGGGCGTTGTGGGCGGGGCCAGCCCAGTCACCAGGGCCAACCTTCCTGGGGAAGGACTGGCCCTCCAAGGAGATCGCTTAGCCCTGGCATGCAGAGGAGGCTGTATCTGGTGGACCCAAGCCCCCAGCCCTATTCCTTCTGCAAATCTCCCCAGGAGGACCGCCTCCGACCCCTTCCCCTGAGCTCCGCGCAGACCCCACCCTCCGGGGAACCGGAGCCTCAGCCACCCGTCTCCCTCTGAACCAGAAGCAGCCCCAAGTTTACGATCCCAGGTTACGTTATTTGCCAAATACCAGGTAAGCAACATCTGTGCTCTAATGAGGAAACCAGTGCTCCAGATTCCTCTGCGCCTGGGCTGTGTGGCTTTGGACAAGTCACGTCACCTCTCTGTGCCTCGGTTTCCTGATTTGTGAGCAGATAATGCCAGTGCCTGCCTGGCGGGGCTGCCGTGAGGACCCTAGGGCACCGCACGCAGAGCTCGCTGAGCACACAGGGGTCACTGTGCTTCTCGCCTTTCTCCTGTTTGCTTTCGGATAAGAGCGCGCGCGCACATACACACACAAACACACTGCTGTGTTTTCCAGTACAATCTGATAGAACACCACCTTCCCTGCACCTTCACTTGGCCCTGCGACGCTGACACCCCCGTCAAGCGTGGGGCCCACATTTTCTACCGAGTACTCCTGCGGGGGATGGAGGGGGGCGTGTGAACATCGCAGAAATCCTGCCACCGACTCTGGGGCAAGGTGTCAAGACTCAGGACACCTCCCGCATCTCCTTGTACCCTGCTGATGGGATGGCTGCTCTGCAGTGAGGAGCCTGGGGCAGCCTGGCCGGGTGGGGGTGGAGGCTACGTGGGGAGGGCCAGAGACCCCAGAGCAGCCAGCTGACGGCAGCTCAGAGGGTACCCCGCCAGCCTGCCGGGTGGCCTGGGTGATGCTGTGCAGATGACGGGCCCTGCTGCAGATTTATGAGCAAAGTGGTCCTTTCAGGTCATTTTGCCTGGGGACAGGTGATCACGGATATGCTCATGCCCCTTCTCTGTTAACTTTCTGACTCTGAGGAGGGTTGAATCTGGGACCTGCAGCCCGTGAACTCCTGCAGCATGAGCTCCAGGTGGGCTGCCTGTGGCTTCAGCCTTGCAGGTAAGGACTCAGTGGAGCCGGGCATGGTCAGTGCGCAGGAGGGCCAGCAGGGTGGGTGAAGCACAGGGATGGTGGCCCATCCCTGTGCCCATGGAGGACTGGACAGCCGGAGGGTCTAGTCAGAAGGCTGCACTGCACCAAGGAGGAGTCTCCGCTCCTGTGCCTCTGGCCAGCGGCTCCCCGGCCTGCCTCAGACACCCAGCCGGGGTGGGGGTGGGGCAAACCAGGCTGAGAAGGGCATGGGCTACTGTAGGCCATCGCTGCTGGCTTGTGGGGAAGCCACATACTTTTTAGAGATGCATCCTCAGGAAGCATCGACTCTGGGATATCACCCTCAGATTCCTTGGGCTCTCCAGAGCTGGTGGGTCACAATGTCCCAGTGGAAGGGATGGGGGAGAGGACTTCAATAATCCAGGCTTGCGTGTGAATGGGCCAGTCATTGAGCACTGGCAGGGAGTGGGTTAAGTGATGTTTATCAAACTGCCAGTCAGGCAAGAATTAGGCACCTACTGTGTGCTCAATATGGTGCTGGGTATAATGTGACTGAAGTTGCCGGACAGGAGTCCAAAAGCTCAGAGTCCAGTCCAGGACAACGAAAGTGTCACAGGCACTTGTCTTGGTCCACAGAGGGTGGAAGGCAACTTACAAAAACAAACAACAACAAAAAACAAACCCTGCAATGTAATAAAACAAAGTACTGAAGAAATAAAGTCAAAGGGAAAATGGGGAGCAGAAAAATATGTTATTCCAGGAAGCAGCATAGTAAACAGACTGTGTGAAAATGGGCAGGTAATTAGCTGCTAAACGAGGAGACTCAGAAGAGAAGAGGGGCTTCCCAGGTAGCTCAGTGCATGAGACACAGGAGACGTGGATTTGATTCCTGGGTCAGGAAGATCCCCTAGAGGAGGAACTAGCAGCCCACTCCAGTATTCTGGCCTGGAAAATCTCATGGACAGAGGAGCCTGGTGGGCTACAGTCCATAGGACTGCAAAGAATCAGACAAAACTGAGTGACTGAGCATGCACCTGATGTTTGCAGAGGTGAAAGGATTCAATGTCTGCAATGTGCTTTAAAATGACTCAGAAAAAAGTAGATGATGCAAACACAGCCCAATCTGAACACCGTCGCATCGGACCAGGGGTGGAAAACCGTGTCTGTGAAGGGCAGGGAAAAAGCAAGCGTGCTCTGTGGACACTGTCACATGTCCTTTCTCTTCTTTTCCCTCCATAAACCTTTAAAAAGCTAAAAACCATTCTTTGACTGGCAGGCTGCTGTTTGCTGATCCCATGAGTGTGTGGTTGGTCATCTTAAGACTTTTCTACTTTTCTGGATGTTTGAAAATTATCAGAATAAAACCTGACAAGTTAAAGGAAAGTCCTCTAAACAACCCCGAGGCTATCTATCGAGTCCAGCCCGGGAGGGGTCCCGTGCCTATGTGGAGGTGGACGCACTTGCCCTGTGTCCTTCTCAGGCACATTGGTCAAACCAGCACGGTGGACAGAAGACAGAGGGCTGGGCCCTACCATGAAGGGTCCATGCATTCATCTGTGTCCACTAGCTGAAGACTGTTGACTAACCATCTACAGGTGTGAAGATTTGGGTCCAAGACTGGATTTCTTTATGGCCATTGTTAGAGGCTGTATATTGTCATCCTGCTTATTTAACTTATAGGCAGAGTACATCATGCAAAATGCTGGGCTGGGTGAAGCACAAGCTGGAATCAAGGTTTCCAGGAGAAATACCAACAACCTCAGATATGCAGATGACACCACCTTTATGGCAGAAAACAAAAAGGAACTAAAGAGCCTCTTGATGGAAGTGAAAGAGGAGAATGAAAAAGCTGGCTTAAACTCAACATTCAAAAAACGAAGATCATGGCATTCAGTCCCATCACTTCACAGCAAATAGATGGGGAAAGAATGGAAACAGTGACAGACTGTTTTTTTTCTTGGGTTCCAAAATCACTTCAGATGGTGACTGCAGCCATGAAATTAAAGGACACTTGCTCCGTGGAAGAAAAGCTATGACAAACCCAGATAGCATATTGAAAAGCAGAGACAGGGACTTCCCTGATGGTCCAGTGGCTAAGACTCTGAGCTCCCAATGCAGGGGGCCTGGGTTCGATCCCTGGTCAGGGAACTAGATCCCACATGTCTCATCTAAGACCTGATGCAGCCAAATAAATACATATTAGAAACAAAAAGAAAATTAGAGACCCTACTTTGCTGACAAAGGTCCATCTAGTCAAAGCTATGGTTTTTCCAGTAGTCATGTATGGATGTGAGAGTTGGACCATAAGAAAGACTGAGTGCTGAAGGATTGATGCTTTTGAACTGTGGTGTTGGAGAAGACTCTTGATAGTCCTTTGGACTACAAGGAGATTAAACCAATCCTAAAGGAGATCAATCCTGAATATTCATTAGAAGGACTGATGCTGAAGCTGAAGCTCCAATACTTTGGCCACCTGATGCAAAGAGCTGGCTCATTAGAAAAGATCCTGATGCTGGGAAACATTGAAGGCAGGAAGAGAAGGGGACGACAAAGGACAAGATGGTTGGATGGTATCATCAACTCACTGGACATGAGTTTGAGCAAGCTGTGGGAAATGGTGAAGGACAGGGATGCCTGGCATGCTGCAATCCATGGGGTCGAAGAGTTGCACACGACTGAGTGACTGAACAATTGTCATAGTCTGAACTGTGCCCACCCCCCCTGCAAAGTCATGTTGAAGTCCTAACCCCCCAGTACCTGTGGATATGACCTCATTTGGAAACATGGTCATTACCGAAGCACTCTAGGGAAGATGAGGTCACACTGGGCTTGTTGTTGTGGGTTAGTTGCTAGGTGTTGTCAGACTCTTTTCACCCCCGTGTATTTTATCCCATCAGGCTCCTCTGTCCATGGGATTTCCCAGACAAGAATACTGGACTGGGTTGCCATTTCCTTCTCCAGGGGATCTTCCTGACCCAGGGATCGAACCTGGGTCTGCTGCATTGGCAGGTGGATTCTTTACCACTGAGCCACCTGGGAAGCCCCATACTGGGTTAAGGTGGCTCTAATCCAACATGACTGGTGTCCTGATAAGGAGAGAAGACAGAGACATGGGAGAAAGGAAGGGGAAGATGAAGATACAGGCCATATAACCCATGTGCCGATGAAGGCAGAGACTGGAGGGAAGTGGCCACAAGAAAAGAACTCCAAGGGCCACCAGAGGCAGAAGGGAATGTCCCTAGAGCCTCAGGAGGGAGCACAATACTGCTCATACCGGAATTTCAGATTTCTGGTCTTCAGAGCTGAGAGAATAATGAACATTTGTCATTTAAGCAAGTGCCCAGTTGGCTGTACTTCATCGCGGTGGCCCCAGGACACTAACACAGCTGGGGACTAGGGTTTGGGGGCATAGCTTGTCCCCCTTAATATTTCAACAGCCTCCATGGAGACCAAACAGACTGAAGTTGTTTGCAAAGAAGAAATCACTGTGGGTGTGTCTGGCTTGGCTATGGACACAGGTCCATCAGATGTTTCCGTGGGGCTCGGCCACGTGGGCTGGCCTCCCCTGTCCACCTGCCTCCACCTTCACTGTTTCCAGCAGCAGCGAGGCCCCTTCTGCTGGCTGCCCCAGGGTCCCTGTGTGGAGAGGGCTTCCCCAGGGAATTGAGCGGGGTCGCTGGAACACCCACACCTCACCCAGCCACGCGAGTCCCTGCCCCAAACACCTCGAGGCCAGCCCTGCACTGCTTCTCTCCACAGCAGGGCTCAGTGGGAAATGACCACGTCTGCCTGTCACCTTGTGTTGCTTCCCCTCGAGGGAGCAGACAAACAGAGCCTGTCCAAAGACACCCTACAAAACATGGCCCCTCACTTAGGATCTATGCCGGCCAAAGGACTCCCCTCCCATGTCTGATGGGCCCAGCAAAGTGGATTTCTTCCTGGAGGCCTCATTAGCATCTTGATGTCATCAGGGGTCCTGGGAGGAGGTGGCAGGGTGGGAGGGAGAAGGTGTGCTCTGTCATTATAGGCTCAGGGGTCCCTCCCATCCACAACGCACCCCTGGGCAGCTGTGTGGACATGTCAGCATCCATGGATGTCCTAGAGCACAGATTCAGAGAGCTTGGAGGGGCCAAGTGTCATTTTGGGGGTTAATTTTAAAGAAGACACAACACCCATTGAGAAAAAGCATTTCTCCTACAAGCTGTCCTATACCCCTGAATCCACTGATTCCACCAGCCTGGAGTCTGCATACCTGCACCCACCAACTTCACTGGCCTGGGTTCTGGACACTGGCATGGATGTTTTTAAAGCCCTCCAGGTGACTCTGAGCTGCAGCATGGTTTGGCAGGTGTTCAGCGATAAGAACTGGTGGTTGATGTGATACTGCCTGGGTTTTGTCTACCCTGTGGCCACCCTCATCTTCCACTTCAGTCCACACAGCAGCCTGAGAAGTAGGTACCATGATCATCCCATCTGATGGATGGGGATACTGAGGCACAGATGTTAGGTGATTTGCCCAAGGTCCGTTTGGCACCAAAGCTCTTGCTCTTAATTTATCTGGGGCCTGAACTCAGCCACTGTGGCGTCAGGACGCCCCAGCCAGCCTGACCCCGCTCCCTGGGTGCCACCTCTGGCTGTGGTCTGGGCTGTGGTCCCTGAGAGACATCACCATCCTCCCTACCTGGGAGGACATCCCGTGGCAGGGATACAGGATGGCGCGGTCATCGTCCTCTGCTCCTTGGTCTAAGCAGTAGCCGCTGGCTTTGCTGTTTCTCACCTACGAACAGAAGCCAAAGGAGAAGCCCCATCACAAGGACCCCTAAGGCCAAAGCAAGCTAGAAGGGCTTTACTCACCTGTACCTTGCCCAGGGCCAGCGGTCTCAGGAAGGGGTAGTCCTCCCAGGATGAGAGGGGAAAGGAAGGGGAGGGGGAGGGGAGGATGGCGCTCTGGCCAGTGGGCTGGCTGAGGAAGACTAGCTGGCTCCTGTGAATGGCCTCCCCGAGTTCAGGCCTTTGGCTGTATGACTGCAGCTCCTCCTGTTAATAGCGGTGGGGTTGGGTGGGGGTTGTTGCTATTCCCATGGTCCCCTTCTGGGCCTGCCTAGAGGCTTGTGTGGCTGATAGATGCAAGAGATACCTGTGTGCAGCTCTGAGCCTCGGGATTCCTGCAGCTCCCACTCTGCCCAACCCTGACTCCACCCTGACAGCAAGCCGGGCCCTGCTGGGGTGACAGACAGGGGAGAGGAGGCCTGTCCCCCAGCACAGACCAGAGCAAGGACACAGTGCTCTTCCTGGCTTTAAGGAGAGGTGGGTATGGCCATGCGTGTGGGGGCTGGGGCAGACAGGAGGGTCTTCCCACAGCTGGTGCCTCTCCTGGTGTGTCTCTGAGTCCTTCCATCATGCTCTCAACATGCAGGCACTGGTGGCACACGAGCAAGGTGGTGCATGTGACCACCTCCACCTACAGGCCTTTGCACGTGTGTGCTCATGTTCACATGTTATTTTGTCTCAGCAACAAGCATTTGTAATGCGCCGGGCATTCGATGGATGGGGTCAGTGTACAGAGGGGAAAATGTATGGGGTAGCTTTTTGTGTGCATGTATGTGAGCAAAACTGTGTGCAAATGTGTACTTTTGTGTCTGTGTACACTTACACATGTGTGCTTGCTTAGTCGCTCAGTCATGTCCGACTCTTTGCGACCCCATGGACTATAGTCCACCAGGCTCCTCTGTCCATGGGGGTTCTCCAGGCAAGAATACTGGAGTGGGTTGCCAAATCTTCCTCCAGGGGATCTTCCCAACCCAGGGATCGAACCCAGATCTCCCACATTGTGGACAGATTCTTTACCATCTGAGTCACCAGGGAAGCCCAGGAATATTGGTATGGGTAGCCTATCTCTTCTCCAGGGAATTTTCCCAACCCAGGAATCACACTAGGGTCTCCTGCATTGCAGGTGAATTCTTTACCAGCTGAGCTACCAGGGAAGCCTGCAGACTCACACATGTATATGCATTTGCATGGATCCACGCATGTGCATGTGGGCACGTATAAACACATGTATGCGGCACATGTACACACACACACGTGTCTCCAAATCTACTTTGTGATCCGCGGTGGCAGGCATGCATGTGTGTCCAAGCAGCTCTTACACTGGCGTGTGAGTGTGCCTGTGCGCTCTGCCGGCTGCTGTCCATGGACGTTCACACAGGGACAGGCCAGGGAGCTGGGAGGCGGGGTGCGGGGTGCCAGCCATCCGTGGAGGCGGTACCTCTCCGTACGTGAGGGTGTCGTTGTATGTCCTCATCTCCGGGTACACGTTGTCCAGGTACCACTTGAAGCTGCGGCACTTCAGCCTCTGGCGCAGGGCCAGCCGCTCGGACACGTCCCCGAAGTCCACGCCCGGGTTCTACGAGACCGGAAGTGAGGCAGGGCAGACGCTGGGGTGTACGGAGCCCCGACAACCCAGGCCACTACCCAGGGTGGGGGAGCTGAGGGACCCACAGGCACCCCTCCAGGAGTGTCCCTGCCCTCAGGCTTCCTTGTCTGGGACCCTCCTGTCCTCCCAGGACCCTGCAAGGTCCAGGGCAGCAGGGCTGATGGCAAAGGCCTGGTGTCTCTGGCCTGTTTGCAGAAGGTCCCGCTGGAGACCAGCCTGGCCTTCAGTCGGCCACTGGCGGCGTGTGTGGGCCTGGCTTGCTTGTCATGCCCTGCACACTCACCTGGGAGGTAACTTAGAACATCCTGAGTACTCCTGTTTACTGGGGCTGGGCCAGGAGGTCTGTGTTACAGGATGATTTATGGGGGTTACTGTGGGCATTAGCTTGACCTCTGCAGGGACCTGAGACCAAGTCTGGGCACACGGAGATCAGCCACGTGCACATGAGCCCCATAAACTCCAGACACTGAGACTCAGGTGACCTTCCCTGGTTGGTGACACCCTACATGCCCTGCTGCTGGGAGAATTCAGCACTGTCTGTTCTTTCATCATAACAAACCCCAATCCCCAAGTGACAGCTCTCCTGAGTTCTGAGTCCTTGTAGCCAAACACTGAAGCTCAGGGTGGTCCCGGAGGCCCTGGCGTTCAGTGAAAGGTGGAGGATGTGGATGGGTCGGAGGAAGCCCCCTCCCTAAGCCCAGGTCCCAGAGGCGTTGATGCCAGCTAAGGACTGCCCTCAGGCATGGAGAGAAGGGCACACTCTGGCTGGACTTGGGTGCGAGCGGCCCTGGGAGATATCACCAGATGCTGGGCTATGATCTGACTCAATTCAGAAGATTCCAGTGAAGCTGTTTAAAATACCAGGACATTTTGCACATAATGAAGATAATTGTTGCTTCTTAACTTTTTTGTTATACATACGAAGCTCTATCTTTTGACAGCTAAAAATCCACACATACACATGTGAGCCTATATGTGTGTGTGGATCCTAAAAGAAGATCCAGCTCTTTCTGTGGGTGGATGTGAAAAAAAAAAAAAAACTGTTCCCAGGACAAGTCTACCCCCAGAGACTCAAATCCTCCTGTGTCCAAGGAAGCAGCTGTGTGTGAAGCCTGGGTCTGCAGTTGGACTGCAGAATCAGTTGGGGGCTTGGGGGACAAGGAGAGCCTGTCCTCAGCACACACACGCCCATGTATATACATGCATGCACATGATGCACACACACATGTATGCCCAAGCCCCCTTCTCAGGCTGCCCTGCCCCCCAGGCACTGGTTAGGACCCTCTGGCTCACACCCAGTTCCTGCTTCTGGCCAGCAGCAGCATGCAGACCCCTGGCGTGGGCCTCCTGCCTCCACTCCCCGCAGGGTGGGTAGATCCGGCTGCAGACACCACACATGAGACAAGCCGCCATCCCCAGGCCCTGAGACCCTCGTGACAGGGTCCTGTGGAGGACCGAGTTACATGCCTACTCTGCTACTCATCAGCTGGGCACACTCTTGTGTGCAAGGCATGGGGTCATCATATCACTGTGGACTCCTGCAGAACTGACATGAGAGGCTTCCGCAGGGCGAGGGGGATGCTTGTGTGTCCCAGGAGGGGCTGTGGTCACCCTGGGGGAGCTCTCTCCTCAGTGCCACCTCTGCAGCCTCTCAGGGGCTCGTAACTTCTAGTGAAGGAGCTCTTGTGGTGGTGGAGGGGTCTGCCAACGAGTGTCACAGCTGTTGGAAACAGGCTCTCCTTGCTGAAGGAAATGATGTTTCTGAGATGGAGCTGTCCAGGAGGCCCCACACTGCGTGGATGGGCTGCGCCCTTGGATGACTCTGAGGCTGTCCCCATGTGTTGCCCCCATCCCCGGCCCCTCCCCGCCCAGCTTGGCCAGCTTACGGTCATGGGGATATTCCAGGCCATGTACACGTGGGACTTGAAGCCATCCATCCACACCTCGGCCGCTCGCAGGGCATTGCGCTTGGCGTAGTAGTCGATGTCATTGTTGTAGGGCTTCTTGGTGCGCTCGATGTGGGCCACACGGGAGCAGGGCAGCACCTCCATGCTGCCGCCGCACTGCCACACCTGCGGGGCACCCGAGGGCCCTGGGTAGTGGCCCCGCCCCTCCCGACAGCCACCGGGGGCCGAGGCCACCAGCCCTCCCTCCCTGCCTCCCCTGCCCACGGTCCCCAGGACAGGTCTTCCCTCCCAAGCGTGAGGAGGCCTGGCCACCTGGGCTATTCCAGGGGAAGAGGCCAACCAGAAGCTAAGGCCTTGGGCTAAGTTCACCAAAGCCTGGGCGCAGGCCTCTCCTTCTGGATTTCCCACCAAATCTCATTTCTTTTGCACATTCCTTGATCTAAACAATGGAAGGATTTTTCCTGACACCCTGACACTTCATTATTATCCCTATCCTGTGGCCCCCGCCCCCACTCAGCATTTGCTCCGGGCCCGGAGTCTGGCCCGAGAGGCTTACCTCCCACCAGCAGCTGCCTCCACCACCTCTGAGCTGGAACAACCAACCTACAGTCTAATTTTAAAAGAGCAGCTTCCTGTGCAAACGCCACCCAAACCACTCCAGATAACTTCAATCCAAGGGTGCACTTGCTACGCAAACATGGCTTCAAGCACCCCAGACACAATCTCAGTCTAAAGAAAAGTCTAAGGAAACAACTGCTTCCTCTGCAAATAGGGTTCCCTAAAGTCCCTCACTGATGCAACCTGCATCATGATCTCCTTTTATGCCTGCTTACTTCTTGCACTGCTTCACCTCAACAAAACTCAGCCTTACTAGACATGGGCTGTATTAGTCTATTCCATTCTATCCCATCCTGCCTGTGATGGTTAATTTTTTTTGGAATTTTTTATTTTGTATTGGGGTACAGATGATTAACAATGTTGTGATAGTTTCCGGTGAACCGCAAAGGGACTCAGCCATATATATATACAGTACTGGGGCTTCCCAGGGGGCCCTAATGGTAAAGAACCCACATGCCAATGTAGGAGAGGTAAGGGACATGGGTTCGACCCCAGCCCAGGGATCCATTTCCGATACAGGGATCCATTCTCCCCCAAACCCCGCTCCCGTGTGATGGTTAACTTTATGTGCTGTGGGGTGCCCGGATATTTGGTTCAACATTACTTTGGGTGTGTCCAGGAGCATGTCTCCAGGTGAGATGAACACTTAGGTGGGTGGGCTGAGTAAAGCAGATTGCCCTCCTCAGTGTGGGTGGGTCCCAACCAATCAGTTGAAGGCCTGAGTGTACAAAAAGGCTGAGAGAGGCACAATTATTTTTCTCTGCCTAACGGTCATCAAGCTGGGATGCTGGTCTTCTCCTGCCTTCAGCCTTGAGTTGGAAACATACCCTTGGCTCTCCTGGGCCTCCAGCTTGCCAGCTCTGGGTCTTGTGCCTCTCAGCCTCCATCACTGTGTGGGCCAAGTCCTTGTCTCTGGAGAACCCAGACTATTATCCTACCATATCACATCCCACCCCATCCCACTGAAAAATGCTAGTACCATCCACTAGGTTGATGTCACCATGAACAAATCAGTCTGAACAACTTGGCCCAAGCTCTCTTCAATCAGATTGTTACCCCTAGGCCTCTTCTAATTTAGACATTTTGGAGGTGCCAGGCACGTGCTCAGCACCTTACTCACTTCATCTCACTCACCCCCACCATTACCCAGGAAGGACGGGTACCATGGGCAACATTCTCCCCACTGTACAGAAGAAGATACTGAGGGTCAGAGAGGTTAAGCCAGTCACACAAGATCACGGGATATGACCAGGCCTGATTGATCCAGAACCTCTTAATGTCTATGTTGTGCTGCCCACACCTCCCACACACAGACACTGTCTCCTGGAAACTGTCATCTTTTATAGTTGAAATGTAACATCAACTCACAAACATTTGTCCAGTCAGCCAAAGACCTAAGAGTTGTTGTTTCTGATCACAGTGAAGATGGGTTTTAATTCACTTCCTGTTGCCCAGTTATTAGACATTTAAATCTTCCTCCTTCCTTTTTCAATAGTTCCTTCACTATTCAAAACAATGCTGCAATCTACATTAAAATTGCTTTCTTGGGACAAACCTTCACCATAACTTGGCAGGCATGGGTGCTTTAAGCTAAAGTCTTGATGACAAGTACAATAGGGTGTCTCTCAGCCTTGAGCATGGATTTCACTCTGTGGGTTCCTCTGGCCTCTTGTTTGGCCTTCTTCAGCCTAGAAATTCTTCCTTATGCCCAGTTTAAGTGGCACCAGCTTCCTCAAAGCCTATTTCTCCCTCACAGCGACTGTGAAGAGTGGCTGTGACGCATCGGGGCTCCAGCCTAAGCATCCAGAGCCCACCTCAGGGGCCCCTATGGAGAGGCATGGAAAGTTGACCCTGACACCAGTTAGAGGCCGCCCATGTTTCCTGGGACCACCATAAACAAGGACCACAGACCAGGTTTAAACAACAGACACTTACTCCCCCACAGCTCCAGGGGCCCTGCTCCCTCGGGGGCTCCAGTGGAGGACCCCACCTGCCTCTATCAGCTTCTGGTGGCCCCGTGCCTTCCACCACACGGCCTCCTTCTCTGTGGGTCTGTGTCTTGCCTTCTCCTCTCCTCTTTCTGGTAAGGACACCAGCTGTCAAATTTACAGTGGTTTGGTTTAGTTGCTAAGTCGTGTCCAACTCTTGCAACCCCATGGACTGTAGCTCACCATGCTGCTCTGTCCATGGGATTTCCCAGGCAAGAATACTGGAGTGGGTTGTCATTTCCTTTTCCAGGGGATCTTCCCAACCCAGGGATCAAACCTGGGTCACCTGCACTGCAGACAGATTCTTTACCAACTGAGCCACTGGGAAAGCCCTGTTGTGCTGTATGGTGCTAAGTCACTTCAGTCATGTCCAACTCTGAGATCCTATGGACTGTAGCCCAACAGGCTCCAGGAAGCCCTCTACACCCTAAATCCAGGAGGATCCTGTCTCAAGACCCCTCACAGATTCTTGGAGGATGTATCATTGGGGTTGCCACTCACCTACCATAGTTGCCAAGCTCCCATTTCAGCAAAGAAGACAGCCTAGCCCTATTCCTCCTGTGTTCCCACTCTGCCTCCAGACAGAGGAAGAAGGCAGGAAAATCTCAGTGGACAGTCGATGGCCCCTTCTCACATCACCCACAGCCAGGATAACAAATCATGTCTGAGCAAGTCAGACATCCTGGGTCAGGGAGGCTGCCTGCTCCTCGTGGCTCACTGAGCCTGTGCCCAGCACCAGCTCCCCTGGCCCAGCTCACAGCTGCTTGGGACCGCCGCTCTGCACCCTGCAGAGGGCAGAGGGCAGAGGGCAGCATCTGCCTCCCTTGCTGGGTGGTGAGAACCCTGTGTGCTCTGTGTCAGAGATGCTGGCTGAGGTTTATGCCTGCATTGTCTTGCTTCCACATCACTGGAGGAGGGACTGCTGCCCATCCTGGCCTGACCCTGGGGAGCTGCAGGGGGCAGGTGGGGGGCACTGTGGAAGCTTTGAAAGGCCAGGCCCGTGTGCCACTCCCACCCCTTCGGCTCACTGTGCTATGCTTAGTCAATCAGTCATGTCCGACTCTTTGGGACCCTATGGACTGTAGCCTGCCAGGCTCCTCTGTCCATGGGGATTCTCCAGGCAAGAACACTGGAGTGGGTTGCCATGCCCTCCTCCAGGGGATCTTCCCAACCCAGAGATTGAACCCAGGTCTCCTGCATTACAGGCAGATTCTTTATTGTCTGAGCCATCAGGGAAGCCCAAGAATCTTGGAGTGGGTAGCCTATCCCTTCTCCAGGAAAACTTCAGGACCTAGGAATTGAACCGGGGTCTCCTGCATTGCAGCTGGATTCTTTACCAGCTGAGCTACCCGGGAAGCCCGGCCGTGACTTTGATTCACACATCTCTATCAAATTCCAGCAAGAGGCCCAGCTGCCCGCCAGCCTGGGAATGCAGGTAGACACTTGGTGAGCCAGGAACCTTCCCGGAGGCCAAACATGGAAACAAACAAAAGAAGCTCTGCAGACCTGCAGGGCAAGCATCTGTCCATCTTCTGTGGCCACCTTCACCGGATGTTTTCTGAGGGGCCTCCCTGCTGTCCATCATCCCTGCCCAGTCTCCACCTCAGGCTAGAGGTTCTTCAAAACCCATGTCCAGCCATCCAGTCCTCTGACCCTCCCAGGACTCACCACCCCTCACCCCTGCTCTCCCTCTGCTCATCTCAGACCCCGCCCCACAATCTGCCACGGCCTCTGCACTGGCTGCTGCCTCCATCAGGAACGCCCTCCCCCCTCCCCGGATCTCGGCCTGCCTGGCTGCCTCTCCAGCCTCAACTCCTCAGATGTCACCTCCTCCGCAATTCCCCCCTGAGCACCCCATTTAAAGCTGCAGCCTCTCTGGCCTCATTCCCCTGACCAGCTTTATTTACCTCTGTGACTTCTGTCCCCTTCTCACATGGGACACCATTGGCCTGCTGATTTCATTTTGTCTGTCTGCCCACTACAACATAAGCCTCGTCAGTGGGGTTTTCCATTGCTGTGTTCCCAGCTGATAAAGCTGGACCAGGAGAGAACAGTGAGGTGAAGAGAAACCGCAACAATGCCACGTGGGATGGGTGGGGGATTAACCTGTCTTCAGTGCAGATGAAAATGAGAACTGAGGCTCAGAGGTGTTAAGAAGTACATCCAGCGTCACATAGCTAGTTCGTGGTAGGGCAGGGACTCAGAACTGTTGCACGAAGCCCCTGAAGTTGCTCTTCACCCGGGGCTGTGGACAGCGTCACGGGGCTGATCCACACGATCTAAGTGTTCTGGTCACACCCACTCTGTGTCACAACCGTTAATTATTAATATCTCAACCAAGGTGGTTAACTGCCACCCAAACAGAATAGCAGACATGAGGCAGAGGGCCAGGGGCCAGACCTGCAAGCAGCAGCTTGAGGGGAGGCTCAGGGCACCTGCCCACCCCACCCGAGGGACCCCCCTGCCTGCAGGGACCCCTGTCCCTCAGTCAGCAGGTCTCCTCAGCTCCTGGAGCCTCAGGGCTGGAATTCCAGAGCTGCAGCTTTCACACATAAGCCCTTCTCCTTAAAAAGTCTGGAAATAATGGTCTGCCAGCAGGGATGCCAATGAAAGCTTATTTATCCTCCAGCCCCAGCACAAGCCTGACCTGTGCCCCAGTAGAAGCCAAGGGGCTGGGATGGTGCCCTGGTGACTGGGCTGAGTGTGGCCTGGGGACGGCAGGGTGGGTGACAGCGTCTGGTGCCTTCCCTCTAAGGGTGCTCATCATGAATCAAGTTGCCATTTCTCGTGGTTTCTTGTCCATCTTCCTCCTGCACCACAATGATCACAACAACATTCTTGGAGAGACCTGCTATCAAAAAGCCAGTGCTTCCCGCAGTTGAGTGGAAAAGGAAAACAGTGCCGGCCGCTTGGCCTTGGCGTTCATCCATGTGGCGGTGGGAGGCTATGGGTCTATACATCATTTTTATGGAGACGTTTCTCTGGACTCTGAGTTCATTTCCTTAACCGCACAGCCTCCCTGCAGCCAAGAGCGTGGCACGCGGCCCCTTGCCAGCCCCCTTCTCTGTGAGCCAGTCTGTCTTCAGGGCGCTGAGCCTGGGCTGGGGAACACGGATGGGGTTGGGGGCCTGCAAGTGCTGCCAAAACAGGGGCACCCCAATCTGCTCCATAGTAGGAGCTCCTGGGGGAGCTAAAAGTCCTGTGGTCTGGGCTTCACCCCTGGCGACCACATCAGAACTGATGATCAGATGGTCGACTCCCTGGGGACTGGAGTCTGCACTCAGGCAGAAGGCCGTGCTGTCTCTGGGCCTCCTGGGAGGTGGAGGGAGCGAGCCCCGCGATTCTGTTTGGATAAAGCTGAACACAGGTGTCCCTGCTGTTGCAACCAGGGTTTCCAACTGGGACCCCCCAAGAGAGGCGATGAAGTGACAAGGCCTGCAGGTTCAGCCCTGCAGTGAGACCTGCTCACACACCCAACTCATAGTTACCGCTGGGATAGCTCGCCCTGTGGACATGCAGTGTTCTGTGGAGCTACCCCCGCCCCATGGCAGGGACACTCAGGAGGGTCGCCTGGGGGCCTGCTGGGGCCTCTGCTCTCTCCTGGCAGCAGTGGAGTCCGAGGGTCCAGTGTCCCGGCCACTGGAACAGAAGGCAGGTCTGTGCTGACACATCAGGCCCAGAGCAGAGACCCAGCAAGTCTCAGGTCCTTCAGAGCTGGCGGCCCAGTCAACAGGCTCAGCTGATTTTCACAGACGCAGCCCCGGTCGCCTCCCAGGATGGAGGAGGAGGCAAGGTCCAGACGCCTGCTCCCCTCTGACTCAGGGTTGATCCCCAAGGCCTCAGGGGCCCCAGGGTGGAAGCTGGAGAGAGGCCAAGGGTACTGCAGCTCCTCACTCCTGGGAGTGGTCTGGGAGCCGGTCAGCAGTGCGGACAGTCAGGCCCAGCTGGCCCTCCCTGATCAGAACTGAAGTGCCTTTGGGAGACCTGGCGGGAGGTGCCACTGTAATGGCCAAGCTCCTTTTTATGCATCCAATCTCCCCACAGGTGGTCAATGACTGTCCAAACAGATGCTGGCCATAAAACACCAGTCTGGGAACACAGGCACAGTCTGAGCCATGAGTGCCTCCCCAAATGTCTGTCCATGCTTCTTGCACTTTCAGAGGACCTGGGGACACCACCCCCTTCAGTATTATTCAAAAAGATTACCCCAAAGGGCATTGGAAAAGAGGGCGTTGACGCCTATGCCCAAATGCACGTCCATGACCTGTAACAGCTGGCTCACTCGGAGATGGCTGGTGTGGCTGCATGGACTCGAGAGGCCAGAGGGGAGCTCTGCAGAAGGTCAGGGCTGAAGAGGGGAGAGGAGGGCTGGCCTGTGTATTAACTGTCTTTTTATTTTAAATTTTAATTTTTATTGGAGTGTAGTTTACCTCCAGTGCTGTGTTAGTTTCCAGTGTATAGCACATGGATCCATTTATACATATACATGTATCGATTCTTTGTCCCTTCTCTTTACTCTGATGCTTTGACATCTGGGGCCTTGCCAACTTGGAAGGACTGCTTCTCCCAGGTTCCCAATTCCAGGGGGCTGTAAACCGTTCACGTGAGCGCCCCATCATGTGCAAACCAACCAGCCAGAGCTCCACTCCAACCCCCTCTTTGGGCTCTCTTGCCCAGGGTGATGCCAGTCCCAGGCCCCAGAGCCCTGGAGTGATGCCACCAGCCACTGCTGGGCTCCCCCACCACCCCCAGCCTTCCCTGGGAACCCCAGTAAAGGCTCTGACGCCGGTGTACCCCACCCTCTGCCTCCTGACCTCCCCGTGGCCCCTCCTCCTGGGAGCTGGCAGTAAACCCCTCCTGTCAGTGGCCATCATCTCCAGACCCGCTGGCCTCTCCATAAGTGAATAATGAAACAGCTGGCCAGGGATGGCAGCCACCTAGGGGCTGGGACAGCAGGTGACAAGGGGTCTTAGACCCCAATTCCCTCTTAGATTTCATCTTGCAGAGCAGGGTACACCTCACTCCATGCAGGCCCATTCCTATTATTATCCTATGACTGCGTTGGAGGAGGATTTTAGCTGCTGGGCAAACTTGGAATATCCTGCTTTGAGAGTTCAGAAGCTGCCAACTTTCACGTGAGGGCCTCTGAGAGCTTTCTGCTGGTCCCAGCGTCCTCATGACCTCTCTCTGGTCCAGTCTGTTTGAAGCCCACTTGGAGGAAACTATACAGAAACGCTGGCTCATGGAGGTGCAGACCCCAGACACAGTGGCCCCTCCCCAGCCACTTGGACAGAAGTCATCAGTTTCACCAGTGACCTGCTCAGGACCCTCGTCTTTCTCAAATGATCTGCAGGTGACACTTGGGAGGCTTTCGGTGACACAAACAGTGCTTCGCATCCCAAGCTGCAGCTGTATCACCCTCCTGCAGGCGGCATCAATTATGAAATTATGTGCCTGGAGATGACTTCTAGCTGGCATCTGAGCCACGGCCTACCCCAGGACTCTGCTCTGAGTCCAGGTGGGAAGGGTTTTCTGAGTGTGGCCCTACCCTCCTGGTGATGCTGTTTCACAAGTTCATCCACCAGAGACATCCTCCCCCGTTTCCCAGGGAGCTCAGGTCCTCTGGGGTCTCTGAGGGGTCACACAGAGGGTGACACAGCCCAGTTCACCCCGATGGCCCCAGCTGGCCATTTAGTCTCTGAGGCCCAAGACCCGAGGATGATGAGAATGACCCTTTTCAGTATCAGGATTGACTGATCACTTTAATCAGCAACTGGATTTCACTGGATCCGGGCAAGAGTGCACATCTGGTTGCTGTCTGTGTGCACAGAAGTTTGGGGTTTTTTTGGGGGGGGTGTGACAGAATGTGGTCCACTGGAGAAGGGAATGGCAAACCACTTCAGTATTCTTGCCTTGAGAACCCCATGAACAGTATGAAAAGGCGAAAAGATAGGACACTGAAAGATGAACTCCCTAGGTTAGTAGGTGCCCAATATGCTACTGGAGATCAGTGGAGAAATAACTCCAGAAAGAATGAAGGGATAGAGCCAAAGCAAAAACAACACCCAGTTGTGAATATGACTGGTGATAAAAGCAGGGTTCAATGCTATAAAGAGCAATATTGCATAGGAACCTGGAATGTTAGGTCCATGAATCAAGGCAAATTGGAAGTGGTCAAACAGGAGATGGTAAGAGTGAACATCGACATTCTAGGAATCAGTGAACTAAGATGGACTGGAATGGGTGAATTTAACTCAGATGACCATTTTATCTACTACTATGGGCAGGAATCCCTTAGAAGAAATGGAGTAGCCATCATAGTCAACAAAAGAGTCCAAAATGCAATACTTGGATACAATCTCAAAAGTGACAGAATGATCTCTGTTCATTTCCAAGGCAAACCATTCAATATCACGGTAATCCAAGTCTATGCCCTGACCAGTAACACTGAAGAAGCTGAAGTTGAATGGTTCTATGAAGACCTGCAAGACCTTCTAGAACTAACACCCAAAAAAGATGTCCTTTTCATTATCGGGGACTGGAATGCAAAAGTAGGAAGTCAAGAAACACCTGGAGTAACCGGCAAATTTGGCCTTGGAGTACAGAACAAAGCAGGGCAAAGGCTAATAGAGTTCTGCCAAGAGAATGCATTGGTCATAGCAAACACCCTTTTCCAACAACACAAGAGAAGGCTCTACACATGGATATCACCCGATGATCGATGCCAAAATCAGACTGATTATATTCTTTGCAGCCAAAGATGGAGAAGCTCTATACAGTCAGTAAAAACAAGACGAGGAGTTGACTGTGGCTCATATCATGAACTCCTTATTGCCAAATACAGACTGAAATTTAAGAAAGTGGAGAAAACCACTAGACCATTCAGGTATGACCTAAATCAAATCCCTTATGACTATACAGTGGAAGTGAGAAATAGATTTAAGGGACTATATCTGATAGACAGAGTGCCTGATGAACTATGGATGGAGGTTCATGACATTGTACAGGAGACAGGAATCAAGACGATCCCCAAGAAAAAGAAATTCAAAATGGCAAAATGGCTGTCTGAGGAGGCCTTACAAATAGCTGTGAAAAGAAGGGAAGTGAAAAGCAAAGGAGCAAAGGAAAGATATACCCATTTGAATGCAGAGTTCCAAAGAATAGCAAGGAGAGATAAGAAAGCCTTCCTCAGTGATCAATGCAAAGAAATAGAGGAAAACAACAGAATGGGAAAGACTAGAGATCTCTTCAAGAAAATTAGAAATACCAAGGGAACATTTCATGCAAAGATGGGCTCAATAAAGCACAGAAATGGTATGACCCTAACAGAAGCAGAAGATATTAAGAAGAGGTGGCAAGAATACAAAAAAGAACTGTACAAAAAAGATCTCATGACCCAGATAATCACGAAGGTGTGATCACTCACCTAGAGCCAGACATCCTGGAATGTGAAGTCAAGTGGGCCTTAGGAAGCATCACTATGGACAAAGCTAGTGGAGGTGATGGAATTCCAGTTGAGCTATTTCAAATCCTGAAAGATGATGCTGTGAAAGTGCTGCACTCAATATGCTAGAAAATTTGGAAAACTCAGCAGTGGCCACAGGACTGGAAAAGGTCAGTTTTCATTCCAATCCCAAAGAAAGGCAATGACAAAGAATGCTCTAACTACCGCACAACTGCACTCATCTCACACACTAGTAAAGTAGTGCTTAAAATTCTCCAAGCCAGGCTTAAGCAATACGTGAACTGTGAACTTCCAGATGTTCAAGCTGGTTTTAGAAAAGGCAGAGGAATCAGAGGTCAAATTGCCAACATCCACTGGATCATCGAAAAAGCAAGAGAGTTCCAGAAAAACATCTATTTCTGCTTTATTGACTATGCCAAAGCCTTTGACTGTGTGGATCACAATAAACTGTGAAAAATTCTGAAAGAGATGGGCATACCAGACCACCTGACCTGCCTCTTGAGAAACCTGTATGCAGGTCAGGAAGCAACAGTTAGAACTGGACATGGAACAACAGACTGGTTCCAAATAGGAAAAGGAGTATGTCAAGGCTGTATATTGTCACCCTGTTTATTTAACGTATATGCAGAGTACATCATGAGAAACGCTGGGTTGGAGGAAGCAAAGCTGGAATCAAGATTGCTGGGAGAAATATCAATAACCTCAGATATGCAGATGACACCACCCTTATGGCAGAAAGTGAAGCGCCTCCTGATGAAAGTGAAAGAGGAGAGTGAAAAAGTTGGCTTAAAGCTCAACATTCAGAAAACTAAGATCATGGCATCTGGTCCCACCACTTCATGGGAAATAGATGGGGAAACAGTGGAAACAGTGGCTGACTTTATTTTTCTGGGCTCCAAAATCACTGCAGATGGTGATTCAGCCATGAAATTAAAAGACGCTTACTCCTTGGAAGGAAAGTTATGACCAACCTAGACGGCATATTAAAAAGCAGAGACATTACTTCGCCAACAAAGGTCCATCTAGTCAAGGCTATGGTTTTTCCAGTAGTCATGTATGGATGTGAGAGTTGGACTATAAAGAAAGCTGAGCACCGAAGAATTGATGCTTTTGAAGTGTGGTGTTGGAGAAGACTCTTGAGAGTCCCTTGGACTGCAAGGAGATCCAACCAGTCCATCCTAAAGGAGATCAGTCCTGGGTGTTCATTGGAAGGACTGATGCTGAAGCTGAAACTCCAATACTTTGGCCACCTGATGCGAAGAGCTGACTCATTGGAAAAGACCCTGATGCTGGGAAAGATTGAGGGCAGGAGGAGAAGGGGAGGACAGAGGATGAGATGGTTGGATGGCAGCACCGACTCAATGGACATGGGTTTGAGTGGACTCCGGGAGTTGGTGATGGACAGGGAGGCCTGGCGTGCTGCGGTTCACGGGGTCGCAAAGAGCGACTGAGCGACTGAACTGAACTGAACTGGGGTAGGGCGCGCTTCTTCAAGCAGCCACTCGGACCGAACGAGGGGCACCTCCCTGCGACTCCGCGCCC
Source organism: Cervus elaphus (assembly GCF_910594005.1). Taxonomy (NCBI): domain Eukaryota; kingdom Metazoa; phylum Chordata; class Mammalia; order Artiodactyla; family Cervidae; genus Cervus; species Cervus elaphus. The sequence goes on from NC_057819.1 coordinate 27,377,358, forward strand.
TCCCGGTGTCTGTGGATGGAGAGGGAGAGCGGGTGTGGAAGGTGGCGTTGGAGGACTCAGGGTTCAGACTGAAGCCGGGGAGCACGCAGCCGCCTCGCCCCAGCGCCCCATCCCGGGAGCCGAGGGGCGGTGGTGGGGGAAACCACACCCAACAGGGCTGGGCGGTGCCAGGCTCCGGGGAAGGGAGGCGGGGCTATGCGGCCCTGCAGCCGGCAGAGGAGAGGGGGAGGGAGGAAAGGAAGGGGGGAGGATAGAGGAGATTGGGGAGGGGGGATAGAGGAGACGGGGGAAGGGAGGGGGGAGGAAGAGAGAAAGGGGAGGGGATAAGGAGGGGGGAGGTTACGGGGAGAGGAGGAAAGAGACGGGAGAGAAACAAAAGGGAGCGGGACCATCCGGCTGGAGTGCTCTGCTGCTGCTGCTGCTGCTAAGTCGCTTCAGCCGCGCTCGGCCGGGTGGGAAAGAAGGGGCAGCCGCTGAGTGAAGGCTGGAGGAGCAAATGAGAAGCCCCTGGAGGCCCACCTCCGCGCATCTCTTCCGAGGTGGCAGCTGTGCCGGAGCGGGGGCGGGGCCGGCGTTTCCAGGCTCCTCCCGGGAGGGCTTGTCCGCGTGGCCTGTTTATTGCTTGGATCCACACCAGAGGCACCGCAGCAGGGTGACAGGCAGGGTGGGGCAGCCAGAGGTGGGGTGTGGGAGCCCGCCTGGCGTCTTGTCACCGTCCCACCCTGCGGCCCTGAGCGGCATGTTCTCTGGCAGAGCGAGGCTCCTGGCAGATGTCGGTGGGTCCCCAGGCCTGTAGCACGGGCTCCTGGCTTCCCTCCGATGTGTCCCGGGCCGTCACTGGCCATCTCCCTCCTGAGAGCCATGCGCCCTTGTCATCACTCTGGGAAGCGGCTCCACAGTCTGTGGGGGAAATGCTTTCCTTTTGGACCTAAGAGCAGGGAACTCATTGGCAGGGCCGGAGAGAGCCCGAGGGGTGGAAACTGAAGCTTTACTGAGTGTTGTTCTGAGGTTAAAGCTGGCTTTGTCCAGGCCAGCTATGAGGAGCGTCTTCCTGGGTTTCTCAGCTTGTCTTCCTCAGAGTAGCCTGCGCTTATACATGGTGAGGAAAACTTGGGCCTAATTTAGTTTATTTTTGATTCCAAGGTTTACATATGATGAACTGTGTATGTTTCCTTCTGGATGTTGGAATCCACTAAGCATGATAATAGTTGATTTTCACCATGAAAATACTGCGGATGGGACTTTGCCTGGCAAGCTATGGTCAACATCTACTCACATTAGCTTCTTTCTCTCTCTCTCTTTTTTTGCCTTTGTAAAATCCATGGATCCAAAACCAATCAAACTGTCCATCCATCCACCCATTTACTCATTAATAAACCCATTCATCTACCCATCCACCACTTATTGAACGCCTAGCCACCATCCACTCATCTATGCATCCATCTAGCCATCCGTCGAACCATCCATCCATCCATCTGTCTATCCATCCACTCACCCACTCATCCATCCATCCATATATTCATTCATGCATTCATCTGTATTCGTTCTTAAATCAACATGACTCTAGGCACTGTGCAAAGGTGTATTAAGAACAAATTGAGAGGCAAAGCAAGTTCAGTGTTCCTAGCCCAGACCTCTAGGGAAAAGTTTGGCTATAACATAGGCTGAGGCTAAAAGGAACCTAGATATCCTGCCTCACACTGTCTCACCTGGTACACACCCAAAAGGTACCAGCCATCGTCTTCCTTTTGGCAGTACAGAATTCCTCCCTTTAACAAAAAAAACTGGGCTTCAGATCCACTCTGGAAAAAAACGTGTGCATGATTTTTTTCAGAGATTTCACATCTGAACCTAATTTTTTAAAATGATTTACAATCTGTTCAACTGCCCGCTGCCCCGCCTCCACGCACACTCTGCCCAGGCCCAATTATTTCAGGAAATAATTCCTAGAGTGCAGCCAAGGAAATGCCTCCCTCTTGTCACACAAACTACTCACGCTGCAGGACCGATTCATCTCCAGGGGCAGAATTTGACTGGATTTAGCTTTGGAAAAGCAAGTTGCAGCTCCCTGGACTCAGTTGGGCTCAATTCGTAAATTTTTGACAAGAAAACATCTCTTCCTGGACTATCTCAGGCCGTATATATACACACACAAATATGCTATAAAAAACAGCTGTTTCAGTGTTCTGTTCTTATGCCAGATGCACATAAACTTTTGAGCTGAGTTTTCATTCCAAATTCCTCCCACTTGTTTCACTGAACACTTTGAACATCTCAAACAAAAGAAAAGAAAAAACTAGTTTCTTTCCTTCTAAACAAGTGGTTTTCAAAGTGTGATCCTGGAGGAATTCCCTGGTGGTCCAGTGGTTATGACTTAGCATTCTCACTGCCAGGGCCCAGGTTCAATCCCTGGTTGGGGAAGGCAGCCAAAAAAAAAAAGTGTGGTCCTTGAACCACAAGCATCAGCATCACCCCGCACTCCTTAGAAATGCAGATTCTCAGGTTGGACTTAAGACCTGCTGAATCAGAAGCTCTGCGAGTGGGGCTTCCCTGGTGGCACAGTGGTAAAGAATTCACCTGCCAATGCAGGGACATGGGTTTGATCCCTTATCTGGGAAGATCCCATAAGCCTTGGAGCAACTAAGCCCATGCACTACAACTATTGAGCCTGTGCTCTAGAGCCTGTGAGCCACAACTACTGAGCCCATGTGCTGCAACTACTGAAAACCCACAAGTCCTAAAGCCTGTGCTCTGCAACAAGAGAAGCCACCACAATGAGAAGCCTGCATACCACAACTAGAGAGGAGTCCCTGCTTGCTGAAACTAGAGAAAGTCCAGTGCAGCAATGAAGATCAACACAGTCAATAAATAAATAAAATTATTTTAAAAAGGAGAAACTCTGCAAGTGTTTTAACAAGCCCTTTGGGGAGTTCAGAGGTTTGCTGGAGTTTGAGAAAAGATGTGCTAAATGCTGAGTCTTCTCACCCCTCCCTTATCCCTTCTCATTAGTACTCCGAGCACTTGGCACAATCGTCTATTTCAGTAGCTCTGTCTCTTGAACACTAACTGAAGGTGGGACCACATCTTCTTGACTTTTCTCTCCTCAAACATAAGTGAGGCTGTACTTTTTAGGTCATGATTCCCAAGCCCACTGTAGCTGGAAGAAATGACAAAGGAGATATTTAGTTAATATGGGGCTTCCCAGGTGGCTTGGTAGTAAAGAATCTGCCTGTAATGCAGGAGACACAGGTTTGATACCTGGGTTGGGAAGATCCCCTGGAGAAAGAAATGGCAACCCACTCCAGTATTCTTCCCTAGGAAATCCCGTGGACAGAGGCGCCTGGCAGGGGTCCTAGACCATGGGGTTGCAAAAGAGTCAAACATGACTTAGCGACTAAACAACAGAAAGTTAGTATCATGAATATGGAAATCTTTCCTACCTGCCCCCCCCAAAACATATAAGAATGATAGGCAAAATGATTTTAAAAGTTAAAAGTACATATTAGAAAACAAGATGAAATTCCCCTTAGCTCAGAAAAAGCAAAAACATGATGGTGTAGTGAGGCTGAAGCTCTAAGGCACAGTCATCTAAGCCTTATGAGGAGACAGGGGCTGAATGAGTAGCCAGGATCCTTGCAGGAAACCAGGGCTGAGACTAGGCTCCCTGATTATGAGTAGAAGCTCAAATCAGCTCTGATTGCTCCCTGGTTTTCAGCCATAAACAATCAACTGAGAGAGGAAGCAAAGGTGTACATAACACCTGGAATCAGGCTGGTTCTCTGAATAAGAAATGAAACAGGAGACCTCAGGGTGAAAACTAGAGTTCAATAAAAAGAAAAAAGAAAAGCTAAGCCACTAAATTCTGATCTGGGGAGTGCTTGGACAAGATAACCTGAAACTTCCAAGAACGAGTGAGTGTGATGTGAAAATACAACTCCCGTGAAAGATGAGCTGTCAAAAAATTTCAAGGCACACAAGGAAATCCAACTCTAAGAGAGTCATCAACAAATCCAAAGATGGGCAAATTTAAACCGAAGGAAAGAGAGAGAAAAGAGTGACTAAAAAGATCTTAAGTAGACTATTAAGATTTTCAGAGATGAAGGAATGAGGGGAAAGCATTCATCAATAAAGAACAAGAGATTAGGAATCAAAACAGGCAGTTATACAAAGGGAGAAGGCCAAATCAACAAAATTAGAAATGAAAATGGAGAGATCACAACAAACAACACTGAAATACAAAGGATCATAAGAGACTACTACCAGCAGCTCTATGCCAATAAAATGGACAACTTAGAAGAAATGGACAAATTCTTAGAAAAGTATAACTTTCCAAAACTGAACCAGGAAGAAATAGAAGATCTTAACAGACCCATCACAAGCACATAAATCGAAACTGTAATCAGAAATCTTCCAGCAAACAAAAGCCCAGGACCAGATGGCTTCACAGCTGAATTCTACCAAAACTTTAGAGAAGAGCTAACACCTATCTTACTCAAACTCTTCCAGAAAATTGCAGAAGGCAAACTTCCAAACTCATTCTATGAGGCCACCATCACCCTAAACCAAAACCAGACAAAGATGCCACGAAAAAGAAAACTACAGGCCAATATCACTGATGAACATAGATGCAAAAATCCTTAACAAAATTCTAGCAAACAGAATCCAACAACATATTAAAAAGATCATACATCATGACCAAGTGGGCTTTATCCCAGGAATGCAAGGATTCTTTAATATCCACAAATCAATGTAATACACCACATTAACAAATTGAAAGATAAAAACCATATGATTATCTCAATAGATGCAGAAAAAGCCTTTGACAAAATTCAACATCCATTTATGATAAAAACTCTCCAGAAAGCAGGAATAGAAGGAACATACCTCAACATAATAAAAGCTATATATTACAAACCCACAGCAAACATTATCCTCAATGGTGAAAAATTGAAAGCATTTCCCTTAAAGTCAGGAACAAGAAAAGGGTGCCCACTCTCACCACTACTATTTAACATAGTTTTGGAAATGTTGGCCACAGCAATCAGAGCAGAAAAAGAAATAAAAGGAATCCAGATAGGAAAAGAAGAAGTAAAACTCTCACTGTTTGCAGAAGACATGATCCTCTACATAGAAAACCCTAAAGACTCTACCAGAAAATTACTAAAGCTAATCAATGAATACAGTAATGTTGCAGGATATAAAATTAACACACAGAAATCCCTTGCACTCCTATTCACTAACAATGAGAAAACAGAAAGAGAAATTAAGGAAACAATACCATTCACCATTGCAACAAAAAGAATAAAATACTTAGGAGCATATCTACCTAAAGAAACAAAAGACCTATACATAGAAAACTATAAAACACTGATGAAAGAAATCAAAGAGGATACAAATAGATGGAGAAGTATACTGTGTTCATGGATTGGAAGAATCAATATTGTGAAAATGACTATACTACCCAAAGCAATCTATAGATTCAATGCAATCCCTATCAAGCTACCAATGGTATTTTTCACAAAAACAGAACAAACAATTTCACAATTTGTATGGAAATACAAAAAATCTCAAATAACCAAAGCAATCTTGAGAAAGAAGAATGGAACTGGAGGAATCAACCTGCCTGACTTCAGGCTCTACTACAAAGCCACAGTCATCAAGACAGTATGGTACTGGCACAAAGACAGAAATATAGATCAATGGAACAGAATAGAAAGCCCAGAGATAAATCCACGTACCTATGGACAACTTATCTTCGACAAAAGAGGCAAGGATATACAATGGAAAAATGACAACCTCTTTAACAAGTGGTGCTGGGAAAACCGGTCAACCACTTATAAAAGAATGAAACTAGAACACTTTCTAACATCATACACAAAATGGATTAAAGATCTTAATTTAAGACCAGAAACTATAAAACTCCTAGAGGAGAACATAGACAAAACACTCTCCGACATAAATCACAGCAGGATCCTCTATGACCCACCTCCCAGAATATTGGAAATAAAAGCAAAAATAAACAAATGGGACCTAATGAAACTTAAAAGCTTTTGCACAACAAAGGAAACTATAAGTAAGGTGAAAAGACAGCCCTCAGATTGGGAGAAAATAATAGCAAATGAAGCAACAGACAAAGGATTAATCTCAAAAATACACAAGCAACTCCTGCAGCTCAATTCCAGAAAAATAAATGACCCAATCAAAAAATGGGCCAAAGAACTAAACAGACATTTCTCCAAAGAAGACATGTAGATGGCTAACATACACATGAAAAGATGCTCACCACCACTCATTATCAGAGAAATGCAAATCAAAATCACAATGAGGTACCATTACACGCCAGTCAGGATGGCTGCTATCCAAAAGTCTACAAGCAATAAATGCCAGAGAGGGTGTGGAGAAAAGGGAACCCTCTTACACTGTTAGTAGGAATGAAACTAGTACAGCCACTATGGAGAACAGTGTGGAGATTCCTTAAAAAACTGGAAATAGAACTGCCATATGACCCAGAAATCCCACTCCTGGGCATACACACCGAGGAAACCAGATCTGAAAGAGACACGTACACCCCAATGTTCATCGCAGCACTGTTTATAATAGCCAGGACATGGAAGCAACCTAGATGCCCATCAGCAGATGAATGGATAAGGAAGCTATGGTACATATACACCATGGAATATTACTCAGCCATTAAAAAGAATTCCTTTGAATCAGTTCTAATGAGATGGATGAAACTGGAGCCCATTATACAGAGTGAAGTAAGCCAGAAAGATAAAGCCCAATACAGTATACTAATGCATATATATGGAATTTTAAAAGATGGTAATGATAACCCTATATGCAGGACAGAAAAAGAGACACAGATGTATAGAACAGACTTTTGGACTCTGTGGGAGAAGGCGAGGGTGGGATGTTCTGAGAGAATAGCATTGAAACAAGTATACTATCAAGGGTGAAACAGATCACCAGCCCAGGTTGGATGCATGAGACAAGTGCTCAGAGCTGGTGCACTGGGAAGACCCAGAGGGATGGGATGGGGAGAGAGGCGGGAGGAGGAATCAGGATGGGGAACACATGTAAATCCATGGCTGATTCATGTCAATGTATGGCAAAAACCACTACAATATTGTAAAGTAATTAGCCTCCAACTAATAAAAATAAAGTTAAAAAAAAAAAAAAAACAGAAACAGGCTGTTATAGAAAAGAACAACCAGATATGAAAAGCACTAATGGAAGATGTCATAAAGCATATTAATTGAAATAAAAATCCAAAGCTAAAGAGGTGGCTTAAATAGTCACCTGGACATGGCTAAAGGTAGAATTTATTTATTGGAATATGGAGCTGAGGAAATTACCCAGAACACAAGGCAGGATGAGGAGGATATAGCAAAGTGGTTGAGATCTGAGGAGATCTGGAGGGTTGATGAGCAGCCCCACCAGGTATCCAACAGGACTTCCAGATCAGGTGAGGCCACATAAAAGAACCCAAGCACTTTCTAGATCTGTAAGCTAAGCCTCAGGTTGATCACCTAAACCAGGACTCAAGAAGAATACAAGGCAAAGGGTCACAGAACACAAGGGATTCAGGGCCCAGGACTATCTTCCCATCCATTCCTGTGTGATACTAAACTCAACTGATGTACAGGTGGACCAGAGTTTGATAAAATGTTTCTAAAGTTCATACAAAAGAGGAAAAACAAGAGAGCAGCCAGAAAGATTCTAAAATAAAAATGAGGTTACATGGACTTCCCTGGTGGTACAGTGGATAAGCTGACCCACTGGAAAAGACCCTGATGTTGGGAAAGATTGAAGGCAGAAGGAGAAGAGGGTGACAGAGGATGCGATGGTTGGATGGCATCAATGGATTCAATAGACCTGAACTTGGACAAACTCCAGGAGATGGTGAAGGATAGGGAGGCCTGGTGTGCTGCAGTCCATGGGGATCTCAGAGTCAGATATGACTTGGTAACTGAACACACACACAGTGGATAAGAATCCATCTGACAATGCAGGGAACATGGGTTCGATCCCTGGTCTGGAAAGATCCCACATGCCTCAGAACAACTTAGCTCACGTGCCACAACTACTGTGCCTGCGATCTATAGCCTGCGAGCCACAACTGTTGAGCCCACATGCTACAACTACCGAAGCCCAGACACCCTAAAGCCTGTGCTCCACAACAAGAGAGTAGCCCCTGCTCTCTGCAACTAGAGAAAGCCTGCGTGCAGCTATGAAAACCCAGCACAACCAAAAATAATAATAAAATAAATAAAAATAATGAGGATGCATTCAACTGCTAGACATCAGCATATTTTATAAAGCAGCAGGCTAAGAATAGAAAGTTTAAAATAGATATAAACACTTCTAGAAGCACTTAGAATATATAAAGAGCACCTTTCCCATCAGTGGGAAGGGGTGGACTATTTAATGGATAATATGAAAAGAGTTAGTCTACCATTTAAAAACGATATAAAGGCAGATCACAACCTTACTTATATAATGAACATATTCCAAATGGATTAAAGCTTTTAATGTAAAAAAGGAACTATAAAGTGTCAGAAGGAGATGTGGTTAAATAGTCTTTCAAATAGGCCTTTCTAAGAAGGAGAGCAAATTCATGTCATTAAAAAAAGTAGATATTTACATTCAAAAATTATCTATATAAAAAGTCAACATCATAAAATTAAGAACAAGGAAAGCATTTGTCTCACACAATAAAGCATCAATATCCCTACTGTATAAAGTGCTCTTAAAATCTACCACAAGATGCCACAAGAAAATATTAGCAAAGAAAGAAAAACATATGGTCAACAAATGTCCAAAAATGTTTAAGCTCATTAGTAATTGAAGAAATGCAAGTTAACCAACAAAACATTCCCTGTGTGTCTTTCATATGTGAAAAAAGGACGATTATATTTAATGAGAGAAGAGGGCAGTAGAGGATGAAACAGTGAGACAGCATCACCACCTCAGTGGACAGAAATTTGAGCAAACTCCGGGAGACAGTGAAGGACAGAGAAGCCTGGCGTGCTGCAGTCTATTGGGTCACAAAGAGTCAGACATGACTTAGCGACTGAACAACAACAAGTATTTAATCGAGGCTCCAGTATCCTTGCCTGGAGAATCAGGTGGACAGAGGAGCCTCAGGAACTTATGGACTTACTATGGTCCACAGAGTCACAAAGAGTCGGCCATGACTGAAGTGACTTAGCACACACACACATGTGTGTTATATGCCCAGGAAACTATCTCATCATGTACCATTTGAGAACACACACATACCACCTCTGGAGGAGGAAATGGTAGCCAAATCCAGTGTTGTTGCCTGGAAAATTCTTTGACAGAGGAGCCTGGTGTGCTGTGGTCCATGGGGTGGCAAAGAGTCAGACGGGACTGAGCGCTCACACACATGCTCACACCACCTACACACCACAAATCACACACATACATCCCACACACACAACCCACATACACAGACACACACCACTCAGCCCTACACATCACAGACATGTAGATATACAGACACATGCCTCACACCACACATCACACACACCCCACACAGACATAGACCCCCATACACCACACATAGACATGTATACACACATGCATAGAGGAGGATTTGGCAAATGGTATCAAAGACCATAAAAACATGTGTTTCAGGTGACCTAGCAATTCTACTTCTAGAAATTTTATCCCGAGGAGATACTGAGAGCTGAAGAAAGATCCAGACAAGAGAACACGATTTCAGGGCTGCGTGGGCTGTAGGGGCTGCCCGGTCATGGAGCCCCACTATCAAGTAACTGCTACAGCAGGTGAACAAAGGACATGCATGGCATCAGGCTTTCAAGAAATGTACACAAAGAAAACAAGCAAGCATGTGCACATCATGTGTACGTGTACCTGTGCACAAGGGGAGACCGTTTAGACACACACAAGGGACCTCTAGGAAGATGTCCACTCCAGCAAAGGCAGAGACAGAATCCTGGATGACGTAATTTTGTTCCCATTAGCTGACCTTGAGTTTTTCTAATGAAAGTCGCTCTCATACAGGGAAGAAAATAGTATTGCAGAAATGCTTGCGCAAACAATGAGCACTATCCCATGCCGGTTACCTTTCATTTAATCCCCAGATGGCCCCAGGAGTCACGTTCTGTGTGCCCCTGGGGGACGAATGTGGGAACCGAGGTTCAGAGGTGGCCCAGGTGCCTAACAGGCAGAGATTGCCTCCAAATGCAAGCCTCAAGGGCCCTTTTGAAGACCCCATGTCGTCCAGGGTTTTCTCCCAGGACATTCAGTGGGTCGAGACTTTCCCTCCCCTGCTTGCATTCATCCTCACCTAGCAGGCAGATAGACCCACTCGTGACTAGAATAAGCCCTTCCTGAAGCAGAACTGCAATGGGCCTTCACAGTCTGTTCACCGCCCTCACTGAGGAAGATCAGGGACCAGCCCCCCACCACCCCCGCCTCGGTGTCTTCCTCCACCAGTAACCAGGCCACTTCCCTGCTCTGGGTCCACTCCTGGAGAACAGGTAAACCACCCCCGGCCCCAGATGGTGTAGCGCTAAGGCAGCCCCTCAAAGGGTTGGAGTTGAAGGTGCAGCAATTACCCTCAGTGCCTCAAGGTTTGCCTGTAACACTGTGGGGGAGGCAGTGACTGGGAACATTTTAAAATAAAGACACAAACGATTTCCAATTTCTGCGCTGCAGAGCTTTCCTGAGCAGGCGCTCCCCGTTTGATTCTGTCCTGACCTTTATTAAACCTAATGGACGCAACGGATTCATTTCCACCTAATTGGCTCTAGGACTTTCCTCATTAGGGGCTGAGCAGTTGGCAGTTTTACAATCACAGAAATGTAAATTGGCCCCGAGACCACAGAATTACTCCTCTAATTGGACTGAATCGATCAGAAGGGCTGTGTGGCCACCTGTGTTAATGGCGGATCAGAAAGTGTGGCTGCCAGGCCTGTCTGAGTGGGAGCCAGGGGTCCTGGGAAGGCCGGAGGAGTACACGGCCCGGGGCCACTCAGGGTGTCAGCCGGGGGGGGGCACACTCCTGCCGCAGGGCCTTTGCACTTGAGGTTTTCTCCTCCTCCGGGGAACACTTCCCTATCGTTGCATAACTTCTTCCCCTCCTCCTTCACATCTGCTAAGATGTCACCATCTCAGTACCCCCTTCCCCGATCATCCCATTTAAAATGACAGCCTCCATGATCCCAGGTATCATTACACTGGGAATGAAGCGACTGGACGCGTGTGCCCTGCTGAATCCCCAGCACCTAGGACGGTGGTCGACACTCTATTCCTCAACAGGAGATTGTTCAGCCAATGAACACCTCGCCTCCCTTTGATGCCCCGGAACCCAGCACTTAGAACGGATGATTCATCTTTTATTCTGTAAGTAAACCAAACACTGAAGGCCGGTCGCATGCAGCAGTGAATGGGACCCAACCCAGCGAACATCGACTTACATCCCAACCAGTGAGGGAGGGGAGGAGAGCCGCAGTAAAACGTAAGCTAATAAACGAGATGAGACAGTGATGGATAGATCCACGTAGCGCCAAAGAGTGAAAAGACAAGGATTAGCTTTGGGGGGCGAAGTGGGGCGGGGCGGGGCAATCAGGCGGGGTGGGGCTCTTTGCGCTGAGTAAGGGAAGGCTCCGGCTCGAACCAGGGAAGGTGGAGGCCCGAAGGTGGTGCGGATAGTAAGAGGGTGGGCACTGGGACACAGGGAGCGGGATGGGGAGCGTCACACACCGTGGGAGGAAGTTTGGGATCCTCAGGGTGATGATGAAAGAGCGCCCTCTCTTGGCTTCTGTGTAGCGTGAACAAGAAGGGTGCAGACTGGGGAGGAGCCCAACTCCAGGTGGGCTTGATACCGACCTAGGTCCTCGGACTCTTTAATCATCAGACATTGATAAGAGGCCAGATGAGAAATTCAGGCAAGGCTTTGTTAGGACTCGCGCTGAGGCACCAGGGAGTGAGAACCAATGATCCGTGCCCTTGCTGCTCCTATAGATAGGGTGAGGGTGGGGGTGGATTGGTGGGTGGGGCTGGAGGGATGGCTTAGGTGGTCTGCCCACCCCCAAGGTGATGCTATGTGCAGGGATCGTGGGCAGGACACTGCTTTTGCTGCCTCAGAAATGGCAGTTGGTTTGTGGCCTTTTTGTATCTTACTGTTCATAATTTGACCCGAACTAAGCATGAGAGTTGGACTGTGAAGAAGGCTGAACGCCGAAAAATTGATGCTTTTGAACTACGGTGTTGGAGAAGACTCTTGAGAGTCCCTTGGACTGCAAGGGGATCCAACCAGTCCATCCTAAAGGAGATCAGTCCTGGGTGTTCATTGGAAGGACTGATGTTGAAGCTGAAACTCCCAATACTTTGGCCATCTGATGCGAAGAGTTAACTCGTTGGAAAAGACCCTGATGCTGGGAGGGATTGGGGGCAGGAGGAGAAGGGGTCGACAGAGGATGAGATGGCTGGATGGCATCACCGACTGGATGGGCATGGGTTTGGGTAGACTCTGGGAGTTGGTGATAGACAGGGAGGCCTGGTGTGCTGTGATTCATGGGGTCACAAAGAGTCGGACGCGACTGAGCGACTGAACTGAACTGAACTGAAGCATGGGTGCAGTTATTTTTAGTTCCTTATAGTTTCTTTGTATGCTATGGTTCAGGTGCAGCATCTCAGGCCCCAGGCTTTCTCAAAATCACACTTTTGGATGAGTGGATTGAAGCAGAGGGAGGAAAGTGCCCAAGGTCACACCTAGGGAAGGTGGTGGGGGGGTGTGTGTGTGTGTGAAAAGCCTCAACCTGTTGAACAAGCAAAGAGGAGACCATGACATTGGGAGTTAAAGAAGAGTGCAAAATCCCTGGACTCTCTTACTGTCCTGAGTCCCTCTTCTGAGCCTCGGATCTGGTCTGGCTTGTGTGTGCTTCCACCACTCCTGTCTGCCTTTTCTGTTGGTACATGGATGCTGGGGCCTGGGGCCACCACGTGTGAGGAAGTCCAGCTATGGCAAGGCCACAGGGAGGCACTGTCGCCTACGGCCCCAGCTGAACTCTAAGACGGGCAGCATCTACCTCAGATGCCGTGTCCTGCTGGGCTTTTGGATGAATGCAGCCTGGCCACCTTCTGACAGCACACAGGTGAGAAATCATAAGCTGAGCCCTTCCCAAACTCCTGACCCACCAAACTGTGAGCAAAATAAGAGGGTAATTTTAAGCCTCTGAAAGCTGAGCACCAAACAATTGATGCCTTTGAACTGTGGTGTTGGAGAAGACCCTTGAGAGTCCCTTGGACTGCAAGGAGATCCAACCAGTCCATCCTAAAGGAGATCAGTCCTGGGTGTTCACTGGAAGGACTGATATTGAAGCTGAAACTCCAATACTTTGGCCATCTGATGTGAAGAGCTGACTTATTTGAAAAGACCCTGATGCTGGGAAAGATTGAGGGCAGGAGGAGAAGGGGACGACAGAGGATGAGATGGTTGGATAGCATCACCAACTCAATGGACGTGAGTTTGGGTGGACTCCAGGAGTTGGTAATGGACAGGGAGGCCTGGCATGCTGCGGTTCATGGGGTCGCAGAGTCGGACACAACTGAGCAACTGAACTGAACTGAAATTGTGGACTGTTTGTTACACAGCAAGAGTAACTGACACATAGACTAGCTGTAGCTGGGGGCACATGTCTGTGTGTCCTATGTTCATTTCAAAAGGTCGACAGGCATAGAAAGAGCTTCGTTAGTGTGTGCCTGCCTATCCTTGTTTTCTCCTGGGGGAGCCCTGCTAGCTCATCCAACTGTTCACACCCTTCACCCCAGGGCCTTGCCACACAGCTGAACACCCACGGTGCTAGATGGGACGCATTACAGCCCAGGAGGTTGCAAGCAAATGCCTCTTTGACCCACAGCCTCTAAATATCGGCTCAATGGGTAACATATGGGGCCAGCTGGGTTCCCTCGTTTGGAGGTCAAGTTCAGCCTCCCTGGGCTCTGATGGTCTGATGTCAGCGGGATCTCACAGATGAATTAGCCAAGACCAGGGTGGAGGCATCAAGGTGGGCCCTGGGTGAGGGGAGGAGCTGGTGTCCAGTGGGAGGGGCCCTGGATCCACTCAAATGGGAGATGGAATCTAGAATTCATCTGAGACTTTTCCACTTGAAATAATCAAGTTAAAAGAGAGAGGGGGCACTTTAGGGTGGCAGATAATTTATGTATCAATGTGGGAGAGGGTGGTCCAGTGCTTACTTTTGACAAAGCCCCTGAGCTGCAGACCTGAGCTGGCGGGGGTGGCGGAGGGGAGAGAAAATACAGGAACCAGCCGCTTTCCCTGACCTGACTCCCATGCTGGCATCCCTCAGGGTGGATTCTCGGTCCAGCCTCCTTCCTGAGCTTCGGGCCCACCTTCCATTCACTTCCTGCCCCTCTTCATGCCTTCTACCGAGGCCCCCATCTTCCAGGGACGTGGCTTTTCTGGGAGGTGGATGCCCAGGGCTGGGAGGCACCCTCCACCAGAACAGAAACTGCTCTAGTCATTTCAAACACGGGGTGCAAGACTGGAGGGGTCACCGATGAGCCAGGCTGTGAGGAAGACAATGCTCAGGAGGCAGCCAGCCACCAGCAAGAATCGAGGTGTATGGGGGATGGCATGCACAGGGCACAGGCCTCTCCCCAGAAGCCTCTGGAAGCACCGAGGGCCTATCGGGGCAGGAACTGGAGCCCCAAGTAAGGGGGAGGCATGCGCAGCCCGGCCCTACCAGAGCCTCTCCGGGAGCTGGGCGTGCAGCCTACAGGGGACCCAGCGGGCACAGCCTCCAGACTGGGGACTAAGAGGACAGAGGGGCCCACCTCGCCCCCTAGTGGCGGTGTGTGGAACTGCTCTAGTGCTTCGGGTCAGCGATGGCCATGGGGACACATTGCTGTGTGATGTTCAACAGCGGCTCCACGGAGAATGGCACTCAGGGAAGGTCACTTGAAATGAGTCTTATCTCTGCCCTAAACGGGGCGGGGGGGCACGCCTGTTCATTCTGACCCCCCCCCCCCAAGGCCTGGGCTTGCCCTTTACTCCTCTGCAGCCTGCTGTGGTCCATGGGCTGCTGGGTTTGTAGGGAGACCCCACCCTAAAACTCAGGACTGGGCAGGAGCCCCCCAGGCCAGTGACAGACAGTAGAACTGCTGCCCTCAGGCCCACGGGTATCCTGCCGCTGTCTGTTAACAGCACAGGGCAGCCTGCAAACCACAGGGTGGGCATCGCTCAGGCCTCTCGCTGGCCCTCCCCACCCCCAGGCCCCGCCTGCTGTGAGGACAGCCTGCTCCTCCTGGACCGGGGTGAGTCACTGTCCTGGGGTCCTTGATCCCAGCCACCAGCCTCGCCCCTGGAGGTCCTGCCTCTCTTTCATGTCGCTGCCTGATTTTTTCTTTCTTCTTCTTGCTATTTATAATTTACTTTATCTTGCTGGGATTTTTCTGTTTCCTGGCAAGCTACCTTAAATCTGGTCAATAATAAAACTTTATAAAAATAGAACTACCATATGATCTAGCAATCCCACTCCTGGGCATATATCTGGACAAAACTATAATTCAAAAAGATACATGCATCCCTGTGTTCATAGCAGCACTATTCATAATAGCCAAGACATGGAAACAACCGAAATATCCGTTGACAGATGAATGGATAAAGAAGATGTGGCATATATATACAATGGAATATTACTCAGCCATAAAAAGAATGAAGTAATGCCATTTGTAACAACATGGATGGAACTGAAGGTTATTATACTAAATGAAGTAAATCAGAAAAAGATAAATACCATATAACAGCACTTATATGTGGAACCTGGCATCCCAGGTGGCTCAATGGTAAAGAATTTGCCTGCCTATGCAGGAGATTCAAGAGACTCCGGTTCGATCCCTGGGTTGGGAAGCTCCCTTGGCAAAGGAAGTGGCAACCCACTCCTGTATTCTTGCCTGGAGAATCCCGTGGACAGAGAAGCCTGGTGGGCTACAGTCCATGGGGTTGCAAAGAATCAGACACGACTGAGCACAAACACACATATGTGGAATCTAAAATACAATAAAATGAACATATCTACAAAGCAGAAACAGACTCATAGACATAGAGAACAGGCTTGTGGTTGCCAACGGGGGTGGAGGGAGGAAGAAGGATGGGTTGGGAGTTTGGGATTAGCAGAAGCAAACTATTAAATACAGAGTGGATAAATAAAAATGTTCTATTGTAGAGCACAAAGAACTATATTCAATGTCTTGGGATAAAGCATAATGGAAAAAATATAAAAAAGAATATATCTAACTAAAAAATATTAAAAAATATATATGCATACATGCACACATCTGGACACTTAATATACACAAGTATGTGTGATTTACGTAAAGTAATATTTTATGGTAGCTCAGCTGGGAAAGAATCCACCTGCAATGCAGGAGACCCCGGTTCAATTCCTGGGTCAGGAAGATCCCCTGAAGAAGGGATAGGCCACCCACTCCAGTATTCATGGGTTTCCCTAGTGGCTCAGATGGTAAAAAATCTGCCTGCAATGCAGGAGACCTGGGTTCGATCCCAGGGAAGATCCCCTGAAGAAGGGAATGGCAAGCCACTCCAATATTCTTGTCTGGAGAATCCCATGGACAGAGGAGCTTGGCAGGCTACAGTCCACGGGGTTGCAAAGAGTCAGACACAACTGAAGCGACTTAGTACGCACTCATGAGTCACCAAGGAAGCCCAGGAGGAGGGTACAGACAGATTTTAATCAGAGGGTCTTAAATTTCTTGTGGGCTTTCCTGGTGGCTCAGATGGTAAAGAAATCTGCCTGCAACACAGGAGACCTGGGTTTGATCCCCGGGTTGGGAAGATCCCCTGGAGGAGGGCTTGGCAACCCACTACAGTATTCTTGCCTGGAGAATCCCCATGGATAGAGGAGCCCGGTGGGCTACAGTCCATGGGGTCGCAAAGAGTCAGACACGACTGAGTGACTAAGCACAGAAGAAGCACAGCATACCATGTTACTTTACATAAATGGTAGAAGAATCCACCTGCCAGTGGTAAGAATCTGCCTGCTAATGCAGGAGATGCAGGTTCGGTCCCTGGGTGGGGAAGATCCCCTGGAGAAGGAAATGGCAATCCACTCCAGTATTCTTGCCTGGGAAATCCCATGGACAGAGGAGCCTGGAGGGCTACAGTCCATGGGGTTGCAAAAGAGTTGGTCACAACTTAGCAACTAAACAACAACAAAAACAAATATTGTATATGTATGTCTAGCTCTGTCAGCTAGGTTTGTATCTGCATACCAGGTTATCTATATTTGTATTCAGATCTATATCTGAATGGGATGGAATAACTACACCCATATCTAGAGCTACATCCTTATTTACATGCGAGTCCACACTCACCTCCACACCAAATCCATACCTACACCTACACTTGCCTCAACTCAGTTAGTGAACTGGCCCCTGGTGTCCCACCCGCAGCGCCAACCCCAGCACCTCCCCCACAGTGAGGAGGACCTGCCCAGGGCAGAGCCCAGAGCCCCGTTTACAAAGTGGAGACCCAGGTCAGGGGCACTGGGGACCTACCTGTGGTCAAAGCACCAGAGACAGACAAAGCCTGGTGCTGCTCCCCTTTTGCTGGATTCCCCTTCTTCAATATCTCCGAAGCTTCCTACCTTCCTGCAAAGATAACCCCTGGCCTCCCCATCCCTTGTCACTGTAACCACCTGCTAGGAGCCACCCACTTGAACATCGTCCTGGCCCTCCCCTGCTGTCTAATGGCCAAACCTGCAGTGGTCACTGTGTGTTCACGAAGCATGGTGGGTGCAGGGGAGTGTCCACACCTGGACCCCCCTCCTGCCTCACCAGCCAGGACCGGGGGACTCCCCCGCTCTGCCCTCCCCCTGAGCCTGTCAGCACCCGGTGTGCCCCACACAGCCTCAGCTGTCCCCCAGGAGTGCTGGACAGCTACCCCACTTCCAGGAGCCCCCCTACTGTGGGAGGCACACTATCCGTGGTGTGCATGGGCACTGCTGGTGTTATGTGCGGGTCATTCCACTGCCTGTCCCCTCTGTCTCCCCAGCCCTGTGCCCTCTCTTCCCAGCAGGGTGTCTGGTGCCCACGGTTAGGTACCCCGGCCTCCAGCTCCTGCCTCTCCTCAGGAGATGTCCCTCCACCTCCCTGTGGAAGCTCACCTCCTTTCCCGTTCTCTAGGAGGATATTCCCACCAGTCTTCCTGGTGCTCCATGCACCACCAGACATGGAGACGTGCCCGTTTCTCCATCGCCCTCTCCCAGGTGCCTACCTGGCAGCACCCAGGGCAGTACCTTCCCCACCCCCCTTGTCCAGTTCTCATTTGGAAAGTTCAGGGGTCTTAGATAGACCCCACCCCTACCTTACCCACTACACGGCCTGCTTCTTAGATTCAGGTGATGGCGTCCAGCCTGACTTCTCTCCCTGCGGTTGCAGGATACAGTTGTCGCCCTCATCCGGCCCCCAGACACCTGGTGCCTGCTCGCCTGGACCAGATCCACCCTGTTTCTCCCTCCCCTGTCGGCTCGCCCAGGCTGGCTTCTGCCTGACCCTGCACTGCCCCTGACTTGAGCCACTGCAAAGCCCCCCTGTGGTCCCTGCCCTCAAATTCCTCCTCCTGCCTCTCATGGCCCACAATCCCTGGATGGTCCCACCTGACTTGGCAGGCAAGCCAATCCCAACTGCCCTTCCAGGTGGGTCCCTTCCTGCCCTCAGCTGCCAGCTGAGTTTGGTTTCAAGGAGCCAGGAAGTGAAAGGTCGTGGGGGTGCTTCTCCTCTGCCCAGCCCCGCATGCATGCCTTGCGTCTCCAGTGGTGGTTCATCCTTGTTGGGAGGGGATCCCTCTGCCCAGGTGCCTGTCCACTGAGCATCATGTTCCCCCCACCCAGTTTGAGTGTCAAGGGCAGCAGCCAGGCTCCCGCATCCCCCAGGACCACTGTAGCTTCCTCGGGACTCTGACCTTGCTCCCTGAGCTAACATCATCTAACTCCAGGACGGATTAGAATCCAACGTAGAGAAGGAGGAATAGACCAAATACAGAGAACTGTCGCTACCTGTCAGGTTCAAGAATCATTTGAAAAGGTTTGATCTTTAATGCTGAAAAGTCAGCATATTGAAGACTACCAGATTAACCCTGTGATTCCATTTTAACATGTATAATTGAGGGTTGATTCTAAATTTGTGGTTTAAAATTGGACCTTGTCAGAGAATTTAAAACATTTGCAAACAATCCTGAAAGGCTTCAGAGAATTTGAGATGTGGTATAAGTTTGATATACCAGACACAGGAGAATTTTGTAAGCACTTAGGGGAGCTTCTGCAGTGACATCAGGCCTTCAAAGTGCTTAAAGAGAAAAGAAAATATGCCACATTTGTAAGTGTCATTTTAAAAGGTTCAAGGGAATTTAACTAGGCAGAAATGGAACTGATCATTGCTTAATAGTGTTTAATCTATTCAATCTGAGTTAATCAAACATTAATCAAAGAAAAGGGGAAGCTGAGTGATCTTTTTTTATATTTATAACCATAATAATATGATCTCTAGGTTTCACTTTAAAACCTTAAAACAGACAGGTTTGGAAAAGTGTAACTTCAATAAACTCTTTACAAATTTTAAAACATAAGTCTTAAATAATCTTTTCTGTAAATAAAGTCTCCACAGACAAATAAACACCTAAATGAAACTCCAGAAACAAAACATAAAAGCCCAAGGACCCCAAATCAATCAGATCAGCCCCACCTCAGCACAGCCTGGCCACAGGAGACCCCAAGTCCTGGCCCCTGGCCCCTTCCCCTCTGTCCATATTTATGAAGTAAGCTCAGTAATGCTCCAGGCCCTGTGCAAAGCAAGCAGCATGCGAGCCTGGCTGGTTCACGGCCCCCAGAATGGCAGCTGGGGGGGTGGGCAGCTGGTTTTCAAAGTGGGTTCCAGTGGAGTCAGTGGCCCCTGGGAATTTGTTGGAAATGAAGATTCCTGGGCTCCACCCTGGCATACTGAATCCACATGTCTGGGATGGGGCTCAGTGATCTATTTGGAAGGAGCCTCTAGGGGATTCTGATGCTGCTGGCGTCTGAGAACCAGGCTGAGGGACCTGCTCCATCCTCGTGGTGGGTCTCCCAGCCCCTCCGCTCTGCCTGCAAACCTGCTCTGCTTGGCACTCTGAGTGGTGGAGCGGCTGTCAGCATCCTGGGGCCTCGGTGAGACCGGCTGGGACCTGGGACCCTTTGCTGCAGTGCTTGTGCCTGGACAAAGGTCTGCTCAGGCAACAAAACACAAAGAAACTCTAAGGGACTAAAAATAACTGTGAGTATGCCCAGTTGGGGCAAATTCTGGACAAAAGATACAAAAAGACTAAAACCCAACTGCCACTTCTGAAGAGCCAGGAGCAAAAGCAGGGTACTGTGCTTGGCCCCCCTGCACACAGCATCACCTACGGGGTGGACAGACCACCTAAGCCACCCCTCCATCCTGAACCTTTGGACACACCCCTACCCTCACCGCATATAGGGAGCCAGCTCAGCTCACTCCACCTCGGGGAGCAGGCTAGGGAAACCGTTGCTGTTTTCACTGCCTTCTGTAGCCACAGAAGCCCCAACAAAGCTTTGCCTAAATTTTTTGTTTAGCCACTGATTAATTTTTATTGATTAGGGAGGCAGAGAACCCTGGTCAGATCATCAGGATGCAGCATCACAGCTAATGATGAATCTTATCCCAAATTATGTCCTAAAAATTGGAAGTCAGTGCCCATGCTGGCTTCCTCTTATTTAAATCAGAAACAGCTCTGAACCTCAGGCTTGGTTGCTGGTGGGTGAGAGACTCATGGCCGGCCCATCCACTGCTGCAGTTGGTCAGTTCACTAGCTGTCCCCAAATCCTGAGTCTTGGCCTCTTTGAAGAGGGGCAGGAGGGCACTGGAGTGAGGTCAGAGGTGGCAGTGTGGGTTTACATGCCTGTCAGGCTCTGGCTCTCCTGCCCCTGGCAGCCTTGCTCCCACACAGCCGGAGCCCGTGGGCCAACTGTCACTTACAGGCCGTGGGAGCCCTGCTTCACAGTTTGGATCCATGACCAAGCTCATTCAGCTTCCCCTAAGAGAGGGCATCACCAACTGGGGTCATCCATAGCTCTCCAAGTTACTCTGCCCTTGGATGGGGCAACCCTGATAATTAAGAATAGTTGGAGGATTCTTGGGCAAGTGTGACCAGAGGGGACTTCCCTGGTGGTCCAGTGGTTAAGACTCCATGCTTCCACTGAAGGGGGCATGGGTTTGATCCCTGATCAGGGAACTAAAATCCCACATACCTTGGAGCAGCTAAGTCTGTGTACCACAACTAGAGAGCCCGTATGCCGCCAACGACTGAGCCTACGTGCTACAACTACTGAAACCCATGAGCCCTAGAGCCAGTGCTCCACACCAAGAGTAGCCACTGCAATAAGAAGCCTGCATACTGCAACTAGAGAGTAGCCCCCACTCACTGCAACTACAGATAGCCCACTCACAGCAACAAAGACCAAGCACAGCCGAAAATAAATAAAAAAATTTAAAAAGAAGTTGTTGGCATCTTGCCCACTATTCTGTCCTCGTTGACCAGTCACTGCATCAGGAGCAGGGAGCTCCTGGTATCTCCCAGATACCAGGAGCTGGGAGAGGCAGGAGGGATCCTCCCCAGCAACCCCCAGCCATGCTGGGTCTTCGGACTGGTCTGTGGGTTTAAGCCTCCCAGTGATGGTGCTCTGTCAAGGCTAATAGATCCTGTGTCAAAAATGTTTTGATTTGGGAGCTCCAGTGTTGCCACTGGGTAGAGACAGCTAACCACTGGTTAGGTAGCCTTGAGCTAGTGTGAGCCTGCTTTCCAGCCCTGGCTACACCTGGCTAAGTTGCTTCCCCATCCTGGGCCTCTGTGCCCTCTGGGTGGAGCAGGGTCACTGGACTGCAGTTGCAACAGGAAAGGAAGGAGTATTAGCAGGAGTGAGGCAAGGACGTGGTGACCCATGATCAGGGGCTGAGGGTTCAAACCCACAGTCTCCTGGAAGCAGGGCCCTGTGGCAGCCCAGGTCCACAGTCTTTGAAAGCCCCGCCCGTCCCTCTTCGGATGGGCTGTGTCGTGTACTGCCAATCATGCTGTGACCATCCCACTGAGCTGAGAATGGAGCCCAGAGTACCAGCCTTCGACTGGGCATTGGCTCAGAACCCAATCCCATTTTATCCTAGGAGCACACTGAACCAAGGAGGTGAAAGACCTGCACGCTGAAAACTGCAAGACAGCAATGAAAGAAATTGAAGAAGACACTAATAAATGGAAAAGTATTCTTGCTCATGGATGGGAAAAGTGTTACTAAAATAACCATACTACTATCTATCTATAGATTCAGTGCATCCCTATCAAAATGCCAATGATATTTTCCCTCAGAAATAGAACAAACAAATAATTCCTATAATTTCTGTAGAATCACAAAAGACTCCAAAACAATCTTGAGAAAGAAGAACAAAGCTGGAGGCATCACATGCCTTGATTTCAAACTATATTACAAGGCTACGATAATCAAAATATACGGCATTGGCATAAAAACAGACACATGGATCAATGGGACAGAAGAGAGAGCCCAGAAATAAACCCAGGCACACATTGCCAGTAAATTTATGACCAAGGAGCCAAGAACATATAACAGGGAAAAGACAGTCTCCTCAATAAATTGTGCTGGGCAGTCCAGGGAAGACTGGGCAGCTATACACAAAACAGTAAGCTGGACCACTATCTTACCTGTGCACAAAAGTTAACTCAAAATGAACTAAAGATTTGAGCATAAGACCTGGGACCATAACATTCCTAGAAGGCACAGAAGTAGAGGACCGTCTTGTGGACACAGCAGGGGAAGGAGGGAGTGGGACGAATGGGGAGAGTAGCCTTGATACATACTACCATGTGTGACATAGATAGCCAGTGAGAAGTTACTGTATAGTGCAAGGAGCTCAGCTCAGTGCTCTGTGATGACCTAGGGGGTGAATTGGCAGGGAGGGAGGTCCAAGAGGGAGGAGATATATGGCGGATTCGCACTGTTGTATGGCAGAAACCAACACAACATTCTAAAGCAATTATCCTCCAATGAAAAGACAAAAATAAAGTGAACTCAAAAAGAAAATAATTAGAAGAAAACATC
Source organism: Cervus elaphus (assembly GCF_910594005.1). Taxonomy (NCBI): domain Eukaryota; kingdom Metazoa; phylum Chordata; class Mammalia; order Artiodactyla; family Cervidae; genus Cervus; species Cervus elaphus. The sequence continues at coordinate 27,400,550 of NC_057819.1, forward strand.
TTGTCTGGAGCCTTCTCAACACACTGGCCCCCAGGAGAAGCCATGGGGGCTTCCGTGGCCCACAATGCCCATGTGCACTCTGCCTTTCACCTCCACCAAGACAAGCCCACGATCTTCCCGGGTCTCCTCGCCACTGATGCACAAACTCCCCATGCGCAGGACCAGCTCTTAGTTTCCAAGCTCCCCACAAGCCCCGACTTCAGTGTAAAGCAACAGAATGAATGGCTTGAGAAATAAAGTAAGATCTGAAATACAGTCTCTTATTAGCACATTCATAATGCTTCCCAGTCCCCTTGCCACCGAGGTTTCTTACATTGACCTAAGTTTGGGGGCTTTACCTCCTCCTGACCCGTAACAAGCAGCTCACAGACCAGCCAGGCACAACTTTCGACAGGTCTGCTCAGCAAACCATCCCGTGAGTGGCCCCGGCGGCTGCGCAGAGACACTTACCCTCATGCCTAGCTCTATGTTCTCCCCGCCGTACACCTCCATGCCCGGGTCCAGCAGACCAATGTCCCCGAAGTACTCCCGGTCCACAACGAAGGAGCAGCCGATCATGGCCGGGGTCCTGGGGAGGAACAGACAGGGAGTGAGCGGGTCATCAGTGTGTGGCCCGGACCCCGGCAGCCTGGGAGGGCCTGCCACCCTCTTTCCAAGTCCTCACACATCATCCCTGAGCTCCTTCTCTTCCCCTGGTCACTGTGCCCAGGGCTTGCCTCAGGCTTGTCTTCGCACCCATCAGAGATGACCAGCATTCAATTCAGGCAACTTAGTGTAGATTTTAAAAATTTAAAAATCTGATTACCCAGTGAGTTATTTAGTTGCCCTGATCATAAATTCCCAAGCTTCAGTCACTTACCTACCTCCTTCATTATTTTATCTGTGTACCAGGAATCAGGGCCACAATTGGCAGTCACACAGGTTGTGCACTGCTCAACTCTATGAAATCCCCTCAATATCAGGCTCCCTCTGGATGACAGACCTTGAAGCTGTACAGTGTACAACCTCTGCAGTACAGACTTCCAGCTGTACTATATTCCTGTAATAATTCTATTTACATCTACACATTTTAAAAATGTCAGTAAATCTTGCCTTGCCCCAAGCAATTGTATCAGTAAAATCATGTGTCAACGAGCTAGTTATATTTTCTTCTAAGATGTATTAGCAATATATCAGTGTTAAGACCTCCACTGGACATATGGAGCAGTGGTGATCAAAGCAGGTTGTGATGAGACAGAGTGGCAGAGAAAAGTGGGCGGTGTCACTGTGAATGGACCTGCACACTTGCTGACTCATTCATTCATTCCTGATACATTCACATCATAAACGCAGGGTATACCGAGAACCTGTTAGTTGGAGAAGAAAAAGAAAACATGAAGGAAAAATATCTTTCCAGCAATAGGCTCAATCTCTGTTTTGTAAGAAAGCAGGACCTTCCAAGCTTTTTTTGTTTTTTTAATTTATTTACTTTTATTTTTGTCTGTACTGCATCTTCATTGCTGCACAGGCTTTTTCTCTAGTTGCAGAGAGCGGGGGCCACTCTCTAGTTGCAGCGTGTGGGCTTCTCACTGGGACGGCTTCCCTTGTTGCCGAACACAGGCTGTAGGATGCGCACACTTCAGTAGTTGCGGCTCCCGGCCCAGGCTCAGTAGCTGTGCAGGCTTAGTTGCTCCGAGGAATGTGGGATTTTCCCGGATCAGGGATTGAACCCACGTCTCCTGCATTTACAGGCAGATTTGTTACCACTGAGTCACCAGGGAAATCCCCTTCCAAGCTTTGGATGGAAGAATTTGCTTCAAAACAAAGACAACCACCTTGTCGGCTAAGGGCTCAGTTTCTTCCAAGCTCTTAGAGGACTGGCAAAGTCTCCCCATTGTCCCCGAAGGCCCCCCAAGACCCCCGAAAGACTGCGGACTGAGGCTGCCCTCTCCTCTGCTTCCATTGTGCTCACCCACTGCTCTCACAGGTATGAAATCTCTCTTAGTGAAAACAACACAAAAAGTTGTTCTTAATCACAGCTTAAAAGAAGCATTTCTGCTCCCAGTGACTGGGACATCAGAAGCAAGTGCCCGTGAGTTGTCCAAGAATAACAGAGGCATTAAAAGGCAATTATCCTTTTATTTGTGTAAAGATCCAATTTGTTCTGTCATGACATTTGGGCCTCAAATCTAACAGTAACGAAATTTTAATGTCACCTGTGACGTGTAGCAAGCATTTAACTGATTAAGTTATAGTTCACCAACGACGACAGCTATTTCTCTCATTTTCTTAACGACAACACAAAAATCTCAGGGTGATCTCTGATGAATGGAACTGCCAAGTCCCTGCCAAGTCTATTACAGCTGTAACGATTTTTTTATTATTGCTCCGAGTTCCAAAATAAACTTAACCTCACAAGGCGACGGTAGCAGAGTCAGCTGGCTCTGAATTTATTTGCATGAGAACTTCTTGCTGTGATTACAGAAAACAGTAAAGGCCAAGGGTTCTCAGGTTAGGCGGAGGAGGAGCCTTGTCGCCCTGGGGCGCTGGGCGACAGCTCAGCCCAGCATCTGGGCTGATGTGCTGCATGCCCGGATACAGCCTCTCTACGAGGGTGTTCCTCTGGGCTCCTGCCTTGCAGAGGCCACAGACATGCAGACACATAGGTGCACAGACACACACACCACACACACATGCGTGGACACGCATACATGCACAACAGACACAGGCACACATGGATACATGGACACATGGAGACACACATGCAACACACATACCCCATGGGGACAGACACACACACACAATAAATAGATGTACAGATACACAGACACACATAATACACACACATAGTCCCACAGATGTACTCACAAACACATACACACCCAAACGCACACAGATACATGCAGACACACATAACATGCACGCACACACTACACAGAGAAACACACATGTGCACACACATAAACACAGATACACACCTGCAGCAAACACACAGAGATACATACAGCACATGCACACACAGAGATAGACACAGACACATATCTAGGCATTCACACATAGACACACATCCCCAGGTCCATGAAGCCTCAGAGTTCTAGATGAATAGGAGCTGATAAAATGAAGGTCACAAACGGGCTCTTCTGCTTTTGGGAGAGTAACAAGGGATAAGAGAGGCACCTGCTCTCGATGTCTTAAGGAAGACCACAGGCTCACAGGCAGGGCACTGCCAGGTGACCACAGGGGAAGACAGCCGACTGGGTGTAGGGGCCACATGCACTGGTGACAGGTGGTGGAGAGACTGGTGTGGATTGGCTCAGCCTTCCTGGAGGAGTCTGAAGCTATGACTAGAGAGCCAGCAATACTTGTGCAGTGATGCAATGCTGACCCAGCTCCCTGCACACCAGCTGTGTGACCTCGGGCAAGCTGCTCAGCTTCTCTGTGCTCTGCGTCCCCACCAGTAACACGAGAGGCAGAATTGTGCCTCCTCCGAAGGCGGCTGTGCAGATGAAAACTGTATGGAGGAGGGTCTGGAGCCTGGGGACCATTTACTGTTGCTATTTTATCCCCTAACTCCATGGCTGGCATTTATCCCAGGAGGCTGATCCCAAAGCTATTTGCACAAAGCGGTGCACTGCAGCGTGATTTACAGTGGCAAAAGGGAAATCAACGTAGAGTCCATCAGTGTGGATGGTCGAATGAGTTTCGAGCCGTTCTTTCAATGGATTGTTACCTACCCAGCAGGCGAGGTGCTTATCAAGACCACCCAGCGCCATAAGAAGTGATACTTGGGAGAGGGTAAGCAACAAGTCAGCAAGGAAAATGTCACCAACCTACCACTGTGACCAGAGAAGCAATTATGGGTGACTGTGCCTGTATGCACAGGCTTCCCCTGTGGCTCAGTGGTAAAGAATCCGTCTGCCACGCAGGAGGCGCAGGAGATGCAGTTTCAATCCCTGGGTTGGGAAGATCCCCTGAGTAGGAAACGGCAACCCACTCCAGTATTCTTGCCTGGAGACTCCCATGGACAGAGGAGCCTGGTGGGCTACAGTCCATGGGGTCACAAAGAGCCAGACATGCCTGAAGCGACTGAGCATGCATGCATGCACGCACACCTATAATGCATGCATGGATCTATGTGTGGTCTTGTGTGTGTGTGTCTGTGTGTGTGGATCTATGTGTGGTCTTATGTGTGTGTGTCTGTGTGTGGATCTATGTGTGGCCTTATGTGTGTGTGTGTGTGTGCAGGTCTATGTGTGGTCTTGTGTGTGTGTCTGTGTGTCTGTGTGTGGATCTATGTGTGGTCTTGTGCATGTGTGTGTCTCTGTGTGTGGATCTATGTGTGTTTTTTTGTGTGTCTGAGCATGTACACGTGTCTGTGCTTGCATTTGTATCTTCATACATCTCTGTGCATGAGTGTGCATCTGTGTGTGAGTACAGGTGTGACTCAGACCCTCATTTCATGTTCCTCTGCTTGTGGAGGGGGGCAGGTGCTGGGTGTGGGCCCCTCCGCTGACCCCAAAACATCCCCTCTTTTCCTCTGGGTTCATCTGGCCCCACGGGAAGCTGGCTTACACCCACGGTCCCTCTGTGTCCACCAGACACACTGGCGTGAATCTGGACTGCCCTGGGGATAGGGGTGCAAACCCACACGTGGGCCCTGTGGCCCCGAGAAGATGCAAGCCAGGTGAGCTGAGGGGCTGCAGCTGCTCTCCTGGAGGCGGGGGGCCCACATAGTGCAGCCAGTGCCCCATACCTGCGCTCTGCTAGCAGCTCAGAGCCACACGGAGACAAACACGCCACTGGTCATGGGTCCCATTTTGACCTCATTCAGAATTCAGGAAACAGCTCCATTTCAATGATACAGTTTACGTAGGCAGCCACCTTCAGCACACAGGACCCCTGGGGTCACGAGGGCCTGCCAGCCCCTCACTGCCCTCTCTTTCTCCATGTGTCAAGGCTGAGATACTTTTCCGCAGAAATCCAGGCCTTCTTTTGACCCTTTTCTTCCTTGAGCTTCCAGGATAATGACTGGCAGGGAAATTTCCTTAGGTAAATCTTCACACACCAGCCTTTCCCAGGCCAACTTCCTCAGAGCAGGTGTGGAAGCTGTGTCCTTCAGGAGAAGGGCATCGGCCCCTCTCCCAGGTCCAAGGGAGACCAGAAACCCCAGAGCAGTTCTCAGGAAAGACCCTTTCAGGCCCACAGACTGGCCCCAAGGATGCAGCTTCCCAGCCTGGGGTCAGGCAGGTCTCATGACGCGGTAAGGGGTAACATCACAAGTTTTGCCAGGAGCCTTTGCTGCAGGCGCTGGGGTACCAGGGCTTCTTCTCATGGGTCTGCCGCTGAGGGGATGTTGTGAGAAGACCCTTCCCTGAGAAGGTGGAGAGCATCCTCTGGATAATGACCTTGGAAGCAAAGACCTCAAGGCTGCCCTTGGATTCGTGTCGCTCCAGATCCTCCGGCCTGAAGGGCGTGTGAAGCAGGCTGTTGGGAGCAGTGGGGACTGCGGCACTGTCCCCCTCCCCCCGAGAGCTCAGTAACAACTCAGCTCCAGTGGATATCACCAGCTAGGAAAGGGGACCTGGGTTTTTCCAGAATCTTCTACCTTTCAGAGAATAGATATTGATTTCGTCTGAAATCTCTTAAGTATAAACATTGGTTCGAAGTTTGAGACATATATGACAAGTCAGGTGACATACTGCGACTCAGGCAACTTCCCCAGAACTTGAAGGACAAGGTCACGCCACTCTAGGCTCCCTGAGCACGGTGTACACTAAGAGCAGGAGATTCAGAATGCCTTGCTCTCCCCCCGAGAAGAATCGCTGGGCATCTGGGAGCTGTCCGAGGCATCACAAGGAGGGCAGTGAGTCCCAGCGTAGAGCCTGCTGAGGGCCCGACGAGGTCTGGGGAGAGGCTGGTTGGCTTGTTCTCCAATTTGCAGGAAGCCTTGGCTGGCTGTGGTTAAAGCGATCACACGGGCCAGCTGGCCATCAGCCCCGAAGGTGGCCTTGAAAGGCCCCTGTCAGGGCTCTGCTTCCCCAAAGGGCTGCCCTCATGCCCATGGAGGATACAACTTGGGGACTGGCTGTGACAATAGCACCATATGGACCTGGGGAATGTTTGTGACTGTCACACGCATTATTGGATGTGAAGGGCCCTCAGGGTCTCATCTCAACATGGCTGTGTGTCGGCTCCGTCCCCGTGGGGTCACCCTGCTGGGAGATGCCCAGCCTTGGAGCAAGGCTCTTCAGAGGGCCCTCTTCAGGACACCAGCCATTTTTGGTTACCCAGCATGTTCATTTCTTGCAGCTGTGAAACACGTACCACATGAACTGGAGGTTCAGACAAGAGATATTTGTCCTCTGCTAGCTCTGAAGGCCAGAAGTCTGAGGTCAAGGTGTGGGCAGGGCCATGCTCCCTCTGAAGCTCCAGAGGAGGACCCTCCCTGCCTCTTCCAACTCCTGGTGGCCCCAGGTGTCCTTGGCTTGTGGCTGCACCCCTCCCATCTCTGACTGTGGAGTGGCATGGTCTTTCCTCTTCTGTGTGTCTCTTACAAGGACACTTTCAGCAGCATTCAGGACCCAGTTGGGTCATCCACAGTTATCTCCCTGTCACAACATTCTAATTACATCTGCAAAGACCCTTTTCCCAATGAGGTCGAATTCATGGGTTCTGGGGGGTCAGGACATAGACATGGCTGTCTGCTGCGCCCAGCCCTCCATCTCGGCCTTCTTGTAAACACTGTAGTATCTCCTCGGGAGACCACCTCTCTCCTTTCATGTACTCCCTGTGGGATGGTGAGTCTCTATAATTTCCTCTTGGTGAAGGTCACCGGGTCCTTGGAGGGCCCTTCTCATCCACTTCCAGGAAAGATACAGGCAGGAGTTTGTGACCCTGGAGACTGTCCTGGGGGCTGACTGAGGTGGAGGGGACACCCCCTTCCCAGTGTGGAGGGAGACGTCTGGCATTTCCGCTGGCTCCTTCTCTAACTAGGTGCCTATGTCTCCCCAAAGCTGCCTTGATTCATGTTGGCTGGCGCTCTTCTCTTGTTACTGGAATCCCCCAGACCTCAGCTCAGAGATGCTAATTTAATGGAATGGTAAGCAGCTTGGGCATTAGAATTACCTTTTTGTATGTCTTAAAATTCATTTTAAAAGTCAGTTCAACAGAGTTAAAGTCACATGAAAACAGGACACATCCGTTGAAAGTGTGTGGTTCGAGTGGCCTGATTGATGGATACACTGGGTAACCCTGACCCAGTCCAGGCAGAGAACGTGCCAATCCCAGGGCTCCTGGGCCCTCCAGGAGCTCTCCCTGCCCCTGCCCGCTCCACCAGGTGTCTGCGTCCTCTGGACTTCTCTGGACCTCAATCATACAGTGTGTGCTCTTCCGGGTCTGACGTTTTGGCCACACTTTGAGTTTCATCCTCATTGTCACGGGAATCACCATATGTCCCTTTGTAGTTCTGAGAAGCATCCCGTTATGTGGCTAGATCACGCTTCGTTTATCTATTCACGTCTTGATAGACATTTGGGTTCAATTCGGGACTATTGTGAATAAAGCGGCTGCTATGAACATTCGCATCTTTGTGTAGACATATGTTTTCATTTCTTTTGGGCAAATACCTGGGGTGGAACGGCTGGTCATGTAGGAAGTGTTTTTACCTCTAGGAGAAACTGCCAGGCTTCCAAAGTGGCCTTGCTAATGTCTGCTCCCACTGGCCACGCTGAGAGCTGCGACTGCTCCGTGTCACCGTCGGTCTATCTGGCCTTCACTGCGTCTTACTTCCCTAGTGGCTCTGCAGTGGGCGGCTTTCCATGGGTGTGTTAGTGTTCTGTCTACCTCTTTGTGTGTAGTATTTGTTCAAGGTCTTTGCCCATTTTTTTTCATTTGGGGTTTTGGCATCAGGGTTTTCCAATTCTTTCCAGGTGGTATTAATCAGGAGCAAAGTTTAAGACAACTTGCAGTGTGGCCAGAGCATTCTTTCTTCAGCTTGAGCATCCCGGCTGCTCTGAGACTTAATTTCTTGCTGGACTGCTCTTTGCTAATGGAGGGTAGGTGCCCAGAAGCCCCTCTAAGACCCTCCTAGGGGAATAAACAACTTGCAAAGGTGCCATGATGGACAGTTCTGGTCACTCATGGGCAGAGTGGCCTGTTTTAGCAGGGACGCACCAGCTTGTAGAGATGAGGCAGGAGGCGTCCCTGCCTGAGGCCTTGAAATCCCAAACCTCTGTGGGGAGAACTGGCCAAGGCTCCAGGGGATCAACAGACCCTGGAGATGAACATTCACTCCAAGAAAAATGCCTCCAGCCTGTTGGGCTTCCAGGAGAAAGTGGCAGTCCCAGTTGATTTTGAAGCATAGATTTCCCAGGGGTTCAACAGACCACAGAAAAGAGGAGAGGGGCTGAAAACTGCAGAAGGTCAGTGATGGAAACGAACAAAGCAAGCCGGGTACGAGGAGAACGAGGGTGCAAATCTGAAGGCAGAGCAACACAGAGACGTCAGGCAGTGGTGGGGACCGCAGCCAACTGGAGCCCTCAGGCCTGTTTACACAGGGGGTCACTTCTCAGCTCCAGCGACTGGCTGCCCTGTGAGAACGTGCACCTTCTCATTTTAATAAAGGTGCATCTTTAACATGGGGAAAACTCTCCATTTTCAGGTATGGGAACCAATTCAAAATGAAATAAGTGCTTTGGAGGACGTTCTCTCTAGCACACCCACCATCCTGGGTCTCCTGGTTTCTTTGTCCTCTGCTTCTTTATGACTCTCGTGGTGTTGCCTCTGTCTGTCTGTTTGTCTCTCCCTCATTCTGTCTGGGTCTCTGTCTCCTTCCCAATCCCTCTTTGCATCCCTATTCCTTTCTGCTCCCTGACACCTTCCTCATTTTCTTTCCACCCTCCCCCAACTCTCTGTCTTCCTCTGCTCATCCTGAAGTAGTCAACAGATGGGCTCCAGGTTAGACATTTACAACGGGCTTCCAATTTGCATTTCTGGGGGCAGGAAGAAGGGGGGCTTCAGGCTGGATTCCTGAGACAAAAGATAGGTGGGCTCCAGATCAGGCATTTACAATCAGCCTCCTGTTTGCCCTCTGAGATGGAAGTAACAGCAGCAACAGGGTAAATAGCCATTGTATGTCTCTTGTAAACACCCAAAGTAATAGTCATGGCAAGGACAAAGAGGGGCAAACCCTGTTTGAGTAAAAGATTAAGGGATCTCTGCTTCCCCCTTTTTGGGACAAAGGAGACACTACATATGCCCCCAAAAGGGTCCTTTATGGGAGTGAAAGTCAAGGGATAACGCCAGGCCATAATGAGCCTTGCTCTTCCCAGAAGCCTTTACTTTCAGATCCATCTTGGCTGAGAGGTGTGTGCGCACCCAGGGGAGGGTCCCAGGGTAGGTCAGGTGTGGAAAAAGGAACCAGACAATTAGCCTGAAGGAAGACAAAGACCCAGAAGAACTGACCTATATAAATGACTTAACCACCTCTTTACTGTGCTGCTCACCACTAGGAAGGGCCCGCCCTTTCTCTCCGTCGTTTGTCTCTGCCTTGCTTCTGTCTTAACTAAGCAAACATTTTCTCTATGTGCTATCTCACCTGTTGTTGTGCTGTGTCTGTAATAATAAACTTTGTACCTGCATTTACAGTTTCTGCCTCCATGATAAATGCATTTTTCACTGGGGGCAAAGATCCAGAGAAAAATAGCCTCTAGCCCTTGCTGGTCTGGTGGCTAGAATTCTTGCTTCTCATCCAGGCTTCCCAGGTTCAGTTCCTGGGTAGGGAATGAAGATCTTGCTTCACACCACTGCTCACTGCTGCTTCCCTGAGATTCATCTCTCTTGTTCCCCTCTCTTTCCTTGGTATCTCCCTTTTTCTGCTCTCCCAAGTCTGTGTGCTTTTTCTCTGTCTCTTCTACTGGCTCTTTCTCTTTTGATGTTCACTCCGTCTGTTTGTCTCCCTCGTCCCTCCTTCTCTCTCCTTCGTCTAACCTGGTTATCAGTCAGTTCAGTCGCTCAGTCATGTCTGACTCTTTGTGACCCCATGGACAGCAGCACGCCAGGCTTCCCTGTCCATCACTAACTCCCAGAGCTTACTCAAACTCATGTCCATAGAGTCAGTGATGCCATCCAACCATCTCATCCTGTCACCCCCTTCTCCTCCTGCCTTCAATCTCTCCCAGCATCAGGGTCTTTTCCAATTAGTCAGTTCTTTGCATCAGGTGGCCAAAGTATTAGAGCTTCAGCTTCAGCATCAGTCCTTCCAATGAATATTCAGAACTGATTTCCTTTAGGATTGACTGGTTTGATTTCCTTGCAGTCCAAGGAACTCTCAAGAGTCTCCTCCAACACCACAGCTCAGAAGCATCAATTCTTCGGTGCTCAGCTTTTTTTATAGTCCAACTCTCACATCCATACATGACTACTGGAAAAACCATAGCTTTGACTAGACGGACCTTTGTTGGCAAAGCAATCTGTCTGCTATTCAGTATGTTGTCTCTGCTATTCAATTTGTCATGGCTTTTCTTCCAAGGAGAAAGCGTCTTTTAATTTCATGGTTGCAGTCACCATCTGCAGTGATTTTCGAGCCCCCCAAAAATAAAGTCTCTCACTGTTTCCATTGTTTCCCTACCTATATGCCATGAAGTGATGGGACCAGATGCCATAATCTTAGTTTTCTGAATGTTGAGCTTTAAGTCAACTTTTTCACTCTCCTTTTTCACTTTCATCAAGAGGCTCTTTAGTGCTTCTTCACTTTCTGCCATAAGGGTAGTGTCATCTGCTTATCTGAGGTTATTTATATTTCTCCTGGCAATCTTGATTCCAACTTGTGCTTAATCCAACCCAGCATTTTGCATGATTCACTCTGCATATAAGTTAAATAACTAGGGTGACAATATACAACCTTGATGTACTCCGACGTTCCGATGTTCTTGATGTTCTTGATGAACTTGATGTTCCAATTTGAAACCAGTCTGTTGTTTCATGTCCAGTTCTAACTGTTGCTTCTTGACCTGCATACAGATTTCTCAGGAGGCAGGTCAGGTGGTCTGGTATTCCTGTCTCTTGAAGATTTTTCCACAGTTTGTTGTGATCCACACAAAGGCTTTGGCATAGTCAATAAAACAGAAATAGATGTTTCTCTGCAACTCTCTTATTTTCTTGATGATTCAATGGATGTTGGCAATTTGATCTCTGCCTTTTCTAAATCCACCTCTGCCTTTTCTAAATCCAGCTGGAACATCTGGAAGTTCATGGTTCATGTACTGCTGAAACCTGGCTTGGAGAATTTTGAGCATTACTTTGCTAACAAGTGAGATGAGTGCAATTGTGCGGTAGTTTGAACATTCTTTGGCATTGCCTTTCTTTGGGATTGGAATGAAAACTGACCTTTTTCAGCCTTGTAGCCACTGCTGAGTTTTCCAAATTTGCTGGCATATTGAGTGCAGCACTTTCATAGCATCATCTTTCAGAATTTGAAATAGCTCAACTGGAATTCTATCACCTCCACCAGCCTTGTTTGTAGTGATGCTTCCTAAGGCCCACTTGACTTTGCATTCCAGGATGTTTGGCTCTAGGTGAGTAATCACACCATCATGGTTATTTGGGTCATGAAGATCTTTTTTGTACAGTTCTTTTTTGTATTCTTGCCACCTCTTCTTAATATCTTCTGAGTCTGTTAGGTCCATACCATTTCCGTCCTTTATTATGCCCATCTTTGCATGAAATGTTCCTTTGGTATCTCTAGTTTTCTTGAAGAGAGCTCTAGTCTTTCCCATTCTATTGTCTCCCTCTACTTCTTTGCATTGATCACTGAGGAAGGCTTTCTTATCTCTCCTTGCTATTCTTTGGAACTCTGCATTCAAATGGGTATATCTTTCCTTTTCTCCTTTACCTTTCGCTTCTCTTCTTTTCACAGCTATTTGTAAGGCCTCATCAGACAACCATTTTGCCTTTTTGCATTTCTTTTTCTTGTGGATGATCTTGATCACTGCCTCCTGTACAATGTCACGAACCTCTATCCATAGTTCTTCAGGCACTCTGTCTATCAAATCTAATCCCTTGAATCTATTTGTCACTTCCACTGTATATTGTTAGGGATTTGATTTAGGTCATACCTGAACGGTCTAGTGGTTTTCCCTACTTTCTTCAATTTAAGTCTGAATTTGGAAATAAGGAGTTCATGATCTGAGCCACAGTCAGCTCCCGGTCTTGTTTTTGCTGACTGTATAGAGCTTCTCCATCTTTGGCGGCAAAGAATATAATAAATCTAATTTCAATATTGACCATCTAGTGATGTCCATGTGTAGAGTCATCTCTTGTGTTGCTGAAAGAGGGTGTTTTCTGTGACCAGTGCGTTCTCTTGACAAAATTCTATCAGCCTTTGCCCTGCTTCATTTTGTACTCCAAGGTCAAATTTGCCTGTTACTCCAGGTGTCTCTTGAATTCCTACTTTTGCATTCCAATCCCCTATCAGGAAAAGGACATCTTTTTTGGATGTTATTTCTAGAAGGTCCTGTAGGTCTTCATAGAACCATTCAACTTCAGCTTCTTCAGGATTAGTGGTTGGGGCATAGACTTGGATTACTGTTATATTGAATGGTTTGCCTCAGAAGTGAACAGAGATCATTCTGTCATTTTTGAGATTTCACCCAAGTACTGAATTTTGGACTTTTGTTGACTATGATGGCTACTCCATTTCTTCTAAGGGATTCTTGCCCACAGTAGTAGGTAAAACAGTCATCTGAGTTAAATTCGCCCATTCAAGTCCATTTTAGTTCACTGATTCCTAAAATGTCGATGTTTACTCTTGCCATCTCCTGTTTGACCACTTCCAATTTACCTGATTCATGGACCTAACATTCCGGGTTCCTAAGTGGATCACATTTTGTCAGAACTCTCCACCATAACCTGTCCATCTTGGGTGGCCCTACACGGCATGGCTCATAGTTTCATTGATTTAGACAAAGCTGTGGTCCATGTGATCAGTTTGATTAGTTTTCTGTGACTGTGGTTTTCATTCTCTCTGTCCTCTGAGGGATAAGGATAAGAGGCTTATGGAAGCTTCCTGATGGGAGAGACTGACTGTGGGGGAAACTGGGTCTTGTTCTGATGGGCAGGGCCATGCTCAGTATATCTTTAATCCAATTTTCTGTTGATGGGCAGGGTTGTGTTCCCTTTCTGTTGTTTGACCTGAGACCAAATTATGGTGGAGGTAGTGGCAACCTCCTTCAAAAGGTCCCGTGCATGCACTGCCGCATTCAGTGCCCCTGACCCTGCAGCAGGCCACCGTTGACCCACACCTCTGCCGGAGACTCCTGGACACTCACAAGCAAGTCTGGGTCAGTCTCTTGTGGGGACATTGCTCCTTTCTCCTGGGTCTTGGTACACACAAGGTTTTGTTTGTGCCCTCCAAGAGTCTGTTTCCCTAGTTCTGTGTAAGTTCTGACGGCTCTATGGTGGGGTTAATGGCGACTTCCTCCAAGAGGGCTTATGCCACACCAAATCTGCTGCACCTAGAGCCTCTACCCCTGTGGCAGGCCACTGCTGACCCATACCTCTGCAGGAGACACTCAAACACTCAAAGTCAGGTCTGGCTCAGTCTCTGTGGGGTCTCCTGGTACACACAAGGTTTTTTTTTTTGAGCTCTTCAAGCATATCTGGTGGGTATGGGGTTTGATTCTAAGTGTGACTTCGCCCCTCCTACCATCTTGCTGGGACTTCTCCTTTGCCCTTGGATGTAGGGTATCTTTTTTTTGGTAGGATCCAACATTCTCCTGTCGATGGTTGTTCAGCAGCAAGTTGTAATTTTGGAGTTCTCGCAGGAGAAGATGAGCACATGTCTTTGTACTCTGCCATCTTGATCCCTGGTTATCACTCAGGCCACAATCTGGAGCCACCTCCCGTTTCCCCATCACATTGCCATGTCCCTCTGCACACCCAGGGAAACCCTGTACTGCCTGCATCCTGCTGTTTCTACTCTCCCACCTGGTGCCAGGCCTTGGCTTTCTGCAGAGGAATGCCACCTGTCCCTCCAGTCCCCAAGGCCCCTGCGGCAGCCCTGCCCCACCTCACTGCCCTGTCTCTTTTCAGGGCAGGCCCCACTCCAGTGGCCCCGCCCACCTGACTCCTCCAGTGCAGGCCCCGCCCCAGTGGCCCTGGTGGCCGGCTCACCTGATGGGCGCCGCCTCGTCGCCGCGGTCCAGCCAGTCCTGGGGCGGGACGATGTACATGCACCAGAGGCCCCAGTTGTAGCCGTGGGCCGCGCTGGCATACTGCTGCACCTCGAACGTGTCATACTTGATGTTGTCAATGGCTGGCAAGACGATCCGCCGGCGGTCCTCCCGGATCCGCGTAAGGGCGGGCTCGGCCCTGCAAGGAGATGCAGGCCCGTGAGGAAAGGCACGGATGCCAGGGACCTACCTACCCCCTAGGTAGGGAGCCGGGACCCAGACGACCACACTCGCATCTAATGTTGGGCTAGACCGCCCCTGCGGAGGGTAGATCCAAGCGCTGCACCTCTGGAAGCCCTGGAAGTCTTCTGGGCTGCCCACCCACCTGCCCAAGGCAGCCCGTGGCTAACCACCGATTGTCACTAGGGATATAAACACCATCCAGGCCCAATCTCTGACATCTCTGCTGGGCTCTCCTGGCTTCAGAGCGCCCAGTGAGTCAGCTCAGTCTGTCAGCTGGTCTGCCTCACAGCCTGGCTTTTCTCCCCAGTGAATCCTGCTTCCTGGCCCGCCTCCCCTCCAGGGCTGGAAGGTACATTCATTTACAAGCAGGAATCGAGGCATGAATGTGCCACACCCTCTTGTAACACACTGGAGCAGGAACTAGAAAGGAAAAAATAAAATCCGTGCCTCAGGGAGCGTAGGATATACTGAAGGGACAGAAAGGCTAACAAGTGCTGTTGTGCAGTGCACAACCTACGCAACAGTATGTGGTGGTCCTGACTGAGTGGGTATGGGGGGACAGACAAAAATGTGTAAGTAAAGGATATATTAGGAGGTGATATGTATTGTGACAGAAAAAGAGAGCCAAATAAGGGTGATTTGGAATTGCAGTTTTAAATAGGGTGTTCAGGGTAAGTTGCACTGGGTGATGAGCAGAGGTGGTATAAGATGTAGCAGCTGGTTGTCAGGGGAGGCAGGTAGGGCGCTGAACACAGAAGGAGCAGCCAGCACTGAGCCCCTGGGATGTGCTGGTGCGATTGGGAAGCAGGCCAGGAGGCTGGAGTGGAGAGATGGTGGCCGTGCAGGTGATGAAGGTGGAGAGGAGAGAGACCAGAGGACAAAGGCCGTGGGTTATAAATTTTTAATGCAGGAGTCCCCGGGGGCAAGCAGGTACAGTTTCACTCTGGAGATGACCTTGTCTCTTGCAAGGATGAGATGCTGCCCGAGGGGGTGGAGTTCAACATGGTCATGAGCAGCCTGCTGACTGGGGGACCGGAGAGATGAATGGGGAACAGGAGCCGAGCTCAGTTAGGGACAGCGGGGGCTGGGGTCAGGGTTGGAGCTCTCTGACCCTGCCTGGCCAGATTCACCCTGTAGCCAGCCTTCCTTCCTGTCCTTCCATGCGAGAGCTTGGTATTTACCTGCCTTTCAGCTTCACGGGGAGGATTAATTAATTACTGTTAGCAAAGTGCTTCAGAGATGAAAAGTTCTCTGCAAATGCCACATGTGCTAATAAGGCAGAATCTTTATGGAGGCAGTTCTGGGAGGGGAGGGCTATTTGCAGATGGATAACTGGGTTTTCAGTAGTAAAAATTAAAGTTATAGTAGTTTCAAATGGCATTTTGATGTGATAGACTTGTGACTCTCCCAAACGTCCTCCAAATGCTCCAGGGAGTTTAACATACATGAGAGGGACGGAAAGGCCTTCAAGTACTGCTGTGCCATTCACAACCTACACAACAGTATGCAGTGACCCTGGTGGAGGGCAGACCATACCATGTCATTGCTGATAGTAGGTGACAGATGTCATGGGAAAAGAAGAGTCGCTTCATGAGGGTGGCAGAGGAGAGGGAAATGGGGGCCAGCAGGGGAAGTCAGAAGTCACATCTCAGTCAGGCACACGCTGGGTCAGAGCCAGCCCTGAGAACACACTGGTGGTCCTGGGCTGGCTGAGATATACCAGCGGGAGTGCAGGAGTGTGGAAGGAAAGGGCTCCATTCACCTGCCTACCAGGCGCCAAAGCCCTGGTCCAACCAAAACAGCAGTTAGGAAAACCGGGAACTTTGAGAGGTCCCGAAGGCCAGACCCTCAGGGGCCCCAGCTGGGGACACCTGGCCAAGCACTGTGGGACTTGATCAGCACGCCCACCACGAATCCCCTCCCTATAACCCTCTCATCTCCCTCGAGGGAATATCTCAGTGAACCTCTTAGTTTAGGCTTCAGAGAGTTTAAAGATGTGACTTGGGAGATTTGATATAAATAAGAGTGAGTTTTAGTTTCTCTCAAAATGGAGCAAGCTGGCTACACGGGGCTGACTTTTCCCTGCTGCTCGGCTGGTAGGGGCTGCAGGCTGCCCCTGGGTGAGGGGCTCATGCTCCCTGCCCACTGTGGACCCCTTGCATACCCTACTGCTAGGGTTTAACTTAAGGATCTTCAGGTGAGATCACACTGGGTGACCTCTGTGTGTGTGTGTGTGTGTGTGTGTGTGTGTGTGTGTGTGTTATGGCTCAGGTGTGTCCAATTCTTTGTGACCCCATGGACTGTAGCCCACCAGGCTTCTCTGTCCATGAGATTCTCCGGGCAAGAATGCTGGAGTGGGTTGCTGTTTCCTTTTCCAGGAGATCCTGACCCAGGGATCGAACCCAGGTCTCTTGCATTGCAGGCAGATTCTTTACCATCTGAGCCACCAGGGAAGCCTGGGTGGGCCCTAAATCCACAGACAAGGGTCCTTAGAAGAGAGAAGGGGAGAGGCACAGTCACACAGAGGGGAGAAGCCATGTGAAGATGGACACAAAGATTGGAGGGACGCGGTCACAAGCCCAGGGACTCCTGGAGACCCCGGAGCTGGAAGAGGGGTGAATGGTGTCCTCCCACAAAGATTGGTCCACTTGGAACCCGGGATGTGACCTTACTGGGAAACAGAGTCTTTGCAGAGGTAATTCAGTTAAAAAACCCAAGATGAGATCACCCTGGATTGGGTGAGCCCTGAATCCAAGATGTGTCCTTCTAAGAGAAAGGAGAGGGAGACATGAGGCCAGGACACAGAGGAGAAACCACGTGATGACAGAGGCAGAGATGGAGGGATGCTGCCACAGCCCTGGACATCTGGAGCCGTCAGAGCTGGAAGAGGTGGGAGGCTCCTCCCCGAGGGCTTCCTGGGGAGCCCAGCCCTGCCTGCACCTTGATTTTGACTTCTGGCCTCAGAGTTGTAAGAGAATGAATTTCTCTCGTTTGGAGCCACCAGCTTTTGGTCATTGTTATGGCAGCCCCAGGACACTCCTGCACTGGGTGACCCTCCCTCCACCTGCTCATGTCCCAGCCCCTCCAACACAGGTGGTCCCCTGGGGTCTCAGTCTTCAGTCCCAGCTGGGCACTTGTCTGACACCTGTGTGCTAGAGCCGGCACTGCTGGGGACTGGGGCGGTTCACAAGCATCTCACATGTAACCTTGGCAACAATCCAGCTCTCTAACATCACCCGTCAGCGCGTGAAGAAACCAAGGCTTGCCCAGGGCTCAAACACTCGCATCATGTCGGTGGCTCAACCGTCCTGTCCCGATCCTTCCCGCGGGATCGCCAAACTCTGCCCTCCCCACCCAGCTGCCGTTTATTCCTCTCGGGTTCTCTGCAGGGCCTGGCGGGAGTGAGGGCTCAGGGGGCGACTCCCAGAGGCAGTCACCAGAGAGGAAATTAGGAAACATACCAAGAGCCCAGAGGGCGCTTTCCAGAAAACTCTGAAGCACATCCTTCTGTTCTAGCAACATATCCTCAGGCACCTGCTGTGAGAGCATCAGCTCACCGCCTGCCTAGGGACATCAGGGCCTGGATAGAGGCGCCAGGGCCACCTGCAGCTCTGAAGTCCCTTGTGGATAATTTGCTGGACAAATGACTCAGTTCTTAAGGCATCACTGGCCACCTTTGGGCACAGCCTCATGAACATCCCCAGGCGAGAGAGCAAAGGTCCGGGGCCCCACCCTGAGACCCTGTATCCCACAGACCTGTACTTCCTGCCAGCTCTCAGGGGTGTCAGATGCTGCTGGTCTGGGGTTCACACTGAGCACAAGGCCCTGCAGGGTCCCTGCCCCCTGGGGCACCTCTAGATCATCCTGCACACGTGCTTGGGTGTTTCCACGGCGTCCCGGCCACTTCCCTGTATCCTGGCCACATCCCCCTCCAGGTTTCTCATTAGAAGCCCACCTCGCCCCTGAATGGATGTGTGGGAGAAAATGGGCAGATGCTGTGTCCTAAGACTTTCTCATAAAGATGAGAAATTGCTTCCAACTAGACTTGGGTTTCTATTAACCGAGACCAGATAGACCACATTTCACATACACAAGACCCAACTTTGTGTGTCTCTCCCTGACCTAAGGTCACATAAACATCCTCATTTGAGCTGTCACCTGCTGGAATGACTGGACAATTCAAATTCCTGTGGGCACAAGGTGGGGAGACAGATCAGTCCTCATACACAGGCATCACAAACAGGGTTCTCGGTTCTAGGAACTGCACATGGAGTGACCACGTGGCTGGACTCAGCTGCATTCCACCCCCACCCCCACCCCCACCCCCACCCGGCTCCTACAGGCCCAGACAAACCCCATCCAGGGCACAGCTCCACTTGGCCCCAGGCCTCACCCTTACCAGCCTGTGCTGAACTCCACATGGGCATCGAAGAAGCCGACGACAGGGGCTGTGGCGACCTTCCAACCCTGCAGCCGTGCCCGGATCAGGCCTTCCCGCCTGCTGTTGCGGACGATCTTCACCAGGCCTGGGTATCTCTTGCTGACATATTGGTCCAGGTTGAGCTTGAGTTCCACTGCGGGGACACAGAAAAGTTTCAGGCATGACCCTGTGGGAGGGCCCGAGGCCACTGAGACCCACGGTCAATGTGTGCTCCAGACCCATACTTCATAAACTTTCAGAGGACACACCACAGCTGGACATGCTCAAGGTACTGGGGGGACTTCGGAGAGATAAGACCCCCACCTCGTGGAGCTGTGTTCCAGTGGGAGAGACCATGAGCAATCAAGCCAGACTGATTCAGACAGAAACACATGTTATGAGAATAAGGGGAAACGGGGCTGAATTACTCAACTGTAGGAATGCAGTCGACAGGCAGATGGATGGATAAACAAAGTGTGGTGCATCCACACAGTGGAATACGGTCCGGCTTTAGAAAGGAAATTCTGACACACGTTACAAGGTAGATAAACTTGAGAACATGATGCTCAGTGAAATAATCCAGTTCCCAAGGGGCAAGTGCTGTGCGATTCCACTTATATGAGGTCCCTGGAGCAGACATGTCCACAGGGACAGAAGGCAGGATGGAAGAGACATGGGGAGTTAGTGTTTAATGGGGACAGAGTTTCATTTGGGGAAGATGAAAAGGTTCTGGTGGTGATGGCTGTACAATGCTGTGAACATCCTTGATACCCCTGAACTCTACAATTATTTTGCAAATGTTTAATTTTACGTTGTGAGAATTTCAACTCAATAAATCTTTGAAAAAACAGATAAGGGCCCAGGAGTCTTTGTGAAGAAGCTCCCGAGGGCTAAGGGCACAAGCAACAAAATAGGTCACAATCATAGCAAACATTAGCCAAAATGAAAAAGTAAAAGGGGAAAGGGAGTGGGTGTCTGAGTGGGGCGGGGGCTTCTCCGGGTCAGCAGGGCAGGGACAGGGGTGGCCTGTGAAGGTGACACGTGGGCTGTGACAGGATGGGGAGCCGGCGGGGAGGAGAGGAGGACGTTACAGGCATGGGAAAAGAGCAGTGTGGGGACACCCTTGGCTGCTCTCAGGGGTTGGGGGTGGTGGGGAGGAGGTGCAGAGAGGAGCAGAGGGCTTGGGAGTGGGCTCAGGGCTGAGCAGGAGGAGCTGAGAGGGCTTGAACCGGATCCTTGCTCCTGGGCCTTTGTCAATACTCTCACGCTCTGGCTATGGGGACTTCTTGCAGAAGACCTCCACCACCCGGAGGCCTTCCCCCCACATGCCCATCATCAGGCTCCAGTGGATACTCCCAGGAGGGCAGCCTGGCCCCACGGGGGCTCCAGCTGCATAGCCAGTGGGTCCCGGAGCCGTGTCCCCGTGCTCCGTCCTGCCCTCTCCAGGCCTCATTCTCGCTCCCTTGACAGTGTTGAGCGGGGCTCTCCTGGCGTAGACACAGATCACAGGTGAGGTTGGAGCTCCTTTAGGCCAGGAGGGCTCTGGGAGGCCTCTCCCTGCGCTCCTCCACCCTCCCCCTGACTCCCGACATAAGAAGGAGAGACTGCAATGACGGAGAGACCCAGCAGTCACAGCTCCACGCCAGGACCTCAGTGTGGGAGCCGCCCGTAGTTGGGTCCATGCTCCTCTCTGCTTCTGCAGAGGAACGGATGAGGACAGGCCAGGAACCTCCAGACCCTTGTTGGGGGCTTGGAGCCCCATGTGCCTGGTGGGTGTGGATAAATGCCTGGGCTGGATGGAGGCTGAGGTGGGGCCATGATAAGAGATCCCTGGGGACCACGCTCCAGCTGTGAGCACCAGCGCCTTCCCCATCAGCAAGCCCCCAACTGGAGTTTTGTTCATGAACAAGAAGTGAAGGTGTGATTAGCATAGGGAGACTCAACACACGGGGGGCCTTTCTGGATGATGGCTGTAGGGGTTGAATAGCCAACCCCCCAAACTCAGGCCCACCCAGAACCTCAGAATGTGACCTCAATTGGAAATAGGGGTTTTGTGGATGTAAACAGTTAGAGTCTTGAGATGAAAACCTTCTGGGTTAGGATGGGCCCTAAATTCAAGGACAAAGGTCCTTAAAAAAAGAGGAGAGGCCTCAAACACACCAGAAGAGGCCTTGTGAAGATGGAGGCAGAGACGGGAGGGGTGTGGCCACAAGCCCAGGACACCAAGGATGCCAGCAGCCAGCAGAATCTGGGAGAGGCAGGAGGGACCCTCTCCTAGAGCCTCTGGAGGAAACGTGGCCCTGCCCATACCCTGAATTCAGGATTCTGGGCTCCAGAGCTCCAACATGCTTCCCTCCCTGGGGTGCTGAGCTGGCCCCACTCACCATTATCACTGTTGTCGTCCACCAGGATCACCTCCTTGAGGAGCTGGGAGGGTGTGTGGTTGACCACACTGTGGACAGAGCGCAGGATGACCGAGAGGGCTTCATTAACAAAGATGAACACCACAGAGATCTGGGGCAGGTCGTCCGAGTAGGTCATCTGTCTGCACCTGCAGGAGAGATGGCATGAGGGGCAGAGGTCAGTGTCAGGACAGGACGGGGAGGTGGGAGCCTGGAGCCCCCCTAGGAGGCCCACTGGGACCACTTCTAAATCCTGCTACCAATGGAAGAGCAATAGGGATGCCACGGTTAGAAAAGGAATGAGCACAGTGAGAGAAACAGGGTGATGATGTTCATCTCAGAAACCCTGACTTCCACACTCTGACCCTGGACTCTGCTGTCTCCTTGCGGAAAGACAGGGAAATTGCACCTGTAAGGGATTAACGTCCCACTGAGATCACATGGAACATTTTTTTGATGCCCTTGGGAGGCATGAAAGAGAAGTGAAGGGGAGGTGATCATCTCATGGTGCAGTCCAGTGGAGGGTTCAGGAGAGCCCCAGCCTGGAGCCCACATCAGCCCCTCCCCCATGACCAGCTCTATCTGTGCCCCAGGTGGTCATGGTGTTGGCAGCTGCTAGCCAGAGGGCATCTACTGGGAAGGTCCTATGCTCAACAGACACTGTCCTCTGAAGTGGGGTCTGAGTAAACAGTGATGACAAGTAGGAAAGTGTCAGATGAGGGCTGTTGAACTAGGAGAGGTGTCTGTATGGGACAGCCTGGTCATGGCCTCCACCTATCCTCAGCATCAAGATAAAATAGAATGATCAACTATCTTCTCCAAAGGTCTTATCTTGGAAGTAGGGATATGGGAGGGGAAATGAAGGGAGCAGGAAAAGCAAAATATTCCATAATTAAGCGTGGGGTGAGGCTGATGAGTGCCTGGTAATAATACAGTGGAATAAATTCACAAGGGGACACAGGAAATTATCAAAAATACAGAAGTGGGGGGAAAAGAAACAGAAATTGAAGTAGATAATGAAGTAAGACAGAAGGAATTCAAGTATGCTGGCTGCTACAATAAATGTAAATAAACTAATTCTCTCTTTAAAATAGCAGAGGCTGTTCAATGAAGTTAGATACATACACACTCATGCACACACATGCACACATTCACTCACATATTCATTTACACACAGCTCCGCTGTGTATGATTTATAATAAACACAATTTAAAAAGAGTGGTTTTTTTAAAAAGATTGGAAATATAAACAAGTGAGAAAGAGATGCCAGACGAATACTGCCTCCCTAAGCCAGACATTTGGCACAGATATCACATAGGATGGAGAAGGCTGTTTAAGAAGGAGACAGAATAATTATAAACCGTTATCCCAAAATGAACTGGCAGCTGGGTATAAAAGGAAAAATTACTGGAAAAGTAAAAGGAGAGTTTGATGAAACCATAAGTGTGCATCACCGTCAGACTGGGCAGACTGAAAAAGTAAGACTGTGGAGGAATTTACATAAGGAAGCCCCTAATTCCTTCAGGGAAATTTTTTTTTTCCTTAGGCTCATAGGACATTTACAGAAAGTGGTCATGTATTTGCAAAACAGAGAACTTTAGATTTTTATGAAGCAGGAATTTCACACGCTGGGCTGGGTCTGTGGGCCTGTGACCTGAGCAGTCCCATGGGGCCCACACTGGGAGTGACCAACTCCCATCACAGCCTGGTCCGCATTCATCCATGAGCTTCTTAGTCTCATCAGCTAACCGGTCATTAGGTTAGGGGTCACACTGCTCCAGTATGACCTCATCTTAACTAATTACACCTTCAATAGCCCCATTTCCTAATCAGAAACATTCTGAGGTCCTGGCAGGTAGATATGGACATCTTTTGGGGGACACACTTAGCCCATGATTAGTCATGCCTATCCCACAACTGGAGAAAGAGCTTTATTTAAAGATGGTGGTGTGGGGGGTATTTCCCTGGTGGTCCAGTGGCTAAGACTCTACACTCCCAATACAGGGCTCCTGGGTTTGATCCCTGGTTAAGGCACTAGATCCTACCTGCTGCAACTAAGACCATGTGCAGTCAACAAACAAACAAAAATAAAACGAATACAAATAAAAATGGAGAGTCATTGTAGTTGTTGGGGGCTAAGGGTGAGGACGAGGTAGAGCTGTTTGAGAAAGATGACCAATACAGGGCATAACCAACCACGATGATAACCGATAACTGTAATAATCAGTCATGAGAATAACTGATCATGATGATAAATAGTAATGAGGATAACTGACACTAATGACAACCAATTGTGATAATAACTTATATTAGTGGATAATCAGTCATGATGACAACCAGTCAGGATGATAGCAACAGCTGAGGGTCCCCAGCGCACGGCACTTGCTCTGTGCATCTCAGCCCTGCAGCTCCCTCAGCAGCCCCAACAGAAAAGTGAGGATCCTGGAGGTTAACTCCCCGCTCCTGTAGTGAGTGCTGCCCTCAGAGGTGGTGCTGGCTGCCCCCAGAGAGTGGGGAGCGAGCCTTGAGGGCAGCCCTCCCTCCCTGCCTGCTCCAGCTGGGGTTGGAGCGCCCTCCTGACTCTGACTAAGGAGAGCCCTGCGTCACTGCCGCGCTGGTACGGGCTGCGGGGCTGCAGGGAGAGTTCATCACTCAGGAAAATGCCTTCTGACAAGAAGACTTCACTCCATTTTTCTGTAGAGGAAGACAGTTGGAATGTATGGATTTCATGAACTTGCAAAATGTGTAAAACAGGAAAAAAAAAAAGACATCTTGAGAAAGGAAATTTATCTTGAGAGTGACTGCGGCTGCAGTTGCAGACAGGAAGGACGGGTTTGGAGGAGGGGTTCTTGGGGGCCTGTGGGGTAGAGGCTGCAGCACCCCCCACTGCCTCCCCATCCCAAAGGCCTGGGCGCTGTCAGTCCTGCGCCTTCTTCCCAGCCCACCGTCCTCAGGCGCCCTCACGTGGCTTCTTTAGGGTCTCTCGCCCCCCATTGCAGGCCCCCCAAGAGCAGGCTCCTTCACTGCTGTACCCCAAGACCCCAGAGCTGGTCACACAGTAGGGCTTATGAGCATTTGTTGACAAGGAGAAGAAAGAACAAGTAAATGGGTCATGCATGGCCAAGTCCTGACACTCATGGGCTCCCCTGCCCCCATCTCAATGCACAACGACCTCAGCGCAGCAGGAGCCTCCACTGTGTTCAGGGTGTGGAGGAAGCTGGCAGAGTCTGGGGGGCGTGGGAGCTCTCGTCCCCCTTCTTCTCCCTTCATGACCAGGTTAGGAGGCTGGGGAGCTCTCCGGCTTGGCCACTGGGCCACAAACTTCTGTTTTAAAAGAGATTTCAACCAGCACGAGCCACCTGGCGCTGCCTGTGGAGAAGCCACCAGCGTCTGCAGCTGTCTCCTGGAGACACACCTCACATGAGACTCCTTCCGGGGGCTGGAGGCCATACTGGCCAGAAGGGACGAAGTGCCCGCCACCACGGCTTCCACTTGTGAGGGCACGGGGGTGAGGGGGGCAAGCACGGAGACAAAGGTTTTGGCTGCAGAGAATAGAGGTGACGGGGTGAAGAGTGGTCACAGGGAGGTGTCTTTGGACGAGGCAGTGGAGGAGGTGTGGGGGTCCCAGAACAGTCAGTCCGTTTAGGCCCTGGAAACGTACATCCAGATATTTATAGTCCTAGGTCCAGAGGCTGGAAGTCCAAGGCCGAGGTGTCCCAGGGCTGGTTCTCTCTGAGGTCTCGCTCCTTGACATGTATACAGCCATCTCCTCCCTGCGTCCCCACAGAGTTGCACCTGTATGTCTGTGTCCAGATCTCCTCTCATAAGGACACCAGTCCTGTGGGATTAGCCCCACTTTGCAGCCTCACTTTACTTCAGTCACCCATTTATAGGCCCCGTCTCCACATACAGTCACATCCTGAGGTTCCTGGGGTTAGGACTTTAACATATGGATTTGGGGGGGACACACAACTCAGTCCACAGCAAAACCCAAAAGATAAGTAGGACCCAGCCAGGCAAGGACCGGGCAGTTCCATGGGCTGGGAGTGTGTAGGGCATGTTTCCCATTGGGCGATGAGCTGTCTCACTTTATTGTTTGTCTACACTTAACAAATCACACCCGTTGCAAACATTTGCAGCTTACAAATTGTTGTTTAAGTTAGAAATCGTGCAGTAGAGGTGGCTCATTTTTCTGCAGCACAAATTTGCATAAAAATAATCTGTTTTCCTTAGTATATAATCCCCTTCTCAGTTGGAAAATAAAATTGTTTGTGTTAAATATTGAGCAGAGGGTGTTCCCTGGTGGTTCGGTGGTTAGGACTCTTCGTTTGTACTGCTGAGGGCCCAAATTCAACACCTGATCGGGGAACCAAGATTCCACAAGCTTTGCAGAAAAATAAAAAATCAAAAAAATAAATATTGAGCAGATAGAAGGGTTTGTTTATCACACACAAGTAGGTAAGATGTCAATGGGGCAGTAAGAAAACCATGCTAATACCCCACTGGAGATCAGGAATGTTACCATCCAAAGTGTAGCCTCCTTCTCTATGCTTTTCTTTATAGCCTCTGATCCCAGGTACCCAGCCCGTAGCGCACATGAATTTGACCTTGGGCCGAGCTCCTCTGGTCCTGGCTTTGTACCAGCACAAGCTCCACTGGCCTCCTGGCCAGCCTGTCCCACGATGCGCCTGCTTCTCCTCCCAGCAGTGGCCCTGTGTTTCCTCATCTCTTTCTGTGCCTGAATCAGCTCTCAGTTTCAGGGCTCAGCGGCCTCCCTGCCCTGCAGTGGAGCCAGGGAGGGGCTGGATGTGATGGTGGAAACAAAACTGACCACGCGGCAGTCCTGGAATAAGTCTAAGTAGAACCGGAGGGCTCTTCTCTGTAATTAAAAGCCCTATTTCTGTCAGACAGAAAATAAACCAAGTTTGACGGAGTTTGGAAAGAATCAGAGTTCAGCAAGAGGGCAGCTCTGAAAGCTTGTAATCACAGTGACCCAGAATGGGCCCAGGAGTGGGGCAGATGCAGGGGACAGAGGGGGGCACATGGGCAAAGAGGGAGAAGGACCTCCATCATCCCCACTCGGGGCCTCCAGGGGGGAGGGAGACGCAGGGCACACCCACACGCTCTTGGCTTACTGTAAAACTGAGGGAAGACCGGGTGATACACTATAATGATTTCAACTTGACATTGAATGTTACATCAACATAACATTTTTATGTTCAAACCGGCAGTGGGGTGTCCCCACCCTTCCGTAGACAGTCACAGGTCAGGAGAGAAAGAGATCCTGTCTCCCTGACCCCCTCCCTCCTGCTACTACCCTCCCTTCGCAATGAACCCGTCCCTTTCCAGCCCCACCTGCTCTGGCAAAGCCTTGGCCTTGACTTTGGTCTCCCCTACCTCCCCCCTCACCACCCACTAAGAAAGGCATGATCTCTAGGATGTGAGCTGGGCCCCCTCTGACCTGACCTCTGTATTTTTCCTCTTGCTCACCTGATGGCCCCTTGTGGCCCCAAGTGCTTCCAGGAACATGAGAGTCTGCGCCTGCCTCAGGGCCTTTGCACGCCCTCCCTGCCTGGCACATATCTCCTCTATGTGGCCACATCACTGACTGCTCCTCTGCTCTGCCTCCCAGGCTGGGAGCCCCAGGCAGGGCTTCCTATTTGTCTGGTCACTGCCTCACCAGCACCTAGGACTGCAGACGCTCCAAAGGCTTCAACACATATCGTCATAGCTTCTGGTGGACTCAAAGGTGGGGTGTGAGATGCACATTTAAAGCTATGACACATGTGGATAAGCCTCTGGATAATTCTGCACGGAGGAAACATTAGAAGTCTAAACGTGAGTGAGGCTCAAGCTGAATTTGAGGATACATGTGCACGTACACCCCACATGAGCACACACATGCCCACACTCACACATGCCACACACATCCATGAGCCCCTGACAGAGGAATTGTGTACCCCCATCAGGGGCATTCGCCTAATTTGGGGGACTCTTCAGTCCCTGCTGAGCTATGTGTAATCCATCCAGACCAGGTTTTCCCAGTCTCAGCCCTCTGGACTTTTAGGGCGGGATAATTCGGTAATTCTCTGTTGTGGGGGCTGTCCTGTGCACGATAGTGTTTAGCAGCATCGCTGGCCCCCACCCAGGTAGAGACAATCCAGAGTGCCTCCAGGTGTCTCTAAATGTGCCCTGAGGTGACATTACCCAGTGAGGAGCCCTGGTCCAGGATCTGAGGTCTGACCCTGGAGGGCTTGAATTTGGCAACCATTCTAGCATCATCAGGCTCTCGCCACCCATCCCAGTGCGCCTGGTGATTGACACTTGTTGGAGTGCAACCCTCTCGAGGTCCCTTCCTCCCCCTGAAAATTGAACGCCAGCCAGAGTCCTGTCCATCCTGTCTCAGGCTGAGGACATTTGCTGTGGTCCAGCTCAGCCCCTTCCTCTTCCCCAGTAACACATGAAGTCCACTTCCCATCATCACATTCTAAGTCCCAGCCCCTGGATGCAGTGAGGGATGTGACTAGGTCTGAACCAGGCAGTTCCCCAATAAGCTCAGGAATAGATGCACAGGGTCACAGAAAGTTTGTCTGAGGCCTTGGGGAGATAAGATGTGAGGCTGGAGCAGCTGCATTCATTTTGTTTCCAGTGGTCAGGATGAGGCCATGAGGCAAGAGCAGAGCAGAGAGACGGTGAGATGCCAGGTCCAGATGACATCAGCTGAACCTCAAATCCAACTTGACATGAGGCCAGTGCTTCCTTCAGACTTTGTAGTTGCAGGAATCATATATCCCCTCCCTGTCTCTCCCTTTTTCTCTCTTTTTCCAGACTAAGACAGTTTGAGATGGATTTTCTGTCACTTGTGATGGAAGGAGCCCTGATCCAGCACAGGTCCTAAAATGTGCGTGATGCAGGGACGCACTTGCCTGAAATCAAGGATGCCCATCAGGAGGGGTCTGCCTGGCTGCAGCATCCTGGAGTCCCTGACCATGCAGAGAGGGGAAAACAGGGGAGCTGGTGGGTTCAGTGCTCACATTCCATCTCAAGATGTCCCTGTCCAGGTGAGCTAGGGGCTTTTATCATATTGTTGGTGGAGATGACACCAGCTGCTTCATCCTAACCCTGTCCTTGTCTGGGACACAGACAGTCCCAGCTTGGAATCTTAGTTGACTCAAGAGGAGGGGAGAGCCAACTGCCAACCCCCTCAGTTAAATTCTCGGCAAACTCCTGTCTCCAAGACTCGGGTGTCCCCATCATCCTGTGAGGCAGAGACTGAACAAACCAAACTCTGCAGGGGCCCTGAGAAGGAGCAGGAAAGCATCCTTGCCTTTATTGGTTCACAGGTGAGACCCACAACAACCTAGGACGCATGAGGGGAAGCCTGCTGGGGGCCCAGGGAAAGCTTCCTCTGTTCTTAAAGAGCGACAGGATGTAGGAACGTATTTATTCTAGCCCTTTGGAAATTTGACCTATGAAGTTGTGATGCTGAGAGCTGCAGCAGCCATGTTGTGACCATGAGGAGCATAAGCCCAATGCATGAGTGTGACAGAGCAGAAAGCTGGAAAGAGTACAGGTTCCTGGTGATGTCACTGAGTCACCAATGCACAGCTCTGTGCCCCCTCAAGCCTGTGGACTTCTTGCTATCTGAGATTAGGAATTCCATTATAGTTGCAGCCACTCCTGAGTTGCTGGGTTTTTCACCTGAAAGCATTCTTTCTGACATGGAACATCCATTCTTTTTAGGGGGAATCCCACTTCTACCTTGAAATGTCATCTAGCCCCTGTACCCCCAAATGTCACCCCATGACAGTCTGAGATGGGTGTTCTGGCAGCTTATGCTTTCCAAAGGTGCTGCAACATCAGCTCCCAACCCTCCTGGCACTTTGCCTCCCTCCCCTCGAACCTCAGGGGCTCAGCAGCCTCTCGCCAACGGAACACAGGGAAGGGATGCCACGTGGCTTCTGAGCTGAGCCATGAAGAGCAACAAGGTTCCATGTGCTGGGACTCTGTTCTGCAGCCAAGTAGTACCACAGAGGGAACCGGGCTCTGCCCTGACTGCCAGGCTGTGAGGAGGTGCAGGCCATGAAAAGGGGCCATGTGTGGGTGCTCGGTGGACTATACATCTGCTGGCAGGCGTGTATATGATGGCACCCCCAGGTGATTCCAGCCCCCGTCGTTGAGCTCCCCCGCCAACATCACTCCTTCCCAGAGCAGTCCCAGAAGGCACCGCTCAGCGGGTCAATTTCCCCTGCACCCGGTCTGACCCCTTGCCTCTGAGTCCATTAAAATGTGGTTTAACACAGCTGACTGAGTAGCAGCTGTAACCGCGACAGGTATGCTCCCCAAAGCCTGGGAGTTCCATCCTTCTCTTGGACACATGGCGTCCTGCACAGTGCTAGGCATACAGTGGAAGCTTCCCGCAGGCTGGCGGGCTTCACACGCGCCCCCATGCCCCGCCAGATCACAGCTACAGGAGGGGCTGGGCTGTGGGCACCCCCCAAGAGGCTCTGACTCAGCCTTTGCGTGCCCCACCTGGAGCCAGAGAAGTCAGACATCCTCAACCACCAAGCCGTTTGGCAGAGGATTTATAGACCCAGAGAGCAGCAGGCGGTTACGAGCTCTCGAAGCCACTTCCGAGGTCGTGGCTGGAATGCGCAGCAGGCGGTGTCCCGGCTGGCCTCACGGGAAGCGGGGCCATGGCAGAGACACTAATGGAAATTTATGGGGACGCCCTTTGTGCCGCTGGAGAGATAAACGCAGGATGGAGAGGGGATGAAGTGGCCGCGGCCTCCCAGGAGGACAGCAAGCCTCGCCTGGTGACAACAGGACACACATCCATCTCCGGGCGGAGGAGACAGGTCTGAGCTGAGCGCAGGCCGGGGAAGCTGAGACTGATGTTTCAGGGAACAGCTGCCAGGAGGTAGCTCTAGGAAGCCTGTCACCAAGGCAGCGGCATCTGTCTGCTGGGCCAACACTCTCCTGCCCTCTCGGGGACATCAAGGTGAGCCTGGAATCCCCAACTAGCTCGGGCCACAACAACGCCCAAGACAGGATTCTGATGGGCATAGAGGCAGAGCAGCCCCCACAGAAAACCAGCACAGATTAGGCTGCTTGGGAAGGTAGGAACTGGAGTCAGCGGGACGAGAAGCACCAGAGCCTCCTGCTTGGGGGTCCTGTCTTTCCAAGACTGAGTCCATCCTTCTGTCCAAGGAGTTGGCTGCAAGACCTCTCAGAAACAATATGTATGTGCACAAACACACACTTGTGTGCGTACACTGCACAGGTGTATAAGCACACATGCACACAAGTAATAGTGAAGTGAAAGTCGCTCAGTCGTGTCCAACTCTTTGTGACCCCCATGTCCATGGAATTCTCCAGGCCAGAATACTGGAGTGGGTAGCGGTTCCCTTCTCCAGGGAATCTTCCCAACCTAGGGATTGAACCCAGGTCTCCCACATTGCAGGCAGATTCTTTATTAGCTGAGCCACCAGGGAAGCCCAAGAATACTGGAGTGAGTAGCCTATCCATTTTTCAGCGGATCTTCCCAACCCAGGAATCAAACCGGGGTCTCCTGCATGGCAGGCGGATTCTTTACCAGCTGAGCTACCAGGGAAGCCCACACACAGAGTCAGACACAACTGAGTAACTTTCGCTTTCACTTGCATACAAGTAAAACACTATGCAAATACACATACAACATAGATGTACACACATGTATTACACATGCCCGTGCGTGCATTCTCCTGCGTGTACACATAGGGCACCTTGCACACGGCCACACACCGTGGAGATGTTAATGGCTCACACTTTATTTACTTTTAATGATTTTTGGCTGTACTGGGTCTTTGTTGTTGATGGAGGGCTTTCTCTAGCTGTGGCAAGCGGGGGTTAATCTCTAGTTGCGGTGCCCAGGCTTCCCATGGTTGTGGCCTCTCTTGGCTCTCGGCTTTAAAGCACCAGCTCAGTAGCTGTGGCATAAGGACTTAGTTGCTCTGAGGCATGTGGGATCGTCCCGGACCAGGGATCAAACCCATGTCCCCTGCATTAGTAGGCAGATTTGAGGGAAGCCAAATGGCTCACATTTATTGAAGGCACCTATGCATGGAGCTAAGGGCAGCCCCCACTTGCCCACAGCAAGCAGGTTCAGGCTGACTTGCATGTACCCTCGGAGAGACACATGGGCTGTGATGCATGAGAATCTTGACACCACATATTTGAGGAGATCTGAGCACACACACCACCATCAGAGCTCAGAGCAAAAGCCAGTCAGAAACAGAACATTGGGCCATGCACAGAAAGACCCCTCCCAAATCTCCTTCGTAAGGGGCCCAGTGGGATAGTCACACCTGGGATTGTAGGATGAAGGGCATGGTCGCTATCCAGGTGCCCTGAGGCCTGCCCACACCCAGGAAAGTGAGTGGACTGCCCACACCCAGGAAAGTGAGTGCCCAGGCTGCAAATCCCTGGGTGCAATGCTACAGAGGAGCCCTGGGCCTCCTAGCATGCCTGTACATGGACAGCAAGGTCCATCAGGGCCCAAGTGCACGATCTTCAGGGCCTATGACCTCCAGGCC
This sequence comes from Cervus elaphus, assembly GCF_910594005.1. Lineage (NCBI taxonomy): Eukaryota > Metazoa > Chordata > Mammalia > Artiodactyla > Cervidae > Cervus > Cervus elaphus. The sequence continues at coordinate 27,432,336 of NC_057819.1, forward strand.
CTCCAGGCCCTCCCTCAGACAGTCTCTGGGGATGCTGGGCCAGAGGCTGATGACCCTTCACATGCAGGAGTCCAGCTCAGCACCGATGTCTTCATTCTGTTGCTCCAGCAGCCCCAGCAGGGCCTCTGAGGATGCTCGGTGAGCCCATGGGGAGGACAGTGGAAGGGAAGGGAGAAACAGGACCCCAGGTGTTTGTTCATCCACTCCCACATTGGGCCCTGCTCCCCCATCCAGCACATTCCCAACTGAGATGGAGCCATGGGGCAGGCGGCCCCTGCTTCTCCGTCTCCTGAAGCTAATGAAGCCTTGGACCTGCTGCCAGAGGACCAGATGGCTCCAAGGAAGAGCCCAGTCTGCAGGAGAGCAAGCAGGTGGGGATCTGTTCCCAGTAGTGACCATCCCATGCTAAGAAGCAGGCTCACCTGACGGGTCTCTGCCCTCCCAAGACAACTCCTTCCCTGAGCACAGAGGAGGCTCCGGGGGCTCTGGGAGCTGGTGGGAGGGGAAGAGGGTCAGCTAGCTGCGGCCATTCCACCCGAGGAGGAAAGAAACCGGCATGTTTCCATGACAACCCCACACTTTCCATCCCATCCCATCAGTCTGGGACACGCCCCCACTCGCAGACCCTCAGCCCGCCAGCAGCAGTGTCGGAGCCACTGCGTGGAGTCGGATCGGCATGCGGGGCCTGCCTCCAGTGCCTCGCAGTCACCATCCACTAAATCTGCACTTATTACACTTGACAGCCAAGTCGTGCACAGCGGAGACGATTAACAGGCACTAAGTCTTCGCCAGCACCTAACGGGGGGCAGGATGGGGTCTCAGATGAGCCCATTCATTTTTATGATGCTGTTTAATTTGGGTTTGCCAGTCTTCCTTCCATTATCCGAGGCCCAGTCTTAATAATCAAGATCTATGCTATGTGCTTTGTGGCATAATTAAAGCTGCTGCTTAATTAGAAAACCTATCTACCTCCAGACAAAGGGAAATCGATAGTGTACCTAATGGAGAAGGGTAGAGAGAACTTTGGTTTGAGAGTGGAAAGGGTTGCCAGCTGGGATTAGCACACGAACACACGTGTGTGCAGGCCCAGTGCACACATGCACATGCTTCTACCTTCATGTGTGATTCTGAGGACTACACCTGCCAGAACCAGTCAGTAGGGCAGTTTCTGATTGGATGGATGGGCTCCAGGAGCTAAAGGTTGCTCGGGAAACCAAACTCTGAAAGTTTCCAACGGGCATAGACTGAGCTTGCATTTGTTCATTTAATCCTCCATGGATGTTTGCTGAGGGCCTCGAAAGCATCAGACATGGCCATGACATGTCAGATGCCACTGTCAGCCTCGCAAGCCCCGTGTCAGCCTGCCGCAGGGCCAGGCTCAGATCTCCTCCCTCGGGCGCCAGGCATCCTTAGCGCATCACATCATCCTCTGACTCCCTGTCATGGCCCCTAGAAGCCTCGGCTGGCGATATCAGGTCAGGTACTGCGGGCTGGGCTGTTGGATGGCGTCTGGGGCAGCCACACTGGTTGGTGTGTCTCAGAGGCTGGCTCTCAGAGCCTGGCCAAATGGATACTCTGACAGAACACGCTGGGGTTTCCTTACAACATGGCCGCTCGTGGGCCAGGGGACATGCCTGGCTGGGTGGGGATCCCCAAAGCCCTACTGCCTCCCCTTTGTCCTCCTCAGTGGGATGACCAGCCATATAAGCCCACTGATTGCAAGTGGGGGGACACTCTCTCCACCTCCTGATGGGGGCGGGGCGGGGCTCCAGAGGAGGGTTTTGAATCCACCTTTGAAAAATGTGATCTGTCAACAGGGTGATGTGAGGAAGGTAAGATGGGGAAAACTCACCAGGCACAGGCTGCTTCCTGATGGTGTAAATAGTTATGTGGGGCCACAGCCAACCCCGTTCACTTACATATCAACTATGGCTGCTCTCAACCCTGCCCAAAAGCCTGAAACGTTTACTCTCTGCCTCATGAAATTACGAGAAATACATACTGGTCTCTGCCCCCATTTCCTGACACAGGGCAACACCCTTGGAACCTCCAGGGTGATGGGCGAAGTCAGAGTGCCTACACTGAGCTCCTGAGTGCCTTGAAAGCTCCTGGGTTTAGGGAAGAAGTTTTGTTCTAATGAGGTGATTCTGGCTGAGTCCTGCTTGGGGCCTGGTCACCAGAAGGACCAAACCATGATTAGAAGTTAGAACACTCACCCCCATCTCCACCCTCCAGGGAGGAAGGGGCTGAAAGTGAAGCTAAAAATGGACCGTGCCTATATGAAGAAGCATTTATAAAAGTCTCTAAAGTAGGTGATTCAGAGTTTCTGGGTTCCCAAATAACCTGTGCCAAGAGGTTGCATGCTAAGTTGCTTCAGTTGTGTCTGACTATTTGTAACCCCATGGACTGTAGCCTGCCAGACTTCTCTGTCCATGGGCTTCTCCAGGCAAGAATACTGTAGTGGGTTGTCATGCCCTCTTCCAGGGAATCTTCCAGACCCAAGGATCAAACCTGAGTCTCCTACATCTACCTGCATTGGCAGGCGGGTTCTTTATGACAAGTTCCTGGGAAGCCAGGAGGGTGGGTACTCCTTGGAGAATCTCCTGTGCTTGGGACCCTCCCAGATGTCCCTGGGCACTCCCCAACTGGCTGTCCCTCTGTGACCTTTATCATATCTTTATTACATAAAAAGCCAGTAAACACAGGTGTTTCCCTGAGTTCTGTGAGCAGTTCTAGCAAGTGTCTGACGCCAAGGAGGGGTCAGAAGTGCCAGGGGCAGCCTAGATTTGAGATTGACATCTGAGTTTCACCGGTGGGGTCTAATGCTGACTCCAAGCAGATGGTGTCAGAACAGAGTCAAACTATAGGACAAGCAGCTGGTGTCAGAGAATCGGTCAGTGTGGGGAAAACTTACACATCTGATACCAGAACTGTTGTCAGTGTGGTATCATTGTGAGAGTAAACAGTGAGGGGTTTATTTTTAACACGTGGCCTTTTTCAGAAAAGATTTTCTGACACTCCCCCACCCCACTGCAGAACATAAGGCACAAGGATACTGCATTTTATTGAGCACTTATTGCTGTCCTCTCTGATGCCTCAACACCCCTTGTGGGTTTCCTAGATTCTGCCTACATCCCACCTGAGGATGCCATCAGTTTCCTTCCAGGATCCTGACTGATCCTGGGGCCGACCTGAAGGCAAGCAGAGCTGATGGCTAACAGCAGCATCCCCTAGATCAAGCCACACCTGAAAGCCTACCGTTCAGTGCTTGAGCCAATAAATTCCTTTTTTTTTCCCCTTAAGTCATTTTAAATTGGGTTTTAAGTCTTACCAACTCAGCAAACTGGGGCTCATGTTTTATGCAATGCTCTCACGATGCCTTGAATAATCCCCTAGATGCAGTCTATTGAACATAGAAGGAAGCTCTGGGCTGAGTGACTGGAAGCAATAAGCTCCAGAGAGGCCCAGGGTAGAGTGTATGGGGCAGGAGGGGTGAGGGGGAAGGGTATGGGGGAGGGACATGAAGGAGGGGCATGAGGAGGCCTCTTTTTATTTCTAGTTCCCCAGCCACACTGCCCAGGGGGATAGGGGCGCCTGGTGCCAAAGACTTCTCATTTCTTTTCTGGGAAAAGAATTGGTATATAAACAAACAGATAACTAAATAAAATCCACATTCTCTAATTCAGGGAGGCAGAGAGCTCTGCCCCTGCAGATCAGAGTTTCTGTAAATCAGGCTTCTATCAATTAAGGTGGATTGTAAATGTCAGCTCTTTCAAAGTTCGCCCTGATGTCTTCTTTTGTAACGTGAGAATGACAACTGGGATTGATCGCTCTGTCAGTTTTTATTTTGGCAGACTGAGGTTCCTCACAGGTGGCCCGCCTGCTCTGTGAGGGGAGGGCGGGTCTGAATCCTCAAAGGGAAAGTCAGAATTGCTCCTGCTGCTCGCGCAAATCCCAGGCCCAGCAAGACCCGGGAGGTGCTTCCGAGGACAGGAGGGTGCGCAGTGACGCACCACACACATCAGGGGGAGCACTTTCCGCTTAAAAAGCAGAAAGGCCAATGCAAATGTGCTTAAGCAAAAAATTTAAATATACACGTGTAGGTGTAAAGAATCCATCTGCCAAGCAGGAGATGTGGATTCGATCTCTGAGCCAGGAAGACCACCCTCGAGAGGGAAATGGCAACCCACTCCAGTATTCTTGCCTGGGAAATCCCAGGGACCGAGGAGCCTGGGGTTGCAAAGACTTGGGCATGACTTAGTAACTGAAATAACAATGAATGTGTGCATATTTGAATTTACTGCAGAGTCTAGAGGATTTTTTTTTTTTTTTTTTTGTAATTTATTGCAAGTGGATTCAGGGACAGCTGGATCCAGGTGCTCACAGTATGACGCTAGAACCCAGTTCCTCCCCACCTCCCAGCTCTGCCATGCCCTGCACTGGATTTTTTTCTTGGGTTTCGCAGGTGAGCCCTGGGAGGTCAAGCTCTTCCTTCCTGTTGATAATATGGTGTAGCTCCCCAGGCTCCAAAACTTGCAGTTTTACTTTGTGGGGGAAAGCTTGACTTTTCCCTCATGGCCGAGACGCACTCTCAACCAGTCTAGACCGTCTGATCTTCCTGATCCAATCACTGTGGCCGGTTGACCAGAAGCTCTGATTGGCTTAGCCCTGGGTCATGTGACCAACTCCAGCAGGAGTGGGACGTTTCCATTGGTCCCCACATTGAACCGGGAGCTACTACCCAAAGAAAGAGAAGTGGATTTGGAGGAGGCAAAGGACAAGTCTGTTACAGGCAGATTCTCATCTGTTCTATAACTGCCCCTGCTCTGGTGTTTGGAGAGGTGGCAAGACCACTGGGAGACCCCTGCCCTTGGCCCAGGGCTAGGGGGCCTGGAACGCCAGAGGTCCAGTCACCCTGAGCCCTGAGGGCTGGGACCCCTTGGAAAGCAGGCCCTGGGGGAATCGGGGATCACAGAGGCTTCAGTACCACCGTCACTTCTTTGTGACTGGACACAAGCCCGATGCCTATTGGCATCATGGAAGGCAGCATGGAAGGGTTCTAGAAGGTTCCACAGAACCACAGGAAGGATGTGGTAACTGGGAAACAGGGTAAGAAAGGGCTTTCTTCAGTCATGACAACGAATGCTATGATTTAAAGTAAGAGATGCAGCAGGAGAAGGAACACTCTCCTACTGTCTCTGACCCACGTCCAGTGGCTGAAAGTCCCCTAGAGTCACAGGGACGGGGTCCTATGACCCGATATGCCATGTGACGCAGGGAGGTGGAGCATGGCGCCACCTCTGAGCCAAGTCAGCTGAGGTGTCCCCACTAGGACCACGTGCACGGGGAGAGGTCACAGGAGGGAGCCTGGCTTGTCCACGCCCTGTACCTCCTGGGAGGTGACCTCTGAGCCCTTGGAACATCCTGATTGATGAGAGGCCTGGAGCCTCGCAGGGTAATCTTTGCTGCAAGCAAGTTCCTGTGGGCCCTCAGCTTGACCTTGGCAGGAGCTTGGAGACTGAGGTCAGCCAGTAAAAACCCAGACACCAGGGCTCAAGGGCGCCCCTGGTGGCAATACGTCGCCGTGCGCTAACACCTCACTGCGGGGAGAATCTGGCACTGTCCCCGCGAGCCCCGCGGCTCTGAGGGGCATCTGGGACTCCTTCCTGTTGTCCTTCGGTGACAACAAGCTGCACCACATGTGTAACAGCTCTGCGGAGCCCTGCGAGTCCTTTAGTGAGTTATTGAAGCTGGCCTTGGGGGTCCTCCGAATGGCACCATGGCTGCCCAGGGGTTCAGAGCCAAGAATGGTGCTAAATTCCAGCAGCTGTGCTGACTCTGCTGACTGAATAACTGGGGTCATTCTCCAAAAGTCAGGACACAATTGAAGGGCGGGGAGGGGGTGGCTTTCAGAAATCGACGCACACTGGAACACATGCGCACTCACACACGTTCTTGCGCGTGCACATGCGCGCGCTCACACACCCTCAGAGCGCAGACTGGCGCTTCCCAAACCTGACTCGTTCAGGTCCATGCCTGTCTGCTGTCAATCTCGGCACCCCCTGCCTTATTACTTACTTAGGATGTTTCTCCAAATTGGTCTTTTTACACCTAAATGCACTTTTTATTCAAAAGAGGACCTTTATGTCATCCCTGCAAATGGAAAGAGGCACTACTTGTGCTATTTCAGTGGTAACCATGAAAATAAATGTGATGAAAATAAAATAGCACCGCCACCTGCAGCACGTGGTGGAGCAGGTGGCAGCCGCCCGCTCTAGGCTCTCTGACTGTAACGGGGACAGAAGGGTAATTTCTTAGGGATGGAGTCACAAGGGCGCCTAACCTCCCACCCTGTGGCTCCAAGCTGTCCAGGGAACACACCAGCACATCTAAGGGACAGGGTGGGGCGAGTACATGGACTCAGAATGGGGCAGACGGGCTGGTTACCACGTCCTAGGCCCCAGCACTCCTTGTTGCAGCTGTGTGCTCACACCAGCCCTGCTCCACGCACCCCAGAAACTGGTCTCTGGGCATCTCACCTCACTGCCCCTACAGCAAGCCCTCAAGTTTGGATGAATGAGGAGTCTGTGAAAACTGCTCCCCCGTCCTCCCTGGGCTGGGGTAACCCCGAGGCCAACTCCATAGCTGCCTCCATCCCCAGTGGATCTGCCACCGTCCACCTGAACCCACAACAATGATGCACTCTCTCAGGGTCCAGCCCTTCTGTGTCAGCCTTCCCATTCCCTCCCAGGGCTTCTGGGTGTGGTTTTGTGCTCAGTTGCTAAGTCATCAGACTCTGCAAACCGGTGGAATGTTGCCTGCTAGGCTCCTCTGTCCATGGGATTTCCCAGGCAAGAATACTGGAGTGGATTGTCATTTCCTTCTCCAGGGGATCTTCCTGACCCAGAGCTAAAACTCATGTCTCCTGCATTTCCGTCATTGGCAGGCAGACTCTTTACCACTGAGCCATCTGGAAAGAGCTTCTGGGACCACTTTACAAACCAGTGTCCTGTCTCAGAGGCCACAGCAGGAAGAGGGGTAAACCAAGACAGGAGCTAAAAGTAGACACACTCCCACCCCCCATCCGCCTTTCCTGAAAGACTGCTTCAGAGGCCAAGGCACTGCCTGTCACCAACTCAGGACCCAGAGTATCAACTATGACTACACGGCTGCTCAGCCCAGCCTAGGCCTAAACTCTGTGCTCTGCTGGAAAGGTGTGGCTGAAAGTGTTTTGCTTGTTCTAGGTTCCCAGCTGTGGCTGAAGCCACAGCAAGGAGCCTGGCCAAACTCTTCATTCATGCCCAGTGCGCAGGCACTATGCTTGGCTGATTTATTAAAGCAATGAGGTCCACTCAGTATGGCATTTTGTTCCAATCCCGCCTCTGCCAAAGGACCTAGTGAGCTTCAGTACAGGATGCGGGGGTCTGAGACCAGGAATCAGTCAAGGGGCCGGAAGGCAAGGCCACAGTCATCCGTTGGTCTGACTTTTCTGACTCAACTGCTGTGACTTTAGGGATCAGTGGGCCTGGGGTTTAGAGGCAACTGACAGTCATGGGAATATCTTTTAGACACAGGCAAGGCTCATTTCAGGCAGACTCTCCACCCACCATCACAGTTCCTGGACCAAAAGCAGGGAGGACAAATACACTTGGCAGAGTCTGATGCTTCAAGCTTGTGTCACTTGTCACTTGTGTCATCTAAAGTGGTGGCCCCTGGAGCATCAGCTGGTGAGGCCCAGCTCCCTGGGCAGGTCCAGACTCAGTCCCGTGGTGGGCACCTGCAGAGGACACCCCGGGCACAGGGGGCAGGACGCCGAGGGGCAGAGAACCCGGAGAAGGCAGATGGGGAGGGCCCTGCCGACCTGGGTGCCCTTCCCTCCGCTCTGCCCTGTGAGTGTCTGGGTGCCAGGAGCCTGGGCCTGCAGGGGTGCTGCCTGGAGGTGCCTGTGGGAGGGGGGCACCTACTCACTTTTTGGGCCTGTAGTCCGGGATGGTACGGTCCAGGGAGATGCGGTCGCTGAGCTGTGCGTTGTACCCGTATTCCTCGAACTTGCCTTCCGTCTCCTGGCTGTCATCCCGCAGGGTGGCTGCCATGCCGCCCTGGCCCAGGCCTCCTGGCCCCTCCACCAGACCAATGGGCTTGGCAAGACCTGGTGGGAGAAAAGAGGGGGTCAGGCAGGTCCCAGGCCCTACCGTGGTGTCCCTCCCCTCCCCTCCTCCCAGCCTCGCCCTGACAGCCCCTTTCTTTCAGATGCAAACACAGCCAATTCCTCACATATTGCAGAATTCCAACTATAGGACATTGCAGGAACGCAAAGCTATGGGAACAGTATAAGGACCAGTGCCAAGGTTTCAGGGTAGGAATGAACAGACAGAGCACAGAGAATTTTTAGGGCAGTGAAACTTTCTATGATGATGGATACATGTTAACATACATTTGTTCAAACCCAGAGCAAGTGGGACACCAAGAGTGAAACCTCATGTAAATTATGGACTTTGAGCAATTAGGATGAGTCAATGTAGCTTCATTAATTGTAACAAATGTACCACATTAATGCAAGGTGTGAATAACAGGGTAAATGGAGTCAGGGGAGGGGCTACACGGGAGCTCTCTGTACTCTCTACTCAGTGTTTCTGCAAACCCAAAACTGTTCGAAGAAGCAGACTCTATTGGTTTTTTTTAAAATGTCAAATAAAAATAAGTGAACTTTAAAAATGTAAAGCAGCTGCTCCCAATTCTTAATACTGTTGATCTTCGTACTTCCAACTAATTGTACATCCACACAATGCAACGCTACTTTGGGATGGAAAGGAAGGAACTACCAAATATGCAACAACCTGGATGAGTGTCAAAAGTATCGTTGAGCAAGAAGCCTCCCAAGGCACAGAGGAAAAGGTAAATACAATTCTATTTACCATCAACTACAGATTGGCACTTGCCATGGGCACTTGTCATCTACCTCTACAAGGATTAAGTCATGTGCTGCTGTAGCTGCTGACCTTCCACACCCCCTGAAGGAGTTCAGAGTGGAGAGCAGAAACAAGGCACTCTTTTGAGTCCTGCCCCAAGACCATATAAGCAAAGCCCAGAAACAAGGTCCTCTCTGGAACTGCCTGAACCCTCTTTGTAATTTGCCCCAAACCCCTCTGATCACCACCAGCAGACTTCCTGATTCCAAATTAGGCAAAAGTGCCCATCCTGTTACCCAACCTACAGCACCCTAGCCAATCACCTGATGCCAACCTTCCAGCAGGCATTTTCTTTGTCTTGAGGCTATAAAAATTGGCTATTAACTCATGAAAGCTGTCGACTCTCCCAGATCTGTCAGGAGGTTGGCCCACTACACTCACAGTGCCCACATTATCTCTGCTCTTTATTCTTAATAAACTCACTCCCTTCTGAAATGCTCTGTGTCTGGAATTTCTTTTCCAATCTGTGTTTAAACCACCTCAACACTCTGGGCTCTGGGAAAACCGGCAGGACAGGTCTTCAGACAGTTAGATATTCTCAGGAGCTGATCTCTTATATCTCCTCATATCCAGAAAAGCACTAGAATCCTTCATGGTGGCGACTGTTTCTTGGAACTAGCAGAAACTTCATGAGATAAGCAGAAACTTCCTACAAAATAAATAAGTGCTTGATTGCCTGTACTCCCCCTTCACCAAAATCACATATATACTGTCTTCCCCGACTACCTCCTTGGAGCAGTTTCTCAGAAGTATCTGAGGTGCTCTATCTGGGTCGCAGTCCTCATTCTGCCTCAGATAAAAACCTGACTTGCAATTCTCGTGCTGTGCATTTTTTTAAAGTTGACATTACAAAAGTTCAAAAACAGATGAAGCTTCTCTATGGTGACACCAGGAGACCTCTGGGATAAGGGTGGCACTTGCTGAAAAGGAACCCTCCTGGGGTGACCAGGGCAGGGATTGGGAGAGGGCTGACCTCCGTCTTCCACATGCCCGAGGGTCTCCTCTGCTTACCAGAGCCAAGGACCTGTGAGTGCCTGAGAAGGACAAGCCAGGGGAGTGGTCTTCTGGAATGTTCCATTTGGTCTCTTGTGCCAGGAGAGGAGTCATCATCCCAGGGGGAATCAGGGACCAGAGCAGTGCCCACCAGGCAAGGACCACATACCTTGCTCTCTCTGGGATGGACGACTATGGGGCATCTTGGCTTTGAGAGTAAGGTCCAGGGAGCAGAAGCTTAGGACAGAAAGAGTTGAAGTGAACTCCCATCCTGGAAATGCATTTATTAGCTTTCACAGAGAAGTTTCTGGTCTTAGTTCAGGCCACTAGAAGTACAAGCTCTGAGAAATATCTAACACTGATGTCATATGCTGCTCCACACTGAATATCAGGCTATTCCCTTGTGATACCCACTCCCTCCTCAAGGTTTTAAATTAATTAAGCGAGAAGTCCACTTGGCTGGGGGGTCTAATGCATGGTGCCTATGCAAGTAAACCCAAACCTAAGCCTGTGAATGCGTCAAGGTTAGGGGCTTTAAGCTCCACCAATCAACAACCTCCTTTGTTTCACACTTTTTCTCTATACTTTCTCCAGCTCCTGGGGGTGGGGCACTCTACCACTTCCTGTTGGAGGTTGCCCCATTCCAGTCAATCCAGTGGCATTCAGGATCTTAGTTCCCCAACCAGGGACCAAACTGGCACCCTTTGCAATGGAAGCATGGAGCCCTAACCACTGGACCAACAGGGAATTCCCAGCCCAAATATAATCTTAAGATTTGTAATCTGCTTCAGTTTATCTTTTAACACTTCCCAGCGAAGGCAGGAGTGTGGGGGGCTGTCTTCCCTCCTCCATACACCCAAGGGGCTCCTGTGCTCACCAGAGCCATGGCCACAGGCTCCAGGGACCTCCCATGATATAGAATATTCCATTTTAAATGACAAATGTAGCATTGGTATCTATGTTGAACTGAAGGATACTCATTGGATGTAAAACTGAAAAATCACATGACGCAAATCACTTCCAGTTATTTTAATACTGCAAAATATATATAATCATGCTGTTTTTAAATGTCTGTACTGTACTTGCAATTTTCTTTGAAAGATCTGTAAATAGATGTCTCCCATGGGCACATGTACTTTCAGACCTAAAGAGAAAGTCTCACGGCTCATGGGTGCCAGAGATTGTGTGTAGGGGGGCCAGGGTGGGGCCTGGCACCGCTGACCCTGATCCGCTGTAGTCAGGCCCTGACAGCGGCAACCAGACTCCTTCACACCAGTTTCCACTTACAAAAGCAGAAAGCTCACACTGAAAAATTCAAACCATCCAGAAAGTTATAAAACAAGGACTTAACGTTTCCTGTGCTGTCTCCCTCTCTTCAAAGGAAATAATTTTCTTCTGATTTTAGGCTTTCTCATTTTGTCCACTGCAGACACACATAATAATTTTATGGGTCTAGTGCTTGCTTTGTCAGCCTGAGACAATTTCCCTTGACTTTCTGGCATGAAAGATGAGGATTTAGTCCTACCGCCTACAACCCTGTCCCCCTTCCTCCCTCCCTTGATTTTTCTTAGCTATGTTATTATTTTTAGTTATTCTCACAGTTACTTTTGTGACCTTAAAAGGAACACTTAAGGATCTATTTCAGGAAATATCAACTTCAGCTGCTGTCTATGGACTCCCTACCAGGTTAGATGAGAAATTAGCATACTCCAAGGGTTGCTATTCAATGGTATGAAGTTTCGGTATATGTATTTGTTTCAGGGATCTATATATACATGTATACACACACACACACACATATATCTGAACAAACTTGGAGGTCTACTGAAGAGCACTGTACCTAGTTAGCAATACTGCATTGTGCACTTAAAAATGTGTTAGTGATTCACTTGGCTGTACCCCTGAAACCAACACAGCTTTGTATTCAACCACACTCCACTTAACAAAAATTGTTTTTCATGTGTTAAGAAGGCAGATCTCATGTTCAATGTTCTGGCCACAGTAAAAATAAAAACATTAAATGTTGAATTGCAAAAAACAGAAAAGACCTTAACAGACTTCTCTCTGCATCTTCCATTTAGCTTTGCCATCACTTTTATGGTGTCAAAGATCATTTGAGGGCTTCCCTGGTGGCCCCAGTGGCTAAGACTCCGCACTTCCAATGCTGGGGGCCTGGGTTTGGTCCCTGGTCAGGGAACTAGATCCCCCATGCAGCAACCAAGACCCAGTGCAGCCAAATAAATAAATATATTTTTTTAAAAAGACCATTTGTAACATCTACATTTTGCTCTGTAACTACGATCAAGCTTTCCGCAGATTGGTCCATGTGTTGATTCTAAAATGAGAGAGGAGGCCACATTTGCCACATGGTGATGATGTAAATACTATTCTCTGTGGAGCCAGGCAATGTGGGTCCATGAGGACCAAAGTGAAATTCTATCACTAACTGCACCCGTGCACCTAGTGGCTAGTGAAGAATTATCAAATGTCAAGATGATATTGATAGCTTTTTCTGACATTCTGTTAATTTCCCCCAAGTATGCATATTTTGGTTTGCATCTTTTTTTTTTTTTTTTTTTTGGTTTGCATCTTGACTTCCTTTTTAAAAGAATATTTGTTTATTTGGCTGTGTCAATGTCTTTGTTGTGGCACATGGGATCTTTCATTTCATCTAGAGGGCTTCTCTCTAGTCATGGTGCAGGGGCTTAGTTGCCACAAGGCACTTGGGATGTTAGTTCCCCGCCCAGAGATTGAACCCACGTCACCGGCATTGGAAGCTGGAGTCTTAACCGCTGGTCCTCCAGGGAAGTCCCTGCATCTTGGCTTTCTGTACAGCATTATAGGGTGAAAGTAGAAGGAAATGGCAACCCGTTCCAATATTCTTGGGCTTCCCTGGTGGCTCAGTTGGTAGAGAATCTGCCTGCTATGCAAAACACCCAAGTTTGATCTCTGGGTTGGGAAGATCCCCTGGAGAAGGGAATGGCAACCCACTCCAGTAACTTCCCTGGAGAATCCCACGGACAGAGGAGCCTAGTGAGCTACAGTCTGTGGGGTTGCAAAGAGTCGGACACGACTGAGCAACTAACATACACTTGTCCAATATTCTTGCTTAGGAAATCCCATAGACAGAAGAGGCTGGTGGGCTACAGTTCATGGGACTGCAAAAGAGTCGGACATGGTTTAGTGACTAAACAACAACAAACCTAAGGACGATAACAGTAACAGTCAGGTAGCATGTATCTTTTAGATACGAGCACATCCATTTCCCACAACACCCCTGTGAGGTAGGGTTATAATTCGCCCCATTTTGCAGATAAGTTAACTGAGGCACAGAGAGGTCAAGTGACCCGCTCAAGGTCACACAGTTTGCAAGCACCAGAACCCCCATCCGCAGGCAGGCAATGTGGCACCATAGGAAGGTGTTTGCTGCCATGTGCTGCTGCCTCTCAAGAGCTTCTGAACCCCTGCCTATGGGATGGGGTCCAGGTTCCTCTCACAGATTCTCCTCACAGCAGGGCTGGGACTAGACCAAAGTGCCTGGGGTGCAGGATTCAAGGAAATCCCCGCTGTGAGGGTCCCCCTTCTCAGAAAACCCTCCACGTCTTTACTCCCTGAATCAGCCATCTGCCAGGTGCCCACATCCACAAATGACCACAAAAGCACCATGCATGTTGATCTGGGGGTAAATAAAGTTTACTGAGCAAGTGGGTTCACAAATGCAGAATCTGTGAATATCAGGGCAGGGCTGCCCTTTGATATTGTCAGCTACAAGTTGGCACTTGCCATGGGCACTTGCCAGCTACCTCTACAAGGATTAAGTCATGTGCTGCTGCAGCTGCTGACCTTCAACACCCCTGAAAGGAGTTCAGGGTGGAGAGCAGAGATGAGGCACTCTGTGCTTGAGTGAGGGGAGAACGGGGAGGACAGGTCTTCAGATACTTAGATATTCTCAGAAGCTGATTTTATGAGCCAAATTCTTGTATCTCCTCATATCTAGAAAAGCATTCATGGTGACTGTTTCTCATGACCAGTAGAAGCTTCATGAGACCAGCAGAAACTTTCTGGAAAAATATGTGCTTGATAGAATGTATTCCCCCTTCACCAAAATCATATATATATTTCAGTTTCAATTCAGTCGCTCGGTTGTGTCCGATTCTTTGTGACCCCATGAACCACAGCACACAGGTCTCCCTGTCCATCACCAACCCCTGGAGTTTACCCAAACTCTTGTCCATTGAGTCGGTGATGCCATCCAACCATCTCATCCTCTGTCGTCCCCTTCTCCTCCTACCTTCAATCTTTCCCAGCATCAGGGTCTTTTCAAATGAGTCAGCTCTTTGCATCAGGTGGCCAAAGTATTGGAGTTTCAGCTTCAGCATCAGTCCCTCCAATGAACACCCTGGACTGATCTCCCTTAGGATGGACTGGTTGGATCTCCTTGCAGACCAAGGAACTCTCAAGAGTCTTCTCCAACACCACAGTTCAAATGCATCATTCTTCAGTGCTCAGCTTTCTTTATAGTCCAACTCTCACATCCATACATGACCACTGGAAAAACCATAGCCTTGACTAGACAAACCTTTGTTGACAAAGTAATGTCTCTGCTTTTTAATATGCTATCTAGGTTGCTCATAACTTTCCTTCCAAGGAGTAAGCGTCTTTTAATTTCATGGCTGCAGTCACCATCTGCAGTGGTTTTGGAGCCCCAAAAAATAAAGTCAGCCACTGTTTCCACTGTTTCCCCATCTATTTCCCATGAAGTGATGGGACTGGATGCCATGATCTTAGTTTTCTGAATGTTAAGCTTTAAGCCAACTTTTTCACTCTCCTCTTTCACTTTCATCAAGAGGCTCTTTAGTTCTTCATGTTCTGCCATACGGGTGGTATTATCTGCATATCTGAGGTTATTGACATTTCTCCTGGCAATCTTGATTCCAGCTTGTGCTTCTTCCAGCCCAGCGTTTCTCATGATGTACTCTGCATATAAGTTAAATAAGCAGGGTAACAATATATAGCCTTGACGTATTCCTTTTCCTATTTGGAACCAGTGTGTTGTTCCATGTCTAGTTCTAACTGTTGCTTCCTGACCTGCATACAGGTTTGTCAAAAGGCAGGTCAGGTGGTCTGGTATTCCCATGTCTTTCAGAATTTTCTGCAGTTTATTGGATCCACACAGTCAAAGGCTTTGGCATAGTCAATAAAGCAGAAATAGATGTTTTTCTGGAACTCTCTTGCTTTTTCGATGATCCAGTGGATGTTGGCAACTTGATCTCTGATTCCTCTGCCTTTTCTAATATATACTGTCTTTATATATAAAGACAGTCTTTCTCCCCTACCTTTGGAACAGTTTTCTCACAGCTATCAGAGGTGCTGTCTCCCAGGCTGCAGTCCTCATTTTGTCCCCAAATAAAACTTAATTCGCAACTCTCATGTTGTGCACTTTTTTCTAGTTGACAATATTTTAGCCTCCACTGTGGGCATGCTGATCGGACCAGCTGGACATGGTCACGGTTGGAACCAGAGCCCCAGGAGCCTTGCTTGCGTTCTTCTTTGCTCCTCTCCCAACAGCCACGGAGCCTGGAGGGGACATGAGCTGGTAGAGTGAATGGAGAAGGAATGAATGAGCCCGGCAGATAGGGTGGGCAGCAAACCAGCAAGCCAGCTCCGTGTGTGCACACCCCTGAGACTGAGCCCTGGGGGAGGGAGGAACAGTTGCCCTTAGAATAGTGGTTATCAATCTAGAGCAGCGCCCCCTGGAGGACACAGGCTGCAGGGATCTACCCAAAGTATCTGACTCTGCAGATCCAGGTGGGCCAGAGAGCTGGCATCTCTGAGAAGCCCCCAGGGGATGCTGATGCTGCTGGCTGGGGACCCCACATGGAGGACCTCTGCCGCGCGTGGAACAGGGGCTCATGGCCTTTCACCTTTTCAAGGGTACATGATGCATTGCTGACGGAAACAATGTACAGACACTGCTTCTGGGCTCTAGAGGGGCTGAGAGCCAGGGCAGGGTCCTCGGTGGGTAACTTCTGGGCTTTGTCCTGGGCCCTCTTGGCCCTGCTGATGGCTGGCCCAGGGGGAGCCTTCAGGGGCTCTGAGAAGCTGGCCCTCCAGAGCACCCCTGAACCCCCTCAGGGAGGCAGGCCCCGCCAGCCTCTGGTCTCTGATAGTCCTCATCACAGTTCTCTGGAGCAGGAGACATCTGTCACAGCTCCCCTGATTGAAAACCCACGGATCCGATTTCACTTTGAAGGAAAGTCACGCACATCGGTGCTTCCCTGCAGGGTTCCCGGAGCTCTCATCTCCCCTTTTTTCTCACATCCCAGCGTTGACTCACATCTTTTCTCACAAAGAATTCCTTCTAAAGAGGCAGGATTGATTGATCCCCCCAGGAAATGAGGGCAAACGGAGAGAGAGGGAAATTGTAATGATTAAAGATGGCTCGGCCGTTACTGCGGGATCTGAGGCCCACATTTCCCTGAACCTATGGTCAGGTAGGGCCTGCCAAGGCCTTCTGGAGTCACACTGCACTGCGTTTCCCCCCTCACATCTGTCAACTCCCAGTTCCACCAGGTAACCAGCACAGGGGGTAGGGGTGGGGGTGGGGGACAGCCAGGTGCCCTCCTTCCCACCCTGCCTCTGGGGGTCCTATTCCAGTTAGTTGTCCTTGGTTCAAAGGCTCCTGAAAAAGCAAAAGACCAGATTCTGCAGACAGCTGTGGGTTGAACCGTGCCCACCCCCGCCCCCACCCTCAAAGATACGCTAAGGTCCTGACCCTGCAGACCCATAGGTACGACCTTATTTGGATAGAGGGTGTTTTGCAGATGTAGTTACGATGAGGTCATCCTGAATGGGGGCCCAATGACTAGGACCCTTATACAAGATGGAATTTTGGACACACACAGAGACAATGGCCACGTGACAGCAGAAGTGGTGACAGCAGTGATGTGGCCACGAGCCCAGGACACCTGGGACCACCAGGAGCTGAAAGAGGCAGGAAGGATCTGTTAGGGGAAATACTGACTGAAACTGCCCATGCTGGCCAGGTATCACAGTAACCATTTGTGTGAGTTATTTTATGACAGGAGGTCCTGGTATGGAGCATGGAACTAATAAGCCTCCACCAACCAGAGCTGACTCATTGGAAAAGACTCTGATGCAGGGAAAGATTGAAGGCAGGAGGAGAAGGAGATGACAGAGGATGAGATGATTGGATGGCATCACCGACTCGATGGACATGAGTTCGAGCAAGCTCTGGGAAATGGTGAAGGACAGGGAAGCCTGGCATGCTGCAGTCCATGGGATCGCAAAGAGTCGGACACAAGTGAGAGACTGAAGTGAACTGAACTGAACTGTACTGAATCAGAAGAGTTCAGGAAAGGTCAAAAGGGGACACCACGTGTCCTACCACCTCCCAGGAGCCTTCTTACTGACATCTATCTTGGCTGAGTGACATGTGCACCACCAGGAAAGATCCTAAGTCAGAATAATTGGCCAAAGACAACCTGAAAACTAATCCCATCACCACAAAACCCGAGACTGGGAGCCATGTGGCAGAGCAGTCCTCTTGGGTTCCTTGACCCTCCTGCTCTCTGCCCCGGCGCCCCTTCCCAATAAAGTCTTTTGCTTTGCCAGCACATGTGTCTCCTTGGACAATTCATATCCGAGTGTTAGACAAGAGCCCACTCTCAGGCCATGGACAGGGTCCCCCTTTCTGCAACAGATCTGTCCCTGGAGGCTCAGAGGGGTCTCGGCCCTGCTGACACCTTGGTTTCAGATATCTGACCTCCTGGACCGTGAGAGGGCAAAGTCGGTTGCTTCAGCCATCAGGTTTGTGGTACTTTGTCAGAGTGACACTAGGAAACCTACACACAGATGCAACCTCACCCCACTCGCTGGGACATGGATCCCAAGAACTGGGCGTGTGGGGGTGGAGCAACAGTCACATCCCACAGGCGCTCAGCCTGTTGTCTGGATGATCTGAGCCAATGATGCAGGTGCAGATTCAGAGGCGCTGGGCTTCCTTAACAAGAGCGGAGGGGTGGTTTTTCCTGTTTGAAATCCTCCACTTCCTCCTCCAGGGGAGGGTGACCCAAGCTTCTCATTTCATCCTTGAATAGATGTGATTTTGAGAACAGTGGGAAATTTGCATTCATTAGCTCAGCCTTTGAAACTTCTGTCGGACAACTTCTCAGACAATCCGACAAAGGAGACAAACAAAAGCCACCATCCTGTCCACATTTCTGGGAGGTCGCTGTGGTGGCCGGGCCTTGACAGGTGTGGCCCACATCTGTCTCCTTTACCCGCCACGGGTCCTTCTGTGCCGAGTGCTTTCATTCTGCCCAGTTCATAGAGCGCCCCAAGTCTCTCCCTGGCCACCTGGCCTCTTAGCCACATGCTCTAAACTTCTGGGTATCTCAAAGAAGCATCTTAGAAAGGACTCATAAAGATCATCCACTTTTCATTTTGACACCAGGGACATTTTAACTACAATTATTACTATTCCAAAATCACTGCGGATGGTGACTGAAGCCATGAAAATAAAAGACACTTTCTCCTTGGACGAAAAGCTCTGACAAACCTAGACAATGTATTAAAAAGTAGAGACGTTACTTTGCCGACAAAGGTCCATATAGTCAAAGCTGTGGTTTTTCCAGTAGTCATGTATAGATGTGAGAGTTGGACCATAAAGAAGGCTGAGCGCCAAAGAATTGATGCTTTTGAACTGTAGTGTTAGAGAAAACTCTTGAGAGTCCCTTGGACTGCAAGGAGATCAAACTGGTCAATCCTAAAGGAAATTAACCCTGAACATTCATTGGAAGGACTGATGTTGAAACTGAAGCTCCAGTACTTTGGCCATCTGATGCAAAGAGCTGACTCACTAGAAAAGACCCTGATCCTGGGGACGATTGAAGGCACGAGGAGAAGGAAGCGACAGAGGACGCGATGGGTGGATGGCATCACCTACTCAATGGACACGAAATTGAGTAAACTCAGGGAGATGGTGAAGGACAGGGAAGCCTGGTGTGCTGCAGGCCATGGGGTCTCAAAGAGTCAGACCCAACTGAACGAAGGAACAACTATCACTACTGTCTCAAGAAAGAAGGGGCTACACTACACCCTGGGCAGGAAGAATTCACCCTCATGACAGTATACTAGTGGAGGGCCTCTGGCTGTCCCATGGCCCAGGCTGGTGGACAGCATGGGGGTGAACACCAGGCCCTTACTACAGATGACTGACACAAGGCTTCAAGGGCACCTGCTGGTCCATGGTGCTCCTGGCTGCGTAATTCCACTCCAGGAGGGTAAAGGGCTCCCTCCATGGGGTGGATGCCAGCTCTTTTCCCTCTCAGTTGGGGTTAGAGGTAAGGATGGTGGTGGGAACACTCACAGTTAGCATAGCTTGAGGACCAACTAAGGGACGGTGGATAACCAGTGTGGACATGTCTCAGCATCTAGATTGAATACAAGTCTGGTCAGGGGATCTGCAGAAGCTCTCTGCACGCCCAGTAGGGCATCACATCTCAGAAAATGAGCTGCCAGCCGGCCATCAGGAAGCTTCTCCAGCTCAGCGGGAATGCCAGGATGAACAAGGCTTCCCGGGCACCCACTGGCTCCCAGCTTCTGCACGACCCCTGCAGAGGGGCCAGGGGAGCACAGGGGTCAGGGGAGCACAAGGGGCAAAGCTGCATCCCGCTTTTGCTGCCACTTCAAGTTACTGTCAGGACTTCCCTGTTGGTCCACTGGTTAAGAATTGGTCTGCTAATGCAGGGGACGTGAGTTGGATCCCTGGTCCAGGAGCTAAGATCCCACAAGGCAACTTAGTTGCCTTCGAGCAACAAAGCCCACATGCCGCAATTACTGAAGTCTGAGAACTCTGGAGCACTTGTGCTACAACTGAAGAGTCTGTGCACCACCGTGAAAGGTCTCATATTAACGCAACTAAGACCCCATGAATGAATAAATATGAAAAAGAATAAAGTTACTGTCAGTGTCTCCCACACTGTTATATGTGAGTCGATAATAATTATAATTAATAACCATCTTTTAAACCACCATGATAGCCAAACATTTACTTAACAGTTCCTCTATGCTTATACATATACTTATTTTACATATTTAGGATCATGTTCTTATTTCAGAAATTGAACCACTGGGTCAAGGATAAAATATTTTTTGGATCTTGGTGCCAAATTACTTTCCAGAAGGGTTAGATTTGCTTTATACTGTGGCCAGCAATGTCTGTTTTTACTTTTCTCATTAGAAGGTGCATTTCTTCTGATTGAAAAGGTCATAAAGACTTATTGTGGAAAATTCTGAAAACATATACACACAGAATCACCCAGGATGTCACTCTACCGGGAAAACCAGTATCAGTATTTTAGTGCCCTATATTATTTTTATAAGTTTATGTATAATAATTTCAAACAAGTTTAATAAATACATGTGATGTATATATAAGTCCATGTTCTGTTCTTATCACTACATCTTAAGCATTTTCTTATGTCACTAAAAATTCTACCTAAGTGTAACTTTATATGGCTGCAAACATAAAAATCTCATCTTGTGGTTGTACCATTTATTTCTTTATCCGTTCATCAAAAATATATGATGTGTCTCAAATGTCAAGAGCCGTGCCGGGTGCTGGCCATCTTTGTCTACACAAAGGGAGGTGGCCCACTCAGTTGTGCCCTAACCCAGGTGGGTAACCTGCTCAGGTGTGCTCCAGCTCAGCCCAGATAGACAGGAGCTGGACTCACCAAGGCAAAACAGGTGCCTGAGGCCCCAGCACAGAGGCCTGGTGGGTGGGCAACTCTCCTAGGAGCCCAGATGACTGGGAGCCCAGGTGCAGGGAACAGAGGTGGGCCCCGGGCTGAAGGAAGCAAGTCGTCAAGGTTGGGCTCTGAGGGGGCAGGCACAACTCGCGGGCCCTTTTCAAATCCAAAGTCCCACCGCGCCCCTGCAGATGGAGTGTGCATCCAGAACTCTCTCTGCGCTGATGCTCTTGTCCAAGGCCTGAGGTGACACTTCTGGCAAAATGCATTTGGTTTCTGAGGCAGAGATTGGACTTTCCAGAGGAAAAGTGGCTTCCGTTTGAGGACTGGGGTGACCAGAGGGCCCTCCCCTCTTTAAATTCATCATCACGGCTGTAATTGGCAGAGATCGCCCACGGATGTGAAAGGCTGCTGAAGGCCCACAGCAATTCTACTTTTATGGAATAATCATTGGAAGTTCCTTTCCCGTGACCTGAGGGAATGCACTTTTCTAATTAGAAGAGATAATTTGGAAGACACCACGGGGAGGAGGAGACGGCTCTATCAGAGCATGGGTGTGAGATGCTATTCATGCAGTGTGGGGGGAGGGGGTACTGACTTGGGTCTGGAGGCAGGATAGTGCGGGTGGGGGTGGGAAGGGGGGAGCGGCTGGGAGGAGTTTGGATCCCGTTTCCCAGACGCTTTCTCTTGTGCCCTGAGAATAGTGACAATGGCTGTTAGTGATAAACAGGACTGTCACTTGGCATGAGTCAGGGGGCGAAAGGGAGTGGTGGGGATGGGGTGAATGGGTGCATACGCCCCACGTGCAGCAGCCACTGTTCCAGATCTAATGGGTCCAAAAACACTAGATCTTTTAGACTTCCGAGAGAAGGCAGCAGTACATATTCGTATCTCTAAATATCAGCAACTCATTCATATTTTGGAAAAAATCACATTAAGTTAACAAATAGGGTCTATGTCTGTTAGTTAGCTGGGACAGGTGTGGTGGGCTGAGTAAAGTCTCCCAAATGGTATCAGGTTCTAATCCCCAGAATGTGTGAATGCATTGCCTTATATGGGACTCTGCAGGTGGGATTAAGGTATGACCCTTGAGATGAGAGATAGATGGGTTACCCAGGAGGGCCCCAAATGCCATCACAAGTGTCCTTGAATGGAGAGGGTGGGGGGAATCTGACACAGAGAGGAGGCCTGTGGCATGGAGCCGTAGCCATCAGCAAAGGCACAAAGGAAGGGACATCGGGGCCCCCAAGAAGCTGGGAGAGGCAGGAAGTATCCCACTGGAGCCTTCAGAGAGTGTGGCCCTGCCCACTCCCCGATTTTAGCCCAGGGAAACCCGTCTTAGGCTCCCAATCTCTGTAACTGTGAGAGAAAAAAATCTGTATGGTTTTAAGCAACCCCCAGCCCATGAGTTGTCACAGCAGCAGTGGAAAAATGCATATGACAGAAGAAGCTGCTGTAACAGCTAAAGGCGTTCATATCCTGGGTGGCCCCTTCCTTGCTCCTCTGCCCCAGGCCTGACATCCTGACATCCTCAGGATGGGGCAAGGGACCAAGCAGAGAGCTAGGTGGAGACCTGCCTGCCAAAGTGCAGTCTCATGGGGGTGGGGAGGGCCCCAGAACTGGGATCTTGGGATGGTCAGCTCTCACCAGTCCTTCCCAGGAGCCCTGGGCTGGACAGTCCAACAGCTTTTGTCTACAGTCAGCCCATGTGAACCACAGCCCCCTAGGTGGGGCACAGACCATCAGATGTAGAAGTTCGGGGAGTTGGGGGGGAAGGCATCTGCTGAAAAGCCACAGGAGCCAGGTGGAGGCAGGGCCAGGCCTGGAGTCCAGCTGTCCCGGGTATCCTGACCCTGGAGTCCAGAAGGATGCTCCAGCCACTGGGCACCTCAGAACTCAGGGTAGCCAGGTAGAATGCAGGAGCCTGGGTTCTGGGGTGCCCAGAGGCTGAATGCACCTCAGGAAACTCGGGCACTAACCCTCAGCAGATGGCCCAGAGCCGGCAGGGAAGCAGCCAACAGGAAGAACCAGGGGGCCCGGCATGGGGATCAAGTCCCAGAGGCACGCCAAGTCCCCACATGGTGTTCATAGAAATCAGCGCAAGCAGGTCTTGCGGGAAGCCTGACTCCCGCTCCTTTGGAAGGATCCGGCAGGATAGCTGCATAGGTCTGCTTCTTCACAGGCTGCAGCCGAGGGCCCCACCTGGACATAGGCAGGGCCGCGGCCCCACCCTCGCTGAGGGTTCTGCTCAGTGCCCTGGAGGGTCAAGAGCTTGTGGCCTCAGTTTAGGTGGATGGATATGGGTGGTGGGTTGAATGGTGGCCCCAAAGCCCTATCCAGAGGGAACCTGTGACCGTGGCCTAATACAGAAACAGGGTTTTTGCGGATGAAACTAAGGTAAGAACTTTCGGTGAGGTCATCTGGATGAGGTGGGTCCTAAATCCAACGAAGAGCGTCCTTACAGTTCAGAGAGACACTTACAGAGGGAGAAGCCACATGAGGAGGGAGACAGAGATCTGAGTGAAGTGCCCACAAGCCAAGGATCACCAGGGAGCCAGGACTGCCAGGAGCCGAGAGAAGCTGGAGAGAGGCCTGGAACAGATTCTGCCTCAGGGCCTCCAGGAGGATTCAACCTGCCAACACTTTGATTTCAGACTTCTGGCCTCTAGGACAGGGAAAGGATAAATTCTGGATGTTTACAGCTACCCTGTTTGTGGTCATTTGTTAAGTAGCAGCCCCAGGAAACTCAAACAAGAGGGAAGGGGGAGGGGGAGGAGGGGGGAATTGTAAGAAAAAGGCCAGCGGCAGACCCCATGGTTGCTCGGCTAGCATCTACTCTCTCCGTCCTTTTTGTTAGTAGAACCACAATTTGTTTTGGATAGGAAAAAAAATGCTAAAGCGCTCGCCTCCCTGGGCTGACCTTGCAGCTAGAAGTGGCATGTGCCCAAGATCTGGTCAATAAGATTTAAATGGAATTTTCAGGGTGGAATTTCTGGGAAACGTGTCTAAAAGGCACAGACTCAGCTAGTATATGTGGGGTTTGCTTTTGTTTTTTGCCTTTTATCTGCGTTCTTTCCCCCTTTCTCCTACCTGGAATGAGGACTCAATGCCTGGGGTCCAAGCAGCCATTGTGTGACCATGAGGTGGACTGTCACACAAGAGGAAGGTGGGGGCTGGAACTTAAATGGGATTGGGCTCTTGAGGATGTCTACCATCCTCTGGATTTCATGTTCCATAAGAAAAACAAAGCATAGTGCAGTTACGTCATATCAATCAGGGTTTTGTCAGAACTCTGAATTCTTCTCCCAGAGAAGTAAGGGAGTCCATGTTAGGAATAAGAGGACACCACAACAAGAAAGACCAGGCCACCTTCCCCAGTGGACTCCCACCCAAGAAGGACTTGGCTGCCCATCCCGGGCCAAGAGCCTGCCACATACGCAGACGAAGCCACCAGCTCCAGAGGAGCGCCTCCAAACTTTCTCTCCCCCAGCAAAGTCATTTCACACTTGGCCAACCCACTCCTTCCAGCACAGAAACCTGGGCTATGTGGGTGGCTGTGATTTTTCAACTTGGAAGGAAGCGTGGCTTTCAAGCTTCCAGCTTGTCTTTGAGTCACTGATTTCCATCTGTCACGGCGACTTAAGCCAATATTCTGAGAGAGGAAGCCGCCCAAATGAAGAGGCTGCTGGTCACAAGATAATCTGAGAGGAAGAGGTAGGATGGAGACACCTTCAGGAAGCCAGATGCTGTCCTCACCAGAAGGTCGGGCAGGACATCTCTGGGGACACACAGCAGCTGGCAGCCCAGATAAGGGGACTCCATCAGTAGGGGACCCATAGAGATAGGCCAGGCCAGTCAGGCCAACTTGCCCCCTAAAACCACCTAAGAATATTAGATTTAAAACAAAGTAGCAACATCAATTGTGAAAAAGCCGTAAGTATCTGACAAGATGGGAAGAAATTACTAGGACAAACCTGAAGAACAGAAGGGATCTGAGAGGTGACTGAGTCCAGGACTTGCTTTTTTCCCTGAGGATGCTCTGAACACTGGGAACTTAGGGACGCAGAGGGGAGGAAGTCAGAGGGCCAGATGGACCCCTGTGTGGAGCACATAGCCTCTGGGAGGCCTGGGGACCCACAGGCCTTGAACAGGTGTGGGAGGGAGGGGCTCTACTTCAGTAGAGCTTCCTCCTCGCAGCCCCCCACCCCCAATGAACCTGGAGGAGGAGATGCAAAGCTTGCCCTTCCAGGCCTCCAATGAGACCATAAATCCATGTTTTCTGAAGGTGATCAGCACACAGCAAACATACCGGGACGCTCGAGGAGAGCAGACAGACTCCAGATGGGTGGTGCTGGGTGGTGGGTCCTTACACTCCCCTGGGATCAAAGAGGTATCAGGGGATTTCTCTGGTGGTCCAGCGGTTAAGAATCAGCCTTCCTCTGCAGGGGACGCAGATTAAATCCCTGGCTGGGGAACTAAGATCCCCCATGCTGTGGAGTGACTAAACCCACACATAACAGCTAGAGAAGCCCACACGTTGCAAAGACCCAGTGCAGCCAGAACAAAACAAAGATGCCATCAGTCTCCTCTCCTAGCATCACCCAGAAAGTGGGACTCCACGGTTTGCAGTGGGGAAACACACCTACCCCCCAAGACCCACTCATCACCCACCAGGCTCCTGATGGTCCTCCACGTGCCCATGACCTTGACCAGTGACTTCACGGAGCATGGGTTTGGGGGTTGAGGGGTGGCAACGATGGCAAGCCAAACATCCCACTGCCCCAGCTTCCCTCTCTCTTCCCTGGTGAGAATTTAGGCCGATTTTACGTGCTTGGCTATTAATTTTAATGATTACAAAGCGGAGATAAAAGCAAGAGCCCCTGGTTTGCCTTTGAAGATAACGTCCCTCCCAGCTTCCGTTTTATCCACTCTCTCCAAACACAACGGGTAATTTCATTACAGACAGGTCTTTTAAGATTCCCTGGGGACCCAAACCAATAACATATTGTCAATAGCGGGAAGACTGACTGCCCTTCTGAAACTATGAAGTCATGAAGATTTCGCAGGACACAGCAGTACCTGTAAAATATATTCTCACTGAGACTAATATAGTATTTGATAAATCTTCACACATAGTACTTGTGTTCAACTAATATGAATATTTATGGGACCAAAGCAAGGGAGATAAGGAATGACTGGAAATATCTGGCAAAATGGATTTCCTGGTTCTTTCACTTTGTTAAGCATGTGGGGCCATGGAACGTCCCTCTGTTAGCTCTGTGCAGGAATATGTCCCCTAATTTGGGTCTGGTTGCTACTGGGGAGCAGGAATGGGGGATGTTTGGGTGTCCTGTCACTTCAAGGTGACCTGGCTCTGAGTATAAGCTTCCCGAGACCGTCAGGGTGGCCAGGGCCTGATGCCCCCATGCCCATGGCATCAGACTCCAGTCCTGATGGCAGAGTCTCCCAGGAAATGCTTGTCCCTTGAGCCAGCCCAGCTCTGGGGGTCACAGGTAGAAGGAAACCTCGGAGCCCACACTCGGGTCTTTAGGGAGCCGAGACCCTGGGTGGCCCAGAGAGTGAGGCTGACTCAGTGCCCCCAGCCCCACTGGGGACCAGGTCCTGGCCCCGCCCTGGTCTGCCTGCTGCCCTCCAGGGCTGCCTGCCAGGCTCAGGCCGGAGCCCCAGGACCTTGTGCATAGCAGGTGCTTACGAACGAATGAAGGAATGAATGCATGAATGAATGGGCCACCACAGGCCCCCAAGGGAAGAAAACAGAATGGGAACCAGGAGTACTGGCCCTGAGCTCTGTCCTGGAGACAGTGACCTTCCAGACAAAGAATGATGGATAAGCATGGAGCTTATGTTGACCTCAAAAGGCAGAGTGCCCCCCCGCAGTGTGGCCCCCCAACTCAGTCAGCTTAAACTGCATAACCATCGACAGGGAGCCAAACAGCAGACATTTCTTTCTCATGGCTCTGGAGGTGAGAAGTCCAGATCAAGGCAGTAGTTTGGTTCCTGATGAGAACTCTCTCCTTGGCTTGCAGACGGTGGCCTTCCTGCTGCGTCCTCAGGGTCCTTCCTTGGTGTGTGCATGCACAGAGCATGAGATTCCCATCCTCCTCTTCTTAGGAGGCAAGTGATCCCACCACGGGGGCTGCCCTCATGACCTCATCTAACCCTAATCACATCCCAGAGGCCCCACTGGGGTTAGGGTACCAACATAGGAATTTGGGGGACACAGACATTCAGTCCATTGCATTTCACCCCAGTTCTGCAAATTCACATCCTTCTCTCATGGAAAATACACTCACTCCATCCCAACAGCCAACAAGATGTGAAAGTCATAGGTCCACTGTCAAGTGGGTTTATGAAGATCCACCTGTCCATCATCCAGCATCCATCCACCTCCCCACTCATCCACTCATCCATTCAAGCATCCTTCCTTCCTCCCTCCCTCCACCCATCCATAAATTCACCCACCCATCTGGGGAACAAATATTTATTGAGAAAATGTTATGTATCAGGCATCATGCTACCCCATCTATTCAAACTCTGCCCCATTTCAATTCTTTTCCTTCCATTGTCTTTGCTGACATTTCTGAAGAGTTCCTATGTATCAGGCACTTTCACATGCATCGCCTTGTCTAATCTCCTCAAAATCCTATCATGGAAGGGTGATCATGTTTCCCATTTCACAGATGGGAAAAGCACAGCTCAACAAGGAGAACTGGCCTGACATGGTTATCCAGTTGGGGTTTGGACCCAGGTCCATCCAACTCCAGTGTGCAGCTCCAAACTCCTCTTCATCCATGAAGCCCTCCTGACCTTCAACACAACCCATCAACACAGTGCTCCCTTTTGTTGCTGATACTCAATGCCTTAGAGGCCAGAGAATGCCAGTTGGCTACCTCTTTCCTACCTCATTGTAAATGCTCAGAGGAAGGCACCCAACCTCCAAGCTTTGGGCACCCCCTCCTATGCTCTGCACAACAGATCATGTTCTGTGAATAAAGCGTTAATTGGATTAAGCCATCTCCCTGATCCCACCTCTTCAACTTCCCGTGGACATCATGGGGCCTTGTGTTTTTCTGCAGGGGTGGGGCTGTATAAGAAAGAGAACCACAGGGCTGGTGGTGGGCAAGGGGAGGTCAGAGAAACTGTGGACAAGCAGAAACCAGGGCTGGTGCTGAGCCAGAACCACATGTCAGGCATTACCCCCACAAGCTAACCTGCTTCCTCCACTTACTTCTCACAATAAAACCAAGAGATAATTACTACTTCATCCCATTTTACAGGTGAGGAAACTGAGGAGCAAGGCTGTGAAGGAAGCTGCACAAGGCTGCAAGGAGCAGGGCTGCTCACCTGGGTGTTTTGACTCCGCAAGTCACATTGTGGCTGCAAGGCTCTGCCCCCATCAAGGAAGATATAAGCTTATTTGCTTCCCTGTGTCCACTGCAAAGTGCTCAAGCACACAGAATATTAACACATTTTCCACAATATGCTCAAATAGTGTGAAAATAGTCCCAGGCACTTTCTGTTATTGTCTTTCTCTGGAATAAAATTGAAGCTTGCTGGGTTTCAGATGAGGGCTGCACATAGAACCGATTTGACTTAACTATTCTATTAAAAGTAAAAGTAGTCCTTTTTGCTTGAGCAGGAGGTATTAGTCCTCACCACTGAGCTCGCTAAGTTGATGTCTTCCCAGCTCATCTTTGGGGAGACGGTGCAGGGCAGGGACCTTGGCATCAATGTGCCTGGGTCCCAGTCCCACTGCTGCTAGTAGGGGCTGACCTTGGTTGGCCATGGTCTCATCAGCGAATTGAAGACAGAGAGATATTGTCTCCTGCACAGGCTGCTCTGAGTACCAAGCATGGTCACAGACCTCAAACCCATAGCATGGTGCGTCCACCTTGGTTATTGTTACCACCAGGTGAGTGCAAAGCATCTCAGAACGATGCCAACCGATGGCTAGGACTCAACACTGGAGCTGTGGGCAATCTCTGTCCTGGGGTCTCCCCCAGAAATGTGAAGCCTGGGAAGGGGGTTTCAGGGTGTGGGAGGAGAACATCCCTTCACCCGAGAACGCTCTCCAAGAGGTGGCAACATCTTCAGGGTGGAGGCGAAGGATGGTGGGGGTGACAGTGCCAGAGAGGAAGGGGTGTCCAAGATGAGAATCCCGGAGGAGGTACAGCTGGCCGGGCAGCCCCCCACCAGTGCCCACTCACCCTTGGAGCCAGATGGATCTTTCCCAAACTTGCCCCCTGCTCCCCAGAAAAGGCCTGGGGATGAACCACCCTTGAGGGGAACAAGGGGGGAGGAGATCAGCTCCCCTCTTGGCTGGGAGGTGACAAGGCCCCTCTCTGCCCAGGCCCTTGCAGCCCCCAGGCCTTTAGCGGCCTCTCCCAGGCTCCTACCTGCCCTGTGAGGGGTTCCCAACCCCACCGACTCAGTGTTCCTATTCACAACACACATCTGTAGTGGCCCCTATTCTGAAATAGGATGTAGATAATACATAACCAGACATATACTTTCTTTTTAAAAACCCATTTACTAGTACATGTGTGCTAAGTCACTCCAGTCGTGTCCGACTCTGCAACCCTATGGACCATAGTCTGCCAGGCTCTTTTGTCCATGGGATTCTCCAGGCAAGAATACTGGAGTGGGTTGCCCTGCCCTTCTCCAGGGGATCTTCCCAACCCAGGGATCGAAACCTCAACTGATAATTTGCTGCCTCTCTGAGAAAAGGAAAAAAAGAGAACACCCCAGCTTCCACCCCACCCTGCTAGCTCACCTACTGCCCCTCTACCTCAGAAGCAGGAGCAGAAGGGGCTGTCCGAGGTGCTGGCCAGGCCCCAGCTCCTGAACTGGGGTGCCACCCTCTCACGGGCTCCAGGATGGGCTCCAGGACCCCATCCTTCCCTCTCACCTAATTCTTATCTTAGAAATAACACCCTCTGTCAGCCCCATCTCCCTCTCCAGGACCAACCCTCATCTCATCCTCCTTCACAGGACTGGTTCTCAGTTGGGGGAGGAGATGCCCCCCGGGGAAATTTGACAGTACTTCTCCATGTCTCACATTGCATGGGAGTCCCACCACCAACAGTCATCCAGCCCCAACATCCACAGTGTTTTGCAGAAGGGCCCCATGTCTGCCACTTCCAACTTCACCCCCAACCTGCATCTAAGCTGACTTTGTCCAGGTCACCCCCACCCTTGGAGCAGCAGTCAGCCCTCAGGGCTTGTGGAGTGTGACCCATCAAAGCACTCAGCAGTGCTGGTCCCTTTGACACCCGGGATCAGATGCTGGCCTGTCCGCCTCTCTTCTGGCTACTCCTCATCTCCTGGGAGTATCCCAGCTCAGCCAACCTATCTCTTCCCCTGCACTCACTCCCTGGTCTGGGGAGTCCATGCACAGCAACAAAAAGATCCTGCATGCCACATCTAAGATCCCATGCAGTCAAATAAATAAATACTTTTTAAAAAAAAAAAAAGTTGTATGTTGAAGACCTAACTTCAATGTGACTGTACCTGGAGAGGGACTTAGGGGAGTAATTAAGATTAAATGAGGTCACTGGGGGACCCCAAACCAATAGGACTGTGGCCTTACAGAGGGAGAGACACCAGAAATGCTCGTGCACACAGGAGAAGCCATCCGCAAGCCAGGAGGGAGGCCTCATCAGAAACCAGCCATACCAGCACCTCGATCTTGGTTTTCCAGCCTTCAGAATTGTGAGACAACAAGTTTCTGTGGTTTAAGCCCTCCGGGTGTGGTACTTTGTTACAGCAGCCGGAGCAGACTCATACAGCTCCCACTGTGAGTTACTCCCTTCCTGAGGCCTTCTCTGGACACCTCATGGAGATGCCAGTGTCTCTCCCCTGACACTTTATCCTCCTGCCTTATTTTGCCCCCTAGCATGTCTCCATGTTCAGTAGTCTGTTCAGTTTGCTCACTGCAATTGGCAGAATCACGGACCCCAAAGGTGTTCACATCCCAGCCCCCAGAACCTGGGAATATGTTAGGTTACATGGCAGAGAGAATTAAATGTGTTCATCAGCTGAGTGAACTGGATTATCCAGTGGGCCTCTGTGATCATAAGGACCCTTAAAGGTGGAAGAGGGAGGTGAAGAGGAGAGTGGGGGTTGGGATGTGACTTTGGGAGAATGGCACAAAGGGCGAAACGCCACTGGATTCAGAGATGGAGGCCGGATGCGGGTGCAGGATATGGGTGCTGAACCCCCAGGAAAGGCAAGAACACAGTCAAGAAAAGGCTTCTCTCAGAGCCTCCACAGGGCACCCTCCCCAGGAGACCCATGTCAGCCTTTGACCTGCAGGAGCCTGAGAAGAAGGCATTCAGCACACACCTCTAAACACGTTATGTTCTCAGACCAGGACGTCTGCAAGAACCAGCGCTCCTACAAATCCCATGATCTTCCTGTAAATAGTACAACTACACTGCACTCCAGTATCAAAAGCATTAACTCGTTACATATAAATGTCTAAAATATATAACTATTTTGGTAACTTCCTGTTGAAATTTCTTCCATTTTTTAAGAAATACACTTAGAAGCTCATGAACCAGCTGTGGCCTGAGCCTCTCAACCTCCAGGAGGTCCCGTCTGGCAAGTCAGTCCATACACAAGTGGGACCATCAGGACCTCCCCTCGTCCCAGCCATTATTCCCCCCGTACCAGCCCTGTGTCTGGCTCTGGGCACACGCTGCCCCTCTAGCCTTGAAATCAAGCCTCACTTTTAATCAGGGTGGAAAACTCAGGGAGGAGGAAGGGGTTTACTTTGGGCCAGCCAGGAGGCTACTGGAGTGGCTACCAGGGCCGGGACCCAACACAGGCCGGGCACCTGTAGATCTTACTTCTCTGGCACACTGCCAGGCCTGGGGTGGCATATTAAGAGCCATTGTACTTGGGCTCATTTACTTAAAAATAAAACCCAGCAGCTGAGGTTTCTGAGCAGGGCGCCCCTCTGCAGGACCAGAGGGTCTCTGCCTTGAGCCAGGCCAGACATGTATGGCAGGATTGCCTGCCAAGGTGGATCACCCCTGTGAAGCAAGGAAGGGTGGGGGGTGCTGGGGAGTGGCCTGGGGGTGTGGTCACTGCTGCTGCCTCCTTCTCAGGACCCAGGAGTCAGGGCCACATCTGCACAAGTGGGTTATTTTATTTTTATTTATGTTTTATCAGACTAGGAGCTTCGGAAAGCCTTGGCAAGAGCACAGATCCAGAGTCTAGCATCTCCCTTCATCAGTTCTGAGGCCATCAATCCACAACCCCAGGGGAGGCCACTTTCCAAGACCAGGTGCTATAGCCTGGAGTCTCAAGGATCATCCATGACAGCAATCCCACACTGGTTTTTCCTCCAACCTTCCTGCAGTATCCATGTCTCTGTAGACCACTCAATTCATGTTGCTTAATAGCTTCCTTTAAACTGATGCACTTTTGAATTAAGTGAATTTGCTTCTTAAATAAGTGATGTATTGATACGCAAGATAGGAGATCTCTATCCTTTGCCCAAAATGTTAATCAATAGAAAATGAAACAGCATTGGGCTATTAAAGTCTAGCTGGATACACAGCCAGCCAAGGATACTGAGCCTGAGGGTGAGTCTAAAGGTAGATAGGCAAGTTCAGAGCATGCAAGAGGCATGTTGCCATTGAATTGAGACTGTCTTGGTACAGTCAGCAAGGTCAACAGAGGATGGATGGGGGACGGCCCTCAGGATGGCACTCTTCCTGTGCCCAGCAGGATCCTGAGCTTTCGGCAGTGTGGGCTTAGCATCACACTGGACACAGGGATGACCCCTTTCATTCAAGCCAACTCTTTTTGCCTCTACAAGGTTCTGCTGAGGTTGGTGTTTCCATCATCCCCACTTTACAGATGACGAGACTGAGACTAGAGGGGGTGACTGACTTTCCTGAGAAGTGGAGCCAGGTATGAACCCAGCCAGCCAACCCCCATGTTCTAGACAGAAGGCAGGGATCTCCACGGGAGTTTTCCTAACCCCAGGGGACACTCAACAATGCCTGGACATTTCTTGTGCCGCAGCTGCAGGTGGGAGTGGAGAGGACTACTTGTATCTAGTGGGTGGAGGCCAGAGATGCTGCTCAACAGTTTACCAGCACCCTATCACCATGTGCAAAGATTACCTGGCCCAGATATCAACAGCAATATGTTGAGAAGCCCTGACTGGGGACCCCAAGGCAGGTCACAGGCTGAGCAGGCATAGCATCAAGACTGTCCCAACCCTCGGGTGGCTGGAGAGATCATGTGCTGTCACCCCCTGTGGGTCTCATTTCGGTCCCAGAGATCTGAGTGAGATCATAAATGTGCTTTAAAAATCCAACCAGCTAGATGGAGGCACAGACGTCTGTGGTCGCAGATGAAGTCCAAGCATTCCTGGCACACAGGACATTTATAATGTATGAGCATACCTTCCTAAGAGCACGGTCCCATGTCCTCCCTGATGGTCACACACCACTCTCCTCCTTCATGGCATTCTCCACTCACCTAGGTTGGGAAGATCCCCTGGAGGAGGGCATGGCAACCCACTCCAGTATCCTTGCCTGGAGAATCCCCATGGACAGAGGAGACTGGCGGGCTACAGTCCAAGGGGTCACAGAGAGTCAGACTGAGCGACTAAGCACAGAACCAATCACGTGGGGCTGGCCCCTGCCCAGATGCCCTTCCCCGATCCCCTCACAGCTCACTCACATCTGAGTTCAATCATCATAGAGGAGCTCCCCACCTACCCTCGGTGTCAGGGTCCCAGCACACATGGCCACTGTGGTCCTCTGGTGGTCAGAACTCAGGGCATCATGGTTACACTCCCTCTGGAGGCCCCAGGAAAGGGTCCTTCCT
The DNA here is from genome assembly GCF_910594005.1 of Cervus elaphus. NCBI lineage: Eukaryota > Metazoa > Chordata > Mammalia > Artiodactyla > Cervidae > Cervus > Cervus elaphus. The sequence continues at coordinate 27,465,943 of NC_057819.1, forward strand.
GCCTATTCCAGCCTCTGGAGTTGCTGGCATCCTCAGAGTCCTTGGCTTATAGACACATCACCCCAGTCTCTACCTCTGCCTTCTATGTTTTACATCTGTGTCCCTCTTCCTCTCAGAAGGACATTATTGTTCTTCTAAATCACTGGACCAGGGCCCACCCTACTCCAGTACAAGCTCATCTACATATATCTGCAAACAGGGTTACATTCTGAGATTCCTGGAGGACATGAATCTGGGGAAATGCTATTCAAGCCACACCCCGTCTAAAGTGGGACCTCGTCCCACCCACCCACTCTCCGTCACTCTTCCTCTTGGTGGCCTTTCTTTCTGTCTGGAGTTGCCCTGTTCACACCACTCGTTGCTCACCTGCCTCCCTCCTAGGACGTCAGCCCTGAGAGGCAGGGACCTGCATCTCCTTTGCTCCCGCACCCTGACTCAGCATCAGGAACACGAGGAGTGAATGATAAGGATAAGGAGATACTGCCTTCATTCCAGAGAACAAGAGAGCTTCAGCCTGCAGCGCAGTTTCCAAGGACCCATCTCACCATGAATCGGCCTCTCCCCATCCCTCCTATGACAGCTGGCTATCCTCCCTTCGAGAGTACCTGTGCTTTATGAGCGCAGAATAGAAAAGCTGACCAAAGAGCAGAAAAGCTGTTCCAAGAGCTGGATCCCAGGCGGGAATGTCCCCAGTGGGACATGGGATATGGAAGTGATTAGAGACTTATTTTTGTCGAGTTACCAGTCAACGAAGGATAAACTGTCCTTTCAGAAAATAGTGCCGCACCTCTGAAATATGCAAATTGCTGAGCTGAATTGTAAATGCAATCACTCAGCCCCAGCAGGCTCCCAAGGTGGGGGCCACGGTCGGCCTGAGTTATTCCTAGAAGCGGGGGCCCCTGCTGGATCTACAGAGTCTTTGGATAGAGCCAGCCCTTCCAGAATGAGGTCTGCTCCTCCCAAGGGAATTGCATGAGGGGTGTTTATCTCAGGGTGAAGCACTCCTGCCTTTCATCGCCCCAGATGCCAAAGCCCAGGACTGCACAGCGCTAACCTCGGTGACCGGAAGTGGCTTCGGGTGTTCTGACATGGGTGGTTGGTGGTTGGATGGGGTCACAGCTAGACCAGCAGGCAGAGGAGCACTGGCAAAGAAGGGGGAAAAAAGCAAAACCAACATGCTGTTAATCTTCTCAGGGTGAGTGAAATGTAATTGCAGGCAGCTCCCATGTAGGAGAACGGGAAAAGCCATTCATGTCAAAAGCTCCCCCCGCTGCCCGTGGTTGTGTAAAAGCCTGAGCTCTGGTTGGGAGCACCAACTATTTTTTCACTTTCTGTAGTAAATCAACAACAGTGGGGGATGTGAGACAGATGCAGGGGGAGAGGCCAGCCAATTAATGACCTCGGGCTGGGGCGGGGGTGGGGGCAGAAATGGCCAACCAATTAATTGCTGCCATTCTGAAGCAAGACCTGCCAGGACCCGTGATTAAATCCTGAACGAACGGCAACTATTTCTCTGGCCACGGTGGCTTTGACTGCTGGGATCAGCAATGCAGGACGTTTTAACTCATAAAGCAGATTCAAGGAAGATGGAGGAGATTGATGAACTCGAGCTGGAAGGGCCCGGGAACCAGCGGGGAGCTACTTCTAGAATTAAAATTCACAATGACTAGGGAAATCTTTCTGATGAAACACACATGCCCTGCAAGTGGAATATCTTAGGCATCTTCAAAATGGAGCTGCTCGTGAATAAGAAGGGCTTGAAAACCCCTCTTGAGAAGTCAGCACCTTGACTGGGCCAGGCATACCATAGAGGTGAGGAGTGGTCCAGAGGGGCAACCAGCCCCTCAGTGTCCCCAGGAACCTTCCAGGCCCCTCTCAGACACCCATGCCCGCCCCTCCTCCACCAAGCTCTCCTGCAGGCTCCACCGACCTGCGGCATTCATCCTTTGGTCACTTGAAGGGCACTGATCGGGCATCCACCCCATGCCAGGGTTTGAGGCACTTGCTGTCCTCATGTGGCTTGTGCTCTCATGTGATATTTGAATTCCCACACCAGGTGGGGACTGTTTGGACACCTCCCCAAATTCAGCTTCCCAGCTGTGACACCTGCCCACCGCCAAAGCAAGCACCACAGTGCAGAAAAGACAGCTCCACACAGAGGGGTTTGTTCCCCCTGCAGCCCGAGGGGCCAAGGCAAACACAGGGTGACCACCTGGCGTTCTCTCCATCCTCCTCCTTCTCGCCCCTCCCCAGGCACCTCCTGGTCTCAACTCCAAAATTCTTCGATTACTAAAACTCAGGGTGGGGACTTCCCTGTCAGTTCAGTAGTGAAGACTTTGCCTTCCAATGCAGAGGGTGTGGGTTCAATCCCTGGCCAGGGAGCTGAGATCCAATGGAGGAGAACAGAAAAAGAGATTCAAGTCAAACACCCCCCTCCACTCCTCATGGCCAAAAAAGCAGAAGGTAAAACAGAAGCAATATTGTAACAAATTCAATAAAGACTTAAAAAAAAAACCAAAAACCACTCATGGTGCTCAGACTATTATTAGGATTTCAGCTTCCTGATCTGGGCTCCCTGCAGTGGATACAGCCTCAGGGACAAGTGCCCCTTAGCAACCTGACAGCCACTTCACCACTCTTCCCACCCAATTCATCCCCCGATCACATCCCGTTAAGCAATACTCTGCTACAGACCTGGGCTTCCCAAAGTGTACAGTCAAAATCCTGGGAGGGGGACATGATTGTTGGCAGAAAACGAACACAGCCTTAAATAACATTGACTCACACTGTAAGACTTATCCCCTCTTAAAGGCTGTCTCAATCCCCTGATTTCTTCAAGGAGAAAGTCTTGGTTTCATGCCAATATATCCCCCACACTTGAGAATCTCCCTTTTAACAAAGAGAGGGCAGGTTTCTGGCTCAAAGCCTCTGCTGACAGCCCTATCACACTGGAATTAAAGAGCATGATTTTGTTTTCATTACATTCATTCACCTAGTCCCCTCCTGCTTACGGGTACGGTGGTGATTTGCAAATGTCTTTTAAAATAAATTTATTCTAAACAAAAACAATCAATCGTTTAGAGAAAGATCCACTCACTCTCTCATCCAACAAATATTTCTGGAGCATGAACTGTGTGCAAGGTACCACCCAAGACCCTTGGTATTAGAACTGTGAATAAAACAGACAAAAATCCCCACCCTCAGATGAACAATGGAACAGGTGTGATGCACAATTATGGCAAAACCCGGTACCAGTCTTATGTGAATTTCTTCAGTTTGAGAGAGCAGGGCCAGCAAGTACCTCTCCCCAGCGGAGGGGAAGTGGTGCTGGCAGAGCTGGTGGGAGGCAGTCCACACCCAAGAGGTACAAGGCCATCACCCGATAGACCACAACTGGACCTTCTGTTCTTTTAACTTGAACTTTTGATAAGTGCAGAAGTGTAGATCATTCTAAAGCAAGCATGCTTCTAGCAGCTTCCACAACTAACTTCCTAAACAACCTTGAGTAAGCCCTGCTGTCTCACTGGCCCTCAGCTTTTCCATCTGTACAATGGACACATGGCTTTGACCTCTGATTGTGACAGACTTGGGCTGGTTAGAGGGTCAAGTTAGGGGGAATTAACACACATGTGTCTGAATTTTAAAAAGCAGCCAACCAACCCAAATGGAAACCTCCCCCTCCCATCCCCAGTTCGAATTCAGCCTCTGCTCCTAAGGGATCATAGAAGGCAGAAGGGTTTGAACATATGACCAACTGAATGGGATTCCCTCTCCCTCCTCACTGAGCTTAAAGTGAAATTGAAAGTTGGTTGCTCAGTCCTGTCTGACTCTTTGCCACCCCATGGACTGTAGCCCACCAGGCTCCACTGTCCATAGAATTCTCCAGGCAAGTATACTGGAGTGGGTAGCCATTCCTTTTTCCAAGGATCTTCTCAACCCAGGGACTGAATCCAGGCCTTCTGTATTGCAAGCAGACTCTTTGCTGCCTGGGCCACCAGGGAAGCCCACTGAGCTTAGAGGCTCTCCAATTCCACCTTCATAAGACTCTCTGTGCCAGTTGCAGGCATGAAACCAGGGATGCTGTACTTGATATCCAGTTTAAGATATTTGGAAGGATGATTTTTGCCTATAAACATTTTTTCTTGCCTTGAACACTAAACTTAGAAGCAAACTCTCATGTACATACAGCATATGACTACACTGCATTTCCTTAAAGAAAATCTGACCCCCACCCCCAGCCAGGTCCTGTGAATTTGAATCTACACACACCATTAATAAGTCTTTGCTGAGTCAACAAGACATTTCAAGTAAAGGGCACTGGACCAGCTAAAGAGAGGCTGTGTGGGGTGTTGAGGAGGATGCTCTGCTTCTAGGCCCTGCTCCCCAGGGACAATCTTTCCTCCCCACCAGCTCCTTCAAGCCAGGAGAAGTGTTTCTAGGAAGCAGTCAAGGCAAAGGAATAAATCAATAAATCAATATAAGCATTAAATCAATTTTGTTGGGGTTTCTCCCTCTCCTTTCTAAACTCAGCTGAATTAGTATTGAATAGAAGCTCCTAGGAATCCATATCCTATTTCTTGGATCTAAAACACAACAGACACTAATGTAAAGGGCTGTGGCTTGCTTGCCTCCTCTGGGAAGCACTGTCCTTGATGTTCTTCAAAATCCTTTAACAGAGGAATCTGTGCCAGTTTGAAGGGTGAGCACTGGCCTCAAAGGGCTTCTTGTGAACAAAGGTCAACCCCATTCCTACACTGTCCTCTCCTTAGGGACCGACCTGGGCTGAGTGCTAGATTGGGGCTCTCTTGTCATATCCAGAAACAAATAGTGAATGACCCCTGGGTAAGACGCTATGCTGGGCACATGGTCTGAGATGGGGATGCAAGATAAAGAGTGGGAGTGGCGGGAGAGACAGAACAGAGATTGGAGAGAGACAGAACAGTTGGGGTAAGGGAGGGTAAAGATAGAAGAGAGCAAAATTGATAGGAGGAAGAGATTTGGTAAAGGGATGAGGGAAAAAATATTTTTAAAAGGAAAAAGGGGTGGGAAGAGGAGTAGGAAGAGAGAAGGGGGGAGGGAGGAGAAAGAAGCCAGGAGAAGGGAAGGGGAGAGGCTGGGGTGGGCCTGGGAATGACACTCCACTTTCCCAAAACACTTCATCATCTCCCATCAGGGTCGAGAAAGTCGGTCAAAGGTACTGGCTTTTTCTGCCTCCAAGAATCCCGGCTCCTTCTCACCTTGATGTGCGGGAGCGGGGAGAACGGCTCTCAGCGCTGAGCTGGCCGTCAGGATGTTACACAACCCAACGTGCTGCCAATGTTTTTATATAATCCTCTACTTCTCCCCATAAAACAGACCATAACACCCTGGCAAACACACTTCAATAAAGCTGTGTGCTATTACCGGGGCACACCGCCTTCCTGGAGATGAATCACCACCGGAATGGTCAAGTGACAACTGAACTAAACTTTTCTCCCTTCATGGTTTCAGCTGAATAGGGAAGATCAGAAAAGCTGAGCAGCCCACCAGAACTACCTCCAGACAAAAACCCAGGAGTTTAGGGGTGGCGAGAAGGCAATTGGGAAGTCAGAGGATGTGCTAGAGGGCGGGCATGGCTGCAGACAGCTCCCGTATCCCGGGCATCACCAAGCCTCGGGTTCAGAGCCACTGCTCCAAGGCCGGCTGGGCATCCAGAAGGAAATCCCAAGAGGACCTTCACATCGGACTGAGTGACGTGTGGAACAGGCCCCGTCTATGCAAGCTGGCTCCCAGACAGCTCCTGCTGGAGCCTGTTACTGACGCTTCCTAAAGAGCATTGCCAGGGGCTGCTGGTGCAGAAACCAGAATAGCACAGGACAGAAGGGGAAAGCCTACTAATGAGGTAAACATAAACTTTCCTCTTTCCTCCTTGCACACTGGCACAGAGTAAGCCCAGGGAGCAGCAGTTGCTTTTCTCTGCTCTGCTGCAACCCAATGTGGAAAAGTACCCCTCCTCCCCCACCACCTGGCTCCACATTGGCCCTGACCCTCCTTGACTCCCACACTGACCCTCAGGGTGACTCACATCCGCTTGGGATGAAACAAGGAACCCACTTCCAGGAGCCATTTCCTGTAGAAGCTTCCAAGGACTGCAGGTTCCCAGGCACCACGGCCCAGGGCCCATTTAGGTAATTAATATCTGCCAAGCCCCTGCCAGGACCTAGACTCTATTGGTCCATGAGTCACAGGTTCACAGCCTCATACTCAGCCCACAGTATTTGGTTGATTGAGTCCTGAGCATCCCCAGGATAGGGAACTGAACAGCTCCAGTGGTTGGGGCATAACTCTTTGCAGCCCCCGTGGATTGTAGCCCACCAGGCTCCTCTGTCCATGGAATTCTCTTGGCAAGAATACTGGAGTGGGTTGCCATTCCCTTCTCCAGGGGATCTTCCCAACCCAGGCATTGAACCCAGGTCTCCTACATTGCAGGCAGATTCTTTACTGTCTGAGCTACCAGGAAAGCCCACTTTTCTCCATCAACATCTAAAGAACACCTCTGATGGGCAGCATGGCCATCCTGCCTCTCTCCACTTCTTCCTTAGGAGAGAGGAGTGAGTCTGGGCTCAGTCCTGATGGCCCCACAGCTCCTGAAGCAGCACGGCAGACTCCCTTGCTTTTGGAACTGAGCACTGCCTGCTCTTAACACGGGTCCTACAATCTCTAGAAGTTCTCTCAGTTCCTCGGGGAACAAGGTGGAGTCCCTTCATGCGTACTGGTGGGTTGGGGTACTCAAGTGTCCTCTGGGCACGTAAGTGTCTGTGTAGTCACTCAGGCCAGCACCCTCAGCTACACAGAGCCTGTATTCCCATCTGCCTTCTACCTGACTCACTCCCCAAGTAACAGGAAATCGATCCTAGCCCTGGTTGGCCACCAGATCCCTGGGGTCCTCACAGGTTGTAGCGCCAGGGACACAGTTAAGCGTCCCAACCCGGGAACAATTTTTCCGCAACCCACTCTGCCCAGCCTCTTTGTCCTGAGAGGGGCGCTGGCTCAGCTCACCATTCAGCTGGTTGTAGACTACCTCCTCCAGGTGGTCGAGGCGCTGCAGGATGGCTTCGCGCTCCGCCAGGGCGCCCACCTTGGCGTGCCGGCTGCGCACCCGGCGGTCGGCGCTGCGAACGATCTGCACCAGCCCCTCTGAGCGGTCCTGCAGGCGGCAGTACACGGAGAAGAGGATGATGCCCACGAACACCAGGATGTTGACCGTCAGCAAAGTTTTGATCTTCCTGGCCACCGCCATGAACGCGGTTGGAAGCTGGGGGCTGCCTCACCCGCGGGGCATCCCCGTGGGCCCGGTGGCCACAGGAGCCTCCGCCTGGCCCGCTGCTTCGGGGACCATGAGCCAGCCCAGCTCACCGCGGGCTGCGGGCTGGGGGTGCTGAAGGAGCGGGGCTGCGGGCCGGGAGCCGCTGGCAGGGGCTGCAGGCGGATGCTGCGGGAGGGCTGCGCGCTCTGCCGCCCGTGCCCGGGAGCTGTCCCTTCAGCACCACCCGCGCCCTCTCAGCGCGCCCCTCTGCCTCCCGGGTTCCCCACGCGCAGGGGCTGCCCGGGGCCGTGGGCGCAGGGCGCACTCGGCATCCTCCTCAGAGGGGCGCGGCCCCCTCTCAGGGGCGGCGGGGAGGGCCTCGGGGCCCGGAGAAGAGAGGGAGGCGCGGGCCGGCAGGCGCTCGGCTGGTGTGCGGCTCCTGCCCGCCCCGCAGCCACGGCGCCGGTGCGGAGTGACGCGGCCGCCCAGCTCATCAGCATGCACGCGGGGCCCCGTGCCCGCCCCCGCAGGCCCGCCCCTTCGGGACCGCCCCCTCGGGGACCACCCCCACCCCACCCCACCCCACCCGGTGGGGTGCAAGGTCTGGCGCGCGCTCTGGGCGCCCGAACAGGGTGGGGCGGGGCGGGGCCTCGCGTTCCGGGGACCCAGACCAAGGGCGTCCCGGCGGGTGCGGCGGGGCGGAGCGCGCGAACAATCTCTCCACACGCCCCCTCCCCAAACTTGACCTCCGGAAGCAGGATCTTGGGGAGTGAGTGTCTGGTCAAAGCGGTGTAGTCTGCGTCGATGAGCAGGGGTAGGTGGGCGGGAAGGGTCTTTGTGAGAAGGAGGGGGGACAGTAGGGTCAAAGCCTCCTTGGTGGTTTGTCTCTCCCTTCCCTCATTCAAACTGAATCAACTCCCGGCCTCCCTCCCCTTCCCTCTCTGCAGGGCAGAGGGCTGGGAAGAGCTGAGTCCAAGGACTGGTGCACTGGGCTTGAGAGTCCGTGGTACCCAGGGACACCCAGGCAGAACCGCAAAACCCACCGGGGGGACGGGGGACGCGCAGGCTCTTGGGCGTCGGGTGCTGCAGGACGCGGTCCTCAGACCTCAGGGAAGAGCAAACCTGGCTGACCCCGTCTCCACGTCAATCTCTAATACAGCCTCAAACCCGTGTTTTATAGGTGAGACAGCCGGGGTTCAAGAGAGTAAAGACCCAGCTTTGGACCCTGAGCACCGAGAAGGCAGGAGGCTCTATCTACTTCACATTTTCTTCCCAGTGCTTGATGCTTGGTGCTCAATAAATATTTGTTCAGTGAATAAATGCAGGAACATTCATTAAGAGCTGATTTGTGTTGGTCGCTCACTACAAAGAGATGAATAAGGACCTTTGGGCTTCAGGGAGCTCTTGGTGTGCGTGCATGTGTGTGCATGTGCACATGTGTGTATACATGTATGTATGTGTGTCTCTGTGCACTTGAGTGTGTGCTCCTGTGTGTGTCCATAGATGTACACTTATGTGTTCATTAGTGCATTTGTGTGCATCCATATGTGTACATGTGTGTATTTGTCTATGTGTGCATTTATGTGTGTGTCTGTGTACGCATTTGTGTGTATGTCCATGGGCATGTGTCTCTGTGTGTGTCCGTGTGTGTGTGTCCATGTATGAGTGTATAGGGGGACTTCAGGGGTCTTCCGGCTCTTAGTTCAGTGTTCTTTCTGCAAACATGCATTTCTAGACTTCAGTCATACCGGTCTACCAGCTTGGAGGTTTTGTGCCTCTGGGTAGATTCTCTTGAGAGCTGAAAGATTCCTTGCTCCTCTCCCTCATCAAAACCCTCTTTTCTTTCTCAGGACATCCGTCCAAGAAATTCAGAGGACCATCACCAGGAAGGACATAGCCACTGGGACTTGAGGCCAGCTGTCCACAGGGTGCTCTCCAGATAAATCACTTCCTTTGAGAGGAAGCTGGATTCTGTTTTCATCATCATTCCAGGAGAGTCTCACAATGCAGCAAGTTAGATAAACACTGGTCTGTTTTTGATAAATAGCCATTCCCCTGTCTCTCCTTAAGAAATATTGCGTTTTTCCTGTTTATAAAATGCCAAGTTCTAGGATGCTTCCCCATTTTACAAGGATACTTTTGGAATAATAATACAAACAGATAACATTTCTGCAGTGGTAAGATTTTGTCAGGCCCTGTTCTAGGTCCTTTATGGCCATTAACTGATTAAGACCAATAGCATTACAGTACAAGCTGGCATGATCTAATTAAACTATGAGGAAACTGAGGCATTGAGAGGGCAAATGCCTTGCTCAAGGTCACATCAAGGGCAAAGCACGGATCCGGGCTTCAAGGCCAGACATTTGGACTCCAGAATCAAATTTATAACCACTGTCACTCAAGAAAAAAAAAAATCAAGCACTTTTCATTGCATGTCTATTGAATGCAATGTTAAAGTGGTTTTGCTGGAGGAATTTTGTCCATGTAATTACATTCTGCTGCATTCTAAGGTTTAGTAGGATATGATGCATCCAATATGCATTAATATTTGGTGACATTTCATTTGAAATATAACCACACTGACTTGGGAAAGTTGGGGGGGCTGCTTTGCAGGGAGGGGAATGCATCTAGTAGGCTAGCAAGCTGGTATTCACTTGATTTTGTAAAATATACTGAATATATTTTAACTAAGAGCTGTGCTACCAATAATGTGGATCTGAGGCAGGACCATGGAAGGAGAAGCACCCCACCCCCTTTCCACCACCACTGTCTTCCCTCAGACAAAGCTCTGACCTCCTGGGGTTCCCTCAGATGCCAGCCCTTCAGAAGCTGCAAGGCCTGAGTGCTGGTTTGCTGGCCTGGGAAAACCCTCACTGGTATTCAGATACCACGTTGGAAGGTATGCGTGGGACTAAGGGAGTCTTGTGGTCGCAACGTTGAGGAGTGTGGACGTCGTGCTGGTGCAGACCACGAGAGGGTGGAAACATGGAAACCCCCAGAGGGGTGTGGTGGGTCTTCTAATGTCCTTGAAGTCACCCTCCATTGCAAGGTCCACCTTGAGATGACACTAGGCTCTGAACAGAATTCACTGTGAGTTGGGTCTTGCCCCTTCGTGGACCACTAACTGAAAGTCGATACTCACTGATGATTCTTTCCTGGCTCATGGAGAGGACAGGTCCTATTCAGGATTCAGCCTGAGTATATGGCATGCTGTGTTTTATTATCTAAAGGTATCAGTCAGGAGAGGCTGGGTGATGTAGAAACAAATGCCCAAATCTCAACAGCTCATACAATGGAGGGCTATTTCTCAAACTTACTCTACATTAATGGGTATCAACAGGGGAGTTCTTCTAATCACTCACTTCAGGACCCAGTCTTCAGAGAGCAGCTGCCTTGAGTGTTGGCCACGGCTGTACGGAGGGGAGAAGATGGCTCAGGAGGGCCTCACGAGGTCATTAAACACCCAGTCTAAAAGTGACGCCTGCTATTTCCACTCAAAATGTATCATCCAGAAAGCATCATGTGGACCACCCAGCACCAACAGCTGGGATAGAAGTGAAATTCTACTGTGCACTTGGAAGAGGGCAGTCTGGAAATATTTGGGTGAAGGGCGCTCACGATCCACAGAGCAACCTTCCAGAAAATCAGGATTTTATTCCAAACTGCCCCTCAGCCACACTCCCAATCACCAGGCTCCCCAGGGTAGCAATGCCTGACTGTTGTCAAATTAAAGTTTAAAGCAACCATTTTATAGAAGAGAAGATGAAGGTGAAAAAAAAAATATGTGGTGAATTTTGGTTAAGACCAGATTCATGGATGAGGTTGGATCTCAGGCGTCTGCTCCTGAGCCAAGATCCTCTGAGAATTGAAATTTGAGCTTCTGAATCATCGTGGCTCCTCCCAGTGGAGATTCTCAGCTGGCAGTGGCCTGAGGTGGGGGCAGAGGTTGTGCGGGCTAAATTCTCCCTGAGTGATTGACCTCCAAACTCTGAGCTGCAGAAACACCCTGACAGCTCCAGTTCATGCCCAGAGATGAAGTGGGGAGCTAATGACACCCCAGGATTCCAACTCCAGTCCTGCCTTCCCGACTGAGACTTGACTAGATTTGACTCTAGGAAGCTTAAAAGAGTCAGCAGAGGGCTTCCCCAGGGGCTCAGTGGTAAAGAATCCACCTGCTAATGCAAGAGACATGGATTCGGTCCCTGATCCAAGAAGATCCCACGTGCCATGGGCAGCTAAGCCTGCGCACCACAACTGCTGAGCCCATGCTCTGGAGCCTGGGAGCCACTACTGAGCTCATGTGCGGCAACTACTGAAGCCTGTGTGCCCCAGAGCCCATGCTCTGCAAAGAGAGAAGCCACCACACTGAGAAGCCAGCGCACTGCCACTAGAGAGTAACCAGGCAGCAACAAAGACCCAGCACAGCTATAAATAAATAAAATTATTTTTTTAAATGGTCTGCATCAAAAAATCTTAAAAAAAAAAAATCAACAGAGATGTTGGCAGTCTGTTCATTAGCACAGATCCCGTCTTGGATGCCCTCCCCATGACAGCTGGTAGGCCCACAGCCCATTAGCTACACAGATGGACACATCAGTCCTCGGGCAGGTAATACAGGCTCCCAGTGGGCAGGAGAGGCAGGGAGATTTGAGATCTGCAGGCCAGGCCACCACCTGCCTTCTCCAGGCAGAATGGCCATGTTTCACTGGGTTAAGAGAAGAAAGAAGCACAGGATGACAGGAAGGTTCATGTAAGGGAAAGGGAGGGAGGTCAGAGGGATGTGTCAGAGAGATGGAGAGGAAGAGAAAGAGGGGGAAGGAGGTGGAGAAAGATTTTGCTGGGAGATGGGGAACAAGGAAGCGTTAATCCAAATGAAAGATGTTGGGTACTGTTTTCTGCTACCTTTTCTCCCCAAGACATTCTCAAAGAGTGATAGAATTTGTGAGTGTCCTCACAGCTGAATCACCTCTATCTCTTGGGTCCCGAAGCTGACCCAGCTTCACAACTGCTCTGGCACAATAGCATTGTCTGTTTCCCAACAGTAATTGTCAGCAGGTTCAAATGTCTATTCCTCACTGGTCTCACACAGAATAAAAACCTCATCTGGGAGACGTTCAGTATCTGACTCTCAATATATTTACCAAACACGTAAAGAGTGTTTGACCACATGCCAGATGCTGGTCCAAGTACTGTACAAAAGGCACTCACTTAACTCTCATAGCAACCCTCAAAGGAAGGTGCCATTATGCCCATTTTGTAGATGTGGAAATAGAGGCACAGAGAGGTTTCATAACTGCCTAAAGTCACATAGATATTAGAGATGGAGGTGGGATTCAAGCCAGGCCATCTGGTTTCAACTTTTAAACTCTATGCTCAGGTGCCTCTTCTGCCTGTAAAGTACCCTAAAATATATTCTTTCTTTTGCCATATTGAAGGTTGATCTCTCCTGTTTCCTACTGGCCCATGATGCTAACTTCATGATGTCCCTTCGTCACAGAGGCTTGGGCTGTTGAATCATTACTCCATCAGGGTATTCAAAGCACCACCAAACATCAACTTAAATCAACAGCATTCAGTCTCTCAGCAGGTGTGTCTACAACCAAGGCAGGACTCTCAGGACAGGCTCATCTCTGAGACCCCTACTGGGGATCAAGCAGTGGAATGGGATCATCTGAAGGTTCACTTGCTCAGGTGTCTGTAGTTGTGGCCAGTGGTTGGCTGGATCTGGGCTGGACTGCCTGAGCGCCCATGCTGGCCCCTCCTCTCACACTGGCCCCTCTGTCTGGCCTGGGCTTCCTCACAACACTGACCAATACTTTTAAGACACCGTCTTTTGTGAACTAGCCTCAGAAGTCACGTTGTGTTGCCTCTGCCACCCAGGTTCAAGGGGGGACACAGACAATATTTCTTTGTAGACATCTGGAGGGGGCCTCTCCCTAACCAGTCTGATGAAATGTCTCTTGCTGCACACCTCCCCGCTGTTGGGAGGATGTGGCTCAAGGTCAGCTGCTTGGCGGACTGACCTCTGGTGGGGCCAAGAGTCTCATTTGAATGGGAACGATTCTTGATTGCTTTTAGGTTTTAGGAACTATACCACCTGAGTAGGTGAGTCTAACATCATAAACCCTGGGCTGGTGTCTCAGCGGGGCAGATGCTGTCAGTTGCTACCCAACCTCCTTTCCTTCCCTGATGTAAGAGCAACAGCAAATACCTCTTGGCCACAAGCATCTATTTCATATCAAGAAGTAAATCTTGATTACTTGAAACCAACCCTTGATAGGTCTGTGATGGTGCTGTGGTTTGAATGCTTGTGTCTCCCAAAAAGTTCATGTGTTGAAATCCTAACCCATAAAGGTCACAGTGTTATTAGATTTGGCCTTTGGGAGGTGCTTAGGTCATGAGGATGGAGCCCTCATGGTTGAGGTTAGTGCCCTTATTAAAGAGGCCCCAGACAGTTCTCTTGCCCCTTCCACCAGGTGAAGTCAGCAATCTGTGGCCCATGAGAGGGCCCTCACCCAGCCATGCTAGTGCCTCGATCTTAGACCTCCAGTCCCCAGAACTATGAGAAATAAGAGTCTGCTGCTTATAAGCTACTCAGTTGATGATATCTTGTTATAGAAAGAATACACTAAGACAGGTGGTCCTACTAGCCAATTGTGGCCTAGAGTGTAGACAGAAGTCTGCAGGCTGTGGCTTGTAGAAAGTATATCCTTCTCAGTTAAAAGGCACTGATTCTACTGATCTGACCAATATTCCCTTGCCCCTTCTGCTATCCTTCCTGGAGCTCAAATGTGATGCCTGGATGAACGGCAGCCATTTGGTGACCATGAAGTTACAAGCATATGGATGAAGGTCAACACCCATTAAAGAAGGCAGAACAGAAAAAATGAAGGAGGACATTCCCGGACAGCATCACCAAGCAACTCCCCAGACCTGGGCTGCTTGTCTGTGGAATCTTATTATGTGAGACAAATGAACTGCTGTGACTTGAGCCACTATTAGCCAGGCTTTCCGCCCCGCATTCCTAGTTGACATACCTAACAAGCTGCTTCACAGTTTGGGGCCGGCTGAACCACTCAATCATCCACCACAAGCACAGCTTCTGTGGTTGCCTGACTCATTAACCCCCATGAGCATCTATCATCCTCACTGGAGAACAAGGGTGATGCATCTTCCCATTCTTGTGAGCAAGGAGCTTTTAGTGACTGTCACTTGCAAACCCAACACTTCTGACCTGGATCTGCCCTGAACACTCATGGCCTCTGCCCAGAGCTACGTGCAGCCAGCATCTTCACTTTGCCCAGGATACCCAGAGCAGTCCCAGGCCAGAAGCTGCAGGCAGCTTGGTGCCCTTGTGAGAGAGGCAGCAAGGGAGCTCCCCATAAACTTGGTTGGCCTTGCCCTCAGAGCCAGTTGAGTGTCCTGTTGGGTGAGGAGGGGAAACTTCACTTAAGTGGGAACACTGCTTCAGGCTCTGCCAGGGCCCACAAGGCACCACCCCCCTCCTACCTATGCCCACCTTGCCTGGGCCTGGCTCTGCCCACACCTGCTTCTGTCTGCCGGGACCCCCCTGCCCCGTGGTCCGTGCTGACCTGGAGTCTTGGCCCTGCGAAGCAGAGAGACCCCAGGGCCTCCTGCATCCCTGTCCCTCTCTTCTGCCCTCTGCAGCTGAGCTTCTTGGTGCGGCTGCCTTCACTTCCTGCTTGGATGCACATCCTTGGCTCTCCCTTTGGTGGTGCCCCCACGTTTCCACCAGAAGGCCTTTCTTGAAGAGACTCACCAGACTCAGGGATCTGAGGGTCCTCATAGAGGGGACGACCAAGTGCAGGGTTTGCCAGTTTCCACGCTGTCAATTCTCCCATCATGGCTGGTTTCAAGCTGGCCATGTGACGCCACTGCACATATAGCTGGGGAAATGTCCAGCCTGGCTGGTGCGCTGGTCGGAGCCACTCTGGCCCGGCCCATCTCGGCAGCACCGACACCAGGGTGCTTGCCTTTCTCGGCAGCTCTCTTCTCCGGCTGGAGAACCAACCTTCCTTGCATTCCCTCCCGTCCCCCATGGCCCCACCTTCCCCGTCTCCTCTAGGGACTGGTCTCTCTGCTCTGCTCTGCAAGGTTGCACCCGTCTGGCCTTGTTTTCAGATCTTTCTTCAACACCCTCCACCCACCGTATCCACACTCACTTCCATTTCTGTCCGAATGTCCCAAGATGGCATCTTCTTCCCATATTGTGGAGCTTAGGAGAGAGGCCTGCAGATACAAGACCAGAAGAGATGAGACCTCTGCAAGATGGAGATGCCCAGCTTCCTGTGTCCATCTAGGCAAGTGGTCCATCCCAGTTTCCGTCCTCCCTGTGGTTTAGGGGTCCCCACTTTGTCATTCCTTATTCCCACCACACCCTGCTTTCCTTCCCAACCAGACCACACAGCACAGGTCTCCATCACCTTTTCAAGTCGGTTCCCTTGACCCCAGTCCCTCCTGCCATCCATCAGCAGTAGTGGCATGAAAATTCCCTCTAAAGCACAGTTCCATCCAGGGTGCCTCTCTTCCTCACACGCCTCCATGGCTCCCTAGTGCCTCCAGGATGCAGTCTGCCCCAAGCCCCAGGCCTTCTGCACACTTGCCCTCCTCTACGTTCCCAGCATCCTCTTGCTTCTCCCCATCACCGCCTTCAATAAAAAGGAAACTGGCACCGTTTCCTCAACACCCTGCCCTGTGCCCCCATACTCCAGCTCATCTGTCCTTTCCCAGGAACTCCTGGGAACCAGGCTGGCAAGGGTGTTGTCACTCTCAATTTGCAAACAAGGAAACTGAAGCTCAGAGACATGAAATGACCAGCCAGGCCACACGATGGGGGAGCCACACAGCCCAGATTGGCATGAGGACAGTTATACCCCCAGTTATATGTGTACCAACATCTGCACCCCTACCAGCAGGCTCTGCCTCTTTGGAAGCAAACTTGAATCTCAAGACATCTTGAGTGAGGGGTTTTGGTTATGCAGGCCCAGGGTTGCCACCTCCCTCTTACCTGGAGGGCACATTTCGAGGTGCTGCTCTTCTACCAGGACAGGATAAAGGAGGTGGGGGCTCCAGCCGGTCCCTCCAGCCCAGGGAGGACCACGACAAAGGGTCTTTGTCCTGGGTTCCTGCTGCTGTCATGCTGGGAAGAGCTGTGACCTGGGTCTGCACATCATCAAAGAGAACCAGACATCTTTGCATTAGGAACATGAAATTACCGTCGTCCCCAGAGGGAGATCTTTGATTTCCCTCCTGCTATAGGTAGAATTAGCTCAAAGCTTACAGAGAACATTTCAGCTGGAAAAGGCTGTTACTGGATGCTGTTCTTTGTGTCAGAGGAAGAAATATTCATCAAACGGTTTTCATTCTCATCGACTTTCAGGCCTGGAGTAGACCTGTAAGCTGGCCAGCCCACCCTTACTGGGTTCTTCGAAAGGTTCTAATAACCCAGGCTGACTTGAAAATACACTTCTTGGTTTGCAGGGACCCACGGCTCCCAATGGCTTCACTACCCAGCCTTCGTGAGGTCCTGTCCAAGCAGAGGGAGGCGAAAAGCCTTTGTGGGGGGCCACCCCAATGCAAACCAGTGGGTCACTGATGGCCTCAGTATGTTACCCATGCAGTTGCCAAGGCCGGCCGTCATGGGCCGAGGCTCCCAGAGCAGCACGGGGCTCAGGTGGGTGAGTGACAGTGGCCTCACACCACCCACAGCCCTGAGAGGCTGGGATTGTTCAGCCTGGACATTCATGGCCTGAAAGCTGGAGAGCACACAGTGGCACGGGAGTGAGGAGCAGGCCTGCGGGAAAGGGCCCCTCTCCTGGGGGCATGCCCTGCAGCTCCAACATCAGGGCAGAGTTGAAGGACACAGAAACAGAACACTCACACAATAAGCTAAGGTTTTTTCCCAGCTTGCGTGCTGTGCATGCTCAGTCGCTTCAGTAATGTCTGACTCTTTGCAACCCCTGTGGACTGAAGCCCGCCAGGCTCCTCTGTCCATGGGATTTCCCAGGCAAGAATACTGGAGTGGAGGAGGGTTGCCATGCACTCCTCCAGGGGATCTTCCCAACCCAGGGACTGAACCCATGTCTCTTGTACCTCCTGCATTGGCAGGTGGATTCTTCACCACTGAGCCTCTGGGGAAGCTCCTTTTGCAGCTTATTGGGGTATAATTGACAAATAAAAATTGTAGACACTTAGGGTATGCAGTATGGTAATTTGATATGCATAAGCACTATGAACCAATCCCCACAATTAAGCTAATTAGCATATCCATCACCCCACGTAGGTATCATTCTGCACGTGCCATGAGAATAATTAATATTTACTTTGAGCAAATTTCAAGTACATAATGCTGCTGCTACTGCTGCTAAGTCATGTCAGTCGTGTCCAACTCTGTGCGACCCCATAGACGGCAGCCCACAAGGCTCCTGTCCCTGGGATTCTCCAGGCAAGAACACTGGAGTGGGTTGCCATTTCCTTCTCCAGTGCATGAAAGTGAAGAGTGAAAGTGAAGTCACTCAGTCGTGTCCAACTCTTAGCGACCCCATGGACTGTAGCCTACCAGGCTCCTCCATCCATGGGATTTCCCAGGCAAGAGTACTGGAGTGGGGTGCCATTGCCTTCTCCCAAGTACACAATACAGTATTGTTAACCGTAGTCCCCATGCTGTACATCAGATCCCATCTTGCAGCTGAAACTGTGACCAGCATCTCCCCATTTCCCCCACCTAAGCCCCTGACAACAACCGTCCAGCTCTTGGCTTGCATGTTTTCAGCTTTTTACAGATTCCACCTGTAAGCAAGATCTTACAGTGTTTGTCCTTTTGGATCTGGCTTAGCTACTGAAGTCTGTCCATGTTGTTGACAGGATGAGATAGTTGGATGGCATCACCAACTCGATGGACATGAATTTGAGCAAGATCCGGGAGTTGGGGATGGACAGGGAATCCTGGCGTGCTGAAGTCCATGGGGTCGCAAAGTGTCAGACATGACTGAACTGAACTGAACTGATGTTGTAAATGGCAGGATTTCCTTTTTTAAGGCTGAATCATATTCCTTTGTACTTGCACGCACACGCACCCATGCTACACATTTTCTTAACACAGTCTTCTTTTTAAACTACGTGTGAAAACAGAAACTATCTTAAAAGGCCCCCTGGATGCTCAGCAAGGCAGCTTTGATGGGGGCAACTGGAGATTGATTGGAGAGTGATTTCTGGAGACTCATTGATTTCACTACTCACCTATCACCCCTTCTCCTGGAAATGGTGTCTGTTTGAGAGGATCTCCCCTCATTCAGCCTCATCCAGGGACTTGCATGACTGCATAATGCAAGAAGTCTTGGGTCAACCCTTGCACCAGGCAGGTATCAGGTGGGTGGATCAGATGGTACGTTGTGCTGGCAACTATGGTCAATTCACAGATGGACACTGGCTGAGCTGTCAGATCTGGTCAGAGCTGACCCGAGACTTCTGCTTGAGTGACCAGGAAAGACAGATCTGGGGGGCTGTGAGCTGTGACCCTGGAGCAAACTGTGCCATTGCAGGGAAATAACCTAAAGGACAAGGCAGCCAAGCTCCAGGGAAACCAGAACCTTGGGTTGGGAAGAGCTAAGACCCTGAGGCAGTGATTGAGCACCTGGATCAATCTATACCTGAAGCCAGTTGAGACTAAGAACAGTTCAGTGCCAAGATGACAGGTAGAGCAAATCTACTGGAAGAAGTACCTGCAGAGGGAGGGAGGGAGAAAGCCAAAGTGGGCAGGGATGCCTTCAGACCAGGCTGGCACCTGCGAGACAATGGAGGAAGGAGCCCCAGGGTCGAGGAGCCCTGTCTGTGGTGTAGCTGGAAAGTCTCAGCCAAGCCGACTGTGTCCTTGAGTCAGCATTGCCCTATATCCTACAGGAAGGTCTGCACCCATCCTAGAGTGCACAAAGGAAGAAGGACAAATGGCCAACACATTTATGGGGATACAGTCAGCCTCGCTGGCAAAGAAATCCAAAATAAAATATCCATAAAATATCTCTGCAACCACTAATCTGACTGGGGCTAAAAGAACAGCATTAGGTGGTAGGGAGGGTGCGGGGTGGGAACTGCGTCTCCCCTGCAGGCAGAGTAAGTGGGCACTTTCTGGGGGTGACTTAGCAACGCCGACCCAGGTCCCTGCAATTACATCTCATCTTTGACAGCAAAACTATGCCTAGCAATTTGTCCTTCCAAAACATGAACAGAGACAGGTAGGCAAGGAGATTGTAGTGTTGTTTCAGGATGGGGTGGGGACCCCTTTTTTATCAGATATGTGTATATGTGTTTGAGTGGGCGGTGTCTGTATGTGGGGGGCATATTGCGGGTGGAGGTGTGTTGTATGTGCTTGCACACTCATGTGCTGTGTGTGACTGTGTACACGCATTCCTGTGTGCCTTCCTCTCATGGTGAGGATCTGACTGATTCAGCAGGAGTGGGCAGCACTGCCAGGTGGGCAGGGGAAATGCTGGTTTGCACAGCTCACCAAGTCTGCTTTGCAGAAAGGAAGGCCAGAGTCATAAAGGCCGTGAAGCCCCAGCACACCGTCTCGGGATGAAAGCCTGATGTTTGGGTGGATCTGGGTTCTTCTGAGCACAAAGGATGGGCGCCATGCCTGGGCTGTGTGGAAGTGACCGCATCGAAAGCCTCCCATGCCCTGAGTAGGTATAGCTGGAGAGCAGGAGCCGGGGTCCGACCTTGACAGCCTGAAGAGTCGTCAGGCCGTGGAGACGTGAAGCCTGGTCTGAAGGTGGACTCACCTCTCAGGCAGCCTGTGTTCAGGCGCATCGCTCACATCTCCGTAATCCTGGGCTCAGGCTGCCCAGCGCCGCTCAAGGGCCCCTTGACCCGAGCATCTGCCCACCCCACTCTCCCTGTGCTGCCATCCTGCAGTCTACATCTATCCCAGGGTGGCTGTGACCATCCCCCGCACAGGCCATCTGGGTGCAGAAGCCCTAGCCCTGCCTGAGGAGCCATGGGGGCCCCCAGCACCAGCAGAGGGGGCTCAGACCCTTCCCTGAACCTGACACAGACTCCCCATCCCCCCACCCCCACCACTGCTGGCCCTCAGAAGCTGGAGACCCAGCCTCACTCGTACAGAACATCGGATCCCGCGTGGAGGGAAGAGCCTGCGACTGCACAGCAGAGGGGATCTGAGTAGACGGCGGGAGCCCCCAGCTCCCTGGAGGAAGAGGCAGAACAGGGGGCCCTGACAGGTGAAGAAGGTAAGGGTCATCCCAAGAGGGCTCAGTGAGGACGGGCTCTATCTGGGGTCAGGGAACCTTCTGGTACCCGCAAGAAAGGGGTAGGGGGTGTACGGGATGAGGCCGGGAAGCCGGATGTGTGTGGCCCATGGCAGGGCTTGAATGTGTCCCGGATGGGAGGGCCACGTTCTAATCGTGGAGGGCATCCTCACACTGTATTAGAAAAGGTCAGGCTTTCTGCGGTGCGGCAGGTGGTCCAGGGGGCGGGGAGCAGAGTGGGAGCTCATCAAAGGAGGAGAAACCTGGGCGTTTTCTGTGTGGCTGGGGAGTGTTCCACAGAGAGGTTGGACTTGCAGGAGAGCTAAGAGAGCTAAGGAGGTGCTGCCAGAGGGTGCGGCTTCCGAAGCCAGGAGGAGGCTCCCTGGCGGGGGACACTGGGGGGCTCCCCAATAGAGAAAGGAGGCAAGGGCAGGGTTGGGGTTTGGTGGCAGGAACTGCAGGGGGTTGTGCTTCAGGCTTCTCCCTGGAAGAGGTGCACACTGATGTCCAGGAAGAAGGGGCAGAGGGGGGCTTTGTTGTTCTCCTGGGGATTCGGGTGACCCCGAGCCTAGACCAGGAGTAGGGGTGGGGGGCAGACATGGCTTCTCCTCTGAAGCCTCTGCACTGCCTTCCAGGGGCCTCACCGAAGCAGGAGAACGGGGTGGGGGGCAGCCTGAGGCCCAGTGGCCTCTGACTGCCGTGGGTTGAATGGCAGCCCCCAAAAAACATGTCCATGTGCCAACCCCGGGGACCTGTGGTGACAACTTTTGGAGACGGGGTCTTTGCAGATGGAATTGGAGTGAGGATCTTTTTTTTTTTTTTTTTTAGTTCTACCAGTTTATTGCTCCCAACCCGTCTCCCTCCACCCTCGTGCACGCATGCTCAGTCATGTAACCCCATGGACTGCAGCCCGCCGGGCTCCTCTGTCCATGGACTTTTCCAGGCAAGAATACTGGAGTGGGTTGCCATTTCCTTCTCCATGGAGTGAGGATCTTGAGATGAATCATCTTGGCTTAGGGTGAGCTTTGCAGCTGCGGCAGCTCCCTAAGAAAGGAGAGAAAGTGAGCAGGGGCCCACAGGAGGGAGGCCAGGAGAGTCCAGAACAGAGACTGGAGTGTGTGGTGCACAGACCCGGGACCACCTCCACTCCAGAAACACTCAGAGCCCCGGGAGGAACCAGCCTTCTGACACCCAGGTCTCGGGCTTCTGGCTTTGAAGATGAGAGAATAAACCCCGGTGGTTTTCAGCCCTCAGGAAACATGTATGCAGACTTTAAAACAAGCTTCAAATATAAACAGTAACAACTGACATCAGAATAAATGAAGGAAGTCTTGTTTTCCTGTATAGGCTATGGTGGTCCCTGCCATCATGAGATTAGACAGGGAATGTCTTCAGGGGTGGGAGGAGGGGAGTGACTATTTCATTTTATTTATTTATTTATTTTTTTGGTTGTGCTGGGTCTTCCTTGCTGCATGAGGGCTTTCTCTACTTGCAGCAAGCAGGAGCTGCTCTCTAGTTATGCTGTGCGGGCTTCTTATTGCAGTGGCTTCTCTAGTTGCAGAGCACAGGCTCTAGGCACTCGGGCTTTAGTAGCTGTGGCACAGGGGCTTAATTGCTCCAGAGCACATCGAATCCTCCCAGAGCAGGGATCGAATTCATATCCCCTGCACTGGCGAGTGGATTCTCATCCACTGTACCACCAGGAAAATCCCTCACTTGATGTTTACATGGTCCTCGCTGGTGCCAGGGATTCACAAATCTCATGGCTGGCCAATTGTGGCCCCAATGTTGTCAGAGCTTCCAAAGTTTTCAAGAAAACCAGAAGTTTCAAATTCTATGTGGAATTTCTCAATGTTTAGTGTCAGCAAGAAGCAGCTTGTGTTTAAATGCTGGGGGCTGACATTGTGTCTGAGACACCCAGGGCAGCTTCTCCAGAGACCCCACGGGGCTCACGCCTGCTCTTCTCCCGGAGCGGCTGCCCAGTAAGTGGGAACACAGTCAGGCCAGGAGCCAATTGCTCAGTTCTCAGGACTCTGGGAGCTGATTGACATCACACTGGGGGGCTTGAAACTGATCATGGCGGGAGTTTTCACACCACAGACACTGGCAGAGGCTACGGATCCAGCTGCCCCAATACCTCAACCCCACAACCCTGGCCCCTTGTTAACCCCTTGCTTCCCACCACACTGGCATTCAGGCCCCAGATGCCCTCCCCACTGTGGCCAGCATGGCCCTTTCTTCCCCACAAACAGGACCCTTTTCCATGTAATGACCACAGGAAGGTAGGCTAATGTCAGAGTCTCCCCACCTCTAATCTGTGGGCCCAGAAACCAGAACCCAGGTCACATGGGCTGACTCACTCTCTGTCTGGGGTGCGGTGGGATGCCTGCACTTTCTGTCTCTCCTGGGGTCACTAAGATGATGAGATGTCCATCTGGAGGTCCTGCCAGCAATTCCAGAAGGGAGCCTGCCTGAGAATATAGTCAGCACCTAGGGCAGCAGAACGGAGGGCTGGAGGGAGGGGGAGGAGGAGGGAAGTAAACACAAACAAACAACACAGAGTGTAGGTAATCCATGCATCATGCCTTCATCCACATGCATGCATTCACTCCCCACAGTTGAAGGATTCTGTACTTGCAAATGTGCCTGCCCAGTAGAATCCATCTATCAATACCATCTATCAATCCACAATCAATACTCATGGTTCTTGCTGGTCACTCAGAACGTGACAGAGCAGGAGAGATGTGACTGGTCCCGACATGCGTGTTCCTGGCAGGGGTGAACCCAGGTGACGCTGCTATTTTGTGTCTTTATGGCCATGTTTTTTCCATTTTTGTGGGTGAGTTCACTGTTTAAAACAGCCCCAAGCACAGAGTCGAAGTGTCATCTGGTGTCTTAAGGATAAAAAGGCTGTGATGTGCCACTGAGAAAATGCACATTAGATGGATTTTGCTCTGGAGTGATTACAGCCTGTGGGCACCAGGCCCATGTTCCCAAATAAACAACACAGATTAAAGTATCTTTAACACCAGTGGTAAAGAAGCTGCCTGCCAATGCAGGAGATGTAAGAGATGCAGATGTAAGAGATCCCTGGGTTGGGAAGATCCCCTGGAGGAGGGCAGGGCAACCCACTCCAGTGTTCTTGCCTGGAGAATCCCATGGACAGAGGAGCCTGGTGGGCTACAGACCATAGTGTTACAAAGAGTCGGACACAACTGAAGCGACTTAGTGCACAAACAGAAACATACATAAGTAGTTATATGTTGATTAGTTGATGAAAATGCTATGACCAGAAGTTCACAGGAACCTAACTCTGTTTTACCCCTAAGAACAATAGTTCAGTATCCACTAATTCAGTATTTGCAGTGACTTTATAGAATATAACTACTGAGTATACTGATAATAGACTACATACACACACACACACACGTGTAAATTGTAACGACATCACTTAAGCCCCTGGATCCAGCTATTCCTGAAGCCCTGGTTCCATCATACAACCCCTGGTTATATAAATCAGTACCTTTCCTGTTTTGATTAAGTTTGTTGGACTGGGTCTGGGGCTTGTTAACAAAATTTTTCTTATACAAACCCAGCTGTATTGTGGTTCCAAGAGGTGATTTCTTAGTTCTAAGAGAGAGTCTCCCTAGGAATCACAAAAGGACCTTTACTTTCCAAGCACTTTGTCCAAGCTGGTGGCAGGAAGGCTCAGCACTGTTGGTGACACTGAGAAGCCATGCAGTGGGAGTCAGGGGAGGAAGTGGGCTCCCCTGCAAGCTCTGCCTTTCCTCTCCCCTCCGGGCAGTCTCCCCAACTCTGTTTTCCCTAAGATAGGCCACAGAACAGAGCCACCAGCTGGAGGATTTACGACAGTCATCTGTCCATGCGTGTGCTCTTGGACACAGTGCCCCAGCCACTGCCTTTCATTTCATTTAGTGTGAAGGAGTGACCTAGTCCCAAGTGCATGAATGCATTGCTCATAAATCAGACATCTCTGAGAGCCTTCCGGGCCGGCTCTGGGAAGATGCTGTCAGTTTCACTGCCCTGCTTCTGGCTTTCTTCTCGCCAACAGGAACAGTCCCAAGAACCGATGGATGGGGAGAACACTTCCAAAGTGCAGAGGTGGGTGTCAGTGCACCCTCTGTGGTGCATAAAGGGAGGAAGAACATTTGAGTGGGCGGCCACATCCCCACAAGCTTTTTGTCTTGTTTGTCTCAGAGTCCTAGCTCCAGGTGCCTTTGATCTGCTGACCACTGGGCACAGTGTTCTTCTGACTCTCCTGTCAGGCCCCAACTCCAGTGTCATCAACCCCAAGCATGCCCTGACCTCCCATCTGAGCCCCCACAGTCTGTCTCTCTCACTGTCCTTCACTGTTCTTGTCACAGAGAAGAAGGATCTCAGGGGTCCTGGGTGTGTGTCTGGGCTTTGCCTCCAGCTCAGACTCTGGGCTTCCTGAGGGTGGGGACAGTGCCTGGCACTTGTCTCCTGGGACAGAGGAGAGGTGAGCTGCACAGTTCCTCAGAGAAGCCAGTGGACACACACATGCAGGGTAGCCAGTGTAGAACTGACCCCGGACCAGCACCCCTGCTGAGGATCTGAGGGTCTCTAGGGGACCCTAACAAGCTCCTGTCAGAGTAGGGACCTAGTCCTGAGGCAGGGGGCTTACTCATGAGAAGTTGCCCTGCTGGAGTTTCGGGGTGTTTGCAAATACAGATCCAGAAAGGAGGGGAAGGGGCCAGCTTGGGATGCTGCAGAAGGTGAGCTGGCAGTGAGCTTTAATCAAACCCTCAATTACTCACTGAGTTAACAGGGAAGGGGGCGCTGGAGCAGACAGCAGAGAGTGTGGGTGGCTGAATTGTTCCAAGCCTTGAAGGACACCAGGCTTCCCACACTGTCATTGCTCTATGAGTTAATTTTTAGGGCCAATCAATGCTTTCTTGCGCTGGAAAAGAAAACAGTTGTGCAGTTCTTCCCATCGCCCACCCAATGGGATCATATTTGGCCAAAGAGGTACCCAGGAGGGCAGCAGATGGACAAGAGGGCACTCCCAGACCTCACTTGTTCTCTGCCCACAGCAGCAGCTTCAGACATGGCCCCACACAGCTGCACATATGTGTCCCCCACGGGCTCACCCATGATGCTCCAGGCAATGGTCACTGGAACCAGCAATGTGAGCCCCAGGTCTGAGACTTTGCTGAAGGAGATCACAGTGGTGGGGGAGACTGGGGCCACCTGTATACAAAGTTACCTGTTGTCCGAAAGCTGGCCATCCAGTGTTCCCCACTGTGGTCTCTGGATCTCTGAGGGCTCAGCCATCTGCAAGGGTGTCCTGAGAAAGTGGGAAAATAGGAAGACAGAAAAACAGGGGGGGTGCCCCTGGACGCCTTCTGCTGGGTGTGCATCATACAGTGACCGCCAACGCTGTGGTTACAGTGTGCACACAGTACCGTGAGCCTCATCATATGACCCCCCCCACCCGGGTGTCCTGAGGCCATTCAGAAACAGGAATGCCCCCTGCATGTCATTCTACACAAGCCATCTAAAATAACCTGTAACAATCTCATTAGGACAAAAAAAAATCTGTGCTGCTTCAAGGCTTCCAGAGCCAGGAGCGTGGGCTTCTCGATTCTGCGAGCTCCGGCCTGGGGCTTTGCCAGCTTTCACTACTATATAATTTAATCTAATTGATCAATTAAATCCAAATAATTTTTAAACAAGCTGTAATAACAGTTATATAATTTCAGTACTACATATAATTTTCTTAACGACTTTATCAAAGGAAATTGCTCACTGGGACTTGCTCTGCGTGTGGAAACCGTCATCCCCACAACTCGGAGACCCACGCAGCTTTGGGGAACAGCCAGTGCTCAGAGCTTGCTGACGGAATGGCCCACGGCCCCCACACTGGAGGAGGTAGCTTCCTGGATCCAGAGTCTCAGGGCTGGTTCTCTGAGTCTCCCCCAGGGGCTGCTGGCAGTCCTTGGTGTCCTTGGCTTGGCGCCTCACCTCCTCTGCACCTGTCTTCATGTGGCCCTCTCCCTGGTGCATGTCTGTGTCCAAACCTCCCCTTTTTCTTTAGACACCAGTCCCGTGGACTAGGGCCCACCCCGCTCCAGTATGACCTTAACCTGACTAATTACATCGCAAGGACCCTATTTCCTAGTGGGGTCACATTCTGAGCCACTGGGTTTTGGGCTGTCAATGTGTGCACTTTGCGGGGGGATATAGGTATGATGCAGGCTTCCCAGGTGGTTCTAGTGGTAAAGAACCTGCCTGCCAATGTAGGAGACATAAGAGACATGGATTCGATCCCTGGTTGGAAAGATCCCCTGGAGGAGGGCATGGCAACCCACTCCAGTACTCTTGCCTGGAGAATCCCGTGGATAGAGGAGCCTGACAGGCTACAGTCCGTAGGGTCTCACAGAGTCAGACATGACTTAAGGGACTTAGCACTCATAGGTACACACACAGTGTGACCCCCGATAGCCAATGAGGAGCTCATGGACTTGAGCAGAGCACTGCAGCTCTCTTGACTCCCTTTCTGGGACTGAGAAATGGAGCTTGCTTTCTACCTAACAATGTTTTTTTTAAATAGAAAAGAAACAATGCATTTTTATTTATTTACTTGTTTTTGGTCAAGCTAGGTCTTTGTTGCTCTGCACGGGCTTTCTCTAGCTGTGGTGAGTAGGGGCTACTACTGATTGTGGTGCGTGAGCTTCTTATTGCAGTGGCTTCTCTTGTTGCAGAGCACAGACTCTAGGGTTTCAGTAGTTGTTGCCCATGGGCTTAGTTGCTCTGGGGCATGTGGAATCTTCCTGGACTAGGGATCTAACCTGGCAGGCCAATTCTTATCCACTGGACCACCAGGGAAGCCCAGGTTGTGAGATTTGAACACATGTAGGCTTTCCAGCCCAGCCAGCACCTGCAAAGACCCACACTCTCCGCTCGTAGTTGAGGGTCGTGTGGGCCACACTGCAGGCTGCCCTCTGCCTGGAGAATTGCTCCTCCCAGGTCACGGAAGGACACAGCAAGCCAGAAGCGGAAGTCAGGAGTAGCCAAGAGCTCCTGCTATTACCCATGACCATTGGAAGACGGAAACGTTCTGACTGAGGGCTCCATCAGCTCCATCTGGGTCAGCATTGCTATGGAACAGGCTGATGAGGTAGAGAAGATTTTATGCCACAAGTTCATGTGCTTCATGATTGGAGAAGGAAATGGCAACCCACTCCAGTGTTCTTGCCTGGAGAATCCCAGGGACAGAGGAGCCTGGTGGGCTGCCATCTATGGGGTCGCACAGAATCGGACACGACTGAAGCGACTTAGCAGCAGCGGCAGCATGTGCTTCATGATGATGTGAGCAGAGACTGGCCACTGTTTCTCCTTGTCTGTCAGTGCAGTGCCCGCGCTAGGGGTGGACAGGTGAGTCCTCCAGAATGCCCCAGCCAAGGCCTCCCACCTGCTAAGGCTTCTCTGCTCCCACTCTCAGTGTAACTTTTCTTATTCTAGTAGATCCTTCCCCCCCTAATTAAAGTCTGGGGCTGCAAAAAAAAAAAAAAAGAATGAATGAGTGTAAAAGGTAAATAACAGGGCCGGGCCCTTTGGAGGAACCCAGTGTGTTAATAGTAATACATCAGCCATCACTGATTACTAATCCGGATGAAAATGGAGCCCCCAGCTCCCGGCCTGTTTTATCTGCCACCTCCAGATAAACTCCAGCTCATCTGTTGCCATCTCCCTGACCCAGAGTTCCTTTTTTTATTGGCCATGGCCCAGGGAAGGGGCATTCCTCTCAGCCCAGCCCAGCGAAGCTCACCTTTTAGGGCTCTGTGGGTGTGTGCTAAGTCACTCAGTTGTGTCCAACTCTTTGCAGCCCTATGGACTGTAGCCCACCAGGGTCCACTGTCCATGGGATTCACCAGGCAAGAATACTGGAGTGGGTTGCCCTTTCCTCTTCCAGGGAATCTCCCTGACCCAGGGATTGAACCCATATCTCTTGTGTCTCCTACATTGGCAGGCAGATTCTTTACCACTGGGCTACCTGGGAAGCCCCTCTTAGGGCTCTATGTCCTCCTTATTCTCTCAAGGGGCTGAAATGGGGACCGGGTGCTCTCAGAGAGCTCTGTAGTGAAACTCCCAAAATTTCTCCCAAAAACAGCAAGAGAGCTTTCCGTTATTGCTCCATAAGTGTGAGTGTTCCCACAGGCTCCAATTACAGGCTTCTGTGTAACTAAGTTTTTCCAAACACGCTCCATTTCAGTGTGAACACCAGATTCTCCACATAGCATACTGCCCTTTCCCACCGAGCCAGGGAGAAGAGGGTGCCCTGGGGACCCTGGGGTCTGGACCTCCAGACCTTGGAAATGAGGGGGAAATGGACTTGGGGGAACATGGGGTCCCTGGATGCTGGAGCCCTGGAAAGGACCTTGCCCCACCTCCCCGGACTGGGGCAGTAGAGGTTAAGGGTCTTCTTGCCCCCAAAGCCCTGCTGATATTACTCTGCCTCCATCACTACAGCTTCATTTCAAAGAGTGCTTACAAGTGTTCTCAGCAGATCTGTTTTCTCTTGTCCACTAACATTTCTTCAAAAATTTGAATTATTTTGCCAATATTTGCAAATCAGAGTATTTCACATTAATCAGGATTTCTGGTGTCTCTAGAAGTACTGAAAGACATCACCACATAGGGCTCCTATTTCCTCATGGAGAAAGTAGATGGGCCTGAGAAAGGACTGCTCCTTTTAGAAGAATGTGCAAAGTCCAGTTTGCCACAATTCCCATCTGGCCCACTTCAGTCAGTTAGTTTACCTGTGTTTTGTTTTTTTTTGCTTGTTTGTTTGTTGGTTGCAATGGTTCTTCACTGCTTTGTGCGCGCTTTTTCTAGCTGCACAGAGCAGGGGCTAATCTTCACTACGGTGCACGGGCTTCTCATTGTGGTGGCTTGTTCTGCTGTGGAGCATAAGCTCTAGGTTCATGGGCTTCAGTAGTTGCAGTGCACGGGCTTAGTTGCTCTGAGGCATGTGGAATCTTCCCGGAGAAGGGTTTGAACCTCCATGTCCCCTGTATTGACAGGAGGATTCTTATCCACAGCGCCACCAGGGAAGTCTGTTACTTTACCTTTTAAGTTTTGGATCATCTTTATAGAACCTTTACCCCTCTTCAAATCTGTTATACCAAGAGCAAAATTGTTGCCACCACCATCACCATTACCACCATGACCACCACCATCATCATCACCACCATCACCATCATCATCACCACCATGACCATCATCACCACCACCATCACCACCATCATCACCACCATCACCACCATCATCACCACCATCATCACCTCCACCATCACCATCATCAGTATCATCACCATTATCATCACCACCATCACCATCATCATCACCACCATCACCACCATCACCATCGTCATCACCAACATCACCACCACCACCACCATCACCACCACCTTCACCATCATCATCACCACCATCACCATCATCACCACCACCATCACCTCCACCTTCACCATCATCATCACCACCATCACCATCATCACCACCACCATCACCCCCACCTTCACCATCATCATCACCACCATCACCACCACCATCACCACCACCATCACCATCATCACCACCACCATCACCCCCACCTTCACCATAATCACCCCCACCATCACCCCCACCATCACCATCACCATCACCACCATCACCACCACCTTCACCATCATCATCACCAACACCAACACCACCACTACCACCATCACCAACATTGTCATCACCACTATCATTATCACCATCACCATCATCATCATTATCCCATTACACCATTAGCATCACTATCTCCATCACCATCATTATCATCATTACCATCACCGTCATCATCTCCACCTCCTCCACCAATCTACATACACATATGCGTGTGTACACACACAGAGAGAGACTCTCTTTTTCTTTCACCAAATTCATTTCTTTACCTCTGACCTCTTCAGAGCTCTTTCAATGTATCCAAGTGTTACTGGCTTATCCAAGTACTAGTTAGTGCAACTGGGTCAGAGCTGGTGGGGGGTGAGAACAATGGTGGGTGAAGGTGGGGTTGGAATCCTGTGTTAAGAATGCCCATCTTGCACAGCCCTAGGAAAGATGTGTTGGTGAAATTTGCTTACATGGTGCATCTCACTTAGGCTCCAAGTCTAGCTGTGGAAGGATATTCATTGCCATTGTTTTCTGTAATAGCTGTCAGGTACTGACTTGGCATCCAAGATTTCTTCAAGGAACCATCTAGTTTCTCGCCAGGCGTCCTCGTGTGAGTGACATCGTCTTTAAACCCTGCGTGGCAATCCCTGACGCACCGCTGTGATGTCCAGGGAAGACAGGGCGACCTGGAAGTCCAACTACTTCCTTAAGATCATCCAACTTCTGGATGATTATCCAAAATGCTTCATTGTGGGAGCAGACAACGTGGGCTCCAAGCAGATGCAGCAGATCCGCATGTCTCTCCGCGGGAAGGCGGTGGTGCTGATGGGCAAGAACACGATGATGCGCAAGGCCATCCGAGGGCATCTGGAAAACAACCCAGCTCTGGAGAAACTGTTGCCTCACATCCGGGGGAACGTGGGCTTCGTGTTCACCAAGGAGGACCTTACTGAGATCAGGGACATGCTGCTGGCCAACAGGGTGCCAGCTGCCGCCCGTGCTGGTGCCATAGCACCATGTGAAGTCACTGTGCCGGCCCAGAACACCGGTCTGGGGCCCGAGAAGACCTCCTTCTTCCAGGCTTTAGGCATCACCACCAAGATCTCCAGGGGCACCATTGAAATCCTGAGCGATGTGCAGCTGATTAAGACCGGAGACAAGGTGGGCGCCAGCGAAGCCACACTGCTGAACATGCTGAACATCTCCCCCTTCTCCTTCGGGCTGGTCATCCAGCAGGTGTTCGACAATGGCAGCATCTACAACCCTGAAGTGCTTGACATCACAGAGGAAACTCTGCATTCCCGCTTCCTGGAGGGTGTCCGCAATGTTGCCAGTGTATGCCTGCAGATTGGTTACCCGACTGTTGCATCTGTACCCCATTCTATCATCAATGGGTACAAGCGGGTCCTGGCTTTGTCTGTGGAGACTGATTACACCTTCCCACTTGCTGAAAAGGTCAAGGCCTTCTTGGCTGATCCATCCGCATTTGTGGCTGCTGCCCCCGTGGCTGCTGCCACCACTGCTGCCCCTGCCGCCGCCACCGCAGCCCCAGCCAAGGTCGAAGCAAAGGAGGAGTCGGAGGAGTCGGACGAGGATATGGGATTCGGTCTCTTTGACTGATCACCAGAAAGCAGCCAACCTGGCCAGCATTATTTGTGAAATGAGAAAATAAAGGCTTACTTCTCTTAAAAAAAAAAAAAAAAAAAAAGGAACCATCTATTCTCAATCCGCTGAGAGGTGAGGTAGACCCCACTTCCAGCTCCAAAACAGTCCAGGGCCCTCCAGCCAGTCAGTATATTCCATGCCCTTGGCCCAGGGGCTTGTTTGAAGGTGGATACTGAGCCCACGACAGGTCAGCACAACTCAATTCTTGGACTTGCTTGTGGAAGACTAGCTAATGGTGCTTTTTGCCCAGGAGGTTTGCACATCTGATGGGCTAAGGGTGAGGAGCAGCTGAGGATCATCTTCACAGCAACTGGGGAGCCTGGCTGAGAGTGAAGAATTCAACAGAGGAAGGCAGGGGACGGACATGGAGGGAGGCCCCAGGCCCCTACACCGAGTCACGCCTGAATCCACTCTCATGACCAATAAATCTGCTCTTATGCCGTTTTGACTTGGGTTTCTGTTACTTAAAATCAAAATAGCTTTAGGGGAGTTTCCCTGGTGGTCCAGTGGTTAAGAATCTGCCTTGCAGTGCAGGAGATGCGGGTTCAATCACTGGTCAGGGAACTAAGATTCTACACGCCAAAGTAAAACGAAGCCCCCGATCCACAACTACTGAGCCCAAGCACCACAACCAGAGAGAACAAGCACTGCAACAAAAGATCACGCAGCATGCACGAGGATTCCACAAGCCACAACTAAGACCTGGGGCAGCCAAATCAATCAATCAATCAATCAATATTTGTTTAAAAATCAAAATAGCCTTGAAATATTCTATTCCTTTCCTGCAAGATGTTTCTGGAAATGTTCCAGCCCAGCCTGGCTTCTGCAGGGTTCAAAGGTCACCTTATCCTCTCGGCTTCAAGTTCCTGTCCTAAGAAATGGGGCACATGTCCTTACCTTGATGAAAAGCACCAGCTGTCACCCAAGTTGTCTCTTCAGCCTCTGTAAGAGGTGGACATTCTGGGACCTGGGCACTGCCTTGCCCCCACCCACTGAGCTCTGGTTGGGGTTCCTGGGCAAAAGGGACAAACCAGCATGTTCTCCCGACCCTGGGCCCTGCCTCACCATGGGGGGGGGGGGTCTGTCCTCCAGGATTCTCAGCTAAGCCAACTATGCCCTCGGGGGGTGAGCACTGGTCCCTTGGGAGTTAAGGCTTGGAAAGCTTGGTGGCCTCCCAGACATGCTGACACAGCCCTAGAGGCAGCCATGGGAGTGAGATTATGGGACCATTTCAGTCCCTCTGCCCCAGGGAGTCATATACAAACCCAAGACCCCTGCCTCACATGCCAAGGAGCCCTCCCTGACCAAGCTATCTTCGTAAGATGGTCAGCCTCCCAGGTATGGTGTTTCTGTTGTTGTTTCTGGTCCCAGAAACAAATGTCAGATTTTCTCATCTGTAAAATGGGTGTTAAAAGTCTGAAGGTGAAAAGATGAGTGAGAGAGTTTGGACCTGCTTCCCACACACAGTTCACACACACTGGCCACGACAGAAATCGCTCGAGATGTACGAGTGCAAGACAAGAAGCAGGGGGATTTCACTGCAGAGCTCACTTCCTTTGAGGCTCTCAGTTGCCATAATAGATAAATAAGGTGGTGTGTGTGTGCAAAGTGGCTTCAGTCGTATCTGACTTTTTGCAACCCTATAGACTGTAGTCCACTAGGCTCCTCTGTCCAAGGGATTCTCCAGGCAAGAATGCTTAAGTGGGTTGCCATGCCCTCCTCCAGGGGATCTTCCCGACTCAGGGATTGAACCCATGTCTCTTAATGTCTCCTGCATTGGCAGGTGGATTTTTTACCACTGAGCCACCTGGGAAGCCCAGACAAGGTGGTGATTCCAGTAATTTCTTAAGTGAAACTGGCACCAAGAGATTGACTGACTTACAAGCACTGAAACTAATGAGAAGCAGATGTAAAAACAGTGTCGGTGCTCCAACTTTCCTGCTGCATCATGTGTCAGACTCCCTCAGACTCCTAGCTGCCTTGCCCCGAGTCTCCAAACTAAGAACCAAGGGTCCCCATCCCTCCCCTGACCCTGTCAAATGCCCAGGAATGCCCCCTCTCCTTCCTTTCTCCCTCCTCCATGTACCTCCCCATGGCCCCCAGGACTAGATTCTGTGTCCTTGCAGGAAAAAAGATCAGGGACAGTGACTGAACCAGTACCTTATGTTCCTTCCCAAAGAAACTCTTCCTCAAGCAGATGAATTTAAATCTCCACTCCTCCTGCCAGTATCCCCACGCCTAGCAGATCCAGAGCTGCTGCAGGTCCTGAGTGAGCGCAGGAGGGAAGAAGGAAGTGAGGCAGGAATAGAAATACAGAAACTGACATATGCAAGAAGTGGGCCCATGAGTGGGCTTGGGCCTCACTTAGACTTTGTGTTATTCTGATTATTATCCTTTCACGTTTTCTGGACCAGCCTAGAGAAAGAGAAGGAATTTCTGCAAACCGGCTTCTAAAGCTCGCTAGCCACAGTGAAAACAGGACTCCCAAAGAGTCATCATCAAGCAGCTCAGGCTCTGAAATGACTTTGCTAAGCTTCTCTCCCTCTCCAGGCAGCCATGAAAGTCCTCAATAACACAAACAAGTCTGCCTCCACCACTCCACTTGGAAATATTTGATCTATCGGCTTATCAGAGGGAACAGCTTCCCTTTGATGTGTGCCTCGAATGTTTTCCACAAAAACGTGACCAGATTTTTTCAGAACCTTTCACATGCCTCTGTTAGTCTAAAAAGGTGTAGAATGCTACTTAATAAGGGTTGAATGGTGAGAAATTTGGGGCAGGTCAGCTTGACATCTGGGGTTGAGAAGGGGCAGGAGGTGTGTCTAGCTCTGAGCATCTGTTCAGCTTGTGGCAAAGAAGAAACCCACAAATGGGCAGATAAGCAGCAGAAGGGGGAGGAGACTGCCTTCTCTCCTCTTCTACCTGGACACAGAGCTGAACTATGTTTCTCAGACTCCCCTGCTCCCAGGTGTAACTATGTGACTGAGTTCTGACCAATGATGTGTGAGCAGAGACGATGCGCTTCCCTTCCAGGCCTGGACCTGATCCTGGCTCTGTCCCACCTCTGTGTGAATGGAGAAGATTCAGAGGTCAGAGGACAGAGCTGGAGGACACAGGAGGGTCCTGGGTCACTCCATGACCGCTCAGGGTCAAGCCACACCTGCCAACACACACTGCCAACCTACACTGGATAATAACAGGAACATTTTTTTTTACCATTTTTTTTAATTGAAGTATAGTTGATATATAATGTGTTAGTTTCTGGTATACAGCTAAATGATTCAGTTATTTATATATATATAGACATGTAGGAGTTTCACAGGTGGTGCTAGTGGTAAAGAACCTATCTGCCAATGCAGGAGACATAAGAAATGCAGGTTTGATCCCCGGGTCAGGAAGATTCCCTGGATGAGGGCATGGCAACCCACTCCAGTATTCTTGCCTGGAGATTCCCATGGACAGAAGAGCCTGATGGGCTACAGCCCACAGGTTGCAGAGTCAGACACAACTGAAACAACTTTGCATGCATGCATGCACATATATATGTATTAATATATATACACATATATATATTCTTTTTCATATTCTTTTCCGTTATGGATATTGACTATATTTCCCAGTGCTATTCAGTATGACCTTGTTGTTTATCTACTTTATATACAGTAGTGTCTACTGCTAACCCCAAACTTACCCCTGCTCTAGCTCCTTTCTGCTTTGCTAACTATAAATCTGCTTTCTATGTCTACAGTCTGTTCTGTTTCTTAGATAAGCTCACTTGTGTCATGTTTTAGATTCCACGTATAAGTGATATCATAAAGTAATTTGCCTTTCTCTGTTTGACTTACTTCACTTAGTATAATAATCACTATTACTAGGTCCATCCATGTTGCTGCAAATGGCATTATTTCACTTTTCATGGCTGAGTAATATTCCACTGTATATAGAGAAACATGAGAGAGACATGAGCTTTTAATGCAGTAAATATTAAGCTTCTGAGAATTCATAGTGTAACTCTCCCAGCAGCTAGCGTGTTTTACATTTGCTGATGTGGTGCTCTGAGGCAATATTTGGTGGGTTGGTCAGAACTATACATATATATATATTCAGCTGTGCCAGGCCTCAGCTGTGGCACAGGGTATCATTGACTCTCATGGCAGCATGCGGGATCTTTAGTTGTGACATGCGAACTGTTAGTTGCAGCATGTGAAATCTAGTTCCCCTACCAAGGATTGAACCTGGGCTCCCTGCATTGGGAGCACAGAGTCCTAGCCACTGGACCACCAGGGAAGTTCCCGGTCAGGACTTTATCTGTGACAAATAACAGAAAACCCAAGTTGGAGGGGCTTGAGCAAAGTAAATGGAATTTATAAGCTCCTGTAACTGAGAAATGAGAGGCATGTGGGGTTCAGGCATGGCTTGATGAAGGATCCAAAAATAGCACAAGGAGCACACCTCTCCCAGCACAGCCCCTCTACACTGGCTCCAGTTTGGCCAAGCTCACCTCTGTGGGGCTGGAAGTGTCTGGCCAAGCCCAGCAGGGACTGTCATCCCAGAGACCTCTAGAGGGGTCACATATGCAGGTGGACACAACCTCTAATTGTCCAGGCTGAGGCACACTGATCCTTCAGCTCAGAGTCATCAATGGAGATGGGGCACAATCACTGGAGAATCCTGGGACAACTCTGATTGGTTTCAGGAAAGACCACGGTGCCCGAGCCAGCAGATGCAGGCACTGGGGAGGGTAGTGGGGCAGAGCGGATGTTGAATGCAAGAAAGCCCACCCACCTGCTTCCCTTGGGGACTCCCTCCATCCCACCAAATGGCCCCGGAGCAGCCTCCACTTCCACACATAACTCATGCAGATTGACCCAGCCTGGCATAAGTGCTCTCCTGAGGTTTTTATTCCACGGCAGAGGCATTGAGGGGGTGCGAGGGGCAGAGATCAGAGTGAGCCTCTAGACCCTGAGGGCACTGAGACTGGGGTTGTTAGCCTGTCCTCCCTGGGAGGGAGCCCCTTGTAGTGAAGGATCAGAGCTGAGAGCTGCACTGGGAGAGCCAGAGCCCTGCCATCTGTCCCTGCCTGGGTCCCCAAGGCAGCCTTCAACACATCCCTTCTTTGCCAAAGGTAGTTCAAGTCTATTTTTCACCACTCAAAGCCAAAGGAACCTGAAAACACAGATTTTACAGACATACTTCCTTCTCTATTGTGTGTGATGAAACTTCTGATTTACCTGAAGTCCTTTCAGTTAGTCTGTGACCTGAAGTGAGATCTACACACGCCCCGGGGGTGGACACCTGCATGCCATTTGGGGCCAAGCCATCCTCAAGAATTCCCGAAGCCTAGCCTCGCGATGCTGCCAAGGGTCTTCAGATCCCTCTCACCACCCTCCATCAACACCCTAAACCTGCTCCCTGTAAAAATAACAATGGGACCGAACCTTGACGCGAACCATTGACATTTCATCGGTGTTACATGTTCTCAATCTTACATAAAAGTAGCTTTAGAAAACAAACGTGTCTGGTCCCATTGGCCTCTAACATACAATGCCCATGTGATCTCCCCACATATTTAAAAGCAGACAGAGCCCCTGCACCCTACTGTCAACTGAAAAAATTCACAGCCTGTAAGTTGAGACTATGTTTTATTCAGCAGACAAAACTGAGGACACAAGCCCAGGACACAACCTCTCAGAAAATTCTGAAGAGGCAAGGGAGGGGCCAGGATATGTAAGAGTTTTTGCAACAAAGATCTGGTAGTGGGAACATCAAAAGAGTACTGTTAATTAAAGAAAACCAGATATCTCAAGTTAAGGGATTTAGCACTTTCCCATATATGGGAAGATGCAAAGTCTGGGCTCACTGAAATCATTCCTCTGATATGCACTTCAGCTATCTGAGGCCAGTATCCTGTGTTTTCTCATCCTGCATACCCTCAGGGTGCACCATCAGGGTGGAAACAGCTGTTGGCTGCTAGACGGGAGTCATCCTGCCTCCATCCTGAGTTCTCTCAGGGTTTACTGTTGGGGAGCCTGTAATGTGATGGCTTGATGGCTGCAGCATCATTTGTTTATTGATATGCAGGAAATATCTTTCATTTACCCTACGCTTTGGGTGCCCTGGAGCTACCAGATCTCTGAGGACTCTGTAACCATCTCAACTTTGATCACAGGAAAACTCGGTGAGCTGGAAGAAATTAGTGGGTCCACAGTCCCCACTCACCAAGCAACCCCTGAGTGGGTGGAATTTTGGAAACTTGGTGATCCTGCATGAACCTGCAGGTGGGAATCCAGCCAGGACCACTCCGTGGCTCACAGGCTCTCACTCAACCTCACTTCCTTCATAGGAAGAACCACCCGGCCCCAGGCACCCATATTTCATGTCCCCGAGGAGGCAGGAATGCTGGAGGTTGGACCTGAGTCTCATGGCCCTTCTCTGCCTCTGTTGGACTCTTGGGGAGACATTCGGAGAAGAAGAAGGAGAAGAGAGGTGGGAGCTCCCCAGGCACCGCAGAGAGTGACTCAGGAGCCTTCTGTTCAGTGGGGAATGTTCCAACTTCCGAGGGAGCCAGTCCCACCAATTCAGCCCCGCCATCTGGAATGTTCTGTCTCAGATCCATTGGTGTTTACTTTCTAAAACTTTGCATTCCTGGGGTCTGAGATTGGGAGCAACTGTGTGTGGAAAATACGCGCTTCCTTTCATATGTTCCCGTGACACATAACAGCTTGCTTTCAGTCCTTTAAAAACACAAACCAAAAAAAGAAGAAAAGAAACAAAGAAAAGCCTTCATCAAACACTCTCCCCACAGAGGAGGAACCCTGCGGATTCTAGAACAGAAAGGGTGCTGAGAGGTGACGACAAGTATGACTCTGAGGTACCAGGTTGGTGCAGAGGAAGGTAACAGGTGAGGGTCAGGTCAAGGGCCTTTTGAACAGGGTGAGCAGGGTCCAGACTGGCAAGACCCACCCTGGGAATTCCACAAAGCAGCCTGGGACATCAGACTGGGGTGGGGGAGGTGGGGAAGCTGCAGAATCAGAGGAGGGTGCGGGGCCTCAGCTCCAGTCTGACCCTTTGGCCCCACATGCTGTTCAGGCTGTTGCTGGTGAGTAGAAGAAACCCCACTTGATCTCACTTAGTTGGATGCAGTATGTATTACTTCATGAACTCTAACTTGAAGAAGGATGGAGCGAACCTTGGGTGATGGAAACCAGAGTTGTGGGTCCTGCCAAGCCCCTCTCCATCTCATACCCTGGGTTCTCTGACTTCCTCTGCCAACTTTCTCCTATCCCTGATTCCTTCATGTCAAACCCCTAAACTCACACTCCACAAGACTGGATCTCTATGGCAAAGTCTGAGAGCAGTTCATTCTCCAAATCTCTCATCTGGGTCCCCTACCTAGTGACAGAACCCAGATAAAAACTACATTTCCCAGCCTCCCTTGCAGCAAAGTGTGGTCACATGACACATCCTGGCCAATCAGCTGTGACAGAGTGATGCCGGCTCTCCCAGGCAGTTGTCCAACAGGAAGTCCTCTCTTCCCAGGTGGGAGATGCACTTGGTGGAAAACCATCCTTAGAACAGCACAGGTGGAGACAGAGAAGACACATCTAACAAAGGGAGACAATATTTGGCCTTCACAGGTCTTGGACAAATCATGGCTGACCTGAGAACAGCCCATGGATCACAGGTAAACCAGAGAACAGTAATCTTGGCATCAGCTGTCCCCCAGGTTGTGACAGCCCAGAGTTCAGGGACCCTGAAGGCTTGGCATGGAACACAGGTCCCACCCAGCTATCCCCTCTGCCTGAGCCATGTCCAGCCGCTAGTGTCTTCTCTCCAGACCAAACCTTCACTTCCTGAGCTGACCTCTCTGCGGCCCTGCTTCCCACGGGGTGATGATATGGGTCCATGGGAACCTGTCAAGTTCTGTCTCCATCCTCTCAGGTAACCCAGTAACCTGCTTCATGAGAAAGCACCCGTGTTTGTTTAGTGGGTGCTGAGGGAGTGATGGATCGCTGGGTAATCCAGGCAGGAGGTCCCCCAGGTGTGGCCACTGGATGAAGGGCCTTCCCAAGCTCACGCCTCCACTTCCCCCTTATCTGCAAAGTCACTCCAGTCCCGCTGATTCTGCCATCACATCTTCTGGAAAGCCATCCCTGTGGATGGAGAAGCAGCAGTGGTCCTATGAGCCCAGTGTTCTCAAGAGTGTACCTTGAGGTTCAGCTGAGTATATCTCCCACTCTCCAGGCTCCCCTACCCCTCTGTCCTCATGGGACTTCTTGTCCACATGTTTGCTTCTGGCTCCAACAGTCCCAGTAGCCCCCACTGCTTTGAGGATAATATTCATGTCCTTGCTATTGTCCCCAAGAGGCCGGGGGTCCAGGCCTGCTGCCCCTCACCTCGTCTTGTTGCCACCCAAAATCTTGGCCTTCTCTGTCCACCAAAGCTGAATGAAAAATATGGAGACAGGGTTTGGGGAAAATAGAAAGGTGGCTTTTATTCTTAGCTAGTGGAGAGGGGAACACAGTAGGCTCATGCCTCAAGAACTGTGCCCCCACTCCATGAGGAGTCTAGGGGGTTATATAAGGCAAGGGCTCACAGTCAGGAGTCAGTGATGAGGAACAAAGGTGATAGGATCTTGATTTCTTCCTCTTGCATTGTTTCAAAGACAGTCATAAACTGGCTCCAGTAACCCAGTCATTGAGTCTGGCAGTTCGGTGGCTCTGCAGCCTTCTTTCTGATATGTAACTACACGGAGAAGGGTGTTGTAAGGGTAAACACCAGATAGGGGATGTATTTAGCATAGAGTCAAAGGAAAAAATGTGAATTGTATCTCCTGCCAAGTTAGGGGGCAGAAAAGCAAACTTAGTTACAGAATGCATAGTTAGGAGCAGGTTTTTCTAGTGGTCATGTATGCATGTGAGAGTTGAACTATAAAGAAAGCTGAGTGCCAAAGAATTGATGCTTTTGAACTGTGGTGTTGGAGAAGACTCTTGAGAGTCCCTTGGACTGCAAGGAGATCCAACCAGTCCATCCTAAAGGAGATAAGTCCTGAGTGTTCATTGGAAGGACTGATGCTGAAGCTGAAACTCCAATACTTTGGCCGCCTCATGAGAAGAGTTGACTCGTTGGAAAAGACCCTGATCCTGGGAGGGATTGGGGGCAGGTGGAGAAGGGGACGACAGAGGATGAGATGGCTGGATGGCATCACCGACTCGATGGGCATGGGTTTGAGTAAACTCCAGGAGTTTGTGATGGACAGGGAGACCTGGCGTGCTGCGATTCATGGGTTCACAAAGAGTCGGTCACAACTGAGCAACTGAACTGAACTGAAAGTTTAAAAAAACAAACTAGGAATATTCAGGCCTGCTCACTGTTCTCTTTACCTTCTTTGTTCTTAGG
This sequence comes from Cervus elaphus, assembly GCF_910594005.1. Lineage (NCBI taxonomy): Eukaryota > Metazoa > Chordata > Mammalia > Artiodactyla > Cervidae > Cervus > Cervus elaphus. The sequence continues at coordinate 27,507,256 of NC_057819.1, forward strand.
AAAGGGAAAGAGAAAAACTCTTTCCTCTTTTTTCCTTTTCAGTGCAGCAATCTTGCACCTCTTCCCCCTTCTCAATGTGCTCTAACTGCCAGGTCCTCTCCTGCCTCAGGGCCTTTGCACTAGCTGTTCCCTCTGCTCCTTCTGCTTCCCTTCCATCAGCTTAACTGCTGCTCATCTTTCAGATCTTAGCCTCCCTCCCAGCATGTCAGGATTTCCTGTTTTTCTCTCTAGTCCTATGTGCTTTCCTTCAGAGCATTTAGCAAAGAGTATAGAAATGTAATCATGTGCTTATTCGATTTGCATCTGTCTCTCCTGCTACAGTGGAAGGCCACTTGAACATCCCCACCCACCACTGTGTCTTCAAAATACAAATGTTTGTTGAATAAATGGAAGATGGAAGGTCACACACAGGCCACGTGGACGTAGATGACACAGACAGGCTCCCTGTGGTTTCCTCCATGGGGTCTGATCTCCAAACAAGGGATTCACTCCCAAATCAGACAAATTGTCGGAGTGGGCATGTTATCCTTCCTGAAGCTTCCATCTGTGATCTTGACACTGTGTTGGATATACAATCATTTTTAATTCAACCCAAATTGCCCATATGGAAGAGCCAAGAAGCTTGGCTTCAAGGAAGGATTCATCAGACAAATGTATCCTTTTATGTCACCTAGGACAAAGCAGTTTAATTGTTTCCATTATCTTTGAGCTTTTATTACCCTGGTTATTGATCTTCCCTTTTAATGAAGCCCATAATTAAGCAACTAGGAGGCTATGCTTGGTCTTAATGAGTTTGCTGTCAGGCTCGGCTCTGCCAAGGAGCCCCCATAGCCATGAAGGAGAATCACCTTCTCCTCCCATCTCTTGACCTCTTCTGTTCCTTGACTACAAGAAGGGCAAAGGTAAGGGGGCCCAAGGACTTTCCTGGGGACATTGTCATTAGTAGTATAAGCAGGAGCCCTCAGCCAACACACAGAAAGGGCTGGTCCCACCCTGTTGGGACCAAAGCATCAGGAAGGAGGAGAAACAGGGGTAGCGGTAGATATAGACTCTTCCCACCTCTGGTGTCTGGCAGTTGGAGCAGGAAGCCCTGTTTCCAGCAGAGAGAAGTGGCAGTGATGACCATCTACCAGTGCAGAAAACAGAAAATGACACATCGTCCCTTTGTTTCCAGCTAACCATCCATCAGGCACCTGACCTCATTCCTTCTGTGACAGACACCTGTGTTTCACCGTCTTAGAATTCAGTGCCCCTCCTGAGGGTGCCAGCAGCACAGCTTCCTGGGGAGAGTCACCCCCAGCTCTCAATACCCAGGCTGTGAGTGAGGTCAGCCTCACTATCTGCTCCCAGGATTGGCTCCTGGCCAAGCCACACATTCCACCCCTTGGCCCAGGGATTGGTTCAAGAAAGAGGACACAACCCAGTCAGGCAAGGTCAGATGCATCCGTAGGATCTTTGCCGCAGCTATTAAGAAAGACCTCCAGAGGCCACCTCATGGAGAGAGCCTGCCTAAGGATGAAGCCAAACCCAGAGAGGACAGAACTGGGGAGAGAAGACTCCTGACAGCGTGATTTCAGTGCCTGGATAAAGCGATGCCTGACGCTCCACCTGTCCTTCAGTTACAGGAATCTTCAGTTACATGAGCCATCTGGGACTGGATCCCAGTTCAGCTGAACTGAGTCTCTGCCCATTCGGATTGACATATGATTCACTGTGGTCACAGGAAGTCTGTTGCATCTCTCTGGAGGCTTTCCCAGCTGCCACAAACCACAGTGGTAGTGGGGGGTGGGAGGTCAGTTCAAAGGAGCAAGCCCTGTTTCCAAATGCTGGCCAGCCAGAGAGCTCAGGTGGGATAGGGCCTAGTGCCACCAGGTGGCGCTGTTCAACGTTAGTCCTGCGCAGTTCTGTGGATGCTGCTGGGTGCTGGTCCAGGCCCACAGAGGCTCTGGGCTCTGTACTGTGGTCCAGACAGTTGGCCCCAAGCCATGATGCCATGCTAGTTTGGAAGGAAGCTAAGGAGATTCCCACTCCTGCCACCAAGTATGCTGGAAGGAGCCCTGTCCCTTGTTATCCAAGCTCCCAGTCCCCCCTGACTCCCCCACCTGAGGCCTCCTTGGGAGTTGCTGCATAACTAACAAACTACTTAATGGCATACAGTGATAGCAACCATCTATTTTGTTCACAAACATGCATTTGGGCTTGGATTGGTAGGGAGGGCTCATCTCTGTCCCACAGGGCGTCAGCTGGATGGCTTGGCATGACCTGGGAGATTGGTGAGCTGGAGCTGGCTGTTGGCTGGGGCCTCAGTTTGAACAGCTTGGGCTTCCTCACTGTGTGAAGGTAAGTGTTCTGAGACCATGTGCCTCAGAGACAAGCCTCACCTTTATCACCTAGCCCCAGGAGCCATGTGACATCACTTCTACCTAGGGAGGAGGCCAAAACCCCACCTCTCAATGGCAGCAATGGACAATGGGAGTGCTGTTTGTGTCCTTCAGAAAAATAGGGTGGAGTCCTACCCCAGTCAAGGCTGCATATTGTCACCCTGCTTATTTAACTTCTATGCAGAGTACGTCATGAGAAACGCTGGGCTGGGTGAAGCACAAGCTGGAATCAAGATTACCAGGAGAAATATGAATAACCTCAGATATGCAAATGACACCACCCTTATGGCAGAAAGCAAAGAGAAACTAAAGAGCCTCTTGATGAAAGTGAAAGAGGAGAGTGAAAAGGCTGACTTAAAACTCAACATTCAAAAAACAAAGATCATAGCATCAGGTCCCATCACTTCATGGCAAATAGATGGGGAAAGAATGGAAGTAGTGACAGACTTTATTTTCTTGAGCTCCAAAATCACTGCAGATAGTGACTGTAGCCATGAAATTAAAAGATGCTTTCTCCTTAGAAGAAAAGCTATGACAAACCTAGACAGCATATTAAAGACATCACTTTGTTAACAAAGGTCCGTATAGTCAAAGCTATGGTTTTTCCAATAGTCATGTATGGATGTGAGAGTTGGATCATAAAGAAGGCTGAGCACCGAAGAACTGATGCTTTTGAACTGTGGTGTTGGAAAAGACACTTGAGAGTCCCCTGGACTGCAAGGAGATCAAACCTGTCAACCCTAAAGGAAATCAGTCCTGAATATTCATTGGAAGGACTGATCCTGAAGCTGAAGCTACAATACTTTGGCCACCTTATGCGAAGAGCTAACTCATTAGAAAAGACCCTGATGCTGGGAAAGATTGAGGGCAGGAGAAGGGGACGACAGAGGGTGAGATGGTTGGATGGCATCACCGACTCAATGGACATGAGTTTGAGCAAGCTCCAGGAGATGGTGCAGGACAGGGAAGCCTGGCGTGCGGCAGTCCATGGGGTCGCAAAGAGTCGGACACAACTGAGTGACTGAACAACAGCAACCTACCCTAGTAGGTCATGGGGACAACCATGTGTGCACACAGGGAGAAGACGGCTGTCTACACACCAAGGAGAGAGACCTCAGGAGGCAGAGGCCCTGCAGACACTTCGATGTCAGACTTCCAGCCTCCAAAATTGAGAGAGACTCCCAATGTAGGTTGTTTAAGCCACTCAGTCTGTAGCGCTTTGTTACTGCAGCCACAGAGGTTGATCCAAGGATATACATTGCAGCCACCTATGAAAATACCTCCCACCAGAGGGGGTGTGATAGCCTTGAGTATTAGAGAAAGGGGACTGGGATGACCCAGAAGGATGGGATGGGGAGGGAGGAGGGAGGGGGATTCAGGATGGCGAACACATGTAAATCCATGGTTGAGTCATGTCAATGGCATGAATGGCAAAAAACCACCACAATATTGTAAAGTAATTAGTCTCCAGCTAATAAAAATAAAGGAAAAAAATTAAAAAATAAAAAAAATATCTATTCCCTTTGATCCAGTAAAAAAAAAAAAAGAGGGGGGTGGGCAGAGCAGGAAAAACCAACATATACAAGATATACAAGGCATGGCTGTGCCCAGGGAGCTCAGGGTCTGGGGGCAGGATGGGGAAGGGGATGCACTTTGGCTGGTGGGGAAGCAGTGGCAAAAACAGTGACGTCACCAGGTCCGACCCCTGATTGGTTCACCTTGCACATTTGTCCAGCAAGATGCATTTGCTGTCACGTGCTCCCTCTACACCTTCTCATTCAAGTTTCCCAAAACAGGTTATCTTGGCAAATTGCTAAAGAGATTCCAAGTCCGAAAAATGGGCCCGGCAGTACATGTTCTCCTAGAACCACCCTCATCACTCCCACGCACATGCTTCCTTGAGATTCCAGGCTCTGAGTATCTGTCGCCGCTTCCCTGGAGGCGGTGCTGTCCTGCCCACCCTCAAGCCTTGGGAGCCCGCACACTCACAGCCCCATCAAAACCAGAGGCCACCTCAGTGAGTCCTCCCTGCAACACGAGGGCTTGCTCCAAGTGATCATTTGCCCAAGGTGATCGTTCTGGCCACCTGAAAAGGGAAGAGCTCCTATTGCAAATGGGATGTGGCACTCAGCCAGGTGCCCAGGCGATGTGCACGTGAAGGCCGCCCACGGGACCAGGAGAACAGAATGCTTGGCCAGATCTGGGGATGGGTGGTGGGGGTGGGCAGGTCTGGCAGTTCCACAAAGTCCAGACCTGGGAAACACCTCCAGAAGGTCCCACAGGATGGCGCTGAGAAGCGCTGCTCCACCCCCTCCTCAACCCAGCACAGTACCCGCATGCACTCCTGGTGCCTCCCAGAAGAGCTTCTCAGGAGTCTGGGACTCCCTGCAGTAAGAGATGGTGCATCTAAGTCGCTACTGCAAATTGCAAGGCAAGTACATGATTACTTCCCTCCTCAAATTATGGGTAATTACACCTGGACTAAGTGTAATAATTACAGACAAAGCGCTGTTGATGCAACTGTCAGGTACGATGTTTACTCAGCAAACCCGGCCCTGCCTTGGAGAATGAACAGGCATATTGGAGCAGCAGAAGAGAAGAATAAAATTACATCTGAAATATTTCTGTTCTCCACCTCTGCCCAAGAGAGAACAGGCTGTGACATCTCTCTGTTCGGCAGGGCTGGCTTGCTCTGCCTGGCGACTGCTTCCTGATGAGTGAGCAGGCGGGTGGGCCATGAGATGGGCTCCCCTTCCACCCCGGGTTCCAGTTACCCCAGCAGAAGTGGAAGCCGCAGAACCACCAGGAGAGGGCTGACTGGGTCCCAAGCTGGCAATACTTTCAACTCCTCAGATCTTGCTTCCAGGGCCATCCCAGCCTCAGGGCACATCTTCTGTCCCTGCTAACCCCACCTCCACCCCCACGGGGGTCTCACTCCTTCAGTTCTGCACAGAGCAATGACTCCAGGTTCAAGCTTGGATCAGCCAGACTGAAATCTAATCCTGGGTAGCCAGATGGGCCTGGGCTCACATAGTCTACATCTCAGTGCCTCAATTTCCTCTCTTGTGAACTGAGCACAACCTTCCTTGTGGGTTTATTATTATTATTCATTTTGTTTGCTCTGGGTTGTCATTGCTGCAAGAGGGCTTTCTCTAGTTGCGGTGAGTGGGGACTACTCTTTGTTGTGGTGCGCAGGCTTCTCATTGCGGTGGCTTCTCTTATTGTGGAGCACAGGCTCTAAGCGCTCGGGCTTCAATATTGCAACATGCAGGCTGAGTAGTTGTGGCATGCGGGGTCCAGTAGTTGTGGCTCAAGGGCTCTAGAAGCAAGCGGAATCTTCCCAGACCAGGGATGGAACCCGTGGCCCCTGCATTGGCAGGCAGATTCTTATTCACTGTACCACCAGGCAAGTCCCCTCATGGAGTTTTATGAGGATTAAATAAACAGAGTTAGCACTGGTCCAGGCAGTGAAATGAAACTCTTCTGTATGACGCTATGAAGGCAGAGACATGACACCATGCTTTTGTCAAAATCTATAGAATGTACAGGGTTTTCCTGGTGGCTCGGTGGTAAAGAATTCACCTGCCCATGCAAGAGACACAGGTTCAATCCCTGGGTTGGGAAGATCCCCCGGAAAAGGAAATGGCAACTCACTCTGGTATTCTTGCCTGGAAAATTCCACAGACAGAGGAGCCTGGTGGGCCACAGTCCATGGGGTCACAAAGAGTCAAACACAACTGAGCAACTAATACTTTCACTTCACTTTCATAGAACGTACAGCACAAGGTGAACCCTAGTATGGACTACAGACTTTAGTTAATAATCCTGTATTTGTTCATTAGTTGTAACTGGTGTACCCACTAAAGTAAGATGTTAATAAGAAGAGAAATTGTGGGGAGGGGCTACGTGGGAACTCTGTACTTTCCCCTCATCTTTCTGTAAACCTAAAGCTGCTCTAAGAAATAAAGTCTATTAACTTTTTCTAATGAACCAAAAAATATCCATTTCACTTTTTCCTATTGTTCCTCTCATGCTGGCCTCCCGACTTCATGCCTAATGCCCCCTCTCCACCTGGCCCCTTTCAATGGAAAACTTGGTTTCATGGTCTGATCCAGCCTGATACAGTTTCTCCCCAAAGTATGTGTGGCAACAGCAGCCAGTTGTCCACCTAGATCCACTCTCCCTCTCCTAATAGAATCCCAGTTTGGTCTGGGGGGCAGCGGAACAGCTTTAGAAAACTACATTTCCCAGGTGCCCTTGCAGTGAGGCAAGGCCATGCGGTAGAGTTTGGGCCAATGAGTAGAGATCTCCTGGGTATTTCTGGAAAAGCTTTTCTTTCTGACTTGATGTGTCCATCCCCTTTTCCTTCTTCCTGTTTTGAATGTAGACATAATGCTTGGAAGTGCAGCAGCCATTTTGTAGCCATGAGGTGAAAAAAAACACACACACTAATTATGGTGGAGAAGGAAGTGAAGCTGAGTTCTCAGTGACATCCTCAAGCAGTTGTTCGAGCCCTACACTACTTTTATGCCCCTATTTGCTTAATCAAGTTTCTGTTAGGTGCAGTGGAACACAATCCCAATTGCTATGTGCTGCCTGTGAGACTAGCCCCCTCAGCCCCCATGGCACACAGGCAGGTGACCCTACACTAACATGTGAAACAGATCACCAGTCCAGGTTGGATGCATGAGACAGGGGGCTCAGGGCTGGTGCTCTGGGATGACCCAGAGGGATGGGATGGGGAGGGAGGTGGGAGGGGGTTAGGATGAGGAACACATGTACACCCATGGATGATCCATGTCAATGTATGGCAAAACCACTACAATATCGTAAAGTAATCCCAGGCCTTTACCAGTGACCAGGTTAGTGCCAAGGAAATCTGATGACACAGGCTTCCAACCAAATAAGAAGTGCCAAGTAATCAGGACTCAACACAAGAGAAAGACAGGCTTTCTCTGGTGGGAGATCTCTCTAGAGCTGGGGCACAAGCAAGCATTGAGGTGGCCCTCGAGGGGCCTCAGCCAGCATGAGAAGGGGGGAAGCTGCTCAGTCCAGCTTGACCCAGAAACTCTCCTGCTCAGCCTCGGGGACAAATAGACCTGAGGAGCCAGGCCACCACCTCCAGGTCATTGAGAAGGTGGCAGGCAGAGCTGGGGAGGGTTTTCCTCTGAGAGCAGCACAGATGCCGGCAGCCTAGGCACCACAGGACAGGTCCCTGTCTCGAGCAGCGCAGTGAAGAGGGAGATGCTCCCGTGGGTGCCAAGGATATGCTCATGGTGCCAGCAGATAGGCATCAGCCCCATTTCCTCTTCATTTGCATAATTCAAACAAAAGGAACTTTGCATTTTTTCTGAACATTTGTGCATCTCAGCTCCCCCCACTCCGCCGCTGCTGGGCCCAGAAGCCCAACAACATCACGGGTTCTCAGCACAGACTTCTCACTTTCCTTCTCAGATGAAACCTCTTATTTCAGAGCAGCTCAGGGAGGTCAGGGAGGGGGAGGGCAGAGGGGGGCCTTGACCTTGAGGTTTTGAGGCCAGTTCTGCAAAAATGACTTCAAGAAACTGCGCCTGCCTTTGAACCAGTCATGAGATGAGGACTCCCACATTCTTCCTGAAGCCACCAGGGGGTGGAGAAGGGGCCGTCCAAGGTTGTTCGTCAGTGGCACCAGGATGCTCCTTCTGCCCCACGGGAGGGCCCAGCCTCACACCAGCTATGAGCAGAGGCCGTCCATGGCAGTGTGCATGCTCCCGGGGGGTGCTGATGTGGGTGGAAGCACCAGCCTCTGTGGGCCAGCAGAGCACAGAGCAGGGGCTCAAGGAGGCAAAATTCTGCCTCCAGTTCCACCACTGGCTCACCATGAGGCCCTGGACAACAGGCTTCTCTTCCCTGAAGTTCAGGTTCTCATATTAAAATGGTGTACGTGGGACTTCCCTAGCGGCGTGGTGGTTAAGACTATGCCTTCCAATGCAGAGGATATGGTTTCGATCCCTAGCCAGGGAGCTAAGACTTCACATGCCTTGTGGCCAAAAAAATCAAAACATAAAACAGAAACAATATTGTAACAAATTCAATAAAGACTTTAAAAATGGTCCACATCAATTAAAAAGTCTTAAAAAATAAGAAAAATATTTTTAAAATAAATAAAACTATACAGGTATCATCAGCAGGGCTTGTTCAGTCATTATAAATGGCAGTCACACCCAACTGAACGTGGCTTAAATCAGAAAAGAGAATATATTGGTACATGTGGCCAAATGGGGTGTCATGAACTTCAGGCACGTCTTGATCCAGGTGCCCCACCAATGTCATGGAGACCAAGTCTCTCCTGACTCTGATTCCACTGCACTGGCTCTATGTTCCTCCCACCTCTCCCCTCCTGGTGACCAGATGCCACCAGCAGTGTCCAAGCCCTTGGGACAGAAGAAGCCTCTGATGGAGAGCTCTGATTGGTTCAGACTGGGTCACATGGCTTTCCCTGAACCAATTGGTCAGAGGAAGCTGAAGCTCTGATTGGCCAGGCTGGATCACATGCTCACCTGTGGGTTCAGGGATGATGTCACCTGAAACACTGGGCTGGAAGAGGGAGATAAGGGGCCCTCACAGGAGATCCAGGGTGCTGTTAGCAGAAGAGGCAATGCTGGGCACTGGTCTCCTCATCGCTGACCCTTTGTGACTTGATGGACATGATGCCCTCAGTCTTGAAGACCACAGCTGGCAGCTCTCCAAGGTATTATGGGCACAAATGCCTGCCCAGGTGAGTGAAGCTGACCCTGGCAGCCCCCTCTAGGCTGCCAGTCTCAGATGCCTGTGCAGTGACCACAGGGGAGGGAAGGGCAGCCTCACAGGCCGTTAGACCGCAGGAGCTCTTGAAAAAGTTGGGCTTGAGGGTCATAAGCCCAGATGTGCTGGGCAGGTAAGGGAAGCTCCAGGGAGCAGGCAACTATGCTCAGTGGGTTTACCAGGCACCCAGAGTGTGTCATGCCTCCACCTGATAGGTGCTCAATAAATAGCTGTTGGGTGAATGAGTGAGTGAGTAGAAAAGACTGAGGTGGGGGAAAGCCAGCACAGATATTATGAATGGCAACTCTGCCCAGACTGGTGGCAGGGCATATGGAGTAGTACTGGGGACTGTGGCAAAGTGGAGGACACCTGCCCCCCAAAAGGCAATAGCCCCCACTTAGCCGCCGCCAGCCCTAACCATACTTCAACGTTGTTAGAATGCTGGCTTTTAAAGAAAACCAGAAACCCGGGTTTTTATGAAAAATCTGAGATTTTTAAATACTTTTCTAACACACTATAGAGATAGGAAAAAGAAAAACATGTCCTGTGACCCAGATGGGACCCATGCTAGACATTTTGTAACCTCTGATCTGGTCCAACCGGTGTTCCAGACAAATAAAATGAGAGCTGAACTACCTTCCTCTAACCCAGCCCAGACAGGTGGGCTCTGCGGGATCGTTCCAACCTCTGGGGGGAGACCAGAGTGTCTCCAGCCCCAGCCTGGGGGTCCATTCCAAAACCTTGACACCCAAAGCAGTTATGGCTGAAGAAGGAATTTGCAAATGAGTCTCCAGGGGTCCAGGGAAAGTGTCCGGCAAGGCCTGAAATCCCCTGGTAGGTATGCCTTGTTCAGCTGTGGGCAGCCAAAGCCTTGCCTGTAAAGAAGAGAATTTTCATTTTATTCACACCATCCCTGAAAATGGAGAAGAATGAAGCTCTCACGGACTCCTCTGATGAGGCCAGTGTCTGCTCAGTAGGAAAGTGGACAAGGTAATATGCCTTCAAGTTAGGAATCCTTAACTCTGGACTGTGTGTAAAATTCCACACAAGATGTTCTCTGTCCCTGGACCCATCAGAATTCTCTCAGCTGGAACAGAAAACCAACTGAAAAGCCCCTAAAGAATGAGGGATTAATTATCTCTTATCCAAGCACTGTAAAAGCCGGCTGGTTGTGGGCGGGTCCATCTGTGTGGCTTAATGAAGATTTCTCGGGACTGCACAGCCTCCTCCAAGTTCCAGGCAGCCCATCCTCATGTGTTAGCATCTAAAATCCTCCAAGTGTGAGTCGCTAAAATGTGTCTGACTCTTTACAACCCCATGGACTGTAGCCCGTCAGCCTCCCCTGTGCATGGAATTCTCCCAGCAAGATTACTGGAGTGGGTTGCCATTCCCTTCTCCAGGGGATCTTTCCAAACCAGGGATCAAACCCAGGTCTCCTGCATTGCAGGCAGATTCTTTAACCTCTGAGCCACCAGGGAAGCCTCCAAGAGGCCAGTCTTTTCCTTGTGTCCTTTTTAAGAGTGCAGTCAATTTCCCAGCAGCTCCTGGCAGACTCTCCCTGAGTCCCATTGGCACCGTGGCCTCTTGGGTCGCTTCCAGGCTCTCCAATCCCGGCATGGCCAGCTGAACTGTAGGACTGGCTGCATCCGCTGAAGACCAGGCTGGTGTGGCACCACCTCCCCCAAGCGCACTGCTGCTGCCCAAAGCCTGAGCAAAACTAGGGCTTGCTTAGCCAGGGGGAAGGTTGCCTGGCAACCAACAGTGTCAGCCACCTTTTCGCCAACTGCTGTTGCTTTGGTTGGACACTGCCTTCAAGGCGCAAGGCCAGGCCGGGGGCAGCATGGCGGCCCCACCAGGAGGGTGGGTGGCCACTCCCAATGAAGCCTTCCTGGGCACCCAGGGCCCAAGCCCATCCAGCCTGGTGCCACTACCACTCACTCTTTCTGTCCCAAAGAGCAGAACCTCCACAAGATCCTGAGATGGACCCCTGGAGACGGCTTCCATCGTCCCTGATTGCCAGCATACCCGCCTCTGCAGCCAAGCAGAGTGAGGCCAGGGCCAGGGCCCCATCCAAACACAGAGGGCTGTCCTGCTGGGTTACCCTGGTCTGCCCAGGAACAGGTCGAAGTGGAGAAAGAGGAGAGTTGCATTCAGTAAATACCTACTGGGCAGGTGCACACACACACACACACACAACACATACACACTTGTGCACATGACACCATGCAGGGCCCTGTGGGGCTCCTGGGCACAAGACCTTTCTGTGTCCCCCATTTTTTTCATTTAATTTAATTTATTTGTTTGTTTTTGGCTGAGCTGGGTCTTCGTTGCTGCATGCCAGGTTTCTCTAGGTGCAGTAAGGAGGGGCTGCTCTCTAGCTGCCGTGAGCAGGCTTCTCATTGAGGTGGCTTCTCTTGCTGCAGAGCTCAGGCTCTTTGGCAAGCAGGCTTCAGTAGTTGCAGCTCCCGGGCTCTAGAGCACAGGCTCAGTAGTTGTGGCACATGGCCTCGCGGCCTGTGGGATCTTCCTGGACTAGGGATCTAACCCGAGTCTCTTTCATTGGCAGGCAGATTCTTTACCTCTGAGCCAACAGGGAAGCCCTCCCCCATTTCTTTGATTATAGGAAACAGCCTTCATTCACCCTCCATGACCTTCCCTGAGTTCCAATGTGCAGATTCAAGCAGTTGTTAACTGGGGAAGGGAGGGGATGCAAGACCCAGGGGAAACAAACTATCAAGTGCAGCCTCGGGGCAAGGTCCTACTTCCCCATCAACAGATGCACACAACGGTGTCTCTGAGCTATTTTGCAGATATTGAAACCCCCTCCAGGTGGGGGGATGCTGCCCACAAGCATATAGACTCCACACCAGTTAAACCTGAAGGTTGATGTTGTTGACTCCTACCCTACTTACCTCACCACCAACCCATTGGAAAAATGTCCAAGAGCTGATCACACCCTCTTTTACTATAAAACTTGTCACTATCATCTCCAAGTGGGGACACAGGTTTTGAGGGCATTAGCCCGCTGTGGCCCCCTTTGCCTGGCAAAGCAGTAAAGCTATTCTTTTCTACTTCACCCAAAACTCTGTCTCGGAGATTTGATTCGGCCCCGGTGTACAGAGAAGCTACTGAGTTTTCAGCATCACACACACATGTGCACACACACACACATAAACCTGTGCACATACCCACACACTCACATGTGCAGATGCACACACACAGTACACATACCCCGCCCTCACCTTTGGATCCAGTCCCACAAAAGAAACAGCTAATTTATGTTTCCAGCTATAATTACATTTCTGAATGCATTAGCGTGACTGTTCCACAAAGGCATGACTCATCATGTGGCAAACGGAGATGAAATTCGTGATTGCAGTTGAGCCAGTGCTGGGAATCTCAATTTTTATTTTACTTGAAATTCAACACCAAATAATAACAGCGCCACTTGGATGGAACACATTTCCACATTCAATTAAAAGAGAAGCGATCCTTCTTAGCGGAACCCCTGAGGCAGTAGGCGCGGAGGTTGCAAAGCGGAGAGATGGTGAGGGAAGGGGCCCAGGTTCGCCTGTCAGGAAGAAATCTTTGAGGATGGGAGAGGGTGGGCATCGGGAGGGGAGCACAGGCGTGTGGCCATGGTCGAGTGTTGGTTGGGACAGGTTTCTGGGGGCAACCATGTCCACCAGCTGGCTTTTCAATGCCTCCCACTAGCCCAAGAAACAAAAGGCAGGCCTCAGGGATGCTGTCCCCAGGAGGAAGCCAAGAGCACGGGCCGTGGCTCCCTGAGAGTCAGCTCCCGGAGTCATGGTCACTGGTCCCTAGGGCTCACCACCCTAGGTGGTGGGGGAGGGCTGGGGGGTGAGGGGTGGTGGGCTCGCGGCCCACTGGGACCTGCCCTCCCACCATGCTCTTCTCTCCCCTCTCACTGGGTCCCCTCTGGTCCCCTCTAGCCTTGTGGGGATGACAGGACCGGACTTGTCAAGGTGAGTCTTACCTAAACCCTTCCCAGACAGAGTAGACAAAACTGTGCAGGGGTGTGGAATTTCAGCAATGCCAGCACAAGGATGTGCCCACCTCCCACGTGGGGCTGGCCGGTGCTTCAGGGGGTCTTTATGTGCCTGCTCCACCCTTGGGTTTGGCTGCTCGGCACTGACCATCCCAGTTTTGGTGGTGTGGTTTAGTCGATAAGTCGTGTCCAACTCTTGCAACCCCATGGACAGTAGCCTGCCAGGTTCCTTCATCCATGGGATTATCCACGCAAGAATACTGAAGTGGATTGCCATTTCCTTCTCCAGGGGATCTTCCCGACCCAGGAATCAAGACTGGGTCTCCTACATTGCAGGCAGATTCTTTACTGACTGATCTATGAAAGAAGCTGTAACTGAACCCAACTTCCCTTCTAGAAATCTGACCCTTCTCCATCTCTGCATACTCAGTTTATGGTCAAAAGCAGTCTAGTTGTTGCTGGAAAGATATTTTTTTAGATGTGATTAGCATTTTTTTAATTGTGGTAAAAAGCACATAATGTAAAATTTACCATTTTAAAACCATTTTGATGTGTGCAGTTCAGAAGTATTAATTACATTCATAAGGTGCAGCTATTACCACTGTCATCTCCAGAAAGTTTTCGTCTTCCAAACTGAAACTCTGTCCCCACTAAACACCAATTCCCCATCCCCCCTCCTCCAGCCCTTGGCTCCCACCATTCTACTTTCTGTCTGCATGGATTTGTGTGCTGTAGGGACCTCAGGTAAGTGGAGTCATGCAGGATTTGTCCTTTCACAGACGAATTATTTCACTGAGCCTGTCCTCAAGATTCATCTGTGTTGCAGCAAGTGTCAGAATTGCCGTCCTTTTTGAGGGTGAATAATATTCTCTTGTGTGTGTATACCACATTTGGCTTATCCGTTCATCTGACCATAGACATTTGGGTTGCTCCTGTTGTTATTCAGTCGCTCAGTCATGTCCAATTCTTTGCAACCCCATGGACTGCAGTACACCAGGCTTCCCTGTCATTCACCACCTCCTGGAGTTTGCTCAGATTCATGTCCATTGAGTCAGTGATGCTATCTAACCATCTCATCCTCAGCCACCCCCTTCTCCTTTTGCCATCAGTCTTTCCCAGCATCAGGGTCTTTTCCAAAGAGCCGTTGTTTGCATCAGTTGACCAAAGTGTTGGAGCTTCAGCTTTTGCACCCATCCTTCCAGTGAATATTCAGGGTTGATTTCCTTTAGGATTGACTGGCTTGATCTTCTTGTAGTCCAAGGGACTCTCAAGAGTCTTCTCCAACACCACAGTTCAAAAGCATCAATTCTTTGGCTCTTAGCCTTCTTTATGGTCCAGCTCTCACCTCCAAACAAGACTATTGGAAAGACCATAGCTTTGACTACACAGACCTTTGTTAGCAAAGTGACGTCTTTGCTTTTTAATATGCTGTCTAGGTTTGTCATAGCTTTCCTTCCAAGGAAAGTGTCTATGTTTTAGCTATTGTGAACAATGCTGCTGTGAATAGTAGTGAACATGGGTGTGCAAATATCTCTTCAACCCTCCTTTCAATTCTTTTGGATGTATACACACAAGTGGAACTGCTGGATCACATGGTAGTTCTATTTCCCATTTTTTAAAGAACCATCATATTATTTCCCACAGAGTTGTGCCATTTTACATCCCTCCAACACTGCCCAAGGATTTCAATTTCTCCACTTTCTCCCCACCATTTATTTTCTTTTTGAGAGTAGCAGTCTTAATGGGTATGAGGTGGTATCTCGTTGTAGTTTTTTGATTTACCTTTCCCTAATGATTAGTGATGTTGAATATCTTTTTTAGTGCTTATTGACCATTTGAATATCTTCTTTGGAGAAATATCTTTTCAAGTTCTTTGTCTATTTTTCAATCAGCTTGTCTGTGGTTTTCAGTTAAGTTTTAGAAGTCCTTGCTATATTCTGGACACTAATCTATACAACTTACAAATATTTCTCCCATTCTATGAGTTGTCTTTTCACCCTCCCGATAATATTCTATCACTCTCAAAATGTACAAAAGTTTTTTTTTTTAATTTTTATAACGTCCTACTTCTCTATCCTACAGTCATGTGAAATCTCAACAGACACTGACTAGCCAAAGTAAAACATCTTGAAAAAGAGGACCAAAGTTGGAGACTTGGAATAAAGCAGATTACCCTCCATTAAGTCAGTTCACCTATGGCAAGAGAGGAGCATCTCTCACTGTTGCTCATGAGTTGAAAGGGAGGAAGGAGAGGGAAGAGGGGAGGGATGCAAGGCAGAGGCGGGTGGATGGGGAGAGGATATGGAGAGGGAAGGGGAAGGATGGACACCAGCTGAGTTTACTACCTTGCCTGGCAAGAAAGAAGGAGCCAGTGAGGAAATCCTGAGTAGTCATTTGAAGGGAAAATTTGTGGATTGGGGGCATTTGAAAGAGGGGTTCATATGAGGGACTGATGGCCAACACTACAGATGGATGGAGGAGGGAAGCTTTTATGTGATTGGACAAGACAAGCTCCTGCTCACTGGTCAGTCTTCTCAGGGTCTGGCATCCTGGGTCACTCTGCATTCACCGTCAATCCTCAGCTTCAATGATTGAACCAATTGGCATGAAACTGTGGTGTCCAGCCTCCTGTGTGGCCCCAGAAAGCCCCACTCCTGCTGGTCCTGTCCTGGGAAGCACCTCCCACATTAAAACAGGTTGATGTGTGACACCAATAGCATCTGGGAGAAACAGTGGAGCATGACTTCCAAAAGCAAATCATAAAAGATGTGGCAGCTGCCACCATATTCCATATCCTGTGGGATTGCTCACTCTGGGTGGAAGGTGCCCCATGAGAGCACTATCTTGGAAGTGGATCAGCCTCAGTCATTCTTCAAAGGATACAGTCCCTGCTAGCAACTTGAGTGTAACCTCAGGAAAGACCCTGAGCTTGGAGCCACCCTGCCAGGCCTCTCCTGAATTTCTGGTGCAAAAAAAAAAAAATGTACAGGCTAGTAATTATGATTTAGGCTGCTAGTTTGGTGGGTGGTATGTGTGCTAAGTCATTTCAGTCATGTCTGACTCTTTGCAACCCTATGCACTGTAGCCTGCCAGGCTTCTCTGTCCATGGGATTCTCCAGGCAAGAATACTGGAATGGGTTGCCATGCCCTCCTCCAGGGGATCTTCCTGACCCAGGGATCTAACCTGTGGCAGGTGGATTCTTTACCACTACCACCACCTGGGAAGTCCTTTGGCTTAGTGGGGGGAGGGGTTTAATTTGTTACACTCTGTTGATATAGTTCCCAAGCATTCACTACCGCAAGAGAAAATATTTTCTTTTATATGCTTCTGAGTTACCCTTGATCAGAGGGGCCCCAAAACAGGATGTCATGTGCCCCAATGTTTCCCAGTGTGATGAGGAGCAGGAAAATTTCTTATTTACAGTCTTTTGTGGGTTGGATTGTGTCCTCTCAAAATTCATATGTTGGAGTCCTAACCCATAGAAACTCAGAAGGTGACCTTGTTTGGAAACAGAGTCATGGTAGATATAATTGGTTAAGATGAGGTTGTTCTGGTCATCCTAATCTAATACAGCTGTGTTCTTATTAAAAGAGAGATTTGGGAACTTCCCTGGTGGTCCAGTGGTTGAGAATCCACCTTGTAATGCAGGGGATGCAGGTTCAATCTCTGGTCCGGGAAGATTCCACGTGCCGCCGAGCCACTAAGTCCCTGAACCATAACTACTGACCCTGAGCTCTCAGGAGCCCATGTGTGTTACAAAAGATCCATCATGATGGATAAAGATCTAGTGTACCAAAATGAAGACCCAATAGCCAAATAAATATTTTTTAATTGAAAAAATAAATGAAAGATAAATTTGGACCTAGAGACACACCCAGGGAGAAGCCATGTGGCCACAGAGGCTGAGGCTGGAGGAATGTGGCCACAAGGCCAGGGATGCCAAGAGTTGCTGGACCCAACCAGAAGCTAGGAGGGGCAAGAAAGGCCCCCCATTAGAGCGCAGACCTGCAGACACCTTGACTCCAGACTTCCAGGTTCCAGAACGATGGAAGAATGAACGTCTGCTATGTTGAGCCCACTCTGTGCTGCCGTGTGATGGCAGCCCAGACGCTGGTACAGGTGGCGCAACGGCTCTATGCAAGGGTGTGCATCACCGTGCTCTTTATAACGGGATAGATTGCATGACTGGCCCCAGATATTTCCTGGCCCTCTCTGAGGAGTTACGTGTCTCTGTCTCCTGATGGCAGGCTCTGGTATGGTCTCACCTGGGGCAATGAGGTGTGAACAGAAGCTTCCAGAGCCCTTGAGTGGCAGAACCCACTCCCCTCTGCCATGCCACCAACAGTGGCCCAGTCAGGCCTTGCTGCTCAGCACACTGGGCCCAAAGACAAGTATGAAATGGCCCTTTTTTGTTGTAACCATTGATCTTTAGGGCAGCTGCCTCTAGGAATACATCACCGAGACTCAGCACTAACACCATCGGAGAGAGGAGAGTCCAGGAATCAGAGGTTGCCCAAACCAGCAGGATCCATTTCACAAGGAATACGTTTTGACCATTAAAATCATGTTGTAAGAAATACAATGTTCAGGATATATTGCATTTTTAAATTATTTATATTTATTTTTGGCTGCACTGGGTCTTCGTTGCTGTGTGCAGGCTTTCTCCAGTTGCAGGAAGCAGGGTCCACTCTCTAGTTGTGGAGCACGGGCTCCAGGGCACAAGGGCTTCAGTAGTTGCCGCTCACAGGCTCAGTACTTGCGGCACAGGGGTTTAGTTGCTCCACGGCATGTGAGATCTTCCCAGATCAGGGATTGAACCCATGTCCCGGTGTTGGGAGGTGGATTGTTAACCACTGCACCCTAGATTGCATTTTTTAAGAAAACATGTCATGTGGAATTCGGGCTGGATTTTGTTAATGCAAGGAGCACTGTTTGTACTGAAATGCAAATGGAATCTCTGCTGAGTTATAGCCTTACAGGCAGCACACATTCTCTTATTCAAACTTCTATTCATTTTACAAATTATCCACAATAAAGCTAAGTTTATTGTAACCTGAACAGGGAAAAGAACACTTTACTTCTGCACATATTAAAACACAAAGAATGGCCAAAATGTCACCAGTAAGGTACCTCTTTATACACCACATATTTAAAGAGCAGACCCTTTAGCCTTTCTGCCAGCCCTCCAGCAGCTCTCCTCCTGAGCTGGGTAGCTCACCCCTTCCTGGGACCACATCTCAGCAAATGTTTCAGTCAGGACAATTGAAGTTTCACTGTAAACCAAGAGGTTCATCTTTATTTCTAGACAATTTATTTAAGAGCCTCCTAAAATCTACTAACTTCCAGGATGAAAATCATTATGCCTGCTGACTTCCCCAGTCAGTCGAAGCTGGACCACCACCTATGCAGCAGAATCTCCTGAGTCCGTCCTCACAGCAAGAGATGCTTTACAAATGCTTGCAAAGTGAAAGTGGCCACATGACCCCACTGGACTCCTCAGTGCCTCCCAAGCCTCACTGTGCACTCCCCACAGGCCACCTGAGGTCAACTCCCCATCATCAGCCCCCTCTCTTGGGCGGTCAGTTAGCTTCTGCCACAGTCATCTTCTTAACAAGTCACCCTAAAACACAGTGGTTTTCAGCACAGTATTCATTTAGCTCACCAGTCGGCAGATCCATGAGTAAACTGGGCTCTGTGTGTGAGGGGGGTGGTTCTCCTGGTCCAGTCTGGGCCCCTTCACTCTTCGGGGGCGAGATGGCTGCTGGCTGGTCTAGACTGGTCTAGGCTGGGATGACTGGGCCCTGCTTTGTGTCTCTCATCCTGCAACCTCAGCCCTGGATGTTGTCATGGTGACGGTGGGGGGAGGGAAGAAAGCAGAAGTGCAGGCACTTTTCCCGGACTCTACAGTGTCCCATCTACTGTCATCCTCTTGGCCAGAGCAAGTCCCACCTCTCTACGGGATCACCTCCGGACAGGATGGGCAGCCCAGTCAGTGGCAAAGGAGGGTAGGGTCTGGGGCTACAACACAGCTGGTCCCCCGCACTGACCACTGTGCTCTGGGACCTGGCCGAGTCTGTCCCTCCTCATGACATGGCCCAGGCCAAGCCCTTGGCCCAGGCCACTCTTCCCACCTCCTCCAACCACATGTGACACTCAGGTCAGGCCTACTTCCTTGGAGAAGCCTCTATGCACACCCCAGACCTAGAGGGGCCCCTAGTCTGCACCCTCCCACTCACTTTGACCCCTTGCCTCTAGCTCTTCCACAGTGTAGAACAGCAGACAATGTTTTGATGAGCCACCCTTGGCCAGAAGCCCAATGAGGATGAAGACCATGTCCATGAGGGAACTTCCCTGGTGGTTCGGTGGTTAAAGAATCTGCTTGCCAGTGCAAGGGACACTGGTTTGATCCCTGGTCCAGGAAGATTCCACACACCACAGGGCAACTAACCCCATGTGCCACAACTACTGAAGTCCATGCACTCTAGAACCCGTGTTCTGCAACAAGAGAAGCCACCACAGTGAGAAGCCCACACACCTCAACAAAGAGTAGCCCCTGCTTGCTGCAACTAGAGAAAAGCCTGAGCACAGCAATGAAGACCCAGAACAGCCAAAAATAAATAATTAAAAAATTTAAAACAAAAAGTCCACAAGACTTTTATCATGTTTACTCCCAGCACAGAGGGCGATGTGGCCAGTGCTCAGTGGCCAGTGGGTGACCTGATGAATGAGCAAGCAGAGTTAAGAATTCTGTGGCTTTGTTAGGTAGGAAGTTAGACATGAGCAACCAGGCAAGACCTGGCTGAAAGGGATGCAGGCCCATCTCTAAACTCCATCCCAGACACACCCAGGAGAGCTCACAGATATGCTACAAAATAGCCACAGAGACTTTTTCAACTCCTGCACATGCCCCCTAGGCACACAGTGGGTACAAAATGACCACAGGGGCTTCCCCAAGTAACCTTAGGCAGTTAGGAACCCATTAAGGGCTCAAGAATATTCTACATCTAATTATAGCAGATGGAATTATGGGAAGACATAAACAATGCAACTTGCTGTTATATAACCTATAATTGCCAATCGGCCTTGAGCATATATCCATTTGCATTCTCTTTCATTGATTGGTGGTGGGTACAAGCCCTACTTTGCACCAGGCATAACCAAAAGGAGGCGACTGGAAGTATAAAATGGGGAAGCCAAGCAGGATCAATAAAAAAGATGAGGAGGACTCCTTTGGGAGTGTTGGACTAATAAAAGATCTGTCTGCTTGAGCTGAACTGAGCTGTAACTTGTCTGTTCTACACGCTTTGGTCCCTTGCTCCAAATTTTTGTTATGATGAGACAAAACCAAGGAAAAGAAATAAACCAACCTGACAACTTGAAAGGGCCAAAGTGACTAATTGCATATTTGGGTGGTTTGCTGGGTGGGTTAAGCCTCAACATTGTTAAGCCTCAACAATGGGTGTGGTGATATCGTTGTCCCTTTCCTTCTTCCCAGGGGAGGAGGCTGTCCAGAGAATTAAGAGTGGACCTCTCTGCACAGCTGTCTTCCCTGATCCATCTCAGCACATGTCTGATGGATTCAACTAGTAACCCAGTCTTGTGCTTATGCTTACTCAGTCATGTTTGACTCTTTGTGACCCTCCATGGACAGTAGCCCACCAGGCTCTTCTGTCCATGTGGATTCTCCAGGCAAGAATACTGGAGTGGGTTGCCATGCCCTCCTCCAGGGGATCTTCCCAACCCAGGGATTGAACCCAGGTCTGCTGCACTGCAGGTGGGTTCTTTTCTGTCTGAGCCACCAGGGAAGCCCCAGCCAGTCACAGAGACTTGATTTGTGGCCCCGTTCTTCTCTCCTTCCAGCTAATGCTGAGAATCTCTGTGAAGCAAAGACAGGCATCTTTGTCCAGTCTGAGAGTAGCAGCCAGTCCTTCCAGACGACATGGGCTCACTACCAAGACCAATGCGCCAAAGGAAAACTGAATGACGAGGACAAATTATATGTGCTCAAAAAGATAAATGGGTGGTGATAACTCACTGTAGCAGCTTCAGAGAAACACCCTCCAAATTTTCATTGTCATTTTGATACTAAAATAAATTATTTTAAACAGGAAGACTAGTGAGTTAGCAAAACCCCAAGACTTCTCATAAACATTCCCAATCTGGAAAGCAGCAAATACTAGCACTTTTTCTGTTTCTTCCTTCTTCTAGCTGAGATCTGAAGAAATGATGGCCAGCGACACAGGTGAGACTGGGGGATTGCAGTGTTGAGATGGAACTCAAGCTCTACACAGAGCCCATAGCCCAAGTGAAATGAAACCTGCAGGGAGCTCCCCCTACGGCAGGAGGTGACAGCAGAGCCCACACACTATGGAGGAGTGTGCCTTCAGCTGTGAGTACCAGAAACGTGATGGAACAGCACCTAAACCCTGGCTACTCAGAGTGTGGCCCACGCTGGCAGCACCAGTAGCACCCATGAGCTTGGTGATACAGATGCCCAGGCCCCTCCCTGGCCCTGCTGAAACAGAATCTACAATTCAACCTGATCTCCAGAGAGCTCAGACATACAGTAAGGGATCTAGAAGTGGGCAGTTGCTTGGCCTTGCTTTGATGGTCTTAGGATGTCACAACTGAGATTTCTGCAACAGAATGTCTTTGATCTCCACATGGTTGCAAAATGGGTGCTGTTGCTCCAACCATCAAACTGTTTTAGGAAGAAAGGAGAAAGAGAAAGGAGCAGAGAGAAGGATAGCACTTGGATCTGTAAAGAAAACTACCCATAAATTTGCACAGACCAGAACCATGTCACATGGCAACCCTTGCCTACAGGGGAAGTTGTGGATAACAGAATCTATTTTTAGCTGAGCATGTTGCTCCCCTGAGCAAAATCAAGGTTTTGTAAGAAAAGAGAAAGATGAGAGTAAATATGTAATAGTCATGTAGTGGCAACTGCTACATAAAATATGTTATAAAAGGGCTCACTCTCCTTCCTAGCCATAACTCCATCTCCCCCAGAAAAGCAAATCTCCAAATTGAAGCTGGAGACCAGGGGCATCACATCAGAAAAAACTGAGGGTCTGGGAACTTATGGCCTGGATACCTGGGTCAAGTTAAGCCCAACACACTACAGGGGAGACAGAGAGAACACACGCAAAAGACAGGCAGAGGAGAGCACAAAGAGAAGAAACTAACCTAATTCTAGGATTGGAGGAAGTTTCTCATAATTTTTTTCATGGTAAAACAACAGTAACACGAATTCGACAAGCAGAATTAAGGGTTTAAGATGAGATAATAAAATAATAAAGTGATTTGAAAAGAGAGACTGCAGATCTAAGGAAACAAATTGAGAACCAAAATAACACCATTATGGGTCTAATAAGCAAGCTATAAGTAGTAAGAGATATAATAATAATACTGAAAATTGATTTTCTTTCAGAATTTCGTACCCTATTTTTATTTGTAAAATAACCTTTTATTATTATAGTAGTAGATATGTACAGTGGAACATTAGGAAACACAAGCAAAAATTTAAAAAACTGAACTTCACATATCCATCATCCAGCTATCTCTACTGTTTACACCTATAGCATCTCTTTCCTTCTACGAAATACCAAATTGAGGCCATGCTGTACTCTGTCACCTGCTTTTATCGGTCAATGGTTTCCATCTTTCCATTTCACTATCTGTATTTTAATCTCACTGAATACCCAGACCATTTTTAAACTTTCTGAGTTGGCCTAAAAATATCCCATTCAGCTGGTTGAAACCAGTATCAAGAGCTACACATCACACTGGGTTGTTATGTTCTTGAATTTTTTTTAATCTAACAGAGTCCCTTGTTGAAGAGACTCAGGATTTGTTCTGCAGAATGCCTTGACTTCCATATTTCTGGTTGCTTTCTGAAACTTAGCTCTTTCCTCTATCTCTGGGGTTATCTATAAGCTGGAAGTTGCATCATGTTGTGGATGAAGACTATCACCTGCCATATCAGTTTAAAAAAAGAAAAAAAGGATGCTGCAGCCTTCAAGCCAGCAGCCACTGCAGCACCCTTAGGGGATTCAGGATGGAGAAACCAGGACACTGGCCCTAGATAGCTAAGTGAAAGCGAAAGTCGCTCAGTCGTATCCAACTCTTTGCAACCCCAAGGACTATACAGTCCATGGCATTCCCCAGGCCGAATATTGGAATGGGTAGCCATTCCCTTCTCCAGGGGATCTTCTCAACCCAAGGATCAAACCAGGTCTTCCGCATTGCAGGCGGATTCTTTACCAGCTAAAGTGCATATCAAAGGAATGGTTTCAATAAACCCAGATTTTGAAACTCCCCATACACACTAAATTCTTTAACTTGAGACATCTGATCTTTTTTAATTAACAGTGATTTTTTTATATTCCAACTACCTGGTTTTTGTTTTTTTTCAAAACGCCTATATATCCTGGCTTCTCCCTTACCTCTTCAGAGCAGTCCCTCAGAGTTCTCTGAGAGGATGTCTCCAGGCTTATGTCCTTAGTTGTTGTTGTTCAGTCGCTAAGTAATATCTGACTCTTTGCAACCCCACAGACTACAGCACTCCAGGCTTCCCTGTCCTTCATCATCTCCCAAAGCTTGCTCAAACTCATGCCCATTGAGTCGGTGATGCCATCCAACCATCTCATCCTCTGTCATCCCTTTCTCCTCCTGCCTTCAATCTTTCCCAGCATGCCCACCAAATGAAACTTAATTCTCAACCTTTAGGTTGTGCTTTTTTTTTTTTCTTTCCAGTCAATGATGCATTCAACTGAAAAGTCTAGAGTGTTCCTATTCCATAGACTATTTTGTGCATTTCTTATTGAATCACAGGGTAATGTCCTACAGTTAGGGAGGTGGAGATTAACCCCTGATTTCAGACTACAATCTGAGACTTCTCTTTTCACTTACCTCTTCAAGCTCCCATTCAGAAAGTAGTCTTTATGGTGTTACTTTACCACTTTTTTTTTTTTTTTTTTTCTTTTTTACTTTACCACTTTTGACTACACAGCTCCTCACTAATCATTCTGAGTCATTTTAACACCATTTTATAATCCTTGCCTGGAGTCATAATTTTATTAGAGTCTGCTAATGAAACAGCAGCATCCCATGTAGCTTCTGGATACAAATCCTTTCCATGTCTCCTGCTTTTTGTTTGTAGTAGATGGGCTTCATCCATCTTCCTTGACCTTCCCTGAGTTCCAAAGGGTAGACTCAAACACTAGCTAATCAGGAAAGGGAGGGGTTGCAGTAACAAAGGTTGTGGTTGTTCCATCAATAAGTTGTGTCCAACTCTTTGCTACCCCATGGACTGCAGCCTATCAGGCTCCTCTGTGTTCCACTACCTCCCAGAGTTTGCGCAAATTCATGTCCATGGAGTCAGAGATGCTATCTAACTATCTCATCTTCTGCTGCCCCTTTCTTCTTTGGCCTTCAATCTTTCCCAACATCAGGACAATTTCTAATGAATCAGCTCTTCCCATCATGTGGCCAAAGTATTGAAGCTTTAGTTTCAGCTTCAGCATCAGTCCGTCTAATGAATTTTCAGGATTGATTTCCTTTAGGACTGACTGGTTTGATCTCCTCTCTGTCCAAGGGACTCTCAAGAGTCTTCTCAGTTTAGTTCAGTTCAGTCACTCAGTCAGGTCTGACTCTTTGTGTTCCCATGGACTGGAGCATGCCAGGCTTCCCTGTCTATCACCAATTCCAGGAGCTTGCTCTAACTCATGTCCATCACATCGGTGATGCCATCCAACCATCTCATCCTCTGTCATCCCCTTCTCTTCCTGCCTTCAATCTTTCCCAGCATCAGGGTCTTTTTTAATGAGTCAGTTCTTCGCCTCAGGTAGCCAAAGGATTGAAGCTTCAGCTTCATCATCAGTCCTTCCAATGGATATTCAGAACTGATTTCCTTTAGGATTGACTGGCTTGATCTTGCTGCCAAGGGATTCTCAAGAGTCTTCTACAGCACCACAATTCAAGAGCATCAATTATTCAGTGCTCAGCCTTCTTTATGGTCCAACTGTCACATCTATACATGACTATTGGAAAAACCATAGCTTTGACTATATGGACCTTTGTCAGCGAAGTGGTGTTTCTGTTTTTTAATACACTGTCTAAGTTGGTCATAGCTTTCCTTCCAAGGAGGAAGTGTCTTTTAATTTCATGGCTGCAGTCACCATCCGAAGTGATTTGGGAGCACAAGAAAAAAAAAGTCTGTCACTGCTTCCACTTTTTCCCCTTCCATTTGCCATGATGCTAGGTTGTTTCATCTGAGTTTCAAGTCAATTTTTTCTCTCTTGTCTTTCACCATCATCAAAAGGATCTTTAGTTCCTCTTCACCTTCTGCCATAAGAGTGGCAGCATCTGCATATCTGAGGTTGTTATTTCCCCTGGCAATCTTGAGTCCATCTTGTGATTCATCCAGTCTGGCATTTCACATGATGTATTCTGCACATAAGTTAAATAAGCAGAGTGACAATATACAGCGTTAACATACTCCTTTCCCAATTTGAAACCAGTCCGTTGTTCCATGTCTGGTTCCAACTGTTGCTTCTTGACCTGTATACAGGTTTCTCAGCAGATAGGTAAGGTGGTCTGATATTCCCATCTCTTTGAGAATTTTCCAATTTGTTGTGATTCATAGTTAAAGGTTTTAGGATAGTCAATGAAGAAGTAGATGTTTTTCTGGAACTCCCTTGATTTTTCTATGATCCAATGAACATTGGCATTTTGATCTCTGATTCTTCTGCCTTTTCTAAACCCAACTTGTACATCTGGACGTTCTCAGTTCATATACTGCTGAAGTCTAGCTTAATGTTTTTGAACATAACCTTATTAGCAGGTAAAATGAGCACAGTTGTACAGCAATCTGAATGTTCTTTGACATTGCCCTTCTTTAGGGTGGGAATGAAAACTGACCTTTTCCAGTCCTTTGGCCACTGCTGAGTTTTCCAAATTTGCTGGCATACTGAGTGCAGCACTTTAACAGCGTCATCTTTTAATGACCTGAATAACCATATAGCTCAGCCTGGAATTCCATCACCTCTACTAGTTTTGTTCATAGTAATGCTTCTTAAGGCCCACTTGACTTCACACTCCAGGATGTCTGGTTCTAGATGAGTGACCACACCATTGTGGTTATCTGACTCATTAAGACTTCTATGTATCTGACTCATATAATTCTTCTATGTATTCTTGCCACCTCTTCTTTTTTTTCCCAATTATTTTTATTAGTTGGAGGCTAATTACTTTACAATATTGTAGTGGTTTTTGCCATACATTGACATGAATCAGCCATGGATTTACATGTGTTCCCCATCCTGATCCCCCCTCTCACCTCCCTCCCCACCCCATCCCTCTGGGTCTTCCCAGTGCACCAGCCCCGAGCACTTGTCTCATGCATCCAACCTGGACTGGCGATCTGTTTCACACTTGATAATATACATGTTTCGATGCTGTTCTCTCAGATCATCCCACCCTCGCCTTCTCCCATAGAGTCCAAAAGTCTGTTCTATACATCTGTGTCTCTTTTTCTGTCCTGCATATAGGGTTATCATTACCATCTTTCTAAATTCCATACATATGCGTTAGTATACTGTATTGGTGTTTATCTTTCTGGCTTACTTCATTCTGTATAATGGACTCCAGTTTTATCCATCTCATTAGAACTGATTCAAATGTATTCTTTATAATGGCTGAGTAATATTCCATTGTGTATATGTACCACAGCTTCCTTGTCCATTCGTCTGCTGATGGACATCTAGGTTGCTTCCATGTCCTGGCTATTATAAACAGTGCTGCGATGAACATTGGGGTACACGTGTCTCTTTCAGATCTGCTTTCCTTGGTTGCCATCTCTTCTTAATCTCTTCTGCTTCTGTTAGGTCCTTACTGTTTCTGTCCTTTATTGTGCCCATTTTTGCATGAAATATTCCCTTGATATTTCCAATTTTTTCAAAGAGATCTCTAGTTTTTCTCATTCTATTGTTTTCCTCTTTTTTTTTTCCCACTGTTCACTTAAGAAGGCTTTCTAATCTCTCCTTGCTATTCTCTAGAACTCTGCATTCAGTTGAGTATATCGTTCCCTTTCTTCTTTGTTTTTTACTTCTCTTCTTTCCTCAGCTATTTGTATAGCCTCCTCAGAAAACCACTTTGCCATTTTGCAATTTTTTTCCTTGGGGATGATTTTGGTCACTGCCTGCTGTACAATGTAGAAGAACCCCCTAGTTCTTCAGGCACTCTGTATTCCAGATCTAATCCCTTGAATTTATTTGTCACCTCCACTGTATAATCATAAGGGATTTTATTTAGGTTATACCTAAATGGCCTAGCAGTTTTCCCTACTTTCTTCAATTAAGCCTGAATTTTTCAATAAGGAGCTCATGATCTGAGCCACAGTCAGCTCCAGGCCTTGTTTTTGCTGACTGTTTTTTCTTCTCCATCTTCAACTGCAAAGAACATAATCAATCTGACTTCAGTATTGACCATTTGGTGATGTCAGTGTGTAGAGTCAGCTCTTGTGTTGTTGGGAAGTGGTGTTTTCTATGACCAGTGTGTTTTCTTGACAGGACTCTTTTAGCCTTTGCCCTGCCTAGTTCCGTAGGAACCAAGGCTTCCACCCAGGTAGAGGATGGTAACTTCAGGCTGAGCACAAGATTCCTGGAGCCCCACCCTGTTACCTCACCAGCAAGCCATCAGAAGAAAGCCTGCACACAGCAGAAGAGAACAGAAGCTCTGACCCTGCTTCCCAAATGATTCCCCTTTTAAAAACTTTCATGGCCAAGCAGAATCTTCACATTTGGTTTGTGGACATGAGTCCACCTTCTCCTCAGGTTGCTGGTCTCTTGAATAAAGCAATCTCTCCTTTCCAACCAATGCTTGTCTCTTGAATATTGGCTTTCAAGCAGTGAGCAGCTGAACCTAAGTTTGGTAACGTAACTTAAATTTTTTTAACTCAGTTATCATTTCTATGTGTATTACTTGCCACTGAAAATCAAATTATTGTCATAGATGAAAGGCTTGAGATAAGCAGAGTTAAATATAGATGGAAAAGACAATTAAGAGGGACTTTCCTGGTGGTCCCATGGTTAAGAATTCTCCTGCTAATGCAGGGGACTTGGGTACATCCCTGACCTGGGAACTAAGATTCCCACATACAGTGGGCCAACTAAGCCCACACATGCCACAACTACTGACGCCCACTGTGCTCTAGAGCCAGAGCTCTACAACAAGAGAAGCCACTGCAATGAGAAGACCACACGCTACAATAAAGAGTAGCCCCCCACTCATCACACTAGAGAGAGAGAAAAAAAAAAAGTCCACACCCACCAGTGAAGACCCAATACAGCCAAAAATAACTTTTTAAAAAAGACAATTAAAAGAGAAGCTAATCAATATGGAAGATGTACAAAGAA
Source organism: Cervus elaphus (assembly GCF_910594005.1). Lineage (NCBI taxonomy): Eukaryota > Metazoa > Chordata > Mammalia > Artiodactyla > Cervidae > Cervus > Cervus elaphus. The sequence goes on from NC_057819.1 coordinate 27,535,849, forward strand.
AATTCAATATAAGGAAAATTGATTTCCCTGAAGGCAAGAACCCAACATGTGGAATACATAATTTCTTCAAAGACACAACCCAAGCAATTGCCCTGAGATAACAGTGGTGAACCACACTGGACTGGCAGATCTAAAGAGGATATTGTTTCCCAGGAAATTCTGATAGGAAGTAGCCCAAACTGCAACATACCTTATTAACAGTTAAGCTAAAGAACACCAAGGGTAAAGAAGAATCTTTTAGGCAGTAAAAAATAAATCATTTACAGAAAAAAGAAAAGAAAAGTCAAAATGGCCTCAGAGGTTCCCATCAACCTTTAGCCAAAAAACAGCAGGAAAGCCATGACTAAGGGTGTAGGACCCACAGAAGTCACACCCATGAGCTATACCCAAGTACACAGGCAGAAGCATGCATTCCCCCACATGAAGAACTGAGGCACCCACAAACCCTTCCTGAAAACACAGACCCTCCCCACCAATGCAATCCAGAGTGGAGCCAAATTTCAGCAATAAAATAACTGCAGCAACAGTGTTAGTGGTGAGCATTGGAGCCACTGAAAGACATACCTATTAGGGGAAACATTGGCTGAAACTGCCCACACTGGCCAGGCTAGATAGTAATGATTTGCAAGAGTTCTCTTACAACAGGAGGTCCTGGTAAGGAATGCGGAACTAACTAGCTACCACCAAATGGAAGAATTCAAGAAAGGTCAAAAGTAGAGATGAGACATCAGTCCATGTGATACTGTGTAACTCAGATTGGGACTTGAAGCCGCTGTCTTTTGACTGAGATCACATACCTGGTTTCAGGACTTAATAAGCTCTGATTCTTTTTTTTATTTTTTTTTCAGCTAAGACAGCAAAAGAGATGCTTTATTATTGTACACATTACATTCAGCCACAACTGAGAAGAAAACTAGTCCATAATATCACAGGTCCAGGGCAAAGAACCAAAAGGGACTGCTTTGATACGAGCAAGGTGAGTCTCTCCAAGGTGGTCAAGGTGATCAGAATGGCCATAGATGTTCCAGACCCACTGAGACAAGTTCTAGTTTGTAGGCATGCAGGCCAACAATTTGTACCAGCGTCCCTGGCCTCTGGCTTACCTTGTTTCTGCTTCTATGGCTTCCGTGGGTATACAAGTTTACTTGGACCTCTGCCTCATCTTTCTTCTTTTGCACTTGAGCCTGTGCACTTGCTTCTTCCTCCTCTTTGCTCTCATGTCATGGAGGTTTCTCAAAAGATTGTGCTAAGGCTGAGAGTGAAGCTCAGATTCTTGACGTCTCACTGCAGAAAGAATTCAGTGAGAGACAAAATGATAGGTAAGGAGTGGATCTATTTAGAGAGGAACTCACTCCACACTCAGAGTGTGGGCCATCTCAGGAGTTGAGAGTGGCTCCAAAATATGACGTGGATAGTTTTTAGGAGCTGGGTCATCTCATAAGCTAGTGAGTGGGAGGATTCGTCCAGCTCTTTCAGGGAAGGGGCAAGGATTTCTGGGAATTGGGTAGACCTGGGTTCGATCCCTGGGTCTAGAAGAACCCCTGGAGAAGGGATTGGCAACACATTCCAGTATTCTTGCCTGGAGAATTCCATGGACAGAGGAGCCTGACAGACTACAGTCCATAGGGTCACATAGTCAGACACGACTGACAGACTAACATTTTCTGTCTTTTCACTTTTCATTATGTAGGCATGATTGGTTACATTATTAGCCATTGGTGACTGAATTCAATCAATCTCTAGCCTCTCCCCTCCCCAGGGCTTGGGGGTTGGGGCTGAACAGGCCAGCCCTGTAGTCAAGTGGTTTCTCCCTAGCCACCTGCTCCATCCAGAGGCTCTCAGGAGTCCCCAGCTGCTGGTCATCTTATTAATACACAAAAGACACGCATCATTGCAGAGGTCTCAAGGGATGTTTTAGCAAGGACTCAATACATATATTTCTTGTTGTGTCACACTAATTTTTCATATGTTACAGCCACATCATCTAAAACTAAGCCATGTATTTCTACAAGAGGATGCAAAGCTTTGACTGTTCTTCATAAACTTTTTATTTTAGTTTAAAATTTTTTTTTAGTGTTTATTTATCTGGTGGCTCTGGGCATGCAGGGTCTTTGATCTGCCTTGTGACATGAGGGCTTTTCAGTTGCAGTATGTGAAACTGTTAGTTATGGCAGGTGGGATCTAGTTCCCCAACTGGGGATCAAACCCAGGTCTCCTCAATCGGGAGAGTCTTAGCCACTGCACCACTGGGAAAGTCCCCCTCATAAACTCTTTAAAACTGAAAAGAGAGATCTTTCAAGAAGTAACAGTTGACAAAGAAAGAAATATTTATTTGCATTTCAAAAACTCCTTAATTCCCATTTCTCGCCTTAAATTCAAGTGCTTGAAATGCAGCTCTTACTGAGAATAATATCTGCAGTTGAGTCACACTTGCACCAGTTCTATTTGTCTCTGTCTCCACACAGGACCTACCTGGAGTAACCATCACTGAATATTAACGATATTAACAGCAGATTTGCCTTGGCAAATGCACTTGGAGTGAGTTTTTGCATTTTTATCTTTGTACTTTCTGCATTGATTAAATTCTTTGTAATGCACAAACCTTCCTTTTACATAGAATACCTTTTTGCAAACCAGTCAATCCTAAAGGAAATCAATCCTGAATATTCATTGGAAGGACTGAAGCTGAAGCTCCAATACTTTGGCCACCTGATGGGAAGAGCCAACTCCTTGGAAAAAACCCTGATGCTGGGAAAGGTTGAGGGCAGGAGGAGAAGGCGACGACAGAAGATGAGACGGTTGGATGGCATCACAAACTCATCAGACCCGAGTTTGAGCAAACTCCAGGAGATGGGGAAGGACAGGGAAGCCTGGTATGCTGCAGTCCGAGGGGGTCGCAAACAGTCGGACACAATTTAGCGACTGAACAACTGCAACAACCCTTCTGCAAAGGACAAATGCAGAGGCCTTAGGAGCACTAGCCAAGGTTTGACCAGTTGTTAATGCCGGTTACAACCTGCTGAATCTCTGTGTATTATTCTATCCTTTCAAATTTTCAAAAGGCAAGGGAGATTGCATCTCGGTCCTTCAGACTGTTTTCCATTGATTCTTCCGTTGATTCTCATTTTGATGGATTTCACCTCAATCCAGGAGTCTGCTGCAGCAGTGTGGGAATCACCCCACCCCTGAAAGAGGAACCACCTGAAGCTGCCCTTCCAGGTACTCCACAGACCTCCACACACCTGCGTGGCCCGGGTAGCGTGGAGGCAAATCAGCGAGGCCATGAGGGTCCTGCAAGGAGTTCTGGGCCTGGGGGTCCCCATCACCATGGCTGGGAAGCTGGGGGGATTGGCAGGTGGACCCAAGGTTCAGCCACCCCTGGGCACCAGGCCCAGCCCGGACGGACTAGCATGGGGAGGGAGTGGGTGGAGGAAAGGAAAGAGGATGTCAGGGTAACAAGCAAGGCTCTGCCACCCCTGATGTGGAGCCTGGGAAAGCCTGTTTCTTCCCAGGGCCAATACTGCACCTTCTCCTTTCTCTCTGTTCCTCCTTCCTCCCTGACTGCCCACAGCAGATGGACAGGCCAGCAGGAGGAAGTGGTGGGCGCTGCCACCATGGAAGCAAACCCACGGACGTGATTCCTAAAACTGGAGGAATGCAGGAGGCCCCGACCTTGATCCTACACAGCCTCTGAATGAGGCCAGAAACCTGGCAGCTGGGCTGGACATGACAGCAAAGGAACCTCCCGAAGCCCCGTGATAAATCTCAGGCTTTTGGCAGTGTTTCGTTCTCACGTTGTGCGGATTCTCGGGTGGCCACGGCCTCGTGGCCCGGCAGCCCCCAGAAGGGACCTTGCCCTGTGGTTCTGGAAAACCAGCTGCCACCCAAGTTAATTGCTTTATAATGGATGTGTGAGAACAATGGCAATTCGGGCAACTGTTCTCTGTCCACAAGTTGAGATTTAATTACTTTTTTATCACTAAATTAAATTCCTTCTCTTGCTTGTCTCGTTACATTAAATCTCTTTAAATCTTAATAGACTACAGCTTCTCCCTGCAGCTTCGGGCACTGATAACCTTGTGGGGGCCCTGGAGCCAGTAGGCGGGGAGGGAGGAGGTAGGCTGGGGAGGATAGAGGAGTGGGAGATGCTGGGGGCCCCTAGGAGAGACAGACGGTACAGGGGCTCGGAGTTCCTCATACCCAGACAGTTCTTGCCTCTCAGAATAGCTACAGCCAGGTGACAAGCCTGGGCCTTGGGATTCTCTGGAGTCGAAAAGGAACAGTTGGCCCCACAGAAATGGCTGGGGGTTCTAAACCACCTTCCTGCCTGACTCCACAGCTGTGTATACGGCTTCCTGACAGCTGCCCCTGGGCCAGCTCAGCTGGGCAGTCCACTTCCTTGCTCCACAGTCAGGGGCACCTCTGATGAGACGTCCCGAGGGCCATCTGGCTGCACAGGAGCTTAGGAATCCCCCAACGAGGGTGGCTGGTGTGGGGGTCTTGGGAGCTTGCTGCAGGCATTGACAATGAAACAGAATCCCATCTGGAGATGTGAAGTGTTTCCCCTGACAAGTGACAGGCCAGGCGGTGATGGGAACTGAGCCTATTTCTCAGCGCCCCTCCTTCTTGTTACTGAGCTCAGAACTTCTACACTGCATCCCGGAAGCAGAGCCTGCCCTGGGCTCACGTGCATGAAGGAGCCCATAAACGTGTGTGCCTTCATCTCCACGACAAGGACCGCAGGCCTCCTGTGCATTCGCTGGCCTCTTCAAAGCCTCAACAGTTTCAGGAAGAGTGTCAGCTCTGCAGTGGCAGTAAATCCCGAATCTCAGTCGCTCAGAACTGCACGGTTTCTTTCCTCCACACACTGCACGTCCATTGCAGCTGAGGTCTTGACCTCACTCCAGGGACGGGACATGGGTGGTGCCAACCCAAAACTCTGCAGTCCCGGCAGGGGAGAGATGGGCTGGCACCAGCATCGGGACTCACACACCCTGAAAGTGACCCGCATCGCCTCATGACTCCCTGACTATGCTGGCCGCATGGCCCCATCCAACTACAAGGACACATCTAGCTGCTCACTGAGGGTGTTGGTGAAATCAAGCTCTGGGCAGTAACACACAGAGGGATGTTCTGAGCTGCTTGCTGGCTGGGTCCATGTGGAGCTCCAACCATGAAAGTGTGTGTGGCTGGGACTGTCTGTCTCCTGGAGGTGCCACAAGTGATGACCACCTGAACTCCAAACCACTGCAAGTTTCAAAAGACAAGAAAGCAATTTTCCTGGGAGGATTCAAACCCACAGTGTCCTTTCCACTTTCAGCCATGTTGGAATCCCTAGAATGAATGTGTCCGTGGCCATCGACAACCAGAGAACCGGACAATGTATATGAGACGACTGTCTTCAGACCTCAAGTTAGAGGCACTGAGCATGCTCTCCGGGGAGCCACCCAGAGCGCAGCTGGCTGGCTGTGCTGGGGAGACAGGGATTGGAGAGGGAGGCCAGATTCATAAAGTGAGTGAAGGAAAGAGCTCCTGAAACCTGCACAGGGCTCCCCTTGAGTCTGGCTGAAAACAAACTCCGGGGTATGGGAGGGGACACCCTACAGAAATGGGCCAGGAAGAGAGCAACCAGGGAGCTGAAGCTGACAAATCCAGTCACTGAGAGCACACCACCACGATGTCCAGCATCTAATCACAAATTAGTAGACATGCAAAGGAGCAGGAGCACATATCGCTGGACCTGGAGAAAAATCAGTGACTAGAAACTTGTCCCCAGGAAGCAGTGGTGCAGCAGGTGCCCATGGGCCCTGGGGATGGGCAGCTGCATGTTGGGGCCCCATTTGGGGTCTGAGTGGGGTCAGCAGAACCCAGAAAGTCACACAGTCACACTGACATGAATAATGCCTTGATATGGGATTCCCGTCCACCAAGTAACTTTGAGTTTCAGCACCAGTAGTCGTTCTCCCTCATCAGCAACTCTGACCTCAAGACCCCAATCACTGAAAATTTAGCTACACTAATGGAAAATGACTTCTGTGCCTGTCTAAAAATAAATGAGGACCAATTTCTTTCTGAGATGAGTTTCCAAGGTTTCCTCTCCCATAAGGGTTCCTCTGCCTTGGCTGGCTGCTTCCACACTGTATGTCAGAACAGAACAAAGAGGCTGAACTTTGCACAGTGCAAGCCGGTCCAGGAGCAGTGGGGTGTGGTTTATTAAGTCTCTGGGGCCCCTGTCGCTATGACTGTGGGTAGGAAACAGGCAGTCTTGTGACAAAGACTAGTAAGTTGTTTTGTTACTCAGAGGTGGCTATTTGCTGAAATATCAAACCCCAAGTCTCAGGGTTTAACAATATAAGCTTATATCTTGCTCATGCAAAGCCCTTTATGGATGTTCTCAGTTAGGTGGTATACTGGTTTTCTAGGGTGACCGTGAAGTACCACATCCTGAGGGACCTGAAACAGCAGGAAAGTATTCTCTCACAGTTTGGAGGTCAGAAGTCTGGAGATCCAAGTGTTAGCAGGGTGAAAGTTGTGGACTGAACTGTGTCCCTCAAAATTCACAGGTTGAGGTCCTAACCCCCAGCACCTCAGTATGTGATGGTACTTGGAAATGGGATATTTACAGAGATAATCAAGGTAAATGAGGTCATACGGGTGGGCCCTAATCCAGTATGACTGGTGTCCTTGTAAGAAGAGGAGATCATGGGACTTCCCTGAAGGTCCAGTGGATAAGAACCCACCTTCCAATGCAGGGTATGTGGGTTTGATCCCTGATCGGGGAACTAGGATCCCACATGCCGCGGGGCAACTAAACCAAAACAAAGAACCCACATGCTGTGATGAAAGATTCCCCATGCAGCAGTGACGACTCACAGTCCTGCAACCGAGACACGACGCAGCCAAATAAATAAATCTTTTTTAAAAAAAAGAAGGAGAGGAGGAGAAGATCAGGATGCAGATACACATAAAGAAAGCAAATGAGGTCACAGCAAGGAGACAGCCGTCTACACACCAACCAGAGAGGCCTCAGAGGGAACCAGCCTTGTGACACCTTGATGTTGGACTCCCAGCCTCCAGGACATGAGACTCCAAGTGTCTACGGTTGAGGCCACCCCATCTGAGTGTGTGTTGTGCAGGCCCAGGGCACCAGCAGGGGCCTTGGGGAATCTGGGTGTTTCTGGTTTGTGACGTCGCCATTGTCACAGTGCCACCCAGGGTGGCGTTAGTCAGGACTCGGCGCTTCTGGTGCATGTCTTTCTGGAGCCCTGAGTACAGCGGCCTCAACCAGGAAGGAGAGGAGACAGAGCGTGCTTTTCTGCAGGCTACGAGAGCTACTTTGACAAATATTTTTTTTTCCTTCACTTCTCTCTGGTGTTTTTACTCTGTGGATTTATTTTAGCCTCTTTTTCCAACAAAGTAGGTCAGAAAAAAAAAAAAACTGATTCTTACGTGAGAGCTGGAAAATCCTCAGTGCCAACAAACAAAAATGACAACTTGAGGAGCTCTGGTCCCTCAGGAACACAGCCTGTGTACAGACAGGGAAGCCCTGTGTGCTGGACACAATTCTTTCTGGAAGGTCAGGCCCTTGCTCTCCCACCCACCACCAGCCTCGAGCTTATGTGACAGTGATCACAAAAATACAGGAGGTGTACAGGAGGAGAGAAATGGGTTTAGTCATGCTCATCAGTGACTTAATGCCTAGTTGAAAGACATCCTTGGTGGGAGTCTAGGTCTGGGATCAGAGCTGGTGGAGGAGCTGATGTCTGAGATGGGATTGGAGGGCTGAGCGGGGTTGGCTCCATGATGTGGGAACAAAGGGGACATTCAGACAGGGGAGGCATGTGCAAGGCTGTGTGCGGTGGGAGTGAACAGGGACCCGGGGGTTAGGGGATGATAAGAGGCCAGGAGTAGGAATCAACCTGTTCAAAATGTGGGCTGTGAAGAGCTGGAGAAACAGCCCTTCTCCATGGGGGTGCTGGGTGAGGATGGCTAAGCATGGTGCAGCTAGACACAGATGGAGGAAGGAGGGAAACAGGGAGAAAGGCCCTGAAAAGGCGGCGGGGCTGAGATCCAGGACCAGGAAGTGTGCCTGCTGACAGGAGAGTTACCCTTTCCATCATAGCAGGAGAGAAGGCAGAGTTCCTTGCAGCTACCACTCTCCTTCTTCCTTGCAAATAACCCCAATTTTGTCCAGGATGGCAAATGTCAGGACCTGTGGAATAAATTATAGTTTATTTAAGCATTAAGCCATCATTAAAATAAGAATCCATTTCCCATTGATGAATATGAACTATTTCAAATTTTGTTTGCAGCTAAGCATTGCTCTACTGTACTTAGTCATTCAGTCATTTCTGACTCTTCTCGACCCCATGGACTGCAGAATGACAGGCTCCTCTGTCCATGGGGACTCTTCAGGCAAGAATACTGAAGTGGGTAGCCATGCCCACCCAGGGATCAAACCGAGGTCTCCCAAATTGCAGGCAGATTCTTTACCTTCCGAGCCACCAGGGAAGCCAAAGAATACTGGAGTGGGTAGCCTATCCCTTCCCCAGGGGATCTTCCTGACCCAGGACTTGAACCGGGGTCTCCTGCATTGCAGGTGGATTCTTTACCAGCTGAGCTACCAGAGAAACCCAAGCATTACTAGTTATGTTCAGTTGAACCTACAAAGAAGTCTATTGGAGGATTCTAGAAGAATATTTACCCTGAGGGGAAATCTCCTTTTCCATTTGGCCCCTTCTCCTGCCTTAAATGTCATCAAATGAGAATGTGAGGTTAGGAGCCATGGCAACTATTTTGTATTCATGAGGCAAGCACACTGAGAATGAGGAAATGAAAACAGACTTGTGACTGTAATTGGGCTGCCTTACCAAACTTATAATTGCTTCCCTTTAGACTTATAATTTAGACATTATAATGTGTGATGATATCAAAGTCTTCATTCAGTGACATTTCAGGGGTGAGGAGAAACACGCCCTTTGTGAAGGTGATGAGGTGTTCATTTCCTGGAGGGAACTGGATACTAATCATCAGTTCATTCAGTCACTCAGTTGTGTCCAACTCTGCAACCCCATGGACTGCAGCACACCAGACTTCCCTGTCCTCCACTATCTCCTGTAACTTGCTCAGACTCAAGCTCAGACTCATCCAACCATCTCATCGTCTGTCATCCCCTTCCTCTCCTGCCTTCAATCTTGCCCAGCAACAGGGTCTTTTCAAATGAGCCAGTTCTTCACATCAGGTGGCCAAAGTATTGGAGTTTCAGTTACAGCAGCAATCCTTCCAATGAATATTTAGGATTTCCTTTAGGATTGACTGGTTGGATCTCCTTGCAGTCCAAGGGATTCTCAAGAGTCTTCTCCAGCACCACAGTTCAAAAGCACCAATTCTTCAGTGCTCAGCTTTCTTTATAGTCCAACTCTCACATCCATACATGACTACTGGAAAAACCACAGCTTTGAATAGAAGGACCTTTGTTGGCAAAGTCATGTCTCAGCTTTTCAATACGCTGTCTAGGTTGGTCATAGCTTTTCTTCCAAGGAGCAAGGGGTCTTTTAGTTTCATGGCTGCAGTCACCATCTGCAGTGATTTTGGAGCCCAAGAAAATAAAGTCTGTCACTGTTTCCATTGTTTCCCCATCTATTTGCCATGAAGTGATGGGACCAGATGCCATGATCTTAGTTTTCTGAATGTTGAGTTTTAAGCCAACTTTTTCACTCTCCTCTTCCACTTTCATCAAGAAGCCCTTTAGTTCTTCTTTGCTTTCTGCCATAAGGGTAGTGTCATCTGCATATCTGAGGTTATTGATATTTCTCCCAGCAATCTTGATTCCAGCTTGTACTTCATCCACCTCTTCTTAATATCTTCTGCTTCTGTTAGGTCCATACCATTTCTGTCCTTTATTTTACCCATCTTTGCATGAAATGTCCCCTTGATATCTCTGATTTTCTCAACGAGATCTCTAGTCTTTCCCATTCTATTGTTTTCCTCTATTTCTTTGCATTGATCATTGAGGAAGGCTTTCTTATCGCTACTTGCTATTCGTTGCAACTCTGCATTCAAATGGGTATATCTTTCCTTTTCTCCTTTGCCTTTAGCTTCTATTCTTTTCTCAGCTATTCGTAAGACCTCATCAGACAACCATTTTGCCTTTTTGCATTTCTTTTTCTCGTGGATGATCTTGATCACTGCCTCCTGTACAATGTCACGAACCTCTATCCATAGTTCTTCAGGCACTCTGTCTATCAGATCTAATTCCTTGAATCCATTTGTCACTTCCACTGTATAATCATTAGGGATTTGATTTAGGTCATACCCGAATGGCCTAGTGTTTTTTCAATTTCTTTCTTCAATTTAAGTCTGAATTTTGCAATAAAGAGTTCATGATCTGAGCCACGGTCAATTCCTGGTCTTGTTTTTGCTGACTATACAGAGTTTCTCCCTCTTTGGCGACAAAGAATATAATCAATCCGATTTCGGTATTAACCACCAGGTGATCTCCATGTGTAGCGTCATCTCTGGTGTTGTTGGAAAAGGGTGTTTGCTATTACCAGTGCATTCTCTTGGCAAAACTCTGTTAGCCTTTGCCCTGCTTCACTTTGTACTCCAAGACCAAATTTGCCTATTACCCCAGGTATCTCTTGACTTCCTACTTTTGCATTCCAGTCCCCTGTGATGAAAAGGACATCCTTTTTGAGTGTTATTTCTAGAAGGTCTTGTAGGTCTTCATGGAACTGTTCAGCTTCTTCAGCATTCCTGGTTGGGGCATAGACTTTGATTATTGTGATATTGAATGGTTTGCCTTGGAAATGAATGGAGATCATTCTGTCATTTTTGAGATTGCATCCAAGAACTGCATTTCGGACTCTTTTGTTGACTATGACGGCTACTCAATTTCTCCTAAGGGATTCTTGCTCACAGTAGTAGATATAATGGTCATCTGAGTTAAATTCACCCATTCCAGTCCATTTTAGTTCACTGATTCCTAAGATGTCAATGTTCACTCTTGCCATCTCCTGTTTGACCACTTCCAATTTACCTTGATTCATGGACCTAACATTCCAGGTTCCTAGGCAATACTAATCATAAGACTGAGTAAAAGTCAGCCTACTTATTGTCATAATTATGCACAGTTGTATACACTGCCAATGATGTACAGCACACCCTCCCTTCCAGGACAGACCCCTCCCAACCTCATGCCCTGCCTGGTACACCGCTAATTTTCATGGTTGCATCACTGTTAGCTAGGTTTCTGTTCTGTGCAGCTGAACCCACTCTCATTGATGCCTTTTCCATCTTAGAGGTTTAATCCTTTCAGTAAAGTGGGAGGGGTCACCTGCTGAGAGTGAGCAGGAATAGGGACGTGTATTGAGGGTCTTGAAGAGAGAAGAGGTATGAAATCATCCCTGTAAGCTGGACTGAAGTGCCCAGAGCCCTTACGGTTGGCAATTATGAGTTTAGGGCAGGTCAAGTCTACATCCCATATGACTTTTTCCTGACCCCCTGGGTCCCTGGGGCAGTGAAGATAATTAGCAGAATTGCATCAGCCCTGGTCTGTCAGTTCATGAAGGCTGAGATGTGGGTTACTCTTTCCAGATCTACTAGGGGCATCTCACAGCCTTAAGGGTGGTGGGGCCGGCCTTACAGTGCAGACTAAGATTACAACCCAGAGGTCACCAGGAGTGAAGAGCTGAGGGACTCATGGAGGATGTCTTGTGGGGAACAACAGATGAGAGAGAGACACAGCCTCCCCTCAGCCTGGGTGGTGAGATCAGGGGCAGAGCTGGCCCATTACAGGGGGCGGTCAGGTCAGAGATGGCCCATGGCTGGGGGAGGTCAGGGCAGAGCTAGTCCTCTTGCACGGTGAGCCCCCATCCAGCTGAGTCCCCGCCCCCTGACCCAAAGGCATCCTCCCAGATACATGGGCAGCCTGCATGCAAGATCTGGCGGATAACAAAGCACTTTTCTCCAGAGGCAGCTTGGATTTATTGTGCACGAAGTATTGATTGTGAGAAATACTTCTCCCTCTTGTGGAGTTCTCGAGGTATTAGCCTGAAAAATGTGGGATTTTTATAAGGCTCATTAAATTCTTACTCTTCACTTTCGTGGACTCCTGGGCCTTCCCTTCATTGAGACAGTTTTCTCAGGCTTTCTTTTCAGGAAAACTAGTCCCTAGACACGCTCAACCTCACCCCACACCCAGAGGCTGTGCGCCCCACCTGCCCATCCCCCAGCACCAATGACCGTGACCAATTTGCCACCTTCCTAGGACCGGCTGGGCAGTGGGACTCACCATCGTGGGGAGTGGCGTGTCCATGGTGATAGCATCTTCTACCCTGCGCTGCCTTCCGGGGCGGGGCACACTTTGCCCCGTCATCACTCTTTCTCCCAGCCACAGCCCCCATTTCCCTCTGGGGTTCACTTCTCCCTCATTGGGCCGTGTGGTCCCAGCTTGACCCTACCCTAGAGGCTGGTCACATGACCCAGCTTGGAGATTCGTTGGCAGGTCACATGACTCACTGGAGCACTGTGGACTGGTTCACAGTGGCTGATGCCCTCAGCCGGTCTAATGGGATTTTTCAGGAAATGAGAGGACAGAGCCTTCCACTTGAGGAGGAAATCTGGCCACTCCTGTGGCTGTGGGTGGCAGCCTGGGACAGCCTGGAGCAGCCTCAAGGATGCAGAGCTGAGAGGTGATTTCAAGATACATTAGAAAGTTCCAGGGCACCCTCCCCGCAAGAGGCGAGATCCAGGGAGCTGTGCCTGTGGCCACATCTCACAGACTAGGAAGGCAGAGAGGGTGCTGTCAGACTTCTGGGGGTCCCTGAGGGGTCTGTGGCTTCAGGCCCTCTGCACAGCACCAGGCCTGTGCATCACCCCTAAAGCAGCAGGGCCTGGCACTGACCCTCTGAGTCAGAATTGGGTATTTTCCAGCTGCTGCCCACACGGGGTGTGCCCTTTGTGATCGCTGCTCGTAGACCTGTCTGACTTTGCCAAGGCCTGCTGAGCCAGCAGGAAACTAGGAGGGAGGGGGAGGGGGAGGGGCATGCCCCAGGAGACACCTGCCTGCCCAGCCTTTCTGTCCTGATGAGTCCTGACCCCGTGGTCCAGGGAAGGACAAGAAGAAGGAGCAGGGATGAGGGATGCCGGCTTCTCTTTCTGGAGAAGACATTTCACTGAGTTGAGGTGAAAGTAATTAAAAATATTAGCAGACAGAAAAAAGAGAAAATGGTATGGCCCTAACAGAAGCAGAAGATATTAAGAAGAGGTGGCAAGAATACATAGAAGAACTATACAAAAAAGATCTTCATGACCCAGATAATCATGATGGTGTAATCACTCACCTAGAGCCAGACATCCTGGAATGTGAAGTCAAGTGGGCCTTAGGAAGCATCACTATGAACAAAGTTAGTGGAGGTGATGGAATTCCAGTTGAACTATTTCAAATCCTAAAAGATGATGATGTGAAAGTGTTGCACTCAATATGCCAGCAAATTTGGAAAATTCAGCAGTGGCCACAGGACTGGAAAAGGTCAGTTTTCATTCCAATCCCTAAGAAAGGCAATGCCAAAGAATGCTCAAACTACGGCACAATTGTACTCATCTCACACACTTGCAAAGTAATGCTCAAAATTCTCCAATCCAGCCTTCAACAGTACATGAATCGTGAACTTCCAAATGTTCAAGCTAGATTTGGAAAAGGCACAGGAACCAGAGATCAAATTGCCAACATCTGTTGGATCATTGAAAAAGCAAAAGAGTTCCAGAAAAACATCTGCTCTATTGCCTATGCCAAAGTCTTTGACTGTGTGGATCACAACAAACTGTGGAAAATTCTTCAAGAGATGGGAATATCAGACCACCTAACCTGCCTCCTGAGAAATCTGTTTGCAGGTCAAGAAGTTAGAACTGGAAATGGAACAACAGACTGGGTCCAAATAGGGAAAGGAGTACGTCAAGGCTGTTCATTGTTATCCTGCTTATTTAACTTATATGCAGAGTACATCATGCAAAATGCCTGGCTGGATGAAGCACAAGCTGGAATCAAGATTTCTGGGAGAAATATCAATAACCTCAGATATGCAGATGACACTACCCTTATGGCAGAAAGCAAAGAAGAACTAAAGGGCTTCTTGATGAAAGTGGAAGAGGAGAGTGAAAAAGTTGGCTTAAAACTCAACATTCAGAAAACTAAGATCATGGCATCTGGTCCCATCACTTCATGGCAAATAGGTGAGGAAACAATGGAAACAGTGACAGACTTTATTTTGGGGGGCTCCAAAATCACTGCAGATGGTGACTGCAGCCATGAAACTAAAAGACCCCTTGCTCCTTGGAAGAAAAGCTATGACCAACCTAGACAGCATATTGAAAAGCTGAGACATTACTTTGCCAACAAAGGTCCTTCTATTCAAAGCTGTGGTTTTTCCAGTAGTCATGTATGGATGTGAGAGTTGGACTATAAAGAAAGCTGAGCACTGAAGAATTGGTGCTTTTGAACTGTGGTATTGGAGGAGACTCTTGAGAATCCCTTGGACTGCAAGGAGATCCAACCAGTCAACCCTAAAGGAAATCAGTCCTGAATGTTCCTTAGAAGGACTGATGCTCAAGCTGAAACTCCAACACTTTGGCCACCTGATGTGAAGAACTGGCTCATTTGAAAAGACCCTGATGCTGGGAAAGATTGCAGGCAGGAGAAGGGGATGACAGAGGATGTGATGGTTGGATGGCATCACCGACTCGATGGACATGAGTCTGAGCAAGCTCCGGGAGACAGTGAAGGACAGCGAAGCCTGGCATGCTGCAGTCCATGAAGTCTCAAAGAGTCAGACAAATTGAGCAACTGAACTGAACTGAACTAAAAAAAGAGAAGGGGGACCTCACTGGTGACTCAGTGGCTAAGATTCCTCTCTCACAATGCAGGGGGCCTGGGTTTGGGAACTAGATCCAAATCCCTGGTCAGGGAACTAGATCTGGCATGCCCCAACTAAGACCCAGCACAGCCAAATAAATAAATAAATATTTTTTAAAAAATAAAATAAGAAAAGAGGAGGTCGAAGGTCTCCTTTTCAGTCCCGCCCTCTCCCGTGTCCATAACCTCTCCTCTTTGTATATGGAGTTACACACAGCAGCATCAATGCTCAGATTTCTGCCGGTTGCAAACTCACATCCTCTGAGAACAAAGGACGACGTGGGGAAATGCATGGCAAACTGCTCTCCCCAAAGCCTGTGTCGGAGAGCATCAGGGCACAGTCAGAGGACGTCGTCAGACGCCGGGGCCTCGGTATTCTGCTTTTGAGAAATTCTCCTTCTTAACGCTTGCTCAGAAAGCTGGAATCATTGTTTCTTTATTCCTAATTTTCCTGTTTTGTATCTCAGAGTGAAATGTTTCTCTTAATAAAAGCCCCCTTTTCGATGAAAGAAAAAAGAAAGTGGTATCAATTGCAATATAGGGAATGCAAATTCAGAGTGGGAAAAAATGCCCAGTGCTACAAAAGATGAGAATTCCAGCAAGTGCAAATAACTGCAACCTCCATCGACAGTGTCTCTCTGAGATGACAGCAGGTAAATGCAGATCATCACCCAGAACCCTGAGCATGGCATTCCTGGCACAGTGCATGGGGTGAATTGTTGCCACGAAGGCTTTGCTGACTCACCCATCACTCCTGCAGTGGATCAGCCATCCTACTCACCAAGGCCGCCGTCTGGCTGCAGGATGGGAGGGATTGAGGAAGGGTCCACTCCCCACTTGAACCACTGGCTTGAATGAGTCACCTGGGCACACCTGGGTTTGGGAGGGGCTAGAACGTGGGAGTCAGAGGCTTTGTGACTGTGGAGGAAAAGAGGATGGAGACTGGGGACTCTCCACCACAGCTGTCTCAGAAGATGGGGTGATTCATTACACACCAAGCAGAAAGTGAGCTGGGATCATGTCTGCTATAACAGCTGCTATAACAAAACACCACAGACCGAGTGGCTTATAAAACACCAGACAGTTATTTCTCACTGTTCTGGAGGCTGAAAGATCAACACACCTGCAGATTCAGCATCTGGTGAGAACCTGCTCATAGCTGGCCATGTTCTTACTGTTGTCCTCACCTGGTGAAAGGGGCAACAAGGCACTTCCCTGGGGCCTCTTTAATAAGGGCACTAACTCCATCCATGAGGGCTGCACCCTCCTCACCTAGTCACCTCCCAAGGGCCCCTTCTTCTACCACCATCACATTAAGGGGTAAGTTACAACACCATTCAGTGCACAGCAGACAAGACTCTAAAGGAGATCACTGTGCTGGAATGAGCCTGAGCCTGAGGATGGAATGGTACTTGAGACCCTAGAGAGAGAATCCAGAAAGTTTAACCATCTCCTCTGTAAGCCCCTGGACCAAGCAGGTCACGGTCGAGGACCTGCAGCCTCAGACGTCCCCAGATGCCACTTTGGCAAAAACACTCCTGTGTCCTCTCTAGCATCTCCTTCCACAGCTGAGAGACTCCCCCTGCCCCAAGAACAGTTGTTCAGAGTAAGTTAGCTAATTGTGATTTACGAATGAAAAACAGAGTTTTGAACACAGCATTTCATTTCCTGCCCTTTGACCAAGCTCTCCTAATGTGACAGCACAAACCTAAGCCCAGGTGCATCCAGGTGAGAGTTACCTGCTGCCTGCCTGCCAAACATCCCTCCTCCCGGCAGCAGCTCCCTGGCTTCCAGGCCACTCTTGTCCTGCAGCTCTGGGAAGGCCACTGAATCCAGGCCAGGCTAATCAAAGTCACAGTGTTGACTTGAGGATGGACAGGATCGTGCTCCGCAGCCACTGGAGTCATCCCGGGGCTGTTGCTGAAACTACGGGGAGCACGGACTTCCTGCTGTGGGGCTGTAACCTGTGAGGACCCTGTGCACCGCCGTCCACAGCTTGCTGGAAGTGAACCCACCCCAGAAGAAGAAACCCTGCAGATGGAGAACAGCAGACCTGCACACTCCATGAGGGCCTGAACCAGTCCTCCAAAATCCTGTGGACTTTAATTGCTCACTCGCTCAGTTGTGTCTGACTCTTGAGATCCCACAGACTGTAGCCTGCCAGGCTCCTCTGTTCATGGCATTCCCCTGGCAGAATACTGGAGCAGGTTGCCATTCCCTTCTCCAGGGGATCTTCCTGACCCAGGATCAAACCTGCATCTCCTCTGTCTCCTGCATTAGTAGGTGGAGTCTTTACCACTGAGCCACCTGGGAAGCCCAGACTTTAATTACCTACTCTAATAAATTAACCCTTATTTCTTTTTTACTTAAACCACTCTGAGCTATATTTCTGTCCCTTGTAATTAAAAGACATCTGGTGGATTCTAATGCCTCTGTGACCTCAAGAACGTAATACCTGTGCAATGAGAGAGGAATCCTCCTATTTATAGATGGCGTCCTGCACCTGGAGAGTAGGGCCAGCGTCACAGAAGATGTTCCAGGGTCTAAAACATGGAGACAGCAGGCGGGCACCCAGAGCACAGGCTCCGAAGGGGCCTGGAGCCTTCGGCTGGAGCTGAGCAAGGGGAGTCACTCTGCATGTACGGGCAGCGCTTGTGGAAGGAAAGGGTCCATTTAAGATGCTCGTGTACTGGAAATAGAACTGCCATATGACCCAGCAATCCCACTGCTGGGCATACACACCGAGGAAACCAGAACTGAAAGAGACACCTGTACCCCAATGTTCATCGCAACACTGTTTATAATAGCCAGGACATGGAAGCAACCTAGATGTCCATCGGCAGACAAACAGATAAGAAAGCTGTGGTACATATACACAATGGAATATTACTCAGCTATTAAAAAGAATACATTTGAATCACTTCTAAGGAGGTAGATGAAACTGGAGCCTGTTATACAGAGCAAAGTAAGTCAGAAAGAAAAACACCAATACAGTATATTAACGCATATATATGGAATTTAGAAAGAAGGTAACAATGACCCGATATGAGAGACAGCAAAAGAGACACAGATGTAAAGAACAGGCTGTTGGACTCTGTGGGAGAAGGCGAGGGTGGGATGATTTGAGAGAATAGCATTGAAACATGTATATTATCATATGTGAAATAGACCGCCGGTCCAGGTTCGATGCATGAGGCAGGGTGCTCAGGGCTGGTGCACTGGGATGACCCTGAGAGGTGGGATGTGGAGGGAGGTGGGAGGGAGGGTCAGGATGAGGAACACATGTACACCCATGGCTGATTCATGTGAGTGTATGGCAAAACCACCACAATATTGTAAAGTAATTAGCCTCCAATTAAAATTTTAAAAATAAAATAAAAATGTAAAAAAAATAAAATAAGATGCTCATGTTATGAGAAGTTCAAGATGGTGCCTGACGCCCCCAGGGGAGGAACCTGCTCACTTGGGCCCCAAACCACAACACAAAGGCCAGGTGACTGATCAGATAGCTCTGTCCTCACTGCTAGTGGCAGGAACCTTCTCTTAAGCTGGTTTAAGTAAAACAAGGGAGGTCATTGGCTTGTGCGGGTGGGAAGTCCACAGGTGGTGTGGAGGCAGGGCCTCGTTCACAAAAAGCAGGAGGGGGCCACCAGATGTCTTCTAATTATAAGGGACAGAAATATAGATCAGAGTGCTTTAAGTAAAACAGAAATAAGGATTAATTTATTTGAGTAGGTCCAAGCTTCGCAGATGATTCTGTTCTCCACCTCCAGGGTCCAGCCAGGGTCCTGCTATTGTTGCTTACTGATTGTTGTCTGCTGCCCTTTGACACTCATGTCCTGGATGATGGAATGGACTCGGGAGGTCAGGACTGGAGCGCGGCAATTACCAGAGTTGCCCCCCAAACACTGGTCTCAGTGGGAGAGCTGGAGAGATCCCACCCACTCCTCAAGACTCCAGGGACCCTCCCGCTCCTCAGGCCCACTCCTTTCGCATCAGCTCTGCTGAATGAGAATGCAGGCATGTCATCAGCATCTCCGGTTTTGCCTGACACCTCCCTGCTCATCTCCCCCCAACTAGTCCACCAACCCTCCCTGCTCCCAGTCATTCTGTCCACCGGCCCCAGACCTCAGGACTGAGAGGGCTCAGGGAAGATGCTGAGGAGAAGCAGGGACATTTGGTGAACCTCATTCCCCCATGCCCTGGGGGTCAAGGCTGAGGGCACTTTCCAGAGCAGTGGGGCACCCCTGATACAAGCAAGACCAGTAGAGGGGGAAGGGTGTGGGGCTGGAACGGGTGGATGACACCTCAGGCTCTCCCTAACCTCTGATCATCCTGAACACACACACACACACACACACACACACACACACACTGCAGCAAATCAAGTGACTTCCCAGAACAAAGAAAATCCACTCGAAGATAATTTGCTGCCTATGTGGCAAAGCAGCCAGCAATTTTCAGACGGCAGCTTCCTTTAATCACAAACCAAACTAGAGAGCTGCCAGACTGCCCAGCTCTGCCCCCAGGCAGGTGCCCCGGCTTATGGAAGGCAGTGCGGATGAATCACCCAGCCGGGCTGGAACACCATCCACCCAGGAACCGGACTTTGTCCTGAGGCTTTGTCAGCCTGGGATTAGGGGTCAGGGGTCAGGAGGCATCAGACAGGGGTCAGGGACAACAGCTGTGGGTCTGGAGATGTTGGGCCAATCACACATGGGCTTCTCAGCAAGGCTGCTCAGCGTGTCTCAGGGACAAGTCAGAAGTGTCGCAAAGGCACAAGTACCAGGGCCTGAGGTCTGACCCAGAGACCATGGCTTTGGCCAGTGCCGGAGCTGGGACACAGCGGGGCCCTCAGCCTGTGGCGCTTTCAGCTGAACTCCATGAAATAACAGACATTGGAGGTCAAGGTGGTAAAATGAGGACCTGGGCCGGCTGCCGGGTCTGCATCCAGACTCTGCCGGGGGGAAGGGCCCCACCTGCTTAGCCTTGGTTTCTCATCCATCTGAGGAGAGTGTGATTCCAGGAGTGGGGGGGCCATGCCTGGACATGTCCCACGGCGGGGCTTAGACGCGGGACCCAGTGCCCGGGGGAGGGACAGGAGGGCTTGAGTGTCACTTAACTACTGGACACACATGTGGTCAGCTCCTGTCCTCCAGCCCAGGGTCCGAGCACTGTCACCCAGCAGCTCCCCCAGGTCTACAACAGCTCTGCCCAGTAGGACGGCTCTCAGCCCAGGGAGATGAGGAGACCAGGCACAGAAACTGGTATCCTGGGATGCTGCCCAGATGGTCTATTCAGGGTCTGGTAAAGGGGCCGGGATGTCAGGAGAGAGACAGACAGAGAGAAAGAGAACAAGAGACAGATAAACTAAGAATCAGAGAGACAGACAACAGTCACTAGTGCCAAACCTCCTGGAAAATGCAGGTCTCAGAGAGGAAGCTGCCCGTCCTCCCCCCCACGCCCAATCCCCTCCCTACCCCACTGCTCTCCAAATCAAGACTCTGCCCTTCTTAGCTGCTAGACCCCACAAGTCCTGCCTGGAAAGGAAAGAAGGCCACGCACCCACTCTACCACGCGCCCTTCTCCGGGATCTGGGGAGGGCGTCCGGGCTGCAGGGCGCTGCTGCCATCTAGTGGTCACACGGGGTCCTGCGTGCCCTGGGAGTCCTCAGCAGGTGCCTCAACCCAGCTCACCCGGATACCCTACCTCTTTGTCCAAGGTGAGCCCATGCCTGTGGGCAGGTTCCCACCTCACCACCCACTGTTCACAGTCAAAAGGAAGGGGGACCATGGCACACTGCCATCTCGCTGTCTTCCCACGGTTTGTCTAACCTTGACAGCTCTGGGGAACAGGGGCCAGGCACTTCCCAGACCATCCCTCCATCCACATGCTCTGATGCTTTCTCATGACTCTCTGGGGTGGTGGGTTTGGGGCAACTGCACAGAGGAGAGGTGCCTTCCCAGCATGTCACACTGGGGTGCTCACTGTGAGTGTGACTTGCTGCCGCTGACCTTGACCCCTGGGCTAAGGTGTCGGCCAGGCTTCTCCTCTGTCCAGAAGCAGGTCGCTCAGTCAGCCCGCCCTCCGGAGATGGGGGCTGTGGGCTGTGACCCCAGGGCCTTCACAGGCCTGTCTCGTCACTCCTGCTGGGCCTCGGGAAAGTTGCCAGGTTTGCTGGGTCTCAGAGCCGTGGTGAGAACGTGGCTGTCCTCACCAGCAGGTCCGCCACCTGGGGAAGACACAGGCGGGGCTGAAGACCCAGGTGGGTGCAGGAACAGACCAGGTGGGAGCGGGAAGAGCTGGTGGCTAGTGTCTGGGGAGGACCTGGGCAAGACCCACCTGAAGGAGATCCCGGAACCAGGAGCCAGGAGCATCCCAGCTTGGGGGACTCCCCCGCCTCCCCCGTGAAACCTGCCCCCACCCAGCTGAGGCCACGAGACACCCCCCACACCAAGCATGCTCGAGGGTCCCCACTCTCCATCTCCTGGGCCCAGGCGTGCAAAACTATGGGCAAAAGCACAGCCAAGCCCCTTGTGTCCAGGGCCAGGACTTGGTCTCCAGATGGCCAGGCTTCTGTGCTGTCTCTCTGGAGAAAGAGGAGAGTCCTGAGTCCTACGGTGATCGCCTTCTAGTGCATGCTCCTGCCCTTTCCTCCCCCTCCCCCACTCCCACCCCACACGCACAGAGAAGGCACTGGGAAAGGCCAGAGCCACTGGAGCTGGGCGGGCTGAGGGGTCTACCCAGGGCGAGGGAGCCCTAGGAGCAATGCCCCCTCTGTCCACTAGGTGTCGCGCTCGGCCAGGCCGTGTACCAGGCCACCTGGAGCAGAAAGGACCCCGGCGGCTGGAGCTTCACACCACCAGCAAGCCCTTATCGCTTGGGGTCTGTCTGCTGAACATAGAGAGCGGTTCAGACTGGAGCCCATGGACACCCCCAACTCCTTCACGCATACGTAGGCAAGTGTCTCCCCAGCCCCTCTTCAAACCTCAACTACTCAGAGTGGGAAGAAGGGACGAGCTGCAGTCCTAACAGGCTCCCAGGTGATTCTGCTGCGGCTGATGCCCCGGGAACCCCGGAGCAGCCCTGACTGGTGGTGGCGGGGACCGCCATGCAGAGCCACAGTCCTGACCCCACCTCGTGTGGACGCAGTGACCTGAGAAGGACCTTGATTCTTCTGGTCTGGGGCAGGGAGCAGGAATTCTCCTGAATTCCTAACTCAGGTAGGAATTAGGAACTGGAACCCTGCAATTCCCTGTCACCCCATTAATCCATCCAGGACCAGGTATGAAAACTCAGCCCCTGCTCCAGGGAATACTTGCTCTCAGAGGAGAGGAGGCAGCCCACCCCTGTGAAGACTCCGGAGCTCTGATGTCCTGAACCTGGCTCACCCGGTTAGTTCATGAAGTTGCCTAAAACCACCCTTCTTTGAAGGGAGGGGACCTAGGGGGTGACGGTGCAGGGGGCCATGGGTAGGATGCCTTGCCTGTGTCCACCCCAAGAGTCAAGGACCCCTTAGCACCCTCGCCCGTCTCCACCAAGAGAAAGTCCCCAGGGCGCTGGTGCCGGGTTCCCGGGGGTTAGTGTGGACAGCGGCTCGGAATCCCAGCCCTGCCTCCTGGGATAGAGTTGATAGAGTTGGCCTAGGGTTTGCAGGGGAGGAAATGGCACCAGCCAGTGCCCTCTGCATTCTAGGACCTGCCAGTGGCTTGGCAGTTTTGGCAAAGCTGTCTTCTGACAGGGCATCAAACCAGTGCTGTCTTCTCAGGGCAACACAGGGTGGCTGGGACACCCCTTATGGTCAAAGGTACCTCCCAGGTGCAGGCCCCGTGGAGCTCCCAGCCGACAGCCAGGAGCAGCCTCCGGACGTCTGGCCCGTCCTGGGCGATGCACACAACCCACCTCCATCCCAGTCACACGTCTGTTCCTGGTGCTCCTCTGCCTCCTGCCTGGCATCCATGAAGCAGAGACTTGTCCTCTGGTTTCCAGCCACTTCCCAGCACCTACAACAGTACCCAGCACACAGTAGGGGCTTAATAAATGCTTGGGTCAAGAACTCACTGGCTCCACACTTAAGTTTTAGGTTTTTATTTATTTGTTTTGGCTGCACTGGATCTTCGCTGCCACACGAAAGCTTTCTCTAGTTGTGGTGAGTGGGGGCTACTCTCCAGTTGTAGGGCGCAGGCTCCTCACTGGGGCAGCTTCTCTTGTTGCAGAGCACAGGTTCAGTAGTGGTGGCGCACAAGTTTTGTTGCCTCGAGGCACGTGGAATCTTCCCAGACCAGGGATTGAACCCGTGCCCCCTGGATTGGCAGGCAGATTCCTAACCACTGGACCACCAGGGAAGTGCTGGCTCCAAGTTTCTGAGGATGAACCTGCAGAGCACAGTCTCCTAGCCTCAGGGGACCAGGCAGCAGGCTCCCGTCCCCTGGGGCCTGGCACTCACTCCAGGGAGGACCAGAGGGATGACACAGGGCAAAGGCAGAACCCTAATGTGCCATGGAGCCTGTCCCAGCTGGGTCCCCTGGAAGCCCGTGTGCACTGCTCCAACAGTCAGCTGGGACCATGTCACGGTGAATTATTCACTTAACCAAGAGGTATTCAGCAGAGCTGAGCAGCAGCTTAAAGTCCAAGGCCTGCTGATCCATTAGGGACTCTGCCTCTGCAAAGCTGCTCCGCCCTGGAGATCTGCATGGTGCACGTTTTCCCGCACTAACCGGTACAGATGCTATCAAGGGGGTTACTTGGTGAGTGAGACTCTGGATGGATGTGAACTGGGGCAACCCCAATCTTCCCACTTCAGCACTCCTGGAAGGGAGAACCTAGCCCTGCCCCCACAGGAATCCTAGGCAGGGGAGCTGGTCATGCTGGGTGTTCCTAGAGGAAGAGGAAGGAGAGAAGGCAACAGTGGGGAGCAGTCCTGGAAGCCTGCCTGTAGGAGGCAAGACCACAGCTGGACCTGCTGGGGGAAGGGCAGTATAGATGGAAGGAGAGGACCCTTTAAGCAGAGGACACCCTGGGGAAAGGTAGGCAGGGAGCGCTATGATGGGAAGAAGTGGACAAGGCTGGGGATGCCGTGCGGGCACAACCAAGGAAGGCAGATGTCCAGGAGCCCAGACACAACCTCCAGGGCAGCAAGTGAGTGACCACGGGTAGGAGAGATTGTAGCCCAGGATGTCAGGCAGGCTGCCCGCAGACTTCACATGACACAGTGACAAGGAAGCTGATTCCCCAACCGCAAGCCAGGGCGAGCCCCACAGTTTCTGTCCCTCACACAGACACCAGGTCCCCGTTTCTGCTTCCTGCCCTCAGGCAGGCAGGTGGAGGTCCATCCTGGTGCCCCCTGAGATGGGAGGACACTTCTGAGCAGAAGGCGAGGGGACATCGAGGCAACTCGACCACAAGGACCTTGGGCTGCCTCTCACAGCCCTGCCTGCCCATGGGGGACACATGGGCACAGGGGTGTCACCCCTCCGTCCTCCGCCTAGGTCTGACCCCTTCCCAATCTTGCTGCTCCCAAGCCACCCCTACTGTCTGGAGGGACACCCAGGGGCCCCCAGCCAGGCAAGTGGCCCTCCCTGATGACACATTCCACCCCTGAGGGGTCCTGCCTCAGCTCTTGTCCACCTTGGATTCATCTTGATTCATGATTGGCACCAGGTAGTATTTCCCTCCCACTGCCTAGGCCTTGACCACAGTGAAGGTGAGACAAATCCTGGTTGACCCAGTCCTCAGCTCAAACTGTCCCATCAGTCTTGGAGCAAGCACAGGGCAGCCCAAGGCCTAGCCCATCACCCTCATCCTGAGGTGGGAAGGGAGAAATGGGGAGAAAGAGACAGAGATGCAGGAAGAAAGGCTGAGAGAGGAAGACGGTGAGAGGCAGCAAGAGGGAGAGAGAGAAGGGGAGAAAGAGAAGAGATGGGGGAGAGACAGGATCAGGTGGGGAGGGAGGCAAGGAAAGAGACTGGGAGGTAAGGGGGGAAGAGTGACTCTGCTGCCTCCCACTGTCCTCCCAGGTGCTTCTGATCCTGGAGACACCCTCCACGCTTTGCCTCCCACAGAGACAGCAGGCATGGCCGGGGCTCCCTCACAATGCAGGCCAGTGTGGCTGCCCTGGATGTCACACACCAGCATGTGTCCCGCCTCCAGCTGCTCAAGGCCACTGCTCTGGCCTCCGAGGGCCCCTAAAGCCACAGCCACCCCCTCCCTTCCAACCTTGCGGTTGGTGGGTGCTTCACTGGTCACCAAATAGTCTGAGGATCATTCTTAGGTGTAATCACCCCCATTTTACTAAGAGGAAAGCAGAGGTGTGAGGAGGCTGGGTATTTTCCCAAATGTGCCAGAGCCCTTGGTTGAGACCCAAGTTCAAGTCCAGGCATGAGATGGTGGCTCTGGTCTCTCAGGGAGAAGCACCCCAGTGATCTAGCACACAGGAAGGCACCCCTGGGCTGCTGGCTGGGGCTCCCTGCCCACAGGAAGGGCTTCCCTGGTGGCTCAGATGGTAAAGAATGAAAATCTGCCTGCAATGCAGGAGACCTGGGTTTGCAGGAGATCCCCTGGAAAGCGGAATGGCAACCCACTCCAGAATTCTTGCCTGGAAAATTCCAGGACAGAGGAGGCTGGAGGGCTATAGTCCATGGGGTTGCAAAGAGTCAGACATGACTGAAGCAGCTAACACTCTCACTTTCCCCCCCTCATGGGCCATCTGGGAGTGTTCACACCAGGGCCGTTAGCATCTGCCACCAGCCAGGCCAGAGGACCCTGTCGATTGTCTAGAGTTTAAAGGTGAACCATGCAGATCAAACCAGGAAAGGTTTGTAGCCATTACATTGTAAGTAGCACCTGGAAGCCTCGCAATATTCCTCCAAAGTCTACAATTCATACTCCATTCAGCAAAGAAGCCATACGTGTCCTGACAGGGGACTTGGGGATGTCCTGCCTTCAGCATTCGTGGCTGTGCTTCCCTCTCGCTTCTGAACTTGAGCGGGTGTCAACGCGCACCTTCCAGCCACACTCGCAGCAGACGAGAACGCGGGTGGACTGCAGTGAGTCGGGAAGACCCGCAAGAGTTTTGTGTGGGGACCTGCTGGCTGTGGGGTCAGGAGGATGCGGTCCGTGGACCTGATCTGTGAGCTGCATGCTACCACACCTGCATCAGGACCGCAACACAAGTGCACCTGTACGTCAGGAATCTCCGGAGAGCCGGCTTTTGTACGGGTACCAGCAGCACCATCCCAGCCCCGAGATGGGCAGTGGGGAGGTGCCCACTGAGAGTGGGGGGCTCTCAGCACCCCCATCACCTCACCAACACCCCTTCTCCCACTTCCTCTAAAGTGCTGATTATCCTTGGAAACCTCCACCCCATCCTTCCTTTACTGAAGTAGGCAGCGACTATTATGGGCCATTTTGTCACCGTGGCAACCACTGTGGTCTGAAGGGTTTGGAGAGCCCTGATTAGGCTGGCAAGGCTGCTGTGATGGGAAGTGATGAGGACAGCGTATCAAGGGGGGATGGGGGCTTTTATGAGGCTGCGCATGAAGCCCGCACCAAACGTCCTCTCTGCATCATGGGGAGGGCTCCCACTGGCAGCTGAGTCCAAATGGAAAGCTAATGAGGCAGCGTGACCCATGGGCCCTTGCCGATATCCTAACAAGCCTGTTCAGAGGGTGAAAGCAGCAGAGACCCACCCAGGCCCCTCCCAGGGAAAGGATGTGGGAGCCCAGCTTGGTTGGACCCCCAGCCATGCCCTGGGCACCTGGGGGGTACGTCCTCACACAGGGAAGGCCACTCCCTACCCCAGGACACTAACAGCTCTCAGGTGGAGCTGACCTCAGGAAAACCACACATCTCCTAGGAGCTGTGTGTGAACTCAGGAATGAAAACAACACGTATCCTACAAAGCTAATGACCGCTAATTACAGGAAGGCTTCCCCTGTCCTGCTTCTAAGTCAAATTATCACCATCCTCCACTTCAACTATAGCTTTTTCAGATAAAGTAATAGCTAACACTTGCTGGGTTTTTCCTCCATGCCTGCCATTATTTAAAGTCCTTTTGGTGGTTATCTCAGTGGCACCAGGTACCAGTTTTGTGCAAGACAATTTTCTACAGACCTGGTGGGTGGAGGGGATGGTTTGGGGATGATTCAAGTGTATTGCAAAATTATTGTGCACTGTATTTCTATTATTATTGCATCAGCTCCACCTCAGATCACCAGGCGTTAGATTCTAGAGGTTGGGGACCTCTGAATTATTTCATTGAATCCTTCATAGTAACCTTAGGAGGTGGGTACAATTAGCCTCTCCATTTTACAGATGAGGAAACTGAGGCCCAAAAGGTCACTAACATTTTTAAAGCTGCGTGGTTACTAAAGGCAGAGCAAGGATGGAAGCCTGAGGCTTGTTTTCTGACTGTCATGATGCACGCATGGACCCCGGCAGACCAGGGTCAGAGTGAGGCGTAGTCCCACCCAGTGTCCAGCCCCAGCCTCAGCCTCCCACAGGTGAAATGAGAGGGGAATGGGGGGCTGGGAATAGCATCTCCCCAGGGGCACAGGTGGAGTGAACCCCCTGCAGCCCACCCAAGCAGGACCCTCACTTCAGCTTCCCTCCCAGTCTGTGGCACCCATGCACACCTCATCTGCAAACCCTCTATACCCCCCATCACCAGGTAGATGAAGCTTCAAGCTCTGCCCAAGACGAGAGTGTCTTGGCCTCCAGTTCTCAATACACTTCCTCTGTTCTACCAAGCTCCCAACTCTCTAGCTGATTTTCTGCTCTCAGACAATAAATTAGGGTCAATAAATTGGCAGGACAATAAATTAGGGTCCCAAACAAATCAGGAGGGATAAGGTGACTCCACAGGCTGGGTCACCACACCCTGCAAGAGGAGCTACTGACATGCTGCTGGGGCTTTGGGGGTCATGGCTGGAGTGAGACCTGGCAGGCCCACCAGTTCCTGGGGCAGAGGGGTGCCCCCAAGGCCTGCAAGGTAAGGTCCCATGCGGGATCGGGGCTTGGTTGGCAGGAAAGTGGGGTGTAAGGTCCTCCGTCCAGCCTGGGCTCCTGTCCTGCCAGGATAGAGCCATGATGAAATGTTCCCAACAAATTTGGGGAGATGCTATTCCCAGCCGCCATGGGCAGGCTTTCATGTTCCTGACTACAAATGCTCAGGCCATTTCTGATTGTCCCACGTGAGACTACGCAGGTGGTCAGGGTATCCACCTCCCCACCGCCAGCATGACCCAGTTACAATGCCCCCTTTCTGGGTTGGGAAGATCCCTTGGAGAAGGGAATGGCAATCCACTCCAGTATTCTTGCCTAGAGAATTCCACCAACAGAGGAGCCCAGCGGGCTACAGTCTATAGGATTGCAAAGAGCCAGACATGACTGAGTGACAAACACTTTCACACTTTCAATCTTGAGTGGGGCACAAGTGCAGGACAAAAAAGGGATAGTTTTGATTGGAGAGGTTAATTTTATGCTCAACAGAGGAACTGGGTTTTAGGAGGACTTGGCTTCAGCTTCTCCATGTGGTCTTGTCGTATGGTCTTTCCACATGGTCTGGGTAGCTAAGTTTCTTACATGGCAATTCAGGGCTCCCAAAAGTGCAGTGTGGAAGCTGCCAAGCCTTCGTAACTCTCTGCCTTCTTTTGCTTAAAGGAGGGCCTGTATCCGAGCAGGACTTAATGGGGCCTTCCTTACACCCTCTGCTGTAACGCCTCTCTGAAGTCCCAAGATAACAGTATCTGATGCACACTTCCTGAGTTGTTTTACAGATGCTAAAACCACCACCCAATGGAAGAAGTTAACTACTCGATGACCATGAGCACGTATCCCCCAAACCTACTGATGCCTGAGGATCAGCAGTATGAACCCCCATGACATCACCATCAACCAACCAGAGAACTATACACGAGCTGATCACAAATCCTATGACACCCCCCCCCACCAACCTGGCCTTCTAAAATGCTCCCAGTGACTTCCTTGGTGATCCAGTGGTTAAGAATCTGCCTGCCAGTGCAGGAGACATGGGTTTGATCCCCGGTTTGGGAAGATTCCACATGCCACAGGACAACTAAGCTTTGTGCTGCAACTACTGAAACCTGCGTGCCCTAGAGCCTGTGCTCTGCAACAAGAGAAGACACTGCAATGAGAAGCCCACACACTGCAACTAGAGAGTAACACTTGCTCACTGCAATTAGAGAAAGCCCATGCACAGCAATGGAGCCCCACCCAGTGCAGCCAAAAATAAATAAATAAATAAATTTTAAATGCCTCCCAGGGGGGACATCCTTGGTAATCCAGTGGTTAAGGCTCTGCAACTTCACTGCAAGTGTTGTAGGTTCAATCCCCAGTTGCAGAACTAAGATCCCACATGTCACACGGCAAAAAAAAAAAAAAAAGATTTCCAGAAACCCATCAAGGAGTTCACGTCTTTTGAGCACTAGCTGCCACGTTTCCTTGCTTTGTACCTGCAATAAACACTGCGCTTTCCTTCACCATGATGCAGTATCTATAGACTGGCTTTATTGCTTGTGGGCAAGCAGACACAAGTTCGATTCTATATCAGGCCCACTGATGAACAGCCTGTGTCATGGGAAGCTGAATCTTCCAGGACTCAGGGCCCCTAGACCCACCTCAACTGCTCCCAGTCCCCCTCTCTCCCAAATTCATAGGTTTTCCAAACACACCCAGGACATGGTTGCAGCGTGGGCTGGACTTTGTTCTGGTGGAGCACACCCAGACACTTATCTTCACCAGGGAGGTCCTTCAGGGCTCAGCTTTTCTCTAAACACACATGGAAGAGGAAATGAACAGGCCCAGTGAGGCGAGTGCAACCAGGTCTCCTAAGCAACCACCCGTCTGCTTGGCTCTGGTCAAATCCTAAGTGGTGAGGCTCATTAGACTCATTACCCGGGAGCTCAGGCCGGGTAATCAGGGTGTTGCAACTAAATGGCTGTGCTGGTCTCCCTACCCGAGCCTCTCTGGCAGGTGCTAATTAAGAGAAGGCGGGGGCTTCCCTGGTGGCTCAGTGGTAAAGAATCCACCTGCCAACGCAGTTTGATCTCTGGTCCAGGAAGATCCCCCAGGCCACAGAGCAGCTAAACCTGTCCACCACAACTACTGGGCCTGTGCTTTAGAGCCGGGAACCACAACTGCTGAAGCCTGTGGGCCCTAGAGCCTGTGCTCCAAAACAAGAGAAGCCACTACAATGAGAAACCCAAGATCAGCAATGCGCAAGTGGCACCTGCTCACCGCAACTAGAGAAAGCCCTCGCTCAGCAACAAGGACCCAGCACAGCCAAAAATAAATAAATAAAAAGAGAGAAGGTGGGATGCTTGACATGCACACCTTTTTCTCCAGGCTCTGTGGACAGTCTTGGTGACTGTGTGTGCAAGTCCCCCCAGGAGTCTCCTACCTAGCCCCACTTGCACACCCGCACACATATGCACAGACGTGCACATGTGTGTGCGCACATGTGTACACACATGACGTGTGTGGATGCACACGTGCACAAATGTGTGCATGCGCACACACACAGCGGAGCAGATGTTGACCTCAAAGCGCTAACAGCCATGCAAATGCTTAGGCAAACAAGAAGTTACATTAAGCAGAATCTGCGCAATATGTCAAACAGATACCTACTAAGTGAAGTGTACTGTCAGCAGGCAACAAAACCCTTGTATCAGCTTACGAAAAGGAACAGAGGAACATAAGTGTATCCAAAAGACAAGAGGAAAATGAGAGGCTGGCATCTTGGAGGAAAACTAATTTGCTGCGAGATAGAATCGACACTTAAAAAGAAACTGGGTGGTTGCTAACAGTGTCAGTGCTGATCTGCTGCAAATGTTTCCTCCACCTGCAGGTTCAGCACCCAGTGAACCACGGGAGGCGCACTACAAGCAGAAACCAAATGTTACCATTCTGGAAACAAGAGTTTCCCCAGAACAGGAGAGATGAACTGGAACTTCTCTTGGAAAGAGGTGGAAAACCTTCCACGCTACCAAGGGGGCTGGGATCTGGAAACCAAACTCTGTCTGGTTTCCATCCAGAGCTCTGAGACCCATTCCTAACCTTAGCATGCATTATTTAGTCCCTTCATTGCTGTTTCTGTCAGATGAATTGGTCACCTCCCTCCCCTAAACCCAGCTGCTGGGGAGGGCGGGGAGGGGAGGGAAGCAGCCTGGGACAGAAGGCCTGGGTTCACTCTCTCTCGCCCGGTACTTGTTTGTTCATCTAAACAGAGGTCAAGCCATGGTGCCCACTGCCTGGGGCTGCTGAAAGGGCTGGATGGGGGCATGTGTGAGATGCACTCAGCCCCCATGCCTGGCCACCTGCATGTCTGCCATTAACATTGTAACTAATGTTGTAACTAACAGGGGGCCCAGACTGTTAGTTACAGCCCCACCCACACCACTGTCATTTGGCAGTCAATAATAGGAATTTGACCATAGAATAGATGGACTGGTTATAAGTGACAGAAACTCAACTCAGATTGCTTCAACAAACAAATAAATGAAAGCCAAGGAAGGGATCATTCACATCATGTATGAGGGGCAAAAACTTCTGGGCCTCTGTCTGTCTCTGCTTCTCTTTATATCATTTTTCTCTTTTAAAACCAACATCTAGGGACTTCCATGGTGGTCCAGTGGTTAAGACTTCACCTTTCAATGCAAGGGGTGTGGGTTTCAATCCCTAGTAGGGGAGCTGAGGGACTTTCCTCGTGGCTCAGTGGTAAAGAATCCACCTGCCCAAGCAGGAGATGTGACTCGATCCCTGGTTTGGGTAGATCCTCTTCAGGAGGAAACGGCAACCCACTCCAGTATTCTTGCCTGGAGAATCCCATGGACAGAGGAGCCTGGCAGGCTACAGTCCTTGGGGTCACAAAGAGTCAGACACACTTGGCAACTGAGCACCCACAAGCAACGAGCAGCTGAGATCCCACAAGCCTTATGGCCCAAAAATCAAAGCATAAAACAGAAGCGATGTTGTAACAAATTCAGTAAAGACGTTTTAAATGGTCCACATCAAAAAAAAAAATCTTAAAAAAAAATCAACATCTACAGTAGCCTGTCAGGCTCTTCTGCCAATGGAATTCTCCAGGCAAGAATACTGGAGTGGGTAGCCATGCCCTCCTCCAGGGGATCTTCCCGACCCAGGGATGGGCCCACATCTCCCTCATTGCAGGCAGATTCTTTACCATCTGAGCCACCAGGGAAGCCCCATGTGCTATTAACAGATGGCTATAAAGGGCAACTGACCTCTTTCTTACAGCCTTTAATTCCAGGTGAAGAGACATGGGTATCTTTGATCTAATCTCAGGTTATCCCCTCATTGGCCCTTCTTCAGTCAGTCAAGAGGACTGAGGTTTCTCTCCCATTTGTTCTCCATTCCAGGACTTAAGCAGGGAAAACAGCTAGACAGGAGTGTTCACTGTCACGGCAAAGAGCAGGAGCGGAGCCACGCTCTCAACTCTACTTGTAAGTGGTCCATCACCTCCTCCTCAGTGTTCATTAGCTAAAGCAAGTCCAACAGCCAGGCCCGGTGTCCACGATGGGGAGTGGCATCCTCTCGTGGGAAGGGGCAGAGAAGGTTCTGGAACAGCACAGTCTACCGTAGGACAGCAGCCTCTTGGTCCCTGCACCCCCTCTCACCTGAGGAGATCCCTTCATAGGAGTCACGGGGACTCGCCACGCCCAGCTCCCAAGGCCTGGGACAGGGTAGGCATTACGCCATTTCCTCCTGGACACATGTGACCCCATTTCCTCCTGGACATGTGTCACGGCTCCGCCAACCTCTGAGGACACCAGGCTCTCCTTCAGGCATCTCCAGACCAGAAAAGAGCCCTGGTCTCTCTCTATTGCTGCAATGATTCTTGCTCTATAAGAAACAGCCTAGGGGTTTCCCCCTGGCAGCTAAGTGGTAAAGAATCTGCCTGCCAACGCAAGGACACGGGTTCGATCCCTGTTCGATCCCTGTCTGGAAAGATCCCATGGGCAGCGAAGCAACTGGGCCTGTGTGCAACTGTTGAGCCTGTGCTCTAGAGCTCGGAAGCCACCACAATTGAAGCCTGAGTGCCTGGAGCCCGTGCTCAGTAACAAGAGAAGGCGCCGCGAGGAGAAGCCTACACACCACAGAGAGTAGAGCCCGCTCATCGCAACTAGAGAAAGCCCACATGCCGCAACGAAGACCCCGCACAGCCAATAAACAAATAAAATTACATCAAACAACTTAAAAGACTCATTTTATTTCACAATCCTACAAATTGAGAACTGGGCAAGTCTCGACTAGACAGTTCGTTTGCTCCATGGGCATTGATTGGGGTCACTCATGGGGCTGCATTCAGCTTGGAGCTCGTCTGGGGCTGGAAAGTCCATGGTGGCTCAGAGTCCTCTCTATAGGGCCTTTCTCTTCAGGAGGTTAGATTTCTTACATGGCAGCCAACATCCAAGAGAGCATTCCAAGCAGAAGAAGGTGGAAGCTTGGCTCTCTTAAGACCTAGCCTTGGACAGTGACTTATATACCACATTTTGTTGGTCAGACTCCACAAGGCCAGCCCAAATTCAAGGGGAGAAGAAGGAGACCCTACCTCCTCACTGGAGTACGGGGGCTTTGCTGCCATCTTTAATCCTGTCTCTTCATTCAAGTCCCCAATCTTTACACGGCACATGGCAAGCACGTTTTTACCACACACTCTGAGTGGCTTGTAGGTATCTTCACTCTGAAAGCAGTGAGCCACAGAAAGCATGGCAGCCTTCCCTTCTGAGAACAGCTGCTCACAAGATGCTCTCTCAGAGCCCCTGATGTCACTTGGAGGAAGGGATCCTGCATGGCCCCAAAGGTCCCTGATCTGACCCTTTTACATGGACTCACTGGGAAGGGGGATGGTGATGGTAGGACAGGATGCACCCCTCTTGGGCCAGTCTCATCTCTTGATAGCTCACTGGTGTTTTCAAATAGGGGGGATTTGACTCCTTTGTTCTAATTCTTGGGTCTTAGTTACTTCTCTAGGACAACAGAAAATTCACCTCAGCATCCTGTTACACCAGCTTAAGATCATGCAGTCTTATGATCACCATCACCATCACCAGCAGCCTCACCATCACCACCAGCTTCACCATCATCATCACCACCTTCCTCACCATCACCATCATCACCATCACCACCATCATCACCAACATCATCATCGCTGTCATTATCACCATCACAATCAGCAGCAGCACGACCACCACCATCATCCCTATTTCACAGCCAAGGAAGCCAAGTGACAGGGAACCAAGTGATCCCCAAGGGATAAAAAGGTTACATTAATCTAAAGATCACAAGGGGATGACAGAGGATGAGACGGTTGGATGGCATCACCGACTCAGTGGACATGAGTTTGAGCAAACTCCAAGAGACCGTGAGGGACAGGGTAGCCTGGTGTGCTGCAGTCCATAGGATTGCAAAGAGTCAAACACAGCTGAGTGACTGAACAACAATGATTAAGATCACAATATCATTTTTTCCCGGGTCCTCTTGGGCCAGAAGGAAGAGCAGTGACCCCCGGCTGACTGAGCCTCTTTTGGCCAATGGATGGGGTAAACGAGAAAGGTTCAAATAATATTATCAGAGAAAATCCTTCCTCTTTCTGCCTCTCCCCTCCCTTTCCCTCTCCTTTCCCCACTTCCTCCCCCATCCCCCCCTCCCCTCTTCTCTTCCTTGCAGCCCTGTTCCTCCATGGCTCCCTTCTCAGCCAGGACCTCCTCTAGGTGACTTCCAGCAGCTCTCCTGATGCCATGCCACCTGCTTGCTGCCCCCAGGCCTCTCTTCCATCAGTGCCACCCAGAACTCCAGGCCCAGCTTTTTGCTGCAGCTCAGATCCAACAGCTTGTCTGGCACCTAAACCTATCTCAGCTTCTGGGAGAGGAGTCCTTTTGCCAGGCCTGGTGCAGGAGCCAGTCAGCAGAGTTGGGTAGGGGATGTGACGGTTTTGAATGGAGACAGTAGGATTGTTAGCAGAAGAGGGGACAGATGCACACACAAGATGGTATGGTGCCCCCAGGACAGGAGGGGACTTGGACAAACACTAGTGGGAAAGAGTCTGAATTCTGGTTCTTGCTCTGGTTCTTGCTAGCTGTGTGACCCTGAGTGAGTTACTTTCTCTGTGTCTGTTTCCCACCCATAAAATGGGAATAACAATATACCTAAATCTCAGAGATGGATGTGAGTGCATTGAATGATGACTGTGTGTAGATGCTCAGACATGGCTGTGTGCCTTCAGGTTATTGTTAAGACAGCAGAAGCTTCATCCCACCCTGTAGAAAAATTCATCTGGAAGTAGATGGGGCTAACTTGAACACCTCAGATACCCCTGACCCCCCAGAAAAGACACTGGAAAGAGTTCCTGCTAACCAACCCCACCCCCACCTCCGCCCCCACCACTGCAGTGCAGGGAGAAAGCGTCCAAGGCTGACCCTGAGAGGTGAGATGGACTCAGGCAGGCTGCATCCCAGGACACGACCTCCAGGGCCCAGGCCTAATTGTCGAAGCTTTGCGTCTCCTTCATGCCTAATTAGATCCTGTTGTAAAGAGATAAAGGCTGTTACTGTGCATCAGCAAGGCATCTTTTTCTGTAGGACTGAGTCCCTGAAAAGTGGGGGGGGAGATTGCTGAGAGAGAGAGCCGGGAAATGGAGGGAACAAGCCGGGTGTTAATAGACTTTGGAATAAAATCCTGACAGACCCAAATTGATTCTGCAGCCTGAGAAAATTGAGTGCAGAGGGAATTAGATTTATGCGCTGTTAAATGTAACTGCCTCCTGGTGTCTATACCAAGAGCTGTTAAAGTGGTAATCTTTAAAGATGTATGGAAATCATGTGTGAACAGATCCATAATCCATCCGGGGAGCAGCCTTCTTCCATGGGGAGGTACATGCCCAGCATCATGATTATTAACAACCTGGTAAACACGATGTGCTGTGGGTAGAATTTAATCAGAGCATCTCAAAGCTTGAGCAAAGCCAAGGCTCCTGGTGACTTCGGTAAGTGTGAGATCCCTCGGGAACCCTGGGGGCTGCTAAGGAAGGTCCATCGCCCCGGGCAGTGGGTGGACCAGGGGGTCCCCCGGATGAGGGTGGGAAAGGCAGGATTCACTGCTCATTCATCAGCCCCAATCCAGAACATGCTCAGGAGAGGACTCAGGCCCGCCGCTCCCTTGTGACAGAGCCCTGGGAAGCTCATTATCCCATTTTTCTAGACTCCTTGCTCTCACAGGTAGAGCTGTGCCTCACCACAGAGCACGCCTGGAGACTTTCTTTCCATTGTCTCTGACAACCTCGAAGGAAGGTGTTTTGAACCTCATTGGGAAGCAGTCCTGTGCCCACTCCCCGCGAACCAAGAGCAGAGTGACAGCCCTGTATTCATGTTCAACAGAGTGTATCAGTCAGGCTAGAACAGGGTCTGCTGTGTAACAAACACCCCCCCCCCACCACCACACCAACAGCCAAACACATCAAAGGTACATCTCCTGCTCACACTGTGTACATCATGGGCGGCAGGGCCCTCAGCTCTGGGTAATCACATGGGGCCAGGAACCCAGGGTGACCCACACTTCCACAATCACCAAAGCAGGAACTAGGAAACACCATAAACTGACCTTTAAAGGCTCACGTTTCATTGTCCAAAGCAGGTCATATGGCCAGGCCAAATTTCAAGGGAGCAGGAAAGGGGAATCCTCTCATATATCTGAAAAAGGAGACCAAATAATTTGTGAACAGCCTGGATGACTCCAGGACAGCTAACTCTACTCTCTGTCTCTCATCTTCCCAAGCAAGGTGACCCCAAAATTCCAGCCACATACAGCCAGGGCCTCTGGGCAAAGCCTGGGGGGTTCGTATCACCTTACCCTGTCCACATGGGGCATCTCTGCATCTGAAGATCCTGAAACTAGAAAGATAAATAATTTCCTTATGCACACTCAGTGCTACATGGAACAGAGACGGGAAAACGACCGTAAACAGGCCCAGCTGTCACAGAAAAGGGAGCCCTCCAGGGGGACACTCTGAGCCCCCACAGTGTGTTTCTTCCTGCCACATAGTTTGGGTGCTGCCTGGAGTCCCCATGCGCTCGTCCTCCGAGGCCCTGGCTCAGCCCCCTGGGAACTTGGGGCTCCCCTACATCTTCTTGGCCCGTGTGATGTGGGATTGGGGCAGACACCCCCTAGGGATGGCAGTTTCTCAGCCTGTGTGGTCGCAGGCAGTTAAAGCAAGCTTGTCCCAAACGTGCCCATTCCTCTCTTCTTCAAAACGGGTCTTGTTTTGTCATCACAACTGTCTTGGAACCGTGTGTGTGTGTGTGTGTGTGTGTGTGTGTGTGTTTGCACACATGCTCAGTTGCTGAGTCGTGTACAATTCTTTGTGACCCCTTGGACTGTAGTCCTCCAGGCTCCTCTGTCTATGGGATTATTCAAGAAAGAATACTGGAGTGGGTTGCAATTTCCTACTCCAGGGGATCTTCCCAACCCAGGGATCAAACCCGCATCTCTCACATCTCCTTCACTGGGAGGCGGATTATTTACCACTGCACTATGTAAGCTCCCTCAGAAGCTTATCAAGTGTCTTATTTCTGATCCTGGTCAGCTCCATGCCAACAGCACCCTTAGTCCTGGTGCCAAAGCCTTCAGCTTTGTAAGGCCATGTTCCCTGTTCTCCTCTGTCAGTGAATACCCACCTTCTCCGCTCCCACCGCCACATCCAAGAGAAAGCCCCCACCCTCCTCACCTCTGGACTCCTTTAGCCATGATGCCACTCCCTCAACTTGACTTTCATCAAATCGGCTTTTTAATTGACTTTCACTTGGGGAAGGGGTCTTAAATTCAGTCAGTTTTCAACTTGGTGGAAGCCCTTTCTTCACTTTCACTCCTGCTTCAAGCTGGCCAATTCTTGTCTGAGTTTGGCAGCGGACAGCTGCCACCAGCTCCTGCTAACAGCCTCTTCCCTGGAGCTACGGCTTCACTAAGTTCACCATCTGAAGTCTGAGCCCTGCAGTCACATCTGACCAGACACTTCCCTCTGTGGAGCCCAGAGCTTTCTCTCCATCCTCCTCCTAAGCCAGCGACACATGCTTTCCAGCGTTTATTTCTTGTTAACGGCGGCATGGCTTCTGGGTGTCTATTTAGGTAGCAGTCAGGACTGGTTAGGTTCCGCTGCACCTGACCAACCATCCCTGGTCTTCATGGAACAAAAGTGCTGAAGGCCCTCTTCTCATTCAAGCCACTGCCTTCCCGGGTCCTCAGGCACCTGTGCCTTGAACTCACTCGGGGCTCAGGCCGATGGGCACTGTGTCCACCCACCTGTCATGGCTGTGGGCAGGGCGGCACGTGCACCGCTGGAGGCCCCTGCCGCCCCCACCCACAGCGCCGGCTCCTGATGCCTGCGGTTTCCTGACACACATCACTGGGGCGGGGGAGGGGAGTTACTTGCTGCTACAGAATTGTTTACAAGAATGGATTCAGCCTTAAACTTGTGCAGTTTAAAACTGTTTCTTGTGATTTTTTTTCTAAGAAGAAAATAAGGAGAATAGAATTGGAGTTGGAGCATTGCTGCAAAATAGACATTTGTACAACATGGCAAAGGAAGCACCAACACAGCTCAGCCATCCACGGCCAGCACCGTGGCCAGACGGCTCTGGGGGTACCTGGTGCCTGGCTCGCCCGACACTGCAAGCTGGCGCCCTCCTACCCAACTTTCTTTTCAGAGCATCATCAGAACAGAGCTATGTTTCTTCTGAGAGGGTCAGAGTTTCCCATCCTCACCTGTATTCCATGGGACAGATTCACTCAGTAAGGACATGCGGAGCACCTATGTTTCCAAGCTTGAGAGGGCAATTGCTGCTGGGCTGACTGGATTCGTCTCCTGCTCCCTTATTCATGCATCAATTCATTCAACAAATGCTTATTGAGGATCTGCTGTATGTCATACACTGATTCGGGCCACAGGGATTCAGCAGGGAGAAAAAATAGGCACACACAGAGAAATCGCTGTTCTCATGGCCCACACATCCTAGCAGCAAGAGAGGGGAGACAGGAAACAGTGTTGAATGCTGACAAGGAGGAGGAAGGGACAGGGCAGTGGGTGGGGGTAAGGTTAAGCAGGGGGCCACGTGAAAAGTGAGAGGGTGACCTAGTCATGCAGCTCAGGGAAAAGCATCCCAGGCAGAGGAAACAGCCAGTGCAAAGGCCCTGAGGCAGACGCAGTTTGGAATGTCCAAAGAACAGCACAACACTCCTGGGGCCAGAGGAGAGGGGGCAAAGGGGTGGCACTTGAGAGTCCAGATCAAGGGGTGAGGAGTGAGGTGGGGCCATTTGGCTGCTGCAAGGGCTCAGGTCTTTGCTCAGAGTGTGATGGTGACCCTGGGGACTGTGTGCAGACAGGTGATGTGAGCAGTCTGACTACCGGCAGAGAACAGTGTGTGGGGCATGTACTAGTTATTTGTGGTTGCATAACAAATGACCCCAAAATCAGCAGCTTAAAACTTGAATTCACAACCTCATGTTTTCTCAGGTCAGGAGCACAGTGTGGCTCTCGCGGGCTGCAGTGGGAGTCGGCAGGCCGAGGTCTCATCTGAAGGCTTCACTGGGGAAGGGTCCACTTTCTGACTCACTCACAGCTTCCTGGCAGGACCCTTCCTCCGAGGGCTCAGCTCCTGGCTGGCTTTCAGCAGGGAGGGGCCGTCCTTGGTCCCTTGTGACATGAGCATCTCCACAAGGCTGCTCTCAGTGTGGCAGCTGCTGGCTTCATCAGCAAGAGCAAGAGAAGGGGAGGAGATGGAAGCCAGAGTCTTTCTACAGCTCCAGTTAGAAGGGGACTGCTCATCACCTTGGCCGTTTTCTATTGGCTGGAGGCGAGTCACAGGCCTACCCACACTCCAGGGGCAGGGATCACATGGGGCGTGACCACCAGCAGAGAAAGTTCATTAATCAGCTGGAAGCCCACACAGAGGGTAGGAGTCGAGATGGGAGAGCAGCTGCTGCCTACTGCTCCAGTTCAGGTCAGGATGGCAGCAGCATGGAGCAGAGTGGAAGTGGTAAGAAGTGGCCAGATTAGGCCACTTTTTGAAGATGCTGAAAGTGATCTTTGGGCTGTGAGACTGAGAGGTGTCTTGGTCTGATTGCCTTTCAGCTTGAAGATGAGGTTGTCCTGACCTAAGATGGGACTATCTCAGACCCCTCTGTGGACAGGGGCCCCTCCCACACTCTGGGACTCTCCTACCAGCAGAGGAAGGAAGTGAGGAGATTGCATGGGAAACCCCAAGTCCCACAGACCCCTGAGAGCCAATACCCACCCACACCCCAGCTCCAATCACCCCACCCTTTACACAAGCAGCCTCTGCCCCGTCTGTCACATTTCCCAGGTACTAAGTGAGTTAATCGCTGCGTAAAAGGGGAGCGCAGATGCCTCGACTGAGTCCCTAAGCCAGCTAGCCCTCCCACTTAATCCGCTTTAAGACTGAAGGCGCAGGGGGAGAGCCAGTAATCAGTTTTTAAGGTTACAGACAACATCCCCACTCCAGCGGTTGCCTGGGGCAACGGTGTGAGGCTGAGCACCAGGCCTGCGATTGGATTACTCACCCTGTGGATTCATCCATACACTTTATCCCGCTCCGCCTGAGGCCGAGCAGGGATTTGTGGCTGTGTCATGAAGGCAAAGAAGGATTTATGTGGGAAAAAACGCAGACCAATGTCAGGAATTCATCTCAGCTAGTCTCAGCTTCCTTGTTTACCTTTTGGTTTAGAATATTCCCTGAACTGATTGTCCCTGACAAGGATCCAACTAGCAGAGGAGATGCTCAACACCTCCCCAGGGAAGATTAGATTCCACAGGAAACTGATCCAAGACATCCGTCTCTGTTCTCTGGGGAAGCAGTTTAAGGCAGGCCTCCAGAGACCAGGGAAAACCACCCTTCACCAGAGCTCATTCTCTGAGGGCTCTCCCAGGGAAGGAGACTGCGCACACACCCCCACGGGCTTCCGCAGCTCTCAGGAAGGCTTGCAAGGCCATCTCCCCACTTACCAGGCCAGGTGGCCTTCTGTCCTCTGCATTAACCATGCTTGCCTCTGCCATGCGGCCTTTACACTTGCCAGGCCCTCCTTCCCCCTTTCACATGTCTGGGTGCCCCTCCGCAGGTCTCAGCTCACTCAGCACCTCCTCCTGGAACCCCATCTGAAGCATCACACCCGCATCACTCTGTAGTCCATCTCACGGCACTCATCACTCCCTGAAATTAACTTGTAATGAATCTCTTTACCCAGTGACCAACTCCCTCCCCAGGGTGGAAGTCCCAGGTTACTGGCCTTGGGTTTTTTCTGATCTGGTGGGGGGGAGCGGGGGGAGGGGCGGAGGGCTACTGGATGAATGAGTGGGTTAATGAGTGAAAGAATTGGGAGGACATGTGGGGTCAGGACTGGAGCAGGTGGAGAGGCAGAAGTGGTGTGGTTCCAGCAGGGATCAGAAGTCAGCATGCTAGGCATTGCCTTAGCAGACCACGAAAGGCAGTCCAGGCAAACAGCACTGGGGCCAGGGGCAGCTGAGGCCGCTCACACCTCTTCAAGGACACAAGACCAGTCACCATCTCAGTTTGTCTTGCTGGGCCCCTAACCCACACTGGCTGGGTGACCCCTGCACCCGGGATGAGGAGTCGGCCCAGGCGCCCACCGGGGAGGGAGAGGGTTGCTTGGAGAGTCAGGGAGTCCTCCCGGAGTATGGAAGCTTTGTTGGGGCGGCTTCCAGGACACTAGCTTCCTGGAAGCATCCTCCCGTCAGTGGGACTTTTTCTGTGTTTTAGGGACAGGGTCTAGATAAAGCATCCGCCTGTCAGTGCAGGAGGCACAAGAGATATAGTTTCAATCCCTGGGTCAAGAAGATCACCTGGAGAAGGAAATGGCAACTGCTCCATTACTCATGCCTGGAAAATTCCATGGACAGAGGAGCCTGACAGGCTACTGTCCACACGGACGCAGAGTCAGACACAACTGAGTGACTGAGCATACACATACTGGGTTCTTCTAGCCCAGAGGTGCCTGCCATTTTCAGTGTCCAAATTCTTCCCAATAGCTCCTGAATAATAGTGCCCAGGAAAGGATGAAGCAGAAGGTAAGGGAGGCTGGGAGATGAGGCACCTGGGCCAGGCCAATTCTTGTGCCCTGTGAGACACTGAGACATGCACTTGAGGGACCCTCGCTGAGTCTGCATCCCAGCCCGGCCTGGTGCAGTCACAGGTGTGCTGGGGCCATCTTGGGTGGGCCGGCATGTCCCTGCGCTCCCGGAAGAGACCACCAGGTGGCAGTGTGAGGACATCCGCCTGGGCCCAGCCCAGGGAGCCCTAGCTGGCAGAGAGTTGGGGAAACCCCTGTCTGCTTCCTGGGCAAGTGGTCATAAGATGTTAGCAGACCTCCCACACTAGACCTCAGGCTGCAGCAGTCTAAGGTAAGACATGCTGAAGTGCCTGGATTCCTGGGCCTGGAACCCCCCCACACCTGCACTCACACTTGCACACATATCTGAGCACATTTGTGCACACCTGCACACCCCCCACACTCTTCTCATTTGGCTGTGGCATCTTTCCAGACAGGCCACCAAAGCAGAGGTCACAGGAGAAAGTGAAGAGGCAGGTTTCAAAAGGAGTTGCAAGGCAGGGGAAGAGCCTGGTGTGACCCCAATGGAGGTTGGTAGGGACTGTGCCAAGTCAGACCAGGAGGCCACGTGTAGGGGGCGGCCATTCCACACAGTACCAACTGACCATCACCCTGCAGAAATGACCAGCATGACACATCTGATCCTCCAAGAGAAGCTGCAAGCCTGGCCCTGGGGGGTGAAGATTCCATTTTTAGAAACACCCTGCCAGCCAGGCAAAATGTGTCTGTGAGCTGGATGTGGCCTGAGGAGCCCTGGAGTGTGACGTCTGTTTCAGGTGGTGTGTGGGTTCCATGTTTGCACTGACCACATCCTGAGAAGAGGGCCAGGCGACGTCATCCCCTGACCGGGCAGCTTACTGGATGACAATTTGATGGTGCAGATAAAGGCCTGTGCCTGTCCTAGGGCCTGGCACACAGTCAGTGCTCAGTAAACCATTTCGTGTTTGAGAGCATAGGCTCTGGATCTAGAAAGCCTGGGTTTATACCCAGATTATAGGTAGATTGCATCAAAAATGGCCAACTCAGAAGCCTCTGGTGGCTCCATGGTAAAGAATCTGCCAGTCAATGCAAGAGACACAGGTTTGCTCCCTGATCCAGACAGAGCCCACACGCCGTTGAACAGCTAAGTCATGTGCCGCAACTACTGAGCCTGTGCTCTAAATCCTGGAAGCCACAACTACTAAGCACCAGAGTCCTAGAGCCTGTGCCCCACAACAAGAGAAACCACTGCAGTGAGAAGCCCACGCACCGCAACTAGAGAGTAGCCCTGCTCATTGCAGCTAGAGAAAGGCCCAAGAGCAATGAAGACCCAGCATAGCCAAAAATAAGTAAATACATAAAATTATTTTTTAAATGGCCAACCCAATATTTTCTATCCCCCATGTGCTTCCAGAACCTTGCAACCCACCATGCTGCCATGGATGGAGGCTCGTCCCCTCCCTTTGAAACTGGATGGGCCCCTGTGGCAGCCTCAGTGAGGAGAGGGGTCAGAAAGGATGCTGCAGCCTTCTGAGACTTGGTTGTCAATAGCCAGAGTCTCCACCTGGGTTTCTCTCTGTGCTCTGGATGCTTGTACCTGGAACTGGCCACCATGCTGTGAGGAAGCCCAGGAGACATGGCAAGTCCAGACCTGGGAGATGACCTCAGCCCCAGCCCCTGACGAATGAGCAGTGACCAGCCATGCCCACCAAGCCCTGCCCAAACTGCAGATTCACATACACCCACAAAAAAAATCAGTGCTGTTGTAGTTGTATGCCGCTAAGTTTGGGATGGTTTGCTACTCAACAGCAGGGAGCTGGAAAGTGTCTGCTCCCTCAGGGACCTTGGACAAGTCGCTTAGTGCCTCTGTGTACGTTTCTGCATCTGTGCATGTGTGCGTGCTAAGTCACTTTAGTTATGTCCAACTCTGTAACCCTATGGACCATAGCCGGCTAGGCTCCTCTGTCCATGAGATTCTCCAGGCAAGAATACTGGAGTCGGTTGCCATGCCCACCTCCAGGGGATTTTCCCGACCCAGGGATCAAACCCACCTCTCTTATATCTCCTGCATTAGCGGGCAGAGTGCAAGAGGATAAACTGCTCTCATTTCCAGTGGCCTGGTTTGTGGTGACATCACAGCAGACAAAGGCTTGAAAGGCTTGTCCCCGCCTTGGACAAAGGCTGAAAGTCTTCACTGTTACTCGCCAAGCACCCAGATCTGCCCCTGGATTCCAGCTGGGGCG
Organism: Cervus elaphus; assembly: GCF_910594005.1. Taxonomy (NCBI): domain Eukaryota; kingdom Metazoa; phylum Chordata; class Mammalia; order Artiodactyla; family Cervidae; genus Cervus; species Cervus elaphus. The sequence continues at coordinate 27,580,153 of NC_057819.1, forward strand.
AAAATGTTCACTTTAACGTAATAATAAAATGAAATCCCACTTGCTGCGGGCCCACTGGCTCCTAACGGGATTCCTGGGATGGAATCTTCTAGCGAGCACCTGGTCCTGGGCGGATAGGGTTGTTCTCGCAAGAGCTGGCATCGAGCGCAGGCACCATGGGCATAGAGGTGGAGGGGAGACGACCAGCCCCTGCCTGGTCCAGGCACACACTGCTGCGGAGCCCAGGTCCCCAGCTGGAAAGCTCAGCCAAGGCGTGGGCACCGCCCTGAGACCGCATCAGCCCCCAGGCTCTGCTTCCTGCGTTGCCTGGCGGAGGGAGGGGACTTAGCATTTGCAGCCCAGCAGCCACCACCTGCCTTTCCAGAGCCGGCAGCTCTGAGGCTGCTTGCCACTGCTGGGAGATGTTGCCAAGTGGGGCCCGGGGCAGGGCTGGGCTGCAGCTGTTCCGGGGCTTCTCCTCCAAAGCGTGGCCTTCAAGCCTTTGCTTCCTCCCTGCCTTCGGGAGTTTTGCCAAAGGCATTTAAGCGAGGAGCCAGCCTCTCGCCCCACCCCCACCTTCCAGAACAGAGGCAGGGTTGTTCAATCCAAGGGGAGACAAAGACCCCCCCAGAAGCCTTGGAGCCAGGCCCTGCTATGTGCCCAGGCTGTATCCTCTGGCCTGTCTGTCTGTGAGCACATGCGCATGCTGTGTGGACGTACATGTGGTCACAGCACATGGGCCCATGGGAGCACACGTGCACAAGGAGATACAGGTGTGTCTGCGGGTTCATACATGTCCGCCTCTGCTTATGGACACAGAGGCCCATGAGGCACGTGCATTTGCTACTATTTGCGCATGCGGGGCTGGAGTCAGGCGTGTGAGTCTGAATCTGGGCACCCACGTATTTGTGAGCATCTGGAAATACGTGTCGACGTCTATGTCTGAGTTGCAGCTGGGCCTGGGTAGGCGTGAGTGTGTGCGGGTGCGTGTATGTGAGGGGGTGTTTGCATGTGCTTGGGTGTGTGTGTGAGAGTGTGTATATCCATGTGTGCTTGTGTGAGAGTGTGTGTTTGAGTGTGTGTGTGTATATGTGAGAGTCCTGTGAGTATGTGTGTGCAGGTATGCTCATGTGTACCACAGCGGAGTTTCTGCATTTGAAGTGCACATGTGGATCTGCATGTGTCCTCCTCTGCATATCCATGTGTGTGCTCGTGGCGTGTGCAGGATGGGACAGCATTACTGGAGGCGGGGGTGGGCAGAAGAAGCTGCACCTGCCAGGGGTGGGTCTTCCGAGGTGGGGAGTCCATCCTGGTTGCCATCGGAGGGCTGGTGTTGGGAATGACCTGGACACAGCGTCTCCTCTCCTGTGCTGCCCTCCCAGGACAGGTGTTTCTCCAGCGGGTGCATAGATAGGGATGGGGAGGTGGCCCCAGAGGCCGGCACCAGGTGAGAGCTCACTGGTCCCCCTGCAGAGGTCCCCCAAGCTCCTGGCATCTGTCTCTCTAGCTCAGGCCCAGGCTAGAGGAGAAGCAAGGTAGGTACAGAGAAAGAAGAAACCAAAAACCCCTTGCAGAAACGGAGCACGTGCTCCTGAGAGCAACTTCAGGCTTCCTGCCCTGCCAGGGGCCCGAGTCCCTGCTGGTCCAGCCTGTTTCCTCCTCTGGGCCCAAGTCACGCCCCAGCCCTGGGATGGAGGGAACAGCAGGCCAATTCACTGCCCGAACTCCCCATTACAAGCTTCCCTTGGAGGAACCTGAGGTCTTAACGCTGCCACTTCGAGGATAGGGTTAGGTCACCAGTAAGAGGAATTTGCCACAGTTGAGACGGGGCTAGCCTAGAGCTGGGGAGGTGGGTCAGAGCAGCGTCTGCAGGCCTGGTGGGCTGAGTCAGGAGGCTGCTGTGAAACAAAACCAGAGGGCTGGGGTGGGGGTGGGGGTTGGTTATGGAAAACCACAAAAACAAAGGCGCTGTTGGTGCCTTAATGCTGTTTCTTGACCGCTGCTGATCAACCATCCTCAGCACGGGGCGTGGGGGTCTTGAGACTCCAGGTCTGGGCCGGACAGGCCTTCCCTGAGGTCTGAGGTGGGGGCCCAGCTCCAGGACAGTAGGGCATCAGCTGGGGAGCTTCCAGAAGATGAGTTTGAGACCATGGAGACACTTCTACCTGCTTTCTCTCCAAATCATGACCCCAGGACCCCCAAAGGTGGCTAGGAACCCAACGCTGTGATTGGGGCTCAAGAGCACTTGCTGAGAGCACCGTCCCCAAATTCACTCCAGGTTTTCCCCACAAAGACACAGGGATGCAAGAATGGTCCTTCCTGGGCTGGATTGCTGTGTGACCAGTCAGTGTGGGGCTCACCCTACTGCCCAGTCCATCCTCTGTCCTCGGCTGCCTTGCCAAGTGGGAGACACCTTGACAGCTGCATCTGCCAGGCTCCCCGTCCACTGGCTTCTGCTCTGGCCGGCCAGCCAGGAGGATGTCCTCTCCCGGTCCCCGGTGCTCACTGCCCTGTTACTTTGGAGGTGAAGCCTCCAATTCCTGCCAGTTCCCGGCTCCTCAGCATCGCTCTGCCTTGCCTGCACATCTGTAAATCATCTATTTACAAGTTTTCTTTGTTTGAATTCTGTTTCCAGCTGGTAGCCTGAATGATACAGGCAGAAACCCAGCAGGGCTCCACCACTGCCTGGAAAGAGCCCTGAGCCTAGACGCACAAGAGCCAGAGATGAGGGATGTTCCTGTGAGTCCTTTTCCTCAAAACCAAGCAGACATCCCCATACCCTCACCACCATCATTGTCACCAATACCCACACCATTATCCACCCCACCCCAAATACAGCAGCACCACTATTGCCAACACCCCAAACACTGGTACCCCCACAAATGAAGCACCCATCTGCTGTCTGGGGCTTCAGAAAGTTCCCACCCTTGGGTAGCTTCCATTCCAGCAATGTGGAGCAGATGGTGAACAACTGTCCATGTAGATACATGGTACTTGTGGGCTGGCTACCAAATCTGTGGGGCCCAGGGTAAAAATTAAACAGTAAAGCCCCTTGTTCAAAACATGCAAGAGGACTTCCCTGGTGGTCCAGTAGTTGAGAATCTGCCTGCCATTGCAGGGGACACAGGTTCGATCCCTGGTCTGGGAAGATCCCACATGCTGCAGAGTAACTAAGCCAGTGGGCCACAACTACTGAGCCTGCACGCCTAGAGCCCGCCAAGAGCTCTGCAACAAGAGCATGCGTGCACACTTAATTGCGTTCAACTCTTGGCATCCCCATAGGGTGTAGCCCAGCAGGCTCCTCTGTTCTTGGGATTCTTCAGGCTGGAGTGGGTTGCCATACCCATACATCCGGGGATCTTCCCAACCCAGGGATCAAACCCAGGTCTCCTGGATTGCAGGCAGAGTCTTTACCATCTGAGCCACCAGGGAAGCCTGCAATAAGAGAAGCCACCACAATGAGCGGTCCACACTCCGCAATGAAGAGTAGCCTCCACTCACCACAACCAGAGAAAGCCCACACGCAGCAATGAAGACCTAGCACAGTCAAAACTAAATAAAACAAATACAAATTTAAAAAGAGAAAAAGAAACTCTTAAAAAAAAAAACACATGGGAAAAGTGTTGTAGGCACTGAACAAGAGTTTTTCTTTCTTTCCCTGTTTCTCTAATTGTCATGGTGTTTTTCACTTGCTATTTAATGTCATTCTAACTAAACAAAAAAATTGACACTATTAGCATGGATTTTGCAAAAATTTTCATTTTTACATCATGTAATGCACATGCCAGAGCATATAATCCATGTATAGCATCACCATACACACATGACTGGTGTGGCTCATCCCTCAGTGGATCCAAGAGAAAATACAACCCAGACCAAGAGAAGCTGGGGGTGGGGGAAGAGAGGACCCACAAATCTTGGAGCCTGTCTGAGCGATGTTGTAAAGCACAGAGTCCTGATGGGAAATGTGAGGCGCCTCCAGGCCAGTGGATCAGGAGATGACGGCCACTAACGGGGGGTTACTCCCAGGAGGAAGGGCCACAGGGAGATCAGGAGGCAGAGGGTGGGGGAGCCAGGGTCAGGGCCTTTAATGGGGTTCCCAGGGAAGGATGGGGGAGGCCGGGGAGCCCAGCGGTGGCCGGTTGAGTCACTCCAGGGCTCTGGGGCATGGGACTGGCCCTGCCCATGGTGTGAGAGGCCACAGAAAGTGTTGGGGTGGGGCTTAGGCTGGTTGGTTTGCATGTGATGGGGCGCTCAGGTGAGCCATTCACAGCCTCCTGGAATCGGGAACCTGGGAGAGGCAGTCCCTCCGGGTTGATGAGGCCCCAAATGCTCATAATTACAGAAGATGGAGGGTGTGGTTGATAATCAGAGGAGTCCTGGGCATGGGGATGATTGTGGGGCCTGTTCCTGCCACATGGGTGTGCGCTGGGACTTAACACCTGACAATTCTCTTCCTAAGGTCCGACAGTTGGGACAGGGTCTCGGGCAGGTGGACCAGGCGTCTCCTCTTCCCCCAGGGCCACACCCCACAGACCACAGCAGATGAGTCACCCCCAGAGAATTAACATTTCTTCACTGGGACCACGTGGCTCCCCATCAGGGTTCCAGGAAGCTTGCACCCACCTGCTGCCAAGCTACCATCTGGGCAGGACAGCCACCCCCACCCCACACTGAGTCACTGCTGGGCAGGCTCCCAGGACGACCTGCCCCTCTGCTCACACCAGGCCCCATGGAGGGCGGGGAGCCAGGACCTGGGTCCCTGGGGTGAGGGAAGGACCTTCCATTCCATCCAACTCCACTCACAAAGCAAGTTCAAAGATAAAATCATGAGACGTTTCAAGACAGAGACCACAGCGCATTAAACTTAAGCGTGGTCCCTTGGGCTGGGGGCCTGGGTGCTGCATGGGTAATAATACTCTGTGAGGTCAGCCCTAGGCTCTGGAGAGAGTTATGATCAAAGAAGCCCAGGGAGAGCTGTACTATTCAGTCCTAGGAGGAAGGTGGTTCCCTGCAGAGGCCCAAGGAGGGAGCGTGGTGGCCATCCTGGAGACAGGGAGGCCGGTGTCATCCCAAGAATTGAAGAGGATAGAGGATGAGCCCAGAGAGAACACAGGGGAGGAGTGAAGTCAGCCATGGACAGATAGGAGAGAGGTGGTGGACGATGCAGGAGAAAGATGGTTGCTGGGACATAGAAGGACAGGTGTGAGGGATGCTCAGCCTCAGCCCAGGAAGCCAGAGGAGCCTGGCAGCTGGCCCCTTGTGGGCAGACATGTTCACGGCACATCAAGAAGCAGGCAGATGCCATCTGTGGGGCTGGGAAAGCCCTCTTCCAACTACTGAAATAGGAGAGGGGGAGGTGGGGCAAGAGTGAGTCTGGGGATGAGGTGCCTGATGTTGGAGAAGAGAGGAGACAGGTGTTGTGGTGGCCAGGACAGAGTCAGAGAGAACGCATCTGGGCAACACAAGACTGACAGTTTCCGGACGTCCCTCCCGGGGGATCAGCAGTCATGAGTTTAAAGTGAGAACCATCAGCACTTCGCTCTTATCTTCCCCACAACCAACTTCAGCTCAACGGTGCAGAGAGCAGGCAAAGGATTGCATTTAACCAGAGTGATAGACTCTCAGCCAAGCACAATGAGGGGAGAGCACGAAGGAGTCAGCGCATCTGTACAGAAGGGACCCTGAGGTTTACCTGCCGAGGAGCAGTGGGCAGTGAGAAGGCAGTGGTCATGGGGCTGGAGGTTGTAACTGGTGCAGCAGAGGAAGGAGGGGGTCGACTGGACGAGGCTCTGGAGGTGGGGCTTGAAACTGAGGTGCAGAAGAATACCCTGCTGCAGCATGAGGTGGAGCATGGAGTGAGGTCAGGGGACCCGGGCACGCATGTGCTGGAAGGGTCACCACTGTGGACCCAAAGGGGTGACTCAAGTACAGTGGACAGGTGGACGGGTGTGGGGGAACCAGGATTTGAACACCTCAGGGAGTGAGGGGACACTCCCTCACTCCCTGTGGGCTGTGGGCAGCCCAGACCCCAGTCAATCTAATTACGTCATGTTGCCTGGACCACAAGATGCCATCTTGCTCCTACCAGGAGACCCCACAATGCCAAGAGCATCAGGTGGGCCAGAGCCCATGGCACAGACTCCAGGTTCCAATGGGCTCAGGTCTCCAGGCCTGGAACAACCTGAGGTCACTGCTACCCATGTGGACTGCAGAGAAGCAGTGGGGAATAGGCGTGTCCCCAAGCCTGGTCCTCCAGAATCAGGACAAGATGGAGGCGGATCCCACACACGGTAGACCAGGACCTCGAACCTTCACATGTGAGATTCTGGATCCATCATTTCACAGTGGAAGGACTGTTTAACGTGGGGGAGCAGAAGCACCCTCTTGTGCTCAGGCAAGTCCCTACTTGAGTGGGGTGAGGGGCAGCCCCTGTCTCACTGTCTATGCTAAGTCCAGATGTTGCCTCTCAGTCCCTGTAGCACGGGACCCAGCTCTGGCTACCGAGACGCACTTGAGCCTGCTTTTGACACAGAGCAGAAGCCATGTTTAGAGCAGTCATGGGCCGGAAAGGGTTAACTCAGAAAGTCACACTTGTCCCCACTCCAAAAGCTCCCAAGGTCCTAAGGACTGGCCCTTGCCAGCTTCAGGGAGGTGACCTCTGAGCCCTGGGGAGGTCCTGTCTGATAAGAGTGTCTTTGTTTACCTGGGACCAGTCTCTCCTACTATCTGATTTATGGTCTGGCCTTTGGCCACTTAGCATTAGCCTGACCTCTGGAGGGGCGGGATGTTAAGGTCAACCATGTGGGCAGCCAGCTATGTCTACATGACCAAAACCAGTGAGAACCCTTGATCACAAGTCTCAGTGACCCTCCCTGGTTGGCAACACTGTGCCTCTGATAAGCTGTCACTTGTCACAGCTGGGAGAATCTAGTGCTGCCCCAGGGAGGGCAGGACTGGGGGCCTACACGTGGCTTCCCTGGGACTTGGTCCTGGGCATTTCTTCCCTTTGTGGATTCCATCCTGTACCATTTGCTGTAATAAACTGTAAGCCCGAGCATAGCAGCTTTTCTGAGTCCTGGGAGTCCCAGCAAATCATCAAACCTAAGGGTGGCCTTGGGGAACCCCAAACTTTCAGTGGATGTCAGATGTGAGCTTGTCTTGGGGACCCCACACAAGCAGGAAGTGTGCAAGGATTTCCAGGTGTGGAGCACCCAGCGTCAGCAGGCAGGCAATTGAGGGCTCTGCCTTCAAATGCAGCCTTGGTCACTCCTCACCAGCCTGTCCTCTAGCTCAGGGAACTGGTCACGCTCTGGCCTCTGACTTCCTGGTGTGTCTTCCACACCTGTGAATTAACCAACATCCTCTGGACTAAACTCATCCTCTGCGTAGATCATCCAGAGTCTATTTCTGCTGCTCCAAACCCAGAATGCTGACCGATCTAAAGGCTGCCATGCTGGCTGGGACCCCAGATGGGACAGCTGAGGAAGGCTGTGTGCCAACGGTGACTCCACCTGGAGACCAGGAAGGAGCAGGTGGGCAGCCCGAGAGCAGGACAGGTGTGCCACCTGAGGTGATCAGCCTCAGGTGAGACAGATGGCCTTGCTCTTTGAGGGGGAAGGAGGAACAGATGTGAAGTCCAGGATGGGCTTTCTCAGGACTTGCCTGGTGATCCAGTGGTTCAGGCTCCCTGCTTCCAGGGACGTGTATTTGATCCCTGATTGGGGAACTAGGATCCCACATGCCACGTGGCATGGCCAAAAGAAGAAAAAAACAACAGCAGCAGCAACAGAATGGACTTCTCACTGAGACACCAAGCGCCTTCCAGCCCACAACAGAGGGATGCACTTGGATGAGGGCTCAACACTGAGGCTTCATTCAAGGTCAGCTCAGCTATTTTATCTGATTCCTTCCCTGTCATCTGCAACTTGGGGTTTCCCAGGACCTCCTCGCCCTGACCCTGATTCTTTCCAACAATTATGCATAATGTGCACTCGCTTACTTATGGTCTGTTTCCTGTACAGGAGCAGCCACTATGGGTTGGGATCACTCTGAGTTACATACTGCTGGGTCCTGAGTGCCTGGCGAGGACTTGGGGAAGGTGGTGTGGGGAGGCTGAGTTCCCATGGCTGAGAACCTCCCCACTCCAGCCTGACAGGAAGAACTCACCAGGGGTGACAGGCTCAGGGCCCAGCCAGAGCCTGGAAGGTGCACGCCAGCACCCAGAGGGCTCATTGAAGGCTCTTCTGACCTGCAGGCGTGGGGTGGGGCTGGGTCTACATGGCCGACTTGCAGTCATTGGTAAACGGTCCCACCCAGCATCACCACACCCTGCGAGGAGGACGCCCCAGATTTCCGTCAGCCAAGTCGTCTGGGTGGGGCTTTTCAGGCACTAGCCTAAGCCTAAGGTGATGGTGCATGGCTCTCCTTGGCTGCCTGACTGTCCTGGGATAGGCACTATCGGAGCTGGTGTGATGAGTAAACCACAGGACTTGGGAGACGGATGGCAGGAGGGCTTCCTCTTCTAGAAGCCAGCTCCAGGCTCTCAGGGCCAATGCCTCCTGGCCCTCCCTCGTGCCGCTGTCAATTACCAGGGCTCCTCCCCCTCCCCCCTGCTGCCCTCAGCCCTCCAGCACTCTGATGGCAGTCCCCTGCATCCCTCTCCGCTGTGTGGACTTCCCCTTACAGAGGCTCCTGACGGACAGATTCCAGACGCAGCCCCCACGAGGAGTTCCAACGCCTGCCCTTGAGCTCAAGGTCACCACACCTCCATCTCGTGCAGCCAGCCCCCTTCCACCCAGCGCGAGGGCCACCCCCTCAGGTCCTGGGAACACAACCCTTGAGAGCTCTGCAGAGGATGGCTCAGTCCTAAGCCCCTAGGGGAAAAGCTCCTAAGTGAGCACACGGGGTTAACCTGCTGGTCGCCAATCAGAGTGCCTGCCAGAGGCAGAGGCATGTTCTATCCGCCCAGGCAAGTGTTCCAGCTGCTTCCTAATACCTGCTGCACAAGGCTGAGAAGGCAGCAGAGCCTCAGGTTCTTTATTCAGACACTTCTGACCAGTGGCAGGAGGGGGAGGGACCAGAGAGGATGTGGTCCTCTGGTGGGAGTGGGACCTGGAGGCTCCTGGGGGAGTGATGCTATTCCAGCAGGAGCCACAAGTGCTGAGCACGGCCAAGTTGAGTGGGGCAGAGTGGGGAGGAAGTATGGCCCAGAGTCAAACTCCTGGCAAATCCTCCAAAGTTCAAGTTCAAGGGCATCCTGCTTCTACTTAGCTTGGAGATCTCTAGGAAGTGACAAGTGACCGCCCTGGAGCTCACCGCCCAGGAAGCTGGATCTGCCAGCAGGGCCGCTTGAATGGGAGTCTTGTCCCAGGGACCCCTGGGTTGATGTAAGGTGTGCAGGATATACGGGTCTTGGGGGTCAGTCCTCCCCACCCCCACTGTCTGGACACATCCTGGAAGGGAGTACGTTCAAGGCAGGCCCTGCAGATACAATCACAGACACCCCAGGTACTCCCATGGGAAGCCCCACCGGGAGCCAAGGGCCAGGCCTGATTGTCCCTCAGAGATGCCTCTGGGCCCGTGAGAAGAGGTCACACACAAGCCCAGTTGTAGAGGAGCAAGGACCTGCTGGGCAGTCCTCCCCAGATGGAACAGAGGGTCCCCAGGAGGCCAGGCAGGGCTCAGGGGTCCCCACTCAAGAGACTAATGGGAGGAGGGTGAGCCCGACCAGCTCAGGATGGCATGGGGCCTTGAGGGCCACCCGGGACCACCCGAAACAGCATCCCTCCCCCAGAAGCCTCCAGGTTCCACCAGCTTCCCAATCTCTCCTGTTTAAGACAGTGCTCAGCTTCCTCCTGATGCTTCAGAAAGCCAACGAAACCCTCAGTGAAATCCCCAGAGACCGAGCACCAGGAAGTCTTTATTCAGACACTTCTGACCAGTGGCTCAAGGAGGAGGGACCAGAGAGGATGTGGTCCTGGGGTGGGGGCCGTGGGGGCTCAGCCCATGCACCCTTCCTTCTAGTGGATGAGCAGCAACCTGAAGGGACCAGCTGGATCAGGGTCTCGTAGGTGACTCTGGGCCCCCTGAAGACCCCAAGGGCAGACTCAGAGGCCAGGCCAGGACCCCTACAGCCTAAAGTGCACAGAGACCAGATGGATGATGGCCCTGGAGGTCAGGCCCACGGGTCACAGGGCAGGATGAACACAGCTGGTGAGGAGCTGCCAGGTCTGGAAGGGGCCATTCCAGAACCCGCAGAGGAGCTGTGCTCCCCTGCTGGCCCCTCGAGCCCCCTCCTTGAAGACTTCAGGGCTGCAGATAGATCCCCCCAGCTAAATGAGATGTCCTGGGGCAGGTGTGGAGCGTGGAGGGAGGGAGTGGGGCCAGGCCTGGGGTCACCCCAAGCTGACCCCACCACAGGCTGCTGTGACTTCTTGGGCTAGGAGAGGTGTGTGCTGGGGACCGTCAGGGTGACTGGGGCCCGTGCAGGTGTGTGAGGGTGTGTATGAGTGTGTGACAGCCCCCATCCTGGACCACCTTCCCCACCCCCCCACCAGGCTGACCCCAGACCTCTGGGCAGCTCTTGCTGTCAGGGCAGCCTCACTCCTGCACCCTCTCCATCTGGGCTGCCTGCTCACCCTTCTCAGCCACAGAGCCTTCACCAGCTCTCTCCCTTTTCCGGAAAATTCTAGAATATGGACACCTACCCACTAGGAAATAGCTACGGCTATTTCATGAAGATAATTTCTAAAAGAGAAACCACCAGGTCAGAAGGGTCTGAGCCACTAAGAGCTTGCTCCCAAGAAGGGCCAGGAGTGTGTAATTTGTCTGCAGACTTCTGTACTGAGTCCCTGAGCTAAGAGCCAGAAACCCAAACTGATCGCCCATCAGAGCAGCCCCCTTTCTCCCTGTCACCGCCCTCACGTCCCTCCAAGGCCGGCACTCGCTACTTATTTGTATGTTTATGAGTGTGTTTATTCATCCTCTAGAGCCTCCGGGGAGGACTTCCTCCCCCTCCTCCGACTTCCTCCCCCTCCTCCAGCTTCTGGCGGCTCCTGCAGTCTCTGCCTTTGTCTTCATGAGGCTTCTCCTCTCTGTCTCCCCATCTCTCTCTCCTCTTATAAAGACCCGGTTGTGGAGTTCAGGGCCCACCCTAATCCCTTACGACCGCATCTCGACTTAGTTACATCTGCAAAGACCCCATTTCCGAATGAGGCCACATTCTGAGGTCCTGGGAGACATGAATTTGGGGGGACACTCTCGCACCCAGCACATTATGAAAAACAAAATCCTTATAAACAGCCTTGGAAGCCGGCTCCCCCACTCCCCGCACTGTGCTCCGGACATGCATCCCCCTCGGGCTGTGGCCAACACTCTGACTTCATGGCCAACACTCTGACTTCGTGTCCACGGACCTTTGCACAGTCTGTTCCCTTTGCCCTCTACCCCCAAGGTCCCCGGGCTTGCTCCTCACCAGATGCTAACATTACCTTCCCAGTCACCCAGGAAACAAGGAAACCAACTGTCCTAGGGCTTCTCCGCCCATCTCGAGGCACTGACCTCTTCCTGACACATGACGTGGCTTCATGAAGCCGCAAGTCCTTCTGACCGACTGCCCTCTGACTGGACGGCACCCCCAGGGCAGGGCTCCATCTCTGCTCACCCCAAGCCTCTGAGCAGCAGCTGGCATGGGCCTGGGGGGAGATGGGGAGGGCCCCAGGCAAAGCCGGCAGCTGGCAGGTCCCCGAGGGCAGCCGCAGCAGCTGAGCTCTTGATCACCCAGCCCAGAGCGGGTCGCTCCACATGCCCCACAGCAGGACGATGGCTGACTTAATTGAATTCCAGAATCCCTGCAATAAGCCAGGAAATTTATACCTGCAATTTGTGCAGCTGAGCTGAGCAGGCAGACGCCTCAGGCCTTGTTACACATCCAATGGGAGGATTTATTGGGCCCAAAGGCGCTGAAGCCCGGCTCAGCTCCAGCCAACCAGTTCGCCCTGGGTGGCCAGACTGCAGATCCAGGGCGCCCACTCAGCCCTGCCCTGCCCCCGCCCAGCAGGCCTCGGGGTAGGGGGGGCGGTGAGGGCGAGTAACCCAGCCAGTCTGGGCCATTCTCTCAGGCCTACTCCTTGGCCTGTATGAGAAGGGGTTACAGAAACATCTGTTCTGCTACTCAGCTGTCCCAAGTTCATCCAAGGGACTGAGCAAGGGACACGCTTGCCAGTTGGCAGAGCAGGGCTGGCACAGGGCTCTATCTGCAGGGTAACCGGCGTCCCCAGGCAGATGTGTCAGAGCCCCAAGTCAGGGGCCAAGTAGCTGTGAGGCCGCACCCCGCCTTCAGAAGGTTCTCTCCCAGCTCCTGGGCCCAGAAGGACCAGACGCAGCCTCCCACCACCCAGGGAAGAGTGCCTGGCAGAGGGAACCACCTGCGCAAAAGGCCAAGGAGGCCCCGTGGCCAGAGCACAGGGAGGCTGAGAGAGAGCAGGGCCTCCCAGGCCGTCTGTAAAGACTGGCTTTTACTCTGGGAGATGGCGTGCTGGGTGAATGGGTGAATGAGCTGCCTATTATGTGAAAGTGGCTCAGTCATGTCCAACTTTTTGTGACCCCCTTCACTGTAGTTCATGGAATTCTCCAGGCCAGAATTCTGGAGTGGGTAGCCTTTCCCTTCTCCAGGGGATCTTCCCAACCCAGGGATCAAACCCAGGTCTCCCGCATTGCTGGCAGATTCTTTACCAGCTGAGCCACAAGGGAAGCCCAGGAATACTGGAGTGGGTAGCCTATCCCTTCTCCATTGGACCGTCCCAACCCAGGAATAGAACCGGGGTCTCCTGTATTGCAGGCCTACTTGTCTGATCCCCAACTTTTCCAGGCCCAATGATCCACACCCCTTCAGGTCTCTGCTTTCTCCTCATTGAAGCAGGTGGTAACTGCTCAGAGAAGAGAGAGAGGTGCTAACCAGTACAGAGTCTGGCCTTTTCACTGCTCAGAGGCCCAGGGCAGGGGGCAAGGATGTGCCTAGGGGGTCAGCCCAGGAACAGAGGGGGCACCAGGAGGGACCAGAGGGGCTTGCCTCACTGGGCATTGATCTGGCACTCTGAGAGGTGAAACGGGAGAAAGGAGCCATTAATCTGGAATAAATACAGGTGTTTGGGGTTTTATGGGTTACAGTCTTTATAAGGAAAACTCTGGGTCTGGGTATGAGCCTGCGTGAATGTGTGTGCACACGTGCGTGTGTGACTGAGTGTAAAGGTGTGAGTACATGTGCGTGGATGTGTGAGTGTGTGAACGTGTGAATGGTGGGTGTACGGTGTGAATGTGCAGCCTGACTGGGGTAGCTAAGATGACCACACTTCCTGAAGTTCAGAACGAAATCAAACGCTCCACTTGGGTGCGGGGCGAGGCTGCCTGTGTACCGGGAGACGGCAACGAAGACCCCGGCAGCCACACCCCACGACATGGGACTCTCTCTCATCAAGGTGGTAGGGGAGGTATACTTCCCATCCCCCAGGATCAGGGCTTGCCCATGTCCCCCCCCCCCCACCCAGACTGTCAGGATCAGGGAGTGTCATTGGCTCGGGCCCCGGACCCAGATCTCTGGAGGCTCCAGCTTCCGAGGGGCCCCTAGGGAGGCTTCTCAAGAAGACAGAAGATCTGGGCTGGCCAGCTGAGGGCCAGAGGCCACACCACACCCCCCACGCCCACCCCCAACATACTTCCAGAGCCCTGAACAGACCTGGAGCACCACATGGGCGGGGCTTCCTTCCCAGCACAGCCGAGCAACAGAGAAGGTTCTGGGGGAGAGGGGGAGGGGGAGACCACCCCGTGAGGATGATGGACTCAGTGTGACCTTGCAGTCAACACAGCACAACACTGGAGGGCATCAACACTCATTTAAAGACTTGTCACGAGTTGAATTGCCTCCCCAAACGATGTGCCCAAGCCCTAAAGCCCAGCACCTGTGAATGCGACCTCATCTGGAAAAAATCTTTCCGATGTGATCAAGTTAAAATGAGGTCTCAGGGCCGCACTAATCCCCAGGACCAGTGAATGCACTGGGTTACACGGCAGGGGGAGGAAGGTTGTAATCAGCTGACCTCAGAATAAAATGATCTTGGGTGACCCGGGCGGGCCTAGCACCATCACAGTGCCCTCCATACGTGGGAGAGGCAGGCAGAGTGGAGGCTGCAGAGCGGGTGTCACCTGCCCCGGTGTGAAAGACAAAAATGTCTCCAGACATTCTTTGGGGGGCAGAGTCACCCCAGTGAAGCTCCTGCCCTGGCCTGATATGTCAGCTGGGGTTCCCCGCTGTCCACATGTCCCACACCATGTGGAGCTTGCTGCTGGGCACGGGGGCGGCGGGCAGAACACAGAGCAGGTGCAGGCGAGGCGCCCTGCACCCACCACTGCAGCCTGAGCACTTACTGAGCACTAACCACGTGTTCTCAGCGTGCTGAGGGCTCCACGTGGGGCCTCGGTTCTCCGTCACCGCCTGACAAGTCACCCAAGCTGGATGGCCCAACCCAAACAAATGGCACGCATTTCTTCTGCTCATGCACCCACCAGGTGGGCAGGGCTCAGTGACCACACTCACCTCTACACCACGCCTGGACACCTCAGCTGGGCAGGAGGACCCCCTTCTAAGAAAGCGCCTTCACATGACTGGGGGCCAAGGGCCTTGGTTCCTCCCCAAGTGGCCTCTCCCCATATGAGCTGCCGGGGCTTCCTCACAGGCTGGCGGCTGGTTCCAAGTGCCAACATCCAGCGTTGCACAGCACACAGAACCACCTGCACCATGCCGTGTGGGCCAAGGCACCCACGAAGGCCCGCCCGGCTCCAGGGCAGGGAGCAGGACTAGAGGACAGCAGTGGGTGATGTTACCCTGGAATCTTTAGAGACTCCCCAGCCACACATGGATCGTCTCCCTGTAATCCTCCCCACCCCGGCCCATCTGAGGCAGATGTGTGTTCCTGATAAAGAAACAGGGATGCAGATGGTCAGTAAGTTGCCCAAGACCACACACAGTGACAATGGAGCTGGGACGACCCCCAGACCATCCATGCCCAGTGCGTGGATGTTCCCATGCTGTAACTGATTGGAATCTTCTGGACAATGACCTCATCGTCCAGCACTAAGACAGCCATGAGGTGGATGAGCATCCCCTTGAGATCCCCATACACCTCCCAGATCAGCGAAGGGGTGGGCCTAGGTCAGCTCTCACTGTCCACCAGCAGATGGACAGTGACCTGTGGTCCAGCGGTTACTGCCTCACTCAGCATCCAGCCATGCTTGCCGTTTGCCACAGAAGAGGTTGAAAGTCTGACCAAATGTCCTGCTAAAACTCACACATATTTCACCCATCATATTACACCTCGCAGGTCTGACACAGGGCTGGTAGCCACCCCCCACAGCCCCCCAAGATACCAGGTTCTAATCCTGGGACTTGAGAACATGTTACCTTACAAGGTAAAAGGGCCTTTGAAGATATTGTAGATAAAGGTTCTCGAATGGGGAGATTGTCCTGGGTGATGACAGTGGCCCAATGTCATCACAAGGGTCCTTATGGGGGGCGGGGTCCATCAGACATGATGGTGGAAGCAGAAGTTGGGGGGACTGGCTTTGAAGTTGGAAGAGTGGAGAGAGGCACTTCTAGAAACTGAAAAAGGCAAGAAGAGGGTTCTCCCTGGAGCCTCTGGAAGGAACAACTTGCCCAGACCTGACCCTTAGAAAAGGGAATTGAGAGGGGAGGAGAAGGTGTGTGGTTTTGAGCCATGAGTTTGTGTGATTTCTTGTGCCCACAGGGAGCCTGCCACCCAGTGACCGCCCCCCTTCTCCGAGGGTCTCCAGTGTCCACTCTGAAATTCATGGCCAAAGTCATGTCCATCTCAGAGGTCCAAGGGCTCAGCCCCATCACCTCCATCCTTTTGGAAACTGAAATCTCACTTTGGTCCCCAACCTCATCTCCTGGCTGTGAGCACTCTCCTTTAGCTTCTGGGTGGGACACCGTGAACTCCATCAGGCTAGAGGTGACTCCCAGAGAGCTTCATGGAGCAGTGGGTGGCTCCAGCCATCAAATCACATCAGTCCAGTGTTTGCTGAGAGGTGGGGGGCCAGGCTCGCATTCCATGATCTGATGCTCATAGGCTGGGTGGGTGGGCACGAACTGGGAGGCAGAGCAGGGAGCCAGTCCTCCTCAGGGCCAGGGCCCAAAACAGCAAACCCTGGGGACCCCCATGAGGACTTCCTCTCCTTAGGAGAGAGGACCATCAGGTCTGTTTCTTTCACCCATGACCCAGTTCTCCCAGGTCAATTGCCTCCTGTGCCTACAGCCAGGCCACCTGACAGCCATCCCCCACTGGCCCCCCAAACAGGCCTGGCTTTTGCGGGGACATCGAGGTGCTAGTGTTTGTATCTTTTTCTCCTATTTGTAGGTCACACTTGGAATTTAAATTCTAATCTGCATTTAATTACCATCATTGTCAAGGTATTATATGCTCAGAAATGAAATCTAAGATGGAATGAGATGAAAATTGAGGTCATCCCTCTGACCTCCAGGGGCTTTCTTGATGGCTCAGACAGTAAAGAATCTGCCGGCAGTGCGGGAGACCCAGGTTCAATCCATGGGTCAGGAAGACCCTCTGGAGAAGGGAGGGGCTACCCACTCCAGTATTCTTGCCTGGAAAATTCCATGGACAGAGGAGCCTGGCAGGAGGTCCATGGGGTCACAAAGAGTCAGACATGACTGAGCAACTAACACAGCATAACAACCCCAGCCTCCAGCATCCCCAATTCATCGCACCCCTGAGAGGTCCTGACAGAGCAGACTCCTGATGTACAGTGAAAACAGCATCCATCTAGCACTATATATATATCACTCTACTTCTATGAATTCATTTACTCCTGGGCTGAGGGACTTCTGTCCTGAATCCCAGCTTTCTCACTTTCCATTTGGTGGTCCTCAAAGATGTGTCCATCAGACAAGGGGAGGAGACACACAGAGAGGTGAGGTGATGTGACTTGTGGCTGGCCACAAGTGCAGGGCATCAAAGATGCCGGCAACTCCAGGAGCGGGAGGAAGCCTGGACCAGATTCGCCTGAGTCCCCAGGAGGAACCCGCCCTGCGACCTCTGAGCCTGGAATTCCAGCCTCCAGGCTATGAGAGGATAAACTGCTTTGTTCAGCCCCTAATTTGTGGTCATGTGTTTCAGCCGCCCTAGGTGACCAGCCCAGCTGGACGGAGGTGGGGGGAGCTGGGCAGAAAGCTACAGCCAGGTCTGGGTGATGGGCTGCGGGGTCTGCCCTGGAACATTCTTACAGCTTCTCCGTGGGTTCAAAAATTTTCATAACAAAATGTTAGGGAAAAAAATGAAATGTTAGAAAAATAAAAATCTGTCTCTTCCCACTTAAATCTGAATAAATATTTAAAGGTTAGCAAGTCAAAGAACAGCAAAACTCTGTATGGGGAATCCTGGCCAACCAGGTGTCCCCCCTCCCCATCCCTGGCTCCACCTCACATCTGCCTCCCTCTCCTGCCCCCAGCCCTGCCTGACCCCCACTGGGTCACCTGTCCTTGTGAGGCCTCAGCAGGGGCACCTTATTGCCCTCCAAGAGTGAGGCCGGACATTTGTAGTGATGGAGGGCCAGGCAACCCGCAGCAGCCACCCCGAGAGCCCTGGAGCAGATCAACTCCAAGGGAGCAGGGCCACCCCGAGTCTGGACTCTGCCTGCTGTCGGTGCCCAGAGCAGGGCCTGACTCACAGACTACAGTCAGCACCTGTCCATTCAAATAGACAAGTGAACAACAGCGTCGGCCACCACCCGACAGTCTCCTCTGTCCCGGGGACGCCACGCAGCCTCTCACAGCCATTTAGGTGAGTCCCTGTCTCGGGCAGACAAAACATCTCTACGTTCTTTTCATGTCAATACTGGTGTTATTCAGCCAGAATAGATATGACCGAACACCAGCTGGAGGCTGGCCTACTGCCCGCCGCTCCGCGGAGCCACTGGGCCTCTGCCAAGGGCGGCCCTGGCTCCTGTCCCCTCCCCTTTGCGATATGGCCTGGAAGGAGGACACAAGCCTCTGTTTGGACTTGAGCGCCAAAACCTCGTGCCAGTCGCTTTGCCTCTCTGGCCTCCATCTTCAGCGTGAGATGGGTGCAGCGCCGCCAGCCATGGGGGCATCGAGAGAGCCGCGATGTCGGGTGGATGAAGTGCCATAGAGCTCTTGCAGTCAGTCAGACGTTGCTGTTGTTGTTATTCTGATGGCCCCCTGGTGTTAGATGTTTTCTCCTGGAACAAAGTCCACGTGGGGGGGTTGCTGTTTGTTGTTCAGTCTCCAAGTCATGTCCAAGTCTTTGCGACCCCATGGACTGCAGCTCGCCAGACTTCCCTGTCCTTCATTATCTCCCAGAATTTGCTCAAACTCATGTCCATCAAACCAGTGATACCACCCAACCATCTCATCCCCTATCATCCTCTTCTCCTCCTGCCTTCAATCTTTCCCAGTATCAGGGTCTTTTCCAATGAGTCGGCTCTTCGCATCAGGTGGCCAAAATATTGGAGCTTTAGCTTCAATGTCAGTCCATCCAATGAATATTTAGGACTGATTTCCTTTAGGATTGACTGGTTTGATCTCCTTGCAGTCCAAGAGACTTTCAAGAGTCTTTTCTAACAACACAGTTTGAAAGTATTAATTCTTCAGGGCTCAGCCTTCTTCTTTTTTTTGTTTATTTTATTTTTTTTTTAATTTTTTTAATTTTTTTTTTTAGGTTTTCTTTTTTTTTTTCATTTATTTTTATTAGCTGGAGGCTTATTACTTTACAATATTGTAGTGGTTTTTGTCATACATTGACATGAATCAGCCATGGATTTACATGTATTCCCCATCCCGATCCCCCCTCCCCCACCTCCCTCTCCACCGATTCCTCTGGGTCTTCCCAGTGCACCAGGCCCGAGCACTTGTCTCATGCATCCAGCCTGGGCTGGTGATCTGTTTCACCCTAGATAATACACGTGTTTTGATGCTGTTCTCTCGAAACACCCCACCCTCGCCTTCTCCCACAGAGTCCAAAATTCTGTTCTGTACATCTGTGTCTCTTTTCCTGTTTTGCATATAGGGTTATCGTTACCATCTTTCTAAATTCCATATATATGCGTTAGTATACTGTATTGGTCTTTATCTTTCTGGCTTACTTCACTCTGTATAATGGGCTCCAGTTTCATCCATCTCATTAGAACTGATTCAAATGAATTCTTTTTAATGGCTGAGGGCTCAGCCTTCTTTATGGCCCAGCTCTCACATCTGTAGGGGCGTGAGGAGGGGAAATACCTGTTGAGAGACAGGCCACACCCACAGAGACAGAACCAGGTCCTACTTCCAGGCCCTGAGTAAGCCGAGCAAGATGCTGGGAGGGGCCTGCACCCAGGAGAGGAAGAGGGTGGGAGGAGGGCTGGGCAGAGGAGGAAGTCCAGGAAAGTACAGCTCAGAAATAAGAGCGATGTGACCACAAGCCAGGGACACCTGGAGCCACCAGCAGCTGGAAAAAGCCGGAAGGGTCCTTCCCTGGAGCCTCCAGAATGAAGGAGTGTGGCCCAGCCCACCCCTTGACTTCAGACTTCCAGCTTCCGGAATGGTAAGAGAATGCATTCCTGCTGTTTCCAGTCTGCAGTGCTTTGTCACAGCAGGCCCAGGAAACAAGTACAACGCCCCAAACCCGCCCCTCCCACAGCATCCCCCACTTGAGAAAAGACTGTTCTTTCCTGGTTGCTTAGGCTGATAGGAGAATCTTCTCACCTTCCCATGTTCTTCTCCTCCCATCCACATCCAGTTCATCGGCACATGCTGGCATCTCGGGGCAAGTACACTTGACCAGGAAGAGGAGTCAGCCAGACGCACTTCTGCAGCCCCACCTCTGCTGCCCAGGTTTGCAGTGGCCTCGGCTGGCCTCCTGCTTGTACTCATGCATTCGTTCATTCATTACAGGAATTGGCTCACGTGCTTCTGGAGGCTGGGAACCCACTACCTGCCATCTGCTGCCCAGCAGCCCAGGACAGCGGATCAGGTAAATCAGTCTGAGTTCTCAGCCCTGAAAACCAGAGCAGCTGATGGTGTGAACCCCAGTCCAAGGGCAGGAGGAGCAGCGATGAGATGTCCCCGGTCACCAGCGCAGCAGGAAAAAGAGGTGCGTTCTCCTCCTTGCACCTTGAGCTCTATTCAGGCCCCACTGGGTTAGAGAGGCCCCCACACCAGAGAAGCGTGTGCAGTAGAGGCCGCCACTCAGATGCCAATCTCGCCCAGAAATGCCCTCATTGACCTGGAGCAGTGTTGCTTGTGGGAGCTGATGACCAGGCAAGCTGACAGGTGTGGTAGCCACGACTGGCTCTGTCCCCACTCCTCCCGTCTCCCGGGTCTCACGTCCTCCCCCTGAAAGGTGGTGTCACAGCAGTGACAAGTACCAGTCCCCGCACACATGCCCCAGCACTTCCCCTCTAGCCTCTCCCCCCACCGCTGGCCCTGGGCAGCCCGCTCGCCCTCCGTGACCTTCCCCAGGCATTGCGTGGGTCACTCCCTCACCCCCATCAGGTAAGGCACCTTTTCAGCCAGCCCCGCCCTGCCCTTTCAATACCTTTGTTCCCTACCTTCTTCCTGCCTTATTTCTCTGTCTGTGCCGGATAGCAGGCAGCTGCCCGTAGCTGCACCCCAGGCCCAGATCACCAGCACGCGGCAGGTCCCCGAGCCGTGTCACCTGAGTGACTGAGAGCCGGAGCCTTGGCAGCCCCACACCACATGGTCACTGGGTGTGTCCCCTGCCCCCACCTGGCCCAGAGCATGGTGATGGGCCCCCGATGGCACTGTTGGCAGTTATCACTGTGAGTCTCTGCCTTGTGGAAGGATATTGAGAGGCAGGGACTGAACTCTGACCCCTGCATGGGGCTCCTCAGTCTGCTCCAGCCTCAGACCCCGAGAGATGCCCACAAAGGCAAGCCAGCTCTGCAGAGGGTGTGGAGTTAACCCCCCGAACTCCAAACTGAGGGCTGGCCTGTGTCAGGCTCTGGGAGGGACCCCAGGCTCCAGGGTCCTTTTTACTGGGAGGACTGTTTATGGGGTCAGGGCCCATCAGAGCCCCTGATGGGGTTCACGGCGGGGTTCTGCTCCCTCTCCAGAGGGGCTGGACACTGAGGGCAACCACATGGGCCCTGCAGCCCCGGCAAAGACTGGACGCCAAGGTGAGGAGGCCCTGGCTGGCAGCACCCAATGTGTGCTGTCATACACTGGGGCCGGGGAGTTAACTCTGTCCACAGCCCTGTGGGAGGACACCAGGGGCTCACGTTTGGGGGTCTCCTGGGTCTGTCCCAAGCCAGTCCCTTGGCTGATGCTAATCCATGCCCCTTGCCTACCGCTAACCGGGACAGTGAGAACAGAGCCCTGAGGGGTGGTGGAGGCCTCCCAGGGGGTTGTCCAACTCGAGGGGATCTCGGGGACCTTGGACTTGCAGGTGGTGTCAGCACTGAGGGACTTGTGTGCCCTGGGCTCCCCCCTAACTTTGAGGTTGACTAACTCTCACAGAGGGCTTCCCTGATGGCTCAGTGGTAAAGAAACTGCCTGCCAATGCAGGAGACACAGGTTCGATCCCTGGGTGGGGAAGATCTTCTGGAGAAGGAAATGCCCATAGTCCAGTATTCTTGCCTGGGAAATCCCATAGACAGAGGAGCCTGGTGGGCTACGGTCCATGGGGTCGCAAAAGAATCGGACATGACTTAGCAACTAAACAACAACAACTCTCATAGAATAAGCAGCACAACTGCTATCCAAACTCCTGTGGGGGAACCTTCTCTGCTTGGCCTCACCGCACTCCGGTGATGAGAACAGCACCCAGTACAGACAAGGCGCTTCATCAATATCACTCGGAATCAGTGAATTGCCTGGCAGGATGTGAGTTTGGAGGAGAAACGGGGGCACCTTCCAGATTCCAGGGGTGCTGTCCGGGCCTAAGGAGCCGGGTACTGGGCCATGACGTGGACTGACCCCCTCTTCTGGCACCTGGCCCCTTGCTGCCTCCCTGGGAAAGTGCTGGCCCTGTGAGAGCTGAAGGTGGCCTTCCATCGCTTCCGTGTGGGCGGCGGGTCTTTCCTAGGCTGCCAGGGCTTCCTGTTCCGGCTCTGAGGGCTCTGTCCCAGGCCTGGGTGTGCCTTGGATGAGCCAAGGGTCCCTCAGTGCATGGGTCTGACCTTGACCCAGGCCACAGATCACACCCAGGGGACAGAGAGGACATATGCCGGGCCCACAGGGTGCTGGACTGTCCACTTGTGCTCTCAGCCTCCGCCCCCAGCCTAGTGGTGACCGTGTGTGCACATGCTGTTCCCACTGGCACAGCGGGGCCACTCCTCAGGGCTTTACCCAAGTTTCTGCATGAAGCCTCCCCACCCCCGGCCTCCTAAGCTTCCTGGATTCTGTCTTTGCCAGCCCTCACCATCGACTGTCAGCCATCTGACTCACTTACTGTGTCTCACTGGGAGGGGGGCTGTGACCTGACTGCAGGCGGCCCTCAATAGCAAGGTCCAGCTGGGTGCCTGAGTCCATGGAGCAGACGCCCTCCTGGGGCACCCTGCCAACCCCAGACTCCCGTGAGAGCCCGGGTTCCTGGCCTCTGGACTGAGGAGTGCCTGCGGGGTGGCCCTCGGTTACAGCAGCTAGGAAACCACACACCGGGCGACAGTTGTGAGAGTACATCCACCCCACGGGCTTTGCCAAAATCAGTCTTGTTTGAACAACAACCCGAATTCACCCTCCGACAGAGCCCTGGAGGGCCTGTGAAGGGGCTGGGGGGTGAAGCGGATGGAAGCGGCTGTCACCAACAGCTGGTGGGTACAAGGAGCCTCCCTCGTTCCCCCCACCCCACGGCCCCTGAAAGGCCCAGGGCTGGCCCCACCCGGCTGGCCCCAGTGCCTCCCTGCTGCTCCCCGCCTGTGGTTGCTGGAGGCTGTGGGGTGGAGAAGGATTGGATTTGTCAGATGAGTATTGTCGCTGATTAAATTTGCTGGGCTGGCTGTTGGCACACCGCCGCCGCCGGTCTCTCCCTGGTGGGCCGAGAATCTGTTTGAGGTCGTTAAAAAGACGGTAATTGAAACATCCTGAGGACTAGATCCAGCAATGCTAGAGCTCGCAGCCTCTAAGGACAAAGTCCCCTCCCATCACTTAGGTTCCATACCCCCAAGGGCTGGGGGGGTGGGGGTGGGCAGGCGGGGAATTAAAGCCCAGGAATAGAAACAAGCATCCTAGCAGCTGGGGTGGGGGGGAGGGGGAGGAAGTAAGGGGCAGCAGGTCATCCATC
The DNA here is from genome assembly GCF_910594005.1 of Cervus elaphus. Classification (NCBI taxonomy): domain Eukaryota; kingdom Metazoa; phylum Chordata; class Mammalia; order Artiodactyla; family Cervidae; genus Cervus; species Cervus elaphus. Next base: position 27,603,462 of record NC_057819.1, read on the forward strand.
TGTGCTTTTCCTGGAATTTCCCTGCCCCAGCCTTCACCATCCTGCTCTGGGCCTGGAAAGGACAAGTCAGGGGCTCCCTGCCCTCTGACCACCACTGAGTCCAGCCAAGGGAGCGCCGGGAGGATAGCAGGGCCAGGGGCCACAGAAAGAGGGCCCCTGACTGTGGCCGTCCACCTACCTGGACCACAGCTCCTGCAGGCGCCCTGCCCAATGGGGTTCCCCTCCTTTCTCCCTCTCATGTGTCTGTCCTGCTGTGTCTGCTCCTGCATCTGTCCCCTACCCTCTGCCCTCAGTCTCAGATGGGACCTTCCTTCCTGCCCCCTCCCCGGGGACACCTGTGCCCCAAACACACCTGTGTCCCTTTGCAACACAGCAACTACACTTCTTGTAAAAAAAGAAAAAATAAAATGTTTAGCAGTTGCCCTAGAGTTTGCAATGTACATTCACAACCAATCCAAGTCCGTTTTCAATAACACAGCAAGCAGCATCTTTTCAATAACACTGGCTGGTTTCTGCCTCCTCTCTGGGGAACACTGCCTTGTTCATGTCCCCATGAGCTATAATCACCCAATGCATTGTGCTGCTATCATTTTGAAGAAACTGTTATCTGTAGGACAATTAGAATAAGAAAAAGCAAAATTTTTATTTTATTTTTTTTTTAGAAAAAACAAAAATTTCATTCTGCCTTCATTTATTCCTTCTCTAACCCTCTTTCCTTCTGCAGACCTGAGTTCTGACCTAAATTATTCTTTGTCTGCTTGAAGGCCATCGTCCAGCATTTCTTTTGAGGCCAGTTCCCGTCTCTTTCTACACCTTCTTCAAAGGGCCCAGGTAGAGAGTGCCTGACTGATTTTATTGCATTTAAACCTACAATTTTCAACAACTCTATGACATTGTTGTTCAGTTCCTCAGCCATGTCCGACTCTTTGCGACCCCATGGACTGAAGCACACCAGGCAACCTTGTCCTTCACTATCTCCTGAAGCTTGTTCAAACTCATGTCCATTGAGTCGACGATACCATCCAACCATCTCATCCTGTCACCCCCTTCTCCTCCTGCCTTCAATCTTGCCCAGCATCAGGGTATTTCCCAATGAGTCAGGTCTTTGCATCAGGTGGTGAACATATTGGAGCTTCAGCATCAGTCCTTCCAGTGAATATTCAGGACTGATTTCCTTTAGGATTGACTGGTTTGATCTCCTTGCTATCCAGGGTACTCTCAAGAGTCTTCTCCAGCACCACAATTCAAAAGCATCAATTCTTCAATGCTCAGCCTTCTGTATGGTCCAACTCTCATATCCATACGTGACTACTGGAAAAACCATAGCTTTGACTATACACTCCTTTGTTGGCAAAGTGATGTTTCTGATTTTTAGTACACTGTCTAGGTTTGTTACAGATTTTCTTCCAAGGAGCAAGCATCTTTGAATTTCATGGCTATAGTCACTGTCCACAGTAATTTTGGAGCCCAAGAAAATAAAGTATGTCACTGTTTCCATTGTTTCCCCATCTATTTGCCATGAAGTGATGGGATCGGATGCCACAATCTTAGTTTTTTGAATATTGAGTTTTAAGCCAGCTTTTTCACTCTCCTCTCTCACCTTCATCATGTCCTACAGACGAGGAAACTGAGGCCCAGACTGCTGAGTGCACAGTGTTTGCGGTCATTCACCCACACGATGTCATGTTGACTTCAAAGCCAGGCTCTGAGCCACTGCACCTGAGCCCAGGAGACCCTGCAGGATCAGGGTGGGTGAGCTGGTTCCAGCCCTGCCTGGCCCTCCTTGGAGTCCCAGGCCTCCTCCTGCCTGCTGGCAGCTGTGTCACTAATGCACACCATGGAACGTGCCCTCAGGCCTGGCTCCCTCCCTCATCAGCATGCAGGACACGGCCTCACAGCCTCTGAGAGGCTCATGAAGTGCCTGCCGAGCTGCCAGCTGGCCCAGCTGTTGCCATGGAAAAGCCCAGAGCATGTGGGCCTCCTGGCAGCCTGACACCCGCTCCCCTGGGACCCCCAGCCAGGCTGCGGGCCCAGTACCCAGAGCACACACGTGAAGGGGACCTGCTCCCAGCGGGCCTCAGTGAAAACAACTGGGACCTTCCCTGGGAGGGGTTGATGATGTCAGGCCCCTTTGCATCTATTAGAGCCAGGGGAACCCCATTGTGGGGGTGGAGCTCTTTCTGCCTGCCCACGTCCATCCCCCCACTTTTCGCTAAAGTCACCTCAACCTGCTTTGAGGAGCAGCCTCCCCCGTGAGTATAGTCTCAGGGGACCCACCCTCACCTTGGTCAAACCCAGATCTGATCTGTCAGCAGGTATCACTCCCCCTCCCTCTGCCCATGTCAACGATTGGTCCAGGTCTGGGCAAGTAATCTTAGTCAAACCACTGATACTCCTGGATCTGTGCCAACACTCAGCAAAGGCGAATGGCTGAGCATAGAATCAGGGACACCCAGATGTGTCAGCCTGGGCTGACCTCTTGATCAAGCCATACCTGAAACCAGTATCCCTGGCATATCCAGTCGCCTGAGGTAGCACAGCTCCATTTTTATTCATGCTTCATTGGGTTGGGTTTTTGTCACTTTTGATGAGAGCCCTCCCTAACACTCTTTGGCTCTTAAAAAGATTCCTACAGGTGGGCTGTGTCCCGGCTCCATCCTAACCCACCCTTGTAACTTTGAACAAATCACCACCCAGGAGCTTTGGTCTCTGTGTCATGGGAACTGGTGCTCACAATGGCCCCTTGCTCTGAGCATCCCCTATTTCTATGCCATCAGGGGGACCCCAAAAGAACTTCTTTGTGACATCAGCCTTTCTCCATTTTCAGAAAAGTGTCAGGGCACACAGAACCAGGAAGGGCTGAGTGTCATCTCTTTAATGGAAGTTTAAGCCTCCTGCATTGCCAGGGCAAGAAGAGCCTTATCTGTGCATAGCCGGCCAAGAAGCTTTTTCTTACGTCCACCCTTGTGTTCCAACTTGTGCCCAGCTCTTTGCCCTGGGACTCTTTCTTTGCCCAACGCTGACCCTGCAGATGGAGCCTCGTAGGCTGGCTTCTACCTGGGCTCAGCCAGAGCGAGCCTTGGGTGGGAGACTGTGTCCATCACCCTGGATAGGAACACATGGCCCTCAGCACTTCCTGTAAGGCCTGGTGTGGGTGTTCCAAGAGGGACTTGAGGGACTGGGAAGAGGTCACCCTCACATCCAACTCTGCCTTCTTGTAGGAAAATTTCACAACTTATCCCAACTGTAGGCAAGTCCTCAAGTCCTCCCCAGCACACTGCATCTGTGAGAAGAGACCCTGCAGAGAAGGTGAGCCTGAAGCCAGTATATCCTTCAGCAAAGGCTGGTCCTGGCTCTGATGTTTCCAATGTGCTCCCCTGACTCTCCCCACGCAGTCACTCACCACTCTTGCCTGACATCTGGGCTGGAGACCCTGGTGGCCAGAGAACTCTTCCCTGCATCCCTCACCACTGTCACCACCTCCATCTCCCCTTTCTGTATTGGGGTGTTGATGATGGTGATGGTGACAGTGATGATGAGGAAGAGGAGGAGGAAGATGGTGAAATAGGTGATGAAAAGGTGAAGGTGATGACGATGGTGATGATGAAGGTGATGGTGGTGATCTGGGGTCAATAATACCTGGTTCAGGGCTTCCTTCATAGCTGAGTTGGTAAAGAATCTGCCTGCAATGCAGAAGACCCTGGTTCAATTCCTGGGTTGGGAAGATTCTTTGGAGAAGGGATAGGCTACCCACTCCAGTATTCTTGGGCTTCCCTGTGGCTCAGCTGGTAAAGAATCCGCCTGCAATGTGGGAGATCTGGGTTTGATCCCTGATTTGGGAAGACCCCCTGGAGAAGGGAAAGGCTACCCATTCCAGTAATCTGGCCTGGAGAATTCCATGGGCTGTATAGTCCATGGGGTTGCAAAGAGTTGGACACAACTGAGCAACTTTCACTTTCACTCTGGCTGTTGATGAGCACTCAATAACTGCTAACTATCATTGTCATTGTCACCATCCCCCTAGTTGACAGTGTTTGATCAAGGATAGGCAAATAACCCAAGTGAGTCCGATCAAAGTGAACCCTAGGATTTTACAAGGACCGTCTCACTGGGGTCACTGCCCTGGTAGAGTGTGATCAGGCAGCTTCGGTTTCAAGCCATTTTGCTCCCCATCCTGCCCCCTAGGGTGTGAGCCTGGCCAAGAACAGGGCCAACACAGGGGGACAGCAGAGCTGATGGTGGGAGGTGGAGTCCTGGCAGATTATCTGAAACCCTAGGTCAAGCTGTATCTGTCCTTTTCAGCTACAGGAATAAAGTCCTTTCTTTCTGTGTATGCCAGTTGGGTTGGGTTTAGGTTCTTCACAACAGAAAGAGCTCCAATGGATTCTGTGAGTCTCTGCAGAGCCCCAAAGGCAGTGGCAAGTGAAGGATGAGCCATGCAAGGTCTGAAGAGTGAGAGAAGGAGGGAAAAGAAGACCTGGCCATGGGCAGTGGCTTGAGCTTCCTCACAGCATGGTGGCCAAGTTCCAGAACTGGCGTATCTCAGTCTGTTCCCATCCCACAGACCAGAGTCTCTGTGTACATCCATACAGGTTGTACACTGCACAACTCCAGGAGATGCCAACCTTCAGCACTCAGGCTTTCCAGTCTGTATTTGGAGTGAAATTTTTCAACCTGAATTTCTAAAGGTCAGCCAAAGTCAGGCCAAGTCATCACTTCTCTGGAACTATCTGATACTAGGCTTAAAGAGTAACCCGAACAAGCAGATAAGGAAATCCAGGGCAACAAATATCTGTGGAGACAGGCAGGAACCAGATGGGTGAGGCATGTGGGCAGAAGGGAATGAGGAATGGTGGGGATTGTAGCAGGGGAAGCTTGGACTCTGCTTCCTCCTGCCTCGACCTTCCACCTGCCAAAAAAAGTGAGCCCACAACAGAATTCAGATCAAGTTTGGAATCTTTGAAACGGAGACGCTGTGCCTCAAGCAGGCGTGGTGTCTTATGTCTCCCACAGAGAGCCTGGCGCAGAGTGGGTGCTCAGTAATAATGCTGACCTGGGTTAACCTGAGACTCCAGACCTCATGTGATCTATGAAGGACCAAAAAATAGGGCTTCTGCGTGTGAGTCCAGAGAGTTATTACAGCTGGTGCATAGTGACTCCTGTCTATACTCCAGTGCTCATAAAAGCTGTTGGAGAAACATCTACTGCTTATAAATACCTGTGAGACCCTCTCACCTCCAGCCCCCTCTTGTGTTTTGGGGACCCAAGTGCCTGTCTGCCCTATGTGACTTTAGGGCCACCACATGACGAATTGGCATTCCCTCTCAGCTCTCTTACATGACTGGGGCAACCAACAGTGTTCCGGGCAGCAGACCCTCCACCAGCATTGGTCCCTGAATGATCACATGCAGCAGGAATACAACAATATAGTGTGGACATCCCCAGTGGTCCAGTGGTTAAGAACCCACCAGCAAATTCAGGCAACACGGGTTCAGCCCCTGGTCCGGGAAGATCCCACATGCTGCAGGGCAACTGAGCCCGTGTGCCACAGCTACTGAGCCTGCATGCCTAGAGCCTGTACCCAACCCGTGCATTGAAATAAAGAGTAGCCTCCGCTTGCTGCAACTAGAGAAAGCCCACACGCAGCAACAAAGACCCATTGCAGCCAAAAATAAATAAATACATAAATTTTTTTTTAAAAAGATATGGTGGTAAGCACTGTACTTCCAGAGCTCATCTTACAGTGTAACCTAGCCTGTCGTGACTAAGGTTTAGTGTTTACAAAGAGCATGAGGTAGTAGAGAGGGAAGCAGCTCTGAGAGCAGCCACCTCCCCTAGGAGCATGGATGTGTGCCTGATTCCCCATTCCAGAGGCTCCTGAGCACCCTGCTACCCCTGCCGTGTCCTCCACACACTCCTCCTGCCCAAGTCAGTGGAAGCTGAACTTGGGTGTCTGCCACTTGCAACAACAGCCAATGAAAATCTGACAAATCCAACGTTGTCCTGCTCATCTCTGGGTTCTCCAGGCATGTGTGCTAAGTTGCTTCAATCATGTCTGACTCTTTGCGACCCCATGGACTGTGGCCCACCAGGCTCCTCCGTCCATGGGATTCTCCAGGCAAGAATACTAGAGAGGGTTTTGCTATTTCCTCCTCCGAGAGATCTTCCCAACCCAATGATCATACCCATGTTTTTTACTTCTCCTACACTAGTACGTGGGTTCTTTACCACTAGTACAACCTGTGAAGTGGGTTCTCTAGAGTTCCAAGGAGCTCAGGAAATGTTTGCTGGATAAACAAAGAAGCCAAGGGCAGCATGGTGTCTGAGAGCTGCTGAGAAGAGACACCTCGGGGGCCACTTCCTACCTGAGGAGATAGGGGCTGGCATCAGCCCTGACTGAGGGGCATGTGGGCTCAGCAGTGGTGGCGCAAGGCCTTTAGTTGCCCCAAAGCATGTGGAATCTTCCTGGACCAAGGATCAAACTTGTGTCCCCTGCATTGGCAGGCAGATTCTTAAACACTGGACCACTAGGCAAGTCCCTTCATGGGCTTTTGACAGGTAATGAGGTCATTTCAGATAGGCCCTTTCAGTAAGATGTGGTTGTGGCAGAACCACAACTGGATTAAGCAAAAAAGGAATATGTTGAATTATGTTTATGTGAAGTCCATGCACAGAAACTGCTTCAGGTACAGCTGGCTCTGAAGTTAAAAATGTCATTAGGTCATAGTCCCCTCAGTCTCCTTGCTCATCTGTCCTCCATATGGGATCAATTCTCTGGCAGGCACTCCCCTTGGATGGTGAGACACCAGCTGACGCCTGCCTGCCCCTGAGACCTGAGGGAAAGAGGGAACTTCCCTTCCATGGTTACCACCAAGGCACTGGGTCATATGCCCACTCCTGGACCAATCACTGAGGACAGAAATGGGTTGCTCCAACTGCAAAACTTGAGTGATACACTCACATCTGGAGTCAGAAATGGAGTTAACATCTCCTTAATTTCATGGACTGAGTATAGAAGATTAGGGATTTCCCAGAGGAAAATCAGGGTGCTATTACCAAAGACATGATAGACAATGTAAGATGGACTGTGCTCACTGTCCACCAAATAGCCATCCACGTCCCTCTTCCCAGCTCACAGAGCCCTACTTTGTTCCATAAGAAGCAGAAACCCTGGGACCACAGGAAAGTCAACCTCCTAACCCAACCTTATAATGAATCATATTTGGTCACAGAAAGTTATTAGTAAGTCCACCCCCTTTCCCAGATTTTTACTTTCCGAGCCTCCTTTATAACAATTAATGACTATGAAACACTATTCTGATAATGAGAACTCCAGGGATTGGTACCACTGTTGTTTTCCTCTCCTCATGGAGTACTGAAGCGAGGGCATGATGGCTGGAGCTGTAGCAACCATATTGTATCAATCAGTTCAGTTCAGTCGCTCAGTCGTGTCTGACTCTTTGCGACCCCATGAACTGCAGCACGCCAGGCTTCCCTGTCCATCAGCAACTCCCTATCAATAAAACATCAAGTAAGAGAAATAAAAGCCAATGCTATGAATAATATTCCATTTCTTGACTGTTACACAAGTAACACAGAACACATAACATTTTGTAAGAATTCCCTGCGCTTTTCTGGCTGGGGACAATTAAGAATTGCAATTAAGAACTGGAAACCTGTAATAAGAACACCTACCAACTAAGAGTCTTGTGTTAGCTCGGCTAAGAGATTAAATCAGTTAACACAGGAAAAGTATTTGGAACCACATCTGATAGATAAGTTTTCCAAAAGCGATGGTTGTTAGTGTCCTCATCACCATCACTACTGCTGCACCACCGCAAGTTGCTTCCTCCATGGGGAACTTCTTTTGGCCCCACCTTCCTCTCTAGGTATGGTCCCACCCCATGTCCCCCTTCACTGTCACACTTATTGAAAGAGGTGCCTATGCTTCCTAACCCCACACCCACAGCCAACTAGCTATGGCAGAACCTGGTAACCTGAGGTGTAACGACTTCCTAACTACCCACCTCCACTGCTGACTGCAGGCCCCAGCAGACGAGGGCTGTGCCTCTCAAAGTCATCCGCCTCTGCTGCACAACTGTCGTCGTCCTGACAGTCACTGCAGAACCAACAGCTGGTTCCCACAGGCTGGCAGAGCAGAAACATTTCCCTGACTGCTGGGTTCATCACAGTTCATGCCTGCAGCACCTCGCTGTGGCTGAGGAGCTATGTGAGGTCTCTTCTGAGCCTGGCTGCAGATTCCACCCTCCTCATCCTTATCTGCATCAGTCAGCTAGTGCTGAGTAACACACAGCCCCAGGATCCCAGCTTCTTTGGACAATAAGTATTTATGGTTTATGTGTTTGCAAGTTGGCTGAACTGCTCCCTCTGAAGGCTCTGAAAAGACTGCCTCTTTGCTGTTGACCTGAACTTAGCAGCAGGAGGCTGCTGCACCCCTCTCTTCCCTAAGTGAAGCCAGCCTGAGTCCAGTCTGATCTGAGGCCCAGGAGCATATCTAAAGCTCCACAGCAGAGGAAGCCAGTCCAGGTTTGGGTTTCTGTTTCCTTCAAATGGAAAAGTCCAGTGGCCCCTGTGGCCCTGTCCTTCCTCCCATGTCCCCTCACCTGCTGGGCACACCGCTCAAGGCCAGGCTGGGGACACAGGGACCACTCAGACAGGACCTCACTGCCTTGCAAATGTCCCTTTCTTGCACAGGCCTCCCACTCCTCCTCGAAGGCTGGACCTGTTGGAAGACCTCTAAGGAGACTCAGGAAGCCAGGACTCCTGGGCACCTCAGACAAAGGACACTCAGGGGCCCACTGCATGCCGTCACTGAGTTAGGCCCACAGCTGCTCTCCCGGAGCTGATGTGCCCATAAAGGAGAGAAGACCAAGAGGGCACCTATGCCTGGACAGGCCTCAGGCCCACAGAGATGCACTGTGTGCAGTTGGGCACCGAAGCTGGGCCTTCCACGATGGGCAGATGGGTTGGCAGAGACAGCCCTACCGGGCGTTGTCTGTGTGTCTCTAGAGTGGTCAGAAGGCCGGGTGGCAGCTCTAAAGATGCAGAGCCTGGACAAACCTGAGCTCCAGAAGGACCTCCCACAAAGCCAACCCTTCCTCAGGACTCGAGCGGGCGGCAGGAGATGCAGGAAGCCCCCAGGGCTGCAGAAGGAGCTGTCTGAGCCTCTGGAGATGGGGAATGATGGATTCCAATCCATGCATGAGGGATGGTGGCAGACCAGGCACCTTTAGGGGCCCCAGAGGAGAACTGAGCACTCTCACTGTCACTTCTGCCTGCCAGAGTGCACAAATTCTCACGTGGGCCATCCTGACCGGTGACACGAGGGGAATTCTGAGAAATGTTCCCACTCAGCTGAGTCAACCCAACACGGAGCCGCCAACTGGACTTTGGGGAGAAGAGACATCTGAGTTAGGGCTGATGAAGAGAGGGGAAGTGGATAGAGCAGGGCAGGTGGGGGTCAGCCCCTGGAGCAGCAGGGGGCTCAAAGCTCCAGCACAGAGAAGATCCTGAGGCGCAAGAATTAGGGGGGCACACTTGGAATGAGTATACCCCAAATTTCAATTCCTTGGATACCCAGCTTAAGACAGGTTCTAGGGAATCTCCTGGCAGTCCAATGATTAGGACTCCACACTTCCACTGCAGGGGGCACAGGTTCAATCCCTGGTGGGGGAACCAAGATCACACAAGCTGAGCAGCGTGGCAAAAAAAAAAAAAGGATTCTAATTTCGGCACAGGACATTGAACTGATATGTGGGCCCTCTATTGTGACAAATGGGAATATAGTCCCCAAATCTTTACCTCCTCTCTGTAGCAAGACTCCACACCCACCCCCTGCCACGTGATTACAATGCCACCCTCCCACCTTCCCCACAATGGACTGGAAGGCATCAACTTCCTTCCCCATGGGTGACAGTCTTGGCCGAGTGACTTGCTTTGGACAGGATGCAAGCAGACACAATAGGCTGAAAGCACAGACTTCCACTGTGCCTTGAAGTATGGCTTGCCCCTGTGAGTTTTGCAAAGAAAACGCCTCAAGTAGCTCACCTCTTGCAGCCTGGGTCCCAGAGAGAGACCCTTGGAACAGACCTCAACCTAATCCACAGTCTGAAGCACAGCCCTTCCAAGAACCTGCAGCCTCATCAGCAAAAAAGAAATAGTTCATGTTCCAAGTGACAGACATTCTAGGGCTGTTTGTCACACAGCATTGTTGTGGAAACTAGGACACCTGCCTCTTCTTTGGTTAGGAGAGGGAGAAGCTTTCAGTGAGCTGTCTGCCCCTCCCAGACCGCATCCACCGAAATAGGCTAAGTGTCCAAAGTACATTGAGGCACTGCTGCCAGAAGGAGGTTGCATGGATACTGTAAAGGCTGAAACCAACATTTTTCACCACGGTGGAGCAAACAGCTGTTCACAGACGTGGCACTAGGGGCTGGCCTGTGAGCCAGAACTCATTTTCTGGCCGTCACCCGACAAGCAGAAAGTGTGTTTGAACCCTGAAGGAGCAGCTGACTCTGATGATTTATAGGGCCTGAAGGGATCTGTGAGGGCAAATTGAATTTTGAATACAATTCCATGTCAATTAACATTGCTCAGAGCCCGACAGAAAAAGCAGTGACTCTAAAGCAAAGCCAAATGGCAAAGACTGGTGGGGTTGAGCTCCAGGCCACCCTGGAAGCAAATAATTTTCATCAATGCCTCTCAGAATTCTGCTGGGGAGGGCGCTCTGCTACCTGTGGTGACCAGGTGAGGACTTGGCTATGGGGGTGGGATCTGGTGAAGCCTTGGATTAAAATCACACAGCACTGGGCCAGCAGGCTGGGGATGGGGCAAGGCTTCTCATTGGCAGTATCTAACCTGTGGAAAGGACCCATTTCCCCTATTGCACTGGAGGAAGGATGAGTCCTCAGGGATGGGATGAGGTGGAAGGAAAGACCTGGGCTGACTGCAGCTGAGCCCCAAGGGCCCCAAGGGAGCTAGTGGGAAGGCAGAGAGGAGAGAGGAAACCTAGTTCATCAGGACCCAGGTCCAGAAAGGTAAGTACCTCTCTGGAGAGGCGGAGCAAGGGGCGAAGGTGCCCGTTCTCTGGGACACTGGTATCTACAGGCAAACAAGAGGGCCTCATAAGCTGTGGTCTTCAGACTCACAGCCCCAGCTTGTTGGAAATGCAAATCTCAAACCCCAAGTAGGACCAAGACAGGAAGAGTCTCTGGTATGTTAACAAGTCTCCGGCCCCTGTGTGATTCTAGGTGAATGTTCAGACCACCCACCACAGGAAGCAAGTCATCACCACCCCACCCCACCCCACTCCAGGTTTATGGAAGGGACAACTGAGGCAGAGAAGTTAGACCATCTGCTCACAGTCCAAAGAGAGGAGCTGAGGTTAGAGCCTAGGTTCTTTAACTGCTCTGGCCAGCATAGTAGCCACCAGTCACAGGGGTTATTTCATTTCAGATTGAAGTTAATAAATAAAATGCATAGTTGAGTTTTCTAGTTGCATGAGCCACATCTCAAGCTGGTGATTTCTGGGCTGGATGGCATAGATCTAGAAAATACCACTAGTGTGGTCTTGAAGCTACCCCTTAGCCATGTCTGCACTCCGAAGCCCCCCAACCCCCTTCAGGAAGAAGAAGGCAAATGTGTGTGCAAGTACACACGGAAAGGGAGCAGAACAGCAGCCCTGCCACCCCTTATACCAGCAGGGAGTGGAGGCATCAGCGCTTAGCTCTGCAGGCTCCTGCAAACCCTGAGGAGCAGGTTTGGAGCCCTGGGAGCAGTACCCCATGGACTCTAGCCCGCCAGGCTCCTCTGTCCATGGAATTCTCCTGGCAAGAATACTAGAGTGGGTCACCATGCCTTGCTCCAGGGGATCTTCCCAACTCAGGGACTGAACCCAGGTCTTCCACAGGTTTTTTACCGTTTGAGCCCCTATGATGTGCATAAGTGTGTGTGGGGGGGAATGAGCACAAGGCAGGCAAGCAGGCTTTGGCCTCCTTCCACCCCACCCTGCCTCTCCCCTGAAGGGAGGTTTCCTGTGCCCAGGATCCTGAGGAGATGTTGGCTGGTCCCTAAGGCACTGGCCAGTCACCAGGAAATGAATTGAAGGAGGGAAAATACTCGCGGGGCTTCTCCCCGGAAGAGCTAAGAAACCCAGAGAGGAGACCCCACAGGGGGTCTACGTGACTCCCGTCCTCCACCTTGAACACATCCAAGTGTCTTCAAGGGGAGATGACAGACAGTCATTCTTACACTTGAAAACCTCAACACCAGACCTGGGCCTTCCCAAGCATTGTCCTAGAGGGTAGGGAAGGGGTGACAAGAAAGGAAGCCCCCTGCAGTCCCCAAGATCAGCTCAGCAGCCCAGGCCACAGGTCTCTGAGGACTCCAGGCCTCCGGAGCAAGTGTGGGGCCCGGAAGTCCCACTGGGGATGGGCAGGCAGGCCCAAGGGCCTGTTTCCCAAACAAAATCCTTAAGTATTACCCCTGGGACCACCCCCGCCTCCTGCCCCTGTAAAAACAAATTTTCAGGTCTTCCGTCCTCAGAGGAGAATTAGGGTAGAAGGACTGCAGAGAAGTTTTCTGCCTTTTTAAACAAGGCTCTTAAAAATCAAAGGGGATGCTGCTGGGAAAGTCAGAGTGATAACAAAATCTGGAATGGGAAACAGAGAAGGGGACTCTGCTCCCACCCCCAAGGAGGCTAGGAGTCAGTGGAAGGAGGGCCCAGAGCAGAGAGAGCTGGACAGGATGGGCCTGGGTGAACTGGAGGCTGGCAGCTTTGGAGGCTTGGGCTCCCCCCACCCCCGTATCAGGATGTTTGGAGTACTGCCTTCCCTGCTGTCCCCAGGGACAACCCTGTCAACAGCCTGTGACAACCCAGACCACACATCTCCCTGCCCTGCACACAAGGTGGCCCCAGGCTAGCTGGCTTCTCATCTGGCAGGTCTCAGCTCAAATTACGACTCCTCTGAGAGGCTTCCGGGACCACCCCATGTCCACTTCCTATGACAACTCCCTCTTCAGTCATCTTCAAGTTACCCTTCAACATTATGCTACTTGGCTCTGTGTTCAGGTTCTTGCTTACTTCTAAAAGGGCCATCTGTCCCATCCATTACTGCAACACAAACATTGTGTTGGGCACTGTAAATAGGTGTCAAATGAATTAATGATATTAAGATTTGAGGAAGACAGAGGTCCCTCCCCACCCACAGTGGGTCCTTAACCGCAGTCTCCCATGGGTGAAAGAGGAAGTTCCTCCTTATATCTTTCAACTCTCCAGCTGCCCCCTCTCATCCGTTCCTGCCACCATGCTGCCCTGGAAGGGGAGCAGCCCCCGCAGCCCAAATTGCTGTCTCTATGCAAACGAGGCATCCCCGGGGGCCTCCCACCCAGGGGGGTGGGGTGGGGAACTTGACCCAGGAAAAGGTAGAGGGGAATGCACTTCGTGTAGAACTTCTCCCTCCCCATAATAGAGCCCAGAGGTCGGGTGCCTGGGCAGGGGGCGGTGGAGAGCAAGGGGAACCATGGAAGGACAAGACCAGCCTGCAGGAAGACCCCTTAACGAGAGGCAGGAGACACGTGAAGAAGTCCTAGACTGGGGTGCAGGATAGTGAGGGAATGAAAAACCCTCATCTTTCACATGCCCCGACTCTCGGCCGAGGTGGTCTGCCCCCTCTGCGAACCGAGTAAATCCCTTACCCGGCCCTGTATCTGAAAGGCCGTCGAGGACTACCCACCCTTGGGCCTCCCATCGCGGGTGGGAACCTGGACTCCCCAACTGTGTTCACCCTCCCCCAGCTGCGGGGGCGGGGAAGGGCAGTGACGGTGAGCGTGCCCCTCCGCGCATATGTCCCGCTTGGCTGGAGAGGCCCCCCACTTTCCCGCTTATGAGCTCCCATTGATAGATTCTATCAGAATGAGGCCGCGGCTGGGGAGGCGCAGTGACGCACACCCCGCCCCTCCCAAAACAGGCAAACAGAAAGCCAGGGGCAGCACCTCACCTCCCTGCACCTCCCACGTGCAATGACGCCCGCCCAGGTGCGCTCGGAGGGGCGGGGAGGGGCGCGGCCTCCCAGCTCCCTCCCCCAAGGGGCGGGGTAAGGGCGGGGCGGGCCTGTGGGGCGGAGCGCGGCTTGGGTGGGGCGGGGCCGGAGGCGGGGCGGTGGGGCCAGGCTGAAGAGGCAGAGCGCGGCCTGGGCGGGGCCAGGAGGGGGCGGGCCCGGGGCGGGGCGGGGCTCGCGTCGGCTCCGCTGAAGCGCCCACTTCCTCTGGCGCCGGCTGCCTGACGGAAGTACGTCAGTTGTTATCCGCTCGGGGCGCCGCTGCCACCGCCGCCTCACGAGCCCCGGCGCCTCAGCCCCGGTCAGCGCCCCGCCCGCCTGCCCGCCTGTCGGGCCTCAGCCCAGCCTTCGCCCGCCGCCAGTCGCGCATGGGGCGTGCCCTCGGGGCCGCGGCCGAGGGCCGCTGAGCGCCGGCCGCCCCGCCGATGCGCGCGGCCTCCCGCGCCGGGGCGCCCAGGCCGCGCAGGGCCCGGGGCTGAGGCTACCCGCGCGGCATGTCCGGCCCGACCCGCCGCCCGCCGCCGCCCAGGGCCCGAGTCCGCGCGGACCGCAACAAGCCCGGCGGGGCCGAGTAGCGCAGCGGCAGCGGAGCGGGAACCCGACGGCGCGGCCGCAAGGTCACCGCGCGCCATGGAGGCCAAGGTCCGCCAGAGCCGGCGCTCGCGCGCGCAGCGGGACCGTGGCCGGCGCCGGGAGGCGGCCCGCGACGCCCGCGACCAGAGCGCGTCGTCGGGGGATGAGCCTGAGCCCGGGCCCGGCAAGGAGAACACGGGCCTGCCCCGCGCGCCCCCGCCCCGCGCCGCCGCCGCGCGCCCCCCGCGCCGCCGCCGCCGCGAGTCCAGCTCGCAGGAGGAAGAGGTCATCGACGGCTTCGCCATCGCCAGCTTCAGCACGCTGGAGGCCTTGGAGGTAGGTGGGCCCCCGCGAGATTGCTGCCGCGGAGTCGCGAGAGAGAAGCCCCTGGGGCATGGGCACACCCACCCCCTTAGGTCTCCCAGGGCTGCATGGGCCCCAAGCGCCTAGAGGGTTGCTCCGGGAGGACCCGGCCCCCTGCGGGGGTGCGGGCCTGTTGGTGTTTTAAGGAGCTGGGGAGAAAAATCTCTAAATTATACTGTCCAAACTGGGGACTGCCTGGCTACTCAATCTTTTTTCAATTGTGTTTATGTTGCCAAAATATCACTTGATTCGGTTCAGGATGTGCTAGGGAGGTGAGCACTGCTGAACTTGCATGGAGGCCGTGATAAAATGGATACTTGAGGGTTCTTCCTGTTCTCCTCCTCCCTCTCCTCGAGGTTTCTGTTCACACGCGGAGAGGGAGGGTCATATTTTAGCCCCTTCTCTCTGCCACCGCTGTGTGCTGCGTGGTTATTAGGATGGCAGAAAATATTGCTTGTCTGGTTGAGTTATTGTGGACAATATTTGTTGAGCAAATAACATCCCTTCTCGCCTGAAACCAAGTGAGTGGAGAAGGAAATGAATGCTGTCAGAGCTGGCAAGTGCACTGGTCGGGAGCTCTTGTCTCCTAGAACTGGCCTGGGTAGGAATGCTGCCTGGCCTGGGAGTCCTGTGAGCTCCAGTCAGCTAGCCAGCCCCTTTACCCTCCAGGGGCCCTAGACAGCACTTATTTCGGGGGACCAGCGTCTGTGGGGTTTGGGGTCCCAGGAAATGCTTAGTTAACAGTTCCTCTTTTCTGAGGAGTTGGGGGCCAGTGGCCTAGGGCTCCCCAGTCTCAGAAGCTAAGCTTTGGGGGAGAGGAAGTTCCCACACTGCAGGTCTCTGCAGTGGCCCCCTTTCCAGGGTTGCCCCGCCTCTGTAGAGAGCCTCAGGGTCAGGTGCTGGCAGCCAGGGACAGGTGGCCCGGGAACAGGTTTGCCACTTTTTGTCTGGACGCATGGATGCACTTGTGTCAGAGCCTGTGCTAACACCGCCCCAGGTCCCCTGTTGTGCTCATCTGGGAAGCCTGGGATGGCTCCTGGGCCTAGGGGTCCTCAGCTAACACCCTCTGTCGGGGTGTGGTGGTGCAGGCCTAGGCTCTGTCCTGGGGAAGGGAGGCCCCAGGGCTGAGTTTTCAAGCCAGGTCCTGCCCTGCGGCCTCTAAGAGTGGATACACCACCCACCTTCCAGATGCGGAACCGCCCTGTCTGGTGGGGTAAAGACAAAAACACTTACTGTTGCCTCCAGGGCCCTGCACCCCATCAGCTGGCCTCTGCCACCTGACATCCTCTCACACCGGCGCGTCAGCCCCTTGCAGGTTCTGCCTCAGGGCCTCTGAACTTGCTGTTCCCACTCTCTGGGCTCTTCGGCGCCTTCCTGTCTCAGTGCAAATGGCACTCAGAGAGGCTGTCTCTGGGCATGGCCTGAAGCAGCATCCCTTCCCCCCAAGCTGTGCATCTCCCCTTGTTATTTCACACACTGTCTTTGCCGCCAGTTCCCACTCTTTCTGAAGCTGTCTGCTGTTTTGACGCTCCAGAACTTGTAGCTGAAGGAGAGCAGGCACCGAGCCTGTGTGTTTCCACTGAGGGTCCTCGTGCCCCCATGTTCTTGGAGTGAACCAGTGAGAGGAGAAACAGGCTCAGGGAGGCTGCACCTAATCAGTACCCCACACACTGCCTGCACTCCCTGCACCCCAGGGTACACCCCTGGCTGTACCCCTCCTGCCTCAGGGGACACACAGTGTGAGGGGACTTCTGCCGGCTCAGACCAGCCCCAGCCAGGTCATGGTGAGACTGAGCTTGCTTTCTGCTTGGCATTCACGCAGCCGCATCACGCCAGGCCGCTCCACACACCTTTCTCTGCCCTTCTGAGCCAGGGAGGGGTCTGCCTGTCTTGGAAAGTACGGGGCTTCTGAACAAGTCAGAACTTCTAGATCAGCCCGCTTGTTTGGCCTCATTTCTTGCTAAAGTGTAGTGGTTTTCCCCCAGAGTTCAGATAATTCATAA
Source organism: Cervus elaphus (assembly GCF_910594005.1). Lineage (NCBI taxonomy): Eukaryota > Metazoa > Chordata > Mammalia > Artiodactyla > Cervidae > Cervus > Cervus elaphus. Next base: position 27,620,479 of record NC_057819.1, read on the forward strand.
TGAGGCTGATAGTCACAGCACGCAGCGAACAAGTACTCCCTCTACCAGGTGCTGTTCTGAACCTGCTTGTCCCCACTGCACACATGGGGACACTGAGGCCTGTCGCCTGCCGTGTCAGGACCTCGGTGTGCCCCGTCTCGAAGTTCTGCCAAGCCCTCGCGAGTCTGTCTTGGCCTCTATGTGGATGCAAGCTGCCACCCTTGGAGCATAACCTAATGTCAGGTGTGGGGGCCTGTGCAGAGTGCCAGTGTCCCTCGGGGCCTCCTTATCTTTGTCCTGAGGATGCAGGCCCCCACCCCCAGTCTCTCCAGGCTCCCTATCCCTCTATGTCCTGGGAAGGCCCCCTCCACCCTGTGTCCTGGGCAGGTCCTAGGCCCCCTCACCCTCAACCCCGTGTCCCTGTGTCTGCTCCAGAGGAAGGCTGACACAGGTGCCTGCCTCTGGGGCAGCTGAGAAGATCACTGGCCACCTCTGTTAAGTGCCGTGGACCCAGCAGGCGCTCCATAATGTGGCAGGGGTGTTGTCGACTGAGGAGGGGCCCCAAGTCTGTCTGGCTCAGGACATGGACACAGTCTTGGAAGTAGGGTTATCTCCACTGGAATCCAGTGTCTGAGCTGAGAGTGCGCAGAAGTCATGGTCTGGGCACAGGGTCGCACACCTAAGCCCTTGTCCCCTATCAGCTTTCCGGTTTTCCATTTATCCAGGTGGGGACAGTGAGCAGGTTGCCATGGGATAGGGGCCCTGTGGTTGGGGTGGCACAGGACATCTTTTTCCCAGGGCTTTCCCTCAGGGCAGCCGGCCCTTGCCCTCCATGTTCCTCCATGTTCTTGAGGTCTGGAGAGAGCGTTTGGCACTAGAACCACTCTTCTGGTTTGGCATCCATATGATTCTTTGTTCGTTTGCTTTTCAAACAGCAAAACACTTTTACCTGGTTCAAGTAATTTTTTATGAAAAGGTATATTTTGAAAAAAGCTAGCACCAGACTCAGTCTTCTTCAGTAACTCCTGTCCCCAGCTCCTGGCCTTTTCAGAGTATGTTATGCAGCTATAACCACACTTGTAGTCTTGTGACTCTCCTTTTTGCAGAAGGAAAAGGTTATCTGCCACATCTGTACGTATGTCTGGGACGTGTGTACCTGGGAATAGAGATGGAAAGGAAAACACCCAAAGTTATAGCTGTGGTCACAGGCTACTTCCTTTCTCTAATTCTCTGTTTCTTACGTTTTGATCAACACGTGTAGCTTTTATAATCCACAAAACATACACCCTGAAGCCGTTCGTGACCTGCTCCACATAGAGTTGTGCTTGAGAAACCCTGCTCCTGCCTCTGACACATCGGCAGATGGACAGTGGTGTGTGGGCAGCTGATCCTGGCCCGGCCTCACTGCTCCCAGCCTTTGGAGCCGTCCAGAGGCTCGCTGTGTGTTTCCCCCGAAAATAATGGAACCCTTCCCAGCTTGGGATGTGGGCCTTATGCCCACTGAGGGGTGGGTTCAGGCCTGGACATGAACCCGTGGAGGTGGGGGAGTCAGCGAAGGTTGCCAGGACACCCCCTTTCCTGGGCCACATTGGGGAGGGTCAGTGGTGGTGATCCCTCTGCGAGTCAGGTTCAGTCCCCCCTTGGGGCAGAGAGCTCGAGGTCTGTGCTGGCTCGGTGCTCAAGGCCAGGCGTGTGGGGAACTGGGATGTAGCCCCCACAGTCCATGGACAGAAGCCCATGCTGTTGGTTAACCTGGGGGGCCATGTGCCCAGCCTGGCTCTCAGACGGGGGTAGTCAGGGCTGAGAATATACAGATGATTGGGCGCTGTGAGGAGAGCCAGCAGCCAGAGAAGCCTTCAGCATGGAAAACATCCAAGTCTCTAGGCCAGAGCACCTCCTTCAGGCTGCCTTTTGCTCTTCAGATGGGGAATCTGAGGCCTGTTGGGGAGAGTGGGGGGCTTTGCCTGCAGTCATAGGCTGGAGATGTGGTGCCGAGCTTGGAACCTGCCTAGGATGTGTTAGGCTGCTCCCCCTGCCCCCGCTCCGCAAGGGCCCACAGCTCGTTGTGAGGTGCACAGCCTCCAAGGGGAACCCTGGCAGCCAGGGAAAGCAAAGCCACCACATGGCCCCTTGGCCCACCTGGGTGTCCACCAGCCCAGGGCAGCGCTGGTTTTGCTAATCATGGGATGGGAGGGGCTCTGGGTCCAGCCTCAGTCAGGCCTGGCATCTCTGCACCATCACCATCTCCTGTCGTGGGGGAGACAAGTTTTGTGGGAGCAATTTTGACAATAGCAGCTGCTGAGCGCCTGTCTTGAGGACTTCCCTGTCCTCACACACCCACTTTGTAGAGAAGCAGCTGAGGCCCGGGGAGGCCAAATCCTTGCCCAGGATCTGCCTGCCACGGTCCCAGGCCACAGAAATCACAGATCTTCCCCTGAACTTGGCTGAATTTTTCAGACACTCTTTGGGAAGAAGCTGAGCTTAAGCAGAGGGTGGTCCTGCCCAACATCTGAAGGGTCAGCCTTTTAGTGGGCTGCAGGAGCGATGCTGTGGCCGGGGCCGGCTGCCTGACCTCTGCGGAAGGGCTGACCCCCCCTGAGCACTGTGGGGATCGGCGCCAGACTGCAGAGCCTAAGGCTGCACCGGGCTTTGAGGGCTTAGCTGCGTCCCCCAGTATCACCCCATGTCCATCTCGGGAAGTAAGGTCACAGGGGAACACTGGTGACACACAGCAGTGGTGGCAGCCAAAGTCCTGATGGACGGTGGCCTTGTCTCTGCTGGTCAGCGTGTTACCTTCACCTGCCCCCGAGCACAGGGTGAGGGTCTTGAGCCCCCCGTGGGGCCAGGCCGTTTCCTGAGCTCCCTTATGCCTGCTCACTCCCTTGTTCCCCCATGACTGGGGCTTGTGTGCATGGCACTTGTGGCCTCAGTGCCTCTGGGGCTTCCCTGTCTGTCTCACCTACACTGTGCCCAGCCCCGGTGAAGGCCATGTGGACCTGATGACGGAGAGGGTGGTGGGCACCTGTCACCACTCCCACCCTCTCCTGAGCACCTGGAGGCTGTGCTGTGCCTGGGGGAGAGCGTGGCAGAGAAAGGGTTCCACGGCCTGGTGCCTTCCCTTCCCGCTAGTCAAGTTTGCCTGGGAGGGGCGGTAGCCTGGGTTGTGGGGGGCTTCTCCGTAGCAGCTGCAGTGGCTTTCTCTCTGCCCTTGTTCTGGTTTCTGGGCCGTGTGTGCACGTTTGCGCTGTCGGGAGGGTGGGGGTCCGCAGCCCAGGTACGTGTACGCAGCGAATTCTGTTCAGGTGGGCAGTTCGCTGCCTTCTGGAGGAAGGGTGCTGGAGTCTGGAAGCCACCCCCACGGTGGGCGTGGGGGTCACCGAGCTGGGGGCAGCCGAGTGAGAGCAGCGGCACATGCTGAGACACCCTGAGCCGTGTGGTTCACGCCCTCGGTGAGGAGCCCTGGGAGTTGGGGGCCCTCCGCACGTGGGGAGACTGAAGCATTCACCTGGCCTCTCATCTGGGGCAGAAGTCCAGCTGGACGGGGGCCAGGCCCAGCTGCCTGCTGTGGTCACACTTCCCGGGCCGTGCTCCCTGCCCGCACCTCTCTGCCAGGAGCCCCTTTCTGTGCACCTTTGGTGACTGGGAACCTGCTGCCCCGAGGACACATCCCCAGGTGTGGTCTTCATGAGGCCTCTGGGGAGCCAGGCCACTGCCCGTTCAGAGGTTTCCAACACTGTGGGTCGCATCACTGAAACATGGCCTCCCTCACCCAGCCCTCGGCAACCCCTCTTGCCTGGACTGTTGCTTGGAATGGTCTCTCGCTGCTCTCAGTCACTGGGACCCAGGCAGTGGTGGCCCCGAGGCAGGCCTCGCAAGGCTCGAGTGGGTCTCCCAGGCCTCTGGAAGCGACTGCTGGCCAGCAGGGAGGGCTCTGACCCGTCCTGCCCTCCTGACTCATTGAGCACTGGCTGTGTCTTGTGCCCCGCGCCAGCTGTGTGCTTGGCTCCAGGCAGAGGAGGCGGACAGGTAACTAGACTCGCAAGAGACTGGAAGGAGGTAACGGGCTGTGATGACAGCATCTGCCATGAAGGCAAGGCAGGTGCTGGGGAGGAGCTGAGGCGGGTGGGGCTTGCAGGTTGAGAGGCCATGGAAGGTCTGTGAGGCCAGGAGGTGCGTGCGCGGTGACCGGTCACCGAGGTCATCTGAGACTCTTTCTCCTTCCGGAAGCTGGAATCTGAGACCTTCGTGGAATCAAGTGCTTTGGGGAATTAGGACAAATGTGGTATTTGGTTCCAGTTCGGTGTGGAGAATCTTCTAGGACCCTGATTTGCCACAGTAGTTCTGGAAAGAAATCTCACTGAGTTTCCCATTTTGTTCAGCTCACCAGGACTTCATGTGTGTGTAGGAGGAAAGCTGGTTTGGGTCCTGGTGTGCACGTGGGGCTGGGGTGTGGGGGTGGCCCGCTGTGCGTGTGTGTATGTGGGAGGGACCTTGACCTGGGGGAGCGTCTCCAGTGGCCCCGGCTCTGCTTCTTCCTTGGAACAGATGTTTAGGGCGGTCACTGCCCTCTGGACTCTGCACAGAGCTGCACATGTTGACCTGGCAGCTTGTGCTGTGGGGAGCAGAGCAGGCATCTGTGCACGGCACCTGTGTGACCCTGTCAGGGGGCCCCCATTTATGTGCCATTGCCAGGGAAGTACTGGGGGCCCAGAGCACGGCCCAGTCAGTGGTGATGCCGAAAATCACAGCAACAGGAACGACAGCAGTCAGGGCCTTGGTTCACCTCACCCTCCCAGCATCCCCTACAGCAGGTACGTGCTGTTCCCATTTTCTCCTCAGTTTTCCCCTCTGAAAACTCGCGAGTTAAGTCACTTCTTGAATCTGCGTGGCTGGCAAGTAGCAGAGCAGGATGGGAGCCAGGCACAGGACCTGGGTCTGTGCTGTACCACGGAGGGGGAAGGGGCTGGGGGTGGAGGCTCTGTAGCCAGAGAGCAGCAGGGCTCCCACCTGTCCAGCCTGGGCTTCACCGCTCTGGCCCAGGGCTGCATGTCTGACCACCCTGCCTTTCCTATCCTCTGGAGGGAGGGCCTTCACAATTTCACACTGAGTCAAGAGTTGGGCCTGTGGGGATCAGGTTCCTGGTGGGACTTCCAGACCAGCCCCCATAGGAGCCCCGGCCCTGTGTGGCCATCAGCCATGTTCTGAATCCTCTCTCCCTGCCCTGTCCCACTGGTTGCCCCAAATCTGACGTATTCTGCCACCTTAGGTGCCCGGCAGCTGCCACTCTGCCTGCAGACACTCTCCAGCCTTGGGGGAGGGCGGGGGTATTCCTGGTCCTGGCCCCAGGTCTCCCGCCTCTCATGAGAGCCAGTCCCCACAGGGACCCATGGGCTCTGCCATGATCCCATCTCTTACTTGCCCTCACGTACCACAGCTATCCCGTCTGGCCCCCAAGCTTGGCACTGTGTGCTGATCCTCAGACCCTGGCAGGCCCCTGGCCAATGCTTTTCCCACATTCCACTCAGCCTGCCCTCACCTCAGTCTTGGCTCCACCTGCAGCCCCAGTGAGGATTTGTCAGACAGGAATGCTCATAGACTCATCTGGATAAAGCCAAGGGCCCCTGACTCCTGAGATCACATCTCTGCCTGACCCAGATTCCCCAGGGGTCCCCTGTCTGCTGTCCATGGAATGAACCCATGTTCCCCTCAAGGCCTGGCCCTGCCTCCCTCCTCACCTCGGGCCCTGCACCCAAGGAGCGCTGCTGTGGGACCCTGCCCAGCTCTCGTCATCTCCCAGGGGCAAGCTCAGGATGCTTCTTCTGAGGCCCTCCTATCAGCTGGGGTGGCCCTGTGCCTGCTCTGGGCCTCACTCTCCTCATGTAGGGGTGATAAGATGGAAGTACCTACTAGCCGTCCTGTACCTCCCTATCTCTTCTCTGAGCTTGTTTTTCTTCATCCCCCACCCACACAGAACACGAGCATGAGATGGTTCAGCAGCAGCCGCCCTGGCCGCTCCCCCGCTGGGCTGGGCTGCAGCTGTGCAGATTCCAGGGCCAGAGGGGGAGCTCCCAGGACCACAGCTTGAGAGGAGCTGTGGCAGTCCTGGTTGAGCATGGGATGCACTGTCTGGCTGTGGAGGAGCGGGTGCTGAGCCTCCGGGGGCGGGGCTCATGGCCTGAGGGTTCCTGAGCAGAGACTAACCTTATGTCATTGTCAGAACGGTGGTTAGTGACCATCAAATCCCAGTGTAGTGCAGGTCTGAGGGTCGGACCCGGTCACGGGGTGGGGGCACCCACGCATGGACATGGTGTTGGGTGGTGGCTCAAGCAGATCCACTGGGCGCAGATCTGGGCAGGTGGCTGTCTTTGTCCACCTCCACGCCGCCTCATCTACCAGGCGCTTCCAGTTTCCCCAGACCTCTGTCTGCGTCGTCAGTCATCTCTCTGGCTCGTCTTCAGCCACAGGGTGGGTGGGTCTGCATGTTCTGTTTCCAGGTGACTTCTCTGTCCTGACGGCAGGGGCTCAGTCAGTGGATATGGGAAGAGATGGGTATCTTCACAGGGCCTGGGAGGGGCTCCGTGCTCATGTGCCAGGAGCTGGGCCTGGGAGGCACTGGCTGAGGCTGCTGGAGCCGGACTCCTGACTCCTTGCCCTTGACCATTTGCCCTCCAGCCGAGCCCACGTCAGCAGGTGCTCAGTGCCCCGCGCTCACTGTGGGCGGGTGCTCGGGGTAGGGCCCTGAGGAGCAGCACAGTGGGACCAGGATGCACCGAGGCAGGTCCTGGAAGCTTCCAGAGCAGCGGAGGTGTCAGTGAGATCTTCAGGAAACAGCCCTCAAGGGCAAGGGGACCCTCAGGGATGCCTTGCCTAGAGAGTCAGCATACTGGGTGTGGGGCTGGGGCAGTGTGGGTGTGACATAGGCGGGGGACGGGTCAGGGAGGAGGTTCTGACCGGGTGGCGCAGCTGGAGGGGAGACTGGACCTGGCCCCACAGAACAGCTGGGCCAGTTCCAAGTGCAGCGCCTGAGCCCAGACAGGTCCCCAGCCGGGGCCCGAGGTGCCTGTGGCCTTCCGGCACCTAGAGCAGGGCCCGGGGCGGGGGTTAGGGCAGGCGGAGGACCCTCTCAGCCCCCCATTTGGTCCCCTGCTCCCTGTGTGGGCGGGGAGGGGCTCTAGCAAAGCCTGTCTAAATGGAGGCAGATCTTCTTGTCATGGTTCACAAGGCTTTCCTTCCCTGTCTCTCTAGGACTTTCCTGACTTTGGCACTTAAGTCCCATGGCTCCAGAACCCTCTTAGTCCCAGGCAGACATGGAGAGTTGGTCACTTGGGGGTTGGGGGCATCGGATGCTGGTGGGCAGTGCAGAAGCTAACTGCTTTCTGGGTGGGGGGCGGGGAAGGGGTTACCTCCTGGGGAAAGACCCTGGCAGTAAGCCACGGGCTCCCCCAGTCGCTGGGAGGAAGCAGCTGCACGTGGAGTCTGTGCCCCAGGGTGTGAACCACAGCCTAGAGGAGCAGGGTGGAGAGGCTGCGATGTGACTGAGGTAAGCGGGTGCCGGAGTGTTGAGCTGAAACTTGCGGGTGAGGGGCAGTGAGCTATGTGCATGCCAGGGCACAGGAAGCAGCTGGGCCAAGGCCCTGGGGCAGACGAGCTCTGATGGGAGATGGCAGCCTGCCAGGTGAGCGGGGTGAGGTTCTGAAGGTAGGATGGGTGGGGCCCACACTCAGACTGCAGGCAGGTGGGATTTGACCCCAACTCCTGGACCCACGGAGAGCAGGTGCCTGAAACAGGAGTCGGGGAGCGCTGCTGGGGCCCTCAAGTCCAGGAGGTTCTGGGAGACAGGCAACTTCAGCCACCCCAGTCCCCTGGCCCTGTCCCAGGGTGACATGGCCATCCCACAGGGCCTCCCTCTAGGAAGTGAAGGGGCAGGTGAGGGGGGAGGCAGTGGTGAGGCCTCAGGTGGGCCGTCCATGGGGGCTGTTTGCACTCTTCGCCCTGCTGAGGGGGCAGCAAGAGTTGTCCACGTTTGGTGAGGAGGGGTGAGCTCTGTGGAGTTGGGGCCCAGGTATTGGGGAACAGACCCCAAGGTGGTTCACAGAGTGTGGAAGGGGGAGAGAGGTGGCCACGCCTTTGCCTGCAGAGTCTGCGGCCTGGAAGGGCCTGATCCACGTGGGAGCAGGCAGCCTCGGCCCCCAGCGAGGGGAACAATTCAGAGTCTGTGTTTGCCAGTTTTAATTATTTTTATCTCTTCATGGTTGGTTTACTGAAGCACAGTTTGAAATTTTATTGGTGCTGCATAGTATCAATGTTTAGGGGAGTTAAAAATAGTCACACGAAATTGCTACAAGAAAATCTAATCTTTGATTTCATAGCAGCTCCCCCCCACCCCAGTGGTCCAGGGAGGGTCTAAGGGCCTGGTCAATCGGGGACTTCACTGCCAGGCCATTGCCTCAGGCGGCCAGGGGTTGTACACTTCCGTGCCCAGCAGTACCCGCTCTGAGGGTCCCCTGCATGCGGGTGAGCGTGCCGGCATCTACATGGCCGCATCTGCCCATGTGTGCTCGCAGGTGCGGCCCGGAGCCTCCATGCTGACTGAGGGCTACCTGGACACCCCACCCTGGGTCTCCTCACTTGTCACCTCTGGTGATGGCAAGAGCTGGCCACTCCCCGGGGCTGGCTGGAGGTTCCTGGGTTGCTGGTGGACATGACCCCAGACCCTGGAGCACTGGAGTTCATCCTGGCTCACCCGGCATTGTCACAACCTTGGCAGTGCCTCATTGCCCCGTTTGTACTTGGAAGGACTTGTAGTACAAGCATTGTGGGCCTGCAGAGTGGCTCCAGAAGCAGCTGTGGGTAAAACCCCCGCAGGCCTGGGCACAGCTGCCGCTCCAATCTCCAGAGGAGGAAATTGAGGCCGGCAGGGCAGTGACCCTGTGTGTGCCCAGGCATGGCTAAGCCTTTTAAAGGGGCCCAGGCAACCCCCCTCCACCGCAGGACTGGGGCCTCACAGGCAAGGGCGGCCCCAGCCCTGGGCACCAGTGGCAGGGCTGGCCATGCACACCAGCTACACGCATAGAACAGAAGCCCGGGGAGCTCTGGGAGCATTCTCAGGGCAGTGACTCGCTGTGGGAGCGGCGTCTGGCCCCCGGTGAGCCCTGCTCCAGAGAAATCCTGCTGAGATAGCAAATTTCCTTCCAGGAGAGGAAACTGGCAGGGCTGTTGGCTTTAGAGTTCATCCTCTCGAACCTTCAGGCGGGAAATGCTGTGGGCCTCTCTTGGAGCCAGGACGTGTGTGGCACAAGGCCTCCTGCCTGTGGAAGCCGGGGAGCTTTGTACAGGGCCCACGCCGGGTGCATGGCAACTTGGTCAGGGCAGGCGGCTTTCCCGCTCCCCCACTCCTTCCAGACGCAGAAGGTCCTGTCCTGGGGCCCCACGTGCCACTGTGGGCTGTGGCCGGGTTGGAGCTGGACTGAGTCCAGTCCGGGGGAGAGAGGCACTGGTGTTTCAAGTTTTCTGACAATCTAGTTGTAGTTTAAGAAAAAATTACAGAAAAAGTGACAAGTTAGAACAATTCATGGATAGATGTGTCCTTTTTACCACGTGAACGATGCGGTGGCCCGAAGTGTCTGGAGAGATGACCTAGAGTTTTCCTGAGGCCCTTCCAGAGCCTGCCGAGGCGCTGGGGCTAGTGGCAGGGGGAGGGAGGGGTCCCGGCCCGGAGAGGGTGGGGTCCCGGAGGAGGTTCTATCTGCAGCGCCCACCGCATAAGTCACCCCCATGCTTGCTTCCCTTCCCTGTCTGTCCAGCCCATTTTGTCTCCTTGGTTCCACAAATGCTTGTTAGAAAGATAGATCCCCCCCCCCCTTGTGACCCCTTAGGGCAGGTTGCCTCTGCAGGTTTCATGGTTGGTGGTGGACCATCCACACATTCTCTCCCTTTGCTCAGACTTCTGTCACAGGCAGCCCTGTTCTCTCTCTGGGGCTCAGATGTGAGAGCTCAGAGGTTATCCCCTGGACCAGAAACAGCCTTTGTAACTTTGGCCATGTAGGTCAAAAGTGGCCTTGGATGGCCCTAAGAAGGCTCTTGAGGTGGGAGCTTGCTCCTTCCTCCCTGTGAGAGCTCAGCCCACGGTGACGCATGAGGTGCACACCTCAGGATCAGGCCACACAGGGGCAGGAGGCTCACTCTTTCCAGAATGAAGTGGTCCACGGGAGGGTGGGGAGAGAAAGCTTGCCACTTTCTGTGTCAACAAGAAAGTCACAGCGCCCGTGTTGGGAAGGGGCGGGGCTCCAAGGGATGGGAGATTGGGCCCAGGGGCCCGCTCAGCGCAGCTGCAGTGTCCTGCGTGGGGACTCCGCCCCAGCCTCCTGTCCCTGCTGCGGGATCTGGGTGTGCATGTGCACACCTGTGGGGGGTGGGGGAGAGGCCTCAAAGCCCCGCCTCCCCATACCTGTGGGCCCTTTAGGTGGCGTCTGCCCATGCCTCCTGTGTTGTCGAGTGCTGCGTCAGCCTGGCCACAGGTGCTCGGTCAGACGGGAGGGTGTGTGGACGAGGTTGCATTTCCATCTGTAGACTGAGTGTGGCAGGCGTCTCCCTGCATGTGGGCCAGCCCAGTCCCGTCTGCCGAAGACCCGCGTGGGACAAAAGCCCCGCCCTGCCCTGAGGAAGCCTTCTGAGTGGGGTTATGGCCTTTTCCACCTTCAGATGGGAGGCTGGGGGGAGGTTCTGAGGGGACAGACCTGCAGCCTGGCGCCAGTGGACAGGTGGGGGTTCTGGGGGCCTCGCTGCTTTCCAGGGCCTGGGTGGGAACAGTTGGGTGACCAGGAATCTCTCTGGACTTCTCTGGGCCTTGGCCTCTGTCTGTAAAGGGGTTGGCATTCATGTGTCATGGGCACACCAGGAGTCCATATTTATTGAGTACCCTGTGTGTGGGAAGCGAGCTGTTGTGTTCACCAGCGCTTTCTGTCAGTGGAGGCACAGCATCAGTGTTGTTCCCCAGGGAAGCCCGTGGCTATATGCAGGGCCAGCTGCTGACTGCTGTCAGATGTCAGAGCCTTCCTCTTGGCCTCCCTCCTGTCCCCAGGAGACAGGCATGCACCTCTGAAGCGGCTCCTTCCCTTCCACTTCCTTGTCTGTATTAGCCTTCTCTCCTTTTGGGAGTCGTGACAACTCGCCTGATGGGCAGGCTCCCTCCTGATCTGACCATAGGTCCCTGGAGCCGAGCTGGCATACAGTTGGCGCTCACTGCCACTGTAATGAGTTGGCCTGATTCCTATGGGAGGGGTAGGCATGGGAAGTCCTGGGATCAGCAAGGACTCTTGTCAGCAGGGCATGAGGTGGGGAGTAGCCCCTTCCTACTGAGACAAGCTGGTGCCCTGGGGGGTTCCAGAGGCGGCTGCAAAAGTGCAGGTGACATGTGGGTGTCTCTGGGGTCTGATAGCCCAGAGTGTGAGCATGGGAAGGGGGCTGTTCTGCACCCAGCAAGTCTGGGTCCCCCTTGCCACTCAGGCAGAATCTACCTTTGGAACTTTGGTCAGATCCACAACTGTGGGCCTGGCAGGTCATCAGTGGGGACCTGAGTTCCAGGCTGATAGGACTGCTGCGTGGCATGGTGTCTGACCTCATGGATGTCCCAGGACAAGTGCCCCACCTGTGGCCCCACGGCTCAGCTGACCTTTAGGAGCTCCCATCCCCACTGGGACACCATCCCTCTCTCTTCCTGATACCCCTGAGTTGACATTGAGGATAGGGCAGGGGCGTGCAGGAAGGTGAGTGTGCCAGCGCTTGGTGAGGGGGCAGGCGTCACAGGGTGCAGCATGCTTCCTCTTGAGAGGCTATGAATGGTATTTCACTCCCCACATCCTGCTTGAGCTCCAAGTCTGTGTGCCTGTGGGTTTGGGCCTGGGAGAGAGGAGGGATCTGCTACTGCCACAGTGTGCAGCCACAGAACTGGGTGGTCAGTCAGGCTGAAGTTGGACATGGTTGCTCCCGGCCGGGCCATGGGCCACGGGCCACATCGGACAGGGCAGTCAGGGTGCTTCTGTGTCTGGAGGGACAGCTCCAGTCTGGTTGGCCTCATTGGCGCCCCTGGTGAATTCTGGAAAGTGTGGGTCCCGGTCACTGGGTGGGAAGAGGGACATGGGGAGTCTTCTTGAGGTGGCTGCGGACCCTGAATTGGAGGACCCCATCCGGCAAGCACACCTCCAGTTTCCTGCCTCCAGTCCAGGGGACCAGAGCAGACTGGGACCTTGTCCTTCCTGCCACCCGCTTACATGCCTGGGGACACTTCTTGTAGGGCTGTGGGATAAAGTCACCATTGACCATTGCTCTCATTCAGGCTTTCCTCCCCCCCTCCTCCCTGGACAAATGCTCTTGGAGTCTGCTGAGCCCCTTGTTGGCTTTTCCTTGCCTCTCTCTTCAGCAGCCCAGTGGTGCTGGAGCCGTCTCCAGCCTCTGTGGGTGCCAGCAAGAGGCACCTCACCTGCTAGTACATGTCAGTGCCAGGCCCTCCTGGGTTCCGGGCACGTGGGCAGGGCTGTGTGTGTTTGGTGGGGGGGGGGGGGGGCAGGGCGGGGCGTCTAGACCTCTGCATAGCAGGAGGTGTGCAGGCAGTGCAGAGGCTTGATGGGATGGGAGACCACACTGTCATCAGCATCAGTGTAGCACATGCTTGTTAAACACCCACTGTGTGTCAGGCTCAGCTCCAGGCACTGGGTACAGCTGTGAGCAGGGCTGGCCCACCTCTCTGCTCTAGGGCTGGATCTGGGGTCACTCACTGAAGCCCTGCACGCCTGGCTGAGATGGAGACTGCCTTCCCAGGTCAGCTCCCATCCGGTCAGGATGCCAGGCTGCAGGGAATTTGGGCTGATAGACCCACGGGTGGCTCAGGGCCAGAGGAGGAGGCCGCTGGAGTTGCAACATCTCTGCCTTTGGCCAGCTACTGTGGTAATGGCCCTCAGCCCAGGGCTCACCCTGGTCTCAGACTGGGAATCCAAGGGTTACTCCCAGGATGGGCCATGTCTCACAGAGGCCAGCACAGCCACCAGTCTCAGTGCCTGCTTCCTGTGAGCTTGGTCGAGACTTCACACTAGGCCGAGGATCAGGGCACACTATTACTGGCTGGGCTCCTTGGGAAACACCCCAGTCTTCCTCCCCAAACCCCGAGTCCTGACAGGCCCGCCCATACTCATCTGACCCATCTGTGCCCTACCCGTCCCTCCATCTCCCTTCACTCCCCTCACGCGGCCCTCCCAGGGTGGGAGGCTCCTTCGCAAGCTTAGAGTGGTAGCCTAACAGCCCGCTGTGAGGGTGGTGTGGGCTGCAGCCCCTCCAGGTGGGTGCTGTCACGTGCCCAGGGCCCCACCTTTGGCACAACATAGTCTCTCGTGGTGTCACAGGTGGGATAGCTAACACTCGGAACCATGTGTCACCACCGATTAACTGGCTTTGTTCTTCCTCACCCCGCAGAAGGACATGGCCCTGAAGCCACACGAGCGGAAGGAGAAATGGGAACGCCGCCTTGTCAAGAAGCCCCGGGAGGCAGAGAACTGCCCATCTGCAGAGCCAAGTGAGAACGGGCGGCCCCTGGAGGCAGGCAGCTCTGAGCAGGACCTGGAGACCCCCTGTGACCGAGGGAAGAAGAAGGTCCCTCTGCAGCCCACCAAGCAGGTGAGCCCCGGGCCCCTCCCACTCAGAGCCATGGGCTCTGTGCCCTCTGCCCCCGGGCAGCCTCGGGGCCACACCAGCACCTGGACACCACCCATCGGCAGCTGGGCCTCCCTGGCAACGTGCTCCGTCGTTGTCGGGGGTGGGGTATGGGGCACACGTGGACTAGGGCCAGGGGCGCCCATCCGCCGGAAGTCTAAGGGTCCTGAATAGAGGCAAGAGACACCTCGGGTGGGTCACAGCCAGAGAGAGGCCACACCAGGCCAGGAACTGGAGGCTGGGGGGGTCTTGGCTCAGGCGGGACAGGAGGGTGCACCGCTGATAGGCTGGCCCCGTTTCCCCATTGCGTCTGTCAGGCTCCGCCGACTACAGGGTGTCCAGCGTGTCTGTAATGCGTGGGGTCCAGGCTCATTGCTGGGTGCTCTCCATGTGCTAAACTTATACGAAGCGCAGTGTCTGCAAGACGAGGGGAGTCACATCACTTCTGTTTGGTGGTCTAGGCGCAAGGAGCAGCCCCGCTGGGAGCGGGCCCTCAGTGCGGGGTGATCCTTGCTGTTACCCAGAGCCCAGCTGGCATGGGGCAGGGAGACTGGGGCCAGGGGCTTATCTCCCAGAGTGTAGGGTTCTGTCCTAGGTGTCGGCTCAGCACTGCAGCTGCTTTCCTCTTCAGGGACTCACTGGTTTGCGCCTTCTTTTCAGAGAGGGGGTTCTTCTCGGTGTTTCACACTCCACTTTCAACTCCCTTGGGGATTGGAATGCTGGTGAGGGGCAGCATGTCTCAGGGACCCGGGCTGGATGGGGGGTCTGCAGACACACCTGCCCAGGTGGACACGTGCTCTTTCTTCCATGCAGGTGTGCTCCCCAGAAGGGGGGCCGCTCCCAGCCAACCACTGGGACCAGAACGGCCCGGCCCAGCGCCAGCAGCAGCTCCAGCCCAGCCAGCCCCAGGGGTCACTCCCAGCCCCGTGTCAGCGCTGCCAGCCCCGTCGGGCTTCCCCGGACCCCGGGCAGCCCTGCCAGCCCCAGCGGCCACTCACGGGTCAGCGCAGCTGGCCCCAGCGGTCACTTCTGGGCCCAAGACAGCCCTGCCAGCCCCGGCGGTCACTTCTGGGCCCAGGTCAGCCCTGCCGGCCCCAGCAGCTGCTTCCAGCCCCAGATCAGCCCTGCCGGCCCCAGCGGTCACTCCCAGCTCAGCCCCACCAGCCGCGTTGGGCATTAGCCCCCAGGCAGCGTTTCCGGCGCCTGCGCTCCCTCCTGGCCCCATGGCAGCGCTGCCGGCCCCTACGGTCTATCCTGGCCCCGTGTTACCTCTGTCGACCCCTACGGTCCATCCTGGCCCCGTGGCACCGCTGCCGGCCCCTGCGGTCCATCCTGGTCCCATGCCACGTCTGTCGGTCCCTGCTGGCCCTCTGGCACCGCTGCTGGCCCGTGCGGTCAGGGGTGGGCCCGTGTTTCCGCGGCCAGCCCAACAGGGCATCCTCAGGACAGCGGTGCCGGCCCCTTCGATCACTGCTAGCCCAGTGTCAGCGGTGTCAGCCCCCCCAGTCGCTCCTCATGCTGCGTCCACGTCGCCGGCCCACCAGCTCACACTCAGGCCAGTGCTGCTGCCCCCGGCGGGCGTTCCTAGCCCCATGCCAGCCCCGAAGATCCCTCCTGGGCCAGCCCAGCCGCCCCCGGCGGTCACTGCTTGGTCTCAATCAGCCCCAGCAGTTAGTTGAAGCCCCAGAGCAGCTTGGCCCCCCCAAACCTTCACTGCTGGGCCCTGGACAGCCGTGCCAACAAAAGCGGCCACTCATGGACCCAGAACAGCCTCACCCGCCCAAGCGGCCACTCTTGGGCCCAGAACAGCCCTGCCGACGAAAGCGGCCACTCTTGGGCCCAGAGCAGCCCTGCCAGCCCCTGCGGTCACTTTTGGGCCCGAGCCAGCCCTGCAAGCCCCAGCCGTTACTCCCCTTACCTGAGCGCCCCTCACTTCTGGGTCGGCCAGCTCCACCCCGCCGGCCTCTCCTGGGGCCCCTGAGCCAGCCACGGCAGTCCCTGCTGAATCTGGTGCGGGCCCATCAGCCCCAGCTCTCCCTCCTGGCCCCGGGCCAACCCTGCCAGCCCCTGAGGTCACGACGGACTCGATCCTCCACCCCTGCGGTGGCCCGCCAGGCCCCATCCGTGAGCCCTGGAGCCTGACACCTGTTTTCCCAGACCACCCCAGGTGTGGCTCTGCTGAGCCGGGCCAAGGCCCCCCTTACCCTGCAGCCTGAGATGTGTTGTCAGACTGGTCAGAGGCCTTCTCCAGACAGGCCAGGCTGTTTGTGGTTGGAAGCTAAGGCTCAGCAGAGGCGGGAACCCCCTTCAGGGCCACCACCAATCTGAGGCCCCCCTGTGCCAGGAAGAGAGGAGAGGACCTCAGCACCTTCCCACCTCCCACATTCTCACCCCCACTGTGCCCACTGCGTTGTGACATGCACGCCTCCAGGAGAGGGAACACAGCTACCCCCAAGGGCTCAGGCTTGGGGTTGGGGGTGGGCGATCCTTCAGCATCTCTCTGTGCCTCTAAAGTGCCCACGTGTCCTTCAGTGTTGGAGTTCCATGCCCAGGTGTACTGTTCAGAGAGTGAGTGTGTGCATGTACGCGATGTGTGGTCTGCAAGTGTGCGCGTGTCCGTGGAGAGAGAGTGTGTCTGTGTGTGAGATTTTGGGAGGTGTGCCAGCTGTAGGGCTTGCCCTCCTTGGGCCCCGCTCCATCTGGCCAGTGTGCATTCCCCACGCCCCTCACCAGGCACTAAGTGGGCACAAGCAGAGCCAGGCCCGGGCCCCTGCTTGCCTGCCCTCTGGCCAAGGGTCGTGTTTGTCCAGCTCCAGGGTCCTGTGACGTGGAGAGGGGGCCTGAAGGATGCTCAGGGCCGTCCATGGTTGAGTAGGGTCTGCTGGTGCCAAGGAGGGTCGCCTCGGGAGTCTGTTTCCACCCTGCTGGCTGGGCAGTGAGGCGAAGGGCAGAGTCTCCCACCCACCCACCCCCAGCTTTGGGCCAAGAAAGCCTGCAGGGCCAAGGCCATTACCAGAATGTCCGCTCCCAGCCTCCCACTGGTCCCCCACAGCTTTCTGGCTCCCGGCCCCCCATGACGTCCCCCGTCAGGACCTCACACTACAAGGCTTTCTCTGCCGCACCCCCACCCCGCCACCAGACCCACGTCTGCACTCAAGGGTCATCCACCCTTTGCCCCTGGAGTCCCGGCACAGGTGGGAGAGCAGCGTCGGCCACCAGGGCTCAGTGCTGTGTGCGCTCGTCTCACGCGGCTGTGATGGCCACTTGTAGCAGTGACCTGGTTCCTGGAGGCCACAGACACACACCCTGCCCCTCACACCCCACCCCACCCCGGTTTCCAGGCCCAAGCCTTCCTCCCTGCTTGGTTGTGAAGACCCTGACACCCAGAGCAGGGCCTGCAGATACCTGGTCTCCCTCCCAGAAACATGGGACATATTTTTCTGATTAAAGAAAATAAAAAGTGCTGTGCCATTATTTTTATAATAGCATCAGTGTTTGTAATTTAACATAGTATGTGTCGTATGGAAAGTGATTTATTCCAACAAGTGGTTTTCTGCACATCTGGACTTGCCTCTTGTTTATTCCATTTCAGCTGAGCTGCAGGAGAGCAGCCAGGGGAGGGGGTGCCCAGGCAGGGGGGCGCCTGGCCCGGACGTGGCTCACCATGCCACATGGTGTGGGCCTCGGGGCTGCAGCTCGCCGTAATGACCCTCCACGCCCTCCTGGCACCCTACTTAATGGACCAGCTCCTCCTGTCCTGTTTCTTGGAGCCCCACCGGGGTCTTTTTCTCCATGCCACTGAAGGTGCTTCTGAGATCTTGTCATCAACTCCCACTATCCCATTGTTCACAGAGGGTGGCCTTGCCACCCTCCCACTACCCTGAACTCTCAACCCAGGTGCAATCTGAGCATCTCTGCCTCCAGGCCCTGTGCCTGTTCTTGTCTGGGCGTGTCTCGGGCGGGGCAGGCCAGGAGTGGACAATTGGTCGCCACCTTTCTAGGCCTTTGTGCTCTGGGAATGTTGGCTGCAGTACTTAGGTGCCACTTAGTGGCTGAAACACATCTCTTGGGGGCACCATCTCTGATGGCAGGAGATGGGTGGGAAAGGGCTGAGCCCACCCCGCCGTGGGTGAACTCCGTGGTGGGTGGGGGTGGGGGCTGTCCCTTGTGTGATCACTGCTGAAGAAGGGACTTGGGTTCCATCCAGACCTAGCGGGGCTCTCTAACCCCAACATGACTGTGGTCACTGCTGGCCTCAGGTTCAAAGTGCCAGGACCCTGAGGGATGTGCATTTGGGCGAGGCATCCACTGGCCATAGAGGGGACTGGATCACATGCGTCGTGTCTAGGGGGACCCATGTTGCCATGAAAAAATATAGGTGGTCCAGTGTGGCCAGATCTGTCTTTCTGAGAACAATGGGAAACCTGGGTTTTTCTGTGGATTCAGTGGTTTTTTCAAACATTGGTGGCTAATTCTAATTTGATGACTCATCTTGATGGCCAAAGGGTACAGCTGTGTGGGCTCTGCATGGCCTGCTGGCAGAGGTTTGGGCCCTGGCAGTTGTCCTAGCCCTGAAGCCAAGGGTGTGCGATGTGGCCCACCTCGTCATGGGGAGAATGGGGCAGCCTGGCCTGATGGGTGGAGTTGGGGTCTTTGAGGGGGGTGCTGCCTTGGGGGTCTGGGGAGGCCCTGTGCTGCCCCAGGGAGCCCTCGGATGGAGACTGGAGCCTGAGCACAGTGCTCTACTGGGGCCTCTCCTCTGGACCGTGCGGCCCACCTCCCCTTCTGCAGACTGGGCTGTGGGGCGGGGACATGTGCCTCCTGTACAGGAGCCCCTGATGCGACACCTGGTCACCATCAATCCTGTGATGTGTGATGGCGGTTGTGGTTTTACTGTCAGATTGAGTAAGGGGTGGTCTGTCCAAAAGCAACAGAGATGAAACCTACTAAACAAGACCCCTTGGGATCCACCCAGTGGGTGGGGAAGGGCATGAGCATGGGTGACCCTGATGAGTTCGCAGGCTCCCAGCCCTTGAAGGGGATCGCACGCCACCTCCAGCGTCCACCTGGGACACCTGGTCCAGGCTGGCGGTTTCCTGGAGGAGATTGCTTGTTGGCTGCTGTGAACGGGGCTTCCCTGTGTGTGCGTGCACAGCTCTCTTGAGCACAGAGGTGCTCCCCAGGTGAGCGCCTAGTCATTCCCCATGAGTTCTGCTCCTTCACGTGGGGGACGCCCTGGGGAGGATGGGCCTCTGGACCAGCCACTCACTGCACAAGGACTTTGTCAGCACCTAAGGCTCCAGGCACACGATGCATCTTGACCAAGGCAGATCACCCTGCCCCAGGGAGCTTGTGATCAGGCAGACATGGAATGTGACGCAGTCCCTTAATGTATCATGCTGAGACACTTGGCTGGGCAGGGGAGCTGGTGGCCCGCCTCCTCCAGCCAGAGGCTACACTGACCACAGAACATCCCTAGCAGCTCACCAGGGCGGGAGCTGGGGCGTCTGAGGAAGATGATGCCCGTGTCTAGCCACCTGCCCTTGCCTGAGGGGCCTGACATGAAGCCTGTTCTGGGGGTGGGACTAGAGGGGCTTGAGACTGAGGGGGCGCCACCCAAACTCCTGGGGGGGGGTCCCAGATGCCTTGATAAAAGGCAGGTTCTGACTCTGCAGAAGCTTAGAGCAGCTCCCTTTGCTGGGACTGTGATGGGAGCCACACTAAAAAAGAAACAAAATTAACCCTAACATATTTTAACTCCGTATACCCTTAGCACTGTGTATCCATGGATGCAGAGGGCTGACTGGGGCTGCATCATTTTATATAAAGGACTTGAGCATCTGTGGGGTTCTGGTATCTGTAGGGGACTCCTGGGGGGCTTCACCAGTGGCTCAGCGGTAATCAACCTCCCATGGACACCAAAGGACGACTGTATTCTAAGTAGTATCATTTCAATATGTAGTCAGTATGAAAATTAACAGTGGAATATTCTACTTTATTTTTATACCAAGTCTTGGAAAGGCAGCGCATTTCTTCCTCATGCAGCCCTTTCTCAGTTGGCCTCAGACTAGCCCAGTGTGGCTTAGAGGCAGAAAGGTGTCTTTCCCAAGTTCACTGTCTCCTCACACTTGCCACTCTTGTTGGTTTTCTCATTCTTGCACTCAGCCAGCCCTTGGTTTGAACCCCCACCACTGGGCCGCAAAGCCAAGCACCTGTCAGCCTAAAATCTCCCCTGTGAGTATCAGGTCTGTGTATCCAGGGCCAATACCCTCCACCCCAGAAGCCATAGCCCCCTCACTGAGCTAGCCCGAGCAAGAACAGCTCCAGAGCTTCCTTCACTTCAGTGGGGAGCTCGGCATCTGCCCCAGGGATTGGGCCAGGAACAGGGAGCCATCTTCCACTGCCCACTTCCCCACCCAGGCCAGCCCTTTGCTTCCACTTCCTAACTCTCCTTCTGAACAGCATTTCATTAGAAAATTAAAGTGGAAATAAGAATTCACCATATAGAATGCACCTAATAGGGTGCAACCAAAGCAGTGTTCAGAGTGAGACCTCTAGCTTTGGTGCTTATGTTGGAAAAGACGAGTTCAAGATGAGTGACCTGAAGAAGCTACAAGAGCAAGAGTGTCATATGGAAGAAAGGGAGGAGTCCGAACAAGAGCATAATTAATGATCAAGAAAGCAAGCAATAGAGAAAATGAACAAAACCAAAAATTGTTTCCTAGAAAGCATCAACAAAATTGAGAACTCCCCCGTGCTTAGGTTGATCAAGCAAAAAGGAACACGGATTACCAACATCAGGAACTAAAATGGAAATACCACTGCAGGTGCTACAGACATTGAAAGAATGGGACATAAACAGTTTTATCCCAGTAATTGAAAAACTTAGCTGAAATGAACAAAGTTTTTGAAAAATACAACTTACCAAAACAAGACTTAAGATGAAATGTCCCATCATTCCCTCGTTGAGTCCTATCTGACTCTTTGCGACCCCATGAACTGTAACCCACCAGGCTCCTCTGTCCTACACTGTCTCCCAGAGTTTGCGCAAATTCATGTCCGTTGAGTTAGTGATGCTGTCTAACCGTCTCATACTCTGCCGTCCTCCTCCTCCTGCCTTCAGTCTTTCCCAGCATCAGGGTCTTTTCCCATGAGTCGGCTCTTCACATTAGGTGGCCAAAGTATTGGAGCTTCAGCATCAGTCCTTCCAATGAATATTCGGGGTTGATTTCCTTTAGGATTGACTGGTTTGATCTCCCTGCAGTCCAAGGGACTCTCGAGTCTTTTCCAGCACCACAATCCAAAAGCATCAGTTCTTCAGTGCTCAGCCTTCTTTGTGTTACAATTCTCACATCCGTACAGGACTACTGGAAAACTGTAGCTTTGATTATATGGACCTTTGTTGACAAAATGATGTCTCTGCTTTTTAATACAGTCTAGGTTTGTAATAGCATAGCTAGGAGGAAGCATCTTTAAATTTCATGGCTGTAGTCACCATCCACAGTGATTTTGGAGCCCAAGAACATAAAATCTCTGCTTCCACTTTTTTCCCTTCTATTTGCCATGAAGTGATGGGACCGGATGCCATGATCTTAGTTTTTTTAACATTGAGTTTCAAGCCACTCTCCTCTTTCACTCTCATCAAGAGGCTCTTTAGTTCCTTTTCACTTTCTGCCATTAGACTGGTATCATCTGCATATCTTAGGTTGTTGATATTTCTCCCAGCTTCATTCCAGCTTGTGATTCATCAAGCCCGGCATTTCGCATGATGTACTCTGCATAGAAGTTAAATAAGCAGAGAGACAGTATACAGCCCTGTCATACTCTTTACCACTGAGTCCCCAGGGAAGCCCTAAGATGAAATAGATGATCTGAATAGTCATGTGTCTGTTAAAGAAACTGACTCTGTAAACTGGATGTCCGTGTCTACCCCTCACTGCCAGCCCACCACCTCTTACCAGCAAAGAAAAGCTGACCTTTCACAGCCGGCCCAGGCACTGTCCCCAGTGACCACACCTGTGAGGCAGTGTATTGCTAGTACCATTTTTTAGAGGAGGATACTGAAGCCAAAGAAAAAAAGCATCTGAGTAACTTGTGCGAGACAAGCAGGGAAAGTGATGGAGCCAGGGTTCAAACCAGGTGGCTCAGCTCCAGAATCTGTGCCCTTGACCCTGACCTTTCTCTGGAAGACAGCCAGCTCCAGTCTTCCTGCCCGTCTGCAGGTGGTGAGGTTCCTCTAAGGGGCCCGTTTGAGCACGCCCTTCCCTTGCTGAAAGCACCCTGGAAGTTCCCCTCCACCCTCAGGAAGTCTTGGTTCCTGGACGTGCCCCACAAGGGCCTTTGTGGTCTGAGTTCTCCCTCCTCCCCGACCTGCTTGCCTTCTGGCTCATTAACCGCCCCTCCTCTGCTCCCATGCCCCTCTCTCGGGCTCACCCCTCTGCAGTGTGGTGATTGCCCGTTTCTTATCTGCACCCCCGAGCAGGCCTGGTAACCCCGAGCCTGGCAGAGGGCTGGGCCCCAAACACTTGGTCAACACAGGGAGTGAGAGCAGGGCAGAGTTCTGGACGCAATCCACATGGCCTGTCTGTGCTGCTCACCGTCACGTCGGTCTGCCGGGCCCATGTTTGCCAGTGTAGGGGTTTTCTAATCACAAGGTTTCATACTGGGCTTGGTAGAGTCCTTCCAGAATATTCCCTCGCCCTCTGGAAGATGAATGTCGTGATGGGGAATAAGCTCTGACACCTGCTAGCTGTGTGGCCTTGAGCAGATGACTACCCCTCAAGTGCCTCAGTTTTCTTATCTGTACAGTGGGACAGTGGCACTCCCTCAGAGTTTTATGTGAGTCAGTTAAAGTTTGAACCCCTGTGGGTCCTAGCTAGCCGCTACAGTGCCTGGCTGCCATTATCACAGATGGTTTCTCCCACTTCCCGCTCTTCTGAGGCCTGGGCTGTAGCTTGTGGGGGCTGCCGAGGTGGGCTTCCCTGGGATGCTCTGCATCCTTACCCCACCTCATCGTGAGGTCACTGTTGGCTCTGTGCCAGCCCACCTGTGGCCACACACCCGGAGATGTGGTTCCATGGTTAGAGGCCCGGGCTCTGTGGTGGCCCCAGGCAAGTGACCCCTCCTTTCTGGGCCTCTTTCCTCATCTGTAAAGTAGAGCTGTCAATACTGCACGCGTTTCGGGTTGTAGAGATGAAAACTGAGTTGACGTGCACAGTTCCTGCTAGATAGGCACGTATGCCGTTGTTACCACGGTTACTGCTTTATCATTATTGCTCATAGAATGGTTTCTCCCGCCTCCTGGGCAAGGCCTGGACAGGCGAGTCTCGTCTTCGGCCTCCTTGGCGGGCTCACCTGATCCCCTTGGGTGCAGCCATCCTGGCAGGACCCATGGGCAGAGTGCTTGGCCATTCCCTGGCTTTGGCACAGCCAGACCCCCACTCTCAGATGTGGCCCTCACGGAAACCTCACGAACGTGGGGGACTTGCTGGGAGGCCCTGTTGGGAGAAGGGTAGAGGGGAGTGGGTGCCAAGGTCATGGCCCATTCGGTGGATACTTCTTTGGACTTTGTCGTTGGTCCCTGTCTGGGCTCGGTGACTAAGACACCTGCTGGAATTCCAGACATGACATGAGTGGGGGGGCGGTTTGGGGTGACAACAGACCTTCCTGGAAACAAATGGGGCTGCTTTAGACTAGTGGATCAGGGAGACCTCATCTAGGAGGTGACCCAACCTGAGGCCTAAGGACAGCTGACAAGGAGTCAGCTGACCAGAACCCCGGGATGGGGATGGCATGGGGCCTGGGCGAGTGTGGACGTCACTCACTCGCAGAGGGGCCACGGGGCGGGGAGGGGGGTTTAGGCTGCGCAGTGACTTGAGCTGAGGTATTTTTTTCAAAGCTCGCGCTGGAGGGGGACTGGGCAGTTGCAGGGAGGTGCTTGTGGCTTGAATCAGCTGGACAGATGGGGACAGGTGGGGACAGCAATGGCGCAAGCTGAGTGGCTCAGCCAGAGAGTAGAGGCCAGATGGAGCCCAGAGGACCCTGCTCTGATGGCCCACACCCCCAGAGTGCACTGACCTGACTGGGGGGGCAGGACCTGGTGCACTGCCCCACCCCGCAGCAAGAGGGACCACACATTCACATGGCACTTGCTCACAAACGGCTCATGTCCCCAGAGCCTGCTGGCTGTGTGTCTCCTTGGGTTGCGGCCTCAACTCAGCCAGTGTCCTCTGTACAATCTGTTGTGCATTTCCATCCCCCGTCCGGCTCCATGCTTCACTCACCCAGCTGTCCACTCGGCCGAGTCCCAGGGGAGGGATGTGGAACAGTGGGAAGGGAGGGCCAGCCTCCGAGGGCAGCAGCTTGCTTCCTGACCCTGTGCCGGCTCTGGGCCCCCCCCTCATGGTGGCAGGCCCCTGCCAGGTAGTGGGGACAAAGGACAGCCCCTGCCTACTGGGCACTTGCCGTCCAGTGACCCTGCTTCACTCAGGGACACCTGGAGCCATGGGAGCCTGAGGGGCCTCGCCCGGCCTGATTGTTGCGGGAGTGGAGGGAGCATCAGAAAGGATTCCTGGGGAAAGGATTCCTGGGAGAAGCGGGGCTGTGCCCAGAGCCAGGGTCTCCTTGCAGTGGACTCCATCCTTCTGGAGCCTCCACCCGGACTCACAGCCCTGAGCCCTCCCTCTCGCCCCCGGGTCACGCGGTGGCTGCAGCACCACCCGTCACCAGCAGGTGCTGCTGTCGGCTGGGGGACACTGGTCTGCACCATCCTCCACACTGACCTGGAGCGGTGTGCTTCGAGCGTGCAAAGGAGAGGCCTTGCAGGTGGCCTCATCAGGTGGGGAGGGGGCCCTGGCCTTCCTTGCACACCCCAGCATCTCGCCTGCCCACCAGCCCTCCTCGTGAGTGTGTTTGCATGGTCTGCGTAAAGGTTCCCCCTCCCTGGACCAGCCGTGCTCTGTGACCCTCTCCTAAAACCCAGGTTCCCCGCAGAGCTGGAGGCAGAGCACAGACCTGGAGCTCAGAGGGTGGGGTTCTGTTGAACAGAATAAAGTACGGGCTGACCTCACTGCTGTCATGTGCTGGGGGAGGGAGGTGGCATGTGCGAGATGGGGCGGAGGTGCAGGTTCAGTGGGGTCATGAGGCCCCACTGAGCATCAGGGAATGTTGGTGGACAGAGCAAGTAGTTGGACAGCAACGGGCTTCCGGGTCAGAGCCTCATTTATAGCCCTGGGGCACCGAGGTACCAGGGTGACAGAGGGGCCAGGGGCTGGGGCACCCAAGGCGGGAGGGGGCCCCCATCCCCAGGACAGGCGGGGCCTCAGGCCCTGCTTCAGTCGGGGCTTCGGGTAGACGGAACAGGCTCTCACTTTGGAGCCTGTAGAACACACTCAACACCAGGAATCAGCTGGAATGAGCAGGGACCAGAGTGGGGTCGAGAAGACTAACACGGTTCTCATGGACAAACACAGCTCATCCTCCCAGCCCAGCCGGCAGGGGCCCAGTGGGGGCCATGGGCTTGACCTATGGCTGCCTACTTGCCCTTGAGGTGCACTCAGGAGTCACCTGGGGGGCCCAGAAAGGTCTCTGAGATCCAGACCCACAATGTTTGATCCCTGAGGAGGCCCAGTGGTTTTAAAGCTCCCCAGTGGGGGCATTATTTGTGCAGGAGTCCCTGAAAGAAGATTGGGGTGAAGGGGGAGGGGTCTCTGCCCCCGCCTGGGTTGCCATGTGGCCCCTGGGGCTGGGAGGCCAGATGTGTGCACATGCGTGTTTGTGGGTGTTTGTGAGTAGACATGGAATGGGGTGCCTCGGCTGTCAGGAGCCTGTGCTCTGTTTATGTAAGGATGTCATGAGGGTACTTTCATGACTTCCTTCTCCCTGGGATAGTGGCCTGGCTGACTAGGGGCTGAGGGGTGGTTGCTGATGCTTAGTGGGTGCCTGACCCTCGCTTCACCCCCCAGGTCATGTCCTGTCATGGATTTGAAGGAGACCATGGGTGGCCTCAGCCACAGCCCTCTTCTCAGGGTTCCCCAGCGTCTGTAGCCATTCCATCCCCACCCCTTCACCTCCCAGGCCTGTAGGTATGGAGGCTAAGTGGGCCTCTCCTCATCCTGGAGGCCAGTGCAGACCAGCCATGTGTCAGAGGGCACCTCCCACCCCTGGGCTGGGTGGTGTTGGGGGGAACGTGGCAGAGGCATGGGACGGAGCCCAGAGCTCCTGAGAATGTGTGTGTGTGCTCGTGTACACTCCTGAGAGCGCCGTAGGATGACACGTGTCTGGGGGTGAAGCCATCTGGTGGGGCATGATCTCCTGCAGGGGCCGCCACGTATGGCTGTTCAGGCTGCACACTGCAGAACTCCAGGGCCACCACTCCCGCTCTCGCCTTGGATGGATGGCATGTGCATCTGCACGTGTGCAGCAGTGAGCATGTTGCAGAGGGCGTCTCTGCTCCATCTGTGAGGCAGGCTCTAGGTAGGTGTGGGGGGTGGCCCTCTGCATCCTGCTTCAGACATGAGTCTTGGTAAGGTGGTGAACGCACAGAGCATCAGACAGCTCTCAGCAGCAGGCAGGCACTGTGTTGGGATGTGGGCAGAAGAAGCCTTGTTGAGGGCATGCGGGGCCATCCAGGGACTCTTGGTGCTCCTTTGTTTCTGTGTCCTGGTGGGAGCTGATCTGTGAAGGCTCAGGAGTCCCAGTGAGTCTTCTCGCTGCTAGAGTGAGGGATGCTGGGGCCCCTGAGTGAGCCCTGGGGTGTCCCAGGCATAGGGAGTTTCCTGTCCCCCATAGGGGGAAGGCACCTGGTGACATAGGCTGGGGACACTGCCAAGTCCCACCTCTTGGACCCCTTCTCAGCCATGCCTCCTGGACTGACCACCACTGCCCACACCCTGTGGGTCTGAGCGTCAAGTGGAACCACGTGCTGCCTGTTTGTGGCCCAGGGCACTTGGCAGCCCGCCTGGGAGACGACACTTCCTCTTGGAATTGCTGCAGAACCTGGTTAGGGAGTTGCCTTGCCCAGGAAGGGTCACATGAGGGGGTTCTCTGTTACTGCCAGGAAGCGTAGGGCCCCAGGTGCTCCTGGGGTGCCTCAGTCTGAGGGTGATGTCCCTCACCTTTGCTCCGATGGCAGTGCCCCAGCCATGCTGATCTAAGGGGAGGAGGGCCTCTCCCTGCCCTTCTGAGGGCTGTGTTCTGACCCTGCCTGGTGGAGAGCAGGGCCCTATTTCCACATTTCTACCAGTCTCAAGGGGAGTCCTGCCCCTGCCAGTCTGAGGACATGTTTTTGTGGTATGCCACCTTGCATGAGCCAATTGTTACGTGTTCAGGAATTCTGCACAACTTACAGAAACTGCCAGTGCTCATTAGGGCTCTCCTCTCCTCCACGGAGCCGCATTGCTCTGGCAGTGCCATCTCCCCACCCTTCCCAATAGCCTCATGACCTGCCTCATCACCTTTCAGAAGTGTCGTCTCCTCAGTGAGGCCCTCCCTGGCGACCCCTTCTTTGCTCTTCTCTGCTGTTGTCCTTCCGGAGCACCTGTGAACGTCTGCCGACCACGTGCTCCATGTGCTGGCCTCTTTGTAGACTTCGGTAGGGTGGGGACTTGGGTCTGTTTATGTTCCTTGCCCAGAATAGGGCTGGTTCATACGCAGGCACTCAGTAAGCCTTGGATGGGTAGGTGGGTGGTGGGTGGTGAGTGGTCTGTCTTCCCATGGATAGATGGATAGGTGGATGGATGGATGAATGGATGGATGGTGGGCAGATAGATGGCTAAGTGGACAAGTAGATGGGCGGAAGGGTGGATGGATGGATAAAGGATGAATGGGTGGGTAAAGGATGAATGGATGGATAAAGGATGGTTGGTGGGCATAGGGATAGACCACAAGGCCCAGGGGTGGGCCCAGGCACAGGGGCTCCCACCTGCCCTCCCAGGACAATCAGGGCCCAGATCAGAATCTGATCCCTCCAGCTAAAAATGGAGGCATGGCATCCCTGGCCTTCTGGCATAGCTGGCCAGCAGCATTTCTGAGCCGCTGGGAAGCAGGTGGGGCTACAGGACAGCCAGAGTCCAGCTTGGGCCTGGCCAAGGAAGAGAAGGTGACCAGCCATCCCAGTACGTCCAGGGTTGGGATGGTTCCCAGGGCACAGTACTCAGTTTTATGGGATTTTCTGGGAAATGGGGCTTTCAGAGCTAAAACCCACTGCCTGAGGAAGGATGACAGACCCCAGCCTGTCCTCCTCCTGCGGGGCATCACCAAAGAGTCAAGATACGGAATCCTCTCTGGGGTCCAGCTTAGAGAGAAGATCACTTGTGTGACTGAATGAAGTGGAATGTGGCATCCTGCCTTCTCACCTTTCAGCTGTGTGTGAGCTGTTCTTCAGCCTCCATTTCCCCTTCCCCTTTGCTGGGTGTCTTTGTACAGTGAGCAACCTGCACAACTGTGCCAGGCCTGTTCTGTCCTTACAGCGTCTCTGGGTCCAGCCTTCTTCTTGGGCAGGGACCCTGCTCCGAGCCCAACCTGAAATACTGTCCCCCAGTAGCGAAAGTGGGTTCATGGGGGTGATTACTAAAGGTCAGAACCGAGAGTCTCAACTAGAGCCTTACCAGGATCCCCCAGAGGACCTGATGACACAGCGAGTCTGTAGTGGGGCCCGGAAGTGCTCATTTGCATTCCTGCCAAGCTCCCAGGTGCTGATGCTGCATGTCCAGGGACCCCACTTTGAAAACCACTGGATGAGGGCATTTGTTTTCTTGCAGAGGCTCCTTGCCAGCAAGGCAGTGAGGAAGTTCCCCCAGTCCCCATATTCACTCCTTTTGGGAAGACCTGTCATGGAGTCCAGAAGCAAGAAAGACCTGTCTCCAGCTGGTGACAACAGTGACACCTGGTGGCTTATCGGTGCTAGAGAAGGGTTCAGACTCACAAACAGAACTTCTTACCCCCATAGAGCCTGTGAAGGGCCCTGTCGACACCACTTCACAGATGAGGAAACAGGCTCAAGGACAGTCAGAGAGCCAGCACTGGCCCCGGGTCTGTGCACTCACCACTTGGCTGTGCAGGGTGGAGCTAGTGAGGCTGGGGACCCCTGGGCTCACAGTGGGGGGTTCTGCCTGTCGTGAGACTGGGCCCCCTCCCGGGCCTGCCGCAGGATGGGAGGGTGGTCTGAGGGCTGGGCTTCTCCTCGCCGTTCCTGCTTCCGCAGGAGGGGGGCCCTCCCCTGGGTCCTTGCCCCCAGGCCCGGGCTGTGGATGAGTGCCAGTTACGTTTTGTGATTACACTCTGCCAGCCACACCGTCAGGGGCCTGTGGCTGTGCGAGCTCGTACCCCATCTAGAGCTTAGGTTGGCCCTGGGGAGCAGGGGCTCTGAGGGGCAGCCTCGAGAGAGCGAGCCCACCGTGGGGTCCGCAGGAAGAAGGGCTCAGGTCTTGAGAGGGTTTCCTGGAGACTCGAGAATATCCCAGAGCACAGCTGGTGGACCTGGCTGACGCGTTGTGACTTTCCACCTTAGCTGAGGTCTCAAGGGCTGAAGGATGCTTACGACAAAAATGGCTGGATGCGAAGGACTGGGCCTCCCTGCCCCTGGTTGTGGCGCAGGTTCTCAGCACGCCTGAGCTGAGAGCATATGCTCTGGGCGGGGAGGTCTGGGGGTGGACAAGAGGCCACATGCTGCCCCTCAGGCACATCGGCAGCACCTGGAGCAGGGGTCATTGGGTGCTAGGCAGTGTGCTGGCTGGGAGCCCTGGCCTTGGTCTGTTGCTAGAAAACCTCAGACAGACAGTCGAAGGTTTGGGCTGTCGGTGCATGTCCAGACAAAGCCATGGGAATGTTCCAGAACCAGGAAGCTGGAGCCACCTGGAGGTGGTGGGACAGCCAAGCTCAATGGGTCCTGCCAGGGAGTCCAGGAGGGCAGCTGGGAGCTGACAAGACCTGGATGGAGGCTGGCATGATCGGGGTGGTGACTTCCTGGGCCCGGAGGTCAAGGGTCAGGGGCTGTGATGTGTGTCTCTGCCCTGCAGCTTGGTGAGGTTTGAAACTATTTCCAAGTGAAAAGAACGCAGGCAGGTTTCTGGATCCACTTTCCACACTGTCACTTAACCTCCCTAGTGGTTAATCAACTCCCTCCTTGATTTCCTCTGTAAAATGGGCACAGAGCAGCCAACTAGGGCTTCTGTGTGAGGAGCAAGGAGCTGAGGGCCTGCTGGTCTACAGAGATTCTGGCAGATACTTGACCCAGCAGCAGCTGTCCCAGTGGGTACTACTTGCTTCGTGCTGCAGATGACAGAACGGAGGCACAGAGAGATTGAGTAATGGCCCTAGGACACAGTGAGGGGAGTGGCTGGTCCACACCCAACTCTGCAGACCTCACAGCCCTGACCTGGCTTGTGGTGAGGGCTGAAGGGGGCCCAGGAGTGGTGTGCCTGCAGAGAGCAGAGATGAATTGCCACAGGCAGGCCTGTCTTGACACGTGATCATGGGCCCCTGGCGGACTGGAAAAGACCGGAGCCACCCACCAGCCCGCTCCCCATCCAGGAGTCTTCAGTCGCCCGCCGGCCAGAGGAAAGGACAGAACTGAGAGTAGTTTATGCCACTGAGTGCTCACCCTTTGCTCTCTGGCTCTTCTTTCCCATTCTGGGTAGGAATGGGCAGTACTTTCTGGGTTGTCAGTGGTAGGCTCTGCCCTGCCGCCCCCCTCCCCGGGTTTCAGCCCAGAGGGACCAGGTAGGGTGAGGGAGGAGCCTGAGCCTGGCTGTGCCCCAGCCCCACCCTGCAGGGTGTGTGTGCTGAGCCCGTCTCTCATCTCTCCCTGTCCCCAGATGAAGGTTGCAGTGTCCAGAGGGGGCGACCACAACAGTGACGGCGACAGCTTCCGAGAAGCCACCAGCTCCCGGAGGAGCAGTTCTCGGGACCAACTCAGTGATGTGAGTACCCTAGCTGCTCGCGGGAACACTTCCAAGTCCCTGGGGTGACTGCCCGGCCAGCCTCCAACCTTCAGCGGACACTGCAAGCCATTTGCTTAGGGGCCCAGAGTCTGAGTCCAGGGTTTTGTGCTCACAATTAGCATTTGCCTTCTTTAAAGCATGACTGTCTACTAACTGGGGCCTCCCCACTAGGAGGGATTTAAATGAGGACCAACCATTAGGCACAGCAGGGCAAGTAGAGGCGACCGTGCTGGGGTGCAGTCCCTCTCTCCAGCGAGGGGTAGGCTCGGGGTTGGTGCCCAGCTGGTGGCGGGCAGGGCTGTGGATGCCAAACAGCTCCTACAGATGTGTCTAAAGAAGGGTGGAGGCAGGGGGTGCGTTTCTGGACTGATGAGCTGCAAACACTCCTGCCTGCCCAGGCGGATCCGCCTGTCAGCTCAGGCTGGCAGCAGCACGGGGCATCCAGCATCCAGGTCTCTGCCACTGGGGGCCACGCGGAGGGGAGGGTGCCCCTCTGAGGCACAAGCTGGCCGGGGTCTGGGGACGCCCTTCAGTGTGTCCTGTCGAAAAGGTCCCTGAGCTCAGGTCCCA
This sequence comes from Cervus elaphus, assembly GCF_910594005.1. NCBI lineage: Eukaryota > Metazoa > Chordata > Mammalia > Artiodactyla > Cervidae > Cervus > Cervus elaphus. Next base: position 27,651,669 of record NC_057819.1, read on the forward strand.
GGGGGCGGGGGAGAGGACGTCTTAGGACCCAGTTTGGGGATGACCCAGGCAACACACGAGGGCTCCCAGTGGGACGTGGCCAGCAATGGGGGTGCAGGGTATTCCTCCAGGGCCGCTGGGTCTCCCTAGACCTTGAAGAAGGGGGATGGGGCAGGTGTTACAAGGGCAGGGAGTGGGGGTTGAGGGGCCCTGGGTTGGGGGCGCGGTGAGGACTCAGGCGGAAGAGCCCCCCATGGGGGGCAGCGCTCCTGGAAGAGGCCTTTGTCTTCTTGACCCCCAGCTGCAGGAGTGGCGGCCTAGCGGAGATGGGTTTTCTGTAGGGCTAAATGGAACGAGTTGTCTCTCATTATCATTTAAATGGGGGCTGGGGGAGGGCTGGTGCGGGAGGCCAGGAGGAGGGCCTAATTGCCCGGCTCCGATCTTGTTGCCACAAGATGGGAAAATAGGCTGGTAATTGTCTGGGGCCGCGGGGGCTGCCCTAGTTCGAACTCCTCTAATTGCCAGCCAGGATGGGAGCAGGCAGATTGTAGGCACAGCACAGGCAGCGTGAGTGTGCAAGCTTGGGGGCAATTAGAGCACCTGCCCCTCCCCCGCCCAGTGGCAGGGCCTGAGCTACCCCGGGGGTGAGGGGCCTCCCACACACACACTGGGGTGAGCTTGGCCTGGCAGATCCCCAGGAACTGGCCTGGGGCCTGGCCAGAGTCTGCCTGGGGAGGGGAGGGGTCCCCTGGCCCCAGCTGAGCTGAGCAGAGTGGTCCAGGCTGCAGTGGTCACCCATCCTGCCAGAAGAATCTTGGCATCTGGACCTCAGTGTGGTCTGGCCCCAGGTCTGTGAGTCCCACACACTTCAGACAAGCTTGCCCTCGCCGGCTGTGTGAACGCCACCCGCCCCCCACCCACCCCCCCCCACCTGCCGGATCATCACGTCCTGTCTGCCTGGGCCTCAGGGCTCAACCCTGGTGACCACCGCCTGCCCTGGGGAGCTGGTGAAATGAACCTAACTGGTTTCTCCCGTTAGATCTTAAGTGCCCATTTGAGCCAGAGGGCGCTCCATCAAGCATAGTCGGGGTCACCCTCACAGGACCTTTGGGGTGACTGTTGGCCTCTAGGCCACAGCTGACCCCCCTGCCCCCATCTGACATCTGAGGCCCCAGGATTACCTGCTTAGCTCCTCCAGGAAACCTTCCCAGGCTTTCCCGTTGGACCCCGTGACCCTGGGAGGCTGGTGGGTGGTGAGGGAAAAGCCGACCTGAGCACAGAGTGGGGTCAGCCCCTGACCCAGAACCCCACGTGGAGAGGTGGGGCACGTCCTCTGGGAGGGGCTGAGCCCACCCCTGGAGAATGTGGGGGCTTTGCCACCTCTCTGCCTGGAGACTCCTCTGGGCTGGACCATATCTCCAGGTCTGGGGATGGAAGGTTCCTCTGTGGGTCTTCAGGCCCTGCCGCAGGCTGATCAGTGTGGCCCCAGCCCAGAGTTCCAGCGAAGACCCAGGATGGGCTCTGCCTGCTCAGGTCCCTAAGGGAGAGGGTGACCATCACGGGCTGCAACCGGCTCCTGACTGTCCTTCTTCCTTCCCTGCAGAGCTCGGCGCAGGCAGTCTCAGGCAGAGGTTACTCCGTAAGTCTCCCACCCTCCTTCTGCTGTCTGCTCCCCTCACTCTAACCCCGACCCTCGACCCACGGGAGCCCCGACTGTACTGAACGCTGCCCCTAGGCTGGAAATGGAGTTTGTACAGGATGGGGATGGGCCAGAGTGGGCAGAGATTCAGAGGGAGCGGGACTCTGGGTCCTGCCCTGCAGAGGAGTGGGCAGTGGGCTGGACACCCTGGGTCCTGTGGGGCAGCGTTTGGTGTCGGGGTTCCTGCACATGGAGCAATTGCAGCGTATGCCCTCCCTGCCCTGCCCCCTACCCCCGTGCCCTGACACCTTCTCCCCAGCTGTGCTTGGCCCAGCCAAAGAGGCTGGACAGGGTGTGAGGCCCCCACTCTTAGCTGTCATCAGGGGCTCAGGGGCGGGAGGGGGGCTGGCCTACTGCCGCTTGATACTCTGGCCATGGCGGGGGCCACCCTCCCTGTCCCCCAGCCCCCTCCCCACGACTTTATTTCATTTCCCCTTAAGTATCAGGAGGCCCGTTAATGACACCATAAAACCCAGAGCTCCATAAAAGCCGTTTCTGCAGATTTACGGCCGTTTCAGCTCATTGGAGGGCAGGGGCCTGGGCTCCGCCTGCCTCATCCCGCAGCTCCTGATTAACTGCGAGTTCCAGAGTTCCAGGGTCTGACAGGCAGGCTCTCTAAATCACAGCGGCTTTTTATAGGGTGTGTAATTAACCCATTAATTCCCCGGGTGGCAGGGACAGCCGTGGGTCCCTGGCCCTCCCCTCCCCCAGCTCCTCAACCCCCAGGGTCTGCCAGCCCAGGCAACTCTGCCTTCTGCCTCAAATCCCGAGCCAGGCTGTAGCATCTTTGAGCCTTTGACCGGGGGCGCTGTACGCTTCTGGGCAGTGGCCCCAGGTGGCTCCCAAGGAGTGCTTTCCTGGGAAGGCTTCCTCCCTCCTCGGGCAGCCCCTGTGCTCTCATCTGTTGTCGCGGTCATGGTTGGCAGCCCCAGGCTGCTCCTTCCTCCCATGGGGCTGGGTGGTCCTGATGTGCCAGCCGCTCCTGACTATGTTGACAGGGGTGGTTGGGCCAGGCCTGGACAGGACCTGTGCTTTGGGAGGTGCCATGTGGTCCAGGTTGGCACTAGGGCAAACTGGGGCAGTGATGGGGAATTTTGGGGGCAAGACTCAGAACACCCACTGGCCTGCACCTATCCTGGAGGGTCTGGGAGTCCCGAGAGGCTGGGCCCAGAGACACCCCGTGTGGAGCCTCCTGAGACACCTGGGGCAGCTGGGGTCTCCCTGCCAGAGCCTCTGGGCAGCCCTCTGCTTCCAAACCACCATGTGTCATTCGTGGTCTTCTCCGCAAAATGCTGCTTTGAATGTTTCCTGGAGAAGAAGTTGTGATTCACATGCCAGCTGCTCTCAGCTTAGCTCCCACTGCGGCTGCACGTGAGTGACAGATGGTGGGGGCAGCAGCCCAGCCTGCTGCTCAGCCCTGGCAGTTCCCAAACCACGTCTGCAGACACACTGGTGTGTGTGTGCGCCAGGCCCTGGTGTGAGCAGGTGTGCCCGCAGGTCCCCGGTATGTGCCGGGCAGCACTGCAGGGCTTGTATGGTCAACCCTGCTGGCCCTCTTGTCCATTTGGTGTGGTGGCAGCCTCCCCTGGGGCTGGAGGAGTGGGCGGGGACCCAGAGGACCCTTGCCCGGCAGGCCGAGGCTGGGGACTGGCAGGTGACCCTGCCAGGAGCCGAGAAATGAGGCTTGGAGGCTGGCTAGGACCCTGCTTCTAGATCCAGAGTTCACCATGGAGCTGTCAGGCACGAGGGTGAGACACTCAGGCTGAGGGCCCTGTTTGTGTAGGACTCTCAGTGCAAGGGAAGTGTGTGTTGTGTAACCCTGTATGTTCACATGTGTCTATCTCTCCCATGTGCCTACAAGGCAGTGTCTCTGTGTGGCCGTGGCGGGGCTCCACGCCTGCACCCAGAAGCATTCCATGTTTCTCTGTGGCCATTTATGTGTGGGTCTGTGTTTTGTCCTCTTAACTGTCTGTCTGGAGGCACCCGTGTGTGTCTGTGGATGCAGCAGGTGGGTGTGTGTGTGCCACACTGCATGTAAGTGTCCATCTGGGAGCCCGTGTCTGGACATGGTACCAATGTGTCTATATGGCTGTGGTTGTGCAGTGTGTGTGTGTGACCTGTGGCCATGTGGCATTGTGCATAGGTGTGTACGTTTGCACACACCTTGCCGTTTGTGTGTCAGCATTTAGGGCCTCAGGCTCAGGAGGGGTCACGCTTGTCCTTGCCTCTCCCCACAACGTCCCCGTGCTAGGTGACACAGGGTATTTGTTGTCTGACCTGGATTATAGATCATACTTAAAAGTTTAATTTGCCAAGATTTATCCCCAGCAAATCCCCAATTATTGCCCGTTCTCAACATCGTATGTCCCGAAAGCTCCCCAGCACACCGCCAGAGGTTCGTTAGTGCCATAAAATTAGTTAGAAAGTAATTTTCTTAATTTGACTGCTTGCAACCAAGGACACGAGGATCCATCTCCTGCTGAAGCAGGGGACTTGGGAGTTTCCTTTATTAAAGAGAAATGAGGACCTAGACGCCTCACAGGCAGGAGGCTGCCCTGCCCCCACCCTGAGTGTATAGCCTGGGGATAGGGCCGAGGACACAGGTGTCCAGGCAGGTGTCCTCACGGTGGGTGTGGTCAGGGAGGGGGCAGAGAACCCCTTGCAGCCCCCACTGTCAGGAGGGGCCTCCGCTCAGGGCCACATTCCGAGCTCAGACCCACTACCCACTCCAGGCTCACCCAGGCTTTCCCCACCAACCCCTCCCATCCAGTCCCCACGCCAGGCCCCTCGCTGTCACCCTCTGAAGGAAGCCTGCCCGCCCCAGCCCGCGGCACCAGAACCCAGCCAGCTGCTGGCCTCCAGGTGTCTCTCCCACCCTCACTAGCTGGATCTCAGCCCGAGCCTCTGTCCTCCCACCCTCCCTGGGCTGGGGTACAGCTCTCACCTCCAGGTCCCTCCTCCCTCAACGGACACTTACTGAGTATCACCGCCACTGGAAGGAACCAAACAGCCAGTGTCCCTGCCCCTGGGGAGGTGGTGAGTGCTGTGGAGACACTTGAGTAGCCTGGCGAGACCTCCCAACCCCTCCCTGACACGGGGCTGGGGAGCAGCCGCACAAAGGCCCTGCGGTGGGAGGCGGCACCACCGTCAGGAACAGCAGGCGGGCGGGCTGGGAGGTGAGGCTCTAATTCTGGGTTCCCAGCAGAGCTGTGGTGGGATCGGGAGAAGGGAGCGCCTGCCTGTACCCCGGCCAGGCAGCCTCCACACCAGGTGTGGAGGGCCGGGGGTGCTCACCAGAGTCAAGTGGGGCCCCACCTGCCAAACCGCCAGGGTAGCCCCCGCCCACACACATACATAGGCACGAGGCATAATTAGCTGATTGGCTTGATTGCCTTCAGGGGATTTCTGGAAATGAATTTTGACTCCTTGGTTGGGCTGCTGACAGCTAATTTCTCAGAGAGCCTGCTAATCTCCCATTACCTCCCCCGCAGCACCTCCATCCCCGTTCTCAGGCAGGTACACTTTGGGCTCTTGGCACAGTTGAGTGTCATCTTCCTCGGGGCCATGAGGGCCTGATGCAGCCTGTAGCACACCCCTGGCCAGTCCCTTCCCCTGGGAGCCTGGGCAGTTGGACAGAGTGGAAGCTAGCTGCTGGTGTGACCCAGGCAAAGCTGACATGAGGGCTAGCAGGGCCCAGGCTGCTGCTGTGCCAGACAAGCAGTTGCTGAGGAAGCCTGGGGGGGGGCGGGGGCTCATTTCGGAAACACCTAGACATCTGGGGGGTAGGGTCATGAAAGGCTCTTGATGTCTGGAGCTTGATGCCAGCTCATGGTTGGCGGCCTCTGTTCCCCCGACATGGGGCCTACCTCCATGGGCTGGTTGGGCTTCCTTACAGCATGGCGACGGGTTACCAGGGTCCCGAGAGCCAGGAGGAAGCAGTAGCAGTGGTGTGGCCTAGCTTCCTGATGCTCTGTTATCACTGCCTCCCCGCCTCTGTTCATGGGGAGAGGCTGTGGACCCCTCCTCTCTGTAAGAGGTGTGTCAGCAACTCGTGAGAGGGGTACAGGTGCATGGCAGCCTGAGGAAGTACAGGCCACCACCCGGAGCCCCTACCCATCCTGACAGGGCCTGTCACACTCGGTGGGGCACAACAGCTTCTACTGGGGAAGACAAGCACGCACACCTGTGCAGCTAACAGCAGCCCGCACACATCTGCCGAGCACCTGCGGTGGCCAGGCCCTGTCCAGTGTGGTGATGGACGAAGCCAGTCAAGCTCTCACCACAACAGCAGGGCCGTGTGTCCCATGGGCTCTGAGTGCCTGTGTGTGTTGACACGTGTGCGTGCACTGGAAATCGTAGCTGTGGCTCTTGGCTCTGCACTCAGGTTTCTCAGCCCGCCACCCTCATCCACTGATAGAAGGGGCACAGTCTTGCCTTCTGGGAACTGTGGGCCTGGGGCTCGGGAGGGCAGGCAGAGAGACTCCTGGGGATGGGGTACCTGGTCGGCCACATGTGGGTCACTGGCCAGCTTTGCTCCGTGAGCCAGGGACAATTGTGGTTGAAGAGGAGGTACAGCACGTGGTGGGGAACTCGCCTCTAGTGAGAGTCCAAGGGCAAGAAGGCTGGTGGGCATGTGCCCAGGCAGCCCCTGAGCCACCTTGAGACCTGCCTGCCCCATGCCCACCTAGGGGCAGTTCAGCCCCCCTGACAGAGCCATCTGCTTGCCCTGGCCAGCGAGGGCCTCCCCTAACCCACCCCGCACACAGCCATGCAGCGCAGGCTCCGTCTTTACGAGGCAGGTTTATGACACCCATTACCCTGCTCCTTGGGCCACTTCCGAGCAGCCGTAATTTGTACAAAAGCAATAAAAGCCCGTCAGGCTCTCCCTGGAATCAGGAGCTGAATGCTCCTCTCGCCTCTGAGCGCAGGACAGCCCTTCAGCCGCTGCTGGGAAGTGGCCGCTGCTCAGGGGTCACCAGGGACAGCAGGAGTGGGGTGAGCAGTGTCCTTACCTGTGGTGCATCCCCAGCCGGTGTCTGACCTGCCTCTTGTCAGAGAAGCCACCGTCCACCCACCCACCCATCTGTCTATTCCTGTGGCAGCAGGAAGGGCGTGGCCTTGGGGGCCTCTGTTCAGCTTCCTGTGGGCAGGCTCTGGGCAGTGGGGGGCTCTCCAAGCAACTGGACAGCAGGTTCTTCCTAAAGGGAGAATAAGATAAACAGACCTGCAAGATCAAAACAGTCAGTCCCAAAGGAAATCAACCCCGAATCTTCATTGGGAAGAACTGATGCTCAAGCTGAAGCGCTGATACTTTGGCCACCTGATGTGACGAGCCAACTCATTGGAAAAGACCCTAATGCTGGGAAAGACTTAGGGCAGGAGAAGGGGGCAACAGAGGATGAGATGGTTAGATAGCATCACCAACTCAGTGGACATGAATTTGAGCAAACGTGGGGAGATAGTGGAAGACAGAGAAGCCTAATGTGCTGCAGTCCATGGTGTAGGAAAGAGTCAGACACGACTTAGTGACTGAAGAACAGAAGGTGAGCAGGTGACCTGCACAGTGCTGTAGACGTTGGTGGTGCAGGCAGAGGGGTGCTGGTGTGGAGGGATGGATGCTAGACTTAGTGAGGGTGCTGGTAAAGAGGGAGAAGAACTCAAGGACTCGGGATTTGGTGTGAGTAGTTCCAAGTGGTGCTGCAGTTGTCCGACAGCTCTGCCTGCCGGGGCCGTCGTGTCTGCATGCTCTGAGCCCTTCTGTGGCCATCCTCTGCAGGCAGCTGGATCCTTGGCACTTCCTCTGCTGTCCCACATAGAGGTCAGCCTGGCTAGGGCAGCACGCCATCCCCCTCAGGGCTCTAGCATCTGAGCTCCTCCAGGGGACCTGAGGACCCACCCTCCTGGCCAGGAAACTTCTCGTGGCTACCTTCTGTCCTGCTGGATGCTGGGGTGGGAGAAGGAGGCATCCTGTGCTCCCTGGGCGTCCCTGCCCCACTGCTGTGTTCCACTTGCCCTCTCATGAGACAGCGCCCCAGCATGGGCTGGGGGGAGGCCGTCCAAGTGCCCACGCAGGTCATAGGTTGGGCTGACACAGACCTGGACAGCCACTTGCCCCTGGGAGCCCTGGGCACCCAGGCCCTTGGGCTCTGGGTGCTTGTCCCAGCAGGCCTGCTTGGCCCTGTGGGTTAGTGAATCTTCTGACTCCTGACTCTGCTCTGTCAGGAACACGCCAGAGCCTCCAAAGGTCATGCGTGGTCCCCGGGTGTCACATGAGCAGGGGAGGAGCAGGGATGGAAGAGCCAGAGGCACTAGCTAGCCACTGCCCACTGGGCAGCTGTACCACAGGTCCAAGGCTCTACAAAGCCCCAGGGGCTGAGGGGCCCACTGGGCAGGGCTGAGCAGTCTCAGCTCGCGTCAGGAGAGGAGGGGAAGCCGCCAGGCTGGGTGCCACCCGGTGCCCCAGCCGTCTCATCTGTAAGAGGGAGGAGCCACGGTACCCAACCCACAAGACTGGGGAGAATAAACAAGCCTGCCAGGCTCCCGCTGTTATTCTCTGCGCTGTGGGGCAGGATGCTGTCACGCTCCACGTGTCTGTCTGGGGCATCACTGAGGCCTGCGGCCTCTGTTCCACTGGGGGCACAGCAGAACGAGTCCTGGGGTCCCTGCCCTGATGGGGAGTTGGTGGATGCTGTGGGTGCGTCTCTAGAGTGCTGGGCACTGCGGGGATTTCTGGGGAAAACTGTGCCAGTGGTCAGGGGTAGCAGGGAAGTCAGGCCAAGGGCAAATGCGTGGTGGGGTGCAGGTGTGCCAGGGCCCCGAGAGGAGGAGGGGAGGGGCCTGCCAACCCACAGCTTCGGCAGGCTGGTCCCAACCACCCAAACCGTCTGACATTGGCATTCCTCTGGGCAAGCCACCCCATGGGAGCTTTGGAGAGAAGTCAGTTGGGCAGACTGGAGCTGGGAGGCCCTCTGCTCCAGCTGGGGGCCTGAAGCTTCAGGCTGGGTTGACCATCAGTTGCTAAGTGGCCAACTGCACTGACTTAGTTACTTAGGACACCCACATTCACCATAACACTTTCTGAGGGCCAGGCGTTCAGGAGCGCTTGGCTCTGGAATTCTTTAGAGAGCAGCCTGTTAGGGAGTAGGAGGCCGAGCTGTGGACAGCATGGTTACTCTACAGTGAACTCTGGGAGAACTTGTGGGGGCCAACACAGCCCCCTTAGCCATGCTGGGTCTTCGCCAGCTTCCTTCCCGACCCTCCAGTCAGGAGACAGCTTCTGCCCCTGGACTCACCCCTCTCACCTCTCTCTGCTGCTGCCACCCTCCAGAGCAGCTGCCAGCAGCTGCTCCTGGCCCAGCCTCGGGTGCAGGCAGACCCCAGCCCCTCAGATTATCACAGAGCAGTTCAGGTCCCCTGGAGGCCCCAGCATCCCTTGCCCCTTCAGATAGCACAACCTGAAGAGCTCCAGTCCAGTCAGGGCCTGTCCCAGGAGGCTGGACACAGACACTCTGGACAAGCCTGTGGGACCCCTCAAGGCCACGGCCACATGTGTCAGGAACCATGGCTGGAGGGACAGTCATTCTGGGGAGCAAGTGGATGACGAGCCTGGCCAGGCCGCTGGGAGCTGAAATTCAATTATGCAGAACAGGCGGGGCTGCTGGGACCCAGAAGGTTAGGGATTCATGTTAACACCGTTCTGGTTAAGACTTTTTGTGTTGATAAATAATTCATAAGGCAGTTAGCGCTTTGAGTCTGACAACAGGAGAATATATTAATACAGTCGACTCCAGAAAGGTCAGCGGCGGGCGGCAGGGCCGGGGGCCATCTTTTATTCATTCCTGACAGGGGCTCGTTCATTATTCCAGCCCAGCGAGGGCTGATGAGAAAGGGAGAGCTGGCTTGGTGTCACACACCGTCTGCAGTGTGCGGGAAGGACTGGACCCAGGCCCTGGAAAGGCCCCTGAGGTGGGGCCCAGGGCCACGGGGTCTTCTGAGGGGCGCCATCTGTCCCCCTGAAGCTCGGGCAGGGCTGGGAGTGGTTGGAAAGTAGATCGTAAGGTGGCGACTACTGGCTGGCTCCAAGTCTTTGTGGCCCCCTCACTGTGGGCCACCTGCCACTCCAGGCCCCAAGGTCAGAGGATTGAAGAGATGCCCGCTCTCATGGGCGCCGTGGAGGGAGGGGCTGATGGGCAAGAGGAGAAGTGGGTGCACGAAGGGGATGACAGAGTAGGAGAGAGGATGTGGAGGGGGCCTCCTGAGTCTCAGGGTCCAGGGGTGCCATCTGAGGGGAGGCCCGAACCAGGGGCTCCCTGGGGGATGGGCGTTCCTCAGGGAAACAGCATGCACCAGACCCTGCCCATCATGTGAGTGAGTGTGAGTCGGCGTGTGCGTGTACATGGCACTGTGAGTGCGTGTGCTTGTGTGCAGGTGTAATTACAACGTGGCCGGCCAGTTGCGGGAGCAAGTTATGACCCTTGAGGCCTGTGGAGATTTGGATACATGTTTGCCCTAGGAGTGAGGCGGATGTTGGCCGCAGCACTGAGCAGTCACGGGAGAGAAGTTTATGGGGCGAAATGACTCATTCACGCTGTGAGTGCCAGTCCTGGGTTCCAGCGTGGATCCTCAGAGCAGAGGCCATGGGGGGCTCCAGGTGCATGTTCTTGGCAAAGTCACCCGCAGGACCATGCCCCGGTTCTCCTTGGTGTCTGTGGGAACTGCACCCAGAGAAAATAAAGCATAACTTTGTGTTTTTCATAGCAGTTACGGTCAAGGCTCCAGTGATAAGAAGCAGGTCTTCAGCTTCAGGAACTTTGTCTGATAGAACATGCTGGAATTGTGTGAGATCCAAGGCAGTGTTGTGGGGCTGGCCCCTACCACAGGCAGCAACCCCACTCTGTGTGACACCCAAAGCCCCCTCTGGGTTCCATCCCCTGGAGACCCCATGAGGGGAGGAGGAGAGTGGGACTGGTCAGTGGTCAGAGCAAGAATCATCCGTGTATTCCTTCATTCATTCCCTGCCTCCGCTGTCCAGGGTCTGTATGTACCCACCTGAGCCATTGATGCGTTCATTCCCTGCCCCCAGTATCTGGGGTCTGTGTGTACCCACCTTAGTGGCTCATTCAGTCGCTCACTCCCAACCTGCTCTGGACTGCAGGAATGAGCTCTTTGTTCTAAGGGAACTTGGGTTTCAATAGAAGGAGGCTGATGTTAAATAAATTAGCAACCAGTTGAAGATTGGCTGCAGGGTGAGTTCCGGGCTCTGACTAGCACCGTGTGGGGTGCTGTTCCACACACAGCTCAGGGAAGGCTGAGGAAGGCAGCCTGGCAGGGATGGGGGTGAGGCAGCCGGCGGGTCACAACAGCCAGGCCTGAGAAAGCCCAAAGTTCTCTTCCAGGTTGAGGGGGTTGGCTTCTTCTGTGCCGGCCTCCCCTCTCATCAGGCACCAGCTACACTCAGACTCTGCCCTCTGAGGACAGGCCACACACTGGCCACTCAAAAGCCACGTTGTCCACAGCAACATTGTAGGCTCGGGGCCTGAGATGCTTCCAGGCTTCCACCAAGCCTCGTACTGTCTCTGTGGGCTTCCCTCCGAGGCTGCTGTCAGCCACATCTGAACGTGCAAGAAGAGACCCTGGAGGCAGGAGCAGGGTCCCCAGCCTCTTCTCCCTCAGGCCCCATGAAACCCACTGCCCTGGTGGCCATCTCTTCTCAGCCAGGCTTGGCGGCCTCTGTGGCCCCAGAACTCTGCTATTGCCCTCCATGAGCTCCCCACCAGCTGAGGCACAGCTGGACGGATGGGTTAGTGGGGCTTGCTCTCCTGGCCCAGAGGGGCCTTGGGGCAGGCAGGTGGGCAGGCAGTGTGAAAGGAGCACCTGCCCCGGGCAGATTCAGGCCCCTCTGTCCTAGCCGCCCCCACCTGTGATGGATGGCATTTCCCCCCGATGTTTCCCTGCTCGGTGGTCTCCCCACCTTCTCTGCTCACAGAGGAAGCTGCTCCCTGGCCTTTAGGATGCAGTAATTTAATTGCTCATTAATTGGGTAATTAGTGCTTTGTTTTGCTTTGAAACCTAAACAGTCATAAAAAGTGAATTAGCTGAGTAAATAAGAAAAGGGTTTTCAAAAAAAAAAAGGGTTTTCAGGATCCACCATCCAGGTCTCCTGCTTAATTGATCAGGAGTTCCTGGGCTGAGGTGGCCAGAGGCAGGACTGGGACCTCCATCTAGTCTCAACTGCCATGAGGGAGTCGCTGGCATGGGGCCCTGACCACATGGGCCAGGTTAAGACCATGGCTTTAGGAGCCTGCTCACCCACCCTCCAGCTATGCCCTGGGAGGGCTTCCAGTCACCCTGCCTCAGTTTCCCCATCTGTAAGCAGGTGGATCTGTGGTGGGGACTTGAGAAGTGTGGAGAAGCAACCCCAGTGAGCAAACACAGCATCAGCCCACACCCTGTGGTCTTCTAGGCTCCTGCCTTTCTCCTGTCAACCTCAGGGCTCGCCTGTGGTTCTGGGGAGGGTGGATAGTGGCACAGGGCCTTTTGAGGCTTGGACCCAGCTCAGGCCCCTGCTCACTGGCCACGTGGCCGGAAGTAAATCCCTTTACCCTTTGAGCTTCTTCCTTCTCATCTCTTGAAGTGGGCCTATACCGCAGCAGGCATGGATGGCTGCAGCCTTCTCCAGCCATGTGCCCGACTCCCGCTGCTTTACCGCCCCACACTTCAGACCTGGCCACCCGACGACCACAGCTGCCCTGGTCCACAGATGGGACTACGAAGGCCCCAGCACTGCCCTGCTGGCCACCCCCACCCCCGAGAGCCCCCGGGGTCTCCTTCTGACAGGGCCGGGGAGCCTGGCTGAAACCCTCAGCTGCGGTGCTCACTCCCAAGGTGGAGGTGAGCATACAGGATGAACAGCCGACTTGCAGCCCACGTGGGGTGATAACCAGACAGCGCAGCCTCCTCCCAGGCTGCTGCCCGCCTGGGGTTCACGCTCCTCATCTGGCTCCGTATTGCTGAATCGCTTAACTGGAATGTGTTCTGCCTCCCCATGGAGCGTTTGCAACAAAAATGAAGGTGACACCTCCGCCTTTATCAGCAGAGAAGGATGGATTTCTGCTCTTCTCTCCCAGTTCTTCCAAGGCGGCTCCAACAAGCAGGATGTTTAATAAGCTGGGGCCGATGTGTGGAGCCACAGGAGGCCAGGAGCCCCGAGGACAGATGTGTACTGCCCACATGGACACCACTCCTGGGCCCCATGCACATGTGGCACCATGTGGCCCCACGGCAGGTCTGACTCTTCAGGTGCCACGCATTCGCTGGGGCACCTGGCGAGACACTGTCAGGTAGAGCGCCCATTGGATTGGATGCCAGGTGCTCACGTCTGAGAAACCTCAGAGTGTGACTCCCCATGTCTCGGCACACACACAAGAACACGCCCAGTGAGCACTACCCGCACCAAGGACCGGTGTCCCCTGAGCTTCCCCAGGTGCCCCACAGCACACCTCCAGCCTTATGGCTGCGGCCCAGGGCAGGGGTCAACACCACTGCCCAGCGGCTCAGATCTTCCTCCTCTCATACCCAGGTGGGCTGGACAGAAGGTCCTGTCGCCTTCACTCACACGCAGACCATGGATCCTGCTGACTTCCAGTTGGCAACTCCTCAGGCCTTTGCAGGTGACAGTGCCCACGGTGAGCCAAGCCCAGGCTGGCTCCGCCCCCTGGCAGGTCTGCGGGCAGGGCCTCCAGGGCCTTTGCACAGCATAGGTCCTGCTGCTGGGACAGGGACTTGACCCATCTCCCTCTCCTCCCCAAGCGCCAGGCCACGCTGCCCGTTGGCCCTCTCTGACCCCTGGATGGAGGCTGGGTTAGGGGTGGTCTTAAACACCCTCCCCCCAGGGCAGATCCTCTGTCTCCATTGCACATGGAGGGACCCTACTTGTCCCCACAGGCGACTCTGGGCCAGCCCTGGATTCTAGAACGTCTGCTGGGAGCACAGGCTCAGCAGCGAGGTCTCCCTGCCCATGAATTTTTCATGCCTTTGTTTGAGGAGTGGGAGACTGGCAGCCTTCCTCAGTGCTGCTGTGACACGGTAATTAATGTTCACGCTGAGAGAACAAGGCCGGTCTTTGTGGCTGCTGAACGACCATGTCAGTTGGTGGGGGGTGATGAGCAGCGCTCACCCCATGCAGATAGCTGCCCAGATTTCTGGAAGAGACTCAGTGATGGGGCTGAGCCCCGCTGACCTCCTGTGCAGGTGCCCTAGGGGAGCAGGCCCGGAGGAGGACTCAGGTGCCTCCAAGTGCTGGTCAGATAACATGCAGGAAGGGGCTGGGGCAGATCGTGGTGATGGCGAAGGTGACAAGGGTGATGATGGAGACAACAGCGACGGTGAAAGTGACCGTGGCGATGGTGACAGCACTGATAGAGGTGATGAAGGTGAAGCTCATTCAGTGACAACGAAGGAGGTGATGGCTGTGGCAGCAGCTCAGTTACAGAGCCCAGCCTGCCAGTCAGCTGCTGTTCTGAGCACTCCCCTGCAGTGACTTGTTGAACCCCAAGCCCACCCCGCTGTGGAACCTCTCAGCCCTGTCTCTACAGATGAGGAGACTGAGGCTCCAAGAAGTGAAATGAGTGGCCAACATCACCGTAAGTGGAGGAGTGAGGACAGAGCCCCAGGATCAGGCTCCAGAAGCCTCTGTGTGGCCATGTTCCCAGCATGTGACAAGGACCAGCACTCTGGCCCTCGACGTCAGGAGAGGCAGGGTGGGGTAACAGCGGAGCCCCCAGGGAGGCCTGCTAGTGCTGGGCAGAGCTGTCATCCGGGCATGTGGCTCCCCGTTCCCATAAGAGGCAGGATTTCATGAGGAGTCTCCAGATTTTTTCTTTTTTTGTCTCCAGATTTTTAAATGTTGGCAGCGATTCTTTTTTAAACATTAGGACAATGGAAACCTCATTTAGCTTTTGGCTTCTTAAGCCTTGTCTCAAGGCCTGTCCACCCGTGGATGGGGATCAGGGAAGGCCATCAATTAAGCCTGGGAAGTACCACGTGTCCCTTGTTACATCACTTCCGTGAACATGGGCAACACACAGCAACCTCACACATCGCAGGTCACATCTGTTAGAGTAACACGGTGGCCTGGGGCGTGGAGGAGCTGAGCTCGGGGGCTCTGTGATGCAGGACCCTGAGCTCACATATGTGTCTGACCTATGCTGGGTGGTCATGAGCTCCCCCCAGCCACTCTTTAGAGTCACCTGGGTCCCAGGCATTCAGGCTGGCATAGCCTGAGGTCTCAGGTGAACTGAGGTGCACTCGGGACTAACCCTGGCCTGACTGACAGATGGGCAGAGGGGATGGCCCTGGATGAGTGATCCTACTGCTTCGTTGTTTGCTGGCTTGACTACGCTGGGAGGAACTGGTAGACCAGTAGAGGGGTGTGGTTCCTGCTGAGTGGGATTGGAGTTAAGGGCAGGCAGGGAAGGTTGGGGTTGACATTGGGCTCTCATCTGGGCCAAATAGGGCTCCCCATCTAGCCAGCAGCCATTATGGTGAGGGATACGAGCCAGCACTTGCAGGGCTGGGAGACACCTCCTTGAAACTCCCTGGGTTAGGGCCTTCAGCCATTCCAAAGGGGAGGGAAGCCCTCATTCTCATCCTTCTTGGAAGACAACAGTAATTACATTGAGTGGTGGTGGTGGTGAAAATACCATCTCACTGTATATGGTAATGAGTATGTGCCCAGCCCTAGAACTTTGCACCTATTCACTCATATAAGCCATACAGCAGTTCTGTAGGTGGGCCGTTTTTTGCCCGAGGCAGAGAGAGGTCGTGGCATTTGCCCAGGGCTGCACGGCTCAGAGCAGGCATCTGCCCCAGAGCCGGTGTCTTGCACTGCCTGCACACCCAGCACTTGCCTAGGGTCTGGCCCCTGCTCTGTGGGCTCCCTGCCTGGACCCCCACCCACACCAGGGTGGCAGTTTCCAGGGCCGCCCAGCCCGGCCCCGTGAAGGTCGCCTCGCTCAGGCAGTTCCCGCAAGACAGATGCGGCTCTCTCTCCCTCCTTGTCCTGATTAATTGCCTCATTCAATTCCGACTCTATTGCAGTTAAACATTAATTCAGTAGGACTTAATAACGTGAATTCATTTACGACGCAGCCTGTGCTGGCTGAGAACGGTGAGCTGTTTGGTTAATTATAGGCTCCGTGCGCTCGCTGGAAGGCACTGTCACCCCCTCCTCAATGTCAGATCATTTAGCTGTCACCAGTGGCCCCGTCCGAAGGTGCAGGAAGGCTGTGAACCCGGGCCTGGGGGTGCTTCTCGGGGGGCCTAGGGACAGGTGTGCTGTGCCCTAGACCCAGCCTCCTGACAGCTTGATGGGATTGCAGTTTCCACCTCAGGGGCTCCGTGCCGCTAATTAAGCATAAAGAGGCCTGATTGGGGGTCTCCGGCAGCTCCGCTATTTCTGCAGGATCAGAGATGGTTTGTGCCAGCCCTTCTCCAGGCCTTGCTCCCCACAGGCAACGACCCCTTAGTCCCTCCACACTGCTTTCCTGAAGTGCTGGTCACATGGTTGCACGCAGTCTGGGCTCTGCATGTATGTGAAACTGCATGTTCAGGCCACTCACCTTCCTGCTCTGCCTCCCAGGTGTCAGCCACCCCGCTTCAGCCCGGAGGGGCAGGGGCCTCTTGCCATGGTTGTCCAGCCAGGAAGCTGGGCCCACAGCCCCTTCTGCCTTTTGTGAGGGGACCCCCACCCCCCAGAGGTCTCGGATCAGGCCCTGCAGGGTGCACGTCAAGGCTGGGGGGGGGGGGGCAGAAGGTCCATGCAGCTGCTCTCAGCTTCAGGAAGATCCCCCCAGATGCCCATCCCTGCTGCCACAGGTTCCAGGTTGGGGTCCCCACTGTCCCCAGGGTCACTTTCCCACCACAGCGAAGCCCAAGGCAGGCTGGCACAACTCTGTGAATGCTTAACTGTACCACTCTAGCCCTTAGCCCCAGGCATGGAGGGCGTGTGCCCCATTGCTGAGTGGGTCTGGGGTAGACCCCCCCAGAAGCAGCATGTGTCTGGGGAGCACCCCCACATGTCTGCCAGGGTTCCATCAGCCTCCTGTGAGCTCCAGGGAGATTTATTTTCAGCGGTATAATTCACTTGACACAAACATGTCACAATTACAGCTGTGGGAAGAGCTGCTTTTTCCTTTATATTCTTTTGGGGGAAAATTGCTGTGGTTTCTAGAGCAGCCTTTCTTTTTAGAGCTCTATGCTTACTGGGAATTGAAAACAAAGATGTGTTTACACGATTGTCACAATCTTTCCTTAACCAGCTGCCCTCACGTGTGTAGTGGTTTCTACTGGGGGTCTGCAGGGGCTGGGCAGTGGGAGCAGGCGTCCCAGGCGCCCCCACCCTGACCCTGCCCTCATGTTGCTCCGAGGCTGGGCTTTTGCGTCTCCCTCCCCTGAGCCCTTGTCCATGGGCCACATAGCCACTCAGGAGCCCCTCGCATCTCACCACCCCCCCACCACCCAGGGAGCTCAGCACCTGGGAGGGGACCAGAGGAGAGTGGGGTCTCCATGTGTTTCCTGGGGTTACCTGGTGGTTCTGGGCCTGCTTGGGCCTGGGGCGGTGGCTGGTCTGTGGCTCCCCGGTCACGTGTCCTCCTTTGTCTCACCTCTGCCTCGCCTACACCCGTGCCCTGCCCCCGCAGCAGGGTCTCAATGGAGCTCTGACCCAGAGCTTGCCAGGGGCCCCCAGATCCCTCCCAGCTCCTGGACAGCACCATCCCAGATCTGAGGCCCCAGGTCAGGGTGGGGTTCTGCCAGAGCCGCCTCCTCTGGCCCTCCCTGCCCCCAGCCCACACTCTCACCTTCTCACCTACTAGCAGCCGGCCTGCCTGTGGGACACTGACTCCCCTCTCTCTCTCTCTCTCTCTCTCTCTCTCCCCTCTGCAGTGCGACAGCGAGAGCGACGGGGATGACAAGGTAAGCCCCCCCACACACACTTCACCTGCCCTTGCTGCTGACCTGGGCCCTGGCAGGCTGGGCCCCGGGAGACCAGGCAGAAAGGTCGTGGTTCTCCTGTGGGGTGTGCGGGGGGTGGGGGTGGCTTCCTGGGTGTGGAGACGCCAGCCTGGCTTGGCTGAGGATGCCAAGGATGTCCATGCTGGGGTGCTGCCCAGGCTCCCTGGGACTGCAGGACCGTACCCCAGTTCTTGGCCTGTCTGCAACCATCAGTCCAGGGTTCCCTGGGATCGGGGCACCGTGGGCAGAGCAGGGGCCACAGTCTGTTGGGCCAAGTGCAGCCCCCAGTGTTTCCAGGCTGGGGATTACAAACATCACCCCCAAACAGACACTTCTGCTAATAGCAGCAGCACCTGGTCCCTCGCAATCCCCCCAGTCCCCCATTTTCAGGAGCAGTGAAGTTTCCACTGTCTTGAGGTTTATGCAGTGGGGAGTTAACACAGGAACAGTGAGGGGTCCTCCCACAGTGCCAGCGCCCTTCTGCATTCCTTTCCACAGCTCCTCCCTTGGCCCATGGGATTCGGGAGGGCTTCCTCCTGGTTATCTGTCAGTCCCTGTATGTCCGGGGGGGCGGGGGAAGAGCTCTTGGCTCAGCAGCTGTTTGCAGAGCACCTACTGTGTGCTGAGCTCTGTGGGCAGGGATACAGTTGGGGGCACCACTTGGGACTGGCTCTCAACTTGGAAAAGCAGCAACGGGCATGAGACTCAATGGGTGCACGCACCTAGCACTCACTCATCTGCTTGTCCCAAAGCACCATGGGGCAGGACCTGTCACTACCCGATGTAGATGTGGTGACTGAGGCACAGAGAGCGTAAGGAACCTGCCCAAGGTCACACAGCTGGAACCCAGGCAGTCTGGCTTCACCATCTTCGGTGAACAAGTGAACAGCCCACCTGAAGAATCTTAGGTGGTGAGACTGGCAGAAGGTGGCCACACCGTTGCGATGGAGCCCCTGGTCCTCGTGGTGGGGCCCTGGGGGCTGGCACTCGGCACCGGAGGACGAGTGTCCAGGCAGTGAGGACAGTGCACATAAGGGCACTTTGTGAGAGGTGGGCAGAAGGGCTGCTGAGCGCTATTGTTTGGGCAAGGTTTTGTGAACTGGAGCATGGTTCCATCAGGAGGTCTGTGCGGTGTGTGGTCATCAGTTGCCACCTCCCTGGTGCCTCCTGGCCTGCCTGGACAGGAGCTGTGGATGGACAGATGGCCAGCCCCTCTCCTGCAGGCTTCACGCTTTAGCACAGCTCAGCCTGTAAGCAGGTGAGGAAGCGTG
The DNA here is from genome assembly GCF_910594005.1 of Cervus elaphus. NCBI lineage: Eukaryota > Metazoa > Chordata > Mammalia > Artiodactyla > Cervidae > Cervus > Cervus elaphus. Next base: position 27,670,629 of record NC_057819.1, read on the forward strand.
GAAAGAACTCAGAGCCTGCCTGGCAGGTGAGCAGGGTCACGGCAGGCCGGTAGAGCACGCCTGGGGTCCAGATGACAAGCCTCACGGCAGGGGTACTGATCTGGGCCAGGTGAGTGTTTATTCCAAGGGGCGGGGAGGTGGAGGTAGCGATGGGAGTCACATGGTGGATAGAGGAGGTGTGGGTGTGGGCATGGGGGAGGTCAAGGATGTGCTGTCCAAAGTGAGTTGGCCCACTTTGCCAACTCTGTGGGGTCGCTGTGGTCTAGACCATCCTCGGAAGGTGGTGAGAGGGCAGGGCAGCTAGGAAATGTCTCTGGTCCTGGGTGCCCTCCCCTCAGCTGTCCTGTGAGTGGACAGGGCATGGTGGGCGCCGGCGAGGTGAGCCTCAGGCTGGGTGCCGCGTTTCCACAGGCGCTGTTGCTCCTGATGCCGTTTGTGAATTAGATCATAGCACCTGGGAGAGGGCCGTGCTGGCCCGTGGCCCTCAGCGCCTCCTTTCATTTAAAACCAACTTGCAGGAAAAGTGCTCTGAAGCCGAGGGCTGCTCTGAAGGGGTTTCTGAGACCCTGAGGCTCCTGAATGCTCTTTCCAGAGCCACCTGGTCAGCGCTGGCCCTGGCAGGGTTCTCCCTGCACCCTTGGGTCCACCGTCCTGCAGGAGGCAGGACCCTGGGAGTGGAGACCAGGGGCTGGAAGGGCAGAGCCAGAGCCCAGCCGCACATGGCCGCCCCGAGCACACACACCGAGAACTGCACGGGGCCGTCAGCTCTGAGCATCAGGGCCGGCGGGCTGTGACCGAGGGCGCTCGGGGGGGCTGTGGCTTTGGCTTCCTCTATACTCATACACACACCCTCGAGCTGGCCCAGAAACTCACTCTGGCCAAGTCTGGGGGTGGTCTGGAACCTGTGATTCTTTGTGGCGATTCCCCGTGCAACCTGAGGGAAGAACTCCACTCTGGAGGGTCTTTGAGAAGTCTAGGGTCCAAGTCCCAGAGCCCTCTGCTGGAAGGAACTGGCTGGGTGCTGTGTTGGGGCCTCAGGGGGTCCTGAGGAGGAAGGGCTGAGTCCAGTCTTTCTCACACTGACTGGGCCGGGGCCGCGGTGGCGGGCCCTGAGTGGGCTGCCCGGGTGATGTGGGGACACACCCAGTCCCACGTGCGACAGCCCCTGGCTCTGTTGCAGGGCCAGCCAAGGTCAGAGGAGGGAGAGAGAAGCCGCCCACTCTCCATGCCCCAGTGTCCCCACCTACTCCATGACTGATGGGGGCTAGAGTGAGCGAGTTAGCACAGAGTGAGTAAGCCTGTCTGCTGCTGTTTGTTTGTAAGGAGACGCGTCCGCAGAAGTGGACAGAGCCAAGTCATGCTTTAGAAAGCCCCATGACTGGTAAGCCAGGGAAAGGTACAGGTTTCCTCCCAGGTCACCCAAGCTTGCCTTCTCCGTGAGCATGTGGGTCTCCTGTGACACTCAGTTGTGTCCCTGGGCAGCTTGGGATGGAGGCCAGAGGCCAGGGCTGAGATTCCATGCAGCTGACAGCATTGCCACTCAGCCTAGGCAGGAGGGGTCCTGGACGGAGCCACATGAGCTGCCTGATGGAGGGAAGGTCGTGGGGCTTCGCAGAGTAGTCCCCTAGGACAGGGGCTCACTCTAGGGCCCCAGGGTATTCACCAACCAGCATGGCTGAATCTTGGTATTTCTGCCACTGGGACGGGGATGTGCATGGTCAGAACTGACTGGGCCCCAGATCAGTTAGGAAATGCGTTTACTTCTGTAATGGAAACTGGACTCAACAGTGGCTTAGAAGTTTCTTTTTCTCACCTAAAGGCCTGGATGTCAGCCTTCTAGGCTGGCATGGCCCGTCTGCAGTCATCAGGTTCCTCTTTCTGCTTGGCCATTCTTAGCAAATGGCTTCTTCCTCGTGAAAGTGTAGTCAATCAGTCATGTCTGACTCTTTGCAACCCCATGGACTGTAGCCCACCAGACTCCTCTGTCCATGGAAGTCTCCAGGCAATAGTACTGGAGTGGGTTGCCATTCCTTTCTCCAGAGGATCTTCCCGACCCAGGGATTGTTGAACCCAGGTCTCCTGCATTGCAGGCAGATTCTTTACCATCTGAGCCAGTAGGGAAGTTCTTCCTCATAGTGACCACTTAATCCCCAGGGGCAGTTCTAACACCAGCCATCTCATCTGCATTCCCTCTTCTCACACCATTGATCTTACAGAGTGACTGATCACCTATGTGGTGAGGCAGGGATGATGTTAGTGCAAAGTGTCCAGTGGAGCTGAAGCAGAAGGAGGGAGGGAGGGGAGGAGCTCAGAGGGGTCACGAATCATGGCAAGAAGTTCAGCTTTTGTTTCAAGCCCAGTGGGGAACCACCATCCTTGGAGGTCCCTGCTGCACAGCCTTACCCTGGCAGTGCCCCCTGGGGACACTAATTTTGCACCAAGGGTATCAACTGTGGTTCAGACCTCTTGGTTTCCTCCGTGGCAGGGACATCTGGTTACTCAAGGCTGTTTGGTTCTGAGTCGAGGTGGTGGGTATGGAGAGTTTGGATAACCAGAGAGACCTGAGTGCCTTCTGTCCTTTGCCCCAGCTGGGTTTCTGGACGATGAGTAACTTCCTCTGGGCCCATCAAAAAGCAGGCACAGGTCAGAGGGCCCCGGCAGACACTCTCCCGGGACCTCAGCCAAAGTGACCATCCGCCTCCCCACCCCAGTTTGGCTGGCCTGTGGCAGGGCCCCCTCCTGAGAGCAGAGAGAAGGCCTCTGCCCCCGGCAGTGCTCCAACTGTCTTCCTCCAGGAGCAGAGCCAGTAGGAGCTGGACAGGAGGAAGGCCAAGTGTCTCCATAGGGTGTCCAGGATAGCCAAAGTCCTGCCTTTATGAGACCGCAAGAGCATGGGCGGAACGGACAACAGCGTCCACTTACAGCAGCGCCCTGGCCTCCCCCGGAGCCTGGCAGCCAACGGGCCAGGGGGCAGCTCCCTGCGCACCCACGGGGGTGCCTCCCAGGACAAGTTGGAACAAGCTTAACCTGTTACTTTCCTTGGCACAGAGCAGATTTGAAGCAGCCAGTTGGAAGCCACCTGGGCTGCTCTGGGAGGAGAGGTCGGTGAAGGAGGAGCAAGCTGGGCATGCAGGTGGGGCGGGAGAGTGAGAGGCTGCAGCCGATGGGGTCAGTCCATGCTGGGTCACCCACGTGCTGGGTGCTGGCAATGCCGTGGCAGGCAGAGAGGGCGGGAAGGAAGGTCCAGGCCCATCTCTCCTGGCCAGTTTGCTCCAATATCTGAGGCGAGATGGACCTGTCCCTCCCACTTTGCCCCCACCCTGGGCTCCTGCCAGTCCACCTGCCCCTCCTCGCCAGCCTTGGGTCTGCCTCTGGCTCCAGGTGCAAACATAATGAGGACATTGTGCCTCCCAGATACAGTCAGAGACCCAGACAGACAGACAGACGGATGGAAAGCCTCTCCACCACCTTTCCTCCTGAGGGATCAGGCCCTGCCCTGGGGGCAGCCCATGTCCTGGGCCACAGGCCCCCCTCACCACCCCAAAACATGTGGCTCCCCCACACCTAATCCCCCACATGCTTCCCCACGCTGCCCCCAAGTCGTGCTCTTGGCACCCGACTGCTGGTGGGGAAGGCGGCCGTGCTGCCAGGAGGCTCTGGAGCCCGGCGGCCAGATGGCTGTGGTTGGAGTCTAACTGCTTTTTTATTAGAAAAATAAGGGGTGAAAAATTGTGTGGGGCTCATTAGGCAACCCGCTGGCCTGGCCAGCTGCCGTCTGCCTGAGCGGCCCAGCGAGATGGCTGGCCGGCCAGCACCCAGCTCTCTCTGGAGGGCTGTCTGTCTGTCTGGCCTGTCTGCCAGGCTCAGCCCCCTCCTCCCCAACTCCACCAGGACATGCTCCCCGTGCTGGGCTGCAGGAACAGGGCCTGGGAGGGGGCGGTCAGGCAGCTGGCTGGAGGGTATGGGGCCCCCTGAGGGCCAGACTCCCACAGCCAGCCCTCCATCCTCTGAGCCTTGGCTCTTTGCTAAATATTGTGAACTGGGAGTCATGGTGGTTCCTGCAGCCTGGGGTGGAGGCAGGGATTCCAGGGGTTGGTGCTGGCTGCTGAGGTGATCTGGCCAGCTTCTCAGCCCCAGCCCTGCTCTCACCCCCACTTTAACCCCCACCCCCTCTCCCAACCCAGCACATCCAAAGCCCAGGTCAGCGTGGCTGCTTCTAGGCCCTCAGTCCACAGTGAGCACAGACCCCAGTCCAGGCTCAGCCTTCTCTGAACCCCCATGTTTTCATCTCTGAAATGAGGCTTAGCAGGTCTACCCCTTAGGTCCCCTGTGACGACAGGCAAAGGGCACACAGACTGACAGCAGCTCAGACAGCGCCTGGCACGTGTCCCCGCTGCCATCAAGAGACACTGCCCCTCTGGCCTTGCCACCACCACCACGGCTGTCCCCAGCTAACACCCTCTGAGAAATGCTCAGCCCCCAGTTCCCGTGGGACACCCCTGCTTGCCCTCTGAGCGCCCCTGCTCACAGAGGTTTTCCTCCATGTGCCTGGCCCAGCCCCACTCCCGAGGACACCTGCTGGAGTCCATAGGAGGCTCACCTACCCTCCTCTTTCTCAGCTGCTGCGCCCCTCCCAGGCCGGATGCTATGGGGACAGAAGCGCCCAAAGCTGGTGCTCCCCAGGCACCCTCACCTCAGCACCCCCACCTGCTTCTCAGAGGAGCAGGGCGACCTCACAGGGGTGTCCTCACAAGGATTGGGAGGGGCTTGCACTGTGACCTAGGGCTGCTCTGCCCAGAGAGTTTTCCCACGGGTCTGCCCAAGGAAGAGCCTTTGGCAGTTTGCTCTCTGAGGGTCTTGGGCAAGCATTGGGGGTGATGCATAGATCCCAGCAAGGACTATGATCTGGTGACTAAGATGTAGCTCATACCTTCTGGGCCCTGCCCATGTCGGTCATTCTGCCCCAGCTAACCCTCTGAAGTGACGTCTGTCCTGCAGCCCAACCCACAGCCAGGAGCCTGAGGGACTGAGCAAGGATCTGCCAGGACTGGAGTCCCCAGGGAGAGTCAGGCTACCGCAAGGATCCTAGCTGGCGATGGCGAGGCCTGGGCTAGAGATGCAGGGGTGGGGGTGGTCCTCGTGTCCTACAGCTGTTATAACAAACCACCGATGACCTAAAGCAGCTCAGGTTTGTAGTTCAGGAGGTCAGAAGTCCAAAATGCGTCTCCTTAGGCTGAAATCCAGAGACCCGGGGCCCTTCAGGTTGCTGTACCTGTCCTGCTAGCCTCGGAGGAGGTCTCACTGGGCTGGGGGCACCCAGGGCCTGGTGCAGGCGTGCAAGGTGGGTGGTCTCAACCTTGGGGCAGGTGGGGAGGCTGGTGGGAACCATGGGATTCATCAGGACACAGGCAAAGACCAAGCTCACAAAACAAGTGGATGCTTTTGGACATAGTCAGAGCTTAAGAACAAATAGGGTGGATGGGGCAGGGGTTAGAGACAGCCCATTCCATCCCCCCAGACTTGAGGCTTTTCCCTGCATGCCCCAGTCCTGCCACAACGGAGAGTTGGATTAGCGTCCACAAGAGGGTTCCGCCCTGTGAGTCCCATCCCCTACCCCCATCCCACCTCCACCCCTTAGCAGGACCAGAGGCATTGCCCCACTCGATGCCTCCCACCCCACTAAGGGACCTGCAGACCAGAGCCCAGTCCCCATTCCCGAGAGAAAGGGCTTTGTAGTTGTTCTGAATGAAAAGAGCCAAGCCTGCCTCCCGCCTCTAGCACTCCCTCCTGATACCCAGAGCTCATGGCTCCTCAGGGCCGGGCTGGTTGGGGTGTCCACCTCATGCTCACTGGACTCGAGCACCACACACTGGGCGGCTCAACCCACAGCAAGTTACACTCTTCAGGGGTGCGGAGACCCAGGGCCTAGAATCAAGGTGTGGGCAGGGCTGTGCTGCCTCCGGAGGAGCCTTCCTGCCTCTGGTGGCCTCAGGCTTCCCGAGCTGGTGGAATGGCTTCCGTCTCCGCGCCTGTAGTCATGCGGCCCCCCGCACCCCCATGACTGTGTATCCTCTGTGCAGAAGAACGCAGTCATAGGACTTGGGCGCCCAGTCTAGGACGCTCACCTGGAGATCCTGGATCCCACCTGCCAAGACCCTCATTCCAAATATGGCCCCATTCTGAGGTCCTGGCTGTGCATGTCTCTGGGGGCCACACTCAGCCCAAGGCAGGCTGCCCTGTCCTGCCCACAGCCACCTTGTGGACAGCACAAACTGCAGAGGGCTGTTGTGGCCACAGTGCCGAGGATGGCAGAGGGGCCGCTGCCTTAAAAGCTCCATTCTGCATCCCCTCAACTGTACTCCCAAGCCCATCACCAAGCTCCCTCCTCCAAGGCTTTCCGAAGGGTCTTCTCAATTGCATGAAATCTCACATCTCTGGCACAATCTACATTTACCCCCTTGTAGCTGTTTTGCACTAGATTTCCTTTTTCTGGTCAGTGAGGAGGGCAAGCCAGCCCTCTTAGTGACCTTCCGTTGTTCAGTCACTATGTCGTGTCCAACTCTTTGTGACCCCATGGACTGTAGCCCACCAGACTTCCCTGTCCTCCACAATCTCCTGGAATTTGCTCAAGTTCACGTCCATTGTGTCAGTGATGCTATCTAACCATCTCATCCTCTGCCGCCCCCCTCTCCTTTTGCCTTCAGTCTTTCCCATCATCAGGGAAGTATTGAAGCTTCGGCATCAGTCCTTCCAATGAATATTCAGGGTTGATTTCCTTTAGGATTGACTGGCTTGATCTTGTTATCCAAGGGACTCTCAAGAGTCTTTTCCAGCATCACAGCTTAAAAGCATCAATTCTTCGGCACTCAGCCTTCTTTATGGTCCAACTCTCACATCTATACATTACTGGAAAAACCATAGCTTTGACTATACACACCTTTGTCGGCAAAGTGAAGTCTCTGCTTGTTCATACGTTTTATAGGTCTATCATAGCTTTCCTTCCATGGAGCAAGCTTCTTTTAATTTCATGGCTAGAGTCACGGTCCACAGTGATTTTGAAGCCCAAGAAAATAAAGTCTGTCACTGCTTTCACTTTTTCCCCTTCTGTTTGCCGTGAAGTGATGGGACTGGACACCATGATCTTCGTTTTTTGAATGCTGAGTTTCAAGCCAGCTTTTTCACTCTCCTCTTTTAGCTTCGTCAAGAGGCTCTTTAGTTCCTCTTCATTTTCTGCCATTAGAGTGGAATCATCTGCATATCTGAGGTTGTTATTTCTCCTGGCAATCTTGACTCCAGCTTGTGATTCATCCAACTCACATTTCCCATGATGTACTCTGCATGGAAGTTAAATAAGCAGGGTGACAGTATACAACTTCCTTTCCCAGTTTTGAGCGAGTCAGTTGCTCCGTGTCCGGTTCTAACTGTTAAGTCTTCAACCGCATACAGGTTTCAGGAGGCTGGTAAGGTGGTCTGGTATTCCCATCTCTTAAGAATTTTCCACAGTTTGTTGTGATCCACACAGTCAGAGACTTTAGCATAGTCAATGAAGCAGAAGTAGATGTTTTTCTGGAACTCCTTTGCTTTTTCTTTTTCTTTTTTTCTATTTGCTTTTCGGTGATCCAGAAAATGTTGACAATTTGATCTCTGGTTCCTCTCAGTGAGCATTTGTAGATTTTTCTGGCTTTTGCCTCTTTCCCAACACTGGATGCTAGTGCAGACCCTCAGCACTCTGCCCCACCCCCCCCATGTCCTTCCCTCAGCTGAGCCTGCCAGCCTGGCTGAGAGGACCTGGGTTCCAGTCCATGCCCATGAGCTCACTCTGTGTGAGGCCACACAGCCCCTTGGCAAGAACTAACCAAGGCGAAGAAGCTAGGCCCAGGAAACCTGTCCCCCCTCCCTCCAACCCCTGAGCCACACTGGCCTCCTCACATACATAGCACCCTGTCTTGGCAGGAGTTCCTGTCATATGGCCCATGGGCCTTCATCTGTAGCCCCTTGCATCCATTTGCCCCTCTGAGAGTTAGCCACGAGGGAGCCGGCTGGCTGTCACCATCTTAGCCTAGCAGAGGGAAGCCCAGCCACTGACTGAGTGGCAATGGGGTAGGTACTCCTAATGCCTCCTGGTTGTGGGTGGAGCACCCTGCATGGACCCCGTGACAACGCCTCCCCTTGCTCTGCGTAAGGACAACAGGCACAGAACATTGGTTGCTGACCCCGGAACTCTGGGTAGCCATGCTGCTGACCACAGGCCACGAGTGGATTACATCTGTCTGGCCTGAAGGTCTGAGAGACGTCCCTGTGGTCTCCAACAGCTGCCTTTATTCTTCCTGCTAATCTAGTCCCACTCTATTTCTTTCTAGATTTCTATCCTCATTAGATCTTCTCAGATCACACCACTCTCCTTTCTAAAAGGACTTAAAGATGGTCCTGCCTAAAGTCTGGTTTTCCTCCCAAACCAGAGGGTGGGGCCAGGATTGCAGCCTTTCCAAGGACTCAGTGCCCACGTTGGACTTAAGAATGATGTTCGACATGAAGCCGTATCATTACAGGAAGATGGGATCTCCTCCAGGGTCTGAGGCAGCAGTAGGAGAGGCCCCAAGACAGGAGCCAAGGGGGGACATTGAGACCTTGGTCAGACTCAGAAGCTTGTTCTACCAGGGTGATGAGGCCAGGCTAGGGCTGGCGAGTCTCCTAGCTGCTCCTGCTGGTTCCTAGCAACAGCCTAGCCCTCCATTCCCACCTGCTCTCCCCACCCTCACCCTGGCTCCTGGAACCTGTTTCAGCCAGGGGTGAGATCTCCAGGTAGCTGGAGAGGCTGGGTGCAGCCTGGCTGCTCATCTGTAGGACACAAGACAACAGAACACCTTTGGGGGCCCAGAGGATTCAGTTGCTCAACTGGGACGGCGCCTGACCTGGTGGACCAAAGTCACCACCTCGGAGTTCTAAGCTTCATCACCAGCTGCTGACTGACGTCTCCCATGGAACAGTCCCTGTCCCAAAGTCTGGAGGGGTCCCACTCCCTTTCATCCCCACACCTGCTTGTCACAGCAGCTCCTAGCCCAGCTCCCTGCACCCCACCCAGCCCTGTGGTGGCTCCTACAGCAGGGCCTTCTTAATGACCTCATCATCTCTGTCTTCCTCAGACTCCACACACACCTCTTCCTGTCACTCAGCACAGGTGCCCGAGTTCCGTCATGGCCTTGAGGCCCTGTGCCCCCACCCCACCTCTATGGAAGGCCCTGCCAGGTTGTTCCTGCCTCAGGGACTTTTGCACTGGCTGTGGCCGCCCCAGAGGACTCTTCCACAGACCTTCCCTCAGCTTGGCCCTTCTCCTTTTTCAGGTGTCAGCTCAAATGCCCCTCATGGGAAGTCTCCCCCAGCTGCCATTCAGCTCATGTCACCCTTTACTGCCTGCCCACCCTGTCTGACTCATTGCCCGTTTCCCGGCGTATTGCCCATCGCCCCCACTAGGCTGAGGCTGACTCAGGCCTGCTAATGGCGTATCTGGGCAGCTCTGGAGGCCCAAGGGCTTGTTCTTCTGCATACCATCCCCTCATCGGGGTCCTCAATGTGAGGATAGCTGCTGTGACAGATTATCACGAACTTGGTGGCTGAATACTACACTGTTATCTCTCAGTCTGTGGGAGTCAAGTGGACTGGGCTGGTCCCTCTGCAGCTCCAGGAGAATCCATCTGTGGTGTTTTGGAGCTTAGAGAGGGGCCCACACTCCTGGCCCTTTCATCTTCATAGCCAGCAGGGCAGCGTCTTCCCACCTCCCCCTCCCACTAGTAACAACCCTGTGATTAACCTGTGCTCATGGGGTCATCATTACGGATGTGAACCTTGGGCCATAACGAAGGCTGAGTGCTGAAGAATTGATGCTTTTGAACTGTGGTGCTGGAGAAGACTCTTGAGAGTCCCCTGGACAGCAAGGAGATCAAACCAGTCAATCCTAAAGGAAATCAACCCTGAATATTCATTGGAAAGACTGATGCTGAAGCTGAAACTCCAATTCTTTGGCCACCTGATGTGAAGAGCTGACTCATTGGGAAAGACCCTGATGTTGGGAAAGATTGAGGGCAGGAGAAGGGGGCGACAGAGAATGAGATGGTTGCATGTCCACTGACTCAATGGACATGAATGTGAGCAAACTCCAAGAGATAGTGAAGGACAAGGGAAGCCTGGCCATGGGGTCACAAAGAGTCAGACACGACTTAGCGGCTGAACAAAAACAGCATGGGGTCATCTCCCCATCTCACAGTTAATGGATGATCAGCCTCAGTTCCACTTTGCTGTGTAAGGTTCACAGATTTCCAGGCTTCAGGCCCTTTTGCTGCTGACCCCAGAGAGGTACGTAGGGACACCCCCACCCCACTGCATGAATATCTTCCCCTTTGCTACCAGAGTCCTTGGAGCTGGGCTGAGTACTAGAGCCCAGCTGAGTCATGGTGTGGTGGGCACAGGAGCACACAGGCCCACAGAGCCCCCCAGCCTCCAGCCTGAGAGTCAGGATTCTCCCACCAGAATCCCAAGTCCTAGGTCCAGCCTCTGTTGCCTTCCTGGAGGCAGAGCATGTTTTGGTCAGACTGCCAGGGTTCAGATCCCAGTTTTGCTACATACCAGCTCTATGACCTCCAGCAAGTCACCTCACTTCTCTTTGTTTCCTCATCAACAAAATGGGGATGACTGTAGTATGTCCTCAAAGATAAGCATGAGGGCCCAGTGATTTCACGGTTATAAGCCATTCAGCACAGTGCTGCTTGACACACAGTAAGGGCCACATACATGTTATTTTTATGGCAAGAAACTGGATTTGGAGGGATGGTGTTTTAGGGGGCAGGGTAAGGGGTAAATTGATACATGTAAATAGTAAGTAATTCAGTAGAGCAAAAGGACTTAAAAGCCCCACCTAGAGGCTGGCACCATTAGCCATTTGTTCTGTAAGGTTGGAGATTTCTTGTAGGCTGTGCAAGTGCATGTGTTTGCCAGTGTCTTGCCGCCTTTTGAAAAAGGGGGTGCTGGCCCAGCCCTCACAGCTCTGGAACTGGTTCCCACAGTCTCAACTGAATGGCTGCGCTCTTCCCTCCTGAAAGGACCCACCTCTGATCGTTCAGCCTGGGGCAGGTATATGCAGGCCCTGAACCTGGGCTCTGAGCTGTGGGTCCCTGGATGCCTCACCAGAACTGGCATCCTAGTGCCCCCAGTCCCACAGCAGCTTAGAGGTGGGGCTCTCAAACTCCTTCCACAACCATTCCATCCCATTACTCTCCATGGATTTTTTTTTTTTTTTACAGCAAGTTTCTTGATTGGGAGTTGTGCTGCTGGCGTCCAGGTGTTGCATCTGTGCGCTGTGGAGTGGAAGATGTTGCCCCATCCACTTGGATCCATATGGGGCATTGTTTTGTTGTTTAGTTGCTTAAGTCGTGTCTGACTCTTGGGACCCCATGGACTGTCACCCTCCAGGCTGCTTTATCCATGGGATTTCCCAGGCAAGAATACTGGCATAGATTGCTGTTTCCTTCCCCAGGGGATCTTTCTGACCTAGGGATGGACCTGTGAATCTCCTGTCTGCTGTCTTGGCAGGTAGATTCTTTACCACTGAGCTACCAGGGAATGGCAGCCCATTCCAGTGTTCTTGTCTGGAAAAGTCCATGGACAGAGGGGCCTGGCGGGCTACATATAGTCCATAGGGTCGCAAACAGTTGGACAGGACTGAGTGACTAACACATGTGTACTCGACTTTCTAAAGGGGCAGTTGTTCCCCTTGGATCTCAATTCTTTTGGTCCACGCAGTGGCTAGATGGCTCCGGAATAGTGGTCAGGGTTGGCCTATGCTGTGCATTTTGCAATTACAATAACTACTGGGACCTCTTCTCCCACTTTGCATCCCCACTTCGCCGATGGTGAAACCGAGGGCAGAGCTTACATCAGACAGATGTGGGGGCTCTGGTGTCCTTCCTTCAAGTCTCAGCTTACATCAGACAGATGTGGGGGCTCTGGTGTCCTTCTTCAAGTCTCAGCTGCTCGACCTCGGCGACTCTGTGAGTTTTCTCCTCTGTAAACTGGGCGTAGGAACCGTCCATATTCGTTGCTGTGAGCATCGGAGGAGTCAGCCCTTACATAGTTTGGTATAGCTGGCACCGCGCCCTGACCTGGTGGCGGGGATGGCACGGCGATTGCTTGAACCCAAACCTGCTGCCCGGCGCGGGCAGATCCACGCCTCGGGGCTGGATTAGTCGGGCCTGCCCGTGCCCCGCCCCCGCCCCGCCCCGCCGCGCTCCCTGGCCGCCGCCTGCGCGCCCGCCAGCAGTGCGCCCGCCGCTGCTGCTCCGCCGCCGTCTCCCGGTCCCCCGTGCCGCGCCTCACGGCGCCTGGGACCCCCAGTGCGCACTGCGAGCATCCCGGGGCGGGCCAAGTCGGCGTGGGGGTCATGCGTGGCCCGTGCGCCCCCGGCCTGGGTTCGGGCTAGGCAGGGCACGACGGGAGAGGGGCCACCTCGACGGTCTAAGGCTGGAAGGGGCCCGCGCTCGGCCGCCGGCGTCCATGCCGCCCAGCTTAGTCTCTGGCTGTGGTCCGAGAACTAGCGGCGATCGTCAACAGAGCGCGCGGGACCCAGGGCGCGCGCGCGGTGAGTGAGAGCTGGTGACTCCGGGGAAGCACTCGGGACTTTGGAGGCCGGGATTGAGGGAGCCGCCGCCCCCTCTAGAGAACCGAGAGAGGCCCCCGGCGCTCTGCTCATTCCGACTTGAGAGCCGGGCTCGCGGAGACCCCCAAGTACCTCCGCCTGCGCCCCTGGGGCGCACGTGGTGGCAGACCCGCAGAGGGTCCCGGGCCTCGGCCAGGGCGCAGAGGGGCTCGGGTCGTAGGCTGGGTAGGGCGTTGGGCAGGTGGGGGGGCGCGCGCCTTTGTCTGCGCCCCGGCGCGGGCTCGGGTTCCCGGCGCCCGTCGCGCTCACCTGCCCGGAGTTGGAGCTCTTTGTCTGGGGCGGGGCGTGACCGGAGGAGGTTGTGCCGCGTGTCTGGGGCGAGGCTGCCCCACAGGTCGGGTCCTCGCAGACAAAGCGCGCCTTGACCTCCGCCCGCATCTGGGATTGCCTATCTCTGGGGAGTGAGGGCTGGCCCTGACGCTGTTGGTACCGAACCTGCCCCTTCCACGGGGACCTCTAACCTGTACTCTGGCTGAAGTGACCCTTTCCTTCCACCCCTACACGGGCTCAGTGCCAGGGCGGGAGGATACCCGCGCTGCCTGGGTCATGTCCCAGTAGATAATCCTCGGGAAGTTATTAGCACGGGTGTAGTGGTTGCGCTGGGACTGCTCGCCCGCCTTGGGTCAGCTAGCCGGCTCCAGACCCCTTGTCCTGGAAGGAAAATCACCGAAGGACCTCGACCTGGGACATGTCCCAGCAAGGGCTGGCTTTGTACCTGTGCTGGCAAGAGGGCTGTAGCCTGGGCCGCGGCCCCAGAGATTCTGGGGCCTGAGGATTCCTGTGTTTGTTGAGAGCCTTTTCCAATGGGCGCGGTTGTGCCTAGCCAGGTGTCCAGGCCCTTGCCATGTGGTGGAAGCCTCCCAGGTCCCTGCCTGTGACCCCTTTGGGGACTTGGATCCCTCAACTTCCCTGAGCAAACTTTAACTTGAGCAGTGTGGTGTGGAGACCAGATAGGGAGGGGAGAGTGGCCGGCCCACTGCCTCCTGCCTTTGCCTGGGCAGCATCCCAGGGGTCTCCAGGGCTAGGGAAGACCCTCCCCCATTGCTGCCTGCCCCCTCCTCCTCTCCCCACTCTTCTGCTCCCTTGACTTTCCCAGGGTCTGGGGCGCCACCTCCTGGCTCTGGAAGCCAGTGCTCCAGCCTGGGGCCTTGAAGTGAACCGGAACTGGCCTGGCTGGGCCTCCTCCTGGACTGGGCAAGGGCACCTGCAGCCTTAACTGAACTTGCTGCTCACCCTTTCACCCCTAATCTGGGACCTAGGACAGTCGTGCCCCACGGAAACAAACTTGTTTTCTCAGAGTGATGCCTCTGCTGTTTCCTTCCCATACTATCAGCCTTGGTGCGATGGAGATGCCCTGCTATATCGGAGGAGGGGGTTCCAGGGAGGGCTGGCACAGAGGGTGCAGCTGAGGCACCACCTGCCAGGAGGTAGCCGCCTTTCCCCATCCTGGTGGCCCAGCGACCACACCCCTGGAATGTAATGATAGCTTTGAGACTCAGCCCTTAGCTCATTTGTTTCACCTGCTGAGGGCATGTGATCAGGCACCCCAGGAGGTGTTGGGGACCTCCGTGGGCTGCTTGCACGGGGCCAGGCTCAGAGGGGCTGTCAGGGCCACAGGTAACAAAGACCTTCATGAGGGTATCCTCAGCAGAGGCCAGTGGCAGCCCCTGCTCCTGTTCCTCTCATCTGGGGGGTGCCGAGTGCCCACTCATGCCCTCCTCCCGCTGGTGCAGGGCAGTAAGCAGAGAGGATTTAAACCTGCACCAGTGAGGGAGGCACCCTCAGACTGAGGGGGTCTGGGAATGCCTGGGGGACTCAACCGAAGTTCCTGGGTCAGGGCCCAGGCAGGCCAGCTGGTCAGTTTTGGGGGGCTGGGGGAGAAATGCACACTGCCGTTTGGGGACATAGGAAGGCGCTGGACTGTTTTCAGTCCTGGGGTGACTTGTTCTGCTTTGGTTTTGAAAGATACTCTCGGCTGCTATATGGAGAACTAATTTGTGAGACTATTAATGAGACCAGCTATTAATAATAATTATAGCAGCTGTATGGCCTCAAGTGTGGGTGACATCGGGACCCCCTCCTGGGGTCATGGTGAGGGTCCAGTCCTCTGAGGCTGAGGCCCGGGGGGGTCTTTGGGCGGGCCCTGGGAGTGCAGGAGGATAGGTGACTCGGCCTTCACAGGAGGGTACAGGGCTCCAGGGGCACCTGACCTCATGCCTGGACATGCGGTCATAGCTCCCAGCAGAGCTGGGGCCACACCTGGTGCCAAGCGAGCGGGCATGAGGTGTCTCCACCCAGGCCCTGAGGGGTGGGTGGGCAGCACTGCTGACCTCGCCATCCTGCCCCTCAGACCCCCTGCTCAGGTGGACCACTCACCCCCTGGGGTCTCCTTGAGTGATCCAGGCATTCTGACAGCTGCTGCTCACCACGCAGGGTGCCTTGGGAACCCATGGGAAGAAGTCACAGCCACAGCCTCCCTGATGCCCCCAAGCCCCGGTGGGGGAGGAGCACCCTGGCCACCACCCTCCACGCTGGGGCCTCCCGGGGGGTGGGGGGGGGGCAGGCTGGCAGTCTCCCCTCTGGTCCAGTGCCCATCCAGCCTGAGGCTCAGGGAGCCTGTTTCGGGCTGTTTGCCACCTGTTTTCTTTCAGATGTGGGTTTCCGGGCGGGGTTAGGAAGGTGACCCCACCCTAGCACGAGGTGTGAGGGGCACCATGTTCATGTGAAGGTGTCACGGTTCGCTCTGCATATTTCCATCAGCAGGTCTGGTGTGACCCTGGCCCAGAGAGCTGCTTCAAGCAGCTCCCGCCCTTTCCCTGCAGACCTGGGCTCCAGCCCACGTGGGGCCTCCCTCTGCCTGGACTCTTGTATCTGTTTGTTCACCTGTCATGTCTGTTCTTGCTTTCAATTCTTTGGACAGATGCCCACAAGTGGGATTGCTGTATCACATGGTAGTTCTGTGGTTAGTTTTCTGAGGAACCTCCATACTGCTTGCCATGGCGGCTGCACCATTTTCCATTCCCACCAGCAGTGCACAAGGCTTCCAGTTTCTCCACACCCTCACCAAGCCCAGCCGTTTTCTGTCTTTTCTGATGGTGGCCATTATGGGGCACGGGGGTCTCATGTGCCTCGGTACTCAGTCACCCCACCCCTAATAGCAACCACTGGCTGCTTTCTCCCCATGGAAGTCCAGGACGGGGCATCCACAGATACTGGGAGCAGAGTAGCAGTGCCCAGGGCTTGGGGAGATGCGAGGATTGGGGTGAAAGTGGAAGAGCATGTGGTTTCTTTTTGGGGTGCAGAAAGTCTTCTATAACAGGTTGTGGTGAGGGTTGCTCACAGCTCTGTACTTTTCAGTGGGTATGTTGTATGGTGTGTGAATCACATCCCAGTAAAACTGTTTTAAAACACCACCAACTAGGGAGACAAGATCTGCTAAGAACAGCCTTACGGGCCTCTGCCTGTGAACCAGCATGAGGGCCACGTCCTCATCCTGACTGTCCTCACCAAGGTCCTGTGCACGCACGGGCCTCTCCCCAGGAGGGGAGAGGCTGAGCGGGGTCAGGGGGCCCACCAGAAACTGCCGCGTTCCTCCCTGAAGCAGGCTGGCCCTCACTCAGAGGGGCCCACTCCACCCTGGACTCTCAGTGCCTTACGGCGGCTGTGGTCCCCAGACCTGTGACTCAGGCTGGCTGAGGCCTGGCAGGTGGTGGCCTGCAGCCTCGGGGCGGGGGGCATCCCCACTCTGTTCCCCCCACCCCGCTGCCTCCAGTGCCAGGCCCAGGGGTGCCTTCAGGTTCCTGATGCTGGCTCTGCAGGGAGGCACCCAGATTCCCCAATCCTGGCTCCCCACCCAGCAGGGCCACTGAGCCCCCACATCCCTGCTGAGGGGTGGAACCTTGGGTCCCTGATCACAGGCCGAGTGATCTGTGTACAAGTCCACTGGACCTGGGTGTGGTTGCCCTCCTACGTGGGGGCAGTGGGCACAGAAAGACATGTTCTGCCAGGCTGGGCAGCCCTCATGTGCACTGAGCCTGCCCAGACCTGTTCTCTGGGTGCTAGGGACAGGGGGTAAGGGCCAGGTTCACCCCAGCCTTGTAGGTCACTTTGACCTGACCCTCCTCTCTTTTTTCCAGGCATCTGTGGGCTCCGAGAAACTCTTTGCCCCAGCAGCCGATAAAGGTAAGTGTGTCTCTGGACTCCAGGCCCCTAGAAAGGCACAGGACACACTCCTGAAATGAGCTGGAGGCCCCAAGTTAGCTCTGTCTTGGATTTTAGGTGCAGAGCCTGAGGCCAGAATTAGGTGTTCCCATTTACTGAGGGATGCAAACCACACCCCCAGAAACAGCCACAAGGAAACAGGGGGAGCTGGGAGGAGGACCAGTGTCTCAGCCAGAGCCACACAGATCTGGAGTGGTGGTTCCCAAAGTGGGGGGGGTGTCCCCTATACCCCCTGGGGACCATTAGGAATGTACTTTCCCAGGCCCTTCCCAGGTTCATGGAGTCCCATGCTCTAGGGATGGACAGCAGCTCCCAGCTCATGAAGCGTCCCCGCCAGTGTGGACTAGCCCCCATGGCCACCACCACATGTGTGGCTGTTTATATTAACATGAAACAGACTAGACTCACTCCTCAGCCACACCTGGGCCCTAGCCAGTGAATCCCGAGTGGGACAGCACAGGTGCCTGGCATCCCATCCTCGCAGAAAGCTCTTCTGGCCAGCACCATCCCGTCAAGAGGATAGCCCTTTGTAGCCCAGCCTGTTGGTCGTGGCTGTGGCCCAGAACAGGTGTCATTGGACCCAGCACAGAGAAGGAGTCTTTTTGCTTGGGAGGCTCCCTTCGGACATGACTACACAGGACAGGCCTTAGGGTACCCAGTGCACCACAGGTCCTGCTGGCCTGGTAGCTGGGCATGGCCTGTACGTGCCTTCAGCTCAGGAATCTCTTTCCTCAAGTCAGGCATTGCAGCAGAGCCGATGCCTGCTGAAGAGTCTGGACAAGGAGGCCCACTAGAGGTTCCTTGGAGCCAGGCATGCTCAGCTGACATTTCAGACAGAATTAACGTAGGGTGTTATCAGTTTCAACAAATGACCACAAACCATGTGGCTTGAAACAACAGGCTCATAGTTCCGGAGACCAGAAGTCTGGAGTCAGGTGTGTGCAGGGTTGTGCTCTCTCTAGAGGCTCCAGGGGAGGAGTCCCTGCTGCCTCTTCCAGCTCCTAATACTGCCTGCAAATGTGGGCATCCCCGGGCTTCTGGCTGCATCCTTGCCATCTCTGCCTCTGTCTTCATGTGGCCCCTTCCTCTTCTTGTCTCTTCTAAGGACACTGTCACTGGATTTAGGCACCCTCAACCCCCGATTCCCAGCTGATCTCATCTGGAGATTCTTAGCTTGATTATGGCTACCAAGACCCTTTTTCCAAATAAGGTCACAGTGCCAGGTTCTGGAGGTTATGATTCAGCAGAGTTCAGGGAACTGGGCAAGGCTTTGAGGTGTCCAGAGAGGTGCATAGTTGGAGGGAGTTGATCAGTAGCAGTGCTCACGGTTTTGTCAGTGGCAGGAGGCTCTAGAGATTCCAGGACTCTCCAGCAGGGCTGGAGCATTGGGGGCAGGCCTGGGGTCACGTCCAGGTCTGCATGGCCCGTGCCTGCCTCTTTCCGTTCTGATGGCTGCTCTCACTTTGCGAGAGCCTTGCATGTGGAGAAGTGAGAGAGACAGGAGGGGAGAGAGGGCCAGCCTCCCCAGGCAGCTGTGAGCACGTGGGCTGACAGTTTCCTGTCCTCCTTGCAGGAGTGGTGGCAGTGGCCTCCTCCTCAGGTCTGTTCCTAAGCAAACAGGCCCAAGGCAGGGAGGTGTCGCCCTAGCAGAGGAGACATCTCTCTGCCAGCCTGGGTCATGGGTTACACTGCCCTGCAGCCACAGGGGAGGCTGTGGCCAGCATGTCACTCTGCGTGGCTGCCATCTGCATGGGCCCCTGGGCCTGGAGGAGGAAGTGGAGTCAACCAACAGGCCAGATGAAGGAACCACATTCAGTAACCTGAATTTCCATTCCTCCTGGAAAACTGGGATGTCATCCCCTGAAGGCAGAGCTTTTCAGATGGGTGGTGGTGCCTCCCCTGGCCTGGACACGTGCTTTCCACCCGGCCCCTGGGCACGTGACCTGAGACCTCACTCGGAGCAGCTTCAAAAGGAGGGCTTGGAATGAGCAAGCGGGCTTGCTGATGGCCCAAAGGCAGGCCTGGAGCTCAGAGGAGTAGAGGCTCTGGGTGGTGATGAGTTGAGGCAGCCACTTTCTCCCAACAGACTAGGCAAGGCAGAAAGTCTCCCCCAGGGTGAGGACCCAAAAAAGAGCTTAGGCCCTGGGTCTGTCGGGTGGGTCAAGAAAGAGCAGCCACTCACTCAAGTGACGCTACCGTGGTGGGAGATAGGGCGGCAGACCTTGGAGTCCAGTGCCCAGACTGAGCCGGCTTTCTCATGCATTTGAGTCTCCCTCCATAAAACAGGGCCATAAGAGCCCCTGCACTGAGATGGCCATGAGCAGGAGGTGCATGACATACCTTGGTGGTTGGCCCTCCAGACAGGTAGCCGCCTTGGGGAGCAAGGGGTGGGTTATACCAAGGTGTTGTGGGCAGGGGCTCTGCGCCACCTAGTTCCCCTTTGGAAATGATCCTGAACCCCAGACTCACCCCCGCCGCTCTCTCCGCAGGCCCCACGCTGGGCGAGAAGTCCGAGGCCAAGACCGGGGCAGCGCCCAAGGTCTCGGGTCTGGAGCGCAGCCGTGAGCTGAGCACCGAGCCGCCCTTCCTGGCCCCCGTGCGCAGCCCCGCGCCAGTCCTGCCCTCCGCCAGCACCGCGGCCAGCCCGCTGGTCAAGAAGGAAGCCCCGGCGCTGCCCCGCCTCGCCCCGCAGCTGCCACCTGCACCCTCGCAGCCCCGGGCCCCGCTCCTGACGCACGTGCCTCTCCCTCCGGGGGCCTTCCCAGGCCCCGGCCCGGCCGCGCACAACGGCCTGCACAGCCTCAGGTGGGCACAGCCTCAGGTGGGCGCGGGGCCGAGCCTGCGCGGCCTCAGGCGGGCGCGGGGCGGCGCGGAGGCGGGGCGCGCGGCCGGGCACTGAGCGCCCCTCCCTGCAGCAGGAGCAGCAGCGCCAGCAGCGGTGCCAGCCTGGGGCTCGCCAAGCACGCGTCCCTGTCGCCTCACGGGCCGGGCCCCCACCTCTCTACCTCACACTTGGCGCTCCGCTCGCAGGCCCAGCACCAGCACCACGCGGCGGCCATGTTCGCCGCGCCCCCGACACTGCCCCCGCCCCCGGCGCTGCCGGCCAACAGCCTGGTCATCCCAGGACACCCCGCCGGTAGGTCTGGGTGCCGTCGGTGGGGCCAGGGTCACTGCCTGTTCCCTCTCCACTCTGGGCTCCTCACCCCTGGGCAGGGAGGGACGTGCCCCTGGGAAGCGGGGACTGGCCTCGGAGAGACAGACTTCTCTCCCACCTGCTCCTCCAGACCATCAGTGCAGGGCAGAGGACACTTCCTGTCAGGGCCTCAGTTGTGCACACACACAGATTCGCGCGTGCACACACGTGTACACGGATACACACTCCCTGCTCCATTCTGAACCCTTGCCAAGCCTAGTAGGGCAGTTGGGAGCCGGGAGTTGGTATAACTTGGAGCTGCTCAGTCGTCACTGCGATGAGGGCTCCCAGGGCCTGCTGTGTGTCTCTTCCCATCCCTCGGTCCCTAGGCTGCTGTGGGGGCAGGGGTGGATAGGGCTGAATTGTGGGGTAGCGGGGCCCCAGATGAACTGCAGCTAGCCTGACCTCTCCCTCACTGCTTGATTCCAGCCAAGTGCCCCCCTCATGGCCGAATCTTAGGTCACTAAGGATTTTTCATGGGTCTCCAATTCTTTTCTAAAAGTCTGAGCCCAGCTCAGTTGGGGGCACCTCAGTGCCCCAGGCTGGGACCAAGACAATGGTCTGGGGAGGCGGGGACGGGCAGGGCTCCCCGACAGGGCTGTCTCGGGCTCCCGGGGTGGCTCACCGTGTTCTCTCTTGCCTTTAGATGCCAGCCTGTTGATCTCATTCAGCCAGCCAATCATGTATTGCCAGCCTCATTCGGGGATTCTGATTGGTACTTGGTCACAGGCACCTCTCTTACCTCCACCCTGGGGCCCGCACGTAGCGAGCGGCCACCACGGCTTGGCCTGCCGAAACCGGGAGTGCCAGGTGACTATCCGCCTCGCCCCGCCGGGAGCCCGCGGCCGACGTGCCTCTCTGTCTCTCTCTTTTTCTCTTGTAGATCACGAGCTGCTCAGGCAAGAGCTGAACGCGCGTTTTCTGGTCCAGAGCGCCCCCCTGGGCCCGGGAGCTCTGCTGCGGGCGGAGTTCCACCAGCACCAACACACACACCAGCACACACACCAGCACCAACACACATTCGCCCCCTTCCCTGCCGGGCCGCCCCCGACGCCGCTCCTGCCACCCGCCGCACCCCCGCCGGTGCGTAGGCTGCGTGCCGGCAGGCGGGAGGGGGTGGCCCGGGCGCGGGACACGCAGCAGGCACACGCAGACGCTCTCTGCACGCATGCAGGCTGACACCGTCCGCTCGGTCCGCCTGTCCGTCCAGCCCCTCCTCTGGTTCCCCCCATCCCCCGCTCCCAGGTCATCCCATGAAGCTCCCTGCCCTGGGCCATTCTCTTGGGCTCGGGTGAACACCCCGTCCACATGACCGTGGGGCCAGTTGTACCCATGTCAGGTCCTCAGTGTCTCAGTTGGCAGCAAGGCAGCAGGTCAGGAGGACCAGGACTAGGGGCCATGCAGATCAGGACTCTTCCCATGTTCCTGAGCCTCAAGATCTCATCCCCAAGCCAGCTGCTGTGGGCAGAGTCCCCTCCCAGCTTTGCTTTGGCACTGGCCAGTTAGCAGTGGCCTCAGTGTGCCCCTGCAGCTTAACCACCAGCCCTGGGCTCCATGCCCTGCCCTCCCAGTCATGGCTGCAGACACCCAGGTGGGCGAGTCTGTACCTCCTATGCTGAGGTCACTAGAACGGGGAAGGGCCATGGGCCAGCACCCTCGGGGAGCCTGGAGGACAGCTGGCTGGAGGCCGCCAGCCTCATTCTGGCCGCTGCCTGGCCCGACGGTGTGGGTGGGACCTTGGCCAGTGGAGGGCATCGGCAAGGTTGGGAGGCCTCACTCTCTGCCTCCTTCCCTTCCAGTTTGACAAGTACACGCCCAAGCTGGACAGCCCCTACTTCCGACATTCCAACGTGAGTGTCCCTGTGTGCCCTGGGATCGCCAGGCAGGGTGGGGGGTGTGGAGGTCGGGCTGCACCTTGTCCAAGTAGCTTCCCACCTAGTGCAGGCGTGGCAGGGTGGGGACCAGAGGGCCAGGCCCCGCGCCCCTACCCAGGATGTCCGAGTGCCCGGCAAGGCCCCTGGAACACCCCTCCCGCCTTCTCTTGCAGTTTTTCCCGCCCTTCCCTCCGGCCGTCCCAGGACTGCCCGCCCTGCTCCCACACCCAGGCCCCTTTGGATCCCTGCAGGGTGCTTTTCAGCCCAAGGTACCAGCTGCTCCCGGGAGGGGGTGGGTATGGTGGGCAGGGGCTGCAGGACCGCCCCCCCCATCCAGCATCTCTCAGGGCAGTCATGATCCCGGGTGGCACCTGAAGGGCTTTCACCTCAGTGCAGAATATCCTGACCTTCGGGGCCAGGAGAGCCTTGCTTCACTTGTTGGCTCCTCAACTGGGAGCACTCAGGGTTGGGGGGTGGGAGGAGCAGTGCAGAGGAGCAGAGGTGGAGTGTGGACAGCAGCCGCCCAAGGCCATCCACACTGCAGGAGGCCTAGGTACCAGGGACCGGGCTTGCTCTGCCCACCTTCCCTGCAGCAGGGCTGCCTTTACCCGGCACAGCGATCAGAGCCTTCTCCTGCCCCCTTTTCAGAAACCTCCGGACGGAGGGTGTGGTGGGAAGCCAGACCATCCCGGGTGACAGCGTGCAGGGCCCCACAAGGAGGGCAAGGCGGACACCGGTGCCCTGGGGAGGGGTTTGGTGCCACCTGGGCACGGAGCCTGCAAAGTGGTCTCGTGCGGTGTCCCTCTCTCCCCTCAGACTTCAAACCCACTCGAGTTAACAGGCCGGGCCAGTGCGGTTCACACCCTCCTGCAGAAAGCCCCCGGGGTAGGTGGCAGCGGTGTTCTTGCCTCTCTCCTTCCCGGGTGGGCGTCCAGCCAGCATGGCTCCACGAGGCTCACATAGTCCCCCCTCCCCAACTCCTCGGGCTTGACTGCTTGCAGAGCCTGGGTCTAACACTTCTCCTCTGTCAACAGCAGGTGTCCGACCCGTACCGGACAGCAATCAGGGTGAGTGTGTGCGTGCTTGCATGTGTAAGGTCTGTGTGTGTGCCTGTGTGTCTCACCTTGGGAGGAAGGGGCCCGGCGGGACCTCGGGGAGGGTCTGAGGCCAGGGAGGACTCCCTGGGGTGGCCCAGGGGTGCCCTGTGACCGCAGGGATCTGGGGGTGGGGCGTGAGGAGACGGTTCTGGCCGCGAGGCTGAGCCCATCCCCCCGTCGCAGAAGCCGGGGAAGTGGTGCGCTGTGCACGTGCAGATCGCCTGGCAGATCTACCACCATCAGCAGAAGATAAAGGTGAGCTGGACTGCTCGTCCTGCCAGCCAGGCCTGCGGTTCAGAGGGCGCCTCTCTTGGGCCAGGCCCTCCCCAGCGTCCACACGTGTGCGCATGTGCCCCTTGCCCCAGCGCTGGGCCGGGCCAGCAGGGGTCGGATCTGGGGAGCAGGACAAAAGTGTATGGGGAACTCAAAGTCACATCCCAGCCGGTCACCCGGGATGACCCAGGCAGGGTTATCCTGCTGGGCCTCCCTGCTGTCAGTCAAAGCTCTCCCAGGGAGCATTTGGCCCGGCCCCCCCTTTCCCCCAAGTGTTTATTAAGTGTCTGCTGTGGGCCATGGACAAAGTTGAACATAAGTGCTCACGGAGCCTGCATGCTCCTGGGGGGGACAGGTGGTGAAGAGGAACCCAGCTTGAGGCCATCCTCCCCCCAGTGGGTGATGCCAGATGCCCTGGCTGAGCGATGCAGGGAAGAGGCGGCCCTGGGAAGCCTGGGGACTTGCAGCCAGGGAGAGTGGGCTGGGGTGCTGAGGGAGGCCAGGATGGGATCCTGCACCCTGTATCACAGAAGGGTCTCCACACTTCTGTCTGTCATCTCAGGTAACACGTTACCCTTACTCAAGGTATTTTTAAATCATCACGCTTTAAGTGGGTTACAAAGGACAAGTCACAGAAAGGGATTTATGACGGATTAACATACACTCAGGTAGCGTGCCTGGAAGTGCGCAGTGGAGGAGGCAGGGTGGGGGCACCCCTCTGTTGTCACCACAGCAGGAAGAACTGGGACGGACTTGGCCCGCCCATGCCTCCCGTGGCCCTAGTGACCCAGGGACTGGCATCTTAGTTTTATTTAATACATTTAAATTTTAATACTCATGGTAAATTTAGCCATTGGAAAACTGGAAAGACTCGGGTATGCGCATGTACTTTTCCAACTCACCTTTACAAAATCTAAACAGAGTATTTCTAATGAAAATGTAGCATCCAAATTGAGATGAGTTTTAAGTGTAAAACACCAGCTTTCAAAGACCATATAAACAGGAGCGAAACGCCGCAATCGGGAACCTCCTATATCGACCACACGTGACGACGTTTCAGTTCCCCCGCATCGCTGACACGTGGTCAGGATGGCTCTTACCTGTCTCTCCGCCCACTGAG
This sequence comes from Cervus elaphus, assembly GCF_910594005.1. NCBI lineage: Eukaryota > Metazoa > Chordata > Mammalia > Artiodactyla > Cervidae > Cervus > Cervus elaphus. The sequence goes on from NC_057819.1 coordinate 27,695,113, forward strand.
CGAGGCCAGCGGAGCCGGGGGCATCACACCTTGTCCAGCTCATCGGCAGCCTGGTGGCGAGCAGGACAGAGGCCCGGCCTCCGGCCCCTATACACGCTCTGTCCCGGCAGATGCAGCTGGAGCCCCACAAGCTGGACGTGGGCACCAAGCTGGACTTGTTCAGCAGACCCCCCGCCCCGGGCGTGTTCGCCGGACTCCACTGCCCGCAGGACCTGGCCCGGCCCCTCTTCTCCAGCTCGGGTAAGGCGGCCTGGCCCAGGGGGGCTGGCGGCCTGGCCACCGTGCAGGCCCGGGGGTGGCCTGGCAGCCGCGCTCTCGCCTTTCTCCTCTGGCTTGTGTGGGCAGCGCTTTTGTTTCTCCAGCTATAGCAGGTGGGGTCTGGCAGTCCTGCCCGCCTCAGGCTTCTCCCTCCACACCCCCAGAGGTGTCCCCACCTCTGACCTGACCCTGCCCATGCTCTGGCCCAGGACGCGCTCCTCTCTGGGGCTTCCCTCCCAGGAAGGGTTTGGCTGTTGTCCGAATGGTGGGAAACTGCTCCAGAGCCGCTGTTCCGGGCTCACCTCCGCCAGCAGCCACACCACAGCTTCACTGTGTCAGGGTCCCTAGGACCATCGCTGGGCTGGCAGCGCCCCCGGGACTCAGCCCATGTCTCACACCCCACCAGCTATATGCATTGTAGCCAAGGGACCTACATCTGTCAGCAAGGAATGGAGGAGAGGGTGGAAGTGGGTGTCTCCTGAGCACTGCCCGAGGAGCCCCAGGACGCACTTTATTCCCCAGAAAGGAGCCCTGACAACAGGGTGAGAGGCTGTCTCCCAGGGAAGCTTGTGGGGACCCAGCGTCCTGGCTTCTTACTGGGGGCCAGTCACGTAGGCACCTATGTGTGCCTGGACCAAAACCCAGACTCCCGAAAGGAAAGCGGGTGCTCAGCACAAACCACACTGCACAACCTGAACACATGTGAGTGAGGCATTCCCATCAGAGGAAGGTGAGAAACCTCCTGAAACCCGAGTTCCCAGGTGCCGGCCCAGGGTGATGGTCTGGAGGCCACAGGGCAGCTGCTCCCACCTCCCCAGCCGTCAGGCCCTTGAAGGATGTCACCTCCTCAGAGAACCTTCCCTGACCACTCCTCACATCCACCGTGTTCACACTCTGGCACAAGCTCACGCTTGCTTCCTGTCATGTCAGTCCCTGCAGACAGCCTATTAGCGCACCAGTGTGATGGGGTCATGCTGGCTGGCCTGTGAGCTGGGCGGCTCTTCCCAGCCCCCACTCCACCACCCTCATGGCCTCCAGTCCCCAGCCAGGGCAGAGACGTCTCCCAGGTGTCAGGGTCCCTCAGAAAACAGAGCGCCTCCCATCTGGGCCTCAGCCCTGGCGGCCAGCAGACTTCTTAGGCCATAGCCTACAGACTGTGGCCTGGGCCCCTGTGTGCTTCCCTCCACCCATGGCCTCGTCCTGCTGTGTGCCCACTTCCCCCAGCACATGCCCCACCCAGACCAGGGCCCTGCTGTCCCCGCCTGACACCTGGTCACCCCCTCCCCCCAATCTGGCGTGTGTTTCTTCCATCCTCTTCCCCAGGGAGTATCGGCTCGTTGGCCTTTCCTTGGGGTGTAGCTTTTTAAGGCAGCACGTTCCCCTGACTGCCCTCCACATGCTCTCATAGCATCCTCTTCAGCACTGGACCAGCTGTTTCCTAACTTCTGGTTTGATTTCTTCATAAGGTCACTTAGAAATGAGATCACGTTTCTAGGTGGAAGCTCTCTGGGAACTAATCCTGCATTTGTCTGGGTGGAAGAGCCCGCCTGTGACTCCCACGGCAGGCAGACAGGAGCACTCCATTGTTGGGGTCCCCACAGGTGGAGGGAGCTGGAGAGACAGGAGAGGGCACCCCTCTCACAGGTCTCACCAGAAATTCACCTCTAGACAGAAGGTGGGACGCCCTAAGCGGCAGAGTCGGCCCTTGACCCAGCAGCCCCTTCTCAGGACTGGGCCCTCCAGATTGGGTTCTGAGGGGCATCGGGAGAGCGGGGCTGACACCGCACCGATGCTTGTGGGCTGCGGCCTGCAGCCAGGGGACACCACCGGAGGGGCTGCCGTCTTCGGGCCGTGGTCCATCTGCACCAGGCCACACTCACTGTCACATGACCAGCATTGTTTGTTAGCTCTGGTTGGGCCCTCCGAGGGTAGCTGGCTGGGGGAGTAGCGCCTCACGGCTCAGCCTCAGGCCCTTCTCTGCCCTGTTTCCTCCGGGGCCTTCACTGCCATCAGCACCTCCCTCCCTGCTCCCCTGCGTCGTCCTCCAGACTCAGGGAGATGAGAGCCTACCTCCTAGCTGGTCCTGAGCTTGGAAGGGGAGGTGGGTGCACCCGGGCCTCCAACAGCCTCCCCCCTCTCCAGGTGCCACCCATCCCGCCGCCAACCCGTTCGGACCCTCAGCGCATCCTGGCAGCTTCCTGCCCACTGGTCACTTGACAGGTAGGTGTCCCCTGAGGTCTGTGCAGTCTGGCTGGCCTGTGCTGACCCCCAAGAACCAGGGCACCCTCGGATTGTGCAGGTGGTACCTGCCAGGTTTTGGAGCCCCGGGGTGGGGGAGGTCCCGGTGCACACAGAAATCCCTGAGTGTTTGTTGTCCCCACAGACCCTTTCAGCAGATCAAGCACCTTTGGGGGCCTGGGGAGCCTGGGCAGCAACGCCTTCGGAGGCCTCGGCAGCCACACGCTGAGTGAGTGACCCTGCCCCCTGCTCTCCCCTCATGCGGGCATGGGTGTGCATCAGGGCACACCGGGTGGACTGTCACCCCTCGTCTCGGGGCACACGCAGGCCTGGGGTTGGGCATCTCCCTGTGTGTGCTCCTCCCTGGCACCCGGCCTCACCCTCTGCCACCACCCCCACTCCAGCTCCCAGCGGCGGTGGCATCTTTGCCCCCAAGGAGGGCCCCACGCTGCATGGCCTGCCCAGCCCCCACGAGGCCTGGAACCGGCTGCACCGAGCGCCACCCTCCTTCCCCACGCCACCCCCGTGGCCCAAGCCTGTAGACGCCGAGCGGGTCTCAGCCCTGACCAACCACGACCGAGAGCTGGACAAGGGCAAGGAGGAGCGGGACCGGTGAGTAGGGGCCCCTCCACTTGCTCGTTCTGCCAGCTCCCTGACCCCCCCCACTTTGGCCCCCACCCCCACCCAGCACCTGCAGCCCCCAGCCACCTCTGCTGAACCCAAGGGCGCAAACTGAAATCTCCTTCTGTGGGAGGACACAAAGACTGCAGAAAGACCAGGGGAAGGGGACCCCCGAGTCCACACACACTCCACCTTGTTCCCACAGAAGACTTGCTGGGGCACGGTCTGGGCAGGTGCCATCCAGGATGAGGGTTACTTCTTCCAAGGCCCTGGCAGGGACGGTGGGCTTCTGGACCACAGTGGGGTCTGGAGGTGGGCTGCTGAACCACCAGGGGGTGCCAGGTCTGGGAGGTACACCTGTGGGGAGCTCCCTGGGCTGGAGGATGGGAGCTGAGGTTGTGTGTTCCCACCCCTCACCCCACGGGCAGCAGAGCTAGGCCAGGGCAGGGCAGGAGGGAGCCTGCATTAACAGGTGAGTGTCAGAGTCCGGGATTTGAGTCATGGGCCAGCATGCAGACAGGAGCAGGGGAAGGCCCCCTGGCCAGCCCTTCCGGCCAGGTCCAGGCATTGCTGCAAGCTAGGTGTTGGGCAGAGCCTGAGAGCACAGTGAGGGAGGGGCTGGCCTAGAAGATAACGGGGACAATTGTCACAGGCCCCAGGAAGGGTGCTGGGGAGCAGCCCAGGGAACTGCAGCCCCCCGTGGGGACATCAGGGTCAAGAGGGCGGGCTGCAAGTACAGTAAGAGTGGCCAGGTGCAGCAGTGAAGGTTGGAAGGGGACCTGGGCACCTGATACGCTTAAGCTCAGCTGCCATCCCAGCCCCCTCATCAGGGTGGAGGCCATGCCCACCTTGCTCCCAGCCTCAGGGCCAAAGGGCTAAAACGTAGAGTGGCGCCTCATGGGTGAGAACCAGACTGGGATGGGGCGGGCGGAACTCTGTGAACCCCAGCCAGGCCACACACACCCACCAGAAGAGGGTTTCAGAGCCCCGTCCCTCTAAAGGATCAGTGTGTCTGAGGGGGCATGGAGCCCCCCCCCCTCCCCCCACTGAAGGGCTTCTCCTGGCTCAGGGGCTCAGTGGCCTGGGTTCTGGTGAAGTCTGTGCTGCTGCTGCAAAGTTGGGCTCCAAAGTTGCCTGTGGGCGGGGAGGCAGGTATGGGGGTGCCCTTGGGGGGGTGTGGGTTATGATCACCATGTGTGTGTTGATGGGTGCCACTAGCAGTAATCGCACAGGAACCTAGGCTGCTAAGTGGACACACCCACACACAAGGAGCATTGAGGTGGGACCTTGGTGGCAGAGGAGCTCACTGCAGGGTGTCGCGTCAGGCTGAGCGGGGATGTCTGTATTGTCACTCCCAGGGACCTCCTGGAAAAGACACGCCTGCTGAGCCGGGCCTCTCCGGCGGCGCCCGTGGGCCACCCAGGCAGTGGCCTCCTGCTCCGGGGCCAGGGCGATCCGGGCCGGCCCGGGATTCCCACCGAACGCGAGGCTGAGCTCCGCATCAAGGAGAGCCGCTCCCCGGCCAGGGAGGACGGCCCCAAGCCCAGCAAGATGGCCCTGGGGGAAGGCCTGCGCCTGGCCGGTCTCCTGGGCCGTGAGCCCGGGAAGCCGCACGAGGCGTCGGCCGAGCGGTCCCAGAGCGAAGTGAAGGTCAAGGAGGAGCGCGGGGAGGACGGCGACGCGCCCCCACAGCCCGGCCCGGGCCCCGTGGGCCGCGAGCGCCCAACCTTTGCATGGGAGCCGCCGCGCGACGCCTACCGCGGCCCGGAGCTGCCCCGCCGCGCCCCGCCAGGCCCGGGCCCTGCCGCCCTCCTCGAGCCGCCCGAGCGCCCCTACCGGGACCGCGAACCGCACGACTACAGTCCGGAGCGCCTGCGGGAGGCGCGCCGCGACGAGCTGGAGCGCGCCCGGGCCGCGCACCTGGACGGCGCGGCGCTGCTGCCGGCGCTGGGCGCCCTGCACTACCCGCGCCTCGCGCCCGCCGCCGCCGCCGCGCTGCACAACAGTCTCCTGACGCGGACCCCGCCCGCCGCCTCCGCCGCCGCGCTCGGCGCGCCGCCTCCGCTGGTGGCCGCAGGCGGGCCCCCCACGCCCCCCGGGCAGCCGCGGAGCAGGACTACGCCGCTGGGGGCCCGCGTGCCGGGCGAGGCCCGCGACTACTCCCCTTCCCGCAACCCCCAGGAGGTGGAGGCGCGGTAGTGGCCGCGGGGCCGCTCCCTCCAGGAACGCACTGCTGTCCACTTTTCTAAACCTCCGTTTCTAGAACTTAAGCACAGTTCCATCGGCCCTGGGGTGGCGACGCTCACTTTTCCACTCGCAGCGTTGGGGGTGTCACACACAGCTTTTCTGGGGGTGATCTTTTGTTTTCCGAGCTTGAGATTAGGCTACTGGAAAAAAAAAAAAAATTCAAGTTTGTACCTTTTTCCCACAGGTGAGAAGCATTTTTAATAGATTTGTATTTTTTTCAACTTTGTGCTCTTTAGACACTTAAGAGAAACGAAAGACACTTTTGCTTTTTTACTTTTAGTTTGGTTTTGCAATTTAATGGCCTCAGATCCGTCTCCAGAACCCCTGGGGTTTTTTTGTCTTATTTATGGAGAAAAAAAAAAAAACGGTCATTTTGTCCAATGCACTGTGAGGCCCCCACTCAGGCCCGGCCCTGGCCCTCCCTTGGTACTTGGAACCGAAGTTACAGATATATATTAAGATAATAATGTACAAAGCTTTTTTTGCCTTATTATGCAGAAGTGTAAAAGGGTTTCTTTTTCGGTTTGTTTTTTTAAAAAGAAAAATGAAACTGTAAATAGTCTGTTAATATAAATATATGATGTTATTAAATTCTTAACCTAGGTAGACTTTATAAAAACAGTTTCTAGAAATTTCTCTGGTTATTTGTTTAAGGTGGTCACAACAACCCACCCGCTGTCAGTTGGAACTGCCCTCAGACGTTTAATGGCAGCAACATCCTTCAACTATGCAAGCGCTTGAGCGGCCAGGCCGCTGGGGGACCGCAGAGCGGCCCTGGGAAGTGCGTGCACCTCGGGCTGGCTATGCGGTGGCCTGGGGATCCACCCTAGATGAGTAGGGATTGGGAGGTAAAGAGGCTCAAGGCTGATCACAAAAGAAATAACCTGTGTTTCTTCTCCACGGAGGCCGTCAGAAGACATTGGTCTCATGTTCTCCCACCTGCCAAGGCTTTGGCATGATTTTCTTTCGGTTTCAGTCTTACTTTCATAACCCCGTGAATGTCACCGTGCCCTGTCGTCAGTATCCCTTCTTTCCTGACGTCCACATCTGTGTCCTGAGCGTTGGAGCCTCGGTTTGGCCATCCCTGGCTGTTTGCTTTATTCCGTTCTGTACTTTCAACCCCGTGTTTTCACGGTAGACCCCAGTTATTTTAAACAATCTGTTCTCACATCAACCAATGAAGGTAAATACAGCCTTGATTTTGGATGAAAAGGTGGTTGAGTGTTTTGTGGGGCTTTGTGGCAGGTGGGGGTAATGTACCCGCCCCCAGTTACTTCCCCCAGCCCCTGGCTCCTGCCCTCCAGGTCTGCCCTGCCTCCCCTGGGCTCGCTCCCCAAAGCAGTTCCTGCTGCCAGGGCTCCTCCCTCTGACCTTTGCTGGCATCTCCATCTTGCCTTCAGGTGCTTTGGTCCCACAGTCCCCACCCTGTCACCTGCCACATCACCCCAGCCCCGAACTTGTCCTCTGGGTGGTTTTTCTCTGTGCACTGGGGGCCAGGGTGCACGTCCTCAGGAGGGGTGGTCTCGCCCCCTGCTCCCCTAGGAGAGCAGGTAACCATTGTTGGAGAGGGGAGATCTCAGCAAGGAGGGGCACAGGGGCAGACCTGCTGCCCTGACCTGCTGGAGGACACAGGCGTGGGGGTGCCCGCCCTGCAGTGGGGACCTCAGCTGCTTGTGCTCAGCACTGGGTCTGTACCCCTACCCTGGCATGGTTTGGAAATGGGGCCCTGGCACTGCACCCCAATTGGATTGGCTTCCTAGGGTGAGGAGCCTGGCTCAGAACTGCCTGGAGCCTAAGCCCATTGGAGTCCCCATGGAGAGCTGGCGGAGGAGGGGGCGGGGGCATGCCCTTCATCCCCAGGGAGACGCTCCTGGTCACTTGCGGCCAGAGCACCCTCCAGGGCCTTTTCCACAGGAGTTTGGTTCCCAGGGACCAGCCCCAGCCGGCCATAGTGCCTTCCTCCTGCACGGCTTGGTTTGCCTTTGTCTCATTGGTAGCCTCCACAGCAGAGTGTCAGGAGCAACCTGTCACCGTGCTCTGCTGATGGACTGTGGGAGGCCGGTGACCACACCCTGGGCTGCTCCGCCCGGTCACCCGGGCCACACCCCACAGCGCTGCAGGGTCCCCGTGGAGCAGACCCTGAGAAGCAGAGACCCAGCCAGCTCGGCACCCAGGGCCCTGGGGCCCCAGGCGTAGGTGTAGTTGGAGGATGGATGCCATTCAGGGTCTGCCCTTGACGGAGACCACTTGGGAGCCCAGGGATGAAGGGATTAAATGTTTGAGTTAAAGCCAAATGACAGTCTGCATTGAACCACAGGGACACGGCGAGGAGGCCTGTGCTTCTTACCTGGTTTCAGAGGAGGGCCCTTGGCAGCACGTCACCTGCAGGGTAGGGTTGGTATCTGCCCTGGGGCAGGCCATCTCTAAGGGATCTTGTTTCCAAGGGATCACGTTCTCTAACGGAATGTCTTCCCAAAGGGCATGATTTTTCATGGAACAAAATCACCAGTGGAATTCTGCCCGCTGGGGGGCGCCCTCCATACCGGCATGTTTCAGAACAACAGTAACCTACGATAGTGGCCCCCAGGGACCGTGCGCTGTCAGGCACCAGCCTCCAGGAACCCACAGTCCACACTGCAGCGCCATCTCCAGGAAACGTCTATGAAGTTAAATGATTGTCAAATAAAATGTTTCAATAAAAGCATTAAAAGATAGAATTTGTAAAATTGCCTAGAAAGTTAAAAAGATAGTGAGCTGAAAATGTGAGAAAAGCTGAACAACCTCCCAGGATGTCCAGCCTCCAACTAATAGAATTTGGGGAAGAATAAAAGCTAAGTGGAGTGGAACATCTTAAAGTAGCGATCTTACAACATCCTGGTCAAATACCAGCCAAAAAGACATTTCAGACACGCGAGGATTCAGACATATATTAATTCACTGCATCTTTTCTTTAGGGGCTGCTGGAGGACATACTGTCGTAAAATAAGGGTGCAAACCAAGAGAAATGGGGTGCCCAGGAGGATGCCCTTAGGACCCAGGAAGGAGGCCTCTAGGGAGGCTGTTGCCACCAGTCTTGCAGGTTTTCCCCATGTGAATTTTAGAGTTAGCTTATCAAATTCTGCTAGTTTTGTCCTCTGGCCAATATGTTGGGATAGCATTGGATTTATAGATAAATTTGGGAGGAACTGACACCTTTCCAATGTTGATCCTTCCTGGTCCATCACAGAACTCTCACTAATGTATTTGTTTTCTTTTCTCTTGGTAAAGGTTTTAATTCCCTTCAGCTATCTCACAGTTTATGTGTATTCCTTGGTGTCTTATGCTTTCACTGCGCTTCCCTGATAGCTCAGTTGGTAAAGAATCCACCTGCAATGCAAGAGACCCCAGTTTGATTCCTGGGTCGGGAAGATCTGCTGGAGAAGGGATAGGCTATGCACTCCGGTATTCTTGGGCTTCCCTTGTGGCTCAGCTGGTAAAGAATCCACCTGCAATGCAGGATACCTGGGTTTGATCCCTGGGTTGGGAAGATTCCCCTGGAGAAGGGAAAGGCTACCCACTCCTGTATTCTGGCCTGGAGAATTCCATGGACTGTCCATGGGGTCACAGAGTCAGACACGATTGAGCAACTTTCACTTCACTTCACTTATGCTTTCAGTAAAGCTGTGTGTCCTCGTTGGCTGTGACAGCTTTGCAGAAGAGCTCCTGGTTCACTTACCTGTTGTGTATCTGAGCCCTTCCTGTGGCGTCAGTGCTGGTTACCAAGGGTAACCAGGCGGGAGGACTGTACCACAGGCCTTTTGTGGTGGGTGGGGCTGGGGGACTCACCCTGGTCAGTGGTCATCCATGGAAGGGCCATAAACTGCTTCTGAGCAGGGGGGCATCTGATTGCTGGTCTGGCACCCCCAGGGCCTCAGAACTAGGACTGCTCCCAAGGGTGCTGCTCTGTGGGCCTGGCTTTTGGTGGAGGGGCACAGACCAGAGCCCTGAGACCTGCAGCTGTCACCAAAGCAGCACAACCTGACCTCTCTGGGCTAAGAGGCCGGCCGAATCCTCCTACTGGTTCCAGTAGTCTTTCTGTTGATTCTCTTAAGTCTCCAGGTAGACTGGGAGGTCAACTCCAAGAAGGAACAGTCTGGCTGTCCTTCAACATCTTCTCACTGACCCCTTGGGTGGCCCCTGAGCTGGGACTTCCCAGAAGAGGCCCACTGTTCCAGCATGATACATGCCGTACGAATACAGCGGGGACTTGGATGTTCGGTTGCCAGGTTTTCATCTTGGTTAGCTCACTTTTTAATTTTTAAATGAGACACAGGTCTCATTATCAGTTGGCCATGTGGATTTTCTCCTTGAGTCTGCTAATGTCACACATCACACAGCAGCTGCCCTAACACTGAACCACCTTTGTGCTGACTTGCTTGAGTTCTTGTGAAAAGGCCAAGTCTGACCACGCGAACCCATGCTCTCCTCCACGACCATCACTGCCTTGAGTCAGGCACTCTTAGTTTTTTTTTTTTCAATATACAATTTTAATTTATTATATTGATAATTTTTTTTTTAATTGCAATGGGTCTCCTTTGCAGCTCTAGTTGCAGCGAGCAGGAGCTACTCTTTGGTTCTGCTGTGTGGGCTTCTCATTGTGGTGGCCTCTCGTTGCAGAACACAGGCTCTAGGCTCTTGGGCTTCAGTCAGTACTTGTGACACGTGGGCTGTAGAACACAGGCTCAATAGTTGTGGTACTGGGGCTTAGTTACTCCGCAGCATGTGGGATCTTCCTAGACCAAGGATCGAACCCGTCTCCCCTGCATTGGCAGGTGGATTCTTAGCCACTGCACCACCGGGGAAGTCCAGGCACTCTTAGTTTTAAAATGATTTTGTAAGTTGCACCCTTGACCACTTTTAATCCAATGGCTCTTTGGTGACCAAATTTTATTCTACTTCCCTGAGTCCTGAAGGAGGAAAGTTGAGACGTAGTTTCCTGTGCTTCTGTGGCTATTTAACATGTTGCCTGGCAACCTTGCCAACGTCTTTCTGAGGATGTCCTGTTTGTCTGTGACCACATCTGTCCCACCAGGAGGACCCGGCAAGCCTGCTCCCAGCCAGGACACTGGCCCTTTCTGATCTTCAGCATTAATCTGTGGTTTTAGAGACAATTTAGGCAATTTTTATCTTTGTGAGGGCTTCCTTGGTGGCTCAGATGGTAAAGAATCTGCCTGCAATGCAGGAGACCTGGGTTCGATCCCTGGGTTGGGAAGATCCTCTGGAGAAAGAAATGGCAACCCACTCCAGTATTCTTGCCTGGAGAATTCCATGGACAGAGAATTCCATGGAGGGCTCTAATCCATGGGGTTGCAAAGAGTAGGACACGACTGAGCAACTAACATTTCATTTTATCTTCCTAGGAATGGATCTGCTCTCTGAGGAACATGGGCACCTCAGTGTGGAGTCCACACCACACACTTCTTACCTTCTTTCAAACTGTCTTTCCTCTGAGACTCTGTTACCTTTCACATTCCTCAGGCTCATTGGTGTTTCCCCTTTTGTCTATCAGACTCTCAGAGTTTTGTCCATTTTATTATATTTTGCAAAATCCAAACCTCTGGGTCTTCTCCCCCTCCCATGCCCTTCACCCCACCCCCTGGGATGTATCATTCCCCTCCCCCGCCCGCTCCCCAGGAAACCTCCCACAGGGCCCACACAGACTGCAGGCTCTAATTGCCACATTCATCACTCAGGGTATAAATACCACAAAGCACCTGCTTTGTCTACACCATGTCATTGAAGCCACAAAGTACTTCCAGGGGTGTGGTTGCCCCCAAGCCTCAGAACCTCAGAGATTAACTGCCTAGAGACCATCTAAAAACCCTACCCTGGGGAACTAACACCTTTTGTTATTTCTTATCAGAGTTTGTGGGGAGACCACATGGAGTAAGTCTGTCCAGTGATGGCCACCAACCTCCCCTGCACATGTCCCCATTACACGTATCAGGAGTCAGGGCACCCCTCCCCTGGCCATCTCCCCCATCGTGGCTCCACATCCTGGAGAATTAGTTTGTTTTGGGGACCCACGCAGCTTTGAACCAGGGCTGCTTAGTGCAGAAAGAGGTTGTGCTGTGCAGTGACCACCAGGCAGATCCCATACCAAGGGGGCGCCTTCATCCCTCACACTTTTTCAAAGAGATGGTGCTGGTGCCAATGATTCACAGGCAGGGGAGCCTCGGGCTTGGCCCTTCTTGATGCTGGAAGCCTGCAAAAATGTCAGGAGTTTGAGGGGCCAGTTTCCATTTAGGAAGATAAGTGGAGATGGTGGTGGGATGGTCTCTCAGTGTGAATGTACTTAAAGCCCCTGTGCCTTAAGTACTGTGACTTGAAAACTGTGCACTTAAAATGGCCAAGAAGGAAATTTTTATGTCAAGTGTATTTTACCACAATTTTTAAAAGTTGCATTCCATGACTATAGAATAAAAAGTTTGGGGAGGATTTCCCTGGTGGTCCAGTGGTAAAGAATCCATCTGTCAATGCAAGAGATATGGGTTTGATCCCTGGTCCAGGGAGATTCCACATGCCATGGAGCAGCTAAGCCCGGAAGCCCGCAGCTACTGAGAACGAGCTCTAGAGCCTGTGCTCCACAAGAGAAGCCCATGCACCGCAACTAGAGATTAACCCCCACTCGCTGCAACTAGAGAAAAGCCCGCAGGCAGCAACCAAGACTCAGCACAGCCAAAAATAAATACAAGTAAACAAACGAAAGAACTGTGGGCTCACACACACACAAAAAACGTTTTGAGGGAAAGAAGCCAGGAAAGCTGTAGCCCCACTCCCCCATACCGCAGGCGGGCACATTTTGCATATGAACTCTGGGGGGCGATGACGCCTCAGGGGGAGGTGTGCTGTTCTCACTTCTCAGAGGAGGTCGTCCTGTCCTACCTGTGATGTAGGAGCCCTTGGGTGACTTGCTTTGAACAAAGAATCACCCGAGTTCCTTCTGCAGGGAGCTGTCCCAGGCTGTGTCTTACCCACTCCAGCAAAGTCCCTTTTGTCAACCCAGCTGTCGGGCCTCAGAGACAGGGCTGTGAGTAGGGCCACCACCAGCGAGTGACGCCTTTCAGCCCCTGTGGAAGGTGGCCCTCGGATCACCTGTCACCAACTCCCCTGCAGATCCCCTCCTCCCCTCTGCCCAGCCCTGGACCAGAGGTGCATCCCTGGGTCGCTCCTCCCAGGAGTTCTCTGTTACCAAACCCGGCAACCAGGATGGTGAGGAGGCCAGCGGGGGTGGGGGACCTTCAAGGGAACAGACAGGAGGAATCCCATGTGGTTGCTCCTTTTCCTCTCCTTCTCTCCCCAGGGCCTTGGGCCTGGCAGCTCTTTCCTCCCATCTAACATGTTTCCATAATGTCTTGGAGGGTGTTGTGGGCTGAATTTTGTCCCCCCAAATCCAGATGGTCCGTCTAGTCAAAGCTATGGTTTTTCCAGAGGTCATGTATGGATGTGAGAGTTGGACTATAAAGAAAGCTGAGCCCAGAAGAATTGATGCTTTTGAACTGTGGTGTTGGAAAAGATTCTCGAGAGTCCCTTGGACTGCAAGAAGTTCCAACCAGTCCATCCTAAAGGAAATCAGTCCTGAACATGCATTGGAAGGACTGATGCTGAAGCTGAAACTCCAATATTTTGGCCACCTGATGTGAAGAACTGACTCACTTGAGAAGACCCTGATGCTGGGAAAGATTGAGGGCGGCAGGAGAAGGGGACAAACGAGGATGAGATGGTTGGATGGCATCACCGACTCGATGGACATGAGTTTGAGTAAACTCCCCGAGTTGGTCATGGACAGGGAGGCCTGGCATACTGCAGTCCATGGGGTCGCAAAGAGTCGGACACGACGGATCGACTGAACTGAACTGAAATCCAGATGTTGAAGCCCTGACCCCTAGGGCCTCAGGATTTGAGTATGTGAAGAGGGAACCTTTAAAGGGGTGACTGAGTTCAAATGAGGTCATAGAGTGGGGCTGATCCCACAGTTCTGGTGTCCTTATAAGAGGAGATCAGGACACAGACATGGGATGACCGCGTGGGGACCTGAGGAGGAGAGAGCGTCCACGCCCCCCACCCCAATCCCAGGCTCTGTCAGCCATGCGGGGGCCGCTCAGGCTCCGGACACCACGTTCTCCACGTTCGCCGAGAAGCGCCGGCCTCGAGGGGACCAGGCTTTCCTGGAGGCCGAGGAACCAGGTCGCCGCCGTTTCCTGGTTCCTGGGAAACAGCCGCCAGATCGAGGTCGCACTCGGAGGCTCTCAGGTCCCGGGGACCCCGGGGTGGCCGCCAGGAATCTCCTCGCACGCAGGTGCTTCCCCCGTGTTAACCTGAACGAGGCAGTGGGCAAACTGCTGTTTTCCCGATGAAAAGGGAAAAAGTCAGGGTCTGTCCGCATCCCCGGAGGTGCAAGCACCTGCAGGCTGCCGGGGAGCCTGGCCGACTGGCGGCCCACAGCGCCCCCTGGCGTCCCCGGGTGGTGCCGGCGCAGTTACATCAACGTTCCTCCGAACCTTCCTTCCGCTGGCCGGGCGCAGACAGAGGCTACAGTGGGTGCATCAGAGAGATAAACAGGCAAAATGTCCGGATCCCTGGGAGGTCCCGACGCCCGAGGAGACAAGGAGGGGCTGGAACTAGCGTGGCCGGGATACCGCTGAGAACCGGGTGTCTGAGTACGGGGAGTAGGGGGCGCCGCGAGGCTCTGGGGCGGATCCTGAGAAATCCCTGCGGCGGGAGACCGGCCCCAGAAGAGCGGAGCGAGGGGGTGGGTGGGGCAGGACTTGGGGACAGTCCACCCCACCCCGCTCCCTGGGCAGTGGGGAGGACCCTGGCCACAACAAAGCTCTGGCCTCTGCTTCTAGTGTCTCAAGAACATTCTGAGCTAAGGCGAGGGATCCTTCTGGTTTTGTTGTTTTTATTTTTGCCCCCGTGGCTTGTAGGATCTTAGTTCCCCAACCAGGGATTGAACCAGTGTCTCCTGCAGTGAAAGTCAAGTCCTAACCACTGGACCACCTGGGAAGCCCCAGCTTTGTTCTTAAAGAATGAACTGCAGTCACTCTGGGATCCACTTCCTGCCCCCTGGGTTGGCCAGGACCAAGAAGACGGATGGTAGCAGGCATTGTCCAGGGTGTGGACAGTTTGGAGGCCTCGCCCTGGGAGTGTGAAAAGGCGCAGGTGTGCGGGAAAGTCATCTGGCAGTTTCCTAAAAGGTGAAACATGGAGTAATCCTCAGAGCCAGCATGCCACTCCTGATTCATGCCCAGTGGATTAAAAATCCGTGTCCACAGAGAACATGCATAGGAATGTGCGCAGTAGCTTTGCTCATAGTAAAAGTGGAAACAATTCAGATGTCCACTCACCGATGCTGGACAAACAACATGTACAAATTCAAGTGGAACAAAAGGGAGCAAAGTCCTGCCACAATGTGGATGAGCCTTGAGAGCATCACGCTCAGTGAAGGAAGCCGCTGTGGCCACGGATTGGGCGAGTTTGTCTACTCGGAGTATCCAGAGCAGGCAAATTCGCAGAGACAGAAAGTGGACTAGTGGTGGCCTGGGAAGTGGGGAGCGAGGGGTGTGGCGAGGAAGGGAAGAGGGAGGGGAGAGGAGGGAGCCGGGAGGGGGAGGGATGAGGGAGGAGGAGGAAGGGGTGGGAAGAGGAGAAGGGAGGGGCGAGATGAAGCTGGGGTGGAGCCTGCAGGCCTCTCTGGCCTCCTGCAGACTCACCTTGCTTCCACAGGACTTTCAGGGGAAGGAGAGCGCCCTGCAGTGAACCTCGGCCCACGGGCGACCCCATGCCGCCCAGGGGTGGTCACTCCTAGCCCATCTTCCTGAGAGTCCTGCAGGCCAGGAGGCCAGCCTCAGTGCGGGGTGGGAGTTGAGCGTCCTCAGCTCGTGGTGGCTCCCTGTTTTCCTCAAGTCTGTCCTGCCTCCCTACCACACAAAGTCAAAAACATCAGCGCTCCCAAGGCTTTGTTTCATGTGCATCTCACAGGTATGATGACGTTAAAGATCACCCCCCAAAACAGATGAGCTGTGAGGAAAGCCACAGATCCATTTGCTCCCACCACAACCAGGACCCTTCGCATCTCCTCACCCCCCAGAAGCCCTGCTGTATGAGTCCATCCCCACCCCAGTCGCGCAGCCACTCAGCTGCCTTGGCCCAGTTGGGTCTTTTCTGGAGAATCACGTGGATGGGACCCAGCGGATGTGGTCTCTGAGGCTGCTCCTCCTTGGGCGGCTCAACCTCCTGCCTGGGGATGCATTGAGTCATCTGTCCAGTGATGCTGGATAGATCTGAGCAGATTTCTGTGGGATACAAGTTCTCGGTGCACCTGGGTGAGTGTTTGCCTGGCTGCCACCTGCTGCTCATGAGGCCGCCTGGGTTAGGGTCACAGCAGGTGCCCGAGGCTCTCAGCATCCCAGTCTGTGGTCCCTCTAATCACATGCTAGACCTCAGCCTGCTCTGTGCTTTCCTCAGTGCTCTTGATGGTGGACATACTTTCCCATGCTTCTGGGCCATCTGTATATTGTTTTGGTGGAATGCCTATTCAAATCTTTTGTCTTTTTTTTTTTTTTTAATATTTATTTCTCTATTTGTCTGCACCAGGTCTTGAGTTGGGGCACACAGGCTCTTCCATCTTCACTGCAGCACGCGGGATCTCTAGCTGTCGCATGTGAACTCTTAATTGTGAGATGTGGACTCTAGTTCCTTGACCAGAGATTAAACCCTGGGCCCCTGCATCGGAAGCATGGCGTCCCAGTCACTGGACCACCAGGGAAGTCCCCTAGTCTGGATTCAAGTCTTTTGTCAGATATGTCATTTCTTCTCATCCATGGCTTGTCTTTTCATTAACTTAACAGTGTCTATCATGGAACAAAAGTTTTTAATTTTAATGAAATCCAGTTTATCTACTTTTTCTGTTATCGGTGGAATGTGGTCATGACTAAGATATCTTTGTCTAATCCAAGATCATGAAAATATTCTTCTATTTTTTTTCTATACATTATGCTTTATAGTATTATGTTTTACATTTAAGTCTATTCTTTGTGTGTGTGTGTGTGTGTGTGTGTGTGGCTTAACTGGCTTGTTCTCATTATTAGAGTGGGAGACTCTTGAGAGTCCCTTGGACTGAAAGGAGATCGAACCAGTCCATCCTAAAAGAAATCAGTCCTGAATATTCATTGGAAGGACTGATGTTGAAGCTGAAACTCCAATACTTTGGCCACCTGATGCGAAGAACTGACTCATTTGAAAAGACCCTGATGCTGGGAAAGATTGAAGGCAGGAAGGGACAACATAGGATGAGATGGTTGGATGGCATCACTGACTCAATGGACATGAGTTTGGGTCAACTCTGGGAGTTGGTGATGGACAAGGAGGCCTGGCGTGCTGCAGTCCATGGGGTCGCAAAGAGTCGGACACGACTGAGCGACTGAACTGAACTGAATGGCATCTCATGACTTCCTCTGCAAGGACTGTCATAATCAGCTCCAGCCCAGGAGAAGGGGAGGAAGACAAGGGGGAAAGAGGGGGTAGGGAGAGAGGAGGGGGAGGAAGGGGAGAGGCAGGGGGAGGAGGGGGGCGGAGGGAGGAGGAAGGAGGCAGAGGGAGGAGGAGGGAGAGTAGTGGGGGACATGGGAGGAAGGACAGGGAGAGGAGGAGAAGGAAAGGAGGGAGAGGGAGGGGAATTTTTTTTTAACAGAGCCCCAAAAAGCATCCTGGTATCTGCAAGATGGGTGAGGGCAGAGGAAGGTGACAGTAAAATTTCTGGCACTCTGGAAGCAGAGGAGCCAGTTGTGCTGTTCGCCTCTATAAGCCACCAGAGGGAACAGTTTCTAGATCAGCCAGGACTTCAGCTCTTGGGGGAAGTGGGGACCCTGGGGGCCAAGGGAGCAGGAGGAGGGACTAGAGGGGAGGGGCGAGACCGAAGGGGGAGGTGGCCCCTCCCCCCAGGGGGTCTTCAGCGGGCTCCATCGCCCTCACTGCACCATCCACAAGGTCGGGGCTCCTTCCAACCTTTTACCTGTGACGACAAGTCACAGTCAGGTGCCTGCAGGGGAGCGGCGCGTCTACACCTGCCCTTTCCTCTGGGGATACTTGGTCTCCGGTTGAGGGGGTTCCTCAAGACGGCGCCGAGCTGAGACCCAGGTCTCCACACCCACAGAAACATGCTCACTCAGTCAGGACGTTTATTCATGCTAAGTCATCACACTGAGGTTCCAGGAGCTGCCCCTGGCTTGCATGGACATGGATGGTCTTTGGAGTTCACGGTTAGACATGTAATACCTGCAGGCCTTCATGGTCCCATGAACACACACAGGACTCAGCGTGTAGGGTGGTCTCCAGGGCACAGACTGGGCCCACGTCACTAGAAGACACAGCATAATTAGGAAACACACAGGGAGACACAGCCCATGAGGCAGAAAGGAGTTGGCCTCCAGGGCCAGTTGGGTAATGGCCAGACACTCTCCTTGGCACTGACAGTCTGCACTTCTGGGCAAAGCCACTAATGGTGTTGCCTGGTTCACTTGGACACACTGGGGGCACCCTGGGGACACCCGTGGACTCACTGTTGTGGCACCTGCTGCACCCACTGTTGTTCTGGGTGCCGATGGACCATGGCCAGCAGGTGAGGATGCTCAGAAAGGTCTGGTTCTCAACCTCTGGGCTCAGACACACCTTTATAATCAGACTGTAGTCCTGGATCCCAGCATCCGAGCTCAGACACCAGAGCATCCTCTCCAACCTCATCACTGTGCCCCCACCCCTCTCTGCCCCCAACTGTTCTCCACGGTGTCTTCAGGTTCTGTGTTCCGGGGGCTGACCTCTGCGGGCTGCCTCACTGAACCCTTTCCTTCTGGGTTTCCAGTTCAGCCAGTGACAGTCTCCAGCGGAGATGGGAGGGAGGGAAGAGGAGGAAGCTCCTGAGAGGGGGCCCTCCCCTTCGTCCAGCCCCACAGGAGTTAGGCCCCGGTGCTGCCGGGTCTTGCGGGCCCACCACCTACCCCCATGCTGGCCCTTCACCAGGTGTCCACGCTATGCCCTGCTGCCACCCCGGTGGCCCTGAGAACCCACTGCCCACAGCCCGTGTCCTCTTCCGATGCCTCAGCCGCGCTCCTGCTGCAGCATGCAGCAACAGGAGGCCAACTGGCAGAAACAACTGGCGGCCTCTCCTGGAGGGGACGCCCACCCACACACATGGACACACCGCCTTCCAGGTCACTGCCCGCCTGCCCTCAGGCCGGTCGTGGGATTGAGCCCCCCAGGTGGGGCCGGACTGGGTTCCAGGACTCACCCAGGGCAGGCACTGGAGCAGGATGCCGCTCTGGGGGACGCAGCGGCTGGGGCTGAGCTCGTTCAGCCGGATGCAGCACTTGCTGCGACACTCTCTGTGGTAGTCGCAGTAGTCCCAGTTGGGCTGGGGACAGAGGTCGGAGGTCAGAGCCGGCGGGGGCCTCCCTCCAGCCCCGTGGCCCCTGGCCTCACCTTGCGCCAGGGCAAGCACTGCAGGAAGATGGTCTTGGCTTTGCAGTACGTGTCCACCCCGTAGTTGCTGATGGCACAACATTTGCTCTGGCACTCCAAGTGGTCCTTGCAGATGTACCCATTTGGCTGCAGCAAAAGGAGAGCGGTCCGCTCTGCCAGGCCCCCGGCCCTCCTTTCAGGGGCTGCCCTCCCCAGCCCCTTGCCCCCCACCTGTCACCCGCCCGGGCAGGACAGACCTTCTTCCAGGACAGGCACTGTTGGAACGCGGTCTGGGCGGTACAGAACTTCTGAGGGTTCAGGCTGTTGGTGACACAGCAGTCGCTCTGGCACTCACTGTGCATCTCACAGGGCTCTCCGATGCTCTGCAAAGTTGGGGCTCCTTTACGTGCGCCCCCACAGACCCAGCGTCCCTGCAAGGCTGTTGTCCAGCCCGGCAAACTTAGCTCGCCTGCCCAACACTGTTCCGGAAGGCTAAGGGAGCCAGGCCCAGAGGATGAAGGATGCTGGGGAGCAGAAGCAGCTCACCTGGCCCCCTCCACGTGCTCTCACATTTTATAGGTGAGATGTCACGGCTCAGAGAGGGTAAGCGACTTTCCCAGGTCACACGGCCAACTAGGAGTTGGAGCGGAAGCCCAGTCCTGCTGCCTGCCCACCTCCTGCGAGGAGGGGCCCTCGACTTGGTTCTCAACGTCTCGAAACTCCTTTACAAATGCAAAATTACTGGAGGCTGCAAAGAGTTGTCGTTGCGGGTTTACTATTGGGTGTGAGTAATTTTACCTCTTCTTGGCTGAGATAAAAGCCATCTGGGCTCAGGAACTGGAGGCCAGAAACCCAGCGGGGGAGCGGGAGGGACAGAGGCGGGAGCTGCATCTGGGAAGCAGCAGCCACACAGCGAGGTACCCTCCCTCCTGCGTCCTGCACAGGGGCACCTCGGACCAGGCAGGATGTGGGGATCAGGGGTTGACACACGGCCCCTAGGACTGACAGACTGTGTTGTCTTTGCTGTCGCTCCACGACGCACAGGAGCTGGTCACATCACCCCACCAGACCACCCACTGCCCCGCCTCCTCCCATACTGCCTCTTCTGCACACACACCCCAATCCCGTGCGGGGTCCCTCGACTTGGGACTTGGCATCAGGGGTCTGGGTGTCCACCAGGAGTCAGTCATCCTGGGGACCTGAGAGCCTTGGGAAGCAGATGCATTCATGAAGTGGGGGTGGGGCAGGAGAGAAAGTGCGGAGCACCTTGCAGGGAGGGGGCTGGGAGCCCGGGTGCCCTGGGGTGGGTCTGGCGAGAGTTAGCCCTGGGCCCTACAGAGACAGGGACGTGGCGCTTACCTTATGGGACAGCTGCTGGTACTTCTTGATTGTCAGCACTGGGGCCATGGGTAGCAGGCAGAGCAGTGGCAGCAGCAGACGCCCAGCACTGGCCATCGCTCGGCCTGTTGGTGCCAGAGGGCATGGATGCCTGCCCACGAGGCTCCCCCTCCCCTCCCTCCTGCCTTCCCAATCCTTCTCCATCAACATGGATTTTCAAAAATGAATAGACAGGGACTTCCCTGGCTGTCCAGTGGTTAAGAATCCAGCTTGCAATGCAGGGGGTGTGGGTTCGATCCCTGGCCAGGAAATTATGATCCAACTGTGCGCTGTGAGCTCAATCACTTCAGTCGTGTCTGACTCTTTGAGACCCTATGGACTGCAGCCCACCAGGCTCCTCTGTCCATGGGATTCTCCAGGCAAGAACACTGGAGTGGGTTGCCATACCCTCCTCCAGGGGATCTTTCCAACTCAGGGATCGAACCCATGTCTCCTGCATTGGCAGGCAGGCTCTCTACCACTGAGATGCCAAGATCTCACAGCTAGTGCAGCAAATAAGCTCACTAGCTCTGGAGTCCACAAGACACAACTGGAAAGAAGCCCTCACGCCACAAAGAAAAAAAAGATTCCACGTGCCATAGTGAGAACTGATGCAGCCAAATATATAAACAAACAATAGTAGGGGCAAAACGGCATGGTGTTAAAAAAAAAAATAATGAATAGATGTGATTTTCTTAGAGGGGCTTTGTTTACAAAACCGTGTAGGATGTGCAGAGAATTCCCGTCCTTGCCCCCCCCTCCACCTCCATTGTTAACTTCTTAATTGGATGCATTTGCTGTGACTCATCAGCTAATACTGACACATTATTGTCAATTTAAGCCCACTGTCATGAGGGTTCAGTTTTGGTGTTGTACCTGCCATGGGTTTGGACAAATGTATGATGTGTACCTGTGATTGAGGATCATACAGGGTCATCTCACTGCCTGGAGAACCCTCTGCGCTCTGCCTGTTCACCCCCCACCCCTGGCACCGCCCACCCCACCCCTTTACTGTCCCCACGGCTGTGCCTTTTCCAGAGCATCCTGGGGTTGAATCGTGCACTGTGTGGCCTTTCAGATGACTTTTCCCCTTCCTGATACACACCTGAGGGCCCTCCGTGTCTCTTTAGGGCTTGGTAGCAAATTTCTCTTTATTACTGAGTGGAAAATAGATTTTCAACAGCACTTTTCTCTGGAGACCGATCAAGCCCTTTTTTGCTTCAGAGGAGAATGTCTCTGAGGTTAATGTGTGCCCGGGGGGTCTACCCTCTGCAGCCTGCTTCCTCCCGCGCCTCCAAGTCCCTCAGCAGAGGCCCTCCAGACCCCCAGCCTGAGCTGCTCCGACCCACTGGGGCTATGTGTTGGTTTGCTGGCTGTTCATAGAGCCAGCAATTTGGTTTCCAATTTATTCCTAATTTTTTTTCAATGGAGATGATATTCAAACAGCATAAAATTAGCCATTCGGAAGTGGACAATTCAGTGGCATTTCATGCATGCATTTTTAATGTTGTGTAACCACCAGCTCCATCTAGAACAGGAGTCCTCAATCCCTGGGGCTGTTAGGAACCAGGCTGCACAGCAGGAGGAGACCGGCAACTGAGCAGGGACGCTTCATCTGTAGCTACAGCCGCTCCCCATCGCTCACATGCTCACATTACCGTAGCCTGAGCTCCGTCTCCTGTCAGCTCAGTGGCGGGATTGGATTCACACAGGAGCGCCAACCTTTCTGTGAACTGCGCATGCGGGGGATCTAGGTTGGGTGCTCCTTATGAGAATCATCCTGAAACCATCCCCACCCCCCAGCCCTGGAAAAACTGTCTTCCATGAAACTGGTCTCTGGTGCCAAAAAGGTTGGGGGCCACTGATCTAGAATATTCTGTTATCCACCACAGCCGGGGCCCATCAGCAGAGCCACTTGCACAGCGCCCTGCAGGGAGCGGAAGTGATCCGAACACCGTCCTTCCGAGTCCTTCCGAGTCCTTCCGAGTTCTGCCGAGCACAGGGTAGAAGCCCAGAAGCCCTGGGAAGGTCGGGGGTGAGCGGGGAGGGGTTCCCCAGGCTGCCGAGTCCCCTGCTCCCCTCCCTGCCTCCATCCCATGTTCCACAATCTCTCCTGGCTGTCTTTCAGCCCCACCTTGTCACTGGCCCCTGTGGTCTCCAGCTCAGGACCCTGTGATGTGACAGGAACAGTGTCCTCAGGGACCACAGCCCCCCCCCGCCCTCAGACTCTCCCAGGTCACTCTATTTGTTGTGGGGCCTTGGGGAGACCACTGGGTCTTTGGGGGAGTCTGGTTTCCATCTCTGTGAAGTGAGGGGTGGGCTCCCTTTCAACTGATGGTTTTCAGATGATTCTGTGAAGTCACGATGTCATCTGCCTTCCAAAGCACAGTGGAAATCTGCTTTTTATACTCCCTGAAATGTTGAGGTCCCAAGCCCAGGAACACGCCCAGCTCTCCAGGTTGAGTCCTCCCCATCCTCGGCCTCCCCCATCTGGCTGCCTCGTCTGGGCCCCATGCTAGGAATTCAGAGCCTTTGGGAGAACAGAACTGGGGAGGAGCACAGACCGGGGCAGTGGTGCGTGAGGGGGAGTGGTTCCCTCCCACCCAGACAAGCCGACCAGGAAAGTTTTGGGCAGTGGTGTTGGTGGGGAGTGGGACAGCACTGGAGATGTGGGGGTGGGCGGGCAGGGGTCTGGCTTGCTTCCTGCTCCTCTCACCTCACACAGGAGCACCTGATCCAAACGAGGGAGGCTGGTATTTACTCCAGAGCCGTTACTGTCAGCACAGATTCTTTTGGCCCAGTACAAATACTGAGAAATAACCGTATGCCTCCCGTAAGGACAGAACTGAGCAACACAAAACATCTCAGAAAGGCAAAAGGTGTTTAGCCTCATTTATATGTTTTTGTCAATGGAAATAACAAATCAGGGCTTCCCTGGTAGCTCAGTGGTAAAGAATCCGCCTACCAATCCAGGAGACTCAAATTCAATCCCTAGCCCAGGAAGATCCTACATGCCTCAGACCAACTATTGAGACTATGTGCACCACAACTATTGAGGCTATATGTTGCAACTACTGAAGCCCAAGGGCCTAGAGCCCGTGCTCCACAATAAGAGAAGTCACTTCAATAAGAAGACCACACACTTCCACAAAGAGTAGCCCCCACTGGCAGCAACTAGAAAGCAGCCCCCGCTCACCACAACTAGAGAAAAGGCCACACAGTAACAAAGACCCAGCCCAGCCAAAAATAAATAAACAAATAAAAATCATATAAAAAACAAGTCACAGGATGCGTCACTGCTCTGAGTTTCGGTTTTCGGTAACTTTAGATTTAAATGTATTGGCAGTAAGCCATCGCTCATGAGCCACAAAAAGCATATGCATGTCACTCAGAAGTTTTGCTCATTGCTTCAGAAGAGACACAATAGCATGAACTCAGAGCCCTGTTTGGAGCTATTTGTCACTGAAAAGTGATAAAGATGAAGAAAAAAGAGACCAGAGGAGGCTGGTCTTAGTGACAACGATACCATTTCTCTTTTAAATCCTGCCTTTAAAAAAGCAAGTCAAGGACTTCCCCAGTGGCCCAGGAGCTAAGAATTCACCTTGCAATGCAGGGGATGTGTGTGATCTCTGGTTGGGGAACTAGGATCCCGCATGCCGAGGGGCAACTAAGCCCTTGCCCAGCAACTACTGACCCTGTGCACCACAACTAGAGATTCTGTGCAGCACAACGAAGACCTACCAAATAAATGATTTTTTTAAAAAAAAAGCACCTTCAAAGTCTATTTCAACATGTGACAACAGCGTTCTAAACTTTTCCCCTCAGAAAAAAAAAGAAAAGCACCTGTAAAGCTGGGACACACCTTTATCACATGAGCATCCTACATGTTGACAGATGTCCAGGGGTGTGTGCAGGTCTCCTAGCACCTCACTGCGGCTCTGCAGGTGTGAGCAGGCTGTTCTGGGTTCTGGGGACTCACTGGGAGCCCCTGCACCTCCCAGTCTTCCCACCCAGACTCCTGACCCTCTACTCCAAAGTGGCCCTTGGGAAGAAGACAAGTGTTTCCATGATGGAACCCAAGACACAGTTCCTGGTCCTGGGAGACCGAACCTACAGACAGACCCACAGCCTAGAGCAGCCAGTCAGGGGAGCCAGTCAAACCTCTCAGTGACCCCAGATGTCCACCGTGGTTGTGCCCCTCTACCAACTCAGGACCAGCCTGAGAAGCCAAATGTGCCCCTTAACCCATCACACAGGACGCCCATATCAGTCTGCTAGGCTGCGTAACAAACACCACAGACAAGGATGGTCTTGCATCCTGAAGGCTGACAGGCCCAGATCAAGGTGTGGGCAGGGCTGGTTCCCTCTGAGGCCTCTCTCCTTGGCATCTCCTCCCCATGTCCCCACATGGCCATCACTGTGTACCTGTGTTCTGATCTCCTCTTATAAGGACACCAGTCTTATGGGATGAGGGCCCACCCTTTAGACCTCATTCTACCTCAGTCACCTCTTTAAAGGTCCCATCTCCACAGAATCACATCCTGAGGTCCTGGGGTAGGATTTGGGAGGACACAGTTCAGGCCATGACAACACCCCACGTCTAGTCAGTCGCCCCACCTCCCCCACCGACATCCTCCCCTTGCGTGCACTGGAGACGATCTTTCCAGCCATCAGTGTCTGCACACCGCCTGTCTTCAGGTCTGGTGCAGGGATGGACCAGCCCGCATGCTGGGAAAGCTCTGGATCAGCTGCCCCTCGTCCCTGGCTGCAGCCTCCTCCCTGCAGCTGACCACCACCCTTCTGCCTTCCTGCTGATCTGTGAGGGCCATCAGCAGAAAGGGTGCAGGAACTTCGTTTCCTTCACGGCAGGTCAAAGGTCTCAGATGCTGCACACACATCACATGATTTGAGGAAAATGACACCAGACAGTTGAGTCCTATAAACATGTTCCAAGATAAATGGCAGCCCCACAGTCATTGTTTGAACTTTGTACACTCTGTTTCCCTCCCATGTCAAATGTATCAAATACAATCATTATTTCCAAACTGAATAAGAGCTAAATTTCAATCACAACTTGAACATTTTAACATTTCAAATCTGCAGTGTTCTTTTTTTTATATTATGGAGAAGATTTTTCTAAACAAATTCTTTTATTATTATTTTATTGATTTATTTGGCTGCACAGTTTCTCAGTTGCTGCATGTGGGACCTGGTTCCCTGACCAGGGATCGAAGCCAGGCCCCCAGCATTGGGAGTGAGGAGTCTTAGCCACTGGAACACCTGGGAAGTTCCAAAGTAGAACTGGACATGGAACAACAGACTGGTTCCAAATCGGGAAAGGAGTTCGTCAAGGCTGTATATTGTCACCCTGCTTATTTAACTTATATGCAGAGTACATCATGAGAAACGCTGGGCTAGATGAAGCCCAAGCTGGAATCAAGATTGCTGGGAGAAATATCAATAACCTCAGATGACACTACCGTTATGGCAGAAAGCAAAGAACTAAAGAGCTTCTTGATGAAAATGAAAGAGGAGAGTGAAAATTTGGCTCAAGACTCCACAGTCAGTAAACTAAGATCATGGCATCTGGTCCTATCACTTCATGGCAAATACATGGGGAAACAATGGAAACAGTGACAGACTTTATTTTCTTGGGCTCCAAAATCACTGCAGATGGTGACTGCAGCCATGAAATCAAAAGACACTTGCTCCTTGGAAGAAAAGTTATGACCAAACTAGATAGCATATTAAAAAGCAGAGACATTACTTTGTCCACAAAGGTCTGTCTAGTCAAGGCTATGGTTTTTCCAGTAGTCATGTATGGATGTGAGAGTTGGACTATAAAGAAAGCTGAGCACCGAAGAATTGATGCTTTTGAACTGTGGTGTTGGAGGAGACTCTTGAGAATCCCTTGGACTGCAAGGAGATCCAACCAGTCCATCCTAACGGAAATCAGTCCTGAATATGCATTGGAAGGACTGATGCTGAAGCTGAAACTCCAATACTTTGGCCACCTGATGCAAAGAGCTGACTCATTTGAAAAGACCCTGATGCTGGGAAAGATTGAGGGCAGGAGGAGAAGGGGACGACAGAGGATGAGATGGTTGGATGGCATCACCGACTCAATGGACATGAGTTTGAGTAAACTCCGGAAGTTGGTGATGGACAGGGAGGCCTGGTGTGCTGCAGTCCATGGGGTCGCAAAGAGTCAGACATGACTGAGCGACTGAACTAAACTGAAACATACTTTATTTTATTTTTAAAAAATTTTGGTCATACTACTTGGCATGGCATGTGCGATCTTAGTTCCCCAACCAGGGATCAAATCCATGCCCCCTGCAGTGGAGGGCAAAGACTTAACCACTGACTATGGGGGAAACCCTATAGTGTTCCTTTTGTATTTTAAACCAGGGGGGAAATTTTTTTCTGGTCTCATATTTTTTCTTAGGCCCTTGAAAAGTACTCAGGCCCAGTTTACAAAATTGGGTACGTTGTACCTGGCCAATCAAACAGCCCCCACAACACAGAAGCACTGGGCACCGCTCCCCCCCACCCTCAAGAAAGCCTAGTTCATGGAAGGTCACAGTCCACCTGTGCTCACAGACTATCACTCACAACAACCAAGACAGGGGAGCTGCCCAAGGGTCCATCAGTGGATGATGGGCAAACAAAATGTCTGTCCACATAATAGAATATTACGCTCCTTAAAAAGGATGGAGACTCTGATGCCGGCTACAACATAGAAAAACCTGGAGGGCATCACACTCAGTGAAATAAGACAGACACCAAGGGACAAATTCTGTATGATCCACTTTTATGATCCTCCCTAGGAAAGGAGTCAAATCTGCAGAGAGGGGTCTAGCAGAGGGGTTATTATTTTATGGGGAGAGTGTTTCCCTTTGGGAAGATGAAAGAGTCCTGGAGAGAGATGGGGGGAAGGTTGAACAACAATGAAAATGCACTTAATCGCTCTAAACTGTGCACCTAAAAATGGTTAAGATGGTAAATTCTATATTGTATGTATTTTACCAGGATTAAACTCAGGGCCCTGGAGGCATAGTTATCTCATATTTGCTGCCTCTAGTTATTCTGAAATATTCTTTGCAGAGAATCTGTTTTCTTGAATATTCGTTTATACATCTCTCAAATCAGGCATCTTTGCATAGGTTTGCCTTCCAAACACCAACATCAGGTATGATTCCATGATATCTCAGTCTGCCCAATAAAAACCTGATATCAAACCTTGCCCAAAACCTTACAAATCTGAATAATTTAAATTATATGATCAAACTACAGTTACTGTATTTACAGCATAAACCCCTTGTGCTGGAGCCATACCCACGCTGCTTGTTTCGGTCTCTGCACAGGGAGGCAAGCCTAGCCTCTGGTGCCCATGAGAAAGGTGACCCGAAGGTGCAGCCCAGATGAGGGGTCGCGGGCAGGTCGCCCGGGACATTCACACACAGAAGAGCAAGACTCGCCAATCACCATGTGAGACTGGGTATCCCTGTGGGAAAACCGCCCTCTGGTAGCCAGCTGATAATGGGTTAAGTTCACAGCGATCCTACCTTTAAATCTTGGGGCCCACTTGCTCCTTTGTGCGGAAGCGACACTGGCCAGGCTGTGGCCACAGAAAAGATGCCCAGCCCAGAAGCAGAGCCTCGCCCAAGAGAGCTGCTCAGAATCACTGGAGCGGCCCCCAACCCCTCCTCTGCTCCCACCGTGTCCCCGTCTCTGCCCTCCAGGAGAAGTCTCTTCCTTGTTCAGGAGAGACCAGATGCACAGTGGCCGGTGGCCAGGGCGCTCAGGTCAGCAGGACGCGGGCCCACACAAGAACGCCAGAAACCAGCCGCAGCCTCTGCAACCGCGGCCGCCGGTCAGTGACCGCAGCCTCCCCGGGTCTGCCCGCCTCCACTCGGGACCAGCCCCTAGCCCATCACCTGGGACACTCCGCTTCAGGTCAGCCGCCCTGCCCTTCCCACCAGCACCCTCAGGGCCCCTGGAGCCCACCTCTTTCACCCTCAGGGTCCCTAGCTGCCTGCCTGGGGGGCTGCCGATTCCAAGCCATGTTTGTTCTCATGTGGGTGGTGTGAACACAGTGTTCATTCAGTTAACATTGAGTGACATTTACCTTTGGCTCCATGCCCAGCTCTGGGAAGAAGCCGGTGCGTCAGCATCTGCCTTCTCACCCGGAAAGGAGTTCTGGGCTTATTGCGGGGAAGAGACCCGTGCACAGACTACCTAGAGACTTTAGGGAAGCAGTGGGGATGCCAGGAGGGAGCACCGGGGTTCTCCAGGTGGAGTTCCCTAGGTGGCGGGAGGCAGGTCCCGGCAGAGCAGGGGGATGGGCTGCGAAGAGGCTCCGCCTGGGTTTGAGGGGTGGGTGAGAGGGTGGGGCCGGGAAAGCCGGCGCGAGAACCTTCACGGGACAGAGAGCGTCTCAGAAAGCTCGGGCACCACGTGGGACAGGACGAGATGGCACTGCCGAACCTCGGGGTCATTGGGCACTGAGGAGCAGGCAGCTGCAAGAACCAGGACTGGAGGACTTCCCTGGCGGTCCAGTGGTTAACAACCGGCCTTCCAGTGCAGGGGATGTGGGTTCGATCCCTGGTGGAGGAAATAAGATCCCACATGCTGCGGGGCAACTACTGAGCGCGTGCTCCGCAGCAAGAGAAGCCTGTGCTACAGCGGAGACCGGCACAGCCAAAAAAGAACTGGGGCTGGGTGCTGACCGTGTGTGGGAGGTGAGGGCGTCAGGGACCCAGGGCAACTCCAGGTTCTAGGGGTGAGGCTGTGAGGGGCTCTGTTCTGCACAGCATGTCAAGGGCCCACCACTGCCAGCAAGCCCCGCAAAGCTCAGTGGCCCAAAGGGCAGTCTGTGACTGCCTCTCTGGTCCTGTGGATTGACGGGGCTCGACAGGGAGGTTCTCAGTGGATCTCACACAGCAAAGGGCAGTCAGATTGCGCCAGGCTGGTGACGTGACCTGAAATGAAGCCTCTTCCACCGAGGTAGCTGGAGCTGGACTGGCTGGGGCGCCTCCCCCACACGGCTTCCTGGCAACACAGTCCCAGGAGGACCCAGGCCGGGAGCCAGCACCACCCCCGGAGATGCCTGGTCAGCGTAGGAGATGGGGTGATCCTCCCAGAGCTGAAACCCAGGAGTAGACACTATCCCTCAGGGAGGTCGCAGAGGGTGAGGAGGGGCCGCTGGCTACGGGATGTGGTTTCTTACAGGGGTGAGGAAGACAGTCTAAAACAGATCTCTGTAATATACTAAAAACAATGAATTCTACACTCTAAATGGTGAATTGTATAACCTATGACTTTTATCTCAATAAAGCTATTTAGGAAAGGAAATTTATTTGAACTTTTACTTATAACTTGATAGTTTTATACATTTTAAAAATTCTATTCTTGCTTTACTTTTATTCTTATCAGAGTAGCATTTCCTTTTAACCAAAGGTTTTAGAATTCAATTGTGTAACTTGATTTTTTTCACTTGTAAAATGACTTTTTAAGTAAAAAAAAAAAAAAAAAACAAGAAAACCTTTATAGGACTCAATCCTCCTAGACTAATTTATTTAACTTATTATTTTTTAACCATCTTTTAAAATTGAAGTATAGTTGATTTACAATGTCGTGTTATTTTCCGGTGTACAACAATGTGATTATTTACGGGAATCTCTGGTGGCTCAGCAGTAAAGAATCTGCCTTGCAGGAGAAACAGGTTCAATCCCTGGGTTGGGAAGATCCCCTGGAGAAGGAAATGGCAACCCACTCCAATTTCTTGCCTGGAAAATTCCATGGACAGAAGAGCCTAGCCGGCTACAGTCCATAGGGTCTCAAGAGTCAGACACGATTTAGCAATTAAACCACCCACCACTATATATTTATATATAAAGAGAGAGAGAGACTAGAAATCAACTACAAGAAGAAAAAAAAAAAAACTGCAAAAAAACACAATCATGTGTCCATGCTAGACAATATGCTACTAAACAGCCAGTGCTGAGGGGAGATTTGCATCCACTGGCCTCAGGGCAGGGGTGGGTGTTGGTGTCAGCCACTGTTATAGCCACGCTTTCCGGGAAACAAACTCACTCAGAAGGACAATGCAGATAGTGGAGTGCAGTTTTATTACACCGGCGGGCCCAAGGCAGAGTCTCCTCTTAGCCAAGGGCCCCAACCAGCATTTGTGAAAATCTTTTATACTCCATGTGTACCTGTCCAAACCCACTACCCTAATTCCCTTGAGACTTACATAAACAAAGGAAGGGTAAATACAACTACAATAACCCCATCGTTCACGTGTTATGTGTTCAAACAGTCAATAATCAATAAGCCCGCAGTTACATTCCAAATAGTTAATAACCGATAAGCCTGTGCTTACATTCTGATAGATGGTGTCTGGAGGCAGGGGTGGTTAGTGTCTGTTTTCTCTTCTTCAAGATTCCCCTGCCCAGAGGGGGTCTTATCCTTCCATTGTCATTCCCACAGGCGCTAAGCACAGAGTTCAGAGTCCACTGGAGAGGTGGCCGCGCACAATCAGCACAGACAGGCCTGAGATGGAGTCCAGGCCCTATGAATTCCTTCTTCACCAGAACCCTTAAGGGACCCACACCCTGGGCTCTCCCCCTCCACCTGGCCAGCCTACTATTCACTCTTTGTCTACCTCACGTTGTCCGCTTATCTGGAGCCTTCACAACCTATGATCCTCTAGTTAGCTCTGTAGGTAAGTGGGTGAGTGGGTGAGTCCGTCCGCTTCAGTGGGGAGATAGCAGAAGGTGAGAGGGTAACAGGCAGGAAGGCCAAGGGTCTCCAAACGGAGGAAATAGGCTGCAGGTGCCAGATATTTTTATCTCTCTTAAGCGGCAGGAGGAAACAAACCAGCGATATGTTTTTCCTTCTCTATACTAATTTAAAAGGAGGTTTCTCTTAAAATGCTGTGTTGCCATGACACCTGGTCTCACCTGAAGCTAACTACTCTCAAACCTTGAGTTAACCAATACATTTCTTTTTCTTATGGAAATGTTGTCTTAAGCTATGTTAATGTACCCCAGACTCTATCTTCAAGTTGGTTCCACCAAACGGCCTAACCTACTTACTCAGATATTGTTCCCTAATCTATGTAAACGAAACTACTTGTTGGTAATCTGCCCTTCTACAAGATTCAAGTCAATCGTTTTATGGCCAGGGATGAATTATCTGGTCCCGTTCTAAATTCTAAGACATTCCTTTCTTTTCATTAACAGACTGTGAGTGACTATATAACTTACAGCTAAAGACTAGGAGGCGGGTACTCTTTTGCCCCCTTCTGATGCCTATGTCAGAAGCTTTCTCTATCTCCTTTATACTTTAATAAAACTTTATTACACAAAAGCTCTGAGCGATCCAGCCTCGTCTCTGGCCCCGGATTGAATTCATCCCCTCCTGAGGCCAAGAATCCCGGCGTTTCATCGTTCAACAACAACCTTTCAAAGGTCTCCACTCCAGAAGGAGGACCAAGCAGCATCCTAGAAATTAGCTTCGCCAGAAGTAAAATGGGTATCTTGCTCACTCTGAAGAAGGAATTCATAGGGCCTGGACTCCATCTCAGGCCTGTCTGTGCTGATCGTGCGCGGCCGCCTCTCCAGTGGACTCTGAACTCTGTGCTTAGCGCCTGTGGGAATGACAATGGAAGGATAAGACCCCCCTCTGGGCAGGGGAATCTTGAAGAAGAGAAAACAGACACTAATCACCCCTGCCTCCGGACACTATCTATCAGAATGTAAGCACAGGCTTATCGGTTATTAACTATTTGGAATGTAACTGCGGGCTTATTGATTATTGACTGTTTGAACACATAACACGTGAATGATGGGGTTATTGTAGTTGTATTTACCCTTCCTTTGTAAGTCTCAAGGGAACTGGGGTAGTGGGTTTGGACAGGTACACATGGAGTATAAAAGATTTTCACAAATGCTGGTCAGGGTCCTTGGCTAAGAGGAGACTCTGCCTTGGGCCCGCCGGTGTAATAAAACTGCACTCCACTATCTGCATTGTCCTTCTGAGTGAGTTTGTTTCCCGGAAAGCGTGGCTATAACATTTGGTGCATGGGCCGGGAAACTCTTCACTTTGAGGAGACAGGTCTCATTTGAGGCCACCCCGAGGCTTTGTAGCTTGAATCTCCTAGAGGGGGGAAGGCGCCTCGCCCCTCTGGAAGAATTCTGCTTCTCAACGCCCGGACCTTTCACGTCAGCAGGTAGTGGACGGAAGCAGGGGAACTGAGCGCTCAGGTGAGGAGGAACCCACCCAGCAGGGTGGAAGAGGGGGCCTGATCACCCCCCTGGAAGGGACTAGAAGGGGCGGGGACCCACGGGAGCCTGGAATAGGCAGGCGGCGATTGCTTGGTACACAGGTCGACGAGCGTGCTAGGGTTTAGGAAGGAAATTTGTGAAGGTCATTTAGGAGGTGTGTCCACGCCGTCTCTGGGAAAATTATTACCAAGCGATCGCCAGGGGATTTTTAGGATAGGAAACTGGTCCTTGTATGCTTGTATTCTGCCCTCCTCCAGGAGGTGTCCTGTCTGCTGTGAAATTCTTGACCCCCTCGGAATTGTTAGGCTAGAAGGAGGGGGATACAGAAGTGAGTATGAATTGGCTTTTCTGGAGATGGCCTGGGACATGAGATATTTAACCCATCTGTGTTTTCATTCGCACCTGATCAAGCCCACCAAGGCAGAATGGACTTTAAGGGAGAAACAGTCTTGGACCATGTGATGTTCTGGTTCAGCTATGCTGACTGGCAGGTGAAGACACGCCGATCCCCCTTCTCCCTCTGGGGTCTGGCAGGTAAGGCTCTTCTCATCCCAATTAGGAAGGAGGCAGAATGGCAATTTAAGTGTCACTGAGTGGAAATATCAGAAGTACATAGGGTACTGAGAACTTCGTAGACAGAACGAAAAGGAAAAGTAGAAGAAGGTCTGAGAAGGTAAGCAAGATGGGGAGAAGTGAATCTAAGCAACATGATAAAAATTTAAAGAAGGGATTAGGAGGAGACTATGGGGTGAAGATGAAGCCTAACTGCCTCCACATACTCTGTGAGGTCGAATGGACCCCTATGGGAGCAGGATGGCCACCAGAGAACACTGTGAACTTAAACACAGGAGAGCCAGGACACCTGGATCAATATCCATCTATTGACTCACGGCTAGGGTTAGCTTGAGACCCTCCTACTTGGACAAGGTTCTGTATCCAGAAGGGAAAGGGAAAAATATTAATGGCACAAAAATTGACTGATGATAAAAAAGGAAATTCTACAGGATTTGGACGGGGATGACCTGACCCCTCCCCCATGCTGGATAATGACACGCCTGCCTCCCAGTGCTTCACCAGGACCGGAGGCCGCCTTAATGCCCGATCCAGGGCCAGGTGAAGTTTCTGCAACAGCCACTGCTCCTCCGCCAGCTTTCCCGGAGCTCGTAGAGCCGCCATTTGGGCAGGCTCCGATCCCGGTGACAGAAGCCTCTGGCCAACACTTCCAGGATCCCGCTCCACCCGAACCGCCCAAGCTATACCCGCCTCTCCCGGTGAGTACTGACAAGGGGGAGGGAGACGTTGGAATTAAGCAGAGACCGCGCTCTGCCAGAGAGCTGGAGGGAACGAAAGAGAACAGACAAGAGACTTATAGTGCAAGCTGCTGCTCTGGGAAAGTCTACCTCGGGCCCTCCAGAAAACCTCATCTGCCCCAGGGACAGGACAGTCCTTCAGCCGGTCCCAAGGGAGGCCCTGGGCCTGTTACAGCCAAACCAGTGTGCCTGGCGCCGAGCTTTTGGCCACTGGAAGAATGAATGCCCTAAGGCAAGGAAGGAAGAGGAAGCTCCCGCAGTTGTGGGGCTTGCTGACCTGGAAATTAACTAGGGCTGCCAGGGCTCAGAGATATCAGGTCCCTGAGAGCCCATGGTAACCGTAAAAGTGGGGGACCAAAACATTGACTTCATGGTGGATACAGGAGCAGAACTGTCGGTAGTAACAAAACCTGTGGCACCACTGTCCAAAAAGACTACCGCTGTAACTGGGGTATCGGGAGGAGAGATGATTAAATCGTTTTGCCAGCCCAGAAAATGTCAGATGGGGGGGGGGGCACCAAGTGATTCATGAATTCCTCTACATTCCTGAGTGCCCAGTACCCCTGTTGGGAAGAGACTTGCTCTCCAAACTAGGAGCACAAGTGACTTTCTCCCCTGAGGAGAGGCCCACCTTCTGGACGGACTCTATGACTTATTTGCCCTCTCTCTCAATACCAACCCAAGATGAGTGGAGGTTGCATGAGCCTCTGAAGGCAGAACCGGGTGGGCCAGAAGAGCATGAGGGAGTTAACTCAATTATTCCCTGAGGTCTGGGTGGAAGACAACCCCCCCTCCCCCCAGGCTGGCTAAACATCACGCCACAGTGATAATGGAACTCAAACCAGGTACCATCCCGGTTAGAGGGCGCCAGTACCCACTATGGATGGAGGCCTGAACCGGCATATTGCCCCACATCAATAGATTGAAACAAGCCCGCATTCTAGTAGAGTGCCAGTCGGCTTGGAATACGCCAATCCTGCCAGTCAAAAGGGAAGGAGGACAGGACTGTAGGCCTGTACAAGATCTCAGGCTAGTCAACCAGGCTACTGTGACTTTACACCCCACTGTTCCAAACCCCTATACCTTGCTTAGCCTCCTCCCGCCGAGGACTAAAGTTTACACTTGCCTAGATCTCAAGGATGCCTTCTTCTGCATACACCTCGCCCCAGCGTCACAGCCCATCTTTGCCTTTGAGTGGGAAGATCCAGTGGGGAGCACCAAACAACAGCTCATCTGGACTCCCCCACAAGGGTTTAAAAACTTCCCAGCCATCTTTGGGGAAGCCTTGGCTTCTGATCAGGACTGATTCCATCCAGAAGAGTATGGATGTCAGCTCCTACAATACGGGGATAACCTGCTGCTGGCTGCCTGAGACCAAGGAAAAATGCTGGAAAGGGACAAATGCACTGCTCCAGCTGTTGATGGAAGCAGGTTACCTGGTGCAGAAGAAGAAGGCACAGATCTACAAAGAGGAGGTAAGGTATCTGGGGTTTGTTTTAAAGAAGGACTCAAGGTTCCAGACTCTAATTGGGTCCAATATACTGATGGCACTCGTCTGATAAAACAGGGACAACAGCTCTGGGGTATTCCAAAGTGGAAGGGGACATCAAGACTGAAAAGAGAGGGTGGGAATTGCCAAGTGGCAAATTATTGGTACCGGAGGAGCTGGCACACACTCTGGTAAGCCAGACACACCAAGCGACCCACCTAGGCCATGCTGCCTGCTCACAGGTTAATGCTGCCTCTTGGATATTCAGACAAAAACCTCCGGGTATTCAACTGAAAGGCACACTGCCCCTTGAACACCTGGGAGTGGACTTCACTGAAATGAAACCTCACCGACACTACCGTTACCTGCTGGTCATGGTATGTGCATTCTTGAGATGGGTAAAAGCTTTTCCTACCTGGACTGAAAGAGAATCAGAAGTATACCGGTGCCTGATTAGGGAAATGGTTCCTAGATTTGGATTTCCTACCAGCATTGGATCAGGCAATGGCCCGGCTTTTGTAGCTGATTTAGTATAACAAGTAAGCAAAACTTTAAACTGCACACTGCATATAGGCCCAGAGTTCTGAGATGGTGGAATGAACCAACTGGACACTTAAAGGGACTCTCCAAGTGGATCAGAGAGACTGACTGCTCCTGAGTGGACTTGCTTCCAATGGCTCTGCTCAGACTCAGGATGACCCCACAGTCCCAAGGCTATTCTCCATACGAAATTGTGTATGGGAGGCCTCCTCCCATAATAAAACAGGTGTCAACAAATTTGCCTCAGGTAAGGGGGGATAGGATTTCACAGCAGATGGAACTGGGTAAGGTAATAAATCGGGTAACTAAGTTTGTACAAGAAAGGGTGCCGTTCCCCCTTGGGGAACAGATTCATGAGTTTACACTTGATGACCAAGTATGGGTCAAAGATTAGAAACATGATTTGCTAGCCCTTTGGTGAAAGGGCCCTTATGTTATTCTAACTACCCCTACTGCAGTTAAAGTTGCAGGTATTGTCCCTTGATCCATCACACCAGAGCGAAGAAGGCATACCACGCTGACCCGGAAGACGCTGAGTGGACCACCCAGAAGGACCCCACCGACCCACGGGGAACCAAGATCATTCTGAAGAGGAAGAAGAGAAGGAGATCCCGGACGAGCCCTCTACAGGATGGAGCTGGGTAAACGACTCCTGCTGCTCGGCCTCTTCAACGCAATCCTGAACCTGACCAGTGTTCCTGCACAGGACAACGTCTTCATCTCGTGGGCACATTCTTACGCGAACTTCCACAACTCCTCCAACTGTTGGGTATGTGGGGCCATGCCCCTGTCAGTAATGGACGGACTCCCCTTGTGGGTATCGCCACTCCGTTATGGGGACTTTATACCACTGTGTTCCTTCTTAGAGCAACAGAAAGGAACTTTTCTCTCTCTCACCAACCATAACCTTTCTTTGCTCTCCTGATGTAAGAGGAAGCCATCAATGGGCCAGGGACATAGGGTTACATTTAACATGAACACCAGCCTTATGGAGATAACAAAGGCTTATACCTCATATATGAAAATTAAAGAGGAAAAGGGCTCCCTTAACAAAAGGGGGACAGGCCTCCCGGTACCTTGAGCAATACTACCAGGTCTGGGATGAATATTTCTGGATGACTCCTGAGAAAGGACAGTTGATTACCCCTGCTACTATTTGCTGGGAACAAAAAGAACAGAAACTTGTATTTGGAGACCACCCCCTAGACCCAAAAGAATTAAAATATATGGGTTATTTGCCCCCTGAACAATGTAAACAAATCTTGGAAGTTACCTATCACCCCAATCAGTCTGTTCAGTGGCCCGGTTCCGACTGGAAATATAATCCTGGAATCCGCTGGGTAGCCCCCAATGGGACCCAGTGGCTCTGTGGGCTTAACTTATGGCCATGGTTACCAGTTGGCTGGGTGGGGCGTTGCACATTAGGATTTGCTTTCGCCCATGGCAGTATTAAGCCTAGCCTATACCAGCCTCCAGTAAACCTGCCTTATCTGCATGCAAGATGGACACGATCTGTGTTCCAATGGTATGACTATCTTGCTGCCTTGTTTATACCCTCTGTAGGGACAACGGATATCATGGTTAAGGTAGAGGCCTTAACTAATTTCATTAAACAGGCCCTCTTAGACAGTACTAAAGCCACTCAAGCTTTGAACGAAGAACAGATTCAGATGAGGAAGGCAGTAATTCAAAATAGGATGGCATTAGACATACTTACAGCAGCCCAAGGAGGGACTTTGGCGAATGGTGTGTACATCCCTGACCTGTCTGAAGATGTATCTGCTGCCTTGGAGGATATGCAAAATCAAGTGAAAGCCATGTCTAATGAATTGTTGTTATAGTAATCTTGATCATACTGCTTTGTGGGCCCTGCTTCCTACAATGCCTTGTGAATTTTGTAACCCAGAGGTTGATAGCATTCTCTCATGTGGGTGGCAGGAGGGCTAAGGTACAACGTATCTCAATAAATGATGCTCGTTATGGAAACTAAGAGCATCAAGAGGGGGGAATGAAGAAGGAATTCATAGGGCCTGGACTCCATCTCAGGCCTTTCTGTGCTGATCGTGCGCGGCCACCTCTCCAGTGGACTCTGAACTCTGTGCTTAGCGCCTGTGGGAATGACAATGGAAGGATAAGACCCTCCTCTGGGCAGGGGAATCTTGAAGAACAGACACTAATCACCCCTGCCTCCGGACACTATCTATCAGAATGTAAGCTTATCAGTTATTAACTATTTGGAATGTAACTGCGGGCTTATTGATTATTGACTGTTTGAACACATAACACGTGAATGATGGGGTTATTGTAGTTGTATTTACCCTTCCTTTGTTTATGTAAGTCTCAAGGGAATTGGGGTAGTGGGTTTGGACACATGGGGTATAAAAGATTTTCACAAATGCTGGTCGGGGCCCTTGGCTAAGAGGAGACTCTGCCTTGGGCCCGCCGGTGTAATAAACTGCACTCCACTATCTGCATTGTCCTTCTGAGTGAGTCTGTTTCCCAGAAAGTGTGGCTATAACATTATATAATCCTGGAATCCGCTGGGTAGTCCCCAATGGGATCCAGTGGCTCTGTGGGCTTAACTTATGGCCATGGTTACCAGTTGGCTGGGTGCGGCGTTGCACATTAGGATTTGCTTTCGCCCATGGCAGAGTTAAGCCTAGCCTACACCAGCCTCCAGTCAACCTGCCTTATCTGCATGCAAGATGGACACAATCTGTGTTCCAATGGTATGACTATCTTGCTGCCTTGTTTATACCCTCTGTAGGGACAACGGATATCATGGTTAAGGTAGAGGCCTTAACTAATTTCATTAAACAGGCCCTCTTAGACAGTACTAAAGCCATTCAAGCTTTGAATGAAGAACAGATTCAGATAAGGAAGGCAGTAATTCAAAATAGGATGGCATTAGACATACTCACAGCAGCCCAAGGAGGGACTTTGGCGAATGGTGTGTACATCCCTGACCTGTCTGAAGATGTATCTGCTGCCTTGGAGGATATGCAAAATCAAGTGAAAGCCATGTCTAATGAACTGTTGTTATAGTAATCTTGATCATACTGCTTTGTGGGCCCTGCTTCCTACAATGCCTTGTGAATTTTGTAACCCAGAGGTTGATAGCATTCTCTCATGTGGGTGGCAGGAGGGCTAAGGTACAACGTATCTCAATAAATGATGCTCGTTATGGAAACTAAGAGCATCAAGAGGGGGGAATGAAGAAGGAATTCATAGGGCCTGGACTCCATCTCAGGCCTTTCTGTGCTGATTGTGCGCGGCCACCTCTCCAGTGGACTCTGAACTCTGTGCTTAGCGCCTGTGGGAATGACAATGGAAGGATAAGACCCCCTCTGGGCAGGGGAATCTTGAAGAAGAGAAAACAGACACTAACCACCCCTGCCTCCAGACACCATCTATCAGAATGTAAGCACAGGCTTATCGGTTATTAACTATTTGGAATGTAACTGCGGGCTTATTGATTATTGACTGTTTGAACACATAACACGTGAACGATGGGGTTATTGTAGTTGTATTTACCCTTCCTTTGTAAGCCTCAAGGGATTTGGGCTGGTGGGTTTGGACATGTACACATGGGGTATAAAAGATTTTCACAAATGCTGGTCAGGGTCCTTGGCTAAGAGGAGACTCTGCCTTGGGCCCACCGGTGTAATAAACTGCACTCCACTATCTGCATTGTCCTTCTGAGTGAGTTTGTTTCCCGGAAAGCGTGGCTATAACAACTCTCTCTTACTCCTAGTTTCAGTTAGGTTGGCCCCTAAATTAAAGAAGGGATGGTGGTTATCACAGCCGTCTCCAGGGAATCTGTGCTGGGACACATCTGAGTTGCAGGCTCATTTGTCTCTTTTGAGCACCAGGACTTGAAATTTAAATCAAGCTAGATTAGATGATGTCAGTCAGAATGGATTAGCTTTTAAGTTAATAAATGAACTGGCACAGAACTACAACACAAACATTTAGGAATTTTGCTGCATACATATATTCAGGAAGATTCACTATAACAGACAAATCTCAGGAAAAGAGAGGCAGAAAATACCTGTGTCTGTAGAGTCAGAGAAAAGACCAAAGACTGATGCAGAAAACAACCTGTCTCTTCAAGACAACAGAGATGCCTCTTACTAACCAGAGGAAGGATCATATGAAGAAAATAATAATAAGAAAAACAGAAGTTTTATATGATATTTCACTATATCTGCGTACTACCCTATGTATGAAAAATAAAAGGGGTCCACACAAAGATAGGGCTTCCTAGGTGGCTCTGTGGTAAAGAATCTGCTGCCAAAGCAGGAGCTGCCAGAGACACAGTTTCAATAAGCTGGGTCAGGAAGACTCCCTGGAGAGGGAAATGGCAACCTTCTAGTATTCTTGCCTGGAGAATCCCACAGACAGGTGAAGCCTGGAGGGCTATAGTCCTTGGGGCACAAAGAGTTGGACACGACTGAGTGGCTGAGCATGCACTCACACAAAGGTAATCTCCAAATACAGCGTTTTACTTAGGAAGAATAGGATCAAGCTCATCAGAAGGGTCCCAGTGTGTGGGATAACCACTATCCCTTCTTTTATTTAGGGGCCAACCAAACTGAGAACTAGGAGTAAGAGTCAGAGAGTGAGCAAGATACCATTTTATTTCTGGCAAAGCTCCTTCTAGGATGCTGCTTGGTCCTCCTTCTGGAGTGGGGACCTTCTGCTTAATTGCAAATCATGCATTAAGCCAACAATTCTGATAAACATGGTAATTCAAAATGAATAATAAATAAAGCTTGTCCACATTCTGTCAGCTAGGGGGACTTTTGGCTCATGTAGTGCTTGCTCATTTTCTAATGTCCCATGTCCTAAGTGCTATGGGTGTGCACACATTCCACCTTCTGTTCTTCTTGGAATTGACTTTGTAAAGGTCATCACTCCAATTGCTTTATTTCCATGTCATAGAAAAGTACTCTGCACCAACAATGGATCCAGTGTAGCTGGCTGTGACCCAAGAAGACCTATAAGTTGGCATCCATTTAATTGAGGACTTAACAATGGGATTGATCAGTCTTACACACTTAGATGGAGAAGGAAATGGTATTCTTGCCTGGAGAATCCCATGGACAGAGGAGCCTGGTGGGCTACTGTTCTTGGGGTCACAAAGAGTCGGACACGACTCAATGACTAAACACAAGCACACACTTAGAACAACCTCATTTGACAGTACACAGAAATGAATCTGCCTACTGGTAGCAGGCTGATATTACACTAAACCCATGCAAATGACATGAAACCAGTCACTAAGGGAGATTAGATTTTGCCAGAACAGGTGGAATTCACGTGTAGGATAACAGTGTCAAAGAGAATCAAGTAACAATCAAGCTAAAGAGAAAGAAAAGAGAATTTTACTCAAGCCAAACTGGAGATCATAACATAGGAAACATCCGAAGCTCTGAGAACTGCTCCACTGATCAAGAGTTATAGATATATTTTGAGACAAGGAACTGTGCACAGTTCATCAAAGTTTTTTTTTTTTTCAAAGTTTTGTTTTAGTCATTTATGCATGTACAGAAAAAGCTTTTGGTCAATGTGACTCCTTGAAAAAGATGAAAGATCCATTTACAAGATGAAAAAGGAGTATTAATCTTAGAATCACAGTACGATCATCTGAAGAAGGAGACCAACTTTTCTCAAAGGTTGATTTCCTCCTCCGGCTTTGAAGAGGTCTGGTTAATATATAATGTGGATGCACACTGCCCATTGAGAAAGGTCTACCACAAAGTGGGAATGTCATTTATTTTTTTTCTTCCTGTCTTGGTTAGATTATCCTGCCATAGAAAACTTATGAGTTTTCGTCATCACAAGTATTTCTTTCTATTTTCTAAAAGACCAGCATCCAATTATGCCACTTGTAGTAGAAAGAGCCCTAAAAGCACATCACCATAGCAACAGACATGTGAATTATGACATGTAGGCTTCCCTGGTAATTCAGTGGTTAAGAATCTGCC
Source organism: Cervus elaphus (assembly GCF_910594005.1). Classification (NCBI taxonomy): domain Eukaryota; kingdom Metazoa; phylum Chordata; class Mammalia; order Artiodactyla; family Cervidae; genus Cervus; species Cervus elaphus. The sequence continues at coordinate 27,736,970 of NC_057819.1, forward strand.
TGCCAATGCAGGGGACATGGGTTTGATCCCTGTTCTGAGAAGATCCCACATGCTGTGGAGCAACTAAGCCTGAAAGCTGCAACTACTGAGCCCAAGAGCCTACAGTCCAAGCTCTGCAACAAAAGAAGCCACTGCAATGAAAAGCCCACACACTAGAGAATAGCCCCCACTCTCTGCAACTAGAAAAAGCCCACACAGAGCAATAAAGACCTACCATAATCAAAATATAAAGTAAATAAATAAATCTTAAAAAATTATGGCTTGTGCTAAAAAAGAAGCTCTCATCCCATTTTATGTTAAATTTATAAACATAAACAGAACAGTGAGGTATATTTTAATGCCAGAGGAATATTTTAATATTTATTTATTTAAATTTTTATTTGACTGCCTCCAATCTTAGCTGTATCATACAGGATCTTTCCATCTGGTGTGGAGACTCTAGTTGTGGCTCAAGGACTCACTAGCTATGGCACATGGGCTTCGTTGCCTTGCAGAATGTAGGATCTTAGTTCCCCGACCGGGGATCAAACCTGTGTCCCCTGTGTTTCAAGGCAGATTCTTAACCCTTGGACCATGAGGGAAGTCCAGGAATGTATTGTTTTGCTTTGTTTTAGTCATGTTACTAAAATTTAATAAGAAAACTTTGTATAGCTTTCATCTTTAATACATTTGCTTACTTTATCTTCTTGTTCTTAATCATTATGACAAGCCTAAAGCAGAAATCCTGCACTCTATGGAATACATGTGATGGAACAATTAAGGGTCACTTCAGCATAGAAGAAAATACTTTGAACCAGCAAAACCTGATGTTCAAGATCAAAAACAGTCAGAAGCTATGACCAGGAATTACTTAGTTTGAGACTCTCAGGGGTTTGTCAGTTATAAGAGGATGAGCTTTTTACTCCGGTTTCCGTGACCTGGTATTTTATGCCAAGTGGGCTGTTGTGCCAGGTATGGGGTTAGTCTAAGCATGTTACTCACTCTGTTAAATGGACTGGAGGCCACAGATCTCTGAGAGTGTATACACTGGAGCAAGGGCTGCTGGGCTGTGGTGTGAGACAGAGATGACATCAATGTCATAGCTTACATGTCAACCAAAAACATTTCGAGATCTTTCAGAAGAAAACTGTGAAATAAGAAGTTTGATTTAATATTTGCTGTCAATGATCCACCAATTTTAAAAGCCTACAACCTGAAGGATAATTTCTTTCATTTTAGTGACTGGATCTCCTGATTAGTTACCTCTGATGAAATTCCAATGCTATACCAAGGTATGGTGCATCAGTTTACATTAGTTCATATGAGAAAAGATCTGTAAAATAGCCACATGTTAAATCCTTCAATAGGGTTGAAGGACATTCAGACTTTACACTAATAAGGGATTAGCAATGTTTGTGGGTAGAAAGAGATTATGATCACTGATCTCTTGGGGAAGGATGAGAAAGCTACAGCCAGCAGATAGAAAGTAGCACTGAAATGAGCTCTGAATCTCCCCTTTTTATGAGGCAGCTAGTCATCTTTCTTAGTGAATCTTGGTCAGGCGTTCCCACTAGTAGACGACTGACATTTCAAAGTAGTCGCAACAGGGGACAAAACTCAACACTGGAGAGAGACCAACACTGACAACATCAGAGGCAGGAAATAGGGAGGAGAGGGGGAATTAGAGAGGCCAAGAATGCAGGCCAAAGTGGAGAAGAATTAAGGTTGATTAGGCTGCTGGTTGTAAAGAAAATCCAATTTTGTGCCCAGTGCAGTTCCCACAATGCCCTTTGTGAGAGGTATCTCTAAATTCACACTGAAAATGCAAAATAATATTAAGTATGATAACACTGCAAACTGATCATGCCCTAGCACTATATAATTTCATAAGCAATTTACAATATTATCATGCCTCATTAAAAAAAAAAAAGAAATTGAGGCTTAGGTGGAGTAAGGGACATGCCGTAAGTCATATCAACCATGAGGTAGAGCTGAGATTCAAAACTATCTCTGTCTTTTTTTTTTAATTATTTTTTGCTGTGCTGGGTCTTCTTTGCTGCATGGGGTTTTCTCTAGTTGTGGCAAATGGGGGCTACTATCTAGTTGTGGTGCTAGGGCTTCTCATTGCAGTGTCTTCTCTTGCCACCGAGCATGGGCTCAATAGCTGTGGCTCCAGGGATCTAGAGCACAAGCTCAGTAGTTGTGGTGTGCTGGCTTAGTTGCTCCACAGCATGTGGAATCTTCTTGGACCAGGGATCAAACCCGTGTCTCCTACATTGGCAGGTGGATTCTTCACTACTGTGCCATCAGCAAAGCCCTGTCTGTCTTTAGTTCTACACTGCATTACCAGATGGAACACAAGGTCAATCAATGATCAGGTCTTTGGACAAAAAGAAACATCTGACTGTAAGTACTGTATGGAATTTTAAAGCAATGGACTTATTTGATAATTTGATAATTTTATTAATCAAAGAGTGTGTGTGTGTGTGTGTTAGTCCCTCAGTTGTGTCTGACTTTATGTAACCCCATGGACTATAGCCCTCCAAGTCCCTCTGTCCATGGAATTCTCTAGGCAAGAATACTGGGGTGAGTTGCCATTCCCTTCTCCAGGGGATTTTTGTGACCCAGGGATCGAACCCAGGTCCCCTGCATTGCAGGTGGGTCCTTTACAATTTGAGACACCAGGGAAGCCCCAGTCAAGGATTAAGTATTATTAAATTATATAGTGCCTTGGTATACAACCATCTTGGGCTTCCCAGGTGGTGCTAGTGGTAAAGAACCCACCTGCCAATGCAGGAGATGTAATAGATATGGGTTTGATCCCTGGCTTGGAAAGATCCCCTGGAGGAGGGTGTGGCAACCCACTGCAGTATTCTTGCCTGGATAATCCCCTGGACAGAGGAGTCTGTCAGGCTACAGACCCCATAGGGTCGCAAAGAGTGGGACACAACTGAAGCGACTTAGCATGCACATGCAACTAACTTATCCTTTATTACCCACCAGGTGGCAGACTGGATGACGCTGTGGCTTCCTCAGCTGGGAACCTGGAAAGACCTCTGTTGTCATGGTGTTCCCTCTTCTGTCCTCTTCACCTCTAGCCTCTCTCTGATGTGACCCCTTCCACAGGCACCCCGAGGTGTTTTGTTTGTACTCTCCAACTTCTGTGTGTTGCTCTTCTTTCCTGAACTTGCTTTCCTCTTAGATGGCCTTCACTACGCTTGATTCACACTCAAGACCCACTTTTCACATTTCTCTCCATCTGCTTCAAAGTCTCTGCCTCCTCCAATGCTACAGCCTTCTCTCGGGATGTTGGACCCCTAGGGAACCTCACGGTCCCCTCATCTTCTGGCTGTACTGTGCACAACTTTCCTGGTCTCAAATATCTTCACCCACTCTGCCCACCCTGATTACACGGCAGTGCTGGCCAAGTCCTGCTCATTGCTGTGGTGTTAAGGTTGGAGCTGTCCACACAACTCACCCCTCCAGAGATTCTCACTGCCAGGAAGAAGTTGTCCACTTCGGGGTGAGGAACAACAGTGACTGTGACATGTTGGACATCTCAGTGAGGCAAGGGAACATGCAGAGTCAAGGATGAAATGACAGGAAGCTGTCTGTGAGGGGAAGCTGACCAGGGCAGCATGGGCAGCCCCTCTGTCAAGGGACAAATTGACACTATTGTTGACTGAAGCAAACACATATCAACCAGAGTCCCAGGGGGAGATCTGTTTGGACTGGTTTAGAGCAGTCTGAACTGACTTATACCAGTCTGGTCCAGTTTAGACTGGTTTGATCTGGATTAGGCTGGTCTGATTTGGTTTAGGCTGGTTTGATCTGATTTAGACCAATTTTTATTTTAGGCTTGTTTGAACTGGCTTAGATCAGTTTAGCTCAGTTTAGACTAGCTTATATCAGCCGCAACTACTTTAAATTTATGGAATGCAGCTAACCTATGGGATGCAGCAAAACATTTCTAAGTAAAATGTTTATAGCAATACAGCCCTGCTTCAAGGAAAAACAAAAATCTCAAATAAACTACTCTTACACCTAAAGCAACAAGACAAAGAACAAACAAAACCCAAAGCTAGTAGAAGGAAATAAATCATAAAGATCAGAGCAAAAATAAATGAAATAGAAATAAAGAAAATGATAGCAAAAATAAAATAAAATAAAAGCTTGTTTATTGAGAAGATAAACAAAATTGATAAACTTTTAGTTAGACTCATCAAGAAAAAGGACAGAGGACTCAAATCAATAAAATTAGAAATGAAAAAGAAGTTAAACTGACACTGCAGAAATACAATGGATCATAAAAGAATACTACAAGCAATTATACACCAATAAAATGGACAACCTGGAAGCAATGGACAAATTCTTAGCAAAGTACAACTTTTCAAAACTTAATCAGGAAGAAATAGAAAATATGAACAGACATATCACAAGGAACAAAATTAAAACTTCTGAATTATTTAATCACAACTTGTGATTAAAATCTTCCAGGGCTTGATAGCCTCACAGAGATGAGCTAACATCTATTTTTCTCAAACTCAAAAAATTGCAGAGGGAGGAACACTCCTAAGTTCATTTTATGAGGCTACCATCACCCTGAAATCAAAATCAGACAAAGATATCACCAAAAAACAAAAAAAAGAAAATTATAGGCCAATATCTCTGATTAACATATATGGAAAAATCCTCAGCAAAATACTAGCAAACAGAATCCAACAACACATTAAAAGGATTTTACACCACCATCAAGTGGGATTTACCCCAGGGATGCAAAGATTTCTCAATATACACAAATCAGTTAATGTGATCCACCACATCAACAAATTGAAGAGTAAAAATCATATGATCATTTCAGTAGCTGCAGAAAAAGCTTTTGATAAAATTCAACACCCATTTATGATTAAAAAAAACCTCCATAAAATGGGCATAGAGGGAATCTACCTTTACATAATAAAGACATTATTAAATTTTGGATATTAAATTAACTACTGATTTACTAGTTTTTGAGAATTTTTGCATCTATGTTTTAAGGAATTAGTCTGTTCTTGTCATGTCTTTCTTTTTTTCTCACAGAGTAATACTAGCTTTGTAGGATGAGTTGGGACCTGTTCCTTCCTTTTCTAACTTTTAAAAGTTAACGTTTAAAGAAGAATTAACGCCAATCCTTCTCAACCTTTTCTAAAGAAATTGAGGGGGAAGGAACAAATTCTAATTCATTCTATGAGGCCAGTATTACACTGATACCAAAGACACTACAATTAAAGAAAACTACAGACCAATATTCCTCATGGATATAGATGCAAAAATCCTCAATAAAATACCAGAAAACTAAATCCAACAGCATATTATAAGGATCATACACCATGACCAAGTGGGAATTTTTCTAAAATTGCAAGAGTAATTCGATAATGAAAATTAGTCAGTACAATGTACCATGTTAATAGCATTAAGGGTAAAGAGTGCATGCTTATCTCAATTGATGCAGAAAAAATTTTTCTGACAAAATCCAACATTCTTTCATGATAACAATCAGAGAAGTAGTAAAAGGCAGGAACTTTCCCGACATGATAAAAGGCATTTATGAAGAAGCCACACCTAACATCACACTCAATGGTGAAAGAGTGAAAGTTTTTCCCCTTGCATCAGGAAGAAGACAGGATGCCTGCTATCTCCACTGCCATCCACACTGTGTGGAAGTTCTAGCCTGAAAGATCAGACAATAAAAGGCCTCCAAGTCAGAAAAGAAGAAAAGTCTGTTTGTAGATGACAGGGTCTTTTTTTCAACTTTTTATTGTATATTGGGGTATAGCCAATTACCAATGTTGTGATAGTTTCAGGTGACCAGCAAAGGGACTCAGGATCCATCCTCCCCTAAACTCCGCCCCTATCCAGGCTGCCACATAACATTGAGCAGAGTTCCCTGTGCTATACAGTTGATCCTTGTTGGTTATCCATTTTAAGATAGGATCTTATATACAGAAAATCCCAAAGAATCCACAAGAAAACTACTAGAACTAATAAATGTGTTCAGCAAATTTTCAGGATAGAAAATCAACCCACAAAAATCAGTTGTGGTTCTACACACCATCAAGGAACAATTAAGAAATTAAGAAAATCATTCTCTTAAAGTAGCATTCCAAAAAATTACACAGGAATAGATTTAACCAAGGAAGTGAAAGAGTTGTATAATAAAAATGACAAAATATTGCTTAAAGGAATGAAAGAAGATGTAGATAAATGGAATGACATCCCATGTTCATGTATTGGAAAACTTAATATTGCTAAGATGACTATACTAGTCAGAGCAAACTAGATTCAATGCAATCGCTATCAAGATTACAATGGCCTTTTCTGCAGAAATGGTACTACTGATCCTTAAATCCATATGGGATTGCAAGGGGCACGGAATAACCAAAACAATATTGAGAAAGAACAAGTTGGAGGATTCACATTTTCTAATTTTCCTATAAAGCTATAGTTATTAAAACAATGTGGTGCTGGCATAAGGACATACAGATAGAACAATGGAATAGAAAAGACAGAAAGACCGGAAATAAACTCTATGCCTGTCAGTTCAGTTCAGTCGCTCAGTCATGTCACACTGTTTGTGATCCCATGGACTGCAGCATACCAGTCTTCCCTGTCCATCACCAGCTCTTGGAACTTGCTCAAACTCTTGTCCATTGAGTCAGTGATGCCATCCAAGCATCTCATCCTCTGTCATCCCCTTCTCCTCCTGCCTTCAATCGTTGTCTTCAATCCTCCTGTCTTCAATCAAGAAGGATGAGACATAAAGAATGTCTATAGACATAGACAATTGATTTTCCACACAGGTGCTAGACTCTCAGTGGGTAAAGAATAGTTTCTTTAACAAACGGTGCAGGAACAACTGGATATTCACATGCAGAAGAATGAAGTTGGAGCCCCTACCTCACATCATATGCAAAAGTTAACTCAAAATGGATCAATAACCTAAATATAATGTCTAAAATCATAAAACTCTTAGAAGAAAAGAGGGGCAAAATTTCACGACCATGCATTTGGCAATGGATTCTTAGAAATGACTTCAAAAGCAGAGGAAACAAAAGGAAAAAAAAAGGATAAATTGGACTTCATCAAAATTAAAGACTTTTGTGCATCAAAGGTCATCATCAATAAAGTGAAAAGACAATTCATAATGGGAGAAAATATTTGAAAAATCATATATCTGATAGGGGTCTACTATCCAGAATACATAAAGAATTCTTACAACTGAATAATGAAAAGGCAATCCAACTGAAAAATGGGCAAGGGACTTGAACAGACATAATCCAAATAAATTATATAATTTCACCCAGTAGGGTGGCAATTCAAAGTGAGTGGAAAGTAACAAGTGTTTACAAGAATGTGCAGAAATTGGAATCCTTGTATATTGCTAACTGGAATGTAAAATGGCCCAGCTGCTTGGGAGACATTTTGGTAGTTCTTTTAAAAGGTTAAATACAAAACAGAATTACCATGAGAAATCCAGAAATTCCACTCCTAGGTATATATGCCAAAGAATTGAATGTAGGTGTTCAAATACTTGTACACAGATGTTCATAGCAGCACTAGTCACACTAGACAGAATATAAAATACAAAAGCTCAAACCTCTATCAGTGGGTGAATAAATTGTGGAATATCCATACAATATTATTTCGCAATAAAAGGGAATGGAGTACTGGCACATGCTACAACCCCGATGCACTTTGAAATAATTATGCTAATGAAAGAAGTCAGACACAAAAAAGGCAAATATTCTAAGTCCATTACTTGAAATATCCAAAATAAGTAAATACTAGAGAGAGAAGGTAGATTGGTGGTTGCCAGTATGTGGGAGGAGAGGGGAATAGGAAGTTCTTATTAAGCATGGGTTTTATTTGGTGATGATGAAAATGTTTTGGAAGTAGATGATGGTAGTTGCAAACTATTGTGAATGGACTAAATTTCAACAAGTTGTTCATTAAAACGGTTAATTGAATGCTGCGTGAATTTCATCTCAAATGTGACATTTATCATTTGTGAAACACTATGATATCTGAGATTTGTTCCAAACTAATGAAGTGAGGGTAGAGATACAAAAAGTAAAAACAAAAACAAAACACAACAGTGTCGGAAATCGATAGAAACCTGGAGTGTCAAGTTACTGCCGGAATCCATGTGAGAAACGAGGCTGGGCGCTTGGGTGGAGGAAGAGGCTGGAACCGAACAGCGCTGAGGTGTGTCTGTAGATAAAAGCAAGAAGACTGGGGCAAGAAAGAAATCCAGATTTTTATGTGAACCCTCGAGGCAGGGGTGTCTTTGCCGAGCTGCGGAGAACCGCGGGCGCGAATCAAGGGTTGCCCTTGGGAAATCATCTCCTTGTACACCTTAAACTTTACTTCACGTGCCGATTGTATCTCAATAACATTGGGAGAAATATACATATATTTATTTTTAAAGAAATTGCTATTCGGGCTTAATGCGCGCTGCGCATTCGACACTAGTGGAGAAGCCGAGGAGGCGGGCCGTGCTCGGGCGTCTTAAGTGTCTGATCTCCGAGGGACGCGAGGGTTTGGTCCGTCTCCACGCCCTCTCTGAGCGGGCTGGGCCGAGGGCTGCCGCGACCCCGGCTCTGCCAGCTCGGGGTCCCATCTGGTGACACCTGCCAGGTGCGCTGGGCGTCTCCGCCCCGCGCCCCGGCTGCTAGCGGACTAATCTGGGGCCAGAGGCGGGATAGGGCGGGGCGCGCGAGGCCACGCCCAGGAGGCGGCGCGCGGGAGTCCCCCAGCCCTTGCTCCCAGCCCTATCGAGCTCAGGGCCATGGCGGCCGCCGAGCCCAAGACCCCCGCCGGGGCGGCCGCGGCCGGACGCCTGGCCAGGAGCTGCTGGTCAGCGTTCTGGGACTACGAGACGCCCAAGGTGATCGTGGTGAAGAACCGGCGCTTGGGCATCGTGTACCGCGCGGTGCAGCTGCTCATCCTGCTCTACTTCGTGTGGTGGGTGCGCACGGGGCCGGGCGCGGGGAGGGGGCGCGTGGGGCGTCCGGCGGGAGGGGATGTCTGGCGGGTTCACGAGGGTGGGGAGTGCTAGCGGCTAGGGCTGCTTGGACGTCCCAGGTTGGAGGGGCAGCTCTAGACTGTGAGCAGGGAGAACGGGTCGCAGTGGGTGGAGAACGCGGGCGACTGCCGGGCTGGCCCCTCGGGCTCCTGCAGATCCTACCCGGCCCTCGAGAGGCGGTGACGCAGCCTCGTTCCCGCCGGAGTCGAGCTTATTCGGCATGGGAGAGGTCCCAGGCCTGTCCCAGGATCGTCCCGAGAGTCGGCCCTGCCCGTCCGCACAGGTACGTGTTCATCGTGCAGAAGAGCTACCAGGACAGCGAAACGGGCCCCGAGAGCTCCGTCATCACCAAGGTCAAGGGCATCACCTTGTCCGATCACAAAGTGTGGGACGTGGAGGAGTACGTGAAACCCCCGGAGGTGCGCAACCCGGGCCCCGCCCTGCACCCCGCGCACCCCTAGGGTGGGACTGATCGGTGGCCTAGCTGCCCCCCGCCGGCCGACCGTCCCTTCTTTCTGAGCCCAGGGGGGCAGCGTGTTCAGCATCATCACCAGGATTGAGGTCACCCCCTTCCAGACCCTCGGAACATGCGCCGAGGTGAGGCTGCGTCGAAAGCAGAGCTGGGATGGGAGGGAGGGGCCCTGCCTGGTCAGCTGCGCCTGTTTGGCTCCTGAGCAAGCGGTCTCCTCCATAGAGTATGAGGGTCAGCAACGCCACCTGCGACTCGGACGAAGACTGTGTGGCTGGGCAGCTGGACATGCTGGGAAACGGTCAGTGTGCACCAACTGAGGGTGGGGGCGGGCCGCGCCCCTCTCCACCTGAGCGCGCGTCTGCCCGCAGGCGTGCGGACCGGGCGCTGCGTACCTTATTACCACGGGTCCTCCAAGACCTGCGAGGTGTCGGGCTGGTGCCCGGTGGAAGACGGGGCCTCAGTCAGGTGTGCGCGCCAGGTGACCCCACCCACCTGGGACCAAACTTCTTCGTTCCTTTCTCCTCACCTACCGGGAGTTGGGATGTGTTGGGGGAGGGGGAAGGGAAGGACAGAGCAGCTGGGAGGCTGGGAGAGGCTTTGGAAGGGAAGGGAGACTAAACACGCCCAGTCTGCCTCCTCAGCCAATTTCTCGGTACGATGGCCCCCAATTTCACCATCCTCATCAAGAACAGCATCCACTACCCCAAATTCCAGTTCTCCAAGTAAGAGCCATTAGGGTGTGGTGACAAGGGATGGGCTGGGGTGGGAGTTGCCTCTTGGAATGTGTTGTTTGGGGGAGCATGGCTTCTCAGCATCTGATGCCACTGGGCCTTGTCCTTAGGGGCAACATCGAGAACCGGAAGGATGGCTACCTGAAGCATTGCACATTCCATGAGGTCTCTGACCTCTACTGCCCCATTTTCAAGCTGGGCTACATCGTGGAGCAGGCAGGGGAAAACTTCACAGAGCTGGCACACACGGTGAGGGTGCCTGAGAGTGGGCAGGACCATTGTCTGGCCAGGTGCTGGCTGTCACCTGCATACAAAGGGTCTCGTTACAGCCCAGTCCCTTTTCAGTTTTGGCCAGCCCTGGCCCTGCTCGGGCAGAGGAAAGAGAAACAAGATCGGCTGACCCATCTGGGTGTGTGTGACTGCTGCTAAATTATTGACTCCTGGTCACACAGTTGCCTGCTGGCACCCATCGTGCCTTGGAAGCAGGGCACTCAACAAGCCCCCTTCCCCAGTGAGCTGCCCTGGGCTGCCTGGGTTGCCCAAGTATGCACCCCATTGGCAACCTCAGTAGGACCCCAGGGCTGTTGAAGGTCCCCTGTGAGCCCGTCCTGACCTGTCTGTGTCCACTTCTGGGCAGGGTGGTGTCCTTGGGGTCATTATCAACTGGGACTGTGACCTGGACCTTTCAGCGTCAGAGTGCAACCCCAAATACTCCTTCCGGAGGCTGGACCCCAAGCACATCCCAGCTTCATCCGGCTACAACTTCAGGTACCTTGGCTTTCAGATGCTAGGTCCTGGTCTGCCCTGGCTGTGGATGTTCAAGAACCAACAGGGCAGGTCCCCCAAAGCCCAGGGACACCAGTAGTTGGTGGTCTTGGAGCCACCCCATTGGGCAATGGGTGCACCCCACTGTCATGCTTCCCAGGGCTCTTGCACCCAGGTCATCCCATCTCAGGTACTGATGTGCTTCTGGGTCATCCTGCCCTAGGTTTGCCAAGTACTACAAAATAAATGGCAGCATCACCCGCACACTCATCAAAGCCTATGGGATCCGAATTGATGTCATCGTGCATGGACAGGTAGGCCAGCCCACCCTGCTTACATGGGATCCAGGCTGACCCAGTCTTGGTCTACCCTACCACACCCCACGCCTCCTTTGGGCCCAATCCTGACTATCTAAGGTAGTGCCTTTGCCCCCAGGCGGGGAAGTTCAGCCTGATTCCCACCATCATTAACCTGGCCACAGCGCTGACCTCCATCGGGGTGGTAAGAAAAGCACACTAGGGTCGGGGATGGGTGTGTGGGGGCGAGATGGGGGCAGGTGCCAGGCCCTCATGCATCTGTCTTGCTGGCCTCAGGGCTCCTTCCTGTGCGACTGGATCTTGCTAACATTCATGAACAAAAACAAGGTCTACAGCCATAAGAAATTTGACAAGGTGTGTACTCCAAGGCACTCCTCAGGCAGCTGGCCTGTGACCCTGGCCCTTGTCTTGGGCCAGGCCCCTCCCCCACTCTATCCCTGCTCTACAGACCCAGGCCAAGCTGGCCAACTGCAGGGTGAGGGGCAGAGCCAGGCCCGGGCTGTCCCACCCCCATGGCCTTGCTCCATCTCTGCCCCATCTGAGCAGATGGTGGATGCTCCCGAGCAGGGTGCAGGACCAGGGCTTTGCGCTTCCGAGCCTTCCCAACAGGACTGCGTGCTCACAGATGCCCGAGGTTTGGCCCAGCTCTGAGCCTACTTCCACCTTCTGCCACACTGCACTTAAGGCCCTGGGCGTGTCAGGGACCCCTGACGTCTGAGGCCCCAGGACAGCCCCATGCTCTCCAGGGCAGCACAGCTGGGACCATGGACACAGGCCCCGCCCACACACCTCAGCAAAACCAGCAGCCAAAGGGTCTCCATGCAGCTAGGTCATGGGGTGACATGAATGGGACGACCTCCTGCTCCATCTTAGCCCCCAACTGATCAGGGGTTTGTAAGGGCCAAGTCCCCACCTCCTCCCTAGCTGCCTGCCTCCCAGGCTCTTTGCTCCTGCCCACCCACCCAGCCCTACTCAGACCCTCTTCTTGCCTCATAGCTAAGAAATCACACATCCACTGTCCAATAAAACTGTGACCAGACCTTCTAGCCTCATCTTTGGGGGAGAAGCATCTTGAGCCTCTTGACAAACACACCATGGCAGGTCTCTGCACACGGCGGGTGGTAGGTGTGCCTGGTCCTCATCTTCCCCTAGCCCGCCTGGGCACAGTGTGTGGATGCATCTGCTGCCCCCAAATCCAGTCAGGTTACAATCAGGTCTCACGGGGGGATCAGTGGTGGGGGACACACAGGCTGAGGGCATCCCATCTGTCCTTCAGCTTCCTGTAGGCATCATCCCAGACCCCAAACCTCAAAATAGGGGGAAAAGGGTGGTATGTCTAGAGGAAGAAAGTCAGGAGGCGGGCAATGAGAACTGTACCCAAGGAAGACAACAGCTTAGGCTGACACCAAAACGCCCACCCAGAACCCCATTTAACATGGGGATGGGGGCCAGGGAAGGAACTGGGTGCTGGGGAACAGGAGTGGACACAGCGGCAGGGGGAGGTTGGAACAGCCGGCACTAGCCGCATCAGGCCTACGGATAATCTGGTTATGAACTTGGATGCTACAATGGTCACTCCACTCAGCAGCTCTGACACAACTTGGCCAGATGGTGGTTTCAGTTTCCCCAGCAACAGCAATGACCAGTGCACAGGTCTGAGGAGGCACAGTGCCTCCCACAGATCATTTCACCTGTGACTGTCACAACCAGGGTCAGAGCTGGTCTTCCCACCTGCTGACTGGACCAGCACCACTCACTGGAGCCAGCAACCCCCCAAGAAGCCCCCCTCACCCTTGCAGATCCTCCTGTGCCTGTGATGTCAGCTCCATGGGCCACTGAGGTGCTCAGAGCTCCAGCTCTAGTTTTAGGGAAACTGGCTTTTCCAGTTGGGGCTGGGCTGTAGCTCAAGAATTTGGGTCAGGGGCTCAGGTTTCCCATCCCCCAGCATGAATGACCCTGGGACCTCCACCACCCCAATACCCCCAGCCCCAAAGCTGGCCTCTGAGGGGACCACTGGGAGCTGCGGTGCCCCTGCCCTGCTGCAGGGAGCACAGGGTGGGGGTGAGTCACACAGCCCCAGCTCCTCACACCTCCGTGCTCCCCTGGGACTTCTCTGGCTCCGTTTCCAGGAAGGCTGGTGAGTCTTCCTCCTCCCCCACCCAGCCCTAATTTGATTTGCTCTCCATCTGGGGGCTGCCAGGCGCCATTACCTTCCAAGCAGAGTCAAGTTTCCTGCAGTCACTGGACCTGGACATGCCACGGGCAATAGCAATACCCAGCCAACAAACCTAGCCGGACAGACGTCAGCTACTAAGTCTTCTTTCCTCCTTCCTTCCAGAGACCCAGGCGCGAGCACGTGCGCGCACACACACACAGTAAAGACTATAGGAAATATAGAAGTCAAATTGTAAATTAGGTAACAGGGACAAATCTAAACCAGGCTCCAGAGCCAACAGTGTGACTTCCACTGCCCACCCGTTTGGGTTTCTGAGTTTATGATTTACATTTAATGTGCCTGCTGCCTTGCCAATCCGACTGGTTTTCTTCTGTTTTCAGTCACATTTAGTTAAAAATGAGGTACAGGCAGTCAGTCTTATGTTCTGGAGTTGCTGGAGGTACAGAGGGAGCAACTCCGGCTCAGCAGAGGGTTCCCCGGGCTGCTGGCAGGCAGACTCTCCAACCCAGCTCCATCCTGGAGGGGAAAACAGCACGGCCCACATCTCTGTGCAACAACAGGGCCCTGAATAAGCTGGTGGTATCACCTTTTAAAGGCGGCACAGGCCAACGACCCTCTTTGCCTCAGGCAGTCAGAGGCTGGGCAGGCCCTTGGGGTCAGAGGTCTTGGACTGATCCAAGGCTGAGAAGAACAACACAATGGCCTCAGTCCTGGTAACATTTCTGTTGCCCTTTTCTCCATCCTCTTCCCCGCACCGCTCAGAGCTGAAGGAAAGAACCTAGTGTTGCGCAGGAAGAAATGCTTTTCGAGAATCCAGGTGCTGACATATGATGTCAAAGTCTGCGATAACGGTGTGCCTCAGCCCCGCTTCGGCCCCAGACCTCCTGCTGCAGTGGTCCCCTCACAGCAGGTGCAGAGGGAGAGGTGCCGGGCCCCTCTGTGGCTGAGCCCCAGTCTGAGCCCCGCCCCCTACTCAGCCTTCCTGCCCCCAGCCCAGTCTCGCTGCTGTTGACGAGGTGACTGCGCCATATACAGACAGTCCAGCAGACCTCACTCTGACCCTGAATCTCTACCGACAGAGGAGCCCAAGCCCCGGAGCTCAGTGTATGAGAGATGCCCAGGTGACCGCGGGTTCAGTCAGGATCCCGGGATGCAGCCCACAGGCTTCCAGCGCGGAGTGTAGAACAGCACTACTCCTGGAAGCCGGGGCTGCACACTCCACTCAGGCGCCCCTTCACCCTGGGTCTGGCTCCCAGGCCTCTTCAGGATCCCAGCTCAAACAGAGGACCTCCGAGGGCAGCTTAGGGCAGCAAAGGAGGGGCAGGAAGGGCTGGGGCTACAGGAAGGGCCGAGCAGCAGCAGCAGAGTGTTTGTCCAGTGAGACCCCAGCCCTGGGACCCCCTCGCTGGAGACGCTTCCTGGGCCTAAAGAGGGCTGCCCTGCTCAAGGCAGGGAACCCCAGAGAGATGGGAAGTGAAGCCACTTCTTGCTCTGACTGGTTCACGCTTCTTCTGGGCTGTGTGACCTGCTCCCCAGGGGCAGTCCACCTGGGTGCCCATCTTGGGTGTGGGACATGGGAGCAGAGAATGGGGCCACTGCCTAGACTGCTAATGGCCCACTTGGGGGTTCTGAAGCTGCAGCCAATCCAGGGTCTCCTTGAGGTACGACATGCCATAGTGCTGCGCGATGTTCCGGAAGATTCCGATCTGTTCCATGAAGACCTACAGAAATGACCAGTCATAGTGAGACCTAGTCCCAGAGGAGGCACAGGGAGGCAAGGGCAAGGCTCAGAGAGGACAAATGGCCCGGGTGGGGGAGGGAGGAGAGGCGAGGGTGGCAGGGTCGGCTGTCCATGGGAGCCCCCACCTTAGTGTGGATGGTGAGGGAGAAGCCCCCCGCACAGCTGCAGTACACGGCCATGTTGGTCTCCTTCACACCCCGGCACTTCAGGCAGACCTGCAAGGAGAAGCAGCCTGGGTCAGAGCCTCCCCGCCCAGGCCAGAGCCGGCCAGTCGCTTGGCACCAGACAGGCTTTTCACCTCAATTACAAATAAAATCTGAGACGTCATATGGGCTTTATCCAAACATGCCAACTGCTTCCCAACACCCTCCCTGTGGACACCTCCCTTTGAGTCTGCGGTCCCCTATCCATCACACCAGGCACCAGCTGTTCCCTGCCTGAACCCCAACACCTCCCTTGGGTCTTCACTCCCCTATCGAAGACTGAAAGCTTCCCTCTTTCACACACACACTGCCTGTCAGTTCTTTACTCTGACCATCACTATCTTGTCTTGTTTACTGTCTGTCTCCCTCAACTAGAATAAAGGTCCATGAAGCCAGCAATCGGCCCCTGTGGTGCCCAACAGATGCTGTAAGAGTCAGCTGGGCCCGTGGACGAGGCTGACCCAAGAGGTGTCACCTTGGAGGATCAGGTTACAACTTGAGACTTGCGCACACCTCTCATTTCCTATGGGTGCAAACTGCTTACTGATGAGGCCTCCCCCTACTGGAGGGGTGGTCAGACTGGTTGCAGACCCAGCACTAGGCCCGCCGCTCACCAGGTCCTGCAGGGTAAAGGCCATCAGCTTCTTCTGTAGGGCTTCCACCAGGGCCATCTCAATGACTGATGAGTCGTAGGCAACCTGACAGTTGGAGCAGAGCCACTGAGGCAGCACGGTCCCATCCTGGACAGACAGGGAAAGGGACAGGTCACCTTCCCTGGTCCCCAGTGCTGAGAAGGGACGGAGGGATTCTCGATGAGAAGTGTGCCACCGCGCTCACAGCTCCAGGGCACACTCACATCTCCACTGTCATCACCCATGTGATTACCAGGACAAGGTTCTGGCATGTGGCAGCTCAGTGGCCTGAAAAAGGGTGCTTGTTTCTAACTCACATCAGAGTTGATTGGGGGCCCTGCAGGAACCCCCGATCCGCTGAGGCCTGGATATTCTGACTGTACCAGCAAGGGGCCTGAGGGAGTCGGCCCACCTGAGAGAAGGAGGGGTCTTTGCACAGGTCCAGATCCCGGCAGAAGTTACAGTTGTGGCAGATGACCTCAGGGAGCACGTAGGAACGGCAGGGGTCTCGGAACTGGGCCTCCTCTGAGAACTCGCCTACATCTACCAGGCGCAGCAGATCTCGGTTTAGCTTGTTCACCTGGTTTGTGATGTTGGTGTCCAGAGACAGGACCTGCAGAGAACAGAGCCCGTGTCAGGGACGGCTCCCAGCCCTCGCTGTGGCTGTCTGGACCAGAAAACCCTGCAGCCAGTTCTTTAAGCTACAGTTTCTCAGAAGCATCTCAACTCTTCCTTTTCCTGTTAGAAGCATCAGAGGTAAGAAGTGCCTCTTGCCCATCAGTGATTCCCCAAGTTAGGGTCAGAGGCATGGAGGCGCTGCCCCAGGCCTCAGGGTGTCTGGGACACACCAAAGCATGCTCTACCTGTCACCCTTAGGGACTCCTTCTTCCTCAATGACAGGCAGCCCCAAGTCCACCAGAGCTTTACCATCTCAAATGCAAAGGGGTTGACTTCAACCTTCCATGGTGGAGGGATTTCCAGGCCAGCCCAGAAAAGTCCCTGGAGCAAACGTGTATGTTACAGCCCGTGGTGTGGACATGGGAGGTCCGACTCCCACCGTGGTGCTGGCAGAGCCATAGGGAGTCATCAAGCTTCCTGTCTGTAAATGAGAGGACAGGACCGACATCTTCCCCAGGTCTCTCCCAGCCCTAAAGCTCCTGTCCTAGCACAACACCAAGAGCACAGAACCAAACACCACTTAGGAAATGTCTCTGAGGGGAGTGTTTATGGTCAATGTGAAGCAAAGTGGGTGAATTTGAAAGTATATTTACAATGAGGATCGGTGGCCTATTGGGAACTATTGTTTTAAATATATATACATTATACACGTCCCTTACATAGGGAGAACACTGGGCTTAATTAAAAGAGACAGAAAAAAGTGAAAGTGAATTTACCAAACATGAAGGAAGAAGTAATACTGTTCTATACACAGCATTTTCCAAAAAACACAAGAGGGAGAACACTTCTAACCTCACCTGTGAGGCCAGCATCACCCAGGTACCAACACCAGACAAAGACCATGTAAGATAACTAACGACTGTCATGTGTACACACTCAAGTATCCTCAACAAAAGACGGGCAAATTGAACCCACTGATATTTTGACCAAGTGGGATTTACCCCCGGAATGCAAGGCTGGATCAACACTAGAAAATCAGTGCAATTCACCAAATCAACAGACTAACGAATAAAAACCAATATGATCATTTCAACTGAGGGAGAAAAAGTCCTTAACACAATTCAACAGCCATCCATGATTAAAACTCTCAGGATGGGGCTTCCTTGAGGGTCTAGTGGTTAAGACTCTGTGGTTCCCAAAACAGAAATATAGACAAATGAAACAAGATAGGAAGTCCAAAAATAAACCCATGCACCTCTAGGTACCTTATTTTTGACAAAGGAGGCAAGAATATACAATGGGGCAAAGACAGTCTCTTCAATAAGTGGTACTGGGAAAACTGGACAGACACATGTAAAAGAATGAAATTAGAACACTTCCTAACACCATACACAAAGGTAAACTCAAAATGGATGAAAGACCTACATATAAGACCAGAAACTATAAAACTCTTAGAGGAAAACATAGGCAGAACACTTGATGACATAAATCAAAGCAGGATCCTCTATGACCCACCTTCTAGAGTAATGGAAATAAAAACAAAAGTAAACAAGTGGGACCTAATTAAACTTAAAAGCTTTTACACAGCAAAGGAAAGTATAAACAAGGTGAAAAGACAACTCTCAGAATAGGAGAAAATAATAGCAAATGAAACAATTGACAAAGGATTAATTTCCAAAATATACAAGCAGCTTATAGAACTCAATACCAGAAAAACAAACAACCCAATTGAAAAGTGGGAAAAAGACCTAAAGAGACATTTCTCCAAAGACATACAGATGGCTAACAAACACATGAAAAGATGCTCACCATCACTCATTATTAGAGGATGCAAATCAAAACTACAATCACCTCACATTGGTTAGAATGGCCATCATCAAAAAGTCTACAAACAATAAATGCTGGAGAGGGTATGGACAAAAGGGAACCCTCTTGCACTACTAGTAGGAATGTAAATTGATACAGCCACTATGGAAGATGGTATGGAGATTCCTTAAAAAAAAAAAAACAGAAATAAAACCACCATATGACCCAGCAATCCCACTCCTAGACATACACCCTGAGGAAACCAAAATTGAAAAAGACACATGTACCCCAATGTTCATTGCAGCACTATTTACAACAGCTAGAACATGGAAGCAACCTAGATGTCCATTGACAGATGAATGGATAAAGAAGTTGTGGTACATATACACAATGGAATATTACTCAGCCATAAAAAGGAATGCATTTAAGTCAGTTCGAATGAGGTGGATGAAACTAGAGTCTATTATACAGAGTGAGGTAAGTCAGAAAGAGGAAGATAAACAGAGTATACTGATACATATATACAGAATCTAAAAAGATGGTTCTGAAGAATTTCTCTGCAGGGCAGCAATGGAGAAATAGACATAGAGAACAGACTTATGAACACGTGGAGAGGGGAGGAGAGGGTGAGATGTATAGAGAGTAACATGGAAACTTACATCACCATATGTAGAATAGATAACCAATGGGAATTTGCTGTATAGCTCAGGGAACTCCAACAGGGGCTCTGTCAACCTAGAGGGGTGGGGTGGGGAGGGAGATGGGAGGGAGGTTCAAGATGGAGGGGACATATGTATACCTCTGGCTGATTCATGTTGAGGTTTGACAGAAAAAAACAAAATTCTGTAAAGCAATTATCCTTCAATTAAAAAATAAACAAAAATTTAAAAAAATCCACAAAAAAGAAAAAGACTGCTTCCACTGCAGCGGACACAGATTGGATCCCTGGTTGGGGAACTAAGCACCACATGCTGCAAGATGCGGCCGAAAAACAAACTCACTCTCAGGAAATGACAGTTATCAAGGCACCAAGGAACTTCCTTAATCTGCTGCAGGGTGTCCTCTCAATAATCTACAGAGGATTTTTTTTAATGGAAACTGATATGCTGATTTGAAATTTGTAAGGAAAGGCAAATTAAGTCAAAATAATTGGAAAAAAGAAGAATAAAGATAAAGCATTCACACTACCTGGTTTCAAAACTTATTGATAAAGTTACAGAAATTAAGACAGTGTGGTGTTTTAGAATAGACATTTAGACTGATGGAAACCCAGAAACAGACCCATACACATACATAGCCAGTTAAGTTTTGAAAAAAAAAAAAGCACAAACATAATTAGATGGAGAAAGGCTAATTTTTTAACATATAGTGCTAGAATAATTGGATATGCTTATGCATAAATATGAAAGTGTTACTCACTCAGTTGTGAGTGACTCTTTGTGACCCCATGGACTATAGCCTGCCAGGCTCCTTAGTCTGTGGGATTTCTCCAGGCAAGAATACTGGAGTGGGTTGCTATTTCCTTCTCTAGGGGGATCTTCCCAAGCCAGGGATTGAACACAGGTCTCCTGCATTGCAGGCAGACTCTTTACTGTCTGAGCCACTAGGGAAGCCTCAATTTATAACATACACATTGTACAAAAATTAACTCAAAACCTAAAATGATAGAACTTCTAGAAGAAAACCTAAGAGAAAAGCTTTGTGACCTTGGTTAAAACAAAGATTTCTTAGATATGACACCAAAAGCTCAACCCTTAAAAAAAGCGAATGATTAAATCAAAGTTAAGATCCACTGCTCACTGAAAAATACTGTCAAGGAAATTTTGAAAAGGCAAGCCAAAATTTGGGAAGAAATATTTGGAAATCACACATTTGACAAAGGACTTATATCCAGAAATATGAAGAACTCTCAAAACTCAACAATAAGAAAAATAACCCAATAACTGATTCACTTTGTTGTACACCTGAAGCCAACACAACATTGTGAAACAACTGTGCTCCAATAAAAATTATTAAAAAAGGAAAATAATGGGCAAAAGATCTGAACATTTCACCAAAGACACAGAGCAAACACACACAGGAATAAAATCCCCACATCATTAGTATTGTGGAAAGTGAAAGTGACTCGGTCGTGTCCAACTCTTTGAGACCCCATGGACTATACAGTCCATGGAATTCTCCAGGCCAGAATACTGGAGTGGGTAGCCTTTCCCTTCTCCAGGGGATCTTCCCAACCCAGGGATCAAACCCAGGTCTCCCACGTTGCAGGTGGATTCTTTACCTGCTGAGCCACAAAGGAAGCCCAAGAACACTGGAGTGGGTAGCCTAGCCCTTCTCCAGCAGATCTTCCCAACCCAGGGATCAAACCAGGGTCTCCTGCATTGCAGGCAGATGCTTTACCGACTGAGCTATCGGGGAAGCCCAAGTAGTATCAGGGAAACCCAAGTTAAAAACATGATGATATACCACTACACATCTATTTGGACAGATAGACTTTGAAAATTAACAATGCCAAGTTCCAGTGGGGTGTGGAGCAGTTGGCACTATAGTCACTCACCACCGATGAAAATGCAAAACAGTGCCACTTTACAAACAAACACGATATGACCTAGCAATTCCCCCGCTGGGTTTTTACTCAAGAAAAATGAAACTCATGTTCACACAAAAACCTATATGAGAATGTTTACAGTGGCTTTATTGACAATCACCCATAAGTGCAAACAATCTGAATGTCCTTTAATCTGGGAGCTATGGTCCTCCCATACAATGGAGCACTAGTCAGCAATGGAAGGGAACAAGCAACGACATGGAGGAACCCCAGGTGCATTCTGCTCAGTGAAGGAAAGTGAAAGTCAAAGTGAAGTCACTTAGTTGTGTCCGACTCTTTGCCACCCCATGGACAGTAGCCTGCACCAGGCTCCTCCATCCATGGGATTTTCTCGGCAAGAGTACTGGAGTGGGTTGCCAGAAGGAAGTCAGACATAAAAGGCTACATGACCAACCACTCCACTCATGTGACATTCTGGAAGAGCTTTCAGCACAGGGACAGAAGACAGACTGGTGGTTCCAGGGATGCGGGCGAGAGGAGACGCTGAGTCCCAAGGGGAAGCACGGGGAAACTCTCAGGGGTGGAGAACGTTCTGTACCTTGCTGTTGGTGGCCAGTTCACATATCCACATGTGAAAACACAAACAACTGTACTTCACAGAGAAAAATTTAAAAATTAAATAATTGTAGGAAAAAAAAAACTAAATAATTGTAGGGACATGAGGGCTTCCCTGGTGGCTCAGTGGTAAAGAATCTGCCTGCCAATGCAGCACACACCGGTTCAATCCCTGATCCGGCGTGATCCCACATGCTGAAGAGCAGTAAGCCCCTGAGCCACAACTATTGAGCCTGTGCTCCACAGCCCGGGAGCTACAACTACTGAGCCCTCGGGCCACAAGTACTGAAGGCTGTGTGCTCCAGAGCCTGTGTTCTGCAACAAGAGAAGCCACTGTAAAGAGAAGCCTTTGCACTGCAATGAAGGCCCAACACAGCCATAATACATAAAATTTTTAAAATAAAAAACAGAGACAAGACAGATCAGCATGTACCATGGGTGAGGAACTCTGGAGGGTGATGTACGACTTTGTATCCTGACTGTGGTGGTGAATACATGACTGGCTGCCCCATGGAATGCACTCTAAAAATGGTGAATTTCACTGTATGTAAATTATACTTTAATAAAAACAGAACTTAAAAATTCTGAAGTCTACCAAGAAGTTAAAGTGGTATATTAAACCATTTCTTCACCACCATGAGAAGTCACTTGATCACTGTGAAACAGAGTGCTGGGAGGTAACTTAATGGATAGTAAAGTGCTCTGTAAGGGACGACGCCTGCCAGGTCCTTATCTGGTAACATTATCCCTCGTTTGAACCAGCCTACCTTTCCCAGAAAGGCATTCAGCGTCAGAGCAAGCTCTCCTCATAGGTTCCACAACAGCCTGGACACTGGGTGCCCTGTCCAGTTCCTTGTCTGGCCCACCAGCCTCACATGACCTATGAGCTGGCTCTGCCATCCCGCTGCTCACCTGCCCACCTTTCACCAGCACCGCCCTGTCACCCCTCCTCCCAGGGGCTCTGTATCCCCTCTGCCCAGACTTCATTCTTCTGTCAGATTCACCCACTGCCAGGCCCTCTTGGTCCTCGTGGTCTCAGCCCACGACCCATCAGAGGTCCTTCCTCACCTGCCCCTGCCCTGAACCCACCTCTCGGCACCTGTGCTCTCTGAGCTCACCTGTGCCCTCCAGGGGAGTGCTGTGGTCTTTCCCACAGCAACTGCACAGACTGGGTGCAGTGGGTGTTTGTGGAACAGAGTGACTTGCACACACGTCAGTGAGTGTCCTCACCTTGCACACATATTTGATGAACTCCAGAGCAGGGTTATTGAGCAGCAGGTGAGAACCGGGGAGGACAGGAAACATTCCCGAGAGCTCAGTAGAGTTCCGAGAGCCTGTGACTTTCTTCTGAATCTTCTGTGTGATGGTGAAGAAGTTCTGAGTGAGTTCGTTTGCCACATAATCTTGTGAGAAGGTGATCATTCCTGGGAAGAGAAGCAACATGGCGCCTGCTCCCTAACTCACCCGGTGACAAGGACACCCAGGGAAGGAGATGGGGACCCCGAGAAGCACACACTGGCGGCCTCACACAGCAAGGGTGCTCACCAGGAAGGGCTCCGGCCTCCCCCTGGGCCTCCTGGGAGAGCTGGCTGGCTCCCCTCCTCCTCACAGGGGTGCTCCCTGGGGTGCTGCGCCTCAGCTCCTCCTTCATGCTGTGGTACACAGCCACGATGTATGCTGCAGAGAGAGGGCACGCTCAGGCCACAGGCCACGAGAGTCGGCGACGCCTCACACATCCCAGAATTCGGGGGTACCCTGTGGCTGGTCCCGCTGCCAGCCAGACGAGGCTGAAATGTCATTATTGGTGATGATTCTATTTGCTGCACTGAGATAAGCCAGAGTCAATTAGAGAAATGGGAACAAGCAGGGCACTCGCGGATGCCCAGGTTCATGCTTAGAGAGACTGTTGCACAGCTGAGGCAGCGAGCACCAACCTTCACACCAATTGGTGCAAAAGAGGGCTCGCCTCGCCTCTTGGGGTCAGCACACTTCTCCAAAAACTCCATGGGTCCACTCGTTCCAAAAGAGAACTTGAGAAGGTGAAGAACTCAAATATAAATTGACAGGGGATAAAGTAATAATAAACAGAACTCCCTCTGTTGCTATATACATAGATGTACCTATATCTGTTTGCTGACAATTTATGATGCTGTTCATCAACTGTTCCAATGATTAGTTCTAAATTACAATGGGTGTTTAACTTCTCATTTCTTTTTCACATCAACCTAAATAACTTGGTTTGCAAACACTAAACTTTTATTTCTTTTTTAAAATTTTGATTGGAGTATAGTTGATTTACCATGTGGTGTTACTAATGACCACTAATGCCTTTAGCCTCAAATGAAATATAGGGGTTTCTCACACTAGAAGTTGAGCCTCAGAGACCAGCCAGTGGGGCAGCTGATTTAGGAAGTATCTGAACTCCTCTACATGGGATCTCCTTTAGTCACTCTAAGTGTAACATGCACAACCTCGGGGGCAGGACTATGAAGCTTTTGTGATGCCCCAGGACAGCCTTCCTCACTGTGGGGCGCAGTGAGAGGTCTGGGGCCTGGGCAGAGCCCGAGGGTTTTCTTTCTGCCTCTCACGGTGCTGTGTAGCCCGGGCATGCATGCTGGGCATGCTCCCAGGAGGGCCACATTATTCCCACTGCACGACTCAGATGTGATGGTGAGTGTGGACCACTCACCTGAAACGATCATGAGGAAGTAGCTCTGGCAGGAGGCTGCCTGGGGCAGGAACTGCAGGATGTTCCAGTTGTTTTCCAGCAAGTCCTCGACATCCAGCTCCTGTGCGCCTCCCTCATCCTCCTTCTCCTCCTCGTCCTCATCCTCCTCCTCCTCAGGATCCCCCTGCTCTGCTCTGCCCTCTTCTGGGGTGTCCTGCTTTGACACAAAGACAATCCCAGTAACGTCTGCCCACAGCGGCACCTCATGGTGGGGAGTATCCCAGTGGAGCCTGGGTCTGTCTCGTGTCCTGTTCATCTAGTCGTTCTAGCCCCCGAGCCCAAGAGATTCCTGCAGGATGGCTGCAAAAACAAGGTCATGTACAGAATGTGCCTGGTGTGAAGACACACTCAGTACACCACTGACTGTTACTTTCATTTGCTGTTTCACAGGATTCACTTTAAAATTATTCAATTCCCACTTCTCAGGAAGGGAATAATCAAGGGTGCTTCCTGGGTGCCCACCTCTCTTGTTGAGTTCTGGATCTCTTCCTGGGACGGCCACAGTTCTGAGCACTAAGCTTAGGTAGGACCACTATTCCACTCAGACCTTGACCTCCTGCAGTAATGTCCACTCAGGACCCAAGTGGAAGTCAGGCCCTGATACTTGCCCATTCAGAATCTCCCCATCAATAAAAGCCAAGTCTCATCATAGCCCTCGGGCCCAAGTGGCCTGGTCCCAGCCAGCTCTTTGTCCACATCTGTGACCACTGTCCCTGCCTGTGCCATAACTCAAGGCAGCTTCACATCTCAGTCCCTTTACCTCCTCGGAGGACTCCTAGACCCCCTATCCATATTGGTCCCTACCCTAGGGCTCACTCTCTGCCCCTACCAGCTCTGTCTACTCTGAGCCCTTACTGTTGTTGACACTGCCGTATACATCTACTTGTCTGCTTGTTCGTGATCCTTTCCCTCACAAACTTCATGATGTTTACTGCTGCATGACTGGGGCCAAGAACCGTGCCTGGAACTCGGCTTGTGACCATCAAGTGTGCACTGAAGGGACAACGTGGACCCTTCAAGTTGCTTCAGATTCCACCCTCAGCTCTCCAAGACTGGTTACCTCTTACCTGTCCACAGTGAATCCGAGACGGAACAGTTCCTTTGATTCCACCGTAATTAGAGGGATCCATCCAGAGAAGAAATTCCCAGCATCGAGAAAAGGAAATTGTCAAAGAATGGAAGATCTCTTTAGAGTGGATGCTAAAAAGAAACAAGACAGAGAAATTGCTTAAATGAAATCAATAGTCTTCCCCTTTTACTCTACTTTCCTTTTTTTATTATCTGTTTACCCTCTACTTATTTAAAAATGAATTTAAAGTGGATTCACATTTTATTATCCCTCAAGCTTCCTAGGGAAAATGATAATCATAGTACTAAGGAGACATCTGAGTTAACCAGGAGGGGGAAACAGGGACCAGTACTGAGAGAACGACAGGTGAGAACCCCTGGGAGTTCTCAGTTCCGCAGAGGGAACCCCAGGGAGTACTGAGCTCGTCCTCCAGCACTTAGCAGAGCACAGATCACACTCATGTGGGAGAAAATCACACCAGCCTCGAGTACCTGCTCCTACCAGTGTCAGAGCCTCATATACAGGGGCATGTGGGGCTGTGCTCACCGAAGTCTTGCTTCAACAGAGGTAATAATGAGCCCAAGACTAAACATTGCTCTGGCTCTGACTATAAATCTCAATAAACGCCCAAAAGGATCAAACTGTTTTCAAGTAACACGAAGCTCAAGAATATCTACAGGAATGCAAAAATAGCCAACAGACAAGCCAAGGTCCTAACGTCTGGCATCCAGTCCTGTACCACCAGGTGTGCGAAGAAGCAGAGAAACACAACAAATGGGAAGAATCTATCAGTTGAAAACAAATCAGAGTTGACATGCAGAAAAGGACATTAAAACAGTTATAATTGTACAGTTATTACAACTGCATTTCATGTGTTAAAAAAAAACTAGAAGGAAGATTGAACATGTTAAGCAGACTCTAGAAATGTAGGAGACCCAAATCAAGCTTCTAGAGATGAAAACTGTCGTGTCTGAAATGAAAATATACTGGATGGGATTAATGGCAGATAAAACACTCTAGAAGATCAGTGAACTTAAAGATATAACAACAGAAACTTATCCAAAAAGAAACACAAAGAGGAAAAAAGGACTTCCAAAAAATATCTATCTAGGGGCTTCCCTGGTAGCTCAGTGGTAAGGAATCTGTCAGACAACACAGGAGACATGGGTTCCATCCCTGGTCGGTAAGATCCCACACGCTGCAGAGCAACTAGGCCCATGTACCACAACTACTGAGCCTGTGGTTTAGAACCTGAGAGCCGCAATTACTGAGCCCATGAGCCACAACTACCGAAGCTGGTGCACCCTAGAGCCTGCTCCACAACAAGAGAAGCCACTGCAATGAGAAGCCGGTGCACCACAACCAGAGAGTAATGCCCCTCTCTGCAACTAGAGAAGAGTCCGAGCAGCAATGAAGACCCAGCACAGCCAAAATAAATAAATAAAAATAAAATCATATATACATATATATCCATCTGTAATTCTATGCCCAGCAAAAGTATCTTTCAAAAGCAAAGGTGAAATAAAGGCATTTTCAGATACCCAAAGGCAGAAAGAATTTGTTACCAACAGAGCCACACTACAAGATATGTCAAGGAAGCCTGTTAGCAGCAGGTAAATGGAGCAGATGAGAACACGGGCAAATGAAGGGGCAGGAACGCTGACACCTGTTGGTGATGTACTCCACGTAGGCCAGGGCGTCCTCCACCCGCCGCTTCTTGGTGCAGAGGATGATGCGGTTGAAGTTGGCATAGACGACCGATGACCCCAGGCGCTTGAACTCAGCGATGAGCCTGCAGACCAAGTTCAGAAGCAAAGGTCAAGACACCACAGAGAAAACAGTTAATGGTCCCGAAGCAGAACACATACCTAGAACCCAGAAGCAACAAAGAACAAAGCGGTCTGCATGGCCAAACCCTACCATAGACAAAACCATAGACAAAGATAGGAAAAAATCTGGAACTTATATCACAGAAAAATGGTTACTTTTTATCTAGAAAGAACTCATACAGATCAATGAGAAAAAGACAAAACAAAACTATGGAAAAATGGTCAAAGGAAGTCCAATCTCATTCATAATTAGGACTGCAAATTAATGGTATAACGAGAGAGCATTTTATCCCATCAGGTTGTTGGTGGGGCTTGGCATGGGGACACACATTCCCAATCTGGTTCCCAAGTGCTGGTAGTACAACCAACTGTACAACCTTTACAGGGAGCTGACAACATTGATTCAAATTAGCATTTACCACTCTCGATTTATCTGAAAATATCCATCAGACTTGCAGCAGTGTTACTTCCTGGAGATTATTCTAGACATGTTTGCATGACCTCATGCACAAGACCATTCCTTGGTTGGTTACTGTGACAACAAAAGTTATGGAAGCAGCCGAAACATCCATTAGTGTGGTACATCCACACATAGCTCTCCAAGACCCATTGCTAACGAAGGCAAGCGAGGTGCGGAATGATAGGCACAGTGTGCAATGACTTACAAAAAAGCAGCAGAGACTCTGCACCATACAGAGTGCCTCTGGAAGCTGCGATGGCAGCTAAGCTCTTCCCGGGCCCCATCTGATCGCTATGGACCACTAGCCTAGAAGTGGGCTCTTGATCCGGAGGTGCTGACTAGCCATCTTTCTGGTTTGGGGACCAAGGGATCAGCAAGCGGGGAGAAAGCCACTGGCGGCACTCACTGCAGGAAGAGCTTCTTCATCATGCTGTGCAGCGTGTGGTGCAGGGCGGGGTCGTGCAGCAGTGAGGACGGCGACCGGAGCCAGCGGTAGAAGTGCATCACCTGGTTGTCGGCGTAGACGTTGCGGTACTGCGTGATCTCCTTCACCCAGCCCACCACCATGCTCTTCAGGATCCTGCAGGAGGGGTTCAGAGGGTGCCCCCCACTGTCGCTGGCACCAGCTCCTCACCATTCTGCTGTCGCCTCTGCACCCTCCTTCTCACTGTCCAGACTCCATTCCTCGCCCCTCTGTAACTCATCCGCACCCCCGACTCAACACCACCTTTCTGGCTTTTCCAACAGAGCCAGGACAGAGCTAAGAAGATGCGGGTGCCCTTCAAGGAGGCACCTCACTGCTGCGAGAACCAGGAAGAGACTCACAGCTGAGACCTCAAGGGCCCCTCTCCCTTGTGCCAGTCCGGGTCCTAACGAACAGCTTCATCACAACTGCTCCTGGTTAAGTCGCCCCAGATGACTCTGCAAACAGCATCACAAAGCCAGTGTGATGGTTCTCTCACCTGCAGTCTGACTACACCACCTTTCGGGACTGAACTGGCTGCTTCTCTGCCCAAACAACCCTTGGCCCTGACCACACCATGTGCATTTTGGCTGCTGAGGTTTTCTTTCTGCAAGTCCCCTGGCCTGAAGCCCCCTCCCTCCAGTTCTGTCCTGTTTCTGTGAGAAGGCAACAGGGTGGCAGTTATAGAAAACAGTTTTGGAACCACAAGACTTGCTCTTGAACACCAACCTTTCCCCTCAGCTGCACCATGACCACAAGCCTGGGCCTCAGTTTCCTCATCTCTACAACGGGCGACAGCCATCTTGCCTGGTGGGGCTATGAGAGCACATGCTCCTTGCCCGTGCCACCACTGCAGTTCTCTCCCGATACCCATGCCCTGCAACTTGCACCACTTTCTGTGTGGCTTTACCCATGTTCATGTCCGGCTGTGCACCCCACAGCAGGTGCTCGGTGAACACCCACACCCAAGTAAATTGGCGACTTCCTGTAGGCACACCTCCGGCCATAGGAAGCGGGCCAGAAGGCGGCACCTGGAACTGTCACTGGTACCTGGAGGGAGGCACTTGTGAGTGCCACCTGTGAGTGAAGGAAGGAGCCTGGCCCTGTGCTGGTTTCTGACTGGGCAGAGGGAAGCCCCACTGACACTGACTTAGCTCTCAGTTTCCAAAACAAGGACAGAGGATAAAAGGATTTCTACTGCTCCTTCTAGAGGCAAACTGTTGCTCTGCCTTTGGAGAGCAGAGGGTACAAGAACAAAAGGGCAGGTGATATTCTCAGGGTGGCAAGCTCCTGGGTACCTAAAGGTGTTGGAGCAGAGGGCCGTCTCATCGTAGCTGGCAGGGGCGCTGGCAGCCTGATTGCCCATGATCATGTCTTCCAGGGAGGCCTGCTGGATCACATCGAAGCTGATGCCAATGCTGTCGGCCCCCTCCATATCATTGACGTGGTGAGACTGCAGGATGGTGTTGACGGCCAGGTTCTGAATATCCAGTTCCACGCACACTACACACAGACATCACTGCTTGTGCACTGACCCCTCCTGGGTGTGGAGCCCGATCCCAGCAAGCACCATCTCAGAAAAATCACTGCTGCTTGAGGCAGCTGACTGCACAGCCCACACCCACAGGGGCCCTGCAGGCTCAGCTCCCAGCCCAATACACCTGAGTGCTCCCACCGGCCCAGAATGGCAACAAATAGCAGGAACAGCAGTCCCCGGTGCGCCCTGCCCACCCACCTGTAGAGTAACAGCCGGAACTGTTGATCTCCACAGGAGCTTGGTCATCAAACTCCATGACAAGCCTGTTGTCGTCAGCCTCCTTCCCACCCAGGTCAGGGCGCGACGTAGGAGACAGCCAGAGCAGGTGGTTGTGGCGCTGGAGGTGGCGGGCAAAGAAGAGGTCGGAGCCAAAGGTAGAGATGTCCTCAGGCAGATTCCCAACGGGGACGTGGAAGTACCTGCAGAGGCACGGGGTCAACCCCGGGACTTGAAAATGACTGGGGAATGCCTTCTTGCCCCCAGAGACCAGTGAGACCAGCGACAACCAAGATGGCCAGAGGCACCCCTCCCCTCGGCCCACCTGCTCATCTCGAAGGCCTGTGACAGACACGTATCCAGGTTGAGGTAGTGGCGGATCATGCGCCGGGCTCCATGGCGCTGCCAGTCCAGGACCCCGTAGCTGATCTTGTCAGCCACGCGGACAGGCACCAGCGGGAATTCCTCCAGGACAGGGATCTCGCCAGCCAGCCTCTTCAGCTCCCAGTTAGACTGAACAGCAATGAGAGTCGGCCCACGGCGCTCCTCCTGAGTACAGGGAAGGAAGCAGTGAGGGGGACCAGGCCCTGGGGAGGGGGCTTTCACAGCATGGGACCACAAATGGCACTCACTTTGTAGGCCAACAGGAAGCGCTGAATGGCTCTGCAGACGATCTTTAAGTCTGTTTCAGCACGAACTTCAAAAGCGTGTTTTTCTGGGGGCAGGAGCTCGGGGCCCACTTTCTCCAGCAGGAGGCTGTGCTCGGCTGAGTACAGGGCGTTGAGGCTGGGCATCTGGTTGCTTCGCACCTAGACAAATAAGGGCCGGGTCAGCTGTCTTCCCATGGGGAAGCAGGGGCAGCCCTGCGAGTGGACACAGGCGGCAGGGCTACCTCTGCAGATCCACTTCTCACTCTCATAAGAACAAGGCAGTGGTGGGAGGGAAGGGGGAGCGGGAGCTTCCTGCCCGGGCTCTATGCCTCCCCCAGCGAGGCTGTCCCACGGCCTGGCCCGGGACTCACGGTATCCAGCACAAATACAGCCGCCTTCCGCTGTGAGGGCACAAAGATGCCGAAGAGAGCCTTGTGGCCCTGCGCGTGGTGGTACAGGTAGATGTGGCGGATGCTCCCTGCAGGAGGACATGGCCCGTCACCCTGGGATGTGCAGGAGGTAGGGCCAAGCAAGGGCAGCCGGCACATGCCATACCTGGTTCCGGATAGCTGAACTGGGCCAGGGAGCGCATCTCCAGGTGCTCAAGAGTAAAGGTTTCTGCTTCCCAGCCTGAAAGGTGCC
Source organism: Cervus elaphus (assembly GCF_910594005.1). Lineage (NCBI taxonomy): Eukaryota > Metazoa > Chordata > Mammalia > Artiodactyla > Cervidae > Cervus > Cervus elaphus. The sequence goes on from NC_057819.1 coordinate 27,768,231, forward strand.
TCACCAGCTGTTTATTGACCACACACACACAGCCCAGCTGCACCAGGGCCCGAAAGACTAACGGAACCTGGAAGAGGGGCAGACGGGGCTGTGTGAAGGCTGAAGGGGGAAGGCAGAGGTCCAGCTGCTGCTGCCGGCCTGTCCATGCCTCGATTGGGTTTGTTTCCCTCTATTCCATTTAGGTAGATCCTGGCACCGTTCAACTGGGAAAATAATCACCTGAGTCTCATACACGCCTTCGATATCTGGCGCCGCCAGCTCAGTGTTGATCTCGTTGATATGTTCTTGGTACATGTCCTCTGGCACCGAGTACTCGTAAAGGTTGTAGACCATGTTGGAGCGAGGGAGGACTCGATTCACCTGGTGACACCATGTGACAGTGACCTCACCCCACAAGTGAGCTAAGTGGTAACATTTGTTACAATGCACAGGCAAACACACATGCCCACACTCTTACACACATACATGCATTGTTTAAACAGTCCTAGGATGTCTGCACACAACCATAGAGTAAAGTCCTATAGCCCATTTCTCCCTATCAGTAAAATTAAAAGGTCTGGGTCTAGCTTCAAGAAGCTGCTTGAGGCTTCTAAAAAGTAGACAAGTTCCCAGACTGTGAGGGGCAGGTACTCCTGCTACATTTTCCTCTGTTCTCTCCTGGGTGTAACCTAAGGGTGCAGGAAGCAAAAATCCGGAGAGAAGCTATGTTTTCCGGGACAGAAGACTAGGAATGGAACCCCTGTCCAGCCAGGGTGTGAGTATTTGGCGAGGAAGGAGCAGGAGAGGGGTGCCCCAAGGGGAAAACACCTTAAAAGGAAGGATGTTCTCCTACTTATATCACACACATCTAAGAAAGCTACAGAATCCCAGATCATCTGTTCTGTTGCCCACTCCTTCCCCGTCCTCTTCCAGGATCCACATTCTGCTGAATCTTCTGGTTGGAACTGGATTTCACCTTTTCCAGAAGCATCCTCTGTCCAGCTGCCAGTTACAAATACTCTAGTCTCATCTCCTCAATTAGGTGTCACCCTGTTCATTGAATTTTAGTACCAGCCAAGAAATGTGCTCATTTGCTCAGTAAATGATCCCTGGGCAGAGCTAACTGGGAGCTTGGATGGAGACATCGGGCAAGAGCCTCTGAGGACGCCCCAGCTGAAAGGAGGACCACCTGCTGTAGGATTCCACATATGTGAAATGTCCACGACAGGCTAACCTAGAGGCAGAATGTGGACCAGTGCTTACTGAGGGCTGGGAGAGGGGAAAGGCTGCTAAGGGGCTGAGGTTTCTTTGTGGGGTGATGAAAACGTTTTAAGGTTGACAGGGGAGATGGCTGCATAACTCTGAATACACTAAAAGCCACCGAGTCGTATACTTTGAGTGAGCTGTATGGCATGTGAATTATACCCCAATAAAGCTGTTCACATCAGAAGCAGCTACGGAGACAGAGCCTGCAGCTTCTGACAAACGTCCACCTAGTCCATTCCCTGCTACATGGACGACAGATGCAAGAGATGGTCCACCAGGACAATGATGCCCGCAGCTTCCTCACTGAGCATTCACTCAGCACTTCACAGCATCACTGCAACTAATTTATGCAGCATCCCAAGAAGGTTCTCAGGAGAGATGGAGGCACCAGAACACCTTGCTCAAGGTCACAAAGCTCACATGGTCTTTGTATCTGCAAAGCCTGAATCGGTATGTGGCTTCTGCCATAGTGGAGGCAACCTCAGAGGCTGAGCAGGCCGCTGACCTCAGTGACCAGAAACAAGAGCTGCCCCCCATACCTTCCGATAGGAAGGGCCCTCCTCCGCTTTGGCTACCCGCTGGTTCACGTAGAACACCCGGGGAATGTTCAGCTTGATGCAGTACAGGTCACTGCCGATGACAGCCCATACCCTGAACAAGCCAGCCTGGCTGGTCTCACTGATCTGAAAAGGAAACACAGATCGTATAGCACTGTGACTGGTCTCACCCTGTCACAGAAAGCACTCAATACCTGTGCACAGGCCATCTCCCAGGTGGCCTCCGGCACCAGCTCCTTTACAGAGGCACACAGGTAAAGCCCTGCCCCTTCTGCCCCATTCCAGACCAGGTCCCCAGGATCGTGAGCTGGTCAAATACCCCTTCCCATCAGCCATGCTCCTGCCCTCAGGGGTGTCCTGCCCTCCCTCTGATCACTGTCTGCACCTGCACAATCTGCCACGGAAGGTCCAGAATGCTGCGAGCCGTTCTTCGAAAGAAGCCCCCCAGTCCTGTGGAGGGCCCCTCTCGGATGGCCCCAGGTCTTGGTGCACCCTCTGCCCCCTCCAGATGCCGCCTCTTCTTGTGAGCAAGGCGCTGTTGAGCCTGCAGCCGCCACTTCTTCTTGTGGAACTGGAGCCAGACCAGCCACTCTTCCTGGGACAGGTCAAGAGGAGGAGACGAGGCAAACAGAGTTGAGCACGCAGTAAAACAGAAACATCCTTCCACAGCAACTAAACCTCGCAGCTCCCAGGCTCTGTCAGATCCGGGCACATCACACCAACTTCCTCAGGCCCCCACACTACTCGGCAGACCCCACAGGGAGATAGCTTGTCACAGGTCAGGCCTGACCAGCATCCCTGCTCCCCTCTCCCACCAGCCACTCCAGACTCCCTGAGAATTCTTGCCTGGGTGGTTCCAAGTGCCGGAGGCTGCCCTAAAACCTCCTGCCAGGGCATCGTCAGCTCCAGGTCCTGTGACCCCTCTTGCCTCTCACAGTGGATACGCTTTCTCTTGGTAGCAATGGGCACTGCCGAGTGAAGTGGCTTCGTGAGGCCAAAGTCCTCCATGTCGGGGGAGCCAAGGCTTTGGGTACCTTCTGAAGCTTGGGCCATGCCCACCTGCAAAGATCCAAAGGAGCCTTAAAATAGCTCTCTCTTGATAAATCTCCCTTCTAGAAACCCACCAAAAGTGAACTCCTGAATAAGGTAAAATACTTGAACACATTCATTTACAGACTAACCTATTCTTTTAATATTTTTAAAAATCCATTTATTTGGCTATGCCAGGTCTTAGTTGTGGCATATGTGATCTTTTTAGTTGCAGCATGCAAACTTTTAGTTGTGGCATGTGGGATCTAATTTCCTGACCGGGAATGGAATCTGGGCCCCCTGCATTGGGAGCACAGAGTCTTAGCCACTGGAGTACCAGGGAAGTCCCAAACTAATCTATTTTTAAACTTATAACAGTGAAAAGGTCAGAAAGAAAAGGTTACTCAGGTACCACCATTACGAAGTGAATGTTATATTTTTCTGTGTTTGCTCCAGAACCATCTCCTTTTTATACGAAATATTGTAAAAAAAATAAATAAAAGAAATATTGTAAAACATAGGTAAAGGACCTCTTTCTCAAGCCCAGCCCCCAAGTGTCTATCACTCCCCGCACATTTTGTACTTTTACTCTGAAGCTATAAACCCATAAACTGTTCCTTTAAGCTGCAGTTTTATATGAATAGAGGCACATGGTACACATACTGTGACTTCCTTTCTTTACTCAATGATACATTTTTGAGATTGATCCCTGTTGATACATGTGGACACTGTCCATTCATTCTAACTGTAGAATATTATGCATATAAACCAGCTGACCTATCCATGACATTCTAAAATGAAGAATGGTTCATTTCCACTCTTTCAGAACCAGAAACTGGGTTCAACAACCATCTTTCACATGCTGCCTGAAGACCTTGTGCTCACACGCCCACCAGAAATACAGACAAGCTCCTACTTCCCCACGTGTTAACACTTGTTGTCACCACACTCTTTTTTTTTTTTTTGCTGTGATGTAGTATCTAAATATTTGATTTTGTGTTTACCTAATTGACAGTGGGGTTGACCCTGGGGCAGATAGTCTTCTAAAATGACCCCAACTCCAGGTGTTCATGCCCTGTATGACTCTCTCCTGAGTATGGGCTGGACCCAGTGACTGACCTGCCTCTAATGAAGAGATTACAACAAAAGTGACAGGATGCCATTCTGAGACTAGATTATAAAATACAGTGACCTCTGCACTGCAGGCACCCTCTCTGGCTGGTACATGGGGCCTGCTCTGGAGTCAGCCGTCAGGCTGTGAGCTGTCCTGTGGAGAGGCCCGTGGAGCCAGGAACGAGGATGGCTCGACCAGAGTGAGCTTGGGAGCACATCCCTCCTCACCTGCTGGGGAGGTCTTCACGTGGGAGCACAGCCCCGGCTGACACCTGACTGCTGTCTGCGGAAGACCCTGGGCCAGGGGACCTGGATAAGCTGTGCCCAGATTTCAGACCCATAGGGCTCAAAAAGTGCAAGATGATAATAAACCCATGATATTTAAGCTGCCAGGTTCTGGGATCACTTGCTGCACAGTAAATAGCAAAATAACATACATGTTTATGGACCATTTCTAACTTTGTACGTTTCAAATATCTTCTTTGAATTGTGACTTTTCTCTTTGTTTTATCGTGACTTCTGTGCTAGAAAAAGCTTGATTTTTAATTACAAAAGTAAAGTAATGAACACCCATGTTCTTATAACACAAATTCAATAAATACCAACATTTTGCCTTTCTTGTTTCAGACTACAGAAAATTTACATTTTAATTAATTGAATTTGCTGGTCTTTCCTTTTGCGATGTGTGTTTTTTAGGAATGACTTAAGAAGCCCTTTCTACCCCAGCATCATAAAGATAGCCTCCTGTGTTTTTTTCCCCAGAGAATTCTTTTTTCAACTTATCTTTATTTGGAATTTGTCTTCATACACAGTGTGAGATAGCTACTTTCTTCTTAAAATATGAAAAAACATTTCCTCCAGCATCATTTATTGAATAAGCACTCTATTCTTCTTAATAGTGTATAACATTACCTCTGTGATAGACCAAGCTCCCAGGTGCATTGGGATCGTTTCTAGGGTCCCTATTATTAGTTCCACTGTTACATGGTCTTGCCTTAATAAGAGTGAGTTTTGTTACACATTAAGATAAACCTCCCGTTTTTAATCTTCAAAATTGTTTTTTTCTTATCCTTATTCTTCACATGAATTTTAGGATTGTCAAGTTACACTGAATTTTACAAATTACCTTGGGACAAATCACCCCAAGGATTCTAATATTGAATCTTTTCATCCATGAACATGGTATATCTCCTTATTTATTTAAGTGAATTTCTCTACTCTTCAGTAAAATTGTATAATTTTTTTCCATAAAAGTTTTAAACACATTTTGTTACTATGATTTATTCCTTGGTATATTATTTGCCATCATTATAAACAGTACCTTTCAAACAATACTTTCTAAGGAATTCTCTAGTGGTCCAGTGGTTAAAACTCTGTGCTTCCTTTGCAGGGGGTGCAGGTTCAATACCTGGTTGGGAAACAAAGATCCTGCATGCCACACAGCCAAAATAAAAAAAAAACTAATTAATTTTTAAAAATTCCTAACTGTCTCTAATATAAAAGAAAGCTATGGGTTTTTATATACTAGCTTTGTATCTAATGACCTTGTTGAAATGTCTTAGTTAAAATAATTTTGGGGTTTCCTTACATTTTCTGTGTTAACAGTTATATTTACCTACAAATGATATTTTATATCTTTCTATCCTTAAAATTTAGCTTCTTTTTCTTGTTGAATTATGCCAGCCAGGACTTCCAAACAATTTTGAACAGAAGTGGTGGTAACAGGCATCCATTTCCTCTTCCTCACTTCAGTGATTCGAATGTTGTGCCTTTAAATATGATGTGTGCTATTGAGTTTCAACAGATGGACTTTATCAGAGAAATATATCATCTTTTCTGATTTTGACTGTTCAAAGTTTTATCATGAATAGACATTAAAGTTTATCAAATGTTCTTTCCTGACTCTATTGAAAATGACACCATAAGTCTTCTCTTCATGATGAATCGATTTTTCCTAAAATGAACTAAACTAGCAGATTTCTGAAGTTAACACCTGCCATTCCTTGCATAAATCATACTTGGACACAATGTTACTGTCTTTACACAGTGCAAAATTTAGTTTGTTACTATTTTTATACCTATTGTTCTATCTGCAAATGGCCTTCCTTTTCCTGGCTTGTTAGCTTGCTACCAGGGTAACAAAAGTTATAAAGATTACCAAATGAGCTAAGGACCCTCTTTTTTTTATTCTGTGGAATCATTTCTTTAAAAAGTTTGGTAAGGGGATTCCCTGGTGGCTCAGTGGTGAAGAATCTGCCTGTCAATGCAGAGGACACAGGTTTGATGCCTGGTCTGGGAGGATCCGACATGCTGTGAAGCAGTTAGACTCCTGTACCACAACTAGTGGCACTCTAGGTCCCAGGAGCCCCAATACTGAGCCCATGTATCTAGAAGCCATGCTCTGCAACTAGAGAAGCCACTGCAATGAGAAGCCTGCACACCACAATGAAGAGTAGCCCTCCACCACTTGCCACAACTAGAGAAAGCCCAAACATGGCAGTGAAGATCCAGCACTACCAAAATTTTTTTTTTTCGAAGTTTGATAAAATCCCTCTGAGAAACCATCTGGGCCCAGTATCTGTTTCTTTTTAATGCTTGAAGTTCTATTCAGTTTTTCTATTGTTTCTTAGGCTAATTTGAATAGTAATTCTAGGATACTGTCTATTCCATCTAAGTTTTCCAATTGTTTAGGAAAGATAATTCAGTCTTTATTTTTCTTAGACTTTATAATAGCTGCATTGATAATCTGTTTTCATTAACACAAAACCTGAAATATCTTGACAAAGATTTATCTATTTCATAAGTCTTTTCAAAGATAAAGGTTTTGGCTTTATTGTTTCATTCATTGCTCTCCTGCCTTTATAACTTCTTTCTACTTTCTTGGTTTCTACTGTTTCTGAATTTTTCAGTTGGAAGTTACTTAATTTTCTGTTGGTTTTTCTTTTCTATATATTTAAATAGATTATGTGCTATTTATAGTCTTCTTTAGTTGCAAACTACAAATTTTAATAGTATTTTCATTCAGTATTTCTCATTTCCATTGTGACTTCTTGATCCATGAGTTATTTATAAATATATTTCTTAATAGTTTTCAAACAACATGATCTGTACATACATAAATTATTTGGAATCTGTTACAAGCTGCTTTGCAGCATTCAGTCTTATTTTAGGTGTTCTTAAAAAGAATGTGTATTCTTTAATTACTGAGTGCAAAGCTCTATTTGTTAACTAAATCTAGTTAGCAACTCTGTCATTCTAACCTTACACATTTTTACTAGTTTTTGGTCTGCTTGATCTATCAATTGAGAAATGTGTTAAAATCCTAAACTGATTAGATGTCAATTTTTTTCTAATAGTTAAGTAAATTTTCACATTATTTAATTTGAAGCTAAACTATTAGAATTACTAAATATTTCTAGTGAAATTTGACTTTTAGTAGTATTTAATACCATCATTATCATTACTAATACTTTTTTTTAAAATATTTATCTATCTGACTGTGCTGGGTCTTAGTTGTTGCACTTGAGTATTTAGTTGCAGTAAGCAAACTCTTACTTGTGGCACGTGAGATCTTTTAGTTCCCTGACCAGGGATCCTGGAATCGAACCCAGGATCCCTGTATTGGGAGCGTGGAGTCTTAGCCACTGGACCACTAGGGAAGTCCCTACTAATACTTTTCAACTTAAATTTTTTTTTGGTCTTGCATTAATATAGCTACATCAGCTTTGTTTGGGTTAATATTTACTTGATATATATGTTTTTGCATCCTTCTAATTTTTTGGAGCCGTTTTAGGTATAACTCATAAATAAGGTAGTTAGATTTTAAAATTCAATCTGAGGATCTGGTTTTTAGCAGGTAAGTTTGTATATTGCTCTGGTTTAAAGCTCAGTTTCCACTTTCAGCACCTGAGAATTTTCTTCTTGCTCTTCTGATTTTAGCTATGCTTTTCATTACACTGGTCTTTAGTCTTTTTTGGTGTTTATAACAGCTTTTTTATAGTTTAGAAAACTGAAGTCTCAAGGTGCAGTGATGCATTCCAAGTTACTGAGTCTAATTATTTAGTACATCACATATTTAGATAGTTTTTCATCCTAAAGTGATGCATTACAAAGCTTCCTATCACAGAAGAACACAGAGAAGAACTAAAGGATTAAGTATCAAGATATGTATTTTTAGAAAGAAAAAAACATTCCGGATGCTTGAACGGAAGCATACAAAATGATGGGCAGCAGCATGGAGACTGGTGCCTGTGTGCCCACAGGACGCTGCCAGCCTGACTATCACAGCCTCTGCTGTCCTGGGCCAGGCCCCATTACCTGTCTCTTGCCCTCAAGGACGAAGAGCTCACTGATCTTCTTCTGCTTATAGACGTCATTCTTCTCTAGCAGTTTTTTGTGCAGCCAGTCAGGGTGTTTGACACGTGGTACTGGGTTCTTCACCTACATGAAGGCGATACTGATCACTTGTCTGACTCTGTTAGTTTAGTCAGGTCCACGTTTCACACTGGGCTCCGTTTCTGCTGGTCTCAGCCTCACCTGCTGCAGGGCCGCAGGGATCGTGATGATCTTCTGTATGGCACTCCCCAGCCGCTCGATGTAGTAGTCCCAGTCCAGAATCTGAGCGTGCAGGAAACCAGCGATGGGTGCATGAGAGAAGAGCAGCAGAGCAGCGGCACACCAAGCCAAGCACTGTGCTGGATGGATGCTTCATGTGTCTTATTTAATCCTCTTAGAAATTCTAGGCTGAAAGGCCCCATTTCACAGAGGAGGAGATGGAAGTGGAGAGCATAAATGATCCCCCAGGATCAGAGCAAGTAAAGGAGCCAGCAGTAAGACCCTGTGCCAGACCCCAAGCCTTAGTTCATCCCAGAGAACAGTTAAAAAGGCCTCCCCAGCATCTAGTTTTTCCAGGTTTTTCCTAAAGTGTAACTATTTCTTCATTCATTCCATAATAGAAAAGAGGAAATCAAGAGTGAAGTCCCCAGACAAAAACATGACCCGAGTCTGGGATTCTCTGCCCTGTCTAGTCTTCCTCCTCAATTTCTAAGAGTAGGAAAAAAAATCAGCACTCACCGTCCGAATATCAAAGTCCTGAAGGGAAGAACTCTTTAGCCATTTCCGGAGAAAGTGCTTTCTCACTGTGGGCTCTGCCTGGAAAATGGCCAGTGGAATGGCCCTGGTCAAGAAAAGATACAAAACTCACAAATGTGAAAATCTCCTGTAGTTTACATGGAAATAAGTATTTATGACCTACTTTGTAACCTATGTTTTTAGTTCATGTAGTTATTTTGTATAAACTATACCTGTATCTGATATTTATCATACTTAATAAATATTAATACTTCATATTAAAATGTCATAAAAAATTTTAAAAAATAAATAAATAAAAATAAAATGTCATGATTTCATGCACAACCCCTCACCATTGGCCATCTAGTGTATGTCTGACCACTGTTATCAGAGCTATTTACAGATGTCTTTACATAAATTATATATTCATGTGCATGTGTATAATTAAACATTAAAAATTTTATTCATTGGGTAAAATATAGACAGGGCCCACATGCTTGCCTGAAAATGAAACCAGTTTTCACATCACTAGCAAAGTAACACGGCAACTGTCACTACCCCCCTTGTTATTTTGAAATATCATAAAGAAACTTAGAAAGAACAGAAACCTGTGCACCCACCACCTAGTTCTATCAAACCAGCCATCCCATTTTCATGTCATGGATGAAAAATAAAAATGACGATGAAGTCCCCTGTGTAGCTCTGTTGACCCTCCTAATATAGAAGTAAAGACAATGTTCATCTTGGTGCTTATCAGTCCCCTACATGCTTTTATAGTACTCCTATTGTACTTCCCCGTGCGTAAACTTAAATAGACAGAAGTACACTCTGCCTTCATGTATCACCCTGCTTTTCTTGCTGTCAGTGTGGTAGCATGTAGCTGTGGTTCAATAATCCCAACTCGAGAAGTGCAGCATCAGTCTGCTCGTGTGTGAGTGACCCGGAGCTCTGCCCTAAACCTGAATTGGACCTTGTGTTATGGCTCATTGAAGCAGACCCTCCAAGACATCCCCACTACCCTATGCCTGACTGAGAGGGTACTCTCAGTCTGGCCACCCAAGAACCCAGATTCTATGGGCTCCAAGTGGACAAGCTCACTACACCCTCTCAGGATTCCCACCAGGGCCCCAGCAGCCTTCCAGGCATCTGCTCTGCAAGAAGTCCAAGGCCTGGTTCCTCCCTCTTCTGAGTCCTGACTACCTCTGCCCTGTTTAAGGAAGCTCATCTCTCTATGGAGGGACAGAGGCTTTACAGAAGATGCCGGTTTTCAGACAGCAATCAAGACCCTTAAGGAATTCCTTTCTTCAAGCTGGAAACCCTTACCTCTCTGTGACTGGAGACCCCTCAGGCTTCCGGGAGATGATGTAGCGGCAGCTCAGCCCTGCATCCTTCACCATCTGATCTCCCAGGAACTCAGCCAGGCGCTTGGCCGTGCTGATGGATGTCGACTTCTGCTCCCCATAATCTTCCAGCTTCCGAGACATGGAACGGTTCTCAGAGATCAGCTCGAACAGTTCGGAATCAGGCATGTTAGCTGCCTGGAGAGAGAGGCAATGGGTAAAAATATCATACAGAGGAAGGGAGCACCAGCCTGAGCTCACCCAAGACTTTCTCCGTGTGAAACTGCGTTTATCTAGCCTGATGAGCTGAAGGCAGTGATGAGTGTCTCACACCACTGCACAGCAACACACCACACACAAAACCTTAACTTTATTAAACTGTGCCGGAAAATATCAAGAAACATTATTGAGCTTTTAGTACCAAGACTGCAGAATAATAGGAAAGACAAAGAATTGATTTTTGTCCTAAAAGGAATAGAAAGACAGGGAAAGGAGGAACCAGGAGGGAGAAAAGAAGAGAGACGTGGGCAGGTTGGACAGCAGATGGACCAACCAAGGAACCAGCCACTTTCTTTAACGATGAGGAGCCCAAGGGGCCTGTCTGAGGTCGAATAGCCTACAACTGGCTCATTATCATGCTAATATTTGTTTCCTTCACAGAATTCTGTCACTGGACACAAAAGTTAAGGGGGATTCGGGGTAGCCCTGGCACTAAGGAAGTTATGGGATTTCATCAGAATTAGCCTTGAGTTCATCTGTCACCTTGCTTATCAGGACTCTGACTGCAGGACCCTCAGGGCCAGGAGAGGAGCCTTACCTTGCTGTATAGTACGTCCAGCCAGTAATCAGCCACCTTGGCGACAGAGGCATACACTTCTTCTAGGGTGCTGCCCTTAAGAAAGGCCTCAAACACTGAGGACTGGAAGATTTTAATCAGCTGCAGCTCCCCACGGCGTTTGACCTCAAAGCCCTTAAGCTCAGCCAGGGAACCATCCTCATTGAACACGGCATACCTAGAAACATAGGCAAAGAGAGCAGAGGAGAGAGTCTGGGATGCTAGCTGTTTCTCATCACCCCTCTGCCTTTTTCCTTCCCTTTCTCATCCTCCCTTTTAGCATCCATCAGGCAGCAAACATCTCTCTACTCTGATCTCCAAAATGAAAATGACTTAGGGCCTGCAATCTGTAGAACCAGAATATAACAGGTGGAGAATAGAATTTGTGGGTGTCAAGAAAAGCTTTCCAAATTGAATCAAAAACTCAAGAAACCAGAATCGAGGTCTGTTCCCATTGTGGGTCCTGGTCCATTTACTAGAGTTGTTAGACCTTTCCCAAGCATAAAGACTGTGGGATTCCTACCTCTTCTTCAGTTTCTTGCCTTCTTCCTTGGAGGCTGGAAGGATCATGGCAAGGTAGGGCCCATCAACCTCGAAAAAGATGCTGTTCTCTGAGCGAGTGACGTAGGTGAGTGAAGAAGGCTCAGCCAGCTCCTGGTACTGATCATTGGTGAAGCCTTCCTGCCCAGCAAGAGTGAAGAGGGGGTCGGCCTCACTCATCATCACCCAAACCTGGAGACGACCAGCTGCGCTCCAAGGGGTGGTTGGATCAGCAAGCTGGGGCTCGTCCATACAACGGACACCACTTGGCAAGGGAAAGAGGTCCAGTTCTGACATATGTCCAACGCGGACGAACCAAAGTGCTTCCTGCGTCATCTACCAACTTTACACAGCATGTTTCAATCCACAGGACACGCTGGAAGAGGCAAAACCATCGCACAAAAGAACACACAGGGGAACCAGGGAACGAGAAGGGCTGACAACAAAGGGGCAGCACCCGGGAACCTCCGGGGCAGTAGGCTGTTCCGTGCTGCTCTGTGACAGCGGATACACGCCTCTATGTCTGGGTCAAAACCCATAGAAGTGCTCCCTGTAAAACATGAATTTTGGACTTCCCTGGTGGTACAGTGGATAACAATCTGCCTGTCAATGCAGAGACACAGGTTCGATCCCTGGCCCGGAAAGATTCCACACGCTGAGGGGCAACTAAGTCTGTGTGCCACAACTACTGAGCCCGCGTGCTGCAACCACTGAAGCCCATGTACCCTAGAGCTCGTGCTCCACAACAAAAGAAGCCATTGCAACGAGAAGCCCATGCCCAGCAACCAAGACCCAGAAGTAAATAAATAAAAACAACAACAAAAGCGTGAATTTTACCGGAAGCAAATTAAACAACATTCAACCAGGATCGAGGGTGACCCCAAGAAAGCCTGCAGACTGGAACAAATGAACTCAACTGCACTATCATTGCTTGACAGAACCCTGCCAGAGGGCTGGTTTAAGTAACTTTGGCAAATCTCATATGGTGTGGGTGGTGTAAGATTAAAGAATGAACACTGTACTGCAGCTGGTGGGCTTACTGCTCCAGACACAAGACTCTGAACCTACTTTACACAAACACTAGGGTTGAACAAATAAATACACACACTGGGAAAATCAGAGATAGGACAAAGGAGTCACTAATAAGGAAAGGAGAATAGACTAGAGCCGGATATATCAATATGCTCATGTTATATCTATTTAAATAACTATGCAGATAAACAGAGAAATAAATATAGACACACATGTGTGGGGTTATTACACACACACACAACTTCCTAGCCAATCTGCTGTGAGCAGCTGAGACACTCCATCTTGGTTTCTACCACCACTTCCTAATAAAAGGAACTTGGCCTCCTTGGAGAAATGGCTGATTCCAAGGTGGGACGGAAACACAAGATGAGGCTGGAGTGTCTTGTAATCCCAGGAAGTAAAGCACTTCCCAAAAACCCAAATCCAAACCACAGAACAGGGTGTGTCTCAAGGACACAGGGGGCTAATGTGAAGGAGCCCCTAGTGGCCAAAGCAGAATAAGCTGAGCAACACAACAAACCAGGATGGAACTGGGCTGTTACCACACACAGCACACCTCCACACATCCACACGTCCACACTGAGCTAACAAAGGACTCAATCAAGTGATAAGTGAGGGACTAAGAGGAGAGAGGGGCTTCCCAGGAGGTAAGAGGAAGTGGTCCAGTGGGAAAGAATCCACCTTCCAAGCATGAGACTTAGGTTCGACCCCTGGGTCGGGAAGATCCCCTGGAGAAAGGAATGGCAACCCACTCCATTATTCTTGTCTGGAGAATTCCATGGACAAAGGAGCCTGGAGGGCTACAGCATGTGGGGTCACAAAAGAGCTGGACACGACTGGGTGACTAAACAACAAAAGTAGGAGAGAAGTGTGACAACTCTTCCTTACAAAAGGTTCCAGTTAATAATGTACAAAGAACGAGGGAAATATGGAGTCACCTTGGGCAGCTGATGCCCACTATGACAGGACACCACCAGCACCAAAACCAGAGGGCAAAGGTTCACAGTGAAACAGCACATCTGCAGAGTCTCAGTGTAGAGGACAGTACCTCCTCCACAGTCTTTACTAGTGGCTGGGGTGGCTTTGCTATGTGGCTGGGGTCTGCCACTCCTCCTGGGAGTGTGGACTCGTGGACTTGTTCCTATAACGTGATAGTTGGGAAGCCAGCAGGAGTGCTGATCCTGACTCAGTGCCCTGAAAGAATGCCAACACGAAGCATGTATCTCTCGTTTTTTTCCTCCAAAAAACCCAAATAACCTCAGTCTAGTAACAAAGAACAAGGGACAAATTCAAACGGGGGTTCCGTCTGCAAAGCACCTGACCAGTATTCACCAAAGTGTCTGGGTCATAACAGACTGGAGAGACCAAGAGGACTGCCAGGTAGGAGGGGACTAAGGAGACAGGTTGGCCAAATGCAGGGCATGGTCCTGGAAAAGCTGGGAAATGCAAACAAAGCTATAGTTGAGTTACAGTGTGGTGCTGGCGTGACTTCTCAGTTCTGACAATTACACTGCGGTTTATAAAAGTTAAAGAGAAGCAGGCAGGACTTCCCCGGTGGTCTACTGATTAGGAATCTGCCTTGCAATGCAGGGGACGTGGGTCAAATCCCTGGTTTGGAAAGAGCCCATGTGCCACAGAGTGGCTAAGCCCGTGTGCCACAAACTACTGAGCCTGTGAGCTCCAAAGCCCACGCAACAAAAGACCCCAGATGATACAACGGAGATCCCAAATGCCACAACTAAGACCCATCACAGCCAAATAAAAAAATAAAGAGAAGCAGGCTAAAGGATATACAGGAATTTTTGTTCTATTTTTCTAATTTTGCTGTAAGTCTGGTTATTATGCTAAATAGGAACAGAGACACAGGTAACTTTTGAACACAACATCTCTGGACAAGATGTTCAGGCTAGAGAAAGATAATCTGAAAGTCAGTGACATTCAGAAATGGGAGTACCCATTCAGAAAGGGGAGGGCCTCAGTCTAAGGGCCAATGCTTTCCCCTTTCCCACACTCCTATCAGAGAGGTGGCACGAGAAACCCCAGCCCAGACAATAGGTCCTTGCTAGAGATGCAGGCTCACCTTGACCATGATGTTTAACATAGCCCCAGGGTAAGAGATGGTCACCTTGGGCTTTTTCACATTGGTGGTCTTGATGACAAAGTTTTCGGGGAAGCTGTTGGGCAGGACACACCATATTCCATCTGTGTCCAGCTCTAAGGGCCTCCTTCAGAGAAACAGGGAAATGAGACCACATGAATGGTGGGCATGGATGTCTATAGAGCAAGAACCCTGTGTCAATGCCTGACAGTGGACGAGGTTCCTCCTGGCTGGGAACCCACAAAATGAAACACCTTCCCATCTCCAGCATCTCCAGCTCTATTGTCACCAGCTTGCTCCTTCTCAGCCCCTGCATCCAGCCTCCTCATCTCAGGCCATACCCCTCAAATCCCAGTAGCTGGTGGCCAAATGCAGCACTCACCCGATTTGCTCAATCAGCTCCCGTGCCTGGGTGATGATGTTGGCCCCTGTGAAGCAGACGATGCCAGCCATCTCCATGGAGTACCAGCGCGCCCTGGGGGGACAGTCACAGCTGAGGGGCCGGAGGGGCACCCTCGAGAAGGACGTTAGAGGAGTTAGGGTTGGGAGGAGTGGACATCTGAAGCAGAGAAGGAGAACTAGGGTGGGATTTAGTTCTGTGCTGAGGATACTCCTCTGTTCCTACTTCAAAGCAGTGCTCAGCTCAGGAAAGTTCTGAAAGGATGCAGCATGCTGCCATGGCAATAGCTCATGACCTCAGCTCAGCAGGACTCTCCAGGGCAGTGGCCAAGAGAGCCCCCTCAAGTTCTCCCACTCTCCCAGGCACCACCTCACGCCTTCCTTGTTCTCCCAAACCCCACACTCATCCTCTTGACTTCTCAGGCAAAACACCAGCCCACCTGGCTCAGTACTCACATCTGGTCTCACAGATGTCAAGTGACCTGAGGCCAGGCCCTCCTGCCCCACGGAACTCTGCTCAGGTGCTAGCCTGCTCTCAGCCCCTCCCTCTCTGCCATTAAAAAGCAACAACAAATAAACAAAACCACCTTCCCTCAAACCAATCCTTGGCCCCACCACCACCTTGCTCCTTCAGGGCCACCCATGTTGACCCTCCTGGGTTCCACCCACAACAGCTAGGCCTCACCTTCAATGACCTGCTCTGCGAGGCCCCCACCCACCTGGCTGTTGGTTCACTGGACACACTCAGGCCCCATCTTGCCTCATCCTCCTTTGGCACTCTACCCTGGGAACATACTCCATGTTGGCTTTAAGACCTCCCCCATTCCTGGCTTTCTTCACTTCTCAGAAGACTTTACACCCCTCACTAGTCATATGCCCTGGAGTAGGAAGTGGCAAGCCACTCCAGTATTCTTGCCAGGATAATCCCGTAGACAGAGGAGTCTGGCGGGCTACAGTCCATGGAGTCACAAAGAGTTGGACGTGACTGAGCACGCATGTACTAGTCGTATGCCAGAGACTACCAAACCGCTCTGCAGCCCAGGATGCTCCGAAGAACACGTCCAGGAGTGCTGACGCCCCAGATGCCCAGAACCCTGAGTGAGTGTGACCTCAACCCCCACCACCCGCCCTCGCCCGCACCCTGAACAAGGCCCTGCCTCGCCCCGCTCGCCCAGGCCCGCAGGCCCCAGCAGGCAGGCGCCTACCCCTTGCGCATGACGTAGCCATAGAAGGAGTTGAGGATGCACTTGTGCGCCAGCTGCAGGGAGTCGTATAGGACCTCCATGTTCCTGCAGCGCTTCACCTCCGCCGCGTCCCCCACCTCCACGGCTGCGGACAGCTTCTTTTTCCACACCTGCAACCCACACAAAGACTGATCACCTCCTAGGCTCTTCCACCTCACATTCTGTACAAGACCCAAGGTTTTGATATTTTGAAAATTTCAAATCTATAGAAAACTTCACACACACACAAAAAGTACAACAAAGACCATATATCAGAGAGGTCACTGTTGATACTTTTTGCCATATTTCCTTTATTTTCTCTACAGAGAAACTCTATTGGCACAACCAAAGGCAAGTTGAAGCTATCATGACCTGACCCCCCCTAAATACGTTAGCAAAAAATTTCCAGGAACAAGGACATTCTATATAACCTCAACACTATACTACACCTGAGAAATTTAACATGGATATATCAGCTTATCCCCCATAGTGTCTGCACACTTAGTGCTCACCTACCCTGAAACACTTTCAATCTAGAACTGCCCCACGTAAGACAGATATCCTGAAAGGACTTATGAACACAAAGAAACATATCAATATTACATTTTTATTACTTGTGAAACTAAGGACTAGGAGAAAATACTTTGTGATAGCAACAGTCCACTTCGACACCTCAGACCTGGGGCAATTTCAACCCCCATAGAACAGAATCCAGAACTTGGCAGCTAAGTGGAGAAGCAGAGGAAATCTATACCTCAAAACCAGTGACAGAGGCAGGGGCTTCACCCCACCAAAGAGGCCCAGAGGCTCCCAATCCAAGTACTGTTACTTAATTTATTCTCTTATTAATGTACTCGATGGGCTGAGTTATAGGGTTTCTCAAACAATAGAACTCAGAAACCACTGACAGGCTGAAAGCAAAGTGCACATTCTTAGAGGCAACATCTGAGAATAACAATTTACTCCTTAGCCAATACTTACGGACCAACAACTGTTTATCAGATACTACACCAACCGCTGGAAGATGGACACAGCTGTGTTAACAAGGGCTGTGTGCTATTGTAAATGGTTGCGAAGGAAATGTTCTGGTCACTGTGGTGGTGGTTACACAGGTGTATGCATTTGTCAAATCTACAGAACTGCCCACCTGAAAGGGTCAGACTTAGCCCACATCAATTTTACCTCAATAAAGTAGACATGGTCACCACCAGGGAGGGCGAGAGACAGGGATGTGACTCAGGGGTCTCTGAACTCGCTTCTAGCCTGAGTGGTGTTTCTTTCTGTTTGCTAGGCTAGCTGCTGTCACAGTGGTCAAACACTGGACATTCTCCTTCATCTCAGCGCGTTCCACTGTTACTCCCCCACCTGATGTGGGGTGTGTTACTCCCCCACCATCCTAGAAGAGGGTCTGGCACAGAACAGGTGCTCACTCAACGTGCTGAGTGATACAAAATTTGTATCACACTGGAAGACATCAGACTGTTACTGCTGAGGGGAGTGGGGAAGGGGCATGCAGGACCCCAGTAATGCCCAGTGCCAATCAGGGCTGGGGGGAGGGCGGGAGGCAAAACATGGTGACACCCATCTCTCGCATCCACACAAGCTGCACCTCCTGGGATGCTGAGCTTCTAAGAGGCCAGTGGACAGCTCAGCTCCCAGAACGCTGCGAGGCTTGCATTTGGCACGTTAGCTCCTGCTTCACCATGACAAAGCGAGTCTCAGATAACAGAACTGTGGGGCGGGCTTGTGACACTGCACTGAAAGCTCCCATGATGTGAATGGCCTTGCAGAAGTGTCCCAGGACGAGGAGTCCGGCCCGTCTGTGTCTTATTAACTTAGGGGACCAAGAGCTACTTAGGAGGTCCCTAGTAAAAGTGACTGATAAAGAAATGCAGGGACGGCCATATATATTTCAGCAAATTCCCCATCCAATGTGAGAAGAAAAATTTTTTTAAAGGTTTGGAATTTAAAGAACAACAACGACAAAAAGCCCCACAAGATATTTATTGAGTGCCTACTATGTGCCAGGCACTGTGCTAGATTCTAAAACATAAGATGGATAGCCACAACACTGTCAACACTCATCTGATGAGGAAGATAGATGAACACGTAACTCAACAGTTTAATTAAGATACTGAGGCAGTATGACAATTCCTCTAAAGATTAAAAATACAATTACCATATGATTCAGCAATTCTACTTCTGTGTATATACCCAAAAGAGCTAAAAGTAGGATCTCAAAGAGATGTCTGCATACCCATGCTCACAGCAGAATTATTCAAAATACCTAAAACATGGAAGCCACCCAACTATCCATCAATGGGTGAATGGATAAATAAAATGTCCATACAACAGAGTATTACTCAGCCTTAAAAAGGAAATTCTGATACATGCTACCACGAATGAACCTTGAGGGCATTAGGCTAAGAGAAATAACCTAGTCACAAAAGGACAAATATTGTATGATTCCACTTACATGAGGTTCCCAGACTCAATAGTCCACAGAAACCAGAATGGAGGATCACTGTTAAGGGAGTGCAGTTTCAGTGCTGCAAGATAAAGAGTTCTGGAGATGGATGGTAATGATAACTGCAATGTGAATGTACTTAATGCCACTGATCTGTACACTTAAAAATGTTAAATTTCATGTTGTGCATATTTTACCATAGTAAAAATACAAAGTTAACAATGATAATAAATATCAAAGCCTGATGATGACAGTCTATCAGGGCAGTTCACGATGTGAAGAATGAGTCTAGTGGTGAAGGAAGGTCTCTCAGAAAAAAACTCGATATGCTTAAATATAAAACAATTACCTGTTGATATTACAACTGAGGTACTGCTATGTTATTTCCCTAGTCCTACTGGTGAAACATGTCAGTAAACACACTCCCCTCACCCCGGTCAGAGGCTGGCAAAGTAAAGGGCCACACCTGTACATAGGAAGTAACGGACCACACACGGACAGTGCACACCCTCAGTCTCTGCTGCTCCCTGCCTGCTGCGGGCAAACACAGCTCAGATCCAGGAAAACTTATTTATAAACATGGCCAGCCCAGCCGTAGCTTGCTGACCCTTGCTCTAAATAATTACTTTAAAAGCAGTCATTCAGAATAGCTTCGAGGCCCCAGACCCTTAATTCTTCAAAGTTAAAAACAACTGCATGTTTATTGTCTGAGTGCATGCACTGGGCCCAGAGATAGGGAGTAACACATCCAGAGAGTGCTGAGCAAAGATTTTCACCTCGGAAACTAGATTCTGCTCCAACCTCACAAAGGTCAGGCTCACCTTATGGAGACCTTTGAACTCGTAGCGCCTGTCCCGAAAAGCCCGTACAGTGTCCACATAGAAGGAGTTCTCCCGCTGGCAGATGGTGGTGAGACGCTCTTCCACTTTGGTCATGTGGATTTTCTTGTATGCCTTCCGGCAGTAATCTGAAACACAATTGAGAATGGGGGGCACATGAGACTCCACATGGGGGACAGGCCTCCTGGACACAGCCAAAGAAAGCTAGGGAGTGGATGCCAACAAACATGGGTTTTTTGGGTTAACTCAAAGGAGCAGAAAACTCAGAAAGACAAGCTGCTAATGAATCACATCAACGGGCAGCCCTGTGTGAACAGACCAAACAAAGACTGCAGGAAGGAGGGTTTGGGAGCCGGAAACTCGCAGAAGGACAAATGACAAA
This sequence comes from Cervus elaphus, assembly GCF_910594005.1. Taxonomy (NCBI): domain Eukaryota; kingdom Metazoa; phylum Chordata; class Mammalia; order Artiodactyla; family Cervidae; genus Cervus; species Cervus elaphus. Next base: position 27,788,400 of record NC_057819.1, read on the forward strand.
AGGAAGCCTATAGGACGAACTAGTTCACAGTGGTCTCATCTACTTCAACAACTGGTTCGACTGACCTCAAGGTGTGACACACCAACATGGCCCAACTGCTCACCTGCCAGCCTCCGCTTCTCGTATTTAGCCTGCTCCTCACGGGACAGCTCATGAAAGGCCCGGGCTGGGCCCTCAGGGGTCAAGGGAGGGAACTTCTCTGACTCCAGTTGGTGCTGGATCCGATGATACTCACTGCGACTGGCTGGCACTATAAAGAGTGTTGGAAGAGAGGATGTGACAGAGACCCACCCACCCGCTTCCTGCTGAGCAGCCCCCAGGGCCGACACTCACTGAACTCGCCCCTCCACTGCCAGGCCATCTTCCTCTGGCAGTTCGCTCCAGGCTTGTTGAAGTCGCAGGCTGCACAGGTGGCCTCGTCTACCATGGCAGAGGGCTGTGAGGGGACAGGAAGAGAGTCATTAGGGTTTAGGCAGAAAGAGCTTGATTCTGGTATGAGAATGTGTCTCACCTGTAGGCGGTTCGTCAAGATGATGTTGGGGTACATGGCCCCCACGTCCAGGTGGTAGATGAGGGGACACTCAATTCGGTTAGGAACATCTTTCAGGGAGGTGAGCTTGGTCTTAATCTGATCACACACCTACAGAGAAAGTGGAAAGAAGTGAAGGCTGGTGACCAAGATGCAAACTGGAGACTGTACAGGGTAACAGGGAAAACACCAAGCGTCCCAAATGGATGACAGATAACAGGCACCACACACCAGACCCTGGAGGTACAGGACAGAGCACTGCAGCACAGGAAGCAGCAGTCTCCACCCCAAAGGAACTCTGGAGTTGGGAGAGAAATGTGTAATATGTGGCCTCATATGGCACAGCCCGTCTGCTAGCGAGTAGGGGGACCCGCTAGATTACCAACAGCCACACTTCCTGGGTGCCCCGAGTGCCCCCACAGTGCAGGCAAGTGACACACCATCAATGTCCCTGCAATTCCTCATCTAACGTATGAGAAGTTTCAAGTTAGTATGGACTCAAGAACGAGCCCTCTGAGACCAAACACCATGCTCTCAACTGTGATACTAGATGGTTTCCGGCATTACTTTATAAACCAATGAATCAGATTCTGTTTCCAGCCAAGGCTCTGAGCCTAAAAACCCTCCTGACACCAAACACATAGAAATCCTAAATGAAATATGAAAACTATCCCTGTAAATGCAGATGTGAGCTTCTAAGTTATCCCTAGAGAACAAATGTGATGAGGAGATTCAGCATCAGAGCAGTGAGTTGACTCTGGTGTCTGGCAGAGGCCGGGCCCTGTGTTGGGATCCCCAAGACCACCCCTAGGTTTGGTGACTCACAGGGGAAGACACAGAGCTCAATAGGCAAAGGGCAAAGGCGCTTGGGGGAAAGTTGGGAGGAGCCCAGGTTCAAGCTGGGATGAGCTCCATTCTTCTAGCAACAAGCTGTGATAACACATGAGAAGTGCTGTGAAAAGTACTATCCCCCAGGGAAGCTCATGGAGACCCAGTGCCCAGAGTTCTTACAGGGGGCTGATCACATAGGCAACTCTGCCTGCCTGGACCAAAACCCAGACTCCCGGAAGGAAAGCAGGTGCTTAGCACAAACCACACTGTTTGCACAAACAACCTGAGCACGTGTTAGTGAGACATTCTTATTAGAGGAAGGTGAGAAACCTCTTGAAGCCCGAGTTCCCAGACACTGGCCGAGGGCAGCCATGCAGCAGGCCTTTCTGAGGTTCACAGCCTCAGGCCTGTGCCGTGAGCTCTTTACCTCACATTTCTCATGCTGCCTCAAGGAGGGGCAAGCTACACACAACAAAAGGGAGACAAAATGCACAGCCCCAAATAAAGGCAGGACTGTCAAAAGCCACCTCCATAAAAGAATAAACTACAAGTCTGCTCACCATGTCCATTTTGGACTCTGGGCAAAGAAAACATCTTCCCTGAGCATTTATCATAACAGGCACTAACAGGTCTCCACTAGTTCTGGACTCTCCAGCCAAGGAACCAGGTAAGAAGGGGCATCGGGCCCATGTTACTTTTGGGGAACCCAGAAGAAACTGTCAAACTACTAACAGCCCTCCTCTGAAGAGGAGTTCAAATTCCAAAATTGCAGAGTGACTGGACTTCCCTAGATGTCCAGTGGTTAAGACTCTGCGCTTCCAATGCAGGGGGTGGTGCATGTTCGATCCCTGATTAGGGAACTAAACTTCCAGAGGCCACGTGGTACATCCAGCAAGGGAAAAAATGTCTCAAAATTGTAAAAGCATGGGGAAAAAAAACCCCACCATGACTGAGAGCAGACACGGTGGGAGGAGAACCCTAAGAACATCAGAGAATAAACCTCCTGGAATAAACATGGTAAAATAAGGCTAGTTAAAGATAAGTGAATAGATAAAATCTAAAACACAGGAAGAGAAACAACAAGGGCCTACTGTATAGCACAGAGAATTATATTCAGTCCTTGTAATAACCTATAATGTGAAAGAATCGGAAAAAGAATACATGTGTACACACACACACACGGGCTTCCCTGGTGGTTCTTGAATTCACCTGCCAATTCAGGAGACACAAGAAATACTTCCTGATCCCTGGGTCAGGAAGATCCCCTGGAGAAGGAAATGGCAACCCAACTCCAATATTCTCGCCTGGGAAATCTCATGGACAGAGGAGCCAGGCGGGCTACAAGTCCATGGGGTATGAAGAGTCAGACATGACTTAGTGACTAAACAACAGCAACAATAATACAGATACATGGAATTCCCTGGTGGCCCAGTGGTTAGGACTCTGTGCTTCACTGTAGGGGGTATGCACTCGATCCCGGGTTAGGGAACTAAGATCCTGCAAGCTATGTGGCACAGCCAAAAAAAAAGGGAAAAAAAAAAGAATATATGTGTGTGTGTGTGTGTGTGTGTCTTAAAAACCTGAATCACTTTGCTGTATACCTGAAACATTATAAATCAGTATACTTCAATAAAAAGTTTAAAAAAATAAAACACAGGAAGAGAAAGTCCACTATAAAGAAATAAAGCACATTTGAAAAACAACCAACAGAGAGCTTCTAGAAATAAAAATATTGTCCTAAAACACAAACACAGTCACTGAAACTAAAAGACTAAACAAGCTTCTGATAGTCATATACTTTTATTTTCTCTCCCTAATGTAACACCTAAATCAGAACATTAGATATGTACTTAAAATAAGTTCATTTTGTCCAAAACTTACACAACATCAAGAAATGCAACATTAAAACTTGAGAACTACTGTACTTAGGAGTTATTCTGAGAAAAGTTGGCTTTAAAAACAAAAACAAAAACAAAAAACACCTTTAGATCTGGGGTCAGCAAACTTCTATGAAGGACCAGAAAATAAATATTTCAGGTTTTGTGGCTACAGTCTACTTTTTCTTTTAAAATATTTTAAAAATATGAAAACCATTCTTAGCTTGCTGACTGTACAAAAACAGCCCTTCTGTGTTATAGCTTGCCAACCTCTGGACAAAGTACAAATTGGAAAACATCTAAATTACACAAAAATCAACCAGAAGAAGAAAGGAGTATCTATCAAGTAGAACAGGATACCAGAAACATAATACTTACTGTTTCTAACTGAATTTTAAGCAAATGAACCACTCAGAGAATAATTCCCCCATCCTTCTGTGCTAGGGCATGCTCTGAAATGCTGCTCGGAGAGGGAAGATGAGACAACAGTAGTGGGAAGGCTAGGATGACACCTGGACAGGCCAGACGCTGCTGTGTGTCCCCAGCTGACATCTCCCACCAGCTGTCACCACACCACTGCCGAGATGGTCACTCAGGAACACAAAGGTGAACCTGCCACCCTATCCCTAAAGACCCTAGGCCACCCTACAGAGAACAATTTCAGGGACTTTGGATGACCATCTGTCATCTAGAAAAAGTCCACGTCCAAATTCACTAAGGTGTCTTGGGTCCCTCCAATTAGCACACCTTCAGCCCATTCCTCACTCATTTCATCGGTTCATAGACTTGAAAGTAGTATCTTTGGGGAATTCCTTTGTGGTCCAGTGGTTACAACTCAGAGCTCTCACTGCCAGGGGCCGGGGTCCGATCTCTGGTTGGGGAACTAAGATCCCACAAGCCTCATGTCAAGGCCAAAAAAGCAGTATCTTTGTTTTGTTCAAGTTGCTCTTTAACTCCTATTTGTCATTCAGCCTACATTCTCTTCTTCCCAAGTTGGTTCATGGAAAGTTCCCAAAGCATATGATAGCTGTAGCTGACAAGAGCTGCACAGAACTCTGTACTATGCAGAGCACGTGCACACGTTCTTGCTTGAACTTTGCCTGGTGAATATGTTACGCTTCTTGAAATCAATCCTAGAACTGTTAAGAACTGCAAACCACTCGAGTAGCGAATATGCCGAAGCAGGGCCTCTGATAAGAGACCCAAGATGCGTCACATCCAAGGGAACAGGACCAGCAAAGCAGGCGGTGCCTGGTGCCTCTGGTCATGTAACACACTTTGCAAATGGCGCTTTCTAACTACTATGTGAAGGACTTTGTAGTTACGATATTTTACCCTGTAATTTGTAGGAATTCCTATCATCATTTTTAAAGTCTATAGACAGAAAAAAAGTAAAAACCTCCAATGGCTCCTTGCCGCCTACAAGACGCAGTTGTATCTACCCTTCACCTACCTCCCTCTCCCACATCGGCCTACCACTTTGTTCTGAAAGCCATCGCCTCCTCTGTGAAAGTCTCCTGTTCACAAAGTTGAGTCCCTCACTGTGAACACTACGCTGTCCTGTCCTGACTACACGAGACCAGGCCCCATGTCCTGTCTCGGCAACCAAGTACTATCACACAGTAGGTGCACAATGAATAGGCCACCGAAAGAAGCCACTCTGCAAGGCAGGGCATGTAAACAGACTGTTCTCCCCACATCACTTCTCCGAGCCTGTGCATCACCTCTTGGAAGTTGATGACTTGCTCCATGGGCACCTTCTCCTCTTCCTCGATGGCGTGACGCATGGTTTTCTCCACCCGCTGCAGCAGGAAGTCAAAGGCAGCAGGATTCTAACACAAACAATCAAGAGAGGATGTGAGTAAGACAGGAAAATGGCCCCACACCACATAACCTATACCTCAGGTGGGACTCTATCAACAGAACACTCCAGAAGGAGCGGCACCCTAAAGGGCAGGCCAGACAAAGGACAGCTGGTGAGGAGTCCACAGGTGAGAAGGGGGCGAGGACTTTATTTCAGCCCTTGTGGCTGGGTCCCTCCTGGGTCCTCCCATAGCACTGGCGGGACGAGGCCCAGCCTCAGGAGGGGCGCACCATCCGGAACCGGCAGGGGATGTCGCTGCGGAACACGCCCGACTCCAGGGCTTCCACGTGGCCACCCACGTAGGTCTCAGCATCCAGCACGTGGCCGTCATCTGTCAGCTTGTTGAACTCCTGCTCCTGCTTGTTGGGGAAGACGATGTTGGCATGGAAGGCCTGCACCATCAGCAAGGCCTCGCACAGCGTCCCAGAGCCTTTCCGCAGAACCTATCAGGAAACACCAGGCTGTGAGCCAAACATGGAAATCCAACAGCTACACCCACACCAGCTGCCTGGGAGCACCCTGTCAGGCAGTGGGCCAGGAGAGGCACTGACCTCATCGGGCTCCATGGGGATGATGGTACACAGGGCGAATATAAACGGGTGGACATACTTCATATACAGGTAGTATGTGGCCACTGCATCCGAGACCGAGTAGGTGGCCAGAGTCTAAAGAGAGGACATCAGAAAGTAAGGTCAGTGAGGGATCCAGTGGCCGCCACCCCCCTGCAGAAGGTGACTCAGTGAGGCAGCACACGTGCCTGGGGCTGCTCAGTGGCCATCCGGCACATGTCTTCAGGGTCCAGTTCCACGGGGTCGTAGCCCAGCTTGGCTTTGGCCGCCGCCTTGAGGTTGTGGCTGCCCACTGGCAGGTAACTGTCCCTCTTCACCCACCTGGAAAGGAGAAGGAAAGCAAAAGCCAGAGATAATTCTGAGACAAACCCTAGGAACCTACAAGACATGGCAAAGCTGGACACTCTACAGGAAGATGCAGGGTCCTGACAGGTACCCTAAAAGATCACCAAGACCTCACATGGTGTAGGCCCCTTGTGAAAAGCTTTCACCTGGACCCAGTCAACTTCACAGACAAACCCACAGACACAAGGAGACGACACAGCCGGTCCTTCTAGTCCTTGCGAGGCCTTCCTCTCACCCTCACAGAGAAATACAAAGGGGACCAGGCAGGAACCTGCCGTCTGAACTTCTAGATTCCTCCACAGCTTATCTGCTACAGGTGCTGCCAGGCTCTGTCCTGCTCTCCCTGCCCCTCACACCCTGCTGCCAAACTCCCGTCCTCCTCTAACACGATCCCTTCTGTGTAAAAACACTCAAGACCCCCTCGTGCCCATCTCCACCTCTTCCTTTCTCACAAACTCAGCCCCAAGACAGACACCACTATATCTCGAGGACTCACAACTTCCTACTGGCAGCATCCAATCTCACCTTCTGTGGCCTCTGCTCTGTGGGTCATCCTCCCCCTCAGAAACGCCCCGCTGAAGGATCTCCAGCATTGCTGCCTCCACTGAAGAACCCCACCTCTCTTTTACCTCTCTTACTTTGAAAAAAAAAATTTATTTATTTGACTGTGCAGAGTCTTAGCTGCAGCCATGAGGGAGCTTCAATCTTCGTTGTAGTATGTGGGACCTTTTTTAAAAAATTCATTTTTCTGGCTGCATTGGGTCTTTGGTGCTGCGCGTGAACTCTTTCTAGTTGTGGCGAGCAAGGGTTACTCTTCATTGCAGTGGCTTCTCTTGCTATGGAGCATGGTCTCCAAGTCTGCGGGCTCAGGAGTTGTGGAGCATGGGCTTACTTGCCCCTTGGCATGTAGAATCTTCCCAGGGCAGGGATCAAACCCATGTGGCTTGCATGGCAGGCAGATTCTTAGCCACTGAACCACCAGGAAAGTCCCTATTTCTCTTCTTGAGAATCCATCAACTATCACGTTTTTTGGTCTTACCACCGAGCCCTGCAGTCTCCAGGTCCTCCATGTGGATGGGGCGCCCAGGTCTGCTTTTATTCTGAACCTGAACTCTGCCCTATTTCCCCAGGAGCCCAGCCCAAGCCCTGAGAACCAGAGTTTCCTAATGCCTCTTGCACCTGTCCCCAAATCTACAGATCCCCAAGTCCTCGACTCTCAGATATCTCAAGACTAGCCTTCTCTTCACTCCTGTTCATGTTGCAATCTGCCTGCCCCTTCAATCCACGCACCATAACACCAGGGGTAAGGAGAAAATTCATCAAGCTTTAAATGTGTCAGTGGCGCCCCATGCCACCAAAATAAAACCAATCTCCTCACTGGGCACAGGAAGCCTACAAGACCTTTCTCTCCAGCCTTCCTTCTCAGCTCTCTGGGCCACCTTGCACACTTGTCCTGAGTCTGGACACCCTAGCCTATCTGGACACCGTACTTGTCCTTCAAGACAGCCTGGCTGCCACATCCCAATCTAATTCAGGGAAGCCAAGGCCCCTCTGTGACCTCCCACAGCACCAGACCTCACTCTACCAGGTCTTTCTTTCTGGTCTGGTTTCTATACCCTGGGCACCAGCCAGCAGCCACTGTCCTCTCAGGGGACAGGAGCTACTTCTCGACAGCTTCTGTAAGAAGGTGTGGGAAGGACCAGTGTGTATAAGGGAGTCTCACTTACAGAAAGCCCTCATGAGACACTGCGATGAGCCACCACGTGAGCTGCAGGGCCTACCTGAGACAGTCCATGTGGATACACTGGGATGATTTGTACTCCCCCTGGCTGTCTTTCTGGAACCCTATCTCCTGGTACATGCTCAGTCCATGGACCGCTGCTCTGGCCTCCACAAACGGCCTAAGGACAAGAGGACAGACAAGCACATGGGACAGTGAATCTCTAATTTCCACAGAGGCCAGGAAGACTGCCCCAGGGGACACCTCACACCATCTCCTCTTAAACAGGGTGAGCAGCTCACCCACGCTACCAAGTGGTGCTTCCCCATCGCTCCCTCCCCTTTTCTGACTCACCAGTCAAAAAAGTCCCCATTATAGGTGACCATGACGGTGGGTTTGGCCTCCTGGATGTGTTCAAACCATCTTTGGATTAGATGAACCTGAATTTAACAAATTTTGGCAGTCAAGGGGTTACTTTACTCTTCCTCAAGTGATTTTAACACCTCTCCAAAGCTGAGGAGTAACACTTCACATGACCCCTTTATTTCCACCCTAACCTTATGTGAATGAGGACCAACCACTGGGGATTGAACCCAGCTGCTATTATGATTAAACGAATGCTGAGGTCTGAGAGGGTCACCATGCCTGCCTCCTCTTCCTATTCCCAAACATCAGGCACTTTCCCAAGTGGCATCTCTACCTCATCAGGCTCATTGAAGACACAGAAGGGTCCTTCATACTCTGGCTTGGGAGTGAACTCGAAATCTTCTATATCTTCTGAGACAATCTCCCTGTTGGTGATGAGGTAGCCCTGGGAAGTTCATTAGCAGTCAGTGCGAGTTACAGAAACAAAGACTAAGACACACCTCCCACATGCAGCCTGGAGACTCTTGCTACAAAACCTTTGCAGCAACTTGAAACACCATGGCTTTCCCAAAAAAGACAGGCTACTTAATCCTAAGGTTTGCCTGGAAGGCAGAGAGTGGCTAGATGCCAGAATAGCTTGCTTGTTCACTTGTTGGGCTCCATTCACTCATTAGTCACCAAACAAATACGAACCACGGGTGGACACTGTTCAGGTTTGGAGACCAGACTTGGTCCCGGTTCACAGAGAGCTCACATTCCAGAAGGCACCCACTCACCTGACCATCAATCATATAGGAAATCATCATAATCTGGTCGGTCTCAGCATCTGGAAACTTGAGGGGCAGTTTGGTTGTCTCAATGTCAAATGCTAAAACCACAGGGTCCTGAAGGGACAAAATGTAGCATTAAGTTGGCCAAGAACCAAGCTGAGCTCTGGAGACCCTGGTGGTTCTCTTGACACCCATGACACCTCCACCCCTACTGCCAGTTACTAAAAGCAAGAGTTGAGCTGCTGTGGGGAAAGGTCCAGGAAAAAACGGGACAGGCATCTTGGGGTGGACTGATCTACCATGATGATATGAAAACTGGAACATACAAGATAAGGCTGGAGCCACTGTTCACAGGAAAAGTCTAGAATTACAGAACACTTGAGTCTCAAGACACTTTAAAATGAATCACCTCATTTTGACCTTTATGACAACTTTGACAGGAGACTGTGATACAGAACTGACAATCTCATCTTAGATGTGAGAAAACAGAGTATAAACTATCCCAAGATCACAAAGCTGTTCCTGAACCAGTTTTGAATCCATTTTTCAACATAACACTTGGCTCTTAACCATCAAAAATGGAAGTCAGAGCTTTACCTCAAATGTTCAGATCCAGCCTAGCTCAAATACTGACAGCACACGATGATATATATGTGCAAGGTCAGAAACTGATTAAAAATACCAATTATTTCAAAATTCTTTTAAGAAAGTATTTGAGGAAAAAGAAGCAAACCAATCTCGAAATCAAATTCATCTTTCATCTTTCTCACCAGAAACAACTGAAAAGTTTAGGATGGAGGAAATGCAAGCAGTACTTACTGGTCGTTCAACGAGGTCATCGCGGCGGGCAATTTCCACTGGAAAGGCACTTCCTCGGTACCGGACATTGTACCAGTGAGCCTGAAGGACATGTGGTGCATTAACCAAAGATTTCTACACCTGTCCAGGGAAGTCTACTCTATGGATCTATCCTTTAATATCACCTCCTGGCTGTCAGTAACTACCCCCATGCAACAGACCACTTACCACGTGGATCTTCAGGTCGATGGAGAGACGGATGTGGTAAGGTACATCGTACTCTCGCATGTCCACAATGTTGTCCATCTGGTCGGCAGTCTTCTTAGAGGTTTCCTCTTCATCAATAATTACACTGCTTCCTTGCAGAACACTGCAAAATAAAGAGACCAACTTTTTCAACTATACTCTGCTAGGGATTGAAGTGGGGAAAGGCCAGAGGAGTTCACATAATGTAAACACAAAGGTTTATAAGGTGGCTGAGATGATCAGGACAGGCCCTTCTTAAGGAATGACCTTGGATGACCCCCATCTGACCAAGCTGCAGGCCACAGACACAAGGAAGTTCAGTACACTTAGGACATGCATTTTATTGGATGTAAGTTCCACCCCAATGAAAAGAGCCAAGAATAAAGGAGACTATTACTCGTAAGGTATGTCTACAGATGTGACCCACCTTCACTGAGGTTATTCTTCATCAAGAAAACAAAGACGACAGGAATAGGCCCACCCAGCATGAGCGTCATAAGGTAACATGCTCACAAGCTCTTAGCATGGTGAAGTGACTGGTAAACAGTAACTATTTCTGTGTCATAATTATTCTTATCATATCTGAGTGGGAATCACTGTCACTAGAATATTCACTCCAATATTAGTCCACTAAGCTTCCAAATACTGAATGGACTATTAAAGGGAAGAAAAAGGCAATGAGTTTTAGAGAGGGCTCAGGCCTCTGGGGACTCAGTCCCTGGATACAACTTGCAGTATTCTGAAAAGTCATTAATGAGCCACTGGGCAGGGGGTGCTGGTGCAGAAACATCCAGGGTCCCAAACTGATCTACTTTTGCCAGAGGATACAATTAGCTCTTTTCCGAAATCATCATAAATTTCTGCATGTCTTTTTTTAGTTGATTTACAATGTTGTATTAATTTCTGCTACACAGCAAAATGATTCAGTTATATACATAAACACATTCTTTTAAAAATAGTTTTCCATTATCATTTATCACAGGATGTTGAATACACTTTCCTGTGTTATACAGTAGGACCTTGTTGTTTATCCATCCTATATATAATAGCTAGCATCTGCTACCCCAAACTCCCAATCCACTCCTACCCCGTGGAAACCACATGTCTGTTTTCTATGTCTACGAGGTTATTTTTGTTTCATAGATAAGTTCATTTGTCAAATTTTAGATTCCACATATTAAGTGTTATCACATGATATTTGTCTTTCTCTTTCTGATTTACTTCACTTAGTATGATAATCTCCAAGTCTACCCATGTTGCTGCAAATGGCATTATTCCATTCTTTTTTATGGCTGAGTAGTATTCCACTGTATATATGAACCACAGCTTTATCCACTCATCTGTTCATGGACATTTAGATTGTTTCCGTGTCTCAGTTACTGTGAGCAGTGCTGCTATGAACACAGGGGTGAATGTGTCTTTTTGAATTATAGTTTTACCTGGATATATGCCCAGGTGTAGGACTGCTGGGTCATATGGCAACTCTATTGCTAGTTTTTGGAGGAACCTCCATGCTGTTCTCCAAAGTGGTTGGATCAATTTACATTCCTGCCAATAACTTAAGAGCGCTGCCTTTTCTCACACCTTCTCTAGTGTTTGTCATTTGCAGACTTTTTAACGACGATCAGCATGAGGTGGTACCGCATTATAGTTCCAATTTGCATTTCTCTAACATTTAGAGATGTTATGCATCTCTTCATGTGCCTGTTGGCCATCTGGTATGTTGAAGTCATCATAACTTTTAATTAGCCAAGATTTCTTCTTACTCTGTTACCCTGTTTCTTATTACTGTTGATGTTTAAATGTTTAATGAACAGTGTTTGTTGTCCTTTAAGTTTCTCTGTATAATAACCAGGGTTCTCTGGAGAGGATGTGCTACATAAATCTAGATATTTAATAAAATTTGCAGACATCTTAACGATTTCTAAAAACCATGAAAACAGACTCTGTTATGGTGGTGGGATCAGAAATATAAAATGTCTTTATTGTTACAGAAACTCAGTTTGAAGCCAAATCTATCCCCATGTAAGAAAGGAGGGACAGCTGAACTACAACCTGGGAATCCACCATTAATTTAACACAAAGGGAACATATAAGAAAGTCTAACTAATTGCTCTTAAGTGTTTCGCATTGAACAAAGCCAATCATTAAGGTAAATTCATTGCTGAGTTTTCCCATGTCCTGTTCATCTTGTAAACTTAGGATAAATGGGAAACAGTCCTATGAACCAACTGGCTGCTTTGCTTATGTGAACGAAGCTTACCTGGAGAGCATAGTTGTGTAGGCGTCACTGGCATGACCCTGATCCCGGTTTTTCTTCACAGCTGGGGAGATCTCCTTCCTCACTTTGACGAGGTCCTCCACGGTGTTGAAGGACAGCTTAATATAATTTCGTTTCAAACCAACCAAGTGATTTGGCTATGGAGTGAAGAGATGGTGTTCATGAGTTCAAGCGAAAAAAATACTACGTTGGAGAGAGAAAATAAGGGGAGAATGAGTCAAAGGTACATAAATGAGGTGAAGAGTTGGCAACTCCAAAGCAACTTGTTCAACTCTGCACGTGGCACCAACAATGCCACTAGAGTTTTTGAGGAGGAGGTAGGGACAGTCATGAAAGTCCATTATCTTCACTGCCCCACAGGTACCAAACATGTCCTCCTCCATCTCACCCCATGGGCAGAGCAGACCCAGCCTAATTTACCCAGAAGGGCTGGGTGATACTCACCAAGTCCAGATCCTCCTTAGGGACAGTCTCTACTTTGGCAATTTTACCCTGAAACTTCTTAGAAAGAAAAGATGAAACTTCTCGCTCACAACCCTAAATCAGGAACAGAATGAAAAGACATCCCATTAGAAAAATCTATTTCCTTCCTTGCCTGTTTCTCTAGAAGCCTCTTTATTTCCAGTTTTGACTCTCCCACAAGATGAGGCTAAGGTCATTTGACCTAATGCCATAAACCACAGACCTACCTTTCTGGTTGCAATGTAGAAATATGGCTTGTAGGGCAAGGCCACCTGCAAGAATCACAGCCCATTTGGGGTGATGACAAAGAAAAAAATGAGAAAAATGAAGATAGGCTGTTTTTATTACACTTGTGAGCAGCCTAGATTCAATGCGTCATTGACCTGGATATATCTTAAGAGAGATGATACAACAGAAAATTAGACTTGCACATATCACAAGGGCAAGAGTCTAAGAGACACAATACTGCTCATCTTTCAGTCTTCCTGAGCTAGCTTCTCTTAGGATATCTTAAGTGGAGACTAGTGTGGCTTCATGGGGCCCATGTTCCTGAAGAGCTTCAGGCAGCTGCCTGCTACAAGTCTCCCATAACCCCTCTCTCCTCACAGCTGCAGAGCTAAAAGGACACACGTCATTTTGGGCCCAGTTATGCCTTATCACTGAGTGGTTTTTAGCTTCTTGGGGTTCAAGGGCCTTACCTTAAATCTGCTCCCATCGTCTTGAATAAAGTAGTAATCCACAGCACTAACTAAGCGTTTATCTTCATCTAAAATCTCAGTCTGCAAGAGAGTCGGTCAACAAGAGCACAAGGTTTTCCTCTACAAAGTAAAAGAGCCTTTTCTTCCTTCTCTGGGAAACTGAGTACTTTAAAAACAAAATCTTTCTCCACCTTTGCATAAACTCTACCAGACCCATTCACAAGAATCATGTCATAACAGCATCCAGATGGGAATCTCTCTGTCTCCTCCTCATCTTTGAAAGCTTTATTCTTATGGGTAACAGGGATGCCCCTCATCTTTGTTATTCCAGTGACCTCTTAATGACCCGGACAAGTTAAAGAGGAAAGCAGGAGACCTGCAAACAATCCCATCTCTACCTGGATGGTCCACAACATGTTCCCTCCAGGTGTCACCTACTCTTCAGATAAGGGCTGTGCTGCCCTCCTGAATGGGAGGAGGAAGATGGAGGAAAAGCACAGGAGCTTACAGGGTGCATGTTGATGAGCCAGCCTGTCTTCTCACCCGGCTCCTTGAGTCTTTCAAAACCAAACCGCAGATCCATCTTATCTGTCCACTGACTGCGCTCCAGACGCTTGAGTGCGGAGACAGAGGAAGAGGGGCCATCATCCCTGAGTGAAAGGAGGGAAATCCAGTCTCCACTGATCATGACACTCTACACCCGCAACCCTCAGCCCACCCAGTGTAAGCATTTCAGATGTGACATGGTAGGAGCATCCCTGAAAAATGCTCATTAAGAAAACAGGACTCATAGGAAAAATATGACTGGGATGTCATATTGTTTGACATCATACTGACGTCAAAACTTGTTTAACTATGTAACTAGAACACTAATAAAAACAATCTTGGCTGGACATGCTGCCTCATGGGGTAGTTAAAAAAAATGCATAAAGTCCAGTATTGCAATCCTGAGCAGTTATCCCAGACAAAAGAAAACTCATGCTCACACAAAAAACTTGCATGTGCACATTCACTGCAACTTTTTCATTATAGACAAGAAGTGGAAACAACCCAGATACCCTTCAACAGGTGAATAATTAACCTGTGTTATATCCTTCCCATGGAATACAATTCATCAATAACAAACTTATTGATACATGCAATAACCTAGAGTGGTTTCAAAGGAATTATTAGGCTGAGTGAAAAAACCAACTCCCCCAAATTACATACTTTATTCCACTTATATAGCATTCTTTAGAGATGGAGAACAGATTAGCCATTAATGGAGGAAGGGAGATGGCTGTGGCTATAAAAAGGTAGCATAAGGGACCCTTGGGTCAGAACTGTTCTGTGACTTGACTGTGGTGGGGGTCACGAACACAGAAAGTGCACAGAACTAAATCTACACACACGTAAACGAGTGTTCATGCATTGTTGTATCATGTCAATTTCCTGGTTGTGACATTGCACTCATGTCAGCTGTTACCACTGGGGGAAACTAGGTTAAGGGTTAGTCTGTGTAATTTTTTTTTTTCTTTAATTTTTTTCCCATTTATTTTTATTAGTTGGAGGCTAATTACTTTACAATATTGTAGTGGTTTTTGCCATACATTGACATGAATCAGCCATGAATTTACATGTGTTCCCCTCCCATCTCCCTCTCCATCCCATCCCTCTGGGTCTTCCTTCTGGGTAATTTCTTACAACTGCTAAGAACCTACAATTATCTCAAAAAGTTTTCTCTATTTTTAAAATGATGGTACTCAAATTTATTATTAGTTTGTTTCTTGCAAAAAATGCAATTAACCATATTCGACCACACAGGATTTTCAGAGCTTGGGTTTGATCCATGGTCCAGGAAGACCCCACATGCCGTGGAGCACCACAACCATCGAGCCTGTGCTCCAGAGCCCGGGAGCCCATGTGCTGCAACTACTAAAGCCGGGGCACCTAGAGCCCATGTTCCGCAACGAGAGAAGCCACGGCAACGAGAAAGCCTGCTCACTGTAACTAGACAGTAGCCATGGCTCGCTGGTTCTCTGCAAGTAGAGGGAAGATCCCGCAGCAATGAAGACCCAGCACAGCCAATAAATAAATAAATAACTTTTTAAAAAATAAAGAATGACCAAGTTGGAGACTACTTCTACCAAAAACCAACAGTGATGATTAAATCACATGATACATATGATGTGCAGACAGAATTTTTTGTAGAGTGGGTGCTTGATAAATAGCATTTGTGACATTTATTGAAGACCAACAGAAACAGAGAGAAATACTTTTTGTTGTCTTCAAATAAAAATTCTGTAACGTCAGAGTTATTTGAGATAACTTGAATGAACTAATTCATTTGTGTTTTCAAGTCAGGTAACTTGCGTTGGAAAAATACTGAACACTTTTCAAGGCACATGTAAATGAACACAGCACTCATTCAACCACCAGGCGGCTGCAACACATCTGGGGAAGTGTATCTCATGCTAGGAAAGTGAAACAAGGATGGCTGCAGTGTGCTGGGCTGCGCAGTTCAGTGTCTGAGTGCACAGAGAAAGCAGTGTTCCATGCTAAGCCATTTTCTCTTTTAGCTGGCTTATAACACTGAAAGGTAGCTTTAATTTCTATACAGCAAAGTCAATAACCATGTTTCTACAGAGTTGTTTGTTTAAATGCATAACACGAGAGGCAAGGTCCTGGTTTATGACTATTGAGTATAGGAGAAAAGTGTAGCCCGCCACCTGAGATTGGAGGGAGGCACTGGTACAGGCACTCAGATAAAATTTTCTTCAAACAGAGCCAACAGGGCACACATCTGTGCCACACTCCAGCCAAGGGCTCTTTCCTTCTCTACTGAAGATTGTTGAATTCTACTCGATTCTGATCCCCTTGCCTAGGGAAAACTGCAAATGAACCAATACAATCTCCATATTTTACTGATATTCTCCTGTTTGCCAAACTACACGTGAGCAAACTAGGGTTACAGAAATACCTTTCGTGGTGGAATAAACTGTACCTTAAAAGTATGATATACCTTCTGGGACACCTGAGTCAAGATGTTGGAAGAACCACATGTGGATAAAAATGGGGATATAACATTGTTCAGTGTGAGAGGAACTATCTCAACTGACAAGGGAAATCACTTCCCAGCTCAGTTACATCTGCCTCAACCCTCCCAAGCCTTCCTCAGCTTAGGGTTAAATAACTGTTCATATAGATTTTATCATAAACCTTAAATTAAGTACTTGACAAAGACTTTCCATCAACAGAACTATCCAAACCTATTTTGATTCCAGAGATTAAAATAATCCCCCCAAAATAAAATAAAATCAAATTGTTCACAATCTTTTAATTTCACAGGTGTGATCCCATCTAGATAGAATACGATAATTATGGCTTATTCATCTTCAAAACAGAATAATTACCATATTAGCATTCCAACTTAAAAAGCAAATGCTATTAATAGTTTCTTCTTTAAACTGCAGTTCTGAGATTCTGGCTCCTGTATATTTTGGGCTGAAGGCCTCTTTATTAGTTAAGCCAACTATATTCTCCACTCCTCAAAAATGTACAGCTAAGAATCCATACTCCATGACTTTTTGTCTTAATGTAAATAAATGAGCTACTTTATTATAAATCAATAAGCAGAGAAAAAATATGTATGTGTCTAGAATGGTGCAGTCTAAGAAAGGAAACAGTCTAAGAAAGCTAAATATACAAAACAGAGACTAGTTAGAGAAAAAACAAAAGATCTGAACCAAGCCTGTGTAGAATTCATGTCTTTAATTACTGTAACATGATTCATTAGTTATTAATTTATAAACATAAGTGATCAGAGAATTTTGCTTAAGAAAAACTCTTTTGCCTGAAGATATTCTTTGGGTCACCTACACGTGAAGAACAGAATGACCTATTTCAAGATAAGGACCCTTATTTTTCACAAAAAATTATAGCCACCTGCTGTAGAGAGAATAATTGACAGCCCCCACACCAAAGATGTCTGTGTCCTAATCCAAGGAACCTGTTATCTTACATGACCAAAGGGAGTTTGCAGGTGCGATGACTTTAAGTATTTTGAGATGGGGATTATCTGGGTGGACCCACTGTAATCATAAGGTTCTTTATAAAAGCCAGAAATTAGAGACAGAGAGGAGAGTGAGGCTGGAAATGTGACAGTGTTGTTTTTGAAAAGAGAGGAAGAAGCCTCTACAAGCTACAAAGGGCAAGAAAAGAGATTCTCCCCTAAAGCTTTCAGAACGAACAAACCCCTGTCACATCTTAATTTTTAGGACTTCTGACCTTAGAACTAAGTCAGAAGCTGCTCTCCTTACTCCGCAGCCTTGCCGACACCGCGGTCAGGGCCGCCCCGACCGCGGGAGGCAGTAGGGCTGGACCCGAGAGGCCGGAGCCTTGCGGCCCCCCGCCCTCACTCCAGTACAAGACGCGCCGACCGCGGGCCTGAGGCGCCGACCGAAGGTTAGGCTGCAAGGCCTCCGCGCGCTCCTAGCATAACCGGACACCCTCAGCTACTTACTACCCTGAGAACTCGTGGGCAGCGCATCATCAGCAGGAGCCAGGCTGTGGCGCGTTCCCCCTCCCCACCCTCGTCCTAGAGCCGCCCCTTCCCCGTGGCGCTGCCACCGGGCCGCAGGCGGAGGACCTCGGACACCGCGCCAACAAGGAGACGGCGGGGAGAGGGGGCAGCTTTGGAGAGCTGCCGGACTCTTAACCGCGAGGCCACGTCGGGCGGCCGAATGGCGCGCCCCAGGCGCTCTCGCCGCTGCCCACGGATGACGCGCGCGCGCGCTAAGCAGGGGGTGCTCCTGCGCCGTCAGGCCGAAAGGAATGTCCTCGGCGCCCGCCTGCCACCTGTCTCACCGGCTGGGCTCCCCGTCCGCGCCCGGCTCCGCGCGCAGTCGCCCGGTATTCCTCAGACCCATAACGCTGCAGCCACCACCACCACTTCCCCGTAGAAATTTGGCGCGCTCATAATAACTCTCGCGAGAGGCCGGAAGCGCCCCACCGCCCAATCAGGAGGCTCGTCGCACCCCGCCCCACAAAGCTCCAATCGCCGCCGGCGCCCGAGGGGGAGGTGGCCCGTTAGGGAGTCCGGGAAAAGTGCGCGGAGGTGCTCGTCGCGTATCCAGGGGTCTGTACCAGGCGGCACTGCGGGACGCGGCGGGGCGGGAAATGTCCGGCCGTCCCCGCCCCGCGCCCTGGGCCCTGCGCCCCGCAGGCCAGGAGTGGGGTCGGTGTCCCCGGTGGGCGTGGCCTGGGGAAGGAGATGGCGCCGGCGGCGTCGAAGCTGCGGACGGAGGCTACAGTAGGGCCGCTCCCGCAGCGGGCACTTTCCCAGTACCTGCGCCTCTTGCGGCTCTACCCAGTACTCACCAAAGCGGCCACCAGGTCTGCGCGGAGCGGCGGAGGAGGGGACGGGGTGGGACGGGACGGGGCGTGGCGCGGGGGTGGGGGCGCGGGCCAGAGCTCGTCGGCCGGTGACCTAACCCCATAGGTGCATCCAACGTGGGGGTTTGAATGTGGAAGGCAAAATCCCGGTGTGTCAGAATGACCCTCCAGCTGCCTTAAATTAACTAGAACTCTTAGCACGTGCGGTTCTGTATATTCGGTTCCGAGCTGTAACTCGTAAACACCCTAAAATGTGGACCCAGGGACCAGACTAAAGGAGTGCACGAGCTGAAGGACTTGCTGCAGACCTCGGGGCTTCTGGCCCCTCTGCCCCGGAGGTAGTGGTCGTCCGGGGTAAATGGGGACGGGGGAAACATCTATCACCCGCTCGGCTCTGCGCGGGTTCTGCTGCTACCTTCCGGCTCGTTAGTACCAGCTCTTGTTTTGAGGCTAGGTTAGACTGGAGCTTCCCTAGTACCTCCTCTTGTTTTGAGTCCAGAATAGGCTGGGAATTCCCTGGTGGCTCAGTCGTGAAGCATCTGCCTGCAATGCAAAAGACCTGGGTTCCATTCCTTTGTCAGAAAGAGCCCCGGAAGAAGGAAATGGCAACCTATTCCGGTATTCTTGCCTGGGAAATCATGGACAGAGGAGCCTGGCGGGCTAGGGCTACAGGCCTTGGGGTCCCAAGAGTCGCACAGGACTTCCCAACTAAACCACAACCACCACAGGATGAACTAAATGTGTTGAGGTGAATGCCTTTAGGAAGAGGAAGGCTAGACCTGGTGGGAGGTGTTAAGACATGCTTCAGCAGCTTTGCATTTGGGAGAAAGCTGACACGGTGCCCTCCGTGCTGCGGTTAGGTGGGCCCTTTGATTTGGAGTACTAAACATTTTATGAGACATCCCCCCTTCCTTTTAATTAATCCGTTTTACACGTTTGTCCCCTTTTATTAATACAGCCTTTCATACATGTGTACAGCTGCCTGTCTGGGGAGCATTAGCAATGATTAAGATAAGTAGGTCCTGTCCCTACCCTCATGGATCTTGCATTCTAGTAAAGAACTAGTCAAAAAGTAGATAAATGTATAACACAGATAAAGTGGTCAGGGAAATTTTATTTGAGGAGGTGACACTTAAATAGAAGCCTGAAGAAGGAACAGACCATGCAACAGAGGGAATCAGAGGGCAGAGGGCACAGCCGGAGCAAAGGTCCTGAGGGAGGAGCAATCTAATGGTGGTGGAGTGGAAGATGGGCCTGTGTTCCTGGAGAAAATGAACAACAACCAAGGAGGAGGATGAGGAAGAAGTAGTGAAAGATCAGATCAAGAGGCTCCTTGTCTTGTCCAGGAATTTTGGACTTTATAGCTTAGAAAGCTTCTCAGAGTGCAGTTATAGACCAATTATTTAGTAGCTGGGCCTGTCTGCACCTTTCCATTTGAAGGTTTTATTGTGATGATTGTAGATTTACATGTGCGTGTGTGCCGGGTTGCTTCAGTCATGTCTGACTCTCTGCGACCCTGTGGACTGTAGCCCACCCGGCTTCTCTGTCCATGGTATTCTCCAGGCAAGAATAAGGAGTAGGTTGCCAGTCCCTCCTCCAGGAGATCTTCCCGATCCAGGGATCGAACCCATGTCTCTTGTGTTTCCTGCATGGTGGGTTCTTTACCACTAGTGCCACTTGGGAAGCTCAGATTCACATGTAGTTGTAAGAAACAATACAGGGAGATCCCTTGTATACTTCCCCCAATTTCCCCCATTGGCAACATTCTGTAAAACTAGTATCACAACCAGGACACTGCATAGATAACAGACCATAAAACATAATCAGATTTCCCCAGCTTTTCTTGTACTCCTCCGTGACTGTAGGTGTTAAGTTCTATGTAGTTTTGTCACATGTATAGGTTTGTGTGTCTACCACCGGAGTCAAAATACAGAAAGCTTTTGTCATAAGGATCCCTTGCATTGCCCTTTTATAACTACACAGGGTAATTTTTTCCAAAGTTATAGGATAGCATCACAATCCAGATATGACACTTATACAACCCACCGATTGGAAATCTTACCATGCTTGTGTGTGTGTATTAAGTTCTGCTGTCTCCACCTTTTCATGCAGGGAACTTAACATTTCACTGCTTTGATAAGGGTTCATCTCCACCCATCCCCAGCATGTTCTTCGAACCACTGTGCTAATTATGTGTAGTAATAGATGCCCCCCACCTCCCAGCCCCGGTAGTTCACTTCTGTTTTCTGAATACCCCTCTCTCCACAGCGGCATTTTGTCAGCACTTGGGAACTTCCTGGCCCAGTTGATTGAGAAGAAGCAGAAAAAAGAAAACTGCTCTCAAAAGCTAGATTTCAGCGGGCCTCTCAGATATGCCATCTATGGGTGAGTTCCATAAAGGGACTGGTTTACTCAGTAGCAGGCTAAGTGCGACAAAGCTAGGATATCAACACCTGGAATTACCCAATTCGGAAAAGTAATTTTTAAAAAAGCATTGAAATCATCATGGGAGAAAAATCAGAATGATGGATAACATTAGCTTCGCTTATTTTGTAGTTTTATTTGGTTTTTATTTTGAATTGCATGGGTGAGGGTGGCCATAGTAATTGAGCTGAGAGACCTGAGAGCACTTAAACCTGAGATCAGACTTCAAGACCCAAAGACTCTGAAAGAGAAAAACAGACTCAAATATGACCAGTTAGTTTCTGTTGTTAAATTCAGAGCATAACCATTCAGAAAAGAAATCCTTAGGTATCCTGAAAATTGTCATTTCTGAACTACTTTTTAATCGCAAAAGCACAGAGATTCAGAAGTTTTATCTAGTAAATCCACCCCAAGTTCTCTGGCCAACAACAGTGTTTGTATAGATGGATTATTTAGAAATCTTTTGCAATAGGATTGATTTTTTTCAATTCAAAATTCACAAATAGCATTTTTGTATTGTAAGCATGCTAACTTGAGTCATCACAGCTTTTCCCATAATGTATTTAAAGTCCTAATCCCTCCAAAAAGGGGGTGATAATCCCTCTACCTGGAAGTGATTCTGATGCATTCCCCATATCTAGTCACAGTTTTCCATCCTCAAGTCTTCCTGTTTCTCTTCCTCCTGAGAAGCCCTGCTCTGGGCCAGTTAACATTCTGTGAAAGGGTGGAGAAAGACGAGGGAAAACCACTTGTTTAAAGGCTTGGCACTGTGGAGCTGGAAGGCCCCTGGGCCCCTGCTCATCTTTTGATTCTGGATTTCATGGAGTCTCAGATCTGTTGACCCAGTAGACGTGGTGGCAGGGTTCAGTTTTCTTCCTGAGTACACTGTGCTGTTTGGAATGAAAAATAATACAGACAAGCCAGCGCACAGCACCAGATCTCAGCCCTGATAATGATCAGAGAGAGTTTGATAAAAAGCTCTGACACCCGGGATGCCTCTGTTTATTTACCGAGCACCTTCTCTGAGCCAGGCCCTGTTCCAGACAGAGCAGTGAACAGACAGACACGATCCTGTCTTGTGGCATTTACCTTCTAAGGGTGAAGAGAGGGCACTGTATAAACAAATGAGACCATGACATCCAGTGATAAATGCTTTGAAGAAAATGGACAGGACCTGGAATAGAGAGTGGCTGGGACAGTGGTAGGTTCGTTATTTAGGACAGTTGGAAGGAACTCTCCAAGCCAGCAGTGTTGAGAAGGAGCCAGCCATGTGATGACAAGGGGCTGCAAAGCAGGAACAAGCCTGGTCTGTCAGAGGCAAAAATGAATGCCTGGAGCAGATGCATTGAAAGCATGTTTTTTAGAAGGGCCACACAGACCTCTGTGGTCAGTGCTGAGGGACTCCAGGGAGGCAGGTTTTAGGATCTGGGGTTTGAGGGTGAAGGGTGTATCCAACTCACCCCCACCGCGGGCCTCAGGTTTTTTTTTACAGGGCCGCTGGGTCACTTCTTCTACCTCTTGATGGAGCGCTGGATCCCTTCCGAGGTCCCCTTGGCAGGCGTCAAGAGGCTCCTCCTGGACCGCCTTCTCTTCGCACCCGCCTTCCTGTCATTGTTCTTCCTTGTCATGAACTTCCTGGAGGTTGGTCTCTAGCACTCGTGCACGCCAGCTGTTCGTTGGCATAAGGATGCTTTGGTGGAATTCAGAGGGTCTCTGAACTTTTCACTCAACTTGAAGTTTCACATTGTCATCTATGAAATATCAGAAGCAAAGCACAGTCGTATTAGCAGCACCTGTTGGCCCAATGTAAGCGTCCTAGGTAGTGGGCTGTCCACGTCCATTGTCATAGTTACCCCGGAGTATTGTTTATGCTCATCACTCTTAACACCTTTCGGCAAGTCTCATCACTGAATGTGTTAGTGAAGAAGCACATATACTGGTTTATAAGAATGTTTTCTGAATGTTTCAATAGCTGTCCAGTTCAATTCAGTTCAGTCACTCAGTTGTGTCCGACTCTTTGTGATCCCATGGGCTGCAACACGCCAGGCCTCCCTGTCTATCACCAACTCCCGTACTTCAGTATAATTGACTTCTTTGTACTCCCACATATTTTATTTTATACATTTCAAAACATGATTCTGGGAAGTGGGTGCATGGGCTTCACCAGACACCAGAGGGGTCCATGGACCTTGCAGAACCCTGTGCTCACTCGGAGTCTGGACATCACAAGTGCTCTGAAGAGGTTAACTTATCAGTACAGACTTAACGTTGCAATGAAAAACTTGAGAGGTGTGTTCACCCAACCTCATTCCCACTACCTACCACCCTCACCATCTCCTTTCCATCCTCTGTGTGATGAGATGTGTCACGTTCTGCCCTGGAAGTGATTTATTTCTGCCAGTCACAGCAAGTAAACACTTCTCACTTGGGTTTTATTTTGAAACCACATCTCAAGTTCTTGTTAGTAAGGAGAACACCCATTGCTGTCTAAAGTGACCCTGGTGGGAGGTAGGAAAGATGTTTAAACTTCCCTGTGATTCCTAATGAGTCCCTGATAGTAAAAAGAAATATTTGGGAAGTCCTTAGGAAATCAGATGGGAGAAAGTGAAAGGGTGCCTATGTTAGGATTGAGGGTACCACAGCAGTTTCTCCCTATTTTTTCCTTCCAAATAGGAAGTGAGTATATTTTCATTAAAAAACAAATACCCTGCATGGATAAGGCAAATGTTACCAAGGCGCATAAAGTTCCCACCACATAATGATACATGTGGGACCACACTCTCCATACGGCACACACACTACAAGCTGCTTCCACATCCGGCATTCTCTGATCCAGACATCGTGTTACAAACCGTATGCCTGTCCCTGTTGTATAGGGATTCCTGCTTGGTCAGTTCCTAGAATTGTTATCCAAAAAGGCTGTCCTTGTCTGTCCTCCCTACAGTGGTGCAGAATGATAGCATCAGTTCAGTTCAGTCACTCAGTCATGTCCAACTCTTTGCGACCCCATGAACTGCAGCACGCCAGGCCTCTGTGTCCATCACCAACTCCTGGAGTCCACCCAAACCCATGTCCATTGAGTCAGTGATGCCATCCAACCATCTCATCCTCTGTCGTCCCCTTCTCCTTCTGCCCTCAGTTTTTCCCAGCATCAGGGTCTTTTCAAGTGAGTCAGCACTTTGCATCAGGTGGCCAAAGGATTGGAGTTTCAGCTTCAACATCAGTCCTTCCAGTGAACACCCAGGACTGATCTCCTTTAGGATGGACTGGTTGGATCTCCTTGCAGTCCAAGAGACTCTCAAGAGTCTTCTCCAACACCACAGTTCAAAAGCATCAATTCTTTGGCGCTCAGCTTTCTTTATAGTCCAACTCTCACATCCAGACATGACCACTGGAAAAACCAAAACCTTGACTAGACAGACGGACCTTTGTTGACAAAGTTATGTCTCCGCTTTTTAATATGCTGTCTAGGTTGGTTATAACTTTCCTTCCAAGGTGTAAGTGTCTTTTAATTTCATGGCTGCAGTCACCATCTGCAGTGATTTTGGAGCCCAGAAAAATAAAGTCTGACACTGTTTCCACTGTTTCCCCATCTATTTGCCATGAAGTGATGGGACTGGATGCCATGATCTTAGTTTTCTGAATGTTGAGCTTTAAGCCAACTTTTTCACTCTCCTCTTTCACTTTCATCAAGAGGCTCTTTAGTTCTTCTTCACTTTCTGCCATAAGGGTGGTGTCATCTGCGTGTCTGAGGTTATTGATATTTCTCCCGGCAGTCTTGATTCCAGCTTGTGCTTCATCCAGCCCAATGTTTCTCATGATGTACTCTGCATATAAGTTAAATAAGCAGGGTGACAATATACAGCCTTGACGTACTCCTTTTCCTATCTGGAACCAGTCTGTTGTTCCATGTCCAGTTCTAACTGTTGCTTCCCGACCTGCATACAGGTTTCTTAAGAGGCAGGTCAGGTGGTCTGGTATTCCCATCTCTTTCAGAATTTTCCACAGTTTATTGTGATCCACACAAAGGCTTTGGCATAGTCAATAAAGCAGAAATAGATGTTTTTCTGGAACTCTCTTGCTTTTTCGATGATCCAGCGGATGTTGGCAATTTGATCTCTGGTTCCTCTGCCTTTTCTAAAACCAGTTTGAACATCTGGAAGTTCACAGTTCACGTATTGCTGACGCCTGGCTTGGAGAATTTTAAGCATCACTTTACTAGCGTGATAGCATCAGCTCACAGCTATTGAGCACTGAGCTCGGCATCCAGTGCTTCAGATCTTTGAGCCTAACGTCCGTCCACTTGACGGCTGAGGAAGCTGAGGCCTTCAGTTATTTAGGGGTAAACACTGGCCTAAGGTGCTGTAACTGTGAGTCATTGAGTCAGGATTCAGACACAAGTTTTGTGACCCCAGAGACCTCTCAACTCTTGTTGTGGAGCTCAAGCTCTAGGCACACAGGGTCAGTAGTTGCAGCTCTCCGGCTCTAGAATGTGGGCCCAGTAGCAGTCGTGCCCGACTCAGTTGCTGTGCAGTGTGTGGGAGCTTCCCCGACCAGGGACCAAACCCGTGTCCCTTGCACTGGGAGGCAGATTCTTAACCACTGCCCAACCAGGGAAGTCAGGTGAAAAATATTTTCTGTACCTTTATGAGGTTGGGTATCTTTTTATACGCTTATCTGTATTTCTTCCACTAACTCTGCTCATTTTTTCTTAGAATGTTTGCATTTTTTCTTTCTTATTTGTATGTTCATACATGTTAAGGATATCCATCCTTTGCCAAATAAAAGTTACAGATATTTTCCCCATTTTTAGGTGTTTAACTTCATAAAAATGTTTGTGTAAGTTATATAAAGTATTTTATAGTGTCGTTCTCCATACAAAAGCTTAAAAAGTCATGTATTCAAATCTTCCAGTCTTTTCCTTCATAGGCTTCTTTAAAGGAAGATACTGGAAATATTTTCCTGTATTTTCTTCTTCTACTCTTATGATTTTATTTTGTACATTTTGATAGGCCCAGAGATAATAGAAATATTCTCCTATGCTTTCCTGTAGTATTACGTGTTTGTTTTTAATATAGTGTGAGGTATACTTTGGTCTATGGACTTCCTGGGTGGCTCAGCAGTAAAGAATCCATCTGTCAATGCAGGAGATGTGGATTCAGTCCCTGGGTGGGGAAGATCCTCTGGAGAAGGAAATGGCAACCCATTCCAGTATTCTTGCTTGGGAAATCCCATGGACAGAGGAGCCTGGTGGGCTACAGTCCATGGAGTCTCAACGCAACTTAACGACGAAACCACTACTGCCACCACCAGACTTTTTAATTGCCCTAACTGTACAGAATTTTTAAAATCTCTAGTAAAGCAAGCCTTCCTTTCTTACTCTTTTTCAAGATGGGTACTCTTATGCATCTATCCTTCCAGGTGACATTTACAATCATTTATTGGTGTCTATTTTTTTAAAAGAACTCCTGACAAGTTTTGATATGAAATGCATCAGCTTTGGAGGTTATTCTGGAAAGAACTGACAGCTGAGCCATCAGCAGCTGTAATTCTGGTGCCCAGGTTAGCAGTGTGAATCACACCATCATCAGCTTAGCTCTCAGGGGTCACGGGCAAAGGTCACACACAATGAGAGCACTGTTCCAATGATCTTCCTACTGGATTGTTAGTTCATCCGGCTGTATCACTGATCAAGCACACGCATGTGCTATGTCCAAATAAATGGAATAAAACATGCAGTTTCAAAGAAATCACTGAGTTAGGCTTTGGGGTTCTTCACCTGGAAGACCAGTATTGCTCACGGTCTGCGTTTCCCCCCCTTTGCAGGGGCAGGACACCGCCGCTTTCACTGCCAAGATGAAGAGTGGGTTCTGGCCGGCACTGCGGATGAACTGGAGAGTCTGGACACCCGTGCAGTTTATTAACATCAACTATATCCCTGTGCAGGTGAGGCCAGCCAGGTGCCAGCGTGGAGCTACAGGGGCCTTCAAGCTCCCCTAGAGCCCAGCCTTCCTCCCGAGCCTTGGGGTCATCCCAGGTTCCAGATTCCTCCCAAAGCTTTTCTCTCTGCCCCGAGTTGTTACCATTACTGGATTTGAGGAGGCAAAGCGACATAGGGGGGCCCAAGCTGGGTCCACACTGTGCCCCTTCATCCCAGGCTGTGCTCAGGTTTCTAGGGTTGGATGCCCACCCCCACCCCCCACCTCCAGGGCTTCACGGATTGCAACCCAAGGCAGCCTCACCCGCAGGGACATCAGAGCCAAACCTGAGTGAGGCAGGGGCGGGCTCTGAGTGGTAAGGGGCAGGGCGTCTGGGCGTGAACCAGTTCACTGACCTCTGGCCGCTGGCCCTAGGCAGGCAGCTGAGGGGCCACCCTCCGGGTGGTTGAAGGCCCTGCCATTGTCCACTGTCTTCACACCCAGTATAGCTCATCTGTGACTGGGTCCCAAGACCACTGCCAGGTGGACAGGCTCACGGCTTAGATTTATTAGGGCCATGCAGAAGGGATGTACAACTGGGTCCTGGGAAGCCGTTGCAGGCGCCCCATGCTCCCTGCCCTGAGGGCTACTGGGAGCAAGTGATCATTTACCCACAGAGTCAGCCACAGCAATATTTCTGCCCAGGGTTTTACTTGGGGCTGGCACATGGACACTGCTCCCTGCACCAGAGTTCCAGACCCCGGGGAGGAGAGCAGGCACTCATCTTCAGCCACACTGATTTTGTAGGCACTCTAGGCCCAGGGAGCCATTCTCATCAGTTGGAGAAAAGTGGGAACCCACATCTAAGTTCCCAGACACCAACCTCTCAAACAGGCCTTTCCAGAAATTCCCAGGCCTCAGCTTGCTGTGTTACGATTTTTCTGCACACTATTTAAGTAATCTACCTGAAATTAGCTCATAAAAGCTGGTTTCCACCCTGCTTTAGATAGAGGAAAGATACCCGGGGCAAGAGCCCCCCTGGGAAAGAGCTACCTTGAAAGGGTGGGAGGAGGGAGAAAGTGGGCTTAGTAATCACACACTACACACACCAAGGATAGCAGAAAACCAGAGGCAGTGATGGACAGCAGTAGCTAATGTTGTTGGAAGTTAAAGCAAAATAAAAATCGGTAAGTCTCCATTAGCTTTAAAAATGACCTTTCCAAGATCAATCTCAGTGGCTCCATGGGGCTGAAGCCAGATTGTTGAGGACTGAGTGGGTGGAGAAGTAGAAGATAAACTACAAAGTTTAACTACAAGTTTGTGAAAACTACAAGTTTGTGATGCACAGGGGGAAAACAGGAGTTAGCAGTGGTCCAGGGAAAGAGAAGGTTTGCCAGCTAGAAGAGTGGCCATGTGACATGCACGTGGCACCCCAGGCTGCCCCAGTGAGGGGGTGGGGGTGGGAATGGCACATAAGCAGAGAAACACTTCTTCCTGTTGAGCAGAGAAGAGAGAGGAGGTCACTTTTACTGGGGACTCCCGGCCACACCTTGTGTTTCCTCTGGGAGGGAGGTGGGTAGGGCAGGGGAGGCTGATGGGTATTTTGAGGGGAATAAAGTTGTGGTCAGCTTGGCATTGTGAAAGATAGGAGAGGAGGCTGATTGGAGATGGGGGAGGCAAGAGAGGCTAAAGACCCTTTTGTGCAGGGGCCTGGGGCAGGTGAGAAGCAAGGAGGATTGGGGTTTTTCAAGAGAGTACAACTGAGCAACAGGAAGGGAAGAAAACCGGGGATATGGACCATAGGTTCTAAGACATATAGAGAATGAAATAAAGACATGAGAAAACAGAACGGCTGAGGATGTGAAGGGGCCTGTGGGTGAGAGTAGAGAGGCTGGAAAATAGAATCCTTCTGAGTAGCTTAGGGGCAGTACTGCAAGCGTGGGGTCAGAGAGCTCCCTAAAAGGTGGTTGCAGGTGAGTGCTTAAGGGGCAGGGATTTTATTCAACACATATATATTGAGCACCTGCTGTATGCCCTGTGGCTGTAGACTCTGGGCTAGAGCGATTAATGAGATAGGCCAAACTGCTACTTTCTTGGAGCTCGTGTGCAGGGAAGACTCAGTAATTGACTAAAGGTGATTTTAGGTGGGAGTACGTCTGTCGGATCATTGAAGCAGATAGTGGCAACAGGATGGGTCTGAGTGAACTGGTCATGGAGTTGTCAGGGAAGAGCCAAGTGAAGCTATGCACATGATGTCTGGTCCTGGGGTGAGAGAGGCCTACCAGGAGCTGAGGTGACTGGTGAAGGAGTGTTTTCCCTACTGTCCGGTTAATGTCATCGGGCAGGGGGACTGTCCTCCTCACTTCTCTCTGCGGGAGCCGAAGCACAGTGCCTCATGCAAAGTAAAGACTCAGTAAATCCAGCAGTGGGTGGATGGGCTGACCAGTGGGTGAGCGCTGTCCTGGGGGCCTCGTGCTTGATGAGCGTGCCCAGGGCCTTCCTCTTACTTCTTACCCTACCATCTGTTCTCTCTGGCAGTTCCGGGTGCTTTTTGCAAACTTGGTGGCCCTGTTCTGGTACGCCTACCTGGCCTCTCTGGGGAAGTGAAGATGACCCGGAGAGGGTGTCAGACACACTGATGGCTGGGGTGGGGTGACAGAACGGAAATAAGCCAGCCTGACTCTAGATCATGAGATTCAAGATGACTCGAACATGACGGATGGAGAAACAGAAATCTTTTAATGTCAGAATCGTGTTTTAAAAAGGCAATCATTGTCCTCAGGTGGTGCTGCCCTAGAAACATAAATATAGCAGAGATGATTTCACCTGTCACCTTGGATTGAATTAGGATCACAATAAACTATAATGTAGCATTTTCAGTGGTGATTTTAATTTCTCAGAATAATTGCTGTTGCTCTGATAGAAATGAGTGACCAGAGGACTGCTCTTGGAATTTTTTAAATGTTTAAAAATTTGTGGTAAAATATATCACAATACAACTGTTTAGCTACTTGGCCCCATAGGGCAAGGGCCCCTTAGACCAAGACTTTCCCTGACCTTCTGAAAGGCCCTGTATACCACCCTTTCCACTGGGTCTACTCTCCTGTTGCTCATTTACATTGGCCCTCCTTCCCTGCTTTTTCATTCTTAGAACCTTCCTTCCTGATAGTCTCCCATCCTCATTTCATGGATACAATATCCCTTGGGATCTCAATTGTATATATTTTAAAATTTTCTTCTGTCTTGTGTGCTGTTTTCTGTTTTCACAGGGTTCTTTTTTTTTTCTTTTTCTATTTGATCTTTGTTGTTGTCGTTCAGTCACTAATTCATGTCCAACTCTGCGACCCCATGAACTGCAACATGCCAGGCTCCCCCGTCCTTAATATCTTCCAGAGTTTGCTCAAATTTATGTCCATCGAGTCAGTGATGCCATCCAACCATCTCATCCTCTGTGCCCACTTCTCCTTTTGCCTTCAGTCTTTTCCAGCATAAGGGTCTTTTTCAATGAGTCAGCTCTATCCAGTCATTCCAGTGAATATTCAGGGTTGATTTGATCTTTGTTTTACCCTATCAGGATTTCCTGAAATGTCTGTAGATACTCGGATGTGTATCATTGTTAAAAGAGTCAAAGCCACTCAGACATTCTTCAGAAGATTTGTGTACACGGGCTGCAGTTGTGACACCGTCCTTGGCAGTGGGCTGGCCAAGCAGGAACCCAGTTTTGTTGGGGCTAGTACCTGTAACTCATCTGGCTCTTCCAGACTCACAGGACTGGATGAGCTTGCTTCTTGGCTTCCCTCAGTGAAGGCAATTGATATTCCATCTTCTCAGATCAATAACAACCTGATTTCCAGCTTTCAACATTTTGTCAGCTGATCTCTTTGCTTGGTTTCTTCTGTTTCAAGTACATCTTTTTGAATTTGTCCTTTTTATTTATTTACTTATTTTTAATTTGTCCTTAAAAAAAATTTTTTTTGCTATC
Organism: Cervus elaphus; assembly: GCF_910594005.1. Lineage (NCBI taxonomy): Eukaryota > Metazoa > Chordata > Mammalia > Artiodactyla > Cervidae > Cervus > Cervus elaphus. The sequence continues at coordinate 27,819,453 of NC_057819.1, forward strand.
ATTTTTAATAAGTGACCTTCTGGAAGCAGACATAAATATATGGGTTTAAGACACCATGTTTATGCAGAGGTCTGGGTATTTCTGTGGAATACATTCATTCTTCAAAATCCAGGGTGACTTTAAAATGTAAATCAGATCATATCACTTCCCCATTCAAGGCTGCCAAGATGACCCCGCAGTTCCCCTTAGTTGTACACACCCAGGAGAACAGAAAGCAGGGACTTGAAGAGATGTCTGTGTACCATGTTCACAGCAGCGTTATTCTCAATAGCTAAAATGGGGAAACAACCCACATGTCCATTGATGAATGAAGAGAGAAAATGTTGTCCGTCAATACAATGGAATATTATTCACCCTTTAAAAGGAAGGACATTCTGACAGATGACTCGGATGAACCCTGAGAACATTGTTAAGTGACATAATCCAGCTCCAAAGGACAAATACTGTTTTTTTACTCTCTTTCTTTGGGATTCCTGGAGCAGTTGAACTGAGACAGGAAGCAGGATGGCGGATGCTAAGGGCTGAGGGAAGCGGGTGAGGAGTTTAGTGTTTTAACAGGCACAGAATTTTAGTTGGGACGATGAGGAAGTTCTGGAGATGGATGCTGGTGATACTCGCACAACAAAGAGAACGTGCTTAATATCCCTGAACTGTACACCTAAAAGCGGTTACGGTGGTAAATTCTGCAGTACGTGTATTTTGCCCCCGTAAAAACAAAGCAACCAGCAAACCCTGCTGTAGTTTCCTAGTTCATCTGAACCAGAACCTCAAGTTATCAGGGTTCCCCCTGGGCTCTTTCCGCAGGTGTAGGTGTAAGTATTCGGGTACGGGTCGGGCGCCGTCTGAGCCCTCGCTCAACGGCAGAAACGACTCGCACAGCACGCCTAGGTCTCAGACCCACCGCCTACCACCCGGCTCCGCCTTTATCCCCGGAAGCCACCGCGGCGGACAAGACGATCACGGCGGCTCCCGCGCAGCCCGTCGGCCGGAAGCGTACGCCCGACGAAGCGTGTCCCTCGTCGCTCGCCGTCCACACCCGAGCGCGCCTGCGCGGAGCCCGCGTGGGGTCGACGCGGGACTTGACCGGCATGGCGTTTCGGCAGGCGCTACAGCTGGCGGCCTGCGGCCTGGCAGGGGGCTCGGCCGCGGTGCTCTTCTCGGCTGTGGCAGTGGGGAAGCCCCGCGCGGGCGGGGACGCGGAACCGCGCGTGGTCGAGCCCCCGGCGTGGGCGGGGGCCGCGCGCCCGGGGCCCGGCGTCTGGGACCCCAACTGGGACAGGTGCGGGGCCGGCGGCGGTAGCCCTTCCCGGGTCCTAGCTGTCCCGTCTGGTCGGTGTGGTGGGTCCCACGGAGGGGCGGGCGGGGCAGGTTTGCTTGCTGGTTTCTCTTTCGGTTCTGGCCGTGAGGCTGGCTTTGGACGTGAGGCGTCCCTCGACCCCTCTTTTGAGCACCAGTTTCCTTGTCTGCCCAGGGGGTCATTTTGAGGAAGGAGTACCGGGATGCCTGGAGTGGTCGTTTTCAGTCCGAACGGAGGAGTTGGACCTTAGTAGGGCTCTTGTCCCTGTTTCTGTCTCTCAACTTATGAATATTCAGATTGGGTGACGGCATGCTAATCCCATATTTGGGATACTGCCGAGAGGGCCAGGTGGAGGTGGGTTCTGGAAGGGGCCCCTGCGAGGAGGCCGCGCAGGGACAGGGCCAGCTGACATACTGAGTAGGAGCATGAGGTCCAGGGGTCCCAGGCACCCCGGCCACGCGCTCTCAGTATTCTACCGAGCGCTTGGAAATGCTGAAGCAGTTTTTAGTCTTACTTAATGTTAACTTAAATTTAAAAACCAAAGCAGTGCAGATCTTACAATATTGTTTTGAAACGATAGTACTTTTGATATGCTGGAGTGAATAAAGTGAGTTACTGGAATTTCCCCTGTTTCTTCCTACTTTGTAAATGTGGCTACTTGGAAATTTTAAATAACATACGTTGCCGGTGTTCTATTTCTATTGGATGGCACTGCTCTGGGTTGTGGGATGGTTTACCCAGTCCCAGCTCTTTCCTACTTAACACTTTGAGTGTGGGGCACAGAACTAATATTTATTGTTAACCTCCTTGTATAGGAAACTTCAGAGGCATTCTTTTTAACCTTTAATTTTTAAAGATGAATTTATTTTAAAATAGTCTTCTATTTACAGAAAAATTGCAAAGACAATAGAGTTTCTATTTTGCTAGAGTTCCACACCTAACTTCTTCTGTTGTTAACACCTTACTCTAACATAGGGTATTTGTTACAATCAGTGAACCAGTGTAGGTACAATATTATTAACTGATGTCCATACTTTATTGAGATTTACTCAGTTTTTACTTGTAGTCCATTGTCTCTCCCAGGATCCCATATGACAGTCAGGCTTTGACAGTTCCTTAGACTTAACTTGTGATGACCTTGACAGTTCTGAAGAGTGGTGATCAGGTATTTTGTAGCATGTCCTTCAGTTGGGATTTGTCTGTTTTTCTCATGATTAGGCTGGGGCCTTATTCTCTTTTAAACATCAGTACAATCTTCTTAATTTCATGTGCCTTTCCAAGGAAACAGTCACTGTGAGGTTAAAGGACTTACTTGGAGAGCCAGACTTCAGCTTTCTTTGAGGCTGACATGCTATATTTGCTCGCCAAGTCTAGATTTATGAGGGAGTAAGGAGAGTGGTATCCATGCTAGAAAGAGCCTCATTCAGTGAAATTTCCAGCCTCTTTCTGAGGAGCCAAGCTTGCATCTGTGCCTGCGGTACCAGAGGTCTTCTCTGGCTAAGCCCCAGCTCCCCCATGACTGCCAGTGTGGCATCTCAGCCTGGTTGTATATGGGTACCCCAGGTTCACATGGCCCAAGCAGAACCCTTGAATTCACCATGACTTCCCTCAAAACTTATTCTTCCAGCACTGTCTCAGCAGAGTACATTCTTTCCCAGCTCTGCTAGTCTCACAGGCATTTAACTTCTACTGACTTCCGGTCCATGAGCTAACAGAGCCTGTCTTCACCAGACGTCGTTTCTCAGCATCTTTGCTACTGCTGCGCCCTCCCAGGCCCCTCCCCACCCCCCCAATCAGCCCTTTCCTAGCACCCGGCAGGGCCAACCGGGGAGGTTCCCGTGATAATGGGGACATTCTTCTCCCTGTCCGGTGTGATGGCCACTGTCCCACTTGCTGCTGAGCTTTGAAAATGTGCTTTGTGTGACTGAGGAAATGGGAGTTTTAATTGTACCTAATTTTTATGATTTTGAGTGTAAGTAGCCATACGATCAGTGGCTACTAAGGGGCAGCACAGCATCCCTGTCAGCGAGGCCACCCTGTGGGCATTTCCCACCTGCCCTCCCACAACCACTCCTTCCTTTTCTCTGCATCACTGGTCCCCTTGCTGTGACTGTCTCCTCATGAGGACATGAACAGCACAGAGGCTTTGCTTATCTGTCTGTCCACCATCCAGCCACCCAGCACAGGCCTAGCACTGAGAACAGAGGACATTGGCTTCTCCCCTACACCTCCCAACACAGGAAGCCCCTCTGTTAGAAAGACTAGGGGTGACTTGTGAGCAGGGGCACAGAGCGCACCGTCTTGTGTTTCAACGTCAGGAGAGAACCACTGTCCTTGGTCAACCTGCGGAAGAGGAGCCTAGAGCCTGGAGAAGAGGAGCTGACATCCAGGCTGGACCACTGCAAGGCCAAGGCCACACGGCACATCTTCCTCATCAGGCACTCCCAGTACCACGTGGATGCCTCCCTGGAGAAGGACCGCACGCTGACGCCCCTGGGTATGTGGCTGGGCTGTCTGCTGATCTGCGAGGCAGGCCTCCTTGGACCTGTGTCAGGCGTTCTTGGCCCAGATGTGAGCTTTGTCATTAATAGTAATAATCAGCTTAATCTGACTCAAGACAGACTTTGCAAGTGTCCTCAACCTTTTTTTTAAATAAGTTTTTAGAAATTAATCATTTTTGGCTGTGCTGGGTCTTTGTTGCTGTGAAGGCTTGTCTCTAGTTGTGGTGAGTGGGGGCTGCTCTATAGACGTGGTGTGCGGCCTTCTCTTTGCAGTGGCTTCTCTTGTGGAACATGGGCTCTAGGGCATGTGGGTTTCAGTAGTTCTGGCATGTGAGCTCAGTAGTTGCGGTTCTCCGGGCTCTAGAGCACAGGCTCAGTACTTGTGGCACATGGGCTTAGTTCTTCCACAGCATGTGGGATCTTCCTGGATCAGGGATTGAACCCGTGTCTCCTGCATTGGCAGGCAGACTCTTTGCCACTGAACCACCAGGGAGGCCCCTCAACTTTAAGAATATTACCATGGATTCTGCCTGCAGGTGCTCTGCAGTGGCTCCGCCTGGTGCCCCATGGCTTGACTTAGTTGCTGAAGAGCTTCAGAGGCTGCCTTATAAACAGTGGCGTGTCTCAGGGCCCTGCCCAGTGCTGGCATCTATGGCAGTTTCTTGCTGCTGTGAATGGTGCTGCTGGGCACATCCTCTCACTTTGGCCTTTGTGTGCCTGTATCCACAGGAGAATTCCCTCAGACAGGAAACACAGGGTGTTTGGAGGTGGAGTTTACATTTCTACAAATATTTTTGTTGAGTGAGATGGTACCCTTTTGTGTGAAGGGGCTGATGGCCTGTCCTCAGGCTCAGATAGAAGTAAAGCCGCTTCTGTGATGTCACATGTCCAGCTAAAACTGACTCTCCAAGGGCGTTTCAACTGGATTCTAAGATACGTTAGAGGAAAAGCATTTGTATTTGCACCCAGACCTCAGCAGTGCTGGTTGTCCATCCTTACATGTTGACATCTGTAGTGATTGCATGGCTGGTCACTGGAGCATTAAGATCCAATCTTTGGATAAAGTTGAGTAAGAATAGTGTAACGGACCCAGAAATAGTAAAGAGGACTCCATCCAAACTTCAGCCACCCTCAACCATGGCTGGGTAGTGTTTGTTTTAAGATTGATTTCTATATGGATGCTCTGGGTCTTTGTTGCTGTGTGTGGGCTTTTCTCTAGTGGTGAGCGGGGGCTGTTCTTCATTACGGTGCACAGGCTTCTCACTGCAGTGACTTCTCTCGTTGAGGAGCATGAGCTCAGTAGTTGTGGTGCACAGACTTAGTTGCTTTGCAGCATTTGGGAGCTTCCTGGACTAGGGATCAAACCCATGTCCCCTGCATTGGCAGGTGGATTCTTATCCACTGTACCACCAGGGAAGTCCTTATGGCCATTGTTTTTGATGCTTTTTCTGTATGGGGCTGAAGGTGGCTGGTCTGTCTCACTGACTTTACCTGTTGAAAGCCTGACCTCTTCCTTAGGCCTGAGACCCAGGAGGGGCTGCCCATCTTGTCCCCCAGCCCTAATGGTGCTTGGTAAGGACTGAAGTATTTGTGCAGTAGAAACAAGCAGGGTCTCCCACCACCTGTAATTCTCCAGTGTATTCCACCTTCAAGGTCGTGAGCAGGCTGAACTAACTGGTCTGCGACTTGCAAGCTTGGGGTTGAAGTTTAATAAAATCGTCCATTCCTCCATGACCCGTGCGGTAGAAACCACTGACATCATCAGTAAACACCTGCCAGGTGAGTGCCAGGCACCCCAGGTGCCCAGCAGCAGGGAGGGAGGGGTGGCTGCTCCTAAAGGGACTGAGTCCTGTGCTTTCCTACAGGCGTCTGTAAGGTCAGCACAGACCTGCTGAGGGAAGGCGCCCCCATCGAGCCCGACCCCCCTGTTTCTCACTGGAAGCCGGAGGCTGTGGTAAAAAAAATCCTCCCGGGGCAGCCTCCTATGGGGAGCAACCTCCACTCTGCCCTTGGGCTCCTCGTGGCAGCGTGACCCATGCTGCCTCCATATGCACGATTCCTTCTTCTGCCCCTAGCAGTATTATGAAGATGGAGCGCGGATTGAGGCCGCCTTCCGGAACTACATCCACCGGGCAGACGCCAAGCAGCAGGAGGACAGCTATGAGATCTTCATCTGCCATGCCAACGTCATCCGCTACATCGTGTGCCGGTGAGGGGTCCTGCTGGGTGCCCTTGGCCCTGCTCCCCCTCCTGCCCGCCTGTGCCTCCAGAGTTTCCTCCAGGTCCAGCTGGTGGTCTGGTAGAGTGGCTTTCAGTCCAGTTTTCTCATGACTGTGTGTTTTTGGTGGGAACAGACCAGACCAAGTGTCCTCCGTCGGCAGTCTTTCCTGGGCGATGTTGTGGTTGCTTGGTTCAGGTGCTATGCGCCGGCTGCTCACATTGCGAAGTCATAGTTTATATGCCAACACCCCGTTTCCCTGACATGCAGTGACTGGTTTGGCACCTGTCGCTGGATCATGCCACTGTGGTTACTCAATGTTTGCCTCATAGTTTCTTATTTATTTTAGCTTATTAACTGGAAATTTTTTGCAATTATGGACTCACGGACCTGCTTGTGCAGGGTTATAACCTGAGTATGTTAGTCACTTCCCTGCTTCAGCTGATCCATTGTAGGAAGTCAGGAGCTTCTCCAGGGGCTCCTGTGTCATTGGAGCCAGCCAACCACTTCCCTGTGTCCTGGCCCCACCGCGTTCCAGGCCTTCCCAGTGATGGCTGCCCTGAGCCACATCCTGAGTCACAGAGGGCCTGGACCTGGAAAGGCCAGCAGGGTGCTCATGTATTTGATCAAATCCCACATAGAGCCAGATGTTAAATAACTGTAACCCTGCCTCCCCCAGATCCATTAGAAGCTGTTTGGCAGGTGCTTCAGGAGCTGAGGGGATCCCCCTTCTCACATGGGCCCACTTGTCCAGACGTCACACACGGCTCCAGGCGAGAAGCGCCATGCCGGGGGAGCGTGGTCCAGGCCAGGTCGAGTGCTGCTGGGAGGAAGGGCTGGGCTGCAGGCTTGTAGCTTGAGCCTGTGTGTTGCTTTTAACACCAAGAAGCCAGCCGCCTGGGCTTTGACTTTTGGGCTGTATAAACACACATCCTTCCATATTCCAGGACAACACTGACCCAGCATCACTGGGAGGCAAACCCAGTGCTGAAAACAGGCCAGAAATGACCAGGCTTGGAGCAGTGGTACCTGTGCTAAAGACAGGGCTGCTGGGAGCCAGGGCCTCTGCCCCAGGAAATGGGAGGACGACCTGCCCCCTAACTTAGGACAGTTTCTGAAAGTGGTGAGCATGACATTGAGACTTTAAAAAGCAGTGTGTAGGTAGTTACTCCTTCAAGTCAGCAAAACTCTTGACAGAGGTGGTGAGACAAGCCACGGGGCTGCCGCTTGTCGACCCCACAGTTCTAGGGCAGGAAGAGTGTCTGGTGACATGGACAGAGGCTGTAGTCATGCTGTGCCCTTCAGCAAATACTGACTGTGCCTGAAAAGCACTTTTAAGAGCATGAAAACGCTCCAGGGGCCGTGGTTGCACCTGCTGCACCATCTGGCTGCTCTCTGCCCCCTTCTGGTTACACTGGGAAAGCAGATGAAGTTGCATGCATTTGTTAACCAGTGTGCTTGTGACTCACCTGCAGGCCTCGAGCGCGCTTTATCCCCATCCCAGAGGGACTGGATTCTCCAACCCCTTGTTGGACTGTTGGGTTGACATCTGCCCGGCAGCTCCTTCCTCTGAGAAACCCCATCTGAAAGCAGGAGGGACTTAGAGATGCTGGACCCGGCCCCTGGAAGTCTTCCCAGGGGCTTCTCATCTGGGGTGGGGTACCCTCAGCTTTGTTGAGACCTGGCCCACCTGGCCTGTTTCTAGCACATTCTGTCTTCTCCTCAGGGCGCTGCAGTTCCCTCCAGAAGGCTGGCTCCGCCTTTCCCTCAACAACGGCAGCATTACCCACCTGGTGGTCCGGCCCGATGGCCGAGTGGCTCTCAGGGCCCTCGGGGACACAGGGTTCATGCCTCCTGACAAGATCTCCCGTTCCTGAGGGCCGCTTTGAGGCCCTGCGTCCTCCTCAGCCCGTTGCCGGCCTGGTGTGCGTGCCGCCAAGACCGCAGGTTCCCCCGTGTCCCCCCCACAGGCTGCGCAGCGGGGACGGCCACCTCTAGGTGGCGGGAAAGCAAAAGGATCTACAACACAGAGTTCTTAACTCACGGTCCAGGATGGAAAAGGGAAGCACTCAGATCAGACCAGCTTCATCTCTTTCGCAGGGTGTCTGCCTCCCTCTCATCCAGGACGAGCCTGAGGGGTCCAGGCAGTCCTGTTTGAGGGACTGGATAAGGCCCCCCAGATGCCATGACTGTAGGGACCAGGCAGACACCGCAGCAGGCTGTCCGCCAGCAGAGCCCGTCAGGCAGGAGGAAGAGGAGGAGGGCGCAGCGCTTCTGTTTGTAACTTATTCTGCTTTGTACATTCGTTTCCTAAAACTTGTCACTTACATAAAGATTTTTCTCACCTGGTTCTTGCTTTGAAAACCAGTTTCTCACTCCAAAGTCACACCTCCCTGACACTGTGGGATCTGAACTTTTGTGTCGTGAGGCCTTTCTGGACACACAGGAGGAGCACCTTGGCCAGTGAGGGAGGTGACTTGAGCTGCTGGCCTCACCAGAGAGGCAGTGATGAATGCCCCATGAGCGGCCCGTTTCAGTAAAACGTCCAACTGACAGTTCAGTCCTTGTTTGCCTCTTGTTTGTTGGCTGTTAATCTTTTATGCTTATGGATTAAAATATTTAGTGTGTCCCTCCCAAATTTCTGTTATTTTAGGAGGAAGTACAATTTTTATTGAGTGGTTATGAATATTTTCTGTAATCAGTGCAACTAATTGGAGTATTTGATGTTTCTGTCAATTTTGGAAATAACTACAAAATAAAATTTTATTTTACTGGTTTTTCAAAGTACTAATTGTGAATGTTTTAAAACAAGCAGCCTGTGCATGACAAACAGCAGCCCCAACTAGCTGAGAAAGTCTCAGCAGAAAGCCCTTTCCCCAGGATCTGGTGTACCCTGGGCTGAAGTTTCGCAGGGCATCTGCCCAACAGGGGCCTCGGTGAGAGGCCCTGACCCAGGACAGTGAGCTCAAGTGGTTTTCTAAAAGCAACAACCATGCACCATTCTGTAGAAATAGTTGTGACAAGTTAGCCCGGGGCCGTGCCAATGTCTAAGACCAGAAAAGCGTCAGGCAGCACCAGGTGTCTGGCCTCGGGTGCTGTGAGGTCCCGTAGTCGAGCCCTGGGCACCTGGACCCTCGGCACCTGCAGGTCCCCCCTGTCTCCCTGGGCTTGTATGGTCACATACTGTCCTGTCTGCAGACCTGTCTTCAGTGGCATGTCCACCCTTTGTACTTCACCGCGGAGGAGCAGGGCAACGTTTCATAAACAGGAAGTGAGCCCAGGAGCAAGGACAAGGGTGTTTGGATGGGGTCACTTACAAGGGCCCAGGAAACCACCCTGAAGTGGGACATATGACCGAGAACTTAAGAAACATCAGGAAAGACCTCCCAACTGTGACTGACATAAAAACTCACCCCGAGAGCCTGTGCGTCAGGACGGATCCTGAACTGACTGCAGCGGGAATGAAGGTGGTTCCCACTGGCTGCATTGCTGTTTGTTCCAAAATATCTCGAGACAGTTGAGGAAGGAACCTGAGGGCACGTGTTACCCAGAGCTGCCTGCGGGTCTCCACACACAATGAGAAACACATGCCTCCAACTGCCTGAGCACACCTGGCTTGGGGATGGGGTAGCAATGTGCCCAGTGACTAGCAACTGTACCCAATAAGACAATCACCCTATAACCATCCCCTCTGAGCTTCTGGAAACATCCAAAAACTACCCCAGAAGATCTGGTTGCCACATGTGGCGCCAGCTCTCCCCCAGGAGCAGGGGACCCTCTGAAGCCCCCTGGACTGCAGCCCACGGCACAGCCAGCACCCACCATGATGGGGTTCCCATCACCTCTTTTCAACCGAAGACGTTACATACTGATTGTCAACATCACAGAAAAAGGCTCCCTGTTTCATAGGACACTTAGGAAATATTTGCTAGTTTAACTGATGCCAAGGCTTTTCACAACTGTGTTAGGAACGAAAGGGCCCCAGACAGCAAATAAACTGCTCTCAGATTGATGTTCTGTTTAACCCAAACACTGCTTAAGAGTTTGCTAAAAAGGGCACTTTTCCTGGGCACAGCTGAGAGAGGTCTTTCTGAAAGCTTAGAATGATTACCACATGGTTTTAAAAATAATTTATTCCATTAAGTAGTTTTAAAAAGATGTAAAACCACCACGGGACACATGATAATGCATTCAGTGGAACCAGGGCCAACTTACATAAACAAATGGAGAAATAATCAAAGGTCTAAACTTGAGAAAACAGGAACAGCAGTCTGTGAAGTTAGGGCACATCCCTACTTTAATTTCCATCTGAATATTTATAACAATATACAGGACGGCATGGTCAAATTTTAGAGAAAACAGATCATCACTATGACTACATCTGTGTTCTTATTTGAGAATAGAGATGTCTTTTAAAAACGCCATTTGGTTTGTAGAACAGAATGTATTTTTCTCTTATGTCTACGTCATCTGCTACACAAGTGAGAACACCCTTTTGAATTTTAAAACCTTAATCTCAGGTCCCGATATTCCTGACCTGTCTCTTGTTACTGTGTGAAAGAAATAAGCTTTTTTTTTTTAAACATGTTTCAATTCAGAATCTTTACAAATAAAAAATCTCACTTATGTCTACCTCCTATCACTGTATAGTCTCAAAGAATAAGCAGAGGAGAATCAAAAGTGGTTTACAAAAGGCACTGGACAGCAGATGCATTGGCAGTTCTCACTTTTGATCAAACACTGGCAATGCCCCCAGAACCCTGCTGTGAGTGGCCACTGCTAACACGGGAGAAACAGCCCTCAGCGCGGCTGCAATGTCCCAGGCCCTCTGGGATGCAGAGCTCTGTGTGCGGAAACCCTCGAGCAGGTACGGCCCGGGGGAGGGAAGACCAACCACACTGAAAGGACAGAACTGGGATCAGGTATTTCCTCCAAAGCAGACCTTTTGTCTCTACTAAAACGTGATGCTCTTTCATAAAGCAAGTCCAACTGAAATGCATTCTAAAATACGGGGTACACCTCAAAACCAGGGAACAACATTCAGGTTACTTTATGACACTGCACTTGCAGCTACATAAGGTGCACTGTGAAAGGCCAAGTGCTGGTGAGAAAGGACTCACCCTCCAAGGACCGCTGGTGAGTGAGTCCTGTGTGAGACTATTCACATGACTCCCAGCAGCTACCATTTTTCTTCTAGAAAAAAGCTACTTTCATCTTCTGGTCACTCACTTAAATATCTTCAGTGACTCCCAACTGTAAGTGTCGCTGCAAGTGTCCGACACACGCAAGGCTCCTTTACTCCCGATGCCCACCTCGTCAGCATCTAATCAATGGTTGGCAAAGCAGAGAGGATTTTCTGTCATGAACTAGAAAGTCAAAGACCCTCCCCAGAAAAGGCAGAGGCACAAACTTCCACCTGTGTTTCAGGAAAAGAGCAGAAGGGAGCGCAGCACTGTCGAGGGAGGAGGGGGGCTGCCGCCTGTGGGGCACCCCGGCCTCTCTGGCGCCCTCTTCTCTTATGTGTGCACCTGGGGCGGCTAACAGAGCCTGTCTGTAACCACACGGAGGGTTTTCAAAAAATCTCCATGAGTTTGCGTTTACCTTCTCTCCAAATAACAGAAAGCTAAATTTTATACAGAATATTTGCAATTTCTAAAATTCTTTTACTCTCTAAATAAGGACTGATAAATTAATCAGAATATTATTTTGGCATGTGAAATTTCAGCAATAAACACATTACTTTTCTTAAAAAAAACACAAAACAACGAAGAACAAACCAAGAACCCCAGCAGTGTGCACGGGCCCTACAAGGTGGCAAGCTGGGCCAGGCGCGCCATCCGGCGGAGATGGCCCCCGTTGGCGGGGCTGTAGCGCCCGGGGCTGCCCAGGCCGGAGACGTGAGGTGTGGAGCCAGGCTTCCCAGGGCTGCCGCCTGCAGGGCTGCTTCTCCCAGGGCTGCCGCCAGGAGGGCCACTGATGTCCAGGAGCTGAGACTTCAACTTCCCTTTCAGTGAGGGGCTGGACCAGCTGAGGAAACCAAGAACGGGCAGTCAGCATGGACGGCTGGATGGGATGGGGCGAGTGGAGGCCACAGACAGGATCTGGGCTCCTGCCCCCGAGAAAACACCTGCAGAGATGCTGCAAGCCTGGGAGCCATGGGCCCTGAAGACTGAAAGCTCATTACCATTCTCCACACGAGTGGCATGTGACCCTGAGCAGGAATCTGGGCTACTTCCATCCCATACCCACTTGTCAGCAGCATCCTTCCACTTTGTCACCCCCAGCCATACATCAGGGGACTCCCCATCAGCTTGGCTAACGGATCTGACTGTGTGAACTTTCCCACGAATCTAGCAACTCTGCCCCCTGGGTCTGTGGGTACCTCTGTCTGTCCGAAGGTGAGTAGCAAAGGACAGCGCTCCTCCACCTGTGTATGGCCGGGTACTGGCGAGGGTCCACGTCTGTGCACTCCAGGGCTGCCAGAACATCCCGATCCAGTTTTGATGGCTCTTCTCTAGAAGGCACGAGAAGGAGCAGAAACCTCCATGATTACACCCAGAAATTCAGCACCACTGAAATTACCACTGTCCATTACCACCACCACAGGCACTATCTGCAGGCTACAATCCAGGTCGCGGGTGAGGGTGAAGGTGGGGATGGCAGAGGGAACGTGCTGCCCACAGGGAGGAGACCCCGGCCCCAGCCCTGCTGGCAAGATGCATTCTGCGTATTACCACCTCCAGGAAGACAGAGCAGAAGGGGGAACAGGCCATCAGCTGGACAACTGAGACTGACCCCAAGATGGCCTTTCTTCCTAAAACTCATAGGACAGCTCAGTCACGGTGGGAAATACAGTGGACGCAAGGAGGAGCCAGGAAGGAAAATGCTGTCTCCCACTGGCTTGGAGGACCAATGAGGATGGACAGAAAGCCACCAACTCGTGAGACAGATGGAACAAGTGCCTGTCAGGCTGGCCGGGGTGGAGGGAAGTGTCCAAGAATCATACTGGCACCTGTGTCCACCACCCCCCAACACACATGCATGCTTCCCGACTCATACCCAGAAAGGAAGAGCCTCTGGACAGGGTCCTTCGAGGTGGGAACCTCCGAGGGCTCCGAGCCATTGCCATAGCGGGGCTCGTGCATGGAACTGTCCGGATTCAGGCACATGTTAGCAATTCCAGCAGACATCTCATTTTCTGTCCTTCCCTGGTTATTTCCAAGTCTATCAGCAGTAAGAGGTTCTAACACGTCACTTCCTCCTGCGTTCACTCTTGATGTCAGGATCTTCTTATCTCTAGTTTTCACTCTTTGATTTGGTGTCTTAGAAAAGCTACTTTCTAGATTCTGCAAATTCAATTTATCAAACTCAACAGTCAAGCCGGAGACTGGTGACAGGAAGTCTTCCTCCCCACTCTGGGCCTTGGGCCTCTTTCCACCCAGGGTCGTGCCATCCCTCAGGGGGCTGCAAAACCCATTTCTGCTGCTGTGGGGACTGGTCGGGGCTGAGGCTTCGATAAGTTCTGTCTGCTCCAAGGGGAGGATGTCACACCCCAAGTCTCCAAAAGCAGCTGCCCTGGGCGGGGTGTTGTTTCGAGCTGTATTTTGCCGGTTTTTTATCTCTTCCAAGCTCATGTCATCATCTTCATCTAGAAACGCCCTCACAGAGATGGAATTGCTGCACTTCCTGTGACGGCCTGTGAGGGAGAGAAAGCAGCTCTCAGAGGTGTTGACAAGGGGACTTCGGGATGTCACTGCACATAGTACAAACCCTGTGACAAGTCACTCCCGTATTCAAAGCCTCCTCCTCATTGTTTAAGACAGAAAACCTTGGAAAAAGTCAAGCAGGACCTTGCAGACAGAATTACAGGCTCCAGGCCCAGCTGGCCCCCCTCATGGGCAGGAAAATGAGAAGCCACAGGTTCCCACAGACCTGGCCACAGGATGGGCTGCCAGTCTCACCAGCCCTGGACACACTGCATATCCTTACCTAGGGCTGAAGCGTCCTCCTGGCGACATGCTGCATTTTCTCCCATGTCTTGCAGGTGTTTTTTGCCTACTTCCTGCTGAGTAAGGTACTCTTCTAGCTTTTGCAGGCCTGCCTGGGAAGACAGATCAACAAAACAGCCCAGAAAGTCCCAGTATTCGACCCAGGGATACCCCAGTTCATGAGCCAGCTCCCTGTAAGAATAAAGCAAATTAACCAGCTTTGAGAGCAGAAGAAAAACTCACAGAACCTACTACACAGAAAAGAGCCACTTTATGCTGGAAGTACACAAACTGAACCTGCAACCTTGGTTTCATTTTATCCTAAATTTGGGGCTGAAAGAGTACACTTAATTTCCTAAAGCAGCACCCCCCTCACAGGGTAAGACTGTGCTACAGAATGAGTCAAGGTCACAGGTGAGAAAGGTACCACTTACAAACAAACCGTTCCACTCACACCAACACTCATAAGAGATAAAAAAGGGCAAACTGTAAAACTCCACTAACAAAGAACATTTTGGTTTTCATAAAACAACGGTACCAAGTTGAAGACAATTCTGGTTTGGGCCAGACATAAATGTTTAGAGGTCCTTTTCAAGTTGTGAACTTAAAGCTGGGCACATATTTTGAGAAAAAGTTCTAAAACCATCCAGTTAAGCATTATTTGATACGATGTAAATTAGCTTCTTGATTGTGGAAAACACTTTTCAGGGACGTCTCTCAGCAGTTCCTGGCCATGTCCTCCTCTGGTATTTTATTTTCTCCTTCCTCGTGTGGCTCCTTTCCCCACACACCCTCACGCCCCTGGGACACCCCACCTGACTGCCAGGAGGGACTGTTTTCATGGAGCCTTGCTGCATAGGCTGCAGTGTACACCTCTGCAAATTAGACCTTAGTAAAAAGGCTTTAAAGTCAAGCAGTAAACACTTCTGGGAATTACTGATTTGAAAGTCCCAGTCAGCACACAGCACACAGCATCCCAGCACTCAGCCCTGTCCCTCGGTGCCCTCCAAGTACCTTCCCACTCTCTCAATGCCTCTTTCTGGATCAGATTTCCTGACACTGTGGAAGAAGCCGGCTTTCTCTCGAGGCGGGGTTTTCCAGAGTCGGCGAAAATCTTCTGCCTAGAACAGAAAGTGTGCTGAGATGTGCTGTGCACCCACGTCGCCAGGCGGTGCCCCCTGCCCCCAACCCCAAACACAGTGCAGGCAACGTGCCCCCCTGCCCTGTAGCTAAGGAACCTCAGCTGCATCACAGCAGAGGCCAGGAGGGACCCTGGCAAGGTCTGGGCTGGGTTCAGGGTCAGAAGTGAACCAGGAGGCTTTGAGGGAGACCCTACAGACCTGCTGCCCAATAAATGTGTGTGCTTTTTAGGTTTCACGCAGCTAAATCTATTCCTAACATTTTATAGTTTAAGGTAACTAACTACAGCTTTCTTTTACCAAGAGGAAAGAGTGCATACAGGTCAGTATATCAAGTACCTCCATCTGGAAGGTGAACTTTAGAGTCTGCAAGTGGAAGTTTCCTACTGACAGCACAAATCCAAGGACAATGGAATGGGCATACGCTGTGCAAGGTCCATGGGCACGGATGGGGGGGCACAGGTAATGCCAGCATGAGGAGAGTAAGCCCAGGTAAACCTCATTTCTTGGGAGCACCGCTTGTCACATACCTACCCTGGCTAACAATAATAGGGTCAAGACACTCTTGTTCCTCCAGGAAAGTTCTGAAGCCTCACTGACAACTCACTGGAGTTTCATGAGCTCTGGTCTCCAGGACCAAGCACAAAGCAAAAGGCTGGAAAAACCCAGCACTCCTGGTGGGGACGGCCAGGAGTTGTTCCAGAACCTTCTACAGATGCTCACCTTGGATGGACTCAGGGGCCCTGCGAAGGCTCGAAGGGTTAAAACAGGGTCTTTGGGGAAGCATCCAGTGTGGCCAATGTTAGAGACCTCGCCGGTCTGGTCTGAAGACCACAGCTCCCCGATCACAGGAGAAGACGTGTCCTCTGCCCTCAGGAGGGGCACATAGTAGTGACCTGGGAGGAGAAAACACACGGGGCTAAGTGATGTGTGTGGAGCCTGCACCACAGTGGCCGTTAGGCCCTGGGCATCAGCCTAAGAATCAGCTGGGTTATTACCCCACAGACTCTGCATGCCAGTCAAAGATGCTAACAGTAAAAAGGCTGAGAAAGCTCTGGAGCCAGAGCACCTGAAGAGAGGTCGGTCTGCGCCAGACTCCTGTACCTAATGAGCCCCACGCTCTTCCTCTGCAGAGAAATAAGGAGGAGGAGAAAAAAGGAAAGGGGAGCAACAAACACATGCTTGTTCCCAGGTTCATAGGAGGACTGAGAGGTGGGACCTGTGAACCAGAGCGGCTGAAGATGAGCTGGAGAAACCTTACAGAGAAGATGCATTTCAACCTCCGTCCTCCCCCAACTCCTATCCTGTTTCATACATTACAATTTTGTTACCACTGAACACACATCTCCAAGCAGACCTGGAATGACACACTTTGGTACAGAGCCTGGGAAGGACACAGGCTGAAGCCACAGGGACAGTGTGGCAGGAAAGCAGCAAGGACAGCAGGCGCGCCATGTGGGGGCCGCCGGGGGCCCGTGAGACTCCACGCCACCAGGCCTCACCGAGCGCTGCTCGAAAGAAACCACCAGGGATCTGGGCAGGAACGGAAACCAGAGAGAAGCAGATAAAGACGAGCACACAGGGGAGGCCAAGAGCTTCCAGTATCTGCAGCAACGCCACTGAGCGAGCTGCTGCCAACTGCTCAAACTCCCTGGAAACAACACAGAGCCGAAAGGGGGTAGGAAGGGGGGCTTTCCACCGCCAGATGCCCAGAAGCCTGCAGGCTGGCTGGGACACAGCCTGGGAGCTCTGCACCAGAGGCTGGAGGCCCCCGGAAACCAAGCAGGAAGGACTGGCCCACGGGCCATGGTCTGAGAAGCCCTTGGCCTGGAGAGTGGTGATCCAGGGCTGGGAGGTCACAGAAGCAGAGATGGGGACAGCCTGGGCAGAGGGCGGTGGAGGACAGGGAGCCACCAGACTGACATAGGGGATCCAGGCAGGCCTCTCCTGCCTTCTGGCTGCCCTGCAGGCTGTGGCCAAAGAAGAGGGGCCGGAGGCACCTGCTGCCCAAGAGGCTGCAGAGGTCAAGGGGTGAGGCCGCAAGCAACAGTCAAGTGACAGACAACTTGGTCTCCCAGAAAAGGGAGGTGGAACTCAGGGTAATTCTGAGGGGGTCCCAACAGCCCCCTGGCTTTACTCCCACACACAAGGCGGCCTAGTCGCTGCCAGGGCCTTCACCATGGAGGGCCTCCTCACTCTGGGCGCCCACTCCCCTCTTTACCCTTTAAGTAGTCTCGAATCCGCTCCTTCAGTTCCACAGATTTGTTTTTGCTTCTTTCACAAATAACCTATTAAAAAAATAAAAATAAAAAGTGAACACTCTGAATCAAATTTATCCTATTTTCTTATCATGAAAATGATATTGCAGAAGCAAATATTAAAGTCAAGAGAACAAGGATAGATAGATCCTAACACCTGAGTATTTCATAAAGCCCACAATAAAAAATGTTTAACAGTGCAATCTTCCTTCTTCAATGTTTTGTAAAAGCTCCAAGGGGCCAGGACAAGGAGAACAAACTCTGAGATTACAGGTAAATTTTACCTTCTTTCTTCAGGATGTCTATATTTCCTAATTTTCTGCAAGGAAAGGAAACCTTAAGGTGAACCATCAGGTCAGAGCAGGCATGTCCACACCTCAGGGCTATACACTTCACTGCCTGGGAGCCTGTCTTCTATGGTTTGGCTGGACTGAATTACAACTTCTATTGAACAGGGACACAAATGTTTCATTTTTGCGACTACAGGAATCAATGTTCTCAGACATTAGAGAATTGTGAACATTTTAGCTACAAACAATAAAAAACCAATAACCTTAAAATAAAAAGGAAGGAACCATAAAATTACCATCTCCTGCCAGCCTGTGAGAAAAACAAACTACCACTGCACAGTGAATCCTTCAAGGAGTGCAACATTTCCTTTTAAACTGTAACTGATTGTAAGAGATGTCCAATGCTTTAAAGACCTGTCACCACCTACTGTATAGCACATGGAACTCTGCTCATACTATGTGGCAGCCTAGATGGGAGGTGAGTTTGGAGAATGGATACATGTGTATGTATGGCTGAGTCCCTCAGTCAGTTCACCTGAAACTATCAAGGCTATCAGCATGAAACAAAATAAAAAGTGAAGCAAAAATGTGTCACCATCTTATATTGAGAAAACACACACACATGCACACAGAAAGTTGAGTCAGATTTAAGCCAAAATAATGGTAATTTCTGAGTTGCAGAATTGGCTGGTAAATTTTATTCTTTTTATGTGAATTCTAAACTTGCTATAGAAGTGGGTGCAACTTACATAATCACAGCAAATGAAAAGGAGGTGACACTGCCAGAACAGGATCTTACAAATTCTATTTCCACAGGGTTGGCAGGTCCAAGCCAGCCAACAGCTCCCATGCATGTTACAAATTACCTCATCTTCCAGTTCTTTCAGGTCCACTTTCCTCTCTGCCTCACTGTACAGAGGCACTGCTGCCTTCTCTAAAGCACATTTTGCTCAACTGCTGACATACATCCTGAAAGGCCTGTTCCTAAGGCTTGTGCGGGCCAGGGGAGAACACAGAAGAGGCACAGGACAGCTCCTGGTGCACACTGGGCTGAACACACGAGCAGCATCATCTTCATCATCACATCATCACCACCATCATCACTACCTCCATTATCCCTCACCAGTTACCATCATCCTCACCACCGTATCACATTACCACCACCACCATCATAACTGACTCCATCCTCACCATCTCCATCATCCATGACCACCACCATCAGCAGCACAAGTACCACCTCCTATGTTCTCTGACCCTGGTGAGCTGAAGGATGCAGAGGGAACTTGTCAAAACACAGTGACCCACTGAGGACAGCTTGACCATCCATTTCAGGAAAATAAAATCTGCAAACTAGGGCAGTTCACTCCCTCCTGGCGCTATAGAAGCATCTTCTTCAGAGTATATCTTACTTGACAATCAAGGTTCTGTTGCCATAAGGTAAACACATGCACACAGTTACTTGTGTCTTCACAGTAGCTGTGGTTGCAGACCTTGTAATTTTATATATTTTCGTTTCTAAAACTATGTAATAAGATTTTAATAGGTACTTACGTCTTCAGGTGTTTTATCATATTTATTCCTTGGGTTTTTTACAATCAAAGGGTGTGAAGAAAGCACATTGACCACATCTACGTTTCCAAACTTACAAGCAAAATGCAATGGTGTGTCATAGCCCTGGGAAAGATGCAAAAGAAGAACACTTCTATATACTTTTTTGGTTCATAAAGTTCCTTCAAGTTACTAAAAATAAGTAGTAAAACAAACAAAACCCTTAAAAGACTATAAAAAGGCAGTGTCTTTATAACTGAAAAGTAATTGGCACACTAGCATACACCCACTTTATGCCAGGGCGTTAGCCCAGCATAACGCTAAGTTCCTGTATGGCTGGGGGGCGCTTACAACAGAGCTAGGGTGTAACACCTCGTCAGCAAACAGCAGCTTTAACAATTCAGGACCCAGTACAATGTCTTAAAATCAATGCTCATAAGGTATAACAAATAGATAAAAACAAGATCTAGAATTGAGCAAAGCCCATGATTTGGTCTATACGCAGAACTCTCTCCAATGGCTAGTATTGCAGTAAATGAAACTCTTCCCTTCTGACTTCACAGGTTTTTCAATTCAATCCCTCCCCAGTCTCCCTGCAGACCAGCAGGCCCCTGAGCTGTGGAGCTACCACCCCCGGCACGTTCATTGGGATGGCCGCAGACTAGGAGGCAGTTCGGCCAAAACAGAATCTGCTCAGGTCCACCTGCAACCACCACACGTTCCAGCCCTCTGGTTCCTCCCTCTACATGCCATGCTTTGTGCTCAGAGCTTCTCTCCTAGCTATCTAGAGTCCCAAGGGCCCTGCTACCCGTACCCACACCCCCAGTTCCAGTCCCCCTTCTCCAAGGTGACCCCAGACCCCTGTGCAAGCAAATACCCTCAGGGCAGCTCCACCCCTGCCCCCTCCCCGCTCTGCACCTTTGAAGGTCATCTCACCGTCTCCAGGAGCTGCTGACACCGCCCGTGGCTTTCCCACACAGTAAACAGCCGGCTCCGAAGACTAGGCTCTGCCACACACACCCGCCCCACCCAGCACAGCTGTAGACACACAGAAGGATCTGAGCTGGGCTCCAGTAAAGCTATACTGACTGAATGGGACAGGCTGCCCCTTGCCAGCCCTGGCTTGACTGCCTTCTCCCAACCAGGCCCTTCCTGGTCCACCATCTACCTGAGCCGCCTCCAGCCCTGTGGCCAAGGCTGCAGCATCAGCACAGCTCCCAGCCAGGCCCCGGGGGCCGGGGCCGCTGAACATCAGGGCCAGCTGTGTCCACTCAGTGTTCAAGATATCAGAGTGCAAAGTGCCCTCCACACTCCCCTTCCTTCTGGCTACCCCTCTTCCTCAAGCACAAGACATCCTTCCCTAACCCGCTCTGAGCTTTAGCAGCTTGACCCCAGTCACGCCCCTCACACCTGCCAGCTACCTTCATTCCCGCACAGCTGGGGGGCTCTGGGTCCTCTAGCCACTCCTGGCTGATCCAGCCTCTCCTCCATACTATACCCTCTGCTGAGCCCCTGGGCTTGGAGGTCAACACTTTAAGCAATTCCTACTCTCAGTGCTTTGTGGTCCAAGAATGGGATCTGTAACACCTAATATCAAGAACTTATCCAGTGGTCTCTGTGGACACACAGGCAAGTTTTCAATGAGCGCTACACAGGCATGAAAAACACTGCATTATACTTCCAGCGGGGCACACGGGCCTGTATCGCATCAAGAAGTCACATTTCCCCAACTGCACTGTCACACACCCTGATTCAGTTTGTTCACTCTTAGTCTAACGTACTATGATTTTGTTCTCTCTGTCCTATTCCACACTTACTACTGCTTTCATGTAACCACTGTTTTCTCTTTTATGCTCCTCTTTAATTTTGCCAGCATGGCCAAAATTTTTCTCTTTGTCCTTTTCTCTCTTGTGAGAAAAGTTATTCTTGCTTCCAGTTCTGCAGTTCAATGTATCATATTCAATATGTTACAAAATAATCCACTAGGCTTTCTTTATTTCCTCTCCTGCCAACCACGACTTCTCAAACTCCTAAGTTTCGCTCAGAATTTACAGCCCTTGGCTCTCAGCCATCATTGGGTTCTCCCTTATATAAATATGTAAAACTCTTCTGTTTCAAGAATCCTTACTTAAGCCTTATGCACCATTAAAAATCACCCCACTGGGGGGCTCCCTGGTGGGTCAGTAGTGAACAATCTGCCTGCCAACGCAGGAGAATCAGGTTCAATCCCTGGGTGGGGAGAAGCCCACGTGCCGCAGGGCAACTAAGCCTGTGCACCACAACGACTGAACCCACGCTCTTGGGCCTGTGAGCTGCAACTACTGAGGCTGCATGCTGCAACTAGAAGCACGCACACCTAGAGCCTGCACTCTGCAACGAGAAGCCGCTGCAATGAGAAGCTTGCGCACTACAACTAGAGAGGAGACCCTGCTCTCCACAACTAGAGAAAAAAGCCCGAGCAGCAATGAAGACCCAACATAGCCAAGAATACCTGAATAAAATATTTAAGAACAAAAAAAATCACCCCACTGAACATTTTAACCCTACAGGAAATATTCTTCACATAATGTTAGATGGAAAAAACAGACACACATAGGACACTAGACTGTAAGGCACCAAAACCTTTTTACTTCTCCCTTTAGCTTTGGGGCATTCACTCCCCCTCCTTTCAGCTCAAGCCTCTCTGAACAAAGGCCATGAGGGAAGTGCCCTGGGGGCGGCTCCACCCCAACTGAGACCCAGGTATGCAGGCCAGCAGGGGGCTCTTCTCAAGTGTGAGCGGGTCTGTCTCAAAACACTTCTTTCTAAGCTCAAGCCTCTCCTCTGAGCTGATGCAGCTCAAGGATGCAGTAAATAAACACCCAAATACTGTTTCCACACCAGGATGGCTACGAGGCATACCACTCTGTCCGGTGTGTTGAGGTACAGGTCCACCACGTAGCAGATGCGCTTCTCCAGCATGTGCGGCTCGTCATCCGGGTACATGAGCCGCATGAACTCGGGGTTCTCCAGCGTCTCCAGGGTGAGCTGGCACACAGCAGCCTGGTTCTCTTTGGCAGCCACATGCATGACATTGTACCGACACCCTTCCTGAAAGAAAACGGCAGACTCTGAGCTTCGCTTTCATCACCTGCAGTCCTGATGATAATGACGCTAGAAGTAGGTTTACCTGTACAATGGTTGGGTTGTCCCCCGAACCAATCAGATACCGGGGATTACTCCAAATGAGGTCGGAAAAGGTGTCTTCGTCTCCCTTCTCCACGGCTTTCCGAAGTTTGGCAGTCAGGTCTTGTGTGCGCGGATTTTTATAGCTGTTTGCTCGCTCTTTGCTTGCTGTTTCTGACTCAGACAAGTACAACCCATCTGTCACGAAGAGACAATTGAAGAACACTGAATTTCACAAACATTTTCTCATCATCCACTATGTGCTTCACTGAGGGTAAGAAAAATCTTTCCCATAGACGCTGATGACCTACTTGCAGCAGACAGACGCGTGTCCCAGCCTCGGGCAGTGAAGGACAGGCTGTGAAGCTCAGCAGGGGGATGTGGGCACACAGCCAGGGATACGATCCACTCCTGCATGGGACCTTCCAAGAGCAAGGAGCATCCCCAGCAAGGCAGTGAGTCAAGAGGAAGGTCTACTGGCTGAATCACAACACCTGTGGGTGTGTGAAAGCCACTTGAGGAACTGTCACCAAACGTGAACAGGGAAACCTGTTAAGTGTTGGGAATCATCCTGGCTTCCATGGAGGAAACGCCTCCATGAAGTGATAGAAGAGGAGGCACACCGCACTCTTGATCCAAGGCCAACTGCCTGCAAGGAGAGCCGCTTGCTTCCTCAGGAACCCCAGCCAGCCTGGGAAGCAGGGCTGCTGTGAGCTCACGGAGGGGCCAGAATGAGGCTAGTCCACTGGGGTTTTGTATGATGCTGACAGCAAAGGCCCCTCACAAGACCCTGGTCCTGAGCTGGGAGTGGCAGTGGCCAGGTTTCCAGCTGGACGGCTCCCGCAGGCAAGCTCAACTACTGGGAACTGTCTGAGGCCAAGCAAGTACCACTTGGGCTTCCCTGGTGGTGCGGAGGTAAAGAATCCTCCTACCAATGCAGGAGATGTAAGAGAATGCAGGTTTGACCCTCGGTTGGGAAGATCCCCTGGAGAAGGAAATGGCAACCCACTCCAGCATCCCTGCTTGAAAAATTCCATGGACAGAGGAGCCTGGTGGTCCTCCGGGGTCCATGGGGTCACAAAGAGTAGGACATGACTGACTGAGCACATGCACAACAAAGTGCTTTCACAAGTACAGGTACAAGCAAGTACCGTGGGTCTTAGAAGGTGTAGCTTCAGGGCGGAAGTAGACAGGTCTCAGCATCTAAAAAGGCCAAGAACCCAACAGGCTGCAGGAGAGAAAGTGCCATAAGAGGGACAGAACACAGGGCAATGGAGGCCCTTTCGCTGCTCCTCCCACGGCCCTGTCAGCTTTGGGGCCCAAGAGCGGCCTGGCCCACTCAGCTCCTGTTGCCTCAACCCAGGCCAGCTGACCCGTCCTTCTCCAGCTGCTCCGTGGCCTGGGCCTCAGTTCTCTACTCCCAGCACACTGAACTTCTCTCAAAGGCGGAGAAAACTAGTTACCAAGAAAGAGGGTGTAAAACACCCAGGAGTAAATCTGATAGTAATGCCAGGTATGAACTGCTATATAAATGACTTTTTAACCCACCATTGTTAAAGAGTGGTGCCATTTTCACAGGAGAAAGTGGTAAAGAGGTTTTGCTTGGAGAAGGGAAATAATCACAAATTCCTCTGGCAAATTTCTCAGCATCTTCTCGGTTTGTAAAAGCTTTAAATCGGGATCCTTTGTTCATCTTGACAGCTTGTAAGGCTTCCTTTTTATCTTCATAAACGTGAATCCTTTCTGTATGGAAAAAGCGACAAAGGAAAATCAGAGACGATTAACTGGAGCCCTTGTCACCTAATTCACACTTGAAGCCCTGGGTTTGTTAATTAACAATTGTGATCCAGTAGCCTGATTTTTCTCTCATTAATATTTCAGATTTTTAATCTTCACAAAAAAAGGGCTTCAGTTAGCAAAAAGAACACAGTAAGTTTGATCATATGAATATGCATGGATATAAATGATAAATATTTTATATCTACATATGCAGTTTTTATACCTAAGGACATAAAGATAAAATTTATAGGCCAATGATCTAAATAATTTTAAAAGTAAGTCAAAAATCTATGACTATTGGACTTCCCTGGTGGTCCAGTGGTTAAGAATCTGCCTGCCAATGCAGAAAACATGGGTTCAATCCCTGCTTTGGGAAGATTTCCACATGCCACGAGGTAAGGCAACTACTGAACCCTTGCCCTAAAGCCTGTGCTCTGCAACAAGAGAAGCCACAGCAATGAGAAGCCCATGTACTGCAACTAGAGAAAGCCCAAGTGTAACAACAAAGACCCAGCACCACCATAAATAAATAAATAGAAAATACACACACAAAAAAAGGGTACTAGATATAAAAATACGACAGGTTTCCCTTATTTGAAAAGACCAAAAGGGAAGTTTAATAACATGCAGTATGGTTGATGGAACAGAAATAAGATTCTTGTTTTCCCTTTTCAGATAGACAAAAATGTACATTCATACTATAGAGAGGCTAAAAATCACTCATCCATAGCAAATAGTGATATCTTTTGGAAGACCATAGCTTTCAGTTTTAAAAATGCATACTGAAAAAAAATACCAAAAACCTTTTGACCTGACACTCTTACCAATTTTATAAAAATAAAAATAATGTACATACATACATATATATGTTAAATGTAAATTAAAATATATTAAAAATATAAAAGTAATTAAAATTTAAATACACAAATAAAACATAGTAAGCAGGGTCAGGAATGATACACAAAACAGTAAGATTTGGCTGGGGAGGAATAAATTTCATCTTTACAGACTACACACACATATATAAAATGTATGTATTATGTACACTGTTTTACAAAAAGTAACTTCATTGTGATCAAGCTTTCATTACTTCTGTCCAATGTTATTTTAGTCTTATTTAAAATTACAATTCTTTAATGTTGAAAATTATAACTTCACTGGTCATTTGCATTCATTAATATAAAAGGTGGTCAGGTTACAGAGAATTTAAAAAAAGTGAGGGAGATGATTAATCACAAAATGGAGCCAGTCCATAAATATTTATAAGTGAACTGTATCTCCATAGAATCCAATTTCCTTAATTTCTAAAAATCCCTATATAGATTTACAAAAAATTCAGGAGCATTCTATATAAAGATGTGAACAATGGTTAGTTTAGAGGAATGAGAATATGGTGATTAAAGTCTTCTTTCTTCTCTTCTGTAGTTTGTGATTTTTCAAAATCCCTCTCCCCTGATGTAAATGAACCACCTGTGTAACAGACACCCTACTGGTCACATTACCATTTCTTGCCGGGGTGTCCTCGAAGGCTGGGCACACCCCATAGTACAGAGGCGCCTCTGCGGAGGCTCTCAGCACGGCTTTCTGGCTGTTGACGCCGCCCGAGGCACTGAAAGGCGCTGAACAGGTCTTAGAAGTCATGGCGTCTTCTTCCGGAGGATTCAAGCCCACACTATAACCAAAGTCTCTGTCTTCAGAAAAGCTGACCTGCTCAGCTGGGCTCCCGACTGCAGACTTTACAATCCTTTGTGTGTCCTGGCCCAGGGACGGGGCATCTGCGGCACCAAGGGCGGGCAGGTGTGAAGGCAGTGTACCATGCTCTAACAAAGCCTGAGCCAATTTTTTCTCAAAAATGAACCTTGTTGTTGACGTAATGGGTCCACATTTCAATCCAGCTTTGACAATCTCTTCTCTAAGCTCGTCTGGATTTAGGAGCTTCAATCGCGCCAAGACGGTATCCATTGTCATCTCACCTAGGCCCAAAAGAACGAAAATCAATTTGATGGCTGTAAGTACGTCTCCTCTTAAACGAATTCAGCAAAGTTGCAGGATACAAGATTCATGTACAGAAATCTGCTGCTTTTTTATACATTAATAATGAACAACCAGAAAGTAACAAATCCTGTTTAAAATCACATCAAAAAGAATAAAATGCCTAGAAATAAACTTAACTACAGAGGTAAAGACCTGAAGACCTGTGAAGACAGACATTTCTCCAAAGATATACAGATGGCCAACAGGGACATAAAAGGTACTCAACATCACTAATTATTAGAGAAATTCAAGACAAAACCACAATGAGATATCACCTAACACTGGTCAGAATAGTTATCATCAGAAAGTGCACAAATATCAAAGGCTGGAGAAGATGCGGAGAAAAGGGAACTCTTGTACACTCTTGATGAGACTGCAAAATGGTATAGCCACTATGGAAAAACAGTATGGAGGTTCCTCAAAAAACTAAAAACACAACTACCATATGATCCAGCAATTCCACTTTTGGGATATATCTATCTATCTATACACACACACCCAAAGGAAACAAAAACACTAATCTGAAAAGATATGAGCACCCCAAAGTTCATAGCAGCATTATTCACAATAGCCAAGCTACAAAAAAGTGAAATTTTGCCATTTGCAACAACATGGAAGGGCTTAGAGGGTATTATGCTTAGTGAAAGAAGTCAGACAGAAAGACAAATACTATGTGTAGTCATGTGTACGAGGAATCTAAAAAATAAAACTAGTTAATACAACAAAAAAGAAACAGACTCACAGATAAAAAGAGAACTAGTGGCTACTGGTGGGGAGGAAGGGGAAGGGCAAGATCTGGTATGGGATTTAAGAGATGCAAACTACTATGTATAAAATAGACAAGGAATAAGGATAGGTTTACATCAGAGGAATTATAACCATTATCTTGTAGTAACTTTTAATGGAGTACAATATGTAAAAATACTGAATCACTATGCTGTAACCTGAAACTAATATAATATTGTAAATCAACTATACTTCCATTTTTTAAAAAAAAGTGGCAAAAGAGCTGGCTTCAGGGAATTCCCTGGTTAGGACTCCATGCTTCCATTGCAGAGGACTTGACCCTTGATTAGGGCTTGACCCTTGATTGGGGAACTAAGATCCTGAAAGCAACACACTATGACCAAAAAAAAAAATCATTGACTTCAAAGTTTCATCTCAATCCATTATTTCCCCATATTCTCTGGAGTCTATGATACAATCTGATCACACCAACATTTAGCGAGGCCAGCATGCTGGAGAATCAGGTACATCACTTGTCACCAGTTGCAGTATGCATGCATGTGTGCTAAGTCGCTGCAGTCATATCCAATTCTTTGTGACCCCATGGACTGTTGCCCACCAGGCTCCAATGTCCATGGAATTCTCCAGGCAAGAATACTGGAGTGGGATGCCATGCACCTCCAGGGGATCTTCCCAACCCAGGGATCAAATCTGTGTCTCTTCAGTCTCCTGCATTGACAGGCAGGCTCTTTACCACTAGGGCCACCTGGGAAGCCCAGCTGCAGAATAATTAAAAAGAAATCCCCAGGAAAGCAACTGACAATGTCCATCAAAACTCCAACTCCAAAAAAAAAAAACAAACAAAACAAAACTCCAACTCCAGAAATTTATCCTACAGATACATCTGTACTTTATTCCATACATGATGAGAAATTATGCAAAGATTTAAACAGAAGAGCCACACAGATAGCTCTGGAAGTCATTTTGCTAATACTGATGACAAATAGCTGATGTTTAACATGTGGGGGGATTCCCAAGTGCCTGGTTCTATCCTAAGCACTCTGTCTGCACTAAGTTGTTTAAAATTCACGGTAACTCCCCAAGAAAGTTTATTGCCATTGCTCACCCCTGCTTCAGAGATGGAAATCCTAAATCAGAGAAGCTAAGTGACTTGTTCAAGTTATACAGTCACCAATCAAATGGATGTGAACTGGAGCTGGAGGTTTCATCAATACATTTAGAGAAAGAGCAGTTAAATCTATGGTACAGGTTTAAGTACGGTCAGCTAGAACTGGGAGAAGGTAAGAAAGGACAGAGCACAGATCACTGCTGCAGTTACTGGGGCTGGAGGTGAGGGCTCAGACTAGAGAAACAGGACGTATTGACCACAGATCAGATGCCAGGAGTGGGGTCTTGAAGGACTGTAGTGGGCCTATAGTAATACCTAGATTTCCAGTCTAGATGCCTAGAAAGCGATTCCCCCTAAGGCAGAGAATATGAAAGATGCAAATGGGGATTTAGGAATTGAGCATAAGAGACACCCACTGCACATCAAGTAGGCATTTTGATTTTCAAGTCTGAGATTCAGAAGACGTTCAGAGTGAGAAAAACAGAGCTGGGTGTCAAGGGTACATAAATGAGTGCTTAATCCTTGCCTCAACACCTTGTCTCCAATTCATTAGCCTGTCATGCAGCGAGCAGAGTGAGCCTGGACTCAGTAACAGCTGAATAATTTTTCTTTTTAATAAATTTTTTTTCTTTTTAATAAATTTTTATACCACCCTTCCCCCCACTCACACATTCCAAGACTTCAAAAATCTTATCTTAAACAATCAATGTATTGCACAGCCCCCTCTAGAGCTGCCAAAGAAAACCAAGGGGGAGGCCAACTGACTACAGGAGCCCACTCAGGGAGAGCCCCTAAGGGGAGTCTGAACATTAGGCATAAGGTCAACAGGTGTGATAAGGGGCTGGTATGAGAAGTACAGGACAGGCTGAAGCCACACGCAAGGCAAAGTAGAGGTGGGGAGGACTGGGGCAGATGTTATGAACAAATGGAGAGAAACGCCACCTGATCCTGATAACATTCTCTTTTGCACATACCATCCTTGTGTCCTGACTCTAAAGTTATCTTTTAAAAAAATTTATTAGATTGATGAAAAAGTAATTGCAGTTTCTGACAGTGAATTTTAAATCACTATAACTAGGCTCAAACACATCTTTATTAATCAAAATAGGAACCATTACAATCAACACATCGTTTTTCCAATGAGAAAAAAAAAAAACCCATGCTTCAAGACTCCTCAAACTCGCGGAAAGCATTTTCTGCCTCCTACTGGTGTGGAAGTGCTTTCCCTGCAAAAAGTTGTTGAGATGCTTGAAGAAGTGGTAGTTAGTTGGTGAGAGATCAGGTGAATATGGTGGATGAGGCAAAACTTCGTAGCCTAATTCACTCAACTTTTGAAGGGTTGATTGTGCAACGTGCAGCCAGGTATTGTAGAGAATTCGGCCCGTTCTGTTGACCAATGCCAGCTGCAGGCGCTGCAGTTTTCAGTGCATCTCAGCAATTTGCTGAGCATACTTCTCAGATGTCATGGTTTTCCCAAGATTCAGAAAGCTGTAGTGTATCAGTCCAGCAGCAAAGCACCAACAGTGACCAAGACCTTTTTTTGCTGCAAGTTTGGCTTTGGGAAGTTATCCTTCTTGGAACTTCTCGGTCCAACCACTGCACCAGCTATTGTATACAATCCACTTTTTGCTGCATGTCACAATCTGATCAAGAAATGGTTGGCTGTTGTTGAGTAGAATAAAAGCTGACGACACTCCAAAACAACGATTTTTTAATTTTCAGTCAGTTCATGCAGTACACACTTAACAAGCTTTTTCACCTTTCCAATTTGCTTCAAATGCCAAATGACCACAGAATGAACACAGGTCGATGTTGAGTTCTTCGGCAACTTCTCGTGTAGCTGTAAGAGGATAAGCTTCAGTGATTGCTCTCAACTGGTTGCTGTCAACTTCTAATGGCCAGCCACTAAGCGCCTCATCTTCAAGGCTCTCGTCTCCTTTGCAAAACTTCTCGAACCACCACTGCACTGTATGTTCATTAGCAATTCCTGGGCCAAATGCACTGATGTTTCAAGTTGTCTCAATGCTTTACGGCCCATTTTGAACTCGAATAAAAAAGAAAAATCGCTCAAATCTGCTTTTTGTTTAACATCATTTCTATAGTCTAAAATGAATATAAAATTAACAGCAATAAGTCATCAGCAAAAAAAAAAAAAAAGCGAGAAACACACATTAAAATGATAACATAACCACATGTATTTAAGAATATATTCCAATACCAAATGGCAAAGTTTAACAATGCAAAACCGCAATTACTTTTACACCAAGCTAATATTTTTAACTGGAGGATAACTGCTTTATAATGTAAAGATTTCTGTCATACATCAACATGAATCAGCCATAGGTATACATATATCCCCTCCCCTCTTGAACACCCCTCACCTCCTATCCCTCTAGGTTGTCACAGAGTACTGGGTAGAGCTCCCTACATCATACAGCAAATTCCTATCGATTTTACATATGGTAATGTATGTGTCAACGCCACTCTCTCAGTTCCTCCCGACCCCTGCTTCCCTGCTGTGTCCACAAGTCTGTTACCTACATCTGTGTCACTACTGCTGCCCTGCAAATAGGGTCATCAGTACAATTTTTCTAGATTCCATATATATGTGTTAATATATGATATTTTTCTCTTTCTGACTTAAACTTCACTCTGTATAATAGGCTTTAGGTTCATCCACCTCACTAGACCTGACTCAAACTTGCTCCTTTTTATAGCTAAGCAATATTTCATTGTGCATGTATGTGTATACACACACACACACACACACACACACACACACACATACAACTTCTTTATCCATTCATCTGTCAATGGATATCTAGGTTGCCTCCATGTTCTGGCTATTATAAACAGTTAAAGCTATCTTTTTAATGTAGGCTAATCTGAAGGGGCTTTTGTCCTTGTAACCAAGTAAGCCACGAAGAGAACAATTACATTATATCACTAACTGTGTGACACTGAGCAAGTTATGTAAACTCTAAGCCTCAGTTTCCTCATCTATAAAACAGACATAATAATAGCTCCACTTCTTAACAAGAATTAGATAAAATAATGCATGTGTTTGACATTGACAAAGTATCCATAAATGTCAGGGATATGAAGTTATTACTAAGTAATATAAGCTTATTAGCCTTGCAGAATACACAGTATGCTAGAAAGTCAACTTGAATAAAGACAAACATATATCCTCTGTTACTGATATTCTTAATACACAAATATTTGCTCATGTGTGGGAAAGAAAAGATAAAGCAGGAAATAATGAGACTAGTTAGTTTCAGGGGAGGGTGGGAAACAGACAGCAAGGCCAGAGGGCAGGGGAGAGGACACTTCTGAATGATTTTATATGTTCTGACTTTTAGTAACTAACGTCTGTGATTCACATACACAAAAATCATGTAAATAAACAGATAGAAGAGACCTCCAAGTGGACTATAAA
Source organism: Cervus elaphus (assembly GCF_910594005.1). Lineage (NCBI taxonomy): Eukaryota > Metazoa > Chordata > Mammalia > Artiodactyla > Cervidae > Cervus > Cervus elaphus. The sequence continues at coordinate 27,850,964 of NC_057819.1, forward strand.
CCAAAACAAATGTGCTCATCAGTATTACAAGTTAGTAACATAATGAATGGGAGAAGGAATGTAGCCACTGAAAAATAACATGTGCTCCTCTCCTCTAAAGACAGGAAAGGTACACAGACACTCTAGCTGGAAGGTGGGTTTTCACAGTGGTATAGGTTAGCGATTCTGAAGCTTTTTGTGTGTCCTCTAGGTATCAGCAAATAATTGGATATATTGTGGCTGCTGAGACCCAGACTCCTCACTGACAGAGAAGGGAGAGGCTACAACAGGCCTCAGAAAATTTCTGTAAAGGGCCGAGAGTAAATATTGAGGCTCAATTTTCCGTCCCCATGGAAAAGAAATGCAAAAAGGCAAAATGGTTGTCTGAGGAGGCCTTACAAATAGCTGTGAAACGAAGAGAAGTGAAAAGCAAAGGAGAAAAGGAAAAATATTCCCATTTGAATGCAGAGTTCCAAAGAATAGCCAGGAGAGATAAGAAAGCCTTCCTCAGCGATCAATGCAAAGAAATAGAGGAAAACAACAGAATGGGAAAGACTAGAGATCTCTTCAAGAAAATTAGAGATACCAAGAGAACATTTCATGCAAAAATGGGCTCAATAAAGGACAGAAATGGTATGGACCTAACAGAAGCAGAAGATAAGAAGAGGAGGTGGCAAGAATACACAGAAGAACTGTACAAAAAGGATCTTCATGACCCAGATAATCACAATGGTGTGATCACTCACCTAGAGCCAGACATCCTGGAATGTGAAGTCAAGTGGGCCTTAGAAAGCAACACTACGAACAAAGCTAGTGGAGGTGATGGAATTCCAGTTGAGCTATTTCAAATCCTGAAAGATGATGCTGTGAAAGTGCTGCACTCAATATGCCAGCAAATTTGGAAAACTCAGCAGTGGCCACAGGACTGGAAACGGTCAGTTTTCATTCCAATCCCTAAGAAAGGCAATCCCAAAGAATGCTCAAACTAAAGCACAATTGCACTCATCTCACACGCTATTAATGATCAAAATTCTCCACGCCAGGCTTCAGCAATACGTGAACTGAGAACTTCCAGATGTTCAAACTGGTTTTAGAAAAGGCAGAGGAACCAGAGATCAAATTGCCAACATCCGCTGGATCATCGAAAAAGCAAGAGAGTTCCAGAAAAACATCTATTTCTGCTTTATTGACTATGCCAAAGCCTTCGACTGTGTGGATCACAATAAACTGTGGAAAATTCTGAAGGAGATGGGAATACCAGATCACCTGACCTGCCTCTTGAGAAACCTATATGCAGGTCAGGAAGCAACAGTTAGAACTGGACATGGAACAAAAGACTGGTTCCAAATAGGAAAACGAGTATGTCAAGGCTGTATATTGTCACCCTGCTTATTTAACTTATATGCAGAGTACATCATGAGAAACGGTGGGCTGGAAGAAGCACAAGCTGGAATTAAGATTGCCGGGAGAAATATCAATAACCTCAGACATGCAGATGACACCACCCTTATGGCAGAAAGTGAAGAGGAACTAAAAAGCCACTTGATGAAAGTGAAAGAGGAGAGTGAAAAAGTTGGCTTAAAGCTCAACATTCAGAAAACTAAGATCATGGCATCTGGTCCCACCACTTCATGGGAAATAGATGGGTAGACAGTGGAAACAGTGTCAGACTTTATTTTTTTGGGCTCCAAAATCACTGCAGATGGTGACTGCAGCCATGAATTTAAAAGACGCTTACTCCTTGGAAGGAAAGTGATGACTAACCTAGATAGCATATTAAAAAGCGGAGACATTACTTTGCCAACAAAGGTCCGTCTGGTCAAGGCTATGGTTTTTTCAGTGGTCATGTATGGATGTGAGAGTTGGACTATAAAGAAAGCTGAGCACCGAAAAACTGATGCTTTTGAACTGTGGTGTTGGAGAAGACTCTTGAGAGTCCCTTGGACTGCAAGGAGATCCACCTAGTCCATCCTAAAGGAGATAAGTCATGGGTGTTCACTGGAAGGACTGATGCTGAAGCTGAAACTCCAATACTTTGGCCACCTCATGTGAAGAGTTGACTCATTGGAAAAGACCCTGATGCTGGGAGGGGAAGGGGACTACAGAGGATGAGATGGCTGGATGACATCACTGACTGGATGGGCCTGAGCTTGAGCAAACTCCGGGAGTTGGTGATGGACAGGGAGGCCTGGCGTGCTGCGATTCATGGGGCCGCAAAGAGTCGGACACGACTGAGCGACTGAACTGAACTGAACTGATGAGCCAAAGAACCTGCAAACACTCAAGAGCCATAGATGAAAGATGGCTGTCTTCCACAAACAGGTGGGAACCAGATTTGGCCTGTGGGCCATAGTTTGCTGACCCTTGGGCTAGAGTTAGAAGTATCTGCAACATGTCCATTCATTTGACAGAGACATAAAGACACAGATTAAGAAACTGAGGCAGGTCTGCAGACTGTATAATACTTCCTGACCTTATTACTAGCAGTATGATTACACAAGATCCTAACATTTGGGAATCTAAGTGGATGTATACAGGGTTTCTTTAACTCTTTATTTTATATTTTAATGATAAACACAAGGAGTTGAAAAATGGTACAGAGAAGTCTTGTGGAGTCACTATGTGGCTTCTCTCAGTGGGACACCTGAAACACTGCATCCAACCCAGGCAGCCGACCCTGGCACTAACCGCAACCTCACCAGGTTCTGCAGTCACTCTCCTCTTGTGTCTTTGTATGTAACTCCGTGATCCCTTACCATATGATCGTTTATCACACGAATAGCTTCACACAGACATGCTAAATTACTGAACTGTTCCGTCACCACAAAGATCTTTCTGCCAACCCTTGACTGTCACATCCAACTTCCTCCACTGTCCCCTACCCATGAAAACCACTGAGGTGTCCCCCATTGTTATAATACCTTTACTTCATGTTATATAAATGGAATTATACACTACAGACCTTTTGAGGTTGGCTTTTTTCACTCAGCGTAATGCCTTTGAGATCCATCCACGTTGCTGAGGGATCAACAGTTTGGCCTCACTGCTGAGCAGCATTCCACAGCATGAAGGTGCCAGTTTTATCCTTCAGACACATCTGGGCTGTTCCAGTTTTTGGCAATTACAAATGAAGTCATAAACGTTTGCATAAGGGTTTTCGTGTGAAAATAAGTTTTCGACCCTCTAGGATAAATGCCCAAGAGTAAAGTATAGGTTCAACTATTTGAGAAACTGGGAGTTTGACTTCAGAATGACTGCACCTTTAAAATTTTTACCAGCAATAAAAAAAAAAAAAATTTTTTTTACCAGCAATAAGTTAAAAAAAAAAAAAATTTCTACCAGCAGTAAATGAGACCTCAGTTTCTCAGCGTTTCCACTAGCATTACCAAATGTCATTGGTATTTTTTATTTTAGACATTCTCATAGGTGTGTAGTGATATCTCACTGTAAGTTTAACTTGCAATTTCATGACTGGCTAGTGATGTTGAACATCTTTTCACATGTGTTTATTTCTTCTGTACCACTTCTGTAATTTTTTGTCTGAAGTGACTTAGAAATATAAGTTGAAAATTTAAAAAGAACTTAATAAATAAGACACTCCAAACTGTAATTTCTTAGCCTCTGGTGGCTCAGACCCTAAAGAATCTGCCTGCAGTGCAAGAGACCCGGGTTCCTTGCCTGGGTCGGGAAGATTCCCCTGGAGAAGGGAAGGGCAACCCACTCCAGTATTCTTGCTTGGAGAACCCGGTGGACAGAGGAGCCTGGCGGGCTACAGTCCATCAGGTTGCAAAGAGACTGACAGCGGCTTTCCCATCACTTTTCAGACACCACTGGCCCCCACGGTCTTCAGTCTTAGTGTTTGCATAGCCTTTCACTGGGGCGTCCTGTTTTCTGATAGGGTTTTCTGTCACAGTGGGTTTTCTGACACAGTGCTGACAGTGTACCTGGACACAGCAGCACGCGATTTACTAAAGATGTCACCTGAAACTTTCTGAAGGGGATGAGAGAAGGTAAACAACCAGAAACCCAACAGGTTGCAGGGCAAGCTGGACCTCGTGTCAACAGGCCTGCATCTCCACACGGCTTCTGCCTCGGACTTGTCATCCCCGCCGAGCGGGACCTTCCTGAGGCCTGCTCCCTCTGCTGTAAAAATTAAGTCATCTGTAAGGACCGCTGCAGCCCCGAGATGTCTAGGTAGGGTCATCAACGTGTTGATGCTAATAAAATTAGCTTTCTGCTAATAAAATTCTATCTCCTTATCAGGGTATTTGAGAAACTGTTTATCCTCCAGGAAGAAACCAGACTTGCGGGCAACGCGGTGAAAGAAAACTGAACGAAGGAGGATCTGGGATGCACGCAGGGTGCACACTGCCTTCTCGGTCAAATCAGGGGGCTCAAACCCACAAAACTGGGCACAAACGTGCCCCCGGGCATCCAGCATTGCGGCGCTCTCACCGCCTGCAAGGCAACGACTCGCGCGTTTTACTTCAGGTCTCTTCCCAGAACACCGACTCAGGCCGGGGAAGGGGATCCAAGCCCGGAGAGGAAAAGCACCGGGGGACCCGAGCCGGGGAGGCGGGTGGGAGAAGAAGGGAAGGAGGACCCAGGCCCGGGCAAGGGAGCGGGCCCACCCGCGAACCGGTCTTACCTGGATCGGGGGCTGGGCCCGCGGCCGCGCGGGGCGGCGGGTCGGGTGGACCGCTCTGACCCAGGCCCCGCGGCCGCCTGTCCAACCGCCGCACCAGCCAGCGCACCGCGATCAGCAGCACCGAGGCGCCCAGCAGCTCCCAGGCCAACGCCGCCCACTCAGTCGCCGCCAGCCGCGGCCACAGCATCGCCACAACTCACCCGGTTGCCGCCGCCGCCGCCGCCGCCGAGGCCCACTCGCCCGAGGACCCCGCGCGCCAGGCTGCCTGCACCACTGCCTGACGGCGCCGCGCCCGGGGGCAGCCGGGGCGGGGCCGGATCCGCACGCTCGAGGCAGGGCGCTTGATCCCGCGACGGCGCCCGGCGGCCCGACAAGGGAGCGCTGCCGCTGCCGGCGCGCCTTCAGGCTCAGGGCGCGTGAGGGCGTGGTCGGGCAGTGGCGCGGGCAGCCGGCGCTCGGGGTCCTCGGGCAGGCAGACGGCCCCCAGGGGCGGGTCCGAAGACAGATCCACAGATCCTGAGGCCCGGGCCTGGAGCCCTAGAAAGAGGTTGCCCAGGCGCGGGCGGGTCTCCGAGGGAGTCCCTGGGGTCTGGGAGGTTGTGCTGGGGGTTCAGGCCAGGCCCGGGTTCCAGTCGCGGTGGAACCACAAATGAACCGCTTTGGTTTCTCTGTTGCGCTAGGTGGAAACGCGGCTGCTTTACGGCTCAGAGCGACCAAACTCCTATAGGCCAGCGCCTGGTATTTTACTTACGGACATGCTTTCAAACAAGGTTTCTAACAGCTTGTGATTCTAGAAGACAAGTTTCTCCGTGCACTTTCTAGCTGCAGCATGACTCTGTTACCGAGTTGAAGCTAGCTGTGCTCGCGCAAGGCGGGCCCGATGAGTCCAAGAGTCGAGGTGTAGTGGCAAGGAATAAGAATTTATTTGGAGAGCTGTCAGACTGAGAAGATGGCAGACTAAAGTCTCAGGATGGCATTTTTTTTTTTTTTTTATAGACAGAGAATTAACGAGGAACTAAAGTCAAAAGGCAGAATAGAGAGGGAGAGATGATTAGGAAGTAAAAAGGGCCAGAGATGCAAAACATCTCTGAAAATGGCCAGTCTTTGGAAGGGATGTGTTAATCTCTCTTGCAGCCATGCGCAGGTGGGCAGGGTCAGACTCTCTGAGCTGAACAAACCCACTTTAACAGTCAGGCAGAGGAGCAGGGCCCTTTGAGGCGTGCCATTTATGTATGATTATAATAACAGCAACGAAAAGCAAGTCAAAGAAACAGTTCCAGCATGGAGTCAGAATTGGTTCTTCTGTGCAACAATTCCTTTTAACTTGGCAGCAGACTCATGTCTGCATTTGGCTTGTCTAGCTTATCTGACTCGCCTTACTTTCTTAGCCAGTGTAGGTTACTTTCTCACCATCCTATCCCTGGAGACACCCATGGCTTCCCAGACACAATGGACAGATGTACCTGAGGTGACCAGATGACCCCATTCACTGGACTTCCACGCAGATGGACAGGCAGGGGAGTGATTGCTGCAGGCAGGGGAAGGGCTGACTATACAGTGGCTTAGGCAATTTTAGCGACTGGTGGAAGCATCTGTCTTAATAGTGATGGGGTCACACAACTACGCTTGTCAAAACTCTCAGGCATGTACAATACAAAGGCGAATTTTACTGTGTAATTTATACATTTACTTTTTAAATAGAAAAAAACCCTAAAGAAATAAAATTGACTTCCTTGGTTAAAAAAATTAATTGGACAGTACTAACAGTCAATTCCTCTTTCACTTTCATCAAGTGGCTTTTAGTTCCTCTTCACAGGTCAGGCAGATAATCTGACTCTGCCCATCTGAAGAGGAACTAAAAAGCCTCTTGATGAAAGTGAAAGAGGAGAGTGAAAAAATTGGCTTAAAGCTCAACATTCAGAAAACTAAGATCATGGCATCTGGTCCCATCACTTCATGGGAAGTAGATGGGGAAACAGTGGAAACACTGTCAGGCTTTATTTTGGGGGCTCCAAAATCACTGCAGATGGTGATTGCAGCCATGAATTTAAAAGACGCTTACTCCTTGGAAGGAAAGTTATGACCAACCTAGATGGCATATTAAAAAGCAGAGACATTACTTTGCCAACAAAGGTCTGTCTAGTCAAGGCTATGGTTTTTCCAGTGGTCATGTATGGATGTGAGAGTTGGACTGTGAAGAAAGCTAAGCGCCGAAAAATTGATGCTTTTGAACTGTGGTGTTGGAGAAGACTCTTGAGAGTCCCTTGGACTGCAAGGAGATCCAGCCAGTCCATCCTAAAGGAGATCAGTCCTGGGTGTTCATTGGAAGGTCTGATGCTGAAGCTGAAATTCCGGTACTTTGGCCACCTCATGTAAAGAGTTGACTCATTGGAAAAGACCCTGATGCTGGGAGGGATTGGGGGCAGGAGGGGAAGGGGACAACAGAGGATGAGATGGCTGGATGGCATCACCGACTCAATGAACATGAGTTTGAATAAACTCTGGGAGTTGGTGATGGACAGGGAGGCCTGGCGTGCTGCGATTCATGGGGTCACAAAAAGTCGGACATGACTGAGCGACTGGACTGAACTGGACTGAACTGAACTGAACTGAACAGTCAATTGAGCACAACAATTGAAGAGTCAGTGAATTTGAGAATGCGTGAAGTCCAAATCAAACCCACAGTGATATTGCTTTCTACCCACCAGGAATGGTTAAAATTAGAAGACTGACAGTATCAAATATTTGTGAGGATGTGGGGCTGTGTTAGAATTCTCATACACTGCTGGTAGGAGTGTAAAATGAATCAACCACTTTGAAAACCACGAAGCAGTTTCTAGTGAAGTTAAATGTATGCCTCCCTGTGGTTCAGCAGTGCGGGCCCAGGTATTAAAAATGAAAGTTCTCAGAATGTTCACAGCAGCTTTATTCAGAATAGCCAGGCAAGAAACACCCAGGTTGTTTGGGTAAACCCCAGAAGAACGGATAAACAAATTTAGAATCGTCATATGATAATCCTGCACAGAGGTTTATTATTAGCTACAAGGTGGCTGAATCAAAACCTTGCTGAGAACGCCACACAAAAACAATACTGCATACTTTCATTTATAAGAGGCTCAAGCTCAAGGCAAAGCTTCTGGTGATAGAAGTCGGACCAGGGGTTGCCTCTGAGTGGGGTGGTGAACTGGGAGGGACATGAGGGACTTCCACTGAGTGAAGCGCTCTGCATCTTACTTGCATTGATAGGAATACCAGTACACATTCGATTAACATTTGTCAAAACTCACCAAAATATACACTTAAAATCTGTGCCTATTTTAGCATAAGTTTTGTCTACATTTAAAAAGGAATAGGGACTTCCCTGGTGGTTCAGTAGTTAAGACTGTGCTTCTACTGCAGAGTGCTGGTTTGATCCCTAGTAAGGGAACTAGGAAGGAAAGTGATGACTAACCTAGATAGCATATTAAAAAGCAGAGACATTACTTTGCCAACAAAGGTCCGTCTGGTCAAGGCTATGGTTTTTCCAGTGGTCATGTATGGATGTGAGAGTTGGTCTGTGAAGAAAGCTGAGCGCCGAAAAATTGATGCTTTTGAACTATGGTGTTGGAGAAGACTCTTGAGAGTCCCTTGGACTGCAAGGAGATCCAGCCAGTCCATCCTAAAGGAGATCAGTCCTGGGTGTTCATTGGAAGGTCTGATGCTGAAGCTGAAACTCCATCCAGTACTTTGGCCACCTCATGCGAAGAGTTGACTCATTGGAAAAGACCCTGATGCTGGGAGGGATTGGGGGCAGGAGGAGAAAGGGACAACAGAGGATGAGATGGCTGGATGGCATCACCGACTAAATGGGCATGAGTTTGAGTAAACTCCGGGAGTTGGTGATGGACAGGGAGGCCTGGCGTGCTGCGATTCATGGGGTAGCAAAGAGTCGGACACGACTGAGCAACTGAACTGAACTGAACTGAAGGGAACTAGGATTCCACATGCCACAGGGTGCAGACAATAAAATAACCACATTTGAAAAGGGATAAAGAGCACTCTGTTAGGTGAGATCTTACCTTATATTCTCTTTAATTTCTAAGTACTTGAGGATGGATCTCTATCCCCAGCCTCTCCTCAGACTTGACATTTCTGAGTCTGTGCCATTGTTCAGTGATGAGAGCTCCAAGCACTGGGTCAGACCGCCCCTGCCTGCCAGGTAACTTTAGGTGAATTCTTTAATTTCCCTGTGTTGTGGTTTTTTTTCAGGGATAAAATAGAATGATAATTGCACTGTCTCAGAGATGAGGATTAATATGTGCCAGGCTCTTGCTACAGTGCAAGACTTTATAAACATTAGCTGTTACTACCACGTCTATACTTTTTAAAAATTATGAAAGTTATATATATGACTTTAAGGGCTTCCCCAATGACTAAGTGGTAAAGAATCTACTTGCAACGCAGGAGGCATGAGACCAAGGGTTTGAACCCTGGGTAGGGATGATCCCCTGGAGAAGGAATTGGCAACCCACTCCAGTATTCTTGCCTGAAAAATCCCATGGACAGAAGAGCCAGTCCATGGAGTCAAAAAGAGTTGGACATGACTGAGCAATTGAGCATGCACACAAGCAGTAGCAGCATCAGCCTCCTTTGTGAGGGATTTTGTTATAGTAATCATAAGTCCCAGTGATTCAGAGCGGAGAGGACTGATCTGAGAGATTGTATATGGTGATAGAGGCTGTTGCCAGTAGCATCCATTCTTTTAATAACAGAAGTCCCAGCTGGAGCTGGACACACTGTTGTCCAGCTAAACACACATCCTATGGCCCAGTGACTAAGTGGAGGCAACAGACAGTGTACACTGCTAGGGAGCGGTACCCTTGGATGAGGGTATGCAACATGTCTTCCTTTTGAGAAATGCAGACAGGAAGTGGGACCTGGAGCAGCTATCCTAGACCACAGGTGGGGCTGGAGGTTAGAAGGCACTAGAAGCTGCCCTTATCAGTTCTGTTTTACTGCTCGGGCTGTTTCATGAAAGAGAAACTTCTCCCATTTAAGCCACTAAATTTCAGGGTCTCATAGCAGCTTTACCAGCCTAACAAGTATCTTAATACCAGGATTTTCTGTGGAATCCAACTAACAATAGGAACCCTATTATGGCTGGATCCTCCTAACTGCCATCTAATGCAGTCTACGGTCCATTAAACAACACTGGGATGGTGTGGGGGTGGTGGTGGTGATGCACAATTCCACTGTTAAAAGAAGCCAACACTGTATTGGCCACTATTCACCTTTGAGGTAGAAATGAATTTGAGATGTAAATCCCTGTAGGTAGAAGTGGATTTCTACAAATGAAGAGAAAATTAAGTTTAAGAGACTTGACGGTCTTTTGGGAGAGAAGCTGGTTTAATCTAATTCATGATTGCAGTTTGTCTCCCACCCTGATCCCTACCTCCATTTTTCTTTTTTTAAAAAAGATTTATTTCTTTTGTTTTTGGCTGTGCTGGGTGTTCATTGCTGCATGGACTTTCCTCTAGTTGCGGTGCTCGGACTTCTCATTGCAGTGACTTTTGTGAGCATGGGCTCTAGGCACTTGGGCTTTAGGAGTTGCAGTGCATGGCCTCAGCGGTTGCAGTTCCTGGGCTCTAAGAGCACAGGCTCAAAAGTTGTGGTGCAAGGGCTTAGTTGTTTCATAGCACGTAGGACCTGGACCAGAGATCAAACCTGTGCCTCCTGCATTGGCAAGTGGACTCTTTACCACTGACCGCCCCCGCCCCCCGCCCCCCGCCCCCAGCCAGGGAAGGTTTTACAAAAGCTGACCCGGGTCTATTTTCTGCTTACCTGTCCCATCACGAGGGGACAGCCTGGTGTGCCAGTCTCCCGTGACCGCCCACAACCCTCCCCAGCTCCAGTGACTTCCCAGTGGTCGTGTCCCATCTGCCCCAGTGGGGTTCTTAGACCTCATCAGATGCTAGGCATCAGGCTTCTTCCTCCTGCAGAGCTGGTTTTTTGTTTTTTTTTTTTTAATTTTTTTATTTTTTTGGCATGTGGGATCTTAGTTCCCTGACCAGGGATTGAACCTGTGCCCTCGGCGTTGGGAGCACTGAGTTCTAACCACCTGACTACCAGGGACGTCCCCAGAGCTGGTTTTGAATAGCTCTGGGAAGTGGGTGACTGCCCAGCCTGACCTGTGGTTACTGATCAAAAGGCAAGGCGGCGGCAGTTGGCTACAAAGGGAGAGGGCGAGTTGTCCAAGCAAGGCCCAGGGCACTCTGGCCTGTTGTGGGCACTTGGACTGGCCAGGACAGGCTAGGTCATGTCACCCCAGTCTCCAGGGGCTTGAGAGAACAGGTTCACTGTTGCTGCCACCTGCCACCCATTGTGGGTCAGCTGCTGGCACCGTCACTCAGGTGTTCACGCCGACTGGGAGTACCACCCAAGGATGAGGCTGTCACCTTGGGGAAAGATTTGCAGCAGGCGGCCGATGCTGTGCACCCTCTCTCCGGCTCAGGGAGCTAAGCCTGCCAACTTGCCGTGTGCGTGTCTAGGGAGGCAGAGAACAGCACTGGTGAGGGCTCTGGATGGAGTTCAGTCAAACAAAGCTCCACCGAGAAGTGAGAGAGGCCAATCAGGGTCATGTGTATAGAACTTAGTCCTGCAGGGTAGCAGGCCACCTGCAGGACCAGCAAGCATGTGTTCCGGGCAGCAGAGCGAGGAGGATGCCTCTGAAGGCCTGGACACCGTCACAGGGCTGGGTCTATAGCTAAGCCAGGTTCCAAGCTGATGCGGAGAAGGAAGGGGGCATGAAGCAGAGACCTGGGCTGTGAAGGAGCTGTGGGCTGGGCCAGACCAGCAATGAGACCCTGAGGGTTAGGAGGTCAGGGGGACTATCACTGTAAGTCAGTCAGTCAAGGGAAGGGGCCATTTTCTGGATGAAGGCGAGCCCTTTGGCTTTCAACACACCAAGGCTGAAGTATAGGAAAATCACTTTGAAATGTCCATCAGGTATTTAGAAATGCACACTGAAAGCTCACAAACAAAATGAAGGTCCTGTGAGAACTCACGAGCCCAGAAATGTTCCTGTATCATGTTCTGACCTGCAGATTATGTGTAAAAACCCCGTGGGTCACTTCCTCCAGCAACTCCCAGACCAGGTGAAGGAAGGCTGACTTGATGAGAACTTCTAGGTGCTTCCACCTCCAGATGCCACAGTGATCCACACGTTTCCAATTCCAACCCGGCCCAGAAGCATGCTGCTTGGGGCAGAGGCTGCTCTGAGCTCCTGGAGGCGCCCACTCAGCACACGGACGGGCTGGGATGGGAGAAGAGGCCTGGCATAGGCGTGCAGCCGCCGCCCCCCCACAACAGGCAGACAAAAGGATCAGCAATACAGTTTAACACCTCCTTTGTTTCCAGGAAAAAGGCACTGCCAAAGATAACTTTTTTTTTTTTTTACCAGAAGCTGCAACATTCTTCCTTAAGTGAAACAGGCATTAAGCAAGCAGAATTCCAATAAATGTTGCTTCTGGTTTGGGCCGCTGCTGATAACTAAGAATTCTGCCTCATCTAAGGGGAAGGCTTGGAGACTCTTCCAACAGCTACCATGCTTATCCACGACACTGGGCACCATGGCCAGTAATCCTCTCTCTACTCCCAACCTAGTCTGCATGACGACAGAGGAGCCTGGAGGACTCAGCGCCACATCCTCGATCCCGCACTCAGCACGTGTTTCTGCTGGTACTCAGGCCCCCCTGGAGACAGGAAGCAGATGCCCATAAATCTTCACTTGGACCACTCCTGTAACACCCACTGTACGACTGTTAGGAGGGTACAGCAGAGAACCTCTATGTGATGAAGGAGATACAGCTTAAAAATACATCCATCAACTCATTTGTTCAGGGCCTGCAAATGTGTAGCAGCTTTACAGGAAAAGGAAAAAGTTAATACCTATGATCACCCCCTTCATGACTATTGTAGAGATGAGAATTTGCATCGCAATGTTTCAGGAAGTTAAGGTCACAAAAGGAGGCAGTCAGAGCAGTTTCATTTAGGTCTGGGTGGTACACAGAATGCCTGACCCTGAATTGCTCATAGACACTAATGAGGCAGAGGCACAAGAAAACATTGATCTGTCCCATCACAAAATCAAATTCTGTGATCACTGATTAACTTCTCATTTTCTGTACATTTTTTTACCATGCTGATATGATAACATTTAACTGAAGAATGATAACATTTAAGTGAAGAATCTACATCCGGTTTACTCTCATTGATTGAAAACAAAGTGTGAATGAAAAAGACGGGTGAGACTGGGGACCCACAAGGCTGAGACTGCGGTGGGCAAGGGATGGTCAGCAGAGGCCGGGGCTGGACAACACTCCAGGCCAGGAAGCACGTGTGCGGCGCGTCCGCAGCCTTGAGTGGTTTATTCAGAAGTGTCTCCCCTGTGAAGGAGTGTTACTCTGTGAACGCTTCCCACCTCTATGATCACAGCACATGGAGATGAGTGAAGCTACAAAAAGAAGGAAGAGATATGGGCCAGGTGCTGCTCTTCTGCTTGGTCAAAAGCAGTCACAAGAAGCTAGATTTCACAGCCATCTGAAGCTTTGGCAGAATAAAATTTTTTTAAGTGTTTGAACAGAGCTGGTTAATAAAATGAGGTAAAAGTTACTCCCAGATATGACAAAATGTATAGCTGAAAATGAAGCCACCCCCAATGAAATATAAAAATCTTTAACAAAAAATAGTTTATTGCACAAAATTCAAGGAATTCCCAAGCACACTTAAATTTATAAAAAAATCAACATGCTTTTTAAAGTTACAATTTGTTGTGCATGGTGACACCTTTCCCCTGAACAGCCCCAACTTGAGGACTCCCTTTTAATGAGGAAATTTTTAATAGACACGAATAACTTAACACCACCGAGTTTTCTAGATCCTCTAAACCATGACCCTCAAGGATCTGATCATAACCTGAGACCACCATATGCTGAGAATCGCCTGGCATGGGAGTGAGTGACTTGTTTGAGTAAGGCTCAGAGTGTCTCACACGTCCCCGCACTATGCACGTCATGGGCCCTTGGGGAGGCTCCGGGACGTTTCTCTTTCAGATCCGCTGGTCCCTTTCACTACTAGCAGTCTTTACATGACATTTAATTTTTGTTAAAAAAATACTCATAGGATTATATGTCCTGATGACTCTGCAGGCCCATGGCTTTAGCAGTATCCTTAAGACCAAGAAAAGTCTTTAAACTGAGGAAGAATTTAATGAGAATCTTCCTAACACAGCCTTCCACGGGCTGTCTTCTTCAAGGCCCATCTTGGTACCTGGACCCCAGGCCAGAGAATGAGCCAGTTTCACATCCTACCAAAAACAATGCCTGTTACACCTCACGAATAGTAGAACAAAGGCATGTAAATCCGTGGCATCTATGTGATGGGTACCGTGGAAAAATCAATGATAACCGCCTTGCGATGAGTTATTTTTGGAACATAAGAAAATCAAGTCATAACATCATGAAGTGTCCAAGCTGACACGCCCTCTAGTGAGGACACGAGGTACAAGATTAACAACATACACAAATGCAACGTGACGACGAATGTGTTTCTACAAGTACTCCAGAGTTGACTGTTGCTTTCCATGAGGAAATTCCTAATTCCCACTTCTGCCCACGGAAGAAGAATACTTCAAATGCTGGGAGGCAGGAGTGCCAGTAAAGTCCCTCAGAGGAAAAAAAAGCCTTAACAAACCAAGAGCAGGTGACTTCAGTCCAACTGCCTCCTTCAGGATGATCTGTTAAGGAAGCCTGGACACAAGGGCCCCAGCTCGGGAACTGCAGGCCAGACACGACGGCACAAGGGGCACACAGGACAGGGCAGGGGGCGGGGGCATCCAGAGCGCTGGGGCCAGAGGCAGGCCAGGCTGGCACAGAACTACAGATGGGGCTGGTGCAGGAGGTTGGCAGGAGCCCCAAGGGGGTGCTGCTGCTGAAACAGGGTGATTCCACAAAGGAAAAGGGGTGAAAGACAGACACTGGCTTTCTCTTGACAGACACACTCAAGATTCGCTCATCGTTTCCTAAGGAAGAAGATGCACGATATTCTAGAAAACCTTAGCAAGGAGTGAGAAAGCAGCTACAAAGTGAGGCTAAGTGACTTCTTGGCTCTAAAATTAAAGGATAACGCAGCCAAAATAAATAAGAACGTAAATTACCATTTTTCTTTTCCAATGGTACAAAATCAGTTTTTTCAAAAATGATTTCCAACTTAGAAGGAAAAGTAGAATATATTTATAATGAAGTTTCAAGTATACTTTCCAAGAATAACCCTGTACAAATGATATACGTATTTTAGAAGTTCCAATACTTGCTGGAGAACTTTTTAAAATGCTAAACATCTTTCTGGTTAGTGCTATTTTAACCTTACTGGTTAACCTTCTAACAGCATATTGTGAGAGAATGCAAGCAGCTTAAAAACACCACGCTGTTTTCTCCACAAGAGACCCAGGTGATGAGGTCACACGAGCGTGTCTGGCCTGATCAGTAACACCGCAGGCTTCATCTTCAGACCAGTCGCCCTGCATGGGGGGCACACAGACCCACTCTCTCTCTCTTAACTTGGAACAATAACATTATTTGACATCATCTTAGCAAACTAGTGACAGATTTTCAAACCTCGAGTCTCAGTCATTCTAGGTGGGACCTCACACACTTGGGGTGTCTGGTTTCCAATAAGACGTCCCACATGGGAGGCTCCAGAGACCCTCTTCTGCTGACCTGCCCCTTTCAGAAACCTTGCTGCTCTGTAGATGAGAGGGGAAGGCCCTTCTGAAGGCTGTCACACACAGAGGCTGGCAAATCTCTTGATGACCACACAGGTACTGATGGACACTTCCACGCAAAGGCAAAGTGGGAGGCCTGGGGAAGCCTTGCTTCCATTTTGGGAGCCTGCAGGCAGCCCTACCTTCTTCTCCTCACCTCCCCTCCTCTCTTCTCCTGAAGCCCCTCCCCACACCTCACGCGTCAGGTCAGCACCTGCTGACCGTGGTGTCTGTGTGGCATCCTGGTGGTCATCAGGCCTGCCCAGGGGTTGGCTGGGGTGAGCGAGGCCATGCAGGACCAGGGCTCGAACAGGTGAGCGTTGTGCACTCATGACAAGGAAAGACCCTCAAAATAAAGTGAAACTAAAATAACAAAGAACTTCTGTCTAAGAATATTTGGCTTTGGGAGGTAAATACATTTCTTAAAATATAATTTTCTGACATTCCTAAATCCTACATGTACATTATTTCCTAACAGCAGATTTTCAAAAGGCAATCAATAAAAAGACAATTCGGATCATTCTTAAATAATATAAGGATATACTTTTTAAAGTTTAGATTATGATTTTCAGTATTTATATACATATCCTATGGAGAGATGGCTTTTGAAATCAAAATAAAATAAAATAAAAACCAAAGGTGCAAATGAAGCCTCACTCCTGCAGGGTAGTAAAACTTACTGAATCAGGCAGGAAAGTGAGAAATCGGACTCAGCTGTGCGACGTCTCTACCAGCGACCGTCCGAGAGCAGCGTCTATGGCCGTGCCTAGATACCTCCTTCTACACATACGCTTCAGACACATCCAAAAATGTCTCACTGAGACCTAAATTAGGTTTTTAAGATTTGGTCACTTCATGGGAAAAGCTGGTTGTGATCTGCAAATGATTATTTCTCAATCCTTGGCTCCTGTTTTGTTATTTTACTCCTTGAAAAGGCAAACGCAAAACTTAAATTTCACCTCTTAGAAAAACATAGAGCACACAGTCAAATAAATAACATTGATGAGAGAACACTCCTCGGGGTAGTTACAAACACTGGGGGTGGGGATGCTCGGCGGTCACTGTTCCAAGCCCTTCTCGCGGGGCCCTGCCCTGACCATGCTGCTGTGTGTCTCCTCTAGGGTTGGCGTGATCTCCCGGCAGTGAGGGGCTGGCAGGGTCCCCCTGAGTCCATGAGGACAGCGACTCATGCACAGTGACTGCGTGTGCCTCCATCTGGCGCTGCAGGCTGTCCATCTCCTGCCTGGGGAGACAGGGGAGGGAAAGGAAGGGACGCGGTCAAAGGAGAGCCAGGGAGGGCGCTGCTACTCCCCTAGAGACAGCCCATCACCTGGGACTCAGCCCTAACGAGCCTCAACTGGACGGCAGGTGCTCACACTCAGGACTCATTGAACCTCTCTACTGGGACCAGCAAACTGATTGGGTCACAGAACAAAAAGGACTCTGGGCATTTTCCTCCGCCCACAGGCCAGGCAGCTCTGCACACACCGGCCGCTGCTCGGGGAGAATGTGGGCAAGAGAGAGCTGAGTCTGTCCTTCCTGGCTTCTTCGGGGTCAAAAACAATACCTGCCCACACTCTCCAGACACGGGCTTCCTGCTGCCTGGCCACTGAGGGTCATTTAGCTCAGGACAGCTCCCACCTTAGAGACCCCATGTTCCCCTCCCACCCCCCACCCCCAGAGCTGCTCAGCCTCTGCTGGACAAGGGGTGCTGTAACAGGAAAGATTCTTCCAAGTTAAGCAGTTTATCTGTAAAGAGTAAGCCGCGGAGCCCAGTGTGGGTCGTACTTGAGCTGCTGGAGGCAGCTGTTGAGGTTCTTCAGGGGTTCCTTGCTCACGGCAGGTGGGGGCCGCAGCAGCTCCTCCAGCAGCGAGGCCGGGACAGGGCAGTCAGGGATCTTCACCGGTGTCACAGGGCTGGAAGAGCTGGCTTCTCCTTTTGGCTCCTTTCTCTGTTTTTCAAAGCACATGGCTAGTTTCCCACTTGGAGGCTTACCCCCCAACCCCTTCCCCAAGGGTCCCTGCCATCACACGGGGGGTTCAGGAAATGTCTGCTGAATAGAAAATCTTCTTCCTAACCATGTAACAAATACTACAGTCCTGCCTCTTCAGGGGCATGGACCTGACCGGAAGCCCCCTAATGACAGCTCACAGGTGGGGCTTTCCAGAGAGACCAAGGCCTTGACTCTGAGTTTCCCTGAGAAATTAAGTCAATTTTCCAACTTGTAAGACTCTCCTTCCTTGGACTCCCAACTTTTTCCACAGATAACCAAACCATGCTAAATAAACCTCTGAATCTGAGTGAGTTCTTTGTACCAGCTAAGTATTTACATAGGTTGAGGAGAAAAATAAATTGTGAGTAAACAGATAATTTGAAAGAGCTCATGACAGCAGTTTCAGGGGTTCCTGGGCCCCCGAGCCTGTTCTGGCAGCTGTGTGTCCCAGCTGGGCTCACCTAGAAGGCCCGGGACTCTTGTTAACACAAGCAAACCATGCCCTCATTTGGTTTGTAAAGCATATTACAATAAAATGGCATCTGAATTCATAGAAAGAGGCCAACGTTCTGTTAGAAAAAGCACTAAATTAAAAAGATTTGGCCGGTGATCCAGAAAGAATATGCCATCATCACCTCACATGGTAGCAGCCCAACGCTGGTTAAATGTAACTTTATGACTGGATGCCTGCCGACCATCAGCCAACACATCTACAACGGCCTGCTGATGGCCTGGGCGGCCTCATACCGTCTTAGCTGCTCCTCGCCGCAGGTCCAGCTTGAGCTGCTGGTTTTGCTGGAGCAGTGTCTTCATGTTGTTCTTCAGTTCTGACACTTTAGCTTGAAGCATAAATTTATCTTTCTGGGTCATGGACAGGTCTTCCCGCACCATCTCCAGCTCAGATTTAATATTCTAAAGAAAGTGGAGTCATAGATTTTCAAAAACTGAAAGATCTTAAGCACCCTGCACAAATCTTAGTTTGTATGTCACAATTCTAAGGGGCTGGGGCTACTAGCCTGGCTTTGTACACCTAAGCTTTCATGTGACACTCCCCTCCCACCAACACACCTCTCTAGGAGTCTACACTGAAGAGAATCCAGTTACAATTCTGTCCTCAACCTTCCCATGCAAACTTTGGAGCTTCTGTCAAGGAACCAGTAACATTCCCACAACCACATTTGACAATGAACCCAATCCTTGTTTAAATTCCAAGGTCAGCTACTAGAATAAGCTTAACTGTTCCCGGGACAGAAGACAAGGCAGTTCTGATGATTACTCAAGCTGTCCATCCACATGTAGGAATCTCAGTCAGAGTCACCCCCCACCCCACTACCCCGATCCCATCCTCGAGCAGTCAAGAGTATATGTACATAGGCTTCTTCTCAGAGAAGCTCATCACACACTGCTGAATGGCACTCTCATATACTGGACTCAATGAGATCTCGTTCCTGGGACAATTGCACAGCTCAGCCCAGGGGCTCTGGTCTCTGCTCGGTGTCCCTCAGCTGCCTGATCTGGGCTGCTTTCTGAAACATGAACGATCTGGTGAGAGGACTCAATCCATCAAAAACTCTTGCTGTGCATGTAGCAGGGTGCTTGGCACGGTACTGGGAAGAGCTGGGGGAGTGCTGCTGGGGCCCTGACACGACCTGTACCTGCAACGACTGCTGTATTCCATCCAACTCCTGTTTACTCTGGTGTTCGGTCAAGTCCAGCTGCTGCTTCAAGGACTGGATTTCTCTCTCTTTCTGATCCACCTCCCATTTGAGATTTTCCATCTAGAGACAGAAAATCATCACATGACCCAAAGAATTTTAAAATGGCTTTCTTGCATTATAAAATTGCTGTAACTCTATCTCTTCGTATCATTTAATACACTTAGAAAAAAAAAATTCCCTTTCCAAGAAGACAGGGAATGAAATGAATGTGTCAAGCAGAGTCTTGCTCTGTAAGCCCTGTTAACTGGGGAGGGAAAGCTGCCCAGTGAGTCACCTCTTGGTTTCCTACGGGCTCTTTGCTCAGCTGCTCATCCAGCTGTTTCTGCAGCAGCTGGAGCTGGGTCCGGGCCTCTGCCAGCTCCGCCTGAAATTCTGCTATTTCCTGCGAGTGCTTCCCCTCCTGTATTCTAGCACAAAAAACAAGAAGGAATAAAATTACACAGTTCTTCCAACGACCTTCCCACTCAAAAACGCTTTCAGTTGACTGTTAGATGTCCCAGGTGACATTCATAAGGACAAAACTCGCATGTCGCACCCCCTGGATGGGGACTGTTTAAGGAGTTGTGAATGAACTCACTCAACTAACGCTCACAACCCCTGGGAGGGCTTCTCCATGAGCGCCCAATCATAGATTACAACGGGAGGGAAAGTGTCGCAGAGTTCAATGCATGTGCACTGCCCAACACATGTGCGCTTACACATGTTCGAGCCGAGGCCCCCCAGTGGGAGCCCACAGTGAGCATCGCTGGTGGGCACAGCCCCCAGGGCTGTCTGTCCTCACAGAAGGACCAGCAAGGCACAGAGTGGGAGCACACAGCATCAGGGCTAAAGTCTCAGTGTTAAGCTGCAGGCATTCTGAGATAGCAATTGGATGTGTTTCTCCTCCTTAGATCTACCTCCAGAGATCTGCCCAGCAATTTGCTCAAACGTAGGGGACCCTGGTGTACTGAAGGTGCTAACTGGAGATGAGATGGTGGCGGCACCCACTCCCACTTACTGGAGCCCGTCGGCCTCTGCCTGTAGCCTCTGCACCTCCTGCTCCTTGGCCTGCAGCTCCTTCTTCACCTCGCTCAGCTCTAGGGTGGCAGCCTTAAAGTGGCGGCGGTTGTGGCCCGCTTCTGCCTTGGCTGCAGCAACCTAAAACAAAAAACATTAGCACTGTCAAGGACAGAGGCAGAACCTCGCAGCACGTTTGGAGGCAGCTGCCCCAACCGCCCACCTCCTAGCCGCTCTTGCAGGCCTTCTTTCCACAGCTTTTCAAGGTGCCTGTCAAGGATGAAAGTACTGAACACACACTTGGCCTGAAAGCATGCAACATGGCAGCAGCACCTGCTGAGCAAACAGTTAAGTTCAACTTTCTTGGCCTCAGTGGTTCTTATAGTCTTTCTCAAGTGTATCTGCTTATTTCTTGTTACTTTTGTTCATAATTCATGTACTGAGGAAGAATCTACCTTTCCATCAGACCGTCTAAGTGTAATAATGCTACTGCTCATTTTCCTTTTAGGATGTAACTAGCTTTTTCATGGTTACCAACATTTTATCTCAAGGTTTCTGAGAAGATAAGCAAATTCTCAGAATATAACAACATTTTTCATTTGCCTTTCCAATATTTTAGTTTTCTTGTCTAACTACACTAGCAAGTACTTCATGTAAAAGAAGTTTAATAAAAATATTTATAGTATATGACAAATGAATATAGAAAGAACTCATATATACCTGGAAAAAACTCCAATAGAGGGTATTAGCAGTGGTTGTCACTAGGTAGAGATTCAAGATACTTTAATCTCCACACACACTAAAAATTTTTGCTAGTATGTACTATTTTTACAATGAGGACTATCAGACCAAATGTACTTGGAAAAATAAATAGGCATCATGTACAACTACTGCCCTTAAAAAAAGAAATCAAAGTCAAATATACATCATCCCCCCAGCACTTCCAGTTAAAAATTGCCTAGTTACAACTTCTTTAAGGTGAGAATAAAACTATCAAGTGATACCTGAGTACAGATCAAAAGACAGGAAGGTGAGGGACAGAAAAGCAGGGAGTGTTGCTGATTCAGTTTAGAACCACCAGATGTGCAGCAACTGCAAGCAAGGATTAAATATGGCAAACGAGGCACATGTGGGTGAAGAAGCAGCTCATAATTGATCACATTACAATATTCTTAACGTATCTTAAAACTAGTACTACTTGAAAAGGATGTCTGGGGACTTCCTTGGCAATCCAGTGGTTAAGACCCTGTACTTCCAATGCAGGCGGCATGGGTTCAGATCCCTACTTGGGGAACTAGATCCCACATGCTGTGCAGTGCAGCCAAAAAATATTTTATAAAATAATAAAAAAATAAATAAAAGAATGTCTTACTGTCTCACTCATGAAATAAAAAAAGCTATTTCCTTCTATCTCCAGTACATTATCATGGAGAAATGTAAAAGTGGCAAAGCCCAGGTGACATGCACCTACACACGCAGGAGTGTGCCCACGACAAACGTGTTCTGCCATCTGTTCTGAGAAGGCGCTGGGGACACGACGGCCAACAAGCCACAGACCCTGTCCCAGGATGCTGATGTTCTCATGAGGAAAGAGCTACACAGAAACCACAGATGACACATCATGATGGTAAAGCTTTAAGTCTACAGCCTGAGGTCCACTCTGCTTGTCGGGTGGCTGAGGCAGGCCTATCTGTGGGTTGAGCCAACTGATGCAGTGGTGAACATCTGAGCGTGGAAGGCGGCAGCCAGGAAAACTGCTCGAGATGTCGAGAATGGCACACATCTCCAGAACCACTGTTCTTGGATGCTTCTTCAACACAAATGGGGTCATCATATACTGTTCTTCAGTTTGCTTTTCAGCTCCACACCACATGCAGGGCATTTTTCCCAGCAAAGACACAGCTGTGGAGCTCTGTGCACACATCTTAGACCCGCACGACTGCTCCTTGATCTAAGCCCTTTCTTCCACTGATGAGTACGGAGACTCCCTTCAGGCTCTGTCACCAACCCTATGACGACACCCAGTCCTTGGACCCACTAGCCAAGGTATTCACAGAGAAGCTCCTGGAATGGAACTGATGGGTCAAGGGTACTAATGCTGAGTTTTTAGACATTTACAAGTTACATTCCAAAAGGCGCTGGGAGGCTGCAGTCTGATACCAGCTGGAAGCCACACACCTGCTCCTCGAGGCTGTGCACCATCACCTTTTCCTTCTGTAGTGCGGCCTGCAAGGCCTGGACAAGCTGCTTCATCTGGCGGTCCTCTTCTTCCTTGCGCTGCAAAACTGCCTGCACCTACAGCACATTCCAAGAGGGTTAAGGAAGGAAGGACATCAAATTTCCAAAGCCTGAAGAGCCCTGGGAGAAAGCACAGGCCACTCTGATCAGGGTCACGTGAGGGAATCAAGCATCACATGGGAACAAGACATCATGACATGTTATCAACAAAGGTACAAGCCAGGAAAGGAGTGAGATTTCTACTTCTGGAGAACACTGTTCTCAAAACTGAAATCTCAGATCACATGAGCACAATCATACGATCATATTCAAACATAGGGTTAGGAGCCCAAAAGATGCATATAAATCAATGCAGTTGTCTTCATGGCGAGGCAGGTAACTCAGATGGTGGGTACTAGCACACAGGAAAAACTGGAAGCTCTTTAAAGTCTGGATTATTCAAGGCAGGGGCGGGGCTGGGCTGGGCTGGTAAAAAACCCAGAGGGGCTGCAGAGCTGAGGAACTGACAGTGGGCTCTGTAGGGTGACATCCACCACAGTTCGAACCCCAGTGCTGAATCACAGGAGGCCCTCAGGTTGGAGCTAGGAAAGGGTCTCCTCTGCACCCCCAGAGTCGCCCACCCCCAGGGAACCTTAGGGACTGAGTCTAGTTCCTTTACAGCTCAGCTCCCCTGCTCCACCCCTACCTCAGGACAGGCAGAGGGGCTGAGGCTCCAGCAGATCCTCTGGGCCTCCGTCTCCACGCCTCTACTCTGCAGGTGTCTGTGATGAAGCACAGACGATGCAGCCAAGGCCCTGAGAGTCTGCCTGGCCTGCAGCAGGTCTCCTCCTGCTTCTGGCAAATGAGTTCCAATACCTGAAGGTTCAGCTGAACTAGGTCTGCTTCCCTCTTGGCTAATGCTGTCTCTAAGATGCTGTTGTGCTCCCTCAAGGCCGCATTGGACTGCCCAAGGCCTGTGAGCTTCCCTCTCTCGTGCTCCAGTTCCAAAGCTAGCTTCTTATTTGACTCCTCAAGGCGCTTTATCTTCCTCCTGAAGCCTCTGGACTCTTGAAGCTGAAACAAATCAAAGTTGCCAGTTTGTGGAGCCACTGCACTCCAGGCACAGAATGATTAATACCACAATGCAACAACACACAGCTGAGCACCAGATGCAGCGGACCCTCGCTCCACAGCTGGCAAGGCTGCCATGGCCATGCCTGCTTCTCTCCTAGACCCACAGCCGACAGCCAGTCCTCTCCTGTGGACTTCTGGATAAGCACATCTAGGTTGGAGCCCAGGCGGGCCCGGAGCTGAGTGTGGCAGAGATGACCATGAACTGTGCATGCAGCCTGCAGCTCCCGACAGTCACCTTGGGACTCTGTGCAGAACCCAGGGGACATTACCATGCTGCAGCGTGTGGTATCACCTGAAGCCACAACGTCTCTGAGTCTGAGGGTTATATGGAGATCTTCCGGGCTGGGTTTCTTATTTGCCACACTGCAGCGAGAGCAGGCACAGCAGGCCTCACTGAACTGCATGCAGGGTGTCCAGCAGTGCAGGTGGTCAGACCCAGGGGAGCGGTTGGACAGCCCCCAGAAGCACAGAGTGGAGGCCAAGCACTCAGGCTGGGCTGCGCCCCGACCCTGCACATGGGGCGGCGCTCGTCCCTGGGCAGTGCAACAGCAGGGCTTGGCCTACCTCATCCTCCAGCTCCAGCACCTTCTCCCGCTGCTCCTCCAGCTCCTGGCCGGTCAGCGAGATGACCTCCTGCAGCTCCCTCTCCAGCATCATCTTGCTGTGGCCGACAGCCTGCAGCTCCGCCTCCAGCGCCTGGACCCGCTCCTGATAGCCGGGACGGAAGGTGCGTTTGGTCAGGGTTTCACCAAAGCCCCCCATGTAGCCCAGCTTCCCACCAACGGCGTGAGCCTGCCAACCACATGAGACAGGCAACAGGCTCTCTATAGCCTTCCCTCTCCTTCAAGAGACGCAATCAAGTACCAGGTGTCACAGAGTAATCACTCATAAACTAACTTTTTCAGTTAATGCTTTGAAAATACAGAAAAGTAACAGCTATAAATTATTGTCTTTGGCAAATAAGTGAGTAGATTAAACAGACAGATACTTTAAAACAAAAAAGAAACTGCAAGTAAGTTCTCCTCCTGATACTGTATAAAGTAAGCATGTGAGAGGGAATACTGAATTTATGTATTTTGGCAAGAGAATAACACACTATGCTACAGTGTCCTCCAACTCAGGATTTCTCAAATTGAGAGACGAGAAAAACAAAATATGAGAAAAAAAAATACAATTACTAAGCTTAAGTGAAATGACTCAAATCTGTGGGTAATAAATGAAATGCAAATTAGCTGAGGCAGAGTTTCATACCTACGAGCGGGTGTGAAGGGAGGTGGTAGGCTCACATTGCCGGGATCTGGGGAACCAGGGCACTTGTGACTGACAGACTGACAGTGCAGCACCCAAGGGAAACCCGAGAGCCTTCACATGTGAACACACCACACACAAGACACACACACACACACACACACGACAAGCACGCCTGTCCTGCTGCCCTGTCCTACACACACACACACAACAGGCACGCCTGCCCTGCTGCCCTGTCCTCCACCCTAAAGGCTCTCCCTCAGGATGCTGGAGTAGGAAGAGAGGTTCCAGAGGACTCAGCCCTCGACCCTTGCCATGTGCACATTCCCTGCTCCTTCTGACCCCAAGCGTTTCATAGCCACTTCCATCCACTATGCTGCACATGCTATCTGTCCCATGGGCTTGTCTCCAGCACCACCCCCACCCCCATCCCCCTGGGGCTGGCTTCCGCGAGGCCTCCCCATCAGCTCCTGCTGTTACCATCCTGCCACCTCCACTCAGCTCGCAGCACCTCAGGTACCATTACTACCCCTGCCCGCCCCCGCCCCCACCTGGGGCTTTCCGACAGGGCAGTGGTCAGGTCTCAGCCTGCTCTGTCTCATGTAAGAGCCAGTCCAAACTACCCCTAGAGCCAGACACCCACCCAGCCCCCCAGACCCAGCGCACAGCACAGCTGGCACAGGAGCACCCCTCTGCTGAGATGCCCCCTTTCACTGAAGACGAGTTCAGATGTCACCTTTCCCAAAAGCTTTTCTGGACTCCCCAACCCTCACCCTGAACCCTTGCATGCCACACTCGTGTGCTCACAGAACTTTACCTACTTACAGAGCCTCTTCCCCACAATGAGGCAGAGGAGGACTGGAGTGAGCAGGGGGCACTCCACTCGCTTCATCAGGGTCCCTGGTCATATCACGACCACAAGCTATTTTAGAAAAACACTGCCCACATGCTTGCCCCACACTGCTTTTCTAGACCCTCTTAAGAGGGTTTCGGAGGGGAGTTGCCTATAAACGTCATGCCCCTACACCAAGTCTCTGCAAGTGGGCGAAGCAAACGAGTTACTCACATGCAAGGCGAGGTCGCTGCCGCCGGCGGCCGCCTGGGCTCTCAGCTGGCTGAGCTCGGCCTCGGCCGCCTCCTTGGCTGTGAGCGCCTCCTGCAGGCGGCGGCTGAGGATGCCCACTGCGCTCTCGTAGGCCTTATGCTTGGTCTTCATCTCCTTCTGTGCGCTGGTCAGGTCCGAACCCAGGCGCTTCATCCTCTGCTTCTGCTCGGTGATGGCCCTGGGGCGGGCAGATGGAAGGAGGTCTCAGCTCACCTCTGAACTCACATGCCACACCAAGCAAGCGCGAGCACATGTGCATCCAAGCCCCATTCCTCCTCCTCCAGGGCTCTGCAGGGAGACTGTCTCGGCTCCACCCTGTCCAGATCTGCCTCCCTAGGACGTGGCTGGTGGGTGCCCCTGAGGAGCCCAGCACTACATTTCAACTGCCCTGCTCCCCTTTTGGAGCTGTTTAAATGATTTGGTGGAGGCAGAAAGAGTCCTCTCCTACCAAAAAGAAAGGCTTCCAGCGATCCTCCTGATCAGCAGCAAGAAACTCAACATTCAGGCTCACAGTAAAGCAGCGGCTGACCAGAGCAGAGCGCTGTGGGACACGCCTTGGGAGTGGAAGGGCCTGGAGTGGGCTGAGGGGGACCAACACAAGCGTCCACCCTGGGCAGGGAGCTGGGGCAGGAAGGGCACTGCAACAATTCTTGACACAGAAAAGTAACAAAAACAAAAACAGACAGGAGTATTTGTGAAAGGATATGTTAGCACATCCATGTATAACTGTCAAGTCTGGACGGAATCACTTTTGCAGCTTTAAATCTGGACTCTGACATCTAGGCCTCCCGGGGAAGACCAGTGAGGGCTGGACACAGAATGCTGGGGTACCCTGCATGGCTCATAACCCCGCCCGGCCTCCCCCAGCACACACCCCACCCGCATACTTCGTGGCTTCTTGCTGCAGCTCTTCTATCTGTTTCTTAAGTACCTCGTTGGCCTCCGTCAGAGCAACCATCTGCTCTTTATCAAACTGCAAAGACTTCAAATAAAGACAGGAAAAGACAAAATGAGGAGCGTTAGGCCCTCGACCCGAAGCCCCAGTGTTGGGACCGGCTTCCTCGAGGGTAAACGGCGCCCTCTCAGGGCTGCCTTACAGGACATGGGTTTTAAGGAAGATTTGGACAGAGGGTCCTGAAGTAAGTGACCACTTTAACAAAGGTTAGGAGCACCCTGAGTTGCCTGTGCCAAGGACTGCGGTGGAAACAAGTAAGAAGAACTGGCCAGGGGGAAAACCTCTGGCCTCCAGATCCCACCTGGGGGCCGCACTGGACTCCCTGACAGAGCCCCCAGGCCCCTCCCTGGTTTCTCCCAGCACTCTCGTGGACTTGTGCCCACTCCTGGCCTCACCCACTGCCCTGTCTCCTCCTGTGCAGTGAGCACCAGCCCCCAGGCCCAGCTCGTCCCTCACAGACCGAGCCCCTCAGTGAGCCCCGCGCTCCCATAGTTCCCAGCTCTCTTGTCCTGCCAGCACCCTCACAGCTCTCAGCTGTGGCCTCCGGCCCACCTGCCCCCCTAGACCCTGCCTGGCCTGCTTGTGGGATTTCTGACACATCACATGTAAGACCAAGCCCTTGGTCTGACTCCCCACTGCTCTCCCCAGGTCTACTGTCTGCCTCAGTTTCTCACACTTGACATGCTCCTCAGCTGCAGGAATCTGGCCTGAAGTCGCCCTCTCCCTGTCCCGTTCCAGAGACCCTCTCTGACACTGCCACCACCATCTCTCACGGGCTCCCGCCTCCACGCTTGCCTCCCCTCGACCACAGGGGCCTTCGGGCACGCACAGCAAATCCGGCTGCACCACACTTAAAACCCAGAGCACAAACCAGCGTATTCCTCACGCACCCTGCCACCCGCACAGAACTCTCTGCCATCCCACACCCAGCAGCTCCCTGGCTTTCTGCTGACTCTCCAGCTCTCAGACGCTGGTTCCAGGCCTGTCTCAGTAGCTCCCTCACAGCTGTATCTCTGCCTGGACCACCCCTCCCAACCCCCCACCATCTGAGCTCCAGGAGAACCTTTTCCAGGCTACTTTTCTAAAAATCTGTTCATGTGTCCCTGCCCACCCACCATACAGCCCCAGGCACGTTCGGCTGAACCCTCACACATCAAAGACGCCCCAAACCTGTAACTGCGTCTCCATCTCATCACGCTCCCTCTGTGCGGACTGCAGATGCCCTTCGAGATCCACCACCTGCTGCCGGACCTGCGACATCTCCTTCTGCAGGCGTGAGTGCTCCACCTCCACGGACTTCTTCTCCCCTTGAAGTTTCACCAGCTCCTGCCGCAACTCCTTCACCTCCGAGTCAAGCCTCTTCTTCGTGGCCTTCAGCTCACTGATGAGCTGGTCTTTGGAGGTGGCATCGCGGCGGTAGGCCTCCACCATCACCTGCCCAACGAGACAGAAGCTGCAGCCAGGGGGGTGGCACTTCCAAGGGGTGGAATGGCGTAAACAAAAACACTCACCGCTTACATCTACAACACTTTTGGGGAGCTAAAGATAATGTATTTCACCAAGTGCAAGATACCACCCACTGAGACGTCACAATTTTACACTCCTCAACAGGTCTGGGTGAGTAACATAGCAACTACGCCAGCCGCTGGGGGTCCTGACCATATCACCTTCTTGGGGGAATATGGCCATTCCTTCTCCCTCTACTTGCCCTGCCTGACTTAAGGCACCCCGCTTGCATCTCAGTGATAAAATCCCCCACCACTTATAACATTCTCAGTCGCCCTTCCTCAGACCCTTGGTGACACTCTGTGTTCACTCCTCCAGAGCAGAACTGGCTTCACTAACGTGTAACACCTTATTTCAATGCTAGACTGTGGTGTGACTGTTATCAAAGACACGTTGAACAGGACGCTTGGGGCTCTTTGGAAGCAACATGTGCTCATGCTACGTGATGGTAGGGTACACGATCCGTGAGATACAGATGCCAAGCCCACCCTGAACACGATCCGTGAGATACAGATGCCAAGCCCACAGTGAAAATGCACCTGACTTCAGAGATATAAAAATGGGAGGGGTGAGATGCATGTTTTAGAATCAGTGAAGTGCCTTAAAAAACCTGGAGCCAAGATGTTACATTCCTCTTGAGTGATTTCTTTCCAGTGAAAAGATTAAATATATAGGATTTTCTTCACGCACTTGTTTCATGGCAAGAAAACTAACCACGCGTTCTTACCTTTTGTTGAAGAAACTGTTCCTTTATTTTCTGTGTCTGCTTTTTCAGAGCGCCAGCTTCCTGCTGCAGGTGCTCCACCTATGAGGGACATGAGTGCAGATGTTACACTGATGGCTCCAGGAGGGCCCTGTGTCTCAGGGGGACACATGTGCACAGAGGCATCAACAACTTGCCTCCAAGCATCCTGTCCTAGAAGGTAACAGTCAATCAGTGTCTTCAGAAAAAGTGCACCTACTCCCTGGAGAGAAAACATGTCACTGACTTCCTTTTGATGCTCATGAAACAGGATTTGAAGACAACATTGTTCCCGACACTAATTCTGCTTCCTCCACACCCTACAGCTTTCTTGTTTGGCATTCGTTTACTGGTTGCTTGCATCACAGCACGGCAGCTCCCAGGTGTGGGACCATCAGGCCATCTCCCCACCCTCACCCACTCTGTCGATGTGTCCGGGAGGTCACACTAAAGTCAAGCAGCCAGGAAGGAAAAAAAATCGAAGTTCTATGTGGCTTTTCCCAAGTCTGAGCTCCTCATTGTACGTAGACTGAAACCAGCATTTCTTGGCAGATTACTTTCAAAGCCTCAAACAACTCAGTTTTCTAGTTCTCAGCCATCTCCATACCCAGCCGCTGACCCAGGACTGGAAGCACCACACTAGAGGCTATGGACCCTTTCCCCACTGAGCCCTGGGCCCTGCCCTGCAAGTGTTCCTCCATGTTTACAAAGCAAGGTGTTCCAAAACAGGACCAAAGAAATAAAACGAATGGCCAGACAATGAGCATTACTTCTCGTATGCATGATTTCCATTCATAACAAACTGACAACAAACTGCATTACCTGGCTGGACTTGATGGCTAATTCTTGTCTCAACTGCTCTAAAGTGTCCGAGGTGTCCTGGGCTCCCTCTTCCAGGCGCTTCGCCCCTCTATCGAATTCCTCCCTGCTGCTCTGGGCTGCCTGCAGAGCCACCTCCAAGACGATCTTCTCGTTCTGCAGGGCCTGGATGGCGTCTTCTCTGGAGGCAGCCTCCCCCTGCAGCTCGTCCAGCCTGGCCTGCAGCTCATCGTAGCGCACCTGCAGGTCCCCGAGGGACTGCTCCCTGGTCTGCAGAGTCTCCTGCGTTGAGGTGAACTGCTTCAACAGGTCCAGGTGCTCCTGCTGCAAAGCCTCCAGCTGCTGGTCTCGTTGATGCAAAGTCAACTTCACCTGAAAAGGAACCAAAGTCAATGTGACTGCTCTTGAGCACACAAAAACACTGTGTGCTCCAAGAGTTTACTTTTTCTGTGCTCAGGTTTTAAACAATCTGGATGGATGCTCTGGAGACAGCCTTCTGTGTAAAGCTGTGGCACAGAACATGAGTAGAAGATGGACAGACCAGCACAAATGAGCACCGTGAGGACTGCCGTGGCACCGGGGCAGTGACGAGAGCCCCAGCGGGTGCTTGCCTGCTCCAGTTGCTGCTCCAGCACCGCCGCCGAGGCCACCATCTTTTGCAGCCGCTCCTTCTCATCTTCAAACTCCTCCAGCCTCCTCTGCAGGTCCTCCTCCACCATCGTCTTCGCCTCTTGAATCTGCACAAAGGCAGCTTCCTGGTCCAACATGTCAGCCTGGGCCCGGAAGAAAGAGCATTTCTTAAAAAGAAGGACTTGGACTTCCCTGGTGGTCCAGAGGTAAAGAATCCGCCTGCGAATGTAGGGGACATAGGTTTGATTTTGGGGCCTGGAAGATTCCATATGCCTCAGAGCAGCTGAGCCCGTGTGCCACAACTACTGTGCTCTGAAGCCCAGGAACTGCAACTACTGAAGCCAGTGCACCCCAGGGCCCATGCCTCACAAGAGAAGCCACGGCAATGAGAAGCTAGTGCACTGCAACAAAGAGCAGCCCCCACTTCCCACAGTTAGAGAAAGCCTACGTGTACCAAGGAAAACCCAGCATAGTCAAAATAAAGAGGTGTTTTTTAAAAAGTGAGATAACCTGATGGCTACAGATTCAGCAGACAAACCAATCATCCTGGAGAGAAGCCCTGGTCTCCATCACCAACCTGTCCATGACCCACAGACAGAGAGCCCAAAGATGACAAGAGGGCAGAAAGCTGGTGCCCTCCTGCTGCCCATGAGACAGGCTAGCTGTTTACTCCTCTACCTACAATTCCCCTGCTGACACTTGCCCTGACCCGGCTGAAGAGAGAAGCAAGCAGTCCACCCGGTTTTAAGAACTAGGATAAAGTGATGAATAAAACCGTCATGACGACCACTTGTGTGAAGACAGGCTGTACAGCGCGTCCCCACTTTGGGGTGTGATACATGGCACACTTTCTTCCACAAGATTATTTCCTGATGCCACTTCGTAAAACTAGAGATCAGGGCCAATGGGGCAAATACGGCAGTCATCACGACTATGTAGGTAAGACTGCACACCTGGGTGTTTTCTTAGGGAAAAAAACATGAGCTTATAACTTAAAATCTTCTCAGTTCTTTGACATTGAGCCTTTGAAACATATGTTTGACAATACATGACTGTCTTTTAATATCCACATCATCTGTGAGGACAAAGGAGCACGTGGGGAGACAGGGACCACCCTTGTCACAGGATGCCAACCTTCCACATGCTCCTAAAAGACCACTGATGTTCTCGGCATAAAACTGCCCTGAATACACTGCCGAGATGCCGTAGACCCTTGCTCTTCTTTACTTTTCCAACAAGCCTATTAAGCAGGTATTATTATCCATATTTAATATAAAGAGAACAAAACCCAGAGAGGTTAAGATATTAAGTCCAGGGCCTCAGAGCTGACAAAGAGCACAGTTCAAAGCCTCTGCATCTCCTTCCCTGGGAGTAATCCATGGAGATGTCTGAACATGGTCCTAACTACTCCTCGTGGCTGCTGGAGGGTGAAATGTTAATGCAGGCTGAGGGCTGAACTAGGCTGGCCTGGATGGCGGCTCAGAGAAGGGCCACAGGTTACCACTAACAACTCAAGAGACAAGAGACGGGATGGGCATAGAGTGAACATGAGGGACAGAATCCCGAAACCTTAGATCACTGCAGATGGTTCAAAAAGGACATTTTAAAAGATATACGGACATACATACATATATAGTACTAATGTTTACATATATGTGTGTGTATTGTTTTATTTTCTTGATCAACGTAAAGGAAAAATACCCAAACCCCAAGACAACATTGACCCAGAAGCAGCTTGGCCCACCTCAATGCCCTGGAGCTGGGCAGCAATGCGCTCCTTCTCCTTGATGGACCTCTGCTGGGTTTCAGTCAGCTGGTGGGACAGGGACACGTTCTCAAGCTTCAGGTGCTCCAGAAGGCCTGCTTGGCTCATCTGTCCAACCTTCAAAGAAAAACAACACAAAGTTTCAGGTTGCTAGACTCCAAACACAAGCCCAGCCCAGTCCAGCCCCTCACTCTGGTGGCCTCAGGGTCTCTGCACAGTGCTGGCACCCAGGAGGGCCGTTCCCCAGGACCCCTCCATGCAGGGCCTCGCTGCTGGCAGCCACTGTGACCCTTGGGCCATCCGGCTTCTGTGTGCCTAAGAGGGGCTAGCCGGCAGCCCAGACTCAGTGCTCATCACCCCACGACGGTGCAGTCTGTTGCAAGACCTGCACAACTGTTTCCACTGAAGGTGCATCCCTGAGCCCCTCAGGTGAGGGGCCTCATCGGGGCAGCAGGGACAGCCAGGAATCTACTCATCAAATGAACTGACCTATGGGGAGACACATCTTGGGCCCTGCCCTCTCAATGTCTGACTATCCTGGACATATCAGGCTGACCCTGGCCATTCCCAGGAAGAGGCACCGGCCATCCGCTGTGTCTGACCCAGACCTTCAAGCACAACCCTTCCAGAGCCAACGTGAACACTACAAGACTTGTAAGGTGCCAGGTGCGGCCAGACATTGTGAGCTTCAGGGTCTAAAATGGAAGGTGCCCAGAGCAAGGGAAAGCATCATTCGCTGGGATTTTATTTCAATGTAACAAAAGAATAAAGACCACCCTGCATTCTCCTCTCCCCTGAGCATTCCTGGGACACATCTATGCTACTGGGAAAAGAGGGCAAAAACTTATTACACACCCTAATTAAGGAATACTGAACTTGGGTGCCAAAGGTATTTGAATAAAGCAGCTATGGTTCTCAAACTGCCATTCCCTTGGAATCTTCCTTTTTTGTCTTCCAAATGCCATTTCTGACTTATGTCAGGACACATAAATCTGGCTTCTTTAAATTTTTTTATGCATCAAAAAATCCACAATAGCTTCAAAATTGCATTGATTTGCAATGATTTATTTTCACCTACACTGTACGCAAACAAATGCTTATCTATATGGTCCTCTTTTAAACAGCGCATGTTGAATCACATTCTGTGCTACTGTTTTATAATTGTTCTCATTTAGCAATATATTTTGATAACTTTTTCTGATTGAAAATTAATTTTTGTGTTAGAAAACTTATGAAAATAAAAATGACCCAAAAGGGTACTGCCAAAAAAACATTAATTTTAAAAAACAGATTTTATATTTGTAGATTACAGATTTTTTTAAAAAGGAGTTTTTGGAGGAGTAAGTACTTCATATCCTCCACATAAGAAATAAAGTTTCAATGTTTTAAAAAGTTAAATTACAATATTTAATCTGGACCCCCCCAAAAAAAGGGAGGCTATAAAACCCACAGCAAAATTCAAAGAGAAGACAGGCTGACCAGGGCACCATCAGCACCTTCACAATTGGTCCAAACCCTGAGATTTGGGGCAAAGTGTATTATAGCAATTTGCTACTACTCCCGAGTGCGTCCAGAGCACCTGGCAGACCTCGACCCACAACTGCTCCCACTGACGCAGAATCAGGGGCCAACACACTTGCACCCTAACAACACGGAAAGACAGAGTGGGAAGTGTTTCCTCTGGGGTCTGGGAAATGAATGCTTTCTGGAAGGATCTGGTGATCACGCAGCTGGAGGGAGGAGCAGCTCTGCTGGGAAGCAGCATGTACCGTGCTCTCTGCACATGAGAAACACGAGACAGGAGGTAGTGATAGGTGAGAGAGCCAGGGTATAAGAGGTCCAGGACCCCAGCAGGCATGGATCTGACAGCTGGGTTCAGACACCAGGCGCCCCCCCAGAGAGGGGATGGGATGGACTAGTCAGAGCCAGGAACACAAGACATCCCAGAAGAGGGGGACTTTACAATTTAAAATGCTCTAGCAGAAGCTGTGTCAGAAGATCACAGAAGGCAGTGACTACACGTCATGGGGTGTGAGCTAGATGGGTGGTCAGCAGATTTTAACAAAACCTCTCTGTGAAATATAAACTCAGAAGTCTTTTCAATATGGAGGAAAAGCAAGTGTTCCACGTGAGCATGCAGTGTGGCCCTCTGACCATGGTGGGGGCCGTACCTGGATGTGGGCCATCTCGCCCTGCAGCCTGACCCGGGCCTCCTGGGCCAGGGCGAGCTGCTGCTGGTACCACTGCCGGACACTCTGCAGGGATGCAATCTCGGCCTGGGACGCCTTCAGCTTGCTGGTGAGTGTGGCACGCTCCAGCTGCACCTGCTGTAGCTGGCTCTGCAAGGCTGTCATCTGCTGCCGCAGGTTGTGCACTGAAACAGGCAAGCACAGCACTCAGGCCGCCGCATGGCCTGGGAAGCCCGGCCTTCGCAGAGAGCGGGGACCCGCTGGTTCTCCTCTTCAGCAGCGACGTCTTAAGTGCAAGCGAGGGCACTTAACCCTGGAGCAGGGCCATCCAGGTTGGGGTCTGGTCAGTTCTCATCAACTAGTAACACAAAACCTTGTTTTACATGGGCTTCTGTTGAAAGACACCTGACTTCACTTTCTGTGGATTCATTAACACTGAACTGACAGCCGACAGCACCCAACCTCTGCCTGGATGAAGCTTGTCTAACATAAGGATTTTCTCTGAAAAGCGCACCAAAACCATCCTGCACTTAGGAACACCACACAGTGTTGGGGTTTATTGTAAATAGCAAAACCACCCCCAAAAGCACAAAAATGCAAAAACAAACAAAAAATGGCACTAAATCGACCACAAAAGGGCACTTGGGGAACAAGAAGTGACCTGGGCAAACTGAGCCTCATACATCAGGCAACCCCCACAGTTGTCTGCTCTGCACCTGTCTGTAAACAACCGGAAAGAGCTCTGAGTAGATTAAATTCAGTGAGTCAGTGAATTCACAACTAGGGAATCTGCAAACAGGGAGAGCGACTGTGTGTCTGGGAGCTTTCTGGCTTGAGACTTTGGCCTGATGAAGTCTGTGAGTCATTCAGCAAACTCAGGAACGGTATCCACAAGAAACTCCACTGGTTTGCTGATATGGTCAACTCTTAACACGGATGACGGCAGGGGGAGCAGACAGGAAATCACAGCACAAACCCAAATCATAGTCCAAACAAAACCAGTCAAATATTTAAAAAATAAATTTCACCAAACACTTAAGAAAAAACTTAAATTTTAAATTCTAAAAATTTAAGATGAAACAAAAAAAATGACAGGATTCATGACCCCTAACCTTGGGAAATCCAACCTCTGCTCTTGAAATCCTTGGGAACGGATGTGCCTCAAAGTTCAGCATGGCAGGGCTTTAGGAAGGCAACTGGAGCATTCCCCCTGCACCCCAAATCCCCCACCCAGCTGGTGCTGCACTGGGTGCAGGCCACTGTTGACCTGCTCCAGTCAGGCCAGACCTTGCAACCCGAGCAACACACAACTTTTTGAACATTATATTAATAATTTTCTTAAGGGACTGGGTATCATAAGATGTCCAGAAACCAGAAACAGTCGGCTGTTATATTTCTCAGCTGGTGCTCCCCGCCTCTCCCCTGCTCCCCCAGTATCAGGATAAAGCTCTTGGGACAGCAGTTTGTCACTCTTTCTTTTATGTTATTAGATCCGAAACCTAGTCTCACAAGTCTTACAACCAAGACTCCACGTGGGCAGACCTGGTCCCTCACAGCCACCCCGCTGCACCACTCCCCATCCTCAGGCTCCCAGAGCTCAAGGATGAGGGTGTCATCTATCCAGGCTTCTGGAGGACCAGGATCTGGGCTGACACGCCCCTGGGCTCTGAGTGCCCTTCTCTGCATCCCCAACCCCTCACCCTTCTCCTGCCCGCAGTGCACAGGGAGATGTTGAGCCCACAGACCAGGTTCTTGGTGCCTGGACATGTGTGGCTCATGGACTCTGGGAATGGAGTGTGCATCCCCAGGATGAGCAGAGAGCACGAGGGAAGGATTCCACAAGTCCTTCACTTACCACTAAGGCTCCCCGACTCCACTGTTTCATTTGTCTATCATTCCAAAGGGGGCTCCCTTATGGACCCAGCTAGACCCAAAATCTGAACTTATGGAGGAAAAAGAAGTATTTACTAGTCACTGGTCTCAGTGTTGCTTTTAAATATTCCAAACAGCATCTGCAATGCTGGAATAAGCAGGCAGATCTAGCCCTCCAAGCAACAAACAACCGTGGAGGCAGAAAGAGTGGAAACAATTACATCTAACCATCAAGGGTCCAAAGTCCATTTCTAAGACCTAAGCCACGCCTTGATGCACATGCAAAAACATGCAGAAGTCCACAAGTTCAACCAAAGATAACACTCCATTAGGCAAGTGGACACTTCATGTACAAATTAGAAGGGACAATAACCCCTCAGCACATTGAATTGACAGTAGGTCAGTTCCTAGAGCAGACAGGGAGAAGGGGATGACAGAGGATGAGATAGTTGGATGGCATCACCAACTCAATGGACGTGAGTGTGAGCAAGCTCTGGGAGATGGTGAAGGACAGGGAAGCCTGGCGTGCTGCAGTCCATGGGGTCGCAAAGAGTCAGACATGACTGAGCAACTGAACAACAACCAGAGCAGATGAGACGAAACCTCCAGTGGCATAGCCCCTGGGCACCTGCATACAACTAAGGGGCAAACGCGGGACCACTCACCTGTGTTGTCCTTACTGAGGATGCTTCTCTGCATCTCCTCCACTTTGGCCATTAGTCTCTGATATTGCTCCTCTGCCACCCGCAGGTCACTGTTAGAGGATGCCAGGCTGGCATTTTTGGCTTCCAGCATGTTCTGCAGGTCAGTCATTGCTTGCTCGAGGTCCCAGCAGGACTGCTTCAAGGTGTCCACCTCTGAGCTGAGCGAGTCTTGCCTCTGCTGGCTGCTGTGGCTGTGCTCCAGCTGCGCCTGCAGCCTCGTGTGCAGAGCGGCCAGCTGCGCCTGCAGCTCGGCCTTTTCTTTAAGTGCCTGGAGAGACCCACAAACAGCCACACTGACTCTTGGAAAAATAAGTCACTTCCGCCCTGCCTAATAAGAGCTGCCAAAACTCAGCCAGTGAGACAAAGAGAGGTGTCCAACAGGTGGCCTTTACAGGAAAGCACCACACTGTACAAAATATTCAGGAACTCCAGCATTACAGCTATCCCCAAAGAAGGGGTTTCTCCAACCAGGCCCAGCAGGCAGGTAGGTGGGATGAAGACAGAATGTGCTCGTTTTCTGCACCTGAGCAGGCCAGCATGGGGGGAAAGGCTCTGCGATCACCTTCTCATCCACAAGGATGTTGGAAAACATGTTTGTTCAAAAAAGAAAAAAGCGCACAAGCATGTACACACACACACACACACACACACAATAAACATGTTTGTTCAAAAAAGAAAAAAGCGCACAAGCATGTACACACACACACACACACACACACACAATAAACATGTTTGTTCAAAAAAGAAAAAAGCGCACAAGCATGTACACACACACACACACACTACCTGAGAGCTGAGGGATCTCTAATAGATGAAGAGCAGCCAGATCCAAGTTTGGGGAAAACCAAACCCACAGAACATATCAGCCGGGAAAGGGCACCATTACATGAGGCCTTGAGGGCTGCAGCCAGGGGCATACAGCAGCCTGAGGCACCATCTGTGCTAGGTGGCAGGACCACAGGGACCCCTGTCTGATGGACACGGCAGGAAGTGACAGGAAAGGTGGGGCCAGCAGAAGGTCCAGGCGCCTGGAGCACCAGAGAAGAGACAGGGAGCAAAGGGCACAGTCCCTGCCCATCAGCATCTCTCACCCACCCTAAAGTCAGCCTATCAGGACGTGCGTGTACAGCAATTTCAAAATGCAAAAAGGAGCAGACAGCTGTACCTCAACATACAATAGGAGAAAAACAACTTTGCCAAGACAAACAACAGATACAACAAACAGAAGAACAAATACCCAAAGAAAAGCTAACTGAGCAGA
Source organism: Cervus elaphus (assembly GCF_910594005.1). Classification (NCBI taxonomy): domain Eukaryota; kingdom Metazoa; phylum Chordata; class Mammalia; order Artiodactyla; family Cervidae; genus Cervus; species Cervus elaphus. The sequence continues at coordinate 27,889,244 of NC_057819.1, forward strand.
TGCAGTAAGATTTTGTAGTAAAAGTATAATTAGTGTCTTCACAGAAATGCCAGCAAGTTTTGCACCCCTAACAATCCACAAAGATCTTGGCTTGGACACAGCCGAACAGCAAACCAAATTCCAGGAGGATCAGTTCAGTTCAGTCGTTCAGTTGTGTCCAACTCTTTGTGACCCATGGACTATGGCACATGAGGCTTCCCTGTCCATCACCAACTTCCGGAGATTGCTCAAACTCATGTCCATTGAGTCGGTGATGCCATCCAACCACCTCATCCATCCTCTGCCATCCCCTTCTCCTCCTGCCTTCAATCTTTCCTAGCGTAAGGGTCTTATCCAGTGAGTCAGTTATTCACATCAGGTGGCCAAAATACTGGAGCTTCAGCTTCTGCATCAGTCCTTCCAATGAATATTCAGGACTGATTTCCTTTAGGATGGGTTGGTTTGATCTCCTTGTAGTCCAAAGGCCTCTCAAGAGTCTTCAACACAACAGTTCAAAAGCATCAATTCTTCAGCACTCAGCTTTCTTTTTCTTTTTTTTTTTTTCTCATAGTTTCTTCTTCTTTTTTTTTTTTTTATTATTATTATTATTTTTTTCCAGTGGGTTTTGTCATACATTGATATGAATCAGCCATGGATTTACATGTATTCCCAATCTCGATCCCCCCTCCCACCTCCCTCTCCACCCGATTCCTCTGGGTCTTCCCAGTGCACCAGGCCGGAGCACTTGTCTCATGCATCCCACCTGGGCTGGTGATCTGTTTCACCATAGATAGTATACATGCTGTTCTTTTGAAATATCCCACCCTCACATTCTCCCACAAAGTTCAAAAGTCTGTTCTGTACTTCTGTGTCTCTTTTTCTGTTTTGCATATAGGGTTATCGTTATCACCTTTCTAAATTCCATATATATGTGTTAGTATGCTGTAATGTTCTTTATCTTTCTGGCTTACTTCACTCTGTATAATGGGCTCCAGCTTCATCCATCTCATTAGGACTGGTTCAAATGAATTCTTTTTAATGGCTGAGTAATATTCCATGGTGTATATGTACCACAGCTTCCTTATCCATTCATCTGCTGCTGGGCATCTAGGTTGCTTCCATGTCCTGGCTATTATAAACAGTGCTGCCATGAACATTGGGGTGCACGTGTCTCTTTCAGATCTGGTTTCCTCAGTGTGTATGCCCAGAAGTGGGATTGCTGGGTCATATGGCAGTTCTATTAAAAATATGGAACGCTTCACGAATTTGCATGTCATCCTTGCGCAGGGGCCACGCTAATCTACTCTGTATCGTTCCAATTTTAGTATATGTGCTGCTGAAGCGAGCACAGCACTCAGCTTTCTTTATAGTCCAACTCTCACATCCATACATGACTACTGGAAAAACCACAGCTTTGACTAGATGGACCTTTGTTGGTAAATTAACACCTCTGCTTTTTAATATACTGTCTAGGTTGGTCATAGCTTTTCTTCCAAGGAGTAAGTGTCTTTTAATTTCAAGGCTGCAGTCACCATCTGCAGTGATTTGGGAGTCCAAGAAAATAAAGTCTATCACTGTTACCATTGTTTTCCCATCTATTTGACATGACGGGATGGGACCAGATGCCATGATCTTCATTTTTTGAATGTTGAGGTTTAAGGCAGCTTTTACACTCTCTTCTTTCACTTTTATCAAGAGGCTCTTTAGTTCCTCTTCACTTTCTGCCATAAGGGTGGTGTCATCTGCATATTTGAGGTTACTGATATTTCTCCTGGCAATCTTGATTCCAGCTTGTGCTTCATCCAGCCCAGCATTTTGCATGATGTACTCTGCATATAAGTCAAATAAAGAGGGTGACAATATACAGCCTTCAAGTACTCCTTTCCCAATTTGGAACCAGTCAATTGTTCCATGTCTGGTTCTAACTGCTGCTTCTTAACCTGCGTACAGATTTCTCAGGAGGCAGGTAAGGTGGTCTGGTATTCATTCCCATCTGTTGAAGAATTTTCCACAGTTTGTTGTGATCTACAGTCAAAGGCTTTGGCATAGTCAATAAAGCAGAAGTAGATGTTTTTCTGGAACTCTCTTGCTTTTTCGATGATCCAACAGATGTTGACAATTTGATCTCTGGCTCCTCTGCCTTTTCTAAATCCAGCTTGAACATATGGAAGTTCTCAATTCATGTAGTGGTGAAGACTTACTTGGAGAATTTTGAGCATTACTTTGCTAGCATGTGAGATGAGTACAATTGTGTGGTCGTTTGAACATTCTTTTGCATTGCTTTTCTTTGGGATTGGAATGAAAACTGACCTTTTCCAGTCCTGTGGCCACCGCTGAGTTTTCCATATTTGCTGGCATATTGAGTGCAGCACTTTCACACCATCATCTTTTAGGATTTGAAATAGCTCAGCTGGAATTCCATCACCTCCACTAGCTTTGTTCATAGTGAAGCTTACTAAGGCCCACTTGACATCACTTTCCAGGATGTCTGACTCTAGGTGAGTGTCACCCCATCATGGTTATCTGGGTCATAAAGATCTTTCTAATTTTCTTGAAGAGATCTCCAGTCTTTCCCATTCTATTGTTTTCCTCTATTTCTTTGCATTGATCACTTAGGAAGGCTTTCTTATCTCTCCTTGCTATTCTTTGGAAGTCTGCATTCAAATGGGTATATCTTTCCTTTTCTCCTTTGCCTTTAGCTTCTCTTTTCTCAGCTATGTGTAAGGCCTCCTCAGACAGCCATTTTGCCTTTTTGCATTTCTTTTTCTTGGGGATGGCCTTCATCACTGCTTCCTGTACAATGTCTCAAATCTCCATCCATAGTTCTTCAGGCACTCTGTCTACTTGTCACTTGAATCTATTTGTCACTTCCACTGTACAATCATGAGGGATTTGATTTAGGTCATACCTGAATGGTCTAGTGGTTTTCCCTACTTTCTTCAATTTAAGACTAAATTTTGCAATAAGGAGTTCATGATCTGAGCCACAGTCAGCTCCTAGTCTTGTTTTTGCTGACTATATAGAGTTTCTCCATCCTTGGCTGCAAAGAACATAATCAATCTGATTTTGGTATTGACCATCTGGTGATGTCCATGTGTAGTCTTCTCTTGTGTTGTTGAAAGAGGGTGTTTGCTATGACAAGTGTGTTCTCTTGGCAAAACTCTGTTAGCCTTTGCCCTGCTTAATTTTGTACTCCAAGGCCAAACTTGCCTATAACTCCAGGTATCACTTATGTTCCACAGGAGGACAAAGTGAAAACCATGTACAACCAAAAGGAACCTTGAAACCTTGGTAATCACCTCTTCAGTCTGGAGTTTATGCAGCAGAGCAAGCATTCTAGTGTGGGTGCCCTCCCCACATCCCCACAGCACAGGTTACTCAGGAGACAGCCCCCACCCCCTACCCCACTGCCTTGACCGGATACCTCCCAGGCCCTTGCCATCTCCCTGCCAAGTGCAGAGGGTCAAAGGCAGCTGAACTGATTTACTCTGATTGTTGATAGGAATGCTGAAAATTAAGGGATGGAAAATGATTTTTCAGGCATATGCTAACCAGATAAAGCAAAATTCATATCAGAAAAAGCAAAAACTACTAAAGGGACAAAGATGACAATTTCACTGGGCCAGAAAAAGGTGAAATCCACTCCAAAGATTGAACTGTTATGGACTGTTGGGTCTCTAATAGCAGAGCTAGGAGGTGTCCAAGGCAGATCCTGACAGATACAGGGAGAAATCCCACAGTCAGAGTGGGAAACTAGCATACCTCTTTCCAAGGCTGACAAATAGAACACAGAAAAATAAATGGCTACAGAGGACAAGGCTGCTAATGATGATAAAGCTTCTTCTTAAAGACATGTGTAAAACTTGGTGTGTAGTGAATAGGAAATTGCACATTCTTTCCAAAGACATGACACATTAATACATCCATCAAATTTCAATTACCTGACTAGCTTCTAATGATAAAGCTTCCAGCTGTCCTTCGAGTCTCATTTTTTCTTTAAGAACCTGCAACATTTCATCATGAGTTTCAGCAACAGAACTTTCCATGGACACACTAGAGGATAAAGACAAAAGGATCAGGTGTTGGGAATATAATTGATCATTATCTTCCTTTATGCTGTCCATACACTCCAGATTTCACACCCCTCTGGCTACTCTCCCCTAACTAAAAAAATTTTTTTTTCCTTGTGGTACAGGCTTCTCTCTAGTTGCAGCACTTGGGCTTAGTTGGTCCGAGGCATATGTGACCTTAGTTCCCTGCCAGGGATCAAACCTGTATCCCCTGCTTTGGAACATGAATTCTTAACCATCTTTTCTAATCTTTAAAACTAGGTCAAGTCCTTAGGTTTAAGCCCTTTCCCTAATTTTTTTTAAAAACAGCTAAGTAAAAAGATTTTGGTAGACAGTTAAAGCTCCAACTCTTGCCCACAGTAGGGCCTTTACAGCCAGCACAGGGCCAGAACACCTTTATGGAGATGTTGAGTCCATGTCACATCAATGCAACATATCCTGGAAAGCAGATACCTTAACATTGCAAGTGAGCACTCATCAGACCCAGTTCCTTTTCTAACAAAGCAACAGAGAGTGTACAAATGAAATGTTAAGTACTGAGTGTGGAACTCTGAGGGGAAGCTGGTGTCTCGTGGGCTCCAGCGTCACCCACCTGCTGCAAATGCTATTGGTCCGGCTCCGCGTCTCCCCGTTGACCTCCTGCCTCTGCTCTTGGTGCTCGGCTGCTGCAGCCTGCAGGACATCTGAGATGGAGGGGAACTGGCCCAGGGCTCCAACAGCGATCTCCCTGCCGCTGACCACATAGGGGGCCTCACGCGCACCCCCCATGTTCGCTGGGATGCCTGGTGTCCCTCGGGTGGAGATGCTGCTGTAGGAGGAGCTATCGCTCTCAGTTCCGTCAGCCTCGGACACGTTGTCTCCAGTCAGGGATGCATTCTCCAGGCGGTCGTCGGCCTCGGGGCTCAGGCTAACCTCAGACACCACTGATGTCCCGCTGCCTCGGTTCTGCTTCAGGGAGCCCCTGGTAGAGTCCGGAACTGGAACATTTCCACCAGAATTCCGAACGTCTGAATCTTCAGTTCTGTAATCAGCCAGAGACCGAATTTTGCTTGATTTGGAACTTTTTTTCTCCTTAGGATGTGCCAGGAGCCCTAAGCTGCCCACCTTCGGCCCCCGAGGGACACTGGTGCGCAGGAAGGAATATTCTTTTGTCATAGCCACGGCACTGGCCCGCGGTAAGGTTTCTGGGTTCAACATGAGTTCAGGATCAAGTGTGCTAAAAAGTCTCGTTTTAGTTACAGGTTGACTGGACTGAGGAGGAAAAAAAAGTACAAAAATTATGTTTAAAATTGACAAGCAGCATTCAAAAATCGCCACCCAGAAAGGCCATACCTTACATAAACAGAGCTCCCTCCCGCCATGCTCCCATGTCACGGGCCTTTCATTCTTAACTTCACTCCTCCATGTCCATCCCAGGGAAGGTCCAAGCACAGGCCTGTCATGACTGTGACCTGATGACATCTTAGAACACCTATTAGAGCAAGTCCTTCCTCATTACACTTCCTTCACAGAATTTCCCTGCCTATTCTCTCATTTATTCTTTTAGGTAAACTTTGAAATTTTTCTTCAAGTTAAAATATTAGTTCTGTTGAATTAGAATTACCATAAATTTATAATTACTTACGGGATAATGAGCAGTTTTTCTTCATTTATTCATGTCTATTTGCATGATCGTCAACAGAGAAACTTATGCAGTGTTTTATCTAGATTCTAAACCACTTTTGTTGCCATTTTGATACTTAGAAATCATTTTGTTGATACTGTAAATATTATTTTTTCGCTCTAATTTTATAACTGGTCATACTAGGATACCTACTTTTCATATCTGTATTTTAAACTGACAATTTCTGAACCCCAATTATTTTATAGTATTTTTATGAATTTATAATAACAATTTTCAGTTGATTCGCCAGCATTTTGCTAAGGTGTTACCAGCACCTGCAAAAAACAATGTCATTTCTCTATTTTTTCCTTTTTCTAAAAAATAATTTTGTTTATATTTTTTGCTGCACTAGGTCTTTGTTGCTGCACAGGCTTTTCTCTAGTTGAGGCAAGTAGGGGCTTCTCACTGTGATGGCTTCTCTTGTTGCTGAACACAGGCTCTGGGGCACGTGGGCTTCAGCAGGTGCAGCATGTGGGCTCAGGAGTTGCAGCTCTTGGGCTCTACAGCATGAGCTCAACAGTTGTGGCACATGGGCGTCTGTGCTCCACAGCACGTGGCATCTTCCGAGACCAGGGATCGGACCCATGTCTCCCACACTGGCAGGCAGAATTCTTCACCACTGAGCACCAGGGAAGCCCTCTCCTATTTTGTAATACTTATAGCTCTCATTTCTTTTTCTTTTTTTTTTTTTCATTTCTTTTTCTTATATCATTGTGTTAGCTAGAACTTCCCAACTGGCCTTGAATGAAGCTGAGGATGTGGGAAGATAACATTCCTTGATGCTGAATCAACATGACTTTCTTCTACAAATTAACGTTCAGCTCATGTTATTCTATAAAGTCAGTGCAGTCCCAAAGTGATGAGGGACAAGGTGGGTGAGGATCATCTTGGAACGATGCTAGGACACAGCAGCAAGGATAAGTGGGTCAGAGCAGCGAGGAAGAGTAAGGGATGTGGGGCGACAGACTGTCCAGGCCTCCCAGACAGTTACACGCACTATAAAGCTGCCATAATTAGAGCCACAGAGACCATGAAAAGCAGCAGACGGACTGATGACACAGAACACAGCCCAAGAACTGGCCCAAGTATTGGTGGCATCTATAGATATTAAGAGAGAACGCCAAAGAGGGAAAAGACAGACTACAAAATAAGCAATCTGAGATAACTGACCAGCAGTCCACAAAGAGGCTCATTCCTACCTCTCGCCTCCATCCAAGCAAGTGGATTAGATCTACATAATAAAATAAAAAATGTAACTTATAGAAACTTTTTAGATTATCTCTTACTTTTAGTATAAAAAAAGAGGTGAATTTATGTCCTTCAAATGGGGAGATCTTAAAGTTGTATTTCATTAGAAATCTGTTCAAGCCCATTCTTTGTTTCAAACATCTTACTAAGCATTTTCTTCGTGTAGTTTCACATATGTATATATGAGTATATATATTTTTTAATGTCACAGTTATTGATATATGTGGTTGTTTTAAGTATCTTTTTTGCCTTTTTTTGTCTTTCATGTCTTTTTCAAGATAAAAAAATAAACCTTTAGTTTCTAACTAAAAAAAAAAAAAAAAAAAGAGGTGAATTTATGTCCTTCAAATGGGGAGATCTTAAATATGACATAAACCCTAAAAGAAGTTAACAGCAAAGACTGAAAGTTCTGACTGTAAACATTCAAATCCGATGTGCAGGGTCTTCCCTGGTGGTCCAGAGGTTAGGACTCTGAGCTTCCACTGCAGGGGGCTCAGGTTCAATCCCTTAAGATTCTGCCAGCCAAGCAGCCAAGCCAAAATGAACAAAAACAAAAAGCTGATGTGCAGCAAAAAATATACCAGAAAAGAAGTCATGGAAAATTAAGAAAAAATTATTTGCAAAAATACTAAAATGGAATAATTTCCTCACATATAGTACCAACATAGCAAAAAGACAAACTGAAAAACAGACGAAGGCTGACAAAGACACTCAGTCAATGTGTAAAAAGGTGCTTATGGTTAGGAAGCACTTTTTTCTCAGCTATCAGAGAACAAAGAATCAATTTTTATTATTTCTAATGCTCCCAAAGATGAGAAGTCTAGCAGTCTTATAGATTGCTAAATGGAATGTAAACCAGTCATTATCAACTAACAAATACATAAAACCTTTTACCCAATAATTCAACAGTTAAGGATTTACCCACAAAAATATACCAAGACACAAAACATTCACTGCAGCATTGTTTGCAATTTCAAAAAATTAGAAACAACCTAACATGTTGATTAATTCGGGCTGGTTAATGCAATGCTGGTATGTACGCATGGTTACAAAGGATGAGGAGGGTCTCTACCATGCTGAGGCAGGACAGATACGTGAGAAAGGTCCCGTGAAGAACAGCACAGAAAAGGTGCTCCCCCTGCATACAATCTTCGCCTCTACATGAAGGACCCTTGTAGTGATGCTCTCAAAGTATCTACCACACTACAAAACAGGGGGACTTTCACTCATCCTCTCTACCCTTTAAACATGAAGTATGAGCTATACTCCTACTCTTCTTAGTTTGGGCTTCCCTGGTGGCTCAGACGGTAAAGAATCCTCCTGCAATGCGGGAGACCTGGGTTTGATCCCTGGGTTGGGAAGATCCCCTGGAGGAGGACATGGCAACCCACACCAGTATTCTTGCCTGGGGAATCCCCATGAACAGAGACGCTTGGTGGGCTACAGTCCATGGGTGTGTAAAGAGTCAGACATGACTGATCGACTAAGCACATTTTTAGTGTAACTGTTTTTGCTTGCTTGTTTTGTTTTGTTTTTTAATTTGCTGCATTGGGTCTTAGTGGCACATGAGATCTTTGGTCGCATCCTGCAGGACTTTTGTTGCAGTGCACAGACTCTCTAGTTGTGGTACGTGGGCTCTATAGTTGCAGCTCAGGGGCTTAGTTGCCTGAAAGCACATGGGATCTTATTTGCCTGAACAGGGATCAAACCTACGTCCTCCGCACTGCAAGGTGGATTCTAAACCACCAGACCGCCAGGGAAATCCCATGTACATATAATTTTTAAAGATGGGAAATGATGTTAAATTTCACCCTGAACTCCTGACACATTAAATGCCTAATGTTGGATGACCCAGGCAGAGCTTGGACTTGCGATGCAAACCTGAGAAGCAGGTTGTGGACAGGACGGGGCATATGTACATTGGCTGGTCTGTATCTTGGTTCTGCTACTTTACTGCTAAGTAACCTCTGGCAAGTTCCTTACCTGCCCGAGTCTCACTAAAAATCTGTGGGGAAATTAACATTGCCTGGTGCACATAACTCCTGACTACTGACTGTCACTGTAAGGTTTTCTGACAGGCCATCTGGACAGATGCCTGAATGCCCCTGACTGGGTGGGAGCCTCAGTCAGTTCAGAGCCTGGTGCTGGCTCTTCCAGTCTGTTTACATTGGCTTCAGAGCAGTGACACTTGAAGAGCCAAGGTCCTCTCTTGGGAAAACAAATGGTCAACCCTGATGAGGACTTGTCACAACTAAATCATTCACTGAAAGTGTTTTTTTAAAATGTGTATTTTGTTAGTTCATTTAGTTTCAAATTCCTTTAATTTGAAATTTCTCAAGTTCACGATAAACTTGGATTAAGACTGAAGTGAACCTTCACACATGCCTTTCCTAGATTCACTTGACTGATTAAAAATACTGTTTTCATTAGTATCCTAGTGAGGATTTCATAACTGAATAAAACCGATTTTAGCAAAGCTTATGTACATACTTCGGAGAAGGCAATGGCAACCCACTCCAGTACTCTTGCCTGGAAAATCCCATGGACAGAGGAGCCTGGTGGGCTGCCGTCTATGGGGTCGCACAGAGTCAGACACAACTGAAGCGACTTAGCAGCAGCAGCAGCATGCACATACTTTGGAAAAGGAAATGGCAATCCACTCCAGTATTTTTGTTTTGAGAATCCTATGGATAGAGGAGTCCATGCGGTCACAAAGAGTTGGACATGACTGAGTGACTAACACACATGCACATACTTATCATGTGTGTGACATGCCACACAGTCTAATACCGTACAGCAAAGCTCAGCAGAAACTCTATCACTTACACAATAAACAAGTCAAACCCAGGACCGGCTGCTCAAGTACAGAGAGCAGTTACACCCACATGTTCGCTGCATCTGCTTTTCTAATGGCAGATTTAGACATAAAACATGCCTGTCTGGAGGGAAGAAGGACCAGAAGGGTGGGAACCAGAGCCCGTGGAATCTCCTCAAAGGGTGGGAACTACATGAGAAAGATGACCTTTGTAGAGACACACACAAGCCCATCCCAGCAAAGAGAAATAAACAGCAGATCCTAGAATTATGTCTGACTGTCTGCTGTTTTTTCCATTAGCTGGTTCGAAAGAGGGAGACTCACTCTTTCCTGCTGGCGTTTCACCCTGTACTGTTTGAGCTGTTCTTCCAGCCGCTTCCGAGCCTGCAGTCGGACCTGCTCCTCCTTCTCCAGGGGCAGCGAAGCCTCTGTTGAGCCTGAGGTGGGGAAACGGCCATTTAGAAACTCACAACACAACAGCGGACAGAAGACAAATCAGAACAGCAGCTTGGCTGTCTTGGGTTTTATTACCGATATGATTTAGCTTTAAATAACACATGGCTGTCTAGTTTGAAAGAACTGTTTGCAGATGGAGAGAGAACTGTAAGCCTTGGACAGTGACCACAGACAGGACCCACCTGGGGGGAGACACAATGGCCCAGCACAGGGGTGGTGCCTCCGCCAGCAGCGCACTGCCACCTATGGGCATCCCGCCAGTAAAACAGGACACACGCAACATGCTCCTTTTAGTAATTAAAGAACTGAACTTGAAGTTGGTGCCAGTGTGAGTGTTCTGAGGCTCCCACCAAGCTCTAACTCTGCTTCCTTACATTACAGAGGAACATGAACAGCAATCCTGATGGAATGACAGGCAGCAGCGGTGAACAGGAACATGCTACCAAACTTGCCTTCTTTACTCAGTAACATCCCAGCAGATTACCTCAGTTTTCTACCCGAGGCGACTCCAGTCCAGAGGCCATGCTCAAGGACAAGAGGGGGACTACTCTGACAACTTTCGGGCAATTAACAAAATTTAAAATATCTAAAACCCAAACTTTCACTTTGGGTATAAAAAAAGCTGAACAGTGAGTGAAAAGTAGGCAAGACCCAGGTCTCCCAGCTCAGGGCCAAGGGGCTGCTGAGAGCAGAGAAATGCCGTAACTGAGCCCCCTCCTGGGCAGCACCATCCTCAATTATGAATTCTGGGAGGTAAGCTGCTGTTGTTTTAAATAATCCCTAAAACCTGAGCAGTCGCCAAGAATTTCACTAGGAATTCACCAGCATTGTTACTGACTGTGCACTCATACTCTTCATGCAAGTTTCATATGAAAGAGCTTACATACTTTTCACATCACTAAGTGGTCCAGATGGCAGAGACCACCAGAGGCATGGCCTCAGGGCTGGGCACATTCCTGGGAGGGGCAGGCAGGGGAAAAGCAGGAGAACCTGGTGCCAGAGCTCACAAATCCCTCAGGTCAGGACCCAGGATTTCACACAGCATCCGCTGACATGCTAACAGTTTGTTTACAGAAATGTTTAAAGTATACTATGACCCTAACAGCATAATGAAATTATTCCTGTGAACACCCTCTAGTGAGCATGAGAGTACAAGTTGCAAATGAAAGCATCAAGGCGGCATTGCTGCACACCCAGCAGACTGGTGAAGACCAAAAGGAAAAGCATCTTTGTCCTCTCACAGGGCATCAGCACCCTTGCAATGTGACCACCCATGATGGAGATAGACACACCCACTGCTTCTGACCAAGAGTTCTGCCCCTGGGATGGAGGGCATAGAAATGAAAACACCAGTGCTGCAACATGCATGGAGAGATGCTCACTGCAGCACTGGTCCCCTGGCCCTGACCCGGCCACACTCGGGGCTCCTCCAGCCTTTAAAGAATGGACATGGAGCTGCACCAGCTGACGCGGGGCAATCGCCAGGCGACAGCGCGGGGTGAGAAGAGCACGCAGCGATGTGAAGGACACGGGCCCACTTTAAGAACAATGATCGTCCAAACCTGGCTGTTTTCAGAGGCCTGTAAGGGACCATGTGAGAAGGTGGCTGACCCAGAGGGGAGGGGAGGAAGTATCCAAGCGGGGACGAGGTGTAACAACAGCAGCTGTGAACTGACCCCATTAGGTAAGATTACACAAGTCTGTGTGTGAAAACTTGCGTGTTAGAAAAGCCTGGAGGCTTCAGGGCTCTCAGGCTGACAGTTCACAACTTGGTCGCCCCTGAATCCCCAGGGATTAGCACAAAATAAAGGCTGATTAAAGTAACTCATAAAAGAAAGCCTTCAAGCTGTAACTATTAAGATCAAATCCCCACTGCTGCTTGCTCACCAGCCCTGGTGACGGAAGACATGCACACACAGGCCCTTCAAACTTGGGCCTCAAGCGCCGCTGTCACCATCAGGCTGTGACAAAGCGTATCTTCCCTCTGAAATGGAGCTATTTGTTAAACGCACAACCCACCACGGTGATAAAACAGCAACGGCGGAGAGGCAAGCCCTTCAGGACCTGTACCTATCAAGGACAGTGAGTGACAGGGGCCCGGGGGGTGGGATGCGGGATGAGGGGGTGGGGGAGAGCCCGGCAGGAAGATGCTTACACAGTTGCGTTTCTTGCATAGGAAGACTGAGTCTGAGGGACTGCAAAGCTTCTTTTCTAACAATGCCCTCAGCACTAGTCCCCTGAGACTTCCTTAGGTTGTCATGGAAACCAGCCACACCTGGAGACGCATCAGGACTCGCTGGCGAGGGAGGCTCTGGGAACTGAGGTGTCGGCCCATTCAGACAGGTGTCCCCCTGGTGTCCTTCATCTGAAGTTCTGTTTACCTTGGCACTGGCACCTGGAAAAGAGGGTGTGTTTTAACAACTAAAATAGGACAAGAGGGAATCTAGACATGGGAGCACTCTCCACATCCCAGGAACCTGCTCACTCTTCGAGGACAGCAAGCCTGTCCTTCTGAAGGGCAGGTGATGTGGGACAAGTGACTCAACCTCGCAGAGTAATACCCTCACCTGCAGGACGCCCTCCTCACTTTCCGCACTACAGCTGTAGACTTTCAGTAGTCATGTTTTCTTTTCATTTAAACAAGACCAGTAAGAAATCTTATGAAACTCTGTTTTTAAAAAAATAGCAAAAAAAACTTCCACAAATCCTTAAAACGTGGCCAACAATGTTTCTAATGAGCATTGTTAACAGCAGTACTAACCAGTGTCACAGCCTCACATTTACAAAGGGCTGATTCCAAAGTTATTTCAAGGCATAAGTTTATCATCCAAAATGAGATATCAAAGGTGAAGAGTTAGAACAGCTGATGAGAACGATTACCCCAAAGCTGAGGAGAGACCCAGAGTCTATGCTTCTGACTGACAAACACCTAACAGGTAAAAACCCAAGTTAACCAGTGATGACTATTCACCTGCGTATCAAGCTCAGTCTCCTCTACTAACATTATTGCAAGTTACTTACACACTAACTGAAACCTACTTTTGTATCAAAAGGAAAGTGCTCTCCCCCGATGGGCAGCCAGTTGGCAGCCAACGAGTCGAGGAGATACCTGGAGGGGCTCCCAGGCACATTCCGGGGGCTCCCAAGCACTGCAGTGCCCCAGGTCTCCATAAGATTAGCACCACTTGGATCTCATGATGTACCCAGTATGCAACTAGGAAATTCCCTCTGTACCCAAGCAAACTGAAAATGGGTTTCTGTCACTTGAAATGTGAGTCCCAACTAACGTAGCCACTTACTGTCAGGCCTCCCTGAAAGGAAAACTAGAATACAAAGTAGGGGGAAGGGGGCAGACATAAAACAGAGTGGGAGGACCCCACCACAGCTGTGACACAACCATCTGTTCTCTTACACAAACAGCTGAGGTGAGGGGTGGGGTGGGAGTGGGGAGGAAATCGTGCATTTCAGATGCAAGTTAATCAGGTCAATATCATTTCCTGATGGGCTTATCAAATCTGGGAGAGTCTCTAAAGCATCCTGCTTACATACGAAAGTAATTATTTGAGTGTCACACTGCACTTTAAAAAAAATCTAAAAGAAGGCCTAATAAATAATAAGACTTGATTGTTTCCAAACACAAGTCTCATTATGAATAAACAAATAATGATGACATAAAAATTGGCCAGCTCCACCTCCTGGGTGCTTCCCAAGTGCTCACATTTCACATGGGCCTTCACCACCACCCTAAGATGCAGGGTGGAGAAGAAAACGGTAACCTACTCCAATACTCTTGCCTGGAGAATCCCTTGGACAGAGGAGCCTGGAGCGCTACAGTCTATGGGGTCACAGAGTCGGACATGACTGAGTGAGTGACACACACAAGATGCAGGGACCATTCATCTTTCCATTTTCCCAGTAAGAGAGCAAGGCGGAAATAAATTAAGGATCATGGTTAAGGGCTCATTCCTGTTAGCGGCAGACCTAGGAGTTGTTCCAATTGCAGAACCCTTGATCCTGGGCCAAGCCGCATCGGCCTCACCTGGCACTTAAGGAACAGGAAGCAGCAAAGCCATTTCAGGTGCCTGAGCACTGTTTTCCCAGAAGGGAAACGCAGTTTCTGCTAGTAAATCAGTGCATACACATGTTACAATGTTAAAGCACACACTGCCCAGGAAGGGGCATGAGGAAGCAGTCATTTATTCTGTGCTTCCAACACACGAATAACCCACTAGCTAACATGGAAATGTGATCCCGTAATCCTCAGATCACTAGTGGCACACTTTCCAGTTCGTAGAAATCTGACAACCAACCAACCAAAAAGGTAGAATGTTAGGCACGGGACAGTGATGTGTCAGTGAAGATCTGCATGAGCTTTATGGGTAAACCATGCTGCTCGGTCCCTCTGGAGCAGAAAGCCCCAGAAAGTTCCCATTTCATTTAACACGCATGGTGTTTGAATAAAGGTTGGCCTCAACTAAAAAAAAATACATAAGAACACACTCTGAATGAATTATAAAGTTCATTAAGCTCTTAGACGCCACTGTCTTCTTCCAAAGGCAAGACAACCTGTTCTCCTGTTTAAAGGTAAGGTGTGAGCAGAACACAGAGTAACTGGCAACTTACACTGGGCTTCGTCCCACTGATCCAGCGGCGCCAGTGAGCCAGGGGGCCTTGGGGGGCCCTCAGGTTGACCCGAGGTGCCACTGCCGGATCTGTCCTCCACCAGGCCCTCCCGCACAGCCGCCGCACCGTCCATGGTCAGGGTGACACGGGCTGGGCTGACACTCAGAGGCTACAAGTGAACTGGGAGCGAGTTCAGTTTCTGCCATCAGCAACGGCCAAAAGCTCCTGGGACGGACCACACTAGGTTTGCCATTTTGGGGAAGAGATTTACAGTCTCACAGATGGCCTGAAATCAAACCGGGTGATATCATGCATGATACCTGACAGGAATAAAAAGAGAAAGAAGGTATTATGAATCTTCATTTGTCAGATTTGAAATAACAAGTCCAAGACTAACATTTGGTTCCCAACATGCATCTGTATAATAAATGTATTCATACAACAAATAATCTTTGAGCACCTACAGCATCCTATTTTTTGAGGATAAAAAACTGACCCAAACCCATCTGGCCCATCCCTGAAGGCCATCTGCACTGATGACTGCTGAAAACTATCCCCCACCAGGGTGAGAAGCTCCTCCATCAACAATGTAATCCGCAGAGCTGGGAGTGGGGCTTGGATGACTGAGGAGCCGAGTCTTTATTTATTTAAACTTAACTGACTTGTATGTAAACAGCGCATGTGGCCAGTGGCTTTAGTATTGGACACAGAGGCCCACATGCTCACAGGGGTCAAAGGGTGAGCTCCTCTCCCAGGAGACCCGGCATGTCACAGCCCAGGCCATGCCTCAGAACCAGAGGTCAACAAGGAAGATGTAACAGCATGGAGCATGGTAAACTGGACACTAACGGAGGAAGCATGGGGGGACAAGGACACAGGGAAAACAGCCACTGGGGTATGGGGGGCAGAGAAAGGACCTCACGCAGGTGACCAGACACATTCTTCATTTCTCACAAGATCTGCTATCTTTCAGCTTGTTCTGCCAAGCTGAATTGAAGGGAGCCCAAAGCCTGGCAACTGGTTACTGCTTTTGAAGTGTAATGAGGATATTATCACCTCGTTTCCTCCTCAACAGATATGGTGCTGCTGTTATTCTGCAGAAATGGTAGCATTTACTTCCTTGAAGATAAGACTTCATATTATCCTATGTACTGTTTGGTGTTTCACAGGTTCCGGGACAAAAATTTACAGGACTTTTCTCCACGGCTTCCAAATGTCACATAGATGTTTTTGAAAAGAGCCTAAGCAACAGCTGGACTCTCACTGGACGATACTGTTTCTCCACAGTTCTCTGTCTCCCTGTCACCCATGAACAGGCAGCCCTTAGTGGCTGGCACAACATGTGAACACCTAGTGATGGGAACCCAGCAGTGTTTGGCCTGCAGCTTCAATCATCCACACATTTTCCTCTGCTGTCTAGCACCTGACAGGCCAGCAACATCATGGATTAATAAGTGTTGTTATGAATATAAAAAGGCTATGCCGACTTTTTGGTGGCATCATGGCTTGCAGGATCTTAGTTCCCCAACCAGGGATTGAACCCAGGCCCTCAGCACTGAAAGTATGCAGGCCTAACCAGTGGACTGCTGGGGGATGTCCTATGTCTACTATTAAGTGCAGAGCTAGTACTAAGACTGTACTTGAAAGGACCAGAGATAGAATTGCGTGAAAACATGAATAGCTACAATCCAATGTAGTTAATCAATAAGTACCGGGTGCTGCTGGCTCATGGTGCCTGGTGTGAGGAAATATTTGAGGACTGAAATGATGTCTGAAGGGAGGTACCAAGGTCAACCAAATATGATCCTATGTGCAATGAGGTCTCAACTTAGTTTCTGTCTGTACAATATTCGGTAACCTCTTTCATCCACAGAGACACTTTCCAGGTTGCAGGGTGGGAAGACAAACAGGCCAGTCCACAGGTCCCTCTGAAAATCACCATCTCACAGGGACTTAGCTGCACATGACACCACTGTGACACCTGCTGAGCCTGCCCTCACTCCATGGGCACAGCTGGTGGTAAGCTGGCCAGCGTGACACCACAGAGGAGGTGATGCCCGCAAGGCCAGGCAAGGGCACACCCAGGCTGTCCCCTTACTGCAGGCTTCACTTCACAGACAGGTGACTACAGATGGTCAGGCTGGGACACACACAGTGGGCTGTGGAATCAACTGTCCCTGCCTATGGTGTACGGTATGTGCTGGCCATCCTAAGATGCTCCTTAACAAAGGAAGGCATCTGCATTTTGCTTTGAAATGTCTTTGTTTCTGTCTTGTGGGGGTGGGGTGAAGCTGCCTACATCATCACATGCTCCCTAAGATGCCTGCCTGAGAGGGTAACAACAACAGATAAGTGCTTTTCAGAGTTGGTCCCTTTGTTGCCAATGTCCTTTTCCCTTTGACCAGCAGGCAAATCCCCCTGGATCCTTCCATGTCTGCCATTAGGCACTGCTCTCAAGTCTCCTGGGTCTCAGGTAAAGCACTCCTCCCTGCCATCATGATACCCCTGCACGCATCAGTTCAGTTCAGTTGCTCAGTCGTGTCCAACTCTTTGCGACCCCATGAACCGCAGCACGGCAGGCCTCCCTGTCCATCACCAACTCCCGGAGTTTACCCAAACTCATGCCCATTGAGTCGGTGAATATCACTCCGCAATTGCGTGTGTGCCTATCTCTTCCATCACCCTGTAAGATCCTAGACACAGAAATCACCATTCCAGGTCTGCCCCTACCCCCTCGAACATCCCCTACACAGAGTGGTGATCAATGTAGGCTACTGACAAATAAGTCTCTGCCTCCACCACCAATAAGTCACTTGCCTCCACCAAGTCCTAGCCCTTAGCAACCAAGCTAGTGGTTCAAAAACAAAATGATACAGTATTTGCATCCTTGAATATCCACAATGCTTTGTCAAATATAGAATAACTCTACTACTCAATGCAGTTGGGAGTCACAGTTCTGGGAGGGCAAAGAACACCTGGGAGCTACAAACTGGGAGAGCAGCATGTAAATGGCCACAGGTCAGAGAAGCATCTAAGGAGCCACAGGGAATGTGTTACTGAGGCAAGCAGTGACAACACCTGACCCTGACACTATGCAGGAAAGAGAACACTGGCCGAGATGTTTGTGTCCACTGAGGAAGGTACACCAAAGACAGAGAGAAATGTGTCAGGCTGTTTAAGCCTAATACCAATGCATAGTCCGTGCATTTGCTTGCCTTTATTTGGATTTCTTGCTAAACAAGAAGTCTTCTAATTCCCAAGGAGCCCTAACTGACCCCCCCCAGCCCCACCCCTTGAGATGAATGGTGCAGCCCTGGAGACCCTGTGACTGTGACTTGTTCTGGTAACTTATGAAGGTGGCTCCTGTTCACACGCAGCTCTGCCAGAAGCCAGACAAGAGAGGGGATTCACAGAACACCAGAAGCAGTCTCTGGGGAAGGGACATGTCTCCCTATCCATAATACACTGGCATTCTCCAAGTATCCTCAGCCTCATGTGAATTTTACTTAGCATGACTCAGTCATCCAGGCTTCATTATTTCAGACTGCTGACAAAAACAGGACAAGGAGGGTTAGACAGCTGGGAGTACATCACAAGGAAGCTGTTATTAGTAACATGCACTCCATTTTGGGATTTAAAAAAACACAGATCAGTCTAATCACAGTACCATTTCTGACCACCTGCATTCTGTGTTTCCCGGAGGGAAGAGATAAGCAAAGGTATCACTTAGAACTTCAAAAAGTATGTAACTCTAGGTTCACTGCTGTCTGACATTAAGAGACTTCAGATTGAGAAACTACTATCTCAGGAAACTATGTGATCTCCAACTTCCCCCAGACAGCAGATTACTTAGATCTGGTATAAGCACATCAGCAGGTCCATCTACTCCATCTTAAGATGTTCCTACTGGCAATTTAGAAACATCAGAGCATGGGAATTCCATGGCGGTCCAGTGGTTAGGACTTTGCTCTTTCATTGCCGAGGTCATAGGTTTGATCCCTGGCTGGGGAACTAAGATCCCGCAAGCCATGCAGCACGTCCCAAACAAACAAACAAAAAACCAACAGAGCATGGCCAAAGTGAAAACCCAGAAAGTCTCATGTCACTGCAGAGCCGTGTAATGTAAAGAACAGACTCAGGCATCAGACATCTTGGCTACAGGTCCTGAGTCCTCCACACTCAGCTGTGAGATCCTGGGCAGATTTCTTAACCACTCTTAGATGCTGATCCCATCAGTAAGATGAGGAGAAAAAGACCAAAACACCTGTGCCAGGATTAAGTGCAACAAGGCACACGCCCCATGACTTCAATAAATGACAGCTGTTATTATTAGCGTTACTTTTTCCTTCAATTGTTGCTTATCAAAATCAACAGGTAAAAGCCAACTGAAGATATTCTCATTCAAGAAAGTATACTGCTTGGATAAAGAAGATACGGTGTACACACACACACACTCTGTAATATTACTCAGCCATAAAAAAAGAACAAAATTTTGCCACTTGTGACAACATAGATAAACGTGAAGAGCACTATGCTCAGTGAAAGAAGTCGGACAGAAAAAGTCAAACATTGTATGTTATCACTTGTGGAATCTAAAAAACAGAACAAATAAAAACGAAACAGATCGCTTCTCGGCCTTTTGGCTAAGATCAAGTGTAGTATCTGTTCTTATCAGTTTAATATCTGATACGTCCTCTGTCCGAGGACAATATATTAAATGGATTTTTGGAGCTGGGAGTTGGAATAGGAGCTTGCTCCGTCCACTCCACGCATCGACCTGGTATTGCAGTACTTCCAGGAACGGTGCACCAAAAGAAAAAAAAAAAAAAAAAAAACGAAACAGACTCGGAGATACAAACTACTGGTCACCAGAGAGGAGAAGGGAAGGGGGATGGGCAAAGTAGATAAAGGGGATTGAGAGAGACTAGGTATAAATAAGTTACAAGGATGCAATGTACAGCACAGAGAATACAGCCAGTATTTTATAATAACCTTGTATGGAATGTAGAGTGTAATCTACAAAAACATCAGGACCCTGGTCATCCAGCGGTTATGACTCATGCTTCCACTGCAGGAGGCACGGACTCGATCCCTGGTTGGGGATCTCACACGCACGCCTCAGGGTGTGACCCAAAAAAACAAGAAAATTTAAAAAAAAAAACACCCATCAAATTACTATGTTATACACCTGAAACTACCATAAGATTGTAAGTTAACTATACTTAAAAGTTAAACTATACTGCTGCTTAAGGCAATGGGCTTAAAAAAAAAAGGCTACTTTAGAATCTGAGTAATGTTAGATGATTTTTATTTCCTTTTCTTGCCATTCAAGGTCCATTGTAACTGAAGGCCATCACTCCAATAAAAAGTTATGTTTGCAATATTTAAGGGACAATTTAAAAAGTAAAAAAAACAAACCCATGAGTCACTTGTAAATAGCTTACAATGTCCCAGTGGTTTCCAATCACACTGACAATAAAATCTAAGCCTCTTACCCTGAACTAGGAAACTGCATATCATCTGGCCCCTCCCCACACTGCATCCTTGTCCCTTATCACTTTCTTCCTTTTTCATTAAACATTTGCCATACTTCTCGAAGAACATCAGACTTACTCCTCCCTCGGGGTCTTCACACTTGTTGTTCATTCTGCTTGAAACACTCTTATCCCACCGTTTTTCATGACTAATTTCTTGTCATAGAAGCCTTAGCTCAAAAGTCACCTTCGTGGACAGGCTTTCCTACAGACCCACCCCAAGCACCGCCTAATACTCTCTAAACAATGTCTCATTTATCCTCCACTACGACGTAAGCTCAGTGACAGCAGGGATGCTGACACGATTTCAGCTCTGGATTCCAGGACCTACAATGAATGTTGCCCATCACACGACCAACAGTTGTTGAATGAAGGCGGAGCTGTTCACGCAACACCTGCACACTAGTGACAACGCCTGGCCTCACTACCTCTGGAAAAGTATTACTGCACCGGTGAAACGCCTCTAAGCACCCAGGATCGAGATGGAATCGAGGTGGACTGAGACGCTGAGATCACACGCGTTCTTTAAACCAGGCTTCACACTAACCACCCGACAGGATATCACGCATGTCATCTTGACATAACTTCTGCAAAAGGACAAGAGCTGTTTCTCAGCAGCTCCAACAGCAGCTGCGGGTACCCCTGAACATACCTCTCCCTGGCACGGGTGGACAGAGCTCCGGAAGGGCTCGAATGTATGTTTATTTATGAACCCAGTTCCCTAACAGCTGCACAAGCCAGCTTCCAGGCCCGGAGGCTACCAACGGTGAGGAGCCAGACTAGCGCGGGGCGTTGCCGCTCGACACAGAGTTGCGGTCGGCCTCCCCGTCCGCTCGGGCCCCGCCGCCCTTCTCCCAGCCCATACCCCGACTGTGCTGCGGTTCCCTGGATTCTCGCGCCCTTCGCGACCAGCGCTCCTACCCAGGCACCACCCCGCGACCCTCACCCCGGTGGTGCGTAAGCCGCGGCGAACGCCCGGCCCGGCAGCTCTGGTGGAGACGTGGCCCCTCGAGGGGCGGAGCGCGGTGCAACGACGTAATCTGCCCCCCCGGAAACAGCTTGTACGCAGTGCCTCCGTTCCGCAAGACAGAGGTGACTTTCTGCTAGCCCGCAGCCGCCCACGGGTGGGGACTGCTTCAACCTCAAGGTCTGGATAGAGCCCACTCAAAACTGGTCCAAAAATGATTTCAGAAAGTAAATCTGGGGCGCCTTTCCTTTTCAGAAACGCAGCTCCCAGACTTGCCGGACCAACTCCAACAGGAATCCGGGCAGCTAAGCTTCCGGCGGAAGTGGCGTGGCCAAGCTCCGGTCCCGCCCCCGCCCCGCCCCGCCCCAGCTATCAGTGTATGGGCATGGTCGTTCTGGCCCCGCCTCTACCTTATTGGCGGCATTGCTTGTAAGCACTCTGGTGGGCTTGGGTCAATGTGGGTGGAGGTGGTGGTGCTGGCCGCTGTCCCTCTTCTAAACCCTCCACAACGCTAGTCCTTCTCTTTCAGGTACAAATGCAAGAGACTCGTGGACTTTCCCAGAATTCCGGTGGTTAAGACTCTTCCCTTCCAGTGTAGGGGGCAGCAGATCCCATCCCTGGTTGAGGGACTAAGATCTCACGTGTGCAGTGAAACAACTCCCTCCCCGCCCCCAACAACTGCTGAGCCCTCCCTCAGCAACAAGAGAAGTCTGAAAGCCACATCTAGAGAGTGGCTCTGCTTGCCGCAGCTAGAGAAAGCCTGTGCACCGCAAAGAAGAGGCCATCTGCTGCAACGAAGACTCAATGACTGAAACATTCGCTCAGTTCTGTCCAACTCTTTGCTACCCTATGGACTGTAGCCTGCTAAGTTCCTCTGTCCATGGAATTCTCCAGGCAAGAATACTCGAGTAGGTAACCATTCTGTTTGCCAGGGGATCTTCCTGACCCGGGGATTGAACCTGAGTCTCCTGCATGGCAGACAGATTCTTAACTGTCTGAGCCACCAGGGAAGCCTAACAAGGACCCAAAGCAGTCAAAATAAAAAGGAAGAAAGAAAGAAAGAATTGTTGGCATAGGGCATGAGGTAAAGGTCCTTTCCTTTCTTTTTTTGTCCATGGATATAAAATAGCTGCACTCAATATGTCAGCAAATATGGAAAATTCAGCAGTGGGCACAGGACTGCAAAAGGTCAGTTTTCATTCCAATCCCAAAGAATGTTCAAACTATTGTACAATGACACTCATTTCTCATGCTGGTAAGGGTATGCTCAAAATCTTTCAAGTTAAAACAACAACAAAGTCTTTCAAGTTAGGCTTCGGCAGTGTGTGAACTGAGAGCTTCTAGATGTACAAGCTGGGTTAGGAAAGGCAGAAGAACCAGAGATCAGATTGTCAATGTTTGTTGAATCATAGAGAAAACAAGGGAATTCTAGTAAAACATCTATTTCTGCTTCAATGACTGCATGAAAACCTTTGACTATGTGGATCATAGAAAATGTGGAAAATTCTTAAAGAGATGGGAATACCAGACAACCTTACCTGTCTCCTAGGAAGCCTGTATGCATGTCAAGAAGCAGCAGTTAGAACAGGACATGGAACAATGAACCGTTCAAAACCAGGGAAGGAATATGACAAGGCCGCATACTGCCACCTTGTTTACTTAACTTACACGCAGAGTACATCATATGAAATGCCAGGCAGGATGAATTACAAACTGGAATCAAGATTGATGACAGAAATATCAACAACCTCAGATACGCAGATGATACAACTCTAATGGCAGAAAGGGAAGAGGAAATAAAGAGCCTTTTGATGAGAATGAAAGAGGAGAGTAAAAAAAGTTGGTTTAAAACTCAACATTCAAAAAACAAAGATCATAGCATCTACTCACATCACTTCATGGCAAAAAGAAGGGGGAAAAGTGGAAACAGTGACAGATTTTATTTTTTTGGGCTCCGAAATCACTGGGGATGGTGACTATAATCATGAAATTAAAAGACCCCTGTTCCTTGGAAGGAAAGCTATGACAAACCTAGACAGTGTATTAAAAAGCAGAACCATCAGTTTGCTGACAAAGGTCCGCATAGTCAAAGCTATGGCTTTTCCACTAGTTATGTATGGATGTGAGAGTTGGACCATAAAGAAGGCTCAGCACCAAAGAATTGATGCTTTCAAATTGTATTGCTACGGAAGACTCTTGAGAGTCCCTTGGATTGCAAGGAGAGCAAATCAGTAAATCCTAAAGGAGATCAACCCTGAATATTCATTAGAAGGGCTGATGCTGTTGCTAAAGCTCCAATGCTTTGGCCACCTGCTATAAAGAGCCAACCTATTGGAAAAGACCCTAATTCTGGGAAAGATTGAAGACAAAAGGAGAAGAGGGCAACAGAGGATGAGACGGTTAGATAGTATCACTGGCTCAGTGGACATGAATTTGAGCAAACTCCAGGAGATAGTGAAGAACAAGAAAGTCTGATGTGCTGCAGTCCATGGTGTTGCAAAGAGTCAGACATGACTTAGTGATTGAACAACAAACAACAACAACAATCAAATTGTTTCAGACTGTTCATTGAGAAGTCTACCCTTCCCCCGTTAACTTGCTTTAGCACATTGTCAAAAGTCATTTGGATTCTTGTTGGCTCTATCAGGGTTCTCTGCCCTGTTCCATTGGTTGACATGCCTCTCTCTCCACCAATACCACAGTCTCCACCATGGTAGCTTTACAACAGGCCATAACATGGGGGAGATGATTCCTCACACTTTACTTTTTTGTGACTGTTCTAGCTATTCTAGGACCCATGTCCTTTCATATAAATTTTAGAAGAAACTCTATCTCTACAAAAATTGTCTCTACAAAAATCCTTCCTGGGATTTTGATAGGAATTGCATTTAAACTATAATAAATCAATTTGTGGAGAATTGGCATCTTTACTATGTTGAGTCTTTCAACCCATGGACGTGGTATGTCTCTTCTTTTATTTAGATCTTTGATTTCTTCCATCAGTATTTTATACTTTTCAGCATACATGTCCTAAACATGTTTTGTTAAAGTTTATACCTTGTTGTGCTTAGTCGCTCAGTCATGTCCAACTCTTTTCAACCCCGTGGACTGTAGCCCAACAGGCTCCTCTGTCCATGGGGATTCTCCAGGCAAGAATACTGGAGTGGGTAGCCATGCCCTCCTCCAGGGGATCTTCCCAATCCAGGGATCGAACCCAGGTCTCCCAAATTACAGGCAGATTCTTTACTATCTGAGCCACCAGGGAAGCCCAAAGTTTGTACTTAAGTATTTCATTTTCTTTGGAGTGGTTATAAATGATATTTTGTTTTAAATTTTGCTTTCCACATGTTCATTGTCAGTATAGTGTAAGTCCCCTATATACAACAAGTTTTGTTTGTAAGTTCAATTTATTTGTGAGTTTGACAAAGTTAGGCTAGGTACCTAATTAACACAATCAGCCATATAGTACTGTCCTGTAATTGGTTTATAATATTGATTACACAAATAGTAATCTTTCCCTGTGGCTCAGATGGTAGAGTCTGCCTGCAATTCAGGAGACCCAGGTTCAATCCCTGGGTCAGGAAGATCCCCTAGAGAAGGAAATGGCAACCCGCTCCAGTACTCTTGCCTGGAAAATCCGCTGGGTGGAGGAGCCTGGCAGGCTACAGTCCATGGGGTTGCAAAGAGTCAGACATGACTGAGCAACTTCACTTTCTTTCACTTTCATTTCTTTACATAAATAATACATAAAAAAGCAAACACAAAAAAATAAGAAAATATTTAAAATTTTACAATGAAGTACCTTTAAAAGTACAGTAGTACAGTACAATGGCTGACAGACAGGGGTTGGGATCAAGTGAACAGACAAGAAGAGCTACTGACTGGAGGAGGAAGAGGAGGTGGAGTTGAAGGGCAAGCTGCAATTTCAGTGACACCTGATGCTGAAGCACAGGTTCTGGTTCTTTGCAGGATTCATTCAATTCTATCTACCCTCCTGAAAAAAAAAAAATGATGCCAGTGATGTCTGGGTAGTAGTCCTTTTTTTCTTGTCATAGATGGCACAGTAGCACTAGATTGCATTCTGAACGGTGGCTGCAACCTTCATGCACTGTTCTATGTTTGAGTCCAGTGTCTCAACAACTAACGGTGCCTCCTCAAATAAAGAAAAGCCTCTTGCCATTTCCGCACACCGAGAAGTTTCTCCATCTCCTCCATTATTTTTCCATGCTTCTTTGATATTATTTTCGATGTCGTTGACACAGCAGACTTCACCTGTTCTGTGATCTTGTCCTTGTTCTTTAGAATCGTGCCAGTGGTTAAATGATTAATGTTATAAGAATGAGTGAAGTCTACCATCATTTCGCCTAGCTCCACTCTCCCAGTTGTTTTCACCTCTTGTTTCCATCGTTGTTGCTTGGTGCTTCTTACCAGTACCGACTGCATTGCCACAGCTTTTATGCTTGCTTCTGGACATCCTGGGCTTAAAATAAAGATAATGCACTACTGTACTCTGTACAGTGCTGTCTGGTGAAGTACACATGAGCACAACACTTGTAGACGATGCACACACGTGACAATACATGCCAGACATGGGGTTAACTTCTATGGTTGGATATGTGAACACACGTTTGCATATTTGGAACTTTGCAACTTGAAGATTCATATGTTAGAGACTTACTTTTTTGATACACGCAACAACTTGGATGAATCTCATAGGCATCTCATCAACATTAAGCTGAGAAAGGAAACAAATATCCAAAGGAATTATATTGTATGATAGGATCTCACACATAAAACATTCTTGAAGTGACAAAAGTACAGAGATGGAAAAGAGATTAGTGGTTGCCAAGGAATGGTGGGGGTGAGTGTGACTAGAGGGGTAGGGTGAAGGAGGTCCTCATGGTGATGAAGCAGTTCAGCACCTGAACTGTAGCAGTGGGTTCACGAAACTGCACATGGGATAAAAGGACAGAGGGCTGTGCCTGCACTCTGGACCAGTGTCAGTTTCCTATTTTTTTTTTTTTTAATTTAGTTTTTATTTTTGGCTGTGCTGGATCTTCGTTGCTCTATGGGCTTTTCTCTGGATGTGGCGAGTGGAGGCCACTCTCTAGTTGTGATTCTTGGGCTTCTCATTGTGGTGACTTTTCCTGTTGCAGAGCATGGGTTCTAGGGCACGCAGGCTTCAATAGTTGTAGCACGTGGTCTTAGCTGCCCTGTGGCACATGGGGTCCTCCCAGATCAGGGATGGAACCCACTGGCAGGTGGATTGTTTACCACTGAGACACCAGGGAAGTCCCAGTTTCCTGGTTTTGATGTATGTAGTACCACAGCCACGTATGACACAACCAGTGGGGGAAACTGAGGAAATAATTAAATTAGCAATTAGGGTACGACAAACACTGAATTTAAAAACAAACGGAAACAAATGAGCCTAATTATATATTAAATTGATAGAATATCCACACACAAGAAAAAACTAATCTAATACATTATAAAAGTTTTACTAAAGTATTATTTACATACCATATACATTATTTATACTCTGTGTGCACTTCAGTGATTTCTAAGTATTGATGAATTCAGTTATACTCACTAAATTTTAGTAGATAAACTGGGTGCATCACATTTAGTAAGTACACGAGATTTACTACAAATTGTTTCAGGACATTCTGATAAACCCCAAAGGATCCCTCTAATCCATTTACATGCAGTCACTGCCCATTCCTCCTTCTCCCAGCCCCTGAGACCCACTAACCTATTATCTTTCTCTACGGGTTGGCCTATTCTGGATATTTCATATAAAAAGTTTCACACACTATGCAGTCTTTTGTGACTGCCTTCTCTTTTAATTAGCATAATGTTTTTAGATACATCCATGCTTGATGTGTATCAGAACTTTGCTCCTTTTATGGCTATGTAATTCCACTGTCTGGATATACACCATTTTATGATGCATTAATCCATGGATGGACCCATTCAAGTGCCTCAAATGTGCTGGTCAGTGTTCTCAGGTGGGGGTTTACATGAGGGGTACAGGAGACACAAGATCCCTGCTCTGATCCAGTTTCCTTTGTGTGGAGAAGAGCAGACCTTTAGAGTGATAACTCACAAAACTGGTAGTGTGTTAGGATGGGACAGACTGCCGCTTCCACTGCGTCATCCTTCCTTCCTTCTTTCATTGTGGTCTACTATATACCAAGTATACCGTGCTAGATGCCATACACAATCCTTGCTGTCATGGGGCTTACATTCCATCGCAGGAACAGACAATGAGCACAGAAATATAGGACAGGAAGAACTGAGTTGAGAAGAGAAAAGGGCAGGGTGAAGAGAAGGGTGGAGCTGCATGCTGCTATTTTAGATAGCAGTTTAGGGAGGCCCCCTAAGCTGAGTTGCTCAAAAACATGAAGAAAGTAAGAAAAAAGTTCATGAGGGTAATTGTGGGACAGCAAAGAGAACCATGTGCTTGGGATTTTTGTTTTTTAACTTTATTTTTAATTAAAAAAATCGAAATGTACCTAATTTACAATGTGTTAGTTTTAGGTATACACCAAAGTGATTCAGTTATACATATATATATTAATATATTCTTTTCAGATTCTTTTCCATTATAGCTTATTGCAAGATATTCAGTATAGTTCCCTTTGCTATACATAGGTCCTTGTTGTTTATCTGTTTTATATATATCACTGGTTTGTATATGTTTTTCTTTTCCTTTGGTGCTCAGTTGTGTCCGACTCTTTGCAACTCCGTGGACCAGGGAATTTTCCAGGCAAGAATATTAGAGTGGGTTGCCATTTCCTTCTCTAGTGTGCGTGTTTTTTTGTGTTATGGATTTACTTGGTTGCGCCAGATCTTAGTTACGACATGCGGAATCTTTGATCTTTCATGAGGCTTGCGGAATGGAGTGCCTTGACCAGGGATTGAACCCAGCCCCTTGCGTTGGGAGCATGTGGTCTTAGCCACTGGGCCACCAGGGAAGTCCCTGGTGTGTATATGTTGATCCCAAACTTCAAAAGTTTCCTTGAGGAAGTCACACTAGAGTTGACCTTGCGTGATAAGGAAGCAGGCGTGCGCAGGTCTATGGAAGAGTTTTACAAGGAAAGGAGTGGGAGAGGTCTGAGATGATGCAGAGAGGGCACACCACACAGGGTCTGTTGGTGTGGTGGGACCACTGGCAGGTTTCAAGCGAGGGGTGACATCATCTGCCTGGTGTTGGAAGAGATGGCTCAGGTGCCATGTGGACTTGGGTTGTGGGCAGCTTGAGACTGGCAGCCCTCATGACCAGAGCACAGGCTCAGCCACACCCTGCCAATGGATCAGCTAGCTAAGGCGTCCATTGGGGCTCAAGGGAGAGAGAATTCTTCACCTCTTCCTACAGTGCTTCAGAAAACATTGGCCCCTTCCTAAAGACTAAAAACCAAAGGAGAAGAGGGTGGGGGTGTGTCTTAGCTTCTTGTGGCCACTGTAACAAGTTGCACAAATTTAGTAGCTGAAAACAACAGGGATTTGTTCTCTCATGTTTCTGGAGGTCAGATGTCCAAAATCCAGGTGTCACCGGGCCATGTTTCTTCTCCAGGCTCTCGAAGGAGCTGTTTCCTTTGCCTTTTCCAGTCTCTAGTGCATCTCTTGGCTCGTGGTTCCTTCCTCCAACTTCTAAGGCATCACTTCAGCCTGTAGTACTCTCACATCTTTTTCTGCCTGACCTTCTTGTCCCCCATTTATTAGGACCCTTGCAAATTCACTGAGGACTCACTGAACAGTCCAGGATGGTTTTACCTCCTGCAAATCCCTTTTGCTAGATAAGGTGACATTCACAGGTTCCAGGGGTCAGGATATGGACTTCTTTGGGGACAAGGGCAGAAAGCATTATTCAGCCTGCCACAAGCTGTTAATAGTATATAAAATGTTGTTGTTTAGTTGCTAATTTATGTGACACTTTTGCGACCTCATAGACTATATATATAGCCTGCCAGTCTTCTCTGTCCATGGGCTTTCCTAGGCAAGAATACTGGAGTGGGTTGCCATTTCCTTCTCCAGGGGATCTTCCAGACCCAGGGATAGAACCCACATCTCCTGCATTGGCAGGTGGGGTTTTTTTTTGTTGTTGTTTGTTTGTTTGTCTTTTTACCAGTGAGCCACTAAGGAAGCCTCATATAAGAGTTAATTGCTCAGTCATGTCCAACTCTTTGCCACCCCACTGACAGTAGTCTGTGAGTCTTCTCTGTCTCTGGAATTCTCCAGCCAGGAAAGAATACTGGAGTGGGTTGCCAGTTCCTTCTCCAGGGGATCTTCCAGACTCAAGGACTGAACCCGGGTCTCCCGCATTGTATGCAGATTCTTTATAGGATGTGGGGTTTGCCAAAAAAAAAAAAAAAAAAACCATCTGATTTTATAAAACCCTGTGGTGCTTGATGTCTGAAGACAAAGTGTTGTGACCTGAACTGTGTCCCTTCCCAAATTCACATGTTGAAGCCCTGACCCAGGGGACCTCAGAATGTGACTGTGTGTGGAAACAGGGCCTTTAAGTGGTGATTAAGGTAAAAGGAGGCTGTATACGTGGACCCCAACCCAGTGGACTGGTGTCCTTATAAGAGGAGGAGATGAGGACCCAGGCACACAGGGACGACCATGTGAGGGCATGGGGAGGAGACAGCTCTCTGCATGCCAAGGAGAGAGGCCTCAGTGGGAACCAGCCCTGTGATACCTTGCCTCCAGAACTGCGGGACTGTAAATGTCTGTTGCTTCAACCTCCTCACCTGAGTGTTACGCAGGCCCCAGGACCGGCACACAGAAAGGCTACTGAGAGCAACCCCCCTCACAGCACAGCATACGGCCATGTAACCCCTGGTCCCATCAGCACAAAACCGGCTTCCCACACTCGTCATGCCAGGCTGCTCCATGTGGGCACGGGAGCACCAAAGATAAGGGTGTGTTCCAGGCTCACGGTCTTCAGAAGGAAACACACAGAAAACAAAAGAAGAGGATGCATTCACTCCACAGAGACAGGGGAAAGAGCCATCGCCTGTGCCTCGGGGAAGAGACCCAGCCGAGGGATGTCTCAGCAGGGTCTTTGCGAGGACCAGTCAGCCAGTGATTATCAGACATTTCTGCTAGTGAGCAAGCCGGGAGGGGCCCTGTCCTGGAATTCTGAAGGGGAGAAAAACAGTCAGGATATGCTTGCTTTCAAATGATTGGTCAGCACCAGGAAGAAAGCCAAACAGTCTGGTGCTAGAACGCTGGTTGGGAGGCTCCCTCCATGAGCAGGTCTGAGGTGAGCCCAGAGTGGGGCAGAGGCCAGGCCACCACTGCAGAAGCGGGCGAGGGCCCAGCTTTGAGTGGAGCTTCGGAAGGTCCTGGGGTGGGCTGGGTGGGAAGGGCGGGTTGCTCAAGGAGGGGTGGGGGCTTTGCAAGGGCATGTTTCTCATAGTCAAAGACACTAACCCCAAATGCAACCTTCTTTGTTTCAATGTCATTGAAACAGTGTTTAACAACCTCCTCTCCAGAAAAAGAAAAAAAAAAAATGACCCTATTTTCAGCATTTATCAGTTTCCATGTTGTGAATATTCATAGTGTGGTGGGTGTCAAGCTGCCAAAGGTGAGGTCCACAGACCAAACCAAAGGCAGCACTGCAGAGAACCTGTAAGTCCAGACAGGTAGACGCCTGTGGGAGCAGAGGAGCAGTCAGATGCAAGCTTCATCAAGAAGGGCTGAGTCCTGAGTGCTCATTACCTTTAATTATAATTTGGGAGTTCCAAGTTTATACAGCTTTTACGACAGTTGTATTTAAGTTACTGGTTGGAGTCATTCCTGGGATGGTGACATTTGTTTCCTGGTTGCTGGCTGGGTGGCTCATCTGCAGGTCAGGACTTTCAGCCGGTGGATCCGTGGGCCTGGGCCTCCTTCCAGGTTCTCCGGGGCCTGGGGTGGCAGCTGAGAGTGGGAGGGAACGCACACAGCTCGTCTCTGTTGCATTCTATTTGCTCACCTCCCAAGGGACAGGATGGAAAGGGTGTCCACTTGAGACAGAGAAATGAGCCAGCAGGTGGCACAGCCGAGCAAGTGCTGGGCGGCTTGGCTGGGAGGCTGGGCAACCGCCAGCTCGGCCTTGGCCTCGCTCCTCAATACCTCTCACAGTGAGTTCTGCATGACTTCATCTCACAGAGGGGCCGGGAAGGGGTGGGAATGAGGAGACAGAGCCACGGAGGCCAGACTGGGTGGCACCCCTGTGACCCAAGGACCTTCGACTTACTTCTGCTGGAACTACAAACGCCATCCCAGGCTGGCACTTTCAGGGAGAGTAGCTGAGACCCAGTGGCACATTCCCGTTAGGGTCAGGCCTGGGAGAGCAGGCCTGAAATGAGGATGGGCTGAGCTCTGGTGGGCTGTCTGGCCCACAGCAGCCAGTCCGCTTTCTTCATGGTGACACTGGAGCCTGCCTTCTCCAGCCCCACCTGCTTCCTGGGTGCTAGTAGCCAGAAGGTGGTGAAAGCTCGGTCTGCCAGGTCGTCAGCTTTGGGGTCAGGGATAGCCTTCTAATTGAACTGGTGGAGAAACCACCAGTTCACCTGTATCTGCTAGGAGGGAACCTGAGGTCTGGGAAGCTGCCACCATACACAGGAAGAGAAGGATCCTGCATCCAGCCACCCTGGGCTTTCTAAACCCAATCCACCCCGTTCTCTTCCTTTCTCCAGAGCACAGGTCAGTTGTCTGGTGCGCTCCACAGCAGCAATCCTGATTCAGAACCTGAGCTTCGTTGGGTTTCTTCTCTGTCTGCTGTGTGAGAGCTGGTCTGGCTGCAGGGCCGCCACTGGTAGAGGCCTGGCTACTCTGCTCTCTCCGTGGGGTACTTCCCCTGGGGCAAGATCCACCAATGTCATGCTGGGACTCTTAGACCTGGGCCCATGATCCCAATCCTATTGTTGTTTAGCTGAAAAATCATGTCCAACTCTTTGTGACCCCATGGACTGTAGCCCATCAGGCTCTTCTGTACATAGGATTATCCAGTCAAGAATACTAGAGTCAGTTGCTAGTTCCTTCTCCAGGGGATCTTCCTAAGCCAGACATTGAACCCATGTCTCATGCATTGGCAGGTGAATTCTTCACCACTGAGCCACCAGGGAAGCCCCCAATCCTGTTAGCTATGTGGTATTAGGATGACCTACTGGGTTCCTGGTCGCTGGCCCAAAGAGGAATCCATTTGGTCATCTGGGAGCCAGGACCCCGGCCAGAAAGGGCTGGTGTGCAGCCCTAGGAGGCCCAGCAGATGGGCGGTGTGGGCAGGGCCAGCCTCTCTTGACATAGACACCAGGAGCCCAAGAGGGACTTGGGTCTTGGGTAGCGAGGCTGTGAGAGGACACGAGCTGGGTCCAAGGACACAGGAGTCGCCCAGTGCCAGCCAAACCACCAGGATAGGAGCACACAGCAGGCTCCAAGTCACTGTAGGCTGGATGCTGGAGGGGTGGTGGTGGTGGTCGGGGAGGGTGTCAAGGAACAGGAAGTACACAAAGTGATAAAAAACACCGCATGGTGCCCAGCCTATAAATGAGCTGGTCAGCAAGCCTGGGTCCGGCGGCTCCTCTTCAGGTTAGGGCTGACAAGCTCTGTTCTGACCCCGTGTGGCTCATCAGAAACAGGGAATCTGAGTTCCACTGGAGTTGGCACGCACCATGGACCAGCTGTCTGAGGTGGTGTGGGCCCTTCCCTTCACCTACAGATCCAGTGTAGTCCAGAGAAGGTTGCACGTTTAGGCCTCAGCCAAAAAAGCGGCTACATCTGCTAAGGGTCCTGCATCTCTGTTCTTACTTCCGGAGGAGAGGTCCGGGTCCGAAGTGAAGGGGGTGATGTGCCAAGGTCCTAAGCTTGGAAGGCAGCCTCGTGCCTGCATGAACTGAGCCAGAGCTTAGACACAAAGCTGTGGCTTTAACCAGGGACCAATAGGCTAAGGCTTGGGCTGGTGGATCCCAGGGAAGACATGCCTTTTCCCAATTGTTCAGACCTGGCCCCACCCCCAGGTCACCCACTCCGGGAGGCAGGAGGCGAGGCTAATAAGTGCAGCGGCCCCCCCCGCCCCCCCACCGGGGGTACACTCTGTTAGTTAAGCAGGTTACCAGTGACCTCCACAGGTGGTCCTACCAAAGGAACATATCACAATCAACACAGATGAAGGTGCCAGGGAGAGAAACAGACACAGCGTGTTTATTAGAATGCGGGAAGGAGGCCTTCTTCCCCAGAGCACTGCTTCTCAGAGTCTGTATCAAGAGCAAGACAAAGTTGAAAATCGTATTCCTGAGAAGAAGCAAAAAAGGTACAATTTTGCAAACAAACGGGTGGCTTTAACAAATGATAAAAAAAAAATTTTTTTTTAAACAACAAAATTTCAAGTATTATTCCAGATGACACGGCAAACCCAACGCAGGAGGAAAGGCTAAGGACTCGCAGAAGCTATTGGCAGGAAGGGGCTGCTCCGGGCGGGCTGGGGTGTCACCAGGGACAACCTGCAGCCTGGCCCCAGGCCACCCCAGCCCCGAGGCTGGGAGAAGTGAAGGCGGACAGCTCGGTGGACTGCAGTTGTGCCAAGGAGGAGTCCTGTGTGTTAGTGACCCAAACACCCCCTTGGCGCTGGGGAGTCCTGGAGGTCTGATGATTTTTTTTCATAAACAGAAACATATGCTTATTCTTTCAAATATCAGTGTCTCCAATTTTAGTCAATTTGTAAATATAAATTATATCATTTGTGCTACAGTTCGTGATATTTAAGTCTCATTAGGAGATGAGCACCGAAGCTATGAAAACACACACGTGAGCTGCTGTGCGTCCTGTGGCTGGAAAATTGTGCTCCCTTTCCTCACAGCACAGTGTTTCCGACAAACTCCCCTTCCTCTCCCAGGACACTCTTCTTGAAGAGAGATTTCTGCTTTGACTGTGGTTGTGGGACAGATACACAGGGGGCGGCTGATGGCTCTTGTTCCGGCCCCAGGGCTCTGGGTGCCACAGGTGGGGGGCTTCTCACTGAGAGGGTCTCACTCTACAAAAGAAAGGTCACACCAGAGTGCCCTATGCCAAGACCCCAGTGTCCCCTGAGGGGGGGACTGTGAAATGCCCTTAAAATGTCTGTTTCAGTATTTTCTGAGACACGTGTCACTGACTGCCAACACTCCTGAGCCATCGTGGTGCCTCCTTGGACGCTCAGTTCTTGAACCTCGTCTGTTCACAGATGTGATTGAATTTCCTGTGGGGAAAAAACAGTCAAATCATACGAGAGGGCATCACAGATGCATTCAGTAAAGGAATTCTGTACTTGCACCCAAAGGCACTACAGGAGACACTGACCCTGTGCTTGGGGGTTTGCAAGGGCATGTTTCTCATAGTCAAAGACATTAACCCCACATGCAACCTTCTTTGTTGTTGTTTAGTCTAAGTCATGTCTGACTCCTTTGTGACCCCTCCTTTCTAAATGCAAAATATAAGTGGAACATTTGGGTAATTTCCAGAAACTCAGACCTGTGCCTTGTGAGCATCCCCAAGGTACCATGGGTGACCTCCTGAGAATACGAGGGTGCCTTTGCTGCCCCCCTTCCCCATGCTTTAATAGAGCCAGGTTAGCCTGTTACAGTGAAATCTCTTTCTTAGAATAAAATGAGCTCTTCCACACAGTTTATGCTCAAATACAAACCAAGATTTTTATTCTACAGAATCACTCTCTCAGGGGCGGCTGCCTTTACCTGAGTCCTCATGATGACTCCTGAACCAATTCCTTAAATTTGAATCTCTAATGACTGTTTGGGATCACAGTCACCGCAAACAGCATCAATCCATGAAACTGACTTATGTGATCACTTTCCTCATGGTTTCAAAGCAGAGGCCGATCTACTCCTATGGGCGACCGCACGTGGTGACGTGAATGTCAACATGAACAGCCTCTAAAGACCCTGTGGGAAACTCCCAGGGAGAGCTCTAGCCATCGCATCACCACAGGTAGATCCAGGTGCAGGGCGACGTCGCACCTGGATCTTGGGAAATGGTTCTCAGTGACCACAGCCACGGATTCGGAAAGCCCTCAGCCCTGAACATGTGGGCTGGGGACATGGAGGTGGAGAAGGAGATGAACGTGTGTGGGCCAACATTTCATGAAATGACATAACGGAAGAGCAGAATTTCTAAGTGATGATGACTTTTTTATATACTACATGACTTTATAAAAGCATGACGACTATTAATGAAATAGTATATTTTTAAGTAGAGAACTGACTACTTCATGAACATCCCTAAAAGCTCAAAATCAACATGGCCAAAAGATTTAAAGAAAAGCAGTTCCTGTTAGGAAACCGCGGGTTTGTCTGCCTTTCTGCACTCACTCCTCCAGCCTGGCCCAGCCCCCACCCTGCATGCACACTCACATTGCGTGGTGGGCCTTCACCTGAGTGCGGCAGTTGCGGCCCCAATAGCAATCAGGACGGGATGTGACAGCCACTGGGAAGAGAAAAAAACGAACACACGTCATGCACATGTCTACAGACTTGGCCTAGTGAATTTAAGCTGAGAAACAAAGAGACACTGCAGCTGAGACACACAACGCTTTGTCCCACTTCATAGTCTGCTTCCTTGTTCTCCAGGAAAGGAAAAGAATCCTTAATTGAAAATCCAGTTTAGAAATGAGATGACGCCAGTTGCCATCATGTTTCAGGAACCCGCCTCACCAATCCAGAGCCTGTGCAGGCACCAGGCAGGGGCGCTTGAGTAAAGCGTGGCCTTCGTGCCCCCACCCACCAGGCTGTGTCCCTGGCCCTGCTGTGAACTCAGAGCAAAGGCCCACACAGGGTATTGAGCTACTGGAAAAGAGTGTGGGAGCCCACGCAAGCAGAACTGAACTGTGGGCCTGGAAGGGGCCAGGTGGCTCCTCACCTGGTAGCTCAGAGGCAGGAATGTTCTGCCGGTACTGGTAGGTGAGCTCGCGGAAGCTCCGCAGGCCGCAGCAGTAGCACAGCACGGTGTTCCCGGTGATTCTGTAATCTGGAAGGAACACAGCCTCTTACAGGCGCAGCCCGCCAGTGGGTAGCATCATGTGGGCAGCACAGCAGAACAGACGTGGCTTGCACGCTGCTGGGGAACTAATGCACCGATCCATAGACAGGGTGGAGACAGAGGGCTGGGCATTTGGAAAACAAGAGCAAAACCAACCTAGACGCCAACTTATTTCCTTATAGCAAAATCATTCCATCTAGATAAAAAATTTAAATATTTAGAACAATCTAAAAAAGTACTAAGAGGAATGAATATTCTTCTCTTGAGCTATTTCTAACTATGACATGAAAACAAAATGGCACAAAGGAAGGGATTTGTAAATGTGACTGCCTCCAGTTTATACATCACAATGGAAACACATATAACAAAAGAGAAATACTAATGAAACAGTAATGAAATAGTAGAAACGACTAACATCACTTTTAACACAAATGACAATGTGTTGTACCCTTAATTAACAAAGATATCACACAAATAACCTCCCAAGTCCAAAAATGAACCAAGGACACAGACACGCATATATATGTCCCATATAAGAAAAAGATTTTCAATTTCATTAATCATCAAACATGGGCAGATAAAATATCCCACCGTTTGCCTCTTTCATATTTACAAGACCTAGAGAGCAAACATTCAGCTGATGGGCTTAGGGGATGCTGGCACTCAGGCCCCAGGGCATGTCTCAACCATGCAAGCCAGTGACAGTAGTCCTGTTTATTATTCTAAGGGGACAACTGTGTTTTTTTTAGGGGTGGGGGTGGGGACGGGGACTGATTGTGAAACCTACAGGACTGCACGCTTGACAGCTTCAGTGGTGGTTCAAACAGTGAAAAGCTGGAAAGAACTTAAATACCCTTTAGTAACAAATTGGCTAAATGAACGACGGTATCAGAATGCTAAGTAATAACAAAAAAAAATCAAGGCCTAGATCTTTGTTGACGTAGGAAGAGTCTGAGGTATACTGTTGAGTGAATAGGTTATTAAAAGTATATCTGAAAAAAAAAAAAATATATCTGGCAAGATCTCATTTATGAAAATGATGCACAAACATGGGTACATGCACTTAGAAGGGTGGCTGTCAAAGTATTATGACTGGGTATATTTTAGGTGGTGGGATTTCCAATGATTTTCACTTTATCCTTCAGACTTTCTTATACCACTTACGTTTTCTTTGTGAACCACATCATTCTTATAAAAATAGCCGTTAAAAAGCAAAAGAAGTTAAGACCCAACCACATAGAGCTGTCCCAACAGAGAAAACTCAAGACACTATAATGTGTCTGTGAGATAAAATAACTTAGTACCTTTCAAGTCTTTGATAATAATTTATGTGTTAGGGAAAAAAAAAATCACTCACTGATTTTTCTGCACCCTCCATTAGTGACAAAAGTTCACATTTCACAAAGCACTAGGTGTCCCTCGGAGAGGGGGCAAGCCTTCACTGAGTCACTTGATGCACTGAGGGAGAGGCCAGCAAAGACCCTGACAACCAGCCCTAGAATGTCAATGCTGACCAGTGGTGGGGCCAGCACCTCACCAGCTGTGCCCCTTCCCTCTCCTGTGCAAGAAAAGACTCTGGAACATGTCATGTCCAGAGGACCTTTCTGTCTGTCTCTGCCAGGGTGGGCAGAGGTTGCAGGAGTGAACGCGGGAAAGCCAACAAGCAGTGCTGCCAGTGTGTGGACAGGCAGGAGGGACCGCTTGGCCAGAGGCAGAGGTGCCCCTGGAAAACACCACTATCAGTGGGGGGCAGGCAGGCACAACAAGGCTTACCAGACAGCAGGAATACTCCCCTCTGCAGAGCCCCAAGGCTCTCAATCAACATGTTTTTCCATGTCAAACCTCTGGTGGCCAGGTAATTCTGTAACAGGCAAATGGGCAAAAGAAGAAACATGAGCTTGGAGAAGGAAACATTAAAATGGCAAAGAGGGAGCTTCTCTGATGGTCCAGTGATTGAGAGTTCGCCTTGCATTGTTGGGGGACACTGGTTTGATCCCTGGTCTGGGAAGGTCCCACATGCTGCGTGGCAGCTGAGCCCATAGGGCCACAACTACGGAGCCCATGTGCTACAACTACCGAAGCCCCCATGCTCTACAGCCTGTGCTCTGCAATGAAAGAAGCCATGGCAACAGGAAGCCCATGTAGTGCAACTAGAGAGTAACCCTTAGTCTCCGCAACCAGAGAAAAGCCTGAGTAGCAATGAAGGCCCAGCATGGTCAATAAATAAATATTAAAAAAACCCAAAAAAACCCCACAAAAAATCAAGAACAAAAACAAACGGCAAAAAGGATTGACATGTCATAAAAGGCCCTGGAAGGTGGGTAGAGCCAAAACACCTAAGTGTGGCAGGCACTTGCAGAGGGTGAGTGTTGCATGAAGTTAGGGGACCTGCTTCCAGGAGCTCAGCTGGGCAGCCTGGATGGCCTGTTGGAACAGGAGGCCTGGGACAGACATGGTATCACACCCACACACAGAGGCACAAACTTTTCGACCAAGGAGCTTCTTCTCAGTCTCAAAGGGCAGGCTAGCTTTAGAACCTCGAGTGTAAGAGTTGGCACTCTCTTTCTGAAATTCTGCAAAGACATTCCTATAGCATAGGAGCAGTGAGACCTAATCTTAGCCAGAGCGGCCACAGTGTGGTGACAGGCCCATGACCATGTGACAAGGAAGCCAGGGTCTACACCTGGGTGGGCTCTGCCCTCAAGACACATGGAGCTGGTTGGTTCTGCCTGTGTAAACCTACAAGAGCGTGCCTGTGAACACCTAGCCAGAGAGCAGTGGGGTGGAGGAGGTGCTGTTCAGATGAGAAGGGCCTTGCCCTGGGGGTGTCAT
Source organism: Cervus elaphus (assembly GCF_910594005.1). Lineage (NCBI taxonomy): Eukaryota > Metazoa > Chordata > Mammalia > Artiodactyla > Cervidae > Cervus > Cervus elaphus. Next base: position 27,928,455 of record NC_057819.1, read on the forward strand.
ACCGCACATAATTGGGGTGAAGGGAAGACCCCTGGCAAGCGATGCATGTGCATGTTAAACCCTGAAGTTCGAAGAGCCAGCTGCCTCCTGAAATGTATGAAGAGGGCCAGAGGGCAGTCCTGGTTCCACCCAAAGCCCAGCCACTCCCCCGGGCCTGCCACGGGCAGGCTGAGCAGGAGCTGGAACTGTGTAACACAATTCCTGTGGCTTCTCAGTGTGAAAGGCAGGGAGGAATACCTATCTGAGGGGATACAGGGTAAACAGACATGCAGAGTCACAACAGACATGCAGAGTCACAACACTGGACAGTCCTGGGAGGCCTCCCACTGGCCTCCACCTGGCCTGTACCTTCAGGACGTCTGACTCGTAGTTGTTGTTGCTCAGCACCCCATCCAGACACCGGTCACCCAGGTTGAGTTCTGTTGGGATGGAGGGAAGCAGCATTACCCATTTCATATACACTTTATGAAAGCACTTGTTCACCTGACAGGATAACCAAATTTCATTCATTATGGATTCTATGAAGAATGAAAAGTTATGTGACATTATGGTCATGGCGTGGGGGGGGAGGATGGGGGAGGTGATAGTAAGGAGTTTGGGATGGACACGTACACACTGCTGTATTTAAAATGGATAACCAACAAGGACCTATAGTATAGCACAGGGAACTCTGCTCAATGTTATATGGCAGCCTGGATGAGAGAGGAATTTGGGGGAGAAAGGATACATGTATATGTATGGCTGAGTTCCTTTGCTATTCACCTGAAACTATCACATTGTTTGTTAATCAGCTATATCCCATAATGAAATAGAAAGTTTAATTTAAAAAAAAGTTCTGTGATGAAGTATAATTTCAAACAGAGAAAAAGTAAAAGGCATTCTATTCCACTCCCCCCAGAAATGGTCCAGTCTGCACAGTCCCTGGTCTGGAGTTGTGAAGTCCAGACGTGTGTTTTTAGTGGGGGTGGTCCTTGTGCACGGCTCAGAGTTCCCCTGTTGTTGTTACTGCTAGCTTGGAGCCAACACTCACTGACACTTGCAAACCTATGCAGACCTCCAGGAAAAAGTAGCTAACTCATGGCGACCAGCGTGGCCTTTGCCTGCTCAGGCACACGGCCAGCCCACCACTGGCCTCAAGTGCACCAAGCGAACAAGGAAAGGTGGTGGTGATGGGTGGTGGGGCCGGCATTACCGCAGAACGGGGCCAGGCAGCCGAGGCAGCCAGTCCGGGCGCAGCCCCAGTATAGGTGGCAGAAGGGCTGCAGGCAGATGGCACCTGTGGACACACAGCACATGCACCAGTCACGCCACATGGCGAGGAGGAAGCTCATGTAACCATTAAATAAATGACACGCTCGACTTTCACCATCATCTGGAAACTGTTAATGTGCCGTGTAGTTCAGCTGTTAGATTTTAAAATGACACCTTGGACCAGGTTCAAACCTTGCTCGGGGAACTGAGATCCAACAAACTGGGCAGCCAACAGAATAGAATAAAATGAGACACTAGAGAACTACTGGGGTGACGTGTCAGATACAGGATCTAGAAAGAGAGTCCCCTGTGTGTATGACAGGGGCGGGTATCAACTGGTGACCAAAGATAAGATTATCAACACAGTCCTGCAGGGATACGTGGTGACACAGGTGGAAACACAGAACTGTATCTTTAGCTCAAATCACACACAAAAGGCCATGACACTTTGAAAACCAGGCTGGAAGAACACATAGGAGTGGCCCTGAGGTGGGGAGGGGCCCCAGGCAGACGGTGTACACACACACCCACACCCTCACTCACACTGCTGGGGGGCGATGCGGGGGTCCCGCTCGCGCTCCGCCCTCCGGTCGGGCATGGGCTGGAAGCAGCAGGTGCATATGGCGTGGCTTCCTTGCAGGGCGCACACGTAGTCCTGGGCTGTGGGACAGACAGGCCGCTCAGGCTGGTGCTGCCAGCGCCGTAGCAGCAGCACGAGGGTTCAGCCACACCTGGAGGGGCAGCTACAGGATGCACAAGAGGACACAGACCTACAAGAAAGCCTGGACAGCTCTCAGGCCAATTTTCCTAACAGCCAAGTAACGGTCTACCACTCCAACTAAAAGGTTTAACGATGGAGAAGTGACCGAAGCTATCTTTTGGTTCAGTAGTTGGAGCAAGATTTCAAAGGCCACTTGAAGGTTTTCTAGTATTTCCTGTAAAGGAAGGACAGATCATAAAACAGTAAAGTGATTTCTCTAGTCTCTGCTGGCTAACTCTGCACCAGGAGCTGTGTCAATGTGGCCTGGCCCCTGGTCACTCACGCACCACGTGAGGCTCTGTCTATGCACTTGCCATGGTCACAATGGGGCCTTCCACGCATCGCCCTGGCCATCCCCACCTGTAGGGGCCTACAAGGACACCCCCGAGAGCCACAGCACAGCACACATGGCAGATAGTTAAGAATGTGGCTCTGGGTCACAATCCTGAGGTCAGTGGCCTCTAGACAGGCTCAAGCTGACAGTGGCAAGGAGGCCAGGCCCTTCAATGTAGGGCCACAAACCACAGTCCACATGTTCACTTTCCCTTTCTTAATGGCACCTAGAACTCACCCACTGAAATGGACAGTGAACAGGCAACTCAGGGCAGCTCTGGTAACATCATGTCCTGTTGCTGGAAAGAGCCCAGTCCCTCACTGGAGGGGCCCATGTGTGATGGTCACTTCGGCTTTGGCAAGCATCCCAGGGCATGCTGACTGCCCCAAGGTAGTAGCGGGGAGGGGTGGGCTAGGGTAAGTGTCAGAATTAGGACTGCAAGAGCAGAGATCCACAATTAGAGCTGATTATCTGGTTCTTAGCTCATGAAAAGCAATGAGTTATCTGAGCAGAGAAGAGCCAGCAGAAGCACCACCTACACCCGGAACGGTCAGGACAGCAAGGAGGGAGTGGCCGTCTCACCTGCCGTGACGTTGGCGGATGTGGATGGTGCATCCCCAGGGGCCTGCGGTGCCCCTGGCTCGCTGCCGGGCCCTGGGTAGGGAAGGGGCTGCCCCGCCTGCCTGCGGTACTCAGGGCACTGTCTGCACACGATGGACGGCTGGCTGCAAGAAAAGCACAGAGCTCGGGGGGTTGAGAGGACAGCCACTCTGGTTGGTGTGTGAGGCTGAGGGCAGCGACAACAGCCCCAGCCTGAATGACAAGCCAAGACCCAGACCCCAGCTCACGGGCCTTGTCCCCCCTCCATGTCTCAGCTCTGCATCAGCTGCTGGGCCTGGTGTGTGCAAAGGGCAAGGACAGCTGCCCTCGTCTGGCACTGGCACCCCCTACACTCACCCTGCAGAGCAGCAGTCGAAGGCTCTGCTCCCTGCCACTTCCCAGCCCCTCTCTTCCCGTACTTCTCCAGCGCTCTCTCCCTCAGACACTCCTGGGGTCTGGAGACATCTCCTGCCTGCCCCTCGCCCCCCTGAGCCATCCCCTGGGGTGGAGCCGTCCTGTCCCCACACTGGGCAGGATGCCCTCTTGTAGGCCTGACGCCACCCAGTGCACACCATTCCCCTCATTAAAATCTGAGAATGCGCCAGGGCTGGAGGCCGCTGTCCACAGGGGCTTTCAGCTGTTTGCTCTTCAGCTGAGCCTTCAAACCTGCAGACGGTAAAACACAATCCTCAGGAAAGGCACATGTGGACTCCCCTCTGGTCTCAGTCAGAGGATACCTGCCCAAGTCTGCCACCCATGGGAAGGACAGGCAAGACACGACTAGAAAAGGCAGAAATGCTGAAAAGATGCTCAGCCATGTTTGTAAGAAAAACATGTAAATGGGAATAAGTTACCTGCCTGTCCCAATACCCCGAGTGTCTCGGGGATCATTGCTGTCCCTCCGCACACCCCGGGGAGTGCCGCCACCCGCACTCAACAGCAGGCATTTGATCACAGACGTCAGAAGTACAGCAAGGTATCCTCTCACTGAGACTCCTGACACGAATATCCTACTTCTGCATGCTTGTCTCCAAGAAATAACTTGACATGTGCACTAAACTGTAAACACAGAATGTGCATTGAGGCTTTGTCCCAGGATTCAAAAAAATATTACCAAAAAATGCCTTAAATGGTAAAAAAAAAAAAGAAAAAGATTATGTATGACTACACGTGTGTATGACTGGATGAATATATAAGAAAAACTTCACACTAAAGTGATTTTTGGTTTTCTTTTTGCTTGAACATTATGTGCTAAATTTTGTGAAAAGAGACGAACTGGGGGTGGGGGGTTGTCTTTTTAAATATTATGGCCTCGACACAAAAATTCACACCCTGGACTTCTAAGTCAGGAGACATCAGCAGATAAAATCAGGTCTCCTAGGGCTGCATCCTGTCTACCAGGTGGCTGTGGCTTTTCTGCAATAATACCCTGACAGATGATAAGTAACGCAAGTGAAACTCTAGGACGTGTGTTCACTAGGTAAGCTGTGGAGAGTGAGTGTGCTTATGTGGTATTTATATTAGCTGGTGAATCAAGGCACTTGAGGACTCAGCAAATCAAAGAGTATCATTTCCTGTGGTCAGTCTCTCACAATAATTAAGCCCAAGCATTATGCTACACACCCTGAACTTCTATAAGGCTGTATGTCAGTTACATCTTAAAAAACTGGAAAACAATACAGATAAACAACAAAAAAATAGAATAAATGTTCCACTGCATAACAAAAGAGAAAAAAGAGGCTATCACAGGAGGCAGGGCAGTGAGCAAGCCTCACCACGGTCACCTGAATGAGTGTCATGCTTGGCAGAAGGCAGGCAACACGACTGCCGGGTTGCGCCTCGGCAGTGGCCTGGACCAGCAGGTCCTGGGGGGCGGTCAGACTGGGGCCGCCCACCCCACTCCAGGCCCAAAGGGCTCACCTAACGTCCGAGGACTCGCTGTCCACGTCCGACAGCTCCAGCAGGTCCTCGGAGCTGCCCTCCTCGTCAGAGAAGGCCCTCCTGACCTTGGGCTGCAGCATGTCCTGCGTAATCTTGTTCCTGGCGGCCATGCTGCGCAGGTCCTCCTCGCTGCGCCTCTTGTCTGGGTGCTGCAGCAGGTACGCCTCCACCAGGTTGTTGAGGATGTGGTTTTTACAGATGCGCTCGACCGGACAGCGGCAGGTGGGGCACAGGGCAGAGCGCTCCATCCAGCCCGAGTAGCAGGCAGCGCAGAAGGTGTGCATGCAGGGCTGCAGGCTAAGGGCACACGACGGGTTTCAGAGGCCTGGGGGCACTCGTGGGCGAAGGTCTCCCCAGCAAGTACAGCAGCCCCTCGGATGCCAAGGCCCCAGGGGCACGGCTGGCCTGGGGCGTGAGGAGCAAGGACCCAGGGTCATGCTGCATCTTTCCTCGGAGGAGGAAATGGCCCTGCTCAGACTGAGGTTCGGGTGCAAAACAGAAAAATGAGCCAACTGCCCATCCCCAGCCCTCATGCTCTTTTGCCTCAGCAGGGCCTCGAGGCTGTGCTTCCTGGGCATTCCATCCACACCATGTGTGAGGTCTGCTGCTGGGGGGCCTGCATCCTCAGCTGATGCTGGGGGAAGTCACCTGCCTTCCAAAACCCGCCGGAGAAATAGTCCCTGCGCAAAAACATGGCACCCACCTCAACTGCTCTAACTCTGAGCCTGTCAACTACAAGAAGCTAGAGAAAAAAAAAAGAAACTAGAGGTCACATGGCACCCTAGGGAGGACCAGGGAGGAAGAGTGGAGACACAGGGTGTGGGTGGAAAGGACACGCATTTCAGCTGAACTTCAGACAGATTAATTCCAAGTTCCCACAGGGAAGCAAGGAGTGATCTCCATTCTGGGAGGCTTGCTCCATGCTAACCACCAAGCTTCCTTTGCCAGGAGATACCGAGCCCTCGGTGCAGCTCTCCTGCTCCTCCTGAGGCCAACCCGAGGTCAGAGCCACCACACCTCAGTCTCTCAGGCTCCTCTGTAGCTTCAGTCAATGGCCCGGTTTCTGGCTTGTCGGCCATACAAGGAAAATGTCTATGGCACCCTCAGGGGGTGCAGCCCCTGACCTGACCCTAAGGTCCGCCCCACCCTTGGCTTCCCACAGGACCCCACTTGGGCGCACCTCACACAGTCATGCAGCAGGTCCTGGCAGATAATGCACGTGAGTGTCTCCTCCATCTTGTCTGGCTTCATGGCCTCAGCTCTGACGTCGAGGGCAGAGGGAGGGTCTCTGCCAGGGTCTGTGACCAGTATGGGCAGGTTAAGGTCTGGCTCCCCATCTGCAAGGGAAGGGATACATTCTGACCGTCATGACCATGGAGGCAACACGTCTCTTGGATTTATAGATGTCTTAAACTGTGGACAGAAGACCCCGTCCTCCGTGTATTTCAAAGGGCATTTTTAAGAAGGTTCAAAATAAGTCTCATAATTTGGTATATTTAAGTTTTGTTTTACAACAGTTAATAGCATAAGAAGACACTCAGGATACATAGGTAAGAGAAAAGGCCAGTTGTCAAATAGCATTTGTGTATGAAGTCATTTTTGCTTCAATAAAAAAACATATGCATATATGCATACAGCAAAGTGCTGGAGAATACAGACCATCAGACGTTACCAGGAGCACTGATAAACCTATTTGCAGGGCAGGAATAGAGACAGAGGCCTAGAGAGACTTGTGGACACAGTTGGGGAAGGAGAGGTAGGGCGAACTGGGAGAGTAGCTTTGATGTATTTTACATGTTACCATATATAAAATAAATAGCTAATGGGAAGCTGCTATGTAGCATGGGGAGCTCAGCTGGGTGCTTCAGTGGTGACCCAGATGGGTGGGACGGGGTGGGGGGTGAGTAAGAAGGAGGCTCAAGAGGGATGGGATGTATGTACATAAATAGCCGATGCACATTGCTGCATAGCTGATACCAACATAATGTAAAGCAACCATACTCCAATTAAAAAATAATTAAATTTTAAAAATGTTACCAGGAGCTTAAAATCTTTTTTTTTGCTGGTGTGTGTTAATTTTTCTATATCACAGAATAATTTTTAATTTATTAGAGAAACATGATTTAAAAAGTCAAATATTTAAAAGAAAACAAAAGCAGCAGCCCTCTGCCCCAGCCTCTGCTCACCTTCACCATCCCCACCTCCTCTGAGGAAAGGGCTTTCTTTCTTCCTAATAGTGTCTTTTAGCTGTTTCTTTTGTTCCCAGCCTCTGTGTTTCTGGACTGTCACGCTACATTTAGGCTGAAGATTTTAGGTATCATCTCCTGATATCCATTAAAACAGAGAAGGATTTTGCCCTCTGAGTAGCCTTCCCAATATTATTCTAACACAATTATTGGCTCAGTATATTGTATGTATATTATTATGCTTAAATAGTCTGTTCAGTCAAACAGCATATTAGAATTTTCTTATATAATTTTTCATTTCTGATAATTAAAAATGGCTTCATTTTTACATACTTGTTTACGTATCTGTTGCCAACTGTTGGACTGGATTCTGTGGGCAAGAATCCCTTAGAAGAAATGGAGTAGCCATCATAGTCAACAAGAGAGTCCAAAATGCAGTACGTGGATGCAATCTCAAAAACGACAGAAGGATCTCTGTTCGTTTCCAAGGCAAACCATTGATATCACAGTAATCCAAGTCTATGCCTTGACCAGTAATGCTGAAGAAGCTGAAATTGAACGGTTCTATGAAGACCTACAAGATTGTTTAGAACTAACACCCAAAAAAGATGTCCTTTTCATGATAGGGAACTGGAATGCAAAAGTAGGAAGTCAGGAAACAGGAAACAGGCAACCTGGAGTAACAGGCAAATTTGGCCTTGGAGTACAGAAGGAAGCAGGGCAAAGACTAATAAGAGTTTTGCCAAGAGAACGCACTGGTCATAGCAAACACCCTCTTCCAATACCACAAGAGAAGACTCTACACATGGACATCACCAGATGGTCAACACCGAAATCAGACTGATTATATGCTTTGCAGCCAAAGATGGAGAAGCTCTATAGTGTCAGCAAAAACAAGACCGGGAGCTGACTGTGGCTCAGATCATGATCTCCTTATTGCCAAATTCAGACTTATATTGAAGAAAGCAGGGAAAACCACCAGACTATTCAGGTAGGTATGACCTAAATCAAATCCCTTAGGATTATACAGTGGAAGTGACAAATAGATTCAAGGGATTAGATCTGATAGACAGGGTGCCTGAAGAACTATGGATGGAGGTTAGTGACACTGTACAGGAGGCAGGAATCAAGATCATCCCCCAAAAAAAGAAATGCACAAAAGCAAAATGTTTGTCTGAGGAGGCCTTACAAATAGCTGTGAAAAGAAGAGAAGCCAAAAGCAAAGGAGAAAAGGAAAGATATGTCCATCTGAATGCAGAGTTCCAGAGAAGAGCAAGGAGAGATGAGAAAGCTTTCCTCAGTGATCAGTGCAAAGAAATAGAGGAAAACAACAGAATGGGAAAGACCAGAGATTTCTTCAAGAAAATTAGAGATACCAAGGGAACATTTCATGCAAAGATGGGCATAATAAAGGACAGAAATGGTTTGGACCTAACAGAAGCAGAAGATATTAAGAAGAGGTGGCAAGAATACACAGAAGAACTATATAAAAAAGATCTTAATGACTCAGATAACCATGATGATATGATCACTCACCTAGAACCAGATATCCTGGAATGCGAAATCAAGTGGGCCTTAGAAAGCATCACTACGAACAAAGCTAGTGGAGGTGATGGAATTCCAGTTGAGCTATTTCAAATCCTGAAAGATGATGCTGTGAAAGTGCTGCACTCAATATGTCAGCAAATTTGGAAAACTCAGCAGTGGCCACAGGCCTGGAAAAGGTCAGTTTTCATTCCAATCCCAAAGAAAGGCAATGCCAAAGAATGTTCAAACTACCGCACAATTGCACTCATCGCACATGCTAGCAAAGTAACGCTCAAAATTCTCCAAGCCAGGTTTCAACAGTACGTGAACCGTGAACTTCCAGATGTTCAAGCTTGATTTAGAAAAGGCAAAGGAACCAGAAATCAAATTGCCAACATCCATTGGATCATCGAAAAAGCAAGGGAGTTCTAGAAAAACATCTATTTCTGCTTTATTGACTATGCCAAAGCCTTTGACTGTGTGGATGACAACAAACTGTGGAAAATTCTTAAAGAGATGGGAGTACCAGACCACCTGACCTTCCTCTTGAGAAATCTATATGTAGGTTAGGAAGCAGCAGTTAGAACTGGACATGGAACAACAGATTGGTTCCAAATCAGGAAAGGAGTACATCAAGGCTGTACATTGTCATGCTGCTTATTTAACTTATATGCAGAATACATTGTGAGAATTGCTGGGCTGGATGAAGCACAAGCTGGAATCAAGATTGCCGGGAGAAATATCAATAATCTCAGATATGCAGATGACACCACTCTTATGGCAGAAAGTAATGAAGAACTAAGCCTCTTGATGAAAGTGAAAGAGGAGACTGAACAAGTTGGCTTAAAAGTCAACATTCAGAAAACTGAGATCATGGCATCTGGTCCCATCACTTCATGGCAAATAGATGGGGAAACAGTGAGAGACATCTTTGGGGGGGCTCCAAAATCACGGCAGATTGTGACTGCAGCCATGAAATTAAAAGATGCTTACTCTTTGGAAGGAAAGTTATGACCAACCTAGACAGCATATTAAAAAGCAGAGACATTACTTTGCCAGCAAAGGTCCATCTAGTCAAAGCTATGGATTTTCCAGTAGTCATGTATGGATGTGACAGTTGGACTAAAAAGAAAGCTGAGCACCGAAGAATTGATTGTTTTGAACTGTGGTGTTGGAGAAGACTTGAGAGTCGCTTGGACTACAAGGAGATCCATCCAGTCCATCCTAAAGGAAATCAGTCCTGAATATTCATTGGAAGGACTGATACTGAAGCTGAAACTTCAATTCTTTGGCCAGCTGATGTGAAGAACTGACTCATCTGAAAAGACTGTGATGCTGGGAAAGATCGAAGGTGGGAGGAGGAGAGGACGACAGAGGATAAGATGGTTGGATGGCATCACTGACTCAATGGACATGAATTTGAGTAAACTCTGGGAGTTGGTGATGGACAGGGAAGCCTGGTATGCTGCAATCCATGGGGTTGCAAAGAGTCAGACATGACTGAGTGACTGAACTGAACTGAATTGAATGTATCTGTTGCCAATTCATTCCACAGCTTCCCAGGCCAATCAACTCATTTTCCACTCAATACACTAGACAATACAGTTTCTTTCTAAGGCCCATCCTCCTTCCCATCACACTGCTCCAATTCACGGGCGGCCCTCAGGTCTGCCTTACAACTACTGTCTTACCAACTACATTCCCAAACATTTTTTACAATCTTTTTAACTTTGGCTTTTAAAGCATAGATTTTTCTCTAAACTGTCTTTAATGTGAAGTTTCAAACTATCACTTAAAGATAACATACTCTTAAAAATTGGCTGTTGTATCAGGACAGAGTCGCAACTCAAGAATACAGTTTCCAGGGGCTTCCCTGGTAACTCAGTGGTAAAAAATCCGCCTGCTAATGCAGGAGACATGGGTTCAGTTGCTGATCTGGGAAGACCCCTCATACCACATAACAGCTAAGCCCGTGCAACACAACTACCGAGCCTGTGCTCTGGAGCCTCAGAGCCACAGTGACTGAAGCCCGCAAGCCCCAGAGGCTGAGCTCGGCAATGAGAAGCCACCACAGTGAGAAGCCCACACATGTCACTAGAGAGTAGCCCTGCTTGCTGTAACTAGAGAAAAGCCTGTGCAGCAACGAAGACCCAGCAAAGCCAGAAAAGAAAAGTATGCTGTTTGCAGACTGATAGCATACCCTGACAGTAAACACAATTCAATCCCAATGGTACAAACAGGAAACAAAGGGCCCAGGCTGCCATCTGCTGTCAGCCTAAGACAGCATCCTCAGGCTTTGGCAGACAGTGGGGCCTCAACAGGTGCAGATCAGATGGTCCTGCTGGGGCCCTGAGGTTACATGAAACCTCAAGATTCTGACCTGCTTTTACTCTCTTCTTAACAGGCTCCAAATCGTCCTGATCCTGGGGTTCCGAAAGAGAAAAGGAAGCCCCCTCTCTGTCTGGGAGAGTCGAAGGGAAGCTGGAGATTTCATCACTTGTCACAGATGGACCACACCCCTTTGGAGAGACGTCTGCACCTCTGGAGCCTGTGAGAGGGACAAACAAGAAAGTCTGATTCACCTGCCTCAGAAGAAGAGACAGCAGATCGAAGTGTCACTGATTCGAACGAGGCGCAGGTGACACAAGATGCTGTTAAAAAACCAGAAAACTGGAAGGGTTCATTCTATGAGATTTTTACAGTATATGAATTACATAACCTGTAAAAAGTACCACACTGCTATAGTCCCCTATCCCCAGGCTTTCTCTTGAGGATGGAGCAAGACGGTAACTGCTGCAGAAACCTTACTACTGACAGTCTGATGCCTGACGCCACCTCTGAACTCCTCAGAGGCTTGTCTGTCTCTGTAACAACACAGGGCAGGACTAGTGAATAGAAAGCACTGTAGCTACCGCCCCGAGACCCCCATTCTCACTGGAGCTGGAGGGAGGCCCTCGGCCTGCAGAGGTGGGCTCCATGGAAGAGGTAGAGGCCGTGGGGAAGAGGTCCGACGTGGACGTTGATGGCTGTGGTTCCTCAAAGCACACCTGAGTGGCGGGAGACGACAGCAGGACCTGGGGATCCTGAGGATCGTCACCTCGCGCTGCACCTGAGGTATCTTTGGTCACGTGGAACACATTTTCTTTATTAGCTTCTGTGAGCACAGAAGGAGCAGGAGGAAAATACAGTCAGGGCACAGATGGGCACCACCGCCTCAGGCAAGCTATTCCTGTTGACGGAGACAGTCAACACACGGACCAACTTTACACACACCCACTCCTCTTGGAAAATCCCACTTACCAAAGGAGTCTTGTGTTACACCTTGCTTTTCACTTAGAGATTCGTAGAGGTATGCCACGTCTAAAAGAAATTAACCAAATCAGAGCACTGTCAGTCATATGCCAGGTGAGAACTCACATTTCTCTTCTGTTCCCTCCCATTACCTCACAGTCACTTTGTCCTTGTCGACTATTTTGACTTCTCAGCTAGTAACCACAGCTGCCAGTTTAAGGGAATTTAAAGCAAGTGATCCCAAACATCTGAACCAAAGCCAAAATAAACAAGCCTCAAGAAACTCATCTGGCATGAAGAGGCTGACTAAGGGAAGCAGAGCAGCAAGGAGGGATGAGTCTATGCCTCGCTTATGTCAAACCACCAGAAGCAGACACGATATCCTTCTGTGTGGCCACAGGTGGGTTTGACTATGCTGAGGACAACCTGGGGAACACCCGCCCCCTTCTTCCTATTTTGGGGGCACCATGTGAAGGACTTCCCTAATTCTGTCCTGCATCATTCTTCTTCCACAAACACAAACGTGGGTGCTCAGATCAGGACAAGCTCCAGTAGAATGCTGTCTGACCTCTGCTGTCTACTATCAAGTGTCCCAAAGCAGAGCCATCTGTGGCCTCCAGTCCCCATTCTAGGTCTTGTTCTCAATTTAGGCGTCTTTTTCTGCCAGCTCACCTCTCCCCATTCACTCACTTCTCCTTGGCTACCATTTTGAGACCCGTGGCTCATGACCACGGTGGCATTTGTGAAGAATGGCTGGGGCTCAGAAACTGCAAGGCCAACACTCCCATTCTTCAACAGACACTACCCATACCAAGAATCCACATAAACACAAAAGGGATGCAGGGAAGCTAACATTCCTTCAGGAAATACTGGCTTCAATAAGCCTCTTCCCACAGTGCTTTCCAGCTGTCGCAGGGCCCCGGCCACACCTCACCTGTGGGTCCAGCCCAGGAAGCCCCCCTCTTACTGTGTTCTGGCTCATTCTTCCTGTACACCAAGTAGATGACATCCCCAGTCTGTAAAGGGCAAGTTTGCTTCTTAACAACCTTCAGCTTGTTAATGACAGTTCCATTGGCACTGTAAGGGCAACAAGATGGAATTTATCTTACTTAAAATAACTTGGAGTTAAAAGTTTCCTTTTCTACAACCAGTAGGAAAGCAGTTCAATATTACCTTTTTTTTTTTTTTAATTTCAGTAAGTTTTTTGGCGGTGGTGCACAGCACACGGGATCTCATTCCCCAACCAGGGACTGAACTGACACCCCTGGCACCGGAAGTGTGGAGACTTAATCACTGGGCCACCAGGGAAGTCCCTACCACTTTGAAAATGATAAATACCCATAGGAATAATATAAACATTTGTGCCACCTTACAGTTCTCTCAAGAAAAACCTTGCCTGTTGCTCTGTCACTCACAGCCAAATGTCGTCGTCAAGTGTTTGAACGTCTCTACTGTTCCAAACTCATGTTCTCCTCCTGGTGAAGCCCTAGAATCCACCAGCAGCAGGTGCTTTGACTTCCAGCTTCTCTTCTGCTTCCGCACCAGACTCCGTCCACAGACCTACCCCTCGCTCCAGCAGCCTCAGCCCCTCAGTTCATTCCTCACATGAGCACCGATGCCCACCATGAGACAAGCTCTGCGTGCTAAGTCGTTTCAATTGTGTCCGACTCTGTACAACCTTGTAGACTGCAGCCTGCCAGGCTCCTCTGTCCATGGGATTTCCCAGGCAAGAATACTGGAGTGGGTTGCCATGCCTTCCTCCAGGGGATCTTCATGACCCAGGGATCAAACTCATATCTCTTATGTCTCCTGCACTGGCAGGCAGGTTCTTTACCACTAGTGCCACCTGGGAAGCCCTGAGACAGGCTCTGGGCAGAAGCAAATCAACACACAACTACCGACGACAGGACAACAGCGTGCTTCCTGCACTCGGGAGGCCACTCCAGTTCATCGGGGACCATGGGCCTTCCCTGGTGGTCTAGTGGTTGAGAGTCCGCTGTGAATGCAGGGGACACAGGTTGTATCCCTGGTCCAGGAAGATTCCGCGTGCCACGGGGCAACTAAGCCTGTGTACCACAACTACTGAGCCCGGTCTCTACAGTCTGTGTGCCACAACGATAGAAGCGGAGGAGCCCCATGCTCCACAACAAAAGAAGCCACTGCAATGAGAAGCCCACACACAGTAAGGAAGAGTAGCCCCCACTTGCCACAACTAGAGGAAGCCTGGTACAGCAACAAAGACCCAGCAGAGTCTAAAATAAGTGAATAAATATTTAAAAAAAAAAAATCAGGGACCACCCTGCTGGGTGGGAGGGCAGCGGGTACTACTGGGAGAGACAGAAGCCTGAGTCAGACGGGACAGGCGGGGCCTCCCTGAGGAGGGCCTCCTGAGTGGACAGAGGCTAGACTGCCACTGAGGGGAAGAGCACCCCTGAGCAGCCTCCTCCCCCTTAGCCAACTGTGGGCACTCACTCCCTGGCTGCACTCTTAAGGCCCCCAGGGAGGAAGAGGCTCTAGCCTGGCCTCCGAGCAGGCTTCCACTACCCTAGATTTCTGTTTAGGGCCAGACAGTAAATAGTGCGGGCGGTGCTGTCACACCGTCTCTCTTCCGAGTCCTCAGCAGCTAGCAGGGTCCCCGGAAGGCTGGGCTGCCTTCCCAGTAAAAGCCCACTTACAGAGACCCGCAAAGCTTTCTCAGCACGGCCACGGCTCTGCTGCCAGGCTCTTCTCAAGATCCACCCTCAAGCTCCTTTTAACCCAAAAGCCTGATTTCACTTTTCTGCTTAAAAAGTGAAAGGTAAGTCACTCAGTCGTGTCCGACTCAGCGACCCCATGGACTGTAGCCTACAGGCTCCTCTGTCCGTGGGATTTTCCAGGCAAGAATACTGGAGTGGGTTGCCATTTCCTTCTCCAAGGGGTGCTTAATCCCCTTAGTGACTCCTTACTGTTCTCAGGCTAACGTCTGGTCTCTCCAGCATGGACATCGGGGTCTTCCTGCTGGTGCTTCTGGGCCTCTGCAGCTGCTGTTCCTTCTGCATGGAACACCCCTGACCCTCCAGCCACCTCGGCCAAGGGAGGCAGTGGCTTCTGGAAGCGGGGACAGAAGACAGCTTCCCTCTAGAGCCTCCAGAAAGAGCTGACACCAATGAGACCTGAGGTGGACTTTGGGCCCCCAGGCCTATAAGATCCCAGATTTCTGTTGTTTTCAGCTACTGAGCTTTTGGTTATTACAACAGTATAATAGCATAATCCCATTAATACAAAATAAATGTGTATACATTTTCAGTGGGTGAGTGCAATTTGGAAAGCTTTTCACTTTTACACACTACTTATGTGGTGTAATAGTAAAAAAGAAAGGGATACTTCACTCTGTATAATGGGCTCCAGTTTCATCCATCTCATTAGAACTGATTCAAAAACTTCTTGATTTGGGGAAGTCTAACTTGCATATGTTTGTAAACACCCAAAATGTATCACTCCCTTTTAAGTCTTAGTTCTGAGACATTTTTGCTTTAATCTGAAAATATTCAAGAACTGTCACAGGTACCAGTGTCACTAAGTAGCCCATCCTAGAAACCAGAAAATATATCTCCCAATACCCAGAGACCCGAGCAGTCTTCTGAGCTATAGAAAGTGGGCCTATGTCTCTTCTCTGCAGTCACTGGCTAAAGTTGCCTTCCTGAAGCTACAAGAGGAAATAGGAAAGAAGTTCAGAAAGAGCTTACCTGGTATCTTCCAGTGATACCTGACCAGATTTTTCATCCACTGTAATTTTACAGTGATCTCCAGAGACCAATTTATTGCCAGGGAATGAAAGGTCACAACCTAAAACAGAGAGGGAGGTGTGCAGAGAAGGGGAATACAATTGTGGGTACTGGGCAAAACACTACACTTGGTTTAGTGATATCATACGACCAGAAGTCAAGACCCACTAAGTCAAGACCCACAAAACATTTAAGTGTTAATCCAAAGGGAAAAGGGCCTATGTCTTGAACCTTTCTGCTTCCTCATTACCCAGAGGATATACCCCATCAACACCTCTAGCTACACATCAACTGCTTCATGGTGATGTTTTTACAATATGCACATGTATGCAGACAACCTGATAAGTATTATAGAACTTTAAGAAAAACCTAAGGGGCTTATTAAATATCTTCAGTATCGTAGTCCTGAATTTCTTCTGTGTAATCTAAGGTTTCATAAATGGTCACAAAATTGAAGCAGTGACGGAGTAACAAAAAATATGACTGAGTGAGTTATCACAGGCACACGTACATGTTTAAGAAAATTTAAAACAAAACGGGGATGTATCTATAGCTGAATACAATCACTGTATTCTCATTAAATCCAAGGGGGAAACCCTCAAATACTTTGTTCTCTCCTAAAATCAAAAGAATAAATGCTTTCAGGAGTGTTTTAATACCAAGTCACTAATCTGCCTATGATAGGTTTGCACCATAGCTACTAAGGTTTATAGTAGCTTTATTTTATTGTTTTTGGGGCCATGCCCTGCAATTGGTAGGATCTTAATTCCTCAACCTGGGATTGAATCTGCACCTTCAGTAGGAAAAGCACACAGTCCTAACCACTGGACAGCTAGGGAATTCCCTACAGTAGCTTTATTTTTAATAACCAAACATGGGAAGCAGTACAGTACAAGTATCCATCAACTGGTGATGAATTAATACACACACTGCAGAACACCACCCAGCAACAAAAAGGAACACACTTGATACACATAACTGCCAAGGATGAACCTCAAAAGCACCAGCCAAGAGAAAGAAGCTGGACCCAAAGACAGTGTTGCGATAATGTGTGATTCCCCTTAGATGGCTTTAGATGGTCTTCTGGAAAAGGCCAAACTACAGGGAGAGAAATCAGATAGGTGGGTGTCAGGATTTGAGGTTGAAGGGGCAGGGACAGACTCCAAAAGACCAACAGGAACTTTTGAGGTGATAGAAATGTTCTGTATCTTGATGGTAGTGGTGCCTCCATTTCTCAAAACTCACTGACCACCTAAAAGGGGCAAATTTGACTAAGTGTTTAAGGTTCCATAAACCTTAAATCTTATTTGCCCAAACACTCCACATTATGGGAAGTATTTTGTTACATTTATCTGAGGTGAATTTCACCTGTGCTCAAGACTGTCCTATTACACTGGGCAAAACCAGCAGGATGGTCTCACAGCCCCAGAGCTGGCTGGTCACTGTGGCACTGGAGTGGGGTTTTAATAGGCTTCTCCGTGCCAGAACATCAGCATTCCAATTGAGAACTGGAATATTGTGCGCTTGTCTTTCAGTTGGTTAATCTCTCCATGGCTGGTATGCATTTCTGTCACTCCCCAAGAATGGGGAGCTCTTTGGGAAGGCGAGGACTCCCACTCCCCCTTACACATCAACTCAGCTCTCCCTTTTTCTCAAAATAATGCCTTGTACATAGCAGGTGTGTAACAGTTTTAAAATAATCAAGTTCTATAACCTGTGTGCCCCCCAAAATTATACACTGAAACCCTATCCCCTAAAGTGAGTGTATCTAGAGAGAGTGACTGTGGAGGATAAATAAGATCATTAGGGTGGGGCCTTAATCTCAGAGGGTTGAGGTACTTATAAGAGGGAGACACCACAGGTCTCGTGGTCCAGTAGGAGCGGACAGAAAGAGAAGGCAGCTCTCTGGGATCCAGGAAGAAGAGTTCTCATCAGGAAACAAATTGACTGGCACCTTGATCTTGGACTTCCTAGACTCTAGAAGTGTAAGAAATAAATTTCTGTTGTTTAAGCTTCCTGATCTGTGGTATTTTGTTATGGAGGCCTGGGCAGACTTTTAAACTCTATATTTTGCTGGAAAGGTTAATACATTTAAGGAAAGGACTTTCGATAGAATCAGCTCAACTACATATTTATGTTCCTTGCTGTTGTTGTTCAGTCACTAAGTCATGTCCTACTCTTCGCAACCCCATGGACTGCAGCACACCAGGCCTCCTTGTCCCTCACGATCTCCCGGAGTTTGCCCAAGTTCACGTCCATTGAATCAGTGATGCTATCCAACCATCTCACCCTCTATTGCCCTCTTTCCCTTTTGCCTTCAATCTTTCCCATCATCAGGGTCTTTTCCAGTGAGTAGATGATTGGTCGCATCAGGTGGCCAAAGTATTGGAGCTTCCTTGTATTAACATGTAAAGTGATACTATAGTGTTGTGTTATAATAACAATGGCTAACATTAAGTGCTAACTCTTAGCCAGGCTTCTTTAATCTTCACAGTGACCCTATGAAGTAGGTACAAAGGCACTGAAACGTAAATTTTTAACCCAGAATAAGTTGTCCTGTGCTGGTGGTGCTGCTGCTTCTGCTGGTGTCATGGTGAGCCTGGAGGTGGCGGTCTCCAGGGCTTCTGCTCTTCATCAAACATCCATTTACACCAATTAATGCATCTTGAAAAGTTTCTAATAATGCATAAATATTTTTAAAGTTGTAAAAAAAAATAACTTGATGCTGGGGTTTAAGACTGTTTCCCAAAAGACCCCAACAGAAAAACAGGTACAGGTACATCGTACTGGGTAAAATGAGGCCAAAAAATACTTGCTTTTAAGTAGTAATCTTTCTCATTCTCTCTCATTTAAAGTATAAAGTCAGAATAACAATGTATTATTTTCATTTTTAAAAATATTTATTTATTTATTTGGCTGCATCAGGTCTGAGTTGCATCATGTGAACTCTTAGTTGCGGCATGTGGGATCTAGTTCCCTGACAAGGGATGGAACTCCAGTTTCCCTGCATTGGGAGTGCGGAGTCTCAGACGCTGCACCACCAGGGAAGTCCCAGAGTCACAATTTATTCATTTGCATAAAACCAAAATATTTTTGTTGGCCTCAGTGCACTGCACTCTTAGTATGAAAGCTACAAGGGAGGTTAAATTATCAGAGGTCTAGAGGCAGTAAGCATCGAGGGTGAGGACTCTTCCTCTCACTACTTGTGTGACTTTCTTCAAGTCCTTAGCTTCCCCTTTCATTAAGTCAACAAATAATTGAGCAACTCTATTCTAAGAGCTGGGACTTGAGATCTTTTTTTAATGTAGTGGTTTACAGCTATGCACAGTGGTTTACAGATAAGCACTGCTTATCTGCATCCCCTAAGTTTTGGTACATTATAGTTTGGGGCTTCCCTGATAGCTCAGCTGGTAAAGAATCCTCCTGCAATGCGGGAGATCTGGGTTTGATCCCTGGGTTGGGAAGATCCCTTGGAGAAGGGAAAGGCTACCCACTCCAGTATTCTTGCCTGGAGAATCCTGTGGATGGAGGAGCCTGGTGGGCTGCTGTCCATAGGGTCGCACAGAGTCGGACACGACTGAGGCGACTTAGCATGCATGCATATAGTCCATGGGGTCGCAAAGAGTTGGACACGACTGAGCGATTTTCACATATGATATTTTTACTTATGTCAAGATATTTTCTAATTTCCCTTTTGATTTCTTCTTAGACCCACTGCTTCTTTAACAATGTTATTTAATTTCCACCTATCTGTGGATTTTCCAGTGTTCCTTCTGCTTTGCTTTCTAATTTCGCTTCTATTAAGGTTAGAGAAGATGCTTTGGGTAGTAATAAACTTGGGAAGACTGCATTCCCGTGGATAAATTATTATATCTACTTCATAAATTTGTAGGGAGGATTAAATAACCTGAATGAAGCACTCAGAAGTGACTGGGCAGACCATTAAGTGAATACACGGCAGCTGTTACACGAAAGCCCATTCCACTGGAAAAACTGGACGGCAGAATGCGCCCCGCCCAGGGGCCTCCCATAGCCTGGTGGGCCCGGTCTCGCCCTGCTCCTATCACCAGGATTCCGCTCTCAGCCCCCGGCTTCTGTCCTTCGGTCCCCGTCCCCCACCCCCATCCCGGGTCCCTGGTCCCCGCCCCCGTGCCCTGACCCATCCCCAGGCTTGTCCCCCGCCCGTCCCACGATTCCCATGCCCGCTCGCCGCCGCGCACCTCTTCTTCGCCCGATGGTCCACTCCCGTTTCCTCAGGAGGACGTGCGGCTCGCCCTCCTCGGCGCCCAGGCGAAGAAGCCTCCCCCAAGGCTGCTGCTGGGGCGGCTGCTCGCCTTCCCCCGGTCGCTCCATCGGATTCACATCTGACGAGACCGGGAAACGTCGGGTGAGACCCGGACCGCAAGGGCAGAGGCTGCGGCCTGCCGCTCCTCCTCGGCGCCCGCGCCCCGCCGCTGCGGCCCGCGCCGCGAGCCTCCCCAGCGTCCCGCCGGACGCCCGCGCCCGTCGCCAGCTTACCCCCCGCCCCGCGCCGAACCCGGAACCGGCCGCGCAGCCACCGCTGCTGTCAACAGACATCGCAGATCCCTCAGCTGATCCACTGGGCGGGGCCGGCGGCGTCCTTGCCCTGCGATTGGCGGGCGGTGGCCACCACTGAACGCGGCGGCTAGAGTGGAACCTGGGGGACGGGCATCGAGAGTGGACACGTGGAGGCTAG
Organism: Cervus elaphus; assembly: GCF_910594005.1. Taxonomy (NCBI): domain Eukaryota; kingdom Metazoa; phylum Chordata; class Mammalia; order Artiodactyla; family Cervidae; genus Cervus; species Cervus elaphus. The sequence goes on from NC_057819.1 coordinate 27,948,826, forward strand.
CAGAGCGTGCGCAGAGGATAGGCTGTGGGCTTGGATGCCATCTTTGATGCTGGCCGGGACGACTAAGTCGGCGCAAAGAGGACAGAGTAACGAGCATTGGGCACCGAAGCAAATTCCCAAAGCTGCGTTGGAAGTATAGATGGCGTTTAGAAGTGCGAAGCGACGGTCTGCCTTACATCTGACGAGGTACATGCAAGTTGAAATTTTCCAAAGCCAGTTTTCCCTGGGAGAGCTCTGGGAAGCGCGAGCATCTCCGCATTGGTCGGCACCTCTTGGAGGCGGTGATGCTGTCTTTCCGTTTTAAACGCACGTTTCCTGGACTCAGGCGATTCCGCGTTTTGGGATCTGGTGGCGCTGCGGTGAGTGTTCCAAAGGAGAATGATCTGCGATCGTCCGTGCTGGGCGCGTGAAAGTGAAGGTGCCGAGTCCTGGGAGCCAACCGTGCGGCCTCGGGCCGTGTGGTTCAGAGCAGCGAGGCCACGTCTGACCGACCAGGACGTCGACAGGGAAGTAGCCACCCGTTTGTGTAAGAATAAATGGGTCCATAGGCTCACAAAAACAATGTGAAAGGACAGGAAATGCCTTGTGAAGAAAGAGTAGCAGTCACGGGAGTGAGGGAGCCATCTTACATCATTTGTAGTTTTTACCGTTTTCTTTCATTACATTTTCCCCTTCAAATAAGAAAATGTAAATATTTTTTCTCTGAGACTGTTTCTCAGTATTATTTTGTGGGGGACTTAGGCTACTGCACTCGTTCTCTGAACCAGGGCTTAGCCTGGCATCGTGAGTTCTTTGAGGGCTTTTTTCAGTCTACACAAGGCAGACCTTTCATAGAACCAGGATGAAGCTGAGCCGAAGGAACAACCCACTGTTCATGGGTGACAGTTTTCTGAACCTCGGGGACAGTGAGCCAACTCAGGCTAAAGTCCCGTGTCAGCTAGTGGTAAAAAAAAAGTGCATCTCTCTTGTTAGTCTCAGATTCAGTACATAGGAAAGGCCAGAATTGAAAATTCCTCTTTTAGATGGAAGAGAATCAGATCACAGCACCCTATTGGACGTTTTGGGTATTGGAGACACTATTGAGAGGCTAATCAGGCCTTTTTGTTCAAGTGAAAATACCATACTCCATAACATGGCTGGTCTAGCTCCAGCAGCAACTTGGCTTTACAAGAACTGGCAGCTACTGTCAGGTTGAAACCTTATCCTCTCTGCCCTTCCACCCCCCACCCCCACCCCCAACCCCTTTCATCTCAAGCAAATTCACTGGGTCAATAGGGTCCTTGATGCACAGACATTCTCTTAAAGTCTGGACTTAATTCACTCATGGTTTGGTTTTGGTGTCGAGCAGGTCCCAGTGGCTCACCAGCTATGTAGATATGAAAGCAGTCATACTCTACTTAATGGCCAGAACTGAAGACTGTTCTCAGAGCTCTGGCCAATACTCACTTTGATTTTTTTTTTTTTCACCTTTATTTTTTTGATCCTCAAATTGTTGCCAGTGGTGTAGTTGTCTGATCTGTCACTTTGAAGAGTAGACCGACAGATTAAGGACATTAGTTTTTGGGGCTGCAGTCTATTACAAATGGTGGCAGCTTATCATACTGTCTGGGGCTTCCCTGATAGCTCAGCTGGTGAAGAATCTGCCTGCAATGCAGGAGACCCAGTTTCAATTCTTGGATTGGGAAGATACCCTGGAGAAGGGATAGGCTACCCACTTCAGTGTTCTTGGGCTTTCCTGGTGGCTCAGATGGTATAGAATCTACCTGCAATGCAGGAGACCTGGGCTCGATCCCTGTGTTGGGAAGATTCCCTGGCAAAGGGCATGGCAACCCACTCCAGTATTCTTGCCTGGAGAATCCCCATGGACAGAGGAGCCTGGTGGGCTACAGTCCATGGGGTTGCAAAGAATCAGAGACAACTGAGCGACTAAGCACAGCACTGCTTCAGACTGTCTAGATCAGTTATAGATGTATTGGGGCTTCCCTGGTAGCCCAATTGGTAAAGAATCTGCTTGCAGCGCAGGAGACCCGGGCTCAATCCCTGTGCTGGGAAAATCCTCTGGAGGAGGGCATGGCAACACACTCCAGTATTCTTGCCTGGAAAATCCTAGGGACAGAGGAACCTGGCAGGGCGCAGTCCATGGGGTCGCAAGAGTCGGACACGACTTAGCGGCTAAACCACCATTTTTTATGACAACAAACAGAATTAAGCTCTCAAGCCTGCCCATTCCTGATCACTGACTACCACCTGCAATAGAAATCACCCTCGAAATTCCAGGGTACCCCCCATCATAGGCTGGCAGACATAAAGGATTTTATGTTCCTGATGTAGAAGCCAGCAGGTAACTTGGGAGGTGGCAAAGCTTATGCTTTGTTCTGTTGAGGGGGACTTGTATCTCCTGGCAAAAGTTGCCCCACTGATTTTGTGTTAAAAGAGGACACATAACTTGGGGTGCTGACCTCCCTATTCCTGGGAAACAATCTGTCCTTTGACCCCTTCTCAGGGCTGCCAGTGATGTCTCACCACTGTTGACATTTTTTCAGAAGAAGGTGGTTTTTCATCTGATCAGCCAATTCTGGACACATTGACTTGGCCTTTGAAATGAAATGAAACTGAACACATGGTTTTTTTTGTTGTTTTTTTTTCATTTATTTTTATTAGTTGGAGGCTAATTACTTTACAATATTGTAGTGGTTTTTGTCATACATTGACATGAATCAGCCATGCATTTACACGTATTCCCCATCCCGATCCGCCCTCCCACCTCCCTCTTTACCCGATCCCTCTGGGTCTTCCCATTGCACCAGGCCTGAGCACTTGTCTCATGCATCCAACCTGGGCTGGTGATCTGTTTCACCATAGTTAATATACATGTTTCGATGCTGTTCTCTCGAAACATCCCACCCTCGCCTTCTCCCACATAGTCCGAAAGTCTGTTCTGTACATCTGTGTCTCTTTTTCTGTTTTGCATATAGGGTTATCATTACCATCTTTCTAAATTCCATATATATGTGTTAGTATACTGTATTGGTCTTTATCTTTCTGGCTTACTTCACTCTGTATAATGGGCTCCAGTTTCATCCATCTCATTAGAACTGATTCAAATGAATTCTTTTTAATGGCTGAGTAATATTCCATGGTGTATATGTACCACAGCTTCCTTATCCATTCATCTGCCGATGGGCATCTAGGTTGCTTCCATGTCCTGGCTATTATAAACAGTGCTGCGATGAACATTGGGGTGCACATGAACACGTGTTTTTGATTGGCCCATTTGCCATCTAACAATGATCCATTTTTTGTAACAAAGTTTATACAACGATGACTGATAGTCAAGGTATTTAAGGGACCTACCAAACTCCTTCATCATTTCCTCTTCTACTCACCTAAATTGGATTGTTTGGTTACTGTATTAATTTCCCATTACTGCTGTAACTAATTATTGCAAATTCGTGGCTTAGAATAGTACAAATTTAACAGTTTTTGAGGTTAGAAGTCCAAAATGGGTCTCGTTGGGCTAAAATCAAGGTATTGGCAGAATGTGTTCCTTCTGGAGTTTCTAGGGGAAAATATGTTTCCTTGTCTTTTCCAGCATTCCTTGGCCCATGGCTTCTTCCTCCATCTTCAAAGCCAGCATTGCCCAGCTAAGTGTTTTTCAACATGCTATGTCTCTGTTTCTGACAAGTACCTCTATCTTTCACCTATAAGGACACTTGTGATTAAATTGTACCCACCTGGATAATCCAGAGTACTCTCCCTATCTAAAGGTTCATAATTTCATCACATAAAGAGTTACTTTTGCTGTGTAAGGGAACATATTCACAGAGAATAGGAAGTGGACATAGTTGGAGGTCACTATTCTGCCTACCCCAGTTTCCAAACTCTGCTGTTTTTAAATCTCTACTTGCCTGACTCCTGAATAATACTTAAGAAAAAACGGTAGGGAACTTCCCTTGTGGACCAGTGGTTAAGAATCTGCCTGCTAGTGCAGGGGACATGGGTTCAGTCCCTGGTCTGGGAAGATTCCACGTGCTGTGGGGGCAACTGAGCCCATGCTCTAGAGTTTATAAGCCACGACTACTGAAGCCTTCGTGCGCTAGAGCCTGTGCTCTGCAATAAGAGAGGCCACCACAATGAGAAGCCCTCACACCACAACAAAGAATATCCCTTGCTTGCTGCAACTAGAGAAAACCTGAGTACAGCTGCGAAGACCCAGCACGGACAAAAATAAGTAAATAAAGTTAAAAAAAAGAGAAAAAAGTGGTAGGGAAATATGTGAGATTATACAGACTATTTTTTAGGTTTCCACCCTAACCGTTCCCTGGAATGGTGCTTCCTTGTTTCACTGATGAGCAACAATAAGCAGGCCTGAGTGTTATCCCTTCCAGGTGGCTATCCAGAAAGAATCCTAAGGGATGAAAACAAAGTTTAATTCTGCTTTGTTCAGCTGAATTTTCTTGTTGGAGTAAGACAGTCTTGAATCATGAGAATAATTATCACTTGATTAAGTGCACTGCTTTCTCACTCCCCCTTCAGTGGCCCACATAGGTGAAAGTAGGAGATACGGTGAGTCTCTGAAATTTTTGTAAAAATGCTTTTGTCTCAGTCTGTGACTTCATATGAAAAGCCTGGGTGTGAAATTGAATTAATTGTTGGAAAGATAAAGATATAACTTCTGAACTGGAATACACTGAAGAGAGAGCAGCAGTATTGGTAATTTGGAGCAGGGTGACCCTTATGTCCTGGGAGGTCCAGGGAGTTAATGGAGGTAGCCAGTGTTCTCTTTGCCCCCCTCATTCAGCACTGATTCAACAGCTGTAGCTGGCAACCTGACCTGCAGGCAAATTTGTCATGTTCACCCGTATCCTTTAAAAACAGAAAAACTGATTTCTAGATTCCAGGCAGTGTGTAATGAGTTTCAAGTTGTCTCTCCCAGCCTCACAAACAAGAAAAAAGCTGAAGAAGCTGGGAATCAACCGTTCTTCTCAGATCTAATAGATAATCGATCCTAAAATTGTAGAGACAGGCAAATAAAGGGGATCAAAACTTACTTGTGCAGAAGCCACTACTGGAGGCAGTGCCTGTGTGCCTGCTAGGTTGCTTCAGATGTGTCCTATTCTTTGCGACCCTCTGGACTGTAGCCTGCCAGGCTCCTCTGTCCAGGGGGTTCTCCAGGCAAGAATACTGAAATGGGTTGCTGTGCCCTCCTCCAGGGGATCTCCCTGACCAAGGAACTGGAGGCAGTACCAGGATATTAAAACTACAATTTAATTGGAAAATTTCTGGAGGCTTAGTGTAGACAAGCTTGAAAGTTAACAACTCCAGAGAGTGCCAGGTTTAGAGGTGCCTTTACACTCATGAATTTTACCCCCAGCAACCAAAGCGCTCCATGTGCTCCTTGTAGGGGTAGGAGAAAAGTAACCATTTTGAATACACCCTGAGTATTCTGTTCTCCTTAACAAAAGTCTGCCCTCCAAGGGGAACTGTTCTACTAGAATTTAACCTACTGCGGTTTACTGGTACCTACATGACATAGGGGAAGGAAAAAACCCCAATTTCAACCTCCTCCAGCCTGCCTGGCACACGTGGGAAGGGAAACACCCAATTCTAGTCTTCTCTAGCCTGCCTATCTCACCTGAGGTAGGGGAGCAAGGAATAGAACAAAACCTGAGAAATACTTGTAAGATCAAAGCCCAGGAATACAGACTCAGTTAAATACTGAGACTTAGTCATAAGTTATATAGAGTGCCTCCCCAGCCCCACACATTAACTACACTCCATTAGGGACCCTGTATCATAAGAGGGGATTATAGTTGCAAGAACTGCAGAGCTCAGACCTTAAGAAGTAGTCTCTAGGGAAACCCAAGGACGAAAGGGGAAACAGTAAGGAATACACCAGAGAGAAAATTTTAGCCTCTATTACCTACACCTATAGCAAACAGTAAGTAAGTACCTTCTAACCAGATAAACATAAAACCTCACACTAAAAGCCTATTTACCTCAATTTCTTTTACCCAATATGTCATGTTCCACTTTCAACCAAAAATCTACAAGGAAGACTAAAAGACAAAAACGGGTTGAAGAGACAGGGTAAGCATCAGGTTCATACTTGGACATGGCATAGATTTTGGAAGTACAAGGGCTCTAATGGAAAAAGTGGATAACATACATGCTAAATTGCTTCAGTTGTATCTGATTTTTTGCGACCCTATGGACTGTAGTCCATCAGGCTCCTCTGTCCATGGGATTCTCCAGGTAAGAATACTGGAGTGGGTTGTCATGCCCTCCTCCAGGGGATCTTACTGACCCAGGGATTGATCTTCCTTCTCTTACATCTCCTGCAGTGGCAGGCTAGTTCTTAAATGGGTAATATAAACAGAAGTGGAAGTTCTAAGAAAGAATCAAAATGAAGTGCTAAATGTAAAAACAAAACAAAAACCAGAGATCAAGGATGCCTTTGATGGGCTCATCAACAGACTGTATACATCAAAGGAGAGAATCAATGCACTTGTAAAGATATGCCAAAAGGAATTTCCAAAGCAGAAATGAAAAGAGAAAAATGTTTTAAATGAAAGAGACTATCAAAGAACCTTGGTGAAATAACAGGTGTAGCATACATGTAAAGGAAACACCAACAGGAGGGGAAAGAGAAAAGAACAAAAAATATTTGAAATAATGATGGCTGAGACTTTCCAAAATAATGACACCAAACCACAGGAATCTCAAAAAACACCAAGCAGAATAAATACCCCCCCAAATCACGAGACATATATAAAGAAAACAAAAATGAGAGAAAACCCTGAGGCAAGTAAGAAAAAAAAAAATCTTACCTATTGAGAATCAGCACAAGAATTGCTTCAGATTTCTCTTCAAAAACCACAGAAGGAAGAAGAGAATGGAGTGAAATATCTAAAGCGTTGAAAGAAAAAAAAAAAAAAAAAAGCCCCACCAAATTAGAATCCTGTACCCTGAAAAGTTATCCCTCAAAAGTGAAGGAGATACAAGGTTCACTACACTAACAGCTCCAGGGAGATTCCTGAATTCCCAATTGCACCTGAAATTGCACTGTAACTGCTGATGGCTGTGAACTTCCTAAATTGTTAAATAAAATAAATTACACTAAACTGTTAAAAAAAAAAAAAAAGTGAAGGAGAGGGACTTCCCTGATGGTCCAGTGGCTAAGACCATGCTCCCAATGCAGAGGACTAGGGTTCAATCCCTGGTCAGGGAACTAGATCCTATATGCGATGACTAAGACCCAGTGCAGCCAAAACAAAGTGAAGAAGAAGTAAATACTTTTTCAGGAAAAAATTGAGAGGATTTGTTGCCAATCATCCTGCCTTGTGAGAAATATCAAAAGTTTTTTAGAGAGAAAGAAAATGATAAAGGTTAGAAACTCAGATCTAAATGAAGATTATTAGAGAAGAAATAAGTGAAGGTAAAATGAAAACCATTTTTTTTTCCTATTCTTCAAAGAGATAACAGTTTGTTTAAAATAATAGCAACAATGTAGTTAGTAACATAGCTGTAATAGAAGCTAGGAAGAAGGAATTGGGAGTATTTTAAGATTCTTGTGTTACCATAAGGCAGTACAGTGTTATTTGAAAATGAACTTGATTAGTTATAAGTACTTGTAGCAAACTCTAGGGCAATCAGTATAAAAAGATTTAAGTATAATATGCTGAGAGGAGAATAATCTTGTAGAATCCTCTATTAAATATGGTAGAAAAAGAATATGATAAAAAAGGAAAAAACAGAATAGTGCATAGAAAACAAATGGTATATATTAGCCCAGCTATATCAATAATCTATTGTCTAACTTGTCATCAATTAAAAGAGACTATCCTTGTGAGTTAAATCAAGACCTAACTGACGACTACAAGAAACCTTTTATTATTAAGACACAGATACATTAATGGTAAATGAATGGAGAAAGATATACTACATTAACACTAATCAAAAAGAAATGAGTAGTTATATTAATTTCATACAAAGACTTCAGAGCAAAGTAAATTATCAGAGGTATTAAGGTATGTATACTAACAACAACATCAAAATATGTGAGGGAACAACTGATAGAGTTGCAGGGAGAAGTAGATTAATCCACTATTATATTTGGAGATTTCAACACTATCAGTTCAGTTCAGTTCAGTCGCTCAGTCGTGTCCGACTTTTCGACCCCATGAATCGCAGCACGCCAGGCCTCCCTGTCCATCACAAACTCCCGGAGTTTACTCAAACTCATGCCCATCGAGTCGGTGATGCCATCCAGCCATCTCATCCTCTGTCGTCCCCTTCTCCTGCCCCCAATCCCTCCCAGCATCAGGGTCTTTTCCAATGACTACCAGTAATGGGCAAATCCAGGAAAGGCATAGTTGAACTGAACAGCACCGTCAATCAGCTGGACTTAATAGACGTTTACAGACTACATCATCCAATAAGGGCAGAAATCACATTCTTCTCAAGTTTGTAGGGAACATTCACCAAGATTCACCACATTCTGGGCAATAAAACACACTTGAACATATTTAAATGAAAGTAAATCATGCAAAATATGTTCTCAGACTACAATGGAATTGAGCTAGAAATCAGTAGATAGTTGGAAAATCCCCAAATACTTGGAAATATGAACACACTTCTAAATAACAAATGGGTTAAAGAAGAACTCTCTCCAGAAATATTTTTTAAATATTTCAAACTGAAAGTGAAAATACAGCTTATCAAAATTCATGAGATGCAGTGAAAGCAGTGTTTAGAAAGAAATTTATAATATTGAATGAATATACTAGAAAAGAAAAAAGAACTAAAATCATTAATATACCACCTTGAAAGTAAAAGTGTGAAAGTGTTATCATCAGTTGTGTCCAACTCTTTGGGAACCCAGGGACTGTAGCCTACCAGGCTCCTCTGTCCATAGGATTCTATAGGCAAGAATATTGGAATGGGTTGCCATTCCCTTCTCCAGGGAATCTTCTCAACCCAGGGATTGAACCTGGGTCTCGGGTCTCCATTATTGCAGGCAGATTCTTTACCGTCTGAGCTACCAGGGAATCCCTAATATAGGTAACTAGAAAACTAAACACAAAAACAAACACAGAGTAAGATGAAGGAAATAAAGAATTAAAATTAGATTTGAAGTGAATGAAATTGAGAACAGGAAAACAATAGACAAAATCAATGAAACCAACAGTTGTTCTTTGGAAAGATAAAATGTCTAAACAAGCTGTGTAAGGAAGAAAAAAAAGGCTAGAAATTACTAACAATCAGGAAAGAAGAGCCATCACTACTCATCTTACAGACAGTAAAAAAATTAGGAATAGTATGAACAACCCTATGCCTACAGAATGAAGACCTAGATGAAGGAGACCAGTTCCCTGAAAGAAAGAATGCCAGAACTCACCAGAAGGAGAAATAGTTCTATGAAAGACTGAATCAGGAGAGCCCCCTGGGAGGGAAAGGCTCTCTGCTGCTGTGGTGTTTGTTCTGTTGTACAGGAAAGATTTCCAATCACACAGGTGATCACAAGCAGAGAATACTCCTTCAAATATCCTTCCTCCTATCAACCCAGTGGGATATAAAGGTGCCGAGACAGGTGTCTGTGGGCCATGGGAAGAATTACCTTGATAAATCATTATAACCAATAATATTAGTCACCAACTGAGTCCTTTTAAATGGTGTTTTGATTCAGTTCCAGTGTCTACTACACAAACAATGAAATTTGGCCATCATATGCCATGACACATCCACACTATATGCTTTCACTACAGCAGCCCATCTTTAACTGAGTCATATAATCTAACACAGTCTCATATGTAATGCATATACCAACGATATACTTAGTGCATATAAACTACATTTTGTGAGGGTTTTTGCAGCCAAACTTGTATAATCTTGAGTGTGTGTCATCACACATTCTGTAGATTTTTCCTTTTCCAAGATCTGCATGTAGGATGGAAACAATACATGTTTTAGGATTTCACTAACAACACTGTACTCGGAGGAGGCAATGGCAACCCACTCCAGTCCTCTTGCCGGCAAATCCCATGGACGGAGGAGCCTGGTAGGCTGCAGTCCATGTGGTCGCGAAGAGTCAGACACGACTGAGCAACTTCACTTTCACTTTTCACTTTCCTGCATTGGAGAAGGAGACGGCAACCCACTCCAGTGTTCTTGCCTGGAGAATCCCAGGGACAGGGGAGCCTGGTGGGCTGCCGTCTATGGGGTCACACAGAGTCGGACACGACTGAAGCAACTTGGCAGCAGCAGTAGGACTTAGAGGAAAAAATGGGGGAAGAGGTCTTTTTAAACTTATTTCAGCTGTTAGTTATAAACTAGTGAGTTTTAGATTATAATATCTTATTCATGACTAAGTTTTAAAATACAGCTATGAGGGCTTCCCTGGTGGCTCAGTGGTAAAGAATCTGCCTGCCAATGCAGGAGACACGACTTGCATCCCTGGTCTGGGAAGATCCTACATACCGTGGAGCAACTAGACCTGTGCACCACAACTACTGAGCCTGTGCTCTCGACCCTGGGAATTGCAACTACTGAGTCCTCACACCTCAAGTACTGAGGCTCATGTGCCCTAGAGCCTGTGCTCTGCAACATAAGTCACCGCAATGAGAAGCCCACGCCCTGCAACTACAGAGTAGCCCCTGCTCTCTACAACTAGAGAAAAACCCACGTGGCAACAAAGAAGCAGTACAGCCAAAAAAAATAAATGAATAAACAAACAACCAAAAAGATAAAATGCAGGCATGAGATCAATGTCTGGATGTATGTATGCCTTAAGTGATGAGATGTCCATCTTGATTCTTGACCCTCTGATTTCTTTCTGATTCCAACAGAGTACACATACTTCGAGTTCTGACACCAGGACTTTAATTTCTTCAGCTGTTTTGATGTTATCTTACACAAAGCATACTGAGGTCAGTAATGATTACTCATTGAATTTACTTCTGTTTTTGAGAATATAACCCAGGAAAATGAAGGATTTTTTTTTATCTTTAATTCATTTGCTTTACCAGAGAAAATTGTATTGATTTATTTAACATGTTTCTTTGCTTCATTAGTATATATATCGTTAAAAAAAATTCAACTGAGTAAATTTGAAGATCTAGTTGGCTTTATTCAACAATTCGCAAATGGGACAGCATCCCATCTAGCAACTAGGATGGAGCTCCAAGGTACTGTACAAATGGAAAGTTTTAAAAGGCAGAAAGGGAGTGGGACAAGAAAGTCATAAACAAAAGGAAGGGTTATTTCAGGCAACATCACCTTCCTTTGAGGGAAGGCAGGGAGGCAGATTACCTCCCTGGTGCTTGCCAAGAAATTTCATATTGACTGGTTAAAGGCCACATTCCTGGGAGTAGCTGAACTGCAATTGGGCTAGGTATTAAGTCTTGCTTTGCTGACTTGGGGCTTAGCACAACTGACTCCATTTCAGGCTTGTTCTTTCTTTCTTTAACAATACAAATATGTTAAAAGAAGGATTTAGAGCTCAAAGATAAAAATTACAGTGGTATCAAAACCTCCCCACAAGTGGATGGGCCCTTTCCAAACTGAAAAGTGTGGTATTGCTACTCAGAATAGAAGCAGCAACAGAAGAGTCAGCTAATATCTTCTGGAGAGGGCAAAATATGCTTCCTGAACCCCTATCGTTCCTAGGAAAGATCTCTAATTATATCATAGTGTCATCCAGTAAGGACCATCTTTAAACGCCACATAAAATAAAAGTTTCTCATTATCTGGAACATATTTCTTTTTTCAAATGTTATAAGTGATGCCATAAGTAATGTTGAGGCCAACCCAAAAGCTTGTATAAAAGTTTTTTACATATTATATATATATATTTATATATTTTATGTATTATAAAAACATAATAAAGGAATATAATTGCAGTAAGGAAACATGTCTTTTATTTATTTTTTCCGTTTATTTTTATTAGTTAGAGGCTAATTACTTTACAATATTGTAGTGGTTTTTGCCATACATTGACATGAATCAGCCATGGATTTACATGTGTTCCCCATCCTGATTCCCCCTCCCGCCTCCCTCTCCATCCCTTCCCTCTGGGTCTTCCCAGTGCACCAGCCCTGAGCACTTGTCTCATGCATCCAGCGTGGGCTGGTGATCTGTTTCACCCTTGATAGTATACTTGTTTCAATGCTATTCTCTCAGAACATCCCATCCTCGCCTTCTCCTACAGAGTCCAAAAGTCTGTTCTGTACATCTGTGTCTCTTTTTCTGTTTTGCATATAGGGTTATCATTACCATCTTTTTAAATTCCATATATATGTGTTAGTATACTGTATTGGTCTTTATCTTTCTGGCTTACTTCACTCTGTATAATGGGCTCCAGTTTCATCCATCTCATTAGAACTGATTCAAATGAATTCTTTTTAATGGCTGAGTAATATTCCATAGTGTATATGTACCATAGCTTCCTTATCCATTCGTCTGCTGATGGGCATCTTGGTTGCTTCCATGTCCTGGCTATTATAAACAGTGCTGTGATGAACATTGGGGTACACGTGTCTCTTTCAGATCTGGGGGAACATGTCTTTTAATGTTGTAGGAAAGTGCATACAGGAAGGTCCAACCTGGAAAATCATGGCTGTTCCTCAAACCTTCCATTCTTGCTCTTGAGACAGCTGGCTTCCTCTATTCCACTGCATCTAACCCCCAAAGCAGGGGCCATTGGGGTGGAGTGACCAGCAGGGAACTGAAAGTGAACATGGCTCCCAAGAGCAGTGCACCACAGCTGAGGGCATGCTCAGAACACACAGCCACTGGCCCCATGAAAGTCAGAGCTGGGGTTGGATGTTCCAGCAGGAGAAATGAGATGGAAAATCGGCAGTGCTTGCTCTTTCCCAGCTGCTCTGTTTGCCTTGGTGTTCTGTGTTGACCCGGCTCCAGAAGGAGCACCTGGCGGGGAGGGGGAAATGTGGGTGTATGCAGAGCTCATGAACAAAAGACGCTACTTTTGCCTGGAGTCAGAAATCATTTCACTGTCTAAGAGTGAGTTCAGTTCAGTTCAGTCGCTCAGTTTTGTTCGACTCTGAGACCCCATGGACTGCAGCACGCCAGGCTTCCCTGTCCATCACCAACTCCTGGAGCTTACTCAAATTCATGTCCATAGAGTTGGTGATGCCATTCAACCATCTCATCCTCTGCCATCCCCTTCTCCTCCCTCCTTCAATCTCTCCCAGCATCAGGGTCTTTTCAAATGAGTCAGTTCTTTGCATCAGGTGGCCAAAGTATTGGAGTTTCCACTTCAGCATCAGTCCTTCCAATGAATATTCAGGACTGATTTCCTTTAGGATGGACTGGTTGGATCTCTTTGCAGTCCAATAATCTCTCAAGAGTCTTCTCCAACACCACAGTTCAAAAGCATCAATTCTTCGGCGCTCAGCTTTCTTCACAGTCCAACTCTCACATCCATACATGACCACTGGAAAAACCTTACCTTTGACTAGACGGACCTTTGTTGGCAAAGTAATGTCTCTGCGTTTTAATATGCTATCTAGGTTGGTCATAGCTTTTCTTCCAAGGAGCAAGCGTCTTTTAATTTCACGACTGCGGTCACCATCTGCAGTGATTTTGGAGCCCCCAAAAATAAAGTCTCTCACTGTTTGTATTGTTTCCCTATCTATTTTCCACCTTCTGTGGATAAAAATTTTCCTGCAGCAATTTTTCTTTCTCTGTAGTTTCAAGGATCCTGCAGAGAAACTCCTGGTTTTCACTCTTTTTCTACTTAACATTAGTTCATGAGCCTTTTCCATATCCTTAAATGTCTTTGAAGCATACAATTTAGGAGCAGTCCAATATTCCACTGTAAAGATATATAATGATTGAATAGTTTCCTTACTATAGATCAAACGCCACATTTCCAGTCTCATAAATACTGTTCCATTACAATTCTTATATCAAGTCTCTGAATGCACCCCTGCTTAAATCTTTAGGATAGATTTCTGGAAGTGGAATTTTACATAGTAAAATAATATAAATATTGTTAAGGCCCTAGATACATGTTATGAAACTGCCTTTCAGGATGGTTGTTAAGAATTCACAATTCCACTAACAGTTTAGAAAAGTACCTGCCTAACAAAATAGTTCATTTTTGTTAGAAAATATTTTTAAATTGATGTTTTCTCTTTGAGATTACATCAATTGACATTGTCTTGTGCACTGAGTTGTCTGCTTAAAAAGATTAAACTAGATTATTTTATATGGTTAACTTCATTTTCAAGGATTAATTCATAGTCATGTTAGTAATAAAGTAAAAGGTCATGACTGTAAAACTTCTTGCTTCTCTGTGACTCAGTCCGTGCACACTAATTTAATACACTCACATCTGGAATAACTATGAGAAAAAATGGCAACAGAAATAAACCCCAGGGAGGCTGCCATATGGATATGTTCCTTGACTGTTCTTAAAAGTCAGGTCCAGGTTGAAAATTGACAGGAAGAATACTAACTAGCTGAAATAGCCATGTGTGAAATAACAGGAGGTCTGGAGATGTTCAGTACAGCAGACACAAAATATCATCTATAGAAATCTTAAATTAGCCACCATGCCCTTGAAAAATCTCCAGTGGATTTTACTGCTTCTAGAAAGATCTGGGGAATTCCCTGGCAGTCCAGTGATTAGGACTTTGCTCTTTCACTGCTGAAGGCCTGGGTTCAATTCCTGGTTGGGGAACTAAGATCCCACAAGCAACTTGGAACAGCAAAAAAAAAAAAAAGTTGGCAACTTTGTGTTTTGTAGTTGTTGGGCAGTGTTAGAAATTGTGGATTTGGGCACCTCTAATTAGAACACTCATTTTCCATGTCTGTTTTCCAAGATAATGAATTAACAAGTGGCGCATGTCCAGGTAATAGATTAACAAACAGAATACAACCCAGCAATAAAAAGGAACAAATTAATACACCACCATGGATGAATCCCAAAATGATTATTTTGAGTGAGAGTCCAGAAAAGGAAAAGAGAAGTTATCTAGTGTATGATTCCATGTATTAAAAATCTGTATGATAAATATTAAATGTTATTGGTAGAAAGCAGATCGCCAGTTGCCTAGGGATGTGGTGGGAGTGTGTGGGGCGGGGCAAGGAAAACGAGCAGAATATATTACAGAGGTGCTTGATGTTTACTGTCTTGAGTCAAAAATATTTTAATGGGAATATACATGTGTAAAATTTAACAAATTGTAGGTTTAACATAAATTCAATAGTTGTGTATCACTTATAGATCACAAAGCAGTAGAGGACTTCCCTGGTGGTCCTATGGTTAAGAATCCACCTGCTAATACAGGGGACAGGGGTTTAACCCCTGGTCCAGGAAGATTCCACATGCTGCAGGGCAACTAAGCCCTTGCCCCACAGCTACTGAGCCTACATGCCTAAAGCCCATGCTTCGCAACAAGAGAAGCCACTGCAAGTAGAAGCTGGCCCACTGTAACTAGAGAGTAGCCACCATTAGTGCAACTAGAGAAAGCTTGTGCACAGTGATGAAGACCCAGAGCAGCCAAAAATAAAATTTTTAAAAAATGCAGTTGAAAAAAATCTGAAAAAAGCTGTAAGAGCTTTTAACTTTCTTGACAAAAATAATAGCTTTCAAAAATAGAATTAAGCTTATGAATTTATAAACCAGTTTATAATAGGGCATACAGATGAACACATAATTTACATACTAATGAATCTGGTGTTTCATTAGTAAAGTCTCAGGCCACTGAAGACCATTGGAAAATATCTGAATGCATTCAGCATGGATGGGAAGCACACACTGTCTGAAAGGAAACAGTGGCTCTTGGAGGTGTGGGCCAAACACACGTTCTGTCACTGACTGGTCATGTCTAGAATATCTGGCAGCCGTCCAGATGCCAATCTCTACATTAGGTTAGACTGGGCCTATGAAACCATGCTTCTGGTGACTAATATCTGACAGTCTAAGAAACTTAAAAAATGCGGCAGGATGAAAACTAAGACACAGAAACAAGAATTATTTTAAAGGTAAAAAAGGGAGACATTAAAATTCGCTCAAGTGGGGCTTCCCTGCTGGTCCAGCGGCTAAGACTCTGCACTCCCAATGCAGGGGGCCAGGGTTCAATCCCTGGTCGGGGAACTAAATCCTGCATGCCACAACTAAGAGTTCACATGCTGCAACTAAAGATCCTGCATGCCACAACTAAAAAGATCCCTCATGCCACAATGAAGACCCAAGACCCTACGTGTCTCGACTAAGACCAGGTGCAGCCAAAGAAAAAAAAAAAAAAAGAAAAAAAAAAAAAAAAAAAAAAAAAAATTCGCTCAAGTATAAGGCTTGCAACGTGAGAGAGGTGACTGAGGGAAAATACTTTTTCTTCTAAGGAAAAATTTAATGAGAATCACTGCCCATGGCGACCGTGAACCTCCCGTTGCTAGGCAGGATGCTGTCTCCGGGCAACGCAGCTGGCCGGGAATTGGCCAACGGACTTGCAACGATTTTAGCCAATGGAGTCTTGCGGCAGTGGGGCATGGGCGCCCTGGTCAATGGAAAACGTGAGCGATAAGTAACTAAGCCGAAAATGATCTCTGTATAACGCACTTGTGAAAGATGGATCCCAGAAGGCACTAGCTGAACATTTATAAAGGGGAAGAAAATACTCTGTGAGCCAGATTTAAGTTTTGCTTGCCTTCCTAAGCCTTCTAGGCTTGCAGTGTTGTTCAGCCACGCTCATGTACTGCTGTCAGTTCGGTGGCCTTTGTGCCCCAGACCACCCTCATCCTGACCTGAGCTTATACAGGAAGAGCCAGCAGGGCTGGGATGCCAAAGGATCCCTGCACTGAGAAGGCAGCAGCAGTGACTTCAGAGGAACACTGAAATCAGTGCTCTTATTTATGCTTTAATTTGACTTCTACGTTCTTGGTACAATAAAGGACAGAAACAGTATGAACCTAACAGGAGCAGAAGAGATAAAGAAGAGGTGGCAAGAATACACAGAAGAACTATAAAAAAGAGATCTTAATTTACCAGATAGCCACGATGGTGTGATCACTCACCCAGAGCCAGGCATCCTGGAATGCAAAGTCAAGTGGGCCTTAGGAAGCATCACTATGAACAAAGCTAGTGGAGGTGATGGAATTCCAGTTGAGCTATTTCAAATCTAAAAGATGATGCTGTGAAAGTGCTGCACTCAATATGCCAGCAAATATGGAAAACTCAGCAGTGGCCACAGGACTGGAAAAGGTCAGTTTTCATTCCAATCCCAAAGAAAGGCAATGTCAAAGAATGTTCAAACTACTGCACAATTGCACTCGTCTCACACACTAGCAAAGTGGTGCTCAAAATTCTCCAAGCAAGGCTTCAACAGTATGTGAACCATGAACTTTCAGATGTTCAACCTGGATTTAGAAAAGCTGGAGGAACCAGAGATCAAATCGCCAACATCTGTTGATTCATAGAAAAAGTAAGAGTTCCAGAAAAACATCTACTTTATTGACTGTGCCAAAGCCTTTGACTGTGTGCATCACAACAAACTGTGGAAAATTCTTCAACAGATGGGAGTACCAGACCACCTGACCTGCCTCGTGAGAAATCTGTATGCAGGTCAAGAAGCAACAGTTAGAACCGGACATGGAACAATGGACTGGTTCCAAATCGGGAAAGGAGTATGTCAAGGCTTTATATTGTCACCCTGTTTATTTAACTTATATGCAGAGTACATCATGTGAAATGCTGGGCTGGATGAAGCACAAGCTGGAATCAAGATTGCCGAGAGAAATATCAAAAACCTCTGATATACAGATGACACCACCCTTATGGCAGAAAGTGAAGAGGAACTAAAGAGCCTCTTGATGAAAGTGAAAGAGGGTAATGAAAAATCTGGCTTAAAACCCAACATTCAGGAAACTAAGATCATGGCATCTGGTCCCATCACTTCATGGCAAAGAGTTGGGGAAACAATGGAAACAGTGACAGACTTTATTTTCTTGGGTTGCAAAGTCACTGCAGATGGGGACTGCAGCCATGAAATTAAAAGATGCTTGCTCCTTGAAAGAGCTATGACCCTTTGCCAACAAAGGTCCATCTAGTCAAGGCTATGGTTTTTCCAGTAGTCATGCATGGATATGAGAGTTGGACCATAAAGAAAGCTGAGTGCTGAAGAATTGATGCTTTTGAATTGTGTTGGAGAAGACTCTTGAGAGGCTGTTGGACTGCAAGGATATCAAACCAGGCAATCCTAAAGGAAATCAGTCCTGAATATTCATTGGAAGGACTGATGCTGAAGTGGAAACTCCAATACTTTGGCCACCTGATGCAAAGAACTGACTCGTCTGAAAAGACCCCGATGCTGGGAAAGATTGAAGGAGGGAGGAGAAGGGGATGGCAGAGGATGAGATGGTTGGATGGCATCACCGACTCTATGGACATGAATTTGAGTAAGCTCCAGGAGTTGGTGATGGACAGGGAAGCCTGGTGTGCTACAGTCCATGGGGTTGCAAAGAGTTGGACATGACTGAGTGACTGAACTGAACTGATGTTCTTGGGAAGGAAGTGCATTCCTATAGGTTATAATTTAAATGGGCCTATGCTCAGTAATAGAAACCTGGCTTCCTGTGATGAGATGCCTTAGGCTTGCAGGATGGGGACTGGGGTGTCAGAGAGGTGAGCTCTATTGGCCAGTTATGGGTCTCATTTGCAAATAGTAGGAAGGTAAGAGAAAAAGTAACTCATCTTGTCACTGACCAAGGTTTGTGGCCTTCCCCAATCAATAGAAATTGACTAGCAGCCAGATAGGAAATTGAGGCAAGGCTTTATTGGGACTCCTGCTGTAGCAGGATGGAGCAAAAACAAACAACAGTTTCCCTTGCTTGTTCCTTGAGCAAGGTTCCAGGGTGAGTTTGTTCCTTTTATGGCGGTAGTCCGCAGCTTTTTTGGCAGCAGGGGACTGATTTTGTGGAGGACAGTTTTTCCACGGACAAGGACAGGATGGGGCTGGGGAATGGTTTTGGGCTGATTCTCATAAGAAGCCCGCAACCTAGATCTCTCACAGCCCCAGTTCACAGCGGCATTTGCATTCCTATGAGAATCTAATGCCCTTGCTGATCTGATAGGAGGTGGAGGTCAGGTGGTAATGGGAGTGATGGGAAACAGCTTGAAATACAGATGAAGCTTTGCTGGCTCCCTTGCTGCTCACCTGCTGTGTGGCTCAGTTTCCTAACAGGCCACGGAGTGATCTGTGGCCCCAGGGTTGGGGATCCCTGTTACATAAGGTGAGGGTAGGGGTGTGCCCAGGGCTGGAGCCAGAGGAGTGGCTCAGGTGTTTTGTCTCCCCCGAGGTGGTGGTGTGTGCAGGAGGCCTGCACAGTACCCTGTTTTGGGTCCAGGATCTTCAAAAGTGGCAGTTTGGTGTTTTTGGTCTATTTGTATGTTTTTGTCCAGAATTTGCCCCAGCTGTTCATGCATGCAATTATTTTTAGCCCCATACAGTTTCTTTATTCTGTTGCTTGAGGAGAGGTGTGTCCATGTGCAAGCATTGCACTAAAGGTTCCCCAGGTCCCAACCTGTCTCATTCCCCACTGAGTGACTCCACACCCTTATTCTTAAGGGATAAGGAACTGAAGGTCTCTTCTGTTGAAACTTCTTCCTGCTGGGCAGGAGCTACAGACCCTAGCCTATCCTAGAGATGTAGTCAGTCCCTCGCTGACTGTTCCAAGGACTGTAGGCACCTGGCCCACTTTGCACTGGAATGAGCTGCATTCCTTGAGCCATCGTGTGCCTTACTTCAAACTGTTGGAGCCTAAAAGACACAGACTTAATCAAAAGGTTAGACACACAAAGGCTAAAAAGGAGAATAAGAGCAATAGCCATTAAAGGGCCTAGAAAGGGAAGGAACCAGGGTTAATTCGGGCTTCCTTAACTGTTAACCAGACAAGGGAAGTGATATTGCTCCTGCCAAAATTATGAAGCCACTCTGCTTTGTTCTGCCAGAAGGCAATCAAGGGCCAGACAGTCGCTAAGAACCACATTAGCCAAGGAAACGAGAGGTCCCAAGTCCCGTTAAGGCTTCAAATAGGGGCCAGTCCACTACATCATTTTACTTAACTGTTGATGATGCCTGTTTTATGAGAAAGTATCTCAGATCTTCCACCGACTCACAGATGTATTCTTCTGTTGTGACCTGTGGAATTTCTGGAGGTAAAAACTTTAGTCTGGAGAAAGGGAACTGGATATCCCTTGCAGTTTGACAGCACTGGGAGTGGTTAAAACTATTTTATAGAGGCCCTTTCATTTTGGCAATACTTGGTCTCTGGGGCACCCCTCTTTCCAGGTTTTGAGAAGAACTTGGTCCCAGGGTTTATTTGTGAAGGAATTGCTCCTTCCTCTGCAGTTTTAGTGGGAGTTGGCAGTGTCTTGTGGTTATAGCCCTGGATTGCCTTCTGAACTCGTCCTAGATTAATACTGTACCTCAGGGTCTGGCTCAGGTCCTCATCCAGTAGAGTGTCAGTAGTCAGAAAAGGCCTCCCATAGGTCATTTCAAATGGGCTAAGCCTCAGACCACTCTTTGAGGGCTACACAGATCCCGAGTAGTGCAATAGGAAGCAAGTTGGTTCAGGGTTCATGAGTTTCTTCACAGCTTTGCTAAAGTTTTCTTTTAAAGTATGGTTCATTTTCTCTGCCTTTCCTGAAGACTGGAGGTGCCTCGAGGTGTGTTGCTTGTAGTCTAGGGCCATTGTGAGCCCTTGTGTGATTCTGGCTAAAAAAAGGGTCCTTGGTTGCTCTGGAGGAATTTTGGAAGTCCAAACCAAGGAATACCTGTGGTTAATTCATGTTGGTGTATGACAGAAATCAAACTGATATTGTAAACCAATCATCAATTAAAAATAACAATACTTTTTTAAAAAAGAGAAAAAAGTCGCGGGGGGGTGGCATACAGATGTCCATAGCCTTTTCAGATTGGGTGAGGGTGGCTGCAACCCATCCTGTAAAAGTATCAACAAACACCAGAAGATAACTGATCATCAGGGCATTCAGGTGAAATCTAATTGCCAGTCTCCCCCTGGATATGTCCCTCAGCATTGGATTGACCTGAGTAACTAAGGGGGCGAAGACATGACTGAAATGACTTAGCATGTGGGTTATTATGGGCACATAAATCATAGGCAGGTGTTACTTCTTTTGCTGTTATTTTAAGTCCCTTCCCTGAAAGAGCCTTTTGCATCAAGTCTCATAGTGCATCCCTCCCATAGTGGGTGGCATCATGTAGCTCTTAGTGAGTTTCCATTGTTGGGCCTCAGGGATTAGAAGCTTATCCCCCTTTTTATACCAGCCTGTGTTTCCTTTTGCATAGCCCCATTTCTCAGCATTTTCTTATTCCTATGGGGAACACTGACTCCTGAGAAACCTGTACGCAGGTCAAGAAGCAACAGTTAGATCTGGACATGGAACAACAGACTGGTTCCAAATCGGGAAAGGAGTATGTCAAGGCTGTACATTGTCAACTTGCTTATTTAACTTATATGCAGAGTACATCATGAGAAATGCTGGGCTGGATGAAGCATAAGCTGGAATCAAGATTGCCAGGAGAAATACCAATAACCTCAGATGCAGATGACACCACCCTTATGGCAGAAAGCAAAGAAGAGCTAAAGAGCCCCTTGATGAAAGTGAAAAGAGAAGAGTGAAAAAAACAATCAACAATGAAATCAACAATCAGAAAACTAAGATCATGGCATCTGATCCCATCACTTCATGGCAAATAGATGGGGAAACAGTGGAAACAGTGAGAAACTTTATTTTTAGGGTCTCCAAAAACACTGCAGATGGGGACTGCAGCCATTTAATTAGAAGATGTTTACTCCTTGGAAGAAAAGTTATGACCAACCTAGACAGCATATTAAAAAGCAGAGACGTTACTTTGTCAACAAAGGTCCATCTAGTCAAGGCTATTGTTTCTCCAGTAGTCATCTATGGATATGAGAGTTGGACTATAAAGAAAGCTGAGTGCCGAAGAATTGATGCTTTTGAACTGTGGTGTTGGAGAAGACTCTTGAGAGTCCCTTGGACTGCAAGAAGATCCAACCAGTCCATCCTAAAGGAGATCAGTCCTGGGTGTTCATTGGAAGGACTGATGTTGAAGCTGAAACTCCAATACTTTGGCCACCTGATGCGGAGAGCTGACTCATTGGAAAAGACCCTGATGCTGGGAAAGATTGAGGGCAGGAGGAGAAGGGGATGACAGAGGATGAGATGGTTGGATGGCCTCATCAACTCAATAGACATGAGTCTGGGTAAAGTCTGGGAGTTGGTGATGGACAGGGAAGCCTGGTGTGCTGCAGTCCATGGGGTCACAAAGAGTTGGACATGACTGAGCCACTGAACTGAACTAATGGGGAACACTGAACAAAGCTGAGGGCCAAAGAATTGATACTT
The DNA here is from genome assembly GCF_910594005.1 of Cervus elaphus. Taxonomy (NCBI): domain Eukaryota; kingdom Metazoa; phylum Chordata; class Mammalia; order Artiodactyla; family Cervidae; genus Cervus; species Cervus elaphus. The sequence goes on from NC_057819.1 coordinate 27,971,240, forward strand.
TTGAACTGTGGTGTTGGAGAAGACCCTTGAGAGTCCCTTGGTCTGCAAGGAGATCCAACCAGTCCATCCTAAAGGAGATCAGTCCTGAATATTCATTGGAAGGACTGATGCTGAAGCTGAAGCTCCAATACTTTGGCCGCCTGATGTGAAGAACTGACTCATTGGAAAAGGTTGAAGGCAGGAGGAGAAGGGGATGACAGAGGATGAGATGGCTGGCATCGCCAACTCAATGGACATGAGCGAGCTCTGGGAGTTGGTGATGGATAGGGAAGCCTGGTTTGCTGCAGTCTGTGGGGTGACAAAGAGTTGGACATGACTGAGCAACTGAACTGACTGATGGGGAACACTGAGAAGGCTAGAATAGAAAGTTCAGGGGGACCAGTCACTAGAGCCATACCTTGTTCAGCTGCCTGTTTTATGATTTGATCAGCTTTGCTGTTCCCTTGGCTCACAACAGATCCATCCCTCTGATGGCCCCTACAGTGCATGCTACCTGGGTCGGAAGCTGCACTGCTTCTAGAAGAACCAGAATCTAACTTCTATGTTTTATGGCAGAATTTCTAGTGGTTAACATTCCTCTTTCTTCCAAATGGCAGCATGAGCATATAGCACATGGAATCCATGTTTAGAGTCAGCAAAAATATTTAATTTCTTATTCTTCCCTAATTGCAAAACTGTCATTAATACAGTTTGTTCAGCCTTCTGGGCTGGCAGGACCTTGGCTTCTATGAATTCATCTGGACTAACTATGGAATACCTTGCCTTTTGGGTTCCCATATCTAGTTTTACTGCTCTCATCAGTAAACCATTTGACCTCAGGGCTGTCAAGAAGCTCATCTAGAAGATCAGAGCTGCTGAAGTTAGTTTGTTCTATGGTCTCTATATGTTGATACACTAAGCCTCCACTCTCAACCACTGGGCAGAGTTGCTGGGTTCAGGGTTCAGCACACCTGTAAGATAATATTTTGTTAACCTTCCTCCAGTTAACTAGTGATGTCCTTTGATCTCCAGCACAGATTGTACCAGATGATGAGAGAGCTGATTCTTAGGTAGGTTGATAAGGTGTCCAGGACCCTCAAGGAGGAAGAAGTCCAGGGCCCTTGAGGTGGAGAAAGGGGTCTGGGGCTCTCGAGGAGAAAGGAACAGTTTTCTTTCTGCATTGCTTTGTCTTAGTCATGTAAGATGTTTTTTCTTAAACTGGGTTTTTATGACAACAGTCTTTAACACTAAATTTCTTTAAGCCCAGTAATGATTACACAACAAAACAACTCATCTTGCTCAAGGGTATGTTTTTCCTTAAGCTCTGTACTAATGATTATATAACAACAATGTATCTTGCTCAAGGACATGTTTCTCCTTCTTAACAAGAACCTTCTGCTTAATCTTGTTATCTTAAAATGTATGTTGTGGGAGGGGGTCTGGTAAGACCTTTCTATTGTTAGTTCTAATCTTGTTAATTTAAGATGTATGTTGTGGGAATGGGTCTGGTAAAAGTATATAAGTCCTTGCTAAGACTACCAAGTGGGGCTCTCTCCATCCCCCCTTTTTTGTCTATGTCCAAAACTTTCTCTGTCCTTTTCCACTGTAATAAAACTTCTGCCACACAAAAACTCTGAGTGATCAGCCTGACCCTTGATCCTGAAGCTAAATCATCTTTGGAGATCACAAATTCGACATTGTTCACCATAAGCTGTCCTTGAAAGGTTAACAGATCCAAGTGTTGTCCCAGGATGAGCTTGGTCGCATCATGACCAACAGGGCTCTGGTTGCTACTGCCTGCAGGCTGCTTGGCCATCCCAGGGCCACTGGATCCAATTATTTTGAAAAGTAAGCCACTGGTCTCTAACTCAGTCCCAGCTTTTGGATCAAGACTCCTAGTGCTACCTCTGATCTCTGGTGAACGTATAGGGTGAAGAACTTGGCCAAATTTGGAAGCCCCAGTGCTGGTGTTCTACTCAACTCAGTCTCAGGAATTTCAGAGGCCTGTAGGTGGTCCCTATTCCAATGAAAGGGCTCCCTTTCTTCTCCCCTTAGAGCCTCACATAGGGGTTTTGCTATAAGGCCATAATTTGGAATCCAGATACAATAGAACCCAGCCATCCCAAGAAAGCCTCAGAGTTGCCTCTTCGTGGCTGGAGATGGTAATGTGCCAATTGCTGCTTTTCAATCAAGGGCCAGGGCTTGTGCCCCTGGGGGAAAATTCCTAAATATTCAACCCATTGCTGTGAGATCTGAGCCTTGGTTTGAGAGACTTATCAATAAATCATCAACATGTTGTAGCAGAGTTCCCTTCTCCAGGCTCAGTTCCTTCGGCTCCCTTGTTAACACGTTTCCATAACAATGGGGGCTGACCTGAATACCCTACAAGACTGTCCATGTGTATTGGGTAATCTACAGGGTATCAGTTCAGTCACTCAGTCATGTCCGACTCTTTGCAACCCGATGGACTGCAGCACTCCAGGCTTCCCTGTCCATCACCAACTCCTGGAGCTTACTCAGTCCATCAAGTTGGTGATGCCATCCAACCATCTCATCCTCTGTCATCCTCTTCTCCTCCTGCCTTCAATCTTTCCTAGCATCAGGGTCTTTTCAAATGCGTCAGTTCTTTGCATCAGGCAGCCGAAGTATTGGAGTTGCAGGTGTCAAGGTCCCTCCATTCAAAGGCAAAAGCTATTGAGAGTCTGGATGCAGGGGAATACAGAAAAATGCATCTTTGAGGTTCAAAACAAATAGTGCTCCCTGGCACTTGTGTGAGGAGGGTGTCTGGGTTTGATACCAGTGGGTGAATAGGGATGACTGCCCCATTCATTGCTCATAAGTCTTACACCAACTGATACTCCCTGTTAGGATTCTGAACAGGGAGGATTGGGATGCTTCAAGGGGATTGGCAAGGCCTAATGGGTCCGTGTTTTAGAAATTTGCTGAGCAGTGGTTGGGTTCCCTTCAGGGCCTCAGGCTTCAAAGGATACTGTCTCTTCCAGGGGTATTTTCCCCCAGGCCTTAATCTTATTTTTATTTGGGGAACACATTTTCCCTTCCTGGCACTGAGGTATCCCAAACTGCACGATTTATTTGTTCTCTAATTTCTTAGGGGATGTCTTGGGGAATATTTTGATGATCTGCAGGTGGGTGATCTGGGGCTACTAACAGATGTACTCTCTGTTTAGATTTTTTTACTTCCTTGGACTTGACCCTGTCCTAAGAATATGCTTTTTGTCATTGTTGTTCAGTTGCTAAGTCATGCCCAACTTAGGACTGCATGCCCAACCCATGGACTGCAGCATGCCAGACTCCCCTGTCCTCTACTATCTTCTGGAGTTTGTTCAAATTCTTGTCCATTGAGTCTGTGATGCCATCCAACCATCTCATCCTCTGTTGCCCCCTTCTCTGCCTGTGCTCAATCTTTGCCAGCATCAGGGTCTTTTCCACTGAGTTGGCTCTTTGCATCAGGTAGCCAAAGTATTGGAGCTTCAGCTTCGGTAACAGTCCTTCCAATGAATATTCAGGATGGATTTCCTTTAGGATTGATTGGTTTGATCTCCTTGCAGTCCAGCAGCCTCTCAAGAGTCTTCTCCAACACCACAAGTTGAAAGCATCAATTCTTCAGTGCTCATCCTTCTTTATGGTCCAACTATCACATCTGGTACATGACTACTAGAAAAACCATAGCTTTGACTATACAGACCTTTGTCAGCAAAGTGATGTCTCTGCTTTTTAATTGGCTGTCTAGGTTTGTCATAGTTTTCCTTCCAAAGAGCACGTGTCTTTTAATTTCATGGCTGCAGTTACCATCCACAGTGATTTTGGAGTCCAAGGAAAGAAAATCTGTCACTGCTTCCACTTTTTCCCCTTGTATTTGCCATGAAGTGATGGGACTGGTTGCCATGGTCTTAGTTCTTTGAATGTTGAGTTTCAAGCCAGTTTTTTTCACTCTCCTCTTTCACCCTCATCAAGAAGTTCTTTAGTTCCTCTTTACTTTCTGCCATTAGAGTGGTGTCATCTGCATATCTGAAGTTATTATGCTAATCTCTCCTGAGAAGGGGGACAGAGCATTGTGGCATATACAAAAACGAATGAATAGTAATAATGGAGCAAATTCCACAGGCAAGGGGAGACATAAATCGCCATACCTTTGACTTTCCATCAACTCCCATCACAGTACAGTCATGGGTGGAGAGGGGGCCAGCTGGCCAAGACAGAACAGGGCAGATGGCTCCAGTGTCTATAGGAAATTTAGTTCCCTGCCTGCCACATCAAGGGTGACCTGAAGTTCTGCTGGGGTGATAAGGATGGAGTGAATGGGATCTGAAGCCAGGCAGGTGGTTGGGTCCCGTCAGCTGGTGTGCAATAATCTCTCATTTGCAAAGTGATTTGCAAGGAACTGGGGCTGGTTGGGGGTTGCCCCTCAGGTGTCCCGCAAGATAGTGCTCAGGATATCCCCCTGCCAGCAACCTACTTTCCAACGAAGACATACTGGTTCATGCCCAGGTAACTTCTTGGTGGTCTGTACAGCCTTCTTGGCCCTCCAGGTTACCCCTGAGGTGGTGGGTGGATCAGCAGCCAGAAAGCTGGGTTTTATTTATTAGCCTCTTATCCTTATTGGCCTTCTCCACTAAGTCTTGGTTGTTACAGACCTTGAAAGCTTCCTCTACCAAGGTTGACAACTGGGTTTGTGATCCAGCCTCAAGCTTTTGTAATTTTCTCCAGGTAGCAGGAGTTGCCTTGGTGGTAAAATTCATGGCCAATAGTGTCCTCCTTTCTGCAGGCTCCAGGGCTGTATTGGTGCCCTTCCTGAATGCCTCTGTCACCCCACTTGAAAAACTGCCAGATTTTCATCTTTTCCTATATAACTTTTCAGACCTTATCATAATTTACAGGCTTCACCATACAGCCTTTCCTTCTGATAAATCAAAAGTAAATGTAAAAAAAAAAGTAGATGTAGATCACTTAAATGTACAAGAACTCATGACCTGTTATCTAGAGCAGCATTCCAGGAAAACTTGTTCTTTTATGAGAGAGAGAAACCAATTACAGTCTTGAATAAACCTATGCTTAATAAAATTCATTTACCTAATTAAAGTTAACCCAACTTTAGAAACCTCTAACCACATACAAAATTCTTTTCTCAATGTTCCTTTTTCACAAACCTGCAACTTTCTGTAGCCATATTATGTCCTTTATTCTTTACATTCAGAAATAGCTAGCTCCAGGAGCAGCTTAGGTGTTTTGCTTAGGTGGTGGTGTGTACAGGGGACATGTGTAGCACCCTGCTTTTGCTCTTGGCTCTTTAAAAGTGGCATTGGTCTCTCTCTGTATCTTTTGTCCAGAATTTGCTACAACTGCACATGCATGTAGTTATTTTTAATCTTATATACTTTCTTTGTAGCTTGTTGCTGGAGCAGAGGTGTGTCCAAGTGCAAGCATTGCAGCATTGTAGTGAAGAGTCTCAGGTCCCAGCCTATCTTACTGCCAACACCTTGATTTAGCCCAGGAAGACCTCTGTCAGACCTCTGACCTTCAGAAGTGTAAGATAATAAATGTGTGTGGTTTTAAGCCACCAAGTTTGTAGTAATTTGTTACAGCAGCACAGAAAACTAACACAACATGAGAACTTAGCAGGTAACAGATCGGTTAACAAACCAGTGGGCAAAGGATGCTAACTCTACACTTCAGTGTAAAACTTCTAGAGTCTTCCTTTCTATGTTTAATAATCAATTTAGAATTTATTTTAAATATACTGTGTGACAGCAATCTTTTTTTCTATTCTTGTATAGCTATCTGACTGTTACTACACAATTTATTGAGAAGTTTCTCTTCCACAGTATTTTCCTCCAATATTTTATTATGAAAATTTTCAAGCATACAGAAAAGTTGAGAGAATTTTATAGTGAGCACTGACATTCCAAACTTAAGATTTTACCCAGTGTGTTGAACTTGTGCCGATGGTGCTAAAGAAATAGGAATACAATTGTGGGCACTCAGCGCACATCAAGGATGTGGCACCAAAGTCTGTTTATTAGTTGCCATCGTATTCTTCATCACTACACTCCCAGTCAAAAAAAGGAAAAGGACAAATTTCACTTCTGGATGTCCTTGACGGAGCAGTGAAAAATACTTTTTTATTATAAAAATCTCAAATCTTGAGTCCATATCTTTTTAGTATCTTTTAAACAAATATCCTGTGCTGCATCCTGAAGTTCCATAGTTGTCTCCCCAAAAAGCACTGGTGTGATTATTTGAGTTGGGAGCTGAACTCTGCATGAAAAAAGAACTGAAAGATAAGATGTGGGGATGTGGAAGACATCTCAACAATCAACCAAGTGAGTTGTCATTCAAAAGAAACAAGGAACAACATTTTTTGCCAACATAAAACTAGAGTGTTCAAATGAAAACAGAATTTTGGAAATCTTGTATCTGTTACTGTGAACTTCACAGATTCCCAACACTTAAAGTCAATGATGATATTTACCAGCTTTCACCAGTATCCACCAGCTTTCATACTGTAGAATGCAAGTGTCAACATTTGGAAGATCTGCATTAGAAAGTGAAAGGATATTTTCCAAATGACCAATGCATGATATTACAAAGTCATGCTTAATAAAATTATCCATTCAAAGAGCAAACCAGACCAATGAGTTTTAATATAATAGAGTAGAAAAAGTTCACTTAACTGGTTACAAATGGTACACTGCAACTGACCTATTCCTTGTCTACCTTTTTCTGAGAAGAATATGCACAATCATTTAAGTATATTAAAATATTCTGTCCTTTTCCAAGGACATACCTATGTGAAGCCAGATTTGTTTATATACTTCCAGAAGCACATATAAGAATCCAGCTGTTTTACGTTAAGCTAGACATTTAAAAGATTCTCCCATCCCCATCCCCAAAGGAAAAACTGCCACTCCCAAGTTTCTGGAAAATTAATTTTCATAAAAATTTCACTCAGGGAGGGAACATGGGTTAACTTATGGCTGACACATGTTGATGTTTGGTAGAAACCAACACAATACTGTAAAGCAATTATCTTTCAATTAAAGATTAATTTAAAAAATTCACTTATACAACAGAAGGAATCTTTTCATTATTAAAGTATATATTAGGCTCTTACTGAGAGGGTAACAGGCAGGAAGGCCAGGGGTCTCCAAACGGAGGAAATAGGCTGCAAGTGCCAGACATTTTTATCTCTCTTAAGAGGCAGGAGGAAACAAACCAGCGATATTTTTTCTTCTCTGTACAAATTTAAAAGAAAGTTTCTCTTAAAATGCTGTGTTGCCATGACACTTGGTTTCATCTGAAGCTAACTACTCTCAAACCTTGAGTTAACCAATACATTTTTTTAATGGAAATATTTGTCTTAAGATATGTTAAGTTACCCCAGACTCTGTAAGTTCTGCCAAATGTCCTAACCTACTTACTCAGCTATTGTTCCCCTAATCTATGTAAATGAAACTATTTGTTGGTAATCTGCCCTTCTACAAGATTCGAGTCAATCGTTTTATGGCCAGGGATGAATTATCTGGTGCCTTTCTAAATTCTAAGACATTCCTTTCTTTTCATTAACAGACTGTGAGTGACTATATAACTTACAGCTAAAGACTAGGAGGGGGTACTCTTTTGCCCCCTTCTGATGCCTATGTCAGAAGCTTTCTCTATCTCCTTTATACTTAATAAAACTTTATTACACAAAAGCTCTGAGCGATCCAGCCTCGTCTCTGGCCCCGGATTGAATTCATCTCCTCCGGAGGCCAAGAATCCCGGCGTCTTATCGTTCAGCAACAACCTTTCATTACCATTCAGAAAAGCAGGAACCTTAGAACACTTTAAACTCAACTTAGACCCCTCCCGCCTTTGTGCTACTGATGTCAACTGTTTTAATACTCCTTATTCTTGAAAGCCCGAGTACCCCCCGCCCAAGGTCGCTGCTTCACTGGTCTGTGCCTCTAGGCTGCGGCGCGCAGTTCGGGTGGTCGTCTGTCAGAAACGCAGGCGCAGGAGGAACCACCGCGGAGGCTTCTAAGAGTTGTGGTTTGTCCTGCCCCTGGTTGCACTGACGCATTTCATGTACATCCCTAGCGGCAGCCGTCTACTCGGCACCTGCTGGGAGAGCTCTGTCGGCCTGCAGCGTCCCTGATCCGGGGCGATGACCTGAGCTTGAGCAGGCCCACCTCGTCTGCCAGAAGGCCGTCCCTGAAGCACCCCGGAGGGGGAGACGCAAAGTCGAGAGCGAGTACCGACCGGATCTGCGTGCAGATCCGGGAGGTCTGCTCCCAGCCGGCCTCCCTCCAAATTCCCGCGCTCCCTCAAAATCCCTCAGAGGAGCCCCATGCGCCAATTCCCTCCCGCGTCCAGGCGGCGGGACAGTGCAGACCAGTCTGGCCTCCTTCGCGTCTGCTCTGACCTGGTCGCGTTTGTGTAGGTGGGGGCGGGTAGAGGTGGGGAACCCCGCGGCTGCCTGAGAGAAGGGGGCCCAGCCATAGGAAGGGAGGTGCGGGTTCTCTGGGTGGTAGAGGGGTCCCGCGTGGGCATGGACGCTTCACGGAGTCTGGTGTCCTCAAGGTTCTCTCAACGCAGCCATCTGGTCCTGTAACCCCTTCGCAGGAAGCTCCAAACTGGCCGTGGGGATGGCCATCAGGGTCTGGACAACAGCTGTCTGGGTGTAGAGTTTCAGTTTTGTCAGAGGATGTAGAGTTTCAGTTTTGCAAGATGAAGAATTCTGGACTGCCGGGCCAGCCGGAAGATTTCAGTGAGCAACACGACGTGTTCCTTTAGGTTAAGAAATAAAGACACAGAACAGATGGGGTCGAGAGGATCGCTGCAGTCAGCGATGATTCTTTATTTCTCAGGGTTACATTTATACTAAACCAAGAAGAGAATCTTGAGAAAATATTTTTCCATAAACATCACTTTGAGATAACAATCACCAGAACTCTCTGATAACGTCAAGGGATAAGAAGGTCATCCCGTTTATCTTAAGGGTGGTCGTGAAAGGCTTATCCATCTGCGTCATGTGTGCATTCAAGGCTTGCTAATGTTCTGTTAAGATTTAACTTGGATAATAAATTCCAGAGAGGGGTGGCGGGACAGAGAGCTATGTCTGCGAACAGACCCTTGAGGATCAAGGCAGCTCCCAGAGCCAGCCTTTTGGTTCAGGCCGCTCCCCGCACTGGACAGAAATATGAATGCGGGTAATGGTTACACAACACTGAATGTACTTAATTGCAGTTAATTGTCCACTTAAAAATGGTTAAGATCATAAGGTTTACATTATGTATTTTGTGTTATCACAAGATGATCTGTGACTCTTAGGTCACCCATAACGAAAAATTTACTCAAAATAGAACATAGACTTAAAGAGGAAAAGCTATAAAATTTCTAGAAGAAATCACAGAAGAAAATATTCATGACCTTCTCTGAGTCTAAAGTTCTTAGAAAGCTCTTTTATAGATTTGCTTTTAGAGTTAGAAATTGGACTGCATTAAGATAAAATCTTTTGAACTTCAAAATCACCATTCAGAGAATGAAGAGAGAAGTCACAGACTGGGAGACAGTATTCACAAATCATGTACCTAATAATGGATATATCCAGAGCTTATGAAGAAAGCTTACAACTCAGTAAAAAGACAACCCAATTTTAAAAATGGGAAAAGGATTTGAACAGACAGTTCATAAAAGAAGACGGATAGATGGCAAGTAAGCACCTTAAAAAGATGATTAATATTATGAGTCATTAGGGAAATACAAATTAATGTCATAACGAAGTCCTACTTTATACCCAGTAGAATAGCTATAACCAAAAAGAAAGTGTTGACAAGGGTGTAGAGAAATTGGAACCACTATAGACTGCTGGTGGGAATATAAAATGGTGTAGTCGTTTTGTAAAGATTTTGGCAGTTTCTTTGAAGGTTAAATATAAAGTTAAATACAAACTTACTGTGTAGTGCAGCAATTTTACTTCTAGGAATTTACCCATGATAAAGCAAAACATGTTCACACAAAGATTTGTATAATAACTCAAAAATATAAGTAATCTAAATGTGGATTAAAAGCAAGAAGAACAACAACCCTGCAACCTGAAGAATGAAAACCACAATCACAGAAAGTTAGACAAAATGTTCCAAAGGCAGAGGCTTATATCCCAGCTGAATAAATAAGATAAAACCCCAGAAAAACTACTAAATGAAGGCAACCTTCTGAAAAAGAAATCAGAATAATGATACTGAAGATAATTCAGGATCTCAGAAAGATAGAGGAGGCCAAGATTGAGACGCAGCAAGAAATGCTTAACAAAGACAGAACTAAAGAACAACCAAACAAAGATGAACAATGTAAGAAATGAAATGAAAACAGAAGGAATCTGTAGCAGAATAACTGAGGCAAAAGAATGGATAAGTGACCTGGAAGCAGAATGGAAATCACTACCATGGAACAGAATAGAGAGAAAAGAATGAAAAGAAATGAAGACAGCCTAGGAAACCTCTGAGACAATGTTAAATACGCCAACATTCACATTATAGGAGTTCCAGGAGGAGGCCAGAGAAAGAAAGGACCTGAGAAAATATTAGCTAATATTAATGAATAACTAAATATTAACATAATAACTAAAAAGTTCTGTAACACCGGAAAGGAAACAGTTAAGTCCAGGAAGTGTACAGGATACCAGGCAGGACAAACAAGGAGGAATGCTCTGAGACACATAGTAATCAAATTGACAAAACTTAAAGAAAAAAAACCAAAAGTAACAAGGGAAAAATGACAAATAATATACAAGGGAACTGCCATAAAGGAAAAAAAAAAAAAGATATCAGCTGATTTCTCAACAGAAACTCTGCAAGCCAGAAAGGAGTGACAGAATATATTTAAATTGATAAACAGGAAGAACCTATCACCAAGAGTACTCTACTCAGCAAGACTCGCATTCAGATTTGATAGAAAAAAAGTGACAAGCTTAACAGACAAGTGAAAGCTGAGAGAATTCAGCAACACCAGACCAACTTTGCAACAAATGCTAAAGGAAGTCCTCTAGGTGGGAGAGAGACTAGCAACTGCAACAAAAGAAAACATTGCGCATATATAGACGGCTGTATGAAAACCTCATGGGAAAAGCAAGCCCCCAAACTACAATAGATACATACACAAAAGAGAAAAGGCAACCCAAACACAACACTGCTGCTGCCGCTAAGTCTCTTCAGTCATGTCCAACTCTGTGCGACCCCATAGACGGTAGCCCACCAGCCTCCCCTGTCCTTGGGACTCTCCAGGCAAGAATACTAAAGAGGGTCATTTAACTGCAAGAGGAGAGAATAAGAGAGGAAGGGAGGAAAACAGACCTACAAAAACAAACGGAAAACATTTAAGAAAATGGTAGTAGGAATGCATGTATTGATAATTACCTTAAATGTAAATAGATTAAATAGGCCTACCAAAAGACATAGACTAACTGAGTGTATGCGAAAACAAGACCTATATATATCCTGGGTTTGCCAGGTAGCTCAGTGGTTAAGAATCCTGCCAATGCAGGAGGTTCAGGAGATGTGGATTTTATCCCTGGGTTGGGAAGATTCCTTGGAGGAGGAAATGGCAACCTGCTCCAGTATTCTTGCTGGAATAATCCTATGGACAAAGGAGCCTGGTAAACTAGAATCCATGGGATTGCAAAGAGTCAAATGTGACTGAGCAACTGAGTGCATGCACATACGCACGTGCGCCCTCTCTCTCTCTCTCTCTCTCTCTCTCTCTCACACACACACACACACACACACACAAACACACACACACACACACACTTCCTGTCTACAAGAGACCCACCAAAGACCAAGGTACACATACAGACTGAAAGTGAGGGCATGGAAGAAGGTATTCAACCCAAATGGAAATCAAAAGAAAGCTGGAATAGCAATACTTATATCAGACAAAATAGACTTTAAAAGACAGACTGTTATAAGAGCCAAAAAAGAACACTATATAATGATCAAGGGATCAATCCAAGGAGAAGATATAACAATTGTAAATATATATGCACAGAGCATAGGAGCATGTCAATATATAAGGCAGATACTAACAGCCATAAAAGGAGAAATTGACAGTAACACAATAATAGTGGCAGATTTTAACACCCGCCTTTCAATGGACAGATCCTCCAGACAAAACAGTAAGGAAACACAGGCTTCCAATGACACATTGGACAAGATGGTGGACCAGATGGACTTAATTGATCTTTATAAGACATTCCATCCAAAGGCAGCAGAATACACATTCTCAAGTGCACACAGAACATTCTCCAGGATTGATCTCATGCTGGGCCATAATGTGATTCTTGGTAAATTTTAGAAAATTGAGAACATATCAAGCATTTTTCTGACCATAACATTATGAGATAAGGAATAAACTACAAGAAAACAACTATAAAACACAAACACACAGAGGCTAAAAAACATGCTACTAAACAGCCAATGGATCACCGAAGAAATCAAAGATGAAATAAAAATACCTAGAGACAAATGAAAATGAAACAATCCAAAACCTATAGGATGCAGCAAAAGCAGTTCTAATAGGGAAGATTAGCAATATGTTCTTACCTCAGGAAACAATAAAAATCTCAAATAAACAACTAGCCTTACACATAAAGCAACCAGAGAAAGAAGAACAAACAAAGCCTGAAGTTAGGAGAGAGATCATAGGGATAAGAGCAGAAATCAATGAAATAGAGACAAAGAAAGCAGTAGCAAAAATAGCAAAACTAAAATCTGGTTCTTTGAAAAGATAAACAAAATTGATAAAGCTTTAGCCAGACTCATCAAAAATAAAAAGGAGAGAACCCAAATGCATAAAATTAGAAAGAAAAAAGAAGTTACAATTGACACCACAGAAATTCAAAAGATCATAAGAGACTACTATGAGCAAATGTATGCCAATAAAATGGACAACCTGGAGGAAATGGACAAATTCTTAGAAAGGTACAGATTGCCAAGACTGAACCAGGAAGAAGTAGAAAATATGAATAGGCCAGTCAAACACTGAAATTGAAACTGTGATGAAAAAATTCCAAACAAAAGTTCAGGACCTGGGGACTTCACAGGCAAATTCTATCAAACATTTAGAGAAGAACTAACTCCTATCCTTCTCAAACTACAATGAGACATCACCTCACATCAGTCAAAATAGCTATCATCAAAAAACCCACAAACATAAATGCTGGAGAGGGTGTGGAGAGAAGGGAACCCTCCTACACTGTTGGTGGAATGTAAACTGGTGCAATCACTATGGAGAATAGTATTACTGCTTAGTCACTTCAGTCGTGTCTGACTCTGTGCGACGCTGTGGACTATAGCCCGCCAGCCTCCTCTGTCCATGGAATTCTCCAGGCAAGGGTACTGGAGTGTGTTGCCATGCCCTGCTCCATGGGATCTTCCTGACTCAGGGGTTGAACCCGGGTCTTCTGCATTGCAGGCAGATTCTTTACAACTGAGCTGCCAGGGAAGCGCAGGAGAGCAGTATGGAGGTTCCTTAAAAAGTTAAATGTAGAGCTACCATATGATCCTGAAATTCTAATCCTGGGCATATATATGACCTGGGCATAAACATGACCTCAAATGATACATGCATCCCAATGTTCATTGCAGCACTGTTTACAATAGCCCAGACATGGAAGCAACCTAAATGTTCATTGACAGAGGAATGGATAAAGAAGCTGTGGTAAACATACACAGTGTAATATTTCTCAGCCATTAAAAACATTAAATAATGCCATTTGCAGTGACGTGGATGGACCTAGAGATTGTCATATTCAGTGAAGTAAGTCAGACAGAGAAGGAGAAATATTGCATGAAATCCCTTACATGTGGAACCTAAAAAGAAATGATATAAATGAACTTACTTACAAAACAGAAATAGACTCACAGGCTTAGAAAACAAACTTATGGTTGCTGGGAGAAAGGGGTAGTTAGGGAGTTTGGAATGGACATGTACACACTGCTTTATGTAAAATGGATAACCAACAAGGACCTACTGTATAGCACATGGAACTCTGCTCAGTGTTATGTGGCAGCCTGGATGGGAGTGGAGTTTGGGAGAGAATGTATGTGTGTGTGCATGCATGCCCAGTTGCTTCAGTTGTGTTCAACTCTTTGTGACCCTGTGGACTGTAGCCTGCCAGGCTTCTCTGTCCATGGGATTCTCCAGGCAAGAATACTGGAGTGGGCTGCCATGCCCTCCTCCAGGGGATCTTCCCAACCCAGGGATCAAACCAGTGTCTCATGCATCTCCTGCATTGTAGGCAGGTTTTGTACCACTAAGTCACCAAGGGAGCGTGTGTGTGTGTGTGTGTGTGTGTGTGTGTGTGTGCATATGTATGTATGACTGAGTCCCTTCACTGTTCACCTGAAATTCTCACAATATTGTTAATCGACTATACAGAAATACAAAATAAAAAGTTAAAAAAACAAACTCCCAACAAACAAAAGTCCAGGACCTGATGACTTCACAGGCAAATTCTATTAAACATTTAGAGAAGAGCTAGCAAGTATCCTGAAACTGTTCCAAAAAACTGCAGAGGAAGGAAAACTCCCAAACTCATTCTATGAGGCCACCATCATACTGATACCAAAACCAGACAAAGATATTGAAGAAAAAAAAGAAAATTATCGGCCAAAAGATGGGGAAGCTGTATATAGTCAGCAAAAACAAGACTGGGAGCTGACTGTAGCTCAGTTCATGAACTCCTTATAGCAAAATTCAGACTTAAATTGAAGAAAATAGAGAAGACCACTAGGCCATTCAGATATGACCTAAATCAAATCCCTTATGATTTACAGTGGAAGTGACAATCAAATTCAAGGGATAGATCTGATGTAGTGTCAGAAAGACTATGGACAGAGGTTCATAACATTGTATAGGAGGTGGTGATCAAAACCATCCATGAGAAAAAGAAATGCAAAAAAGGTTGTCTGAGGAGTCCTTACAAATAGCTGAGAAGAGAAGTAAAAGGCAAAGGAGATAAGGAAAGATATACCCATCTGAATGCATAGTTCCAAAGAATAGCAAAGAGAGATAAGAAAGCTTTCCTAAGTGATCAATGCAAAGAAATAAAGGAAAACAACAGAATGGGAAAGACTAGAGATCTCTTCAAGAAAATAAGAGCTGTTAAGGGAATATTTCATGCAAAGATAGGCCCGGTAAAGGACAGAAATGTTATGGACCTAACAGAAGCAGAAGATATTAAGAAGCGGTGGCAAGAATACACAGAAGAACTATACAAAAAAGATCTTCATGACTCAGATAACCACGATGGTGTGATCACTCACCTAGAGCCAGACATCCTGGAATGCGAAGTCAAGTGGGCCTTCACTACGAACAAAGCTAGTGGAGGTGATGGAATTCCAGCTGAGCTATTTCAAATCCTATAAGATGATGCTGTGAGAGTGCTGCACTCAATATGCCAGCAAATTTGGAAAACTCAGCAGTGGCCACAGGCCTGGAAAAGGTCAGTTTTCATTCCAATCCCAAAGAAGGACAATGCCAGAGAATGTTCAAACTACCACACAATTGCACTCATTTCACATGCTAGCAAGGTAATGCTCAAAATCCTTCAAGCTAGGCTTCAGCAGTACGTGAACCAAGAACTTCCAGATGTTCAAGCTGGATTTAGAAAAGGCAGACAAGCCAGAAATAAATTGCCAACATCCACTGGATCATAGAAAACACAAGGGAATTCCAGAGAAACATCTACTTCTACTTCATAGACTACGCCAAAGCCTTTCTCTGTGTGGATCACAACAAACTATGGAAAATTCTTAAAGAGATAGGAAAACCAGACCATCTTACTTGCCTCCTGAGAAATCTGTATGCAGGTCAAGAAGCAACAGTTAGAACTGGACATGGAACAATGGTGGTGGTGGTTTAGTCGCTAAGTTGTTTCTGACTCTTATGACCCCATGGTCATCTGTCCATGGCATTCTCCAGGCAAGCATATTGGAGTGGGTTGCCGTTTCCTTCTCCATGGAACAATGGACTGGTTCCAAATAGGGAAAAGGAGTACATCAAGGCTGTATATTGTCACACTGCTTATTTAACTTATATGCGGAGTACATCATGTGAAATGCCTGGCTGGGTGAAGCTGTAGTTGGAATTGAGGTGTCCAGGAGAAATATCAATAACCTCTGATATGCAGATGATACCTCCCTTATGGCAGAGAACAAAAATGAACTAAAGAGTCTTTTAATGAAAAAGTTAAAGAGTGAAAAAGCAGGTTTAAAACTCAACATTAAAAAAACTATGATCATGGCATCTGGTTCCATCACTTCATGGCAAATATATGGGGAAACAATTGATATAGTGACAGACTTTATTTTCTTGGGTTCCAAAATCACTGCAGACAGTAACTACAGTCATGAAATTAAAAGATGTTTGCTCCTTGGAAGAAAAGCTGTGACAAACCTAGACAGTATATTAAAAAGCAGAGACTTTACTTTGCTGACAAAGGTCCATATAGTCAAAGCTATGGTTTTTCCACTAGTCGTGTATGGATATGAGAGTTGGACCATGAAGAAGGCTGAGTGCCGAAGAATTGATGCTTTTAAACTGTAGTGCTGGAGAAGAGTCTTGAGAGTCCTTTGGACAGCAAGGAGATCAAGCTAGTCAATCCTAAAGGAAATCAACTCTGAACATTCATTGGAAGGATTGTTACTGAAGCTGAATCTGCAATACTTTGGCTACCTGATGCAAAAAGTTGACTCAGTGGAAAAGACCCTGATGCTGGGAAAGATTGAAAGCAAGAGGAGAAGGGACACAGAGGATTAGATGGTTGGATGGCATCACTGATTCGATGGACATGAGTTGGAGCACACTCCAGGAGATAGTGAAGGACAGGATAGCCTGGTGTGCTTCAGTCCATGGGGTCACAAAAAGTTGGACACGACTGAGTGACTGAACAGCGATCATTGATGAGCATAGACCCAAAATTCCTTATCAAAATACTAGCAATCTGAATCCAACAATATATTAAAAAGGTCATACACTCTGATCAGGTTGGATTTATCTCAAGGCAAACCAATCACTGAGTTATATCACATACAAATTGAAGAATAAAAGACACATGAGCATCTCAATGGACTGGCATGCTGCAGTCCATGGGGTTGCAAAGAGTCAGACATGGCTGAGTGACTGAACAACATTTCAATAGATACAGAAAAAACTTCTGATAAAATTCACCCATTTATGATAAAAAAAAAAACCTCTCCAGAAAAGGGAGGTAGAGGGAACATACCTCAACATAGTTAAAGCCATATATGACAAAGATATAGCTAACATACTCAATTGTGAAAAGCTGAAAACATTCCTTCTGATTTCAGGACCAAGACAAGAATATCCACTCTTATTCAACATAGTTTTGAATGTTCTATGGGAAGTCCTACCAATAGAAATGAGAGAAGAAAAGAAGTAAAGGAAACCCAAAATGCAAAAGATGTTAAACAGTCACTATTTGCAGTTGACATGATACTATACAGAGAAGGTACTAAAGATGCTACCAGAAAACTACTAGAACTCATCAATGAATTTGGAAAATTATAGGTTACAAAATTAATCCTTAGAAATCTGTTCTGTTTCTATACACTAACAATGAAAGATCAAAAATAGGTATTCAAGAAACAATCCCACCTACCATCATATAAGAATAAAATAACTAGGAATAAACCTACCCAAGGAGACAAAAGACCTGTGTTACAAAAAGGACAGATGCTGATGAACTTGAAGAAGACAAACAGATGGAAAGATATACCATGTTGGAATGACTATATTACTCTGGGCACCAATGAGTGCCTTGAGAATGAGTATATTACTCAAGGCAATCTGCAAACTCAATGCAATCCCTATCAAATTACTAAAGGCATTTTTCACAGAAATGAAACAAAAATCTTAAAATCTGTATGGAGACACAAAGCACCCTGAATAGACAAAGCAGTCATGAGGAAGAAAAGCAGAGCTGGAAGAATATTCATGACTTCAGACTATAGTACAAAGCTACAGTCACCAAAACAGGATGGTACGGGCACAAAAAATAAGGGCATGTATCAATGGAACAGGATAAAATAAACTCATGCACCTGTGATCAATTAATCTGTGACAAGTGAGGCATGACTACACAGTGGTAGAAAGACAGTCTCTTCAACAAATGGTCCTGAGAAAACTGGAAAACATGTAAAAAACAAGATGATGATCGTCCTGTAACAGCATATACAAAAATAAGCTCAAAATGAATTAAAGACCTAAATGTGAGACTGAACACTGAAAAATCCCTACAGAAAACTTAGGCAGAACACTGTTGACATAAATTGCAGCAATATCTTTTCTGATTTATCTCCCAGAATAATGGAAATAAAACCAAAATTAAATAGACGGGACCTAATTAAACTCAAAAGCTTTTGCACAGTAAAGGAAAAAATAAACAAAATGAAAAGACAGCTCACAGATTGGAGAAAATATTTTCAAATGATATAACCAACAAGGGATTAATCTTGAAAATCTATAAACAGCTTATGAGACTTAATATCATCAAAAGAATCCAATCAAAAAAATGGTGGGAGATCTAAAAAGACATTTCTCCAAAGGAGACATACAGATTGCCAAGAGGCACCTGAAAAGATGTTCAAAAATGCTATTTTTTAGAGAAATGCAAATCAAAATGACAATGAGGTATCACTTCACACTAGTCAAAATGGCTACATCAAAAAATTCACAAACAATAATGGAGAGGGTATGGAGAGAAGGGAACCCTCCTGCATTGTTGGTGAGAGTATAAACTGGTGCAGCCACTATGGAGAAGAGTATGGAGGTTCCTTAAAAAACTAAAATTAGAGCTACCATATGACTCTACAATCCCACTTCTGGGCATATATGTGGAGAAAAACGTGATCTGAAGTGATACATGAGCCCCAGTGTTCATTGCAGCACTATTTACAGTAGCCAAGGCATGGAAGCAACCAAATACCCATCAACAGAGGAATGAATAAGGAAGATGTGGCACATACATATAGTGGAATGTTACCCAGCTATTAAAAAAGAATAAAACAATGCCATTTGCAGTAACACGGATGGACCTAGAGACTGTCATATTGAGTGAAGTCATACAGAGAAAAAGAAATATCATATGACATCCCTTATATGTGGAATCTAAAAAGAAATGATATAAATGAACTTTTAAAAATGTATTTATTTTTGGTTGCACTGGGTCTTTGTTGCTGCTCTCAGGCTTTTTCTAGTTGTGCAATGAGGGGCTACTCTCTAGTTGTGGTGCATGAGTTTCTCTTTGAGGTGGCATCTCTTGTTGCAGAGCACAGGCTCTGGAGTGCTTGGGCTTCAGTATTTGCACCTCCTGGGCTCTAGAACATGGGCTTACTAGTTGTGGTGCCCCAAGGCATGTGGGACCTACTGGACCAGGGATCAAATTCATGTTTGCTGCACGGGCATGCAGACTGTCAACCACTGGACCAGCATGAAGTCCCCAAAAGAGCTTATTTACACAAGAGAATCAGACTCACAGACTTGGAGAACAAACTTATGGTTGCAGGGAAGGATGAGGGGAAGGGATGGTTAGGGAGTCTGAGATCAACATGTACACACTGCTGTGTTCAAATTGGATAACTAGAAGTGTCTACTGTATAGCACAAGGAACACTACTCAATGTTTTGTGGCAGCCTGCCTGGGAGGGGAGTTTGGAGGAGAATGGATGCATGTATATATATCGCTGAGACACTCAACTGTGCATCTGAAACTGTCACAATATTGTTAACTGGCTATACTCCAATATAAAATAAAAAGTTAAAAAATATATAATAAATGTGGGCTTAGTGGTGAATGTTTAGACAAAATGGAACAGTATTCAGCAATAAAGGAGCAAACCAGTGGTGTGTCTGTAACATGAATGAATCTTCAGAGCATTGTGCTGAGCAAAAGAAGCCAGGCACAGTATCTAGTATGGTCCCCATCATATAAAATGTCCAGAAAAGGCAGGTCTATGGAGAGAATCAGAGTAAAGATTGTCTGGGGGTCAGAGATGAGAATGGATCTTGGCTTCAGAGGATCTCTGAGACAGTAGGCATGCTGCAAACATGGATGAGACAACTGTTGCAAAACTTCCTTTATGAAAAATAATTGAATTTAAAAATTACTTTTTTTTTTTACATTTTTTAAAAATTTTATTTTATTTTATTTTTATTAGTTGGAGGCTAATTACTTCACAGCATTTCAGTGGGTTTTGTCATACATTGACATGAATCAGCCATAGAGTTACACGTATTCCCCATCCCGATCCCCCCTCCCACCTCCCTCTCCACCCGATTTAAAAATTACTTTTAATAGAAGCTTTATTGAGGTATGATTTATATACCATAAAACTCACCCTTTTAAAGTGTAACTTCAGTCATTTTTAGTATTCTCAGACTTGTCTACATATTACCATGTCCAGTTCCAGAACATTATCATTCCTTCCAAAAGAAACCCTTTCCCCATTCACAAGCCACTCTCCATCCCCTCCTTCCCCGCCCCCTTGACTGCCATTTAATCTACTGTGTTTTCATGAATTTCCCCATTCTAGATATTTATATGTGCTTTACTCAGCCATGTCCGAGTCTTTGCCGCCCTAAGGACTGTACCCCACCAGGCTCCTCTGTCTGTGGAATTTTCCAATCAAGAAAGGCTCCTCTGTCCTTAGAGTTTTCCCGACAAGTATACTGGAGTGGGTTGCCATTTCCTACTCTAGGAAATCTTCCTTACCCAGGGATTGAAACTGTGTCTCTGGCATCTCTTGCATTGGTAGATGGCTCTTTACCACTAGCACCACCTGGGAAGACATTTATACAAATAGAATCATATCACCTATGGACATGTATATCTGGCTTCTTTCATTTAGCACAGTGTTTTCATAGTGGCTTTGTGTTGGTCTCAGCCTGTCAGTAATGATGCTGTGACTAGGAATATCTGAGACGGGGGCTTACCTGGGCCCCTACTAGTCACAGCCCCCACAGACATTTCACCAATGAGCCATTGCCATGGCTGGACCCATCTTTATTGTTCTTACTGTGATTGCAAGATGCATCTCAGCAACAACCATCAGGGATCTTTGAAAACATAAGGTTTATTACTGAGGATCCTGGGGAGTAGGGCCACACCAGGGCCACACAGCAGAGAGAAAATGAGAATGTGGACTGGGAATTCTGCCCATATTTGGATCACGGGGGCTTACAGGTTCATTATTTATTGATGAATTTAAGATATAAAGCTGAGGATTAAGGCACAGGAAGGGAAGAGCAGGGTTCACTTCAGGGAGCAGTCATTCAAGTCACACAGGGCTTTCTATGAGGAGACCATTGGGCGGCGGCGGTGGGGGGGATCCCATCCTGGCTCTTTATCTAGTTGTGTGGCTAGAAATGAACTTACCCAAGATTGATGTTTAGTCGTGCCTCAGAAATCGGAAGCTTTCAGTACAATCAGGTATTTGCATTATGGTCAAAAAAAGGTAATTGTCAGATACCCATATAATGTAGTACAGAAGTTCATCATGTAGTACCATTCTTCAGTGCTTCCTTCCTTTTTATGACTAAACAATGTGCCTTTGCATGTATAGATCACTTTTGGTTTATCCATTCATCCATTGATGTTTATTTGGCTGTTAGCAGTCAAGCCATTAAAAACATTTGTGTGCAATCATTTCTATGGACACAGGCTTTTAATTCTCTTGAGTGTATACCTTGGAATGGGATTGCCAGGTAATACAGTGATTCTGGGTTTAACACCTTGAGGAACTGCCAAGCTAGGTCCAAAAAGGTTACTCCATTTTACATCCCCACCAGCTGTGCAGGAAGGTGAAAAACTCTACTCTTGCATCTTTTTGTCATGTGCTAGATATCTTGGTTCTTAATAACAGTGATATAACTGTCATGTCCTATAGCAAACACAAGATGGTTTTAAAATAATAACAATTTGTTACTATTAACTAGGATACTAAATGAAGTTCAGTTAGTCTTTATACCTCATTTTATCCAAAGAATACATAGTTAAATACCACATGTTAAGGTCAGGTAGAAAACTGATTGTCTCTTGTAGTTTTGTTTCCAATTGCATAAACAAAAAGTATTTGTTGACATTTATTTTCAACTTTAGGGATTGCCCTCCCTCCTCCTTTTGATCATGTAGCGCATTTACATGATTCAAAAGTAGAAAGTGTATAATGGTGCATTCAGACAAGTGTTTATTTCCACTTCTTTTCTTTATTCCTTTTTAATTTTTTTGGTGGGGAGAGATGCTTAGATGGGAGCATTTAGTTAACTTCTCCTTAGGTCGTGGAAGGTCCCTGAGGTCCCTGTTTCCTGGTTTCCCCAGACTTGATTTTTAGCTCCTTCTCCACCCCCACAATTTTAAAATGCATATTGTTCTTTTTATGTGTTTACAAAATGTGTATTGTTGTTGGTGTGAATGCATTTTTAATTTATGTTCATGGCATGTACACATGTGTCTCCTGCTCTATTGCTTATATTTTTTGTTAAGAACTTTGTTTCACTAAGCACCATCCTCTTATATGGCCATAAGCAATGTCTGGGTGTCCACTTGCCTCACATTCTCTACCAACTACTGCTATTCTTTTTTTTTTTTTAATTGGAAGGTAATTACTTTATAATATTGTGATGGCTTCTGCCATACATCAACATGAATCTGCTATAGGTATACATATGTCCCCTTCCTCTTAAACCTCCCTCCCACCTCCCTTTGCCTCTAAACTGAGTCTTCCCTGTTCTTCTGAATCCCTGAGTCCCAGGCAGCCTTGGTCCAGGTTGTCTGTGATTTTCCATTCACAGGGTATCAACACACCAAACCCAGTATCATTTTCCAGTTGGAACAAGAAGAGCTATGGATGATGCAAATCCTGAGTCGGGGCCATCCAGGTGAGTGACCAGGACATTTAGATCTTTTCCTCCTTCCTCAGAATTGCTGTGAGTTCTTATGTGATGTTTCCTTTGTGTTTGTGTTTTTGTGTTACTTGTGACCATTTTCTCTTCATGCTGTCTTTTCTGGCATTCTCAGCTTCCGTCTTACTTTCCCGTGGTGATACTCATTTCATCCTGCATTTAAGCAGCTTTTCCTCTTTACTTCAGTGGATGTGACTTTCACACCTCTTCTACTTTCTTTCTCTTTTTTAAAATTACTCACATTCATATTTAACAACCACAGGTCCAGTTTCCTTCTCCTTGAAACCTGTTAGGAGATTCTACCCCTCTGTTTCTCCTTGCTTGTCACTCTGTCACCACTGTTCTTTCTGAGGTTATCCCTGCCTCATTTGATGACACTCGTTATCTTGCCTGAAGCCTTTCCCTCTCTCCATACTCAGGTGACACCCCACTGAACACCCTCTCACACTGCATGACAGAGTGCTTCTCTCCTTGTGCTTTACTGACCCACGTGCTCTTCTCTCTGAGTTCAGAGGGGTCTTTTCTATATTCCCTACTTTCGTCATATGTTTTAAGTTTTAGCAGACTCCCACCCTGAAGGTTTGAGCTCTTCCTTCCTCTGTTTGTGACTGACAGTCCTGTCTACCTCTCATCTGCCCTTTGGTACCGGGTTTAACTGGTTCACAGGGTGTCTTCCCTACATGGGCCGCTCCATTGTCTAAGTTTTCAGAAACTGGAATTGAAATGTCTCTTCCCTGCCCCATAGCTGTATGATAATGTCTTCTTTCCTTCCTCATTGTT
Organism: Cervus elaphus; assembly: GCF_910594005.1. Classification (NCBI taxonomy): domain Eukaryota; kingdom Metazoa; phylum Chordata; class Mammalia; order Artiodactyla; family Cervidae; genus Cervus; species Cervus elaphus. The sequence goes on from NC_057819.1 coordinate 27,994,978, forward strand.
AGTTCTGCTGTGCTTTGAATTCTTTTTCCTGACGCTGGGGAGTGAGCTTAAAACTCCTTTGTGTGCAGTTGTCTTCACTAGTCTTGTTATAATCTGCTGTATTTTACTCCTTTAAAAATAAGTCTTTTAAAGCACCATCTTTTCAATTCTTACCCCCAACAAGGCTAGTATTATTTCATTTCTCACTTGTTCTACTTACCAGCCAAATTTATGGCTTATACTCTTTTTATACTATTAGTTTGTCCTGATGTGACTGTCAGATATGTTTCCCTAAGCACCTATGTATTTTTTAATAAACGTGGCCGGGTAAATCAACAGTAAGTCTTTGTATTATTAGGATTGTTTCACCTGCAATTTTTTATTAATCCTGAATGAACCTGTTTAAGCAGAAGTGATTTATTACTACACATCACAAAATGTCCTCATGTGGAGCAGCTCTAAGGATGACTAAATCCTTAGTCATTGCCTCACTAAATCCCCGAAGGTCTGTGTCTTCCTTGCCATTATAACTATGTCAGTATTTTCCTCAGATTAACTCCCTCATGGTCATCAGATCATTACAGTTCCACCTGACACCTGCAGATATACCAGTGGCCAGTGGGGCAAGAAAGACTGTTTCTTCTCATGTGGCCCTTTTTTATCAGGCATTAAAATCTATTTCAGGAAACCCTAGCCGACTTACCATGTTTAATAGGCTAGATTTTTATCACCTACCCTGTCTAAAGAAGACTCAGGCAAGGGAAATGAAACCATCACTGTTGGCTCAGATAAATCATGCTTCCCCTTTGGCAGGGGGTATGGAGATGGGTCTCCAGTTTCCTAACTGAAGCACATGGCCTTACGGATGGAGGTAGGATGTAAAATCAGATCTCTGCCAGCCAGGAAAAGGACAGCAGAACTGTCAGGTAGGCAGCACTGTATACACCTTCATCTTCCTCTTTGGTGAGGGAGCATCCAGTCCCATCCTTCTTTCCATCCATCCACCTCCAAAAATATTCTATCACACCTCTATCCATTCCTAACCATATTAGTACAAGTCTAGGATTATTGTTTCTAATTAGACCTGGTGGTGTGTCTTCATGGTCTGGTGATCTATAATTAAAGATAAGTTATCCACATACAGCTAGCCAGACAGGCTGAGTGGTAGAGAGACGTACAGAATGGTTACAACAGGAACCTTGTTCTGGGAGAGCAGCAGCGGCACCACAGGGAAGCCACTGGTTGCATGCGTTGGAACTGGGCTGCACAGGCTGTTCCAGGGCATCTGCCACGGCTGTGGCCTGGTGAGCCCCGGGTTCTTCTCTCTTAGCCTGAGTTCCCCTTCCTTTGTCTTCTGTAGCTAAACTCAAGATGAGCCACAGCCAGTAATCATGTTTAATATAGTCTTGAATCATGTTTAAACAGTTTTCAGTCTTGTGAATTCCTGTCTTCTACTCACTGACTCTGGTATTCTGTGTTTATTTCTTGAATTCTTTGTGCTATCCCTTGAGATACCAGCAATGATCTGATTTTCTGAAATTACTGTTGCAAAAAAAAAAAAATGCTCAGTAAAAAATTCATTAGATTTCCTGGGAAATAAAATGAAGGAAACCAGAGATGTGAGAACCAAGGAAAAACAAGGAGTGTGGTGCTAGCAACAGAAAGATTGGAAGGGTAAAGTATAGAAATTGACAGATTCAGTATCCATGAACTTTGAAGTCTATAGTAACATCACTGACAGCCAAACGTGAGCAAATCTGATTCAAAGGCAAAGATTACTTACTCACTGGCCTGGTTTTTCCTGATGGAAACATTTATGACTTTAAGACCATTTAATTGACAGTAATACTCCCTTCAAAGCTATTGTAATAGTCAAACATGCTCATATTCATTTCTCGGTACATGGGAATGGATATTGTCCCAGCTGGCAATCGGTGTTTAGGAACATAACTTGGACGTTGTATACAAAATGAGTAAGAGAGTTCAAGTTTAGGCTTTAGAGGAACTTGGAATAAGGTATTAAGATTCTGTGATATTGCAGTTTTCAAACCTGACCTGCTTCTGTCTTCTCTCAATACCCTGTTCTGTCCATCACTTTGGTCAGCATGTTACTTTGAGATACCTAGGTCCACTCTACCCATTCTCTCTTCTCTTCAGCCTCCATATATTTGTCATTGTGCCTGAGGACTTAGTCTTGTGTTTTGCTCTTTATTTATTTTGTATATTTGGAATTTGGCAGCAGTGCAGGGTGGTTAATGTTTAACCAGTGTCTGTTCACCTTGCCCTTCTGTTTTTCATTCCTCTTGGAGAAAAACAATTTCACCTCTTAGCCCTTTCTTAGTGAAGTTTCCTCCATGATTTCTGAATAACCAGTGCTTATTCTACTGTACCTAGATTTTCTCCTAATTACTCAGTGTGAAGGATAGATTTAATTCTCTTTCCTCCTCCTCCCCTCATATTCCCTGTGATATACACACTGTCTTCTCATACCCACATGATCCTAATAAAGCTACTTCATGCTTTGGCTTAGAACAGTCTTCAGTTTTTGCATCTTCATGACTATGTAATTTCCATTCACAGGCAAATCATACAAGTGTACAGTTGTTAGTTTTCATTCATAAATCACTTTTTCTGTTGGGTTGTTTTACTTGCCTTTCCAGTTTTCTCTGTTATTGCTCATATTTTTAATTAATTTAGCCCAAGACTCTTCTTCACGTGTCTAAATATTCTTTTGGTACATTCAGCTATATTAGGGATTCTGTCAATTTCATCTTCCTGGTGACATCACTCTCAGGTCTTGTGGCTTCCTCTGGTGTAACCTAACTTTTCTCATCACCTGGTTGTACAGTTTTTATCCTGGAATCTCCTTTCAAATTTTCTGGGTTTTGTTTTTTTTTTTTTTATGGTGTGTGTCCTCTCTTTTCTAGATTTGTTTTGCTGGAACACCTCTCACAGTAGCTTCCTGTGAAAGGGTGCATTTGATATAAATGTTGGACCTGCACCTCTGAAAATGTTTATACTTTACTCCTGAATGCTCTGTTTTCTTTATTCTACTGATGCTAGTGAGAAGTTAGATCCATTGTAAATTTTGATTTATTATATGAAACGTTTTTGGATTCTCTGGAAGTTTTACTGGCTGCTGCTTGACAGTGTTCTGAAACATCATGATGATGTTTCTTGTGAGTTTATTTTCACCTATTTGGGTATTCAGTGGACCTTTATTCCCAAGAGGAGTGTAAACCAATCTGCAATGGTTCTGCTCTTTCTCCTGAGCTTAACAATGTTTGGCATATAATAGGTATTTAATAATTATTTGTTAAATAATGCTAGTGCTTAGAGATCTTTCCCACTTTATGTTTTCCTCATTTTACCTTGTGTTTTCTAAAGAAGGTATAGTACAAAAATTTGAAACTCAGGACTCTTTTTATTGGCAGTTCCCTATGCCTATGTTCATGTTTTGAATTGCTTTGTTTTCCTCAGTGTCCAGGAGTTGTCCAGGTACCAGTTGTCCAGGAATCCAGACACTGGAGTCCAGTGTCCAGGTACCTTAACTCTTGAGATTTTATTTATGTTCAGAACTGATATCAGAAACTAAGAAAAACCTCATGACATGGCATTTTTAAGGTAATTTTATGCTATACCAAGATCATGTTACTATTCACAACATGAGTATTTTCATTTCTAGATAAAGTCTGGGAAATTAATGATTGTATGGAATGGCATCAGGAAAATTAAGGCAGAAGACTATCCCTGTACTGCATTTGGAAAACTATTTTCTTAGTGAAGATTATATTTCTTCAAGACAAAGACTTCAAAAAAAAAAAAAAGACAAAGACTTCATAAATGTGTCACAAATGGAAAGAATTTGAAATATAATATAGATTTTAGTAGCAATTATGCTGGAAAGAATCCTAATGGATTTTGTATACAGAGAGAATCACCCTTCCATTCTAAACATGAGCAAGCTATTATTGGCATAAAACACTGTGGAAGTATTGAATCTGGGAAAACTGCCAACAGAAAGTCACAGCTTATTTGCCAACAAATGCATATAGGAGGAGAGCCCTTTGACTACAGTTCCCGTGGGAAGGCCTTCAGCAGCAAGTCATACCTTGGGGTGCATTAGGAAACTCATGCAGAAGAAAAGCCTTACAAAGGTGATGGACGTGGGAAAGACCTCAGCAGCAAGTCCTACCTCATTGCACATCAGAGAACTCACACAGTAGAGAAGCTACATGAATACAGTGACTGTCAGAAAACTTTTAGTTTCAATTCACAACTTGTTATACATCAGAGAATTCACACACGGGAGAATCCCGCATGTTGTGAATGTAGAAAAGTTTTCAGTAGAATAGACCAGCTTGTTTCCCACCAGAAAACTCATTCAGGACAGAAACCCTGCAAGTGTTGTGCATTTGAAAAAACTTTTGATTTGAAATCACAACTCATTCTACACCAAAGCATTCATACAGGAGAGAAACCCTATGAACGCATTGATTGCCAGAAAGCCTTTAATACAGTCTTAATTCATGGTACATCAGAGAACCCACATGGGGGAGAAACCTATGGTTGTTGTGAATGTGGGAGATTCTCCAGTGAGTCATAGCTCATTGTACGTCAGAGAGCACACAGTGGGGTTAAACCCAATGGATGTAATCAGTGTGGAAAAACCTTCAGTTTGAAGTCACAACTCATAAGTCATGAGAGGGTAACAGGCAGGAAGGCCAGGGGTCTCCAAACAGAGGAAATAGGCTGCAAGTGTCAGACATTTTTATCTCTCTCTTAAGCAGCAGGAGGAAACAAACTAGTGAGATATATATATATATATATATATATATATATATATATATATATATATATATTTACTTTTCCCCTTCTCTATACAAATTTAAAAAGGTTTCTCTTAAAATGCTGTAATGACACCTGGTTCCACCTGAAGTTAACTATTCTCAAACCTTGAGTTAACCAATGCATTTTTCTTATGGAAATGTTTGTCTTAAGCTATGTTAATGTACTATGCATTTACCCCAGACTCTGTCTTCAAGTCGGTTCTGCCTAATGGCTCAGAACTTACTTGACAACCATTATGTTATACTCAGACATTGTTCCTCTAATCTATGTAAACAAAACTATTTGTATGGTACCCCGCCCTTCTACAAGATTCAAGTCAATTTTTTTATGGCCCGGGATGATTCATTTGTTGCCAAGATTATCCCAAAATACATCTTATGGATGAGGGGCCTGGTGTCATTCTGAGTTTTAAGACATTCCTTTCTTTCATTAACAACTGCTAGTGACTGTATAACGTCCAACTATATAAGACTAGCAGGGGGGTACTCTTTCTGCTCCTTTCTGATGCCAATGTCAGAAGCTTTCTCTATCTCCTTTATACTTTAGTAAAACTTTATTACACAAAAGCTCTGAGCAATCAAGACTCGTCTCTGGCCCCAGATTGAATTCTTCTCCTCTGGAGGCCAAGAATCCTGGTGTCTTTTTGTGGTTCAGCAACAACCTTTCAGTCACACAGGAGTGAAACCCTATGGATGCAGTGAGTGTGGGAAAGCTTTTAGAATGAAGTCCTACCTCGTTTTACATCAGAGGACTCACACAGGAGAGAAACACCATGAATGGTGTGAATGTGGGAGAGCCTTCAGTTTGAACTGACAACTCGTTATACATCAGAGAATTCACACAGGGGAGAAGCCCTATGAATGCAGTGACTGTGGGAAAACTTTTGTTTGAACTCACAACTCGTGATATATCAGATAACTCATACAGGAGAGAAAACCTATGAATGTAGTGAATGTTGGAAAGCCTTTAAAACAAAGTCTAACCTTATTATACATTGGAAAACCCACACAGGAGAGAAACCCTATAGTTGTAATAAACGTGGGAAAGCCTTCAGTTGGAACTACCATCTCATTTCACATCATAAAACCCACACAGGAGAGAAACCCTATGGTTGTAGTCACTGTGAGAAAGCCTTCAGTTAGAAATGCCATCTCATTTCACATCAGAGAACTCATATAGGAGAGAAACCCTATGCATACAGTGACAGTTGAAAAGCCTTCAATACAAAGTCAAACCTCATTGTACATCACAAAACTCACACAGGAGAGAAATCTTATGGTTGTACTGTATGTGGGAAATCTTTTACTTTCAAGTTATGGCTCATTGTACATCAGGGAGCACACACTGGGGTAAAACCTATCAATGTAATCAATGTGGAAAGGCTTTCAGTTTGAATTCATACCTCATTGTACATGAAAGAAGTCAGACAGGATTGAAACTCTATGGATGCAATGAATATGGGAAAGCTTTTAGGAGGAAGCCCTACCTCATTATACATACGAGGACTCACAGGAGAGAAACCACATGAGTGCAGAGAATGAAGGAAATCTTTCAGTTTTAATTCACAACTTGTTGTATGTCAGAGAATTCAGACAGGAGAAAAGCTCTATGTATGGAATGAATGTGAAATGGCCTTTAATAGAGAAGATCAGCTCATCTCACATCAGTGAACTCACACTGGGGAAAAATCTTATGGGTGCAATGAGTGTGTGAAGACATTTAGTAGCAAGTCATACCTCATTATATACATGAGAACTCATTCAGGAAAGAAACCATATGAGTGTCACAAATGTGAGAAAGCCTTTATTTGGAAATCACTACTCATTGTACGTGAGTGAACCCATGCGGGGGAAAACCCTTATGAATATAGTCAATGTGAAAAAATCTTTCAGTGGAAAATTCTGGCTCCTTGTATATCAGAAGATGGAAACAAGAGAGAAGCCCTATGACTGCAATGATGTGAAAAAGCCTTCATTAGAAAATCTAAGCTCATTGTACATCAGAGGACTCATTCAGGGGAGAAACCCTATTGATGCAGTGAGTGTGGAAAAACCTCTCAGAAATCAATTCTCAGTGCACATCAGAGGACTCATACAAGAGAGAAACCCTATAAATGCAGTTCATTGTACATCAGAGAACTCATGCAGATGAGAAATTTACCAATGAATTATATGTAAGAAGCTTTCTCTGTAAAGTGAATTTCCAGGAATTCCCAGAAAATTCATGCAGGAGAGGAACTCTGTAAATCATTTCATTGTACACCATGTATGTATGGCATGTTGAAGGATATCCACAGAAAGCTGTTTTTTATACACACACTAAAAATAAGTAAACGTAGGACCCCTATGAATTCAGTGAACCCTATAAAAGTTCTCAGCAGGAAATTGTACCATTTCTTTAAGTTTGTTCAGGTGAGGAACAATATGAATGAAATGAATGTCAGAAAATAATTTTTAATATGGTAGCATTCATGGAAAGGAAATTCCATAATGCAAATGAATGTAGAATAAAATCCTTTAAAATTCATAATTTATTAATAATTAGGATTTTAGTGAGAGAAAATATAAAATGAATGAATTGTAGATATCAGAAACTTACACTTGGGAGAAACCAAGCCAAAAAAAAAAAGAAAAGAAAAGATGATTTATGATTGTTTTTGTTCGGATGAGGTAAAGCCTCAGTAGAAATGTTTGCTTCACTATTTTTAAAAATAAATAAATAAAAATAAATTTATATTTTAATAAATATATATTATTTTTATTATAAAATTTATTATTTATATCATATAAAATAAATATATATTTATTTAAAAATAAATTAAAAATGTGTTTATTCATTTATTCATTTGGCTGCATCGGGACTTAGTTGCAGCATGTAGGATCTTTTTTGCATCATGCAGGATCTTTCATTGTGGTGCCAGGACTTGCTAGTTGTGACATAAAGTTTAGTAGTTGTGGTGTGAGGGCTCCAGAGTACCCAGACTTCAGTAGTTGTAGCAGGCAGGCTCTCTAGTTGTGCTTAATAGGCTCCCGAGTGTGTGGGTTCAGTAGCTGTGGCTTACAGGCTTAGTTGCTCCACAGCGTGTGGGATATTACTTCCCCAACCAAGGATCAAACCTGCATCCCCTGTATTGCAAGGCAAATTCTTAACCAGTGGACCAACAGGGAAGTCCCTACTTCACTATTATTTTGGTTCACTTGGACAAAATAATTTCCTTTAGAAAGGACTTTAAGGTTATAAAGATGTCCCAAAATTTTAGGAAAAGATTGGAGAAAGTATACAACTATCAGTGATATACATGTTCATAATACAACATAAAGACTTTTTAAAGTGTATGATTGAATGTAATAACCAATATAACAGTAAGGATTGCATCATAAACCCTTGGATGTTTAGGATCTTTCTCTCTGTACTCTAAAATATGCTTTGTGTAGTTTGCTGCAATTATTAATTAGTTCCTTCTACTGGGTTACCCAGAATAGCTTAAATTATTATCACTTTTTAATCAAATTATCAAGTTAAAGAATGTTACACCCCTTTAATTATAGCAAGGTAATGGCAGTTCTAAGGGCTCCAGCTAGCTCAGTGGTAAAGAACCCAACTGCCAAGCAGGAGACTTGGGTTTGAAGATCCCTTAGAGAAGGAAATGGCAAACCCTCTCCAGTATTCTTGCCTGGGATTTCCCATAGACAGAGGAGCCTGGTGGACTACGGTCTATGGGGTTGCAAAGAGTTGGACACAACTGTGTGGCTAAACAACAATAACAACAATGGCAATTCTAGCCAATATATGAGAACAAAAAGTTGTAAGGAATTGGGGTTTAGGGCTGAGGCAAAAATCCTGTTGTTTGTGGATGTGATTGTCTATTTAGGAAAACCAAAATAAACTACAGGCTGTAAGGCAGGGTGATGTTTTGCAAAACTCTGAAACCAGGCAGCTTGGCTGTGAACACAATCAGATCTCTTCAACGTTTCCACACTCAGATTCCAGGCCCTGCTGAGGGAAACATCCTGGACTGCCCTTGAAATATCTGTAGACAGTTTTGTACTAATCAGCCAAAAGCTTCAGCAAACCTCAGACAACTGAAATACAGATCAGATTGATTTATCTGTACCTTATCTCCCAGCCTAAGAGCTCACATTGGAAAATATGTGCCCTTTTATGAAAGTAAATATATATTAAGCACAAAGAAAATTATCAGGAATATATAGGAACATTATATAAGGAAAAGCATCATTTTACAAAAAAAAAAAAAAAAACAAAACTAAATGTGTGTGCTTAACAAGAAAACTTCAAATCATGCAAAAAAGAGCTGAAAGAAGAAATACACTCTACCATTTTACTTCAGCATTTATTTCTCAGTAACATAACTTGAAGATCAAATATCAGGAAGGCTATAGAAGGGCTTAATAATGACATCACCAAACTAGACCTGGTAGACATATCTAGAACATCCAACAGCAGAATACATGTTCTTTTCAATTACATATGAAACATTCACCAATACAGGTCATGTCCCAGATCACTAATCTTAAAATTTTATAAATAATTAAAAGCATACGAAATTTCTTCCATCTATAGTTTCCCTTGTTGGGGAATTAAGATCCTACAATTCACGTGGCATGGCCAAAATTTAAAAAAAAGAAGAGGAAGAATAAAACAAGATACAGATTGGAAAGGAAGATGACAACTGTGTTCAGAGACAGCATGATTGCTTTCACTGAAACTCCTCTTAAAACTACCCCCCCCCCCAAAAAAGGGGCACCAATGTGGAGAGGGAATAAATTGGGAAATTGGGCTTGACATATATACGGTGCTATATATAAAATAGGTAGCTAATAAGGATCTACTATATAGCTGAGGAAACTGTACTCTGCAATGATCTATATGGGGACTGAATCTGAGAGTGGATATATGTGTATTTATAAGTAACTCACTTTGCTGTACAATAGCAGAAACTAACACAACATTGTAAGTCAAGTATGCTCCAATAGAAAAAAAAATTTTTTTAAGTCACAAGTCAATTCAACAAGATAGCAAAATATAAAATCAATACTAACAAATCAGTTCTTTTTTACATACTCAACAGCTTCCTTGGTGGCTCAGATGGTAAAGAATCTGCCTGCCATGCGGGAGACCCAGATTTGATTTCTGGGTTGGGAAGGTCTCCTAGAGAAGGAAATGGCTACCTGCTCCAGTATTCTTGCCTGGAAAATTCCATGGACATGGGAGCCTGGCAGGCCACAGTCCATGGGGTCACAAAGAGTTGGACACAACTGAGCAACTAACACTTTCACACTTTCAGCATTCGATGGGAAATCTGGCTTAAAATGCACCGTTATTTATGATAACACCAAAAAACAAACCAGCAAACTACCATGGAATCATTAAATGTAAGTCAAATGAAATGTATGCTAGGAACAACAATGAAGAGGGGAATAATGATGACCTAGATATTGGGAGGATATGCCCTGTTAAAGAATTGGAAGATTTAAAAAAAAAAAAAAAAAGAATTGGAAGATTCAATGTTGTTAAAGGTTCCGTGTTCTCCACACTGAATTTTAGATTGAATCTCTTTCCAATCAAATTCCCAGGAAGATTTTCTGTAAAAATAGACAAACTGATCTTGAAGTTTATGTGGAATAGCAAAGGAACTAGAATACTCATAATTTTGAACAGGAAGAATATTTGCAAGACTTGTACTATTTGATTTCTAGGCCTATCATTAAGCTGCGGTAGCTAAGACAGTGTGGTCTTCTGAAAGGACAGAAGATTAGTGAAACAGAAGAGAGTCCTGAATAAAATTACACACTACATAGTGAATTGATTTTTGTCATTATTATAAAATCAGTTCTTTGGAAAGTGGATAGTTTTTTTTTTTCTTTCAAAAATTGGTGCAGAAACACTTTCACATCTGTTTGAGAAAAATATGTGTCTTGGTGCATACTTACACTGTATACAAAAATGTAGAGGTTGAGCATCCAGCTAAAGGGCTGATTAGGACTAAAATGAGGGTTGAATAAAGATTGTTGTTGTTCAGTCACTAAGTCATGTGTGAATATTTGCAACTCCATGGACTGCAGCATGCCAGGCTTCCCTATCCTTCACTATCCCCTAGAATTTGCTCAAACTCATGTCCATTGAGTTGGTGATGTGATCCAACCACCTCATCCAGCAAAGATGGAAAAATACTATATAAAGATATTTTCTGATAAAGCAAGAACATGAGTTAAGCATAGGAAGAGAAGAGAGAAGGGTTGGGGGAAGTAATAGATTGCCATTGATTATTAGGAGGAAACCAAAGGATACTACTTTAACTGTTGTTGTTCCATCAGTCAGTCGTGTCCAACTCTTTGTGACTCCATGACCTGCAGCACGCCAGGCTTCCTTGTCCTTCACCATGTCCTGGAGCTTGTTAAAACTCATGTCCATTGAGTTGGTGATGCCATCCAACCATCTCATCCTCCGCCATCCCCTTCTCCCTCCTTCAGTCTTTCCTAGCATCAGAGTCTTTTCTAATGAGTTGACTCTTCACATCAGGTGGACAAAGTATTGGAGCTTCAGTTTCAGCATCAGTCCTTCCAATGAATATTCAGGACTGATTTCCTTTAGGATTGACTAATTTGACCTTGTTGCTGTCCAAGGGACTCTCAAGAGTCGTCTCCAACACCAGAGTTCAAACACATCAATTCTTCAGTACTCAGCCTTCTTTATGGTCCAGTTCTCACATCCATACATATGGAAAAACCATAGCTTTGACTGTATGGATCTTTGTTGGTCAAGTAATGTCTCTGCTTTTTAATATGCTGTCTAAGTTTGTCATAGCTTTTCTTCCAAGGAGCAAGTCTCTTTTAATTTCTTGACTGCAGTCACCATCTGCAGTGATTTTGGAGCTGAAGAAAATAGAGTCTGTCACTGTTTCCATTGTTTCCCCATCTATTTGCCATGAAGTGATGGGACTGGATGCCATGATCTTAGCTTTTTGAATCTTGACTTTTAAGCCAGCTTTTTCACTCTTCTGTTTAACAGTTAAGCTGATAATAAAAGATGGAGAGAAGGGGGATTCAAGGCACTATGAGAAAATATAAAAGTAGCAACTGCAACAAAACTATGAAGCTTCCTAAATTAAAAAAAATAAATTATTTGAAACAGGAAATATGACATGGAACACTGAAATAACAGAGGAGAAAGAGAAAAACTCTTTATAGAATTCCAACTGATAAATGTAGAAGAAATGATGAAATTACAAAAAAAAATTTTGGCTGCCTCTAATGGATTGTTTCAGGCAGGAATTAATTCATGCCAAACCTTGTATGTAAGAAATATTATAAGGAACAAATAGACTCAAAGTATTTTCCTCCTTGGTGCTTCTTAATTATAAAAAGTAATTTCAGAGTGATAAATTTTAGACATTAAGTATTTTTACATATATGATTATAAAATACAATTTTAAAAGTTGTTTGAAGGAAAATGCATGGTAAATGTAAATATGTTAAGAAAAAGGTTGAAAACCTATTATCTAGCCTTTTATTTCAGGAAGCCAGAAAAAGGAAATTAAACACAAAGAAAGTAGGAGGAAGGAAATAATGAACAGCAGAAATCAATTATATAGAAGCCAATGTACAGGCCCTTATAGCTCAGTTGGTAAAGAATCTGCCTGCAATGCAGGAGACCCGGGTTCAATTCCTGGGTCAGGAAGATCCCCTGGAGAAGGAAACAGCAACCCAATCCAGTATTCTTGCCTGGAAAATCCCATGGACAGAGGTGCCTGGCAGGCTATAGTTCATGGGGTCACAAGAGTTGGACATGACTTAGCGACTAAGCCACCACCAAAGTACAGAAGCTGATGGAGTGGGAAGACATAGAATCTGCATCTCCTCACCACTAGGGTACCAACCAGACATTGTTGGGGGACCTTGATACCCAGGTGGATGGGAGCAACCCCCAAGTGATGGGGGTCAGACATGGGTAGGTAGGAAAGGGTGGGAGAAGTGGAAATATGACAGGTGCCATGTGAATCCTGGGGGTGTGAGAGGGGGTTGGGAAGGAACAGTGGAGCTAGACAGGGAGGGATCCTCAGGGATTGGAGGATCAAGGGGAATGCATCTACCGTTTCCCCCATCCACTCTGCCCCGGGAGCCTCCACACTTTGAAGCAGCAGGCACCCTGGGGTCCCCTCTGGGCTGTGCTGGGCCTCGGCCCTGCCCCCACCATTCCCAGGGCCTTTTCTGGCTGTACAGATCATGAGCCTACACCCTGCCCCTAAGCCCTGCTCCCCACAGCCAAGGTTTTTTTCCAGTAATCTTTTTTTCTTTTGTGGTTCTGTTAAAATTTCTGCTGGTTGTTTCATTTATGTTTTTATTTTTCCAATATGTCAGTTAATTTCCTAAATTTATTTTATTTTTTATGCTTTGTTGTTGTCCGCTCCCCCCTTTTTTGTTTTGTCTGTTTTTGTTTCTGTTTCATTTTGCCATGCTTGGTTCATGGGCCAGAGGTCGGGCCTGAACTCCTATGATTGGAGCACTGAGTCTGAACCGCTAAACTAACAGAACCTTAGACCACAGGGACTGTTAACTGAAGTGAGGTCTTCCAGAAGTCTGCATCTCAACCCCCAGACCTGTTTCTGCCCAACTGCCTACAAACTCTAGTTCTTGAAACTTCAGGCCAAACAACAGTAAGACAGGAACATAGACTCACCCATCAAAAAAAAAAAAAAAAGAGAGAGAGAACAAAAAAGTATATTACAGATGAAGGAGCAAGGTAAAAACCTATAAGACCAAATAAATGAAGAGGAAATAGGCAACATACCTGAAAAAGAATTTATAGTAATAATGATCCAAAATCTTGGAAATAAAATAGAGGCACAGATAGAGAAAATACAAGAAATGTTTAACAAAGACCTAGAGGAACTAAAGGACAAACAAACAGAGATGAACAACACAATAACTGAAATAAAAATACACTAGAATGAATCAATAGCAGAATAATTGAGGCAGAAGAACAAATAAGTGAACTGGAAGATAAAATGGTGGGAATAATTGCTGAGGAGCAGAATAAGGAAAAAAGAATAAAAAGAATTGAAGACAGTCTCAGAGACCTCACTAAGCTCACTAACATTCAAATTATAGAGGTCCCAGAAGAAGAAGAGAAAAAGAAGGAGTCTGAGAAAATATTTGAAGAGATTATAGTTGAAAGCTTCCCAAACATGGGAAAGAAATAGCCGCCCCAGTTCAGGAAGTGCAGGGTCCCACACATGATAAACCCTAAGACAAACACACCAACACACACCAACACACATATTAATCAAACTAACAAAAGTTAAGCACAAAAAAGTGTTAAAAGCAGCAAGGATAAAATAAAAAACAACATAGAAGGGAATCCCCATAAGGCTACAAGCTGATTTTCCAGCAGAAACTCTGTAGGTCATAACGGGGTGGCAGGATATGTTTAAAGTGATGAATGGGAAAAACCTACAACAGATATTACTCTATTCAGCAAGGATCTCATTCAGACTTGACCAAAAAACCAAAGCTTTACAGACAAGCAAAAAAGAGAATTCAGCACTACCAAGCCAGCTTTACAACAAAAGCTAAAGGAAATTCTCTAGGCAGAAAACAAGAAAGAGATACACAAAAACAAACCCAAAACAATTAAGAAAATGGTGATAAGAACATTCATATCAATAACTACCTTAAATGTAAATAGATGAAATGCCCCAACAGACAGACTGGTTGAATGGATACAAAAACAAGATCTGTATGTATATTGTCTACAAGAGACTTTAGACCTAGGGATACAAACAGACTCAAAATGAGGGGATGTACAGATATTCCTTGTAAATGGAAATTTTAAAAAAGCTGCAGTAGCAATACTTGTATCAGATAAAATTGATTTGAAAAGAAATACTGTTACAAGAGATAAGTAAGGACTACATAATGATCAAGGGATTACTCCAGAAAGAAGATATAACAATTATTGATATAAACATTTATGCACCCAAGGTGGCACTAGTGGTAAAGAATCCGCCTGCCAGTGCAGAAGATGCAAGAGATGCAGATCAGGAAGATCCTCTGGAGAAGGAAATAGCAACCCACTCCAGTATTCTTGCCTGGAAAATTCCAAGGACAGAGGAGCCTGGCAGGCTACAGTCCATTGGAATGCTAAGAGTCAGATGCAACTGAGCACAGCCAACATAGTAGAACCTCAATACATAAGGCAAATGCTAACAACCATAAAAGGGGAAATGGACAGTAATACAATAATAGTGGGGGACCTTAACACCCCATTCTCATCAGTTGGACAGATTATCAAATAAATAAGAAAACACCAGCTTTAAATGACAAAATAGATCAGATACACTTAGCTGATATTTATACCCCAAAATGGCATAATACACTTTTTCCTCAATTGCACATGGAACATCCTCTAGGATAGACCACATTTTGGGTCACAAAACATGCCTTGTAAAATTTAAGAAAACTGAATTTATGTCAAGCATCTTTCCTGACCACAATACAACACTATGAAATTAGAAATCAATTACAGGGGGAAAAAGAACTGTAAAAATGCAAACACATGGAGACTAAACAGTGTGCTACTAAATAATCACTGAAGAAATTAAACAGGAAATAAAAAATACATAGAAACAGATGACAACAAAAACATAACAACCCAAAACCAATGGACCATAGCAAAAGCAGTTCTAAGAAGTTTATAGTAATTCAATCTAATCTCAAGAAACAAAAAATATTTCAAACAATGTAATCTTCACCTAATTCAACTAAAGAAAGAAGCATGAAGAAAACCCAAAGTTAGTAGAATGAAATAAATCATAAAGATCAGAGCAGAAATAAATGAAACAGAAATGAAGAAAACAATAACAAAGATCAACAAAAGTAAAAGTTGCTTCTTTGAGAAGATAAACAAAATTGATGAATCTTTATTTAGCCAGGCTATCAAGAAAGAGGGAGAGGACTCAAATTGATAAAATTAGGAATGGAAAATTTTCTAATAAAGGGAAAATTCCTAAAAGGAGAAATTACAACTGACACTACAGAAATATGAAGGATCTTAAGAGACTACTATAAGCAACTGTAGCCAATAAAATGGACCACCTGGAAGAAATTGACAAATTCTTGGAAAGGTACAACTTTCCAAGACTGAACCAG
Source organism: Cervus elaphus (assembly GCF_910594005.1). Taxonomy (NCBI): domain Eukaryota; kingdom Metazoa; phylum Chordata; class Mammalia; order Artiodactyla; family Cervidae; genus Cervus; species Cervus elaphus. The sequence continues at coordinate 28,010,976 of NC_057819.1, forward strand.
GAAAAAGTAGGAAATATAAATAGACCAATCCTAAGTAATGAAATTGAAACTGTAACTGAAAGTTCTCCAACAAACAACAGTCCAGAACCAAATGACTTCACATGTGAATTCTATTAAACATTTAGAGGAGAGCTAACACTGATCCTCCACAAACTTTCCAAAAAATTGTGGAGGGAGGAGCACTCCCAAATTTGTTCTCTGAGGCCACCATCATCCTGATAACAAAACCACACAAAGATAAAACAAAAAAAGAAAATTATAGATCAATATCACTGATGAACACAATCAGAAATTCTCGACAAAGTATTAGCAAAGAGAATCCATTAAATTAGCAAAGAAAACACATTAAAAGCATCCTACACCATGATCAAGTGGGTTTTATACCAGGAATGCAAAGGTTCTTCAATATATGCAAATCAATCAATGTGATACACCATAGTAACAAAAAATAAAACCAATATGTTCATCTCAATAGATGCAGAAAAATCTTTTGACAAAATTCAACACCTATTTATGAAAAAGTGTGTACAGAGGGAACCTACCTTAACATAATAAAGACCATATATGACAAACCCACAGCAAACATCATTCTCTAGCAAACATCATTCTCAAAGCTGAAAGCATTTCCTCTAACATCAGAACAAAGACAAGGATGTCCATTCTTGCCACTCTTATTTAATATAGTTTTGGAAGTTGTAGCCACAGCAATCAGAGAGAAAAAAGAAAAGGAATACAAATTGCAAAAGAAGAAGTAAAACGGTCACTGCAGATGATATGATACTATACATAGAGATCCTAAAGATGCCACCAGAATACTACTAGAGCTAATCAATGAATTTGGTAACGTTGCAGGATACAAAATTAATGCAGAGAAATCTCTTGCATGCCTATATACCAACAACAAAGAACAGGAGTTGAAACAATCCCATTTACTATTGCAACAAAAAGAAGAAAACTCCTGGGAATAAACTTACATAAGGAGGCAAAAGACATGCACTAGAAAACTATAAAACACTGATGAAATAAATCAAAGATGACACAAACAGATGGAGAAATATACCATGTTCTTAGATTGGAAGAATCAATGTTGTGAAAATGAATATACTGCCCAAATATTCAATGCAATTCCTATCAAAATACCAGTGGTATTCTTCACAGAATTGGAACAAAAAATCTTACAATTTGTATGGAAACACAAAAGACTCTGAATACCCAGAGTAATTTTGAGAAAGAAAAACCAAAGTTGGAGGAACCAGGCTTCCTAACTTTATACTACAAAGCTACAGTAATGACAGTATGCTACTGGTACAAAAACAGAAACATACACCAATGGTATGGGATAGAAAGCCCAGAGATAAGCCTACATGCCTATGGTCACCTAATATATGACAAAGGAGGCAAGAATATACAATGGAAAAAAGACAGCCTCTTCAATAAATGGTTCTGGGAAAGCTGGACAGCTACATCTAAAAGAATGAATTTAGAACACTAACATCATATACAAAAGTAAACTCAAAATGGATTAAAGATCTAAATGTAATAAGACTGGTCACTATAAAAACTCTTAGAGGAAAACATAGGAAAAACACTCTGACATAAACCACAGTAAGATCTTTTATGACCCACTTCCCAGAGTGATGAAATAAAGTCTAAACAAATGGGACCTAATTAAGCTTAAAAGCTTTTGCACAGCAAAGGAAACCATAAAGAAGACTAAAAGACCACCCTCAGACTGGGAGAAAATATTTGCAAATGAAGCAATGGAGAAAGGATTAATCTCTAAAATATACAAAGAGCTCATGGAGCTCAATATCAAAAAAACAAACAATCCAATCAAAAAATAGATGGAAGACCTAAATAAGCATCTCCCCCCAAAAGACATACAAATAGCCAAAGGACACATGAAAAGATACTGAACATCACTAATTATGATCATTATATTTCTATCTTATATTTCTATTATTTTACTGTAATTAGTATTATACTAATTATAATTATTAGAGAAATGCAAATCAAAACTGTAATGAGGTATCACCTCACACAGGTCAGAATGGCCATCATCAAAAAATCTACAAATAATAAATGCTGGAGAGCGTGTGGAGAAAAGGGAAACTTTTTGCATTGTTGGTGAGATTATAAATTGATACAGCTACTGTGGAGAACAGTATGGAGGTTCCTGAGGAAGCTAATAGAACTACCATATGATCCAGTAATCTCATTACTGGGCATATACCCTGAGAAAACCATAATTCAAAGGGACACATGTATCCCAATGTTCACTGCAGCACTATTTACAGTAACCAGGACACAGAAACAATCTAAATGTCCAATGGTAGATGAATGGACAAAGAAGATGTGGTACATATATACAATGGAATGTTACTTAGCCACTAAATGGAATGAAACAAGGTCATTTGTAGAGCTGTGGATGGACCTAGAGTCTGTCATACAGAGTGAAGTAAGCCAGAAAGAGAAAAATAGATATCATGTAACAATGCATATATGTGAAATCTAGAAAAATGGTACAGATGAACCTATTTCCAAGTCAGGAATAGAGACAGATGTAGAGAATGGACATGTGGACCCAGGGGGTTAGGGGAGCATGGGAATAATGGGGAGATTAGGGTTGATATGTGTGATAGCACTGTGCTATGCGGTGCTTAGTTGCTCAGTCGTGTCTGACTCTTTGCGACCCTATGGACTGTAGCCCTCCAGGCTCCTCTGTCCATGGGGATTCTCCAGGCAAGAATACTGGAGTGGGTTGCCATGCCCTTCTCCAGGGGATCTTCCCAACCCAGGGATCGAACCCAGGTCTCCCACATTGCAGGTGGGTTCTTTACCATCTGAGCCACTAGGGAAGCCCAAGAACACTGAACTGGGTTACCTATCCCTTCTCCAGGGGAACTTCCTGACCCAGGAACCGAACCAACGTCTCCTGCATTGAAGGCAGGTTCTTTACCAGCTGAGCTACCTGGGAAGCATGATATTATACACTAGCGTGTGTAAAGTAGATAGCTAGTGGGAACCTGCTACAAAGCACAGGAAGCTCAGCTCAGTGCTCTGTGATGACCTAGACGGGTGGGGTGTGGAAAAGAGGTCCAGAGAGAGAGGAGATAGATGTATGCATATGGCTGACCACTTCACTGTACGGCAGACATTAACCCAACATTGTAAAGCAATTTTATTCCAATAAAAAACCAATGTAGAAGAGAAAAATAGTACTGAAAGTTGATCCTTTGATTAGCAAAACTCACTTCTGGTCAAGAAGCAGCAAGAAAGAGTATGTGCTTAAGTTAAGAATGTAAGCTTTTGAGTCTTACATTTAAAGGAGGTTACTTATAGGTGGAAACGATTTTAAAATTCACTGGACCCATACTAAGAGAACATAATAAGAGGACATAACTCTCACCCAGAGGGGGGTTGGGAGGCTCAAATAAGAGAATGTTTATAAATAGTAACTTCTTATCAGGCAGCAAACAACAACAAAAACAACTGACTTTATAGAAACGAATTAGAATCATAACATCTGTTGAATTACATTTAAATTTAATTTTATGATGTAGGTACGTGGACATTTTGGGTTCCACTGACATTTTAACTTCACTGCTGCTTAATGGGTGGACGGCAACCAGGAATGTTGTCACTGAGCTCCCAGCTGGCCCTGGAGAAAGGACCTGGGAACACATTCCAACAGCCACAGGGTTTCCTGCAGCGAACCTCTCATTGCCTCTGATCACCCATGTCTGCTCTAGTATACTGGGAGGTGGGGGTGGGGATTGCTTCCTCCAACCCTGTTGTCTGTGTTTTTCTTTCACTTCTTGCAAAGAACCTTAAAAGGAGAAAAACCAGTTATCTTTTTATAAAAAGTAGAAAACATGAATAAGCAAAAAGAAGAAAATTTAAAAGCCAAATAAAAATGATAAATAATTTGTCACCCAGTGGCAACAGTGTTTACCAATGTAGCATGTATCATTTCATGTCTGTACTTTTCAGACTGCTCATAGCACTCACCTTGTTTTGTAACAGGTAGTTTTTGAGAAACAATGTATCACTAGTAGGGGTCAGGAGGCACTCTTTCTCTGCACGACTACTAATTAACCTTCCTGAGCCCACCTTCTTTCTGAAGTTTGATGTATTTACCAGAAATTTCCACCAGATCTTGGATTGTTTCTAGATTGTGAACCAACACTGAAATGTTTCTCTTTCTGCCAAAGTCTTGCCCATAAGCTTAGGCGGAAGCTCTGGCGACAGAGAATTTTTGCCTCCACCTCCATTTAAAAACCAACTTACAGGACTTATCTATTGGTCCAGTGGTTAAGAATCCACTTTGCAACGCAGGGGACACGGGTTCTATTCCTGGTTGGAGAACTTAGATCCCACATGTCACAAAGCAACTAAGCCTGCCCTCAGCAACTACTCAGCCCACCTGCTCTGGAGCCTGCAACACACTCTGAAGCACTGGCATCACGAGAGAATTTGTGTGCCAATAAATAAAAATTAATATTAAAAAAAAAAAAACACCAAAAAACAACTCGCGGGACTTCCCTGTCAGTCAGTCCAGTGGTTAAGACTTTGCCTTCTAATGCAGGGGGTGCAGCCACTCCCTGGTGGGGGAGCTAAGATCTCACCTGCCTTGGAAGGCGAAAAAACCAAAACTTAAAACAGAAGCAATATTATAACAAATGCACTGAAGACTTTAAAACTGGAAAAAGAAAGAAAAATCAACTTGAAGTCTTCCTGGCCTCATCTCTAGGGCGCCTTCCAGCTTGCTGTGCAAAATTCACGAGACTGTAACCTGTACCAGATGTGTCTCCGCAAGGACGGCGGCAGTTCAGTGATTTCCCCTGCGTGTGGACCAGGGGAGTGGAGAACTCGGGTCCTGAGGCCACCACCGTGTGAAGGCCTCTTCACGGCGCAGAGATGCACCCCCAGGATCACAGGAGGTGGGATCTACAGGGGCCTCCCCTACGATCCCGGCTCCTTGAAGGTACCCCCTCCCGCGAAGCCCAGGCTGGGGTGCGGATCCCTCCAGCACGAGGGGCAGGTGGGGAGTGTCTGCCCCACGGGCTGCGAGCTCAGCGGGGCTTTGGCTCCGCAGAGCTTCACGGGTTGCTTGGGGTCAGCCCAGGGTCACAGCTTCCTCCTGCTGCAGGGGTTGGGGGTCGCGACACCCTCTCCTCCAGCCTAAGGGCCTAAGGGCCTAAGGGCCAGGCTAGTTGGAGCCTCTGACGCCAGCCCCCCAAAGTCTTGGCTTCCGTGCAGCCCCCCGCCCCCCAATCCCACGGACCCTCAAGAACCTCTCGACTCAATAACAACTGCCAGAACCACTAGAACCCCCCGCACCAAGGCTGATCCCCAGGCCCCCTGGATTTAGGAGGAGAGGGCGAGGCCAGGGACGCCGGGCCAGGTACTCAGGGATTGGCCAAGTCCTCGATACTTTGTAGCTACCGCACCTCCGAACCGCCTCCGGGGATTTGCGTGCTGAGCCTGAACGCTGGGAGCCGGTGCCTGGCTAAGGGGTGAGTTGGGGGCGTCTGGATGAAGGTGGGTGAACGGGGGCCGTCCGGGAGGGAGTTTATGGGATACTGTGACTGAGTTCAAGTCCTGGTGGCGGGCCAGGGAGGCCTCTTGGCCCCCACGGGGAGCAGGGCACCCGGAGAGGTGGGGCGGCGCAGGGCCACAGCCAGGCAGAGAGTATTCAGGCAGGCCGGCGCGGTAGAGCCGTCTATCCCCGCGGAGCCGGGTCCCCTCAGTGTTCCGGGTGCCCCTCCCCAACCCATTTCTTTCCCCAACTCCAGGATTCTCTACGTGTGAGTTTGGCCCTTAGCCTCCTCCCTGCCCTTCCTGCAGCCCGGTGGGGGGTGGGATGGGGCAGTCGGCCCGAGAGGAAACCTGGGTCTCTCGAAGGATGCGAGGTCTCGGACCCCCTGCCCGTCGTGCTGGGAAGAAAGGTTGGGTCCTGAGACAGGAGCCCGTCTCAAGGCGCTGAGGTCCGGGAGCGGCGACGAGGGCGCGTCCTGCGTCCCTTTCGCGCGCGCGTTCCTGTAGGTGGTACAGGGCGGCAAGAGGTGGAAACAGGCCAGACCCTTTGCCAGGGAGCCTGGCAAGTCTGTTCAGATTCTCACATCGTGTGTGGAAAGTGTTTTGGTAGCATCTGCTAAGTACACCTTTAATTTGGCCGCCAGCAGCCTGTTCCATAGCCCTCAGGTAGTTGGAACACAGGTCTCGACCTTATGTTTGAGACAGTGCTCACTAGTGTGGGGCTGGGGAGGTGATTACAGCTCCTCCTTCCACCGGTCGTTTTCAGAACCCAGTGGAGACTAGGGGTCCTTCCTGCAGTGCTGCCAGACTTAAGTATTGCCATAAGGCATAAGGAGGCTCTCTCCATTTGGTGTAGTATATACATAGTCAGATTGTAGTTTTAAAATATGAGAAACAGAGAGGTGGTAATGTGGGCAAGGGGCACGAAGGGAACAGAGGTTCCAGGAGTGAGGAGGAGTCTTGCAGCCACAACACGCAGTCCAGGATCTGGACTGTTGTGGAGACTCATGGGAAACTCTGCCAGTCCCTGCTGCCCCTGCCTTCTCTTGCTGTCGCCACAAGTACCTATGGCAGGAGAGGTCTGGCAGACTTGGCTGAATACAGATGTGCGGCCAGCTGATCAGCATGGGCAGGCCATGGTCCTGACTTGTCATCTTGTTTACAGAGGGGCCCAACCCGCCTGGCGATGCAGAGCTTCCTGCAACTGCTGAGGGGAAATGGGGGCCCCAGCCTGCCCTTGCCGGAGCTGGTGACCCTCGCAGGCAGGCTGTGCCGGGACCTCCAGGATGACCCCATCCAGGTGCAGCCCTTGGTCACGGCTGTGCTGGACAGCCAACTCCGCCTGTACCTCTTGGACAATGCGGATGTGGCCCTGGTGTGCGCCAGCGTGCTGGCCCAGCAGGAGCAACACCAGGCCGCCTGTCGGCTGCTGGAGGTAGAACTGGTCTGTGAGATGGGGGTTGGGGGGATGTGGGGGTTGAAGAGAGGGGAAGCAGCCACCACCATCCTAAACACCGCAGAAATGCCCAGAGTCAGCAGGAGCTTGTGGAGAGGTGCCATAAACCAAGCTGGGATGGCCCACTCTCTCTCTACTAAGTTTTAACTTGCCTAGTAACTGAAGATGAGACTGTCCAGTTTTGGAATCTTCGTGGTCCTGGCTTGAAAAGCTGGCATCCCAGTTAGTGAGACAAGCAAACAGACCCAGTCTCTCAGCCCCCTGGCTGTGGGACTGCATTCAGGAACTCTGAAATCACAAGTATGTTTGTTAGTCCTCTGGTGGCACTTTGAATCTCAAGTCTTTTGACATGAAAACCTGAGCTATGTCCACATGAAGCTCTTGATGTCTTTATCCACTTTATGTTACTGCGGTATGTTTTACTATCCAAATGTTGGTATGTTTGGTTGTACGATGCTGCCTGCCCCAAATCATACTGGAGTGGTGCAAATTCTGTAGTGTATACCTGTGTTACTTCCTAAAATGTGTGAAGTTTTGAATTCCAAACTATGTGTGGCTCAAAAGGTTTTAATAAGAGATTTGGGGGCCAGTGTTTCTCTTTTTCACTCCATATACATGTATGCATGTACATCTATGCATAATTCATGCTGTGTTTACTTTCAAGATACTCAGTTCTTTCCAGTTCTTTCTGTTTCTGCTCCCTCTCCCCCAAGCCCTGCGGCATCCACCTGGCTCCCTCTCCCGCCAGCCCCCGCACCCCCCTGCCCCCAACCATGTGCTCTCCTGCCCCCTCCATCTGTTCCTCACCTAGCAGCTAGAGGGAGTTTTAAAACTGCAGATGGGACCATGGTGTGTGCTGAGGCGGTGGCCCCAGAGCCAGCCGTCAGTGCTGGCTTGCTTTCCAGTCTTTGGACCCTTCCTGCCCCCCTTTTGTCATGCTGGCTTTCTTGATGTTTTTGGAACTCCTGAGATCCTCTTCTTTTGAATTTTGCAGGTGTCATTTCCTCTGCCAGAGGAAATGGAGCCCCATTTGTGTGGCTGGAGCTTTCCTACGTGTCTGGTTTCTGCTTTAAATGTCACCCTGTATAGCTAGTGCCTCCTTTATTGTCAAGGATATAAAGGAGCCCTCATCCCCCTCTATGGCTCCTTCCTCAGCTCATAAGTAGAAACCTGTTTATTTTTCAACCTGTGTTTTGTCTGCCTCCCCTCCTGCACTGCAGGCCTCAGGAGCAGGGGGTGCATCAGTTCTGCTCCTTAAAGGATCCCCAACACCTGAAACATAAGAGAACTCAGATTTCCAGTGATGTCAGACAAAATGAATGAACACATAGAGTTGTCATAGCTGCTGTGTCGGCAGTCAAGGATGAAATGTGATGAAAAACTCCCAGGAGAGGGACCATAACTCACTCGGGATTGTCTAGAAATAACGTGTTCCGAGACCTGAGAGAAGCCATGGGGCCACCACCTCAGAAAAGGGCATTTCCTGCCAAGGGCCACTCCTGCAGGTGGGGAGGCCCCAGGTAGTTTCCCTGCCCATACGTTGTGCCCTGGGTCCGCTGCTTTATCCTGGCAGGAGACTGCAGGCTTCGACCCAGCAAAATGGGTTTTTTCTGTTGCTGTGGAGAGAAAGCCAGATGATTCTCAGCACCTCCCTCACCAAAATGGTCCTGAGAACACGGGTTAAAGCACAGGGGCTGTGTCTAGGGGAGGCCTGTCCTCAGCATCCTTGGCCATCTCAAAAGTCTGGTCACATGACCATGTCACACTGGGGATGCCATCAGTGGCATGACCATGACCTCTTGATCCCCTTCAGCTTAGAATGTGCTCTCTGAGACCCAAGGACCCACCCAGCTGGTGGGAAAGACCTCTCATACAAGACGGGGGTCATGCCTCAGGCCTCTCAAATCTGATCTTTCATATATGGTCCTTAGCGCAGCTCTGCCTCCTATATGCTGTGGCCACAGCCCAGAGGTGGCCTTCCCCTTGCCTGCTCCTCATCTGTGGGGGTGGAGGAGAACTGTGCCCCCCGGGGGCTCCCCAAAATCCTGGTGGGGACTGGAGCCCAGCCATGGAGCTCATGCCCTCACTATTGGGCGCCAGTGGGAGGCTGGTCTTAGGCTCAGGCAACTGGATGATGGGGCTCCAGGGCAGGGGAGGGTGTGGGTCTCAGGAGGCTCTTGTCCACAGGGGTGTCAGGTGCCGGGCGGCAGCCCCAAGCTGGTGCAGCTCTGGAATGACATCCACTACCGTCTGGCCATGAAGAGGCTCGGCGTGTCCACACTGACGCCGGTGCAAAAGTTCCGGTGCAGGAAGAGGTATGTGCTGGTCTTGGCGCTTATTCCCGAGGGCTCCTGAGGGATTTGCCTTCCAGAACCACAGAAGGGCTGAGGCGAAGTAGAAGGAGGGAGGCAAGATGAAACAGTGATGTCAGTGCCCGACACTGAGCCTCCTCGCCACCTGCTCGGCTGTGGGAACTCTGTCCCACCTCTGCCCATAGGGCAGGATGGACAGCCGTTCCCAGGACCCAGGCCAGGAGCTGCTGCCGTCAGTGAGGACCTTGCAGGGAGGGAGTCAGTAGGTGGGCACCCCGACCTCACTTTCTCCTGTGGGAGGGATGCCCCTCATGTCAGCTAGTCCCCACGGTCAGGCTTTGCCAGTCGCCTGGCTGGGATTTCCGCGCAGCTCCTCAGGGCCGCAGGACCTTTTAAAGACAGATGGAGATGCGGGTGCTGTAAGCACCATATGAGATGCATGTAGTGCTTAGAACAGTGGTCCCCAATCTTTTTGGCACCAGCTGCGGGTTTTGTGGAAGACAATTCTTCCGGGGACCAGTGCATGTGCAGGGGTAAGGGGGATGGTTTCGGGATGATTCAAGTATATTACAGTTATTGTGCACTTTACGTCTATTATTATTACATCAGCTTTACCTCAGATCATCAGACATTAAATCCCAGATCATCAGACATGGGGACCCCTGGTTAGAAGACAGTCTGCCACATGATAGGTGCTGAACAGATGTTAATAACAATCACCACCATGACCATAGTCAGCACTAAGTAAACGTTATGACTACCAGTTATAACCATCACCAGCATCACCATTCGTGGGTGAGGACACCGAGGCACAGACAAATTAGTGACTCACCTGGTCACACGCTGGAGAGACGCAAAGGCAGGATTCCAGCTTGGACGCTGAGGCTGCAGAGCCTTTGTTCCTTATTTGGGTGTTCTCCACCGGCCAGAAGAGGCTGCCGGTCTCTCTCTGAGCTCCTGAAGGCCCAAGTGACAGGAATTGCTGAGCCAAGAGCCTGGTTGATGGAGGAAGAGATGGATGGATTCCTTTTGGATCAGACAGAATTTTTCTCACAGTGCCCACCAGATGCATCCTCAAAACCCAGAAGTTAATCAGCCTGGAGGTTGTCAAGGGTTGCCGTCCGTCCCCTCCCTATAGGTTTTTAGGGCCTGCCTGAGGGTGGTTCAGCAAAGGGACCTGGGGAGCAGCTTGCCATGTTTGTGAAGAGGCCCCTGGGGCTCTCCTGGAGCTGCGCTTGGATGTGGATGACGGACAGGAGACTGTGAAACAAAGCAGATGCCTAATTCAGAGCAAGGAATGCCAGACAGGACAAGCTCAGCAGAGGGCTGTGGGTCGGTGGTCCTTTGTTGTGGGGGCTGCAGCACAGGGCCGCAGAACCCGAGTGAGGCCTGAGCACAGGGACGGTGCTCCCTGGGCATGAGGGGGGTTACACATTACAGCTGGTGGTCAGTGCGGGGGCAGAGACAGGAGGTGCTTGGAGGTTCTGAGAGGGGCGTGGCTGGGGAATGGGTTGTGTCAGGATGGACTCAGGAGGATTTGCTGATAGGTTGGACGTATTGTAGAAGGTAAGATAATAAACCCAGGCTCTTGGCCTGATTGGCAGGGACATGGTGGTCTCTCACTGGGATGAGCAAGACAGGCTGAGGGTATATGTGAGAAGTGGGAAGCTGAGCTTCCCTGGGATGTATGGGGTGATTCATGGGGATTTTTCAATTGGTATTTGGATATCAAATCTTGTAGAAAACTGGTGTTGTTTACTTATATGAAATTTTTTTTAAAAAATTATTTTTGGCTCTGCTGGGTCTTTGTTCCTGTTTTGGCTTTTCTTTAGTTGCAGTGAAAGTGAAAGTCACTCAGTCGTGCCCAACTCTTTGTGACCCCATGCAGTCCATGGAGTTCTTCAGGCTAGAATACTGCAGTGGATAGCCAGCCATTCCCTTCTCCGGGGGGATCTTCGCAACCCAGGGATCTCACCCAGGTCTCCCGCATTGCAGGCAGATTCTTTACCGGCTGAACCATGAGGGAAGCCCAGGAATACTGGAGTGGGTAGTCTAGCCCTCCTCCAGGGGAACTTCCCGACCTAGGAATCAAACCAGGGTCTCCTACATTGCAGGCAGATTCCTTACCAACTGAACTATCAGGGAAGCCTTAATTGCAGTGAGTGGGGGCTACTCTCTGGTTGTGTTCTGCAGGCTCCTCATTGTGGCTTCTTGTTGCAGAGCACAGACTTTAGGGTACTTGGGCCTCAGTAGTTGTGGCTCCCAGGCTCTAGAGCACAGGCTCAGTAGTTGTGGTACATGAGCTAGGTTGCTCCATGGCATGTGTGTTCTTCCCAGACCAGGGATCAAATCCTTCTCCTGAATTGGCAGGCAGATTCTTTACCACTGAGCCACCAGGGAAGCCCCCTGTCACTTTTTCTTTTGCAAAAAATTTCCATTGTACAGTCAGTAAAGCAGATAGCATAACCCACCTCAATATCTTCATCATCCAGCTTCAGCAGTCAGGGCCACTGGTCAGTGAGGGGTGCTGGGAACCCTGATGAGAGTGTGGAGTGTGGGCCCAGGCACCACCAGGCCCCTCCCTGCTCAGGGCTTGGATCCAGGGCCTGCAGCACACGCTGGGGAGGAGGGTGGCTGGTGAAAGGAGCAGAGTCCAGGGGAATACAACAGGTGCATCCAGAGGAGCAGGGGTCTGTTACCACCTCCTCAGTGTCCTCCTCTAGGAACCCACCACCCGCCTCCCTCTGCCCCGACGGCCTCAAGAGCCGGAACTTCCCCAGAGAAGTTCGCCAGAAGCTGCAGGACTTTGCCTCGGGCGTGAGCACCAACCCCAGCAAGGCTGAGCGGGTAAGAGCAGATACGAGCGTGGCCAGGCACCCTCCCCTTCGTCAGCACTCCCTATCCTTAGGGGACGCCCACCCTTGGGTGGTTCACCCCCACTGTTAGGTGGGGGACTAACACCCTTGGGGGCCTGCCACCCTTAGTGGGGAGAGCCACATCACCACCTTAGGGGGTAGATCCACACCCTCCCTAGTGGCCTATCTGCCAGGGCGGTGGTGGGCTCTGACCACCCTGAGCTCCCTTGGGGATGGTGCCCTTTGGCCGGCAGCCCTTGCATGTCCACCCTGCACAGGCTGGGGAGTGAATTTCATCACAGGCATCTTAATACCCAGTCAGCCGGTGTGACTTCAGGAGACACTCACTGAGCGCTCGCTGAGGCCGGGGCTCCAGCAGGAGGGGTGGAGGGGGGCGCCCTCCAGGAGCGGGTGGAGGGGGCAAGAGTCTGCCCCCTCAGATCCTGCTGCTCAGAAAGCTGGCTTGCTCCCTCCTCCCCGCGTCCAGTCAGCTGGGCTCCCCCAGAGCAGGGCACTGTGGCCAGTGGTTCCAGTTCACATCTGAGAGGTGCCTGGTCGCAGGGTTGGTCGTGGCCAATACACTCTGGCACCGGCGGGCGGAGGGTGAGTGGTTGGGTGGCACCCCGGGAGGATCTGGTGTGCCAGCTGCTCGGAGCCCCCCTGGCTGTGAGTGGCCGTTGGCTGGGTGGTGGCTTGCGCCCTTGGTGCCCCAGCCTCTCGGCTTGGGAGTGGGCTGGGCTAGTGGCGGGTTGTTTTGGGGCAGGAGGACCTGGCCTCTCAGATGCGCCTGACCACGGAGCAAGTCTACAACTGGTTTGCCAATTACCGGCGGCGCCAGAGGGCCCTGATGCAGCGTGCGGCGCCAGCCCCAGACTCAGGAGAAGACCTCACGTCAGGGGAGGCGAGTCGGCACCGCCCCCCGCAGCCGACAGGCCACCCCCACCTTGGCTCTGGGCTTGTGGACAGGCCTCAGTGGTCGAGTGAGTGGCCCCTCTGACAAAACTGGTATCCAGGACCAGCCAGGCCCCCTCCTCCAGCTCCAGTCTGCACGTTCAGCACCTCACCCTGTGGGAAGTGAGATCACTGACGCTAAGGGTCAGATTGGGCTCAGGGTGGCCTGGGTGGGCTGCAGCAGCATTTTGCGTTGAGAGATTACTGTGAGGTCAGGCCCAGGAGTTGGGGAGGTGAGCCAAGCACCAGAATTGGGGTGGCCTGGGTTCATAATCATGGGTTTCAGTTCAGAACAAAGACAGATCAAGGGTCAAACAGAGCACCAGGCAACCAGCGTGACTGCTCTCAATCTGCTGGGAAGGAGGCTGGGACTCCAAGCATCACCCAGCCTCCCCTCCCTTTTGATTGGCTTTTAGCAGGACCTGAGGAAAGTGGGCCTCTACAGACCCTGGAGACCACCCAAGGGCCGTGGGAGCCACTGGCTCTGACCCCAGACTTCTCTGGAGGCGAGACTGTGCCCAAGTCACTGGCTCCCAGGTACTGCCACGCACATAGGCCAGGAGACTGTCTCCCTGTTCAGTTCCCCACCCTCAGTGGGAGACCAGGACTGGGGTGGGCGTAGGAACGCCAGCCAGACCCTGGGACCAGGTCTGTGATGGCTGAGGGCAGACGGCTGTGACCCTAGGTAGGAGGGGGAGCCACGGGCAAGGATCCCACGTCATGTGCAGCACATTTGCTTCCTGGAGCCTGACTCACAGCCTGACTTCATGTAGATTTTGGAGAATGGGGAAACAGACTTAGAAGAACATGCAGACCTATCTCCTAAAGGCAAATGGCCGTCCTCTTGGTTTGTTTCTCTCTAACATTTGGTGTGGTTGGTGTATCTCTAAGTCCGTAACCCCTAAGTTAGTAAGTTCCTCCCACAGCCCAGGCAGCGTCTCACTTTACCTTGCCACTCCTGTGACGCTGCTCTGACTGCTGTGAGTCAGCAGGAGTGCTGGCCAGCAGAGGGGCTGAGTCTAAGTGAGGGGTCATGTCCATGCTGTGTAAACCATCAAGCTGTGCCCACTTTTCCCTGTTACCCTTGTGTTATTAGCATCTCGCATGACATTACCTGGGTTGGCACCTCACATTCAGGCCAGCACTGCCCATGTGGCCTTAGGCAAGTTCCCATGACCTCTTGGTGTCTCACTTTTCTCATCTGTGAAATGGGGACAGTGATAAGCCCTGCCATGCAGGTCGTCACACAGATGACAGAGGAGGGGGGTTGTTAACAAAAGCCCAGAAGCACCATCTGAGACACAGTGAGCATTGGTGGAACATTAATTCTTTGAATTATTAATTTCTGCCTAATAGTCCTTTAAGATTCACCTTTACATAGTCACTCAAATGTTAGGTTGTTCCTAATCATTTTCAGCTTTCAGTATTGCGGAACCTTGCTTCATTGAAAGCACTTGTAAATAAACTGCTAATGTATCTTAGGTTTCTAGCAGTAATATTTTTTACTCTTGCAGCCCTAGGGAGGATGGTGAAGGCAGCATGACTGGGAATGTGGTGGGCCCCATAGCCATCCAAGCCCAGATTCCCAGACTGAGTTGGAATGTCCTCCCAGGCCCCCCTACCCCAGCCTGGGGGACCCTCTGCCCACCAAGGGGTGGTGTTCCCTGTGTCCCCCCAGGTCTCTGCAGGGTGGTGAGATGTACCAGGAGGGGCCTAACCGTGACCCAGACATTCTGCCCCCTGTCTGCTCTGGCCCTGGTCTCTGTCCTCTGGCTGCTGCCAACGATATGCTGGACCCCTCTCTGGCTGCCCCTGAGTCGTGGCTGATGTCTCTCGCACTGGCATCCTCCAAGGAAGCTTCCTTCCAGACTGGGCAGCTGATCCACAGTCATGGGCTGAACCTCACCATGCACCCTACAGATGCTTCTCTGGCTGTGTCCCTCGCCACCCTCAGGGAGCCCAGCCCCTCAGGTGGGTCCACTCTAGACAGACCACATGTTTCTACATCAGATGCTTTGATGGCTTGTGTCTCATTTGAAGGAGCAGGATTTTGAGGGGCGAGGACTTTCTGCTTGAATCCCATGTATTTTATTAGACCCACAAATCAGTGCAGTTGGAACAGGCTCTTCCCACGAACAGCTGGATGTTTGTTTCATTTATTTTTGTTTTCAAAGTAAAATGTGCATGTGACTAAAAAAATAGGATAGTGCGGAAAGAGTTGAAATGAAATGGAATGGCTGCCAACCCTGCATCCAGTCCCCGTGACTAGCTTGTCCATGTCTGCTAGCACAGAGGAGGGCTGAGCTGCTCGGACTTCTACCCTCTTGTCCGGGTTTCTTTCTTAGTTGTAATTGTAGCTATACATACCCTTAACGAAAATGTAGTCAGGTATATATTTTGTGCACCAAACATGATAGCATCTTGTGACATCCAAGCATATAAGGAGGATATTGGCACTGAATTCAGCCTGTCACCTAAATTTCTTAGTCTTCTGTGGTTATGCATGCGTGCTAAGTCACTTCAGTCATGTCTGACTCTTTGTGACCCTATGGACTATAGCCCGCCAGGCTCCCCCGTCCTTGCAATTTCCCAGGCAATACTGGAGTGGGTTGCCGAGCCCTCCTCCAGGGGATCTTCCTGACCCAGGGATCAAACCCACATCTCTTATGTCTACCTGCATCAGCAGTCTTTACCACTAGCACCACTCGGGAAGCCCTCTTCTGTGGTGTTTTATATATATATATATATATATATATAAAACATATATGTATATATGTCTTAATACAGTTTCTCGTGGCCTTTCTTTTTTCTTACATTGTCTGCTTTTATCACGTCCTTAGCTTCTCCCAGTGTTTCAAGCATCACCTCTGAAGACTTGTTGCTGGGAGCCTCCTTCTCCCTGTCCCCATCCAAGTGCAGTCTCCCTAGGCCTGGGATGGAGCCGTCATCCTGAGAACACCTGGGTTTGCTTCATTGTTGAATCTTAGTTCTCCGACCAGGGATCAAACCCACGTTCCCTGCGTTGGAAGGTGAAATCTTAACCATTGGACCACCAGGGAAATTACACTTCAGTGTTTCCTTAATTGCAAGTCTTGTTCTTTCTTTCTTGACTCTTGTTGTTAGAGAGTGTCTTTAACTTTACAAGAAAGGGTGACTGTAAGGTAAATTTTCTGATTCCTTGCATCTTCTGAAATTGTCTTTAATCTTCCCTCTTGCTTGATTTATGATTTGTCAGGGACAGAATTCTGAGGTCAAAACACTTTTTTCCCTTAGAAATTAGAAAGCAACATATTACAGCATCCAGTGTTGTCATTTTAAGTCAGATGTCATTCTGATCTGTACATGTTTTACATATTTTTCCTTTCTTGAAGCTTTTTATTTTTTAAGTCTTGGTGTTCTGAAATTTCACAGTGATGGTCCTAGGTGTGAGTTTTTTAAAATCACTTTGTTGTTAAGCCTTTCAATTTAAAGAGAGAGCAAGGTCTTCTTTAAGCTCCAGGCATTTTCTGTAACTTTCTTTGATAGTTTCCTGATGATTTCCTCCTTCTAGTTCTCTCTTTACAGCACAAATGTTATTTGGATGTTGGAAATCCTGGGCCAATCTCCCAAAATGCTTACCTTTAAAAAAGTTGCTTTTTATTGTATGTGCTTTTGTCTTAAACTCTATCTTCTGAGTTTCTTAAAAAAAACATTTATTTACTTATTTTTGCTGCACTGGGTCTTGGTTGCTGTGTGCAGGCTTTCTCTTGTTGCAGTGAGCAGGGGCTACTCTCTAGTTGCAGTGCAAAGGCTTCTCATTGTGGTGGCTTCTCTTGTTGCAGAGCACGGGCCATAGGCGCACGTGGGATTCAGTAGTTGTGACTCATGGGTTTAGTTGGCATGTGGAAAATTCCCAGACCAGAAATCAAACCCATGTCTCCTGCACTGGCAGGTGAATTCTTAACCACCAGACCACCAGGGAAATCCTATCTTCTGATATTATGACAGTTATGTATTTTAAGAGAACTCTAAGCTCTCTTTTCTTAATTCTGATTTTCCTTTCTTCATAGATTGTGTTACTTTTTGTAGATGCAATATCTATACCTCTCTGAGTATCCTGCTTACAAGCTCCAGTAAATATGTTTTGTTGCCTGAAGGAGGAAATGTGAAGATGGTGGATTGAGGTCCTTCCTTGGAAATAGGAAGAAGTGGGGCCTGAAAGTGGAAGAGCCTGGAGACTTATTTCTCTGAGGCAGTTTTTCCATCTGAACGGATTGGTCTTTCATTTCAGAGACCTTTTCCTGTCCATGTGTACTAACAAGGCTGGAGTCAGGACAGGCAATGGCCAGCCTCGTACTGGGAAGAGGGGAGCTGGTCTTCACACCATGTCGAGCATATGTGAGGGTGATGTTCTCTGGGAATTGGTGAGCTCCCTGCTGACCACCTGAACACCTCACTTTCCTTCCCCTTCTGCAAACTCCTCAGGGTCCTTGACTGCTGCTTACGCCCTGGCTTCCCTTCAGACACCCCACCCACCACCATGGCCTTGGACGTGTGCCCTGCATCTGCCGAACACGGACACCCCCCACCTGCTAATTGCCTTTCCCATGACACTCCCTTTGTCCTAGGCTTGGGGCTTTTTATTTCCCTTACTCTTAGAGGAAGAAGCTATAACCCATTGATCTATTCTGTGTGAATTGAAATGTTCAAATTTGCACTTAACCATATTTCGTGGACCTCAGAGTATCTTTGAAGTTCTGTGGGAAGCAGACAAAACAGAGGTGGAGGTATTCATACACCAAACGGTTCAGCAGGTCTGAGCAGCTGACAGTTTAGATGGTTGCTCTGGCAGACAGGAGGAAGGACTGTTGTTTGGGGTCTGAGATCAGGACACTTGCTAGTTTTATTGCCTGGATGGACTTAGGGCACAAATGGACCTCCCTTCTTAGCTTACTTTGCTCCTAAATGTCAGCCCGGAACTGATTGAGTCCATGTGGCTTTCCTTTTTAGAGTGAAAGGCACCCTGAGAGATTTGCTACAACATTTTAAGTAAAGAGAAAGGGTGGGGCAAGGGAGTAACACCTTGCACTGCCATGAAGTCAAGGTGGAACCCAAGGAAAAAGGGGAGGGAAGTGGCGGGTGGCTGGGCTCAGCCTGTGGTGAAGCAGGGAGGCACCGAGGAGTCTGTCCTCATACGGCAGCAGTGAGTGTGGGCAGATTGGGATGCTGAGTCTTTGTTGGGCTGGTTTGAGGTCTAGAATGACAAAAACTTGAAGCCAGTGAAATTTGACATTGTTTTGGTCTCTGGAAGCCTGAAAAAGCCACTGAGATGGACAGAAGTGTCTTCTCTTTCCTCAACGCGGAGCTGAGGCGGGGGGGCTGGCAGACTGGACGCTGCCTTTTTGCGGACGTCTGTGTTGGGCTGCACGCGGACTGTGCTCCCGTCTCCCAGCTCTGGGTTATGGGGTTTCCTCCCCTGTAGGATTCGCTGACCCTCCCAGCATCAACCCCCAGGGCACATACCTGGAGGAGGATCCGGGTTCCCGCGGTAGCCAAGCAGAACGACAGGCGGGCAACCTCCTGGTGACCCAGCCCCCACCACAGGCTCCCAGCTTCATCCTCACCCAGAAGTAAGTGCAGAGCCACGGGGCTCAGGTGACACTTCCTACAGGCCACGCATGGGGTGGTGCCTGGTCGGGAGACTCACCATCTCCCACGGGGCAGATGAGGTCCTTTCCTTATGGATTTCTGGAAACCTCAACAGTTCCCCCATCCTACATGATCATAGTTTTTCCCTCGGACAAAAGAACACCTGGAAGCACAGGAGCAGATACAGACATGTGGATGGTGCTTCCCCAGAGGTCTCCCTGGGCTCCAGCAGCCTCTTTCAGGCATTCTCTTTTCCCCAAAGATTGTTTCAGTTTCTGGACAGCATCAAGAGCCTGCTTTTATACTCCAGATTATAATTTTAAAGGCGCTTGGGAGGGCTGTGAATAGGGGATGTGCTGCAGACTGTGGCATGGGGGCGTGACAGTGGTTCAGATTTCACAGGAGGAGAGTGTTGGGCCTCTGGTGGAGGGGGAGCCTATGATAGAGGGTCACAGGACAGGGTCCCCAGGGTTTGGGGTCTCCCAAATCTAGGAGCTGAAGATCAGGTGCCCAGTGAGGGCAGAATTACTGGGGGACATGCGAGAAGAGGGGGGCAGCCTCCTGAAGAAACAGGCTTTGCTTGTGGAAACAGCCAGACCATGTGGGTTTATGGCAGAAGACGGATGGAGTGGAGCAGCCACAGGGCCACCTTGGGCCTGCTTGGCCGCCTCTCCATTGGTTTTCTCACCTTTGGACTCCGGTGCTCCAGCTCATCCTTGATCTGATCTGATAACCTTGATTCCTTGTTTAAAAGCAGCTTCGCTGGGGCGTAAAGTACGAACATGTTTAGATGGTACAAATGAAAGTTTTCTGAGTGTGACATGTATTCATCACAAACCATAACTATGCTTTAGGTCATGGGCCACAGAGCTGTTTCCATCTGCCTCCACCCCTCACCCCCACCTTCCCAGGACCAAGGATCTGCTTTCTTTAGCTGCATTTTCTAAGAATTTCATATGAGTGAAATCATACAGCATCTGCCCTTTTTTTATTATATGGCTTCCTTCACTCAGCCTGACTGCTTGAGACCTGTCCCTACTGCTGTGTATATCAATACCCCTCCTCTTGTGTGTATCAGCACCCCCTTCCTCCTGTGTGTATCAACACCCTTTCTCCTGTGTGTATCAACACCCTTCCTCCTGTGTGTATCAGTACCCTTTCTCTTGTGTGTGTTAACACCCCCCTGTGTGTATCAACACCCTTCCTCTTGTGTGTATCAACACCCTTCCTCTTGTGTGTATCAACACCCTTCCTCCTGTGTGTATCAACACCCCTCCTCTTGTGTGTATCAACACCCTTCCTCTTGTGTGTATCAACACCCTTCCTCCTGTGTGTATCAACACCCCTCCTCTTGTGTGTATCAACACCCCTCCTGTGTGTATCAACACCCCTCCTCCTGTGTATATCAACACCCCTCCTCCTGTGTGTATCAGCATCCCTCCTCCTGTGTGTATCAACACCCCTCCTCCTGTGTGTATCAGCATCCCTCCTCCTGTGTGTATCAACACCCCTCCTCCTGTGTGTATCAGCATCCCTCCTCCTGTGTGTATCAACACCCCTCCTGTGTGTATCAACACCCCTCCTCCTGTGTGTATCAGTACCCCTTCCTCTTTCTTGCTGAGTCCTAGTCTTGGTATGGATTGACATCACCTGCTAGAGGCATTTGGGAGCTGCTGGTTTGGGGCTGCTGTCAGCCTTGCTGCACACACAGTGGCCTGCACATTTGCCTTCGTGTCTCTGGGGTGTATTCACCCAGCAGTGGGGTGACTAGGTCACAGGGTGGATGTGGTTTGACTTCAAGGGCCTGCATGACTGTTGTCTTGAGTGGCTGCACATGTCCACGCCCTGCTCCCCCTGCTGCTCTCCTTGATTTGGTTCTAAGGGCCTTCTGACCTCTGCGTGCCTCAGGCCTGTCCCTTTGTGACCGTCTCTGCTCACCGCCCCATCTTCTATGAGCCTGCCCTGGTGTGCTTGGCCCCTGACTACCTGAGCCCCCTGCTTGAGGGTCCTGAGGCCCCTCCAGCATCCTGCCCACCTGAGTGCCTTGCAGGAGGAGGCTGTTCCCGGAGAGCTTGTCACCTGGAAGGGCTTCAGACAGGTAGAAAGCTCTCCGAGTATGGGGCTCCTGGGGGACAGCGTGACCCGCAAATAGGGCCTGGCAGAGGGCCTGTCCTGACACCGTCCCTTTTCCAGCCCCTCAGACCTGACTCCGGCCCCATCAGGCTTCCCTGGCCCCATGTCTGCCGTGGAGCTGAGCCAGCCCCCTCCCTCCAGCCAGGTGAGACCCTCCTACAAGCACTGTGGGCTTCCTTCCTGACTCCTGGGTCCCAAGCTTGGGACTTCAGAGTGACTAAAGTGGGCAGAGCTGAACATGAGCCAGGGACGTCTGGAGGCCGGACTTCAATGGAAGGGGAGCTGGGAAGCAAGTGTCTTGGGGCAGGGTTTCCTACTGAGTCCAGAGGGGTGAGTCCCAGGGTTGGGAGTGCCAAGTGGGAGGGCAGAGCCGGCAGAGGGCGTCTCCGTGTGTGACACTGTGTTGGCTTCCCAGGTGCAGTGGTCTGATGGGCAGACCTCCAGCGACGCCTTCTGGGGAGCCAGGATGCTCCTGGAGCTTTCAGGGGGTAGCCTGGACTGAGCTGCCCCTTGGGAGCCTGGCCAGTGCTCCAGGGGAGCAGCTGTGGACATCCAGCAACTCGAGTAACAGAGCGTTATCCCTACTGAAGAAGGAGGTCCCCAGAGTTCCCTGGGGGTTCTGCTGAGCCCCCCATGCCCTGTTTGAATA
The DNA here is from genome assembly GCF_910594005.1 of Cervus elaphus. NCBI lineage: Eukaryota > Metazoa > Chordata > Mammalia > Artiodactyla > Cervidae > Cervus > Cervus elaphus. Next base: position 28,032,501 of record NC_057819.1, read on the forward strand.
GTTTGGTTGTCAATTTCCTGTATTGGAAGAAGCGTCTGAGAAATATTCTTGAAGTCAGAAGTCAAAGATGGGTCTGTTCTATGCAGGCAGCAGCAGATTGCAGTCAGGTTCCAGGGTGGGTTCCGGGCAGTGAAGGCCTTTCTCAGAGCGGGGATGTTGCCCTTTGGGCCTCCCACCTGTCCTGTGACAAGGCCAGACTTCTCCTCCCAGTAGATGTGGTGAGAGAGGTGTGGGCAACCTCTGGCATCTCTGAGTCTGGGGTTTGCACAGAGTCACTGGGGGAGAGCCTGCCAGGCTGGGGGGGGTGCCTTGCCCAGGGTTGTGATTCACTGTGTTTGCCCAGCAAATGTTCTGTTCAATTAAAGTTTACTGTTCTGACTCTCTGCCCTTCATTCACTTAACTGTCCTGGACACCTGCCCCTCTCAGGCCGGGCCCACATTTCACAGTGTGAGGGCTCTAATCCATGCATCAGGACGCTGGTGATGGACATTCAGATCCTTTCCAGTGGCTCTGTTTTATCAGCAGTGTCACATGGGCATCTCTGGCCTCTGCCCCTCACCTGGTGTTGTGCCCCGGGAATGAGAAATTGCCCCAGAGATGGAAGCAGTGGGCAGGGAAGCCCAGGCCCCAGGGCAGAGCTGGCTGCAGCTCCTGTCCTCCCGTGACACGTTTGGGAACTTTGACACCTAGGACTGTCACCTCCAGGAACGGGCCCTTGACCCACCCTTGCCTTCCCATCGTGTTGGTTGACAGAGGTAATATAGTGGGTAATAGAGTCAGGTTTGTGCCCTTGGGGCTCACAGGATAGTGGGGGAGGCAGAGGAATAAAGGGGCACTTCTAGGTAGTTGCTGGAAGGTGGGGTGAAGTGGGGAACAGCTGAGAACCCAGGACACTTGAAGAGACCCTGTGAGCTTCCCTGGAGGGGACGTCTCAGCTGAGACTGCCTGTGCTCAGCCCCCACAGCCCAAGGGCCCCCACGCTTACTGCTCCCCCCGTAGCCCCATCCCATCCCATCTTCATCCCCAGAACCACAGGGCCGAGTGTCAGGAGTGACAGATGTGCAGCTCAGCCAGCCACTCACCTTCTAGGTCCCTAAAACTAGGGCCTTTCAGTTTTAAAGCATTTCTTTGGAAACAGTCAAAAACTTGAAAATGGAAAACAGGTATCTTGTTTTCTTTGAACCATTTGAGAATAAGTGGCCAGATGACGGCCAGATGCCCATCATCCCCCTAGTGCTTCTGTGTGTTCCCTTCAGATAAGGCATTCTGCATGTCCACAGCTCCTCCATCGAAATCTGGAAGTCAGTCCTAATTGCTAGACCCGGAGTAAGTCGTTAGTTGTCCCAATATTGCCCTGAATGAAAGAATGCGCATCCACTCCACAACACGTGCTGCATTTACTCAGCAAGTTTCTCAACGCCCTCCCTCCTGGAACAGTCCCTGGTTTCTCCTGGACTTCTGGGACCTTGACTTGGGGATTACAGACCAGTTTCTGTGCAGAATGTCCCCCAAAGGGGCCATGGAATTTGGGGTATGCATTTGGAAGGGATGTCCTAGAAGTGATGCTTGGTCCTTACTGCATCCTCTGGGCCTCACGTGAATCTCGCTCACCCTGTCTCTGCTGGTGTTCATCTCCATCACTTGGTTAGGGTGTTCCCAGCCAAGCTTCTCCACTATAAAGTCACTCCTTTTCTCTTTGTGTAAGTATTTTAGGGGGTGGTGCTTTGAAGCCATGCAAATATCCTGTTTCTCATCAAAGTTTGCATTAACTAATTCACAAGTCTCCCTAATCTGCTTCCCTAATTCTCAGAATTCATGAGCACTTTCCTCTCATTTCCCAGTTCTAGGATCTCAAACATCACCAACTTGTCCCCACATGCCCATACAGTGTTCACCCCATCACTAAGAGTCACTCTTCAACTTTATGGTTTACCCTTCACCCCATGGTGGTTGGTGTCAATAACTGAGTTCCACGCGCATCATTAACCTGCCCTTATCCACACAGGCTGTTCCCACATGAAGCACACTCTTTAGACTCACTCACCCTCATTCATCCAAATTCTGCACAAAAGGGCAGCACAGTTAGGGTTAGGGTTCAGGTACCCTGGGCTGCTAAGGGATGTGCCACCCCTCAACCTTCCCAGGAAACACGCAGAGCTCTGGGCCCGTCCAGGTCTCTCCTGTCGCCAGCAGAGCCTGGATGCCCGGGAGGAGGTACCTGTGTGGCAGCTGGTCAGATTAGAGGCAGGACCGTGGTGAACAGGTTGCATGAGGACCTCCATGGCATTTTTCTCCTTCCCACCTTTGCAGACAGTGGGCTCTATCCTGAAAGTCCTAGAGCCCTGACTCGGCAGCTGCATCACGTCTGTTTTGGAGAAAATGGACCAAAGTGTCTAGAGCTGACTCTTGACAGACTGGACGTCCTGAAGAGGGCCACCTATGTGGGGTCAGGTCTGTGGGTGGAGGCAGGAGGCTTCTCCCTCTACCCTCCTCCACTCAGCATCTGGGGGGACGGGGCTCTGCCCTTAGGGTCCTGCCAATCAGGCTGCCTGCCCACCACTTCCCTCCCTGCTTTCTGGCTTGACCACAGGCCCCTCTAAGAAGAGGAGTGTTGGCCCCACAGTCAGTCCTGCCAGCCTGTCTATAAAAGGCCATGGACACCAGTGAGATGCCATGACCAGGCGGAGTATCCTCTGTCTGCATCTCCCCTACTGATATCAAGACACAGCGGCCGTTCCAAACTGCTGATGGCAGCGGGAGGGGATTGGAGGGAGGTGAAGAGTGGAGTTGGCTACTCCTGGACATTCAGAGCTCCAGGAGTGTGGGGATGGGGTGCAGGGTGCAGTGCCAAGCTCCAGGGTGCCACCTTCTTATCCTCATCCTCCCATGGCCCCCGGAGGCAAAGAGCTGTGTCCAGAGCTCCCAGTGAGTCAGGGCCAGAGGGCCCACTCAGCAGTGGGCCTGCCTCTCCCACCACCCACCCTGGTCTGGAGAGAAAGGAACAGAGCAGTGCTGGTGTCCATCCCTTAGGGCTGCTGAAACAAAGTACTGCAAGGAATTCATTCGCTGGTGGTGCAGTGGGTAGGACTCTGAGCTCTCACTGGCTAGGATGCAAGTTCAGTCCCTGGGTGGGGAACTAAGATCCCACAAGCCATGTGATGCAGCCAAAACAAACAAAAAACTCCCAAGGTTCCACAATTTTGGTGACTTAGAACAACAGGAATTTTTGGTCTTATGGTCCTGGAGGCTGGATGTCAATCTAGGTGTTGGCAAGGCCTGAGGGCACCAAGGGAGGATCTGATTCAGGGCTCTCAGCTTCTTAGAGTTCTTGTCATAGGACAGCATGACTCCAGTCCTCACAAGACATTTTCCATGTGTGTATGTGTGTCCAAATTCCCCCTTTTTATACCAATACCCCTAGGGTTAGGGCCAACTTGAATGACTTCATCTTGACTCATTTCCATATAATGTCAGTCATAGGTACTGGGGTTAGGACTTCAACACATGCATTTCTGGGGTTCATCATTCAACCTGTAACAGTGTTTCTGTCTCTGCCAGCAACCTCTCTCTCCCTGCTGGCCTGAGAGCCCCTTCCTGGAGCAACCCCATCAGGCTTACTGGGGGCTCCAAGCAGAAGACCCCACCCCTCCTGGCTGCAGGACTTGGGTCTGGGGCTGGGATCCTCTGCCCAGTGAGGGCTGGAAGGAGACTGTTCTGGAGTTGGAGGTGCTGAAGTATTGAAGGTGCTGAGCCAGAGGGCACCTCCCCGGGGGCTTCAGGGTCCCCTGTGACCTGGACAGAAAGCACTTGCAGCTCTAGCCCCCAAGGGGAAAGGAGGGGAAAGCTCCTCCTTCTGTCTCAGACAGGCGGCCCCTCCCACGTACAGGCCCTGGGGCACAGTGGGAGCATCAGCAGAGCTGCATCCACGTTGGTGCGGCCAGAGGGCTCAGACCACGTCCTTTGTACCTATAGAGAGTGGAGGGTATGGCCGGAAGTGAGGTGCAGACACCCTCAGCTCTAACCCAGTATAAAAACACTAGCATGGAGCCACCTATTGGAGCCACCCCTGGGGAGTCCCAGGTCAGTGTGTCTATATGCGGGGCTTCAAGTGAGTCTGGACCCCCGCAGAGTTAGACCACTGGGAAGCCTCTTCTGTGTGGCCAGCAATGGTGTTCATTGGACTCACATGCTTGGACCTTGAAAAGTGAAAGTGAAGTCTCTCTTGAAAAGTGAAAGTGAAGTCTCTCAGTCACGTCCAACTCTGCGACTCCATGGACTGTAGCCTAGGAGGCTCCTCTATCCATGGAATTTTCCAGGCATGAGTACTGGAGTGGGTTGCCATTTCCTTCCCCAGAGGATCTTCCCCACCCAGGGATCAAACCTGGGTCTCCTGCATTGCAAGCAGATGCTTTTACCATCTGAGCTACGAGGGAAGCGTGCTTGGACCTTGGTGGTGCCCAAGTGAGAAGCCACCCAAAGCTTTGTGGTTGTGGTTGTGGTGAGCCATGCCCCCGACACGTGGGCCCTAAGGCACCTCCGTGTCATCACCTGAGCAGGATGCTACCCTCCGACAGCCGTGCTGTCCCAACCCAAGCTCAGGGACACAGGCGGGAGGGCAGACTGCAGGTGCGGCTCCTGTGGGACACGTGGTATCAGACGCGGGCATGGGACCTTCATCCTTGGGTTTTGCCCCAGGCTTCTCTTTACTTTCTCACTAGAATTTCAGAAGGACAACAGGCGACCCTTGAGTCAGGGGATTGGGCAACCACCCTCTGTGGTTGTAAGGGAGTGATGATTTATGGTCGCCCTTCTGCTCCTGGTTTTGCCTTGGCGTATCCAACCAACTTGCACTGTGTATCAGTATCAGTTCAGTCGCTCAGTCGTGTCTGACTCTTTGCGACCCCATGAACCACAGCACACCAGGCCTCCCTGTCCATCACCAACTCCCGGAGTCCACCCAAATCTGTGTCCACTGAGTCAGTGATGTCATCCAACCATCTCATCCTCTGTCATCCCCTTCTCCTCCTGCCTCAACCTTTCCAAGCATTATGTAGTTCTGCACTATTTCCTATTGGAAAAAATCTGCATGTGAGTAGATCCGAGCAGTTCAAACCTATGTTTTCAAGGGTCAACAGTATTTTACAAAAGCATCCCTGGTTAAGGTGTTCTTCCTCAGGGCGCAGAGTGGTGCTTCTTTTTTTTTTTTTTTTTTCCTTAACGCTTCACGAATTTGCGTGTCATCCTTGCGCAGGGGCCATGCTAATCTTCTCTGTATCGTTCCAATTTTAGTATATGTGCTGCCGAAGCGAGCACCAGAGTGGTGCTTCTTACAGAAGCCATCACAGCCGTCCTCCTACAGAACTGTGCATGCACACGGGGACAGGCCAGTCCCACAGCACCTGAGGGCCAGTGCCCCTGTGTTCTTGCTCGAGAGAGTATTCTCGTGTTGATGCTGCTGAAAGAAAAGTTGACACATTGAAAAGTGTGTGTTAACACTCACAATATTATTTAAGTTTAAATGCAGGTTTTACACCAAAGTGAGACTATATTAAATTTTTTTTCTGGTTTTAATGGAAGTAAACTCATTAACAACTTTTCCTTTTTGTTGTGAAAGTTACAGTTTAATAGGCAGTATACTTATAATACTACATAAAGTGAGTCTGTTTTGTAAACATGGACATCCTACTCTAAATGAAATATATAAGCTTATCAAGCTTTGCTATTACACTCAGAATTTGTTAAAGGTCACTTAACACTCAGCTATTATCTGTGAACCCAAGTGGTCTGGGGTCTTTTCCAGTGGAAGGTTTCTAAGCACCATTCCAAGCTTTTCTGTACTAATTGATCTGTTTGTGCATGTGTGCTCCATCGCTTCACTCATGTGGTCTGCTTACACTGTCCTTATTTTTAGGTCTACTTTGTTAATGTGTGTTTTTACCAGAAAACCATTGTTTTTATGAGTAAATCATCATTATCGTCTAGGTTTCCAATTTGAAGCAGTGGATTTCTCTTATTTGACTTTAATTTTTCTTCTCTTTCTGGTTTTCTACAGAATTGTCACAATTGATGAGCACATACTGATACATTATTTTGAACTGCAATCCATATTTTATTCGAATTCCTTTCCTTCTACCTTTTTGTGTTCCAGGATCCCATCCAGGGCACCATATGACATGTGGTCATCATGTCTGTTCAGGCTTTTCTGGGCTTGTACAGTTTTCGAGACTCCCTTTGTTTCGATGGCCTTCACCCTGTGGAGGAGGACTGGGCAGGTCCTTTGAGGCTGTCCCATACTGGGATTTACTTGGAGTTTCTCTCATGACGGGTCATGGGTTTTGTGGAAACAGATCACAGAGGTCAAGGGCTTCCTCACCACTTTATGTCAAGGGAGCAGGCTCTCAAGACTCTCATCACTGCCGATGTTAACTTCGGGCACCGGGGTGAGGTCGTTTGTCAGGTTTCCTGCTGTGTGTTGAAGCCTTTCCTGACTGCTTCTGTCAATCCTGACCACTCCCTTTTCTGAGTTTCTGTAGTTCTAATATTCAAATCACAATGTAGTCATCTGCCTCCTTTCTGTAGTATTTGTTCTCTGGGAATCACATGTCTGAGAGTCTCCAGAAAGTTGATAGTTTTGGGGAGGAGGCAATATTGTGCTGTCCCCTCCTGTCCCTGGTTCAGCCCTGCACTCGTGGTACGAAGGCAATGTGATTAAATCAAGCTTCTGAAACCGGGCATCCCAACTGAGTTCCCCTGCTGAGTTTATGACCCCCCTTTCTATCCTTTCTTTTTCCTTTTCTTGTCCCCTCTGTGCTTCCCTCAGGACTGAGAAGGATCAAAGAAAAGGGGAGGGGAGGTTGAAACCAAACAGGACTCTGCAGGGCCCTCCCAGGTACAAAAGACCCTCCATGTCCCCCATTTCTTGTTTGTAGAGAAAGGTTTATTCTCTTTGGCCTTTCCTGAGTTCCAAAGAGCAGACACATGTAGTTTCCAGTTAGGAAAGAGAGAGAATGCAGACAGAAAGGAAAAGCAGACCCAGATGGTCTTAGAGGAAACAGCCCTCATAGTTGATTTTTAATCTTTGTGTGTTTCACCGATTTCCATGTCATCTGAGGCAAAACAGCTAGGAGACAGGAGATGGAGAGGTTGGAGTTAATTGTTATCTTGTGATATTTCTTAATCATAGTTTTGAAGGTCAGAACGTCTCTGGGTTTGCAATCCTCTGGCCAAGTGGCCCATGCTCGGGCGTAGGTGAGCTCACCCTGCTCTGGAGAAACAACCTGACTTTGTATTCTAATGATGAAACCTACAACAATGCTAGTCATCCGACCCTGGGGTGAGTATTCAGTGGGCACAGGGTTGAGGTCAGAGGGGACAAGAAAGGGAGTGAAGTTTTAGAGAGAGAGATTAGTCATGAACTTGGCAAGGAAGCTCAGTTTTAGGGGACATGGTTTCGTGGAGGGTTGCTTCTGAGAACAAGATTAAAGGGGACTGCAGGAGAGGCAAGGGAGACACAGGGATTCTGGTGGTGGGAGAAGAACTTGTAGATCAGAGAGCTAAGGAAGAGTTTGGAAGTTTGGCTGATGTGGAGGAAGGAATTTCCCTCTGCCCTTCTAAGTTCTTCTGGCTGGTCCTAGATTTAAGTTGATATGAAAACAGATTAACAGGAGATGGTCACACAAAGGTTTAATAACAGATATACTTGGGAGAGACCCAAGAAAACTATGTAACTCTCCAAAATGCTCTAAAACCTCACCTTTTCTTTTTTTTTCAGAGATAATGCATTTGTAAACACAGAAATGGTTACAGATGAGTGGGTATATATACATATATGAATTTTTATATATAAATCTGTGGCTGGCAACTGACTGTGGGGCTTAGGAAGGTAAGTCCAGTCATCACATTTGCCCTAAACTCCCCCTTTTCTTCAGCCACCCTGTTGTGTGGTTTCACAAAACACCCACAGCTCCTTGGATTGGGAATGGGGAGATAGAGTACAGGGCCTCAGCTGGCAGAGAAGGGGAGAGGCTCCAAGGAAAACCATAACCCACACTTCTAAGCCCACTTGACCACTTTGGGGATCTCATGCCCCTTGGCAATCACGTCTAAGCCCTTGCCCCTTTACAGATAAAGGGCATCTGACTCCCCATCTCCTTCCAGCATTAGGTAGGAAGTGAAGTGAGATCATGAAGGGAGGACAATGGCCCCCAAGGATGGGGGTATAGGAGGAACCTCTATTCTTTTGCCAGCAAGAATAGAACACGAGGCTGCTTGCATTTAGGGCTGCCTTTTCTCTGACATCTGGGAGGACCAGCCTCTAGTCCTTTCTCAGCCCGAGTTTGGAGCTTTATGAGGGTAAGGAGAGAGTTAGTGCCCATGCTGGAAATGTCTCTGTGAGGTCATTAGCAAACCTCTTCCCTGAGCACCAGCCCCCAATTTTAAAACCTTTGTTTAGATGGGGAGGCTCCTGGATTACACCACCAGCTCAGAACACTGCCCATCAGGAGGGCTGACGTTCCTTCCAAAGAGGAGTTGGGAAGAAGGATGGTATCCTGGGAACCAAGGCTGTGCCTGCGGCCCAGGGAGATGGAGCCGTGGTCTGTCAAGAAGAAGAGGACTTTTCCCACCAAGAGGAGCTGGGGAAAGAAGGGACCAGGACACCCTCCCCTTCTTTCCAGCACACAGGTCTCTATAAGCTCGCCAGGTACACCACCTGGGTGGGGCTGCAGGTGACAGTGAGGCAGACGTCCTTATGATGCTCCACCGTCTTATACGGGTTTAGGTCAAAGGAACACTGGGATGGACGGTTGGGGTTGCTGTCCCCACATCCCCACCTTGCAAGACTGCCCCAGGGGACTGTTAGTTTGGTGATTATGGCTACTGCTGCTGAGGCAGCTGTGAAGCTTGGGGGGCCTGGCATGGGCCTCAGGACAGACTGAGAACATGCTCTTCATTAACAAGATGAAGGATCAGCTGTTGCCAGAGAAGGCTCGTGGGCTGTCTCTACACCCTCACCCCACCTTGCTGACAGTGCCTGCCTTGGTGTCCCTGCTCTTGGGCATCAGCATGGATACAGAATCCAAGTCAGAGCAGCTGATGCCACAGAATTGAAGACAGACCAGCCAAGTGTCCATTACATAGAACATTACAGTGGTCCCTGTGCCATCAACAGATCTGATGATCGCTGGAGTCTTCTGTTCTCAGAGGTGGAGAAGAGAAGTGAGTCAGTCAAGCATCCTGGTTTGGTTATCACGTCCCTCTCAGGCGCCCTTGTGACCACAGCCTCATCAGCTCAGACCTTCCCCATTTTGGCTCTCATGATGGTCTTAACTCTTCCCCCAGCTCACAAGCCCTGCAGGTAGTCCCTGACCTCTTTAAGAAGGTAGCGTTGACCCCAGCAGAGGAAGGAGGTGGTGGTGGAGCTGGCACCGTGGCTGCCTCTAGGGCTGAAAGAAGAATCAGGTGCTGGAATCAGGGCTGCTAAAATGAATGACCCGTATGTCCTTTCCCCTAAGGATGAGGATGGTCATTAGAAAGACAGCAAGACCTCCAGGTGCTGGATGCACTCCCTGACTTTCTACTCAGGTCAGAGATGCAGATCCACTCCAAGTCACACACTGGGGCCAAGCCCCACAAGTGCCCACCCTGTTCCAAGACCTTTGCCAATAGCTCCCAGCCAGCCCAGCACATCTGTATCCACTCAGGGGCCAAGCCCTACGGTTGTAATTTCTGTGGGAAATCCTCCTGCCAGCTCTCTCACCTCCAGCAGCACACCCAAATCCACACCAGGGACAAGCCGTACCAATGTGCACACCCAGGCTGTGAGAAAGCCTCACACAACTCCAACCTGCAGGCCCGCAGGCTGGAGCACAACAAAGATAAACCCCTCAGGTGCCACAATAGTCACCAGGTGTACACAGTCGCAACCTCACTTGAGGGGCACCTGTCCACACACGCAGTGAAGTAGGCCAAGGTTTACTATCTGCACCCTCTGTGTTGGAAAGGTACCTGATGAAACACATGCACAAACACAACTCTCCTGATCTCCAGCAGCAGGTGCAGCAGTGGCAGAGACATTGGTGGCTCAGACCTTCCTGTTAAACATCACCTTCAGCTAAAGACAAAAGAGGAGGTGTGGGGGATGGTGGTTTGGGACCTCAAAGGGGAGGAAGGCAATTCACACGCAGATGGAAAAGCAAATGTTTGGTAAACAAATTGTCGGGGCTGCACCTGCAGGTCTGCATGCCCTGTGCTTGCCCAGCCTCAAGACAAGAGAAAAAGCCTGGAGTCAGAGATGGCCACAGAGACATCATTGGTTTAATGGATGGAAGATCTTACACGTGTGAAGTGAAGCCCTGGAGCAACACCCCACAATGTTTGGTAGAAGGCAGGCAGACAGGGCAGCAGTCTTCCCTATCAGGGAGGAGTGAAACCGTGTACAAGTCCCATTCTCTTGTTTTTTGAAGTAAAAGGCTGATTCAAGAGTTAACAAGTGGGAAATGTGAAGATGTGGAAACAAAGAATAGCTGTTGAGCTGTGGAACTGGTAACAATTTGGACTATAATTCCACCACACAGAATTACCCAACTCCAAGTTCCCTAAAAGATACAGATAAAGGCCTGACAGACATGCCCAGGTTGTTTTTACAGGAAGCAGACTCTCCTGACCGCAACACTGTAAACCTAGACAGGTTGAAACCGGAAGGTTGATGATGCTTCAAACTTTACCTTGATGCCAACCAATCCGAGAATTGAACATGGGCTGCTTATGCCCTGCTCTGTGAACACTATGAAACTCCTCACTAGCCCCTCCCGGTCGATCACACAGTCTTGAGGTCATTAGCCTGCTGTGGCCTCCTTTGCCTCAAAGCAATAGAAGCTACTTTTTTCGACTTCACCCAAAACTCTCTCTTGTTTCTATTCGGCTCCAGTGAACAGAGGCTGAGTTTTGTCAACAAGTCTTCATAAGCACAGATTAAAAACCAGTAATATTTTAGGCAAAATTAAAAAAAATCAACTAAATTTATCAGCTTACTTAGTCCTATATAATTAGTATTTTTTTTTTTTGGACAGTTTTATGAAATCAGTTTCCATTAGACTTTTAAAATATCTTACCTAGTTTAGTAGTATGATTTAAAACTTATCAGAAACATCCTTTCAATGACTCTTCTTTTTAAAAAATTTATTTGCTTATTTATTTATTTTTGGCTGCACAGGGTTTTAATTGCTATGCTTTCTCTGGTTCTGGTGGCTTCTCTTGTTGCAGAGCACAGGTTCTAGGTGTGTGGGCTGAGTAGTTGGGGCACATGGGCTTAGTTGGTCTACCTCATGTGGAATCTTCTTGAACCAGGAATCAAACCTATGACCCTGCATTAGTAAGCGGATTCTTATTTACTGGACAGGGAGTGAGGTCCTCTGTGACTCTTTTGGAAGATATGGCAGTTTTGCAAAGCATCAGCTTAGCTGCTTATGGATGATAAAAGTCTTAAAAAGGCAAAGGTTAAGATCTGATTACAATTCTTTTTGGCAAAGAAGCTTATCCAAGTTGTGACATGTGACATTTTAAGATAACAACTAAAATTATAACATTATACCAGGACTATACAAATTTCAGGAACTTTAAACAATTTCTAGTGTATATATTAATAACATTTATTCATATTGTATAATTTGAGGAGGCTTATCATTCATTTGACAATGCTTTCTGTGCAATTTAACATACCAAGAAATTATAGTCAATTTAATATATATATATATATTTCCCCATCCCCCCACCCCACCCCTCCTTGTATTCAGGTCAAGAAGCAACAGTTAGAACTGGATATGGAGCAACAGACTGGTTTCAAATAGGAGAAGGAGTACGTCAAGGCTGTATATTGTCACCCTGCTTACTTAACTTATATGCTTTATTTAACTTATATGTAGAAATGCTGGGCTGGATGAAGCACAAGCTGGAATCAAGATTTCCAGGAGAAATATCAATAACCTCAGATATGCAGATGACACCACACTTATGGCAGAAAGTGAGAAGAACTAAGGAGCCTCTTGATAAAAGTGAAAGAGGAGAGTGAAAAAGTTGACTTAAAAACTCAGCTTTCAAAAAACTAAGATCATGGCATCTGGTCCCATCACTTCATGGGAAATAGATGGGAAAACAATGGAAACAGTGACAGACTTTATTTTTTGGGGCTCCAAAATCAGTGCAGCCATGAAATTAAAGGACGCTTGCTCCTTGGAAGAAAAGTTATGACCAACCTAGACAGCATATTAAAAAGCAGAGACATTACTTTGCCCAAAAAGGTCCATTTAGTCAAAGCTATGGTTTTCCCAGTAGTCATATATGGGTGTGAGAGTTGGACTATAAAGAAAGTTGAGTGCCAAAGAATTGATGCTTTTGAACTGTGGTGTTGCAGAAGACTTTTGAGAGTCCCCTGGACAGCAAGGAGATCCAACCAGTACATCCTAAAGGAAATCAGTCGTGAATATTCATTGGAAGGACTGATGCTGAAGCTAAAAATGCCAATACTTTGGCCACCTGATGCGAAGAACTGACTCACTTGAAAAGACCCTGATGCTGGGAAAAACTGAAGGTGGGAAGAGAAGGGGACGACAGATGAGATGGTTGGATGGCATCACTGACTTGATGGACATGAGTTTGAGTAAGCTCTGAGAGTTGGTGATGGACAGGGAAGCCTGGCGTGCTGTAGTCCATGGGGTTGCAAAGAGTAGGACATGACTAAGCAACTGAACTGAGCTGAACATCTCAGTGGGGAGTGAGCATCTGGGCTGGCAGCAGCTGCACCCAGGGCCTCGGTAACGCTTCAGGCTGAGTGTCAGCCTTGGGAGTTAACAGCCAGCACTGTGGTCCCAACTCCACTGCTGATCAGTCCTGCCATGGGGAGACTTGCTCAGCTCTCTGGGACTTGGTTTTCTCCTTTGAAACAAGTGATGGTGGCTGGATGCTGGATGGCAGGAGCAACTGGGGTGGGGCTGGCCGAGCATTCAGCAAGGGCTTGGAGCACAGAGTGCAGGGCGGGCAAGGAAGCTGTGGTTCTGGGGAGGCCCCCACAAGTTATATGTCTCCTCTACTCAGCAATAGTCCCCAGCACATAGCCCAGTTCCACTGGCAAATCACACTCCCAAAACCGGTTCAAGTGGAGCAGCATTGTCAGTGGTGGTGACAGAGCTGGTTACTCGGGGTGCACCAGGCCAGACCTCTCGCACGGATGAGGCTCCTTGAAGACCAAGAGGGAGGACATCTTCCCACCCCACCTTCCTGACATTTCTACCCGTGCACCTACTTACTGATTGGGGAAGGGTAATATTATTTGTTGTAAATAGTATGTACTAGGTTTGAATATTATATTAACATCCTGTTTCTTTCACAGCCTGGAGTTGTGATTTGGTTCTTTCACCATTCTGCGCCCATTGAAATGATGTGCAGACTTTGACATTCTTCTTTTAATTAAGAACTCTTGCAGGTTCATCAGCTTGTTGTGGGTGAAGGGAGAAGGGCCAGCTCTCTGGCTGATGAAGGAAGCCCCAAGTCTCCCTCCTCAGAGGGCGGGTTCATTTCATGTTATTCAGCTGGGTCAAGAGCAGAGGCTGCCCCTCAAACTTTCACAGATCGCACAAGAACCCCTGAAATGTTTGTGTGTTTAAATAACACCTCCTGGGTCTGGGTCCTGCACCTGGACAGTGGCCATCATCTGACAGCTCTGTGGGAAGAAGAGACACTTCCTGCTTCTTTTGTGGAGGTTTCTTTTGATCAAATATGAGGAATTTATAGTTTTCTGGTTTAATATCTTGAATTGCATTAGCTCTAAGTGAGGTAAACATGCAAAGAAATCAACATATGCAAGTAGATAGGATGAGGCCAGAGGAAGGTCATTTGTAGAAAAACTAAAGGCAGTAGAACTCTCCATCCTCTGGCCCTTCTAGGCCTAGATTTGAGTCCTCCTGAGATCCTGTCCATGACCTCAGAATTCCTTTTCCCAATGATTTTCTCTTCGGGGGTAAAGATTTGTGATGCAGCTTTTGAGGCTACAGCTGGACCTCGTTACATAAACATCACAGTTCCCGGTGACCTAGGATTTCCAGCATCCTCACACTCCTGTTCTACAATCCCCTTTAGGGCAGAAGTTCCCTGAAGGTTTGCCAGCCAATCAGCTATGTCGTGGTCACTTTTCCCTGGCTGGTCTTGGTGGCTCCTGTTGAGCTCTGCTTCATACGGATAACTGACTGAAATCCTGGCCAGTGTACGATCCCATACTTTCCTTGCTGTCCAGTGGGTCTTCTGAGACCCTGTGGTTCTGAGGCCTATGATTTGGGACGATCGCTACTTTACATACTTAGTTATGTTGTTGCTAACTGGTCCTAATGGGGAAGCTGGGCCCAAGCCCATGAGCTTATAGCACCCCCCTGCACCCCCATCCCTGGGATGACTGTGTGCTTTTCCACAGTCTTGTGCTGTGGTTATCAGGGTGGTGTGGACCTTTCTTACTGGACCTTTGAAAGAGGAGGCATGAGAGGGAAGCATGTGAAGGTCCAACAGGGGAAACGCCACCAAACTGAAGATATGCATAGACACAGCACTGATGATTAAAAATACAGAATGCTTCCAATATGGCTGGTAAACAACACTGCTCCAAGCTTACCTGAATACCCACCCCATGAGCTGATACCCACCCCATCTAGCATTTTGAACATCACTTCCTGGAAACACCTTGTACGAGCAAGGGCCAGGTGTAGGAGGCTCAGCCACAACGCCTGGGTCTGTTACCTAGAAGAGATCTCCCGAGGCCCCTTTACTCCCATCCAGGGTTCAAAGGGCTTGGCTGGAACAGAATAAAGCAGAGGAGTTGGACACCGTTTCTCGGTCCTTCTTGACCTGGCTCCTGTCTAGTTCACAGGGATCCATATAAACATTATACCCTCCATTAAATCCTCAAGGAAACTGTGACCTGGGTCTTGTCAATTCATGCCATGTCATCCCTCAGGGATATCAGGATTGGTGAAACAGGCACAGACACGGCCTCAAATGAAATTAAAATGTGACCTCAAGGCAGGATCATCTCCCCTCCCAGGGATCCTTGGAGCATATGTGCCCCTGGACGCTATGCCAGCCGTGACCCACATCACTGTTCCTCCACACTTCCACCCCAAAGCCCCAACAGTCTCAAGCTGCCTAAGAGAGATTCCATATTCATCTGCCTTGATGCCTCCTCTCCCCTCCTGAGTCCTTCAAGATGGGAAACAGGCCAAGGAGGAGTGAGTCATGAATATGGAGGCAGTCACCCTACTTATTGGGACTTGAAACTGGAATGACTAGGTCTCTGGGAAGCATGAGTCCCGGGGTAACACCAAGGCTATAAAAACAGTGTCTGTTTTGGATGTAAAGATGAATAAACTCAGGGAGGAAAATCTGAGGGAAAAACAAAGCAGTATTTCTTCATTTCTTCCACACAGAATCCATTTAGACAGTTAAAGCAGAGGCTCCTCTACAAGTAGTACAAGCATGCCAGACATAAGGCAAGCTGTACTGTTTTGCCTTGAGTTTACTGGAAGAGTCGGCATTATCTCTACACCTTGTGCAGACAACCAATGATGATAACAGCTATCATTGCTGACGCTTGGTACCTGCTAAGTAGCATGATGGGCAAACTCTGCCTGCATCATTTCAGTTATGCTCATCACCCCATGAGGTTTTATTTCCATTTTATAGCTAGAGATATGGAAGGAGATATTAATTTGATGAGGAAGGAAAAAAATTACTTAGAACATGAATTAAACACTCAGCCAAACGGTCAGAGAAAGAAATAAGGCATTTTCCAACATACTGGCAGACCCAAAGTTGATCTCCCTAGGGCCACCTGTGAAAGAACCAGTAAAGAGTGTACATCATGATGATGAAATGTGAACCCCCCAAAACGTAAAAGGAGTCATGAGGAAGAGAAAAAAATTAGTGTATCTAAATCATTACTGGTTTTAAAATAGGGCATTCTAACTAAAGTTCCAGATGATTGCCACATGACAGAGAAGATTCAATTTAAAAACGTCTAATTTTTAGGGAAGGCATAAATACAGATACTCTATTTTTTAAAAAATCTCTCTCAGAAATTGATAAATCCACCAGGAAAAAGTAAGTAATGATGAAAAGAATTTGAATAGTACAGCACATGTGGTCAGGCAAATAGACATATATATATATGTATATAAACAAGTCCAGGCTTATTAGATTAATGATGCTGAAAACAGTCTCTCTTGATAGCATCATTCTCCCAAATGACATGTCAATTTTCACAAATAAAATTTCAAACACAAGTAGGTCTAGAAAACAAGGGAAAGTCTGGTATTTCATTACGTGCACTTCTGAATTCATATGCAACAAAACTCAGAAAAATAGAAAGATATCTTATTTGAGAATATAGATGTAAAATTCTTTTAATGAAATGTTGTTTGGGAATCTATTGGGAAATATTACAAACACACACAAAAAATGTAATTCAGGCTAGGGAGTTTGTAACTGTGAGAGCAAAACCTTGAGTAATCTCATGACTTTGATAACGCTGTTAACTTTAAAATACAAATAACATACATAGTAATTAAAAATGAGAGAACTCAATTTCCCACCTCAAAAGGAAATCCCTGTCTATATTTTCTGTCACACAGAATTTACAATGAAGGAAAGTATTAGTATATCTTAAGTTTCAAGAACTCAAAGCAAGAACACTGCAAAGAGATGTTAATAAAGTGTTGTGTGAAATTTCATGTGCATCATCTTCTCTTCTTCACAGCATTGGCCCAGGGCATCCTTCTTGGTCCCACACTTTCTCTGCCTCACCAGCCAGTCTATCGGCAACCAGTGCTATTGCCAGTCTCTCTCTTGCTGTCTTCACTTTTCTTTCCTGATTCCTGATATCCTCCTCGGTTACCAGACACTGTTTGCAGAGGAGCTGTGGGGTGCTGGAATCAGCTCCTGGAATGGTCTGCGACAAATCTGAAGACCAGGCAGAGGTGGCCATGGGGTTGGAGTTTGGACCACCTGCACGTACCCGTGGAAGGGACTCACCTGGGCAACTTGGTGCAATTTTTCGCAAGACTTTGGCTAGATCCAGAGGACTTAACAGTTCTCCTGCACTGCTGCAGGCCTGGAGTCCTTGCAGTCTCTTCTGCCAGTAGAGCTGTTGGGGGTTGTCCAATGTTTCCTCCCAGGGATAACATCTGACCTCATTGCTGGGATGGGATGTGATTTTAGTCACTGGTCTCTTAAATATGTAACTGGACATCCTCAGAGGGATTGAGATGTTTAAACCAGGCTTTGGTTTGGATAGTTTTCCACAGTCACAATGCTTCCTCTGTGAAGTCTTCACCATCATACTTCTTGTCCTTGTACCCTATGAAAATAAACCATGAAATTGGATCCAAATGATAAATGAAATCTGCCTTCTTGGACCATTATTTTGGCTCTTTTGTACTCTCAGCCTCTCTTTGTCCCTCCAGGGTTAGATTGAACATCATCAAGCAGATCTGAGTCAAGAACAGAAAGCTCAAGGTCAAAACTCAGGGTTACCCCAGCTCATTCTTCCTTCACCAGTTTGTAACATCCCTTCTTTAACGAGTATGACTATATTCTTTTTTGTCCTCATCACTCTCAACTCTCAGCACAAGTTTGGGTAGCTTATGTCACATGGTCTTCAGTCTTTTTCTAAATCCCAAATGCTTCAGTGTCATGTGATTTCATTTGGTTAACCCACTGACGCTTGCTCATAGCTGCTTTAGAGCTTAAGAATATAGTGACATTAACAACTGTCCCACCCTTAGCAACTCACCCATATCCCTGATGTTTACATCCAACAAATTGGTCATGTTCTAAATAAATACATCAGAAAACTTACTAACTCACTACTAATTTCTGGTCTGTGATTTTTTCCAAGACTCCTACAACAGATACCTGCTCCTCAAGATCATGTTATACCAGATCACCATATCTTCATCTTAATTTCTTGCCTTCTAGTCATATCAATCCTGGGTTCTATGGACTATGATCTCAGTAATTCTCTTGGAATAATCCAAAATTCCTTACTGCTCATCACATCTGTCTTACAAAAAAAAAAAAAAAAAAAAAACAAACTTCAAACCTGGCACTTGACTGCCTTACACACCATTGCTACTGCTGGTCTTATGGTAACTGCTAAGAAAAGCACACAACATGATATTTTACTACCACTGCAAGTCCAAAATCATCTGCATACTCTGGAAAGCATTCATAATGCCTGGAAATTTCATTTTCTTTTTATGTGTTGGCATATTTACTTTTGAATTTTCCCCAAAGTCTGTTTCAGGTTTTCTCCACTTTCCTTTCTCCTTCACACACATCCCATGTCCCTTTACTTGCCTGATATTTCACAAAGAAGCTGTTAACTACTACAATGAAATTTTACCACGGTAGTTCCCAAATCTGCAAATATCTCTAAGATTCCATTGTTTTCAAAGTTTCTTTAATTATATTTAAAGAAGCATCTTTTGTCTTCCAATGCTGATCCTCATTTCTTCTTCCTTCTTAGTAAGTTCATGATCCCAATATATCCCTCTTTACTTTCAGCCTCTCCTTTTCCACTGAATCCTTCCTTCAGCATTTAAGTACCTACAAATCTCTCTAAACTACACAGAAAGCCTTCACCTAGTCTTCCCAGGAACTTCCTGAACCACAGTCTTTCTACTACTGCCCCTTAGTCATGAACCATTGAGAAGGGTGATCTACATCACGTGTCTCTCACCTCCAACCAACTCCTCAGACCTCCTCACACTACTGTCTGACTTCACCATTCTATGGGGGCTTCCCTTGGTCAGGTCACAATGACCACTTTGTTACTAGGACAAGCATGGAGCTTTTCATTGTTCATCCAACATGGTCCTTAAGTGCAAAATGTTTAAGTATCTTTGGAACAATTTAAACACATGAATCTCATTTTATAGCTGTGAACCTTACAATAGCTAAATATGGAATAGGTATGTTGGATAAATGAAGTCTCAAAAATTGGAATTGTGCTGCAAGTGAAAAGCACAAAATAAATTTCAGGAACTCAATACTGAAAAAGTAAAATACGTCATTATTAATTTTTACATTGATTGCATTCACAAATGAAAATATCTTTAGCTGTAATGAGTTAAAATATACATTTGAAATAATTTCACTTGTTTGTTTTTACTTGTTAAGATGTGGCTACGAAAAATATAAAGTGCTTAAAGTTATTGTTGGACCGTGCTGGTTCAAGCCATGAGAGAAAATAAAGTCCACAGAAAGAGCTCAGCAAAGCTCTTCCCATGGGAAAGAGTCTATCTACCTCAACCTCACCCCAAGATGTAGCAGACTCTCTCATACACACACACACACACACACACACACACACACACACACACACACACACACACTTTCTAAACCAAACATTATTCCCACCACTATGTCTCAAATGCCTTGAGGCTGCATTCCTACCAGAATAATCTCAAGAAAGAAGTCAGAAGTCAAGATAGTTTACCAATTATGATGAGTCAAAACCAGAGACTAAGGATAATTTCAGGGAGAATTTCCTGCTCATTGACTTCTGCTATTAATTCAATACACTTGAGAAACTTTTGAAGCAGGGTCATTTTAAAAAATCACTTCATCTTTACTATGTAAAACATACAAGATATGTAAAGAATAATAACTGTAGCCAATAAATGAAATCGGGATGATAGGATACAAACATCATTATTAGTGAATCAGTCAGAGGACAGATGGTGTTAATTTGGGCTTCATTAGGTTGATTCTGATTGGATGACCAGCACATCAACTGTATTATGCTGGCCCTCCTCTTAGTTAACCACCAAGCCCACCAACCAGACTAGTCCTTGCTGACAAATCCCCTGGCTCCACCCCTGTGATAGCACCTGGAGAATTTTCCCAACATCACACTGTCACTTCTCTCTCCTTCCTGCCACGGGCCAGGGAAACATTTTCTCCATGGCTCATCTTCCGTGTCTGCCCAGTTGTCCCTCAGGTAAAAGAGAGGACCAGGGTGCAGACTCTGTGAGCTGCAGGAAATAGGACAAGGACTGGGGTATGCTCACAGAAGAGGAGAAAATCTTTAGTGCGCTGGGTAACAGGGTCCAAGAAGCCCCAGTGAGTTCTGAACAGAATTGAAGAAGATGGTGCAGGACAGAGCAGAAATGTTTGGGTGGGAGGGATTCTTTTTTTTTTTTTTAATATTTAAAAAATTTATTTATTTATTTGTTTAGGTTGTGCTAGATTTCATTGCTGTGAAGGTTTTCTCTAGTTGTGGGAAGCAGAGGCCACTCTCTAGTTGCAGTGTGCAGGCTTCTTATTATGTGGCTTCTCTTGTTGAGGAGCATAGTCCCTAGACACCAGGGCTTCAGTAGTTGCAGCATGTGGCCCTAGAGTATGAGCTCAGAAGTTGCAGTACACAGGCTTAGTTGCCCCGAGGCCTGCGGAATCTTCCTGCATCGGGGATCAAACCCTGCATTGGCAGGTGGATTCTTATCCACTGCACCACCAGGAAAGTCCTGCTTTAATCATTTTTAAGTGTACTGTTCAGTGGTATTCGGCATACTCATATTGTTTCACAACCTTGACGACCACCGTCTCCAGAACTCTTTCCATCTTGCAGAACTGAAATGTTGTCCTCATTAAACACTCAATCTCGATTCCCCCTCACCCAGCCCCTGGCACCCACCATTCTACCATTTCTCTAGGAGTTTCACTCCTCTAGGGAACCTCATATAAATGGAATCATACAGTATTTATCCTTTCACGTCTGACTTATTTCACTGAGCATAATGTCTTCAAGTTCATCCATATTTTAATGTATGTCAAAAATTCCTTCCTCTTTAAGGCTGAAAAATATTCTGGCAGCAGGTAGTTGGTGTAGGGGAGAGGAAAGTGGCTGACAGCTCCCTCCCTCCCTCTCTTCACCTCCCCCAGTCTGAGCCTCTCTCCCCTAGGGGCGGCTGATTCCCAGCATTCAAGGACCATGGTGGTCTTGGAACCAGGAACAGCCCCTCCAGCTGCACCCGGGAGATGAGGTCCTTCTCATGGTCCTGTTGAGGCCTACAGCTCACACTCTACAAGAAGAAACCTTCTTTTAAGACAACTTTTAAGAAAGTTTCTTTTAAGAAACTCTTTTAAGACATATGTACACAGATCATTCAGAAAAAGATGAAAGTTGAATTTTCAAAGTCAAAAGGAATCATTCAAAGTTCTGAGTCTATAGCCTTCCAAGCAGTTGGCAAAATGAACCCTCTGGACTCCTATACCAAGGTCACAGGCATGGAGCCCTGTACCAAGCTCACGGGACAAAATTATCCAGAACTGACCAAGTCCCATAGCCACTGTTGCCATGAGCTCCCCTAACCTAAACTGACCTTCTTCGACTCCATATTAGGTGAAATATACACCCTATAGCATCCTGACCAATCACCTAATGCTCCACCTCTAGCAGGAATTTTCTTTGTCTTGAAGCTATAAAAATTGGCTAGTAGCCCACAAGAGGGTTTGGCTCTCCTTGAGCCGGCCTGTTGTTCTAACAGCATTTTCTACTCTAACAAATTCTATCTTCCTCTCATTCTTCCTCATATATGCTGTGCCTCTCATTATCTCTGCCCTTTGTTCTTAATAAACTCACTCCCTTCTGAAATACACCATGTCTGGAAATTCTTTTCCAATCCATACATAGACATGAACAGGCCCTAAGGTTCTCCTCCTAGACCCTGCTGTTCTGTCCGAGTAGGTGGTGTCTCCTTCCTCCTTTTGTCTTCCAGGCCTTGGGCTGTGGCAAGGGTCTGTCCTTGGCTCATTGATTCTGTCCATCCCCTAGAAGAGGCTCAGATGACCCAGAAAACCACCTCCAGTCCCACCCAGGGAGTCCCCTCCCTACCCAAGAAGATCCCAGGAAGACTGACTTATGGCTACAAACCATGAAAAGCCCCTTCTCCCCCCCAGATCTGGGGTCTGACTTGGCTTATCACATGTGTGTTGACAGGCCAGTGAGACATAAGATACTTCATGCCTTCACCGTATCAGTCATTCAAGTACCCATCGTGTTACATGGTGCCTTCTACATTCAGCCAGGCACTAGTCTCCACCCTCCAGAGCATGCAGACGGTGTTAGATAATAGTAAACACATATTTGTAACATATAGATACAGAGTTTGAGATGTACCAGGTGTTCCAAGCATTTTTTAGACATTCACTCTTTAATACTCTCCCTAACATTGCAGGAGGTAGAGTTAGCATTGCCAAGTATCAGAGACAAAAACTGAGGCATAAACAATATTGCTCCCAAACCTTGTATCTTCAGACAACAAATGCTCAACACCTCATTGTTTCTGTGACTCAGGAATCAGGATGTAGCTTAGCTGGGTGCTTCTGACTGACCTGCAGTGCCTCTCAGGCTGGGACAGCCATGTCATCTGAGGCTCTTCTGGGGGGATTTGCTCCCCAGTTCACTCACATGGGTGTTGTCAGGATTCTGTTTGAACTGAGAGCCTAGCTCCTATCTGTCTGTTGGACGCAACTCTCCCTCGACTTTCCCCGATGGGGCCTCCATACATACATATACAGGGCAGCTCAAAACATCTGTGGTTGCTCTCCCATTTCCAGAAAAAGACCGAGTGAGAGAGAGAGACAGAGAGAGACAGAGAAGGAGAGAGGAACAGAGGAACAGAGGGAGAAAGGGAGAACTCGAGAGCAAGTAAGAGGGGAGTGGCAGAGTTTTTATTGTCATAGGTGTGACATCCCATCACCTGGGCTGCATTCTTTTGCTCACACGAGGATGTCAGTGTCACATAGGGATGTACACACCTGGAGGCAGCTGTCACTGAGAGTCCTTGTGGAGCCTGCCCAGCACACAGACCAAGAGGCACAGGACCTGAATCTAAGCAGGGAGGGTTGGAAAGTTTATGCCAGTGGATGACAACATCTGAATCTCCTCTGATTTCTACCCTTTAAAGGTGCAGACCTGAAAATGAGACCAGTGGGCAATGACTTTTCCAAGATCACTTGGCTGGAACCCAGACCTGCTTCGAGAGGTATTCCCTGCGGTGTCCAACCCTTCTTGTAATAATGATCTGTGCCTCAGATACACGTGACACCAGCACACAGATGCTGAAGGCATTTTTTCACACCCACCAACAGTTTCCCCAGGAAGTAGACTCTGTCCTGGTCCCCACTGTGCAGGTCTGGAGACTCGGGAGGACCCAGGAGGCTTTTCCAGGATAGAAAACTGCCTTCTCAAAGCAGGATCCTGGTTCCATTACCAAGAAGCAGTGGGGAGGGCTGTGCAGTCAAGATGGGGCTTTGAGTGGGTTTGCATGAAGGAAGAAGTGACCTCACTTCCTCGGTGACACAGCAAAACAGAATTTGAAATGTGGTAACCCAGCAGCCACGTTCTAGAGCCAGCTAGCTATCCCTACTCACATGACCAGAGGTGCTCAACGCAGTGACCTGTTCTCAAGTTGTGGCCTGACATTCTGAGGCCCCAGCTTCTGGAAAGCTGAGAGTGGGGGCCTTTTCAGACATGGGGTCAGCCCTCACCTCCAACGCCTCTGGCCATTTGACAAGAGGCCCCCGAAGGTAACACAGGGCAGCCCTGGCCAGGCCTACCAGGCCACAGCTGTAACTCCACATGGGCAGCCCAACATATCTGGTCAGTTCCTCTGCATGTTTGAGAGAGAGAGGTGGGGGAAGGTAGGAGATGAGGGGGCAGGAGGAGGTTGTTAGGTGTTGGAAGTCTGTTCATCCATCATTAGCATCCCTGGCCAAGGCTGGCAGGCTGGGAAGGTCAGCGCTGGGAACCAAGTTCCTTGCCCCTGGTGTTATCCACACACCCTTTAGGAGTCATCTTGTTCCCTCTCTGGCTCGATTCTGTGCAGATGGTCCTCTGCCTGACCTGGGGAGCAAAACTATGGTGGAGGCGCCCTGTAGTGATAGCCAGGCTTACTCCTGATGCCTCCCGGCCTGACTACCTAGCCCAGGAGATCCTGGAGGAGCCGGTAGATACTTCAGCTACCCCATTGCCCTGGCTATGGGGCAGATGTCCCAGGCCACCAACCGCTGGGGTCAGTCTGATCTGAGAATGGTTGTGGAGGGCCTGAGATGACCAGGGCAGGCCTGGGATCCCATCTTGAATCTGAAGCCCCCCAGGGCCCTGCCAGGGTTTTCCAACTAGAGTGCCCCTCAGTCCCACTCCCAAGGGAATCGACGTCCACTCCTCCCTCACTAGCAATGTCAGAGGGTAGAAAGCCACTCTTCACAAATTTGTTGGATAGTAGAGAAAAAAAAATTGTTTTCACTTAGCACTGGGCCATATGTATCTTTGCTTTTTTGTCCTTTTGCTGAACCTGGGATCTATATAAGGGAAGTCTCAAAATTCCCTACAATATGAAGGAAAACCCAAGTCTTTATTTGAAATCAGCAGGATCCCCATTGAGCACATCTGCCCTGTTCACTGTCTCCTAACTGGGAAGGGATGAGTTTCACCCAGCCCTCTCCCTCCATGTCAGGGGCAGATCAAGCCTCAGGAAACTCAGAGGGAAAGGTGAGCAGTCCACACTCCGGAGGGTCCTCAGCTCTGACCTCATGGCCGTGAGCAGCCAGCTGACATCCCCAAGCCTCTGTTTTCTCAGCTCAGCGGGACTGTTTGTTGAGAATTCACTGGGATGACGGTCTTAGTGCTATTAACGCAGGGAGGCCTGTTGCTACTCAGATAACAAGGTGCCTAGACTGCAGCCATTGTATCACCCTTCTCTGTCCCCACCAAACCCAAATGGTCCTCCTAAAGGCCGCAACCTTCTCCAATGCGTGTGTGCCTGTCACTCCTCTTGGCCACGCCCCCGAGGGCCGGGGCCTCCTGGCTGAGCTCCAGGTCTCCACCCAGAGTGAAGGGAGGATGTGGTATCTGGTCATTAACTTGTTCTCAAAATTTTCAAGGACAAAAAGATCTTTGTTTACCATTTTCAACTTTGTGTAAATTTTCTATCGTTTCAAAACAAAGAAATGCTTTAAAACTGAAAGGTCTGAGTTTTAGGGACCCTAGAAGGTGAGTGGCCACATGAGTGGCACGTCTGTCGCTCCTGACACTCGGCCCTGCGGTTCTGGGGATGAAGATGGGATGGGATGGGGCTGCCGGGAGGTAGGGTGGGGGGGGGAGGGCGGAACCAGTGAGCCCGGGGACCCTTGGGCTGTGGGGGTAGAGTAAGATGCTCTCAGCTGAGATGCCCCCTCTGGGGAAAGTTGCCAGGGTCTCTTCAGGTGTCTTAGGTTCTCAGCGGCTCCCCACTTCACCGTACCTTCCAGCAGTTACGTGGAAGTGCCCCGTTATTCCTCTGCCTCTCCCACTATCCTGTGAGCCCAGAGGGCACACACCTGGCTTAGTTTCCCGCTGTATGACCTCTGTCGACCAACACGATCGGGAGGCTAGGGCCAAGGGCCCATTCCCGGAGGTGACAGTCCTGGGTGTCAAAGTCCTCACCAAAGGGGGTTAGAGGTGCTGGGAGCTGCAGCCCACTCAGCCCCAGGGCCTGTGTGCTTGACACCACTGCTTCCATCTCCAGGGAAATTCCTCGATTCTGGGGCAAAACGACCAGGTGAGGGGGCAGAGGGCAGAGATGCCCACAGGACGCTGCTGATAAAACAGAGCCATTGGAAAGGATTTGAGTGCCGATCACCAGGGCCCTGTTGTGTGGATAAGTACCCTCGGGCAGCGAAATGTGGGCCCGGTTTGAGAAGGGCAGGTGTCCAGGATAGTTAAGTAAACGGAGGGGCGGCGTGGCTCAGAACATTAAACTTTAACAGAACATTTGCTGGGCAAGCGCAATCAATTGCAACCCAGGGGAAGGCACTCCGCAGCCAGGAGGCTCTTCTGCAGCTCACGTGCCTCTCTGCAAACCCCAGACTCAGAAAGGCCAGAGGCGCCCACACCTCACTCACCACAGCTATTGGGAGAAGCCTGGCCTTGTCACAGGACAGGGTCGGAGGGTGGGGCAGCGCAATACCCTCTTCCCTGAGGAAGGCCTTCACCGTCAGGAACCTGTCCCGGAACTTGCTATGCTCCCGGCACCCCGCCATGCTCTGCGCGCGCTCCCGCGGCACCTCCGGAGAGGAGTTGGGCAGGCGCCGTCACTACAAAGTATCGAGGCCTCAGTCAATCCCTGTGTCAGCTCGGCCGGACAGCGCTGGCCTGTGCCCCCTAAATCCGGGGGCTTTGGGGGCCTGCTTGGGTTCAGGGGGTTCTGGTGGTTCTTGGTGAGCCGAGAGGTTCTCCAGGGAACGTGCGTGGAATTCAGGAGGGTTGCCTGAGAACTGAGAGGTTGGTGGTGAGGCGGCGGCGCCATCCAGCCTGGATCTGCGTATCCTTGGGCCTCAGAAGCAAGGGAGCCTGAGAGTCATGGGCTGGGGTGGAGGAGAGGGTCCCATGATCCCCACCGCTGCAGCAGGAGGAGGCTGTAATCCTGGACTGACCCCACGAAACTGCCCTGGAGCTCTGCAGAGACAAAGCCCTGTTGGGGTCACAGCCCGTGGGGCAGACACTCTGACCTCCCTTGTGCCTGGGTAGATGTGCACCCCCTGGACTGTGCGGGAGGGAGCGCCTTCAAGGAGCCCAGGCTGCAGCAGAGGCCCCCGTGAATCTCACGCCCGCGGGATCCTGGGTGCTCAGCTCCGCCGGGTGGAGAGGCCTTTGTGATGGTGGGGGCCTGGGGACCTGAGTTCTCCAAGCCCCTAGTTCACATGCAGGGGAAACCGCTGAACTGCCCTCCTCCACTCGGACAATTCTGGGCTCTCCCCTGTGCAGGTTACAGTCCTGTGAGTTTTGCATAGCAAGTGGAAGGCGCCCTAGAGATGAGACCAGAAGGGGTGTTAGTCGCTCAGGGACTTTTTGTGATCCCATGGACTGTAGCCTGCCAGGCTTTCTGTCCGTGGAATTCTCCAGGCAAGAATACTGGAGTGGGTCACCATTCCCTTCTGCAGGGGATCTTCCCCAATCAAACCCAGGTCTTCTGCATTGCAGGCGGATTATTTACCGTCTGAGCCATTAGGGAAAGCCCTATACATAAATTCATTTTTGGCTCTGTGTGAGTGTGTGTGTGGGTCTTTCTTGATGCTGGGACTTTTCTTTAGTGGGAGAGGAGGGGAAGGCGGGGACAGGGCGGGGAGAGGGATGTGTGTGTTGTGCTACTCTCTAGTTGCAGTTCCCTGGCTTCTCATTCCAGTGATTTCTCTTGCTTCAGAGCACAGGCTCTAGGTGCAGGGGCTTCAGTAGCGCTCTGGGCTAACTCCAGAGCGTGGGTTCAGTGCTCAGCTGAGGCACGAGGGCTTAGCTGCTTCATGGCATGTGGGATCTTCCCTGATCAGGGATTGAACCCACCTTTCCTGCATTGGTAGGAGGATTCTTAACCATTGAGCCACCAGGGAAGCCCCTTCAAATTGGTTTTTAAATGATCGTCTAGGTAAAAATTCTCTGAGGTCAAAGCTCATGCCTAAGCTTATGCAAGACTTTGGGTGAAAGAGAAACATTTCAGCATCTGTTTACAGGACAATCTGAAAACAATCCAAAGATTTGGTGGGAGATTTGCTAAATAGATCACACTGCAGGAAGAGGATGAGCTCCTGGAGGATAATTAGTAGTTGTGCCCAGAAAGATGCTTCCTGACCCAACTTGTAACACATTGTACCCAGAAAACAGCCTGTTACAAAAACAGGGTGAGTGGTACAGAGCCAACTTGAAAAGATAGACATAAAATGATATATACCACATTGTTATTTTGTTTTTATTTATTATTTTTATTTACCTTTTAAATTTTCTTTCTTTCTTTTTTTTGCTTATCCACCTTTCCTAATTTTTATAAAAAGATAATTGGCTTTTCTTGTTTTAAGGTTCAAGAAGAGAAAAAAACAAACCATAGACCACGGGGTTGGAGGAAGCACCGCCCCCCCCGCCCCCCCCCCCCCCAGGGGATGTGGGTGAACAGAGGAAATGAGAGGCTTGCTGCGGGGAAACCCCGCTGCTCTCAGAATGCGGCCCTTTCTCCAGGGCCCACTGGGAGCTCAGTAACAACTTTTCTGATTGCTCTCCACCCATTAAGCACCAGTGAAGTTAAAACCTCAATGGAACCCCAAATGTCCAAGTACCCATGTTATAAAATTAAATGTAATTTAACAAATGCTATGATTCTAATTTGTTGCTATAAAATCAATGACTCTTTTTGGCTGCCAGGTAAAGATTTACTGTTTACAAATGTCTTATGTGAGCCTCCCAAGCCTCCTCTGAGCGAGTGTTACGTTCCCTTGTTACTAATAAAGGAATAGATCTAGTGGATTTTAAAACACTTTCTACTAGTAAGTGCCTTATTTAACTGTCAGATTCAAAAGCTTACACTCTTAACTTAAGCACATAATAATTTTAAGTATTCTAAATCAGGGCAAACTCTTCATAAACTTCATTTTTGATAGAGGTTTAACCTTCCAACAAAAGGTAGGCCAAAATTTAGTTATCCAACACCCACTGTAAATAGATGCTGCCTTCCTTCTTCTATGCTCTCTAGTCTGAAAGGCAGTCATCACCACATAATGCATTCTAAAGCATACTGACCTGCTGTTTCCAGATTTTCTGTTCTCTTCTGGACCCAGGCTACCTGGTGTGGACTCCCAGTTCAATTATTTAATAGCTCCGTTACTTTGACCCTCTCTGTACCTTCTCTTCTCTTTGGTGAAGTTTATTATTTGTAAAAACAGGCCTTTCCTCATTGTGATTTCAGATGCGTCCAGCAGTAAGCAGCTGCGAGCAGCAAGCAGTGGCTGGAAGCAAGATCTTAGTTTTCTGAACCAGGAGTCCTAACCACTGGGCCATAGCAGTTAGGGCCAGAGCCCCTAGTGCTTGCCTGACTTAGTCAAGAATGAATTCAGGCAAGGAGGCAGAAGTTAAATCGCAAAGTAAAAAGTTTACTGAAAAGAAAAATACATGTGGAAAGGTACATGGGTGAGCTCAGAGAGAGAATCTTGACTTTAGGAAGTTTAAATCCCTGATAACGGGGCAGTTTTCCAGGTTTTTGTCTTCCTTCAGGCCAATCATCTTGCTTTGTCCCCCCTCACTCCAGTTAATTTGTCTCAGGACCCTCCCCTCCGGTTGCACATACACCTGTGAGCCAAGATGGATCTCAAAGTGAAGTTTTCTGGGAGGAGCAAGACTCAATATGGCCTGGAGATATCACCTGACTTTTGACCCCAAGGAGCTTTTCTGCTATGTGTAGTATCTCCCTTGTCCCAAAAAAGAGTGGGGGAGGGGCAGGTGCAGATCCCTTAATCCTTTATTCAAACAGGGTTTTGCATCTATTTGTCCTTGCCATGGTTATTACCTTGACTGTTGCTATTACCTTAAGGTGTTTACAAGAGACAAAGACTGGCTATCTGCCCTGTTTCTCTTGTTACTTCCATTTTGGAGGGCAAGCAGGAGGCTGATTGTAAATTCCTCAACTGGAGCCCACCCATCTCTTGTCTCAGAAAATGCTAACAGTTATAAGTATCCAACCTGAAGCCCACTTCTTCCTGCCCCATGAAAGGCAAACAGGAGGCCGGTTGTAAATGTCTAACCTGGAGCCTGTCTATCTCCTACCTCAACTGGATTGAGATCATTAAATGAGTCAATAACTCTTCACGTGCTATCTTCTTTTTTATCATTTTCCTACCTATGCTCTTCATTTTTAACACATTCAATATTTGGTAAGGTAACGTCTCCTTTATGACTTTTGTTCAGAAATTTTCTGGCCATTCACGTACTTTCCCCCATAATGATTAACTGAACACATTAAAAAAAATCCCTGATCCACAAGACTTTAAGCCCATCTGGATACAACCTCCTAAGAACCCCCTTTTGACCCTAAACCCCTCTCTTCCATCCAGGGAATTACCTTCATCCCCAGGGTCCCCCTGAGGGAGTTCACTGCCCCAGGATGCCTTCTCGAAGGTCCTAGGGTAAGTACCTCCGGGGGGTGGGGTGGAGGTATCAGATTTGTTGAATGTCTGTCTGCATATTGGGTACTTGTGGCTGTTGGAGACCAGTTCTTTGGCCCTTCCTTGGGTTCACAGAATTCCAGGGAGCAGGCCGTCTGGGGAACAACCTGGGAAAGCAATGCTGGACAGAAAGACAGGCATCCCGGGTAGAATGCTGTGAAGGACAGAGGAAGTGTAAGCAAGAACTTCAAAGAGTGACTCAGTTGTCCCTCCTTTCTTGGAAGACGGCAAGTGGCACATGGGGGCAGGGAACAGGAAGACCCTCCCCACACCCTGACCCAGAGGCAGTTGAGGCTGCCAGCCCTGCTAGAGGATTAGACCCTGTTCTCCTTCAAGCTTGGATGAGTTGCACTCCAGCTACAGGTCTTTCAAGGGAACAAAGGTGTATAGCCCCCTCCTCTGGGTCCTGTGCAGGGCCTCTGTGGCACACCTCCTTCATCACCCTGGGTGCCAGCATCACCACTCAGGGCCAGGACCAGCATGTGGGTGCCCGACACTCCCTGGAGTCTGGATCTGTAAGGCCCAGGCTGGAGAACTTTACTGTCCAAATAAGGCCTGCACCAGGGGAGGCAAGTGAGGAACCAAACAACTTAGTCATCAAGATAAATAGTATTTTAACACAGTATTTTTAAAAAACACTTTTTTTTTGGCTAGAGAATTCACAATGAACACACACAAAAAATTTAAAGATGAGATGACTACTACTGATTTTTGCTTTTGCTTCAGGGTCAGAGGTGGCTGGGCAGTGGTGCTGTGCCCAAATAAGACCCACTTCACCTGCTGCAACCCTTCTCTCCCACTGGTGGTCAGTCAGGTATGAGGTGGGGACAGGGCCTTGGAGCCCAGGGACTGTTTACTGAGCATATGTGACTCTGTGAGGTGGGTATTTTGCCCTCATTTCCAAATGACTTTTGATTTTTTTTGCTGCATTGAGTCTTTGTTGCTTTGTGCAGCCTCTCTCTAGTTGGGAGTGAGCGGGGGTACTCTTCACTGTGGTATGAGGGCTTCTCATTGCAGTGATTTCTCTTGTTGTGGAGCACAAGCTCTAGGCACATGGGCTTCAGTAGTTGCAGCATGGGGGCTCAGTAGTTGCAGCTCACAGGCTCTAGAGCATGGGCTCAATAGTTGTGCTGCATAGGCTCAGTTGCTCTGCAGCATGTGGAATCTTCCTGGACCAGGGATCAAACCCGTGTCTCCTGCACTAACAGGCAGATTCTCATCCGCTGCACCAGGGAGGTCCTGCTGAGGTGTTTTTTTTCCTTTTGTTTTTTTAATGGGTGCTGTGGAACTTGAACATATGCTTCTACTACGCCTATTGATGTGATCATACGATTTTTTGTTATTCAGGTATGAATTAGTGATTGAATTCTGAAATTGAATCAGCTTTCTACTCCCAAGATAAACTCCAATTTATCATCATGTATTACCGTTTACATATTTCAGGAGTAAATTAACTAAATTGAAGATTTTTACATCTGTGTTCATAAAGAACATTTATAGTATCTTTTATTAAAAATATCAGAGTAATACTAACTTCATAAAATGAGTTAAGATGTACTTGTCATCTATTTTCTGGAAGAGTTTGTATAGTATTGGTATTACTTCTTTCTTAAATGTTTGATAGGAATGACCACTGAAATGATCTAAGCCTGGATTTTTCTTTGTTGGGAGATTTTTAGACTGAATTTAATTTCTTTAATTAATGTAGCACTATTTGGATTAGCTTTATTGGTAGTTTCTATCTTTCAAGAATTTAGTCCATTTCATCAAAGTTGTCAAATTTGTGTTTTGTGTTGTTTATTCCCTTTTTGTTTGTTTGTTCTATTGGTCTCTGGTCTTATCCTTACTATTTCATTCCTATTTACAATGGGATCTACTTGTTTTTTTCTTGTTTATTATGCAGAGACTTTATTGATGTGAGACCCTTATTCTTTTTTAATGCAAGCATTTAGTGATATTCTCTCTCAGTTCAGTTCAGCTCGGTTCAGTCACTCAGTCAAGTCAGACTCTTTGCAACCCCATGAATTGCAGCACACCAGGCCTCCCTGTCCATCAACAGCTCCCGGAGTTTACTCAAACCCATGTCCATCGAGTCAGTGATGCCATCCAGCCATCTCACCCTCTGTCGTCCCCTTCTCCTCCTGCCCCCAATCCCTCCCAGTATCAGGGTCTTTTCCAATGAGTCAACTCTTCGCATGGGGTGGCCAAAATATTGGAGTTTCAGCTTCAGCGTCAGTCCTTCCAATGGAAACCCAGGACTTATCTCCTTTAGGATGGACTGGTTGGATCTCCTTGCAGTCCAAGGGACTCTCAAGAGTCTTCTCCAACACCACAGTTCAAAAGCATCAATTCTTTGACGCTCAACTTTCTTCACAGTCCAACTCTCACATCCATACATGACCACTGGAAAAACCATAGCCTTGACTAGATGGACCTTTGTTGGCAAAGTAATGTCTCTGCTTTTTAATATGCTGTCTAGGTTGGTTGTAACTTTCCTTCCAAGGAGTAAGCATCTTTTAATTTCATGGCTGCAGTCACCATCTGCAGTGATTTTGGAGCCCACAAAATAAAGTCTGACACTGTTTCCACTGTCTACCCGTCTATTTCCCATGAAGTGATGGAACCAGATGCCATGATATTAATTTTCTGAATGTTGAGCTTTAAGCCAACTTTTTCACTCTCCTCTTTCACTTTCATCAAGAGGCTTTTTAGTTCCTCTTCACTTTCTGCCATAAGGGTGGTGTCATCTGCATATCTGAGGTTACTGATATTTCTCCCGGCAATCTTGATTCCAGTTTGTGCTTCTTCCAGTCCAGCGTTTCTCATGATGTACTCTGCATAGAAGTTAAATAAGCAGGGTGACAATATACAGCCTTGACATACTCGTTTTCCTATTTGGAACCAGTCTGTTGTTCCATGTCCAGATCTAACTGTTGCTTCCTGACCTGCATACAGGTTTCTCGAGGCAGGTCAGGTGGTCTGGTATTCCCATCTCTTTCAGAATTTTCCACAGTTTATTGTGACCCACACAGTTGAAGGCTTTGGCATAGTCAATAAAGCAGAAATAGATGTTTTTCTGGAACTCTCTTGCTTTTCTGATGATCCAGCGGATGTTGGCAATTTGATCTCTGGTTCTTCTGCCTTTTCTAAAACCAGCTTGAACATCTGGAAGTTCACGGTTCACATATTGCTGAAGCCTGGCTTGGAGAATTTTGAGCATTGCTTTACTAGCGTGTGAAATGAGTGCAATTGTGTGGTAGTCTGAGCATTCTTTGGGATTGCCTTTCTTAGGGATTGGAATGAAAATGGACCTTTTCCAGTCCTGTGGCCACTTCTGAGTTTTCCAAATTTGCTGGCATATAGAGTGCAGCACTTTCACAGCATCATCTTTCAGGATTTGAAATAGCTCCACTGGAATTCCATCACCTCCACTAGCTTTGTTCTTAGTGATGCTTTCTAAGGCCCACTTGACTTCACATTCCAGGATGTCTGGCTCTAGGTGAGTGACCACACCATTGTGATTATCTGGGTTGTGAAGATCTTTTTTGTACAGTTCTTCTGTGTATTCTTGCCACCTCTTCTTAATATCTTCTGCTTCTGTTAGGTCCATACCACTTCTGTCCTTTATCAAACCCATCTTTGCATGAAATGTTCCCTTGGTATCTCTAATTTTCTTGAAGAGATCTCTAGTCTTTCCCATTCTGTTGTTTTCCTCTATTTCTTTGCACTGATCGCTGAGGAAGGCTTTCTTATCTCTCCTGGCTATTCTTTGGAACTCTGCATTCAAATCGGAATATCTTTCCTTTTCTCCTTTGCTTTTGGCTTCTCTTCTTTTCACAGCTATTTGTAAAGCCTCCTCAGACAACCATTTTGCCTTTTTGCATTTCTTTTCCATGGAGATGGTCTTGATCCCTGTCTCCTGTACAGTGTCACTAACCTCCATCCATAGTTCATCAGGCACTCTGTCTATCAGATCTAGTCCCTTAAGTCTATTTCTCATTTCCACTGTATAGTCATAAGGGATTTGATTTAGGTCATACCTGAATGGTATAGTGGTTTTCCCTACTTTCTTCAATTTAAGTCTGAATTTGGCAATAAGGAGTTCATGATCTGAGCCACAGTCAGCTCCCGGTCTTGTTTTTGCTGACTGTATAGAGCTTCTCCATCTTTGGCTGCAAAGAATATAATCAATCTGATTTTGGTGTTGACCATCTGGTGATGTCCATGTGTAGAGTCTTCTCTTGTGTTGTTGGAAGAGGGTGTTTGCTATGACCAGTGCGTTCTCTTGGCAAAACTCTATTAACCTTTGCCCTGCTTCCTTTCATACTCCAAGGCCAAATTTGCCTGTTACTCCAGGTGTTTCTTCACTTCCTGCTTTTGCATTCCAGTCCCCTATAATAAAAAGGACATCTTTTTTGCGTGTTAGTTCTAAAAGGTCTTGCAGGTCTTCATAGAACTGTTCAACTTCAGCTTCTTCAGCATTACTGGTTGAGGCATAGGCTTGGATTACCATGATATTGAATGGTTTGCCTTGGAAATGAACAGAGATCATTCTGTTGTTTTTGAGATTGCATTCAAGTACTGCATTTTGGACTCTTTCGTTGACCATGATGGCTACTCCATTTCTTCTAAGGGATTCCTGCCCACAGTAGTAGATATAATGGTCATCTGAGTTAAATTCACCCATTCCAGTCCATTTTAGTTCGCTGATTCCTAGAATGTTCACATTCACTCTTGCCATCTCCTGTTCGACCACTTCCAATTTGCCTTGATTCATGGACCTAACATTACAGGTTCCTATGCAATATTGCTTTTTACAGCATCGGACCATGCTTCTATCACCAGTCCCATCCACAACTGGGTATTGTTTTTGATTTGGCTCCATCCCTTCATTCTTTCTGGAGTTATTTCTCCACTGATCTCCAGTAGCATATTGGGCACCTACCAACCTGGGGAGTTCCTCTTTCAGTATCCTATTATTTTGCCTTTTCATACTGTTCATGGGGTTCTCAAGGCAAGAGTACTGAAGTGGTTTGCCATTCCCTTCTCCAGTGGACCACATTCTGTCATTCTCTCTAGGCACTGCTTTATCTGCATCTCAAAAAAAAAAAAAAAAAAATCAACGTTGTATTTTAACTTGTATATGTTTATTTTCCGTATTTTTCTTGAAATATCTAGGACTCTAATTGTGTTCATTTCTAAGTGTTTGGGGATTTTCCTGTTCTTTTTGCAATTGGTTTCTTGTAAAGTTGCATTACAGTCTGAAGACATTTTGTATGATTTCAATTATTTGAAAAAATTTTGTAATTAATGTCCCAGGATACAGTCTGTATTGATGAATGCTTCATATGCAATTGGAAAGAATGTGTGTTCTGCTGTCAGATGTTTTAGATGTGTTACCAAGTCTAGTTTGTTGATGGCATTACCCAGTGCTTCCACAGTCTTGTTTACTTTTGGTCTCCAAGTTATGCTACTGAGAAATGTTGAAGTGTCCAACTAAACTGGTAAGAGTATATAAAGCTTTGTTTTTGCATGATTTTGATGCTTTAAGTGCCTGCACATGTAGAATCATCTTTTTGGTAAAATAATACTTTTCATTATATAAGGTGTCTATATATTCCTGATAATTTCCTTTGCTCTGAATATATATTTACTCTGCTCTGAATATATATTTACTTCCAGAAAAGGGTGTCAGCTTTTAGACTGGGAAATAGGGTAAGGATGACTCAATCTGATCTGTATTTCAACTAAGGTTGTTGAAGCTTTTGGTTGATTTACTGCAAAACTGCCTTCAGATATTTTGAGGGCAGATCAATCTGAGCACAGAGATGTAGAGGTCTGCTTGTGCTCACAGTCAAGCTGCCAGCTTTCACAACTGTACAACTTGCCTTAAAGCCTGTAGTTTAAGTATTTACCTATAGTTTATTTTCTAAATAAGTCAATCACATCTGCACACAATTGGATTTTTGTTTCTGCCCCAAACCCCAATTCCTTACAACTTTTTGTTGTCACATATTGACTAGAACTGCCATTAGATTGCTGAATAAAATTGATGAGCATGCTTTAAGTGTTCTTAATATAAAACATTTAATTTAAAGCTATACTGTTTAAATTACTGTTTTATTATAAAGTATGACAGTTGTCAGTTTTTGGAACGTACTGCTTGCAAAGGATTTAACTTCTATCTCTAATTTAATAACAATTTAAAATCATCTATAGGCATTCTAGCCCATCAACAGATTTATCTATACATACTGAGATACTACTCATGGCTTCCCCCTCCCCCCAAGTAGTGATTAATTTTACAAAAAGATTTTTTAATATTAAATGTTCCAAGCATCCTAATATGTTTTAATTAGGATCAGATTCAAGTGCACATAACAGAACCAAGTCTCCTCCCAACAACAAAAAAGACTTGGACAAGGCAGTTCACCTTTCTTTTGTGTAAAAACATGCCCAGATTTGGTAGTCTAGGGTTGGTATAGCAGCTCCATCATAACCAGAGAGCCACATCACTCTTCTCTCTCTACTATACTCAAGCAGATGGCTTCCATCCTCAAGAGGAATTCAGGTTCTAGGATGGCTGCTGAGTCTCCCAACAACCTGGCATACTGCATATTAAAAAGAAAAGATTAAAGGACACTAGGGGGCTTCTCTCACATGTTTTTCTTCAGAAAAACCTTCACTTTATTCCTCAGTAACTCCTATTTCCATTTCATTATTCAGAATTAGCAGCATGATTACACTTAACTACAAAGAGAATGGAAAAATGTAGCCAGGCACATTAACATTATGAAAAATACAGTGAAACTGTTGTAATAAAATATTGGGTTCACTACTAACAGTCTGCTACACTAAATAATGTCATGACTTAATGAAATAAAAACATTATATATTATTGGATCCATTTTTGCTATAATTCCATTTAGGATTTTAAAATCTACTACATGTTCACAAATGACTTTGTCATTTCCCCCCAAAATGTCTAATTCCTGTGAACACTGTAAAACATCAGAATTATCGTTCCCTTAATGTTCCTGAAAAATATCAACTATTACTGAAAGTCTCAGGAACGTCTTTCTTTTCTGGGGCTAGGGTAGAGTTAGAGGAACTAGGTAGATTTTCAAGCCAGAGATTCAATTTTTAACTCTTCTTTTTTGCTTACAAAAAATCTGTTCATTTTTGCTTAGTTTTATTCACTTGGAAAACTTTCCATTTAAGACCAAACCCAATCCACCAATATCCTTTCACACAGTACTTGATTTACATCTCCAACATTACATGGACATCTCTGGCTTCTACTGGAGGAGGCTGCATGTGAATGTGAATCACAAAACGCAGGGCCTTTAAAATCTAATAGATCTTGGAGAGTGGGACACAGAATATGTTTATTCTTTATTATGTGTATGTATCTTCCTTGGAACATCAATGACAAAATACATATTCATGACATTTTCCAAGTTTAGGGGATAGACGATAGCAAATATCTGAAATTCTTTCCTTATGCAAGCCTTCTCTTCCCTTCTGTGAGTCATCACTCTTCACTCCAAATTTCTTTTTTTTTTTTTTTTTTTATTTTTTTATTTTTTTAAATTTTTTTATTAGTTGGAGGCTAATTACTTCACAACATCACTCCAAATTTCTTAACTTTGTATCCTACATAAGGATTAGGCATTCAGAAATCAAGTAACTATATCCTTCAAGGAAGAAACAGTTTCTTTGGGTAAGCAATGGGATTCCCCACTGAAGGGCACAAAGTAGTGGTTGTTTCAGAAGTATCCGCAGTTTTAAATCCTCATATTCCTCCAAGATAGCCCTAAACTTATTTTCAGGGTTCTAGCTCTTTCCAGATTAATGCTAATACATAAAAGGTAATTGGTGAGGTTATGAAAAAAACTGATTTTGTAAGTAAGCCACTGGTAGAATGACTTTTCATGCCCTGAATCTACAGCTATACATGCACACTTCAGCAGCATCACTTAAAGGTATCATTTAAATGTACTGAGAAGAATACCAGATAGCTCAAATTAAGAGAGAAGTGAACTAGGATTAAGAAGTGACAACAACTAAAGCTATTCTGGGTAATCTATATAGAAGGAACTAATTAATATTTGCAGCAAGATGTTACCCGAGAACAAAAGCTAAGTTTGATTTTCTGTACTAAGGAGTCCATTAAAAATTTAAATTCTAGACTATCTCAGCCAACTCCTGGCAGGGTACCTTGAATGATGATCTGATCATGCATACATTGCATACATTGTCAATTCTCTAAAGGAAATCTAGGTATTCTAATCAAAGAGGGCAGGACAGATTCCAGATATGCAACCACATGAAACGTGAGCTATACTGATTATATAACTAAAGAGAGAGCTTTCAGGTCCATTTACAGAGGGTACAAAACAATAGTAAAGGTTTAAAAGTACTGAAATGCATTTATATGCCATATTATTCTAGTAACAAGTTGTATTTTAAAGATGTTGCCATGCAGAGTATAAATCCCTGGGAAACAGTATTGTTATCTAGTTATTTATCAAATGTGGCATCCATAAGAATGTGCCAAAGTCCACAAAACATATTTTATAGTATAGAAAGGAAGAAAACACCTAAACATCACTGCAGGTCTTCTGATGTAATCCTTATTGTTATCATGATTATTACATTTACTCAGGTTAGAAAATCTTTATATTCTATAAAATATTGATCATTGATAGTTGGATAGTTTTTTAGAGGCTTTTCCTAAGAGTTTAGAAGCATAATTTGGAGCATAATTTCCCCTAAATTTATAAAGGAAATTTTTTTTCCAGATGAGTCAAAATAATAAACCTTCCTGTAGAGGCTTAAAAAATACTCATAGAAAAAAAAAATACTCATAGATCTTCATTCATTCAAATTTTTACTTTTTTATTAGAAGCCTGTCACTTCTAGATGAAGAATTTCCCTAACTTTATACCGTGGTGTCTCCAACATATAAGCTTCTGATGCCTGCAATACATTCAATTTACATGTTTTCTCGTTAAAATCCTAATTCCAATAAATTATGAATTTCAAAGGACTGTATTCTATACTCATTTGCATTATGGAATTAACTCTTTGCAGATGTTAGCATGTTAAGGAATAAAAGGATCTTTCTTACACCCCCCCCCCCGAAAAAGAAATGAGTTTCTGATATTCACTTAATTCATATTGTTCCTCAACTGCACAAACTTAAAGACATGGTACGATTTCCTGCTAAGAACTTTCAGAGGGTTCACTGAATTCATACAGTTCCTGTGTACATTTACTGATTTTTTTGTGTGTGTGTGTGTATAAAAAACAGCTTTCTGTGGATTCCTTTCCACATGCCATATATACATGGTGTACAATGAGATGATTCCATTTATAAAGTTTCTCTCCTGTATGAATTTTCTAGGAATTCCTTTGAATTCACTTTTGAGAGAAAGTTTCTTATATTTAACTCACCAGTATGTTTCTCATCTGCATGAGTTCTCTGATGCATAATGAGTTGTGACTTCCAACAAAAGGCTTTCCCACATTCAGTGCATTTACATGGTTTCTCTCCAGTATGAGTCCTCTGATGTGCACTGAGAATTGATTTCTGAGAGAAAGTTTTTCTGCACTCACTGCATTCATAGGGTTTCTCCCCTGAATGAGTCCTCTGATGTACAATGAGCTGAGACTTCCTAATGAAGGCTTTTTCACACTCATTGCATTCATAGGGCTTCTCTCTCATGTGCATTCTCTGATGTACAAGGAGCCGTAATTTCCCACTGAAGGATTTCTCACACTGACTGCATTTATAAGGGTTTTCCCCTGCATGAGTTCGCTCATGTACAATGAGTAGTGACTTCCAAATGAAGGCTTTCCTACATTTGTGACATTCATATGGTTTCTCTCCTGAATGAGTTCTCATGTGTATAATGAGATATGACTTGCTACTAAAGGCTTTCCCACACTCACTGCACCCGTAAGGTTTTTCCCCTGCATGAGTTCGCTGATGTGAGATGAGCTGGTCTTTCCTATTAAAGGCTTTCCCACAATCACTGCATTCATAGGGACTCTCTCCTGTATGAATTCTCTGATGTACAATAAGTTGTGAGTTAAAACTGAAGGATTTACCACATTCACTGCATTCATGTGGCTTCTCCCCTGTGTGAGTCCTTGTATGTATGATGAGGTAGGACTTGCTCCTAAAAGCTTTCCCACATTCAATGCACCCATAGGGTTTCAATCCTGTGTGACTTCTCTGATGTACAATGAGCTGTGACTTCAAACTGAAGGCTTTTCCACACTGATTACATCCATAGGGTTTTACCCCAGTGTGTGCTCCCTGATGTACAATGAGCTGTGATTTAAAAGTAAAGGATTTCCCACATTCACTACAACCATATGGTTTTTCTCCTGTGTGGGTTCTCTGATGTACAATAAGGTTTGACTTTGTATTAAAGGCTTTCTGACATTCACTACATTCATAGGGCTTCTCTCCTGTATGAGTTCGTTGATGTATCACGAGCTGTGATTTCAAACCGAAAGTTTTCCCACAATCACTGCATTCATAGGGCTTCTCCCCTGCATGAGTTCTCTGGTGTGAAATGAGCTGGTATTTCCGACTGAAGGCTTTCCCACACTCACTGCATCCATAGGGATTCTCCCCTGTGTGAATTCTCTGATGTATAACAAGTTGTGAATTAAAACTGAAGGCTCTCCCACATTCACAGCATTCATGGAGTTTCTCTCCTGTGTGAGTTCTCTGATGTATAATGAGGTACGACTTGCTCCTAAAAGCTTTCCCACATTCATTGCATCCATAGGGTTTCACTTCTGTGTGACTTCTCTGATGTACAATGAGTTGTGACTTCAAACTGAAAGCTTTTCCACATTGATTACATCCATAGGGTTTGACGCCACTGTGTGCTCCCTGATGTACAATGAGCTGTGACTTGAAAGTAAAAGCTTTCCCACATTCACTACAACTATAAGGTTTCTCTCCTGTGTGAGTTCTCTGATGTACCATGAGGTTAGACTTTGTATTAAAGGCTTTCCGACAATCACTGCATTCATAGGGTTTCTCTCCAGTATGAATTCTTTGATGTATAATGAGCTGTGATTTCAAACCAAAAGCTTTCCCACATTCATGACATCCATAGGGTTTCAGTCCTGAATGAGTTCTCTGGTGGGAAACAAGCTGGTCTCTCCTAGTGAAGACTTTCCCGCATTCACAGCATTCATAAGGATTCTCCTGTGTATGAATTCTCTGATGTATAACAAGTTGTGAATTGAAACTAAAAGTTTTCTGACAATCACTGCATTCATGAAGTTTCTCTCCTGTGTGAATTCTCTGGTGTGCAATGAGGTAGGACTTGCTGCTGAAGTCTTTCCCACATCCATCACACTTGTAGGGTTTTGCTTCTTCATGAGTTTCCTGATGCACCACAAGGTTCGACTGGCTGCTGAAGGCCTTCCCACAGGAACTGCATTCAAATGATTTTCCTCCCATATGCATTTGTTGGCAAATAAGCTGTGGCTTTCTGTTGGCAGTTTTTCCAGATTCATCACTTTCACGGTATTTTATGCCAATAACAGCTTGTTCATGTTTAGAAAGGAAGGATGATTCCCTCAATGCCTGTAAGTCCCTAGGATTCTTTCTAGCGTAATTATTACTGAAACCTATATTACATTTCAAACTCTTTCCATTTGTGACACATTTATGAAATCTTTGTCTTGAAGAAGCATTACTTGCAGTAATAAGACACAGTTTTCCAAATGCAGTACAGGGATAGCCTTCTGCCATACTTCCCAGCTTGCCTTGATTTTCCTGATGCCATTCCACACAACCATCAATTTCCCAGACTTCGTCTAGAAATGAAAATACTCATATGTTATAAATAGTGACATGATCATAGTATAGCATAAAATTGCCTTAAAAATTCCATGTCATGAGGTTTTTCTTAGTTTCCGATATCAGTTCTGAATATAAATAAAATCTCAAATGTAAATGTACACAAACTCCTGGGCACCTGCAGAAACAAAACAAATCAAAACATGAAAACAGGCATAGAGATCTGACGATAAATATAGCTTTGAGTTTCAAAATTTTGTATAATAGCTTCTTTGGAAAGCACATGGAGGGACTTCCCTGGTGGCCCAGTGGTTAAGAATCAATCTTCCAATGCAGGGGATGCTGATTTGATTCCTGGTTGCGGAACTAAGAACCCACATACTGCAGGGCAACTAAGACTGTGTGATCCAACTGAATGCCACAATGAAGATTCTTTATGCAGTGCAGCCAAAATTTAAAAAAAAAGAAAGTACAAGGAAAAAAATGAGCAAAATTAAAATTTTCATTTCTCATGGGGGTAGATACTGCCCTAAATGGGAATTGATGTTTGGGAACATTTATAATTTGGAGGTTTGTGTACAAATGAATAAGGGCTCAGATTTAGGATGTAGAGAAACCTGGTATGAGGGATTAAGACCCTGTGATGTTGCTTCTTCAAAGCTGCCCTTCTGTTGTGTTCTCTCAATGCCCTGCTCTGTCCTTCACCTTGGTCAGCATGTTACTCTGGTATATCTATTAACAGGTCAACTCTACCCATTCTCTCTTCTATTCAACCTCCAAATATTTCTCACTGTGCATAAGAACTCAGACCTGTGTCTTGATCTTTATCTATTTTGTAGTTTTGGAATTTGGTGGGGGGAGGGGGTAGTTAATGTTTAAACAGCATCTGTTCACCTTGCCTTTCTGTTTTTCATTCTCTTCAGAGGAAAAAAGTTTTGTCTCTTAGCTCTTTCTTATGGTATTTTCCTCCATATTTTCTAAATAACAGCCTATTCTATTGTACTTGGTTTTCTCCTAATTTCTCAGTGTGTAGGGTAGAGATTTAATTCCTTTCATCCTCCTCCCTTAATATTACCCATGATGTACACACTCTCTTCCCATACCTGCACCATCCTAATCAAGCTATTTCATATTTTTGCTTAAATCAGTTTTCAGGTTTTACATCTTTACAACCATGCAATTTCTATTCACAGGTAAATCATGCAAGCGTACCATGGTTAGTTTTTGTTCATAAATCATTTTTTTTCTTGAGTCGTTTTACTTAGTTGCCAAGTTTTCTCTGTCATCATTCATGAATTTAGAATTTACCCCCCCCAGACTCTTCTTCACATGCCTAAGTAAATATTCTTTTGGTGCAGTTCAGTTCAGTCATGTCCGACTCTTTGCGACTCCATGAACTGTAGCACTGCAGGCTTCCCTGTCCTTCA
The DNA here is from genome assembly GCF_910594005.1 of Cervus elaphus. Classification (NCBI taxonomy): domain Eukaryota; kingdom Metazoa; phylum Chordata; class Mammalia; order Artiodactyla; family Cervidae; genus Cervus; species Cervus elaphus. The sequence continues at coordinate 28,075,825 of NC_057819.1, forward strand.
CCAACTCCCAGAGCTTGCTCAAACTCATGTCTATCAAGTCGGTGATGCCAACCAACCATCTCATCCTGTCATCCCCTTCTCCTCCTGCCTTCAATCTTTCCCAGCATCAGGGTCTCTTCCAATAAGTCAGTTCTTTGCATTAGGTGGCCAAAATATTGGGGGTTTCAGCTTCAGCATCAGTCCTTCCAATGAATATTCATGACTGATTTCCTTTAGGATTGACTGGTTGGATCTCCTTGCAGTCCAAGGGACTTTCAAGAGTCTTCTCCAACAACACGGTCCAAAAGCATCAATTCTTCTGCATTCAGCTTTCTTTTTTTTTTTTTTTTAATTTTTTTATTAGTTGGAGGCTAATTACTTCACAACATTTCAGTGGGTTTTGTCATACATTGATATGAATCAGCCATAGATTTACACTTATTATAGTCCAACTCTCACATCCATACATGACTACTGGAAAAATCATAGCTTTAACTAAATGGACCTTTGTGGGCAAAGTAAGTATCTCTGGTTTTTAATGTGCTATCTAAGTTTGTCACAGCTTTTCTCCAAAGAAGCAACCATCTTTTAATTTTATGGCTGCACTCACCATCTGCAGTGATTTTGAAGCCCAAAAATATAAAGTCTGTCACTGTTTCCACTGTTTCCCCATCTATTTGCCATGAAGTGATGGGACTGGATGTCATGATCTTAGTTTTTTGAATGTTGAGCTTTAAGCCAACTTTTTCACTCTCCTCTTTCACTTTCATCAAGAGGCTCTTTAGTTCTTCACTTTATGCCATAAGGGTGGTATCATCTGTGAATCTGAGGTTATTGATATTTCTCCCAGCAATCTTGATTCCAGCTTGTGCTTCATCCAGCCTGACATTTGGCATGATGTACTCTGCATATAAGTTAAATAAGCAGCATGAAAATATATAGCCTTGATGCTCTCCTTTCCCAATTTGGAACCAGTCTGTTGTTCCATGTCCAGTTCTAACTATTGCTTCTTGACTTGCATACAGATTTCTCAGGAGGTAAGTCAGGTGGTCTGGTATTCCCATCTCTTTAAGAATTTTCCATAGTTTGTTGTGATCCACACAGTCCAAGGATTTGGCATAGTCAATAAGGCAGAAGTAGATGTTTTTCTGGAACTCTCTTGCTTTTTCAATGATCCAACGGATGTTGGCAATTTGATCTCTGGCTCCTTTGCCTTTTCTAAATCCAGCTTGAACATCTGGAAGTTCACAGTTTATGTACTGTTGAAGCCTGGCTTGGAGAATTTGGAGCATTACTTTGCTAGCGTTTGAGATGAGTGTGGATAATTTTATTTTTTTTTTTGGATAATTTTAATTAGAGATCACCAGACCATGAAGAACCACTACCAGCTCTGATTAGAAACAAGGATCTAGACTTGCACTAATATAGTGTAAGAATGAAAAGGGGTGGATAGAGTATTTTTGAAGATGGATGGGTGGAAAGAAGGGTGTGACTGGATGCTTCCTCACCAAAAAGGAAGATGAAGGTGGACACTGCTGCCTAACTGACAGTTCTGCTGCCCTTCTCTTGGCTGGAAGAAACCTGATTTTATGTTCTACCTCCATCCATAAGGCCATGTACTTCAGGTAGGAAACTGGAGACCCATCTCCATACCCCCTGCTGAAGGGGAAGCATGATTTATCTGAGCCAACAGTGATGGCTTGCCATTTCCCTTGCCAATCTTTTTTACACAGGCTATATGATAAAAATCTAGCCTACTGAACAAGGTTAAGTCTGCTGGGGCTTCCTGAAATAGATTTTTATGTCTGATAAAAAGGGCCACATGGGAAGGAACAGTCTTTATTTATTACACTGGTCACTGGTACATTTGCAGGTATTGCCTGGAACTGTCATAGCCATCTGATGACTATGAGGGAGGAAATTTGAGGAAAATACATAGTTAGAATGGCAAGGAAGGGGTAGGCCTATGGCAGTTTAGTGAGTCAATCACTTAGTTATCCTAGAGCTGACCCACCTTCGGACATTTTGTAATGTGTGATAATGAATCACTTCATCTTATAGGTTGATTTAAGGTTAATTAAAAATTGCAGCTGAAACAATTCTAATATTAGGAAGACTAACTTTATTTAGAAAGGGTGTGAAAGTCACATGAAATGAGATAAACAGATAAAGGTGCTTAAATAAATAATGAGATGAGTCTACTACCTCAGAAAAGTAAGAAGGAAGCTGAGAATACCAAGGAAGAGATAATGAGCAAAAGATGGTTACAAATAACATAAAAGTACAAACACAAAAGAACATAATGTCAGACCTCACACTGATTCTGAGTAAGGAGGAAAAGATGTAAATGTTCTGGTCACTCACCTGAATGGTCCTGACTTGGGCTGTGCATCATCCACAGCTCTTCTTGTTCCAACTGGAAAATGATACTGGGTTTGGTGTATTGATATCCTATGAATGGAAAATTATAGACAATCTGGATCAAGACTGCCTAGGGATTCAGAAAAACTGAGAAAATTTAGTTTAGATGTGACATGATGAAGCTGCCCTTTTGCACTCAGCAAAGTAAACACCATTCAACCAGCATATTCTGATGCCAAAGGAAGAATAAGAAAACCTGGCCTCTAAGTATAAGCCCCAAATCACCCAGTATTTTACAAAAGTGCTCCAGTTTTCAGCCACCAAGAAGAGGAAGCCTGGAGATTTACTCCTTTCAAGGGGGAAGTACGTACCCAGGGACACAAAGTTTCTATAGTTCTCCAACATCACACTCCTGTACAGGTGCTTCTGAGCTGAGTCCAGTAGCTGCCACTCTTCCCAGGTAAAGTCCACAAACACATCCATGAATGACAAATGTCCCTGAAATAGCAGATCCCTATTCAATCTCAAATCATTTTACTGAGTTTGTCATAAAAGCCAGCCAAGGCTGTCCATTATTTATATTCTTTAATATTTTGGGAGAAAAGCAAAATTTATTGAAAATATCCCATCAATATGCATTAAATCAGTTAACCTTTCATTCAACACAAGAGAACACCATGTGTCAGGTATTCAACCTAGTGCAGGTAATATAAAATGGAGGAAAGGCAGTCCTGCCTGCAAGAAGTGTTCAGCATTGTAGAGAAAAACAAAGGTTAAATATGTAAAAACGTAATAGGCAGTCAAAGATGCTAAGACAAAAGAACACGTGGAGAACACAGGCATAAGGGAGGATACATTAGGCTGAGTCCATGAAAGGGGACTAAAGGAGCCACCACTGAAGAAAGAGATGTCAAAATTTGGTGGAATAAAGGCAAGAGCTATAAGTAGCAGCTACTTTGTCAGGCAACAGATCTGAGCATGATGATACACAGATGGCAAAGCAGCACATGAAAAGGTGCTCAACATTATATATCATTAGGGAACTACAAATTAAAACAGTGAGAGACCATTACATACCTAGAATGGCTAAAATTTTCAAAAATGGGCAACAACGAATTTGAAAATGAAATTTTAAATTTGATGAAAGATATGGACATAAACATCCAAGAAGTTCAACAAACTCCAAAAATGATGAAACCTTAAAGAAACATATACACTCAAATTTTCAATAGATAAACACAAAGACAGAAAGAACCCTGAAAGTATCAAAAAAGAAATAATTTGTTTCATACAAGAGCTCCTCAGTAACATTATAAGCAGATTTCTCATCAGAACCTTTGGAGACCAAAAGACTATGAACCCATATATTCAAAGAGCTAAAAGGAAAAGAAAAACCAAAAAACTATCAGTCAAGAATTCTGTACATGACAAAATTGTGCTTTACAGTGAGGTAGAAATGAATACATCCCCAGAAAAACAAAAGGTAGTTTGCTACCACTAGACCTATTTGGAAAGAAATGTTCAAAGGAGTCCTGCAGGTGAAATGAAACCACACTACACAATAACTTGAAGCTGTTTTGAAGAAATAAAGATCTGAACAAAGGTAAATACCTATGTAATCATTAATGGTAGTATTATTTTAACTTTAATTTGTAACTCTACATTTCGTCCTCTATATACTTATAAGAGACTAATGCATTTGAAATACTTATTAGTTTATGGTTTGGGGCACACAGTGTATAAACATGTGACATCAACAACCAAAAGGAGTTGGGACAGAGCGGTAAAGGAGCAGTGTTTGTATGTCACTGAAGTTAAGCTGGCATAAATTCAAATCAGAATGCTATAACTTTAGGAAGCTTATTAAAAAGATTATACACCATGACAAATGGGATTTATTTTTGGAATGCAAGAATGGTTCAACATTGGAAAACTGCTCAGTGTAATACATCACATTAACAGAATGAAGTTGAAAAAATGATTATCTCAAAGAAGATTATCTCAATTGAAGCACTGACAAAATTCCACACTCTTTCATGATAAAAACACTCAATGAAGTAGGAACAGAAGGAAAGTATTTCAACAAAATAAAAGTCATATCTTAAAATCCCACAGTGAACATCATACCCAATGGTGAAAGAAAAAGCTTTTCCTCTAAGGTCAGGAATGAGGAACCAATGCCTGCTTTCACCACTTCTATTCAACAGAGCACTGGAGGTTATAGTCAGAGCCACTGGGCAAGAAAAAGAAATAACAGGGATCCAAATTAGAAACGGAGTAAAATTATTTCTCTATTCATGGACAATATCATCCTGTACGTAGAAAACCTTAAAGGTTCCACGCATATACACACACACACATAAAAACCTCATTAGAATAAATGAATTCAGCAAATAACAGGACACAAAGTCACCTACCAAAATGAGCTGTGTTTGTATGCACTAACAATGATCAATCAGAAGAGCAAATTATAAAAATGATTCCATTTATAACAGCATCATAAAGAAGTAATAACTTGGACTTCCCTGGTGTTACAGTGGATAGGAATCTGCCTTTCAATGCAGGGGACACTGGTTCAGTTTCTGGTCTGAAAAGATTCCACATGCTGTGGGCAACTAAAGCCCACGTGCTACAACTAATGAGTCTGTGCTCTAGGGCCCAAGACATAACTAATGAGCTCCTGTGCCACAGCTACTGAAGCCAGGGCAACCTAGAGCCCACACACTGCAACTACTGAAGCCATGCACCTAGAGCCTGTGCTCTGTAACAAGAGAAGCCACAGCAAAGAGAAGCCCGTGCAGTGCAACCAGGTGCAGCCTGTGCACTCTCCGCAACTAGAGAAAGCCCATGCGCAGAGACAAAGACCCAGTGCAACCAAACATAAATAAATAAATACATTTTAAAAAGGAAGAAATAACTTAACCTAGGAAGTAAATGACTTGTAAAATGAAAACTAAAAACCTTGTTAAAAGAAACAAGACATAAATAAACAGAAACATACTTTATGTTCCTTAATAATATGTTAGTAGTATCCAAAGTGATCTACATATTCAATGCAATCCCTAATAAAATTTCAATGCTATTTTTCTAAGAAATAGAAAACCCCATCCTAAAATGTATAAAAACGCTCAAAGGACCTTGAATAGCCAAAACAATCTTGAAAAAGAACAAAACTGGAGGACTCACACTTCATAATTTCAAAACTTAGTAGAAAACGAGTAACCAAAATAATGTGATACTGGCATAAAGACTGAAAGACTGACATACAACATGGTAACAATGGAATAGAAGAGAGTCCAGAAACAAACTCTTGCATATATGGTTAAATGATTGTTGACAATGGTTCCAAGACCATTTATGGGGAAAGAAAAGTCTTTCCACTAAATGCCACTAAATGATGCTGGGAAAACTGGATATCCACATGAAAAAAATGAAGTTGGACCCTTATCTAATACCATATATAAAAACAAACTCAAAATAGATCAAAGACCTAAATGTAAAACCTAAAACTATGTAAAACTCTTCAGAGGAAAACACAGCAATAAAAGCTTCCTGATGTTAGATTTGACAATGCTTTCTTGAATATGACAAAAGGCACAAGCAACAAAAGAAAACACCAATCAACTGGACTTCATGAAAATTTTAAAATTTTTTGCATCAAAACACAATATCAACGTTGTAAAAAGGCAACTCCCAAAATGGGAGAAAGTATCTGCAAGTCATGTATTTTATAAGGGGTTAATATCCAGAATACATAAAGAACTAAAACTCAACAACAACAAAAAATTCTTCAAAAGTGATCAAAGGATATAAATAGACATTTTCCCAAGGAAGATACAAATGGCCAATAAACACATGAAGACGGTGAACATCACTAATCATAAGGAAAATGCAAATCAAAATTATAATAAGATTCGTCTTACACCCATTAGGATGGCTCTCAAATACCATGAAAAAACAAGGGCTGGCAAGGATACGGATTAACTGGAACACTTGCACATGGCTGGTAGGGATGTAAAGTGGTGTAATTGCTGTGGAAAACAGTTTGATGGCTCCTCAAAAAATTAAACATTAGAATTACCATATGGTCCTGGAACTCCAATTCTGGGTATATCTCCAAAGGAAGTGAAAGCAGAGTCTTAAGGAGATATCTGTATATCCATGCTTATACCAGCATTTTCATTCACAGAGGCTCAAACGTGAAAGTAATACAAGTGTCCATTGATGGATGAATGGATAAACAAAATGTGATATATACATACAACAAATTGTTATTCTGTCTTAAAAAGGAAGAAAGTTCTGCAACATAACCAGGGAGAACCTTGAGAACATTATGTCAAGTGAGATAAGTCAGTCACAAAAAGACAATTACTGTATGTCTGTATACCTACAAGTACTGTATGTACTACTAGAGTAGTCAAAATCATAGAAACAGAAAGTAGAATGGTGCTTGCCAGGGCTTATGGAGAGGGGGGAGTTGGGAGTTATGGTTTTGATGGTATAGACCTGCAGTTTTTCAAGAGGAAGAGTTGTGGAGACAGATAATAGTTATGATTGCCTATTTTATGAAGGTATTTAAGGATTTCCCTAGTAGGGCAGTGGACAGGAGCATGCCTGCCAATGCAGAAGACATGGGTTCGATCCCTGGTCCAGGAAGATTCCCTACGTTGCAGAGCAACTAAGCCCATGCACAACTACTGAGACCACCACACTCTAGAACCTGAGAGCTGCAACTATTGAGTTAGTGTGCTGCAACTACTGAAGCCCATGCCTAGAGCCAGTGCTCCACAACAGAGGAGGCCACCACATTGAGAGGCCTGATCATCACAACAAAGAGTGGCCCCCAACTAGAGAAAGCCCTCGCAAAAGCAACGAAGACCAAGTGCAGCCAAAAATAAATAAAAAAAATAAATTTAATACCACTGAACTGTCACTTAAAATGGTTAAGATGATAAAATATGTATGTAGAAATATGTATGCTCTAAAATACAAACAGTGCTTTAAGAAATCAAAGATCTAAAAAAATGAAAAGATGCAGGGTGTTCATAGCTTGGAAAACTCGGTATTGTTAAGATGTAAATTCTCCCTAAATTGATTCATAGATTTACTAACAAGTTTACTGTAGCTATCCACAAGCTCTTCCATAATATGAAAAGACAAAAAACTAGAACAGCCAGAATGATTCTGAGGGAACAAAGGTTAAGCATTTGTCACCAGCCTGATTTAAGACTTCCTATAAAATCTAGATAGCATGATATTAGTGAAAAATTAGACACAAAAATCAACGAACATTGTAAAGTAATTAGCCTCCAACTAATAAAAATAAATGAAAAAAAAAATCAATGAACAGAAATGAAAGCCTAGAAATAGACCCACATAAACACTGTCTCTTGAAGATTTTGTTGTTGTTGTTTAACATGACACAAAAGCATTTCAACAAAGGATCATCTTTACAACAAACGGTGCTGGACCATTGTACATCCACAGACATAAGAAATGAACCTCAAAACATACCCCATATGAACATTAACTAATGGATCATAGACTTAATGTGAAAACTAAAACCATACAAATTTCAGAGAAAAAAATTTCACTTTGTGCACTTTGGGCAATGAAATTTTAGATATGATACCAAAAGCAAAACCCATTTAAAAAAATTAAAATTTAGAAAACAGACTATCAAAATTAAAATATTTTGCTGTGAAAGTTGTTGTCATGGAAATGAAAAGACAAACCAGAGACAGGGAGAAAATATTTGGAAGTCACTTTTCTTATGAAGGATTTAAATCTAGAATAAGAAAGAACTCTTAAAAAATCAATGACAAGAGATAGTCAAAAAGCACATGAAAAGATGCTCAACATTACTAATTGTTAGAGAAATGCAAATCAATGCCACAATGAGGTATCATCTCACACCAGTCAGAATGGTCAACATCAAAAAATCCACAAACACTAGATTCTGGAGAGGATATGGGGAAAAGGGAACTCTGTGTTGTTATTGGGAATGTACATTGGTACAGCCACTATGAAGAAGTATGGAGGTTCCTTAAAAAACTAAAGAGAATTACCATATGACACAGATATCCAACTCCTGGGCATATATCTGGAGAAAACTGCAAATTGAAAAGATACATGTAGCCCAATATTCACTGCAGCATTATTTACAGTAGCCAGGACATGGAAGCAATCTAAATGTCCATCTACAGAGGAATGGATAAGAAGATGTGGTATGTACATATTTAGAGAGGGTAACTGCAACCATGAAATTAAAGGACACTTGCTCCTTGGAAGAAAAGCTATGACAAACTTAGACAGGGTATTAAAAAGCAGAGACATCACTTTGCTGACAAAGGTCCATATAATCGAAGCTATGGTTTTTCCAGGAGTCATGTACAGATGTGAGAGTTGTATCATAAAGAAGGCAGAGTGGCAGAGAATTAATGCTTTCAAACTGTGGTGCTTGAGAAGAATCTTGAGAGTTCCTTGGACAACAAGGAGATCAAACCAGTCAATCCTAAAAGAAATCTACCCCAAATATTTAATTGGAAGGATTGATGTTAAAGCTGAAGCTCCAATACTTTGGCCACCTGGTATGAAGAGCTGACTCACTGGAAAAGATCCTGATGCTGAGAAAGACTGAGTGCAGGAGAAGAGGGCGACAGAGGAAGAGATGGTTAGATGGCATCATGGACTCGATGCACATGAGTTTGAGCAAACTCCAGGAGATAGTGAAGGACAGGGAAGCCTGGTGTGCTGCAGTCCATGGGGTAGCAAGGAGTCAGACACGACTGAGTCACTGAACACACACACACAATTATTACTCAGCCATAAAAAAGAACAAAATAATGCTATTTACAGCCACATGGATGGACCTAGAGATTGACATGCTGAGTGAAGTAAGTCAGAGAAGGAGAGATATATATCAATTATATATGGAATCTTAAAAAAAGGGTACAAATGAGCTTATTTACAAAACAGAAATATTGTAAATCAACTATATCTCAGAAAAAAAAAAAGAATTAAATTTAAAAGAACCAATGACAAGAAAACAACCCATTTTTATTAAAATGAGGGAAAGCTCTGAACAGATATTTTACCAAAGATATAAAAAGAATAAAACACATATAAAAGATAATAATACTAGCTAGCCATTAGGAAAATGCAACTTAAAACCACAATGAAATACCACCTTACTTCTATTAGAATGGCAAAATGTTTAACAACTTGACAATACCAAGTACTGGTCAGGATGAGGAACAAGGACTCTCAGTCACTGCAGGTGGGAATGCAAAACTGCAAGCCACTCTGAGGACAGTCTCTTATAAAGCTAAACAGAATAGCCATACAATCCAGCAATCAAGCTCCTAGAGATTTACCCAACTGATCTGAAAACTCATGTTCACACAAAAACCCACACATGCATGTTGACAGCATTCATAACCACCTAAAACCGGAAGCATCTGGATAGCAAGGCATTATAAATATAGTGTGAAACTGGCTTAAGGATAGAAAAGTAGGCCAATGGAACAGAATAATGAGTTGTGAAACCAAACCATTTTCATGGACTCCTGATATACAACAAGGAGGCACTGCAGAAACATAGGCAGGGTCAATCACTTCAGTGAGACTGGGGCAATTAGACAATATGATGGAAAAAACACATCTTGACTCCTACTCACACCAAACATAAATAATTCTACATGTATTATGAGTCTACCTGTGAAAAGATAAATGTGAACAAAGAATGATGTCTTCATGAGCTCTGGATAAGAAAAAAGTTTTTAGGTTGGACACAAAAAACACTAGTAATAAAAAATATATATAAATTAAATTAAGTTAAAATTAGAACAGCTGTTCATCAAAAGACAGCATTAACAGAATGAAAAGGCAAAACAATAAAAGAAAACAAACAACCCGGCTTGTAAACAAATACTGAACAACAGTTAATGCTATGCAAACTGAAGTACTTGGAGGCATGCTGATGCCTGAAATATATTAAGAAATACATCAAAAATAAGACGGGATAAGAGATGCAGAGGGATGGAAAGATGGACAATGTGATACCACAAATACAATAAAAATGTTAAAGGTAAATTCAAGGTGATGAGCATACAAATGTTCACTGTAAAATGCTTTCAATTTTGCCCTGTGTTTGAAAACTGTCATAACAAAATACTGGAGGTGAAAGAAGCCCTGCAGGTAAAACATGAATATGGATTTGGTATCAAGTTTGCTTTAAACGTCAATGTGCATGAATCACTGAATCTTGTTAAAACAAAAATGCGATGTAACAGGACTGAGGTGGTGCCTGAAACTCAGCATTTCTAAGAAACTTACAGAATATAAAGAATGCCTTTTAGTGGATAAGAAAAGGCATAAAACATCCACATAAGGTAACAAAATATCCAAAAAACATGCTAGCAGGAAATGCAAAGCAAACCCATACAGAGATACCACCATACCAGAATGGCTCAAATTAAAAAGATTAACAGCACTTAAAAGTTGACAGAGAATGTGAGGCAAGGGAAGACCCAGACACTGCTGCTGGTCATCTAACAGGATGGCGCTTAATGAAACAAAGTGCTTAATGAAAAATATAAGCGATAGAGCAGGAGATACACATGTACATGCCATGAACATATATTAAAAATGCATTCACATCAATAATGATACACATTTTGTAAACACATAAAAAGAACAATATGCATTTTAAAAAATTGTGGGGTGGAGGAGCTGAAAATTGAGTCTGTGGAAACCAGGAAACAGAGACTTCAGGGATCTTCCACGACCTAAGGAGAAAGTTAATTTAACCCTCCCACCTAAGGACCTCCATCCCTCTCCCTACCAAAAAAAATTGAAAAGAAGTGGAAATAAACAAGGACTCACCCAGGATTTCTTGGCTTTCGGCTGCTCCTGGGAAATAAGCAGCCACTCCAGGACCTGCGCTGTCCCAGGTCTCCTGGGCCTCTGCCGGGGTCCTCCAGGGAGAGGCCTCTGGTCAGGGGTCCCTTGACCCAGGATGGATTTCTCACTTTGGAGCTTTCTGCTCACATTGCATGAACTGTCTCGCTCCTGGAGAGGTGGCACCTGTAGAGCAAGCACACATTTGAGAGCACATTTCTAACCTTGGTTTCTTTTGCTGGTGACTGCACTCACCCCAGCTGTGTCTGGGGTTCTGCAGACTGTGGCCAGTGCTGCTGAGAGGACAGAAGTGAGAGGAAATGGAACTAGGGAACCCAGCACACTGACTACAGCCTCCCACCCAGACTCTGCACAGGCCCCCAGGAACCCCAAAAGAGCAGCAACCACCCTGAGATTTAAACAACTTCGGGCAGACACTTAAAAAGAATGTGATGCCAGGTGCTAAGGAGTAAATGACCCTGCTTTCTGGGCTTCCCTCATAGCTCAGCTGGTAAAGAATCCACCTGCAATGCAGGAGATCCCGGTTCGATTCCTGGATCGGGAAGATACACTGGAGAAGGGATAGGCTACCCACTGCAGTATTCCTGGGCTTCCCTTGTGGCTCAGCTGGTAAAGAAGCCACCTGCAATGCGGGAGACCTGGGTTCGATCCCTGGGTTGGGAAGATCCCCTGGAGAAGGGGAAAGGCTACCCACTCCAGTATTCTGGCTTGGAGAATTCCATGGACGGTACGTACAGTCCATGGTGTCACAAACAGTCAGACACGACTCGGCGACTTTCACTTTCACTCACTTTAGGTGGGTGGACACTGGAAATACATCTTGGATGAAACAGTCTGTGTTTCAGTAGAGTTTCTTCTCAATATCTGGATGTCCATGAACAACTCAATTAATCTCTCTCACTGAGTCTTACTTTTTGTGAAACATGGAGAGTAGGGTGAGATCAAGGTGGCAGTGTAGTCTTTTAATCTCCCAATAGAAACAAGAGGCCTATCAGAATAGTAAAAGAAGCCAGAGACATCCACAGACAAATGGACCCAGGTGTCAGGGCTCCTCACATACCTCAGAATCTAGTACATGAAACCTAACTGCATTGCTAGGGGGAGCAGGGGCCACAGGCGCCAATCTCCAAAGTCACCAGTAAATGAGCACCCCCAAAGAGAGAGCACCTCCCGAATGGAATCTGAACCCCTGAGGCACAGGGCTGCAGGTGACTAAAAAAGATGCTCCCAAAGTCACTAAGTGACCTAACAGTGCTGGGGTCACTGAGAAATGATGGGCAAACAGTCCCTCCTAGGAGGTTGGGTCTTCACTGAGAAATGGAGACCAAATTAATCAGCAGAAGTAAGAAAAAAACATTCAGGCAAAGAGAGGGATGAAGAGAAAAGAGATTCAGAGGATGAGAGGAAAAGGGGAGAAAAGGGAAGGCAGAAAGGCATTAAGTAGTCAGAGGGAAAGGCCCAGAGGATGCTCATTCCAGATGCTGAATTCCAGAAGAAAATACAAGGTGTAAAAATGGGTGAAACATGTTAGAATACAGGGCATGTTGAGCTCTAGGAAATCCAGGGCAAGAGGCAGAAAAAAGACTTCCTGACAAGGCTAAGTGTTGAGTCAGGTCAGGTGTGTATGTGTTTACTTCCAAAAGAATCACTAAGATGAACTAGAAACTTGGGTTACCTTTGGGGGAGGGAAGGGATAGAGCAGGAGAGATGGAAGCTTGTCTGGATGCAGGCATGCGTCCATCTTTTTACTTTATACTTTTTTTTTTAAATTGTAGGATAATTGCTTTATAATACTGTGTTGACCTCTGCCATACATCAACATGAATCAGCCACAGGTATACATATGTCCCTTTCCTCCTGAACCCCTTTCCCATCTCACACCCCATCCCACCCCTCTAGGTTGTCACAGAGCACTAAATTGAGCTCTCTGTGTCTACAAAGCAAATTTCCACTTCCTTTCTATATTACATATGGCAATGTATATGTTCCCATGTTATTCTCTCAATTCGTCCTACCCTCTCCTTTCCCCACTGTGTCCACAAGTCTGTTCTCTATGTCTGCATCTCCATTGCTGCCCTGCAAATAACAGTTTCATCAGTACTATCTAGATTCCATACACATACATTAATATACAAAATAAACAAGCAGCTTATGCAGCTCAATACCAGAAAAACAAACAACCCAATCAAAACAATGGACGAAGTGCTCGGGCCTGGTGCACTGGGAAGACCCAGAGGAATCGGGAGGAGAGGGAGGTGGGAGGGGGGATCGGGATGGGGAATACATGTAAATCCATGGCTGATTCATGTCAATGTATGACAAAAACCACTACAATATTGTAAAGTAATTAGCCTCCAACTAATAAAAATAAATGGAAAAAAAAACGAAAACAATGGACGAAAGACATAAACATTCCTCCAAAGAAGAGGAATTCCATACACATACATTAATATACAATTTCTGTCTTTCTCTTTCTGACTTACTTCACTCTGTAAACAGTCTCTAAGTTCATCTACCTCATTAGGACTGACTCGAATGCATTCTTTTTATAGCTGAGTAATATTCCATTGTATGCATGTACAGTAACTTCTGTATCCATCCACCTGTAAATGGACGTCTAGACTGCTTCCATATCCTAGCTATTGTAAAAAGTGCTGCAATTAACACCAGGGTGCATGTGTCTCTTGGTTTCCTCAGGGTATATGCCCAGTGGTGGGACTGCTGGGTCATATGGTAGTTCTCTTCCTAGTTTATCAAGGAATCTCCATAGTGTATCAACTTACATTCCACCAACAGTGCAAGAGGGTTCCTTTTTCTCTACATCCTCTCCAGCATTTATTGTTTGTAGATATCTTATTGATGGTCATTCTGACCAGTGTGAGGTGATACTTAATCGTAGTTTTGATTTGCATTTCTCATTAGAGTGATGTGAGCATCTTTTCATGTGTTTGTTGGCCATCTGTATGTCTTCTTTGGAGGAATGTTTGTTTATGTCTTTCATCCATTTTTTTGATTGGGTTGTTTGTTTTTCTGGTATTGAGCTGCATAAACTGCTTGTTTATTTTGGAAATTAATCCTTTGTCAGTTGTTTCATTTGCAGTTATTTTCTCCCATTCTGAGGTTTATCTTTTAATCTGTTTATTTTTTCCTTTGCTGTGCAAAAGCTTTTAAGTTTAATTAAGTCCCATTTGTTTACCTTTGTTTTTATTTCCATTACTAGTTTTGAATCATGTAAATATTTTACATGATCAAAAGGAGGAGGGAAGGCAATCACTAAAGTGGAAAATAAATGTCAACAAATACATTTGTTTATACAACTGGAAACAAAACTATAAGATTCAATCATATTTCTTCCTGACCTTAACATGTGGTATTTAACTATGTATTCCTTGGATAAAATGAGGTATAAAGACTTACTAAACTTCATTTAGTATCCTTGTCAGTAGTAACAAATTGTTATTATTTTAAAACCATCTTATGTTTGCTATAGGACATGACAGTTATATCACTGTTATTATGACCCAAGATATCTAGCACATGACAAAAAGATACAAGAGTAAAGTTTCTAACCTTCCTGCACAGCTGGTGGGGATGTAAAATGGAGCAACCACTTTGGACCCAGCTTGGAAGTTTTTCAAGGTGTTAAACCCAGAATCACGGTATTACCTGGAAATCCCATTCCTAAGTATCCACTCAAGAGAATTAAATGCCTATGTCCACAGAAATACTTGCACACAAGTGTTTTTAACGGCATGACTCTAACAGTCAAATACCTATCAGTGGATGAATGGATAAACCAAACGTGATCTACACATTATTTAGCCATAAAAAGGAATGAAGCACTGAAGAATGCTACTATATGATGAACTTCTGTACTACACTGTATAGGTACCTGACAATTAGCTTTTTTTGACCATAATACAAATGCCTGATTGTACCAAAAGCTTCTGATTTCTGAGGTACCACTTCAGAGACATCAATCTTGGGTAAGTTCATTTCCAGTCACACAACTAGATAAAGAGCCAGGCTGCCGGCCTTGACAGATAGAAAGCCCTGGGTGACCTGGATGACTGCTCATTTGAGTGACCCCGCTCTTCCCTTCCTGTGCCTATAATTCTTAATTATATTTTAAATTCACCAATAAATAATGAACCAGCAAGCCCCAGTGACCCAAATATCGGCAGAACTCCAGGTCCACATTCTCCCTCTTTCTCTGCTGTGTGGCCCTGGTGTACCACCTACTCCCAGGGTGCTCAGTAATAAACCTTATGTCTTTAAAGATTCCTGATGGTTGTCGCTGAGATGCATCTTGTAATCACAGTAAGTAGGGCAAGGGCAGGTCCAACCATGGCACTGGCCCATCAGGGAAATGTCTGCGGGGGCTGTGACTAGTGGGGCACAGGCGAGCCCCTGCCCCAGGCATTCCTAGTCACAGCATCATTATTGACAGGCTGAGACCAACACAAAGCCACCTTGAAAACACAGTGTTAAATGAAAGAAGCCAGATACACAAGGCCACACACGTGATATGATTCTATTTATATCAATGTCTAGAAAAGGGAAATTCATGAAAACACAAAGTAGACTAAATGGCTGACAAGGGGACAAGGGAAGGAGGGGATGGACAGTGGGTTTTGAATGGGGACAGGGT
The DNA here is from genome assembly GCF_910594005.1 of Cervus elaphus. Lineage (NCBI taxonomy): Eukaryota > Metazoa > Chordata > Mammalia > Artiodactyla > Cervidae > Cervus > Cervus elaphus. The sequence continues at coordinate 28,091,738 of NC_057819.1, forward strand.
TTCTTTTGGAAGTAATGATAATGTTCTGGAATTGGACATGGTAATATTTAAACAACTGTGAAAACTAAAAATGAAGGTACACTTTAAAAGGGTGAGTTTTCAGCCATAAAAATGAATGCATTTGTGTTAGTTCTAATGAGGTGGATGAACCTAGAACCTATCATAGAGTGAAATGAGTCAGAAGGAGAAAGATAAATACTGTATTCTAACACATATATATGGAATCTAGAAAAATGGTACTGAAGAATTTATTTACAGGGCAACAATGGAGAAACAGACATAGAGAATAGATTTATGGACATGGGGAGAGGGGAGGGGAGGGTGAGATGTATGGAAAGAGTAATATGGAAACTTACATTACCTTATGTAAAATAGATAGCCAACGGGAATTTGCTGTGTGGCTCAGGAAACTCAAACAGGGGCTCTGTATCAACCTAGAGGGGTGGGATGGGGAGGGAGATGGGAGGGAGGCTCAAAAGGGAGGGGATACATGTATACCTATGACTGATTCATGTTGAGGTTTGACAGAAAATAGCAAAATTCTGTAAAGCAATTATCCTCCAATAAAAAATAAATTTTTTTAAAAAAGGGTGAGTTTTATGGTATATAAATCATACCCCAATAAAGCTTCTATAAAATTTTTTTTAGTTCAATGATTTTTAATAAATCGAAGTTTTAATTCAGGTTTGCAGCATTCCTACTGTCCCAAAGATTCCTCTGAAACCAAGGTCATTCTCACCTCTGATCCCCAGGCAACCACTGCCTTGCTTCTGTCCACAGATCTGCATTTTCTGGACATTTCATACGACAGGGGCCACACTAGATACTGTGCCTGGCTTCTTTCACTCAGCACAATGCTCTGGAGGTTTATTCATGTTACAGACACACCAGCGGTTTGCTCCTTTATTGCTGAATAGTGTTCTATTCTGTCTGTACATTCACAACTTAATCCACATTTAGATTATAGTTCTGAGTTATTATACAAATCTTTGTGTGAACATGTTTTCCTTTACCATGGGTAAATTCCTAGAAGTAAAATTGTTGCATTGTATAGTAAGTTTATATTTAACTTTATATTTAACCTTTACAAAGTAACTGCACCATTTTATATTCCCACCAGCAGTCTATAGTGGTTCCAATTTCTCTGCATCATTGTCAACACTTTCTGTCTTTTTGGTTACAGCCATTCTCAAGGGTATAAAGTGGAGCTTCATTATGATAATAGTTTGTATTTCCCTAATGACTCATGATGTTAAACATCTTTCCAGCTGCTTCCCATCTATTCATCTTCTCTGGTGATGTGTCTGCTTCAAATCCTTTGCCCATTTTTTAAACTAGATTGTCCGTCTTCTTATTGAACTATAAGTGTTCTTCATAAACTCCAGATATATCTGTAATTAGGAACATGATTTGCAAATATAATACTATCTCCCAGTCTGTGACTTATCTTTTCATTTTCTAAATAGTGACTTTGAAGTTCTAAAGTTTTTATCCTGGTGTTGTCCATTTGTAACTCCAAAAGCACAGTCTATAAAAGAGCTTTCTAAGAACTTTAGCCTCAGAGAAGGGCATGAATATTTTCCCCTGTGATTTCTTCTAGAAATGTTATAGCTTTTGCTCTTACATTTAAACCTATGTTCTATTTTGAGTAAATTTTTTGGTATTGGGTGAGGTAAGAGTCACAGCTCATCTTGTGATAACATAAAATACATAATATAAAACTTATGATCCTAACCACTTTTAAGTGAACAGTTAAGTGAAATGAAGTACACTCATGGTGCTGTGTAACCATTACCAGCATTCACATTCACCTTCAGAACTCTTCACCCTGCAAAACTACATCCTCTGAACAACTTCCCATTCTCCTCCTACCATGGCTCCCTGACAACCAATATGGATCATACATTCTATGATTCTGACTCCTCTAGGAACTGAAACCATGTCCCAGAGGATTAACAGAAAGGATTAAATGACTAACAGAAATTCTTGAGCTTGTCTTACAGGAACAGCTTGTTAAAAACCCCTCTACTTATAAGCCACCCCCACTGACCAAGCTTGCCTTAAGTATCTTTTGATTCCCTAACCGCCCCCTAGGTAACACCTCTGATGTATGGCTCACAGTAATGAGCTCTTGAGATGTTTTTCAGAAACCTGGAGTCAGCTCTCGTCCAGTTCAAGGCAGCCAAGACTGGCTCTAAAATCTGAGCCTGCACACATGTCCCATGAATGACCTCCTGACGTCAGAGGGCCAAAAATTCCACCTCAGATCATGCTAAGTGCTTCTATTTTTGAGCATGTATTCCATCAAGAAGCATGTAACTGAGATGGGCCTGCCTATCTTCTCCCTACCTCCAATATCATCTTTCCCTATATCTTCCAGATGATCCCTTGAAGAAGGAAATGGCAACCCACTCCAGTATTTTTGCCTGGAAAATCCCACGAACAGAGGAGCCTGGCAGGCTACAGTCCATGCGGTTGCAGAGTTGGACACGACTTAACAATTAAACCACCACCACAGTTCTTTATCCCATAAATATCTCAAGTCCCTTGCCTTCAAGGAGGGAGATCTGAGATCTGTTCTCCATCTCCTCACTTGGCTGGCTCATGAATAAACTCTCTCTGCTACAAACTTCAGCATCCCAGCATTTGGCCAACTGAATGTTACGTGAACAAACCTTCAGTAACAGAACCTCATGTAAGTAGAATCTTGTAGTATCTGTCCTTTTGTGACTGGTTTATTTCACTGAAAATGATGTCCTCAGTGTTCATCCATATTGTACCATGTGTCAGAATTCATTTCTTTTTAAGGCTGAATATACACATACACACCCCATTGTTTATCCATTCATCTCACAGTGAACAACTGGGTTACTTCCACCCCAAAAAGAGTAATTTAAAAAAAAAATTGAAAACTCTATAATTTGAATTGGAAACATCAATATGAACTGTAATTTTTTTGCCTTCCAAAGATCCCTAGGTCTCTTTACTGAAACAGCCTAGAGGTAATGAAACTCCAGTATCAACTGGCGTCCCCAAGCACATTCCCTACTAAAAGGTATAGGGTCTTGGAGAAAAGCTTAATTCCACATCCGGGACAGGAAATACTTAAAGGAGCACTGAGCATCTTCTTGGGCCCAAAATCAAGCAAGCCAGAAAGCCAGCTAAGACTAACAGTCTTTCAAAACTAACAAAGTTTAACAAAAAAGGCTCAGAGTCAAGCTGAAAAGGTTCCCTTTGGCTAAGGCTGGGACAACATAACCCTCTAAAATACTGACTGCAACTGACTGAGACAAAAGGGATGTATTAAGATGTATGAGTTTCTTAATCATATTCAAATTAAAAAAAAAAAAAAATCAGTGGGCTTCCCAGGTGGTTCAGTGGTTAAGAATCTTCCTGTCAATGCAGAGGACAAAGGTTTCATCCCTAGTTCAGGAAGATTCCACATGGTGCGGGACAGCTAAGCTCATGCGCCACAACTGAGCCCATGCTCCACAGTGAGAAGCCCATGCACCACAAATGGAGTAGTCCACACTTCCTGCAACTAGAGAAAGCCTACGTGCAGCAACAAAGACCCAGTGGAGCCAAAAATAAGCAAATAAATAAACAACTCACTGTTGTCACCAACGGAGGTAACTAGGGCACCATCCCCTTAGTGAAAACTGGCAATTGAAGGAAAAAAATTAAGCATGTATCTGCCAAGCCTATCCAAACTGTGTCTCTGGATTACTGAACAGTTCTATTAATGAAGGAATGTTCTTTTTTAGAGAAGGACTGTAAATTCAGAAAACTCCTGCTACTAATATGGAAAGAATGATAGTTAGCAAGTCACTACTTTGTAAATACTGTGAAACAACTGGCTGAAGGGAAGGTCATTATTAAAGGAGGAAAACTATGAAAAAAGATAGATGGGACATTTTCCAACACTACCACCACACCATCACCCCCTGACCCCACCAATCAATCTTTGCATCGTCAAGTGCAAGTCAACCAGACAATGTGCTTCCTGAGGTGACAAAACAAGGCGTCAACAAGAATCCTTGCCCCAAAACATTAATAAATGAATCTAAAGTCTTTAAAGCTAAATTTCAGTTTACCAGAAATGTTGGTGACAGAAAATATGTTAAAGTGACGACAAGAAAACAGAGATAAACCTAAAATGAAGGACATTCTATGGGACAAATGGCTTAGCATCTTTAAAACGTCAATGGGGGGAGAAAAGAATGAATGATGGGTTACTCTGGATTAAAAGAGACTTAAAGTGGGTAATAGTAAGAAGTGTGTACCTTGTTTGGATTTTGATTTGAAAAACTGCCAACATTAAAAAGGGAAATGGGAATCTGAACAAAGAGCAGGTATTACATGACACCAGGGAATTACTTTGTTAGGTGAAATAGTAGTATTATAATTACTTAAGAAAACAGAGGTTTTTTAATGCCTAGTGAAGTACATAACAGATAAAATAACTGAATCTGCTTCAAAATATTTCAGAGTATTTTGGAGTAAGGTAACCTCATCCCACATTTAAAATTTTTCCTTTGAAGATATTTTTAAGAACAAATGACCAGCCCACAAGAAAAGTTTTCAGAAAACACAATGACAAGAACAAGAACCGACAAACAACAGAAAACCTCGAGGCCAACAGACAGTGCAACTGATGGACACTGGTTATAAATCAAATATTATATTTGAAGACATAAAGCCAAGCTTCATGACATGGCAAGGGTTTGGACAAATGACTTAGCAAGCACATCTGAAAAAGAACTAAAAAGAACCTACAGGAATGAAAAAAGCACATTAACCAGAATCTGTTTAATAGCAAGTTAGGATAAACTGGGGTTCCCTGGGGGCTCAGCCAGTAATGAATCTGCCTGCAATGCAGGAGGCCTGGATTCAATCCCTGGGTTGGGAAGATCCCCTAGAGAAGGGAATGGCTACCCACTATGGAGAATTCCATGGACAGAGGAGCCTGGTGTGCTATGGTTCATTGGGGTTGCAAAGACTTGGACACAACTGAGCAACTAACACTAGGATGAGTTAGTAAACGAAAAGACAAACTGGAAGAAATTCTCTACAAGTAGTGTGGAGAGACAGGTGGGCAAATGAGAAGTAGGTGACACACAGACCAAGAAAGTCTATCAGAAGCTGCACTAGAGTCTAAAAGGAAACAGCAGAGCAGATTAAAAAAACGAGAGGAAGGGGAGGCACAGCTTTCCAACTGTAGGTAGGTAGCTAATGAGTGTAAAAGAATAATGAAATTAAGTTCATTTGTCAACTAGTACAAAAAAACTCACACAGGAGGAGACGGGCCGCTGCTGAGGCTTCCTGGGCACTATGGGGCTGCTGGAAGCCCCATAGTGGGACACAGCCCTTGGAGATAGCAGCGCAGAGGTGCTTCTGCCAGGACCTTAGTTCCCCAACAAGGGACGGAAACTGTGCCTTCTGAAGAAGTGCCAAGTCTCTAAGAGCTTATCTTAATTCAGATATCATATTCTGGATGCTGGAAGTCCAAGTTCAAGGTGACAGAAGATTTGGTTTCTCCTGAGGCCCCTCTCCTTGGCTTGTTAAAGTCATTATCTCCTCACCGTGTCCTCATGTGGCCTTCTCTCTATATATGCACACCACTGATTGCCTTTTCATGATGGTTTCCTGTGCTACGCAGAAGCTTTTTAGTTTGATGTATTAACTGTGGTGTTGGAGAAGACTTTTGAGAGTCCCTTGGACTGCAAGGAGATTCAACCAGTTCATCGTGAAGGAGATCAGTGCTGAGTGTTCATTGGAAGGACTGATGTTGAAGCTGAAATTCCAATACTTTGGCCACCTGATACAAAGAACTGACTCATTGGAAAAGACCCTGATGCTTGGAAAGATTGAGGGTGGGAGAAGGGGATGACAGAGGATGAGATGGTTGGATGGCATCACCGACTCAATTGACATGAGTTTGGGTAAACTCCAGGAGCTGGTGATGGACAGGGAAGCCTGGCGTGTTGCAAGCCATGGGGTCACAAAGAGTCAGACACAACTGAGTGACTGAATTGATTCACTTAGTTAAGTTTGCTTTTGCTGACTTTGCTTTTGGTTTCAAATCCAAAATACTGTCAAGACCAATGTCAAGGTGCTTATCCCTATTTTTCTTCTAGTTTTACAGTTTCAGGTCTTATACTGAAGACTTCAATGCATTTTGAGTTGATTTTTGTCTGTGGTATAAAATAGGAGTCCAGTTTCATTATTTATGTTATGCGGCTGTCCAGTTTTTCCAACTCCATTTATTGAAGAACCTATTTTCTCATTATATATTCTTGGCTCCACTGTAGGAAACTGACCATATATGCATAGATTTATTTCTGGACTATCCTGTTATATTGAAGAAGGAAATGGCAACCCACTCCAGTATTCTTGGGATAATCCCATGGACAGAAGGAGCCTGGCAAGCTACAGTCCATGGGGCTGCAAAGAGTCAGACATGACTGAGCAACTGAGCACACATACACACTCTGTTATACTGATCCATGTGTGTTTTTATGCCAATACTACACTGTTTTGATTACTATAGCACTGTAATATAGTTTAAAATCAGGAAGTATGATACTTTCAGCTTTGTTACTCTATCTCAAGATTGCTTTGGCTATTTGTAGTCTTTTGTGGTTCCAAATAGATTTTAGGAATTTTTTATATCGCTGTGAAAATGTCATTATTTTGACAATTTTTGATAAGGATTGCATTGCATCTGTAGGTTGTTTGGGGAGTATGGACATTTTAATAGTATTAATTCTTCCAATTAATGAGCATGGAATATGTAGTTGACTCTTGACTAACATGGGGGTTAGAGGCATCAACTCCTGTGCAGATGAAGATTCACACATATAACATTGCAGTTGGCCCAGAGTATCTACAGTTCTACATCCACAAATTCAACCAACCGAAGATTGTGTAGGACTGGCATATGTACTTATTGAAAAAGAATCCACATATAAGTGTTCCCTGCAATTCAGACTCACGTTGTTCAAAGGTAAATTTATTTCCATTATTTGTGCCTTCTCTTTTTTATTAATGTCTTAGAATTTTCAGTGTATAAATCTTTCAATTTCTGGTTAAATTTATTCCTACTTTATTCTTTTTCTGATATTTTATTGTCAGTGTATAAACCTCCAACTGATTTTTGTATACTAATTTTGTATCCTGTGAATTTACTAAATTTTTTTTATTAGCTCTAGCACTTTTGCTGGAGTCTTTAGGATTTTCTATATATAACAACAAACTATCAGCAAATAAAGACAGTTTTATTTTTTCTTCTTAAAAAAAAAATAAATAAAAACCTCATACAAGAATCACGCATGGGGGCTAAATGAGTGGGTAAAAGTTTGAGGAGTAAGAAGATACTTATTTAGTCTCATTATCTCCCAACTGATACTTAATTACAAGTGGAAGAGAGAGTAACTTTGCAGGGGAGAAAGCACAGACGCCACCTTCCCCAAGTGAGTCAAGTTCACACCAGCAGTCACCAGTGCCCCTGATGCGACAGAGTGTAGAATACATCACTTCAGAAGCAGCAGCAGGCAACCCCAAACTGAGGGATAATCCACAAAATGCCCTGGACTCCATAACCATTATGTCTTGACAAGAAAGACTGAGGAACTTTCTGAGTTAATTCTTAGGTAGGTTGAGAAGAAGTCTGGGGTCCTTTGGGAGGAGAAAGGGGTCTGGGGCTCTCAAGAAGAAAAGGACAAACATTTTTTTCTACATTCCTTCATCTTAGTCACATAAAACTGTATGTTGTGGGAGTGGGTCTGGTAAGATCTTTCTATTGTTAGTTCTAATCCCATTATCTTAAAATGTCAATTGTGGGAGTGGGTCTGGTAAGATCTTTCTATTGTTAGTTCTAATCCCATAATCTTAAAATGTAAATTATGGGAGTGGGTCTGGTAAGACCTTTACAAACTTTTGAGACATTCTTTGCATTTACTGTAATAACCAATTGAAAAAGTATATAGCTCCTTGCTAAGATTAGTGAGGGGGGCACTCTCTGTCCCCGTCCTGATGTCTATGTCAGAAGCTTTCTCTGTTCCTTTCACTGTAATAAAACTGCCACACAAAAGCTCTGAGTAATCAAACCTGGTCCCTGATCCCAAAGCTAAATCTTCTTCTCCTTCAGAGTTCATGAACCCGACACCATTCACTGAAAAATATCATTTCCAGGTTAGACGAAATATTCAGGACAACCCACTGCAATGCACACTTTAAGTTATTCTTTACCTATCAAGGACAGTATTCCCAAAGTTTCTATAAACAATTGGCAAAATCGAAATAAGACCTGTAAATGAAATAATAACATGGTATTAATGTCAATATCCTGAATCAGTGGTTATGTAAAATATTACTCTCATTGGTAAGAACTGCAGTATTTAGAGATAAAGGAAAATCATGCCTGCAAATTACTTTCAGTTAAAAAAAACAAAAAACTGTATGTACATGGATAGAAAAAGAGGAGAGGAGCCAGGAATGAATGAGAGAAAATAAAGCAGGTCCAGTAAAATCTTAGTATTGAGGAATCTGAATGAAGGGTATAAAACAACTTTTGTATTATTCTGGCAGCATTTCTAAGATCTAAAACTATGTCAAAATAAAAACTTAAATTAAAAAAAACTTTAAAGTAAGAAATAACGTGTTTAACCTACTATAGCACGGGGAACTCTGTTCAATGTTACATGGAAGCCTGGATGGGACAGGGAGTTTAGGGGAGAATGGATACATGTGTGTGTGTGTGGCTGAGAACCTTTGCAGTCCACCTGAAACTATCACAACACTGTTATCAGCTATACTTGAATACAAAGTAATACATTCAATTTTCTAAAAAAGAAAGAAATAATGTGTTTGATTTCCAAACTGCTTAGAGAGAGAAAAAGAATAAAAAATTATCAGTATAAAAAAGGCAACAGACAAAAACCAAAAACACAGATCAGGTATAGCAAACAGAAAAAATATAGTAAGACAGTAGATTTAAACATAAACATATCAGTAACTACATTAATAATCAAGATCAAGAAGTGTTCCAGTTAAGCACAAGGATTGACAGACTGATTTATTAAAAAAAAAAAAAAGAAAAAAAGAATGATGCTATTTAAAAGAGACACATCTAGGACTTCCCTGGTAGTCTAGTGGTTAAGAATCTGCCTGCCAATCTGTTCGATCACGGCTCGGGGAAGTTTCTACATGCTACAGGGCAACTAAGCCTGTGTGCTACATGCCCTAGAGCCCATGTTCCACAACAAGAGAAGCCGCTGCAATGAGAAGCCCAAACACAACTAGAGAGTAGCCCCTGTTCACCAAGACTCAAGAAAGCCTACATGCAGCAACAAAGACAACACAGTTGGAAAAAAAAGAAAAAAAAACGGGGATGAAGGACTAGTTGACAAGCATAAGCTGATTCTCAGAAAAGAGGATTCGACTTTCAAACACACCTCAATTTTGTCTAGGTTCTCCATTTCTATTGCCCTAGATAGCACACCCGCCGCCTCTCATTTGGACCCCTGCAGTCACCTCTGCCCTACTTCACCTATACTTTACTTAGCAGCCAGAAGGGCTTTGAAAAACCCAAGTTAAGTCATGTTGTGCTCTTTTCTTAACTCATCAGCTTCCCAACCTGACTGGGCCTCTAACATCCTTAGGTCTGTCTCCTCTCCTCCCCTCCCCCACAACCATAGCCACAGGGGACTTTCATTCCTGTTTACAAAGGCACCAAACCTCCCCCACCTCATGGCCTTGGCAATGGCTGTTCCCACCCTGCATGGTCATTCACCTGCTCCTCCCAAGGCTGGCCTGCTCTGGTACCTCAGACCTGGCAAATGTCACCTCCTCCATGAGGCCTTTCCCAAGCACCCAATCTCACATCAATCAATTTTAATTCCATGTATAATATAACAATGACATTTCCTGTTAAGTAGTTTCTTCATCATTTATGTGTCATCTGTCTTCCTCATGAGGTTGCTGTGAGGATTAGTTTGTAAAGTGCTGAGACCCATGGCTGGGAAGTGCAGACACTGAATTACTGAAGTTGTAAAGTTTTCTTTGTGTAAGTACTCTGCATTGCTTAGGTTTATAATAATTCAACTGTTTTACTGCCATTGTAAATAAGCTAACTGATAAACAGGAAGCCTACTGATTTTTAGACTGATTTTGGACCATGGTACCTCACTGAATTCTCCTCAAGCCACCACTCTTTTCCCACTACACAGGACACACTAATTAAGTCTACCTGGCTGTCTACTGATGAGTCCCATTTTGGCAACCAACCTGTTCCCTCCACTCCACTCCATCCACTTCTGCCCAACACATATCTACACTCACACTCTGCTCTGGAAATATTACCAGCAAAACCCACCACTACCATCACCACCAGATTCAACCTGAACTTCTCTGATGTAACATTACTTAACCTCTCTGGGCCATCTCATAGGTAACCATTTTTGAGGTTTCTTTTTCTGACTCTGAAACACAAATCTCTCCATTTCTCTCATTTCTGATGGGCTCCTCAACCTTCAGCCCCTCCTCCATTGCCCTCACTTGTTCATCACCTGCACACTGCCCTTGGTCCTCTTCCCAGGGCACAATTGCTCTTTGAGCTCACCTGGCTAGACCTACCCAGTGTAACCTGTCCAGACCTTTGAATTGAGACACACGCCTACCCACCTGCCCACCAGCACCTGCACGGTACCACCATATCCAACAGAAATGTCCACCCGGCCCTCCTTAACAACTCTGATAGTCCTCGCTCACTCAGGAAATGGTACCTCCCAACCCAGGCCCACAGAGTAGACCTCCAGCAGTGATGCCTGGCTCTTCTTGCTCACTCACCAACATCCAACTAGTTACCAAGTCCACTTGCTTCGGACTCTGTGTCTCTTTTCTCAAAACCACTGGTGTACTTAAGCCTCGTCATCACTTGCCTGATGTTGACTGTTCCATCCAAAATTCCTTTGGAAAACACTTCAATGAGTCTTTCTCCACTAGAGGATAAAATCCAAGATTTTTTTTTTTTTTTGGCAGCACCATGTGGCTTGTGGGATTTCAGTTCCTCAACCAGGGATTGAACCTGGGGTCACTGTGATGAAAGTTCTGAGCCCTAATCACGAAATTGCCAGGGAAGTCCCCAAATTCAAGTTTTTAATGTGACCCTCAAAGCCCTCTATGATCCAATCTCTACCTATGGCTCTGGCCTCATTTCTTATACTCCATCACCACCATCCCCTGCAAAATCCTAAACTCTACATTTCAGCAACTGTAGTGTTCAGAGTTCACCAACATATTAGATCACTTGAAGCCTCTAAAATTTGCATGCTCCTTCCTTTTCCTAGGCTGTCCCTTGTTCACCTCACTTACCTTTCAAATCACAGTTTAAGACTCCCTTATTAACCCTTGAGGTACTTCTTGGAGTGTCCTTATTTCCAAAACTGACCCTGTGCTGTAGGTCCCCACACATTTTCACAGCTTGCTTTCAGAGAACCCCTAAGGTGTCACTGTGCTTGTACATTTTCTTGCCCACCATCCCCACCAGATCAGGACTCTTCCAAGGCAAGAACGATTTATCTTTGCACCCTTAGCAACTGCCCCAGGATCCAGAAAACAAAAGACAATAAAACTGTTGAATAACTAGAGACAAATGCGTAATTTCCCAAATGAGGTCCCAAAATCTTAGACACAGAAGGGAAAAACTAAGAAAATGGGTGTTGAAGAAACTGGAAGATGGATGATTACATCTTGTTTAACTCAAGGTTCAAGATATAGAATTGGCAGAAAAGAGACTTAAGTGAGTAAATTAACAGTCTGATGACAAGAAGCGCTTCTGGACGGCCTAACGTTACCTAAAGGAGGCCCAGTGATTTGGTAGCGGGGTGGGGAGAGGGAACTCCATGCAAACTTCAACCCTGGAAGAGACGGATGAGCACAGGTTGGTCTTTACGGAGTTTTTCAGAAACAAAAGAAAATTCCTACTCACCCAGATGGCAGCTGTCCGGACCCTGGTGGCCATCCCCACAGCCAGTTTTGAGTTCCCTGAAAAAGAATGGCAGGACCCGATGGTTGCGGGAGGAGAGAATCGTGAGGGACCAGATCTCGCCGCTGCGCCCGCCCCCGCGCCCACGCGAGACCCTCTTGATCCCAGAGGACGCGCATCTCCCTTCCCAAGGCTGGGCCCCCTCCTCTCACGCAGCAGAGGCGTTCCCCACCTTCGTCCCCACCTACACACACGCGACTGGGCCAGGGCAGGCGTAAGGGAGGCCAGACTAGTCTGCACAGTCCCGCCCCTTTGATTTTGGAGGGAATCGGCGCGCACCGCTCCCCGAGCCCTGAACTGGTAGCGCGTGAATGCGGGGGAGACGCGCTCCCAGCCGACCTCCTGGATCTTGCAACCAGATCCGCTCGTCCTCCCTCTCGACTTTGAGTCACCCGCTCTGGGCGCTTCGGCGACGGCCCTCGGGCAGCCGAGGTCGGCCGGCACCAGCTCAGGTCACCGCGACCAGCATGAGACTCGGTCCACCGAACAGTGCTCTCTCCGGTCGGTGCCGAGTGGATGGCGGCTGCTAGGGACGCACAGAAATTGCGTCAGTGAGACCCACGGGCAGGACAAACTACAACTCCCAGAAGCCTCCGCGGTCATCCCTCCTCCGGGGGTGGCTCCAGCCAAGGGCCGCCGGGAGGGGGCGCTGCAGCCGCTAATAGCGGAGTTTCCGGCCCCATCCTTGGGCGGGCGTTTTGGGGGCTTTCAATAATACAGAGGATTAAAACAATTGATGGCAATAGCGCAAAGTGGGGAGGGGTGTGCGTTGACTTAAAAATATTTTAAGATTCTTGCTTTCCGATGGCAGAAGTACTAATTTAAAGTTTAATAACAAAAAATCCATTCTGTTGTATAAGGGACATTTTCATGTAAATTAAATTTATTTTGCAGAAAAATTAGGAGTGGCATTGTTTTCCCTTGGGGATGGGGATGGGAAAATCTTTTAACTGTCCGGCTTAATATAAAACGGCTGGATTCTCCTATGTGCTTCTGCACTCACTCTGGTTGTTTATGTTGCGTCCGTGGAAGTATATTAAAACATCTGGCCTCACATAAGTATGTCGTTGGAAAAGGACAGAGTATTTTAATATCCTTAGATAATTCTACCTCTTAGTAAAAGCTGAACAGGCATAGGTCAGTTGCAGTATACCATCTAAAACCAAATAGGTAAAACTTTTTCTACTCTATTTTATTAAAACTCATTGATCTGTCTTGCACTTTGCATGGCTAGTTTTATCAGGCATGATTTTGTAACATCATACATTGGTCATCTGGAAAATATGGGTTCATTGACTAATGCGTATCTTCCAGATGTTGACACCTTTCATTGTACAATATGAAAACTGCTATTTATCAATATCATCGTTGGCCTTAAAGTATTGAGAATCTGTGAAGTTCACAGTGGCAGAAACAAGATTTCCAAAATTCCATTTTCACTTGAAAACTCTAGTTTTATGTTGGCAAAAAAATCCTGTCTTTGTTTCCCTTTAAGTGACAGCTTACTTGGTTGACTGTTGAGATGTCTGCCACATCCCCACGTCTGCCTCATCTTTCAGTTTTTCTTTCACTCAAAGTTCAGCTCCCAACTCATATAATCACACAGGTGATTTTCCTGAAGACTACTATGGAATTTCATGTTGTGTTGGTTTTCTGTGGTGCTATAACAAATCACCGCAAACTTGGTGCCTTAAAACTACACACATTTCTTATCTTACACTTCTGAAGGTCAAAGTTTCAACAGAGATCTTTTGGATTAAATCAAAGTGTTGGCAGTGAGACAGGCTGGGACCTGGGACCCTTTACTGCAATGCTTGCACCTGGACACACCTCTCCTCAAGCAACAAGGTACAAAGAAACTCTACGGGACTAAAAACAACTGCACTTCTGGGAAGTTGGGGCAAATTCTGGACAAATGATACAAGGAGACCAAAAAACCCAAATGCCACTTTTGAAGAGCTGGGAGCAAAAGCAGGGTACTGGTCAGGCCCCTTGTTCACAACACCACCTAAGGGGTGGGCAAAACACCTAAGCCAGCCCTCCAGCCCGACTCCTGGTCACACTCCTACTCTCACCCCCTATGAGGAACCAGCTCATACCCACCTCGGGGAGTGAGCAAGGGAACCTATTACCTGTTCTCACTCCTCCCTGCTGCAGTAGAAGCCCTGAATTCCTTGTCTGGCCTCTGATCAATTTCTATTGACTACGGAGACGAAAAACCCTGGTTGGTGATGTCAGGTCTGTTTATTTTTCTCCCTTGGTTCTTGTCTTGTCCTAAAAAAGATTTGGAACAATGGACTAATTACAGCTCAAGCAGGATTTCTTGACCCCTGTCTCATTGTAGCAAGGATTCAAAACAACAGACTGATTACAGCTCAGTTATAGGCTCTTCCCTGGTGGCTCAGATGGTAAAGCATCTACCTACAAAGCAGGAAACCTGGGTTGGATCCCTGGGTTGGGAAGATCTCCTGGAGAAGGAAATGGCAACCCACTCCAGTACTCTTGCCTGGAAAATCCTATGGACAGAGGAGCCTGGTATGCTATCATCCATGGGGTCACAAAGAGTCGGACATGACTGAGTGACTTCACTTTCACTTTATAGTTCAAGCAGATAGATCTTTTATTAAACAGCGAACAGAACGAAAGAGTGGCCACGGTCCCTCTTGGCTTCCCTTTTTATACTCCCTGTCTCCTCCTCTTGGTTCTGCCCTGTGCAAAACACAAATGGGTGTACAGTCAATCAGGAAAGGGGACATGTCTGGGCATACGGTGAAATAGAGTTTTTACATCTTCATCTAGCTGGGGGTGGACTGAAAGTTTTGATAGTTGCAAGTTACATAACAACAGACTCTATGGTGCTTGTCTTTCCCATAATTCAGTCTGTTAATAATCAGATGTATATATGTATAGAATATTCATGAATGCTTAGGGCTCCTAGCTGCATAAGGTTACTTGAGTACACAGTTGTGCATCAAGGGTGCATGTGCCAGAGTTGGAGAAGCCCCTATGGTTAGTTTTATCCACTGTGTGCCTAGGGCACAGGTGCAGGAGTTGGAAAAGTCGCTGTGGTTATTTTGGTAGTATCTGTGAGCTCTCCTGGGCGTGCCTGGGGTGGGGTTTAGAGATCAGCTTGCATCCTTTTCGGCTAGCCACCCCTAGTTGCTCATGCCTAACTTCCCACCTAACAGTAAGAGCAGGGCTGCGTTCCTTTCTGGAGGCTCTTGGGGAAAATCCTTTCCTTACCTTTTCCAGGTTCTAGAGGCCATGAGCATCTCTTGGCTCAGGGCCCCTGTCTTCCATCTTCAGAACCAGCAACAGAGTCCTCCTCACGCTGCATCACTCTGGCTCGTTTTCTGCCTCTTCCACTTTAAGGACTCATTACATGAGGCACACACAACAACACAGGATAATCTTTTTTTTTTTTTTTCAATCCAGGATAATCTATTTTAAGCTGGGCTGAGAGCAAAGGCTCTGGAACTAGCTGGGCTAGTTCCCCTTTGCTGTGCAAGATAATATATTCATAGGCTCCAGGATCAGGATGTGGATTTCTTCCAGGGGCCACTACTCTGCTGTTCTGTTTCTTAGTCTCTTTATTTTGTTCCATTGATAATTTTGCCTCTGATGGGGGTCTGCAAACTTTCTCTGTAAAAGGCCAGTGTATTAGTTTTCTAGAGCTGCCATAATAAAATACCAGAGGGTAGCTTAAACAATAGAAATTAATTTTCTTACAGTTCTGGAGCTGAATGACTGTGGTACAGGTATTGACAGAGTTATTTTTACTGAGGTTTCTCTCCTTGGCTTGTAGCTGCCAACTTCTCCCCATGTCCTCATAGGCCACCCCTCATGCATTTCTGGGTCTTAATCTCCTCTTCTTGTAAGGACACCAGTCATATTGGATTAGGGCCCAACCTAATATCCACCTGATGACTTAAGAAGTTTAAACTTGAAAGATCCTAAGCAGGGACATTCTGACTTATGGAGGATAAGGACTTCAACACAGGAATTTTGGGGGGACACAATTCAGCCAATAACAATCAGTTAGGGGACTTCCCTGGTAGTACAGTGGATAAGCATCCATCTGTCAATGCAGGGGGTATGAGTATGATTCCTAGGCCAGGAAGATGCCACATGATGTGGAGCAGCTAAGCTCAAGCACCACAATTACTGAACCTGCATTCATTGAGACCTTGAGCCACAACTACCGAGCCCACGTGCCGCAACTACTGAAGCCTTTGAGCCTAGAGCCCATGTTCCCCAACAAGAGAAGCCAGTGTACCACCATGAAGAGTAGTCCCCGCTCACCACAGCTAGAGAAAGCCCACAAGCAGCAATGAAGACCCAGTGCAGTGAAAATAAATAAATAAATAATTTAAAAAATCAGTAAGTATTTTAGGCTTTGCGGGCCATCGTCTATCATAACTACTGAATTCTGCCACTGAGGCACAAAAGCAGCTACAGATACCACATAAAATGAATATGGCTGTGTGCCAGAAAAACTGTGACAGCAGCCAGATTTGACCTATGGTCCGCTATCTGCCAACTTTTGGTCCACACTATGCTTTATCATTGTCCTGTTATTATGTCATTACAGCAAGCCATAAGAAGCAGTAGGTCAAACCCCTTTCTTATTGTTGTTCTTCAACAGGGCCTCAGTTCTTCTTCCTCCTTTGGTCGTGCATGTACATTTTAGGCTTTGCTTGCCTAGTTCCATGTAAAGCCTCCATAATAAATAGTGACAACTGTTAGCAGGTACCTCCATGGGGCAGGCACAGCAATGTCACTGTCCAACAACTCTCCTCCTGCCTTCTCAGCTGAAAGAACACTGTGTACGTTCAGGTAGAGGCTGGCCATACATTTGCGGCAGCCCCCTTCCCAGGTTCAGTGGACAGATGTTGGATTCTTCATCAATTCATTCAATTAACTGAATGAATATTTGCTGAACACCCATTCTGAGCTGCACATCAGTAATTAAAGTGAAGCATTCGTGCTGGCAGGGAAGACAGAAAATAGACAGGTAGGCAGATAGAATGACAGATTAAAAGGTAACAAGCATTGTGGAAAAATGAAAACGAATCAGGTAAGGGGGATTAGCAGTGCCTGTGGGGTGGCACTTTTAAATAAAGCAGCATCTTAGTTTCTCAGGCCTGCTGTAACAAAGCCCCATGGATTGTGAGCTAAAGCAACAGAAACCTACTGTCTCCCAGTTCTGGATGGTGCAAATCCAAAACCAAGGTGTGGCTGGGAGGGGTTCCTTCTGAGGGCTATGAGGGAAGGGCCTGTCTTAGCCTTCCTCCTGGACTTGTGGACCCTCTGTCACCTGTGTCTCTTGTCATCTTACCTCTGTCTATATCTTTGTGCCCAAATCCCACTCCCTCCCTTTTTTTTTTTTCTTCAAACTGAGGACACTAGTGATACTACTTCAGGGGTCACCCTAAGGTGAATTCCTTATAACTTGAATACCTCTATAAACACCCTTCCTTCAAGTAAGGTCACATTCTGCTACTGGGGGTTATGACTTCAACACATGAATTTTGGGAGGACACAATTCAATCCAGTCTCCATCCACAGGGCTGTGTGACAAGGGAGCTTTGTCACTAAAAATATCTAAAACTTAATTCCTAATATATGGAGCCAAAAGCAGCTGGCTTTTCTAGCCCTCTGAGGCCCCAAATCTGTGGAATCCCTTTTCCCTTCTAGCACCTGAATTTATCCACTATTGGAGCATCTTGCTGACCTAAACTACTAGCTGTTTATATACACCATTGTTTTCTTTTCAACCAGGTCCAGTAGAGCTGCTGAGACACTAGACACATGGCCAGCTTGCAACTTGTTTAAGGACAAAGTTAACTAAATCAATTTTTTCCACTTCTTGCCATGTAACAAGAAAACCATTCCACAGATTAAATCAATGTGTGCTTCCATAATGGACGAGTATAAAGAAAGTATTTTCTGATTCCCCATGTGCCTACAGCATTGGTGGCTGAGATGCTGGGCCTTTCTTAAGATTACTTGGTTTTCCATTACACTGAGGAGCATGCCAGGATCCTCAGCCAGATGGGCAAGCAGTAAGGAGCAGCAGAAAATCTGCTCATGTTGGAGCCCAAGTGATCTGGGTGCCTCCACTTCTTACTGGGCCATGGGGACAAGCCACTCTGAACTCATGAGATAAAAGGAAGGACACACAAACTGCTGTGAAGACAAAATGTGCTGTAACTCATGTGCTCCATGATACTTTTATATGATTAGTTCACTTTCTTCCTGTTAGAACCTAGTTTCCACTTAGTAGCTGTGTCATTTTAAGACACCAAGAAATCAGGGCTTTCCTTGTGGTCCAGTGGTTATGAATCTGCCTGCTAACACAGGGGACATGGGTTCGATGCCTGGTCAGGGAAGATCCCACATGCCACAGAACAACTAAGTCCATGTGCCACAATTACTGAAGCCTGAGCACCTAGAGACCATGCTCTGCAACAAGAACCCACCGCAATGAGAAGCCCACACACCCCAATTAGAGAGTAGCCTCCGCTTCCACAACTAGAGAAAGCCTGTATGCAACAACAGAGACCCAACCCAGCCTATAAAACAAACAAACAAACAAAAAACAGTATCAAGTTACCAACACAATGACAGTATAAAGATGGAGACCTGTAGAGGATGTTGTTGACGGAGGTCTGAGTGAACTTGTCTCAAGAGCAAATAGCAACAGTAGTGTGTGTTTATTTTTTTATGTTAGAATAACAGATTTTATAAAAACTTCTCCCCTGTCAGACTTTTTCTTATCTGAGGCCTGCCATACTTGATAGCTGTTGTACAAAGCTCTGCCATTTACTAGCTATGTGATTTGGGGCAAATTCCTTAAAATTTCCAAACTCTAGTTCCCTTAACTGTAGGGGGAATGATATTATGCTCTTCATAGGGTTATGGATAGAAATAATCTAATGCGTTAAAGGACTTCACAGACCGGCTATCTCATATTAAGCTATCTATAAGTGAAGTGAAGTGACGTGAAAGTTGCTCAGTTGTGTCCGACTCTTTGTGACCCCATGGACTATACAGTCCATGGAATTCTCCAGGCCAGAATACTGGAGTGGGTAGCCTATCCCTTCTCCAGCAGATCTTCCCGACCCAGGAATCAAACCAGAGTCTCCTGCATTGCAGGCGGATTCTTTACCAACTGAGTATTGAGGGAAGCCCCTATAAATGAAGATGAGTTACAAAAATAAAAAAGAAAGAAAGAAAGAAAAAAGAACCACTACCTTATTGTTATTAGCATTTGCTTGGAGCTGCAGATTTTCTAGTTTCCCAGAAATCCTTGGTCTTCTAATTCCTTAAAACAACGTTATTGAGATACAATTTATATACAACAAACTGGATCCAGCTAAAGTGTCCAGTTCAATGAGTTTAACAAATGAAGACAGTCCTGGAGCCACCATCAAAACCAAGACACGGGTCATTCCTAGGGATTCCCTTGTGGTCCTGTCTGCAGCCTGCTGCTGTCCCACCTGGGCCACAGGTGACCACCTAACTCTCTCTTTTATATGTTATGCTTTCTAGAATTTTATAGGTGGGAGTGATATAATATGGATTGTACTCCTTTGTGTCTGAATTCGTTTAACCACTTAGACTTACAGGGCTAAACTACAATGTGTTTATCTACCCACATGTTGTGAATTATTATACATGTGTTTAGGTATCTGTGTTTCTTCCAGTTTTAGGCCATTATGATGCTGAGCATTTGGGTATACATTTTTGCATGGACAGGTTTTCAATTCTTCTGGTTAGTTACCTAGGAGTGGAACTGATGGGTCACATAGCAACTGTATGTTTAGCATATGGAAGACATGTCAAACTGTTCTCCAAAGCGGCTGTTCAGTTCAGTTCAGTCACTCAGTCGTATCCGACTCTCTGTGACCCCGTGGACTGCAGCATGCCAGGCTTCTCTGTCCATTACCAACTCCCAGAGCTTACTCAACTCATGTCCATAGATTCAGTGATGCCATCCAACCATCTCATCCTCTGTTGTCCCCTTCTCCTCCCGCCTTCAATCTTCCCAACATCAGGGTCTTTTCCACTGAGTCAGTTCTTCACATTAGGTGGCCAAAGTACTGGAGATTCAGCTTCAACATCAGTTCTTCCAATGAATATTCAGGACTGATTCCCTTTAGGATGGACTGGTTTGATCTCTTTGCAGTTCAACAGCCTCTCAAGTCTTCTCCAACACCACAGTTCAAAAGCATCAATTCTTTGGTGCTCAGCTTTCTTTATAGTCCAACTCTCACATCCATACATGAATACTGGAAAAACCATAGCTTTGACTAGGTGGACCTTTGTTGGCAAAGTAATGTCTCTGCTTTTTGATATGCTGTCTAGGTTGGTCATAGCTTTTCTTCCAAGGAGGAAGCATCTTTTAACTGCATGACTGCAGTCACCTCTGCAGTGATTTTGGAGCCCAAGAAAATAAAGTCTCTCACTGTTCCACTGTTTCCCCATCTATTTGCTATGAAGTGATGGGACTAGATGCCATGATCTTAGTTTTCTGAAGGGTGAGTTTTAAGTCAACTTTTTCACTCTTCTCTTTCACTTTCATCAGAGGTTCTTTAGTTCTTTGCTTTCTGCCATAAGGGTGATATCATCTGCATATCTGAGGTTATTGATATTTCTCCTAACAATCTTGATTCCAGCTTGTGCTTCATCCAGCCCAGCATTTCTCATAATGTACTCTGCATATAAGTTAAATAAGTAGGGTGACAGTATACAGCTTTGACATATTCCTTTCCTGATTTGGAGCCAGTCTGTTGTTCCATATCCAGTTCTAACTGTTGCTTCTTGACCTGCATACAAATTTCTTGGAAGGCAGGTCAGGTGATCTGGTATCCCCATCTCTTTAAGAATTTTCCACAGTTTGTTGTGATCCACACAGCCAAAGGCTTTGGCATAGTCAATAAAGCAGAAGTAGATGTTTTTCTGGAACTCTCTTGCTTTTTTGATGATCCAACAGATGTGGGCAATTTGATTTCTGATTCCTCTGCCTTTTCTAAATCCAGTTAGAACATCTGGAAGTTCATGGTTCATGTACTGTTGAAGCCTGGTTTGGAGAATTTTGAGCATTGCTTTGCTAGTGTGTGAGGTGAGTGCAATTGTGCAATAGTTTGAGCATTCTTTGGCATTGCCTTTCTTTGGGATTGGAATGAAAACTAACCTTTTCCAGTCCTGTGGTCACTACTGAGTTTTCCAAATTTGCTGGCATATTGAGTCAGCACTCTAACAGCATCATTTTTTAGGATTTGAAATAGCTCAACTGGAATTCCATTAGCTCCACTAGCTTTGATCGTAGTGATGCTTCCTAAGGCCCACTTGACTTCACATTCCAGGATGTCTGGCTCTAGGCGAGTGATCACATCATCTTGGTTATCTGGGTTATGAAGATCTTTCTTGTATAGTTCTACTGTGTATTCTTGCCACCTCTTCTTAATATCTTCTGCTTCTGTTAGATCCGTACCATTTCTGTCCTTTATTGTGCCCATCTTTGCATGAAATGTTCCCCTGGTAACTCTAATTTTCTTGAGATCTCTAGTCTTTCCCATTCTATTGCTTTCCTCTATTTCTTTGCATTGATCACTGAGAAAGGCTTTCTTATCTCTCCTTGCTATACTTTGGAACTCAGAATTCAAATGGGTATATCTTTCCTTTTCTCCTTTGCCTTTTGCGTCTCTTCTCAGCTATTTGTAAGGCCTCCTCAGACAACCATTTTGCCTTTTTGCATTTCTTTTTCTTGGGGATGGTCTCGATCACTGCCTCCTGTACAATGTCATGAACCTCTGTCCATAGTTCTTCAGGTACTCTATCATGTCTAATCCCTTGAATCTATTTGTCACTTCCACTGTATAATAGTAAGGGATTTTACTTAGGTCATACCTGAATGGTCTAGTGGTTTTCCCTACTTAATTCAATTTAAGTCTGAATTTGACAGTAAGGAGTTCACCCCGATCTTGTTTGTGCTGACTGTATAGAGCTTCTCCATCTTTGGCTGCAAAGAATATAATCAATCTGCTTTTGGTATTGACCATCTGGTGATGTCCATGTGTAGAGTCTTCTGTTGTGTTGTTGGAAGAGGGTGCTTGCTATGACCAGTGAGTTGTCTTGGCAAAACTCTATTAGCCTTTGACCTGCTTAGTTTTGTACTCCAAGGCCAAATTTGCTTGTTACTCCAGATGTCTCTTGACTTCCTCCTTTTGCATTCCAGTCCCCTATAATGAAAAGGACATCTTTTTTGGGTGTTAGTTCTAGAAGGTCTTGTAGGTCTTCATAGA
Source organism: Cervus elaphus (assembly GCF_910594005.1). Classification (NCBI taxonomy): domain Eukaryota; kingdom Metazoa; phylum Chordata; class Mammalia; order Artiodactyla; family Cervidae; genus Cervus; species Cervus elaphus. Next base: position 28,114,094 of record NC_057819.1, read on the forward strand.
ACCGTTCAACCTCAGCTTTTTCAGCATTACTGGTCAGGGCATAGACTTGGATTACTGATATAGAATGGTTTGCCTTGGAAACAAACAGATTTCTGTATTTTTTTGAGATTGCATCCAAGTTCTGCATTTCAGACTCTTTTTGTTGACTGTGATGGCTACTCCATTTCTTCTAAGGAATTCTTGCCCACAGTAGTAGATAAAATGGTCAAAATTCACCCATTCCAGTCTAGTTTGCTGATTCCTAAAATGTCCATGTTCACTATTGTCATCTCCTCTTTGACCACTTCCAATTTTCCTTGATTCATGGACCTAACATTCCAGGTTCCTATGCAACACTGCTCTTTACAGCATCAGACTTTACCTCCATCACCAGTCACATCCACAATTGGATGTTGCTTTTGCTTTGGCTCTGTCTCTTCATTCTTTCTGGAGTTAGTTCTCCACTGATCTCCAGTAGCATATTGGGCACCTACCAACCCGGGGAGTGCATCTTTCCATTTCCTATTGAACGGTTGTTGCTGAATGATAAGATGCCGGGATTCTCGGCCTCCAGAGGAGAAGAATTCAAGCCGGGGCCGCAGACAAGGCTGGATTGCTCAGAGCTTTTGTTTAATAAAGTTTTATTAAAGACTAAAGGAGATAGAGAAAGCTTCTGACATAGGCATCAGAAGGGGCAGAGAGAGTACCCCCCTGCTAGCCTTCAGCTGGATGTTATATAGTCACTGCTGCTGCTAAGTCACTTCAGTTGTGTCCGACTCTGTGCAACTCCATTGACAGCAGCCCACCAGGCTCCCCCGTCCCTGGAATTCTCCAGGCAAGAACACTGGAGTGAGTTTCCATTTCCCTCTCCAAGGCATGAAAGTGTAAAGTGAAAGTGAAGTCACTCAGTTGTGTTCGACTCTTAGCGACCCCATGGACCGCAGCCCACCAGGCCCCTCCGACAATGGGATTTTCCAGGCAAGAGTACTGGAGTGGGGTGCCCTTGCCTTCTCCGTATATAGTCACTAGCAGTCTGTTAATGAAAAGAAAGGAATGTCTTAAAACTCAAAATGGCACCAGGTCCCTCATCCATAAGTTGCATTTTGTGATAATCTTGGCACCAGATGATTCATCCCAGGCCATAAAACGATTGACTTGAATCTTGTAGAAGGGCAGATTACCATACAAATAGTTTCATTTACATGGATTAGGGGAACAATATCTGAGTATAACATACAGGTTTGTCAAGTAGGTTCTGAGCCATTTGGCAGAACTGACTTGAAGACAGAGTCTGGGGTAAATGCACAGCACATTAACATAGCTTAAGACAAACATTTCCATAAGAAAAATGTATTGGTTAACTCAAGGTCTGAGAATAGTTAGCTTCAGATGAAACCAGGTGTCATTATGGCAACACAGTATTTTAAGAGAAACCTCCTTTTAAATTTGTATAGAGAAGGAAAAAATATCACTAGTTTGTTTCCTCCTGCCTCTTAAGAGAGATAAAAATGTCTGACACTTGCAGCCTACTTCCTCCATTTGGAGACTCCTGGCCTTCCTGCCTGTCACCCTCTCCCTATTTTTTTGCCTTTTCATAACGTTCATGGGGTCCTCAAGGCAAGAATACTGAAGTGGTTTGCCATTTCCTTCTCCAGTGAATCACGTTCTGTCAGAACTCTCCACCATCACCCATCCGTCTTGGGTGGCCCTACATGGCATGGCTCATAGCTTTTTTGAGTTAGACAAGGCTGTGGTCCATGCGATCCAATTGGTTAGTTTTCTGTGACTGTGGCTTTCATTCTGTCTGCCCTCTGATGGAGAAGGATAAGAGGCTTATGGAAGCTTCCTGATGCGAGACACTGACTGAGGGGGAAACTGGGTCTTGTTCTGATGGGCGCGGCCATGCTCAGTAAATCTTTTTCTGTTGATGGGCGGAGCTGTATTCCCTCCCTGTTGTATGACCTGAGGCCAAACTACGTGGAGGTAATGAAGATAATGGCAACCTCCTTCAAGGTGGCTGTACTATTCTATAATGCCCCCAGCAACCTATGAATGTTCCAGTCTCTCCAATTCTCAAAAACGAGCATTATCTTTTCTATCTTAGCCATGCTACCAGCAATGAAGTTCTACTTCCTGGTTTTGACTTGCATTTCCCTAATGACTGATGATGTTGAGCATCTTTACATGGGCTCGGTTTAATTGCCAAGTCATGTCCGACTGTGATCCCATGGACTGTAGCTTGCCAGGCTCCTCTGTCCAGGGTATTTCCAAAGCAAGAATACTGGTGTGGGTTGCCATTTCCTTCTCGAGGGGATCTTCCCAAACCAGAGATAGAACCCAGGTCTCTTGCATTGGGGTTTTCCTGGTGGCTCAGAAGGTAAAGATTCTGCCTACAATGTGAGAGACCCAAGGTCAACTCCTGGGTGGGGAAGATCCCCTGAAGAAGGTAATGGCTACCTACTCCAGTATTGTTGCCTGGAGAAGTCCATGAACGAAGTGACTGGCATGGGGTTGCAAAGAGTCGGACATGACTGAGTGACTAACACTTTTCACTTTCTTTCTTTACTGACTGAGCCATCAGGGAAGCCCTTGCATGGGTTTACTGGCTACTTGTATGTATTCCTTTGTGAAGCATCTGGCAAATTATTTTGCATATTTTATCTTCTTACTATATAACTTATGAATTTTAAGGGTTCTTTGTATTCTGGATACAAGTTTTTTGTCAGATACACACATTGTTAATTAACACTAGTCTATGGTTTTAGTGTTATTGTAATTTAGTGTTAGTGTAATTAACACTAGTCTATTTGCCTTTTTATGTTCTTAATGGTGTTTCCAAGAAAGTCTTAAAGTTTTAGTATGTCCAATTTAGTTTTTCTTTCATGATTCATGCATTTTGTTCTATTTTTGTTTAGCCAAAGGTCATAAACATTTGCTTTTGTTTTCTTCCAGATATTGAAAAGTTCTAGCTTTTGCATTTTAATTTTGTGTTACATTTTGAGTTATTTCTGGATGTGATGTGAAGTAAGGGAAGGGTTTTTTCCACACAAATATCGAGTTGTTACACCACCCTTCATTTAAAGGAATATCTTTCCCACATTTATTTTGGTTCTCATGTCAAAAATTAATTAACAGTATTTGTGTAGGTCAATTCCTGAATTGTCTATCCTGTTTTATTGATTTATATCCACCCTCATGCCAACATTTTATTAGTATTTTTCTATAGTACACTTTGAAATTAGGTAGTGTAGGACGTTTAACTTTATTCTCTTTAAAAAATTTCTTTGGTTATTCTAGGTCCTTTGTATTTCTGTATAAATTCTCAATTAACTTGTCAATTTCTACAGAAATGCCTCTGAACTTAAAGATTAGCCTGGGGAGAATTACTCTCCTACTATATTGAGTTTTTCCATCCTTGATCACGGTGTATTTCTCCACTTATAATGTGTTTATTATGTGTTTTCTGTGTTCCTGAATGTCTTTCAGCAATGTTTTATACTTTCATTGTATAGATCTTACTCAATTCATTAAATATGCCTAAATATTTCATATTTTGTATCACTGCAAATAGGATGGTATTTCATTTACAAACCACTCGCTGCTTGTACAAATCAATTTTTGTATATTGATCTAGTATCCTGCAACCTTGCCAATTCTCCCTTTTAAAAGTTCCAGTTGATTACTTGTAGGTAAGAACTTTTGAAGAAAAAACATTCCATCACTGAAGAGACTGTTTTCCTGATCCTAAAAGGAATATATATTCTTTTGAAGAGATTTTGGAAAGAAAAGTACCAAAAAAGAGAAAAGAGAAGCAAACACCAATTCTCCCAATATGTAGGTTAACTACTACTAATCTTTTGATAAATCTCCTTAAAGTTTTGAGTGAGATTCATTTCAGTTGTTTGAAATTCATTTATTTTATATAGCTGAGCTTACTCCATATATTGACAATTATTTATCATGCTTTTTTCATAACATCACAACATTTTCCATGTTATCAAACTTTCTGTTTGTGAAACTTTAATGTCTATAAATAACAACTTTTCTATTATCCATTTTTAATATTGCAAATTTTACACTATTGTAAGTAATGCTTCAGTGATCATCTACAGACATACATTCCTTAGGGTGTTAATAACAGTAACATTATTATTATTATTAATAGCTAAACACATACAGTACTTCCTATGTGCCAGGCACTGTTTCAAGTACTTTACACATTATTTCACTTAATCCACACAACTACCTTCAGAGGTAGATACCAGCAGTATCTCCACTACACAGTTCAGGAAAATTGAGCCATGGGTTATTGGAAATTCTAAGAGGCACAGCTGAGGGGCTCTTCTTTTACACCCACAGAGAACCACTGCTTGTAATGAAAACCATTTTTGGTAGAACTACATTAAACACATGAATGGTGTGTAATCACTGAGGAGTTACTCAGCCATAACTTAGGCACCAGGAGGTTCTCAAAATGTGAGGGCTGGGCCAACTTGCTTCTCCTCAACTGCACCAGGAGGAATGAGCTGTGACCTCTCACTCCTGCAAGTCTCAGGTCTCTCAAGTCTAAGGAGCATTTCTAGATTTGTCCTGGGAGAGAAAGCAAGGACATCATCCTGTTGTTCTCAATAGTATATCATTCAGCAATCATTGAGCATCTAACATATATACCAATACGTATTATTTGCTAGAAAATGGCAAATGATGGTCAGTCCCTTCTCCCACCCCTGCCCCCTACACACACACAAGAGCCAGAATGAAACAGAGAATTAAAACAGGTTCTCTTTCTAAATCTTTTTTGGGTCATGGACTAAACAGAAAATATGAAGACTAGGATCCTCTCCCTGAAGGGAAAGCCTCTGTATAAAACAGATTGCTTTTGCACACAAGATTAAAAGTTGTTTACTAATCCTCATAAATATATCCAAACACCCACTGTGGGTGAGTGATTCCTTGGGTGATAAGTTCTAATGTGGGTAAAAGGGAAGACATGTGTAACTGGAAGGGAAATGAGAACTCAGACAGTTCTTGCCAGCAATTGAGTCGGTTTAAAGTAAATGAGAGACACTTGAGTGGGACAATAAAGTAATATTAATAATCACAGCTAATGTAATGAAACACTTCATACATGTCAGGCATATTCTGCACTGTTTGTATGTTACTCATTTACTACTCACCACAATCCCATGAGGTAAGTGATGTCATCTCTAATCTGCAGAGGAGGACATCTGTAATTCACACACAGAGAGGCCAGGCAGCATGCCCAAGGTCACACAGCAAGTGATGGACAGAGATGGGATTTCAACTTGGAAGTCCAGCTCAAATATACACTCTTGACCACTGTTTTCTTCACAAAGATATGAGACTACTTTGGAAGGAGGGTTGCCTTGAGCAACACTGTTTACTTTAGGAGCATACTTGTGCTAGGTATTGCCCAGGCACCCACTCCTGCTCAAATGGAGACCCTCTCTAGTGTGCCCAAGTTTGCCACTCTTTTAGGTCCCAACATCCAGAGAAGCATTGTGTTTAAGCTCCCTGGAGCCTTTGGCAGCTTGTCCCAAGAAGCATAATTCTAAGGCTCCACACACACTTAGAAGTGATGGGAAAGTTTGCTAGCAGGAGGTTCTCAAGCTTCACTAATAGTGGAATAGAGAAACCAATATACTTTTTTAATATTTAAAAGTGTCTTCAAATTGTTACAGTGACACCAGCTAGACTGTAAAACTTATTCATAATTCCATTATCAATTTTGTTCATTTATCCATATATACGTTTTCAGTTCTTGCCCACAAGCAAATATATCTAACCTGGGTACTACTGGTAGTAAACGAGTTCTTCCTTCACCACTTTTCATTATAAGATCTTCCCTGCTGCTAGCCAAAGTATGGTTTATATCAGATGCATAAAACTAAATGAACTACAAAGTGTCCCAGGAGAGAGGGATGATCAAGTGAAAAATGGGATATTAATTCACTGGAATATCATTTTCTATTGTTTGTTACCACAACTATATCCATTTTTTATTCTCCTCAGCAACAGCTCTCATTTGTCTTTTAGAGGTAGTGCTCTCATTTGTTTTGAAGGAAACAAAGCTGGATTGCTTATCAACAACTCACCTACCTAATGGTTCCTTCTCAGATTTTAGCATTTAAGGCTTGTCCATGAATGCTCCCAGACCAATCACTTTTGTAGGAATTTGGGGAAAGAAGACAATTTGACATACTAAGGTGAAAATTTTGTGTTTTTCCCCCTCCAGGGCCAATTCTCTAGTGCACAAAAGTGTAGGAACAAGACTGAAAGCAACTTCTCTCCTAAAGAAGCTCTCAAGTGCTAAATAAAGTTATTGCTCTTTGGGAAGTAGTCTGTCTTTATGACATTAATATGCATTTTCCCTAATAAGATTTGTCTGGTATCTAATAACATTAGGGGTATTAACAAGTGTTGTCCCACACTGATTACATGTTAGGAACTGCTCTCCGGTGTGAGCTATTTGATATACTATAAGTGGAGAGTTCTGGCTGAAGATGATTCCACACTGATTACATTTATAGGTCTCATCTCCAACATGAACCCTCTGATGCTTAATAAGGTCATTCTTTCTAATGAAGGCTTTCCCACACTGACAACACTCATACGGTTTCTCTCCAGTATGAATTCTTTGGTGTACAATGAGGGCAGAACTCTGGCTAAAGGATTTTCCACAGTCATGGCATTCATATGGTTTCTCCCCAGTATGGGTTCTCTGATGTGAGAAAAGGTGAGAGCTTCGACTGAAGCATTTTCCACAGTCTTTACACTCAAACGGTTTCAGCCCAGTGTGAGTTCTGTGGTGGACAACAAGGTGAGATCTCTGGCTGTAAGACTTCCCACATTCACTGCATTCATAGGGCCTCACTCTAACATGAGTTCTCTGATGCAGAATGAGATGTGTGCTCTGTCTGAAAGATTTCCCACATTCAGGACATTCATAAGGTTTCTCTCCAGTGTGAGTTCTCTGGTGCCTAATAAGCCTAGAGCTGTGAACGAAAGACTTTCCACATTGATTACACGTGTACAGTTTGTCTCCTGTATGAGTTCTCTGATGGGTAACAAGGTGAGAGAACCAGCTGAAGGATTTCCCACATTCTTTACACTCATAGGGTTCTTCACCGGTATGAGTCTTTTGATGTCCAATGAGGTGAGAACTTCGGCTGAAAGATTTTCCACATTCCTTACATTCATAAGGTTTTTCTCCAGTATGAATAAGTCGGTGCCTGGTAAGATTAGAACGCCAACTGAAGAATTTTCCACATTCCTTACATTCGTAGGGTTTTTCTCTATGAGTACCTTTTGATATACCAAGGGATGCACCATGAGTAAGAGAACTGTTATCAGGGCATCTGTATGATTTATCTCCTGCTTGAGTTCTTGCAAATTGAATAAGGTGGATGTTTTGACAGAAAGTTTGACTGGATTCATTACTGTTGCTTGCACAGCTTTCCTGATGACCACTGAAAACCAAACTGTGTTTCAAATTTTTAGGATTTGAGTCATGTTTATAGAAATACTCTTGCAGTACTAGTTGAGCAGGCAGAAGACAGTTTCCCCTGTACTTCCTATTTTCATATACCCTCTCCTGAGGAAGTACTTTCTTTTGGGTGAATGCCACTTGCCTCAGATGTCTCTCCTGGCTGTCCTGGGGCCTGTCCAACTGACCACCACATGTCCAGACTTCTTCCAGTGACAAATACCAGAGATCACTCTTTGCCATTCTTTCCATTTTAACATCACAGGAGTATTTATCTTTAGAAATGCTCTTACTGAAAGTTGATTTAATTTCAACTGGAGTTTCCAAATCTGAAAAAAATGGAAAAGCCTATATAACTAAAAGAAGTATTAAGGTCAGAATGGTAGGATGTATGTAGAAAAAAGTATGTTAAGTCCTGTAGTGTTGCTTTCAAATACGGTTTTATAACTTTGATAGAGAAAAAGGGATAGAAGACTCATTGACAGGAAATGAGATGGGCTATAATATGCACATAAAAGGAGCAAAGAGAGTAAGAGAAGTCACAGGATTAGCTGTGACATGTGGGATCAAGATATTCAGTGCTGGAGTGTCAGTTTAGGAAATCCACAGAAGGGGCTGCACTGTCATTACCTAATCCAACTAATAATGATATAGGAACCTAATGTGTCTACTTGCTGCCAAGCCCTCCCCTGACGTGAATTCTTCACATTCCTAAACTATGAATGCAGCTCTATGTCAGGAAATGGTTCTTTTTTTTTTTTTTTTTTTTTAGGAAATGGTTCTTATCTATATCACCAAAGCAGTGCAGAATAATTACAGGTCTGACATGGCGAACCTCTCAGAAAGGCTGTGTGATAGGCTGGAAGAGCAACTGCATAGAAGTTACCCAGCTTCTAACCTAAGTTTTCCCACTACTAGTGGTGAATTTAGACAAGGTACTAAACTTTTCAAAAATCATATTGCTTATCTGTCATCTAAGGACCTATAAGATTATTCTGAGTATCATATAAGGTAGGAGTTCATCACCAAAGCAGTACAGTTTGTAATGCTCACTGTTGTCATCATTCCCACCTTCTGTTTTGATTCCTTTGTTCTGAGACATCAAGACTTTATTAAAATTGACAGGACTAACAAAGGATATTAACTCAGAACCTACCTAATTCACATTCTCCTGGACTTTTCACCCTTCTGCTTATACACATGCATACTACTACAAGCTACTTTCCCTGGTTCAGAGCCTGTATTTGTTTCTCAATGCCTTTTGGCTAAAATGCTTGTTTCTGAAATCTAGGAAAAATCCACAACTTACCCAACACCACCTCTTCCTATATAAGTGGGGCAATACCTATTCTTACCTGACATATGGGGTGAACTGTGTTCCCCAAAGAAGATCTGTTGAAGTCTTAACCCCCAACATTACAGGTTATGACCTTATTTGGAAACAGGATCATTGCAAATGTAAGTAGTTAAGATGAAGTATTACTGGAGTAGGATGACCCTAATCCCATCTGACTGGAGTCCTTAAAAGAAGAGGAGAAGAGACACAGAGACAGACACACAGGGGAGGTCACCATGTGAAGCCAGAGGTGATGTGTCTACAAGCCAAAGGGCCCCTGGGGCACCAAGTTAGGAGAGGAAGGAAGAATCCTCCTCTGAAGCCTCAGGGCACACAGCCCTGTCCACATCTTGACTTCAGAGATGAGAAAAATAAATGTGTTGATTTAAGCCACCTGGTCTGTGAAACTTTGTTTTGGTTGCCACAGGACACTAAGACACCTGGTAAACAATCCCTGTGCCAGGCTCCTAACTGCCTTTTTTGTACAACCCAGTCCCCATTCCCAGTCATAATTTTCAATCACAACTTTGTTAGTTATTTGTTTCTTCCCCACCCTGATTTCTTTTTTTTAAAAATTGTGATTAAAAAAATACATATAACATAAAATGTACCTATGGCTGATTCTTATTGATGTATTGCAGAAAACCACAAAACTCTGTAAAGCAATTATCCTTCAATTAAAAATTTTAAAAAATGCACCATCTTAACCATTTTTAAGTGCATGATCCAAGTATTAAGTATCTTCATATTGTGCAGCCATCGCCACCAGCCATTTTCATCTTGTAACATGGAAATGCTATACTGTTAAACAATAATGCTCCAATCTCCTCTCAACCCAGTGCTCAGCAATTACCAGTATATTCTGTGTCTTTATGATTTTGGCTACTTCAAGTACCTTATATATGTGGAATGATACACTATTTGTCCTTTTGTGACTTATTTATTTCACCCAGCAGACTGTCCTCAAAGTTCATCCACATTATAGCAAACTGCAGTTATTTACTTCTTTTTAAAGGCTAAACAACAGAGTTCATTGGGCTTCCCTGTGGCTCAGTGGTTAAGAATCCGCCTGCCAATGCAGGAAATCTGGGTTTGATCCCAGGTCAGGAAGATCAACCTGGAGAAGAAAATGGCAACTCACTCCAGTCTTCTTGCCTGGAAAATCCCATGGACAGAGGAGTCTGGCAGGCTACAGTCCGTTAGGTTGCAAAGAGTTGGACATGACTAGCAACTAAACAACAAACAGCAATAGAGTCCATTACACTTACAAATACCTCTACCTTGATGAGTTTTGATAGACACATGCCATCTTTTTCCTCTCTTCCACTCCATGCATCAAAATCCCATGGATAAGTTTTTCAGACTACAAATGCCAGCTGGAAAATTCTAAAATGAACACGTATGATGAGGGTTGGGGCTGGGTATGGAAGGACAAGTCTGAGTAAAGTGACAGAAAATACAAATGTATTAAAGTCCTAAAAATATTCCATGTATTCTGTAATATGGGAGATAACCCAGGTGAGTTATCTTAAAAATCTGTAGCACCCATTAATGAACTCATCTGAGTTTTTAAAGCCATCACTCATAATACTTTTCATTTTAATAATGAAGTTCCCATGGCTTGTAGATTCCCTCAAATTCCAGGTGATTAAGCACATATATGGAACTTTAGTGTTTCTTTGACAATAAATTTTCCACCAAAATGTAAATTGTTGGTTATATAGTTATTTTTGGATACTTGTCAACAGATAGACATCCAGGAAAGCTTGCTAAACTCAACACAGGAATGGAAAAAATACAGACAGGAAAAAATAGGGAAATCAAAGGAAACAGAGAACAGTTTTTCCTGCCATGTGGCTCCAAAGCAGCTGAGGGATCAAGTACTTTCCAACGTCTAAGAGACCTTCCCTGAGACAGGTATTTGATATAGTCACCTACGAGGCCCAGTATAAAAAAGGTCAGAAACAATTTATGACATTTAAGAGTAGAAACAGGATTTCCCTAGTGGCACAGTGGATAAGAATCCACCTGCCAGTGCAGGAGACATGGATCCAATTCTGGTCTGGGAGGATCCCAGATGCCACGGGCAACTAAGCCCATGCATCACAACTACTGAAGCCTATGTGCCCTGGAGACCATGCTCTACAACAAGAGAAGTCACTGTGGTGAGATGCCTGTGAACCACAACTAGAGAATAGCCCCCACTAGCTGCAACTAGTGCCAACACAGCAACAAAGACCTAGTAGAGCCAAAAATACATAAATAATTTTTTAAAAAGTATAAACAAAATGAGAGCTCAGAAAACCTTAAGGAACCTGTACTTAACAAGTCAAAATGTTTCACAAAGAACAGGAGGTGAAACTTCTAGGATGACTGAGACTCTGGTTACATCACACGGGAAGCCTGAAATGCAGGGAATGCCTGGTATGTGTGGATGTGTCAGAGGGAAACAGCTGTGGAGGGTTACAGTGTGCCTGGACTGCACTGGGCCTGGGGGGCCATGGTGCCCACAAGGCACAGGCAGGGGTCACAGGCAGGTGTCCTGGCTGCTCTGCCCCATGTGAAGTCGGCCATCGGCAGCATGATCCAGACCAGAACGGCTGGGCCGAGGAGAAAGATGTCAGGGCACTGAGCTTAGAAACAGAGGTCTGGGAAATGATCACTCAGTGGGAACAGAGGGGGAGGAAGATGGAGGACTGCCGTCTATTTCTTAGCCCAGCAGGCTGATCTGTTCTACACAGGGAAGTTGGGAAAAGGAATGATGCTAGGAATCCTCATAACGGTCTGCAAATTGGAGATGTTAAGATTAAAATGAATAGGAGTAAATTGAAAAAGAACATTAAATAAAGCTAGACGACAGTGAGAAAACAGGTGGTTTTGAGAGCAGCAATTCTGGGAAGGAAGAAGGGTTACGTCAACAAGGACTGGTGAGTTGTCTGTAGCAGTTTTTTACCCGGCAGAAAACAAACCCAGCGCAGGAGTGGGTGATGAGGTCCCAGAGCAGAGCTTACACAAAGCAGCAGAATGAAGGCTATGGGAAGGGAAACAGGACAGGGAAAGGACAGTCAAAGATGAGAAGTAATTCTATGATAAACAAGAGGGTGCAGATGCTAGAGCTAGTGGTAAGAATCAAGAAAGCACTATGAACAGGGCTGGAACCAAGTACATCCACAGAAAGAAAATTTTCATGAATGCAAATTGAAGTGTGACAAGATTGAAGAAGGCAGCTGAGCAATGGGGAAACAGAAAGTAAATAAACTCAGTCCTTGTCTTTGAAATGTGGAAAACTAGTGACCACTGTCACCAGTGATTCCTGCTCTGAGCAGTGGGTCTGGTCCTTACCTGGATGGGTCTCTTGGTGAATCTCTTTCTCCACCAGCCATGGCTCCTCCCCCTTCTCCAACCGCAGGATCACATCTGGTTTGGGAAGCTGATGCCCTGTTTACAGTGAAAGATAAAGTTACTGGGCAAGGGTTAGGAGTTCTGGACTAGACACAAAGAAACATCCCAGTTCAAGCCCAACTCCTGACCCTTCAACAGTCCTGTGGGGGCTCTGAAGAATAGACAAGGTAGGGCTACAGAGGCAGCAAAATATACACTTCTTAAAATATACAACATATAATTATATACAAAATATACAACTTCTTAAAATTCAACAAATCAAAACAATTCCCTACCCACCGCACAAAGAGAGGTCGGTCTCACCTAAAGACACCAGGTTTCTGTAGTTTTCCAGCATCACATCTTTGTACATGATCTGCTGAGCAGTGTCCAACAGTTTCCACTCTTCCCTGGTGAAGTTCACAAGTATGTCCTTGAAGGTCACCAGTGTCTACAACATGAAGCAAATTTGAGCCTGATGTATATCTGTGCTCCCCCACTTTCCCAAATATTAACAGGAAGATTAGGCAGATAGCCCTTGGGTAGGGAAGGAGTATAGAACAGAATTTATTCTAGGAGTGAGTGCTATTTATGTTGACTTCTGGTCAAGCCCTAAATGGAATGGTATTAAGTATGCACTGTCTAGAAACCAGCTTCATGTTACACTTTAGGTTAAGAAACTGTCAGAAACACTCTCATTTAAATCAAGTATGTTGTAAACAGCTAAAGCAAGGAGAATCAGTTAATCTACACTTAAGTGAAATAATTAGAACCTAATACAAGGCAGGAAAAGAAGGGAAAAACAGTCTTGAATTCAAGTACAACTTAACGCTTAAGACACCAATGTAGCCATGTTTCATTACCTCAAATAATTTCTAAAACATTTTTCTTAAACATTGGTAGGCATTAAAAAATGGAGAAGAGCTTATATTTTATAGTGATGAAATAATAGATATAGAAGCAAGGTTTTTATTAGCCACATCAAAAAGAACTGTAGATGACACATAGAAGGAAAAAAACCCATTTGAATGATTGAGTGTTTTTCATCAAAGATCTGTGAAGATAAAAATATAGTGGAATAGTGGGCTTTTTTAATGTTGAAAGAAATGAACTATCATGCAAGAATTTCAATACTAGGTGAAAATATCTTTCAGGAATGATGACAAATACCTTCTCAAATGAAATTAAACAAACAGGATTTGTTACCAGCAGACCAGCTCTAAAGGTATGCTAAAGGTAATTCTTCAGGCAAGGAAAATAATACAAGAGAGAAATTTTACATCTCAGGAATGACAGATAAGACAAAGAGCAAATATTTGGGGACTTCCCTGACGGTCCAGTGATTAAGACCCTGGGCTTACAATGCATGGGGTGTGGGTTCCATCCCTGGTTAGGGAACTAAGATCCCACATGCCATGTGGCGTGGCCAAATTAAAAAGAAAAAAAAAGTAAATATCTGGGTAAATACTGTAGACTACTTTTCTTAAATCCTTCAAAAATGTAGGACAGCCCAAAGCAAAGGCTATGTTCTCTCGTGGGGTTTTCAATACACATAAAGCATGAGGGGGTCATCTAGGGGAAAAGCTGAGAGAGGCTGAAGGAGGGTTCCCCATCCAGTCACTCTGTCTCCAGAGGACCCACCCTCCCCCGGGCTCTTCCTGTCTTTGTTTTAGTTACTCCTGGATAATTACACAACTTATCCCCAAGCTCCTCCAAACAGTCAGTCCCCAGGCAAAAACTAACAAGCCAGCCCCATACCCAAGACCACTAGGGACCAGAGAATCCCTCAAAAAGGCACCGGTATCCCCAGTTCTGTCATCATCTTTGAGGGAGAAAGCTTGCTATGTGCTCAGTTCCTCACTATGGACAAACAGCATCTCATCAGAATCCTTGATAATCCATACATTTCTGTTCAAGCTGTGTTTCTTTGATATGAAAGGAAATAAAACAACTATAAATAAAGCAAACAAAATAGTGCCAGTCTGCAGGGGAAAGTGTCTGACATATGGATCCCTTAAGAACCCTTAACCAAAAATGGATTCCCAGTTGGAAAACAAAAAAGAATGAAGGCAGCCCAACTTACGTGGGACCGGGCAGTTAGCAACTCAGCCTCCATGCCCTCCTTGTTCCTGACAGAACTTCCTGAGAAGCAGGAGATATCGAGCAAGTGAAGCTGTGGGAAAGGAAGAAACTTGAGGAGAGGTGCTGTGATCAGGGGCTTGTTAATCAAGAGCCTAGATTCCCTCAGACTAGCTGCATGTACCTACACACCACACAGCGGACGTCAGACTGTTCCAGAAATACATGTACAGTGACCGAAACCCCCAAGAGTAGGAAGAAAAGAGCTCCAAAGACTGCCTCCGCTCCACAATCTCTAGACTTCTGTGTTAAATTTTATTTGGAATTGAATGGTTCTAATACTATATTGAATCCAATCTCTTTAAAAAAAAAATCTCTTTTATCATTCAAGTATAGCTGATTTTCTATGTTGTGGGAGCTCCAGATGTACAGCAAAGTGACTTAGTTATACACACACACACATATTCTTTTCCAGATTTTTTTCCCTTATAGGTTAAAAGGAAATCACACCATAGTTGATTGAAATCATACGTCTATGTCTGGTTTATTTCACTCAGCATAATGTTTTTGTCAACTACAAATTGGCACTTGTCATCTACCTCTACAAGGATTAAGTCATATGCTGCTGCAGCTGCTAAACTTCAACACTCCCTGAAAGGAGTTCAGGGTGGAAAGCAGAAATGAGGTACTCTATGCTTGGTGGGGGCAAAAACTGACAGGAGACATCTTCAGTTAGCTATTTTTCAGGAACAGATTTAAGGAGCCCAATTCTTGTTTCTCTTCATATCTAGAAAGCACCGAAATCCTTCATGTTGATGATTGTTCCTTGTGACTAGCAAAAGCTTCACCGGACTAGCAGAAACCTTTGGGAAGATATGTACTTGATTGCATGCATTCCCCCTTCACCAAAATCACAAATATACTGACTTTCCCCTGTGCTTCTTTGGAACAGTTTCTCAGAGCGAGCTCAGATGCTGTCTCCCAGGCTCCAGTCCTTGTTTTGTCCCAAATAAAACTTAACTCACAACTTTCATGTTGTGCATTTTTTCAAGTTGACATTTTGGTTCATGCAAGTTGTAGCCTGAATCAGCGTTTCTCTCTTTTTAATGGCTAAATAATACTCCTCTGTATAGATCCACCACATTTTATTCATTCATCTGCTGATGATTATACCTAAGAGTGTAATTTCTGGCTCATATGATAACTTTATGTTTAGCTTTTGGAGGACCCACTGAACTGTTTTCCATAGTGACTACATCATTTTACTTTCATACAAGCAACATACAAGGTAGGCAACTTCCCCACATGCTTGCCAACACTTGTTATACAATCTTTTAAATTATATACCATCTTAGTAGACAGTTAACTTTAGTTGACACCCCTAATGTGACTAACACTCTTTTAGCTAGCATTCTGGATGGGCTTCCTTAGGTGGTGAAGGGGTGAAGAATTTGCCTGCCAATGCAGGAGACATAGGAGATATGGGTTTGATCCCTGGGTCAGAATATCCCCTGGAGTAGGAAATAGCAACCCACTCCAGTATTCTGGCCTGGAAAATTCCATGGGCAGAGGAGCCTGGCAGGCTACAGTCCATGGAGTTGCAAAGAGTACAACACAACTGAGCATACACACACATTCTGGATGACAACTTGTCTTCCCTTTTATTTCTTTTTTTTCTTTAACAGTATATTCTGTATGTGAAGTATAGATAGAACTTATATTTGTCACCTTCCCCATATACTTTGGGTGGGATCTATATAATTTTGATGTCAACCTTTTTGTCAACCCCTTGAGAAATGTCAACCTCTTCTTTGACATTCATACCAGATGTTAGATTATGTACAAATTTGATTGCTTTAAGTGCTCTAGTGTCAAGAGAAAACAAAAAATATAATGAGTCTGAAAAATAAAACTAGTTTAAACACATACACACTTCCAGTTAAACTATTTGATTAAAACAACAAAAAGAGAAAACAACTGAAGGAGCTAGAGATGCAGTTTTTTTTTAAAAAAGACCAACACAAACTTGTTCGATTTTAAACACTGAAAATACTAATATGACACGCAATTCTGAGAAAGATAAATGATAAAATAATTTCAATAAGTAAAAAGTTTTTAAATGAATATTTCAGAGTAAGAAATAGAAAACGGTCCAGCTCTTTTTGCTACGAAACTTATTAAAAGTAGACCTATTTTATCAATCCTTGCAGCATATAACTTTTACAGTATCCACGACTAGAATACAGTAATATATATATATATTTCAAATCCAATATAACCACGTTGGATTTCTTTTATGAACGTTAACACATTCACAGTTAAGAAATTTCCTCCTCTAACAAAAAAAGAGCATGATCAGATCACGTTTAGCAGACGCTGGAAAGGCTAGATGCAAAAATTTAAACCTCTGGCCTCAGTTGGGAAGAAAAAGGAAACAGGAACAGAAGAATCGTTATTTCTCATGTCTGAGACTATGCGGCTCGGACTCCCCAGAACCGTCCGGGGTCCAATCCCACCATCGTGACCGCGCGAATCCAAGAGGCTCCGGGGATAGCTCAGCCCAGGAAGACCATAGGGAAGAAGCATTGTTGGTGAAACGACCGTCCACCTCAGAGAAGAGGCGAGCAAACGGCGGTGCCCGGTCCGCTAGGAAGCAAACCATGTCCATCCCTCCCGTGCATACCTACGATCGGCACCTGCCGGCGCAAAAGAACCGTCACAAAGGCAGCGGCTCGGCGAGCTAGCCCACAGCCGGGCTCCCGCGCCTCGCGGGTCCACAGGGCAGGCGGCTGCAGAGCGGGCTCCGCCCGGCCTCCTGCTCCTGCCCCCGCAGCCCACGCCGTGCCCCAGCCCCTCGCGCACGCGCTCCACGTCCACTCACGACCAGCCGAGAAGCGTATTCGAACGCAAAACCCAGAGACGCTCCGCAGGCTGGCGCGGGGGCTCATGGGAAATGTAGTCCTGGCCCTGTCTCCGCGGCCCGGGGAGCGCGCGCCCCTACCCCGCGGCTCCCGGCTGAGAGCGTCGGCCCGGGTTCCTGCACCTCGTCCTTGCTGCTCCCTTTCCACCGCGGCATGGCGGTTCCAACCCGAGAGGCGTGAACCCTGAGGACAGGTGAGCGCGTAGGCTCACGGACATCGGAGGAGATGCGGTAGGGATAGGGGACAGGGGGCTGCCGGATTCGCCAGGCCGTCGGCCGTGGGTAGCGGGCAGCGTTCTTGCGGCCCGGGTTTCCTGGGACAGACTCAGGTTCGGGGTCGGTGTTTGGGGGTGAGTAGCACCAGGCGCCGGGGGAGTCTGACTTTCTTCCATGAGTGAGAGGAGCAGGGGTGTCTAGCTTGTACTTTTCACTTTATTCTGATGCTTTTTTTCAGTCAGTCTTAACACCTGTCAGTTGAAAAAAAAGAAAAGCATAACCTAAAAGTTGAGAATTATATATATATTTTTAGTGGGTGTACTGTTGAGAAATTAAGCCAGGGAGCAGCCTCTCAGCTCTGAGGAACCTTCCCAAAAGGTAAGGGGGAAGCCAGGGTATACAAATTTGCGACAAAAGCCAGGTAGTTAGAACATAAAACGAAATTACGTTAATTAAAGAAAACCAAACATCAAGTTGATGATCTTAGCACATTTTTATGTATGGGAAGATGTAAGAGTCTGGGCTTATTGAAAGCATTCCTCTGATAAGGATTTTAACTCTTCAGGGACAGTATCCTATGTTTCTCCATCCTGAATCCCTTCAAGGGTGGTGATCTGCAGTGGGCAGATCACCTGAAGGCTGCAGCTTTCTTTGCTGATATGGCAGATGACATTCTTTTAACACAGTGCTCCTCTTGGTCATAGCATTTCATGACCAATTTTTTTTTTTTTTCTTTTTTACCATGCTGTGGCATGTGTAACCTTAGTTTCTACACCAGAGATAGAACCCCTGCAGTGGAAATGCAGAGTCTTAATCACTGGATCATTGGGGGAGTCTGCATGACCAGTTTTGTCCACTGTGCTGGGAAGGCTCTCATTCCTAAATCAGGGAAAGATTCTGTTGATAGGCCATTTGATGAGCTGAGGTTTTTTGTTTGGTCCTTGGTGGCTCAGATGGTAAAGAATGCCTGCAGTGCAGGAGACCCAGGTTCAATCTCTGTGTTGGGAAGATCCCCTGGAGAAGGGAATGGCAACACACTCCAAAATTCTTGCCTGGAGAATTCCATAGACAGAGGAACCTGGCAGGCTACAGTCCATGGGGTTGCAAAGAGTGGGACAGGACCTGAGCGACTAACACTTTCACTTTTTCACTTTATGTTTTTTTGGATTGGACCCTGTTGATCGTCTAAAATTCTCTGGATTGCTTGTATTACTAGTTTATTATGATCCAGTAGATGTTGTCCCTTGTTGCTTCTAATTGTATTTAGAGTTGTACTGTTACATTAATTACGTGTAGAGTTATACATATGATTAACTGTTTTGAGATATTAATTTTGTTGGAGGCCTGGTAACACATTGTGTAATGCAAGAGATAACAGTCTTGTAAAACAGAATATAATACAACTGGTAACATTAATAGTGTAGCAGAGAGAGACACAGGCATAAATAATATGAAAATGAGAGAGAGCAAATTAAAACAATGGTTAGTATAACTAATTGTAATCTTGACATAATAGGCCAAGTCATCTGGAGTCAGTCAGCTGGAGAAGCCAAATTATGGAAGGATCAGGTAGAGAGAAAAAGATAAATGTTTTATCTCTGTTTACAAAAGTATTCTTCTTAGAATGACATGGTCAAAGGTCTGATTACAAGGCAATTGACAAGAAACTTGCATATTTCTGTGACATAAAACATTTTAATAACTAGAATTATGACTGGTGACATTATACCAGGACTTTGAAGCATCTCAGAGTTGGCTAAAGGTCTAAAGAACTTTAGTTAGAATTTGACATGTATAAAACTACTTTTTCAGGGCTCCTTTTCTACAAACTTTCCAAAACTTTCTGTTTCCATATTAGGTTGTCCCTTATTTTTTTTTTTTTTAATCAAGAAATAACCAGCTATAGGACAAAATCACCCTTATTTTCCCAACAAATTCACTTCTATTCTTCATGCTTTCTTTTACTGAAAACTTACATTCTAATTCCCTTGCACACTGAAATGCTTTCCTTAATATTTATTAACTATATTTCAGTTTTAACCCTTAAAGCCTTCATCTCTAGGGAAAACGGACATGCAGCCTGTAGTTGTGAACTGATTGTCATAGCAGCATTTCCTGGTTGGCAAACTTGGAATTTCCCATAACCCCTAGTAACATGTATTTTCTGATTTCTTTCTTCAGTGTCTTATAAGACATGTGTCTAAAAATCCCAAACATCTTTAGTTTCTGTCTCATAAGGAGACAAAAGGAGGTAAATATAGACCTGTTTAGCAATTAATGTTCACGTGTTTTATCTTAACCTGAAATGACCTGGCTGTTTAATGAATTCCCATCATTTAACTGAACTTAGCAAAACTCAAGTTACTAAAAATCAGGAGAAACTATTTTAGATACATAATTATTCCTAAAGAGTTCACTTGAAAACTCTTACCTCATTTGCTTTTATTTTATAAGTTATGAAAATACCATCTACCAAGTTAATTTTTTGCTGACAAATCTACAACAGAAATAACATGAACATATTGACCTTCAATAAACCTAGGTGTAATAAAAATAAGACAAGTCTTATTTTATAAACCAGCAAGCTTAAGCTAGCTTTAATACCAGATGTTAATTAATATTGAGTATTTCCTCTAGATCACGTGAGCCTGGAATTCATTCTGACCAGTTTCTTTTATATTTTGAAATATTTAATTTGTAAGTGCTTACTTATAAGCCAATTAAATAGAACTCTTTATAAGTTTAATTTTGATAATATTTTCTGGAGATAGAGACATCTATATGTATAATGTGTACACACACATATAAATAGACAAAACTAGAGATCTCATAGCATCACTTTAAAAACTTAGTTCTGAATCAGATATTACAATATAAACTTAGTTTATAATTAACAGTGGGAATAAATTAAATTTGCTTGCTTAGATGATTAGGCTTTATTATTTGTGGAAAAAGTTTTAAAGATTTCTGTTTGTCCTTAAACCTTTAAGTAGGCTATGAATCAGATTTGGGGTGAGGTGATTTCCAAATAAACTGAAAATTAAGAGTTCTGTGTACTATTCATAGAACTTTGGGGTTCATTGTCTTCAAAGTCTTGAGTAAGGCATTCAACAAAGGCCCTCTGAGTGCACAGATTAGACCCAGAACAAAATCTGTTACTAATTTTATAAGCTCCTGAATATTGGCCCCAGTTTTTACTTTATATTGTATGACTCTATTGGTTTCCTTTAGTATGGTTAATTAATATTTCTTGAGGGGCATATCTACATGCTGCCTTATAATAACAATACCAAGAAGGGGACACAGTACCCATTGGTCCCCAACAGTAAAGGAAGCCTATCAACAAGTCTTGGTCTTACAAGGAGTCATGGAAGCTTTGCCTTCTTTTATCCCCTGACCTTTTATCTATTTTATATAAAATGCTCTGGGGTCCCTAGTAAAGGGTTGAACCAAGGGACTCAGGCCTTTTTTTGTCAATCTTTTAACTTGGTTAATTGGCCTGTTGCCCCAAGTAATTGTTGGTCAGCTATCTCAGTGTAATTTTTTCCAGCCCTTTGTGTGTGTGTGTGTGTGTGTGTGTGTGTGTGTATGTATTTGGTTTGGTCTCAGTGGCTTTGGGCTGCAACAGCTTCAGTTCCTGGACAGAGATTGAGGTTGAGTTGTGGCACTGAGAGCACCGAATCCTGGGGACTAGACCAATGGTTAGTAGCAAGGCCCTGGCGCTTCAGCTTTGCAGAAAATAAATCCCACAAAGATGGAAAGTAGTGAAACAAGTGTTTATTAGGAGGAAAAAAGAATCCATTACTTGTGTATAGACACATGGGTGGACTCAGAGAGTTGCACCCTTGGGGCAGTTTAAATCACTTACATGGGGCATTTCTTCTGGTTTTCCTTTGGTCAGTCCTTTTTGATTTGCCTGATTTGGAGTACATATTTGGTATGTCTCAGGATCCTCCCACGCATCTCTTAGCCAAGATAGGTGCTTTACAGCAGAGGCCTATGGGTAGTTAGCATCATTTGCTATGGGATGGTGCCCCCTTGTTTATGTCGCCTAGGGAACTTTTCTGTGTTTGTGTAGTTGGGGAATCCTCCTGACTCTAAGAATGAAAAATAAATGGTCACTTATCTTTTGTCTGGCCAAGGCCCAGCCTCCTCCGTTGGCCTGCTGGTTTCGTCTTGGAGTATGGATCCACAGAGAATGAATTGTTTGCCCTGAGGGCCATCTGTCTCCTGCTTCAGGGTAAATAAGGTGGACTTGTTTGGGGCCCTTTAATGTTGGGGACCAATGGGGGTCCCTTTGGCCCATCCAACCTGAGGTAGTATCGCATCAAAACTTTTTAATTCTCTTAATGTCTGTTTTATTTATCCCATTTCTTAATAACCATCGAGAGATTTATCTTTTGGGGGATGAGTCACTTTAAAATTTCCACCTTGTTAGGAAAAAGTTTGTAGACTTTCCCTTCAGTTTTTAAAAATTTCCTGTTAATTTACTTAATTAACATTAATTTGTTTTTATTAGCATCTGTAAGATCCATTGAGAGGAAGCAGAGGCCACAAATAAGACTTTGCAAACTGGTTTTTTGCTTGTTTTAAATTAAAGGAGTTCTTAGGTTAATCATTTTATATATATGTGTGTGTGTGTGTGTATATGTGTGTGTGTATAAACAAGTTTATAATTTTTCCTCCTTTTAGTGTAGTTTTATTTCCCCCCATAAGTACCAATAAAACAACTGTTTATAATGAGAGCTCTCTAAAAATTTACCAGTTTAGAAGTTTCTTCCATTTAATGGCTCCATCATCTGGCCATTAATGAAATATATGATAGTAGTGACCCAAACTAATAAGATGCAAGAGGCTTCCCTACAAGACGATGTAAAGGATGCCACATAAGCAAGACCCAGAAGGTTTACTCCCAAAAATAGTTTAAGAAAGTGAAGGTCTTCATTGTACAGACTGACACAATGAAGGTTAAGATGGCAAAAAGCCCCTAACAATTGGTACAGCCAGACGAAAGACTGATCAGAACCCCAGTCTATTTGATTATCACCAAATGAACATGATTTGTGTGCCTTTTGGATGGCAGAGACCAAGTTCTCAAGTCACACACACATATACCACACAAGAAGAACAGGTAGAATGTTTAGTCTCAAAGACACAGGAAAGAGAAATGCAGGTTCACCCTAGAAGGGCTTTTATCTTTAAGGTCAGAATTCTGAAAAGATGTTTTATCAAACTAACTTTCTCTAACTTAACTGTGTATGCAGTAAAAGGGCCCCATCATAGTCATTTTCAGGGTGAGATTTCCTTTAATCCCCAATTAAGTAGGTTCTTGCAAGTATGAACTCTATATATACATAAATCTGGCTAGGGTGTTAGTTGGAGGTTGGCTTTCTGATTCCCCAGCTTATCTGAGAGAATCTATTTTCCATTTTAAAGTTGAATTCGTTGAGGATAAAATTTACCAGTGAAATTGTGTGTTGGACCTGTGTGCTGCTTATGAGCTTAATTCCTCTAGGTTTTTACCCCAGAGTCTTCTCTGCTCCTCTAATATGTCTCAGTTATCCCTCTGGTAGTAGAAGACCATCATGGTGCTTTGATCACAGAGTGGCTAGTTCTTATTTCTGTCCCCAGGAGAGCAAGTTTTTAAAGTTAAATTGAATGGATTTCCCTATAGAGACAGCTGCACACTATGAAGATTTGCCTTTACCACTCCTGCAAGTTTCTCAGTTGCCGGAGAAAGCCATTGCTGACCATGAGATGTCCCTTCTTCAGAGCTGAAAGCTATCGTGATGTTTTCACTTTTATTCTGACAAATTCTTGCTAAGGTAGCCTTTTGAGGAAAAACATCAGGTCAACCTCCTACCTAACCACTCAGCCCAGATTACTCAGTGTCTTAGTTTTTTTTTAGTGTCTTTCAATTGAAGAAATCCCACTGTCTTTCATCCTGGATGCCCCGGGATCTTCCAACTGTGGATGTCAGGTGGGGTGGTGGTAGTGGTAACTTTTTCATAGTGTCTGTCAACCAAGCGCCCCTACTATCTTTCACCTGGTAAGCCAAGTACCTGTTATGCACCCCCAAATAAAATCCAGGATCATCAACAAGTAGTTGGGAGGACGAGGAGAACCAGGAGAGATTCACCCATGTTCATTTGAACTCTTTGAGGAGGCAGATGGGCACAGGAGGCCTGTACTAAGACTCTGGCTCATTGTAGAGTTCATGTGAAGGAGAGAAGTCAACTTTGGGTCCCTTAATTGGTTGCCAGAACTGTTAACTGAAAAAAAAATACACAACCTGAAAGTTGAGAACTATATTTTATTCTGCGGATTTTCTCAATAGCTTTGAGAGATTGATCCAAAGAGAAGGGAGGAGCCAGGATACATAGGAGTTTTTATAAGAAAGACCTGGTAGTTGGAACATCAAAAAATACTGTTAATTAAAGAAAACTAGATATCTCAGGTTAATGAATTTAACACTTTTTGTGTATGGGAAGATGCAAGAGTCCAGGTTTATTGTAATCATTCCTTTGCTATGCACCTTATCTATCTAGGGTCAATATACTGCATTTCTCCATGCTGAATCCCCTCTGAATACATAGTCTAGGGTGGCTGTAGTGGCTGATATCTTGAAGGCCACAATATCCTTTGTTGTGACATTCTTTGTCCACACACCTTAATCCATTACTGGGCTGTATCACAGTAATGAGATATCGTTTCTCTGTGGCAAACTTTAAATTAAAGAACTTAAGATCATATGAACGTTATTTCAACCATGAGTCAAAGAAACGAGGTGGGAGAGGGGTTAAGCATTTATGAGATAACAGAAAATTTTGAAGACTGCCTGGTGTATTTGACATTAAGGAATTATTGCTAGTTTTGTAGGTGTGATAATAATATCTTGGTTATGAGTTTTTAATTTCAGAGATAAATTCTGAAATATTTATGAGTAATACATCATTCCCAGATTTGCTTCAAAACAAGAGTGATGGATACAAGAGTGTTCGTTATACCCTGACATTATAATAACAATAATAGTTTTTCTGCTTTTCAACCATTCCTGCATTCCTGGCTAAACCCTGCTTGAATGTGACATTGTATTATTACTTTAATACACTGCCATATTCAATTTACTAATATTTTACTTAGAACTTTTTCAATGTTCATAATTAAGATTGCACTTTAATCTTTTTTTGTACTATCTTTGCAAGATTTTACTAGTCTCATGAGTAATTCAAGAAGCACAGATTTTTTTTTTCTATTTGGTAAAATGATTTTTCCCGTGAAAGTTTTGGGCTCAAAATCTTTTGGGATAGATATTGGACTTCTGATTCAATTTTAAATGGTAGTGATTAATTTCAGTTTGTAGTTCTTAATTGAGTCAATTCTGGGCATGTGTGATGGGGAGTGTTCTGGATACTCAGGATACCTGCAAGGAACAAATCAGATGTATATTTCTATATGATTTATACTAAAACAACAGTCTTCTGTACACTTCTGGATTAGGTGCATAAAATCTACCTGTTGAAGATCTTTGTCTAAATAAAAATGCGAGTTCACTAATTTTGTCCATTAAACCTGAACTCTATTAGAGTATAATACTGAGATAAAAGTCTTATATTTGAAAGTTATCAACTAACCTTAAAAAAGTAAGATTTGTAAAAATATTAGCATAACATATTATTGCATGATTTGTTGTGATCCTTAAAGTCTCCAAGCATTCCTCATTTGTATTCACACTATGTGTCAGTTGTTTCAATATTTATATTATAAAAATTATTCAGGAAGTATTATACCATCTGAAATTTAAAGGCCTCAGTCTCAAAGCTTAGCACATAGCCCATGCCTCTTTGTTAATCCCATTCAAGTTTTAGATAGAATGAATCATCATAAGGAGATATGGACTTTGGGGACAGAGATTAAATTGAAGGTAATCAAATGAACATTTGTTTCAAAGTCACATTTACCTTTAATGGCTCCAGTGAAATTCCTAAGTAGGGTAGCAGCCAAATCATTAGTCCTGTTAATTATATGTGAGGTTGTTTAGGTAAATACCTAGTTACATATACAACAAATAAATTTACTTAAAACAGTTGTGATTAGCAGGAAAATTATTTTTTATTTTAAAAAGTGAACTGAAAAAGTAGTAAGGTATGCATGACATTCAAGAAACTGTGCCTTTTTAAACTGATTATCTTTGACTTCAATTTTTAAAAATAAAGCTTTTTTTTCTACCCAGAACTGAGTAGTAGTCTACAGGAGAACCCAGTATAAATAACCAAGGCAGCAGTTCTGGAAAGGGGCCAAAGATGACTATATTGCATATCAATACAAATCCCAATAAATGTTTTAAACTGATGAGACCTTGCTGGAAGGTACAGGGGAGGGTCTACAATTTCTTTTTTTTTTTTTAACGTTGCCTCCCATGGAACCCTGTTTTTACCTTTCTTCTTTTACCTGAACCTGCCTCTTTAGCTACAGGGAGGACACCCAGTGAAATGCATTCCTGACCTGATTGGACCAGAGAAACAAAAAAAGAAGTATCCAGATCTCTCAGCCCTGTTGTGCAGGTGGATGTCACATTCAAACGCTGAAGATGACAGCCACTGACCTGTCCTCAATATGGGCTCTGCCTGCACAGGACCCTGCCTGTTTCTGTATGAAAAATACTAAGGGGGAAAAGATAGCGCCAGGATTCCCAGTAACTTGGTTACAGGGACCAATGTCTTTTAAAGATGTGGCTGTGGAGTTCACCCAGGAGGAGTGGATGATGCTGGACTCTGCTCAGAGAAGTATGTACAGAGATGTGATGTTGGAAAACTATATAAATCTCACCTTAGTGGAATATCAATTATGCAAGCCTGTGATCTCACTGTTGGGTCAAGAAGACATAAGAACTATGAAAAGCAGAATTCCCCAAGGCACCTGTCCAGACTGGGAGATTCAATTGAAAACCAAAGAGTCAACTTCTAATCAGAATATTTTGGGTGAAAAATCATCTGGTGGCATGAAAATAATAAGATTCACAATGGATGATTGGTCTTGTACATTAAAAGAAGACTGGGAATGCAGTAGAATCAGAAAACAGCACAAGATCCCAGAGGGAATTTTGAGGCAAGTGACATTTACTCAAAAGAAAACAGCATCTCAGGAGAGATTCTTTGACTATCATGAATTAGAGGAAAACTCTAAACTTAGATCAACACTTGTTTTTTCAAAGAGAGTTTCCACCAGTAAACATTGCCATAAATGTTACTTAAATATTGAGTGTTTGAAGCATAATCCAATCCTAAACAATTATGAAAATATCTCTGTAAGTGAGAGAGTCTGTGAAAGTCACAAATATGACAGAACTCGGTGGCATCTTGAAAGAACTCAGATAGCACAGAAAGTGTACACATATTGCAAATGTGATACACACTTCAAACATAATAATATGCTTCCTATATGCAACAATTTTCACATGGTGGAGAATTCCTATGAATGTAATAAAAACAATATCTTTTGTTATCATTCATTCCTTGAACAACAGGAGCAAACTCCTACTGAAGAGAAACATGAATGTAATCAGTGTGGAAAAACTTTCAAAAGGATTTCTAATCTTATTTTGCACAAGAGAAGTCACATGAGTGAGAAACAATATGAATGTAAAGAATGTGGGAAAGTCTTCAATGATTCCTCAACCCTAAGGAGACATGTAAGAACTCACACTGGTGAGAAACCTTATGAATGTAATCAGTGTGGAAAAGCTTTCAGTCAAAAAACATCTCTTAAGGTTCATGTGAGAACTCACACTGGAGAGAAGCCTTATGAGTGTAATCATTGTGGAAAATCCTTTGGTACAAGTTCTTACCTTATAGTGCACAAGAGAATACACAGTGGGGAGAAACGCTATGAATGTGATGACTGTGGAAAAGCCTTCAACACAAGCTCTCACCTTAAAGTTCACAAGAAAATACACACTGGAGAGAATCTTTATGATTGCACTGACTGTGGGAAGGTTTTTAGTGGTCTCTCATCTCTTAGAATGCATGTGAGAACTCATACAGGGGAGAAACCCTACGAATGTAAGGAATGCAGGAAAACCTTCAGTGTTTCCTCTTCTCTTAGAAGACATGTGAGAACTCACACTGGAGAGAAACCCTATGAATGTATTCAGTGTGGAAAAACCTTCAGTCAGAGTTCTTCACTTATTATACATAAGAGAATTCATACTGGAAGAGAAACCCTGTAACAGTTAAGAATGTGAGGTTGCCTTTTTCATTGTCTTAAGGTGGATTTCAAGGTCATTGTTTCAGTGTTTTTTCTTTACAATAAGTATTTGAGGCTATCAATAGTACTATAAACACACCTTTAGCTATATAACACATTTTGGTCTATGATAATTTGTTTTGTTTTAAATCTAAGTGTTGTCTAATATTTACTATGACATTAAATCTTTTTTGATCCATAACTGTTTAAAATTATGTATTTTTAATGTTTGCAATTACCTTATTGATTTTTAAGTTAACTGTATTTAAGTTCAAAGTATCTGAACTATATGATACTACTTTACTAGCATTTTCCTGAGAGTTGCTTTCTGGTCTGGTGTGACAGATATTGCTAGTAGCCAAATGAATATTCAGTTCATCCCTCCCTACTGGCAATCCTGTTTTAGGTTATAATATCAATGTGTCTAATTACAGAACTCTTTTCAGCTGCTTTGCTGCCATGTGGATCCATTCCCCTCATTCCTGATGAATCAAATATAGACAGTATTACTGGGGACAGATCTATCTAGTGTTTTCTCTTTGCCTTTTGCACTTTGTCATTCTATCTTCCCTAGTCTTCTCCCTTTGGATTTTGCACTCATAGAGCCGAATGAGCCATCTTGTGACGGAGGATGACAAGCATGGAATAAATAAGGATGATGTCAGAGAGATCCTGGTTTCACAAAGATATCTTCAAACAGTTGTGCCAGCACTACACTGCTTATATTTGGGCATATTTTTATGAGAAAAATAAGCTTATTGGAATAGAGTCAATACAGTAACCTTGTTTTTAAAAAAGGCAAAGGTCACAAGGTTTGTAGAGTTAAATATTTTATGCTGACTGTACAAATTTGGATAAGAACATAGAAAAGGGAGGAATGGAAGTGATATGTTGATAGAACTTTTGGGCTTAGTGTAGAGTGGATGGAGCTGAGGTCATTGAAAGCAGGTGTCAGAGAGGCAGGAAGGAAATCCCAACATTTCAGCATGAGAAAACCAGTGAGTCTTCAAGTAAAGGGGATGTTACCAATTTTAAATGCTGAATGAACCCTCAAGATTTGCTACTTGGTCTTACAGATACTGACCAGAGTAGCTCCAATTTATTAAGAAAATACAGAAAGAGGAACTTATGATGGAAGAAAAAAAGCAGTAGTCACAATTTTAGCCTTGCTCACATTATATGAGACATTAGATTAGCAGGCTTATATGTTGTTCTGGACCTGAGGAGATGTCTAGGATGGAGATATAATTTTAGCAACATCAGGAGATAGACTGGGTAATGGGTTTTGTGGAGGTGACTAAAATTGCACAGGGAAAATAGATGGTGTGAAAAGAGAATGTCTACCACTAACCATGGAGACCTATATCTAAAGTAAGTAAAACTAGAGTTTTACTAAACCAGGACAAATTAGTGTTTGAAGAAGGAAGGTAAAATCGGTTGTTTAAATGCTACTATGAGGTTAAATAGATGAATTCTTAAACAACAACAACAACATAGCAACATGAAGATTATTGTTGATCTTAGGTGTAACTGAATGGTATGTTGAGGATGGGTGGTAGATTGGGATGAGTTTAATGATAAAGGACAAGGAAGTAAAGAATAAACATGGACAAATTTGGATAGTGAGAAAGATATGGAAGTTGCTGAAAAGAGATTTGGTCAAGGTGTTATAGCCAAACGTTCCAGGAAGCAAACTCAATCAGAAGGACAGCGTGGATAGTGGAGTGCAGTTTATTTATTTTTTTAAAACTTTATTAATTTTGGCTGTGCTGGCTCTTAGTTGCAGCACTCAGGATCTTTTAATTGTGGCATGTGGGATCAGCATGCAAACTCTTAGTTGTGGAATGTGGGATCTAGTTCCCTCACCAGGGATTGAACCCAGGCCCTCTGCATTGGGAGCATGGGGGCTTAGCCTGGACCATTCCTTCTGGCTCTGGAAAGTCTAGGTATGGGGTCAGGCTGGCCTGGTTTTTATCCACCCAGGAGGCCTGCTCGGCTGTTGGCATTTTATCTCTATGGCTTCCCAGGTATGCATTCCAAAGTTCACTGAGAGTGTAAGATGGAGTTCCTTTTCTTTTAAAAATGGAGTCAGTCCAGTCAGGGCAACCAGCTCCTTTCCTTCTTCAAATGGAAAATATTTTTTAAATAATGAAAAACTAGGACATGTTTAATTCTTAATGTCATGTATCCAGTATGGAGGGATTAAATGTGCCAGCATAAGATGAGGGACTGTCAGTACCATTAAGTTCTGAGAAGCGGAAAGAGGAATCTGTGAGCACAGATAGAAGGATTGATGTTTTCTACCAGAAGGGATACTTCTACCATTCTCTCAAAAGGAAAGATTTTAATTACCTCTTGATTTACTTATATCTAAGAGCTGTCTTAAGAGTATCTGAGCTGTACAATACAGCTTGTTTGGTTTCTTAAGAACTACTTTCTGGCCCAGTGTGTCAGATGACTGCTAATTGCTATGTTTCCTCCTTCTCCTTTACTAACAGTAGCCCAGTTTTGCTTATAGAACATGTGTCCAGTTACAAAACTCCTTATCCCAGGCAGGCTCCATGGCCAAGATGAGTCATTCCCCCTGTTCTTGGCCAACAGAAAGAATATAGAAATGAGACTATAGATTTCATGCCAAGATAATCTGCTAAGAGTAAAATGAATGGAAGACTGGTCAGAGGCTTTAGAGAAGAAGACTATGTATGTGAAAGCGATCCACCCCCTGCTCCTGCTCCAGTAACCAGTAGGCCTCTCCTGGAGAAGACAGTAAAACAAACAGGAAAGTCTAAGTGAATGATGAGAGTCCTGTTGAATAGAAGATAACAACAAAGAAGAGAGAAAGTTGTAACTAGCTGGTATGAGCCTCAAAGAGTTTTTTCGCTTTTGGGGTTTTTGTTTTGTTTTTTACAAGAGGTAGCAATTGATTAGAAGCAGCCTATAGATACAGAGTACGTGGGAATAAATAGCCCTTTGGTGTGATTGTTGTTGAGTAGGTTTTTTCCAGGCTTCCCTGGTGGCTCAGTGGTAAAGAACCTGCCTGCCAATGCCAATGCAGGAGATATAAGAGATGTGGGTTTGATCCCTGGGTCAGGAAGATCCCCTGGAAGAGGGTATGGCAACCCACTCCATATTCTTGCCTGGAGAATATCCCATGGACAGAAGAGCCTGGTGGGCTACAGTCCATGGGTCTCAAAGAGTCAGACACCACTGAAGCAACTTAGCATGCACACAGAGTTTTTGCCAGGGGGTAGCCAAGTTTGTTAATGCAAAGAATTGAAGGGAATTTGTAGGTAAGTTATTGAGGAATAAAGGAGTTTATTTATCACTCAGGGAAATCTCAGAGGGCACCATGGGAAGTTTCCAGAAGGGCAGGAATTTGGAGTTTATGACTGTGGCATGAGGAATACAGAAGATTGTCATGATGGCTATACAGACAAAACATCAGAGCTGAGGGTAGGCTGTTACTGGGCTGTGACCAATGAAAACAAAATTTATAGGGGCCTAGATTAAATCCTAGCAGGTTATAAGATGATGGATATCCTAATAGGATTCTCACGTAGCTTGGAAATATCAGGTTGGTTTATTTCCCTCCTTTGGTTCTTGTCTCAACAAAGATTTGGAATGACAGACTAATTATAGCTCAGGCAGGATTTCTCGGCTCCTATCTCATCATAGCAAGGCTTTGAGACAACAGACTAGTTATAGCTCAAGCAGACAAATCTTTTATTTAACAGACAGAGGACAGTACACTTCCTAGATGTGAGAGCAGGCCAGCCCCGAAGAATTGGCCACAGGCCCTCTTGGCTTCCCTTTTTATTCTCCCCATCTCCTCCTCTTGATTCTGCCCTGTGCAAAATAGGGCTTATATCCACCACCAGTCAGGAAAGGGAATGCAAATAGGCATACACTCAAGGCCAGTTGATAGTTGCAGGTTACATAACAAGACTCTATTGTGCATGTCTTTCCCACAACTCAGTCTGCTATAATCAGATGTATGTATGTTTAGGATATTTATGAATCTTTAATGGGCTCCTAGCTGCCTAAGGTTACTTGAGGACACAGCTGCATGTGCAGGAGTTGGAGAAGCCCCTGTGGTTAGTTTGTATCCACTGTGTGCCTCGAGCACATGTTGCTGTGGTTTATTTCTGTAGTATATCTGTGAGTTCTTCTTGCCATGCCTGGGGTGGGGTTTAGAAATCAGCTTGCATCCTTTTTGGCTAGGACACCCCTTGTTGCTTGCTCATGCTTAACTTCCTACCTAACCTTTCTAGGTGGTGCACCTGCAGCCATGCTATGGCACCAAATATTCCTTTTGTTCATTAGGTATTTGCAGCCCTCCATGGTATAACAGTTAGCAGGCAGCAGTTAGAAAAGAATCCCAAATGCATGTGGTCCTTGCATGAGGAGATTTTCTTAAATGATGTTTGCAAAGGAGTTGTGGTCTGCTTAAATGGGGGTTGGAATTTATGTACTAGTTTTGGCTCACCAATAACTTGGTACACCAGCAGCTGTGGACTCAGGCCCAGTCTCACCCAGCATATTTCACCTTGGTTTTTTCTTTTTATAAAAATTGAGTCATAGCTTTCATATCTTTTTAAAAAGCATATCTTTCTATATCAGGGCAGGCTGTTTCATTATTTCATTCATTTCATTCAAATAGCTTAGTATTTGTCTATGTGGATATACTATAATGTACATTTAATCCATTTTCTCTTCCAGATATTTTGTAATAACAACCAATACTGCATGAATAAGATTGTTAATATATTTTGCTTTCCTTTCATCTGTACTCCACACTGCTCCCAGGGTGATTAGTGTAAGGTACTAATCTGATTGTATTACTTTTCACTTTTAAATACTACACTGTCTTTCCCTCCTTTTTAATGTTTTACAAGACCTTTTATGCTCAAACTTTTACCTGTTTTTTCAGGCCACATCCCTTGCTACTCCATCTCTTCACTCTCTCTGGACCTTAACCTGGTCTGTTCATCCTTTAGGTATTGTATCCTATATCTGCTCTAACATACTTTTCACACTTTCACAGAATTTCCTATTTAATTATGTATCTTACTAAACTTTAAGCTTTGGTAAGATGGGAACTCTAACTTGTTAATTGTTTTATTCCTAGTACTTGGCCCATAATAGGTACTGTTTTAAATATTTGTATCACCCCCCCCCCCCCTCAAAATTATGTGTCTTTTGTTTACTTAGTGTTTCAGTGGAGGATGAACTTAAAATAAGAATTGGGTTTTAAGTGATTGTATAAGGTAAAAATTGCGTGGAATCAAAATTTCTTTTCTCTTTTCTCTTTAAGCACGAGAGTCACAGTCAGCATAGCAAGATATTCCAACAATTGACAGGCAGGCAGAAACTAAGACTGTTAAGAGAACTGTAGCTTAATTATTCATGTTCCCTCCCCCTGCCTCCTCCATCCTCAAGTTCATATACTTTGGTCACTGTTCATAGAAAAGGAGTGAAATGACGCAAACACTGGTGATGGTGCTGTGTTCTTTAGGCTACTGATGGAAGCAAAAATTCATAAAACCTTTCTGGGGGACAGGTAAGCAGTGTATGTGCAGAGTGAGAATATTCCTAGCCTTTAATCTAGCAATTTTTTCTTAGCTTTTATGGAAGAATCCTTCATTTAAAGATGTATAAGTAACAGCAGTCACCTGAGTTTCATACTGTAGTGAAAAACTAAAATTCCTAAATTCCCGGTAACAGCTAATTGTTTTTTTAAAATTTTGTATTTCCATAAAATGGAATATAATGTGGTCATTAAAATGTTCTGTATTTATTGACAACTGGGAATATACTGTATTTTTATTTTTAAGTTGTTGCTATTGTTCAGTTGCTAAGTCATGTCCAATTCTTTGCAACGCCATGGACTGCAGGACGCCAGGTTCCTCTGTCCTCCACTCTCTCCCAGAGTTTCCTCAAATTTATTACCATTGTGTGAGTGATGCTATCTATCCATCTCATCCTCTGCTGCCCCCTTCTTCTTTTGCTTTCAGTCTTTCCCAGCATCAGGGGGCCAAAGTACTGGGGCTTCAGCTTCAGCAACAGTCCTTCCAATGAATATTCAGGGTTGATTTCCTTTAGGATTGACTGGTTTGTTCTCCTTGCAGTCCAAGGGATTCTCAAGAGTCTTCTCCAGCACTACAAAACAGCAATTCTTCGGTGTTCAGCCAACTCTGAGCAGTTACGGTCTGAGAGTATAACTCTGAGAGTTATGATCCAACTCTCACATCCATACATGGCTACTAGAAAAACTGTAGCTTTGACTATATGGCAAAGTGATGTCTCTGCTCTTTAATACACTGTCTAGGTTTGCCATAGCTTTCCTTTCAAGGAGCATTCAAGCATCTTTTAATTTCATGGCTGTGGTCACCATTCTCAGTGATTTCGGAGCTGAAGAAAATAAAATGTCACGGTTTCCACTTTTTCCCATTCTGTTTGCCATGAAGTGATGGGACTGGATGCCATGATCTTAAGTTTTTTTAATGCTGAGTTTCAAGCCAGCTTTTTCATTCTCTTTTCACCCTCATTAATAGGGTGAAAAGTTTTAACTCTCTGTCATGAGAGTGGTATCATCTGTGTATATGAGGTTGTTGCTATTTCTAACAGTAATCTTGATTCCAGCTTGTGAGTCATCCAGCCTGGCATTTCACATGATGTCCTCTGCATTTAAGTTGAGTATAACCATGTTTTTGTTAAAATATATATTGTGAATATGTGTGTATATATGTGCATTGAAAAGAATATATTCCAAAATATTATCAGTGGTTATTTCTGAGTCATAATTTTTTGGTTTTACTTCTTTGTTGTTACAGTTTCTAGGTTACCTAGTAAATGGAGCTAAGTTGTGTTTTTTTTAAATAGTTGTGTATTTTAGTAGTGTAGTTGTGTATTTTTTAAAATAGTAAACAATTCCATCATGAACTACTTAGATAATTTTCAAAAGCATGATTTTAATATCATCAAACTTATAAATAGATTTTCTCAGGCCATTGTTTGTATAGATTCTAGTCATTTAAAAGTATCAGATAATTTTTTTAAAACATATTTTAAGCCAACTTTTCTGTCTACAGTGTTTTAAAGGCACATTTTGAAAATGTTGCTATAGGGCCTGGGCTTTTTAGACTTCATCTAAATTGACCTCTAGGCAAAATTCATAATATAAGGGAAACAAATTAGGTGTTATAATAGGGAAACATATGTCAGATAAGGCAGTCAGGAAAGGCTTCCATGAGAAGGTGACATTCAAGCTGAAACCTGAAGGAAAGGAAAGGAGTCATCCATGGGGAATTGGAGAGGTGGAGGGACAGAATAGCTTTGTAAGTAGAATAGCAAGAACAAAGTCCTCGTTTGTTTATTTAAATAAATCTTAGGTCAGTGGCTGGAACATGGACAGGCAAGGGGGTAAAGAGAAGAGTATATGAGACTGGGTTGGAATGTAGGCCACATACCAGCTCCAGCATGAGTGTATATTTTATTTGAAGAGCTATCAGAAGCTCTTTAGAAATCTTTCCTCAGAGGTTGAAATTATTGCTTTTTAAAAAAATTAAACTGACTATTGTAAAAATCCTGGGAAACTAGGAGTCTACTTTAGCAGTTCATGTGTGAAATCTGAATTACAGAAAATTGTCATTTTCTTAGCATAAAGAGTTCTATTAAGACAGTAATTAACATATTTAACATCAGTAGGAAATTCACAGACTAATAAATGTAATGACATAAACTGCCCTATAATTTAAGAAAGGCATAGCAAACAGATAAAATTAATTTTTCACCAGTCAGCAAAATTTCACATTGAATCTGAAATTTCTATTTTCTGATCAATTTCCATTTTTATACATAATGTTGTCCTCTGTGATGTTGAGAGTATTGCTGATACAGAATGTAATACTTTAAAAAAATTCATTTCTTAAAATAGTTTTAAAAGTATAACATTTGTTTACCTTTTTGTTTACTACCTTTCCTCTCTCCTACCCTTTAAAGGTAGACTTTTTGCAAGTGTTACCGAAGACTTGCTCTCTTTCTCCCAAGTCATTAACACCCAATCTCTAAGGTCTGCTGCCTTTTTGCTTTGAAATTTCTTTGAAGGATTTAACAAGTTTCCTGTCCTGAGATGTACTGTATAATGTTCAGTAGAAAATTCTGTGAGGTCATTTCTCAGTAGCAAAACTTGACCCAGCCTTAACTCTGTGTGGGTATCTTAAGTCCCCTGAAGCATTGGTCACTGCTTTCTAAGACAATATGGAATTCTGGTAGTAACTTCTTGTTTTAAAGTTGAAGCTTAATAATCTTTTGGGAGACTTATAAAAACTTTTTTACTGAAACATAATAGCTTAATGTGTATAGCTTAATGAATTTTCTCAAATAGAATATACTTATTAACTGGCCCCTAGATCGAGAGAGAGCTGAACAAGTACATTTACCACTTTCCCAATGCAGCTAGAATCTTACACTCCATCCATCCCCTCTTACCATGTGTTAATTATCATGCTTCTCTAGTTTCATGTATATTTTAAACTACAAACCACTGTGTTATCAAATTCATTTATATTTATTGCATATTCATCTTGTAAAGCAGCCATTTAAAATATATAAACCATTCTTAACTCACAGGCCTTGATTTGGCCCATAGGCCTTAGTTTCCTAATACTTCTGTACTGCAAGTTTCCATCTAGGATCAGTTCAAACTGCCTGAAGAGTTCATTGTATTATTTCTTTTAGTCATAGCTGTGCTACACAGATTCCCTTTTTTGTTTATCTGAAACATCCTTATTTCAACTTTGAAGGATTTTTTGGTTGGTATAGAAATCTAGATTGGTATCAGTATTGGTATCAATTCAGTAACTCAGTCGTGTCCAACTCTTTGTGACCCCGTGGACTGCAGAATACCAGGCTTCCCTCTCCATTACCAACTCCTGGAGCTTACTCAAACTCATGTCCATAGAGTCGGTGATGCCATCCAATCATCTCATCCTCTGTCATCCCCTTCTCCTCCCGCCTTCTATCTTTCCCAGCAACAGGGTCTTTTCCAGTGAGTCAGTTCTTCATGTCAGGTGGCCAAAGTATTGGAGTTTCAGCTTCAGCATCAGTCCTTTCAATGAATATTCAGGACTGACTTCCCTTAGGATTGACTGATTGGATCTCCTTGCAGTCCAACAGCCTCTGAAGAGTCTTCTCCAACGTCACAGTTCAAAAGCATCAATTCTTCAGCGCTCAGCTTTCTTTATAGTCCAACTCTCACATCCATACACGACTACTGGAAAAACCATAGCTTTGACTAGACAGACCTTTGTTGGCAAAGTAATGTCTCTGCTTTTTAATATGCTGTCTAGGTTGGTTATAACTTTCCTTCCAAGGTGTAAGTGTCTTTTAATTTCATGGCTGGCGTCACCATCTGCAGTGATTTTGGAGTCCCCAAAAATAAAGTCTCTCACTGTTTTCACTGTTTCCTCATCTATTTGCTGTGAAGTAATGGGACCAGATGCCATGATCTTAGTTTTCTGAATGTTGAGTTTTAAGCCTACTTTTTCACTCTCCTCTTTCCCTTTCATTAAGAGGCTCTTTAGTTCTTCTTTGCTTTCTGCCATAAGGGTGGTATCATCTGTGTATCTGAGGTTACTAGTATTTCTCCCAGCAATTTTGATTCCAGTTTGTGCTTCATCCAGCCTGGCATTTCACAGGAGGTACTTTGCATATAAGTTAAATAAGCAGAGTGACAATATACAGCCTTGACTTACTCCTTTCTGTTGTTCCATGTACAGTTCTAACTGTTGCTTCTTAACCTGCATACAGATTTCTCAGGAGGCAGGTCAGGTGGTCTGGTATTCTCACCTCTTGAAGAATTTTCCAGAGTTTGTTGTGATCCACACAGTCAAAGGCTTTGGCGTAGTCAATAAAGCAGATGTTTTTCTGGAACTCTCTTGCTTTTTCTATGATCCAACGGATGTTGGCAATTTGATCTCTGTTTTTTTTTCCTTGTCAGCACTTTAAAGGCATTATTTCATCATCATCTGACTTCCATCATTTCATTTGAGGAGGAAGCTTTCAGTCTTATTGTTGCTTCTTTGAGGGTAATCTCTCCTACTCCATACCAGCTTTTGATAACTAGGTTTTACTTTTTATTACAATGTGCATAGTTGCCTGCTTGGAATTTGCTCAGCTTCTTGAATCTGTAGATTATCTTGCATAATTTCATAAAATTCTTGACTGAATTCCTCAAATATTTCTTCTGTGTCATTCTCTTCTTAAAAGACCATAACTACACATATATTAGAACTTTTGAGTTTGTCCTAAATGTCTGTGTCTTACACTCATCTTTCTTCCCTTCTCTCTCCTCTGTCTCTGTTTTAGTATGGATAATTGGATAATCATGACAACAGAGTAATAAAAATATTGTAACTTTCAGAGCTACAATGGTTTCCTTCCTGTGTTTCACATCATTTGAGTATGCAAACCTAAGATGCTTGTGTATCTGAGATACAAACTCCTTATACTGCATAGATTAAAATGCTCATTTTGTATGTTTACTGTTTCACATGTATTGAGATGGTCACACTATATGTCACTATTGTTTCTTTGTCAAACAAATTGGAACTGAAATAATATATGAGTAATTTAAAGTACATCATATACTTTATTTCTATTTTCTTTTACATCATCTTAATGTGTTTGGCTGGCCATTGTTACTGAATTTCATCTTGAAAAACAAGAAGCTTTTCTTTTAGTCTTCTGCTACCTCTGCAATAGCTTATTAAAAAAAAAAAAAGATTGTTATGTTAACCATGGAAAGATGTAACACATTCTGTGCTAAAATTGAGTGAAAGCAACATTGCCAGCACTGCATTGCTATGACAAAGAAAGCATACTGTATAAATGAAAATATCCAAACTTTCACTTTCTCTTTTCAGTATTTTGACATATATTTTATTGTATAATGTAGGAACTAACTGTATTTTAATGTATTTGATACATTATCTGTACTTTAATTAAATGAAAAAGAATAGCATAGTTCTTATTTTCTTAAGTATTTTACCACAAATGAACAAGAAGAACTTTGGGTGAGTTATGTAGTTCAGAATGATGCTGCATAAAGTAAATTTTAGGGGGAAGTTCTTATTCTTTATAAAATTATTCAAGCAACATATCTGGCGAACTGACTACCTGCAAAGACACTGTTACTGAGTGCCCCTCACTCACCTGAGTGTAGGCCTGTTCCCATTTTCCCATCATTCTTCATTCTCCCTTGCTCCAATTAGGAGATCACATTTGGTTTAGGAATAGAAAGTCCTGCTTATAAGGAGAAAACAGGTAATTCAAAATATTATGGTTTTCCTAGATCCTAGGGAAGAGAAGCTGTTAGTAAAAGAACCAAAGCAGAATGCATGCCACTTCCAACTTGTACCAATTTAAAATATTTC
The DNA here is from genome assembly GCF_910594005.1 of Cervus elaphus. Lineage (NCBI taxonomy): Eukaryota > Metazoa > Chordata > Mammalia > Artiodactyla > Cervidae > Cervus > Cervus elaphus. The sequence goes on from NC_057819.1 coordinate 28,153,192, forward strand.
TTCAAGAACATGGACTACAAATTCAGCCAGGCAACTTGGAGCTTACCTCCTGATATTTCCTATGGAGAAGGCAGATTTCTAAATTCAGATCCTGAATTTGGAGGAATAGTACCCACCTTTGACCAGATTCCCATAATTCTCCATCATTACATCCCATACAAAAATTTGGGGCAGGGTTTAATCAGCCCCATTCCTCCTGGGAGAAGTCTGTGGTCATACCTCTGAATGTAACAAATATATTTGAGATGACAAATATATTCTTGTTCATCAAAGACTGCCACAGGGTGCAAGGGAAATTAATCATATTGGCCACCACTATAGGAAAATGGGGGTTTATAGAGTGGAGTTGTTCTAATAGTTTGAGGCTTTGAATGATTCTAGAAAAGTAAATATTAGACAGCAGCTATGTGTTTTGTTGTTACATTGAGTGGAAAAGAAATATGCTAGCTCTCGTCTTGTGAAAGGACATGAAAAAATGTGCATTAATGAAGCACTTATCAGAGTGCTAAATCACATATTTTGTGTACTAAATGCAAGAGAAGTTCTTTAAAAGGAGGCAATCAGATGCCTCAAAGATAAGTAATCTTTAAAATGGGAGAATAAAGAATGGGCAGGTATATGTGGAGATGAAAACATAATCTGATTTGACAAATATGTGATTACAAAAGAAATGTTCTTACTGTAATTGGAGCAAAAGAGGAAAACAACCTTGGCATTTTCCTGTGATGTGCCTTATTTACAGTTATTTCAGACTGACTAAGACATCTAGTCAGATTCAAGGGTAAACATGAATTATCATAACCTTAGGTCCAAACTCTGACTCAAAGTTAAAACATAAAATATCTAAAAATGCTTATATAATTATGTCTTTATAATGTTTACAAAAGCATGCTACTCTTGTTGATGTCAATATTGTGATATTTGCATTTTCAGAATCACACTTGCTGTGAAGAAACAAACTCAGCCAGTACATTTAATTTACTATAAATCAAAAGATTTATTCATAGCTTTTATGAATTTGCTTTAAAAAAAGCCAAAACAAACATCCCCATTAAGAAAAAAACTCCCACATCAATTCTGTCCAGTATAACTTCTTAGAACGCTAAGATTTTGCCACACTCGTTACAGTGGTGGTTTTTCCCCAGGATAATTCTGTAGGTTTGAAATACTGCAGAAAGTCACCCTATGTTAAGTTCATTTATAGGGTTGCTTTTTCCCCCTTAGAAGAGTATTTTAAAATTTCCCATTGTGTTTGTTTGACTTTTCTTCATTATGAATTTTCTGATCTCCAGGAAAAAGTACAGGCTTCCCCAGTGACTCAGGGGTAAAGAATCTGCCTGCAATGTAGGAGATGCAGGGTTGATCCCTGGGTCAGGAAGATCCCCTGGAGAAGGAAATGGCAAAGCACTCCAGTGGTCTTTCCTGGGAAATCTCATGGACAGAGGACCCTGACAGGCTACAGTCCATGGGATCGAGTTGGACACGACTTAGTGACTAAACCACCACCACCACCACCACCACCAGATGAAGAATCTTCTCAATACTGATTGATTTCATCTTCTATTGTTACAAAAGAGAATGAGCAGCTATTAATGGCTTTCCCAAATATTCCTGGGGGTTTTCTCCAGAATACTGACTACAGCATAGACCACATTTTAATCACAACATATTCACATAAGGCTTCTTTTCAAGAGTTCACTGAAGTCAAAGTAAGGCATTAACTACTTTTAAAAAAAAATCTATACATTCTTAGGTTTTGTCTATCGTGTGAATTCCCTGGTGTTCAGTAAGGAATGAGTGGTAATTAAATGAATTTTCATATTCAAAGGGGTTCTCTAGAGTGTGTGTTCTCTCATGTTTAGCAAGGTTTGAGCTCCAGCTAAAGGGTTTATTGCATACCTTACATACATAGGGCTTCTCCCCAGTATGAGTTATCTGATGTAGAATGAGGGAAAAGCTCCTACTAAAGGTTTTGTCACATTCAGTACATGCGTAGGGTTTTTCTCCAGTATGAATTTTCATATGTTGTGCAAGGGATGCATGCCATGTGAAAACTTTACCACATTCATCACATTCATAGAGCTTTTCTCCAGCATGAATTCTCTGATGTTTGATAAGGAAGGAGTGGCAACGGAAAGCTTTACTGCATTCATTACATTCATAGGGAGTTTTGGAGGTATGGACACTCTGATGTCGGGTAAGATGTGAAGAACGGCGAAATGCCTTCCCACACTCAATGCATTCATAAGGTTTCTCTCCAGTGTGTGTAATCTGGTGACGAATGAGTTCAGAGCCACTGCTAAAGGCCTTCCCACATTTCCTGCATACATATTGTTTCTTTCCTATGTGAATTCTCTGATGTCGAGTGAGGTTTGAGGCACGACTAAAGGCCTTTCCACATTCAGTACACTCATAGGGTTTCTCCCCAGTATGTGTTCTCTGGTGTTCAATGAGGAAAGAAAGGTAACTGAATGTTTTATTACAGTCTTTACACTCATGGGGTTTCTTTCCCGTATGTATCATCTGATGTTTTACGAGGTTTGAGATCTGGCTAAAGGTTTTCCCACATTCCTTACATACATATGGTTTCTCTCCAGTATGAGTTCTTTGATGTAGCACGAGGGAAAAGCGCCGACTGAAAGTTTTTCCACATTCATGGCATCCATAGGGTCTCTCCACAGTATTGACGTTCACATGCTGAGACAGAGCTTCTTGATGGGAAACTGTCACTTGCCTGATACATCCCTGATTTCCCTGCAGAATCTCAGTTTCACGTTCACATTTCCAGCCTTCTTTAAAACTGGAATACTCAGAGCCTTGGCTTAGAAATCTTTCCATCATCAAATACTGGGATGAATTATCTTCAAATATGACATTTTTTGGAGAAAACTCTTTGATCTCACCATTTGGCTTTGAAGCTGAAAAAAAGCAAATATTTTTTTATTTTCTGTATTGAGTAAAATAAAAGCCATTCTTCCATTTTTAAATGAGAATTACATTGAAAAAAAAATTAGCATTGCATGACTTTTATAGTTGTCATGTCGTTGAAATCTGAGCAGTATATATCCAGAAATCCAGAAATTCATAAGACATTAAACAGAAAGATGTAGATGAATCAGGAGACTATAAATAAGTAATTGAAGGTGAGGGAAAAATAAAACTATTAGGAAGATAAATAATTGTAAAGGATAGGTGGTTAATCATCCTCACCTCTATTTAAACTTTATTTGCTGTCAGAATGACTTGAAAATGACAATTGCATTTGCAACTCTGGAAGTTTAAAATTATTTCAAACCTGGTATACAGATTCAACAAAATTCAAATCAAAATCCCAGCAAGTTATTTCACAGATCTCAAATAACTGACTCTAAATTTAGTTTATACAAAAAAGAAAATGACGTAGAATACCTAACACCATACTGAACAACAGTCAAAGGACTGACTCTTGACTTCAAGACTTCTGTAATGCTACAGTAATCAAGATAGAGCAGCACTGGTGAAAGACTAGACGAGATAAATGGAACAGAGCAGAGAATGCAGAACAGATCTGCATGATTGTAGTCAACTGATCTTTGACAAAGGAGCAAGGACAACACAAGAAGCAAATACAGTCTTCTCAAAAAATGGTACTGGAACAACTAGACATCCACATGCATAAAAGTGAACCTAGACACAGACATTAAACTGTTAACAAAAATTAACTCAAAATGGATTACAGAACTAAATGTAAAACACAAAACTATAAAACTTCTAGAAGATAACAAAGGAGAAAACATAGATGATGTTAGTTATAGTGATGACTTTTTGGATTTAACATCAAAGGCACAATCCATGAAAGAAGTAATTGATAAGGTGGACATCACTAAAATTAAAAACCTCTGTTCTGCAATAGCCAATGTCAAGAGAGTAAGAAGACAGGATGAAAAGAGAGAAAATATTTGCAAAAAGACATATCTGACAAGAGTTACTACCCAAAATATACAAGGAACTCTTAAAACTCAATAATAAGAAAATGAACAACCCAATTTAAAAATAGGCAAAAGTCATGAACAGACACCTCACCAAAGAAGATATATAGGTGGCAAGTAAGAATATAAAAAGATATTCAAAATCATATGTCATTCAGTTCAGCCGCTCAGTCATGTCCGACTCTTTGAGACCCCATGAATCGCAGCATGCCAGGCCTCCCTGTCCATCACTAACTCCTGGAGTTTACTCAAACTCATGTCCATCAAAACGGTGATGCCATCCAGCCATCTCATCTGTCATCCCCTTCTCCTCCTGCCCCCCAATCCCTCCCAGCATCAGGGTCTTTTCCAATGAGTCAACTCTTCCCATGAGGTGGCCAAAGTATTGGAGTTTCAGCATCAGTCCTTCCAATGAACACCCAGGACTGATCTCCTTTAGGATGGACTGGTTGGATCTCCTTGCAGTCCAAGGGACTCTCAAGAGTCTTCTCCAACACCACAGTTCAAAAGCATTAATTTTTTGGCACTCAGCTTTCTTCACAGTCCAACTCTCACATCCATACATGACCACTGGAAAAACCACAGCCTTGACAATACAGACCTTTGTTGGCAAAGTAATGTCTCTGCTTTTTAATATGCTATCTAGGGTGGTCATATTAGGGAATTGTAAAGTAAAATGATACACCACTATACACCTATCAAAATAGCCAAAATTCTCTAACAACATATGCTGACAAGGATGTGGAACAACAGGAACTCTTATTCATTGCTGGTGGGAATGAAAAATGGTACAGCCACTTTGAAAAACAGTTTGTTAGTTTCCTATAAAACTGAACATCCTCTTATCATACAATTCAGCAATCGCATTCCTTGGTATTTACACAAATAATTAAAACATGTTCACACAAAAACCTGCACATGGAAGTTTACAGCAGCTTTATTCATAACTGTCAAAACTTAGAAACAAGATGTTTTTCAGTAAGAGAATGGAAAACCGTGATACATCCAGACTATGGGATATTACTCAGCACTAAAAAGAAATGAGCTATTAAACCATGAAAAGGTATAAAGGAATAAGCCTTAAATGAATAATATTAAGTGAAGAAAGCCAATCTGAAAAAGCTAAACACTATGAATTCAACTATATGATAATCTGGAAAAGGAAAAACTATGGAAACAGTAAAAAGATCCATGGTTGCCAGGGGTTAGGGGAAGAGAGTGATGAACAGGCAGAGAAGGAGAATTTTTAGGGCAGTAAAACTATTCTGTATCATACTAACATATGGATACATGTCATTACACATTTGTCAAAATGCAAAGAATGTACAAAACCAAGGAAGAACCTAAGGTTAACTATGGACTTAGGGTGATAATGGTATGTCAAGGTATATTCATCAGTTGTGAAAAATGTAATACTGTGGATATTGTCACTGAGGAAGACCAGACAAGGGTGGGAATGGGCAGGGGAACACTACTTTCCACTCAGTTTTGCTGTGAACCTAAGACTGCTTTTTTAAAAAATAAAGTTTATTAATTAATAGAAAAATCATATTATTTGCAGGAAAGGTTTAAGATATTATTAAAATGCTAAAGACAGAGAGATAAATCTACAAAATCACTAGCATTCCTATAGAAAAGCAATATAACTTCTTAGAAAAGAAACTTTAAAAAGTTGCTTAAGAATAAATTCAACAACAGGGGTACAGAGATTTTACAAAGAAAATTCAAAATCTTGAGAAGCTGTACCGTTAACTCCTAAATGTGTACTTTAACTCAGCATCAGCATCACGGGGGCTTGTTAAAAATGTAAATTCTTGAGTTCTATCCCAAACCTAATGACTCAGGATTTCTGGAGAGGGGCCTGGAGGTATGTTTTAAAACAATCCAGAGGACTAAAATTTGAGAAGCACTGTGATCTCTCTCTTAAGATCTAGAATATGATATTCAGTTGCCTACTGAATTTATATACTTGAGTATCCCAAAGACCCAAAATTTAGTAAGTTACAAATTGATATAATCTTTCTTCTTTCAAACTTGCTCATCCTTTTTTTCTTCCAAGAAATAATAATTTACCAGCAAAAAAAAGTGATGTCAATCACAATTCCTCAGTCATCTTCATGTCATTTATCTAGTCAATCACCAGGTCTTTCTGAGTTCACTTCCTTACTTTGTTGCCATCTGTATACCTTCTTCCATTCCCTGGACACCTCCAATGGTTCAGGTGATGATTACATCTAGATTAGGTTATGGAAACAACTCTTAAATGACTATCCTGTTTCCTAGGCTTGCTTCCAATAAATCTGTTTCCCAAACTTCAGCCAGAAGGATGTCACTAAAGTGTTCACCTGCCTAACATCTTTGGATGACTCCCTATTAGCCTAGGAATGAACTCTAAGTTCATTAATATGGCCTGTAAAATACCTGCATGATCTGACCAGTGCTTTATATAACCATCCTTAATTCCCACCATTTTCCTCCTATACTTTATACTTTTGCTCAATCTAAACTGAACCTCATCCTCTTACTTTATTAGCATGATCTTTACGCATGCTGTAACTCTGTTTTTTTTTCTTCACTTATAAAATATGAATGGCTCCAAGCATGTACATATGGAGTAAGTACACTCTGACTGGTTCTCCCACTGAGTACAAGTGAAAACCATGAACAGAGTGCATAAAGGAGCTAGCTGAGGACTCTAAAAGGTAAACGGTAGCAAGCTGACTGCAGAAGGAAGCCAGAACACAAAGTAACAAAACTGGTGGTGAGTTTCTTGTTTTTTTCCCCATCTCCAATCTCTCCAGGCCTAAAGTCAAATGCAACCTGAAAGCAAGAACTGGGCAACAGGTAAAGAGCTCCAAGAGAAGCCTCTATTTCTGTCTTATAAATGGGAAAGGGGGTCCATAGAGAGAAACCTTATTGTTCATTTCCCATTCTCTTCTGCCTAAATCCAAAGCATGTTGCAGCAGTGATGGCCATATCAGTTCAGTTCAGTCGCTCAATCGTGTCCGATTCTTTGCGACCCCGTGAGTCGCAGCACGCCAGGCCTCTCTGTCCATCACAAACTCCCGGAGTTTACTCAAACCCATGTCCATCGAGTCGGTGATGCCATCCAACCATCTCATCCTCTGTTGTCCCTTTCTCCTCCTGCCCCCAATCCCTCCCAGCATCAGGGTCTTTTCCAATGAGTCAACTCTTCACATGAGGTGGCCAAAGTATTGGAGTTTCAGCTTCAGCATCAGTCCTTCCAATGAACACCCAGGACTTATCTCCTTTAGGATGGACTGGTTGGATCTCCTTGCAGTCCAAGGGACTCTCAAGAGTCTTCTCCAACACCATAGTTCAAAAGCATCAATTTTTCAGTGCTCAGCTTTCTTCACAGCCCAACTCTCACATCCATACATGACCACTGGAAAAACAATAGCCTTGACCAGATGGACCTTTGTTGGCAAAGTAATGTCTCTGCTTTTTAATATGCTATCTAGGTTGGTCATAACTTTCCTTCCAAAGAGTAAGCGCGTTTAATTTCATGGCTGCAGTCACCATCTGCAGTGATTTTGGAGCCCCCAAAATAAAGTCTGACACTGTTTCGCCATCTATTTGCCATGAAGTGATGGGACCAGATGCCATGATCTTGGTTTTCTGAATGTTGAGCTTTAAGCCAACTTTTTCACTCTCCTCTTTCACTTTCATCAAGAGGCTTTTTAGTTCCTCTTCACTTTCTGCCATAAGGGTGGTGTCATCTGCATATCTGAGGCTGTTGATATTTCTTCTGGCAATCTTGATTGCAGCTTGTGCTTCTTCCAGCCCCGCGTTTCTCATGAGGTACTCTGCATATAAGTTAAATAAGCAGGGTGACAATATACAGTCTTGACATACTCCTTTTCGTATTTGGAACCAGTCTGTTGTTCCATATCCAGTTCTAACTGTTGCTTCCTGACCTGCATATAGGTTTCTCAAGAGGCAGGTCAGGTGGTCTGGTATTCCCATCTCTTTCAGAATTTTCCACAGTTTATTGTGATCCACACAGTTGAAGGCTCTGGCGTAGTCAATAAAGCAGAAATAGATGTTTTTCTGGAACTCTCTTGCTTTTTCGATGATCCAGCGGATATTGGCAATTTGATCTCTGGTTCCTATAGGCAATTAAAACTCCAAGGCAGGGTAACATTTCCTCCCTCAGCAGAAAAACCTATGGTCCTAAGAGCACAGGGGTACTACCCCTCACCCTTCTTTTTTTCTCTCCATCCCCTTGTTGCATGGCTACAGAGGCAGACAAAGTTACAGAAGTGCAGAGGGGAACCTAAAGGTCTACCTTTCTATCCAGAAGACCTGAAAGAGGGGGGCGCTGGGAGCCAAAAAGGAAAGGGGAGATTGTGAAAAAGGGAGCCAAGAAAGTGATCTCATAAAGTTGTGTATGAAATTCTGGGCTCATCCTTGAGCTGTGCATGCATGGATCTGACCCTAAATAGCACATCTAAAGCTGAACCCTCTGTCTAAGTTCCAGAAAGGCCACTAAGCCGTGCTTATGGGGGCAAATAAAATAGACCTGCAAAGGCTTTGAAAATCAGACTGTCATTGGAACCACATACAAAGAAAACAGGTTAGAACTTGTGGCCTCAACTTATCCATACTGACAGCCTGCTTAAATAAAGTTAGTATCTCAACAGGATTTATATAAGACCCAAAGTCTTAATATTTTTTTAAAAAGTTACAACTCAAAGTTATAGGACATAGAGGAATATTTCACCATCCCACAGGGAAAAGATAATACATTTATGAAGCATTTATATATGGATAGTGCATTAAAACAAAATTAGGGAAAACTGTTATTCTGATAGGAAAATATTCCAATTGTATAGAAAATATCCCTACACTATATACATGATAATGAAGTACTATATAGTGAAGTGTCAAGATGTCTGTAAATGACATTATTCAGCAAAAAAAGGAATGAGGTGAGGCAAATACAATCAAATGTTATCCAGTATTAAATCCATAATGGACTGTATAGATTTATGAAAAGATAGAAAAACAGAAAAAAAAAAAATAGGGAACCCAGAAACATACACAAAAACTTAACTTTCTGAAGATTGCTTTGGCTATTCAGGGTCTTTTGTGTTTCCATATGAATTGTGAAATTTTTTGTTCTAGTTCTGTGAAAAATGCCATTGGTAATTTGATAAGGATCACACTGAATCTGTAGATTGCATTTGGTAGTACAGTCATTTTCACAATATGACTCTTCCTACCCAGGACACAAAACCTTAATTTATGAGTAACCAGTGAAGGAAAGGACAGACATATCAATAAATGGTACCTTGAGAAATGGATGTCAACAAAGAAGACACCGAAATTGACCACTGTCATGTGACACAAAAAAATAAATCCAAAGTAAACCATGGATCTAAATGTGAATGGCAAAATGACTAGGCTTTTAAAAAAGAAAATCTAGGAAAACATCATCATGACCTCATGGTAGGGAAATATTTCTTAAACACATCCAAAAAAAAAAAACCACCTCATAAAGGGAAAGACTGATGAGTCTGACCACACTAGAATTAAGAATTTCTGTTCATTAAAAAAGGTTTTAAGGGGAAAAGTCAGTCACATGTAAGAGAAGATATTTGAAGTGAATAGAATTGCAAAGGATTTGTATCCAAAATTTGTAACTCCTACAGAATAAGAAAATAATACAATAAATGGGCAAAAACTAAGAGGCACTTCATAAATGAGGGTATTTAAATACTCAATAAACATATGAAAAGGTGCTCAACTTCATCAGTAATTGTAGAAATGCACATTTAAACTAAATTAAGCTCCCACTGCACACTCCTGACAGGAGTGCTATCTCCTGACAGGTGTGAAGATTATGATATCTAATATTACATGGTGTTGGTTGTTGGTAAACATGGGGAGTGAGAGGAACTCACTTATGGTGTCTGTGGGAGTGCAAGTCAGTAAAAACACTGGAAAACATTTTGGCATCATCTAATGATGTGAACACAGGTCCATCTAGTCAAGGCTATGGTTTTTCCAGTGGTCATGTATGGATGTGAGACTTGGATTGTGAAGAAAGCTGAGTGCCGAAGAACTGATGCTTTTGAACTGTGGTGTTGGAGAAGACTCTTGAGAGTCCCTTGGACTGCAAGGAGATCCAACCAGTTCATCCTAAAGGAGATCAATCCTGGGTGTTCATTGGAAGGACTGATGCTGAAACTCCAATACTTTGGCCACCTCATGGGAAGAGTTGACTCATTGGAAAAGACCCTGATGCTGGGAGGGATTGGGGGCAAGAGGAGAAGGGGACGACAGAGGATGAGATGGCTGGACGGCATCACTGACTCGATGGGCATGAGTTTGAGTAAACTCCGGGAGTTGGTGATTGTCGGGAGCCGGTGAGAGAAACCCCGCCCGTGACAAGGTCTGGGTTCAAGGAGCTGGCACGCAAAGGTGTCCGGACCTCTGGGACCACTCCACACACAAAGGCGTCCGGACCTCCAGGGGTTTCTCGGGACCGCCCCACCATCCACTCCCAGGCCTTCGTCCTTTCATCTTCTGATGCTTGGCGTTCTTCTGTGTTCCCTAAAAACTAGTCTGACTCTTACCTAAATTCCCTCCTTGAAACCTTTGCATGGCTGCAACACAGTCCCTGGGGGCACATGGGTCCCAATAAACAGGCCTATCTATCCCAGAAGCAAAAGTAGATAAGAGTCCATTAGGAGATTGAGAAGATTCCTTAGGGTGTGATCAGGAGGGAATTCATAAGACCTCTGACCTTAGGATTACATACCAGAGCTAAGTCCACCAGGGGCTGAGCTTCCCAAGATAAGGTTTGTAGATGGCTTTTCACAGTTGACTAGCTGCTGGCATTGAATTGTTTAAAAGTTATGTGTAGATATTGACTGTTCTGGAAAGTTATTTATGATGTAACCCATGATTATGCACCTGGTACAATCTTATCATTCCCCCCTCCTTAAACATCTTTAAAGGATTATTGGTTTTAGGGTATATAAGCACTGATGTAAAAGAATAAAGTAGTCTTGATCCTGCACTCAACCAAAACTCGACTCGCTTTCTTTTCTTCGCCGACACCGCTCATCCGAAGGGAACCTCTGGACTCCGCCAGGGCTGGACCCCAGCAGGTGACGGACAGGGAGGCCTGGTGTGCTGCAGTTCATGCAATCGCAAAAAGTCGGGTGTGACCGAACTGAACTGAATGATGTGAAAGAGGCACATCATCCTCTGGCTCAGCAACTCCAGTTCTAGATATAAACCACAGAAACCCTGTGCCAGGATGTACCAGGACCCAAGGACAACAGCAATGTTGCTTGCAACAGCCCTAAACTGCAAACAACCCAAGAAGCTGTCAATAACAGAATGGATAAACTGGGTTGTATATACTTGTACAATGAAACAAACTCCTAGATCAATATGCAAAATACCTGAATATTATAATAATCTTGAGAGAAGTAAATTAGAACATACACATTATGATTATCTATATAAAAAGTTCACAAACATACAGACGTAAACTAGTGACTAGAGACACAAACAGTTGAAAAAGCTATAAAGAAAACCAAGGAAGTTACTATCATTAAAGAAAATTAATTACCTTTGCAGGGGGTGCAGGGTGACTGGGATGAGCACCCAAAGAGCTCTTAGGGACCCAGGACTTCTGTGTTTACTGACCTGAGTGGTAGTGACATGGTTGTCTTTTTTTTTTTTTTCATTTATTTTTATTAGTTGGAGGCTAGCCACTTTACAATATTGTAGTGGGTTTTGTCATACATTGACATAAATCAGCCATGGAGTTACATGTATTCCCCATCCTGATCCCCCCCCCCCCCCCCCACCTCCCTCTCTACCCGATCCCTCTGGGTCTTCCCAGTGCACCAGGACATGGGTGTCTTATAATAATTTAAGCTACATGTTTATGTTTTATGCCTTATTTCTGTGAGCTATTTCACCTTTCAAAGAAGTTATGGGGAAACAGTTCCTAAGAACTATCTGAGGTGCTGTCTCCCGGGCTGCAGTGCTCATTTTGCCCCAATTAAAATTTAACTCTCCAAAAAAAGGGGGTACTCGAAGGAACACACAAAAATTGCAAGAGCTGTATTAAAGTGGTGGTATAGAGGCTTTTTCTTCAACTCATTCTTTGATGAGGAAGTCTCTGGGCACTTGTCCCAGCTTGTGACTTTCAGCCATACAGGACTCTCTTTCCACGTCCTTACTCCTGAAAGTCTTGCTCTCAAAGTCAGAACTCAGTTTTCAAGGCATCTTCTGTCCTGTCACTAGTCCTTCCATTAGCTTCTTCTCTTTAAACATAAGTGTTCCCCTGTTATCTCAAGAGGACCACTCTCTAAAGGCCAGTATATTTTCAATAGAGGTCTGCTTCAGAATCAACTACAGAACTTACGGAAATTATCATAAATACATACAATTTAGGCTCCAAAGGTTTTCTGTGTCAAGAATCTTAAATGGCGGAGCATGGCCATATTGATTTTTGAAGAGCTTCACCAGCAATTTTATTTCAACCTAACATGAAGAAGGCTTTCAAAGCCCTTCTCAATCAATCTCATTGCTTCTATTTTTTCCTTCTTAATACAAGATTCCCACTTCTACATTCCTAACTTGAATTCTTTTCTAAGACATATTCCAATAGTTTGTTGTACCTCTCTACTTGGAAATACCATCCTTTACTCACACCACGCATATCTCAAACTAATTCACCACATTTTCTCAAAAACTGACCCTTTTTCTGTCTTTTCTATTTCTGTTACTACTATTCCTATTTGAATTACCCTAACACCAACTGGAAATTCCTTTCTTCTCATTGTTGAACTGCCAACTTGAGGACCTCTAACCAAGTTATTTACAGACCCACTATCTCACTATGCCATGCCTTCTACTCTCTGAGGCCCTATGCCATGCCTTCTACTCTCTGAGGCATATACCTAAGAGAAAGTCTTAATGAGATTAAAAAATAAATATTGTTAATATATTAGTGAAGGAATAAACCCATTAATTAACCAAAGCATAATGAATCACTCAAGAGGGTTAGAACAGCAATATAAAGAAAAAAATATACACCTTTTAACTTAAGACAATAGAAGCACATATGTCAATTTTTAAAAAGAAAGAAGAGAAATAAAGTGAGGAAAAGGATGAGAAGAGAACTGAAGGCAGACAAGTAAGTAGGTGTGAAGTGATCCCCTTGCATGGGCAAGACTTCACAGTCCCCTCCCGTATCTCTGGTCCCTTTAAGGGAAAACTTTCTATCCAACATATAAAAAAAGTACCGCTTTCTCACTGACTGGTTGGGTTGTTATTTTAAAAAAGTTCACTACCAGCTTCTCACTCACTCACCTGGAAACAACTCTCTGCTTACATCTCCACTCCCCAGCCAGGGCTCTTTCCCTTGCTCCAATAAGGAAACCACATCTGGCTTAGAAATGTTAAGACCTGCTTGTGGAAAATGAAATACATTCAAAATTACTCCTTGAATCCTTACCAAAAAAGAGGCCATTATTAGAAATGCTAGCTATAAGTATGAAAGATGTCTAAGGACTAGTTGAAGTTATAATCCTCCTTTTGAAAGCAAAAAAACAAAAATAAAAAAACAAAAAAACTTTCCTTCCTTGGGAATATTCAGTCAGATAATCAAGATTCACAACAGTCATCCTAAAGGTCAAATTCTGCCTGAGAGGAGATGAGAGGAAATACCTACCCAGTGAGACCAGGTGGCCATAGTTCTCCAACATTACATTTCTGTACAAATCTCTCTGAGCAGGCTGGAGCCATTCCCACTCCTCCCGGGAGAAGTCTATGGACACATCTCTGAATGTCACTGACCCCTGAAATGACATACATACATCTGCACAACCAGCATCTATGTTCCCAAAGGCCCTGATCAAGGAGTGAAATGAGTCCACTGTGGAGGGTGGACAGTGTACATAAGTAGTGCAATGACAGTTTTCAGTATTCTGAGTTATTATTAAGAATATAAGTAAGAGCTTAGCTGTTTTGTTTTATTGTGTAGTTGAAGAAAAAAAATATGCTTTGTCCTGAGATAATTTATAATTTTGTGACTCTACATGTGAACAACATGTATTTCTGGCTTTGGCTGTAAACATTCTTAGGATCTCACAACACTTTATGAATAATGAAGACAATCCCTTTATATTTAATAGGGAATGTATATTTTCCTTAATACCAGCCTACTTTAGAGGGGGCTTCCCCCATTGCTCAGCAGCAAAGAATCCGCCTGCCAATGTGGGAGACACAGGACACATGGCTTCGGTCCCTAGGTTGGGAGGATCCCCTGGAGAGGAAATGGCAACCCAGTCCACTAATCTTGCCTGGGGAAATCCCATGGACAGAGAAGCCTGGCAGGCTACAGTCCATGGGGTTGCATAGAGTTGGACATGCATTAGTGACTAAGCCAACAACAACATTTTAAAATGATTTGACAAGAATTTCTTCATAGTCACTACTGGCTGTAGCATATAGCAGCAGCACCTGTTTAAGGGACACACACCCAGGTTTATCCCAAGCATCCCCATTTCTGAAGAAATAGCTGTGAAACTTGGAGACAATTTCAGCAAAGTCAGGAAACAAGAGAATAAAGACTAAAGTATAAGGAACTTCCAGAGTGGAACCTAAAGCTTTTCCCCTCCAGGTTGGGCGAATAATAAGCTCCTGCTTTGCAGCACTTGAGTGATCCACATAGCCATTAGGCATGAACGGGATTTTTAAAAGTCCCAAACTAGTAACAGTCCCAGAGGTATGACAAAGTTATATTTTACAGTTTAAAAAAAAAAAAAATTCAAGTCCCTATAACTTGTTATAGATTTTTGGCTAATAAAGGAAGCTGTGTCCTAATATAGTATACTGCAGTGGGATCTGCAGTACAGAAGGAAACTGGACTCCCAGCAAAAGTTGGAGAGCCTCTGGATTTGGAGACAAGCATGAAAAAAAGTAGGGCAGAGAAATGAAACTGCATCCAGACGGAATAATTTGGAATCGCTGGCCTTGTCCCTCACCTCTGAGGCACAACTGCCTGCCAAGTATTTAGTCTCAACGAAAACAATCAATAAAATAATAATACACAATCAATAAAAACAGGACGAATAAGTTAAAGAACGGCAGCGGGAGCGAGGCCTAAAGCACTCCTCGTTCTACCCAATTTGTTTGTCAAAAGGAGAACGGGACAGCCAGGTCTACGTTCAGGCCCCGCCCACATCGGGACAGCGCCCCCAGCGCCGCGCCCCCAGCGAACCCTCTCCCGTCCTCTCAAGTACAAGAGAGGGAGGCAGGGCAAGTACAGGGGTGGGGGTTACAGGAGAAGGAAAGCCTGTGTAAACACAGCTGCACTTAGAAGAAAGGAAACACAATTTACCTGCGACATGGCTCAGGGCAGGGCCGGCTGAGAACGCAGCGTGGAGGGCGGAGCTGGCAGGGAGAGAAAGGAGCTGAGGCACTGCCGGCGGGGCCGTGCGGGCGAACCGGGCCGGGCTAGGGGCCAGTCGCTCTGCAACCACCGCCCTCGTCACGCAGGATCAGGGGCGTCCACGACAGCTCCCTCCCCGCCGCGGCAGGGGCACCCAGCCTGGGCCGGACGCGCGGCCGCAGCTCCGCAGCCTTTAACGGGGCCGCAGCTGGGGCATCTCCTCCGCGCTGCCGGCTGGGCAGCCACGACTTCCCGAGCTCGGGATGAGGCCAACCGCGCTCGGTCACCTCGGCCCAGGCGGGGGCCGGCTCGGGCAGGGCCCTTCTCCTACCTCGGTCAGTACAGGCCAGTTCTTGCCTCTGCAACGGGGACCCCGCGCCAGAGTCATGCAAACTGCGCCTTCCGAAGCCTCAGCCACCGACCTCGACCAGGCCGCGGGCCTCAGACAGCTCTGCTTCCCAGCACCCACCGCGGCCTCCGTGCCTCGCGGGCAGAGAGCCCCCCACACGACAACTCCCAGTACGCCCCGCGCCCACAAGGTGAAAGGGGCCTCAAACAACTACACTTCCCAGGGTCCACTGCGGCTTCAGCCTGAGTCCAAGCCATCCTCGCTTGAACTACTATTCCCAGAACCGACTGGAGCCTTTGCCTTTCCTTCCAAGACTTGCAGCCCAGACAGCGACTGTGGCAGGACCCTCCTCCCGGGGGGACTCTGACTCCCAAATCTTGGAGTCCCGTGTGGCAGCTCAACCACCGCGGCCTGGGCGGCCATCGGCGACAGTCCCCGAGCCGAGCCTGGATTGGCGAGCTGTTCGCGTGAGCAGAGGCGGCAGCCGGGCTTCCACCCTGAAGCTCCCGAGGGAACCCCGAGAGCTCGGTTCCTCCCCGTGCTGACAGCTCGGTCCCGAGCACATACAGAGGGTTGAGGATTAAGCTCTGACAGAGCTCCGATCTGAGGGGATGGGACGTAGGGCGAGAAGCTTTGTATTGAGATGGGAAGGTTAGGAGAGATTCAGTCAGTCAGTTCAGTAGCTCAGTCGTGTCCGACTCTTTTCGACCCCATGAATCACAGCACGCCAGGCCTCCCTGTGCATCACCAACTCCCGGAGTTTACTCAAACTCATGTCCATCGAGTCGGTGATGCCATCCAACCATCTCATCCTCTGTTGTCCCTTTCTCCTCCTGCCCCCAATCTCTCCCAGCATCATGGTCTTTTCCAATGAGTCAACTCTTCACATGAGGTGGCCAAAGTATTGGAGTTTCAGCTTCAGCATCAGTCCTTCCAATGAACACCCAGGACTTATCTCCTTTAGGATGGACTGGTTGGGTCTCCTTGCAGTCCAAGGGACTCTCAAGAGTCTTCTCCAACACCATAGTTCAAAAGCATCAATTTTTCAGTGCTCAGCTTTCTTCACAGCCCAACTCTCACATCCATACATGACCACTGGAAAAACAATAGCCTTGACCAGATGGACCTTTGTTGGCAAAGTAATGTCTCTGCTTTTTAATATGCTATCTAGGTTGGTCATAACTTTCCTTCCAAAGAGTAAGCGCGTTTAATTTCATGGCTGCAGTCACCATCTGCAGTGATTTTGGAGCCCCCAAAATAAAGTCTGACACTGTTTCCACTGTTTCGCCATCTATTTGCCATGAAGTGATGGGACCAGATGCCATGATCTTAGTTTTCTGAATGTTGAGCTTTAAGCCAACTTTTTCACTCTCCTCTTTCACTTTCATCAAGAGGCTTTTTAGTTCCTCTTCACTTTCTGCCATAAGGGTGGTGTCATCTGCATATCTGAGGTTATTGATATTTCTCCTGGCAATCAATTCCAGCTTGTGCTTCTTCCAGCCCAGCGTTTCTCATGATGTACTCTGCATATAAGTTAAATAAGCAGGGTGACAATATACAGCCTTGACATACTCCTTTTCCTTTTTGGAACCAGTCTGTTGTTCCATGTCCAGTCTAACTGTTGCTTCCTGACCTGCATATAGGTTTCTCAAGAGGCAGGTTAGGTGGTCTGTTATGCCCATCTCTTTCAGAATTTTCCACAGTTTATTGTGATTCATACAGTCAAAGACTTTGGCATAGTCAATAGAGCAGAAATAGACGTTTTTTCTGGAACTCCCTTGCTTTTTCAATGATCCAGCAGATGTTGGCAATTTGATATCTGGTTCCTAAATTGAAAGATGCTTACTCCTTGGAAGGAAAGTTATGACCAACCTAGATAGCATATTAAAAAGCAGAGACATTACTTTGCCAACAAAGGTCCGTCTAGTCAAGGCTATTGTTTTTCCAGAGATCATGTATGGATGTGAGAGTTGGGCTGTGAAGAAAGCTGAGCATCGAAAAATTGATGCTTTTGAACTGTGGTGTTGGAGAAGACTCTTGAGAGTCCCTTGGACTGCAAGGAGATGCAACCAGTCCATCCTAAAGGAGATCAGTCCTGGGTGTTCATCGGAAGTACTGATGCTGAAGCTGAAACTCCAATATTTGGGCCGCCTGATGCAAAGTATTGACTCATTGGAAAAGACCCTGATGCTGGGAGGGATTGGGGGCAGGAGGAGAAAGGGACAATAGAGAATGAGATGGCTGACGGCATCACCGACTCGATGGACATGAGTTTGAGTAAACTCCGGGAGTTGGTGATGCACAGGGAGGCCTGGTGTGCTGCAATTCATGGGGTCGCAGAGTTAGACACGACTGAGAGACTGAACTGAACTGAGGCATGTGGGATCTTAATTCCCCGACCAGGGATTGAAATTGAGTCCCCTGTATTGTAAGGCAGATTCTTAAGCACTGGACCACCAGGGAAGTTCCCAATTAGTTTATAATTTTTATCTTTTATCCCCTCTGTATTGTAAAACAACTCGAATTGCACCATGAATGCATAATTTAGGGATCCATTAATGGATCACTTTGAATCTTGGGAGTATTATGACAAAGCTGTATTACAAAGGAAAATCACCTTTTTATATTTCATTGGCTTGTAACTAAAAGTAGTTCAGTTCTGGAGAATGCACCTCAAGGGGCTGCATTCAGGAAACGAATTTGAGTTTCCCATAGCCAGCACACTTACACACAAGACAAATGCAAACACACACACAAAGAACAAAATCGCATTCCTGTAGGACAAAAACCAAAGGGTGAAGTCCAACAGTTTTTTCCTAAATTTTTCCACACGAAGATCCCTCTTTTTAAGAACATAACAGGCAAGCAGAAAGACAAGGAATCATGACCTCGTATGTAATGGTAATTCACCTGGCAAATCTAAAACCAAAAATAAATTTACTTATTTGAGTTTTAAAAAGCTTCTTTTCCATCCTGCACCCCTCCCCAGGCCTTTGGTTTGAAGTTCTATTAATTAACCCTAGGCTGAAGTCTCAAGCAAAGTGGGCTGTTTTTATATTTCTAGTATATGATATGACTTAACTTCAAACTTTCTCCCAGGAATGTGTTTGTTCTTTTAGAGCCAGAATTCTGAAAAAAAGTATCTTATCAAGTCAGCTTTCTCTAACTTCATATGTATAAACAAAAAACCAATTTGGGTATTTCAAAATAGTTTCATCTTAACCAATTTTCTCTGGAGTCTGAAGAGAGTGTTAAGTCATCTTTTTCGTTAGTCATAGGTTCATAGTGAAAGTGAATGTGAAGCAAACCTGGTTCTGCTGGCCCCTGACCAGTAAAGCCAATATATTGACACTGGGTGTGGTGAAGGAAAGTACATTAATTTCAGGTGGCAAGCAATGAGTACAGTGCAACTAGTGTTTAAAAGGCCTGAACTTCTTGAAGACTTTTAGGGAAAGATTTTTTAAAGACAGCGTGAGGGAGAGGTTAATGGGGCACGTGATCAGCTCATGAACATTCTTCTGATTGTTTGATGGTGAGGTAATTTGGAGTCAACATCATCAACCTTCTGGGGTTAACATGCTGGTGGGCAATATAGGGTTAAATTCTTCTACCTGGTGAGGTTTTCACTATCTACAAAATAGCTCATAGGACTTGGTTCAGAACAGTATCTATAACCCTTGTTCAGTTCAGTTCAGTCGCTCAGTTGTGTCTGACTCTTTGAAACCCCATGGAGAGTAGCACACCAGGCTTCCCTGTGCATCACCAACTCCCAGAGCTTACTCAAACTCATGTCCATTGAATCAGTGATGCCATCCAGCCATCTCATCCTCTGTCGTCCCCTTCTCCTCTTGCCTTCAGTCTTTCCCAGAATCAGGGTCTTTTCCAGTGAGTCAGTTCTTCATATCAGGTGGCCAAAGTATTGCAGTTTCAGCTTCAGCATCAGTCCTTCCAGTGAATATTCAGGATTGATTTCCTTTAGGATTGACTGGTTTGATCTCCTTGCGGTCCAAGGAAGTCTTCTCCAACATCACAGTTCAAGAGCATCAATTCTTCGGTGCTCAGTTTTCTTTATAGTCCAACTCTCACATCCATATATGACTACTGGAAAAAACATAGCTTTGACTAGACGGACCTTTGTTGGCAAAGTAATGTCTCTGCTTTTTAATATTCTGTCTAGGTTGGTCATAACTTTTCTTCCAAGGAGCAAGCGTCTTTTAACTTCAAGGCTGCAGTCACCATCTGCAGTGATTTTGGAGCCCCCCAAAATAAAGTCTGTCACTCTTTCCATTATTTCCCCATCTATTTGCTGTGAAGTGATGAAACCAGATGCCATGATCTTAGTTTCCTGTCGAGTTTTAAGCTTACTTTTTCACTCTCCTAGTTCAGTTTCATCAAGAGGTTCTTTAGTTCTTTGCTTTTTGCCATAAGGGTGGTGTCATCTGCATATCTGAGGTTATTGATATTTCTCCCAGCAATCTTGATTCCAGCTTGTGCTTCATGCAGCCCAGCATTTGGCATGATGTACTCTGCATATAAGTTAAATAAGCAGGGTGACAGTATACAGCCTTGACGTACTCCTTTCTCGATTTGGAATCAGTCTGTTGTTCCATGTCCAGTTCTAACTGTTGCTTCTTTACCTGCACACAGATTTCTCAGGAGGCAGGTCAGGTGGTCTGGTATTTCCATCTCTTGAAGAATTTTTCACAGTTTGCTGTGATCTGCACAGTCAAAGGCTTTGGCATAGTCAATAAAGCAGAAATAGATGTTTTTCTGGAACTCTCTTGCTTTTTCAATGACCCAGCAGATGTTGGCAATTTGATCTCTGGTTCCTCTGCCTTTTCTAAATTCAGCTTGAACATCTGGAAGTTCACGGTTCATATATTGCTGAAGCCTGGCTTGGAGAATTTTGAGCATTACTTTACTAGTATGTGAGATGAGTGCAATTGTGTGGTAGTTTGAACATTCTTTGGCATTGCCTTTCTTTGGGATTGGGATGAAAACTGGCCTTTTCCAGTCCTGTGGTCACCGCTGAGTTTTCCAAACTTGCTGGCATATTGAGTGCCACACTTTCACAGCATCATCTTTTAGGATTTGAAATAGCTCCACTGGAATTCCATCACCTCCACTAGCTTTGTTTGTAGCGATGCTGCCTAAGGCCCACTTGACTTTGCATTCCAGGATGTACTGGCTCTATGTGAGTGATCACACCATCATGGTTATCTGGGTCATCAAGATATTTTTTGTATAGTTCTTCTGTGTATTCTTACCACTGCTTCTTAATATCTTCTGCTTTTGTTAGGTCCATACTGTTTCTGTCTTTTATTGTGCCCATCTTTGCATGAAATGTTCCCTTGGTATCTCTAATTTTCCTGAAGAGATCGCTAGCCTTTCCCATTCTATTGTTTTCCTCTATTTCTTTACACTGATCACTTAGGTAGGCTTTCTTATGTCTCCATGCTAGTTTTTGGAACTCTGCATTCAAATGGGTACATCTTTCCTTTTCTCCGTTGCCTTTCACATCTCTTCTTTTCTCAGCTATTTGTAAGGCCTCCTCAGACACCCATTTTGTCTTTTTGTATTTGTTTTCCATGGGGATGGTCTTAATCACTGCCTCCTGTATAATGTCACGAACCTCCACCCATAGTTCTTCAGGTACTCTATCAGGTCTAATCCCTTGAATCTATTTGTCACTTCCACTGCATAATAGTAACGGATTTTACTTAGGTCATCCCTGAATGGTCTAGTGGTTTTCCCTACTTTCTTCAATTTAAGTCTGAATTTGGCAATAAGGAGTTCAGGATCTGAGCCACAGTCAGCTCCTGGTCTTGTTTGTGCTGACTGTATAGAGCTTCTCCATCTTTGGCTGCAAAGAATATAATCAATCTGATTTCAGTATTGACCATCTAGTGATGTCCATGTGTAGAGTCTTCTCTTGTGTTGTTGGAAGAGGGTGTTTGCTATGATGAATGCATTCTCTTGGCAAAACTCTGTTAACCTTTGCCCTGCTTCATTTTGTACTCCAAGGCCAAATTTGCTTGTAACTCCAGGTATCTCTTGACTTCCTACTTTTGCACTGAGAAGGACCTAAAAGTCCTTTACTTTGTCTAGTGGATAAAACCATTATTTTTTCTTGTTTGTTTTCATTTCTGCATTTTCTTACTTTTCTGATTAAATTTGTTCTTTGGAACTTTGGGAAGGCCTGAGACTAAATTTTTTCTGTAAACAAGAGGCAGGCGAAGAACATGGTAGTGGGACTATCCAGGGAGGTCCCATAAGGTCTACTTGGTTACAGTCCAGTATAAAAACTGGAAGAGAGAAAAGGAACAAAGAAATTCACTGGCCTATTTAAAAGAGGGCAAAGGAGAGATGGTATGAAAAAAGAAGAGACTGAAAAAGTTAATCCTTCACAAGGACATGTGAAGGAACATGCGTGCTGTGAATGAGAAGACAATGAAGAGTTCTGAAGAGGCTGTTACATCCCATGTACAGTGTGGTGCTGAGTATCCACAGAAAAATGTCTTGATCCAGGAACACCAATGAAGGCAATGATTCTGTATCCTGGAGACCAGGAGCTGGGGACTAAGGTAAACAGGGTCGAGAAAATATTTAAAGGAAGAACTTAAAGGACCTGGTAAAAAATTGGACATGGCAGTCTGGGGAGATGGAGGAAGTAGTTTTCTTACTTGGGTGAAATGTTTCCAGAAGCTCATTCTTTAAAACCTCTGCTACCACTGTTATCCACTCTTATGACTTCAATTTCCACTTATACAACTTGCTCAGATCTTTTAACAAATCATCATATTTTACAAAGGTGATAAACACATGAAAAGACAAATTTAGGAGAGAAGAAATGGATTTGTTTGGGGACATGTTGAGATTGACATGTCTATGTTTAATCTCAACTACTAATCTTGTTCAAACTATTATATCTCACCCACAACCTTGCTATATCTTCACATCCATTTCCTCCAAATGTTTTCTTCATATAGAAGTCAGCCTGATGTTTATAAAAGCAATTCCAAATATATTCCTCTGGGGACTTTCTTGCTGGTTCAGTAGTTAAAAATCCATCTTGCAATGTGAGGGATGCCGGTTTGATCTCTTGTCAAGGAACTAAGATCCCACACGCTGTGGGACAACTAAGCCCGTGCATCACAACTACTGAGACCATGCACCACACCCAGAGAGTCCCTGTGCCACAACGAAGGTTCCCACATGCTACAACTAAGACCCAACGCAGCCAAATAAATACAAATTTAAAAAATATATTCCTCCATTTAACCTAATGTGATGGCTTTTGCTTGCTCTAAAGACAATAGTCCTTAGCATAGTCCAGTTGTCTGCATGATCTTACCCCTGTCTTTTCAAGCTCTTCTTAGTCCCCTCCTCTCTGAATGTGCTAACCCTCTTTTCCTATGTGACATGCATTGCAGGACTTTTGAGCATGTTAATTTTCTCTATCCCTGAAAAGGTTATCTATCCTTTCATAAGTTTATGCTTCATATTGCAGCCCAAGAAACTCTTCCTCAGAGAAGTGTTCCCTGATCCCAATGTGACCTCTGAATAAGGTTCCTTTGATTGTAAACTCTCCTTGGATCCTATATGTATTCTCTTTATCATTTACAATAATTTGCAATTATATTTGTAATTACTTGTGTGTATTTGTGATTATTTTGTTAGTAATTATCTTCCTCACTAGACTATAAGCACTATGAGTTATACCCATAACTATTAATAGCATATTGCTTGGCACAGAGTAAGGGCTCAGTGAGTGGCAAAAGGATATCATCAAAACTTAATACTCATATGATGAGTTAAAAAATCTTGCTTTAATTTACTTTTTTGTGGGAATAAACAACTGTTTATTTACTAGTTCCTATTTATCTTCTTTGAAATAACCTGATCATGTACTTTGCCTATTTTTCCATTAGTATCCCTCTGTTTTTATTATTGATTTGCAGCGGTTCTTGGGGTTCCTCAGTCTGCTAGTGGTAAAGGATCCACTTGCCAATGCAGGAGACACAAAGATGCAGGTTCAATCCCTGGGTCCAGCAGATCTCTTGGAACAGGAAGTGGCAACCCACTCCAATATTCTTGTTCCAAGATTCTTGCAGATCTCTTGGAACAGGAAGTGGCAACCTACTCCAATATTCTGCTATTCCATAGCAGAGGAGCCAGGTGGGCTACATACAGTCCATGGATCCAAAAAGAGTCAGACATGACTGAGCACACACATAGGAGTTCTTAGGTGGTTGGATTTTATAACTTTCATATGTATGTTTCAGATACAGCATATTCACACAAATCACTACTTGTATTTTCCCTTTGGGGTTTTGTGTGTGTGTGTGTGTGTACACACATGCATGCTGTACTTTGAAATCTTTATGCATTCAGATTTATCAGTCTTTTCTCTTCTGAATTCCCTTTGAATTCCTCTCATTTAGAAAGTGTTTCCGCATACCAAATTTAAAAATATACCCTACATTCTTCTAATACTAAATCCCCTTATATCTGAGTCTCTTTCCTCTGTTTTGTCCTACTGACCTATTCATCTATTCTTATACATATCATACTGTTTTAATTACTATAGCTTTTTGGGAGAGCGTGTCCCCTCTTACTCTCTTTCCTGATTTTTCTTTCTTTTTTCTTTTTTTTTTCTATTTATTTTTATTAGTTGGAGGCTAATTACTTTACAATATTGTATTGGTTTTTGTCATACATTGGCATGAATCAACCATGGATTTACATGTATTCCCCGTCCTGTTCCCCCTCCCACCTCCCTCTCCACCCGATTCCTCTGGGTCTTCCCAGTGCACCAGGCCCCGAGCACTTGTCTCATGCATCCAGCCTGGGCTTGTGATCTGTTTCACCCTAGATAATATACATGTTTCGATGCTGTTCTCTCAAAACATCCCACCCTCGCCTTCTCCCACAGAGTCCAAAATTCTGTTCTGTACTTCTGTGTCTCTTTTTCTGTTTTGCATATAGGGTTATTGTTACCATCTTTCTAAATTCCATATATATGCATTAGTATACTGTATTGGTCTTTATCTTTCTGGCTTACTTCACTCTGTATAATGGGCTCCAGTTTCATCCATCTCATTAGAACTGATTCAAATGAATTCTTTTTAATGGCTGAGTAATATTCCATGGTGTATATGTACCACAGCTTCCTTATCCATTCGCCTGCTGATGGGCATCTAGGTTGCTTCCATGTCCTGGCTATTATAAACAGTGCTGCGATGAACATTGGGGTGCACGTGTCTCTTTCAGATCTGGTTTCCTTGGTGTGTATGTCCAGAAGTGGCATTGCTGGATCATATGGCAGTTCTATTTCCAGTTTTTTAAGAAATCTCCATACTGTTCTCCATAGCGGCTGTACTATGCATTCCCACCAACAGTGTAAGAGGGTTTCCTTTTCTCCACACCCTCTCCAGCATTTATTGCTTGTAGACTTTTGGATAGCAGCCATTCTGACTGGCGTGTAATGGTACCTCATTGTGGTTTTGATTTGCATTTCTCTGATAATGAGTGAATTCCTGATTTTTCCAGGTTAGTCTTATGAGTTTGTATCTCTGGGTAAACTTTAGAATAATCTGGCCTAATTCTCTATACAAATTCACTAGGAACTCAGTTGTGACTATTCAATTTGAAGAGAGAAAAAAGTGTATTCCTTGTAGGGGAACAATTAAATAACATGGATTTCTCATCTGAAACATGGATTTCTCCTCTGAAACCACAGAGACCAGAAGGAGATGGCACAGTAACTTTCAAGTGCTGGGAAAAAAAAAAACAAAACCACAAAACCCAAACTGTAAGCTCCTAATTCTGCATCTAGCAAAAACTCTCTTTAGAAATGAAGGGGAAATAAAGACCTCTAGATAATGAAGACCTTCAGAGGAAGGAAAATGAAGAATTTGTCACCAGAAGGCCTAACTATAAATACCAGCTAGAAGAAGTTCTATGATTATAAAGGAACTGGTAACAAGAAGAGGGTTAGAGCCTCAAAAGAAAAAACAACAGTGAAATGGGTAGAAGTAAGGGTAAACGTAATGGACTATTTAAAAACACTAATGTGTTTTTAAAATCACATTTGATGGTTGAAACAAAAAGTTACACCACTATCTGATGTGGAAATCCAATGTATGTTGAGGAAACCCTTAAGGTAGTTATATTAGTGAGTGGGGAGGGAAGTACGGTTTTTGCACTTCACTCAAATGGGATAATGTAAAAAAACAGTAGACTATGTTAGATAGGGTGTGTAACATCTAATGAAAGCACTTTTAAAAAAAGCTGTAAAGAGACACTCAAAAATACTTTCAATAATTAAGAATAGAATTCTAAAGGATGTTCAAGTAACCCACAAAAAAACAAGAAAATTGGAAAAGAGGTATGATAAACAGGGAGCAAAAAATTTTAAAGTCCCAACTCATGGCTATATACAAAACCAGTACACACTCATATTTAGCTATGATTATACTGTACTTTGTTTGTAGTAATACTTTCTAAGGCCCACTTGACTTCACATTCCAAGATGTCTGGCGCTAGGTGAGTGATCACACCATCGTGATTATCTGGGTCATGAAGATCTTTTTTGTACAGTTCTTCTGTGTATTCTTGCCACCTTTTCTTAATATCGTCTGCTTCTGTTAGGTCCATACCATTTCTGTCTTTTACTGTGCCCACCTTTGCATGAAATGTTCCCTTGGTATCTCTAATTTTCTTGAAGAGACCTCCAGTCTTTCCTATTCTGTTGTTTTCCTCTATTTCTTTGCATTGATCACTGAGGAAGGCTTTCTTATCTCTCCTTGCTATTCTTTGGAACTCTGCATTCAAATGGGAATATCTTTCCTTTTCTCCTTTGCTTTGCGCTTCTCTTCTTTTCACAGCTATTTGTAAGGCCTCCTTAGACAGACATGTTGCTTTTTTGTATTTCTTTTCCATGGGGATGGTCTTGATCCCTGTCTCCTGTACAATGTCACGAACATCCGTCCATAGTTCATCAGGCACTCTATCAGATCTAGTCCAGTGAATCTATTTTTCACTTCCACTGTATAGTCATAAGGGATTTGATTTAAGTCATACCTGAACAGTCTAGTGGTTTTCCCTATTTTCTTCAATTTAAGTCTGAATTTGGCAATAAGGAGTTCATGATCTGAGCCACAGTCAGCTCCCGGTCTTATTTGTGCTGACTGTATAGAGCTTCTCCATCTTTGGCTGCAAAGCATATAATCAATCTGATTTCGGTGTTGACCATCTGGTGATGTCCATGTGTAGAGTCTTCTCTTGTGTTGTTGGAAGAGGGTGTTTGCTATGACCAGTGCCTTCTCTTGGCAAAACTCTAGTAGCCTTTGTCCTGCTTCATTCCGTACTCCAAGGCCAAATTTGCCTGTTACTCCGGGTGTTTCTTGACTTCCTACTTTTGCATTCCAGTCCCCTATAATGAAAAGGACATCCTTTTTGGGTGTTAGTTCTAAAAGGTCTTGTAGGTCTTCATAGAACCGTTCAACTTCAGCTTCTTCAGCATTACTGGTTGGGATATAGGCTTGAATTACCATGATATTGAATGGTTTGCTTTGGAAATGAACAGAGATCATTCTGTCGTTTTTGAGATTGCATCCAAGTACTGCATTTTGGACTCTTTTGTTGACCATGATGGCTACTCCATTTCTTCTAAGGGATTCCTGCCCACAGTAGTAGATATAGATATAACCCTGGAATGCGAAGTCAAGTAGGCCTTAGAAAGCATCACTACAAACAAAGCTAGTGGAGGTGATGGAATTCCAGTGGAGCTATTTCAAATCCTGAAAGATGATGTTGTGAAAGTGCTGCACTCAATATGCCAGCAAATTTGGAAAACTCAGCAGTGGCCACAGGACAGGAAAAGGTCAGTTTTCATTCCAATCCCAAAGAAAGGCAATGCCAAAGAATGCTGAAACTACCGCTCAATTGCACTCATCTCCCACGCTAGTAAAGTAATGCTCAAAATTTCTCTAAGCCAGGCTTTAGCAATATGTGAACTGTGAACTTCCGGATGTTCAAGCTGGTTTTAGAAAAGGCAGAGGAACCAGAGATCAAATTGCCAACATCTGCTGGATCATTAAAAAAAGCAAGAGAGTTCCAGAAAAACATACATTTCTGCTTTATTGACTATGTCAAAGCCTTTGACTGTGTGGATCACAATAAACTGTGGAAAATTCTGAAAGAGATGGGCATAACAGACCACCTAACCTGCCTCTTGAGAAACCTATATGCAGGTCAGGAAGCAACAGTTAGAACTGGACATGGAACAACAGACTGGTTCCAAACAGGAAAAGGAGTATGTCAAGGCTGTATATTGTCAGCCTGCTTATTTAACTTATATGCAGAGTACATCATGAGAAACGCGGGGCTGGAAGAAGCACAAGCTGCAATCAAGATTGCCAGAAGAAATATCAATAACCTCAGATATGCAGATGACACCACCGTTATGGCAGAAAGTGAAGAGGAACTAAAAAGCCTCTTGATGAAAGTGAAAGAGGGGAGTGAAAAAGTTGGCTTAAAGCTCAACATTCAGAAAATTAATATCATGGCATCTAGTCCCATCACTTCATGGGAAATAGATGGGGAAACACTGGAAACAGTGTCCGACTTTATTTTTTTGGGCTCCAAAATCACTGCAGATGGTGATTGCAGCCATGAAATTAAAAGATGCTTACTCCTTGGAAGGAAAGTTATGACCAACCTAGACAGCATATTGAAAAGCAGAGACATTACTTTGCCAAAAAAGGTCTGTCTAGTCAAGGCTATGATTTTTCCAGTGGTCATGTATGGATGTGAGTTGGACTGTGAAGAAAGCTGAATGCCGAAGAATTGATGCTTTTGAACTGTGGTGTTGGAGAAGACTCTTGAGAATCCCTTGGACTGCAAGGAGATCCAACCAGTCCATCCTAAAGGAGATCAGTCCTGGGTGTTCATTGGAAGGACTGATGCTGAAGCTGAAACTCTAGTACTTTGGCCACCTGATGGGAAGAGTTGAATCACTGGAAAAGACCCTGATGCTGGGAAGGATTGGGGGCAGGAGGAGAAGGGGACCACGGAGGATTAGATGGGTGGATGGCCTCACCGACTCGATGGACATGACTTTGAGTGAACTCCGGGAGTTGGTCACGGACAGGGAGGCCTGGCGTGCTGCGATTCATGGGTTTGCAGTGAGTCGGACATGACTGAGCTACTGAACTGAACTGAACTGAACATTACATAAAGTACTGGAAAGCCAGCCTACCCAAACTTCCTGGATAATCTATGAAGCAGGGGCTTCCCTTGTGGCTCAGTGGTAAAGAATCTACCTGCACATGAATGAAGTTTGAACCGTGATCTCACATGCTGTGGAGCAAATAAGCCCATGCACCACAACTACTGAACCCATGCTTAAGAATAACTCTAAGCCTATGAGCTGAGGCTACTGAAGCCCACATGCCCAGAGCCCATTCATCATAAGAGAGGCCACTTTAATAAGAAGCCTGCACACCGTAACTAGAGTAGCCCCTGCTTGCCACAACTAGAGAAAGCCCACGCAGCATTGAAGACCTGGCACAGCCAAAAATAAAACAAATGAAATTATTAAAAAAAATTTTTTTTTAAAAATCCTATAAAGCAGTGTGTGGAAATGTGAGTCCTATGGTATCTTCTGTAGTGAGTTGCTAATTCTTCACAGGGTGTCGCCTAGCTTCTGGAATGCATGTGGTGCATTGGGTCTTCAAGCTACTGGCTACTTCCTGTACAACCTGCTTGACTGAATGATTTCACTGCTGTGGTGGGGCATACTGATGTTCTGTGCATGTTCAGATAGTCTGGATCTCTTCAGGCTATATTAGGACAATCCTGGAGTAAAGCTGAATTTTTTTCTGTTCCATGATAATGAAAAATTTTCCTTTTTCCTGAGAAGGATACAAAAAATGCATTTGTGAAATAAAAGTCTGCATATTATGTATCTAAGGGCATGAAAATCTGCTTTAGAAACAATGCCATGTGTGCAAGTTGGATCACTACTTGACTGAGCTTGTGTCCAGACTACAGTCATTCTCTAGGCTACGTTGGGCTTCTACACCATCTATGCTACCTAATTAAACAGGATTATGATAGGCATATTCACCTTGCCATTCTTTAAGAGCATCCTAATCTCTGCCACCCTCCCTGCTGAGCCCCCTACCTGGAATGCAATATATATATATATATATATATATATATATATATATATATATATATTTTCATTCACTATCTTATCTGGGGGGTAAGTTTCAGAGCCATCCATCTGGCCTCCTCACCATGGTGGTCCTTAACAAAAGACCAGGGATCCAATGCAGGGGTTACTCTAATGGTCAAGAATGTCAATCCTGTCCAACAGCAGTCTCTTGCACCAGGGCTGATTTGGCCACTACTGAACGTCTAAAATAAGAGACAAAGACTGAGTCCCCAATATAGCACCATTACTAGGAGAGACCAACTAGCACTTGACTATTTTGGCCCTCAAAAGGCCAGTGTTTGTCCTCACAGGAAAATCTCATATTCCAGGCATGTGTTTTCTTTCCTGCCCCCAGGGCCTCAGCTGGCACCACTATCCAAAGGCTTACAAAATGTCTGGTCAGCCAGTATGCTATCCCACATACACTGCATCAGACCAGAGGACCCACTTTGCATTAAAGGATGTGCAAGACTATGCCCAGCACAAAAGGACCCACTGCATGTACCAGTAGCTGCTTCTGCAAGAGAGCTTTGCAACAGCCTAGTGAAAGCACAGTTGAAGCCCCAGCTTGGAAGCAATATTCTGCCAGGACAGGGTGCTGCCCTTCAGAATGCAGTCTATGAAATGGACAAAAGCCAGTGCTGTGTTCTCAAAGTGGAAGAACCCAGCAGTGAGGGTGGGCCTCACCAACCACCACTACCAAAGACCCTCCAGGGGCCCTGTGCTTCCTGGACATGCCACTCCAGGCTGCAGAGTTAAGAGGTCCTGAGCCCCACAGGAGACATACATTTCACCAGGGACAGAGCATTTTCCACTTAATAAAGATAGACATGACTTGAGGATTGTGCTCCTTGTAACCAGGGACCAGCAGGGAAGAGGAGCTGTTGTTTCTGCAGGGTGTCTGATACATCATGGGGAAAATGGGCTGCCATCATACACGGGGCAGGGAATCTGAGTTGATGCGGGTAACCCACCGAGATCCTTCTTGGTTTTCTTTCCCACTTGTGATGGTAACTGGAGAAACACCACAGCTCGGGTGTGAGAAGGTATTGGTGACCAGGGCCCAGAGCCCTTAGGAATGAGGATCAGGCTCATGCTCATGTCAGCAAGGGTGGTAGCTGTGAGAATCTGGAATGCATAACAGGTGAGAGCAAACAGTTGCAACAGGAGGTCTGTAGTTCATCCTGATTTCCCTCTTCTTAGTCTCTCTCTAGACAAACCCAACCTTGGAAGGGATGCTCTGTGCAGTCGTGGAGCTGAACCACCCAGATCCCTCTTCCAGGAACCTGCTGCCCAGTGGCTGGGACTTCCTCCACTCGCCAGCTTGTCCAGAGTTGGTCTCAGGGGAAAAGGGCTGCTTCACCTGAGCTCATGCTCTCCCCAGGACAGCCTGCCTCTGCTGACTGACAACCCAGGGTTGTAAGGGCCTGGATGTCATGGCCAAATATGAGACTTTTTTTTTTTTAGTACACATTTAATGAAATCAAAGAACAAAAAATATTGATTTTGGCATATTTTCACAAATAATATGAGACACTTTTACGAGTGATTCTCTTCAGAGCCCCTGCTGGTCTGGCCAAGGTCTCCACAACCTACAGTGCAGTTACGATTTTTCCTTTGACCAACCCATTCCTTTCTCTTCTCCCATTACTTCATGTTGATTCTCAATAAACATCTTACACACCAAACTTCATCTCAGTATCTGCTTCCAGAGGCCCCAACTTATGACACAGCCTGACCTTGCTGTCAGTGAGGAGCAGCACTTGGGTTGCAATAATGAACACAACTTGAACCAGCTGAAACAAACTTGGGGATTTATTATAAGGATATTTGGGCTATCTCACAGAAAAGTCCAATAATCAAGGCAAGAAAACAGCAGAGATGAACCCAGACTTCAAGACAAGAACCAGATCCTGGAACCCAGCCAGGATGCTCATGACTTGGCTTCCGTGGTGGCTTCACACTTCTCTCATTGCAGCTATGCCTCCTCATGTGGTAGAAAACACAGCCACTGACACCACTCACACTTATGAACCAAAGCTTCGGTTGTTAAAATTATATAGACAAACAAGAGTCCTAGCTTTCCAGAAGCTTCCTAATGGGGAAGATAAAACATGCAACAATTTTATCACCAGTGACAAATACATGTACAAGTTCACATAGGTTGAATAGGTATTAACAAGGAACAAGGGCATTTCAGTGGCAGTAGATCAACAAAAAAGCACACACACATAAAAGTGTAAAATGAGAGATTGTGGAACTCTCAAGTAGTTTAAGGAAGCAAAAACAGAACAAAACCAAAACTGTAAGAGGAAAGATAAAGTATTCAGAAATTATGAACAGGTATGGTTTTGTATAAAAGTCCTCATATACCATGAGGATATTACACCTTAAATCCACAATGCGTGTGTGTGTGTGTGTGTGTGTGTGTGTGTGTGTGCACGCACACACGCATGTGCTCAGTCATGTCCAACTCTTTGCAATCTCATGGACTGTAGCCCACCAGGCTCCTCTGTCCATGGGACTTGCCAGGTAAGAATACTGGAATGGGTTGCCATTCCTTCTCCAGGTGGATCTTCCTGATCCAGGGACTGAAGCCATGTCTCCTGTGTCTCCTGCAATGGCAGGCGGATTCTTTACCACTGAACCACCTGGGAAGCCAAGCCTACAATTAGCCACATGATATTTCAATACAAGAGTGTATAATCAGAATTGCATCTTAAAATAACTAGTATATATAAGTGCAAAAAATGGACTGAAAGGATGAAAAGGGCAAAAAATATGCATACAGCTGCAAAAGTAATGACTGAGTTAGTTAACTGGCATGCAGGCCAGCACTAGGTGCTCAGCATCTGAAAGCTTGTTGGTATTATGTTTGTAGACTGACAAACTCAATGAAATTGACAATCTGGGTACATACTGGAGTAAATGACCAAATGACTGAGATCTCAAGTGTAGGGTCCAAATGTCTATGGATGTATACTTTGCTATGTAATACAGATATTGGTAGATATGTCTGGTATTCTTTGGGTTCATTTCATCTCAGGGTTCTACATGTGATGAAAATGTCACATGAAATCAAAATATCAGGAACATACAGATCTATACAGATAATGGTGTCTGAAAATATCAAAGCCCACAAAGACAAGCTGAACACAAGGCAATCCTGGTATAGGTCTCAGAATTCATAGACGGGACCTCCAGAAGATCCAGTACTTAGTGTAAGGAATAGAATAGAAAGTGTGCTCTGCAGGATTGCTTCCACACCAATGGAGGAACCTGGGTGGTGAAAGAGGAAGGGAAAGGAGATGCTCCTCCTCAAGTATTCCATCTAAATGTCATTTATTGAGCTTCACAAAACCAGAAGTAAATCCAGCCTAACTTTAAAATTGGCTTTCTTCTTGATGCAGCATTTGTAGTAGGAATCGGTGAGGGGAAATATATTTTTGTGGTTTACCAAGGTGACTTAAAAACATGACACTAAGAATTTCTAATTTCAGAATCAGAGGCCTCTTGTGACCCTTCAGAAGACAGAATGCCAGGTGAGTTCTACACCACACACCTGGGATGTGGAACATCAGGTATTTTGATAAACAAAACCCCTGCTGCCAGCATCAGCCCTGACACAGGATGACTGACATCAGATCCTTAGGAAACACATTTGCCCTTGGGAAAACACATTCGCCCTTGGGATTCGATCAAAAGGCCAGTGAAGTTTCATCATCTCATAAAGGAAGTTCTAAGATTAACTGCTTAGTAGTTCAAAAATAATCTAGAACAGGAGTGAGCAAAACTAGGAAGTTTTTAGACAACAGACTCCTCAGCCGAATCCAAGACCCAACAAGTCAATCAATGGGCTGAGGAAAGAGACCCACGATAGATGGAAAAGAAAAAAAATGTGGGGGGGGGGTGGGGAAACAAAACAAAACCCAACAACCCACAAAGTAAAACACCACACTGTAACTACTCGTTCCTTTACAAAGGTCTGTTTCACCAACCTGGTAAAATGACCTTAAGGTATTAGGGAGAAAAGTAGGAAGTCCATAAATTTATGTATGAATAAAAATTTGGGAAATAGGACTTTGTTGAAATTCTGGTACAATAGTTCATAAAATTACCCTCATTTATTTAGTATTCCAATTTTCCAACAATGATGTAAAATTGTAGGTAAAGAAAAAAATACTGCTAGAATCACAGGTACCAAACACCACACTGGTAAGACGACTTGTGCATGAGAGAAGGCCTGATTTTTTCAAGTATGGAAACAAGGTCAATGCTAGACTTTTCTGAATTTCACCATCATACAAAAAACATAGTTGATTTTGTCGAACAACATTATAAAGAGATTGCTACAAAATTCTAAATAAACCTAGGCATGGTTCGTGCATTTTCAGAAGGAACCACCCTTATAAAATGGTAAGCACACATGGGAACTTTCTCATGTGCATGATACAACAGGTGAAACGCAAGTGAAACACTAACATTTCCAGTGATGAAATAATAAAAAGCTTGATTTCTGATACCTGTCTGGTAATCACAGAAATCTGCAGGAAGGCAAAATAGGCTTCCTGGGATACATAAAAAATATGGTTCTCACCACAAAATCCTTTATATTTTATATTCTCTGGATAGTGATTCTCAAATACCTAGTTTCTTCATCTAATTTTTATGGAATATTTTACAAAACACCAAAAACATAATAGCAGCACACAATATTCATGACAATTCATCACAGTAAATTAAAATACAAGTTGTACTTGGGTGACATAGCACTTAAGATACACACACTGGATGCATGGAGGCACCTCATTACACAAGGAGGGCATTCTGCTCCAAGTTAATGCCACTGAGCAGGAGTGTAGAGCCACAGTTCATTCTCCTCACAATTTACTCGTGCCATTCTGCAGTTCTACACTAGAATACTTATTAATCAGGTTTTATATAAACTGTTTCTCAGAGTCTAGGATCCAAAAGACTTTATATAATGTTGGCTTTTGCTACTAAAGAGAAAGGTCAGTGCCAATAATACAGCCTTTTATAAACTAACAAATCATAAGGAAATGTGTTGATATTACTCATGCTACTTATTGAGCAGTAAGACATGTCCTATGAGTTATCATTTTTATAGTATTATTAAAATAGAAAAACCAGTGGCACATGGTATGTCTTGATAGACATCAGAGGCACTACAAGGCATGTACATCTCATGCTCCCAATTACATTACCATATGTAATTCCAAAATACAAAACACAGCCTGTGACACAGGAAAATAAGCCATAATTATATACCATGGAGAAATTTTGTATTCCAATGACTCAATTTATTCACATTTTTAGAAACTTCACACTTGAGCCTTAATATAATTTAGAACCAGTTATTTTTGGTACCTATGTCTATAAAGAGTGCGTGGCTTTCTGATAGCCACAGTATTCTTCTGTACTGTTAATTTTCTACTGAAAAAGGTTTGAAAGGTTTTTGAAATCCACTGCAATTCATAGGGTCATTCTCCCTCTGAATTCTAATATAATAAACACATTAATCTGCTGAAAGCTTCCCCAACATAACCTATTTGGAGTTCCTAACTTAAAAGTGTATTCAGACATATAATGTGATGTAACTATTATCTGAAAGATTTACCATAACTGATTCTAGGGGCATGTATTTCTAGTGTCTTTAAACTGTTAGGTATACCCACAGGATCCAACATGGTGGGGTTACTTGCTGAAGATTGTCCTATATTTAGTATTTTCAAAGAATTCATTCCTGAGGGCATCTTCTCATGTACAATGAGCTGTTATTTCTTGATGAAAATATCACCTCACTTGCTGTATTCATGAAGTTTTCCTTAACTCACTGGAATAGGATTCATTTTCAGTGGGAATTTTTCCAATGGCTAATGAAATTTGATCTCTGGAAAGCTTTCTGATAGTCACAGTATTCTTCTGTACTGTTAATTTTCTACTGAAAAAGGTTTGAAAGGTTTTTGAAATCCACTGCAATTCATAGGGTCATTCTCCCTCTGAATTCTAATATAATAAACACATTAATCTGCTGAAAGCTTCCCCAACATAACCTATTTGGAGTTCCTAACTTAAAAGTGTATTCAGACATATAATGTGATGTAACTATTATCTGAAAGATTTACCATAACTGATGAGGTAAGATCTCTGTCAAAGACTAACATTAACACCATTCTTAGGATTTCTTTACTGTATGAGTTCTCCGATGATTAATAAGCTGTGACTTTTGGGAGAAGGCTTTCCCACACTCACTGCATTGAAAAGGTTTCTCTCCTGTATGAATTCTCTGATGATTAACAAGCTGTGACTTCTGAGAGAAGGCCTTTCTACATTCACTGCAACTGTAGGGTCTCTCTCCTGTGTGTGTCCTCTGATGTGGTATGAGGTGTGACTTCCGAGAGAAGGCTTTGCCACAGTCGCTGCATTCAAAGGGTTTCTCTCCTGTATGTGTCCTCTGATGATTTATGAGACTTGATCTCTCCCTGAAGGCTTTCCTACATTCACTGCATTCATAAGGTTTTTCTCCTGTATGAGTTCTCTGATGTCTAATTAGTTCTGATTTTTCAAAGAAAGCTTTTTGACAAAGACTGCATCCATACGGTTTCTCTCCTGTGTGAATTCTCTGGTGAGTATTGAGCTGTGACTTCTGGGAGAAGGCTTTTTCACAATCCCTGCATGCATAAGGTTTTTCTCCTGTATGGGTTCTCTGATGTGTTGCAAGACTTGACTTTTCACCAAAGGCTTTCCCACATTCATTGCATTCATAGGGTTTCTCTCCTGTGTGTGTCCTCTGATGTGATATGAGATGTGACTTCTGACAAAAGGCTTTCCCACACTCACTGCACACATACGGTTTTTCTCCTGTATGAATTCTCTGGTGATTAGTAAGGCTTAATTTTTCACTGAAAGCTTTCCCACATTCACTGCACTCATAGGGTTTTTCACCTGTATGAGTTCTCTGATGTCTGACAAGCTGGGATTTCCTGCTGAAGGCCTTCCCACACTTAGTGCATACAAAGGGTTTTTCTCCTGTGTGTGTCATCTGATGTGATAAGAGGTGAGATTTCTGGGAAAAGGCTTTCCCACACTGGATGCATCCATGAGGCTTCTCTCCTGTATGGGTTCTCTGATGGTTAATAAGACTAGACCTCTCTCTGAAGGCTTTCCCACATTCACTGCATTCATAGGGTTTCTCTCCAGTATGAATTGTTTGATGTCTAATTAACTCTGATTTCTCAAAGAAGGCTTTTCTACAATCACTACATCCATAGGGTTTTGTTCCTGTGTGGGTCCTCTGATGTGTGACAAGCTGTGACTTCCTGCTGAAGGCTTTCCCACATTCTCTGCATTCAAAAGGTTTCTCTCCTGTATGAATCCTTTGATGATTGATGAGATTTGACTTTTCACTAAAGGCCCTCCCACATTCAGTGCATCCATAGGGTTTCTCTCCTGTGTGTGTCCTCCAATGTGATATGAGATGTGACTTCCGGGAGAAGGCTTTCCCACACGCACCACATTCATATGGTTTCTCTCCTGTATGTGTCCTCTGATGGGATGTTAGCTGTGACTTTTGGGAGAAGGCTTTCCCACATTGGCTACAATTGTAAGGTTTCTCTCCTGTATGAGTTCTATGATGTGTAATAAACTGTGACTTCTGGGGAAAAGTCTTGCCACATTTACCACAGCCATAGGCTATTTCTCTTATATGTCTGCTCTGATGTTTAATGAGACTTGATTTCTTACTGAAGCGTTTCCTACATTCACTGCATTCATAGAGTTTCTCCCCTGAACGACTTCTGTGATATATGATAATCTGTGACTTCTTATAGCTAACTTTATCACATGCATAGTATTTTAACCAAGTATCAGTTTCCTCAGTCTTCGTATGGAGAAATAATTTATCAAATATGTTTAAGTCAGCTGGTTCCATTCTTCCATAGTTTGCTTTCGGAATAAGAAAATCTAAATGATGTTTTAAAATTAACCCATCTATGTCACCTTCTTTGTTTGATTTCCTTAAAGGAATAAAGTTTGTGCTCAGATTAAACTTTTTTCCAAGTGCATCACATTCATGATCTTGTTTCATATTTTTAAACTTCTTGTTATCCTTGTGCCAAGTCATGTGACCATTTACTTGAAAGACTTGATCTATGAAGAAAAAAAAATCCTGTAAGTTCTTCCATGGTTGTGCTTACTGAATAAAAACCTAGAAATGCTATTTGAGGGAATCAATGCTTTTTAATGTTTAGTTTCCTAATATGACTGCAATGTCTAACCTCCAGGTATTGAAAAACACTTTAAACAAGAACAGAAAGCAGACAGTAGATTAAGTTTGAATGAAACTGACCACCAACTTGGGGCAAAGGGTGTAATCACTGAACAGGCTACATGGGCTTACTACACAGGTCCTCAGTGTCACCTGCCTCCCTTCAGCCACACTCAGAGGACACTGCAGCTCAGGTCAATTGTGGGGCCTAACCAGGGTGCCCACATCTCTCCACCAAGAGATGGAGATGGGCTGCAAGTGCCTTCTTGGGCCATACTCAGGTATGCCAGATACTCTGGAGCCCTAATGTTCCCT
Organism: Cervus elaphus; assembly: GCF_910594005.1. Taxonomy (NCBI): domain Eukaryota; kingdom Metazoa; phylum Chordata; class Mammalia; order Artiodactyla; family Cervidae; genus Cervus; species Cervus elaphus. The sequence goes on from NC_057819.1 coordinate 28,191,781, forward strand.
GGGGCAATACTCAGTCACTGGGAGACAGGAGGCAGAGGGTGGCACTAGATTTCTGGTCCCTCAGAGGGTTCCCAGAAGCACACTGTTCATGCATTCCTCTCTCACGCCATCTCGCTTCCCCTTCTCCCACTAACACTGTGGAGATCACAGGCCCAATAAGTATCTCAGGGTCTGCTTCTGAGGGTCCTTGAATTAAGTCAGTGTCACACAACAGGTAACGAGGAGGAGGGCCCAGCTGATCAGAGCAGTGCTGGATGCTTGGTGGTGCCACATAACTCACAAAAGAAGATGAGAACCGGGATCTACACTAGCTAGCAATTTGGGAAGTTCAGACTAGACTTAGTTTTAAGTGAGAATAGAGAAGTCTTTCAAAAGATGTTTTCCAAAGGTAAAAAACTTAGTAAAAAAAAAATGGCAGAAAGAAGTAATTCTATATACTCCTTGTCTAAGCTACAGAAAAAGCACAACAGAACTTGACCAGCCAAGGGGAAAAGTGGACCAACAGTTTGGGAGGAATGATAATCCATTTTCTGACATAATAAGGCTGAACAGAGAGGGTTTCCCATCAGAGATACCCAAAGCGAGGAAAAATAAAGCCCTGATGGTCAAGCACAGGTGTCTTTGACCACAGAGAGGAGGAAGGACAGGAGGAGATTAACCACATCAGGGGACAGAATACCTAATAAGAAGTCAAAGTCCCAGATGTGAAAGACTGGGAGTAACATCATGGGCCAGACCAGCTGGAAACATTTCACTTCAAGCTACAAGCAAAGAAGCCACATGTAATGTGATTCACTTCAGTAGCTCATGTTAACTGTTCTGAATCACCATTAAAGCTTTGAGATTTTGAAAAGAGCCCTCTAAGGCACATTTCAAGGATGCCAACCCCCACCCAGCTGAGACTGACTTCCACTTTCTCTCCTCTGCCTGGTCTTCATACACTCACCTAGTGAGTCTGAACTTGGAATTTCTCCATCTCCTGTCCATGGCTCTTCTCCTTGCTCCAACTTAAGGATGACACCAGGTTTCATAACTTCATACCCTGTTCAGGGAAAATGACAAAGACCTTGGCCCCTACTGCATGGCCTTTGAGGCCTCTGAAGAATGAGCAAGGTTTAGAATGAACTGACCCAATGAAGCTACCCTCATGAATACCAACAAAGTAAACAATCCTCAGAGGAATAGTAACAGTCTCCCCAGTGGATAACAAAGTCTAAGAATCTTTGACTTCTATAACTCAAGTCCAAAACCATAAACCCTACAGAGGCTCTGTAGTTGGTCTGCCCTGGTTCAAATTCAGGCTCTTTCATTTCCGAGCTATCATGCCTTGGGAAAAATACTTAACTTTTTTCTTTGTCTCAATTTCCTCATGAGAAAAAAAAAAAAAAAAAGCAACACACCTGCCAGACAGGATTGCTCTTACGATTGAGTCAATATAAGAACAATATGTGAAATTCAGTAAATTACATGCCTCAGGAGCTTTGTTGCTGTTCAGTCACTCAGTCGTGTCCAACTCTTTGCGACCCCATGGACTGCAGTATGCCAGGCTTCCCTGTCCTTTACCATCTCCTGGAGCTTTCTCAAGCTCATGTCTACTGAGTCAGTGATGCCATCCAACTATCTTCAATCTTTCCCAGCATCAGGGTCTTTTCCAATGAGTTGGTTCTTCACATTAGGTGGCCAAAGTATTGGAGCTTCAGTTTTAGCATCAGTCCTTCCAATGAATATTCAGGATAGATTTCCTTTAGGATTGACTAGTTTGATCCTCTTGCAGTCCAAGGGACTCTCAAGAGTCATTTCCAACACCACAGTTCAAAAGCATCAATTCTTCAACACTCAGCCTTCTTTATGGTCCAACTCTCACTCACATCCATATATGACAACTAGAAAAACCATAGCTTTGACTATACAGACCTTTGTTGGGAAAGCCTCAGGAGCCTCACTACCACTATTACTATTAGCTTCAGAGGCAGCACAATGAAATTAAGACTTCATTATTGGAAGATGAGGTTCAAATACTTTCCCTGGAACTTTCACAGACCAAGAACTTTGATCTCTAAAATTTAGGTCCAAAAATCATTAAAATTTTGCAAGTCCCAGAGCTCTCAGAAACTAAAAAACAAGCATGGTACTAGAGACAATACAAGGTCTTCTGGGCAGTTTTTCCGTTTTTTGGCCATGCCACGAAGCTCTCAGGATCTTAGTTCCCTGACCAGGGATTGAACCCGGGCCCCCTGAAGTGGAAGCACAGAGTTCTAACTGCTGGACTGCCAGGGAAGTCCTGGGTAGCTTTTCTTACCTAGTGACACGAGACTGCTATAATTCTCCAACATGACATCCTTGTATAAGTCCTTCTGATAGGGGTCCAGTAGTTGCCATTCCTTCTGGGTGAAGTCCACAGATAAATCTTCAAATGAGAATGACCCCTATAAGAGCACAATCCTAGTGAATCAGAAGCAGGAATCACTAGGTGATGTAGGAAACAAGTACCAGAGCTTGAACACATCATTCTTATCATGGTAAGTTACAGAATGTCTATTGGGTCCCAACTTTTGCACTCTATTTTGTGGGATAAAAGGCAATTATGCATTCTTTCATCCCCTCATTTACATGAGAACTGAAATACATGACTTTAAAATTTCCAAATCACCAACAAAGTTTTCACTGAATGTCAGATTTGGCACCAGAAGAGGCGCTGACAAAAGAAAGATAATAAAACAATATCCTCAAAAACTTCTTAGGTTGTAGACATATACAAATGTGTACGTTTATAAACAAAGCAAGCTGCTTTAAGAGTTGAGGCAGAAAGGCCAGTGAGGGCATGACATGGGTCAGAGAGGGAGCCCAGCACTCCATCTATGGTCATATCAGTCTCTATTGAAGAGGTGATATGTGAAATAAGTTTTAGGAAATTAGTAGTGGTTTCCATAGAAAAGGGGGTACAAAAGCATTCTGAGTGACAGCAGGTCCAAAATGGGGACCCAAACTGCTAGGGTTAACACAGTATAAACAGTTCAGTCAGACAAGGTCACAGGGTACATTGTAGTGACTGGACTGCAGGCCACAGTGGGAGCAAGGCAGATGTGGTTACCACACCTTCTCACTGCTGACAATTAGCCATTAGAGCTTTTACAGGATGGAAGTGATATAACCTAATTTAGATTGCAGAAAGATATCCAGACATTTTTAAAATTAATTTTAATTATTTATTTTTATTTTTGACTGCTCTAGATCTTTGTTGCCGTGTGTGGCCTTTCTCTAGCTACAGTGCACAGGCTGCTCAGTGAGGTGGCTTCTTCTGTTGCAAAGCACAGGCTCTAGGGCACATGGGCTTTTGGTAGTTGTGGCATGCAGGCTCAGTAGTTGTGGCATGTAGGCTCTAGAGCAAGGAGGCTTAAGCAGTTGTGGCTCACAGGCTCTGGAGTGTAGGCTCTGTAGTTGTGGTGCATGGGCTCAGTTGCCCCATGGCATGAGGAATCTTCCCAGACCAGGGATAGAACCCCTGTCTCCTACATTACCAGGCAGATTCTTAACCAATGGACCACTAGGGAAGTCACGGTATCTGGATTTTAGATCAAGATGGATTTCTGTCCCAAAGTCTCCTAAGATGACAAGAAAGCACAAACATATGCTTTTAAAAATTCAAAATACCACCAGAAAATAAAAACCTGACCAAAACAGCACATCACACACTTTGAGAGTGATGAAAGGGAAAAACCTACAATCAAGAATACTCTGCCTACCAAGGAACTTGTTCAGATTTTATAGAAATCAAAAACTTTACAGACTAAAGAAACCTAAAAGAATTCAGCACCACCAAACCAGCTTTACAACAAATGACAAAGGAATGTCTCAAGGTGAAAAAGAAAATTAAGAAATGAGAAAGTCCACCAGTAAAGGCAAAAACACACAGTAAAGCTGGTAATCCACACACAAAGCTGGTAAGAAGGTTAAAAGACAAAGCTAGTAAAATCATTTATCAATAAGCAGTTAAGGGATCACAAAATAGGTGTAAAATATGATAACAGTAGGGAGGAGAACACAAATGCAGGCTTTTAAAAATGCATTTGAAATTATAAGATGAGCAACTTAAAGTAATCACTTACATATACACATTGCTATACAAAGATCTCATGGTAACCACAAATCAAAAAATCTGTAATAGATATACACACCAAAAAAGAAAAAGGGATACAAGTCTAACACTAAAGAAAGTCATCAAATCACAAGAGAAGAGAACAAAAGACAGGAAAAAGGAGACTTACAGAAACAAATCCAGAACTTCTCTGTTACAAGACAAAAGAGGACACTATATAATGATTAAGGGATCAATCCAAGAAGAAGCTATAATAATTGTAAATACATATGCACCTAACATAGCACCTCGATGTATAATGCAAACGTTAACAGACATAAAGGGAGAAATTGACAGTAACACAATAATGTGCTGTGCTGCTGTGCTCAGTCACTTCAGTCATACCCCACTCTTTGCAACCCTATGGACTGTAGCCCACCATGGTCCTCTGTTCACTGGATTCTTTAGACAAGAATACTGGAGTGGGTTGCCATTTCATTCTCCAGAGGATCTTCCTGACCCAGGGTTTGAACTTGCATCTCCTGTGTCTCCTGCATTGCAGGGGGATTCTTTACCACTGAGCCACTGGTTTTATATATTACGCACACACACACACACACACACACACACACACACACACACACACACACACACATAAATTAGGGGACTTTAACACCCCACTTACATCAATGGGCAGATCATGTAGACCAAAGAATCAGTAAGGAAACACTGGCCTTAAAGAACATATTGGTTCTTTAAATTAGTTAATATAAACATAGAGAACAATCCACTCAAAACCAGCAGAATACACAATCTTTTCAAGAGCATGTGGAACATTCTCCAGATCACTGCAAAACAAGCTTGCATAATTTTAAGAAAACTGAAATCATATCAAGCATCTTTTGCAACCACAACATGGTTGAGGTTAGAAAGAAAAAAAAACAAACTGCAAAAAACACAAGCACATGGAGGCTGTAATATGCCAGTAATTCAATGGACCACTGAACAAATCAAGGAGGAAATAAAAAAAAATACCTAGAGACAAATGAAAATAAAAACATGATGACCCAAAACCAATGAGATGCAGCAAAAGAAGTTCTAAGAGAGTTTATAGTGATACAAGCTTACTTCAGAAAACAAGAAAAATCTCAAATAAACAAGCCAACCTTACATGTGAAGCAACTAAAGAAAGAAAAACAAAATCCAAAGTTAGTATAAAGAAATCATACAGATCAGAACAGAAATACCTGAAATAGAGATAAGAAAAAAAAAAAAAAAAGGAAAAGATCAAAGAAACTAAAAATTGGTTTTTTTAAAAGACAAAACTGACAAACCTTCAGCCAGACTCATCAGGAAAAAAAGGAAGAGGGCCCAAATCAATAAACTCAGAAATGAAGTTACAACCAACACTACAGAAATAGAAAGGCTCATAAGAGACCACAAGTAACTATACGCCAATAAAATGGTCAACTTGGAAGAAATGCAAGAAAAAGACATACAAAAAGGCAAAATGGTTGTCTGCAAAGGCCTTACAAATAACTGAGAAAAGAAGAGAAGCTAAAGGCAAAGGAAAAAGGAAAGATATACCCATCTGAATGCAGAGTTCCAAAGAATAGCAAGGAGAGATAAGAAAGCCTACCTAAATGATCAGTGCAAAGAAATAGAGGAAAACAATGGAATGGGAAAGACTAGAGATCTTTTCAAGAAAATTAGAGATACCAAGGGAAAATTTCATGCAAAGATGGGCTCAATAAAGGACAGAAATGGTATGGACCTAATAGAAGTAGAAGATATTAAGAAGTGGCAAAAAATATACAGAAGAACCATACAAAAAACATCTTCATGACCCAGATAACCATGATGGTGTAATCACTCACACAGAGCCAGACATCCTGGACTGCGAAGTCAAGTGGGCCTCAGGAAGCATCACTACGAACAAAGCTAGTGGAGGTGATGGAATTCTAGTGGAGCTATTTCAAATTCTAAAAGACGATGCTGTGAAAGTGCTGCACTCAATATGCCAGCAAATTTGGAAAACTCAGCAGTGGCCACAGGACTGGAAAAGGTCAGCTTTCATTCCAATCCCAAAGAAGGGCAATGCCAAAGAATGCTCAAACTACTGCACAATTGCACTCATCTCACACGCTGGCAAAGTAATGCTCAAAATTCTCCAAGATGGGCTTCAACAGTACGTGAACTGTGAACTTCCAGATGTTCAAGCTGGATTTAGAAAAGGCAGAGGAACCAGAGATCAAATTGCCAACATCCATTGGATCATTGCAAAAGCAAGAGAGTTCCAGAACAAAATCTACTTTTGCTTTATTGACTATGCCAAAGCCTTTGACTGTGTAGATCACAACAAACTGTGGAAAATTCTTCAAGAGAAGGGCATACCAGATCACCTTATCTGCCTCCTGAGAAATCTGTATGCAGGTCAAGAAGCAACAGTTAGAACCAGACACGGAACAATAGACTGGTTCCAAATTGGGAAAGGAGTACGTCAAGGCTGTATACTGTCACCCTGTTTATTTAACTTATATGCAGAGTACATCATGTGAAATGCTGGGCTGAATGAAGCACAAGCTGTAATCAAGATTGTTGGGAGAAATATCAATAATCTCAGATACGCAGATGATACCACCCTTATGGCAGAAAGTGAAGAGGAACTAAAGAACCTCTTGATGAAAGTGAATGAGGAGAGTGAAAAGGTTGGCTTAAAACTCAACATTCAGAAAACTAAGATCATGGCATCTGGTCCCATCACTTCATAGGAAATAGATGGAGAAACAATGGAAACAGTGGCAGACTTTATTTTGGGGGCTCCAAAATCACTGCAGATGGTGACTGCAGCCATGAAATTAAAAGATGCTTGCTCCTTGAAAAGCGTCTTTTCAAGATAAGCTATGACTAACCTAGACAGCATATTAAAAAGCAGAGACATTACTTTGCCAACAAAGGTCCATTTAGTCAAAGCTATGGCTTTTCCTGTAGTCATCTATGGATGTGAGAGTTGAACTATAAAGAAAGCTGAGCACTGAAGATTGATGCTTTTTTACTGTGGTGTTGGAGAAGACTCTTGAGAGTCCCTTGGACTGTAAGGAGATCCAACCAGTCCATCCTAAAGGAAATCAGTCCTGAATATTCATTGGAAGGACTGATGCTGAAGCTGAAGTTCTAATACTTTGGCCACCTGATGCAAAGGACTGACACTGGAAAAGAGCTTGATGCTGGAAAGATTGAAGGCAGGAGGAAAAGGGGACAACAGAGGATGTGATGGTTAGATGGCATTACCAACTTGATGGACTTGAGTTTGAGCAAGTTGCAGGAATTGGTAATGGACAGGGAAACCTGGCATGTTGCAGTCCATGAGGTTGCAAAGAGTCGGACACGACCAAGCGACTGAACTGAACTGGAAGAAATGGACAAATTCTTAGAAAAGTATAATCTCTTAAGACTGAACCAGAAAGAAATAGAAAATATGAACAGATCAATTACCAGTAATGAAATTGAATTAGTAATTTAAAAACTATCAACAATAAAAGTCCAGGACTAGATGACTTCACAGGCGAATTCTACCAAACATTTAAAAAGTTAATACCTATCCAAACTGAAACTACCTGAAACTATTCCTAAACTTGCAGAGGAACACTTCCAATCTCGTTCTATCAGGCCATCATCACCCTGAAACCTAAACCAGACAAAGGTATCACACACAAATAAAGAGAATTACAGGCTGATATCACTGATAAACATAGATGCAAAAATCCTCAACAAAAGACTAGCAATGTGAATCCAACAATATAGCAAAAGGATGGATCATACACCCTGATCAAAATGAGTTTATCCCAGGGAGAGAAGGATTTTTCAGTATCTGCAAATCAATCAACATGATATACCACATTAACAAACAATAGAATTAAAACCATATAATCATCTGAATAGATGCAAAAAAGGCTTTTGACAAAATTTAACACCCATTTATGATAAAAACTCCACAAAGTAAGCGTAGGAGGAACATACCTCAACATAATAAAGGCCATATATGACAAACCCACAGCTACCATCATATTCCATGGTGAAAAGCTGAAAGTATTCCTTCTAAGATCAGGAACAAGACAAAGATGCCCACTCTTGCCACTTTTATTCAACAGTTTTGGAAGTCCTAGCCATGGCAATCAGAGAAGAAAAAGAAATAAAAGGAGTCCAAATCTGAAATGAAGAAGTAAAACTGTCAGTTTGCAGAAGACATGATACTATACATTGTTGTTTAGTTGCTCAGTCATATTTGACTCTTTTGCAACCCCATGGACTACAGCCTGCTAGGCTCCTCTTTCTGGGATTTCTGTCTGGACAATCTTGCATGGGATTTCCCAGGCAAGAATACTGGAGTGGGTTGCCATTTCCTTCTCCAGGGTATCTTCCCAACCCAGGTATTGAACCCTTATCAACTACCAAGTCTCCTGCAGTGCAGGCAGATTCTTCATTGCTGAGCCACTGGGAAAGTCCCTGAAACTATACACAGAAAGTCCTAAAGATGCCACCAGAAAACTACTAGAACTCATCAATAAATTTGGTAAAGTTTCAGGATACAAAAGAAATACACCAAAATTCATTGCATTTCTATACACTAATAGTGAAATAACAGAAAGAGAAATTAAGGAAACAACCCCATTTACTACTGCATCAAAAAGAATAAAATACCTAGAAATAAACTTATCTAAGGAGGCAAAAGACCTGTGCTCTGAAAACTACAAGATGCTGATGAAAGAAATTAAAGGTGATACAAACAGATGGAAAGATACACTATGTTCTCGCATTGGAAGAATCAATACTGTTAAAATGACCATAATACCCAAGACAATCTACAGATTCAATGCAACACCTATGAAATTAGGGCATTTTTCACAAAACTATTAATAGAACAAATAGTATTAAAATATGTATAGGAACATAAAAGACCCCAAATAAGCAGGAAAGAATCTTTAATAGAGCTGGATGAATCACACCCCCTGACCAGACTATACTACAAGGTACAGTAATCAAAACATTGTGGTACTGGCACAAAAGCAGACATATACATCAATGGAACTATATAGAAAGCCCAGAAACATACCCACACATTGACTAGGGTCAATTAATCTACAACACAGTAGGGAAAAACATACAACAAAGAAAAGATAATCTCGTCACTATGCAGTGCTAAGAAAACTGGGCAGTTACACGTAAATGAATGAAAGTAGAACCTTCTCTAACACCACATACAAAAATACACTCAAAATGGATTAAAGACCTAAATGTGAGACTGGATGCTATAAAACTCCTTGAGGAAAACACAGGGAGAACACTTTTTGATATAAATCTCAAAAACAGTTTTTTGGATCTGTCTCCTAGAGTAATGGAAATAAGGCAAAAATAAACAAATTGGACTTAATTAAACATAAAAGTTTTTGCACAGCAAAGGAAACCAGAAACAACATTTAAAGACAACCTACAGGATGGAAGAAAATATTTGCAAGTGATGTGACTGACAAGGTCTTAATTTCCAAAATATACAACAGCTCATAAAGCTCAATATCCAAAAAACCACAACAATCCAATCAAAAAATGGGGCAGAAGACATTAATAGACAGTTTTCCAAAGAAGACATATAGATGGTCCAAAAGTACATGAAAAGATATGTACCATCACTAATTATTAAAAAAGTACAAATCAAAACTACAATAAGCTATCACCTCACAGCAGACAGAATGGCCATCATCAAAAAGTCTACAAATAATAAATGCTGGAGAGGGCATGGAGCAAACGGAACCCTCCTACACTGTTGGTTGGAATGTAAATTTGTGTAGCCACTATGGAAAACAGTACGGAGGCTCCTTGAGAAACTAAAAATAGAGTTACCACAGACTTGGCAATCCGACTCCTGGGCATATATCTAGAAAAGACGAAAACTCTTATTTGCAAAGATACAGGCACCTCTTAAGTTCACAGCACTGTTTACAATAGCTAAGACAAGGATGTGACCTCAATATCCATGGAAAAATGAATGGATAAAGATGTGGTACATATATACACAGTCACAAAAAAAGAATGAAATCATGCCATTTGCAGCAACATGGATGGACCTAGAGATTATCATGCTGAGAAGTCAGTCAGACAGAGAACGACAAATATTATGATATCACTTATATGTGGAATCTAAAAAAGTAATACAAATGAACTTATTTATAAAACAGAAACAAAGTCACAAATATAGAAATCAAACTTATGGCTACCAAAAGGGAAAGGAGGGAAACGTGAAGGGATAAATTAGAAGTTTGGGATTAACACATACACACTACTATATATAAAACCCCATTGATAACCAAAAAGGACCTGCATAGGGAACTATATTCAATATCTATAATAACCTATAATGAAAAAGAATCTGAAAAAGAATATATATATGCATATATATATAAATGCTATAACCTGAAAGTAACACAACACTGTAAATCACCTATACTTTGATTAATAAAATACTTATAAGAGATTGTTCATATTAATATTACTTATAAAAACTATATTTATATAACAAATATACCAAAAAGTATAAATATTCCAAGTGTCCTTTAAGTGGTGAATGGATATATAAAAAGTGATATATCCAATATAATGGAATAATAATCAACAATAAGAATGTATTTCTGACATATACTAAAACATAGATGAACCTCAAAAATACTATGCTAATTGAAAGAAGCTAGAAACAAAAGATTACACATTTATAAAAATCCATTTATATATTTCCAAAAGGAAAACCTATATAGACAGCAAGCAAATTAGTGATTGCTTCAGGCTGGGGATGGGAGGAGGAACTGACTGTAAATGTCACAAAGATTCTCTTGGGATGACAGAACCCTTCTAAAACTGGATTGTGATGATGGTTATATAACATAAAGTTACTAAAAAAATTACTGAATTATACACTTGTCAGTGATGTCAGTGGATCCTACTGATATCATAGTTCAATAAAGGTGTTAAAAAAATAACAATATTAATCAATTTATGCCAACATATATGACAACTTAGATGAAATAGATATACTTCTTGAAAAACAATGTACTTAAAAGTGACAGAAGAAAGAAGGTCTGAATTAGTCCTTTAACTATTACAGGAATTAACACTCACAATTTAAAACCTTCCTTCAAAAAAACCTCAAGTTTTAGATGGCTTCAGAGGAGAATTCTTCCCAACATTCAAGGAATAAATAAGATAGCATATAAATTCTTTCAGAGAATAAAGAGTGTAAACGTCTCAACTCATTTTATACGGCCAGTAGACCTCTAATCCCAAATCAGACAAGAACACAGCAAAAGAACAATACAAGCTCTTAGAGAATCAAAATTCCTAACAAAGTGTTAGCAAATTGAATCTAGCCATGCAGAAAAGGGGCTTCCCTGGTGGCTCAGACGGTAAAAAGTCTGCCTGCAATACAAGAGACCAGGGTTTGATCCTTGGGTTGGGAAGACCTCCTGGAGAAGGGAATGGCTATCCACTCCAGTATTCTTGCCTGGAGAATCCCATGGACAGAGGAGCCTGGAGGGCTACCGTCCATGGGGTTGCAAAGAGTTGGACACGACTGAGCGACTAACACACACATATGCATAAAAAGTATAATGTGGCCTGACCAAATGAAGTTTCTTTCAGTTATGTAAGATATTGATTCTGAAATCACTATTATATTAACAGAATAAAGGAGAAAAGCCATTATCATTTCAAAATGCAGAAAAGGCATATTGTGAAAATCTGTTCATTGTAAAATACTATCGACAAACTAGAAATAGGAGGAAATTTAATCTGATAATCATAATCTATAAAATATGTAAAGCTAGCATCATACTTAATGGTATAACACTGAGTGCTTGGTCTCTGAGGACTAGAACAGCACTGTCCAACAGAATTTCTTGTGACGACTGAAATGCTCATATCTATACCATCCAATATAGTCACTGGCAGCCATCAGTGTCTACTGAATACATCAAAGGTGACTAGAAACTGACTTTTCTATTTTACTTAATTTTAATTAAACAGTATGTGAAGCTAATGGCTATAGGTTATATAACTGGGTTTTGTGCCAGTTTTTTTGGGATGGCAGGTCTCTGTGCTATTAGTGGTGGGTCCCTCCTGAATTTATGGAACAAGGTAACTCACAGTGGGCTGCTGGAGTCTCCAGGTGGACACTGGCCATGCTAGAAGGACCAACCATTGGATTGGAGAGTTGGGGCTTTCAGAGAGATGCTATCAGTCCAACCTCCACGGAGCAGACAGGGCTGGAGGCTGAGTTCCATCAAATGGCCAGGGATTTAATCAATTATACCTACACAGTGAATACCCAATAAAAACTCTGGATATTTCTGCCTCAGGTTAGCTTTCTGGCTAGTAAGCAGACATAGGCCAGGAGGATGATGTATCCTGATTCCACGGGGAGAGGGCACAGCAGCTCTGTTTGGGACCCTGCCAGACATCACTCTGTCTCTTCATTTGGCTGGTCCTAATTTGTGTCCTTTGTAATAAAACTAGTTTTAGGTATAGCACTTTCCTAAGTTTTGTGAACTGTTCCATCGAACCTGAGGGGGTCATAGGAACACCCCAAATCTGCAGCCAGTTGGACAGAAGTGTTGTGTGTGGCCTGAGGACTCTCAAACTTATAGCTATCGACTAACGTGAAGGCACTCTTGTTGGGGATGGCGCTCTCACCCTGCAGAGTCTGTGCTAACTCCAGGGGGCTGGTGTCAGAGGTGAGCACCTGTGATGTGCTATGTAGTGCACAGTGCAGGCCTGGGTGTTCCTAATGAGACAAGGGTGTTCCTAATGCCACCTCTAGTCCACAAAGTACTGCAGGAGGTCAGAACAATACAATGCGAGGAACAAGTATAAATACTGAAAACAACATGTAAAACTGTCATAGATGGCATGATTGCATAAAGAAAATCCAAAGACCCTACAACAATTAGAATTAGTTAACTGTGGACATTCTTCTTTGACATCACATCAAAACTGGTCTCACAAAAATGAGCTGCAATGTAGAATCTTCATTCATATAAATGAACTTCTCACACGGTCACATTAAAATCTATTGTTTTATCTTGCTTCTTAATTGGATCATTTACTCATTAATGATTTTACAAATCATGCATTGGCCATGTGGAAAACTGGTTCCCTGAGTTTAAATCTCACACACAAAAAATGGCTTTACCAGCTAATTTTGTAAACATTTAATGCTGAAATAATTCCAATTTTACTAAACTCTCATATAATGTGGAAGCAACTTTTGATAAATTTTTTGACACTCGCATGATCTTGATAACAAAACTCAATAGGGATACTGAAAGAAGGGAAAAGCAAAGGCCAAGATACACGTGAATACTGATGTGAAAATCCTAAATAACATCACCAAGCTACTGTACTGAACAAAATATAAAGAAGAAAATATATTAAGAATAAGCTGGAGTTTATCGCAAAAATTCAAGGTTAATTTAATACTTTAAAAAAATCACTGATATTTACTATATTAATAATTAAGAAAAAACATATTATCACCTCAGTAGATACAGATAAAACACAAGAACTACAGATAACAGAAAAATCTAACAGCTTTTAAAAAGCACATTTATGTTTTTCAAAAAGAAGGACTAGATTTCATAAGGGAGAATATAAAAGTATGAAAAAGAACAAACAGATGAAACAACACACCAAAAATTGAAAAATAATCAGCATTTATTTGTTATAGAATGTCTTAGCAAACTAGGAAGTCAGTTGAATTTCTTTTTAGTAAAAAAAAGTATTGCTGATATTTTTATAAACATGGAAATCTAACCAAATCTAAAGAAAAATTATTAGTTAGTAAATGGGCTTATGAAGTTCCTGAATACCAAGCCAATATGCAAAAATCGAGTATATGTCCATGTTTTGGCCATACTTTTAAAATTATACTGAAATTTTATGATAACTAAATTTTAAACTACTAATTATAGGTCTAGGGCAGAAGATGTACAAACTGAGCTTTGATGTATTTTGTGGTACTAGAGAGCAGCGTTCTAGTTAGTAAATAAAGAAAAATGTTACAAGGAGGGTGTTATCATTTTGCAGCTCCTAATGAAATGATCCATATAAGTAGTGATCATTTAAAGCCATAGCAAGACAAAGAGAGACCTGTGGGCATCGTGTACAACAACTTCTGAAGCATTCTTGCCAAGAAGTCACACTTGAACCTGATCAAACCTCAGTGTGGAACTTTCTGTGATGATGGAAACATTCTTTACCTGTGCTACCCAGTTTGTGGCTGTCCAATCTGTGGCTACTAAGCACTTGAGAGGGGACAACCGTGACAAAGGGATTTAACTGAATTAACTTAAGTTCAGTCGTATGTGGCCGGTGGCTTCAGTACTGGACAGCACATCTCAAATCTACCAATTTACAGGAAACATAGGTGACAACACACCAGTAACACCATGGGGATTCATTACCCACCACATCACTTATTCAGAGCCTTCAGATAGTGAGAAACTATAGATCAATGGCCTGGCCTCTTCAACAAATGGTTTGGATAGAAAAAAATACGCAGTACCAAGATTAAGAGACAGATCAGCTGCACTGTATGAACTTTACTTAAGAGTCTGAGCAAACAAATGACAGTTTATGAATTTATGAGACTAATGGAAACTTGATAATGGCTGGATTTGATGATATTAAGAAGCTGCCTTCAGGGACTTCCCTGATGGTCCAGTGGTTAAGAATCTGCCTTGCAATGCAGGGGACACAGGTTTGAGTCCTGGTTTGGGAATTAAGACCCTAAATGCTGTGGAGTAACTAAGCCCATATATCGCAACTACTGAGTCCATGTGCTACAACCAGAGACCTCTGTTGTAATGAAAGATCCTGAAAGATGCAGGAAGACCCTGCATGCCACAACTAAAACCTGACACAGCCAAATAAATAAACTTTTTTTTTAAAGCTTTGAAAAAAATAAACTGAGGAAATAGAACGTATATTTCTTAAAAAAGAAGCTGCCTTCATTGAAGAGAAGGTTGCAAATGCAATAAATCTCAGAAACAAGTGAAAGTGAAAGAAGCAAAACACAAATAAGCATGCACAACAGCAGACAAACTAACTGCAGTGTTTGCGTATAAACACTTAGGAATAAAACTAAACAGACAAGCAAGGAAATGGTTACAGAAGCTAGAGTCCTGGTTTCCTCTGTCAGGGAGAAGCTGTGATTGGGAGGGGATGTTCAATTTCTTGAAATAAAATGGTGGTTTCATGGGTATTCATTTGATAACACATTAAGCTGCATTTTATGAACTTTTCTCCATGTGAATTCTGCTTCACAACTAAAGAGGTAAATAAATAAATAATTATGGTGATTAAGTTCGGCTTTGGCATACTACCCTTGGGTCACATTCTGTGGAAAACCATGAAAAATGGCTACAATAGTTTTGTATTTATTACAATGTTTCTCCTGAGGACATTATCACTATATCATTTACTTAAAGGCTTCCCAAGGAATGACCGGTAAATACTTACTTTCCATGAAGAACTTTCCTTTTTCCTTTGGATAATACAATTCATATAAATATATTTATTACACTTGTCGAAAATTTGAGAACCAAGTTTATAGCTCATTCAATAATTATGTAGGACAGTAAGGCTTATAAAAATTGAAACTTTAAGAACTTCTCAAGGCCCTATAGTTATTGCATCACTGCTTTGACTTTGTCCCAGTTTGGATCTTCCATTCTGAGGGTATCTTCCCCTGACTTCTTAACAATGTAATCTTTCCTTTTTCACTCAAGTCTTACATACCTCTTATAATCCCTTGGAAAAATAATGAGGAATAAACACAAACTCACCTGTAACATGGTCATTTCTGCAGCCTGTGTGAGATGATCAGCAAGTCTGAGGTTTGTTCAGTTCTGTGGCCTCTGCTTTTATCCCGAAGCTTGGGAATGAAGTGTTCAACACCAGGAATGAATTTCTCTGCTGGGAATGCCTTTCTTGTCTCACAGGAGCAGGCTCATTTCTGGGGAACCAGGATCTGTGAACCTGGGGACCAATGCACTTCAATTGGTATATTCACAGTGCACCTAAAATCCCCTCCTTTCTTGCTAGGAAATAGGAGTTCATAATCATTTAAGGCCAGAGTGTGTTTTCTGACACAGGACTACCAGGGACAGAAATAGAATGTGATATGAAAGAACGGCAGAAGTCTATGTCTCTGTACACAGATAAAGATTACTCAGCAGAAGCAATCCTGAGATCCGGTTAGCGTCCACTGAGGACACTGAGGAACAGGTGCTGGGAAGGACAAGGTAGCTCTGTGTGTGACAGACTTTTGGAAAGCTTATGTGATTTGTATTAAAACAGATCTAAGTTTTAATCAACTTTTTCCTTTTCCTGGCTTTGTGACTTTGGGTAAGAACAAATAGGAAACTAAGGTTTAAAATCTATAGCCTTCCTAATTTATGTCTGCCAATCATATCCATTTCTACAAGAAGTATGTTAAATTCTCCCAATATTACAGATTGGCCAGTTTTCCCTTGTACTTCTGTTGATGTTTGGATTATATGCTTAAAGTTATGTTGTTTGATGCATAGACATTATATATTTCTGGAGAATTACTCTTTAGTCACTATGTAATGCCACGGGGATTCTGAGGAACAAATGAGATATTAAAAGGAAAGTGACTAGTTCCTGGTAATAACAATAGCTCTCACATCTGAGTGCTTTCAATATATAAGACAAAATACTAAGCACTTTATAACAACCCTCACAGACAACCCAAAAGGCATTTGACAAAAAAGCATTTCACATCTCCATTTTATAGAATGAAAAATGAAACTAGAGTGTGCCAATGACTGCACAACTATTAAGTACCAGAAATGAATGCTATTTCTCTTTTTTGCTACGTTCAGGGTTGCTGTCGTTTAGTTGCTTAGTCGTGTCTGACTCTTTCAAACTCCATGGACTATAGCCCACCAGGCTCCTCTGTCCATTGGATTTCCCAGGTGAGAGTACTAGAGTAGGTTGCCATTTCCTTCTCCAGGGATCTTCCTGACCCAGGGGCCAAACCTGCATCTCCTCAATTGGCAGGTGGATTCTTTTATGACTGAGCCACCTGGGAAGCCCAACATTCAAGATATTTACTTCCAAAATCATAAAGTTATTTGTTTGTATTCATGTACACATATATTCACACACTCACCATACATCCTGGAATTAGCTCTTATTTCCACGCACACATTCCGTCACCTTAGTTCCACAGAGACACAGCTTGCTCATCCCTATGACACACTAAAGCAGCACTTCAGACACCAAACTCTTCCCTTTCATGTCTTCCTGTGATTCAGCCCTTGGTATCAACTCAGAAATACATATTGAGGTTATTTCCAGTTACACAAGAAATGATTCCTTTATATACCCTAAATTGTGAAAATATATTCATTTTAGAACTGGAACTGGCACACATAAGAACTAAACAAAGAGACATAATTATTATTACAAAAGTAAAATATGATGACAAAACTTAGAAATGTACATAAGCTAAATAAGAAAAAATTCTTACTTGTGACCAAACATAACCACTCTTAAGAGGTAGTATAAACAATCTGGATATTTTTAACAAAAATATAAGGTCACATTTAAAAACTGTTTTTGCTTTCTTCCCACTATGCAAACCATCTTTCCAGATCAACAGACACAGTACTGTAATATCAACAGCCTTCTTATTTAAACAAATAAAAAGGTAGGATAAAAAATCTATGCATATCAGAAAAAATACATAAAACATAGAAATATACTTGACAAGAAATGTGTACGGCTCATAGGCTAAAGCAAACTAAAACCACCAATGGGGACTATAAAAATAGACTTCCTCACACACAAATTGGTCTTTCTAGGACAGAAAGACTTCATAATTCAGCCCTGAATTATTTATATTTTTTGTCAATTCCAGTCACAATTTCAAAAAAAATTTTTTTAACAAGCAATTCTAAAGTTCATCTGGAAGAAAAAAAGGTACAGGAACAGCTTTGGACACTTTGGGAAACACAAGATAATGAGTGTACATAGGTCCATGTAATAGTAACATATATTGTACAATTATATTTAAAAAAAGTATTTCATACTGTCTCCAGAAAAGATTTACAGCTAAATAAAGCATAACGACCCAAATACGTAAATCTCTCATGCAATAAATGTGGCACTTTACATCCAAAGTAAAACCTGATCACTTAATGAATAGGAGAAGTGATTAACACTTGGAAGAAAATAAAGCCAGATATCTATCTCATATATTACAACAAACTACAGTTGACCCTTGAACAATTTGAGGGTTAGGGACACTAGTCCACCTCACCACCCATGCATTTGAAAATCCTCACATAATTAATTTTATAGTCAACCCTCTATATCCAAGGTTCATATCTGCAGATTTAACCAACTTCTGATCATACAGTACTGTGGTATTTATTGAAAAAAATCTGCATAAAAGTGGACCCATGCAGTTCACACCCCTATTATTCAAGGGTCAACTGTACTTTCAGATGGATCAGAACTTAAAGTAATGAAAACCATGATAGTGCCTAAAGAAAACACAAATGAGTATTTGTGTAATTCTGGGGAAAATGTCCCTACACATGCTACAAAGGCAAAAGTCAAAAAATTTTACTTAAAAGCCAATAAATTTAATGATTAAAAAATGGAATAACCTCTGTGTGGTTCAAGAAAAGTCAATCATAATACAAATACACACACATACCCCAGACAAGGAAGATACACCTCTAGTAAATAAATAGGTCATTTCCTTTGTGTTACGCTTTCACTTTATTTCATGAAATAAAAATTAAGCAGACAGGCAAATTCACAATGTGATCTTGAAATTTCCTTTGTCAGAAACTACTTGGCAAAGTTTAGTTGGGTTTCAGTGAAAATTTATCAAGAGTAGAGAGAAATGTTGAAATGAGGCATAAGAATCTGAGGTGGAAAAAGTGTGAGAAGCCATCAGTGTGGTAGTTTTTAAAAACTTCTGATATTAATTGCTCAGCACAATAGATCCGACCTTATTTTCATTTAATTTAAACAAATGCTTTTGCCAGTTGGCTCTTGAGAGAGCTTTCCCTGAGTGCTCTTCCACTAGACTTCCATGTGTTCCTTCAGCAGATGGAAGCCTACCCCTCCACTATACAGTTTGACCCCTTTTAACTTCATGGGTTTGACTTTACCTCAGCAGCTTCCTGCAGAGCACCGCAGTTCTCCCCATGACATGCTCATGTTCACCTGCAGGAGGAAGGGGCACCGTCATCATCATCCCATAGTTCCCACTCAGCATCAAGTCCTGTGGAATTACAAGGGAAAAAGAACAACGGAAAGTGACATTTACTCACACCTAACATGTGCCAGGCTTCCCTGGTGGCTCAGTGGTGAAGAACTTGCATGCCAATGCAGGAGACACAGGTGGGATCCCTGGGTTGGGAAGATCCCCTAGAGAAGGAAATGGCAACCCACTCCAGTAATCTAGCCTAGGAAATCTTGAGGACAGAGAAGCCTTGCTGACCTGCAGTCTATATGGTCCCAAAACAGTCGGATACAATGTAGCAACTAAACAACAACTATGTGCCAGATGTTCTATACACCATGCTGTCTTTTTTGATGCATTCAGCATTCATTAAGGAAGTCAGTCAGTCAGCCAGTTCAGTCACTCAGTCGTGTCCGACTCTTTGCGACCCCATGAATCGCAGCACGCCAGGCCTCCCTGTCCATCACCAACTCCTGGAGTCTACTCAAATTCTAATACTGCACAAAAATTCATGTGCCCCAAATAGATGATATATGCACAAATGGTAGATTGGGGCCACTGGTTCCATGCAGTCTACCCCAGGGCCTGTGACCAAGACCCACAACAGCAGTAGAAAGAGGGATGGGCAAATGTCTTGGGAGTCCGTTTATATTCCCAGTACACGCATGATACAGTCCCCTGTCCAGAGATGATGGCAACAGGGCAGACTAAGGAGAAAAAGAAGAGAAAGAAAAGATCTCAGGGGCAAGTTGAAAGAACTCCCACAGAAAGGTCAAACTCCCTACATGGGACAAAATATTTCAACTTAACATATCTGTGATAGATTGCAAAGGCTTTAAGCAGGATATGCAGCATAGTCCCAATTTTTTTTTTTCTTAAAGGGAACAAATAAGGTTATTAACAATATACACACATTTATTGACTAAAGGATGTACAAAACGTTAGCAGTGACTATTTCCTGTTGATGGGATCATGAATGATTTTCATTTGAATCTGTTTATCAGTACACTCTAAACTGACGACAGTGAACATATTTTAAAATCCTTAACCCAAGAAAACAGGCAAGCAAAGCAGTTTCAGTCCAGCACTATGTGGTTGAAACAGTAAGGAATCAATAAGTAATCAATAAAATAATGTGTTTTAATGATTGCAAAAAGCTTCCACGCTAGAGAAGAAAAAGTAATTTCTTGCCACTCCCTCGTTTTCAGATGAAAAGCCTGAGACCCAGAATTGTGAGTTGACTGTTTCAAGTGGCAGTTGTGGGTCAAAGTCAGAGACAAGGCTTGAGGCCAACGCTGTCCTCACCGCATTAGCAACTGTCAAAGTTGTTTGGGTTTTTTGTTAGTAGAGACGCCTCGTTAAAAATCCTACTGATAAAAGCAGAGGCAAGCTGGGTGGAGCCTGGACGGAGGCGAACAATCGGGTCGCCCCGCGTACACTCCCAGGGCGTCCCCACGACTGGCCGTGTGTCCCGAAGGTCGCGGGCGGCCGGGCACTCGCGTGGGAGACACCACCTGTACGAGCCGGTCTGGACGGAAACGTCAAGGCGCTCTGAGCACTGGCCGCGGCGGAGGAAGGGCCTCCCCCCACCGCTGGAGCCCACCGGTGCCCACCGCAACCCAGCCGCTGAGTCCCAGGCCGAAGGGCGGACGCCACCTGCAGCCCTGGCACGACCCCCAGCCCGGCCCCCGCGAACCCTCTCATTCCCCTCCGCCCGCCCCACAGGGATCCAGCCCGGAACCTGCAAAAAACGCCTCGGACCACGGACGCGCCGAACGGGGACCGGGACCCAAGTGACCGCCCCGCCCCCGGGCTTTGCGCGACCCGGGCGGATCCGCGAGATCCCGACGGCCTGGAGCCTAGCCGGGGAACAGCGCGCGCACAAGCACGCGGACACTCGCACAGTGGCCTCTCGCGTAGTGGCGAAGGACAAAGAGGGACCAAGCCGGCTGCAGAGGTTGCGCGTGCGCACGGGAAAAGCCCTGCCGAACTACACTTCCCAGGAGGCCCTGGGACACGCAGCGTCAGGCGTCGTTGGAACGCGGGTCGGTCTTGGAGAAAAGAGAAAAATAATTTTAACGCATTTATGGAAAACGGATCGTAAAGCACAAAAAAAGCGCAGTTAATCTATAACTCAAGTGCAATGGGGTAGGTTATAATTAAGTCACTATATATATATTTTTAAAGAGAGTGACAGGTAGGATGAAAAAAGAAAATGCAGAGCCACAGACACTTAAGAGATTGAGTGAGAACTCACTCTGTATTAATAAATTCTAAATTCTTTATGGTTCTCAAGGAGTAGATGTGTCAGATTTGATCCGAGAAACGAGAAAACCTGGACGTGAATAAAAATGAAGACAATATCAGGGAATCTGTGCCAAAAAGTATCCATCATTGCGTTTCCAGTGATCAGAGAACTCTTATATTTAAATTGTTTCAAGGAATTCCCTGGTGGTCCAGTGGCTAAGACTCTGCGCTCCTGATACAGGGGGGCTGGGTTCGATCCCTGGTCAGGGAACTAGATCCCACATGCCACAACTAAGACTGTATGCAGCCAAATGAATAAAAATAAATGTTTAAAAAAAAAATTGTTTCAGAGGAATTAGAAGAAGGAAAAGTTTCTATTTACTTAATAGCATAAAGGTACCAAAATGGACAAATTATGATTTAAAAGGAAGCACAGACAGAACTTGATTATTGCTGACCATGCAAAAATACTGAGAAGTTATCAATAGATAATTTTTTGTAGGATATTTTGTTAATATTTTGTAGAAATAGAAATATTTTCGTAGACTAGAAACCAAGTGGATTCTATTCTAGAAATATAAGGGTGATCAGGGTATATATTAAATAAATAAGTTAAAGGGAAAAACTGATATTACCTCGATGAGATGAAAAAATGTTTAACTGAAAAAAATACATTCTAGGTTTTAAAATATAAATTAGAAAAAGTTGTTTCTTAATTTACCCTGATTGAAAATATATCCATTTCAACTATTAAACCACTATGCTGTTTAAAGGTATCAGTAGGAGTTAGGAACAAGGGATCCATACTCAGGATTCAGATTTTTTTAAACTAGGCTAATACTGGTAATTTCCCAGTGCTCCAGTGATTAGAACTCCTTGCTTCCACTGCAGGGAGCTGGGGTTTGATCCCTGGTGGGGGAACTAACCAAGATCCCACAAGCCTGAGTGGCATGGCCAAAACAAAGCACCCACCTCCTGGAAAAATAAAGACTAAACTAATACTTAAAATGCAGAACACAAGCGAGTCCAAGCTCATGCTGGTGGCTGCATGACAAGGCAATAAATCCAGAGGTGAGTTGCTGGGGCAATGGATAGAGACTTCATTTGGAAGGTCAGCAGACAGAGAAGATGGTGGACTAGTGTCCCAAAGAACCATCTTGTTGTTGTTGTTTAGTGGCTAAATAATGTCTGACTCTGTGACCCCCATGGACTGTAAAGCACACCAGGCTTCCCTATCCTTCACTATCTCCTGGAGTTTGCTCAAACTCATGTCCATTGAGTCAGTGATGCTATCTAACCATCTCATCCTGTGCCACCCTCTTCTCCTTTTGCCTTCAGTCTTTCCCAGCATCAGGGCTTTTTTTTTTCCAGTGACTCAGCTCTTCTTATCAGGTAACCAAATTATTGAAGCTTCAGATTCAGCATCAGTCCTTCCAATGAATATTCAGGGTTGATTTCCTTTAGGATTGACTGGTTTGATCTCCTTGCAGTTCAAGGGACTCTCAAGAGTCTTCTCCAGCAGCACAATTCAAAAGCATCAATTCTTCGGTGCTCAACCAAAGAGTCATGGTCCAACTCTCACATCTGTACATGACTACTGGGAAAACCCTAGCTTTGACTAACAGACCTTTGGCAGCAAAGTGATGTCTTTGCTTTTCAATATGCTGTCTAGGTTTGCTATAACGTTCCTTCGAAGGAGCAAGTATCTTTTAATTTCATGGCTGAAGTCACCATCCACAGTGAATTTGGAGTCCAAGAAAATAAAGTCTGCTACTGGTTCTACTTTTCCCCTTTCTATTTGCCATGAAGTGATGGGACCAGATTCCATGATCTTAGTTTTTTGAATATTGAGTTTTATAAGAACCATCTTACCTGAGTTAGAATTCAGGCTTCTTTTATAAGGAAAGGAGAAGCAGAGTGGTTGGTTTTTGCAAACTTCTTAGTGTTGGAATTCTTTGTTCTCAGAGCTGTTCATGTAGGTCTGGTCAAATGTTCATTTAAACCTCCAATAAGAGAAATGTTATTCTTCTGCAACTTTTTATCTCTGTGTGAATAGAAAACTGTTATACCTTTAAAGGTCAGAGACTTGAGAATGGGTTATCCTGTAAATTTTAGACTACAGGCAACACTGTTTTAGCAAAAGCAATAGAATACAAAGATTAAAGTAAAAGGAACAGATCAAATATGGAGTCAGATTTGTTCTTCCCTATTTTACCAGGATGTGTGTCAACAATCACTGCTGAAGCATACACATTTTTACACCACTTGGGGCTTTTATTCCATAAATTGTCAATTATATTTGCCATTTTTCAATTGTGTTATCTGATCATGGAGCTGAATGTATATTGTTTACTAATCCTCAATATGCAATATATGTTTTAATCTTTTCTGTCAATATATGCTGTACTTTGTTTATAAAATCATTGACCCCATAGGCTTTATTTTTGACATAAAATGTATCTAGTGTTTCTTTTATAGTTTCATTTGTGGTTTACTTATGTGTTTTGTTAAGAAATCTTTCTCCATTCTGATATCGTAAAGGATTTCCATGTATTATCTTTTAATAGTTTCAGTGTTTTGCTTTCACATTTAAATTGTATTCTGTCTGGAGTTGTATGTGTGCACATAGTATGAGATACTGTTCCAATTTCATTTTGTTTCCACATGGGAAGCCAATTTCCTCATCTCCAGTTTGTTCAGTTACTAGAGCTGCCATAACAAAATATCACAGGTGGGTGGGATAAACCTCATAAATTTATTTTGTCACAGTTCTGGAGACAGGATATCATGATTTTGTAGGTTTGGTTTCTTCTAAGGTCTCTGCTTGGCTTGCAGCTGCCTGTCTTCTTCCCATGTCCTCACATAGTCCTCCATCTGTGCATATCCTGTCTTAGTCTCCTTGTTTTCTCCAGTTTTATTGAGATATAATTGACATATAGCACAGTATACATTTGGGCTTTCCTGGTGGCTCACAGGGTATAGAATCTGCCTGCAATGCAGGAGATGAGGATTTGATCCCATCCCTGGGTCAGAAAGGTCTCCTGGAGAAGGGAATGGTAACCCACTCCAGTATTCTTGTCTGGAGAATTCCATGGACAGAGGAACCTGGTGGGCTAAAGTCCATAGGATCACAAAGAGTCAGACACAACTGAGCAACTAACACTTTCACTTTTTCACAATACATAGTTAAGGTGTATAGCATAATGATTTGACTTAAATACATCATAGAATGATTATGACAATAAGTTTAGTGAACATCCATCACCTCATATAGATACAAATTTAATGAAGTAAAAAAAATTTTTCATTGTGATGAGAATTCTTAGATTTACTCCCTTAAAAACTTTTATATATAACATACAGCAGTGTTGATTATATTTATCATGTTGTACATTGCATCCCTAGTACTTGTTTGTCTTATAATTGCAAGTTACATCCTGTTACACAACATAATGATTCTGTTACCAACTTGGGTCCTTGGACTCTTTAATTGCTAGAAATTGGTAAGTGGCCAGATAAGGAATTCAGACAAGGCTTTATTGGGACTCACACTGCAGAACAAGAAACAAATGCCCTTGCTTGCTTTCTGAATTAGGGTAAGCTGGCCCTTTAAATGGGGTGAAGGTAGGGGTGGATCAGTGGGTTAGGCCAAAGGGGTGGCTTAGGGTTGTCCACCCACCCACTTTGTTCAGGGATCATGCACAGTATCCTTCTTTTGCTCACTGCACCTCAGAACTAGCAGTTATTTTTGGCCTTTATATGTCTTATTATTCATAATTTTTCCCAATTGCACATGTGTACAGTTATTTTTAGTCCTTTATAGTTTCTTTGTTTTCCATTGTTCAGGGAGATGTTTGTCCATTTGCAAATGCTCCCAGGTGCCAGCCTATCTTAATTCAATATTTTTATACATTTCAAAATGATCACCATGTTAAGTATAGTTGCCGTCTGTTGTTACCTTACAACAGGGGTCCCCACCCACCAGACCACAAACTAGTGTCAGCCTGTGGTCTGTTAGGAACTGGGCTACACAACAGGTAGTGAGCATCAGCAAACAAGCAAAACTTCATCTGTATTTACAGCTGTTCCCCATTGTTCAAATTACTGCCTGAGGTCCATCTCCTATCAAATCAATGGCAGCATTAGACTCTCGTAGGAGCTCAAACCCTACTATGAACTGCACTTGCAACAGATGATCTGAGGTGAAGCTGAGGCAGTGATGTTAGTGCTGGGAAGCAACTACAAATATAGATTATCATTAGCACAATAAATGTTGTACACTTGAATCATCCCAAAACCATTCTCCACCCCTGTATCTCGGTCTGAGGAAAAATTGTTCTTCCATGAAACCAGTCCCTGGTGCCAGAAATTTTGGCTACCACTGCCATACAGGATATTACATAATTATTGATAATATACTACACACTGTTTATTTCATACCCATGACTGATTTATCTTGTAACTTGAAGTTTGTACCTCTTAATTACCCTCACCTATTTCTATCCTCCCACTCCCCCATGCTGTTTTTTCTGTTTATTTTGGCAATACTATGCAGCATGTGGGATCTTACCTGTGCCCTTTGCATTGGGAGCAACAGAGTCTTAATCACTGGACAGCAAGGGAAGTACCCCCTACCATGCTGTTCTGAAGAGAAAACTATTCAAACAAATAAGTGAATTCAGTATAATTGTAGTACAAGATTGTAGATATCCTTTATAATCTTAAAAGGAAGTTACTTTCCATTTTGAATTTGTTAAGGACTTGATCCTGAAGAATGGCTAGAATATATTGAATGTTTTTCTTTAGTTATATAGATAAATAAATATGTATTTTTATATTAACCTATTTCTGCATTAAGATTAATAGGATGAATACATTAATAAACTTCAATATTAAATTATCTCAAACATATTATTTACTTATAAAGTTGAACAATATGTAACTTTCCTTTAGTGTGTTGGTCCAGTTGTTGTTCAGTCGCTAAGTTATGTCCAACTCTTTGTGACCCCATGGATTGAAGCATACCGGGCTCCTCTGTCCTCCAGTATCTCCTGGAATTTGCTCAAATTCATGTCCATTGAGTTGGTGATGCCATTCAACCATGTCATCCTCTGCCACCATCTTCTGTTTTTTACTTCAATCTTTCCCATCATTAGAGCTTTTTTCCCCAGTGAGTTGGCTCTTCACATCAGGTGGCCAAAGTATTGGAGCTTCAGACTCAGCATCAGTCCTTCCAATGAGTATTCAGGACTAATTTCCCTTAGGATTGACTGATTTGATCTCATTGAAGTCCAAGGGACTCTCAGGAGTCTTCTCCAGTTCCACAATTTGAAAGCATCAATTCTTCGGTGCTCAGCCTTCTTTATGGTCCAACTCTCACATTCGTACATGACACCTGGGAAAACCATAGCTTTAACTAATGAACCTTTGTCAGCAAGGTGGTATCTTTGCTTTTTAACATGCTGTCTAGGTTTGTCATAGCTTTCCTCCATCTTTTAATTTCATGGCTCCTGTCACCGTCCACAGTGATTTTGCAGCCCAAGAAAATAAAATGTCACTGCTTCCACTTTTTCTCCATCTATTTGCTATGAAGTGATGGGACCGGATGCCATGATCTTAGTTTTTTGAATGTTGAGTTTCAATTCACCTTTTTTACTTTCCTTTTTCACCCTCATCAAGAGGCTCTTTAGTTTCTCTTCACTTTCTGACATTAGAGTGGTACCATCTGCACGTCTGAGGTTGTCTATATTTCTTCCAGCAATCTTGATTCCAGCTTGTGATTCATCCAGCCCAGCATTTTGCATGATGTACTCTGCATGTATGTGTGCTCAGTCACTCAGTTGTTCCAACTCTTTGTGATCCCATGAACTGTAGCCTACCAGACTCCTCTGTCCATGGGATTTTCCGGGCAAGAATACTGGATTGTGTTGCCATTTCCTTCTCCAGTGAGTACTCTGCCTCTAAGTTAAATAATCATGGTGACAATATACAGCCTTGTCATACTCCTTTCCCAAATTGGCATCAGTTTTTCCATGTCTGATTCTAACTGGTCCAGTTACTCTTCTACATAATAGATCACGTCACAATTTAGTGGCTTATTATATCTCACAGTTTCCTGGGTCAGAAATTCAAGATAACCTCAGCCAGGCAATTTTGCCTTGGGGTCTCTCGTGTGGTTGCCATCAGTTGATAGCTGGAGCTAGAACAGCAGGTGCTGTAACACCTGGGGTGGTGTAGGCATCTCTCACTCTTCCAGTAGTCTCAGGCCTCTTTAGTTCATCTCTTTGTGTGAGGTGTCTGCACCCCTTAACAGCACAGCAGCCTCAGGGCAGTTGGGCTGCTTACCTGGCAGCTGAAATTCTTCACCAGGAAGAGCTTCTGTGAACAAGGTGGAAACTGCATCTCCTTTTATAACCTGGGCTTGTAAGTCTCACAGCTTCTTTTCTGCTGCAATCTGCTGTCTGTGAACAAATCATTAGCCCATCTGGATTCAAGAGGCAGGGGGCACAGACCTCTCCTCCCCATGGGAAAAGTGACAAAATCACATTGTGACACTAGAAGAGGGTGCTGTGTAAGAGGTGCTCTTGTAGTCATCTTAGGAACACACAACTTACCACAGTCCTCTGGCTTTGACAGTTGATATCTACAGGCTATAACTATCTACTGCCCCAAGACCCCAAATGTCTTATTCCATTGTGGCATCAGATTGATCAATCTCATTATAGAAATCAGGCCCTGCTTGGGGTGAGGCTCTTCAGGACTTCTCCCTTGGATACAACTCTTACATGTTGTTTCTCTCAATCAATATACCTATTATCTTCATCTTACACACCTTAAATACAATAGTAAGACACAACTGGGGACAACAGGAATCCTCATACAGCAGTTGCTGGGGATAGAGCAGCCACTGATCCATAGAAATTCCAAATCATGCCAGGTACATGTTACCAGTTCACTGCTCACATGGAGTTCTCCATACCCCTTAGCAGCACATTAGATCTTGGTTCTGCTGAGTCATCCTTCCTTATTCATAAAACATGATCCATATTTGCTATTGAGTATCTTTTTCAGCCTCCTTCCTGTCCAAAAATGATTGGGAGTGCAAAGATCTCTTTTTATTTTGTCCAGCGTTTGTCTTTTTCAATTAAAGTTAATATGGCTGTTTTTATTTATTTTTCATTTAAATTTTTTTATTTAGTTAGTTATTGTTTTGGCTGTGCTGGGTCTTTGTTGTTGCATGGGCTTTTCTCTAGTTGTGGTGAGTGGGGACTACTCTAGTTGCGGTGCACAAGCTTCTCATTGC
Organism: Cervus elaphus; assembly: GCF_910594005.1. NCBI lineage: Eukaryota > Metazoa > Chordata > Mammalia > Artiodactyla > Cervidae > Cervus > Cervus elaphus. The sequence continues at coordinate 28,220,737 of NC_057819.1, forward strand.
AGTGGCTTCTCTTGCTGCAGAACATGGGCTCTAGGGTATGGGGGCTTCATTAATTGAGGTTCCTGGGCTCTAGGACACAGGCTTAATATTTGTGTCACTACGGCTTAGTTCCTCCACAGCATGTGAAATCTTCCCAGACCAGGGATCGAACATGTGTCTCCTCATTGGCAGGCTGATTTTTAACCACTGAGTCATCAGGGAAGCCCCAATATTATTGTTTTTTAAAAACTTTGTGGTGTGTATGTATGTATTTATAGTATCTTTCTGTTTACAATTAGCTTTCACTTGTTCCTCTTCTTGCTGGGAACCCTACAATTAGCCACTGTTGATTAGTTGCTAAGTCGTATCTGACTCTTTGTGACCCCATGGACTGTATGTAGCCCACCAGATTCCTCTGCCCATGGGGGTTCCATTACTTGAGGTTGGAGGTATGCTAACTAAAGGGATAAAATGAGTTCTAATAAAGAAAAATGGTGAAATTGGAACTTGTTTGAATAGAAAGAAAAACACAGGACAAAATTATAGAAGTGTGGCTATTTGTAGGGCTTCCCAGGTGGCTCACCGGAAAAGAATCCACCTGCCAATGCAGGAGACACAGGTTGGATGCCTCTGTTGAGAAGATCCCCTGGACAAGGAAATGGACACCCATTCCAGTATTCTTGCCTAGGAAATTCCAGAGGAAGCTTGTGGGCTACAGTCCACTGGGTCACAACAGAGTCAGATATGACTGAGTGACTGAGAAGGCATGCACATATCCTCAAAATATTTTTTAGGGATAAGACTTTGTCTTAGAGATAAGTCTTTGTTATCCTTTTCTTTGTCATGGAAGGTCTGTTTTTTATGAGAGGTTTCACAAAGGCTTTCTTGTAAGATCCTTTTTTTCCCTTTTAAGGGTTACATGAGGTACCCTCTGAGATTTTCCTGAAATCTTCCCTAAGGATCTTTTGGTCCCTGAGGGCCTTTCTTGCTTTGAGAATGCTTTCCTGGATGGAAATACTGTACTGGGCCACTGATGATTCCTCATGGAGTGGTTCATTGTTCAGTTCCTCTCTCCTCTCTCATATTATTATAAAAAGTGAAAGTATTTAGTCACTCAGTCGTGTCTGACTCTTTGTGACCCCATGGACTGTAGCCTGCCAAGCTCCTCTGTGGAATTCTTCAGGCAAGAATACTGGAGCAGGTAGCCATTCCCTTCTCCAGGGGATCTTCCTGACCCAGGGATCGAACCCAGGTCTACCTGCATTGCAGACAGAGTTCTTTACTGTCTGAGCCACCAGGGAAGTAGCATGAGAATAAGGCAGGTAGCACAGTAACACTGTACCTAGAAAACTCAGCTCTGCCATTAGAGGTCACTATGTTATTGAACCAAACTTGGGTCCACTTGCCCCCACCCAGCAAAACCAATCTACTGACACCAGGTTGTGGTGAAGGGAAGTGCAGTATTTACAGCAGGTGCCCAGTGTGGGACCAGGCAAGGTGCATGGTTGCTATTGCTTGATGGCTTTCAGGGAAAGTTTTTAAAGACAGGGTGAAGGAGGGGGGCTATAGGGTGTGTGATCAGCCTGTGGACATTCTTCTGATTGGTTGGTGGTGAGGTAACTGGAGGTCAACATCATCAATCTTCTGGTTGCAATCTGTCTGGGGCCTGCATACTGGTGTTCAGCATATACTTAACTTTTCCATCTGCTGCAGGTTTCAGTATCTGCAAAACATTTCAAAGGATATAGCTCAGAACATTATCTATAGCCCCTGAAAGAAAGAAGTGTAGTTGCTCAGTTGTTTCTGACTCTTGGTGACCCCATGGGCTATAGACTGCTGGGCTCCTCTGTCCATGGAATTCTCTAGGCAAGAGTATTGGAGTGGATTGCCATTTCCTTCTCCAAGGGATCTTCCTGACCCAGGGATCGAACCTGGGTCTCCAGCATCGCAGGCAGATTCTTTACTATCTGAGCTACAAGGGAAGCCCCTGAAGAAGAAATAAAGATCTTTGAATTTAGCAGCTAAACTATTATTATTTTGTCTTGCTTGACTGTTTTCCTTTATTTCTGCATTTTCTTGCTTCTCTGACTAAATTTGTTCCTTGGAACTTGGGGAAGGCCTTAGGAGGCTAAGGGGGCTTGCCTTGTGGCTCACACGGTAAAGAATCTATCTGCAATGTAGGAGAGCCAGGTTCAGTCTCTGGGTCGGGAAGATCCCTTGGAGAAGGAAATGGCAACCCACTTCAGTATTCTTGCCTGGAGAATCCCATGGACAGAGCAGCCTGGAAGGCTACAGTCCATGGGGCTGCAAGGAGTCAGACACAACTGAGCGATTAACACACACACATACACTAAGAGGCTAAAGCTTTTGTACAGATAAGAGGCAGGCAGAGGACATGGGTGGGAGTGGTGTTCTGTTTTGGGAAGGCCCCATAGGGTCCTGCTTGGTTCCAATTAGATGTGTTTCTATTTTCTGCGTCCATTAGGTGACAGTGCTGAGAAGCTTTCTGCCGCTTATAACAAAACACCCTTTTCCCCATGTTCCCATTACACTTTCCTCATATCCTTTTTTTTTTTTTTTTTTTTAGTTATATCAGTTTATTGCTACCAACCCATCTCCCTCCATCCTCATGCATGCATGCTCAGTCATGTAACCCCATGGACTGCAGCCCACCAGGCTCCTCTGTCCATGGACTTTTCCAGGCAAGAATACTGGAGTGGGTTGCCATTTCCTTCTCTACCTCATATCCCTTTAAGCCTCCACCGACAACCTCCTTGAGGATCTTCAGGCTCTTCTAACACCCTTCCAAAGGGCCCTTCAGTCTTTCACTAATATTTGCCTCAGAAGTCTGCCACATTCTTCTCACCACCCAGAGCCAAAGTCAGTGGCAGATGTTTTAAGATTTTGTTTCAGTAGTATCCCACTTCAAAGACCAAACTTCTATTCCAGTCAGTACTGCTGCCTAAAGTATCACCCCAAACTGTAGCATAGATAAGAACAAAGGTGTTACATCTCTTGTAGTTTCTGTGGGTCAGGCTTCCTCATGCATTTGCTGTCCTTATGTAGCTGGAGCTGGAATGTGTGGTGCTGGAGGATGTGCGGGCTGAACGAGCATCTTTTCCTCTCCATGGAGCCTGAGCCCATTCTCTCTCCCGGGATTCTCTGAGGTTTCTCCTGATCAGCTGCTCACAGGGCCACAGAAGCTTCAAGAACACGTGTTCCAGTGAGGAAAGCAGAAGAACTTTCTCCACATTCTTTTAGTTACAGACTAATCACCAGCCAGCAAGACTCTCAGTGGGAGGACTGGCACAATCACACTGTAGAAGAAGATGCAAGATGGGACATATTGTTACAGTCAACTTTGGAAAATAAAATTTGCCACATATGTCAAAAACGGTTCATTTTTGGTAATTTCATATAGTTCAACATAATATAGACATGTACAAACATGTGGGGAAAGAAACCCAGATTCCATTTTATTCAGAAGTTTTTCATCTATTAGGTTGTCCTCTAATTTTTTTCTATTGTGTCTATCCAAGAGACACAATTTTCTATTTGTCTGTCTTTTGGTATGAAGGTTATAGAGGATTGTAAGATGAATTTGAGAGTAATCTATCCTTTAAAAAATTTCTAGTACTGCTTGTATAACATAATGGTGATCAAGTCTTTCAATGTTTGGTAACAGTTTACTGTTCAATAATCTAGGCTTGATGAAAAATTTAATCTAAATTTTCATATTTAGTGGCCTGTGATTATCCTTAGTATTTCCCAATTATTTTTCAAAATCTAAATTACCTGTATTTATGTCCCTTTTAATCTAATATTAGTTAAAAGTACCTTCTCATGAATGTTCATGAATCTATCTGAGAAACAGAAAATTACAAATTACTAATATTTGGAATCTTTGTTTGCTGTTTTTCCTTTCCAACTCACCTCTTCCTTACAGAGGCAGACACTATCCTAAATATTTTGGTTATCATGATCTTGCTTTTTATTTCATCATCTTATCACTTACATATGTGTCTAAGTAATATATAATTCCACTTCACTATACTGGCCTTTAACTGTGGTATTATGTTATACACAGCCATCTGAGAATGACTTTTCTCAATACTGTATATCTAAGACATAAACATATTGTTTACTCAATTGTAGTTTATTTCATAGTTATATAATATCCCATTGACTATTCCATTGACTGTACATAATAGTTTATTCATTCTTCTTTTACATCTTTATTTTAATTGAAAATTTTATTGAGATAATTGCAAATTCACCTGCTGTGTAAAAAACAAAAAGAGAGCTCTTATATAATTTCCCAGTTTACTCCAGTGTTAACATTTTGCAAAACTATAGTATAACATCACAGCCAGAGTGTTGACAGTGATACAATCCACAAGACTTAACTGTTTTCCCCAGTTTTACTTAACACTCATTTGTGTGTGTATTAAGTTCTATTTTATCACCTGTGTGCTTATGTAGGGCTTCACAGGGGGCATGAGTGATAAAGAATCCACCTGCAAGACGCAGGAGATGCAGGTTTGATCTCTGAGTTGGGAAAATCCCCTGAAGTAGGAAATGTTTATGTATTAATGACTACAGTCAAGATACAGAGCAGCTCCAACACTGCAAAACTTATTTTGTATTCTGATACTTTTGAAAATTAATTCACTTTATTAAATCCTATTTTATGAAAGTTTTGTGGTGTGTAGAAGTATTAATAGAATTGACTTGGATAATCTGATGTGACATCCAAAGACCTTGCTAAAATCATTCTAACTGTATCATTTACAAATAATTTCATGCTATTAAAAAGTTGAATAAATGCTACAGAAACACAGAATTTAAAAAATGGTAAAGAATTCCTAAATACCTTTTATCTATATTTACCCAGTATTTACATTTGACTGCATCTGCTTTCTCTATGCACGCATGCATGCTAAGTTGCTTCAGTCGTGACCAACTCTGTGCGACTCCATGGAGAGCAGCCCACCAGGTTCCTCTGGCCATAGGACTCTCCAGGCAAGAATACTGGAGTGGGTTGCCATGTCCTTCTCCAGCTTTCTCTATAAAAGAACATATTTTTCTTGAACGGTACTAGCATGAGTTGCAGGTGTGAGTCCTCTGCACTTCCCAAAACTTCAGTGAGTGTCTTCAACAAGGTCGTTCTATTATCTAATGACAGGAAAGTTATAAAATTGAGGAAATTAATGCAAACACAGTACTATTATCTAACCTACAAAACTTATCCAGCTTCCATCAGTTGCCCAGAAAATGTCAAAGAAACAATGTGGGTTCAGTGTGCAGCACCTTTAACTGTTTAAACTGGAGAAGCCTTTCAGTCCCTGTCTTTTACATCCTCAATATTTAAAAAATTGCATGTCATTGTCATGGTAAATGGCCCAAACTTAGTGTTGGCTAGATATTTCCTCATAATTTAGATTGAGGTTATGCATTTTGGGCTGGAATGATGTATAAATGCTGTTGTGCCCTCCTCTGAGAATCACAGCAACCAGTTCCCTGATATTTGATTGTACCAAAAGTTGCAATATTAGCTTTGTTTAATTAAGGTGGTAAATGCCAGATTTCTTGTTTTCCAAATATAAGCAGTAAGCATTTTGTGTAAAGATGTTCTGAAACTAATGAAACTATCTGTCACCTAGTTTTAACATTCATGGATGACTCTTGCCTTAAAGAATCACTGTGCTGGCTACCAAGCTGTGAGTTTCTAATATGTCATTTCCTTTTGTATGTATTGATACTCAACTTTAAAAAAAAGTTTTCCCTTCTTTCCTAGTTGTTTATACATATACAAATATATATCAATACAGATGCAGAGTACATCATGAGAAACGCTGGGCTGGAGGAAGCACAAGCTGGAATCAAGATTGCCAGGAGAAATATCAATAACCTCAGATATACAGATAACACCACCCTTATGATAGAAAGTGAAGAACTAGAGAGCCTCTTGATGTAAGTGAAAGAGGAGAGTGAAAAAGTTGGCTTAAAGCTCAACATTCAGAAAACTAATACCATGGCATCTGGTCCCATCACTTCATGGCAAATAGATGGGGAAACAGTGTCAGACTTTATTTTCTTGGGCTCCAAAATCACTGCAGATGGTGATTGCAGTCATTAAATTAAAAGACACTTACTCCTTGGAGGGAAAGTTATGACCCACCTAGATAGCATATTAAAAAACAGAGACATACTTTGTCAACAAAGGTCCATCTAGTCAAGGCTATGGTTTTTCCAGTGGTCATGTATGGATGTGAGAGTTGGACTATAAAGAAAGCTGAACACCGAAGAATCGATGCTTTTGAACTGTGGTGTTGGAGAAGACTCTTGAGAGCCCCTTGGACTGCAAGGAGATCCAACCAGTCCATCCTAAAGGAGATCAGTCCTGAGTGTTCATTGGAAGGACTGATGTTGAAGCCAAAACTCCATTATTTTGGCCACCTGATGCAAAGAGCTGACTTATTTGAAAAGACCTTGATGCTGGGAAAGACTGAGGGCAGGAGGAGAAGGGGACGACAGAGGATGAGATGGTTGGATGGCATCACCGACTCAATGGACATGGGTTAGGGTAGACTCTGGGAGTTGGTGATGGACAGGGAGGCCTGGCATGCTGCGGTTCATGGGATGGCAAAGAGTTGGACATGACTGAGTGACTGAACTGGAACAGATATATGAATTCTTACTTTATTCTTTGAATTGTAACCTGTTATCATTATTTGGTCCCAGTTTTGACCAAAGCCTTAGAGCTGTTTGTGGTGTCCTTTGGGGCTTGTTCTGTGGCCTAATGTGTAATCTGTGCTGCACAATATTCCACAGTGCTTGGAGAGTATGCATTCTGCTGCAGTGGAGCAGAGTGGCTCACATGTCTGTTAGGTCCAGCTGGTTTGGAGTATTGTTCAAGTTGCCTGTTTCCTTGTGAAGTGTTATAGGTTCAGTTATTTCCCCACAAAAGAGATATGTTGGAGTCCTCACCCCCCACCTCAGAATGTGACCTTAGAGACAGGGTCTTTATAGAGATAATCAAGTTCAAATGGTCATTAGGGTGGGCTCTAAACCAATAAGACTGGTGCATGTTTGTGTGTGTTTTTGTTCAGTTGTGTCCGACTCTGCAACCCCATGGGCTGTAGCCCACCAGGCTCCTCTGTTCATGGAATTTTCCAGGCAGGATCTGGAGTGGGTTGCCATTTCCTTCTCTAATATGACTGATATCCTTATAAAGAGAAAAAATTTGAACACAAATTAGACACACATAGGAGAAAATGATGTGGAGAGACAAAGGGAGAAGATCAATATCTAGAAGTCAAAGAGAGGCCTGGAATGGATTCTTCCCTCAGAATATGCCAACTCTGTTGGCACCTTGACTTCATATTTCTGGCCCCCAGAACTATGAAATATATGAAAAATAAATTTTTGTTGCTTAAACCACTTGTTTTGCAGTACCTTGTTACAGTAGTCTAGCAAATGTATAAAGATTTTGGCTGGAGAATAGGGTGCTGCTTTAGCAAATATGTAAAAATTTGGAAGTGGCTTTGGAATTGGTAACTGATGGAAGTTTTGAGGTACTTCATAGAAAAAGCCCAGATTGCTTTGAAGGCATTACTGGTAGTAATATGAGAATGTTAAGGTACTACTGGTGAGGTGTCAGATAAAAATGAAGGACATGTTATTGGAACTCGGAGAAAAGTGGCAGATAGCTTGACTGACATGTGTTTCAGCGTTTACCAGAGGACAGAACTTGTGAGTGATAAATTGGGATATTTAGCTGGAGAGATTTCTAATCTAGGTGTTGAAGACATGACTTAATTTTTCCTTGATGCTGATATACTAAAATATGAGGACAAAGATAAACTAAGACTGTATTGTTTAGCATAAAGAACTAGATTGCAAAGGTTTGGAAGACTCTCCGCTTACTCATATTGCAAAAGCAAGAAAGCTAGCTCCAGAGACAACATCAAGCATCTGGCCAGACATTGTTTGCTCAAGAGATTATGGGTATGTGACTTATGAATCCAATCAATCATTTCGGCTGAAATGCTACCAACTTGGACTCAAGGGAACAGAGAAAGGTTAAAATGAAGGAACTTTGTCAAACCCCTGAGATTCTACAGGCAGGAAACAGGTTGATAGAGCTATCTAGCTGTGGACACGGACTGAGGGTGGGGCCGCTTTCTTAGTTCCAGAGGGTGAAGCCTCCTTTTCAATTCTAGAGAGCTGCCCCACTATTCAGGATTGAAGAGGCAGGGCCACCATCCTACTGGACTTAAGAGGACAGAGCATTTAGCCACAGAGGATTATTCTCAAACCTTAATGTCTAATGGAATTTACCCTGCTAGTTTTGGTACTTGATTGGGACTCATAATACCCCTTATCCTGACAATTTCTTCCTTTTGGAATGGGAATGTCTATCCCATGCCTATCTGATTATTGTATTTTCGTAGCAGATAACTTTTTTTGGTTTCATAGGTTCACAAATGGAGAGGAATATTGCCCCAGGATGAATCATATCTGAGATTTCACCCATATCTGATTTAGATGAGATTCTGGATTTAGAGTTGATGCTGGAGTAGATTAAGATTTGGGTCAGGGGGAATGTTGGGCAGGGATGAATGCACTTTGCACGTGAGAAGGACATGAATTTGGTGGGGTTGGGGGGAAGGAGGGCAGACTGTTATGGATTGAATTGTATCCTGTCAAAAATATGTTGAATTCCTAACCCCCAGTATCTCAGAATGTGCATTAGAGACAGGGCCTCTACAGAGATAATTAAATTAAAATTAGATCAATAGAATGAAACCTAAGTCAATATGATCAATGTCTTCATAAAAAAGAGTACATTTGGACACAGCTGGTAACTGAGGCATGGGGTACTGGAAGAATAAGCTTCCTCCTACAAAGCATGGTCCACTTTTTTCTGGGAAGGAAGGGCATCTACATCAGGAGTTAGCAGGTTCTGGGGGCAATACTGTCTGCCACAACCACTCAACTCTGCCACTGTAGTGTATAAGCAACGCACAGCCAGATTATGGCTGGCTGTGTTCCAATGAAACTCGACTGATGGACACTGAAATTTTAATTTCAAATAATTTTGTCACTTCATAAAGTAGTTTGGAGCTTTTTAAAACCATTTTAAAATGTTAAAGCTTCTTAGCTTGCCATCCATAAAAGTATCAATAATCTGTATTTGGCCTGTGGTCTGCAGTTTGCAAACATCTAGGCTGTATCCCTGAGTGACAAGCATACAAAGTGTATCATGAGTTTGCTAGGTTGAGTCCTCAGATTCTTCACAAATCTCTCTACTCAAATGATCAATTATCAAGAGACACTTTTTCTAACATGTTTATGTAAGGGATTGGTGCACATTTAAGGTAGATGACTTTGTACTTCAGCAACTGTGTCTTTGATTTCCATCATCTCAACCCTACAACTCTTGAGTAAGCAATTATTTCCACAATGTCAGAGAGCTGCTGACAACACTTCCCTGAGATGAGATTCAGGCCTTCAAGTCTGGCCTTGTGTTTAAGAGCTGACGGAACCAGAACTAGCCATTTCATCTGATGTCCCAGATTTCCTCTTAAGTTTAAAACTTTCTAGGACAATAGATCTTGAGTTTTGCCAGAATCTTACCAATAGAGTCCACAAGGTTCTTGGTGTACATAAGTAAGAACACTATTTCACACTATCAGCTAAAAAGTATCCACTTTGGAATATAAACAGGAATCTGAAAGATTTTCTTCTTGTCTTAGGAATAAACCTAAACCATACACCCCACTTTTCTTTAACAGTTTTCTATCCAACAGTTTACTAACAGTTTACTCCAGCAAAACAACTTACCAATTAAAGCCCTTCAGTTACAAGAAATAGAACTCATTCTTCTTAACATTAGCAGAAAATAATATTTTTATTGCAAATATGAGGCAGCACAGAGAACACCAGACAACCAGGTTCAGAATATCCAAAGTTATTCTGAGAAATTGAAATAGCAGGAACTAATTGATGGTCTTAGTAAAACTGTGGGACAAGAATGAATTCTGATTATTTCCCTTCTGGTTCATGTGAGACTGAATTAGAGACTCAAACTACTGGAAAAGAGGTTACTATGACTCAACCATGACAGAATGCTCACCTATGGCTGGTGGGAAGGACACCCTGAGGGACACACCACAAGGATATGCACAACATAGGAGGGGTATTTCTCCAGAGAATTCCAAGCCACTCTTATCAATCAATGGGGAGCAAACACTGAATTATTAAATACAATCAATCTTCATTACCATGAGCACTCTTGGAAAAGAGTGCTGTAATAACTGACAGACCCATTTACTGAATAAGTAAACTCATTTGGAGTAAGAACAAATCCTTTCATTTATTGAAAGTCACATTATTTTGGTTATATTGCTAAGAAATAAAGAGACAATACTGATACTTAGCATTTAATATGGAGAATATTGGAGGATGTTATTCCACAAATTATCAAATATAACAAGTTACATTTAAAAATAAAATACCAAAATTTTAAAAACTGCTATGCAGTGTTGCTCAGGAAAGTCAAACTCCATGCCCTTGAACCTTCAGAATATGTTCTTTGCTATTTTCCTATTAGTTACATACTAAAAACAAACAAACAAAACCCAACTACTTTATCCTCCACCAAGAAGGACTTTCCTCACTCCAAAACCGCATCAAATTTGGAACATGACTCCCCATGTAACACATCTTCTATGGGAAACTGCTTTCCTGATTTATTAAATTCATACAGACTTAATATGCATTCCCCAAATTAAATCTAATTATGCTACTGTTTATACCATTACTGCTCTTTACTCCTTCAACCATTCTCTTGCGAATAAAAATCTGCATGACTTACTTCTGAAAGTTTTTGCATATTCATTCCAAATATAATTGGTTCCCCTCCCACATAACTAATTTGATTAGAATGTATTTTTAGGTTTTCCTGCTTATATATCCTGCTTCCATTATCATCTGAAGTCTCCTGAGGATCAACTTCTGTGAGAATGCAACCAACATCTACTCTGTTCTGATTTCTCACTTGTGAGTTTTTCGATGTATACGAAGCCCTGAATTCCAACAGAAGGATTTCCCACACTCAGAGCATTTCCATGGTTTCTCTCCTGTATGAACTCTTTGATGTTCACTGAGAGATGACTTCTGAGTGAATGCTTTCCCACACTCACTGCATTTAAACGGCTTTTCTCCTGAATGAGTTTTCTGGTGTATCTGAAGTGATGCCTTCCTGGGATAGGCTTTTTCACATTCGCTGCATTCATAGGGCTTCTCTGTTGAGTGAGTTCTTTGATGTATAATTAGCTGTGATTTCCCACAAAAGGCTCTTTCACAAAAACTACATTCATAGGGTCTTTCTCCTGTGTGTGTTCTCCTGTGTATAACGAGGTATGATTTGCTGCTGAAAGCCTTCCCGCACTCACTGCATCCATAAGGTTTCTCTCCTGCATGCGCTCTCAGATGTGCAGTGAGCTGTTCCTTCCTGCCAAAGGCTTTCCCACATTCACTGCATTGATAAGGATTATTTCCTGTATGAATTCCCTGATGCACAACAAGTTGTGTCTTCATATTGAAGGCTTTGCCACAGTCACTGCATTGATAGGGTTTTTCTCCTGTGTGCATCCTAATGTGAACAAGGAGGTATGACTTACTCCTAAAGGCTTTCCCACATTCACTGCATTTATGGGGTTTCACTCCTGTATGAGTTCTCTGGTGCACAACGAATGGTGACTTCAAACTAAAGGCTTTCCCACATTCACTGCATTCATATGGTTTCACTCCTGTATGGCTTCTCTGGTGTAAAATCAGTTGTGATTTCCAGCTGTAGGCTTTCCCACATTCACTGCAACCGTAAGGTTTCCCTCCTGTGTGAATTTCCTGGTGGACAATGAGTTGTGACCTGAAAGAAAAGACTTTCCCACACTCAATACAGGAGTAGGGCTTTTCTCCTGTATGGACTCTCTGATGAGCATTGAGGTTTGACTTGGCACTGAAGGCTCTTTCACATTTAGTACACTCGTATGGTCTCTCTCCTGTATGAATTCTGAGATGTACAATGAGCTGTGATTTACAACGAAAAGCTTTCCCACATTCATTACATATACAGTTTTTTTCTATACTATGAGTTCTTTGATGCTTAATAAAATATGATTCTTCATACCCATGAAACTGATCAGCATTCTTTCTTAGGCAGCTTGTGGCTGAAGTTAAATTTTGTGTCAAACTTCTTCCATGTGTGTTATATTTAAGGAATCTTTGTCTTGAAGAAATGTGGCTTTTGCTCAGATGAAGTTTTCCAAATGCATTACAAGCATAGCTTCTCTCAACACTTTCAAGTTCATCATGATTTTTCTGGTACCATTCTTCCCAACCATCTAAGAAAAAAAAAAACACACTGTAACTTAAAAATCATAAATAAACCTGATACAGAGCTAAAGTGCTTTAGAACTGCTATGTAATGAGTCTTTTTATTCTGGTCCAGGCCTCTGACACTGGTTCAAAAGAAATACTGGCCAAGTGCATACACACCATATAACCAAGTGAGGGGGCAAAGGGAAGTGAATCAAACCAAAATAAATCCCTCTACAGAAATGGGTAGCTGGTTAGCAGTAATCAGAAGTGTTTTTTAAATAGAAGTTTAAAAAATTTAGCCTGCACTTATTAATAGAAGCCATTGCCAACTATTTATGCCAATTTTATAATTTCAGGAGTTTACTACAAAGGTGAATTAACAGGCACGTAAAAATGTACAACGTTTAGGATGGTACAATGAGATATTAAAACAGGGATTGAGTCATAAGAAAATTAAGGCAAAACATTTTAGACAGAAGCAAGAGAAACTCCTAGATTTGAGACTTGAGAAGCAGGAGGTACTGCTCTTTGAGACTGAAAACACTGGGAGAGAGACATGTTTGGAGAAAGACAAAGGACTTTGTTTTGGATCTTATTATACTGGAGATCTTCATTAAATATTCAAACAGAGAAACAGGTAGACAGTTACACCTAAATTCAGTGCTCAGTAAAAAGCAGGAATCAACAGCACATACAAGGTATTGAATGACATGAGGGATGAGGTCTTCCAGGGCACATGTGCGAATTAAAAGGGATGCCAAAACAGCCCTGGAGAAGGCCACATTTCAGGTCGGACAAGAGATGTAGAGAGAATGGGAAAGTCCATCTGTGAGGCCTGAACACTGTGATGATGAGAGTGATAGAAAGGCAAGGTTAAAGGAAAGCAGCAACAGCAGGGCAAGGTCTCGACAGCCCTCATCAGACACAAGCCTCAGTCACCCTAGGACATGACTGCTGTACTGGGGACCTCAGTTGCTGTCCTGCTTCCTCAGAACTGCTTGCTAAAAACATTTTCTTCCCCAAAGAAGAAAGTGGTGGGAAAACTGAAGAGGAAGAGCAATTTCAGAAGGGTCTTCCAATTTCTGCCACTAAGAAAGCAGAGGAAAGCAGAGTGGCAGACCAAGACCTCTGTCCTGAAGCATATAAAGCTGGGACCAGAGTGCAGGAAGAAGGAGATGGGGAGGTTGGCAGCTCTGCTGTTACAACACTGGGAGGGAAAAGTTTCAATTTTCAGGATGGAAGAGGTCTTCCAGAGTTACAATATAGACAAGAAGCCCAAACTTGGACAACTTGAAAGGGAAGGGAAAGAGGAGTCAGGGAAACAAATTTAAGGTGATAAAAACCACTTACGGCTAGGTTGCAGAGTTCTTTTCTGAAAAGTGCCCAAGGGACTTTCTCAGTGCCCAGGGCTTAAGACTCCATGTTTCCACTGCAGGGGGCATGGGTTCTATCCCTGGTTGAGGAACTAAGATCCCGCAAGCCATGAAGTGTGGCAAAAAAAAAAAAGAAAGAAAAGCGCCCAAGAAGGTAGCAGTTGTAGTTTCCAAATGACTAGTTGAGAAGAGTGAAGGAAGCAATGAAACTTCCTAAGACGGTCAAGAGAAGAGAAGGAAAAGACTGCAGGTAAAGTTGAGGGAATTAACTGCAGAGGCAAAAGGGAAAATAAGGCCCATGACCACAGTAAGGAATGTGTTCAAGGGAAGGAAACTAACCCAGAAAGCAACCTTTGAGCAGTGTGCAGAGAATGGCCCACCAACCTCTTGCAGTCATGGGAGGAAAGTGATAGCCCTCATTTGAGGACTCTTAGGCTCATGCCAAGCTGCTCCAATGGTGCAAGGGGTTAGAGAACAGTTCCCACACATGAAACTGCCTGAATGCCAACCCAGTTTACTCCCCACCTCCCAGCTTCATGGTATCTGCTCACCCACCTGGACAGCTCTGATGGGAAACTTTCGAGTTTATGATCCATGGCTCTTTTCCTTGCTCCAACTTGAAGATTAAATCAGGTTTGTTACCATGATACCCTGTTAAGGGAAAGTCAAAGAGGATGTAGTCAGACTGCTGGAGATTAACGAAGGGGTCAGGAGGGAAGCAGCTTGTTTGCACTTGGGGAAGACGACAGCGAGGAGCTGAGGATTAAGTAGGGGCTAAGAACATGTGATCTCCAGAGGCTTCAGGATAGATAAACAAAAGAAAAGGCAATGGTGACTTATGACTCAGGATCTGGGCTCATACAGGCTCACTAAGCTGTACTTACCTATAGCCACCAGGTTACTATAGTTTTCCAGAGTCACATCCCGGTACAGGTGTTTCTGCACAGAATCCAGCAGCTGCCACTCTTCCCAGCTGAACTGCATAGATATATCCGTGAATGACAACAACCCCTGTAACAACACACACATTACTCAACAGGCTGCAATTACAGTTGGAGACATGGAAAAGACGTAGAGGACCCAGGAAAGGAGAATATCCTCCACAGTCTGCCTCCTGTGCCCAGGCCGCCACTTCTTTTGAGAGAGAATTAAAAACATTACTAATAATTGAGCCTCCATATGCCACACATTGTTTTGGGTTCGGAAGATTTCAGGATGAGTGAAACCCATTCTGGCCTCAAGAAGGTTTTAGTTTTGTAGAGGGAAACAAACATCTACGTTAGGGCTGTGGGGGGTGGGCAGTCAACCAGCAGCCCTATTTTAAGCCTTTTACTATTTTTAAGCTTGATAAGAATAAAAATAAAATACAAAAGAACTATTAAAGTTTTTTAATTGGATAAGCATAATCAAGAAATGAGGAAAAGAAAACTATTACGACCAAGACAGGGTGCATAACTCTACGATAGAGAAGCAATCTTAAAATCTGTAAGTGATCACTATACACAGGCAGTTCTGCTGTAATGTGATATGGATTTACAAAAAAAAAAAAAAAAAAATCACCACTATGAAAAGTCTCAGGCTTATAGGAAGAACAGGGCTGGGATGTAACACCTTTATCACCACACATGAAAAAAAGAAAATAAAAAATCTTAATAAAAACAGTAGAGTTTTATACATGCTTAATGGTTAAGAAATATACAAATACCACCATAAATATGGCACTGTACCTTATAAAAGACCCAATGTTTGTGTCAGAAGCACTCTAGTTTATTATAAAATGGTGAAAAGAGGCCTGCCTGAAATCAGAAAGCTCACAGCATTCCCTAACATATTGAAACAAATTTACATTTTTAAAGCAAACATGACAGCAGAATTGTATTTATACATTTGTTCCAATAAATATGAAAACTTAGAAGAAATAGAAACTTTCCTAGGAAAATGAAAGTAGCCAAAATTTTCCCAGAAAGGATTAGGAAGACAAGATTGATTAGTCCATGATCATAAAATAGTAATGAGAGGTATACCCTCTCCATAAAGTAAACCGCCCCACACTATCTATAAAAGTAAGTTTTATCAATATCTGAGAAACAGAAAATTTCTTCAATTAGATGTAGAGCCAGGAAATGATGAGAAACTCATCATACAAACGTATAATCTCACAGAGAAGGCAGGACAGCACAACTTGCACAATTTCATTGCTTAAAAATACCTAGGGCTACTCTAGGCGACCACTGGTTAAGACTCTGCCTGCCAAAGTAGGGGACACAAGTTTGATCCCTGGTTTGGGAAGACTGACATGCTACAGGGCAACAACTACCGAACCCATACCCTAGAGTCTGTGCTCTGCAACAAGAGAAGCCACCTCAGTGAGAAGTCCAAGCACTGCAATTAAAGAATAGCCTCCAATTGCTGCAACTAGAGAAAGCCCAAGAGCAGCCATGAAGACCTAGCACAGCTAAAAATAAATGAAAAAATAAATCCTAAAAAAAAATCCAAAACCTAGCGGGGACCTCCCTGGTGATCTAGTGGTTACGACTGCACTCCCAATGCAGGGGGCCTTGGTTTGACTCCTGTTCAGGGAACTAGATCCCAGTGGTGCAGGGCTTCAGAGAACAGTTACCACACATAACACTGCCTGAGTGCCAGTGCAGTCAAATAAATAAAATGAATATTTTTAAAAAACCTAGATAAAAATACTAATGAATATTTAGATAAAAACATTAAAATGAATCCTATACGTGCATAAACAATACTCTATGAAGGAAATAGATCTAAAAAATTAAAGAACAGCCCAAATTCTTAAAAAACAAAACTGTAACAAAGAAATAAGTAACATTAGTACATTAATGGAGAACAATCATCTCTATAGATGAAACAAAGTACTATGATGAAATTTAACACTTTCAAAAATCAGAATTCAGTTTGTTACAGGTAAAAGTAATTTCCCTAAGCCTATAAAAAATATCATACTTTGTGTGAAACATTAGAAGTGTTCCCTCTAAAATCAGGAACAATTTGAAATTGTTCTTCAGAAACAAGTTGAAATCTTCGTATCAACTCTACTAGTCAGCGCTGTCCCAAAAGGCCTGGAACAGTGGGAACAAAGCAAAATACCAGTGGTAAACACTAAGCAAGGAGGAAAAACTACTCTCGTTATCTAAAAACATGTGATTTTCTGACTAAAAATCCTAAGAGAAACAGCTGGCATAACATGAGAATCAAAAAGGTTCTACAGGGCAGCAATTTTTTTTTTTTAACAAAATCAATATGCAATAGCTCTTTGATACATCAACAATAACCAACTTGAAAATGTAATAAGAAAAACCACAACACAAATTGACATAGAGTACTCAGGAATAAAGGTTAAAAATAGAGAAAAACCAAACCAAAAATACATTTGATAAAATACATAAATGTAAAGGAAAAGAAAACACAATAGGGAACAAGATAGCAGAGGAGTAGGTGGATGTGGAGTACATCTCTTTCCACAGATACATCAGGAATACACCTTCAGACACAGAAGTGCTTGCAGAACACCAGCTGAAAGTGGACAGGAGTACCTGACCACCAGAAAAGAATATAGAGAACCACGCAAAACTTGGTAGGACAAAAGAACTAGGGGGAGAAACAGGTGTATTAGTAGGATGGGACCTGCCCTCTGTGGGTGGGGGAACTGAAGCAGAGATCCAATCCCCACATCGGGGCAATTGTCTGAGTCAGAGGAGAAACATTTAAAGCTGAAAGTGAAACAGCTGATCTGCGGCAGCTTAAATGAAATGAGAATCAGACAGTCCTTGCCACATCCATACCTACCCCGGACAGGGAAACAGGTCCCCTAGAAGGCACAGTGGCTGGGAGCTGGTGCATAGGATTGTGGAGCAATCCCAGGGCAAGGGCTGCTGTTGACTGCAGAGAGACAGACTGCGGGGACGTGAGGGATGAGATTGCGGTGGGAAATACCTGTGGAAGAAAGCCAGGCAGCCATGGAAGCAAGGCGATACTGCTGAATCATGTGTAGGGGGTGGAGTCATCGCCATAGCCTCTCTCTCCCCACATGCCAGCATTGGCAGCTGAACAATAGAGAGGCTGGCCCATCAAGTGCCTGACGCACTGAACTACAGAGTAGGACCTCACCCAGGGTGCTCCTATAAGGGACTGATGCACCAAACTACAGAGTAGGACCCCAGGCAGGGGGGCCCCTCTATGTGCCTGATGTGCCCAACAACAGAGAAGGACCCCAGGCACGGGAGTCCTGTAAGTGCCTGAACAGGCAGAGCTATGGAGAAAGACTGGCCAAAGAGGCCTTCTGATCACCAGCTATCAGAGGCTCGAAAAAAGACTCTGTAGGGCCAATAACTGCTGCTGCTGAGGCAGTCCGTGTCCCTGCACACTTGGCACCACCAGGGTCCCCATGACCCAAGCAGCTGCGCCACCTTCACGTTCAACCCTCACTGGGGCAGAGCTGCCACAAGCAAAAAGAGTCTTGCATCTATGCATGTGAGATCGCTTTGGCCATGTCCAACTCTTTATGACCCTGTGGACTGTGGCCTGCCAGGCTTCTCTGTCAGAGGCAAGAATATTGGAGTGTATTGGCCAATACTGGTTGCCATACCCTTCTAGAGCACTATATTTCCTGTTGCTCTAGCCGCCAACCCCCCCTGAGTACCTGGTGCTTCCAGAACCCCTGTGACCCAAGCACCTGCACCATCTCCACATCTGGCCCTCACTGGGGCAGACCCAAGCCCCCCAGGGCAGCTTCAGGAGCAAATCCCAGTGGACAACCCACATGCAGAGGTGGAAATAAAACCACAACTGAAACCCAGGAGCAGTGTAGCTAAGGAAGAGGACCCAAACCCCTCCCATCAGCTATACAAGCTGCAGATTAAATCCACATGATCAGCTAGGCAGACACTGTGTCTATGGAATATATAAAAGGACATTGAGAGTTCCCACAAAGAAAACACACTAGTTCTGATAGCTGTGGACATTGGAGACAACAGTACACAGGAGTAGGACCAGATTAGAATCTGAGCTGCCCCCACATCAGGTCCAGAAACCAGTGCAGTGTTGGAAGGCACCCTAGTGGGGTGAGGTGGACTGTTACTCCCAGCAAGGTAAAGAATGCTGGCAGCACTGACTCAAGAAAAATATTTACTATTCTTATGTTTTGACTTGTTCTGTAGTTTCTTTTGTATTTCTTTCTTTTTTTTCCTTCTGTTGTAGCTGTCAATTTTATTAGCACTATGAAATCTAATTAAGCTTTTGAGATTTTTTTTTAATCATACTTTTTATTGTTGTTGTAAAACTGCCTTTACGTTGGTTTTTTGCAGTTCTGCGGTGCTTTCCTTTTATTCTTTTCTTCTTCTTTTTTCTCATTTTAATTTTAAAAGATTTTTAAGCCTATTATTATTTTTTCCACATTTATTCACTATTTGCTTTCCCTATTGTTCTTTTCCCCTTGCAGTTAATCTTTAATGTATATAAATCTTCCTTATCTACCCCTATTTAACTTTACATATCTATTCTTTCTTTTCTTTCCTTTTCTCTTTTCATATTTGTAAGTTTTGGTTTCATTGTTTTATTTCCTACTTGGCACCTTGCTTTAGTTTCGTTTTCAAGTTTGTGCTTTAGTTAGTTTTGCTCTTAACTGGTAGATATCATTTTTGGTTTTCTTTGTTCACTAGGTCAATCTATTGTACTTAATTTTTGTTGGATTGTTTTGATTGTGCTTATGGGTGTATAGGTATGTGTGTATATTCCATTATTTTAATTATTATTTGCCTGATTTTGTAACTGCCATTTGTCTGGGGTTCATCTTTGGTTTCTTGTTTTTGGGTATTTGTTTTAATCTCACTTAATGCCACAACAGGGCTTCTCTGGTGGCTCAGAGGTTAAAGTGTCTGCCCGCAATGCGGGAGACCTGGGTTCGATCCCTGGGTCGGGAAGATCCCCTGGAGAAGGAAATGGCAACCCACTCCAGTATTCTTGCCTGGAGAATCCCATGGACGGAGGAGCCTGGTGGGCTACAGTCCACGGGGTCGCGAAGAGTCAGACACGACTGAGAGACTTCACTTTACTTCACTTAAATGCCATAACAAACCACCTATGGAATCTTCATTCCTGGCCAGAGATCAAACCCCGAGCCTTTGGAGTGGAGCACTGACTCTAAGACACTAGACTACCAGAGAACTCCTAACCCTAGGGAGTATCAAATAGTGAGGACTCACACAAAGGAAACCACTTGAATACAAGACCCAGCATCACCCAACAACCAGTAGCATCCTGTGTGGGATGCCTCATCCAAACAAACAAGACAAAAATACAAACCAAGTCATCAGCAGATAGGATTACCACCTCACTCAGCCCTGGCAAGCAGAGGAAAAAAAAAAACAAAACTGCACAAATGTCACCCTATACGAAGCTTACACATGCCACTGGACCAACCTTAGGAGGGCAGAAACCAAAAGGAAAAAAAAATTCAACCTTGAAGCCTGGAAAAAGGAGAACTCAAGCACAGTAAGTTAAAAAAAAATAATGAAAAGGCAAAGAAATACTACACAAATAAAGGAATAAACTAGAAACACAGAAGTCCAAACAAATAAAGAGGAAAGAGGAAAACTACCTGAAAAAGAATTCAGAAAAATGATAGTAAAGATTATCAAAACTCTGGAAAATAGAGTTGAGAAAATGCAAGAATCAATTAACAAAGACCTAGAAGAATTAAAAAATAAACATACAGAGACAAACACAATTACTGAAATTAAAAATACTCCATAAGGAATCAATAGCAGAATATCTGAAGCAGAAGAACAAATCAGTGAGCTGCAAGATAAAATGGTGGAAATAACTTCTGAAGAACAGAGTAAAGTAATAAAAAAAATGAAAAGAGCTGAGGGTAGTCTCAGAGACCTCTGGGACAATATCAAATGCACTAACATTTGAATTATAGGGCTCCCAGAAGAAGAAGAGAAAAAGAAAGGGTATGAGAAAATTTTTGAAGAAATTATAGCTAAAAATTTCTCCAACATGGAAAAGGAAATAGTCAATCAAGTCCAAGAGGTGCAAAGAGTTCCTTACAGGATAAACCCAAGGAGAAACATGCCAAGACACATACTAATCAAACTAGCAAAGATTAAACACAAAGAAAGAATATTAAAGGCAGCAAGAGAAAAGCAACAAGTAACATACAAGGGAAGCCCTGTACGTTTTAACAGCTGATCTTTCAGCAGAAATTCTGCAGGCCAGAAGGAAATGGCAGGATTTATTTAAAGTACTGAAAGGGAAATACCTACAACCATGACTACTCAACCTGGCAAGTATCTCATTCAAAGTTGATGGAGAAATCAAAAGCTTTTCAGACAAGCAAAAGTTAAGAGAATTCAGTACCACCAAACCAGCTTTACAACAAACGTTAAACAGACTTATACAGTCAAGAAATACAACAGAAGAAAAAAGACCTACAAAATCAACCCCAAACAATTATAAAATGGCAGTAGGAACATATGTATCAATAATTACTTTAAATGTAAACGGATTAAATGCTCCAACCAAAAGACACAGACTGGCTGAATGGATACAAAAACAAGACCCCATATATATGCTGTCTACAAGAAACCCACTTCAGACCTAAAGACACACATAGACTGAAAGTAAGAGGATGGAAAAATATATTCCATGCAAATGGAAAGCAAAATAAAGTTGGAGTAGCAATCCTCATATGAGACAAAATAGACCTTAAAATAAAGAAGATTACAGGAAATAAGAAAGGTCACTATATAATAACCAAGGGATCAATCCAAGAGGAAGACATAACAATTGTAAATATCTATGCACCCAACACAGGAGCACCTCAATACATAAGACAAACACTAACAGACATAAAAGGAGAAACTGATGGTAACACAATAATAGTAGGAGACCTTAACACCCCACTCACACCAATGGGCAGATTATCAAAACAGAAAATTAATAAGGAAACAAAAGTCTTAAATGATATATTAGATGAGGTCGATCTCACTGATATCTTCAGGGCATTCCATCCAAATGCAGAATAATACACCTTCTTCTCAGGTGCACATGGAACATTCTCCAGGATAGACCACATCTTGGGTCACAAATCAAACCTCAGTAAATTTAAGAAAACTGAAATCGTATCATGCATCTTTTCTGACCACAATGCTATGAGAATAGGTATCAATTACAAGAAAAAAACTAACAAACACAAGGACATGGAGATTAAATGATATGTTTCTAAGTAATGAACAGGCTACTGAAGAAACCAAAGGGGAAACAAAAAAGTTCCTAGAAACAAATAACAATGAAAACATGACAACTCAAAACCTATGGGATGTAGCAAAAGCAGTTCTAAGAGGGAAGTTTATAGCAATACAATGTTACCTCAAGAAACAAGAAAAACATCAAATAAACCACCTAAATTTATTCCTAAAACAACTGGAAAAAGAAGAACAACCCCCCCAAAAAAATTAGAAGGAAAGAAATCATAAATATCCGAGCAAAAATAAATGAAAAGGAAATGAAAGAAACAATAGTAAATATTAATAAAACTAAAAGCTGGTTGGTTGAGAAGATAAACAAAATTGACAAACCCTTAGCCAGACTCATTAAGGAAAAAAGAGAGAAGAATCAAATCAACAAAATTAGAAGTGAAAAAGGAGGGATTACAACAGACAATGCAGAAATACAAAGGATTATAAGAGACTATTTTGAACAACTATATGGCAATAAAATGGATAACTTGGAAGAAATGGACAGATTCTTAGAAAAGTTCAATCTTCTAAGACTGAACCAGGAAGAAACAGAAATTAGGAACAACCCAATTACAAGCACTGAAATTGAAGCTGTGATAAAAAAATCTCCCCAGAAACAAAAGCCCAGGACCAGATGGCTTCACAGAATTCTATCCAACATTGAGAGAAAAGCTAATGCCCATCCTTCTAAAACTCTTTCAAAAAATTGCAGAGGAAGGAACACTTCCAAACTCATTCTATGAGGCCATCACCCTGATAACCAAAGCCAGACAAAGACAACACAAGAAAAGAAAACTGCAGGCCAATATCGCTGATGAACACAGATGCAAAAATCTACAAAATTTTAGCAAACAGAATTCAACAACACATTAAAAAGCTCACACACCATGATCAAATTGGGTTTATTCCAGGGATGCAAGGATTGTTCAACATATGCAAATCAATCAATGTGATACACCATATTAACAAGTTGAAGGATAAAAACCATACGACAGTCTCAATAGATGCAAAAAAAGCCTTTGACAAAATTCACCTATTTATGATTAAAACTCTTCAAAAAACGGGCATAGAAGGAAACCACCTCAACATAGTAAAGTCCATATATGATAAGCTCACAGCAAACATTATTCTCAATGGTGAAAAACTGAAAGCATTCCTCCTAAGATCAGGAGCAAGACAAGGGTGTTCACTTTCACCACTATTATTCAACATAGTTCTGGAAGTCCTAGCTACAGCAATCAGAGAAGAAAAAGAAATAAAAGGAATCCAGATTGGAAAAGAAGAAGTAAAGCTCTCACTGTTTGCAGATGACATGATACTGTACATAGAAAACCCAAAAGAGACTATCAGAAAATTACTAGAGCTAATCAGAGAATTTAGCAAAGTTTCAGGATACAAAATCAATACACAGAAATCACTTGCATTCCTATATATCAACAATGAAAAATAAGAGAAATTAAGAAATCAATCCCATTCACCATTGCAACATAAAGAATGAAATATCTAAGAATAAACTTACCTAAGGAGACAAAAGAACTATACACAGAAAATTATAAGACACTGATGAAAGAAATCAAAGACGACATAAACAGAAAACAGATGAAAATATAGTCTGGGTAGGAAGAATCAATATTGTGAAAATGACTATCAATCTACAGATTTAATGCAATCCCTATCAAATTACCAATGGCATTTTTCTCAGAACTAGAGCAAAAAGTTTCACAATTCATATGGAAACACAGAAGACCCTGAATAGCCAAAGCAGTCTTGAGAAAGAAGAATGGAGCTGGAGGAATCAACCTTCCTGAATTCAGATTATACTACAAAGGTACAGTCATCGAGACAGTATGGTACTGGCACAAAAACAGAAAAATAGACCAACGGAACAAGATAGGAAGCCCAGAAATAAACCCATGCACCTATGGGTACCTTATTTTTGACAAAGGAGGCAAGACTATACAATGGGGCAAAGACAGCCTCTTCAATAAGTGGTGCTGGGAAAACTGGATAGCAACATGTAAAAGAATGAAATTAGAACACTTCCTAACACTATACACAAAGATAAACTCAAAACAGGTTAAAGACCTAAATATAAGACCAGAAACTATATAACTCTTAGAGGAAAACACAGGCAGAACACTTGATGACATAAATGAAAGCAAGATCCTCTATGACCCACCTCTTAGAGTAATGGAAATAAAAACAAAACTATACAAGTGGGACCTGATTAAACTTCAAAGCTTTTGCACAGCAAAGAAAACTCTAAGCAAGGTGAAAAGACAACCCTCAGAATGGGAGACAATAATAGCAAATGAAACAACTGACAAAGGATTAATTTCCAAAATATATAAGCAGCTCATACAACTCAATGCCAGAAAAACAAACAACCCAATCAAAAAGTGGGGAAAAGACCTAAACAGACATTTCTCCAAAGAAGATATAGAGATGGTTAACAAACACATGAGAAGATGTTCAACATCACTCATTATTAGAGAAATGCAAATCAAAACTACAATGAGATATCACCTCACACAGGTCAGAATGGCCCTCATCAAAAAGTCTACAAACAACAAATGCTGGAGAGGGTATGGAGCAAAGGGAACACTCTTGCACTGTTGGTGGGAATGTAAATTGATACAGCTACCATGGAAGACAGTATGGAGATTTCTCAGAAAACTAGGAATAAAACCACCACGTGACCCAGCAATTCCCTCTTAGGCATATAACCCGAGGAAATCAAAATTGAAAAAGACACTTGTATCCCATTGTTCATTGCAGCACTATTTATTAATAGCTAGAACATGGAAGCAACTTAGATGCCCATCGAAAGATGAATGGATAAAGAAGTTGGGGTACATATATACAATGGAATATTACTCAGCCATAAAAAGGAATGTGTTTGAGTCAGTTCTAATGAGGTGGATGAACCTAGAGCCTATTATACAGAGTGAAGTGAGTCAGAAAGAGAAAGATAAATATCGTATGCTGCTGCTGCTAAGTTGCTTCAGTCATGTCCAACTCTGTGCAACCCCATATATGGCAGCCCACCAAGCTCCTCTGTCCCTGGGATTCTCCAGGCAAGAGTACTGGAATGGACTGCCATTTCCTTCTCCAAGGCATGCATGCATGCTAAGTTACCTCAGTCGTGTCCGACTCTGTGCAACCCCATGGACAGCAGCCCACCAGGCTCCTCTGTCCACAGGATTCTCCAGGCAAGAATACTGGAGTGGGTTGCCATTTCCCCCTCCAAAATATCCTATACTAACGCATATATAGGGAATCTAGAAAGATGGTACCGAAGAATTTATTTGCAGGGCAGCAATGGAGAAACAGACATAGAGAACAGACTTATGGACATACGGAGAGGGGAGGAGAGGGTGAGGTGTATGGAGCAAGTAACATGGAAACTTACATTACCATATATAAAACAGACAGCCAATGGGAATTTGCTATATGTCTCAGGAAACTCAAACAGGGGCTCTGTATCAATCTAGAGAGGTGGGATGGGGAGGGAGATGGGAGGGCGATTCAAGAGGGAGGGGGCTGATTCATGTAGAGGTTTGACAGAAAACAACAAAATTCTGTAAAGCAGTTATCCTTCAATTAAGAAATAAAAAAAGAAAACACAATAGCCCAGATACAGGAAGCAACGTTGTCTACTGACAGATGAATGGATAAACGTACAACACACATACACACACACACACACACACACACACACACACACACACACGAATATTACTCATCCATTAAAAGAAAACCCAAAGTCTTGTCATCATGATAACACGGATAGAACTAGAGGGTATTACACCATGTGAAATAAATCAGACACAAACACAAATACCATAGGACCTCTCTTACATGTGGAATCTAAAAAATTAAAGGAACAAATAAACAGAACAAAAACAGACACATAAATACAGATACCAAAAAGGTAGTTGCCGGAAGTGGAAGGATGGTGAAACAGGTGAAGGGGATTAAGAGGTACAAACCTCTAGTTACAGAACAAATTAGCCATGGGGATTCAGCATAACAAATAAGGTCAATAATATTGTATGGGGACAGATTACTAAACTTGGGGCAGATATCATTTCATAATGTATGCAAATGTCAAATCACTATGTAGTATATCTGAAAATACCATAATATTGTGTAGCAACTATATTTCAAATATATTCATATTTTTTTAAAAAAAGAAACCAGAAACCAAAGGACCTGAGTAATTCAGTAACATTTATGATATATAGATTCAATATGGTATAAATATATTCTCAACAAATTAATTTTTAATTTCAAAGAATTATCAAAATACAAAGATGTTATATTTTATTTCATCTAATGGTATTTTCTAATACTCATTCACAATAAAATCATACATTTGGACTACAGCTGCTACAACTAGAAATTAATGGTAAATTACAATCCATGAACATCAGAGACCCACGGATGAAAGGAGAACTAAATGAGCCAAATTCCAGAAAGGGGAGAGCTCTTCCCAGATGAGCTAAGAGTGCTTCTGGCTGTTTACTTTACCGAGGGCATTTGTCCAGCCTGAGAACAGGCAGGGCAGGCTCAGGTGAGATAGAGGATGACATCAAAAGAAAGAGAAACCAGTAGAGGCTTTGGTGCCCACCCTGGACAGCAGGCTCTCCCCACCCAGTGTTTGCTGAGTGTGGTCAGTGCAGAAACTGGGCAGGAAAGGCAGACTGATTCTCTCATGGTTTTAAGGCACCAAGGATACAAAGTACGCAAGGAAGGAGCCTGCGATCAGTACACCCCTTGAAAACAAGGTGATCCAAGTTCAACTAAAGCAGCAATCCAGTCCCAAATCAGCGTGATGCCTGTTTAGATGAAATGATCAGTCACTCCCCATCTGCACAACAAAGCAAAGGGGAAACAGGCTCCGGTAGAAAGTAACACTGAACTTTAGTCTCTGTGGTTCCTTTTGTACCAGTTCACAAACACACACATACACAAGTAAAGAAAGAATAACAGAGCTAACTTGGCAAAATAACAATGGGGGAATTTGGGTGAAAGGTGTTTTTCTTTTTTTTAATACAATACAGGAGGTTATTTTATTCTACTTTTGCCACTTCTTTAGTTTTGAAATTATTTCAAAATAAAACATAAAATACAATAAGCTCCTTGGGCTTTCCAGATGATCATTTGCATACTTAAAGGGCCCTTCACAAGCTAGCCCTGCTCTCACATGCTCCCTGTTCTGGCCATATGCCTTCTTTCCACTACACAATGCATCTGCTGGTTCTCACTGCAAGGCCACCAACTTAGCTGTCTCCAAAGCCTGGAATGCTTCATGTACTGTGCCTTCATCTGCCCATGATCATCAAGTTGTCATTCAGATTCTGCTTAAATGCTGCCCCAAGACAAGTAGCCACCCAGCCACTGTCACATGCACCAACACCCACAGTTTTGTTCATGATGTTCCTCTGATATGTCTTATCATCTCCATCTCCCGTATCTTATATGGGGTATGGGTCCCGTCAGTCTTGTTCACCTCTGCAACCCTAAAAAATTACCTGGCATAATAGTCAATGTTTGCTAAATACATGTACTCAGAAATAAGGAAATACTGTTTACATTTGTTAAAGTCTCTTACGTCCTAAGGGCAATAAGAGCACAGGCTCTGAAGACACTCTGTGTGGGTCTGAATCTTAGCTCTGCCACCCTTGTCTCGTTTCCCTTACTAGTTTGGGACTGTGGACAGCCTCCCCAGTTTCCTCAGCTGTACAATGGGGACATACTTGCCTCACAGGGCCCTGAGACTTTAATGATGTCACACACACAAAGTGCCTAGGCCAAGAGTGGTGTCTATTAATGTTATTCAATAGTGGTAAACTCTTCTTTATTAATAGGTCCTGTAGACTTATAATGTTCATTTATTTTATATTCCTTAATTGCTATCACAAATACATTCTCTTATTGTACTTTCTGTATAATTATTGTTTAAAGACAAAAAATTCACTGATTTTTAAGGTTAATTGTATCCCTCAGGCCACTTCAATGAAATCCTTTCCCCCTGACACCAAAACCCTTCCTGTCATACTTGATCACCTAAAAAAATACTATTACTATACTATTACTAATTGCTTCTTTACATCCTGATATCGATGTGCTAAGTCACTTCAGTCACATCTGACTCATTTTGACCCCATGGACTGTGGCCCATCAGGCTCTGTCCATGGGATTTTCCAGGCAAGAATACTGGCGAGGGTTGCCATTTCCTTTTCCAGGGGATCTTCCAGACCCAGGGATCGAACCTGCATCTCTTATGTTTCTTGCACTGGCAGTCAGGTTCTTTACCACTAGTGCCACCTACACTCCTAAAGGAAATCAACCCTGCATATTCACTGGAAAGACTGATGCTGAAGCTGAAGCTCCAATACTTTGGCCACCTGATGTGAAGAGCCGACTCACTGGGAAAGACCCTGATGCTGGGAAAGACTGAGGGCAGGAGAAGGGGGTGACAGAGGATGAGATGGTTGGATGGTATCACGGACTCCATGGACAGGAATTTTGAGCAAACTCTGGGAGGTAGTGAAGGACAGGGAAGCTTGGTGTGCTGTAATTCATGGGGTCGCAAAGAGTCAGACATGACTGAGTAACTGAAGAACAACCACCACCACCTATACTATTACTAATCATTTCTTTACATCCTGCTGTCCACAACCTAATGCAATTCCTTCACCTCTTAGGAAGTGAATATCTGTAGCACACCCAACATTCTGTTTGCTCTGGAAAAACTGCTTAAGACCTATAAATTCTGAAATCCAAGAAGCACCTTTTGGCCTTATGAAATACTTTCAAGACACTTCACATCATGGCTTCTAAGAAGTTCTCTATTCTCAACTTTGTAGGGGAAAAACCACTCTCCAAATGTTCTCTCACCTCTCCTGCACCCCAGCCCTTGTCATTGTCCTGAGGCCTCTACTTGGTCCTTTTGGGGGCTCTACTCCTATACCTATAACTCTGTAGTTAAAGGCACTAACATAGGTGCCTTTAATCGGTACATGTTAGTTGAAAACTCCCACCTGAGCTACAGACTCAACTGTAGGCACCACATATTCAATACCTACAAAGCTACACTCTGAGGTCTAGTGGTTAAAGAATCCACCTGCCACTGCAAGGGACACGGGTTTGATCCCTGGTCCAGGAAGATCCCACATGCCTCAGAGTAACTAATCCCTTGCACCTCAACTACTGAGCCCCTGCTCTAGAGACCAGGGACCATAACTACTAAGCCCACGTGTTGCAACTACTAAAGCCCGCCTGCCCCAGAGCCTGTGCACCACAAGAGAAGCCCAGACACTGCAACTAGAGAGTAGCCCCCACTCACTGCAAATAGAGAAAGCCGGAACAGCAAGAAAGACCTACCCCCCCACCACCACCCCCAGCCACAGGCAAAGATAAATAAATCTTAAAAGAAAAAAAAAAAAGCTACATACACTCTGTCCCTGGATACTTCTTCCAACAGTGTTCTCAAGACTGGACACATCACCGGTGTGCCAACAGCTCAGGAGTTCAGCATTCGCTGTTAAGTCTCCCTCTGGTTCAGTCCTTCAACCACCTGCACGGTCCAGAGGGTCCACTGGCTCTCTCCTGTCACAACACTGCTCCTTCCTGCTTTGAATCCTTAAACTCCTTCCCCGCCATCCTGCCCAACGACTCTGTGCGCCAGACCACAGCTCCTCTAAAACAAGAAACGTACGTGATTTCTTTGCACTGCCAGCATCAATGTCTGGATCCAGCTCACGAGGGTACTCAGTATACAAGCATCTGAACAGCTAATGAACAAAAAGGAGATAAATTTCCCTGCTGATGCCCTGAAAATCTGGACGCGAAGACAACTCAGAACTTGTGCGTGTAAAACCTGAAACGATAGAGGTTCATTTCCTTCACAAGGGCCCTCACTGCCCTAGGAATTCAGGGTCCGCTGTAGACAACAAAGCAGAGTAACTGCCCACGGACAGGGCACCGGACACCAAGTGCCAGAAGACAAGGGACGTTTCTGGAGACTCAGGGGGATGGCGGGGAATATGTGAGTTCAGGCCCTGGTGTGACCGTGAAGGGATGAAGAGGTCCGCCCTCACGGCCAAGTCAGCTTTCTCAAGTGAGAAAGTCCCTACTTACCGAACACGAAGCTGTCGGGAACCCGGTGGCCATCCCGGGCTGTTTCGTGCAGGCTGCGGAGGAGAGAACCGAACTCTGGGGATATCCCTGCTGGTCCCACCCCGCCCACCAAGACGGGGTTCGAGCCCGACGGAGAGGGTCCGCGGGCACCAGGCACCTGCCCGTCCGGGGCTGAGTCCCTCCCTCGTAGGGAAGGGGCCTCCGGGCCCGGGCAGAGGGAACTTGGACAATGAGTTGGTACCGCTCCGCAGCCCTGATGCGGGAGGGACCGAGGCCGGGCTGGCTGCCTCTACGCCGGGATCGACCGTGGGGGCTCAGCTGGTCAAGATCCTGGTTCGCACAGGATGTTCTGGGCCAGGGTAACTTCGCGTCTGAGCTAGCTCCGCTGTCTCTGAAACAGAACGCCCCCGCCCCGCCCCTGAGCACAGAAGCCCTGCCGGATACAGCCCGTTAGGCGCGTATTCCTCTACGGCCGCAGGGCGGCGCAGACGGAAGTACGTCACGTGACGAACAGCGGCTGGCAGAAAACTACATCTCCCAGAACCCTCTGTGGAGGAAGAGGGCTTGGATAGACGGGCGAGGCCTGATGGGAAAGGCGGGCGGGCTGTACTAGAGTCGGTATCGATCTTTTCCTCCGCTGCTCAGGGAAGCGCTAGTGTCTGGGCAGTGGCCAGTGGTTGGGTCTTGAGGCCAAACCAGGTAGAGTACGTAGAGGAAGGCCCAGCAGAGAACGACACCGTGTGAAACTATGAGGTGCAGTGCACAGGGTTATAAAACAGTACTGAATATCAATGCACCAAATAAGTTACCAACTTTATAGAGGAGAAAGTATAGTAGATGAGAAGTAGAAGGACATCATTATTGGGACACACAGACGTGTGGTTGTCCAAGACAGAGCAAACAGTAGTCAACTGGAAAAAAAATGCACAACCTGAAAGTTGAGAGTTCTGTTTTATTCTGTGGGCAAAACTGAGGACTTAAGCCTGGGACATAGCAGCTCAGATAACTCTGAGAGGGGACTGCCCTGAAGAGGCAAGGGGGAAGTCAGGATAGGTAGGAGTTTTTGCAACAAAGATATAGTAGTTGGAACATCAAAAGATTATTGATTAAAGAAAACTAGATAGCCCAAGTTAAGGGATTTACTGCTTTTCCTTCTATGGGAAGATACAAGAGTCTAAGCTTACTGAAATCATTCCTTTGATATGTACCTCAGCTATCTGGGGCCAGTATTCTGTGTTTTCTCATCCTGAGACCCCCTCAAGGCTCACAGTCAGGTGGTTGTAATCTGATGGCTTGAAGGCTGCAACATCCTTTGTTTACTGATATGGTAGGCAATATTTAGCTATAAATTAAAAGCATAATTTAAAAAGCTCTTCCTGTCTGAAAAAAAATTGTTTTTAAAAAGTCTTATCTTCAACTGACAGCAAATGAAATAGGGAAATACAGACAAAACTGTAGACAACACTATGCATTAATTTGTGGGAGAAACTAAGCAATGATGACAGGAAATTTCATAATCTTAAGTAATTATATGGAGTAGGAAATGGCAACCCAATCCAGTATTCTTGCCTAGAGAATCCCATGGACAGAGGAGTCTGGTGGATTATGGTCCATGGGATCGCAAAGAGTTGGACACGACTGAGTTACTAAGCATAGCATAGCATAAGTAATTATAGTAGTTATAACAGTAAAAACAAAACAATAAGAGTTGAATTCTCAAAAAGCTAAAGAACAAAGTAAACCTAGGGCTTCCCTAGTGGTCCAGTGGTTAAGAATCTGCCTTACAATGCAGAGGACATGGGTTAGATCCCTGGTTTCAGGAAGATCCCACATGCCTCGGGGCAACTAAGCCCAGGCGCCAGAACTATTGAGCCTGCACTCCAAAGGAGGCAAGCAGCAACTCCTGCCAACACCTGGGGAAACTACTGAAGCCCAGGCACCTACAGCCGGTGCTCTGCAACAAGAGAAGCTACTGTAATGAGAAACCTGTAAACCACAACTGGAGAAAGCCCCACACAACAATGAAAACCCAGAGCAGCCAAAATAAATAAATATATATATATATTTAAAAACCCCAAACAAGGTAAACCTAAAAAAGGAAATACTAAAGATTAAAGAAAAAAATTATCCAAAATTAGCAAGGACAGGAAAAAAAAGTGAAATAATACTGTGAATCCACTCAAAGTAACTGACATATATAGAACACTGTAACTAAAGATATTAAATATACATAACTTATACATGTGCATGGGGCATTCTCCAAGATAGGTCCTATGTTGGACCACAAAATAAATCTCAGTAAATTTGAAAGGACTGCACCCATAAAAAGTGTATCTTCTGACAATGGTAGAAGTAAATTAGAAATAAACCCTAGAAATATGTAGGAAGTCCCCAGGTTTTTGGAAATTAAAAAACACAGTTTCAAGTAATTGCTAACTCAAGAAATCACAGGAAAAGTAGAAAACACTTTGAACTGAATTGAAGTGAAAATGCAACGTGTTGTAAATGTCTACATCACTAGAAATCCAAATCCTGAGCTTGCTCTTTTATTCCACTTACCTCCAATTTAATCTTCCCTTTCTAGCTGAATCCAGAACTGCTCAGTCCCTATTATGATCTCATAAAATTCCCAAGCAAATTGTATTCTTAACAAATCCTTAACATGCTCTATGCCCTGTTCTCTGATGGAAGGAAACTCAGCACTTAAGATCTTTCTTAGGCTGGTCTCCCATCTGAATTGTCATTTAAGTAAATTTAAATGAATAACCCCTAATCCTACTGTACTTTTTTTTTTTGTGGGGGAAAAAAGCATTTTTAATAGCTTCATCTTATTAGGCTGGGAAATAAACATTGGATTTAAGGCAGCAGGGAGAATAATATCCCATCCTGGCAGGAAAAAAATAAGTACATTTTGATTGGAAGAAAAGAGTTAGTATCTAATTTCCAAGGACATTTGAAACCTACACCTCATTTAGACCTTTGGGAAAAGGAAGATGAATATTAGTGGGCTCACTTTTAGGGCATACAACAATCCCATACTTAAGACAGAGTTCCTTCATATCTTTCAGTCTGAAGAAAATTTGGACATAGGGGATCTCTGTCCATTTCCCTTGTCTTTTGCAGAATAATTCTAATTGCAGGATGGTATTGTAATTTAAAGTCCCATCCTCGGGCCAGTGTTCCTCGTCCCCCAGTGGATACCGTGGTCATGCAGTGGCACAAAAGAATTTCAAACGACGCTTCCTCAGAGCTAGAGGATCGAAAAGCTTCCAGTTGTCAAGGATGCATCTCAAGGGCGTCTGCCGGGAAGTGGATGGGTTATTTCCCATCTGAAAAACAGTCATGTTAGGGAGGAAAAGGAAAAGAAAAAAACTAATAGGCGTTTTGAAGCTTATCCTACCCAGTACTGTCGCAACCTGAGAGCCAGGCGTCCCCGGGTCAGGATGCAGATCTCCAGGCAGGCTGAGGCGTGACAGCCTCCTAGAGATCGAATCCCTGGGCAGGTCGAGGCATGATGGCCTCCCAAGAATTGAGCCCCTGGGCAGGTCGAGGCGTGACGACCTCCTGGGGCCCTTGGGACTAGCGGATCCCGAAAGGCTGAGGCGTGACAACATTTCAAGGACCAGATCCCTAGGCAGGTCAAGGCGTGATGACCTCCTGGGGCCCCTGGACTGGAGTTTGGGCGTCCCCAAGATCTCCAGTGTGACCAATGCTAGGTAGGACTAAGAGGTTGGATATTATACAGTACTTCCCTCCCAAGGCCAGCTATTTTTTGGTTATCCCTCTAGAAGATTGTAGAGGCAACATTGTGGGCCCGGATGGGGCTGAGGAAAGGAGCATGAAACAGGAAGGAAGGGGGGCAGAGTACAACCTTTGGAAGAATGACATAGCATCAGGGCATAACGTAAACCGATTAAAGTCAATTGGGTCAAAAAAAAAAAAAAAGTCAATTGGGTCCATCAGGACAAGTCAAATTCGGGCAAACTTTAATCCCCAATCTGTAAACCAAAAGACACACCCAGAGGTGGCAGAACAGCCCTAAGGCACTGTCAACAGAGGGAGGAGTGGGTGGTTCCCCAATGGCTGGGATGATCCTCCTGCTCATTAGCATATGAATTCGCCCCACTCACTAAACTTAGTTAGGTCACATTCCATGGCTGGTACCCTGTAGAATGGGCGCTTTTCTCTGAATCCTAGCAAATCCACCTCCCACTTATCGCTTTGTTTATCACTGAATTTTTGTAATAAGACCTCAGAGCCTGAGCCGGGCATCCTGGGTTTTGGTCGGGCTCGCATCCCAGGAGAAAGCTGAAGGAAAAGAAGGAAAAGCAGTGGGGAAAATGTGCCAAGGAATCCCCTTCATAGCCTACTGGAAAATTTGCTAGATATCTGGCCGGTGCTCACAGTTTTCATTGGCCTGATTTTTGGCACAAAGAGTAAGAACAGAAGAACCCCCACCGGCTTGGGTAACCGCTACTGGAGCCCAGCAGATAGTGCCTTTGGGACAGACTGAAGAATAGCCTCTCCAGAGTCCCTCAATTGCGCCCACTGCCGCCTGCCTGTACATGGGGAGTTCAAGGAAATGAGAAACGGGAGATTGTAATTGTTAGGCATGTCCTTCCAGCCATAGGAGCGAGGACCTCCTACCTTAACCAGAGGTCTGCTGGAGTCTGAGGCTGAGCTGCTTGGGCTTTCTGCCGAGTTCGTTTTTCACTGCACCGGTTTCCAGCACGACGGACCTTCCCCTGCGCTGGGTTTTCTTCGCGTTCCGCTTCTACCGCAGGAGCTTCTCTGAGTTGGGCTCCTGCTGCGCTTGGCCTCTTCAGCATGGAGGTTGTTTCAGCCAGGTTAAATCCGAGTCACGGCACCATAGATGTCACGCGAGTGTATGCTCCTCAGTTCTTTGTCTCGTCACAACAAAAATTTGGAGTGATGGACATTGAAGCCCCTTGGTGGGTCACAGCTCTCGGAGGACAGACCGTGTTATAGCTCTTAAATAAATCTGTGTTACAGCTCAGTGTTACAGCTCTATTTATTTAGATAATAGCAGGAAAATCCATCTTTGAGGCGTGAGGGCACGTCGACCCAAAGACGCGAAGAGAAGAGCGCCCCATAGACGCGAAGAGAAGAGCGCCCCATCGTGTGGGAGAGAGAGAGGAGAGAGGGGAGAGAGGGGAGAGAGGGGAGAGAGAGAGAGAGAGAGAAACTACTGTACTGTCTTTTGAGATCTTATCATATTGGACCTTAGTCTAATTCTAAGGGGCACTGGATTAATTCCCCTTATTCATAATTTTGAAACTTTTGTTATGATCTAAAACTGCTACTGCCTTAAAACAGTGCAGAACTATTTTTAGGGAAGAGGGTCTAGGATTGATATTGGTTTACAGTGAAATGGCAGGAAGTCTTGGGAAAGTGTGTGACAGAAATAGACAGCTGTAAGAATAATTAATGACAGTGTATAGCAAAGAGGAAACTAGGGAGGACATTAGAGTGTGTAAGGTATGATAGAATAAAACACAGAGATAACCATTCTGTTCATAGAAGATTAGGGACAGTGATGGGGCAACTGCATGCAAAAAGGAAGTAAAACTACAACAATGAATACATGCATACCTATTTGTTTTTATATTTTTCAGCGATTTAGCTTAGGTTTTTGTTATTGTTGTTTGTTTTAATTGGCATGGGAATTGATGCTGAAAATGAAGTAGAAGGTAGATGTGCTACAGGGCTGAGCAGCTGGAATTTGTCAAGCTGAGTAAATTGGAGTTTTGTTTTCCTTGACACTGAAAAGGAAACAGTTAAAGGCAGGAGCCTAACTCTGCTGGAGTAAATAGATAAGACGACCACATCTATCACTTTTGAGATCAAGGAGACCTGCCCTGACCACACATGCATAGAAAGACTCCTCTGGGGTCAAAAAAGAAGGGGGTGCTATCCCATAATAGGCTAAAAGATGCACATGCACATTGGGGATAGCCCTGGTCCAGGTCAGATGGGGAGAAGGAAGCGAGATAACTGGCCAGAGAAAAACAAAGACCCAGAAGAACTATCCTTGGATAAGCTATCACCTGTCTGGCACACTCCTCATTAAGGAGGATGCCCGCCCTCTTCTCTGGGTGCATATTTCTGCCCTATTTTTGTGTTAAATAAATAAAATGCTTCTCTTGTGCTCTCTCACACGTTATGCTGTGTCCCTAATAATAAACTTTGTGCCTGTTTTCAAGTTTTGTCTCCCTGAAACACTTGTTTTCAACAGGGACAAGAGTCAGAGAAGCTTCAAATCTAGCTTCTAGCCTCTGGTAGTTAGAATTCCTG
This sequence comes from Cervus elaphus, assembly GCF_910594005.1. NCBI lineage: Eukaryota > Metazoa > Chordata > Mammalia > Artiodactyla > Cervidae > Cervus > Cervus elaphus. The sequence continues at coordinate 28,257,209 of NC_057819.1, forward strand.
GTTTTCACCCCAGCTATCCCAGGTTCATATCTTGGGCAGAGAACTAAGATTCTGGTTCAAGCCACCACTCACTGCTGTCTTCCTGAGATCAGAAAAACCATGCTTAATTAATGCATTAAAATTTTAATTTAAGATTCGTTTGAATGCAAATGCCAGAAATATAGCTTAGATTAGCTTAAACTAATAGAGAAAATGTATTAGCTCTCATATATAAATGTATATATACATAATATATAAATGTATATGTAATGTATATAAATGTCTTTCCCCCTCACCACCTGGGAAGATATCATAAATGTATATAACATATGTATTATATAATGTATAAATGTGTAAATTATAAAATAAATGTATAGCTCTAATATAATAACTGAAAGGAACAGGCAGTAGGCTTCAGGAATGACTTGACTCAAAACTTCAATCAGCATTACACTACTTTCTCCCTTTCTTCATTCTTTCCAGTTGGCCTCATTTTCAGCCAAGCTTTCATCATGAAGCAGCAGAGGAAACTGACATTTCTTTCATAATAGTTCTGGAAAATATGTGGGGACTGACTCTCAGTCTCCTTTCCCTGAACAACAGTCACCGTGACCAATGATCTAGCCCTTGGCTTATTGTATAAAACCAATACTTCATTGTCTGGACCTCCACTGAAACCACATAGATCAAGCATAGGAGAAAGTTTGTTTCCTAAAGAGAAATTGAGATAAATTATCAGAAGAAAGGGAATGGCTATAAGGAAGGCAAAGATAAAATTTCTTAGGTCCTCTATTTCTAGAATCACTGACTCCCCTGATACATGAATTCACTCTGGGACAGTCACAGCATGAGGAGACACTGTGTCACATTTTCAATGCTCAAGTCATATTGCAAAGCCTCCAAATTCATTTTTGCCTACCCCACTGAATTTTGATCTCACCATATTTATGAACTGTGGTAGGACTTGTAATCTGAACCATATAAATTATTCTTATGGCCTTTATAGAACATGTCATTCTTTGTTTCCTCCTTGCATACCTTTATTATTATTATTTTTTTTCTACTTAAGTTGTAAGCTTTGGGTAAAAAAGTGCTCCTATTTATTTTATTCCCAATCTTGGAAACAGATTCTTTTAGATATTGAATTGGTTGGTTGATTTATATGGAATATGCCTAGAAAAATTAATTCTCCATTTTAAAAATTGTCTTTTTCATAACAATTTCTTCTCAGTCTCAGTTTCCCTGATCCTCCATTCTCTTTCTGTGGTTTTGAAATGGAACAGGACCCCATGGTCCTTACCCACCATGTCCTCTGCCTGCCTTTTGTCTGTGGACAACTTTAGCCAAAGAATAAGTTTAATTGGAGAAATGAGAAATACAGAAATAAAGGAAAACAGTCAAAGGAGGTCAAATAATAATAGTATAGTCATTAAGCATAGTCAAGGACCTTCAGTTCTTTCTCAAGGGCTATAGATAACATTCTGAGTCACATCCTGGGAGCAGTCTTATAGATACCAAAACCACCAGGGTGACCAGATTGTACCCACAACATAATGGGTCCTGTTGCCACAGTTCTGAGAACTGGCCTCAAAGAAATGGGAACAAATGTACCCTGAAACTGAAGACTAACTGTACCTAAAACAACCAATGGAGAAGGCAATGGCAACCCACTCCAGTACTCTTGCCTGGAAAAATCCCAGGGACGGAAAAGCCTGGTAGACTGTTGTCCATGGGGTCACTAAGAGTCAGACACGACTGAGCGACTTCACTTTCCCTTTTCACTTTCATGCACTGGAGAAAAGAAATGGCAACCCAGTCCAGTGTTCTTGCCTGGAGAATTCCATGGACGGAGGAGCCTGGTAGGCTAAAGACCATGGGGTCACAAAGAGTCAGACATGATTGAAGCGTCTTAACACTCACGCATGATCAAAAATGAAAAGGATGCTGCGCAGATTATAAGAGGGAAGCGCCCCCTGTATCCCACAGCCGAGCCACAGAGCATTTTGCAACAGGAAACCTCACACCTGTCCCTTAGGGAGGCGCGCCGCAAGCCCCTCTGGGAAATGTAGTTCTAAAGCGAGTGGGACTCTGGGAAATGTAGTTCTGCGTGGACACTTCCGCGGCCCAGCCGCGTCCGCCTCGGCACTGTGGACCAGAGGGGTAAGGGTGTGGGGGGCGGGACTGCGGGCTGGTGGTAGCCTCTGCGTCCGACTGGGGCCGTGCAGTGACCCCGGCGCAGACTGGCTTGGGGCGACGCCGGCGTGTGTACGAACCAGCTCCGGAGCCGGGTACGGGGGGGAGGCTCGGAAGGACTGTCCTGCTGCGCAGGCGTCGATTCCGGTCCAGGTGCGGGGGTACGTTGCGGGGGGGTGGGGGTGAGGCTGTGGGGGAGGGGCATAGGGCAGCATGGAGTGGGGCGCGGGGTAAGGGCTAGAGGTGGCAGAACAGCGCGGAGGCGGGAGGGAGCGGGATGAGGGGCAGCGTTTGGAGGACTGGGGTCTGTAGGGCTGGGTGTAGGTGGCGGTGGTGTGGGAGTCTGGAGGGAGATTTGGGGGTCCGGGCGAGGCCTCCGGTCGTGGTGGGCGATGAAGGGACTATGAAGGAGACCGTGAAGCTGATTAATTTGGGGGTCACTTGAGGGTTGAGATATTGGAATGTCTGTGGAAATCAATAATTGGGGTTAGGGAGGCGTGAATTGTTGTGAAACCAGTGGAGGGAAGGATTTTTTTTGAGGGGGGAGTGTTTAGCCTTGTGGGTGGCGACATTAGGAGCTGGGAGAGAGCGAGCCCAGAGGTCACCCTCCGGAGTGAATGAAGGGCAGCATGGGGTCATTCATTGTGCACTGGGGAAGTGGATTGAGGGTTTGTAGGAATAGTTAAGGCTCTAGTGATTCATGATATGGGTGCCTTGGATTGGGGATTGGAGCCAAAGGGATGAATGATGAGGCCCTTCAGGGGAGCCTGTTTGGGCAGCATTTAGAGGGCTCCAGGTGGTTGAACTGAGGATTTCGTTGACAGGCCTGTTGGTTGCTGCAGTGTTAGACTTTGTTCCGTGTGCTCCTGGAAAACAGGAAGTTTAAGAAGTGTCCCCCTCTACAGGTTTCAAGGAAACACCTTCTTGCAAAGAACCCTGTTCCCTCCACAGGACTCCCTTGTTTACCGGTGACAAGGCCATAGATAAATACAATACCAACTTCTCTCATCCTTTACCTCATCAATGATTAGCTGAATTGTTTGTCCTCACCCGTCAAAGCACTTATTAACCAAACTTTGGTTCAGCTTCTCTTCCTCCTGCAGTTTCCTGAACTTTGGTGCGCTGCAGCTTGAGCAGCCTTACAGCCCAGACTCACCGCCCGCCCCCCCACCGCCACCCCCACCCCCACAGAGAAGTGGCCAGCCTCTGGTGAAATGTCCTGTCATCTGCCATCTGGTCACCCTGCCCTTTGATCCAGCATCCTGACACCTTGCCGAGATGCTTCTACCTCTTAGGGCCACAGCATTCTCCCTACTTCAGCACCCCGCACCACCCAAGCTAATAAATTCTTGGAGTGAAATATTTCTTTGCCAAGTCTGCATTTTTTAAAAGATTCACTTATTTATTTTGGCTGTGCTGGGTCTTCGTTGCTGCATGCAGGCTTTCTCTAGTTGCGGCGAGTGGGAGCTTCTCTTCAGTTGTGCTCAGGTTTTTCCTTGTGGCTTGTCTTGTTGTGGAGCCTGGGCTCTAGAGCACATGCTTCATTAGTTGCCCTGAGGCATGTGGGATCTTTCCCCACCAGGGATTGAGCTGGTGTCCCCTGAATTGCAAGGCAGACTCTTAACCACTGGACCCCCAGGGAAGCCCTGAATTTGTTTTGACCTGACAGTTTAGTGGTAGCTTTTTCAGTGGAGGGGAGTGACTAGGGTGGCCTGGGCTGGTGAGTGGTCCGGGTCCGTGTTTGGGGATATGGTGACTGAGACGTCAGGTTGGAGGCTGTGTATCAGTGTTGGGGGTCTGTGCTTAAGTTGATGGGTGGCCTGTTGAGGGTTATCAGTGAGTGGAAAACGGGGGTGGTATTTGGCATTGTTGGAGGGGCTGGGGGTGTTGGTGTTTGTGTGGCGCTGGAGGCCCTTGCAGAGTGATGAGCTGTGGGGGTGTCAGCAAGTGGTGGGTGAGCACAGGGTGGACTAGAGAGTGGATATCAAGGAGCTGAGTGGCTGGCAGCCCTATGTGATGAGGGGCTGAGGACCACTGGGGCTTTAGTGATGGGGGCTAGTTTAGGTGGTAGGTGGTGATGGGAGATAGCAAGCCTGCAGGGGATTCTGTGCAAGCACTGATGGGGCACCTGTGAAGGTGAGTGGGTGGGTACCCATAGAAGGGAGTGATGGGAAGTCTGCAGGTGTCCTTTGGGACTCAGCATGTGATATTCCAGTGACAGTTTCTAGTCAACGAGTAGACTGGAGATTGTTGAGTGGGGTTTGGAGGAGCCAGTGATGGTTTTCTTGGTGGCGTTGAGAAACCTGTGGGAATCGGAGGTAAGTGGCTCTGGGGTTGTAGTCAACTAAGGGGTCTGTCGGGATACCTGTGGCTATGTGCAGGGCCGAGTGAGGGAGAGCCTGCTGTGACCAGGAGCAAAGGGTTCAGTACTGTCTGATTGGGGATCGAGCTGTGGTGAGAGACTTTGGGATTCGTTGATTGACATACTTCTGTGGATTGGTTTTGTCACTGATGTTTGGTGGTTGGGAGCTTTGCTAGAAGACTGTTGGCGACCCACAGTGTGTGTAATTGATGGCCCAAACACCCTAGAGGGATGGTGGACACGTTGGGGTCAGTGGTTGTGTGTTCAGTTATTGGGGCTGGGGACTTCTCAGGTGGTCAGTTAGTGTGATTGACGCGGTCTTTGGAACCTGTGTTTGAGAGGCTGTGGGTGTTGGTGATTGCAGGGCCTGTGAGCGTGGTGTTTTGGGGTTTGGATGGATGTGTGTGGGCTCAGGCAAGACTCTCAGGTTGTGACTTCTGTTTGATGACTATGTTGTCTTTTATTCTTTAGCCCTTCTCATCCAGCACGTGCGTGGCTTTGTTGGTGAGTGATAGCTCCTTTTACTTGATGTTTCCTTGTTTAAGAATTCTCAGTGACCCCATTGACTCTGAATCCTCCCACTTGTGTCTGATGCACCTTCACGGGTGTGGTTGGCCTCTGGCCTTCCAAAGGGGGCTCCACCTCCTCAGGGCTCAGCTAAGAGTCATCTCCAAGGAGTATCCTCTATCCACCCGCTTGTCTGTCGCATTTGAAGTTTCTTCTGAGCACTCTGACAGTCAGAAATTATTTTGATGTCTCTTTCCCACCTGAGAGGGCAGGGATCATCTGTCTTATTTCATGGTCTCTCCCATCTGTCCAGAGCAGGGCCCAGTAGTAAGAGACCCTTAAGAAATTGTTGCTTTCCTGGGCCATAAATGAGACTGTGTGTGTATATTCACTGGTGTGTGTGTGTGAGAGAGAGAGTGTGAGCATGAATGTGTGAGAGAGATCTGATGTGGATGTGAGAGCAGAGTGCAGGAGTATGTTGGATCCTGGGGGAGAAACAGAGTGACTGTTTTGGGTGTTAGTACAGTCAGCACGTCCCCTTTTCCAGAGAAGCTGCAGGAGGTCTCCTGTGCATCAACCCAGAAGGGGTTCAGATGAGATAGATGCTTCCAGGGCAGGTGGGCCTGCATCTCAAGGACCACAGGCTTGGAAAGCATTGACTCTGGAGTCTCTTCCCTTGGCCTCCTAGACCACTGGGACCTGCTGTCGCCCAGGAGCCCCAAGGAGCTCCCTGCATGTCCCAGGAGGAGGTGCTTTTCCTTTGGGTGTCACTCTCTGCTCTCCCAGGATGCTTTTCTTGAGAGACCTGTTCTCAAGCACCACGCTTTTCACACTGGACTGAGGAGAGTCCAGTCTCACTGGGGGATGTTGATTTTTGTGTCTGCTGCACCCACACATGGGCAGAACCCATGGCATTACTCTCCTTTCCCACCAGTAGGAGTTCTTCCTGCCCTGGATGCCCTTGCTCTGCCGTCTACCACTGTTTTAGTCAAAATTCAAAATCCAGTCTGTCTTTCCAGCCTGGCTGGTTCTTGACTCACTGCGGGTCCTCTCTGCACCTGGTCCACACTGGGACCTGCCTTCCCTCCCTGGCCCATGTCGTCTCTCGATTCTCTCAAGGCCCTCGATCGATGATGCTGGGAGCTGGTCTGTGGTCTGGCCGGCATTGAGCAGTGTTCCTGGGTTTCCTTTCTTTTTCTCTTGCCAACTGAGCAGTTTGGGGCTCCTGAGCAGGTGGTGATGAAAGCAGACTTCCTTTGTCTGATTCCAGCCCTCAGCCCAACCCTGAGGGTGGCAGGAAGGGCCTCGAAGGGGCCAGTGTTCTCTCCACTCTTGTTAGTGGCCCTGGAGCAAAACCTGGTGGTGTGCTGACACCCAGGCATAACTTTCTGCCCTCATTTGTGGAGGACAAGTCCACACATCTCTCTCTGTTCACCTGAGACACTCAGGATGCCTCCTTCCCCTCCCCGCCATTCTTAGTAGAACAACAGGCTCCTGCTCTGAATCTCCTTTAGGAATTACGCTCTCTTCTTGCTCAGTTTACTTTCTGGAAAAGTGTCCATTGATTGTCCATCATGTCTGGTCTTCCTTGCAGCCTGTCAGCCTGTGGGGACCAAGCCAGGAGCACGAACAGCTCAGGGGGTGCCCAGCAGTCACTCCCAGACCACAGGTTTGGATCACAGCACTGGACAGACCTCAGTTGGGAGGTGGAGCTTGTCCCTCATGTCCCCAGGTTTACCAGGAACTGTGTTTTTGGACACTTCCTTTCAGGTGTACCCTCATGAAGGAAGTCACATCCCTGTGTGACCCCGCCCCCGTGGCGTCCTTGGCTCTGATCCAGTGTCTGCCTGATGTCAGTGACCTGGCTCATGAGCGGTGGAGAAATTGAAAGTGTAAGTATTTGTGTGCACAAAGATGTAGTAGTATTTGTGATCATGCTGATCTTAACTGTTGGTCCATCTGTTCCGATAATTCTGCCTAAGGTGATCTCTGTTATACAGTTTGTGATCTTTTAAAAAGTTTTTAAAGTAGTGGTTGTGTTTATTTATGTGGTTATTTGACTCTTTGTGGATAGAGTTTAACAAAGCAATCCAGAAAACTTCTCTACAAAAATAGAAGAGAAAGAATAGTTTTATTATTGAAAAAAAATTAAACCAGAATGTGATGCCCACTTTAGACAATCTGCTAAAATCATTTCAAGAGACAGGAAGAGATGGTGTTCTTTTCTGTAGCCAGGCAGGTACAACCTGCTAGACAGACCTGCAACACAGTCTCAAGGGATTATTTGTCACACAGAGTTCATCCTAAACTTACCTGGTAGTTGGAGTGGCCACTGTATTAGCTGCTTGCCTTCACCCAAAGGAAAAATACACTTCTCATGTCTTTATGATGGGAGGTAATTTTCCAGCTTGGAACTGGGTGCCGCAGTCAGGCCAGTCAGGCTGCTGTCCTCCCAGAGACCAGGAGATAGGGATGTGTCTTCCTGGATGATTTCAGAGACACCTCCCAGGTCCATAAGAGACCTTGTTGAGACATTGTTGAGTTGTTAAACTTGGTTTTAAAGAAGATTTACGTACATCCCAAAGGGGCAGAGAAAGATTTTGTAATTACACATTTTCTACAGTAAATGCTCTTGAAATAGGGATCTGAGAGGTCTTTTTCTTTTTGTTTGCCCTCACAGGCTCTGAGCTGGATCCCCCTAAAGGTGTTACCTGTCTGCTCTCCTTTTCCAGTAATTGCATTAGAGAAGGGCTGGGACCAGGCCTTGGAAGCAGAGGGGAGGGAAGGGGCCCAGGGCCAGCAGTGTGGACCTCAGAACCACTGGGTAGCCCCATCTCACCCCCTCTGCAAGCAGCTCTTCTGAGCAGGGATCAGAGACCTTAGAAGCAGGCTGTGGAGCAGTTTCTCTGGGGTACATGGGAAGGTGGGAGATGCAAATGTGCCTGAAGGCAGCTGGGATCCTTGCCAGTTCTGTGATGCCTAAACTCAGCAGGGATTTTGATCTGTCTCCTGTCACCCCTTGGAAGCCCGTGGCCTGGGCTGTTGTGCTGGTTTCTGAGGGAGGAGCAGGCAGTGTTTGCCCCAACGTGAGGTGAGAAAGAAAGGATGGTAAAGGTTCCTTTAGGTCTCTCTTCCTGTGGCGTCTACCCTGCGTTGTAACCCTGTGGATCAGCTGCAAACCCACACCCGAGTGTTAGCCTCCCCGAGGCCTGTCTCCCCTTGAGGTCTCACCCCTTCTTTTGGCCATTTCTTTTAGTTCCTCTGATCTATGCTTTCCTTTGGCTCCAAGGCTGATTTTGGAGTAGAGGGCCAACACCCCAGGCTGCTTCACCATCTTGATCTAAAAGCCCTTTCCTGTCCCCTGTCCTGCCTGGAAGTGAGTTGCATTTTATTCTGTAGCACCTGTGCCAGGCATTTCATTTAAATGCCCCCGGGAAATGATGCTGCGGGGTCAGTGAGCCAGGACTGTCTTTCCAGGCTTTGTTGCTGCCCCTGCAGAGTGGTTTGAGGTGTTAGGCTCCCCTGGGGCCTTTGGTTGAACCAAGAAGCAGGTGGCTCCCATCAGGCATTCCCAGGTGGGAGCTGGGCTGCAGAGCACAACGTGTGCTGCAGGCCTGGCCTGGCCGTGGTTGGCTCGACGGACATGTGCCAGTAGCTCACTCTCCATCTTGTCCCTTAGCACTAGCAGACAGCCCGTCTGAGTTCCCCGTTATAGAGAACCAAGATTGAGGTCCCCAAATGAACGACATCATCTGAAATAAGATTCCCATTGCATCTCTAGGCCATGGGTCTCAGGAACAAGAAGACTTGCGTGAGATAAGAAAGAAGAGGCCTCAGGACTTGGGGTGCATTCACATCTTTGACCAGAGGTTCAGAGCATCAGGACAGAGAGAAGTCACAGAGAGAGCAGATTTCCCAGGACTGGGGGAAGATGATCAAGTCACAGGTAAGTTGTTTGTCCTCCAGTTGTTTTATCTGTGGGTGTGATGAGGCTTCCAGGCATTTCTACAATCAACAGGAAAGGTTTAAATACATTTAAATTGCAGCCAGAGAAAACGTAAACCTGGAAAGGAAGATGGTCAAAAGAAACACAAGGTGGACCATAGAATCATACAGAAGTCTTGAAGCTGGGACACAGACATGTGAGAAGTAAGGCCCTGCACTGCTGGAATTGAGCTGCAAGCCTCCTTAGGTGTCCCCAGAAGCCTCCATAGAAAGAAAAACAGGAATAGCTGCGTGGTTTCCTCTGTCAGAAAGCAGACCATTATTGACTTAGCAGAAGCAAACGTTTCCTGATGATTACATGTAAAGAAAACACTTGGGTAACTGTTTATGTAGATGGCGTGGTGAATGACGTCCCGGAATGGGTGAACTTATTTCCGAGGGCTATTCCTTGCGGGGATCCTCAGTGTAGGTGGAGGACGTGGGAGCGGGCAGCGGGCCTGGGCACACACCCTACTTGTGTTCTGCTTCTAGGGAAGAAAACCTGAATCATCTTGCAGAATTGGTTGTTACAAAACCTTCAAGTGGCCTCCATAAATATTCTCTCGGTTGGAAAAAAAATTATTTACTTATTTATTTATTTTTGGCTGTGCTGGGTCTTCACTGTTGCACAGGCTTTTCTCTAGTTGTGGAGAGCGGGGGCTAGTCTCTAGTTGTGATGCACAGGTCTCTCACTGCAGTAGCTTCTCTTGTTGAGGAGAAGTGGAGTGGCTACTATATTAGCTATTTGCCTTCACCCAAAGAAAAAATACACTTCTTATATCTTTATGATGGGAGGTAATTTTCCAGTGTGGAACTGGGTGCCCCAGTCAGGCCAGTCAGGCTGCTGTTCTCCCAGAGAACAGGAGACAGAGATGTGTCTTCCTGGATGATTTCAGAGACACCTCCCAGGTCTATAAGAAAGACATTCTTGAGTTGTTAAACTTGGTTTTAGAAAAGATTTGGTTGTTAACAAAAAAAAGGTCTGGGGCATGCGGGCTTCAGCTGTTGTGGCACATGGACTCAGGAGTCGTGGCTCCCAGGCTCTAGAGCATAGGCTCAGTAGTTGGGGCACATGGGCTTAGCTGCTCCGCAGCACGTGGGATTTTCCCGGATCAGGGATCAAACTGATGTCTCTTGCATTGGCAGGCGGATTCTTTACCACTGAGCCACCAGAGCCCTCAGTCCATCTTAGCTAGGAGTTTTTTGGCTTCTGTTGGCAAAAGCTGGACAGGAAGATGTCTGGTTTTAGCTCCTTTTCCTGGCTTTTTTTGATCTGTGTATATGTGATTTACAGTGTTGTGTTAGTTTCTTCTGTACACCAAAGTGAGTCAGTTACACATTTATATATGTGTGTGTGTGTGTATGTGTATGTATGTGTGCTAAGTCGCTTCAGTCGTGTCTGACTCTCTGTGACCCTGTGGACTATTGCTTGCCAGTCTCCTTTGTCCATGGGATTCTCTAGGCAAGAATACTGGAGTAGGTTGCCATGCCCACCTCCAGGGGATCTTCCTGGTGCAGGGATAGAAACTGTGTCTCTTACATCTCCTGCACTGGCAGGCAGATACTTTACCACCAGCACCACCTGGGAAGTGCACGTGTGCACACACACGCACACACATTTTTCATATTCTTTTCCATTATGGTTTATCACAGGATATTGAATATAGTTCCTTGTGCTAATCAGTAGGGCCTTGTGGTTTATCTATCTTATATATATAAGATATGTATATATAGATATCTGTCTATCTATCTATATATACATATGTAATAGCTTGCATTTGCTAATCCAAAACGCTAACTTCATCCCTCCCCACCCCTTCTTCCTGACTTTGTTGACTCAAGAAACAGGACTGCAGTGTCCCTTCAAAGCGATTCCTATCCAGCTAGCTAACCTCCATGCTCTTTTCCTCCCTCCCTTTCTTTCTTTTAAAAATTCTGTTGTTTAAACCACTGTAGGCTTTTCTCTGTTCCTGCTGTGTTCTGAGTCAGGAGTTCAACAGAGCTGAGAGGGGTGAGCTGCTGATAACCGCAGTACCAGGGTGATGGTACCAAAGCCTCTAATCACTGTGATGGCACAGGTGAGAACCAGATGCTGAGGAAAGTGCCAGCTTCCCGTTACCTTTTCCTGAGGAGTGAATGGTGCCTTGGCCATGCGTGGGTAGCTCAGCACGGTTGTGGAGGTGTCTTGTCCTCACTGCCCGGGGAGCCGTGAACAAAAGCTTCTGGCAGGTTTATGGACTTGGGGGTTGGAAGGAGGGGAAGAGGAGGTGGAAGTGGAAAGTACAGGATCCTGGGTCAGAGTAGGGACAGTGTGTTCAGGTTCCCTGCCCCCCCCCATCCCACTTTGCCCTGCCACCACACGGGGATTTTAGTGAGGTACCCAAGAAAGGCTTGTGCCAAAGGCTCCAGGTAGAGACATAGGACGCCCCTCACCCCTCGAGTCTGTGGGGAGAGCACAGGTTGTGCTTCAGGTCTGGAGGTGGAGGTGGGGGCAGCATCACCCAGGAGGCCTGGGGATAACCCCTTGTGACCTGTGGTGAGACCTGAGCTTTCACATGTAGGTTTTTAACTAGGAGCCAGACTCTTCAGTTCCACTGCTGGATTTTTCCCACCTGTGTGAGAAACAGGCTCCCCCATCATGTACCTGAACAGGTCAGACTTGGAAGGACTGAGACAGGAACCAGGGAATTAACCTGGGGCAGCAGCAGACAGGGCCCTGAGGAAGACCCTGGAGCAGGGTGGTCGGGACTGCCTCCCAGCTGGTCTCAGCTGTTTCTGAATCAGGAAGCCTTGTCTCAGTCCATCAGGAGGCTTCTTGAGTTGCTTTGTGAGTCTTTTGTGATCTGGCACAGGACAGCGGTTCACTTAGTACAGCCCGGGAAGCAGGTGGAAGCTGGCTGGAATGCCTGCCTGCCGGGGCTGAGACAGTGGCTTTCCCACGGCTCGGGGTACACACCAGGAGTGCAATCCCAGAGTCCCCAAGCAGGATACATTTTCATCAGGCAGTGAGGTTAAACAGGGCCTTTCTGTGGGCCTCCCAGGACATCAGCCTTGTCTGAATAATTTAGTTCAGTCCTTGGTTTGTGAGGGACTGTCTGGGGTGCTTAGTTCCAAACTGTTTGTCCCAGACCCACCACCTCTTGGGGTGCCAACCGTGCCCAGGCTGTGGTGTCTGGGAAGTGCGGGGGCCAAGGTCAACCTGTGCGGCTGGCCAGCAGCCCCATCAGGACAGGAAGGCCAGGAAGGTGTCAGTCTGCATCCAGACAGAGCAACACAGGAGTTGTTTCTTTGTTTTTTTCCCCAGGAGGAAGGAAAAGCTCTAGGAGCAAGTCTGAAAAACAAAGATCATTAATATCCTTCTCCCGCCCCTGTGCCTCTCCTGGTGCTGGGCTTTATTTTCTTTTTTCTGTTATCAGTGTGTCCCATTTGATAATCAAAACTTTAAAAGAAATCATCTTCTGTTTTCATCCAGACTCTGTCTGGAAAGACCCTGTGTCCCTACACCGAGGGGCAGATATTTTTATATAATTTAACTGGAGTGATCATGTTTAAGAATTGGTTAGCAGAAACTCCTTTGGCCACAGCAGTCAGAGGAGAAAAAGAAGTAAAAGGAATCCAGATAGGAAAGGAAGAAGTGAAACTCTCGCTGTTTGCAGATGACATGATCCTCTACATAGAAAACCCTAAAGACTCTACCAGAAAATTACTAGAGCTAATCAACGAATATAGTAAAGTTGCAGGATATAAAATTAACACACTGAGATTTTAAAAGATTTAAAAATGGTTTTACATGGGTACTTCCCTGGCAGTCCAGGGGTTAAGACTTCATGCACCCAATGTAGGGGGGGCACAGGTTTGATGCCTGGTCAGGGAACTGCTAAGATCTCACATACTGCACAACATGGCATACATTTTTTTAAATAATGTAAATTAAAAAAAAATTAAATAAAATGGTGTTACATGATCTCCCACTTGTTGAGCCTTCCGGACAGCGTGGTAGGGAGTGGAAGGTGCTCACAGTGGCTCCCACAGAGCCTGAGGTATCAGTGACTGTGAAAGGAGGACGGTGATTGCAGACGGCCTTTCCAGGCATCCGGCACAGTGAGAAGGGCCCTCGTGGGAGCTGGGACACTGGGTCCCAGGCTGCACTTCTGAGCTCTGTGCTCCAGACTGGGGTTACCTTGACTTCTCCCGTCAGCCCCTTAAGTCTCTCCTTAAACTGTTTATTAAGACACTCACTGAACCCCACAGCAAATCTGGGGCTGTGATCAGATGCAGTGAATTTGAAACCCAAAAAGGAAGTAAACTTGGTAAGGTGGAGCCTGAGTGTGTGACTTGCATTGGGGGAACCCATGAGGATGGCCAGACCAGACCCCAAGAAAGTGTCAGGGTCCAGTGAAACCCTCTGGATGGGATGAGAAGCCCAGGGAGATTCACCTGTTGAGTACATCCTGGCACAGGAGCCTGTCCTGGGCAGTGTTTTCTACCTTGTCCAGCATCTGGAAGGCGGGACAGCTTTCCTCAGTATTTCGGCCCCTTCTGACAACATGGCAGCACATGCATGTGGGCCCAGCCTGGGACAGTGTCAGTCTCCACAGCATCCTGTCCTGGATCCGGAAGGGGTTGAGCATGTCTCTTGCTTTGGACGGGGACAGTTCCAGACTCTTTTTGGTGAGCATCCGCACAGCTGACATCAGTCTTATTAGGAACAGAACTTGGTTCCGTCCAAATGTGTCACCCCCATGGGGGGCTTGTTTTATATGTTTGAAGCTTGCTGCGGGGTCAACTGTAGTTCATGAGGTGAGAGACTCAGCGTCCTCAACATGCCTCTGTGTTCCAGCCCTGACCGTGGCAGTCTCCACAATCTCCATCATGGCTGGGGGTGGAGGCCAGCAGGGGCACACAGACACTGCATCAGTGCCAGTTGCATACTCAGTAATGGGGCCCAGGATAGTTGTCTTTGGAGCTGGTGGCACCCTTAAGGCTGGGTGTCGGGTTTGGGGTGGGAGGGCAACTTCCGCCCTATGACCTGTCAGGTAGAGCCTTTGTAATTGCTTGTGGTTAAGCCTGAAAAATTCTGAGCCAGAGTTCTTACACGAGTTTTAAAACATGTATAAATTCATGTAATTAACCTCACAGTCAGGACTCAGAATAGTTCTCTCTCTCCCGAAAGAGTCTTGGGTGTCACCTTCCTGCATCCCTAACCTCTGGCAATAACTGATCTGTTCTCTGTCTCCATAGTCTTGCCTTTGCCAGAATGTTAGATAATGTAACCATGAGTGTATAACCTTTCATACTGACTTTTTTGCTCATTCTTCAGTAGTTTGTCCCTTTTTCAAAAGATGCAAACTCCCTGATGGATTTCAGGGAAAAGCTCTTTTTTTTTCTTTTAGCTGTGCTGGGTCTTCGTTGCTGCAAGGCTTTTCTCTAGTTGTGGAAAGTGGGGGCTACTCTCTAGTTGCAGGGCAAAGACTTCTCACTGTGGTGGCTCAGAGCACAGGCTCTAGGCGCACAGGCTTTAGCAGTGGCAGCTCCCAGGCTCTAGAGCACAGGCTCTGTAGTTATGGTGCACGGATTTAATTGCTCCTTGGCATATGGGATCTTCCTGGATCAGGGATCGAACCTGTGTCTCGTGCATTAGCAGGCAGGTTCCTTACCACTGAGCCACCAGGGAAGCCTGAGTTTGTCCCCTTTCATTGCTCAGTGGCTTCACACAGTAGGGCCCATGTGTGGAGACCCTGGTTTCCTTCTCTGTTCACTGGTGCACGACATCCTGGTTGCCTCCAGTTCTTAGTAGGCTGTGTTCATCTGCATATAGGTTTGAACATAAGTTTTTGGGTGAGCATAAGTTTTCAGTTTGTTTGGGTAAATACCTACGAATGGTCTTGCTGGGTTATGCGGTAGGTCTACGTTCAGCTTTATGAGAAGCTGTGAAAGTGCCAGGGTCCCTGCCCTGTGTTCCCACAGCATGAGCGGGAGTTGCTGTAGCTCTGCGTCCTCACTGTCATTTGTCAGTTCTGTTCTGTTACTTTTTCATTTTAGCCATTCTGATAGGAATGTCATAGCAACTCAGTGTTATTTTAATTTGCATTTCCCTATTGACAGATGATATTGAACATTTTTTCATGTATTTTCCATCTTACATCTTTTTTGGTGAAGCATGTGGTAAGATCTTTTGCCCATTTTTTAAATGATGTTGCAGTTTTAGTGCTGTTAAGTCCCGTTAACATGCTTTCTCAGATAAGTGATTTGCAACCATTTTCACCTAGTGTGCGCCTTGTCTTTCCTTTCTCTTAACAGTGCCTTTCATAGAGAAAAAAATACTAATTTTGAAACAGTTCAGTTTTATTAATTATTTCTTAAATGGACCATGTGTATTCAGTGTTATATCTAAAAACTCATTGCCAAATCCAGTCACCCAGTTTGTCTGTTGTTTTCTCCTAGAAATTTCATTGTTTTGTGTTTCACATTTAGGTCTGTGTTCCTTTTTAAAAAAATCTGTTTATTTGTTTTGGACCATGCTGGGTCTTTGTTGTTGTGTGGGCTTTTTTCTAATTGTGTTGAGTTGGGGCTACTGTGTAGTTATGGTGCATGGGCCTCTCATTGCGGTGGCTTCTCGTATTACTGAGTACAAGCCCTAGGGCTTGTAGGCTTCATAGTCTTAGCACGTGGGCTCAGTAGTTTCAGCTCCTGGGATCTAGAGTACAGGCTTTATATTTGTGGCACACAGGGTAGGCTGCCCCATGGCATGTGGAATCTTCCTGGATCAGGGATTGAACCCATGTCTCTTGCATTGGCAGGCAGATTCTTTATCACTGAGCCACCAGGGAAGCCCTGTGATTCTTTTTGAGTTGATTTTTTGATAAGGTGTAGTGTGTGTCAAGGTTTGTTCTTTTGCTTGTGGGTATCCACTTACTTTAGCTCACGTGCTGAAAACTCCTTGCTCTGAGGAATTGTATGTGCACCTCTCAAAAGCCAGGGAGCTTGCCCGTGGGGGTCTGCTTCTGGGATTTCCATTCTTTTCTGGTCACCTACATCTGTAACCTCTCACTGATACCACCTTGTTATTGTGTGCATTTATAGGAAGTCCTGAAACCAGGTAATGTGAGTCCTGCAATGCTGCTGTTCTGTTTCCAAATTGTTTTGGATATTCTGGTTCCTTTGCCTTTTATCCTCATACCCTGAATGTACTTGTATCATGGCCTCTGTAATGCCTTATTGCCTCTGGCCAGGAAAGACTGAAAAGTATAGGAGAATATGATGTTTTTCTCCTTATCTTTATATTTCTAGCACCTGTCATAGTTCCAGGCCCCTTAATTGCTGAAAAAACATGCATTCTAAAGTATAGCTAGTTCCTACTTCAGACCAGAACTGCTCAAAGGGAGGAGAGTGTTCTAGAAAGGTAGATGTGGTTTTGGTTCTGACAGTGACTGAGAACCATTCCTGTCACTTAGCAGGTAGTGAGCTGGCATACTGTGAAGGCCTTGCAGCATATGGGGCAGATGTGCTCAGCCAAGTGGTTTAGTCGCTTAGTCGCTCAGTCTTGTCCAAGTCTTTGTGACCCCATGGACTGTAGCCCACTAGGCTCCTCTGTCCGCTGGAGTGGTTTGCCATTTCCTTCTCCAGGTAATCTTCTCGACCCAGGGATCAAACCCACATCTCCTGTGTCTCCTGCATTGCAGGTGGATTCTTTACCCATTGAGCTCTTGGGGAAGCCCTTGCTCAGCTAAGAATTGTTCCCAAATCCCAGTGGCACTTTCTTTGAGAAACACTGCTTGTTTAAAAACAGCCTATTCCAACTTCTTATCCTATGGGTAGATGGATGGATAAGTTTATGAATTCATAATGATGAATATTTTAATAACTCTTTTGTTTTCTCTCAAAGTATGATAATGCAAGATTAGGATATCATTTTACTGTGTCAAGAAAATTATCCCAAATCTCAGTAGCTGAAATTTAAACATTTATCTCAGTTTCTGTGAGTTAGGAATCTGCTGGTGGCTCACCCATTTGGTTCTAGTGGAGAATCTCACATGACCCTGTCTTCAAAATGTTGAGAAGGGCTGTGGTATGAAGGTGACATCCTCCAAGCTCACTCACATGGGTGTTGGCAGACCTCTGGTCCTTGCCATGTAGGCTTGTCCACAGAACTGCCTCACCATGTGGCCCCTGGACTTCCCCAAAGAGAGCAGGAGAGTGTTCCCAAGGTAGAAATCACGTTCTCTTACAACCTGGTCTTGGAAGGGAGATCCCTTACTTCCACCCTATTCTATTCAGTGGAATTGAGTTGATAAATCCAGCCCATATTCAGGACAGGGGCAGTGTGGATTAAACAAAAGCACAATTCCAGGAGCTGGAGATCATGGGTCCAGCTTTCAGGCCACCTGTTGCTATAGAAAAGAAAGCCTACATTCAGCAAAGAGAATGACTTCAGATTTAACAGGGATTATGCTTTTTTAGATATCATTTGAAGATGTGGCTGTGAATTTCACATTGGAGGAGTGGCAGCTGCTTAATCCTACTCAGAAGACCTTGTACAGAGACGTGATGTTGGAGAACTATAGCAATCTAGTTTTATTGGGTAAGAACATTCTTACGTAGTACAGTGTGTACCTGGTAACTGGATATGCACATACCTCTAAAATATTACTGACTTTGGATTTAAGTTTCAGATGTCAAAGAGTCTTTGATTTTGACACCCAAGTGAAAGGTTTTTATTTGCTTGCTTTGTTTTATAGCCTCTGAGGTGAAATAGTCTTCATATTTAAGAGTCCCCTCAGCCCAAGCGATTGGGACTCTCTGTGTTTCCAATTGACAGGTTATCAAGTTATCAAACCTGAGATGATCTTCAAGCTGGAGCAAGAAAATCCATGGTTATTAGATGAAGAAATCCTAAGTCAGAACTTCTCAGGTGAGAAATAATCAGCTTAGTGGCAGAAAGAGAAAATTAAATCTCAGGTTTTTGATGATACGTTGGTACTTTTGAAATGTTATTTGTAAAACTCCGGTTAAAGCTTCTCCATCTTTGGAGTTGACTCAGGACTCTGTGTCCTGGTCTCCACATCAGGATGTGTCCCCTTTGGTGGAGCTGGTCATGAAATGTGCTTGCATTCTTGATCAGACCTTTCTTTGAGTTTCCCCAGTTGACTTTTTCTTCTCTCCTGCCCCAGTCCCACCTGCAGAGGTAGGCTTCTTTTCTCCTCTTTAAGAATTCATAATTTTTTTCCTGTTTTAGATGATGCTGTTACCTTTGAATTTCCTTTATTGTTTTTCTTTTCTCTCCCTAATTTATCAAATTTCTGTTTCAAACCCACATAGAGTAGACGGTGAATCCATGGACAGAGGATAGAAGTCTAATGCCTAAAAGCATTCTTCTTGCCTCCTTGCAGATAAGAACTTCAGGGTCAGTGTCCAGGGCGTCTTTCTGGTGCCTTTGGTATTTAGCTTCTAAAGCTTCTTGTTTATCCCTTCAAATGGTCTGTGGGGGTTTAAGACTTGCTGTGTGATATTTTGCCTCCATTTGAGTTGAGGACCCTCACAGTATGGCAGCATCTTATCTGTGCAGTTTTTTCCTGTGCCCAGAGGTCACAGTTGACTCCAGTTGAAGAAATTCCTTCCTTGTGTCTTTCACATATGTTTCTCTGAATGTAGGCTTTTGTGCGCACTTTTTCAATTAGACACCCTCCCCCTCTTTAAGCTCTATTTTTTCACTTCTGTGGGGTTTCTTGACTCCCACCCTTTTCTGAAATCTCTACCTACTGAGCAGTATTGTAGGAACCTGGGCCTGATCACACAATATCTATAATTTCTTAACTAATTAGGTCTTGAGGTTTTTTTCCTACATAGAAAGATGGTAACTAACTTATTATTCTCAGTTCTCTATGACATTTATGCTGTGTAATTACTAAATATTTCATTAATTGGTTGTTGTGAGGCCAGGTAAAGCAGGGTCCTACTTATTTATCAAATAATTTCTTTAGTACAAAGGTTTTCATCTAAGTAAGTGTTTCAGCTTATTTGGGAAAATACTTCAAATTACAGATGTCTGGGCACCATTCATATGGATAATTAGGGCTGGATAGGCATAGTTTGGAAAAGCTGTCAAGATAGACTTTATGTTCCTCCATTAATTTAGAACCACTGCTGTTTTGTGAAATGAGAGGAGTTGAGATAAAGTATGAGTCATGAAATAACATTGCAGGACCAGGGAATTTTAATTTAGAAGAAAATACAAAATAATTCATTGTTTGAACATGATGCATTTGTGTCAAAATGCAAAGTTAATTATCAGGATTAACTATATAGAAAGGAATTGCTTTAGAAGTTTAATAATAAGTGAATAAGGTTGTATTGAGGGCTTGTTATATACTATGTAGTGGGAGTACATCAGTGAAAAACTCAAGTCTGTTCCCTACCTTCATTACATTCCAGTGGGAGAGACAGAAGTACCTATCTGATAAGTGCTATGAAGAGAACAAATAGAGTGTTTGTTAGTGTGCCCTTAAAATGATATGAAACAGGCATACTGGAAGCTGGGCAGGGAGAGGCTTTCGGGGTCAGTGGGGCAGGGAGGAGCTCAGTGTTGTGAGAGGAAGTTGAGGGCTAGAAGGAGTCAGGCATGCAGGGGTGTGTATGCTGTGTTAATAGCACAGATTTATCAAAGGTTTTTAAGCAAGAGGTTTAAGCAAAAGGTCAGAGTACATTTTCTAAAGATTGCTGTGTGGAGACTAGAATTGGGAGGGCATGAGCCTGGAAGTGGGAATATCAACTGAAAAATAGGATTAAATGAAGGCTGAATGGATCAGAGTGTAATGGAAACAGAGATATGGGGAAACAGACCTGTACCCTACCAAGGGTGATACTAGTAAAACATGGTCTATGTGTTTACCAAAGTGCCAAGATTTCTAAAAAATTTCTTTAATGTTTTTTTGGTACAGTTTAACCTCAGTATGGTTTTATATCATTTAACTTATTAATTTGGATATATATCTTAATCTTATTTCTTGATTTGAATTAAAATTTATTTTTCTTTACTCTTACATTTCATGAAACAATTTTTTATAAACTCTTCAAGAGTGTCTCACACTTACATGTCTGTGAGACATATAAGTGTCTCACACTTATATGAGATACTTATACAAGTGGTATCTAACTTCCCTCTCTAGTCTTTAAAATGCCCATGAACAGTGTTATCATCTTGTACTCACTGAAGCTCAAAACGTTGAATCTTTTTTTTCTCCTCCATATCCACAGCTCTAGTTAGCTCTTCTTCTGAAATTCTGATATATCTGAGAGTTGTTAGATGGGGCTTTTTCCCTCCCCAGAGAAATTATCCTACAAAAAAGGAGTGATTGCTTTATATTTGAGATCTTGCCATATTTTTTTCATCTTGAGAGTATTACCTCGCAATTCCTAGTAAAGAATATCATAAAGTAAACAGGCTTAAAAGATCATTAAGGGAGATCACAGATAACTGTACTTACAGGGTAAAAAAGAAAACTGTCCTAATGTTATGCAAAGCATACTTGTGGTTTCAAGTAATTTACATCATATACAGATTCAGTGTATAGATGACGATTCATTTAAAGTATCAGAAACCTTAATAAAGGTGTTGATGGTGAGCTCTGGAGAACTCTTAGATAATTCCAAAAAGTAGTTCTCATGATGGTGAAATTAACAGATATCAGTGATTTGGGTGATGATTTTGAATGAGGATGCTTTTTGAATGTGCTGGTAGTACAGAAAACTAACATATCTCACCTTTTAGACATGAAAGTTGATATCCTGTGTTTGCTGTCATTGTATTCAGTGTTTCTTCCTGTGTGACATTCAGCACTATGTACTAATCTTGCTTTTCTCTGTCCTGTGATACTCAGTCTTCTCTCATGGGAGTACCTACTTGCCTTTTTCTGATTTCTGCTAATAATGTCTGGGCGTGTAGAAGATAATCAGGTTATTGTGGAATGAGTACAGTGTTTGATTAGAAATTGCTTGTCTTTTTTATCTCATCATGATCACTTGAATATATTTCACCTTTGTTTTAAAGTTTGTGTTTATAAACATTTGTAATTTCAAAATCTGTTTTCATTTCTATTAAAAAGTTCAATGCCTAATAAGTAGATATTGTATTTGGGAGAATTTTTTTTTTTTTTTTTTAATGGACTGGGCTCTTAGGTTCCATTTCCGAAGATTTGTTCAATAAGCTTAATGATTAGGGAAATTTACACAATATGGTTCATTTTTTCCTTTTTAGAAAAAGTCTGGCTAGATAATGATCTCAAAATGTGGCACCAGGATAATCAAGACAAGCTTAAAAGTTTGGAGAGAGGCCATGAATATGACATCTTTGAGAGAATGTTTCATTTAGGCATTAACTTTGATCATTTAGGAATGAGATCCCATAAATGTGGCACAGGCGAAAAAAGTTTGAAACATCCTTTTGATTTTCTTATTCCAAAAAGTAACTGTGAAAGAAAGAAACTTGATGAACTTAATAGGAAATTATTATTTTGTATTAAACCTGCCAGAATTTATGGTGGAATAAAATACTCTGATGGCAATACATGTACAACAGTCATCAGTAAAGAGCCAGGACTCATTATGAACCATATACCACTCACAGGAGTCTGTTTGTGCCTGGAATGTGGCAAGGTTTTTAATAAAAAGTCACAGCTCATTATACATCAAAGAACTCATACAGGAGAGAAGCCCTATGGATGCCAGGACTGTGGGAAAGCTTTCTCCCAGAAGTCATTGCTCACTATTCATCAAAGGACGCATTCAGGAGAAAAACCATATGGGTGTGGGGAATGTCAGAAAGCTTTCAGTAGGAAGTCACTGCTCATTTTACATCAGAGAACTCACACAGGAGAGAAGCCCTATGGCTGTGGTGACTGCGGGAAAGCCTTCAGCAGGAAGTCACAGCTTAAAAGACATCAGATAACCCATACGATAGAGAAACCCTATGGCTGCAGTGAGTGTGGGAAAGTCTTCTCCCAGAAATTAAAGCTCATTACACATCAGAGGACACACACAGGAGAGAAGCCCTACAGATGTAGTGATTGTGGAAAAGCCTTCTTTTGGAAGTCACAGCTTATTACTCATCAGAGGGTTCATACGGGGAAGAAGCCATATGCATGTAGTGAGTGTAAAAAAGCCTTCAGCAGGAACTCACTCCTCATTAGGCATCAGAGGATCCATACAGGAGAGAAACCCTATGAATGCAGTGAATGTGGTGAAGCCTTCATCAGAAAACCACAACTTGTTAAACATCAAATGACTCATACAGGAGAGAAGAACTATCAGTGCAGTAATTGTGAGGAAGCCTTCTTTAAGAAGTCAGAACTAATTAAACATCAAAAAGTTCATTTAGGAGAAAAACCCTATGGATGTGTTGAATGTGGAAAAACTTTCTTTGGAAAGTCACAGCTCCTGACACATCAAAGAACTCACACTGGAGAGAAACCTTATGAATGTAGTGCCTGTGGGAAAGCCTTCACCCAGAAGTCCAGCCTGGTGTCCCATCAGAGGACACATACAGGGGAGAAACCTTATGAATGCAGTGAATGTGGGAAAACCTTCAGTGAGAAATCAAGTCTCATTCACCATCAGAGAACCCATACTGGAGAAAAACCGTTTGAATGTGGTGAGTGTAGGAAAGCTTTTGCCTGGAAGCCACAGCTTCTTAGGCATCAGAGAATTCATACAGGGGAGAAACCCTATGAATGCAGTGAATGTGGAAAGGCATTTGTTCAGAAAGTACAGCTCATTAAACATCAGAGAAATCATACAGGAGAGAAGACCTATGGATGCAACGATTGTGCAAAAGCTTTCTTTGAGAAGGCACAGCTCATTATACATCAGAGAATTCATACAGGAGAGAGACCCTATAAATGTGAGGAATGTGGGAAGTCTTTCACTAGGAAGTCACACCTTATGAGGCATCAGAGGATCCATACAGGGGATAAGTACTATGGATGCAGTGAATGTGGGACTCTCTTCCACAGAAAGGCTCAGCTCCTGATTCATCAGAGAAGTCATGTGCTGTAGACATGGGGTGAGTGTGGGGAGTCTGCCATCAGATGGCAGGCCCCTGACACTCCAAGGACATGTATGGGAGAGAAACTCTGTCACTGCAGTGATAGTCTCACCACATAGAGTTTAGAAAGAGAACCTTTTTTTGTTAAGTAGATGATATAGGAAAGTCTCCTCCCAGGAAACACAACTTGTGACTTATCAATGGCTCCTCAGTGTGGAACTCTTATCAGTATTGTGATAAGTATAGACCTTTCAGTCAAAAGTGCTGGGCTATTAAATTTTAGAAGACTGAAACAGGAGAAAAACTCAATTCTTGTAACAAGTGAGTGAAAATTTCATTGGGAAATGGTAGCTCAGAATACACTAGAGAATACATACCCAAAGGAAATAACTGAGTATTATATACTAGAGGTCTCATGCAGAGGAGTAGTCCTAGTACTTTGAAGAATTTGATAAGCATGATCCCTGTTGAAATAATTCTTTAAGGAGGTTATGTTTACTGTATGTAAGTTATTGTAAGAAAATAGGCATTTTAAAGTGGTAGCTGTGTTTGAAGTGTGAAGACTTCTGCTTTCTGCTAGGGTGGTAAAATAAGAACCACATAAACTCTCCTGCTTTAAACAGCTAGAAACTACCATTTATGAAATAGTGGTTTTTAGACGTATGTCAAGTGCAAGTTTATGATCCCTGGCAGGAGGTGGACAAAGTGAGGACAGCCCCATGACTGCCCGGCCTACTCCCTGGGGGCATTGTCAAGGCTGCAGGTCAGGGAGTTGAATGAACATGCTCTTGCTGAACTGAAGAGGGTTTCTGAGTTGGCATTTGAGGAGCCTCGGTAGCTAGAACTTGCAGATGAAGGGTGCTGGGTAAGAAGGAGCTTCCCAGAGAGGAGGCTGCATAAATCCTCAGTGAGTCCCTCTTGAGTATTTGGCTTTAGTCCTTATTTGCCTGTGTGTGGAAGAAAACTGAGACTCTGAGAGCAGCTGCGCAGCAGGGAGCTGAACAAGCCCTGGGGCTTAGCATAGGCTGGCACAGTCTGTGTTCCCACCAGCCACTTGGAGGCAGCGTTTTGTACAGGGTCATCAAGGGGAGTTCCCAGAACAGTGTTGTCTTGGGGAGGGTGGAGAGTCACTTAACCTAGATTAAAAGCTACTCTGGACCCGCAGTGTCTGACATTCAGAAACTTACCTGGCGCACCAAGAGGCGGGAACATATGACTTGTAACTACAAGAAAAATCAGTCAATATAAAGAGGAAAGACTGAATTGATGGGAATTAGTAGACAAGTATGTTCACATAGCTATTGTAAGTATAAAGTAGAAGAAAACATGAATTTGATGAAACCCGAAGTGTAAGATATACTTTTAAAAGCTCAAATGGAACTTCTCAGGTTGAAAACAACTCTGAAAAATAAAAAAAACAAAAAAACCCAAATGGAATTAAGAACATATTAGACATAGAAGAAGGAAAGAAATCAATGGATTTGAAGAGTAAGAATGAAAATTATCAAATGATATACACAGAGAAAAACACTGTGGGGGGAAAAGGAGCACAGGAAATTAGTTAAAGTGGTGTAATATACATGTAATGGAAGGTCTAGAGGAGAGACGTGAGAGGGGGCAGAAAAGGGATTTGAATAAATGACGGCTGAAAAATACCCACATATGATGAAAAGTATAAACGCACATATTCAAGAAGTTCAAAGAACCCAACACAGAAGAAACATAAAGATGCCAATGAACATCACAGTCAGTTGATGAAAACTGGAGTTAAAGAGAACAATTGTTGGGAATTCCCTGGTGGCCCAGTGGCTGGGAGTCTGCCTTCCAATTCAGGGAGTGAAGTTTCGATCCCTTGTCGGGAAACTGAGATCCCCCATGATGTGTGGCACAGTCAAAAAAAAATTTTTTTTTAATTGAGCAATTGTAAAATGCCTGGGGTAAAAAGGACAAGACACACCCACAGAGCAAAGAATAACAATATACTTCTGGTCAGAAACTATGCAAACCTATAGGACAGCAGAGTGACACTGTTAAATTACAAAAGAAAATAAAGAACCTTCCCTGCCCCACAGCCTGGAGTTCATTTGCCTGTCAAAAACATCTTTCAAAAATGAAAGCAAAAAGGACTTCAAAAAAGCAAAATCAGAGAGTTCCTGCCTTCAGGAAACACTGAAGGAAGTTTGGGGACAGCAGGAGAACACTCTGGAAATGAAAGGTTCTGGAAATGGTGAAGGCATGGGTGAATATGAAAGATTTTTTTCTTTACTTTAAAATTCTTTAAAAAGGTAATGAACTGCTTAAAAACCAAAGTAATGACAGCGTACTTTGGGTTAAGATCTACTTAGAAGTAAAGTGCTATAGTAGTACTTAAGTACGAATCTATAAAGATAGTTGAAGAGACTTGTGTTGTCTGAGTCAGAGATGTGGGATGACTTGTATCTATAGCAGCTACATGATGAAAAGTGTCTGTATTATGGATCTGTACATGTGCTCATGTTCTGAGTGTGCTCCATGTCCACACCATTTTCCTCCTTTCTCTGTGTGCCCAGAGGGAGTGCACTGCTTCCTAGGATTTCTGCTTAGGTTTGGACAGGCGAGGTCTGTGTCACCCCTGCCTCTCTCCTGCTGGCACACATCTGGGGGTGTCTGTCCATGTGGCCGAAGCTCCCATGTTCACCACAGACCCTCCCCCTGCTCATCAGACATAAGGGTGTTAACTCTTCTGGGGGCTTCACCATCCCTGGTTGATTTTCTTAATTCTGGACACAATTCTGTAAATAGTCTGTTTATTAAATACTCTTGAGTTAATAATTTTGAGTATAATGTTTGTTACAAATGATGAACGTTTGACCACATTTTGAGTATCAGTTACTGGTCCATGGGGCATAGGCTGACATCTGTTGAGATTTCTCACACTCAAGATCAGTATTTTCTCTTTGTGTTTTAATAATTCAGTAAAAATTATGAATTCTTTATGTGTTTTGTTTTGCTGCAAACATTAATGACTCTGGAGATTGTTACCATCTGCTCCACATGCTGGTGGTCTTGCAGCGATAGACTGAAACATCATGAGGTCTTTGTGCTACCTCTGGGTTGGTTGAGCTTACAAGAAAGCATTATTATTTTTGTTAAATATGTATGGACAGGAAAAAGGTAACCCATTACTGAGTGAAGAAAGAAAGGAATGATGTACTATACTTCCCTGTACTCATTTAAAAAACTTGTGCTGTGCAATTAAAATACTCTTATTCCATATTTGGCTTTTTTTTTTTATTATGTATAATTCACATAGTCTGTCATCTGTACACATGATTTCCCATTTCAGGATTCAGAATCATCACCCCCAGAGAACCTCTTCAAAGGCTCCATACTAGATTCCATCACAGACACCATGCCAAATTGAAAATCAACTTTTCTAAGATTAAAAGAGAGGTTCTTCAGGTATAGATTCATGTGTTCGTGTGTATGTGTGTGTATGTGTGTGTGTGCACACACGCATGTGTGCGCATGCTCAGGTGTGAATCTTTGTGACCCCATGAACTGTAGCCTCCCCAGGCTCCTCTGTCTGTGGGATTTCCCAGGCAAGAAAACTGGAGTGGGTTGCCATTTTCTTTTCCAGGGGATCTTACCAACCCAGGGAGTGAACTGGCATCTCCTGCATAGGCAGATGGATTCTTTATCACTGAGCCACTTGGTAAGCCCTACATGAAGCATAATAAATTAGGCTGAAGTAGACTGTTAAAGAGGCCAGCATAGACCCAATGTAGCACCCTCCCTGTCATTTATCAGATATCCTTTTTCGCTCAGTCATTCTCTCCTACTGCACACAAATGGCTTGTCTGTAATAGTGCTCTGTAATCTGTTTATGATAGTGAAATGGTTTCCCCCATTGAGATTCTCTCCTGACCCCTATTGGCCACATAGTGAAGGGAAAAGCCCTTCTCACTCTGATTATCTTAGAAAATTCTGTCTCCTGATGTCTGTCTATAACTTAGAAGCAGGCAGTGTGACCTTGATATGTCATGAGTAGTTCAGAAGAATGAAATGTAAGTTAAAGTATGCTTTTCTTCCACATGGCATGGATTCCTCCCAACACTGCAAGCTCAATCTCCATATCAAGTCACCTTGGTAAGTACTGGATTTGTTCCAGGGCCAAGTCTGCAGATTTGGTGATGCTATATGATTATTCTTTATTTTCTCTGTGGGCTCTTTGTAGCTTTTTTCACAGTTATTACACAATTCATCCAGGCAGTCTTGACATCTTATTATCAAGACTCTTAAAATGCTAAGATGAAATACACTAGGAACAAATTTACTTAATGCCTGAATACCTACATCATTATATTTAGATATTTGTGCATGTGTGCTCAGTTGCTCAGTCGAGTCTGACTCTTTGTGACCCCATGGACTGTAGCCCTCCAGGCTCTTCTGTTCATGGGGTTATCCAGGCAAGAATACTGGAGTAGGTTTCCATTTCCTCCTCCAGGGCATCTTCCCGACACAGGGATAAAACCCGTATCTCCTGCATTGGCAGGTGGATTCTTTACCCCTGAGCCACCTGGGAAGCCCCCAAATCATTAAAGGTGCCCGGCAAAGATAATGTTGCTGTGAAGCAGTGACTGGTGAGATGAAAAGGAGAGAGAAACACAAGTGAGGTGATGTTTGTAAATTGAGGGTCCCAACTAAAGCACTACTGTCATTTAAATTGTTCATTAAAAAAACACATCAAGCTCAGACTCACAAAAAGATGTGCAAAGTGGATTAACTTTCATATGCTTGTTAGAGACCATGTGAAGGGAACAATGAAACCAGAGATGCCGGCACTGCAGCCATCCAAAGTGGTATGGATGTGTCCCCAAACCGTGACATCACCAGACAGTTCTGAGTGCCAAAGCAAATCGTATACTTTTGTCCTCCTGGGTATCACAGATGAGTAGAAAGCAGAGTGCATCCAGTGATGGTGATGTCTACAGTCAGGACCGTGTGCTCCGGTGTGAGGGGGGGGTCAGTGGTTGATGATGAAGCCAGGCCGCTGCCCCTTGTTGAGGAGCAGGCTCTGCCCTGACTTGGGGCATCCAGAGATCAGGGCACATGGCTTTGTCAAATCATGCCTGCTGCTGACACTTCCTCAGTGCTGCATTTGAAAGGAAAACATCTGTACCCATATATATACTGAGTAAACAGTTTGATGAATTAATATGTGTGAGTGTGATCATTGGGAACAGTAAACTCTAGTTTCCTTGCCAACGAGGTATTCCAAACAGTCTGAACTTGCACCACTTTCAAACCTGTCATGATGCGGATACACTTGTCACAGAGAAAAAGCAGTTGGTAGTGATGGTACGAGTTCATACTCTGCCCAGAGCTTAGCTCACCTGCGTGGGACCTGGGGTCTGTACAGAGGAAAATAGTCTTTCTTTCTTCCTTCTTCCTTTTTTTAAAAATAGTCTTCCTTTTACAAACTAATCTGGGACTCCTCTAATCCTCTGAGTTTTAAAAGAGAAGGATAGGGCTTCCCTGGTTTGTTAGTGGTAAAGAATCTGCCTGCCCATGCAGGAAACATG
Source organism: Cervus elaphus (assembly GCF_910594005.1). Taxonomy (NCBI): domain Eukaryota; kingdom Metazoa; phylum Chordata; class Mammalia; order Artiodactyla; family Cervidae; genus Cervus; species Cervus elaphus. The sequence goes on from NC_057819.1 coordinate 28,285,836, forward strand.
GGTTTGATCCCTGATCCTGAAAGATTCCACCTGCCATGGAGCAAAACCTGTGTGCCACAACTATCGAGCCTGTGTTATAGGAGCTTGGGAACCACAACAAGAGAAGCCACTGAAATGAGAAGCCCCCACTTGCTGCAACTAGAGAAAAGTCCAAGCAGCAACAAAGATGCAGAGCAGCCAAAAATAAATATTTTTTTAAACAAGCTTAGAGCTTAGCCATTCCAAGAGCATAACTTTCAAGAAAAAAGAGATGAGACATATATAAGAAGGTTCACCCACACCTACCCTCCACCTTCTGAAGAGGACGGTCTGGATAGGGCCATAGACAATGCAAGTTGGAAACTCATCAGATGCCAAATCCACATCCCCACTAAATATAGGGTAGTCTTGCCAGAGATGTCATAGCTAGGCCCAGATCCCACATCCCACATCTGGTGCTGTCCTGTCTTAATTTCCTTGCTAAATGCAAAAAGGCAAAATGGTTGTCTGAGGAGACTGTACAAATAGCTGAGAAAAGAAGTGAAAGGCAAAGGAGAAAAGGGAAGATGTGTCCATCTGATGGCAGAGTTCCAAAAAATAGCAAGAAGAGATGAGAAAGCCTTCCCAAGTGATCAATGCAAAGAAATGGAAACAATAGAATGGGAATAACTAGGGATCTATTCAAGAAAATTAGAGATACCAAGGGAATATTTTATGCAAAGATGGGCACAATAAAGGACAGAAACAGTATGGGCCTAACAGAAGCAGAAGATATTAAGAAGAGGTGGCCAGAACACACAGAAGAACTATACAAAAAATGATCTTAATGACCCAGAGAACCATGATGGTGTGATCACTCACCTACAGCCAGATATACTGGAGTGTGAAGTTAAGTGGGCCTTGGCAAGCATCACTGTGAACAAAGCTAGTGGAGGTGATGGAATTCCAACTGAGCTATTTCAAATCCTAAAAGATGATGCTGTGAAAGTGCTGCACTCAATATGCCAGCAAATTTGAAAAACTCGGTAGTGGCCACAGGACTGGAGTCAATTTTCATTCTAATTCCAAGGAAGGGCAATGCCAAAGAATGTTCAAACGACCACACAATTGCACTCATCTCACATGCTAGCAAAGTAATGTTCAAAATTCTCCAAGACAGGCTTCAATAGTACGTGAACCGAGAACTTCCAGATGTTCAAGCTGGATTTAGAAAAGGCAGAGGAATCAGAGATCAAATTGCCAACATCCATTGGATCATAGAAAAAGCAAGAGGATTTTGGAAAAACATCTACATCTGCTTCATTGCCTACGCTAAAGCCTATGACTATATGGATCATGACAAACTGGAAAATTTTAAAGAGATGGGAATACTATACCACCTTACCTGCCTCCTGTGAAACCTGTATGCAGTTCAAGAAGCAACTGTTAGAATTGGACATGGAACAGTGGACTGGTTCCAGATTGGGAAAGGAGTACATCAAGGATGTATATTGTCACCCTGCTTATTTAACTTATATGCAGAGTATATCATGTGAAATGCCAGACTAGATGAAGCACAAGCTGGAATCAAGATTGCTGGGGTACATATCAATAAACTCAAATATGCAGATAACACCATCCTTATGGCAGAAAGTGTAGAGGAACTAAAGAGCCTGTTGATGAAAGGAAAGAGGAGAGTGAAAAAGGTGGCTTAAAACTCAGCATTCAAAAAACTAACATCATGGCATCTGATCTCATCACTTCATGGCAAAGAGATGGGGAAACAGTGGAAACAGTGAGAGACTTTATTTTCTTGGGCTCCAAAATCACTGCAGATGGTGACTGCAGCCATGAAATTAAAAGATGCTTGCTCCTTGGAAGAAAAGCTATGACCAACCTAGACAGCAGAGACATTAAAACAGCAGCAGAGACATTACTGCCAACAATGGTCCATATAGTCAAGCTATGGTTTTTCTAGTAGTCTTGTATGGATGTGAGAATTGGACCATAAAGAAAGCTGAGCACTGAAGAATTGATGCTTTTGAACTATGGTGTTGGAGAAGATTCTTGAGAGTCCCTTGGACTGCAAGGAGATCAACCCAGTCCATCCTAAAGGAAATCAGTCCTGAATATTCACTGAAAGTACTGATGCTGAAGCTGAAACTCAAATACTTTGGCCACCTGATGTGAAGGACTGACTAATTGAAAAAGAGACTGATACTAGGAAAGATTGAAGACAGGAGGAAAAGGGGATGATAGAGGATGAGATGGTTGGTTGACATCACCAACTCGATGGACATGAGTTTGAGCAAGCTCCAGGAGTTGGCAATGGACAGGGAAGCCTGGTGTGCTCCAGCCCATGGGGTCACAAAGACTAGGACACGACTAAGAGACTGGACTGAACTGAACATCAGTTAGGTCCCATCTTTTGAGTCATGCCTGAGTATGGGTGTTATATGTCACTCATTTGCCTTGTTGAGAGCTTTCCTGATGGAAGCAATGAGAAACCACCTACTCTGGCGCAGTCAGTGTTGTGCTGGTGACAGGTGAGCTGTGTCTGGTGCCTCCCTTGTGTCTTCTATGTCTATCTATTTAGCATTCTGCTCCACACTCGCTCTAAGCTATTTTGAGACCACAGTCCCACCAGGTGGCAGGATTGGGTGTGAACTCCTCCATCTCCCTAGACATGAAGTGCTCTCTGTTATACTACTGTTAATTATGCTGTTTTCATCCCTGTATAAGTCAGCTAATTTATTCAGATACCTCAAAGTCCTTACTGGCATTTGTCACAAACTAATGCTGGAAAGGGTGAGGTCTGAAAAAATTAAGATCACAAAAGGTGGATCTCATTTGGATTATTAGCCATTTTACTATTGCATCAGTTCAGTTCAGTCGCTCAGTTGTGTCCAGCTCTTTGCATATTGCATAGTTTTTGACAAATTAAACTTTTTTGAGCTTCAGTTTCCTATCTATAAATTAAAATGGGGTTGTGGAGTCTTGCAGTGTGTGTCCAGTCCATTCATCCTATTCTGGGGCCTGGAATCCTGGCACACTCTAGTTACCTTTGGGCAGCACTCTGGCTTGCCTGGCTGCAGCCGTATTCTATTCCAGTGGCCAGTGACTGCCCAGGTTTTGGGCAGGTGACTCAAGAAGTGTATTTACCAAAACCAGATAAACAGGTGCTGAGAAGTGACCTCTCTCTCTGAGGGCAGAGCTGCTCTTATCCATCCCCTCTCCTTGCAGGGAGATTGAGCCATCAGCCGGGATGGAGAGTTCTAAGACTTAAAATGAAGCAGAGCGCTTCCCTGGTGTCTTAGTGGTAAAGAATCTGCCTGCCAATGCAGGAAACACGGGTGAGATCCCTGATTCAGGAAGATCCCACATGTCATGGAGCAACTAAGCCCATGTGGCACAACTATTGAGCCTGTGCCCTAGAGCTTGTGAGCCACAACAAGAGAAGCTACTGCAGTAAGAAGCCCACACACTGAAACTAGAGAGTAGCCCCCACTCACCGTAGGTAGAGAAAAGCCCACTAGCAAAGCCAAATAAATAAACAAGTAAAATTATTAACAAGAAGGAAGCAGAGATGTGACTCTAGGGAAAGTCCCTACAGTCATTTGAGGTTTGGACCCACTTTTCCCTGAGGTAGCTACACTCCAATTCTCTGTTTCCTAAGTTTCTTTTCTGCTTTAGTTGCATTTTGTCTCTTGCAATCAAGAGAGTTTTGACTAAAATAGGTATCACACCTGCTTTCACTATTTCCAAGATTCTTCATAAGACTGAGGTAAAAAATAAATAGTGCATAGACCTCTTACTTTTTTATGTGTAAAAACTGTGCTAACATACATACAATATAAAATGTACCACCCTAACTATTTTAAGTCTGAGTGTGGAAGAATTGATGCTTTCAAATTGTGATGCTGGCGAAGACCCTTGAGAGTCTTTTGGACTGCAAGGAGATCACACCAATCAATCCTAAAGGAAATCAATTCTGAATATTCATTGGAAAGACTGATGCTGAAGCTCCAATACTTTGGTCATCTGATGTGAAGAGCCGACTCCTTGGAAAAGACCCTGATGCTGGTAAAGACTGAGGGCAGGAGGAGAAGGGGTGACAGAGGATGAGATGGTTAGATAGTATCTCTGACTCAATGGACATGAATTTGAGCAAACTCCAAGAGATAGTGGAGGACAGGGAAGCCTTGCATGCTGCAGTCCATGGAGTTGCAAAGGGTTGGACATGACTTAGTGGTGAAAGTGAAAAGTGAAAGTGAAGTCGCTCAGTTGCTCAGTTGTGTCCGACTCTTTGCAACCCCGTGGACTGTAGCCTACCAGGCTCCTCCGTCCATGGGACAGTGATGCCACAACAACAATTCCAGTGTGTTAAGTATATTCATAATATTGTGAATATAGTACCACCATTCATCTCAATAGCTCTTATCATCTTGCAAAACTAAACTTCTGTACCCATTAAATGTCCCAAGTCCCTTTCCACCAGCCTCTGGTTACCACCCCTCTACTTTCTACATTAGGTAACATTCAAGTGAAATGGTACAGTATTTGTCCTTATGTGACTGCCTTATTTCACTGAACAGTGTCCTCAAGGTTTATCCATGTTGTAGCAAATGTCAGAATTCCCTTTCTTTTAAGGCTGGATAATATTCAATTGTATATATACATCCCATATTGCTTATCCATTCATCCATTGATGGACACTTGGGCTGTTTACCCATTTTAGCTGTTGTGAATGATGTCAGTGTTAACATGGGTGTACAGATGTTGCTTTCAGGCCCTGCTTTTATTTATTTATTTTTTGGCTGTGCTGGGTCTTTGTTACTGCATGGGCTTTTCTTTAGTTGTGGCAAATGAGGACTACTTTCTAGTTGTGGTGCATGGGCTTCTCATTATGGTGGCTTTTCTTGTTGTGGAACACAGACTCTAGGGCACATGGGCTTCAGTGGTTGAAGCTACTGGGCTCTAGAGCACAGGCTTAGTAGTTGTGGTACATGAGCTTAGCTTCTCTGAGGCACATGGCATCCTCCTGGATCAAGGATTGAACCGGTATCTCCTGCATTGGCAGGTGGATTCTTTACCACTGAGTCACCAGGGAAGCCTCTTGAATGTTGAGTTTTAAGCCAGCTTTTTCACCATTGTCTTTCATCCTCATCAAGAGACTCTTTAGTTCCTCTTCACCTTCTGCCATTAGAGTGATATCATCTGCATATCTTTGTTGATATTTCTTCAGGCAGTCCTGGTTCCAGCTTGTAATTCATCCAGCCCAGCATTTCGAATGGTGTACTCTATGTAGCAGTTAAATAATCAGGGTGACAATATCCAGCATTGTCATACTTCTTTCTCAATTTTGAACCAGTCTGTTGTTCCATGTCTAGTTGTAACTGTTGCTTCTTGACCTGTGTACAGGTTTCTTAGGAGACAGGTAAGGTGGTCTGGTATTCCTATCTCTTTAAGAATTTTCCACAGTGTGTTTTGATCCACACAGTCAAAGGCTTTCATGTGGTCCATGAAGCAGAAGTACATGTTTTTCTAAAATTCCCTTGCTTTCTCTGTGATCCAGTGTATGTTGACAATTAGATCTCTGGTTCCTCTGCGTTTTCTGAACCCAGCTTGTACATCTGGAAATTCTCAGTTCATTTACTGCTGAAGCCTTGCTTGGAGAATTTTGAGCATAGTCTTGCTAGTATGTGAAATGAGTGTAATTATACAGTAGTTTGAACATTCTTTGGCATCGCCCTTCTTTGGGATTGGAATGAAAACTGACCTTTTCTAGTTCTGTGGCCACTGCTAAGTTTTCCAAACTTGCTGGCATGTTGAGTGCAGCACTTTAACAGCGTCATCTTTAGGATTTGAAATAGCTCAGTTGGAATTCCATCACCTTCATTAGCTTTGTTTATGGTAGTGCTTCCTAAGGCCCACTTAACTTCACACTCCTGGATGTTTGGCTCTAGGTGAGTGACCACACCATCATGGTTATCCAGGTCATTCAGACTTTTTTGTATAGTTTTTCTGTGTATTGTTGCCACCTCTTCTTAATATCTTCTGCTTCTGTTACTGTTAGGTCCTTACTATTTCTGCCCTTTATCATGCCAATTCTTACATGAAATGTTTCCTTGATATCTCTAATTTTCTTGAAGAGATTTCTAGTCTTTCCCATTCTGTTTTTTCCCCTCTATTTCTTTGCATAATTCACTTAAGAAGGCTGTCTTATTTCTCCTTGCTATTGTCTGGAACTCTGCATTCAGTTGGGTATATCTTTCCCTTTCTCCCTTGCTTTTTGCTTCTCTTCTTTTCTCAGCTATTTGTAAAGGCTCCTCAGACAACTACTTTACCTTCTTGCATTTTTCCCCCCTGTGGGATAGTTTTGGTCACCACCTCCCATGCAGTGTTACGAACCTCTGTCCACAGGTTTCCAGGCACTATGTCTACCAGATTTAATCCATTGAATCTATTTGTCACCTCCACTGCATAATTATAAGGGATTTGATTTAGGACATACCTCAGTGGCCTACTGGTTTTCCCTCCTATCTTCAACTTAAGCCTGGAAAAAGAAAAAGAAAAAATTAAGTCTGAATTTTGCAATAGGGAACTGTGGGCTTTAATAATAATAAATATATCAATATTAGTGCATCAAAGGTAGCAAATATACCACAGTAATTGTTGACTGTTGTTGTGTGTTGTTTAGTCACTAAGGCTTGTCTGATTCTAAACAACCACATGGACTGTAATCTGGCAGACTTTTCTGTCCATGGGATTTCCCAGGCAAGAATACTGAAGTAGGGTGCCTTTCCTTCTCCAGGGGATCCTCTCTACCCAGGTACTGAACCTGCATCTCTTGCATTGGCAGGCAGATTCTTACCTCTGAGCCACCAGGGAAGCCCTATATTTCAGTAATATAAAAGTGTAAATATAGGGGACACTGTCTGAAGATGGGGGGTGGGGGATGGGTTATAAAGGAGCTCTTTGTACTTTATAATCAATTTTTATGTAAAACTGACACTGCTGTAAAAAATGGTCTAATGATAAAAAAAATACTACACATGGACCTTAAAAAAAGAATTTTACAAGTTTGCCTTTGTCATGGATATTTATTTTTAAATCCTCAAATGTGAACAGAAATTGATCAGGCAATACACATGTGATTTTATATGTACACAATAGACACTTTTATGTACTTGCATAAATATATATTAAATAAATAACATATTAAATAAAGACTTTCTGTAAGCCTATAAGCAAAAGTCAGATAACCATATAAGCAAAAGTTCTTCACAGAATGTGTGAACATTGGACTAATGGGAGCTCTTATCCATTGCTGGTAAATATACATCTTTATTTAATATATTTAATATTAATATCCCTGGATACTAATTCTGTGTAATTATTGTAAATTCCTTCTGGTGTGTTGCTAGTCTTTCCATTTTGCTTATGCTGGTTTTTTCCTGGTGAATACACATCCATGGACTTCCCTGGTGGCTCAGATGGTTAAAGAACCTTCCTGCAATGCAGGAGAATGCAGGAGACCAGGGTTCAATTCCTGGATCAGGAAGATCGCTGGAGAAGGCAATATTCTTGCCTGGAGAATTCCATGGACACAGTAGCCTGGAGGCCTACAGTTCATGGGGTTGCAAAGAATCAGACACGACTGAGTGACTAATACACACAGAGACACACACACATCTACAGGAGGATAAGGAAATGTGTAAGATTGTTCCTGGAAACAGTGTTGAATCAGTTGCAAAAGTAAAATTTAGAACAAGATGGTGGAGGAGTAGGTGGACATGGGGTACATCTCTTTCCATGGATACATCAGGAATACACCTTTAGACACAGAAGTGCATGCAGAACACCAGCTGAGAGTGGATAGGAGTACCTGACCAGTGGAAAAGAATATATAGAGCCACGCAAAACTTGGTAGGACGAAGGAACTAGGGAGAAAAACAGGAGTGTTAGTAGGACTGGACCTGCCCTTGGCGGGTGGGGGAACTGAAGCAGGGGTCTGATCCCCACAGCAGGGCAGTTGTCTGAGTCAGAGGAGAAACGTTTAAGGCTGAGAGTGAAACAGCTGATCTGTGGCAGCCTAAATGGAATGAGAATCAGACAATCCTTGCTAAAGCCATACATATGCCGGGCAGGAACACAGGTCTCCTGGAAGGGGCAGTGGCTAGGAGCTGGAGTTTGAGATTGTGGTGTAATCCCAGGGCGAGGGCCGCTGTTGTCTGCAGAGAGAGAGAGATTGAGGGGATGTGAGGGAGGAGACTGTGGTGGGAAATGCCTGTGGAGGACAGCCAGGCAGCCATGGAAGCAAGGTGATACTCCTGAGTCACACATAGAGGATGGAGCCATCACCATGGCCTCTATCCATATGCCGGCATCAGCAGCTGAACAATAGAGAGGCTGGCCCATCAAACGCCTGACGCGCTGAACTACAGAGTAGGACCCCACCTAGGGTCCCCCTTTAAGTGCCTGGTGTGCTGATCTACAGAGTAGGACCCCAGTCAGGGGGCCCCTCTATGTGCCTGATGTGCCGAACAACAGAGAAGGACCCCAGGCAAGGGAGCCCTCTAAGTGCCTGAACAGGTGGAGCTGCGGAGAAAGACTGGCCAGAGAGGCCTTCTGATGGCCAGCTACGAGAGGCTCGAAAAAAGACTGGTAGGGCCGTAACTCCTGCCAGAGAGGCAGTCTGTGTCCCTGCACACTTGGCACCGCCAGGGTCCCCACACGCCAAGCAGCTGTGCCACCTTCATGCTCAACTCTCACTGGGGCAGAGCTGCCAAAGGCCAAAAAAAAAAAAAAAAAAATTTGTGTTTATGTGCGCAGGGTCGATTCTGCCCTGTCCGACTCTTTGCGACCCTGTAGACTGTGGCCTGCCAGGCCTCTCTGTCAGAGAGGGGGTTTTCCAGGCAAGAATACTGGAGTGTATTGGCCCATACTGGTTGTCATGCCCTTCTAGAACACTATATTTCCAACTACCCTAGTCACCAATCCTCATGAGTACCTGGTGCTGCCAGAACCCCTGCAACCCAAGCAGCTGCACCACTTCCACACCTGGCCCTCTCAGGGACAAACCCAAGCCCTCCAGGGTAGCCTCAGGAGCTAAACCGCAGTGGACGACCCACATGTAGAGGTGGAAATAAAACCACAATTGAATCCCAGGGGCAGTGTGGCTAAGGAAGAAGACCCAAAACCTTCCCACCAGCTGACAAGCTGCAGATTAAATCTACATGATCAACTAAGCAGACTTTGTGTCTATGGAATATATAAAGGGCCATTGAGAGCTCCCACAAAAGAAAACACACTAGCTTTGATAGCTGTGGACACTGGAGGCAAGAGCACACAGGAGGAGGACCAGATTAGAATCTGAGCTGCCCCCACAGCAGGTCCAGAGATCAGCACAGTGTTGGAGGGCATCCTAGGGAGGTGAGGTGGACTGTGAGTCCCAGCGAGGGAGAGGACTCTGACAGCAGCGACTCAAGAAAAACATTTATTATTCTTATTTTTTGACTTGTTCTGTAGATTCTCTTGGATTGTTTTTCTTTTTCTCCCCCTCCCCCATTGTTGATTTTATTGGCACTAAGAAATCCAATTAAGCTTTTGAGCTTTCTTTTCCTTCTTCCTCAGTCACATTTTTATTGTTGTCATAAACCTCTGCCTCAACGTTGGGCTTTTGCATTTCTGTGGAGCTTTCCTCTTCTTTTTTCTTTTCTCTTTTTATAATTTTAATTTTTAAAACCTATTATTTTTTTCTACATCTATTCCTTTGTTTGCTTTTCCTACTGTTCTTTTCCCCTTGCAGTTAATCTTTAACATATATAAATTTTCTTTATCTACCTCTATTTAACTTTGCATATCTATTCTTTCTTTTCTTTCTCTCCTTTCCTCTCAATATATTTGGTAGTTTTATTTTCATTGCTTTATTCCCCAGTTGGCACCTTGCTTTAGTTTTGTATTCCAGTTTGTGTTTTAATTAGTTTTGTTCTGGTAGATATAAGTTTTGGTTCCCTTTGTTTGCTGGCTCAATCTATTGTACTTAATTTTTGTTGGACTGTTTTGATTTTGCTTCTGGGTGTATATGTGTATATCCAGTCACACTTTCTGTTGTTATTATAAATCTCTGCCTCTACATTGGGCTTTTGCAGTTCTGTGGAGTTTTCGTTTTTTGTTTCATCTTCTGTTTTTTTCTCTTTTCTCTTTTTTATTATTTTAATTTTTTAAAACATTATTTTTTTTCTACATTCATTCCTTTGTTTGGCTTTCCTACTGTTCTTTTCCCCTTACAGTTAATCTTTAATGTATATAAATCTTCTTAAACTACCTCTATTTAACTTTGCATATCTATTCATTCATTCTTTCTTTTCTTTCTTTCCTTTCCTTTCAACGTATTTGTTAGTTTTGTTTTCATTGCTTTATTCCCCATTTGGCACCTTGCTTTAGTTTTGTTTTCCAGTTTGTGCTTAAGTTAGTTTTGTTCTTAACTGGTAAATATAATTTTTGGTTTCCTTTGTTCGCCCGGTCTATCTACTGTACTTTATTTTTGTTGGACTGTTTTCACTTTGCTCACGGGTGTATATGTATAAGTGTATATTCCATTATTTTAATTATTACTTGCCTGATTTTGTAACTGCCATCTGTCTGGGGTTCATCTTTGGTTTCTTGTTCTTGGATATTTGTTTTAATCCCACATAATGCCATAACAAACCACTTGTGGACTCTTGGTTCCTGACCAGAGATCAAGCCCTGAGCCTTTGGAGTGGGAGCACTAACTCCAAGACCCTGGACTACCAGAGAACTAACCCTAGGGAGTATCAAATAGTGAGAACTCACACAAAAGAAACCACTTGAATACAAGACCAGGCATCACCCAACCACCAGTAGCACCCTGTGTAGGATGCCTCATCTAAACAAACAAACAAAAAAACAAAATTACAAACCCAATCATCAGCAGAAAGGAGTACCACTTCACTCAGCCTTGCCCATCAGAGGAAAAATAAACAAAAGCTCAGTACAAATCTTACCCTATATGAAGCTCATCACAAACCACTGGACCAACCTTAGGAGGGCAGAAATCAAAATGAAGAAAGAATTCAACATTCTTCAAGGAAAGAATTAAACTTTCCTTGAAGCCTGGGAAAAGGTGACCTCAAACACAATAACTTAAAAAAAAAAAAAGAAAAGGCAGAGAATTACTGCACAAATGAAGGAACAAACTTAGAAACAGAAGTCCAAATAGATGAAGAGGAAATAAGAAAATTACCTGAAAAATAATTCAGGATAATGATAGTAAAGATGATCAAAAACCTTGAAAACAAAATGGAGAAAATGCAAGAATCAATTAACAAAGACCTAGAAGAATTAAAAAATAAGCATACAGAGACAAACAACACAATTACTGAAATTAAAAATACTCTAGAAAGAATCAATAGCAGAATATCTGAAGCAGAAGAATGAATCAGTGAGCTGCAAGATAAAATGATGGAAATAACTTCTGAAGAGCAGAATAAAGTAAAAAGAATGAAAAGAGCTAAAAAAAAAAAAAAATAAAAAGAGCTGAGGAGAGTTTCAGAGACCTCTGGGACTGTATCAAATGCACCAACATTAAAATTACATGTCTCCCAGAAGAAGAAGAGAAAAAGAAAGGGTATGAGAAATTTTTGAAGAGATTATAGTTGAAAATTTCCCCAACATGGAAAAGGAAATACCTAAGTCCAACAGGTGCAAAGAGTCCCTTACAGGATAAACCCAAGGAGAAACATGCCAAGACACATACTAATCAGACTAACAAAGACTAAACACAAAGAAAGAATATTAAAAGCAGCAAGGAAGAAGCAACAAGTAACGTACAAGGGAAACCCCATATGCTTAACAGCTTATCTTTCAGCAGAAACTCTGCCAGCCAGAAGGGAATGGCAGGATATATTTAAAGTACTGAAAGGGAAAAAATCTACAACCAAGATTACTCTACCCAGCGATGATCTCATTCAAAGTTGATGGAGAAAAAGCCTTTGACAAAATTCACCTATTTATGATTAAAACTTCAAAAAATGGGCATAGAAGGAACCTATCTCAACATAGTAAAGGCCACATATAATAAGCTCACAGCAAACATTATTCTCAATGGTGCAACTGAAAGCATTCTCCCTAAGATCAGGAAGAAGACAAGGGTGTCCACTTTCACCATTGTTATTCAACATAGTTCTGGAAGTCCTAGCTAGAGCAATTAGAGAAGAAAAAGAAATAAAAGGAATCCACATCAGAAAAGAAGAAGTAAAGCTGTCACTGTTTGTAGATGACATGATACTATACATAGAGAACCCTAAAGATAGTATCAGAAAATTACTAGAGCTAATCAGAGAATTTAGCAAAGTTGCAGGATACAAAATCAATACACAGAAATCACTTGCATTCCTATATACTAACAGTAAAAAATCAAAGAAATTAAGGACTCAATCCCATTCACCATTGCAACAAAAAGAATTAAATATCTAGGAATAAACTTACTTAAGGAGATGAAAGAACTGTACACAGAAAATTGTAAGACACTAATGAAGGAAATCAAAGATGACATAAATGATTGGAGAGATATTCTATGTTCCTGGGTAGGAAGAATCAATATTGTGAAAATGACTATACTACCAAATGCAATCTACTTCTGCTTCAGATTTAATGCAATCCCTATCAAATTACCAATGGCGTTTTTCACAGAACTAGAACAAAAAAATTTCACAATTCATATGGAAACACAAAAGACCCCGAATAGCCAAAGCAGTCTTGAGAAAGAAGAAGGGAGCTGGAGGAATCAAGCTTCCTGACTTCACGTTATACTACAAAGGTACAGTCATCAAGACAGTATGGTACTGGCACAAAAACAGAAAAACAGACCAACGGAACAAGATAGGAAGCCCAGAAATAAACCCATGCACCTATGGGTAACTTATTTTTGAAAAAGTAGGCAAGAATATACAATGGGGCAAAGACAGCCTCTTCAATAAATGGTGCTGGGAAAACTGGACAGCTACATGTAAAAGAATGAAACTAGAACACTTCCTAACACCATACACAAAGATAAACTCAAAATGGATTAAAGACCTAAATGTAAGGCCAGAAACTATAAAACTCTTAGAGGAAAACATAGGCAGAACACTTGATGACATAAATCAAAGCAAGATCCTCTATTACCCACCTCCTAGAGTAACAGAAATAAAAACAAAGGTAGACAAGTGGGACCTGATTAAATTTAAAAGCTTTTGCACAGCAAAGAAAACTCTAAGCAAGGTGAAAAGACAACCCTCAGAGTGGGATAAAATAATAGCAAATGAAACAACTGACAAAGGATTAATTTCCAAAATATACAAGCAGCTCATACAACTTAATGCCGGAAAAACAAACAACCCAATCAAAAAGTGGGAAAAAGACGTAAACAGACATTTCTCCAAAGAAGACATACAGATGGCTAAAAAACACATGAAAAGATGCTCAACATTGCTCATTTTTTAAAAATCAAAACTACAATGAGATATCACCTCACACTGGTCGGAATGGCCCTCATCAAAAAGTCTACAAACAATAAATGCTGGAGAGAGTGTGGAGCAAAGGGAACACTCTTGCACTGTTGGTGGGAATGTAAATTGATACAGCCACTATGGAAGATGGTATAGAGATTCCTTAAAAAACTAGGAGTAAAACCACTGCAATAAAATAAAACCCAGCAATCCCAATACTAGGCATATACTCTGAGGAAACCAAAATTGAAAGAGACACATGTATCCCATTGTTCATTGCAGCAATAGCTAGAACATGGAAGCAACCTAGATGTCCATTGATAGATGAATGGTAAAGAAGTTGTGGTACATATACACAATGGAATATTATTCAGCCATAAAAGGAATGCATTTGAGTCAGTTCTAATGAGGTGGATGAATCTAGAACCTATTATACAGAGTGAAGTGAGTAAGAAAGAGAAAGATAAATGCCAGATTCTAACATATATATATGGAATCTAGAAAAATGGTACTGAAGAATTTATTTACAGGGCAACAATGGAGAAACAGACATAGAGAATAGACTTATGGACATGGGGAGAGGGGAGAAGAGGGTGAGATGTATAGACAGAGTAACATGGAAACTGACATTACCATATGTAAAATAGATAGCCAACGGGAATTTGCTGTATGGCTCAGCAAACTCAAACAGGGGTTCTGTATCAACCTAGAGGGTGGGATGAGGGAGGGAGATGGGAGGGAGTTTCAAAAGGGAGGGGATATATGTATACCTATGGCTGATTCATGTTGAGGTTTGACAGAAAACAGCAAAATTCTGTAAAGCAATTATCCTTCAATAAAAAGTAAATTAAAAAAACTAAGAAAAAAAAAAAAAGTAAAAATTGCTTTGGGACTTCTATGGTGTGTCCGTGGAAAAGAATTTGACTGCCAATGCAAGAGATGGGTTTGATCCCTGATCCAGGAAGACCCCACATGCTGTGGAGCAACAAAAAGCCCATGAGTCACAACTATTGAGCCTATGCTCTAGAGCCCTCGAGCTGCATCTACTCAACCCAGGAGTTCACATTAATCTTTTTTATACTGATGGTTTATCTTGCTAGTCATAGGATTTTATTCAATCCCAGGGTGGCTGGCCAGACCTCCTCCAAGGGCTCAGGAATCTCAAGACCCACTCCCTATCTTATCTGTTTTGACTCTTGGCTTGCACTCACTAGCTTATACGTAGTCAGGGCAGTGTCCAGGCAGGTCAGAAGCAAGGTTAGAGGCCTCCTCTGCTTTCTTGTCTCTGTAAACTGAACAAGACTGCTTCCACTTTCCCTTCAGTGGCCCTCAACCTGTGTGCATGCTGCCCCTCTTCTGCCCAGATGACTGCTCACAGTACTGATAGGATTGAAATAACCTCAGCCTGTGTGTCATCCCCAGCTGTCATGGGTGGAGGGTCCCTCAGATTGAGAGCTCTTGGACCCAGTGCAGGTTTGGCAGCAAGTATGTATGGGAGTATCCCTCTGCTAGAGACATGCGACAGTGAGACCTGGTGTTGTGCCCTGGTATCTGACTTGGAGCCATGTTTTGTTGACAATCCCACACCCCTTGTAGCAGCATTCAGTCCATTTCCCCTACTGCTTTTCCAGTGCCTATCCTCTTTCCCAGCCTTACCACCTCTCTCTATCCATCAGGTCTGCTAACTTCAGTGCCGTGCCCTTGGGTGCCTTGTTTCCTGGGCCCACCAAGGCCCCCCCTTTCCATGTCCATTGCCTCCAGACTGCTGGAAGCATTGTGTGGGAGATGGACTGCCCACCCTTTACTTGCCTGGCTCTGGTGAGCTGTCCTGTGTGTGAGTTCAAGATGGGTCCCAGCCAGTTTGTGATTGGCCACACTGCCCACTCTCCACACAAGAGCAGTGATGTGCTGGCTAGACTTGAGGAGATGGCCTGGTGCCCCAGTCCCACTGCCATGCCATAAAGGGGCTGAGCCTGGGGATGGCGCTAAGGGATTCTTTTCTTCTGGGTGGTTAGCCCTGGGCATTGGTCAGGCCACAATGTTTCCCTTCCCCCTCTTTCACCTTGAGGTGAGTGCTGCCACCTACTACTGCATTCCCAATGGCCTGTGTTCCATATGCCTGGCATGTTTTTGAGCTGATTCTCTGGGTCCTTGCAATGCACACGACCTGGTTGTTTCTGCTGCTAGTGTATACTGGTCTCAAAGATTAAAGCATGTATAAGTATGCATGGGATAAAACAGTGTATGGCTCTCTAAATCAGTTATGATTCTTTTGGTCACTCACTTGTCTCCTACTTGGGTAATAGGCAATGCTAGAGTTGACTACATGCCAATGAGTGATGATTACTTTCACACGAGAGTAATGCATGCATTTATCAGATCTAACAACACTCTCCCCATGGCCATGACTGGGGGATGTGTACCATTGGCTGTGGTGATTCATTCAAGTGTTTGCCTAATCAGCTTTTGATGGTAGTTATCATTCCTACTTATGAGTGATGGGGAATCAGGGTTTGAGTCAGGAGCAGGAGCCTGATTATTGGCTCCCACATTCAAGGAAGGCAGCAGGTATGCAAGTGACAGATGCCTGGCCCAGAAAAGTAGTGATGAAAGGACTTCTTTGATTTTCCAAGTCCCATAAATGACTGCTTTAAATCATTCCACAAAAAAAGAGATAAATTGTTCCACAAGAATCCACTGAAGGGCAGTCAGGAATTCCATCTACAATAGGGCATATTAGAGATGTTGCAGTTAAAACGTGTCTGGCATGATTTTGGGAGTGGGTGGCCAGTCCATCATGAAAGAGAGTCATTGCCCATCCCTGCCTCTTGGTACTCCTCAAGCTGTTAGCCAAATTGTCTGTGGGTCCAGAAGCATTTGCATTGAAAAAGCTAGGATGTTCAAAGCAGGTCTGAGCCACTGGGATATCACAGCTAGGAATAATGGAATGCAACTGTGGTCCTATTTTGTTCATTTTCAAAACAGGCCACAATTAAGAGACACTGGAGTATTCTTATTGCACACTGTAGGTGAAATTCTTGAACTGGTGCGAGATGGACCAGAGAGATGTACCAAGAATGTTTTTATTAATCATGAATGAAAGATGGAGGTTCAAAGAAGATCAGACACCATCATGACTGACCATAGATGATGGTGACTGACAACTTGACCATGTTGTTCTTCCCATATCTTGCTGGACAGTTGAAGAGAAATGAAAGTTTTTGGTTTCTTGGGGGGTATGGTTGCAAAGCTGCAACTTAAAAGAATTGGTGGAAGGGCATCACCAGGAGTGGAGTGGCTCTGGAGTTAATGGCTTAACTTGACTCAACAGAGGAAATCTGACATGAACAAGATTGTCAGATAGCTCTTTGGTGATTTTGTGGGTGGTGCTGCGTGGCCACTGGTTGAGTGATTTCTTTTATTAATTCCAATGATGAAAGATACTCTGGTATGCCAACTCATTATATGACCCCTGAGCAGTGTCTTCTAAAGTTCCTAGAGATACAGGTGGTATTCAGCCACCCCAAATTGAAGAAAAACAGGTCTGTGATGGTTTTAGATCACTAGGGCTACACACATGATACACTTTATCATGTGCCTACACTCTATCAGCAGGTGGAGGTAACCCACTGAACCCTCTTGGTGATGGAGATCACAGGTATTCATGATTGAGGAATTCCCAGGCCCATGCTGCGAAGTTCTCTAAGTGCAGGTTTTAAGCTTGTGTTGAGTCCATTTTCTGGTTCTTACCACCCATCACTCCTACTGATTAGAATGTTTTGGTGAGGCCCTCCAAGTGGCTCCTCGGGTTGGCCAGTGGCCCTGGTGTAGTGTCAGCTGGTGATGGTTGAACTTTAGAGGAAGTGAAAATAACGAGGTTTCCATAGCTTGTTTCCACAGGTCAACCTGTGAAAGGATCATTAGCAGAGCATAGCAGTATCAGTGCTATCTTGGGCCACTGGGGCGCCTCCACCCGTGTTACATGGAAAGGAGGGAATGATGTTTGGACACTGTCCTTTCACCTTTGTGGTGGTGTTGTTAAGGGCAGGAAGAGATGGGGTGGTGGGGAGGGGACTGGTTGGGGGAGGCTTCTTGCCTTCTCCCTACTGGTTTCCTCAATGTTCCTCCTGGATTTCCATCTTAGATGTTCAGGGCAACCATGCCCATGAGGCCTTTAGTATGTCTTCTGCCAGGTCACCCCACCTGCTGGGAGGTGGGTTGAGGGTTTGGGGACTGTCTCCTGTAGCTTTGTTTCTGGCCTGGTCACCCCTGATTTTTGACTGCCTACATGTTGACTTTGGGCTTCCTAGGTGATGCTAGTGGTAAAGAACCTGCTTGCAATGCAAGAGACCTAAGAGACCTAGGTTTGATACATGGGTCGAGAAGATCCCCTGGAGGAGAAAATGGCAACCTACTCCATTATTCTTACTTGGAAAATTCCTTGGACAGAAGAGCCTGGTGGGCTACAGTCCCTGGGGTCACAAAGAGTCAGATACAACTGTAGTGACTTAGAACCAGCAGCACCAGCATGTTGACTTAAGTACTTCTTGGGATGTGTGGTGCAATCCCCCAGGGCTTTGACATCCATGTGGCTACTACTGCCTGCTGCTATTTACCTTATACTGGTTCTCTGGTCATCAGCTCTAATCCTGCCACCCTTAAATTTCTCCTCACCCTCTAAACTTCAAGACTGACCCTGTCTGACTGTATTTCCCATTGTGTTCTGCTGACTTGTGACCCACTTCCTGTTTTAGTCCCCACTCTCTGTTGCAAGACCTGGGGGTAGGTACAGGGAGGGCTGAGAGTTAAGTGTGAAAGAGCATGGGGCACTTGCATTTTGGGGTAGCCCTGGACAGCAGCAGGACGGAGAATGTAGTGTGATGGTGCCTGTTGGGCCCCAGTCAGAGGCCCGAAGTGCTGAGGTCTGCTTCCCTTGGGTGGCCAAGAAGCAGTGTGGTTATCAGTGGTGAGATAGAGGTTGTGGGGTGTTCCATACCTGCCTTGCCTGACTTACTCTTTCTAATTACTGGTACTACACAGGTGTGGAGGCTTAAAGTCTCATGAGAGTTACCCTCCTTGGGTGTCAGGGGAGTTTCGCCAAAGGGCAGTGGGGAGGCCTGGCCCTTTCCCCACAGCCCACGTGCCCAGGCTGGGGCACCGCACTGTACCATGGCCACGCTGTGTGCACACGTGCTCTCTATCTGGGGAGATGGGCCCCCGTGGAGTTTGTGGGGCATCTGAGGTTTACCTGTGTGAGCAATCCTTGTTCAGTTATCACTTCTGTTGTGAGCCTTCATAGGGTTGTGGATTTGGAGGTGACTCTGCAGGGCCCATGGGCCTTCAGTCTGCATAAGTGCAGACATGGTGCCCCAAATCACAGCGCACCAAATTTTCCTCTGGCTGACTACTGCTTGCTTGAGGTACTTTTGGCAGGGAAGGCAGTAGTGCTGCTTTCAATAAGAGGAGAGTCATACACACTGTCTGCCATGATCAGGGCTTTCTGTGCAGCCAGGGTCCCTACCTTGACCCCACCTGGGTGAGTAATGTTTGGGCAGGAGGTTTGCTGCTACGTGAATGGCTGTACTCCAGGGCTCTGTGCCTAGCAGTGAGATGTGAGACAAACCTGTTTTTCACCATACCATGCTTTTTGCATGCCAGTTTGGGGCTGGGGGTAACTGGTGTCCATCGCTCACTGGGATCTCTCATATGGCAAAGAAGAAATATAGGAGGGTTTGTGGTGGAGAAGGAGGCCCTGGCAATTGCGGTCTACCAATGGAGGTTTCTCAACCTGCTGCAGTCAGGCAAATGTAGCATCATCTGACCCCCCTCCACCTGTCCCCTATGGCCAGAGTCTAGGGCCTAGCTTTCCTTGTGTTCATTTCCCACGTACCTACAGCATTTCTTCAGTGGGGGTTTGAGTTCCAGAGAATTCACACACTAAGCCGGACTGCTGATCCAGGGTCTACCTGGAATCCACAAGCATTCAGGACTTTTTCTGGTGCAAACTCAAACCCACCCGCTGCCTGCCTCGTTCCCGCCCCCGCTCCGTCCCGCCCCCTCCTTCCCTCCCTCCCTCTTCCTTCCTCCCCCTCCCTCCTGGGAGTCCGTGGGCGTGGGGAAGCAACAGATCTCCTGGTGACTCTCTGGGCAGCCTGTGACAGCCGCCTCGGGTCTCGCTGGCGTTTCCTTGGACTTTTTTCCCCCCAACGCAGGAATCGCATGGGGAGCGTATCTCTTTCGTGGCAGGTTCCTGGTGATATCTTCCCAGTCTTCCCCTACCTCCCCCCCAGGCCCCTCCGTCGCGTCGCGCAGTACTATGCTGTACCTAGCCAAGCCATGGGTAGCTCAGAGGAGGACTCCCTGAAACGAGACTCAGCATTTAAATGGCCCGCGCGGCTGAGTTTTCGGCGGCCTTCGAGTGATGGGATTCCTCCCCGGGATGTTTTGCGCCTGTTGTCGGGCGCCATCTAGCGGCCACTTTATATCTGCTCTTCCCTCTGGATTTGGGGCAACTTTTCTGAGATCCTAAAAGATGATGCTGTGAAAGTGCTGCATTCAATATGCCTGCAAATTTGGAAAACTCAGCAGTGGCCACAGGACTGGAAAAGGTCAGTTTTCATTCCAATCTCAAAGAAAGGCAATGCCAAAGAATGTTCAAACTACCTCACAATTGCGCTCATCTCACACGCTAGCGAAGTAATGCTCAAAATTCTCCAAGCCAGCTTCAACAGTATGTGAACCGAGAACTTCCAGATGTTCAAGCTGGATGTAGAAAAGGCAGAGGAACCAGTGATCAAATTGCCAACATCCGTTGGATCATAGACAAAGCAAGAGAATTCCAGAAAAACATCTACTTCTGCTTTATTGATTATGCCAAGCCTTTGACTGTGTGGCTCACAACCAACTATGGAAAATTTTAAAGAGATGGGAATACTAGATCACCTTACCTGCCTCCTGAAAAACTGTATGCAGGTCAAGAAGCAACTGTTAGAACTGGACATGGAACAATAGACTGGTTCCAAACTGGGAAATGAGTACATCAAGGCTGTATATTGCCATCCTGCTTCTTTAACTTATATGCAGAGGAAATCATGAGAAATGCCAGGCTAGATGAAGCACGAGCTGGATCAAGATTGCCAGGAGAATTATCAGTAACCTGAGATATGCAGATAACACCACCCTTATGGCAGAAAGTGAAGAACTGAAGAGCCTCTTGATGAAAGTGAAAGAAGAGAGTGAAAAGCCTGGCTTAAAACTCAATATTCAGAAAACTAAGATCATGGTATCTGGTCCCATCAGTTCAGTTCAGTCGCTTAGTCATGTCCGACTCTTTGTGATCCCATGAACCGCAGCATGCCAGGCCTCCCTGTCCAACACCAGCTCCCATAGTCCACCCAAGCCCATTTCCATTGAGTCGGTGATGCCATCCTAACCATCTCATCCTCTGTCGTCCCCTTCTCTTCCTGCCCTCAATCTTTCCCAGCATCAGGGTCTTTTCAAATGAGTCAGCTCTTCGCATCAAATGGCCAAAGTATTCGAGTTTCAGCTTCAGCATCAGTCTTTCCAGTGAGTATTCAGGACTGATTTCCTTTAGGATGAACTGGTTGGATTTCCTTGGAGTCCAAGGGACTCTCAAGAGTCTTCTCCAACACCACAGTTCAAAAGCATCAATTCTTCGGTGCTCAGCTTTCTTTATAGTCAAATCAATATAATTAATATTGTCACAATCTCATTTATCATTTATCAAATTCAAATTTATCCTGTTTATTATTCTATTTAAAATATCTTATTTTATAAATTAAGTATATGTATATATATTTAAGTCCCCCTCTTAAGAACATCTAAGTTAATCAACAACTCTTACACAGTTTCAGGTTTTCATTCATTCATTCTTCATTCTTTTGTTTATTTTTGGCTGCATCTGGTCTTGGTTGCAGCGTGCAGGCTCTTAGTTGTGATGCATGGGCTTCTGTCTAGTTGTGGTGCACTGCTTTCTGAGCATGTGCACTGTGTAGTTGTAGAGTGTAGGCTTAGTTGGCCCATGGCATTCAGGATCTCAGTTCCCCGGCCAGGGATTGAACCCACATCTCCTGTATTGGAAGGTGGATTCTTAACCACAGAACCTCGGGAAGGCCCCTGCAGTTTCAGTTTTTACATTTGTGTTTCAAATCATGCTGATGCCAAGTGATTTCTTGAAGTAATACCCAGTAACTTAAATTTTAGGATTTCATAATCTAAGTCTGGCACGACCTGTCAAATGTATCTGGGAAAGATGATGCCCCCTTATTTCAGAGCTTTGTGTAGTTAGTACAACAATCTTCCACTTAACAACTAAGTTATATTTCACTTGTAGTCCTAGGAATTTCTGAAACAATGAAAGCAAGACCATGATTTTATTTAGTACCTGTAGAAACTAGAAACCAACCTGTGATTCCAGCAGCACCAAGCCTGTAAAGTGATGTTCTGGTTTCTGCTCCAGGGCTTAACTCTAGACCACACTGTCCCGGGGGGTGGCGGCTGCTGTGACCACCTGCCACTTCACGAACCATGCAGGAGAGGCCCTCTGCTTTCACCCTTCATGCCTCCATCACATCCTTCAATCCCTGCTGTCACAGAAAATACAAAACTGCCTTTCTACTCTATCATTGGCTTGCAGATGTACTTTCCTGAGATGTGATTTGGATCATCACGATTCTACTGCCATCCCAAAGGAACCCACAGCATTGTTAAATGTGTCAGTTTGTCATTCTGTTATGACCCCTTTTACCACAGGCCCCAAATAACTGTGATCCAGGCATCTCAAACAAGATAAAACAGTGAGCAGGAATCTTGATAGACATCAAGATACTTTGCCATGTGAAACAAATCTTGCCCTGAAGCAGGTGAACTTGTTAAGAGAGAAATATATATAACCAAAGACTGAAAAATAATCTTTTATCTGAAGATAACATCTTTCATTTGGAAATATCTCAAGTTGCTTTTCTCAAGTACAGCAATTCCAAATTACTGCCCTAAAAGTAAAATATGGGAACAGAATGATTAATTTCCTTGTAAGTGAAGTATGTATTTCTTTCAGAGCAACTTTAAAAAAATTCCTGCTCCTTTAGGGTAATTTCACCCTCCATGTCCCATGGCCCATACTTTCTTTATGATGGCTTGCATGAAGTCCATATGACCAGCTGGAAGGATATGGCCATCAATCTACCACCCATGTTATTTTGTTTATAAAGAGTAGAAACTCTCAAGTTTCCAAATGGGTGGATTGCTTTAAGAACAGATAGAAAGCATCAAGGAGATGGTCATGTTCCTCAAAGCCTTGGGGAGAATCCAGAACAGAGCAGAGTCTATATATAAGTGTATATAAATATTTATATGCATATAGATATTTACATCTATATGTGTAGAGATATTTATGTCTATACATGTCTGTATGTATAGAAACATACACCTACATATACAGAGAGATTTATATCTATATGTATGCATATGTGTGTGCTAGGTTAGTCATGTCTGACTCTTTGCCACCCTATGGACTATAGCCCGCCAGGCTCCTCTGTCCATAGGATTCTCCTGGCAAGAATACTGGAGTGGGTTGCCATGCCCTACTCCAGGGGACCTTCCTGAAACAGGGATTGAATCTACGTCTCTTAGGTCTCCTGCATTGGTAGGTAGGCTCTTTAGCGCCACATGGGAAGCCCATACCTGTATATAGAGAGATGGTTACATTTATATGTGAATAGAGATAATCATATCTGCATAGAGAGATATTCATAATTATATGCATACAGATATTGGGGATGAGGAATAAGAGGTTGGGATTAATATATATACACTTTTTTTTAATAGAAAAATAGATCATCCACCAGAGCCTACTGTATACAAGGGAGAACCATATTCAACACTCTGAAATAACCTATGGGGCAAAGCCTTCTGATGAAGACTAGATATAGGTCTATATCTACAGGTCTGTAATCTCATTTCTGTACACTTACAATGAACACAACATTGGAAATGAACATACTCTAACATAAAATAACCATTAAACTGAGAAATAAAATAAAATGCCTACTATATTCCCCTCAGGCCTCTGTCACCTGGGCTGGGATCACATCCTTGGAGCCTCAGCAGCCTTGAGACCCAAGGGTAGACTGTCCTCGGGCTGAGGGAGCTAAAGATGTGCTAGCAAATGAGCCCTCAATGGGCCTGTCTTGTTTGTCCCCTATGTATGAAATGACAATCTCCAGGCCAGGACTGCCCCTCCACAGCTAAACCAAAGTAATGCCCCCAAAGGATGCTGGAACCTTTGGGCTAAAAAGACTTCAAAAATTCACTTGGTCCCCACATCTCTTTTAGTTGGGGATCCCAACTCCAGTCTCCTTCCTTAGAGTTGCCCCAATTTTAGACCATAGCACCCACAGCAGGTCTGTACGCAGGTCAGGAAGCAAGAGTTAGAACTGGACATGGAACAACAGACTGGTTCCAAATAGGGACAGGAGTATGTCAAGGCTATATATTGTCCCCCTGCTTATCTAACTTATATGCAGAGTACATCATGAGAAATGCTGGGCTGGATGAAGCACAAACTGGAATCAAGATTGCTGGGAGAAATATCAATAACCTCAGATAAACAGATGACACCACCCTTATGGCAGAAAATGAAGAAGAACTAAAGAGCTTCTTGATGAAAGTGAAAGAGGAGAGTGAAAAAGTTGGCCTAAAACTCAACATTTAAAAAACTAAAATCATGGCATCTGGTCCCATCACTTCATGGGAAATAGATGGGGAAACACTGGAAACAGTGACAGACTTTATTTTCTTGGGCTTCAAAATCACAGCAGATGGTGACTGCAGCCATGAAATTAAAAGATGCTTGCTCCTTAGAAGAAAGTCTATGACCAACCTAGACAGCATATTAAAAAGCAGAGACACTACTTTGCCAACAAAGGTCCATCTAGTCAAAGCTATGGTTTTTCCAGTAGTCATGTGTGGATGTAAGGGTTGGACTATAAAGAAAGCTGAGCGTTGAAGAATTGATGATTTTGAACTGTGGTGTTGGAAAAGACTCTTGAGAGTCCTTTGGACAGCAAGGAGATCCAACATCCATCCTAAAGGAAATCAGTCCTGAATATTCATTGGGAGGACTGATGCTGAAGCTGAAACTACAGTCCTTTGGCCACCTGATGCGAAGAACTGACTCATTAGAAAAGACCCTGATGCTGGGAAAGATTGAAGGTGGGAGGAGAAGGGGGCGACAGAGGATGAGATGATTGGATGGCATCACTGACTCAATGGACATGGGTTTGAGTAAGCTCTGGGAGTTGGTGATGGACAGGGAGGCCTGGCGTGCTGCAGTCCACGGGGGGCTATGAATTAGAGTGGAATATGCCAGAATAAACACCCAAAAGCTTGTGTATCTTTCCATCTTTTAAAAATATAATTAACTTTTCTTTTATATTGTAGTATCATTGATATACAATGTGGTGTGGGTTGTAGGGAAACAGAATGTGTTTTTAATTTTACATGCTCTTCTGCATGGTAGCTGTTACTAATTTACAGTCCCACCAGTGGTATAGGAAGGTTCCTTTTCTCCAGGTCCTCTCTAGCACTTATTGTTTGTGGATTTTTGATGATGGCCATTCTGACCGGTGGGAGGTGATGGTGTGTGGGTGTTTAGTTACACAGCAGTGTCCAACTCTTTGTGACCCCATGGACTGTAGCCCACCAAGTGGCTCCTCTGTCCATGAAATTTTTCAGGCAGGAACACTGAAGTGGGTTGCCATTTCCTACTCTAGGGGATCTTCCTGACTCAGGGATCATACCTGCATCTCCTGCATCTTCTGCATTGGCAGGTGGATTCTTCACCACGGTGCCACCTGGGAAGTGTGGGAAAAGCCCTTGTATCTTTGATTTGCACTTCTCAAATACTGAGTGATATTGAGGAGCCTTACATGTGTGGGGTTTTTTAAAGAAAACTTAAGCAGTGTGAGTAATATCTACTCATTAACATTGGCTTCTTGAAAGCCTGCCTTGTTTTGAATTCTTATGCAGTTACCCGCCTCACTCCATTTCTTGAAGGCAGGAGTCATTAACAGGCCTGCAGGCCTTGCAAGTATTAAGTTCCGATCAGTACCAGTTGTAAAGGTGTTGTTACAAGAAATGACCACAAAGCGGCAGGATTTCATCATTCTCCATTGGAACACAAGAGCTTTAGAGAACGTCGTATTTCTGGCTTCAAATGAGAGTGGAATATGCCACAACACACACCCAAGGGTTAGTGCCTCATTACTTCTTCCTCATTAGTCTCTCCCAACACGCAAGACAAATTCCAACCCCTTCATATCTTCTGTGCTGTGGGTCAGTTCAGTTCAGTTCAGTTGCTCAGGTGCATCCGACTCTGTGACCCCATGGACTGCAGCACACCAGGCCTCCCTGTCTATCACCAACTCCCAGAGCTTGCTCAAACCCATGTCCATTGAGTTGGTGATCCAACCATCTCATGCTCTGTCGTCCCCTTCTCCTCCTGCCTTCAATCTTTCCCAGCATCAGGGTCTTTTCCAATAAGTCAGTTCTTCACATCAGGTGGCCAAAGTATTGGAGTTTCAGCTTCAGCATCAGTCCTCCCAATGAATATTCAGGACTGATTTCCTTCAGGATGGACTGGTTGGATCTCCTTGCTGAAAGGCAAGGAGAGTGAAAGGCTATCATGAAAAATCTACGAAGAAATAATTGCAGAAAAGACAACAAAAGGCAATTGGAATTACCTTTAGAAAGTAAAAATAGAGCTGCTAGGGCATCATGCAGACTCAGTCTGAAGAGTATCGGCACAGAAAACCAGATTTTGTAAAGGTGCATGTTGCGCAGTGTGCACTGGCCCATAAATAAACCAAATGTTTGTGGAGGTTGAAGTATAAAGAAGTGGTACTTGGACCAATGCACTATGACTCAGCTATTGAAAGGAGTGAAATAATGATATTTTCAGGAACATAGATAAAATTAGGTAATCAAGTTAAGAGTGTCAGAATCAGAAAGATAAATATAAGATATTACTTACAGGTGGAATTTAAAACTAGACCCCAATGAATTAATTGACAAAACATAAACAGACACAGAGACTTAAATAACAAACTTAAGGTTACCAAAGAAGAAAGAAGGGGGCAAAGAACAAATTGAAAGTTTAGATTTAACAGTTACAAACATTACCTAAAAAAAGATAATCAACAAGAACCTATGTGTCCCAACAGAAGTCTGTCAATACTCTGTAGCTAACCTATATGGGGGAAAAAAAA
Organism: Cervus elaphus; assembly: GCF_910594005.1. NCBI lineage: Eukaryota > Metazoa > Chordata > Mammalia > Artiodactyla > Cervidae > Cervus > Cervus elaphus. Next base: position 28,312,594 of record NC_057819.1, read on the forward strand.
ATCCTTAGATGAATAAACACAAGTATATGTATATAACTATACAACCCACCCCAGCCTTTTTGCCTGGGAAATCGCGTGGACAGAGTAGCCCGGCCGGGCTACAGTCCATGGGGTCACACAGAGTCAGACATGACTGAGTGACCAATAACGTACACCCACAAAACACAGAACCTTGTCTATCAATGTTACTATAATAAGAAATAAATGTTAATTTTTTAGTTAAAAAAATAGGGAATGAAGTCAAGAATTTAGCTGTGTATTCTGGTATATTCCACTCTAATTTACATCCCCAAACTAGGACCGGCATTAAGGCTTTCATTGTCAGAGTCGCCAGTTTGGTAAGAGGAAACACTGCCCCCATGAGGACGTTTCCCGGAACAGCAATTTAAAAACTTGCTGCCGCTGCTGCTGCTAAGTCGCTTCAGTCGTGCTGGAGTCTGTGCGACCCCATAGACGGCAGCCCACCAGGCTCCTCTGTCCATGGGATTCTCCAGGCAAGAATACTGGAGTGGGTTGCCATTTCCTTCTCCAGTGCATACATGCATGCTAAGTCGCTTCAGTCGTGTCCGACTCTGTGCGACCCTATGGACAGCAGCCCACCAGGCCCCTCTGTCCACGGGATTCTCTAGTCAAGAATACTGGAGTGGATAAATTGTTGCTTAAGGGCGCTTACGATTCAGAACAACTGCTGGGCTGTGTGAATCAGTTCAGTTCAGTTCAGTTCAATCAGTCGCGGCCGACTCTGTGAACCCATGGACTGCAGCACCCAAGGCTTCCCTGTCCATCACCAACTTCCGGAGCTTACACAAACTCATGTCCATTGAGTTGGTGATGCCATCCAATCATCACATCCTCTGTCATCCCCTTTCAATCTTTCCCAGCATCAGGGTCTTTTCCAATGAATCAGCTCTTTGCATCAGATGGCCAAAGTATTGGAGCGTCAGCTTCAGCATCAGTCCTTCCGATGAATATTCAGGACTGATTTCCTTTAGGATGGACTGGTTTGATCTCCTTGCTGTCCAAGGGACTCTCAAGAGTCTTCTCCAACAACACAGCTCAGAAACATCAATTATTTGGCATTTCGCTTTCTTGATAATCCAACTCTCACATCCATACATGACTATTGGAAAAACCATAGCTTTGACTAGATGGACCTTTGTTGGCAAAATAGTGTCTCTGCTTTTTAATATCCTGTCTAGGTTGGTCACAGCTTTTATTCCAAGGAGCAAGGGTCTTCTAATTTCATGACTGCAGTTACCATCTGCAGTGATTCTGGAACCCAAGAAAATAAAGTCTGTCACTGTCTCCATTGTTTCCCTATCTATTTGCCATGAAGTGATGGGACCAGATGCCATGATTTTAGTTTTTTGAATGTTGAGTTTTTAAGCCAGCTTTTTCACTCTCCTCTTTCACTTTCATCAAGAGGCTCTTCACTTCCTCTTTGGTTTCTTCCATAGGGTGGTGTCATCTGTTTATCTGAAGTTATTGATATTTCTCCCAGCAATCTTGATTCAGCTTGTGCTTCACCCAGCCCAGCATATTGCATGATGTACTCTGCATGTAAGTTAAATAATCAGGGTGACAGTATACAGCCTTGACGTACTCTTTTCCCAATTTGTAATCAGTCTGTTGTTCCATGTCCAGTTCTAACTGTTGCTTCCTGACCTGCATACAGATTTCTCAGGAGGAAGGTAAGGTGGTCTGGTATTCCCATCTCTTGAAGAATTTTCCAGTTTGTTGTGATCTGCACAGTCAAAGGTTTTGGTGTAGTCAATAAAGCAGATGTAGATGTTTTCTGGTATTTTCTTGCTTTTTCTATGATCCAACAGATGTTGGCAATTTGATCTCTGGTTCCTCTGCCTTTTCTAAATCTAACTTCAACATCTGGAAGTTCTCAGTTCATGTACTGTTGAAGCCTCATTTGGAGAATTTTGAGTATTACTTTGCTAGCATATGAGATGAGTGCAATTGTATGGTAGTTTGAACATTCTTTGGCATTGCCTTTCTTTGGATTGGAATGAAAACTGACCTTTTCCAGTCCTGTGGCCACTGCTGAGTTTTCCAAATTTGTTGGCATATTGAGTGAAGCACTTTAACAGCATCTTCTTTTAAGACTTGAAATAGCTCAGTTGGAATTCTATTACCTTCATTAACTTTGTTCATAGTGATGATTCCTAAGGTCCACTTGACTTCGCATTCCAGAATGTCTGGCTTTAGATGAGTGATCACACCATCGTGATTATCTGGGTCGTGAAGATCTTTTTTGTACAGTTCTTCTGTGTATTCTTGCCACCTCTTCTTAATATCTTCTGCTTCTGTTATGTCCATACCGTTTCTGTCCTTTATTATGCCCATCTTTGCATGAAATAGTCCCTTGGTATCTCTAATTTTCTTAAAGAGATCTCTAGTGTTTCCCATTCATTCTATTGTTTTCCTTTATTTCTTTGCATTGATCACTGAGGAAGGCTTTCTTATCTCTCCTTGTTTTTTCTGTGGAACTCTGCATTCAAATGGGTATATCTTTCCTTTTCTCCTTTGCCTTTAGCTTCTCTTCTTTTTTAAGTTATTTGTAAGGCCTTCTCAGACAATCATTTTGCATTTTTGCACTTGTTTTTCTTGGGGATGGTCTTGATCACTGACTCCTGTACTATGTCACAAACCTCCACCCATAGTTCTTCAGGCCCTATTTCTATAAGATCTAATCCCCTGAATCTATTTGTCTCTTCCACTGTATAATCATAAGGGATTTGGTTTAGGTTGTACCTGAATGGTCTAGTGGTTTTCCCTACTTTCTTCAATTTAAGTCTGATTTTGCAATAAGGAGTTCATGATCTGAGCCACAGTCAGCTCCTGGTCTTGTTTTTGCTGACTCTATAGAGCTTCTGCATCTTCAGCTGCAAAGAATACAATCAATCTGATTTCAGTATTGACCATCTGGTGATGTCCATGTGTAGAATCATCTCTTGTGTTATTGGAAGTGGGTGTTTGCTATGATCAGTGCATTCTCTTGAAAAATTTTGTTAGTCTTCGCCCTGCTTCTTTTTGTACTCATTTTGTGTATGATACCTGCCCTCAAAGTTTTTAGGGGTAAGTAAATTCAATTAAAAATGTTTAATTAAAACTCTACATGAAATATTGCTCAATATGGTGAATTGTTAGCAATATGAAAATAAAAACTACAATAGTTATTACCTCAGAAAAGACAATTAGGCCACTAACAAAAAATCTATAGAGACAAGAAATGCTAGAGTGGGGTTAAGAAAGGAGACCTTTTAATGATGTGTGTGGGATGTAATTGGTAACAGTCATCATAAGGACCACTAAAGAAGAGCCTTTTAAAAGTAAATATAGAGTTACCATATGATCTGGGAGTTCCATTCCTAGGAATATATACAGAGAAAACCTGATTTTGAAAAACACACGCACCCAAGCATGCACTGCAGCAGCATTTAAAACAGCCAAGACATGAAAATAAACAAATTGTACCTGGACAGATAAGTGGACATAGAAAAAGTGATGCAGGTATAAACGGACTATTTCTCTGCAATGAAAAAATGAAATAGCATCATTTTCAAAGACATAGATAAATCTAGAGATAATCATAGTATGTGAAGTAAGTCAGAGAGAGAAAAACAAATACCATATAGTACCACTTAGAGGTGAGATGGAAAAGAATGCATACCAATGAGTTAACTTACAATAGATAGATAGTCTTAGAAAACAAACATGGTTCCCAAAAAAGAATGATGTGTAAAAGGAGTGAATTAGGAGGTTGAGATTAATTTATACCCACAAATATCTATAAAATACCTAATCAACATTCACCTACTTTAGAACTGGTGATATACTAAGCACTATGTAATAACTGATTTGTGAAATAAAACCAAGATGATTAGATATATGTATGGGTAAAACTGAAAAAAGTTTCTGTACACAACCAAAAAACACAATATTGTAAGTCAACTTTGCCTCAATAAAAATAAACATTAATGTAAATTAACACAAAAACAAAAGAAATAATGAGACACAAGTTTTAGTGGCTTTTTGTGCCATATTCCACACTGATGTACAGCCAAAAACTAGGACCAAACTTAAGACTCCAGTTACCACAGTAACAAGAGAGGTACATGAAGCAACTCTGCCACCTTGTGGCCATTTATACCAACAGCAACCTTAAAACTTAATGATATGACCGTTTTATATTCACAAGGAATGCTGCACTCTAAATGATTCCTTCACTTAAAAAATTTCCAAGGATAACTGAATAGAAAAAAATTAAAAACTGGATACTATCAAGAAGAAAAAATCAACAGTAATTTTTACTCACACTGTTTGAAAAAAAAAGCCCATGGAAACATGCTGAATATTGTGAATTATTGGAGATATAGAAGCAAAACTACAATGAGAGATCACTCTGCACCAGTGTGAAAGGCCATCTTCAAAACTCAATAAAGAATAAATCATAAAAAGGGCACAGAGGTCAGAGAACTCATTTATGGTACTTGAGGCATATAAGTGGTAAAAGTCACTAAAGACAGTAGTATGGAACTGCCCTAAAATGTAAAAATAAAGCTACCATGAGATCCTGCAACTCCACTCCGAATAGCATAGGAAGAGAAAACCTGATTTTGAAAAGATATATACAGCCATGTGCCCACTGGACTATAGTTTACAATAGTCAAAAATGGAAGTAAAAAAAATATGTATAGTGAGATGAATGGATAAAGAAGTGATACATGTAAACAAAACTATATGACTCAGCAATGGAAAAGACTGAACTAATGCGATTTTCAGCAACTTAGATAAGCTTGAGATACTCAAACTAAGTTAAAAAAATCCAAATCAAAAAACAAATATCATAAGATACCACTTATAGGTGGAATCTAAAAATATACACCAAGGAATGAAATGAGAATACATAAAAGTCTCAGAGACATAGAAAACACACTTATGGTTATCTGAGAGAAAGAAGAGGGCGGGTTAAAGTTGGAGGTTGGAATTAACATACATCAATTATTACGTATAAAATAGACAATCAACAAAAACATATTTATTTCAAGTGAGGCCTATCAGCACACTGTAATAAGCTATATAAGAAAATTCTAAAGATGAAAAGACATAGGTATAAGTGAAAAACCATTCTGTATTCCAGTAACACACAGGACCATGTATATCGATGTTGCTACAATAAGAAATATAAGTGTGTTCAATTTTAAAAGGGAGAATGAGACACAAACTTCCAGGTGTTACTTCTGGCACATTCCACCCTAAATCACAACACCAAGTCAGCACTTTCACTAGAGCTCTGGTTGCCCTAATAAGCAGAGCTGGCAGGAGGAGATCCCGGCACCTTGTAACCATCTCCCACATCAACAACTTTAACACCAGAGTTGAGGGGCACTTAATCTTCACAAGGCCTGCAGGGCTCTACGTGAAACCTGACCTCAAGAAATGCCATGGAGTAAATCATTGATAAAAAAAATTCAACAGAACTGACGTTCAAGTAGTCAATTGCAAGACGTATATTTTACTCACATTTTATAAAATATAAACACATGGGAAGATACTAAACATCACGAATTATTAAAGAAATGCTCATCAAAATTACAATGAAATACCACCTCCACTGGTCAGAGTGCACAGCCAACAGAAATCGACAAAGAATAAATGCTAGACAGGGTGTGTGGACAGATCCTCCACTGTTGGTGGCCATGTAATTTGGTGCAGCCACCATGAAAACTAGTATGAAGGTTTCCTAAAATCTAAACATAGAGCAACGCTATGATCAGCCAATGCCATTTCTGGGCTTATATCCAAAGAAAATAAAAATTCAAAGGAACCACCCTGTTTTCAGGGTGGCAGTATTTATAATCACTAAGATATACAATCAACCAAAATGTCCATGGACAGAAAAAATGATGACAAAGTGGTACATCTATACAATGTAATTCTACTCAGCCATAATACAGAATGAAATAACACTATTGGCAGTAGCATACAGGGACAGAGAGGTTATCATAAGGTGCAAAGTAAGTCAGAAAGAGAAAGACAAATATCTTATATCTTAAGACATCACTTGCAGGTGGAATGTATAAATTCACACAAATGAACTAATTTACAAAATAGAAACAGACTCACAAACTTAGAGAAACAACTTATTCATCTGAAGAAAATCTTAGGGAAGAGGGATAAATTAAGATTTTGCAATTAACATATTCACACAATATATATCAAATGGATAATCAAAAAGTAACTATTGAATAGCAAAGGGACCTCTACTGGACAGACTCTAATGATCTATATGAGAAAAAAGCATGAAAAAAATACGTATATGTTTTTTATGTATACTGAATCAAGCAGCTTCACACCTTAATCAATTCCAACTCCACCCCAATATGAAATACAAATGAAACTGCACCCCCCCCCCCGCCAAAAAAAAGAAAAAAAAGGTATGTCTAAAGCCTTTGACTGTGTGGATCATGACTAATTGTGGAAGGCTCTTAGAGAGATGGGAATACCAGACCATCTTACCTGTCTCTTGAGAAACCTGTATGTGAGTCAAGAAGCAACAGTTAGAACCCTGTATGGAACAACTGACTGGTTCAAGATCAAAAAGGAGTATGACAGGGCTGTCTGCTGACACTCTATTTGTTTAATCTATATGCTGAGTACATCATGAGAAATGCCAGGCTGGATGAATTACAAGCTGGAATCAAGATAGGCAGGAGAAACATCAAAAACCTCAGGTATGTGGATGATACCACCCTAGTGGCAGAAAGTGAAGAAGAACTAAGGAGCCTCTTGATGAGGGTGAAGGAGGAGAGTGAAAGAGCCAGCTTATGACTAAATTTTAAAAAAGACTAAGATCATGGCATCCGGTCCCATTACTTCGTGGCAAATAGAAGGGAAAAGGTGGAAGTAGTGACAGATTTCCTTTTCTTGGCTCTAAAATCACTGCAGTCATGAAATCAGATGATTGCTTCTTGGCAGGAAAGCGATGACAAACCTAGACAGTATGTTGAAAAGCAGAGAGATTACTCTGCTGACATAGGTCCATATAATCAAGGCTATGGTCTTCCCAGTGGTCACATACAGTTGTGAGAGTTGGACTGTAAAGAAGGCAGAACGCCAGAGAATTGATGCCTTCGAACTGTGTTGCTTAAGAAGACTCCTCAAGGTCCCTTGGACAGCAAGAGATCAAACCAGTCAATCTTAAGGGAAATCAACACTGAATATTCACCAGAAGGACTGATGTTGAAGCTGAAGCTCCAGTATTTTGGTCATCTGATATACAAACTAACAACTCATTGCAAAGATTGAGGGCAGAAGGAGAAGAGGGTGTCAGAGGATAAGATGGATGGATGGCATCACTGATGCAATGAACATGAACCTGGCCAAACTCCGGGAGATGGTGAGGGACAAGAAGGCCTGGCTTACTGTAGTCTATGGGTTGCAAAGAGCTGAATACGACTGGGCAACTGAACAACAATGGCACATGAAGAAATGCTGCCACCATGTGGTTATTTCCCATAAAAACAATTTCAAAAGCTGTACAGATGGGCTGTTAATATTCATAAGGCCTGTGGGACTGTAAGAAAAAAAAATCACCTGCACTCAATAAATGCCCAAGGGGTGGTCATCGAAAAGTCATTCCAAACAGGGCAGACTTCAAGAAGCCAATTTCAAGAGGTAAGTTTGACTCACACCTTTGACAAAAAAATCACATGAAAAGATGTCATATTTGCTAACTATTAGAGAAATGCAGAGCAAAACTACAGCAAGGAATCACCACACACCTGTTACAATGGCCATTGTCAAAAACTTGACAAACGACAAGTGGTTAAGAGGGTGTGCAGAAAAGAGAACCCTCCTCCACCGATGCTGGGAATGACAGTTGGGAGTAGCCATTAAAGAGGACAGTGTGATGGTTCCTGAAACAATGAAAACGAGAACAAAATTAGACTACTCTCTAACAATATACACACACCAAAAACTCCAAATACATTAAAGATCTAAATGTAAGGGCAGATACTATAAAACTCTTGAGGAAAATATAGACAGAACACGCTCTGACATAAATCACAGCAATTTTTTTTGAATACATCTCTTAGAATCATGAAACATTAGCCAAAAAGAAACAAATGGGTCATAATAAAACTTAAAAGCATGTTCACAGCAAAGAACACCATAAAAGAAAGAAAAGGACAACCCTCAGAATGGGTAAAAAATATTTGTAAATGAAGATAAACACCAGGAATTCATCTGCAAAACATACAACAGCTCATATAGTTCAGCATATAAAAAAAGGCAATAAAAAATGGGCCAAAGACCTAATTGGATATTTCTCTGAAGAAGGCATACAGATGGGCATTAAGCACATGAAAAGATGCATTACTAACTATAAGAGAAAAGCAAATAAAAAACCCAATGAGCTATCACCGCACGCCTTTCAGAGTGGTCATCTCAAAATGTCTCTAACAGTCGATACTGCAGATGTTGTGGAGGGAAGAAAACCCTCCTGCACTCTTAATGGGAATGTAAATCAGTTCATGCACTAAGGAGAATAGTATAAAGGGCTTTTAAACAACAGATCATAGAAATAAATGGGACCCAGCACTCTCACATCTAGGCATAGGTCTGGAGAAAACCAAAAATTTAAAAGACACTTGCACCCGTACCATCACAGTGGCACCAGGTACCATGACTGAGACACGGCAGCAGTCTGCGTGTAGGAGGACAGATGGTTGGGTAAAGAAGATGGGGTACATATACACAATGAAATATTACTCAGTCATGAAGAATGAAAAAATGCCATGTCCAGCCACAGGGAAGAACGTAGGCATAATCGTACTAAGGGAAGCAAGGGAGACAGGGAAAGAAAAGTATCATGTGATATCACTTCTATGTGGACTCTACAGATGGATCCATATAAACTTCTTTACCAAAGAGAGAGAGCTTCAGAGACTTAGAAATTTATGTTTACCAAATAAGAAAGGTGAAGGAAGGGACAAATAAGCTGGTTCAGATTATCATAAACACACTGCTATTTACAAAACAACCCACAAGGACCCACTGTATAGCACCAGGAACCCTATTTAACACTCTGTAATAACCTATATGGGAAAAGAACATGAAGATCAACATATACACCTCTATGTATGTATGAATCCACTTGCTGTATTTGGAAAAGAAAAAAAACCACAATATTTTAAGGCATCCATGTACTCCAGTTTAGATTATACTACTGAAAAAAATGGCAACCCACTCCAGTATCCTTGCCTGGAAAATCCCATGGACGGAGAAGCCTGGTAGGCCCTAGTTCATGGGGTCGCAAAGAGTCGGACACGACTGAGCAACTTCACTTTACTGAAAAAAAAAAAAAGAAATGCTGACTCTGTTTTTGCCTTTGTGGCTTGGGCTGGTGTCTCATCCCTGGAGCCTCAGCAAGCTTGGGTACCAAGTCTGGAGTGTCGAGGGGCTGGTGAGGATGTGTAAGCCAATGTGCCCCCAGCCCCCAAAGACTTGGACTGCCTGCTCCCCTCTGCATGAGCCCACAACCTCCAGATCCAGGCCAACCCTCCTGCAGTGAAAACAAACCTAGTGCACCCAAAGAATGGTTGAGCTTCTGGGCTGGAATCGCTTTGAAAAATCTGCTGGGTTGTGTGTCTTTTGGTGATGGGGTTCCGCCTCCAGGCTCTTTTCTTAAGGTCACCCCACCTACAGATGAGGGCATGTTCCCCAAGTGGTGTTGCAGGAACTGGGATGTGTCTCAGGAATAAAGTGGTAGAGGGAAGAGGTAATGAGACACAGGCCTTGGGTATTTCTTCTGGCACATTCCACTCTGACTGACACTAGTTGACTGAGAAACCAAAGTAGGACATGAAGAAATGTTCTGGTGCTCACTTCGGCAGCACATATACTAAAATTGGAACAATACAGAGAAGATTAGCATGGCCCCTGCGCAAGGATGACACGCAAATTCGTGAAGCGTTCCATATTTTTTTCCAGAAAAATAAATGACCCAATCAAAAAATGGGCCAGAGAACTAAACAGACATTTCTCCAAAGAAGACATACAGATGGCTAACAAACACATGAAAAGGTGCTCAACATCACTCATTATTAGAGAAATGCAAATCAAAACCACAATGAGGTACCATTACACACCAGTCAGGATGGCTGCTATCCAAAAGTCTACAAGCAATAAATGCTGGAGAGGCTGTGGAGAAAAGGGAACCCTCTTACACTGTTGGTGGGAATGCAAACTAGTACAGCCACTATGGAAAACAGTGTGGAGATTCCTTAAAAAACTGGAAATAGAACTGCCATATGACCCAGCAATACCACTTCTGGGCATACACACTGAGGAAACTAGATCTGAAAGAGACACATGCACCCCAATGTTCATCGCAGCACTGTTTATAATAGCTAGGACATGGAAGCAACCTAGATGCCCATCAGCAGATGAATGGATAAGGAAGCTGTGGTACATCTACACCATGGAATTTTACTCAGCCGTCAAAAAGAATTCATTTGAACCAGTCCTAATGAGATGGATGAAACTGGAGCCCCTTATACAGAGTGAAGTAAGCCAGAAAGATAAAGAACATTACAGCATACTAACACATATATATGGAATTTAGAAAGATGGTAACGATAACCCTATATGCAAAACAGAAAAAGAGACACAGAAATACAGAACAGACTTTTGAACTCTGTGGGAGAAGGTGAGGGTGGGATGTTTTGAAAGAACAGCATGTATACTATCTATGGTGAAACAGATCACCAGCCCAGGTGGGATGCATGAGACATGTGCTCGGGCCTGGTGCACTGGGAAGACCCAGAGGAATCGGGTGGAGAGGGAGATGGGAGGGGGGATCGGGATGGGGAATAAGTGTAAATCTATGGCTGATTCATATCAATGTATGACAAAACCCACTGAAATGTGGTGAAGTAATTAGCCTCCAACTAATAAAAAAATTAAAAAAAAAAAAGAAATGTTCTGGTGTTTCCTGTAACAAAAACTTTAAAAGTGGCGCTGATGGGTTCTTAATGTTCACAAGGTCTGTGGGGCTATAAGTAATAAACACCTGCCCTCAAGTAATGTCCTGGGGTAAATCTTTGAAAAAGAATTCAGAACAGGGGGCTGACTTTCAAGAAGCCAATTTCAAGAGGTACACTATACAAGATCAAACACCTCCTGGAAAGACACTCCACCTCACTCATTATTAAATCAGTGTGCATCAAAACTACAATGAGGAATCACCTCACACAGGTCAGAATGGCCATCATGAGAAAGATCTTCGAAAAATAAAAGCTGCAGATGCTGTAGGGAAAAGGGAATCCAACTACATTTTGGTGGGCATATAAACAGGTGCAGCCACTCTGGAAAACAACATGGAGCTTCCTTAATTAACTAAACATAAGGGACTATATGATCTGTGAAATCCACTTCTGGGCTTATATCTGGAGAAAATCGTAATTCAAAATGATACGTGCACCCCTGTTTCCAGGGCAGCGTTTTTTTTTATAGTAGCTGAGGCATGCAATCAACCAAAATGTCCAGAAAATGATGACTAAGTGGTCCATCTATACACTCTAATTCTGCTGAGTCATAACACAGAATGAAGTAATGCCATTGACAGCAGCATGCATGGCCAGAGAAATTATCATAAGGTGTGACGTAAGTCAGAAAGAGAAAAACAAATATCTTAAGATACCACTTGCAGGTGGAATGCAAAAATTCATACAAATGCTCTAATTCACAAAGCAGAAACAGACTCATAAACTTAGAAAAGCAACTTATGCTTATCCAAAGAAATGTTAGGGGGTAGGGATAAATTAAGATTTTGGAATTAACATTCACATTAATATATATCAAGTAGGTAATCAAAGAGAACAGTACAGGGACCTCTACTGAACAATCTGTAGTAATCTATGTTGGGGGGAAACCCAAAAAAGAATAGATGTACGTTTATATATGCTCAATCAAGCACCTGTACACCTTAAAAAAAGCCCTACAACATCGGAAATCAACTCTTTTCCAATATGAAATAAAAATGAAATTGCAAAAAAAAAAAAAAGTGGAGCATGAAGAAATGCTGCTGCCTTGTGACTGTTTTCCATAACAACTTCAAAAGCTGTATTGATGGGAACTTAATATTCACAAGGCCTGCCAGGCTGTACGTAAAGATCACCTGCCCTCAAGAAATGTCCTGGGGTGGTCATCGAGAAAGCATTCAAAACAGGACAGACATTCAAGAAGCCAATTTCAAGAGGTAAGTTTAACTCACTCCTTTGAAAAACATCACATGAAAACATGTCAACATCAATAATTATTGGAGAAGAGGAAAGCAAAACTACAACAAGGTATAACCATGCACTGGTCAGAATGGCCATTGTCAAAACCTCCACAAACAGCATGTGCTATAGAGGGTGTGCAGAAAAGAGAACCCTTCTCCACTGATGCTGGGAATGACAATTGGGTACAGCCACTGTGCAGGTTCCTGAAACAATGGAAACGATCATGAAATTAGAATACTCCCTAACACCATACAGAAAGTAAACTGCAAACAGTTTAAAAATCTAAATGTAAGGATGGATACTGTAAACCTCTTGAGCAAAATAGAGGCAGATCACGCTATGACATAAATCACAACAATTTTTTTTGAATACATCTCTTAGAATCATGAAACATTAGCCAAAAAGAAACATATGGGACAGAGTTAACTTTAAAAGAAAGTGCACAGTAGAGGAACCCTAAATGGAAGAAAAGGAGAATACTCAGAATGGGTATATGATATTTGCAAATGAAGTTAGCCACAAGGAAATCATCTCCAAAACATTAAAATAGCTCATGCAGTTCAATACCAAAAAACCCAAACAAATCAATAAAAAAAAAAATGGGCCAAAGACCTAAATGGACATTTCTCTGAAGAAGGCATACTGATGGCCATTAAGCAAATGGAAAGATGCTCAGCATCACTAATTATTAGAGAAAGACAAATCAAAAGTCCAGTGAGGTTTCACCTCACACCAGTCAGAATGGCTATCCCCAAAATTTTCCAACAATCAATGCTGGAGAGGGTGTAGAGAGAAGAAAACCCTCCTGCACTCTTTTTGGGAATGTAAATCAGTACATGCACTAGGGAGAACAGTATGGGGGTCCTTTAAACAATGGACCATAAAAATAAATGGGAGCCAGCAATGTCACACCTGGGCATAGATCTGGAGAAATCAAAACTAAAAGACACTTGTACCTTATGATCACAGCAGCATTAGGGATCATAGCCAAGATGTGGAAGCAACGAACACACGAATGGATAAAGAAGACAGTTTCTATACACACAATGCAATATTACTCAGCCATAAAGAGGGAGAAAATAATGCCAGGTCCGGCCACAGGAAAGAAAGTAGAGATTATCATATGAAGGGAAGTAAGTGAGACAGGGAAAGACAAATATGATATCTTTTCTAGGTGGCTTCTGCAAATGGGTACATATGAACTTCTTTACCAAAGAAAAATAGCCTCCTGAAAAGAGACTTGATATTATCCAGGTCAGCCTTCAGGATTTGTTGAGAAATAAAGTAGAATTTCTACTTTTTTTGGTGGTATGTGGGTATTTGCTTCTCTGTGCTACTTCTGAAGCCTCTTCACAGAAAGACAGTGTCTACTTACTAAAGCTTTTAGCCTAAAGGGATATAAAATTACCAATGAAAAATTTCAGTTGGCCCAAACTCAGATTTGATACTTAGAGCATCTAACATTAGAACAAAGACAAAACCTAGATCCAGATAGACTTCATGGTGTCTTAAATTTCCCATAACCCCAAACTAAGCACTAACTGTGAGATTTTCTTGGGCTGGTTGGTTATTGCTGAAATTTGATTCCAAAATTCTCTCTTGTGACTAAATCTCTATATATTTTACTCAACAATAACAACCCCAACCCAATTTTATAAGAAGAACAAAGTGACTTAGCTTTCAAGCACTTAAAAGAGAGATTGATGAACAGATCTGCCCTTGGGAATCCCAAGGATTAAATTTCCTTTTCCTTTTTGTATGTGAAAAGCAAGTGATTTGCCCTTGGGACACTCACACAAAAACACAGGGACCGGGATCAACCCACAAGTCATGACAGCCAGCAGCTGGACCCTGTGGCCCAGGCTACTCTCCTGCCTTAGAGCCATATGGGCACTGCCCTTTTGGTTAAAGCCACAAAGAAAACTTTTGTGGGATATGTTTTGACCATTTTATACCTCTTTCAGTAGAATCTCTCCTGAGTTCTCATCACACTCAAGATTTCTCTGCCAGCCACCTCACCTCTTATGAAATCCTCTTAACTGTCTCTAACGTAATTCTTTTACATCATAATAAACTTAACCCAGATCCTTTGCTCCACACCATCACCAACAAAGTCCTATATGACTGTTTATTGCTGATGGACCATCTCCTGACTCCTTGTAATGATCTACAGGAAATTCCACTGGGTAACAGCGACTTCTCACAGTTCACTGATGGTTCTTATTTAAAAGTTGACAGTGGCGAATATTGTGCTGGCTATGCTCTTACAACTCCTTTTGATGTTGTTACGGCAGCATTTTAACCTAGGACTGCTTCAGTCCACTATTCTAAATTAAATGCTGTTACATGGATTTGTACTTTAGTCAAGGACCAAACTGCCAATATTATTCTGATAGCAGATATACTTTCAGAGTAGCTCATGATTTCAGAATGTTGTGGAAACGGGACTTTCTTACTTCTGGTGGAAAGAAAATTAAAATTTATCTCTAAGTTCAGAAATTATTGAATACATTACTTTTACCTTTCACTTTAGCTATTAAGATTTCAGGGCATTCTATGGATTTCTAATTTATAGTCACTCAGAACTTTGGTATAGCTCCATGTATTTTGGCATCTAGTATTACTTGTAAAAGTCTAAAAATTGTATTATTTTAGTGATCCTTAAACATTTTTTTAAATGAGGCTTGAAACTGCTAATCCAATTTTGGGACTATAAAGAAATAGCTACATTGTTAAAAAAAAACCCAGGAAATTAACATGTGATACAGTATTATTAACTAAAATACAGATATTGTTTAAATTTCACAAAATTTTATGCTAGTGTCCATTATTTGTTTTCATACCTTATTCAAGACTCCACATTGTATTTAATTGCATTGAGCAGCTTTAGCTGCATGGAACAATTTCTCGTAAATTCTCTTTTCATTTTTGTTCTACTACAAGTATTTTCTATTTCCATGTTATGTCTTATTAGCTACCCCATCATTTAAAAGTAGACATTTAATTTCCAAATACATGGGATTTAAAAAATATCTCTGATGTTAATTTCTCATTTTGATAGTAATTTCTCATTTAAATGCTTTCTTCTCTCCAATTATCCTCTCTGTTTTTTCAGTCTTCTAACTTTACTGAAGCTTTCAGTGGCTAAAGTCAAAGATCTCTCTTGGTAAATACCACATTGCACTTGAAAATATGTGGGTTATTTTCAAACGTCTTTTGATATTGATCTTTAACATAATTCCAAAGTGATAAGAAAACAGACTCTGTATGATTTCAGTATCTTTAGATCATCAAATTTTTGCACCTGGTCTTAGGTTCCTGGATATGTTCTAATGTCCCCTAGTTTATGGGAACTTGAATAGAATTTGTATCCTAGTGTTGTGTGAAAATTGTATAAATCTTAATTATGCTGAATTGGCTCATAGTGCTTTTCAGGACTACTATATTTTTCTACTTCTCTGTCTATTCATTCTGTTAACTTCTGAGAGTTTGATATTGAAACTCCAAACACAAATCTTAATTCATCTACTTAAAAATGGTAATATATATTGGAATTATATGTAAACTTGTTCTGTATTTTTCAGTCTCCTGTGTGTTACCATATTTTCATAATTAAAAAAAGATAAAAAGATTTCAAGGCATTCTAAACTTGACTCTCTGGAAGCTAAGGAAAATCATCTTGCTGATATTTTTACAAGGAATCGTGCCTTTAAAGAAACAAATAGCAGTAAAATCTCTGTCATGGTCCAAAGGGATATGTCCCCAGATGGTAATTTAGAAAGACTGCATGGGGAGGCCCAAAAATTGTCCTCAGAAAAGAAAAACAAGATTGGAAATTCAACAATTGTTGGGTTGATAAAAAGATAAAGCTCTAGTTTCTCTGGAGTTCTACTAGAGACTCTGAAATTCCCTCTCCTCTCCTCACCACTGTACATGTACTAAACCACTTGTCTACTGAAAAACAATGATAGCATTCACAAAGCTATATTGGTGGGGGAATAAAACAAGGCTGCAAAAAGTCCCTCACCTTTCCCACCTGTCCAAAATACAACCCAGGGAAGCCTAATCATTCTGGACATTTTAAACTGTCATCATGAGAGACGCTGGGTTGGAGGAAGCACAAGTTGGAATCAAGATTGCCGGGAGAAATATCAATAACCTCAGATATGCAGATGACACCACCCTTATGGCAGAAAGTGAAGAAGAACTAAAGAGCCTCTTGATGAAAGTGAAAGAGGAGAGTGCAAAAGTTGGCTTAAAGCTGAACATTCCGAAAACTAAGATCATGGCATCTGGTCCCATCACTTCATGGCAAATAGATGGGGAAACAGTGGAAACAGTGGCTGACTTTATTTTTCTGGGCTCCAAAATCACTGTAGATGGTGATTGCAGCCATGAAATTAAAAGACGCTTACCCCTTGGAAGGAAAGTTGTGACAAACCTAGACAGCATATTAAAAAGCAGAGACATTACTTTGCCAACAAAGGTCTGTCTAGTTAAGGCTATGGTTTTTCCAGTGGTCATGTATGGATGTGAGAGTTGGACTACAGAGAAAGCTGAACGCTGAAGAATTGATGGTTTTGAACTGTGGTGTTGGAGAAGACTCTTGAGAGTCCCTTGGACTGCAAGGAGATCCAACCAGTCCATCCTAAAGGAGATCAGTCCTGGGTGTTCATTGGAAGGACTGATGCTGAAGCTGAAACTCCAATATTTTGGCTGCCTGATGCGTGGAGTTGACTCATTTGAAAAGACCCTGATGCTGGTAAAGATTGAGGGCAGGAGGAGAAGGGGAGGACAGAGGATGAGATGGCTAGATGGCATCACCGACTTGATGGACATGGGTTTGGGTGAACTCCGGGAGTTGGTGATGATGGACAGGGAGGCCTGGCATGCAGCGGTTCGTGGGGTTGCAAAGAGTCGGACACGACTGAGCGACTGAACTGAACTGAACTCAATGGGCCATTCAAGGTCTAGAAATGAATTCCATACATCTTCTTCTGTCTAGTGAATAAAAATATGTTTTAGTCATGATCTGTATGCTTTTATGCTGGACTGAACTTTATCTTATAGAGAGGTTACTGCCTATCCTGAGGCTAAAGTCCTTTTGGAAAAGATTATCCCTATTTGAGGAACTCCTCTCAAACGTCATAGCAATCGAGGAACCGTTTAGCTGACCAGGTGCTTTAACAAGTCTGTGCTGTTGGCCAGTTTAGACTTCAACTGTGCTTACCACTAGCAGCATCAAGACTTAAAATTTGTAGAGGCCCTCCAAATGCCTTGGCCAAGAGCATTGCTGTTGGTTCTTAAAAACTTCATATTCACTCCTTTTGGAACTCAAAAATTCTCACCTTTAGTCAGAATGCCCAATGAACTTGGCTCCTGCTTCTTCTTCTTTTTTTTTTTTTTTTGGCTCCTGCTTCTTTTGACCCCAGTTGTTAAAAGGAGAGAAACTCAATATTGAAAATGCCTAACTCCTTCTATTAAAATTGCCATGTTTGGTAGAGCAATCCCTCAGAGACAGCAAAGATCTTAAGTATCACACCTTGCTACCTAGAAACTTTGTCTTTTGGAAAAGACACTCCCTGAAGTATTCTCTCCAGCTTTATTGGAAAGGCCCCTATTAAGTACTGTTAACCAACTCTTATGCCACCAAACTCGAAGGAACAGGCTCTTGGATTCATGTGACACTCTTAAAGCAAACACTAAACCCTTCCTGGGCCTGAACTGTCAGGTGGTGCCTGAAAATAAAGATTTTTCAGAATTAAACATATGTCTTGATGAGACAGTTTTCCCAAGGTGTTTGGATCCGGCTTGCTGGAAGCTTGTTGTCAAACTTTGACAATGACATAAAGCTTCAGATGATCTTCAATATCTATAATCTTGATAGTATATGAATTTTAGATAAAAAATGCCTGAGAGTTCTCCTTCCTTGTTACTTGAATGTGACCCTATTAGGTTCCCTATTTGTGCACTTCCCTCCCACATGAGACCCTGGAAGCAAGGAAGGGCACTCCTGAAATTGAGGGACAAAAAGCCACTGAAACTAGAAAACTTAAGTCTTGATCAGTGGTGCTTTCAGAGAAAGCTCTTGATCAAAAGAGGGAAGTGTAAAAAATTGGTAAACATAAATCCCAGTGAAGTGGAGTTTGGAGCCCAAAGGGGGAGCTCTGATGCTTTGCAATGATAGCTGAGACCAAGAGGAGAATGAATCCTCTTTTCTGGCAAGGACTCAGTCAATGAACAATCCATGGATTGTTTACTAAAGCCTTTTCACCTTCCCTTTTCTCTCTAAGAAAGCATTCCCCTTCCCTTGCTATTAGGGGACTTGCATGTGGCTCACCATGGTTGCAGATCTTGAATTGCAATTCTCAGCTGTTCCCAGAAAAAAAATCCATCTTTGCTATAGATATATCTGTTAGTCTATTTGTTTAATGTCAGTACAAGTATTGGGGGCAAAATTTTTCCATCAAATGAACTAAAAAAAAAAAAAAAAAAAAGGACTAGGCCCGTTGTGTTCTGGAAATGTTTCTCCCCCATCAGGATTTAGAGTGAATTAAACTGAATTATTTTTTGACTATCAGAGGAAAGATTAGCTACTTGAAATCTTAAAAATGACACCTATAAGCTGAGTTGGAACTATTAAATTTACAAATTAAGAACCTTTAAAGGTATTAAACCTGAGATGCCATGAAAAACTCCAATTTACTGTTCATTTTGTTCTATTTCAAACAGCTATAGCTGAACATTAAATAAAATCAGGCATTTTAGGGGAAGAAGCTCTTCTTGAGTTGTTATGGATCTGAAAATAAATCTCTTTAAAATTATGTTTAAAGATACAATGAAGTCTGTGTATTGAATCAAAATGACTTTATAAATAAAGATACTAATTAACTTGTGAACTTTCTCCTTAAAAACTTAATGACTTTTTTTGTGGGAAGACCTCTAAGAAAAGTTTTTGAAATTTAATACAATTTATTGATAACTAAAGTAATTTTTCAGAAAATCACTGTGGAAAATGTATTTGTAAAATCTATATCAGTTTATTAAAAAATATAAGTGTGTTTTCCATCAAATTTTCCCACTCTTACCAATATTCATTTGTAAATCTTATTTCTCTGCACTTTTGCCTGTGAAAATATAACAGTGCAATAAGTTTAATGAGAATTGAAAATATCAAAACAAGCAACTGACTCAAATTTATAACTCATCTATTTTCTGATTTGAGTAAAAATAAAACATTGAATATTAATTTTTTTTAATAATTATCATTGCTCTGTGTCTAGATTTTTCTGAAATTTTAGATAGCATTAAAGAACAAGTTTTTTGGCTATACTAAAGTATTATTTTAAAAATAAGAGGGACTTCCTTGGTGGTCCAGTGGTTAAGACTCATCTTCCAAAGCAAGGGGTATGAATTTGATCCCTAGTTGGGGAGAAAAGATCCCATATGCCTTGTGGCCATAAAACCAAAACATAAAACAGAAGCAATATTTTTACAAATTCAATAAAAACTTAAAAAATAGTCCGTATAAAAAATCTTTTAAAAAAGTGAGAAATAAAATGACATAGAAAAGTATCACTTTTGAGCTCAAATTCTTCATGTTTCACTTGCTACTGAGAGTAAAGTTATTTACAACAGAATCCTAAATCTGGAGATGCTCTGAGCCACTGTACACTTAGCATGCAGAAAATTTTGTGTTTCTTTTTTGGAGCCCTCTTCATTACTCAGGATTCATCCTACCTGCATTTCCTGAGAGGGGACACGCATGAGAGTCTGTCTGAAGATCTTTACTTCCTCTGTTTTGATATCCATGGCTTTTGCTACTCTCCTGGGGTGACCCCCAACTCTTCTGGCTGCCCGCCCTCTTGCTGGGCCCTCCAGCAATTTTCTCTCAGCCTTGCAGCTCCTGCTTTTCTTCCATCAGCTCTTAGGTGTGTTTCCTACAGCAGAGCTGGTGGACATAGCTCTTTCCTTCAAAACACAGTCATCTCCTTCCCAGAGCATGCAGAGCTGGTGGGACGGGGGTAAGACAGGCTGAGGTGAGACAGGGCCACTGAGGGAGCAGGCTGCACAGGGTGCTGGGAGCACAGTCCAGCTTGGTACCAGAAATGAATCACCTTCTTCCCCTGCCCTACAAGATTTATGTCTTGCATCTCACCCTGGCCACTTCATACTGTAATTTTCCCTTCCTTCCTTCCATCTGTTTTTCCTTCCTTCAATATATTCTAAGCACTTATGTGCCAGGCCTTATGCAGAACCTTTCACAGATAAATAAAAATCCTGTTACAGTAAATCGTTCTCAATCTGAACATAGCTGCATCCCAGTTAGAGTAGCTTTCATGCTCTTTACCATAAGACTTCTGTGTCATACAGAAGTCTAAACAGACTGTGAATTTCGGGAAGAGGAAGCCTCTTATTCTCTCAACAAACAGCAGCAAATTCCCTTTTCAGTCCCAATGGAATTGGAAAACAGGGACACAAACCTTTCAAATCGAGGGATGTGTCTCAGCAAATCTTCCAATATATTTGAAACACACAGAACCTATTATTTCAGGGGACCAGCCCATCCTAAAGGAAATCAGTCCTGAATATTCATTCAGGAAGGACTGATGCTGAAGCTGAAACTCCAATATTTTGGCCACCTGATGCAAAGAGCTGACTCATTTGAAAAGACCCTGATGCTGGGAAAGATTGAGGGCAGGAGGAGAAGGGGACGACAGAGGATGAGATGGCTAGATGGCATCACCAACTCGATGGACATGGGTTTGGGTGAACTCCGGGAGTTGGTGATGATGGACCAACGCCAGGACAGGGAGGCCTGGCGTGCTGCAGTTCATGGGGTTGCAAAGAGTGGGACACGACTGAGCGACTGAACTGAACTGAACGGAGCCCACTCGCGCCGTTCCCACCAAAGAGCTCTAGGGGGCAGTATGGTCCAAGGCTGCAGCTCTCAGGGATGTTACACATTCAAAACCTCAGGATGATTTTTATGGATTGGTTTCTCTCAATTTGGCTAATGAACCGTTTCTAGGGAAAAGGTCACCAGAGGAGAAAGCAAGTTGTGTCATTTTATCATTCCCTCTTTGTCCTGCTTTTCTGGCAGATGATAAATGGAAAGACAGACTTCGGGACACAGAGTTCTACTTAGTTTGGGGAGTGGAGGGAGAGGAGCATTTAGGACTGATGGCAGAGAGGATTGAATTCAGAGGAGATTTGTTTTTGTTTTTGTTTTTTTGCTGTTGTTGTCAAGTCTCCTTGGGGGATGCCAGAGGAGGAGGGTCAGCATTTCTGATGTTGGTTGAGAGGATGGCTGGCTTCCCTCTCCTACATTTTAGGGTGAGTTTAGAGCACTGGTCGACTTAGAAAGGTGCTTAGGTGTCTGTATTTCCCATGAGGTATCCATGAATCCACTCTGAGGAAAAGGGACCAGTTAGAGGGAATGAGGGTCCTGAGCAGAACCCTACCAGATTGACTGGTGAGACCCTACACAGAAAAACCTAACCCCTGTGGTGATCTCTGTGGCAATTCAAACACAATGGGGGCATCATCAGACCATTATTATAATATGGATGTTGTAGATGACAAAAACTTGGTTGATACTGTATTATTTAAGAACTCTTAGAAGTTTTTGGAAACTTAAAGTATGGGCAACTTGTGGACTCATAAGACAAGAGTTTTCATTCAGTTTATTTAAACTAAATAAATATTGGGTTGTATTGGCATTTGCGTGCTAAGTCGCTTCAGATGATTCCACTCTTTGCGATCCTGTGGACTCTTCGCAATCCATCCTCCTCTGTCCATGGGATTCTCTAAGCAAGAATACTGGAGTGAGTTGCCATTTCCTACTCCAGGGCATCTTCTCGGCCCAGGGATTGAACCTGGGTCTGCTGCATTGCAGGCAGATTCTTCACTGTCTGAGCCACCAGGGAAGTCCATGTTGGTTTAAAATAGACGTGCAAATATAAGGATAGATTGTGTTTATGATGAAGTTATCTCAAAGGGAATGGGCGTTTAGAACGCACAGAAAATCTGCTGGTTAGCAAAGAAAGTGATTTCCAAAGTGAGTGTGGACGTTTCTAAAATAACTGTAATGCTTAATATGTAGAATTTTTTGAGGATGAAATTAAATGAAATAATGTATGAAGATGTCCTTTGCTAATTATAAAGCACTATTAGAAATACAAGGAGCTCTTATTGCTATTTTTAAGTACTATTCTAACTTTTTTATTGGTGTATAGTTGATTTACACTGCTGTTTTAGCTTCAGGTGTATAGCACAGTAATTCAGTCATACATTTACATATATGTGCATATATATGTACATATATATATATATATATATATTCTTTTTCAGATTCTTTTCCATTATAAGTTATTACAGGATATTGAGCAGAGTTTCCTGTGCTGTACAGTAGGTTTTTTTGTGCATCTATTTTATACATAATAGTGTATATAGATATTCATTCTGAGCTCCTAATTTAATCCTCTCCCTTCCTAAAATTTTCTTTATGAATCCTATCCTAAACAGCACATAGTGGCTGTTCAAAAATGTATTTATTTGAAAACACTTATGTAACTTGAAATTTTTGTTTGCAGCAATAGCCTCTAATAATTATATCCATCAATGGAAAATATGATTTGATATATATTTGCTTTACATTTGACTTTCCATAAAGGAGCCAATACTTTAGAGCAAATTGACTGAAAGCTATGTTTACTCTTGAGGTATAAAATACTTCTTGTCTCTCTAGTCCTTTTTTTTCCCCTTTAAAACTTTTCATCAAAATCAGACAATCAGGGATTTCCCTGGTGGTCCAGTGGCTAAGTCTCCATGTTCCCAATTCAGGGAGCTTGGGTTCAATCCCCGGTCAGGGAAGTAGATCTCACACACAGCAACTAAAGATCCTCCACGTGGCAACTAAGACCCGGTGCAGCCAAATAAATAAATATTAAAAAAAGAAAAAAAAAATCAGTGCTCGCTTCGGCAGCACATATACTAAAATTGGAACGATACAGAGAAGATTAGCATGGCCCCTGCGCAAGGATGACACGCAAATTCGTGAAGCGTTCCATATTTTTTAAAAAAGAAAAAAAAAAAAAGAAAAAAAAATCAGAGAATCAATTTTATAAATTATTCTGGTTCTCATTTTCACTGGTGCAAATTTTCTACTAGATAAAAATAATCCTTAAATGTTTTTATTACTACAGCTTGGAAGAAATGTTCAAAAAACATAAAAAATAGGCAACAACTTAAAATTTTAAATAATAAATCAACAGATATTCAAGGCAGCAGATACAAGAAGGAGCTTGTATATATATAAATATATATACATTTATATATATTTATATAAATAAAAAATTATACTAAGAATTATATAAAAGTAGAATCTAACAATATGCTATATTAAGAGACTTTGGTTATATATGTCAATTACAAGTTATTTGTTGGTTAAGTTGCTAATATATGATCAGTGTAATTTATGCTTGATTGATAACCCCTAAACCTTTTTCTTTTTAACTGATTTTATCTGAAGCTTCAGATTCTCATCTATAAAATACAAATATTAACTCAAAGGCAGTGGTTGCTTTATTTTTGGAGGGAGAGGCTCAGAAAATTTATTACATAAATTACCTCATGGATTTTTCAAGTGCTCAGATACATTAGGAAGTTATGCACGTTATTCTAATCTTATCTTGAAAATACCAGATCTGTTTTTTAAATTTTAATTTATTACTTATTTTTGGCTGAGCTGGCTTTTTGTTGTTGCACACAGGCTTTTCTCTAGTTGCGGCAAGCCGGGGCTCCTCTTCATTGCGGTGGATGGACTTGTCATTGTGGCGGCTTCTCTTGTGGAGCCTGGGCTCTGGGACTTGTGGATTCAGTAGTTGCGGTGCACCAGCTTCGTTGCTCCGTGGCCTGTGGTATCTTCCTGGACTAGACATTGAAACCGTATCCCCTGCATTGAAGTATATTTACAGCATAGTTCAGAAACTACTGCATCATTTATATGAAAGTAAATAGGGGCTTAAGGAAGTATTTTTAAGAGATAAAAAGTGACACAAAAGATTGTAAAAACAAAATCTCTATGAGGCCAAGGAGGTGATGGGAAAGTCATTAAATAACAAAAGTCACTAGAAATAAGATATGTAATAAAGGACAAGACGATAAGTGCAAATAGAGCTGCTACACAAATAACGAGAAGCCAGCGTGGGATGGGTGGCCGAGGGTGGGCTTGTGCTAGCTTTGACATACAAATACAAAGAAGTGGGACACAAAGATTATGCATTAAGGCTCAAAAAAGGACAAGAAATGCTAAAAAACAGGCACTCATTGTTTTTAAGAGTAAGTGAAAGATTCCTCTTCTGTGATGCAGTGAGAAGTGTGTGGTATGTAAACTGAATCAGGCTTGCATGCCAGACAGAACAAAAATTCCTATTCTTTAAAAAATATGAAGCTGCACTTCTCCTTCTAGAGGGACGAAGTAAACATGTTTTTCCCGATTTCTCCCATTAAGTAAAACTAAACCCTGTTCATTTATATGTACGACAAACATCAGAAGACTTTGAAAGGTGGAGAGAGGAAGGCAGCCCAGCTAAGAACCTCAGGACGCGGGAGTAGCATGGCCGTAAGTGGCTCGCGCTTGCTTTTTGCCTCTTTAGCCCAGACTTAGAGCTGAGTAAACCAGCCCCAGAAACACCAACAGACAAATGAATAAATAGATAAACCTTCGAAGAGAAGCCTGCGCTCTCCAGCCAAAGGACCAGGAGAGGAGAAGTTTTGAAGATGGAAAACTTTTAGGCAATAGCTGGTCTGCTTCAGCCAGTCACACACAGGAAAGGTATGACTCCATCCTCATTCACACCCATAAAGGCCAAGTGGGAAGCCCAGCTGTCCACCCCAGGGTAACGTCAGAGAGCTGGGGAGGGACCTGGGACTTTGGTCTCACTGGGTGGGGAGGGGTTCGCATGGTTCTGGCAGTGTTGATGTTAGTGGTGCTTGTGGAGTCGTTAGCAGAGGGCAAACAGGAGCCACAGCAGAACCCTTTTATCAGTCCCATTGGAATCGCACTGGAAATCCAGTGAGTTGGGAGCAGGCCCTCAACCCTGCCTTGCAGTCGAGGACCCTTCCCCAACTTGACAGCCAGTGGGGCCAACAGGAAAACCTGGACTCTGGACCATTTATCCCAGAGCAATGGAGATGTGTAGTCACCATGAAACCTTTACACAAATATTTCTAGTAGCTTTATTTAAAGTAGCTAATAACTGGAAACAACCCAGGTGAGTGGCTAAACAAAGTGGTACATCCATACGTTAGAATATTATCCTGCAGTAAAAACCAAAGAACTGATGATACACGGAGCAGCCTGGATGAATCTCCAGAGGTTTACTCTGAGTGAAAAATAGCCAATCCCAAAAGGATTGGCTGTATTCTCATTTAAATCTCACTCTAGAAATGACAAAACTACCTAAATGGAGAACAAATGAGTGGTTATCAAATGTTATGGAGAGTGTATTTTGCTACTGAGAGATC
The DNA here is from genome assembly GCF_910594005.1 of Cervus elaphus. Classification (NCBI taxonomy): domain Eukaryota; kingdom Metazoa; phylum Chordata; class Mammalia; order Artiodactyla; family Cervidae; genus Cervus; species Cervus elaphus. The sequence continues at coordinate 28,338,426 of NC_057819.1, forward strand.
CCCCTGGCGAGTACCTTGACTGTATCAACAGCAATATGCTTTTGGTGATATGGCTTTGCTTTGTATTTTTGCATTACCATAGTTTTCCAGTTGGTGGACATTTGATGGGATCGCTCTGAATTATTTCTTGCAATTCCACGTGAGTTTACAATTATTTCAAAATTAACATAGTTTTAAAAATGTGTGAGATTAACAGATGCAAACTATTATATGTAGAATGGATAAACAAGAAAGTCCTATGTATTGCACAGGAAACTATAGTCAATATCCTGGGATAAACCATAATGGAAAAGAATATGATGAAAAAAACATATAAATGAGCCAGCTTGTTGTACAGCAGAAATTAGCACAGCATTGTACATCAACTATATTTCAATAATAAAATCTTTTAAAAAAGAGGCACTTCCCTGGTGGCCCAGTGGTTGAGACTTCCAGTTCAGGGGGTGCAGATATGATCCCTGGTTGGGGAACTTAGATCCCACGTGCCTCATGGCTGAAAAACAAAGACATAAAAAACAGAAGCAATATTGTAACAAATTCAACAAAGACTTTAAAAATGGTCCACATTAAAAAAAAAATCTTAAACAGAGTGTGGAGCTAATTAGGTGATTTTTCTGTTTTTCAAAAAGTGAAGTTGCTCAGTCGTGTCTGACTCTTTGTGACTCCATGGACTTTACAGTCCATGGAATTCTCCGGGTCAGAATACTGGAGTGGATAGCTTTTCCCTTCTCCAGGGGATCTTCCCAACCCAGGGATCGAACCCAGGTCTCCCGCATTGCAGGAGGATTATTTACCAGCTGAGCCACAAAAAGTAGCAACATAAAAATGGATTAGAAGCAAGAACCTGAAGGAATAGGACCAAATAGGAGACCAAAGTTAATTTATCAACAATTAGTCCCTCTCCCAGAGGAAAACAACTCTTTATACATATTTCAGTATTGATGGCTTCACCATCATAGTATTTCATAAGAAGAGTTGATGGTGTTAGTGACACAAGGTTGCAGCTACTACATCCCAAGCTATCTCTGTCCTTTACCAAAAAGAGCTCAGTCTCTTAAGATATAGTCTTGTGCTCTGTGATGCTCAAAGCCCAGAGGAATGGGAACACTGGTTAAAACACACAGACCATATTTAGCTCTGGGTAGGTCCTTTTATTTATTATAGCAAGGGCAGATATGGAATAGTCATTAGGATGATTCTACCATAAACATATCCTTTTTAACCAACAGGAAGTAAATATGAAGTATTGGTATGTCAAATAACACAAATATGCTTTAAGTATTATAGTCTTCATCTAATCTTAAAATGTGCCAAGATAGTTGATGTTTAGCTAGTTATCTGTGAATTAAAGGAAGAGATAGGGAAGATGTGAGAAAGGTTTGTGATATTTCCATTACATAGTATATTTCAGTACACATGTATAATTTATATTTGAAAGACAAGTTGGTTTCCTATTTGCCTGTGTCAGCAACATTCTTATAGCATGCAACATGTGAGTCGTTGACCCAAAGGATTGGCAGACATGAGGTTTAATCATACCAGGTTACATATATTTTATTTGGACATAATACCTGCACATGAGAATAATGTAGTTTTCAATTCTACTTAATGGTACTGAGTGGAACATGCAGCATCGAATGCCTGAGGTACGCCATTTCATCTTTGATATTCAGAAGTTCTCAAGGAGACCAAGTAGAGAATAAAGAAACAAAAATAAAATAAATAAAATAAAGTACTGTTAGCCCTGCTAACTTAAGAAAAACACTGTCAAAATTGTGCATATTTCCTTCTCCAATCCCTTTTCAAGTGCAAATATTTTTGGCTTATTTTAAATATCAATTTATTTTTATTTGTATTAAAAACTGATGACACATTTTGTACAACATTGAATTTTTTTCCATATGACATTTTGTGGCAGATCCAATCCCATCTTCCTTATCCATTCTCATGTTATTTCTGTGCAAAGGAGCTGACTGTGGAGTTCAGTTCTGCTTTCTGAGATGTGAGGAGAGGTTATTGGAGACTGTGGGGAAGACATACTCTGATTCTGTGCTCAGAGTCAAGCACACAGGAAGAAAACTTTTGCCAAGTGTACTATCTTCCCTTCTGCACTGGCACTTGATTTTAATACCTCCTGTAGAGGCCATTGGGATCATAAGGTGATAAGTCAAAAAACAAACAGTCAATGGGATGTATGTAACAGAGCATAAAAGCGGAGAGCCTGGCTTCTGGGTGTCTTTGCTGAGCAGCTGAGCCAGAGCCAGCCAGCAGCCACCTACCTTGGACAACTTGGTTACAGGGGAAAAGTAAATCACAATCTGTTGAAGTCACTAAATAATAAGGTATCTGTTATGTATTAGGTATTTACACACTTGAAGCAAGTGTGACCTGAGTGTGATTATCCACACTACTGGATAATTCTCACATAGGTAAGCTTAAATGGTATGGAATATTTCAGAGCAGATTCACCACAGCTTTTTTGTTTTTTTGTTTATCTGCTTTTAGTGTACTGGAGGTCTTTATGTTTTATAGAGAAGAGGGAACACCTCTGTGCATTACTGGTTTCCTGGCCTTAAATCTTTAGGTAACGTCACTGAATTTGCTATGTAAGAATTTGTAGTGTAATTTGCTAGTGTAGGGCTTTCCATACCTTTAAGGTAGATACATAGTTTTATTCAGTATTACTGAAGAAAAAACGAACACTTTCAGGGATATTAAATGATTTGCTTAAGTCCACAAAAAAAATCCAGGACTTAAAGCCAAGCTTTCAGGTTCTAATTGTTTCATCTTTCCATAACCTGTACCCCTCTCCAGTAAGTCCTAGGGAATAGCTCATGGAGACACTCAGCTACAGAAGATGTTGAATATGAAATGCTTTTAAGGCTCTCCACTTTTCTGAAACTGTTTCCCTTTTGCTTATCTCTTAGCCTCCATCTATCAAACATTTTCTGCTAAGGTCTCCAGGGGGTCCAGCCAAGACCTCACTGTTCAGGGTCATCTGATAGATTGCATCTCTCAGAGTATTCATCTTCTGCAGTAGTTAAACTCTGACCACAGAACTCTAGGACCACAGGTCTCTGAGATCATTTGAAGGGATCCATGAGGTCAAAACTATTTCTATAGCTTATTTGCCTTTTTCACTATGGTTTATCTACAGTGATGGTGTAAAAGCAGTGATAGGTAAACTGCTGACATCTTAGTGTAAAACAAAGCATTGACACCAACATATATTAGTACTCACTGTATATTTTAGTGCCACAAGTTAACTGTTTTTTTAAGAATGTCCTTGATGGGGAGGGGGGATCGGGATGGGGAATAGGTGTGGATCTATGGCTGATTCATGTCAATGTATGACAAAACCCACTGAAATGTTGTGAAGTAATTAGCCTCCAACTAATAAAAAAATTAAAAAAAAAAAAAAAGAATGTCCTTGATGAAGCAATAAACATTTTATTAAATTTCAATTCTTGATGGCAAGTTTTTTTTTCTTTTTTTTAAACATTTTGGGTGACAAAATGGGAAGGTTGCATAAAAAACTGCTTGCATTCCAAAATAGAATGAATGATTTTCTTTAGAAAAAGCCCTTGTGTGATTAAGTTGTAAGCTGAACTAGCTGCTTCTTTATTAGTAACACATTTTTACCTGACAGAATAACTGACAAACTATGGCTATTCACACTTGGGTGTTTGATAGATATTTTTGTGAAAATGAGCTGAGTGAACCAAACAGTATTGTTGTCAATGATAAAATTAAAGATTTTAAGGAAAAACTAGAGTTTTTGAAAACTCAGAACCTGAGAGCTCGGCACCGTGTTAATTGTTAAAGACTTTTCTGATGAGATTGATGGTGATATTAGTGACTATGATGTTCTGATATTGTATATTGAATTTGGAAGATCTTTATAATTTAGCAAACCAGTATTTTTCAAATGATCAGTATATATGTTGAATTATGAAATGAAGCAAAAGAGAAGATCCATTCAAATTACAAGGTAAAACAATGGATTTTAATGGATCAGAATACAAAAAGTTATTAATATGACTTAAACTCCATATTGCAGTAGCCTTTAAAAAAAATGCAGCTTGCTAAGTTTTGGCATAGTATCAAAAAGAATATCCACAATTATCTGAAAGGACTATTAAAATACTCTGTTTCTTTCCAACTATACCTGAGAGAGGTCAAATTCTCTTCAAATGCTTCAACTAAAGCAGCACATTAAAATAGATGGAGTACAGAAGTAAATATGAGAACATGGCTATAATCAGATCAGTCAGACACTGAAGACATTTATGAAATGTAAAGCAATTCCACACTTCTCAACAATTTTTTGCTTGGAAAATAGATTTTTCATAAAATATGTTATTTGTCAATACCTAGTATGTTTGTTATTATTTAAAACACATTAAGAAATATTTTTCATGGCTGGCTGCATGAAATTAAAAGATGCTTGCTTCTTGGAAGAAAAGTTATGATCAACCTAGATAGCACATTAAAAAGCAGAGACATTACTTTGCCAACAAAGGTCCATCTAGTCAAGGCTATGGTTTTTCCATCATGTATGGATGTGAGAGTTGGACTATAAAGAAAGCTGAGCGCTGAAGAATTGATGCTTTTGAACTGTGGTGTTGGAGAAGACTCTTGAAAGTCCCTTGGACCGCAAGGAGATCCAACCAGTCCATCCTAAAGGAGATCAGTCCTGGGTGTTCATTGGAAGGACTGATGCTGAAGCTGAAACTCCAATACTTTGGCCACCTGATGAGAAGAACTGACTTATTGGAAAAGACCCTGATGCTGGGAAAGATTGAAGAAGGGAGGAGAAGGGGACGACAGAAGGTGAGATGGTTGGATGGCATCACCAACTCAATGGACATGAATTTGAGTAAACTCTGGGAGTTGGCAATGGACAAGGAGGCCTGGCATGCTGCAGTCCATGGGATCACGAAGAGTCAGACACGACTGAGCAACTGAACTGAACTAAACTGAAGAAATATTTTTAAATTACCTCATTTTTAATTTCTAACATTGTCTCTGTGTATATCCTACATAAGCAAAAGTCTTTGGGGTTCTCAAAATTTGTTAACAGTGTAAAAGATTTCTGAGATCAAAATCTTAAAAAACTTGGTCTAGTATATTTGTTCTCCAGGTAACACTTGTGTTTTTTACTGCCTCCTTTTACTTTTTAAAATCCAAAGTAGAGAATTTTAGCAGTCTTCCAAATATGACTGTGAACACGAGGGAAGTAGTTTTTATTAAAGAATGTTTTAATGCCTCACTGAAGCATCTTTTTCTGCAGAAGCATAAAATCATCCTTTGGGGACAGGGCCTTCCTCATCCTCCACTTTTGAACTAAACCTCAGATGAGTGAAGGATTTGACAGGATTGGCCTATTTCTCTTATAACTTCCAAAAAAGAGATGATAGAAAAGCTAGAGCTGGACTTATTATCTACAAATAGAAAGAGACTTAGAGAACTCAGTCCCACTCATTTGCTGTGTAAATACAGTACTCGAAGCCCAGAAGTGCCGTGTGACTCCTACAAAGACACGGCAATTTGGCACATCACAAACTAGAGCGCAGTTTCCCTGACACTGTGTCTCTTTCTATTGTAATTCATATTTGGAAAGTGACTTTTAAAAAAATTGTGTTTTTGCTTTTCGACATTATGATGGGGTTGACCGTAATCTCATCTCAGTTTGATGACTTCACCCTCACATGATTTCTTGCGGGTAGGATACGACACATTTACTGGTAGTGCAGCATACATCCCAGAGCTATTGTTAACTTGAAGCGATGAGTAAGTACAGGATGACCTTTGCTAATCAAATATAGAAACAGAAGATGCTCCTAGACTGTGGGAGTATTTATGCACATTTACATGCCTACAGGTCTGCACAAGCTTTGGGAGTCCCGTGAGTCCACATCAGTGCTTAACTCCAGGAATTTGTGGCTTAACTCTTAACTTTTCTGTGTCCTTCCTTATTTCTGCCCTATGACGTGGTTGAGACTAAAACATATTTTCTCTACAGAAGCTATGTCACATGCAGAGAGCATATTACATATTTGGAAGTCATGCAATCTTTATCACTGAGACTATTTAAGGTGCTGAAAAGTAAACTAATTTAATTAAAATAAGAATAATCACACCAACTGGATTTCTTCCTAAATAGGTTTATTTTTGCTCTCTTGTGACCATATATTAAGCCCATAACTTGGAAAAAATTCTCACAGAAGCATGTGATTGATCATAAAGTAAATAAACAAGAAAGTGTGAACAGAAATAAAATATATATAAAGCCACAAATGGGGAAAAACAACTCAGAAGTGTATGTTCCAGTGTTTGTGAGGCCCTAGCAGCGGCCACACACACATGCAGCTGAATATAACCACCAAGGAAGGGAGTATGCAGCACTACGTGATGTGAAGTTCAGACAACCATCTTTTTAGTTTTATTAGTCTGGACTATCCAATAGTTTAATTCAGAGACAGATTTGCTTTGAAAATCAAAAATACCAGTATCTGGTGTGTGTGTGGGTGAGGTGGTAGTGGGGTGTGTGGTATGTACACTAGAAAATAGCCAGCATGTCACCATATGGTCTCACAACTCAGTTATTTTGAAGAGTTGGGAAAAAAAACTTGGAACATTCAGGTAGTCAAATGATCTTCTTACACTGCATCTGATAAATTACTTGGTGCTATTGTGGGCTTAACCATATAAAAATAACTGGTGCCCCTTCTGCCTTTTCTTGCCAACACACAAATACCCATAAGAAACTCAATATTATCCTAGGATGAAAACCAACACATTTTCTCTAAGATTATTTGTATTACTTATATGGCCAAAATTTTTTTTGATAAATATCCTTGGTTATTTTTAGTGATCAGCAAGCTCATTCTGTTCTCTGAAAGAATATTTTCTTCAGAGCTCTGCTATCTCTGTTCGATGGATTCCTCATACACTGGAAAGAGGCAATAACATTTTTTCCCCAAAGTGGAGTTTAATAAAGTTAGTATGTCTGGACTCTATTGTAAAGGTATCAATTATCCAAGGGATGAATGAGATTTTTTTTATAAGGCAGTCTCCTCTACAGCTAAAGATAGAATTATAGAAAGGCTTTGAGTACAAGTTGTTAATGTTTCTGTCTTTTAAAAATAAAAATTTTAAAGCCATGAGGATCTTAATGAACACATTTTTTAATTATTTAGGACAAAGATGATAAATAGAAAAGCCTACTCTGATGATATGTTCTTTCCATGCTCATTTATCTGAACACCTCAGCAGCATTGCCAATAATTATATATGTCTATATTTAATATTAATTAAGATGTCTGATCTTTGGGCCAGAAAATGAAAAGAGCTGCTCCATTAGGCTGCTGCTTCGAAGGCTATGTTCTTGCAACCTATGATAGCATTGTTTTGGGTCTTAAAAATTCTCCAACACTTCAATAAACTTGAAGGTAAAAGAATGTTAAAATGAACTATAAAATTTTTATCCTTTGCCACTCACTCATTTGAGCATTTATTGCCCACTTACAGTGTGATAATTACTCTTCTAAGCACTGACATTGATATTTATTTATTGGCCGAGTTGCTAAGCAGGTGGGATCTTGGTTCCACAACAAGGGATCGAACCCAGATCCTGGCAGTGAAAGCGCTGAGTCCTAACTACTGTACCACCAGGGAATTCCCCTGATATCTATATGTGTATTTTTAAAAAGGTATGGCCTCTGCCTTTGAGGAGCTTACAGTCCAGTAAAATCCAGAAGCCTCAGTGGCTAGGGAATAAGCCCCTCAGATGGCTTTGCCAGTGTCTGTGTATGTGTTATTGTGAATTCTGCCTGAAATGTGTCTAGGGTCAGTTGGGAAGAGCAGGTTGAAGGAAGGTAAAGAGGACTGAACGCAATGCATTTATTTCAGTTTTACAAGGTCCGGCCCTTGCAATGATCTCCCCACTGTCTTTGTGGTGGCCAAGGAGAAGAGAAAACGGGAAACAGTGTTTAAAAAAGAAGAAAACATTTCTTGGAGAACACGTTTATTCAAGGAAAGCTCAGTTTTCAGTTTAGATTCCAAGCGAAAAATTTCTCATTCCCCTGATGATTATGGAATAATTCTCAACACTCTGCCCTCATACAGCATTTCAACACAGAAGTCCTGTTTTTAGGGGCCTGGGGAGTCTGTGATCTGGGATCCCCGTCTGCTGGGCTTTGGGGAATACAGAACTCTTTGAAGTGTGCATTTTGTGTGTGTAATGTGTATTTTGTACTGAAAAAGTTTATAGATTTTATTAACAGCTCAAGAAACTCTTTGACTCCAAAAAGTTTAAAGTCACTGTTGCTTATGAAGCACTCTTCATCAAAGAATACAGATATAAAGCAAAGGATTCATTACAGCTAAAGACTGTTGCAATATCCCCCAACTAGACATTTTCAGAATACAATTTCTACAGAAATGTCTGGATAAAGAGAAGCTGCTCACAAGTTGACTTTTAAACAATACATGAGCAACTCCCTAGATTCATGAGCTCCTAAGCAGGAATTATTCATAGTTACCCGCCAGCAACACATATAAGGGGCTTCCCAGGTGGCGCAGTGGTAAAGAATCCACCTGCCAATGCAGGAGATGCAGGAGATGTGCACTTGATCCCTGGGTTGGGAAGATCCCCTGGAGAAGGACATGGCAGCCCACTCCAGTATTCTTGCCTGGAACATTCCATGGACAGGGGAGCCTGGTGGGCTACAGTCCATGTGGTCACAAAGAGTCAGACACAACTTCTCTCCGGGTGCTATTTCTCATTTGTTAAGGGACAAGAAAATCAGGGAAAATTCTACAAAATTCTTGCCCTAAATAATTATACCTAGAAAATATTTCTGTCATTTTAACTGAAAATATCATCCTTTGTGTGCATGGCTCTTTTGTGGGAAATTACTTTCAATGAACTGGTTTAAAAATTAAAATATGAATGTGATATATTAAGGGAAGATATGTCAATATTTTAGTTGTGGATGATATTATAGAAGTATAATTTGTCACAGAAACCATCCACTTCCATCAAAATAGTCTAAGGAAACAGGTGTAGAATAGATTATATTCCATTTAAAACATTGCTTGCTTTATTGTTTTTAAATAGGCTTATGTGAAACTGTGCCTGCTGGGAAAAAATGAAATCCGAATGAATCACACACCCAAAGGTCATTGATCTAAAAATATAGGTCCTGTGAAATGGATAAACATATTCTACTTAGTGGAAGTCATCGAGTGAGAGGATTTTAGAATCCTTCCAAACCATTTAAGTCTCTGAGGTTGTTAATTAATTTATTAGGAACAGTGAAGGCATCCACTGTCTAGTGCCGTGTGTCCACGGGGAACGGAGCAGATGAAAAGTGATCCTACTGAGGGGAGACAGAGATCAAGGGGCTTCCCTTCTCACAGAAGGAAGGGAGAAGCATCTGTGCAAAGGCACGGGAGAGCCAAGCCTTGGTACCTGGGGTTCTCCGTGAAGGTGGACTTGGCAGGTGCTCAGGAAATGCTGTGGATGATGTGCTGGGAGGATGCACTTTTGGAGCAGAAAACTAACTGGTGGAAGTAGGCCAGCATGTGTTGCCATCAGGACAGCAAACGTGGCCTCTAACAGGAATGAGAGAGTCGGGTGTTCCTCCTGTAGATGCTTCTACAGTTATTACGGACAAGGATGCTGCTGCTGAAGGAACAGGGGGCCTCTTGTGTGGAGGGAGGTAACAGGAATGTGCCAGTTTGTCTTAAAAATTTTTTTTATTTTGTAACTGAGCCCTCACCAGGAGATGTTCTCTGATAAATATCAGAGCAAATACTAGGTATGTATTTCAGAGTTTGGATGGCTGCCTTGCCGTGGACACTAGCAGGGTAAATCTCTTTTACAGGGATGCTTCATTGTGAGAAAATTGTCTTTGGACAATACTGCTTATTGGTGAATAAATACACATAAATAAGGTGGAGTTACCAATGGTGGAGCAGTGACATCTGTTTACACTGGGTGCAGACTATTTAGGGACATGTCATTAGAGAATTAAAAACAATAATAAAACCAATAAAAGTCAGAATGACGTTTATTATCACTGTGCTGGCAATTATGAACATTATCAGTATAAAATAGTCTTCCCTGTCAGAAAGAACCCCACCGTCACCGTCCACTGACTTCCTAGTGATTGAGTACTTCCTCAGGATTGGTTCCAAGACCCCTGCAGATACAAGAATACAAGACCTTTATGTAAAATGACCCCTGATATCCGCAGTTCCATATATACGGATTCAACCAATCAAGGACTGTGAAAATGGAGGGCCGATGGTACACGTGTGGGCTTGCACACACATACTCACATACAAAGACCCACATGGAGATCTCACTTCACTGAGAAGTTTCAGTTCAGTTCAGTTCAGTTGCTCAGTCGTGTCTGACTCTTTGCGACCCCGTGAATCGCAGCACGCCAGGCCTCCTTGTCCATCACAAACTCCCGGAGTTCACCCAAACCCATGCCCATCGAGTCGGTGATGCCATCCAACCATCTCATCCTCTGTCATCCCCTTCTCCTTCTGCCCCAATCTCTCCCAGCATCAGGGTCTTTTCCAATGAGTCAACTCTTCGCATCAGGTGGCCAAAGTATTGGAGTTTCAGCTTCAGCATCAGTCCTTCCAGTGAACACCCAGGACTTATCTCCTTCAGGATGGACTGGTTGGATCTCCTGTTTATTCACATTAAAATTGGGAAAATGACCTTCTCAAGTTCAAGCATGACCTAGTCCAGGGCTCAACACTAGTCTGACACAAAATCCTATCATGTCGTTGAAAGGATAACTGTGAAATATATATTTAAAAATTTTATTATTTCTTTTGTAGTAGAGTCTCTCCATAGGGTTGATCTCTTAAGTCTATGAGGTAAATCTCCAATTAGTAGATGAGCATGTTATGCATTATAGTAACTAATTTTCCCAATGTCATACAGTTAGTAAACTGTAGGGTAGGAGATTTAATTCAGGTCTTCTGAATCTAATAGTTTACTATGAATATAACAAAATATTGATTTAGTAAAGTGTTTTATTTTCATAAATTCAGCGATTTTTAAGTAAAATTTTATTATCTCAAGTTAATATAAGTAGGTATTTAAAATGCACCTCATTTCCTTAGGCACATAGAACAAAGGAAAACAACTATTTTAAAATTGATTTTATTTAAATTCTAGCTAAAGTTTTCTTTGCAAGACATGTGAGGTCTATGAAATTGCAGATGCCCAAAATAGCTTTTCATTTATGAAGACATAAATATAAAATACTTAGAGTCACAAGTGTATATGTTCTCTCATGCATAATTGTGTTTATGAGTGTATGTTTCTGCTCCCTATGATACACTTAATCAGTCAATAGCACATCATCTCTGAGTTGTTAATATTACAGAACTTGTAATGAGTAGAATTCAAGAAATGCATTCTAACTGAGACTACCAGAGGATAATATCTGAAACACCTAATTAACAAATATGAATCTCTAAAATGCCCAGTAATAGGAAATTTGTCTTCAATGTTGAATTCTTTTAGTCTAAAAATGAGTCTAATTTAATTAGTTTTAGAATAAGCATAGAGATAACTTTGAATGTATTAAAGGAAACATTGCTTACATAATCATCGCTGTGAGTGGACTCCATCAGGGTATACAGTCAATGGGAAAAGTAGACAAGTAAACTTGAATCTACTTATCTTTTGGTTCAGTGCTCTGTAAAGAGGCTTGGCAACATGGGGGAAAACATCCACATCCAATTAGCTGTCATGAAAAGTGGTCTGATCTGGGTTGTGAAGTTGAGGGTTTCCTTCCTAAAGGAAAGAACAAGGAGGGAAAAAGCTGTGACTGAGGCAGAGGGAAATATCATAGCTACATGAAAGCATCATGGAGCCTGGTGAGTCTGGGGAAAACAAGTTGGTTATGGTCATATCATTGGTTGATCAATGAGGAGGAGCAGATTCTAGGTGATGTGGAAAGTAGACAGATCTAGTGTGCTAGGACAAGGAATCTGAATTTATTGTCTATTTGTGGAGAAGGAAATGGCAACCAACTCCAGTATTCTTGCCTGGAAAATCCCATGGACAGAGGAGCCTGGCAGGCTACAGTCCATGGGGTCGCAAAGAGTCGGACACGACTGAGCGACTTCACTTCAAGACAAAAGCTGATAATTCTCATCCAAAATCTCTTTCTTCTGGGATCATTCCCTCTCTCAGAACAGAGTGAGACCCTGTGACTGAGTTCTAGTGAATGGAAACAGCAGAGACGGATGTCTGTCCTCTGGATGTGTCCAATCTCTCTTCTCATAGAAGTGTTGGACATTACGTGTTGAAGGTGCAAAGACCTCTGTCAGCCTAATGCTATCATTAGCACTTGATCTAAACTATCATGTTACCTGTGCTTGGTCACTGCAACGAGTCCTAGATGTTACAGAAGTTTGGACAACCTTAACTAAACTGGGTACACTGGAATATTTCAATCTTGGAACTATAACTTTGGCAGCAAGGGGAGGGAATCATTTAGGAGACTACTGTAATAGACTCGAGAACCTGGACTCAAAAAGAGAAAGGGTTTATCTGATGGACAAAAAATTTCCCACCCCCCCCAAAAAAAAACCAAAAAAATTTCCCACCCCAGTTGCTACCTCTTCCATCTGTCCCTTCCTTCCTTCACTTCTTTTAAATTTGGGAGATATGATGATATATAAATGCCACACAAAAAGGCAATGGCAATTAAGATAAATGGAAAACTCACAAACTCAAAATCTTTAGTAGGTAAATTTCTAAGAGCTTGTGATGGATTTAATATGGTAGATGAATTACACAAAGACAGCTAGAATGAGGGTTTCCCTGGTGGCCAGTGGTTAAAAACCTGTCTGCCAATGCAAGGGACATGGGTTTGATCCCTGGTGTGGGAATATCTCACATGCCTTGGGGCAACTAAGTTCATGCTCTGCAACAAGAGAAACTACTGCAATGAGAGGGCTGTGCACCGCAACGAAGACTAGCCCCTGTTCACCGCAGGTAGAGAAAGCCCGAGTGAAGCAATGAAGGCCCAGAGTAGTCAAAAATAAAAGAAAGAAAGAAAGAAAGAAATCTATATGACCCACAAGTATGGCTTATGACAGTGATTAGATACCATGTAGGAAATTTAGAGAAGGAACATGACTAAGATGAACAGTAAATAAGTATTAAGCACATTGACTTTGATTTGGCTGTAAACCACTGAATAGTTGAGGAAGACATGTCTAAAAGGTAAGTCAGTTTGGAGTTTAGCCAAGAGGTCTGGGCCGTTGATGACTTTGCATGGTCACGTTCGTGTGAAGCAATGAAAACTGGGTGAGGGAATGGTACAAGCCCTCAAGCTGGTGATGGGAAATTTTGATTTAAAGATGGACAGAAGGAAAACAGATGCCCTCAGGGAGTAAAAGGGGTGGCCAGAGGGATGGGATAAAAAACAAAATAGCAAGGGATGAATCACCAAAGCTAAAGAAAAAGAGCATTTCAAGTTCCAAAATTCCAAAAGCAATTCAGACAAGGACAAAAAATAATTCATTAGATAATGCATCACGAAGGTCATTGTTGACTTTACAAAGAGCAATTGGCAAGAAATGCTGGTGACAGAAGTCTGATCCCAGTAGACTAAGCCACGGCTGGATGAAGGACAGCACGGGACAGACAGCCCCCCCAAAAAGCTGATGACTGGATGATAACCATAAAGGAAGGTCAAGTCAAGACAGAGATTAGTATTTTTTCGCTTTGAATGGAGAAGTGTTTATCATATTTAAACTGCGGAAGATAAGAACAGTTCTGCAGATCTGGGAGAGATGACACATGATTGAAGTCTCTAAAGCCAAGGAGGAGAAAGTATGTAGCTTTGACTTGGGTGGAAGTGTTCCTTCTCCATCTACTGAGGGGAAGAAAAGTAAGAACTGAAGTTTATGCACATTATGTAGCAAGACTTTCAAGAGAGGCCTCCTTTGAAGGTATCTCTGTGATAAAATAAAATGACTAAAGTGAAAATTAAATGATACAGAAAATGAAACTGTGAGAGAGAAGGGATGGGGTGGTAGGTCTGGACATTCTGGTCATAATTTGAGAGAACATTCTGGTCATGATTTGAGAGAAAGCACACTGGCCAGGGCATAATGGAATTTGCTGGGTTGCCCTGAGGACGCCGATGGGGCTGGACACCATGGCTTGTAAGGGCACCTACTCTTGTGTGATTTTCTCCAGGCAGCAGGATAGCTGGAGACATACTACCGAACACCCAAGGTAATAGTCTCAATCCAGAGTGAGATTTCCAGGGTTTTTTTAAGATGAATAAACAAGGCAGCAGAAGAGGCAAGTAATGGTGAGTGGAGTCTCTGCTAAAATGTCGTGTCCGACTCTTTGCCACCCCACTGACCTGCAAGGGGCCTTTAAGCCCCCTCTGTTCAAGGGATTTCTCAGGAAGAATACTGGAATGGGTTGCCATTTCTTCCTCCAGGGGGATCTTCCTAACCCAGGGACTGAATCCGCATCTCCTGCTTCTCCTGCATTGGCAGGCAAATTCTTTACCACTGGAAAGCCTTGTCGTTTATAATGTTGGCTAGTAAATTGCTTTAGATTGTGTTACACATAGTATGGACATAATGCGTTGGCACACAGTGTAGAAATGCAGTCCCAGAGGGACAAAATAAAAGCTTGTTTTAATCACTGACTTTTAGTCCATAAAACTTTATTTGAAGCATAAAGGATTTGCCAATGTATTTTACTACAGCAGTCTTTAAGTGGGCATTTGGCACTGCCCTAAACTCAAGAGTTATACGTCTAACATCTTCTCCAAAGATGACAGCTAATTCCATCCTGATGTGCTGGTTTGCCTTCCTATAAAAACAGCCTAAGTTCTTGAACTTGAAATGGTGATAACATACTTTTGCTTTTCACATGTCATGGGTTTTATTTAGCTTCATCATGCTCTCAGGAAAGGACAGAGTACCCAAGGGAATACATATCTTTTTGGAAATTTTTCTCTTGGTTTTCTTAGCTGACCTACTGCTCATGATGCAAAATCATTCTATCTGATATAAAATTGTCAGAGTGCAAAATGTCATGATCGAAAGGAGCATGGTGCTAAATTTAAACTGGGAAAGGACTTTATCATCGAAGAGAGATTCTATTTTGTGCTCTTAGTAATAATGGAGAGTGACACGTCTTTGCCACTAGCTGGCTTTTCTGTGTTGCTTCTGTTGCCAATAGCCACACTGCTCCATGGTGATCCTAATGGATGGTGACACATATTGTTGATTATGTTGACATAATTCTTCTAACGCCCCTTCTTTATGAATAGGGGATGGGATGGGGATGTTTCTTGTTGTTTTAACTATGTGCCAAACCAAATATCACTTATATTCTTAATGATTTATGTTAGAATCTATTCACTTGTGTGGTATGATTGTTTAGTGTTTTTTGTGTTTATAAATCTCTTAATTGGATATACCTATGTGTACATGTACATCAGTTTGTGTGCTTTGCAACTAAAGTCCTAACATTAACTAATTATTTACCACAGTCAATAAAAATAACTGAGTAGTTATTGAGCACTGCTGGGCCAGTTGCATCGCTAAGTCAGATGCATACGATAGAAACATTTCAACTTTGTTGACATGGAAGCTAAGGCTCAGAGGTAAGGTCACCTCTCAAAGTAGGTATATTAGGTTCAGAGCTGACCCTAAAATCCACATTTTAAACATGTACTCAATTATTCTTCTTAAATTGTTCTCAAACTAGCTGTTAGGGTTGACTGCAGATAATTGAGCAAAGAAAATGACTCCCTTTCCCCAAGTTGTATATATTTGAATTTTGTAATCTGTGGTGTTAGGTAACAAAACTTGGTTAACACTTGCTTGCCCCAAATTATACAATTAACCTTGCCTTGGGGGAAATAGCTGTGAATGCAAGTATAATTTAAAGCTATGTTCTTCTCATTTTTATTTACTTATTTATTTTTGGCTGCCCTGGGTCTTGGCTGCTGCATGAGGACTTTCTCTAGTTGCAGTGAGCGGGGTCTACTCTCTAGTTGTGGTACGTGGTCTTCTCACTGTGGTGCCTTCCTTGTTGCAGAGCACAGGCTCTAGGCGCTCAGGCTGTGTAGTTGTGGTGAGTGGCCTTAGTTGCCCTGTTGCATGTGGAGTCTTCCAGACCAGGGATCGAACCTGTGTCCTCTGCACTGGCAGGTGGATTCTTTACTACCGGACCACCAAGGAAGTCCTTCTCATTTTTAAATAGGTTATTTAATTTAGTTATATGCGTCATCTTCATTTGCCTTTTATTTATGATGCATGGTCAAAGATTAAAAAAATTTACATGAGAATCAAAAGTCAACAATAGTTTAATATTATCTAGTCAATTTAACTGTTATGTTGAAGAGTATTGTGTGGGGTTTTAAGATCTTCAAGAGAAGTTACTTTCTAAATGGGAAATAATAGTAAGAAATAATGCCTACTCTATCAGGTGGAAAATAGGGAAATGTTCCCCAGTAAACTATGATTTTTAACTATACACTGATGATTAAGATTTGGAAATTTAGAAAAATAAGGTGATTTAGTTTATAACCTTCCAACTGGAATGCCTAGGGACATCAGTCAGAAACAATGTTCTGCAAAAAAGAAGAAAAACACCTTTTTTATATGAGGCACTGGACATGTTTGGGTTTTGTTGTTGAATTTCATAATCTCAAAGCTTGGTGAACGAGATATTATTGCTCCAATTTTAGGTGAGGAAATTGAGATTTGAAGAGATTTTGTTCAAGATTACAGAGCAATAGCATAAATTTGACTCTAAAGTCTTGCTTTTAATCCCATGTCCATGCTACCTTCCATGGATTATATAAAAATTAAAAAAAAAACATTTATTGGAGCATAATTGATTTACAATGTTATATTAGTTTCCAGTGTGCAGCAAAGTGATTCCTTTATACATACATGTATATATGCATTATTTTTCAGTCTTTTCTTCCATGTAAGTTATTATAGAATATTGAATAGGGTTTCCTGTGCTATAAATGGGTCCTTGTCATTTATTTATTTTACATATAGTAGTTAGTGTATGTGCGTTACTCCCAACCACCTAATTTGATCCCAAAATTTACCTTGTTATCATGGAATTGAGAAGTCATGAAAGAGCTTTGATTATCAAGCTCATAAAAATCTATTTATATCAATAAGGATTTTTTATTGTGTTTTCAGTGCTGTCCATAAAACAATGTTTTAGTTTGTTTAGTAGTCATACCCTTGTCACATTAAAAATGTTTGCATATATTTTGATGAACTTGATAAAAATTGCCCTTTCATAATGCCATGATAGCAAAAAAGTGTTTGGTAATTTCATTATATACTCTCCTTATTAGGTGAAGGATGCATGAATCATTTACAAGAGTAAGAATTGGAATTGGATTTATCTAATAATGCTTTATGAATGTGGATAAAACACATTGGTTTTTCTTTGCCTTATCGCCCCTTTGTTAAGTAACAATATGTTTCTTTACCTGCAAAACTAAACACCACCTTCTAAATCACCATGACCATCAAGGATTGCATTGCCCTGTGAAGGCTGACTTGCACTGGTCCTTCGACTTTTAACTTCTCTGTCTTTGTAACTCAATGGGTCACATAAATAAGTATTGAAGATAGGTTGTCATTCATTTTTGTTGGTCAAAAACCAGCTCGAAGGTGTGTGAGAAAGAATAGTGTGGAAGATTATGCTTGAAGTCAGAGGAGCAGGAATCAAACTGGACGTAGATCTTTTCAGATTCAGTTATTTTAATCATCAGCTCTTCTGAACCAGAATTTCCCAGGACACTGTGAGAAGTTCTTGCTTTTCCACCTAAATGTGTTATTATAGGAACTGAGTATCCTTTAAAAATTGTCATTGAATTTCCTGTTGAAAGTTGACAAATTCCATAGAAAGTATTAAATGCTCTTGCTTATCAAAATGCCCGTTCCTCTACTAGACAAAATAAGTCTCCAGCTCAAATAAAGTTTGAGATGACATTGAAGAGAACTTTTCTTAAATGACCTTAATGATGTGTGGCATTGATTTACTTTTCATTCTCCAATTATAAATAAATTGCAAACAATTTGCATTATTTTTGCTTGATAATGGAAAGAAAATAGTAAAGAAAAACAATTGAGTTATACATGCTGGTCCATTTTTATTTCATTTAAGCTAATAGAAGGCAAATTGGATGGAGAGCAGAATAAGGTTCATTAGAATTATCATCCCTAAAGTGACCAGACAGAGTATTTTCACTCTGATCATCATTATCGTCTCTGCTGCAGGGAAGGCTGCGGTGCATCCTGGTGAGAACCCACCAGCTCCCACACGCGCTCACAGTATCATCCTGGCTAAGTTTCTTTTAACATCTTTAAGCCTTACTCTCCTCCTCTGTCAGCAAGAATAATACCAGAGATGCGATTTTTATACGAATAAACATTACGGATTAAATGTTTGTGTTATTGATATGTTGGACCTCATCCCCCTAGGTGAACGTCTTAGGATACGGGGCCGTTGGGAGGTGATTAGGGTTAGGTGAGGTCTTGAGGATGAAGCTCTCAGGAATGGCGTCAGTGCCTTTCTGTTAGGACAGACGAAGAGAGTTGAGTTCTTCGCTCCCTGCCGTGGAAGGATAGGAGGAGTCCGTCTGTGATCTGGAAGAGGGCCCTCACCACAACTTGACCACTTTGGCTCTGTAACTGCTGTTTATAAGGCACACAGCTATGCACTCTGTTACAGCGGGCCAAGACTTGCTAAGACAAATGTTTTAGAATGTGCTCAGGACAGCGTTTGGCGCAGAAGGACCGTACTCTGAGTGTGAGATATTAGCAGCTTTGTTGTTTTTTAGTAGCTAAGTCGTGTCTGACTCCTGCGATGCCGCGGACTGTAGCCTACCAAGTTCCTCTGTCCAGGAAATTCTCCAGGCAAGAATACTGGAATGGGTGGCCATTCCCTTCTTCAGGGGATCTTCCCAACCTAGGGCTCGAACCAGAGTCTCCTGCACTGGCAGACGGATTCTTCACCACTGAGCCACTAGGGAAGTCCATTAATAACTTTTTTCAATAGCAGCTTTACTTCACTGGGAAAAATACAGAACTTGCCTTTCATTTCCACTTGTCTAGTCATACCGTTTTCCTGGAGTCAACTGAGATTAGATGAGTTTTTGTTGTGGCTCCATTTTGCTCAAATCTCTTCTGCTGGCCACACCCCCTCCACTCTCAACGGCGCCCCGCCTCCCCTCTACTTCCCTGTGAGGCTGTTACTTCACTTTTCCAAAGACCACTTCAAACACACCTCCTCTGTGTCATGCTCACTATTACTCATTGCAAGGTTGTATTAGTTTCTGTGTTGCTGTAACAAATTGCTAGGAAGTTGGTGGCTTAAGACAACAGAAATTTGCCTTCTCACAGTTCTGCAGGCCAGAAGTTCAGAATCAAGGTGTCAGGAAGACTGCTCCTTCCAGAAGCTCCAGGGAGAGTGATTCCCTAGTTCAGGAGCTTCTGGTAGTCCTGGTGTTCTGAGGGTCATAGCAGCATCTCTCCAGTCTTCAAGACCAGTATCTTCAAGTCTCTCTCTGTTGGTTTTCACATTAGCTCTCTCTTCCTCTGTGTAATCTCCCTCTGCTTTTCAGTTGTGATGGTTGAGGACCCACTCACTTAGTTCAGGATAATCTCCCCAAATTGAGATTGTTAGCTTAATCACTTCTGCAAGGCCCTTCTTCCTGGTAAGGCAAGATTCACACATTCCATTGATCAGTATCTAGTATTTTTATTTTGGGTGGCCATTTTTCAGACTACTGCATAAGTGATCTCTTCTTTGAATATGCAAATGTGCTGATATTTTTTCTAATAGCACTAATCTTATTAAAAAATAATTATATGTCTCACATGTGTAGTTACCTGTTGCATTGTTTTTGATGTAGTCTAAATCTGCTTTTATTATATTCAATTGCTAGGCCTTAGGTTTACCAAACCAAGAAGACCAGATTCTTACATGCAAAGAACTTGTAGCCTAGTTGGAGAGATGGACAAATGAAGAAATAATTGCAAACAAATGTGAGGATGCTAAATATACAGAGAAATCAGAGAGAGGCAGTCCCCTGGGGTCATGTACCAATTCAGAGCACATGGGCCTAAAATTGCTTCTAATATAGAAGTTATATCCAATTCATATATTTCTGAACACTAATTACTAGCATCTTGATTGAGGACTTTCAATATTACTAACCTGAAATGTGCATGATATGTAATTAAAACCTAACCTTTTAGTGACTATGACCCTAATTCTTTGAGGTATTATGCAGAATAAAGGCCTCTACACTGTCTCCTTTTCTTTAAAAACATTTTTAAAAACATAGTTCCATTTGACTACAATTTCTTGTTCTTTGCTGAGATGATAGGGAAGCATCTTATATCTTGGTCTATTGACTTATTTATCTCCCTCCCTTTTGAAATAATTGCATCCTCAAAGGAAAGTAGGATTGTCTTACAATCTCTGCTCAACCTTCTGAACTAACCCTCAAGTTAATATCTAAGTGGCATGAAAGAGCTTTGATCTCTTCATTCTGATCCTCTGGTGATTGGCCCTCTGATGTGGAGGAATAAGAGTAGTTGCTCCTCTCATGATCCACCTTTTAGGATTTTTTTCCTCCGAGGGCCTCAAGGGCATTGACTTTAGGTCAGAAGTGTTGCAGTGTTATGAAAGTTACAGTCTGGTTACAACTACATGTTCATTTATGACAATTTTCTCTTCTAGTAATTTATTCCCACCTGTGTAAAAAACAAGGATAATCTTTTTATTTGTGTGTTTTAGTCTTAATAGAAATATAAGAAATTTAAATAATTCTAAAAATAGAATTATTACACCCTGATTTTTATTAGATTTTATAATACTTCTGCTCCCTTCACTCAAAAGCATCTTTTGTTCTGTGTGTCTCCCTGATAAAAAATTCTCACTTTAGTCTAGATAACCATAACTACAATAAACTGGCTTGTTTGAACATAAAGAAAAATTTTCTATGCCATTTAGTAAAGAGAGTAAAGAAGACTTTATTTAAGAAGGACTCCTGAACTAGACACCAGGCTCAGCTTCTGAATAAAGAAAAGTAGGAATTCATAGCCAGGGAACAGGGTGAGGGTTAGTGAGTAGAAAATCACTAAGAGGATGCAGGAAATTCTGGGGGAATGAACCAACCTGAAAAGATTCCTGCTGAAGGTGGGTCAGAGTGACCAGCTGTCCAGGGTGGGGATGAGGACATTTAGGGTGGTCAGATATCAACAATGAATGATTCTGGCTGAACTGACCTAGTGGAATTATTGCTAAAATTGGACCCTACAAGGATGGAGACAGGACTCCCAGGGAGACTTTGGGTGAGAAGACATCTCAGAGGAGTAAGATGAGAATTTGATCCAGAAGAGATTCTCTTTTCTGAACATTCATGAGGACATTAAAAATATATAGCAAAATCTTTCACCATCCCATCCCTGAAGGTAACTTATGCCTGCAGATACTATGTGTTTCATGCACTGCAGGCAGTAGTTATTGCCATTCTTGAGTTAAAGATAAGAACACTGAGGCTCATATTTGTAATTTATAGATATATGACATCATTAGGGCTTCCCCAGTGGCTCAAGGGTAAAGAATCCACCTGCAGTGCTGGAGATGCAGGAGACATGGGTTTGATCTCTGGGTGGGGAAGATTCCCTGGAGGAGGGCATGGCAACCCACTCCAGTATTTTTGCCTGAAGAATCCCATGGACACAGGAGACTATACACAGGAGACTATACATAGGACTATACATAGGAGACTATACACAGGAGTGGGCTATAGTCCGCGGGGTCATGAAGAGTTGGACCCGATTGAAACGACTGAGCACAGCATGTGACATCATTACTTTCTAGTAAATATATGTAAAGTAACATTTAAGTCAAATAACAACAACAAAAAAGAACACTGAGGCTCAGAAAAGCTAGGATAAAATTTCCAAGACCCAACAGCTAGGAAGTGCTGAAATGAACTAGTTTAGGATGACCTGGGATCACCAGTGCGTAATTGTAATGGAGAAGCTGGGAGTTGGAGAAGGTAGCCACAAGGAGCAGGGCATCTGTTGTGATGGAAGGGACCTGGGGCTACAGTGGTCTGGCTCCACCCTCCTCCTGCCCTCAGCTTCCTATGACAACTTCCATTGGCCTAATCCATCAGGAAGGTAGGGGACAAGGGAGCTTTTCTATGCAGTCCACATGGGACATGGCCCAGAGTGGCGAACAGGGAGCTGATCTAGGGGAGCAAACAGGAGTTATCCATTTGAGGGCCGACAAAGTTAGGGTAATCTGTGTTCTGGGTTCAATGTTTTTATGTTAAAATCCTCATATCCAGTAGCTCAGGATGTGGCTATATTGGGAGACAGATATTTAAAGAGGCAAACAATTTTTAAAAATGTGGCCATTAGGTTGGACCCAATCTAATTTGACTGGTATCCTCAGAAGAACTTTGAACACAGAAAGGGATAGAGGGAAGATGACATGAAGATTCAGGGTGAAGACAGCCATCTGCACACTGTGGAGAGGCCTGGAGCAGGTCTTTCCCTCATGGCCCAAGGTAGGAGCCACCTGCGATGCCTCAATCTCAGACTCCAGGCTGTGAGAAAGGGAAGTTATTCTGTTCATTCTACTCAGTCTGTGGTACTTTGCTATATCAGCCTAGGAAATGAAAATATTTAAGGATGTGACCATGGAACTTATTGATTGAGGTGGGGTAGAGGACAAGCAAAAGCCAAGAACTGAAAAGCTTCTTTGAAGGGTTCCAACCATCGTAAGGGCTTCCCTGGTGGCTCAGTAGCAAAGGATATACCTCCAATGCAGGAGATGTGGGTTTGATCCCTGGGTGGGGAAGATCTCCTGGAGAAGGAAGTGGCAACTCACTCCAGTGTTCTTGCCTGGGAAATCCCATGGACAGAGGAGCCTGGTGGGCTATAGTCCATGGGGTCGCAAAAGGGTTGGAGACAACTTAGCAACTAAAAAAAACACAACAACCGTCACATATGTGGTTGTTGAAATCAAGATTTACAACAGGTAGGGTTGAAGAGGGTGCCAGTGAGCCAGGAGCTAAAATCAAGGAAGACAGATTTATGGGAGTGTAGGTAGGATCTGGATGCCCTGAGGTATGGGAGATAGATGGTGGCAGCAGGAGAATGTGGTGATTTTATCATGGAGGAGATAGAATGGTCTGGAAGAGACAATGAGGAGTGGCAGGCCCTGGGGAGGAGGGGACAGCCACCACTAGAAATGGCTTCGGAAAATACATCTGTTTCTTCACTAATTTAACACGGATTTATTGAGCACCTGGTCCACACTCAGCACTCTTCTAACTCTAGCAGTGTATCAATGAAAAAAATACTAAAACTCCTGCTCTTGTAAGGGAGAGATATAGTAATAAATTTACTTGATAAATAGTAAACAGAAACAACAAAAAATTATATGGCCCCTAGAACATATTAAATATCATTGGGAAAAATAGCACAGAGTAAGGTGAGTTAGGAACTTGAGTAGAGGGTGACATTTTATATATATATATATATATATATATATATATATATATATGTGTGTGTGTGTGTGTGTATATACACACACACACACACAAAAATATGTATAAAATATATAATATATGGACACCAGGCTCCTCAGTCCATGGAATTTTCCAGGTAAGCACACTATAGTGGGTTGCCATGCCCTCCTCCAGGGGATCTTCCCAACCCAGGGATTGAACTTGGATCTCCTGCATTGCAGGCAGATTCTTCACCATCTAACCCACTAGGGAAGCCCCATAAATAAATATATATTATAGTATAGTATAAATATAAATATACTTTTAAGGTTGAAATTTTAAACAATAATCAAGAATGTTAAACTGCCAAGAGAAGGGTGGAGAGCTTTTAGGTGTGTGATGGGCTGCTGGGTGAGGCTGCTGTGAACTTCATGGAAGGAGCTTGCAGTGCAGGAAAGCTGAGGCTCCTGAGCAGCAAGAGGAGGGAAGGCCATTTGGAGGAATGCTGTGGAGGAGAATCCACACAAGCCTCACTTCCAAATCCCACCTGAAGAATTTCTCCCTAAACCCACTGTTTTCTGATGCAGATCTACCTCCTCTCTGATCTTCATGTTCCCCTTCTCTGGCAGTTTTCTTCTGCTTGGTTCTAGGATCCTATCCTCAGACAGATTCCCTGCACTTCCTATAGGTATTACCCCAGGGCCTCACTGTATTCTTATGACTTCATAATTTACATTTTCATCTCTTTCTTAAAAGATATTAATCTTGAACTGTATTTTTTAGGCATTTCAAATTAAAGATTAATTCATCATTTTTTCCACAAACTAGCTTCTGCTTCTTTCTTATCTATTTCCTGACTTTACCATCTATCCAAGACACCCAAGCAGAAACTATCCTGTTGTCTTGGATTCCTTTCTTTTTTCACTGACACCCTTGGGATATGGAATATTTCCTGCCATGTAAGTAAACAAAGGATGTCACAGTCATTAGCAATTGCAGCCACCACAGATGGTGAGTTGGTAAGCCCTGAGGGAACTCAGGAAGGAAGAGAATATCTGCCATCTGGCAACCATCAGGCTGCAGCCACTCCCCACAATGAGCCCAGAGGAAACTCAGGATGTGAAAACACTGGCCCCAGACAACTGAGGTGCATTTCAAAGGTATGGTTTTAGTGAGTCCAGACTCTTGCATCTTCCCATACATAGAAAAGCACTAGGGGAACTGTTGAAGATGAGGGGAACCATTGAAGATGGTGAAGGAGTAAGATAGGGAGATCACCTTTGACCTCACAACATCAAAAATATATCTGCATGTAGAACAACTCCCACAGAATACTTTCTGAACACTGGCAGAAGACCCCAGACTTCTAAAAAGGCAAGCCAAACTCTTCAGAATGAGGCAGGACAAATAATAAAGATAAAAAATAGAGACAAAGAATTTTGGTGTGGGGATCTGTGCCCAAGGGAGGGAGTCATGAAGGAGGAGAAGTTTCCGTACACTCAAAAACCCCCTCATGAGTGGGAATAGAGGGGAGCTGCTGAACCTCAGAGGGGAATGCAGAAACAGGTGCTTGGAAGGCAAAACAGAAAGAATTCACCACAGAGATAGTTGCTGAACAGCACTTCCCAGCCAAGAAGCAGCTTGCATGCCCTCCATGGCAAGTGGGGGCTGGGTGTTGAGGTTCAGACTTTGGGGGTCAGACACCTGCAAGAGTACTGGGGTTGACTGCCTTGAAGATACTCTGAAGGGGCTAGTATGACCCAGCTGAGAGGGTCTAGGGACAAGCCTAGGCCTCCCAGAGAGGTGAGAGATCATTGCCATGGGGCTCCTTTAACTTTCCACGCTTGCAGAACATAGGAACCCTCCTTTGTGAACGCTGTAGGTGGGACAAGCAAGAGTTGTGAACTTCCCTACCCTAGAGATAGATATGCCTAGCCAAAGCCCCAGCCAAAGCCATCCAGTTCGGGGTCTAGTTCAGAGGCAGAACTAGACATGACCAAAGTTTACTATCCCAGAGAGGGGGAACGCAAACCGACTAGCCACTGCCAAAGCCAGGGTGAGTGCCTGAGGCAAGGGACAAATGATTGCTGCTGTGGTCCTGATACCAGAGGTAATAGCTCCCAACAAGCCATGAGCAAGCACAAGTTACGACCCATACATTCCTGGGAGCTTATGCACTTTGGCTCTGTGAGGGACACAAGGCCGAGGGCCAATCCCTCTGGGAAAGCGCACTACCCACTTCAGACTGTAGCAGTTTCTTGCAGGCCTCAACTGCAGCAGGCACTCCCCAAACACCCCAGTTGTGGCTGCCATGCCCCTCCCTCTCCCCGGCCCGCCTTATTTTTTCATGTTTTGCAGTACTCATTAGTTATATTGCATTCTCCCCATGTTTCTGGTTTTGTATTGTTGCTAGTCTAGTGTTTGGTATTCATTGTCACTTGTGGATTTGCTTATTGGCTTGATTATTCACTTCTTTTTTGATTCCCATTTTTATCCTTTTTTCCCTTTTCTTTTTGCAAGTGTGTGAGATAACCCAAAACACTACTGGACACAGCAGTGACCTTCAGAAAGACAAGATCCAGCCCCACCCATCAGAACAGGCACAAGTCCCCCAACCAGGAAAGCTTCACAAGGCACTGATCCAACCTCACCCATGGCGTGGAAGATTACATAAATAAGAGGAACTACAACCTTCCAGCCTGCAGAAATGAGACTCGAAACACAGTGACTTAAAAAAAGGAAAAGACAGAGATATATGTAGCAGATGAGGGAACATGGTAAAAACCCACAGGACCAAACAAATGAAGAGGAAATAAGCAGTCTGCCTGAAAAAGAATTAAGAGTAATGATGGCAAACATGATCCAAAGTCTTAGAAATAAAATGGAGGCACAGATAGAAAGAATGGAGCCATGAATTGAGAAAATACAAGAAAAGTTTAATGAGGACCCAGAAGAAATAAAGAATAGACAATCAACAATGAAAAACACAATCAGTTCAGTTCAGTTCAGTCACTCAGTCGAGTCTGACTCTGTGACCCCATGAATTGCAGCACACCAGGCCTCCCTGTCCATCACCAACTCCTGGAGTTTACTCAAACTCATGTCCATCGAGTTGGAACACAATAATTGAGATTAAAAATACACTAGAGGGAACCAATAACAGAATAACAGATAAGTGAGCTGCAAGATAGAATGGTGCAAGTAACAATGCAAATGGAAATCTAAAGAAAGTGAGAATCACTGTACTCATATCAGATAAAATAGATTTTAAAGACTGTTCCAAGAGACAAAGAAGGACACTACATAATGATCAAGGGATCAATCCAAGAAGAAGATAAAGCAATTACAAATATGTATGCACCCAACATAGGAGCACCTCAATGCATAAGACATAAATGCTAACAACTATTAAAGGGGAAATTGACAGTTGCACAATAATACTGGGGGATTTAGCACCCCACTCACACCAATGGGCAGATCATCTAGACAGAAAATTAATAAGGAAACACAAGCTTTAAATGATGCATTGGACAGTTGGATCTAATTAATATCTACAGGGAAGTTCATTAAAAAACAGTAGATTTCAATTTTTTCTCAAGTGCACATGAAGCAGTCTCTAGGATAGACCAGATCTTGGGTCACAAATCAAGCATTGGTAATTAAAAAAAATTGAAACCATTTCAAGCATCTTTCTGACCACAATGCTATAAGATTAGATGTCAACTACAGGGAAAAAACGACTGTTAAAAGCACAAGCATGTGGAGGTTAGGCTAAACAATACACTTCTGAATAACAAAGAGGTCACTGAAAAAAGTAAAAAAGGAAATAAAAAAATACCAGAAACAAATGACAATGAAAACATGACAACTCAAAATTTGGGAGATGCAATAAAAGCAGTGCTAAGAGGGAATTTTATAGCAATACAAGTCTACCTCAAGAAACAAGAGAAACATCAAACACCTAAAGCAACTAGAAAAAGAACAACCCAAAAATTAGTAGAAGGAAAAAAACCATAAAGATCAGAGCAGAAATAAATGAAAAGGAAACAATAGCTATGATCAATAAAACTAAAAGCTGGTTCTTTGACAAGATAAACAAAATTGACAAACCATTAGCCAGACACATCAAGAAAAAAGGGAGAAGACTCAAATCAATAAAATTAGAAATGAAAAATGAGAAGTTACAACAGAACATAGAAACACAAAGGATCATAATCTCTTATGAGATTATGCAACTCTTATGAGTTGCCCATTATACTATGGGCAACTATATGCCAATAAAATGGACAACCAGGAAGAAGTAGACAAATTCTTAGAAAATTATAACCTTTCAAAACTGAGTAAGAAAGAAATGGAAAATCTGAACAGACCAATCATAAGCATGGGAATCAAAACTGTAATAAAAAATCTTACAACAAACAAAAGCCCAGAGCCAGATGACTTCACAGGTGAATTCTACCAAAAGTTTAGAGAAGAGCTAGCACCTATTCTGCTGAAACTCTTCCAGAAAATTGCAGAAGGAAAACTCTCAAACTCATTCTACAAGACCACCATCATGCTGATACCAAAACCACAAAGATACCACAAAAAGAAAATTATAGATCAATATCACTGATGAACACAGTTGCAAAAATCTTCAACAAAATTCTAGCAAACAGAAACCAACAGCATATTAAAAGGATCATGCATCATGATAAAGTGAAATTTATCCCAGGGATGCAAGGATTCTTCAATATATGCAAATCAATCAATGTGATATAACAAATTGAAAGATAAAAACCCTATGATCATCTCAATAGATGCAGAGAAAGCTTTTAACAAAATTCAGCACTGATTTATGATGTTATGATGTTCAACACCTACTCCAGAAAGTAGGCATAGAAGGAAAATACTTCAACATAATAAAGGCCATATACAATAAAACTACAGCAAACATTATTCTCAATGGTGAAAGTTTGAAAGCATTTCCTCTAAGATCAGGAACAAGACATGACTTCCCACTCTCACTACTATTATTCAATGTAGTTTTGGAAGTCCTAGCAATGACAATCAGAGAAGAAAAAGAAATAAAGGGAATCCAGATTGGAAAAGAAGTAAAACTCTCACTCTGCAGATGACATATTGCATGTAGAAAACCCTGAAGAGGCCACCATAAAATTACTAGAGCTAATCAATGAATATAGTAAGGTCTCAGGATATAAAATTAATACATAGGAAATCCCTTGCATTCCTACACACTAACAATGAAAAATCAGAAAGAGAAGGAAAAATGTCCCATTCACCATTTCAACACAAAGAATAAAATACTTAGGAATAAACCTGCCTAAAGAAACAAAGACCTGTATGCAGAAAACTATAAGACACTGATAAAAGAAGTCAAAGATGACACAAACAGATGGAGAGATATACCATGTTCCTGGATTGGAAGATCAATATTGCAAAAATGACTATATTACCCAAAGCAATCTGCAGATTCAATACAATCCCTATCAAACTACCAATGGTATTTTTCAAAGACTAAGAACAAAAAACTTCACAATTTGTATGGAAACACAGAAGACCCCAAATAGACAAAACAATTCTGAGAGAGAAAAACGGAGCTGGAGGAATCAACCTTCCTGACCTCAGACTATGCTACAAATCTATAAAGCTACAGTCATTAAGACAGTATTGTACTGGCACAAAACCATTCATACAGACCAATAGAACAAGATAGAAAGACCAGAGATAAACACACACCTTTGGGCACCTAGGGCTTCCCAGCTGGTGCTAGTGGTAACGAGCCCACCTGCCAATGCAGGAGATGTGGGTTCGACCCCTGGGTGGTAAAGATCCCTTTGAAAAGGGCATGGCAATCCATTTCAGTATTCTTGCCTGGAGAATCACATGAGTATAGGAGACTGGTGGGCTACAGTCCATAGGGTCACAAACAGTCAGACATGACTGAAGTGACTTAGCACGCACATGGGCACATTATCTTTGACAAAGGAGGCAAGTATATACAATGGAGAAGAGATAACCTCGTCAATAAGTGGTGCTGGGAAAATTGGACAGTTATATGTAAAAGAATGAAAGTAGAACATTTCCTAACAACATACATTAAAAATAAACTCAGAATGGATTAAAGACTTAAATGTAAAGCCAGAAACTGTAAAGCTCTTAGAGGAAAACATACACAGTGTTTGTTTGACATAAATCACACTCTGACATAAATCACAACAAGATTCTTTTTAGCCCACCTCTTAGAGTAATGGAAATAAGAACAAAAATTAACAAATGAGACCTAATTAAACTTTAAATCTTCTGCATAGCAAAAGAAGCAATAAACAAGATTAAAAGACAACCGTCAGAATGGGAGAAAATAATTGCAAATGAAACAACTGACAAAGGATTAATCTCCAAAATGTATAAGCAGCTCATATTTGTTTTTCAATATCAGAAAAACAAACAGCCCAACCAAAAAAAAAAAAAAGGAAGGGTAGAAGATCTAAACAGACATTTCTCCAAAGAATACATGCAGATGGACAGTAAACATAAGAAAAGAGGCTTAACATCGCTCATTATTAGAGAAATACAAATCAAAACTACAATGAGGTATTACCTCACACCAATCAGAATGGCCATCACCAAAAAAATCTACAAACAATAAATGCTGGAGAGGATGTGGATAAATGGGAACCTTCTTGCACAGTTGGTGGGAATATAAATTGGTACAGCTGCTGTGGAGACTAGAGAGGACATTCCTTAAAAAAAATAGGACTAGAACTACCAGCAATCCCACTACTGGGCATATACCCTGAGAAAACCATAACTGAAAAAGACACAGGTACCCCAAGGTTCATAGCAGCACTATTTACAATAGCTAGGACATGGAAGCAACTTAGATGTCCACCAATAGATGAATGGATAAAGAAGATGTGGTACATATATACAATGGAATATTGTGCGTGTGCCAAGTTGCTTCAGTTGTGTTTGGCTCTTTGTCATCCTTTTGGATTGTAGCCTGCTTATGCTCCTCTGTCCAAGGGATTCTCCAGGCAAGAATAATGGAGTGGGTTGCTATACCCTCCTCTAGGGGAACTTCCCAATCCGTGGTTTGAACTCGCTCCTTCTTATGTCTCCTGCATTGGCAGGCAGGTTCTTTACTACTTGTGCCACCCGGGAAGCCCACAATGGAATATTACTCTGCCATGAAAAAGAACAGATCTGGGTCAGTTCTACTGAGGTGGATGAATCTAGAGCCTATACAGGCTGAAGTAACCTATACAGAGTGAAGTAAGTCAGAAAAAAAAATAACGTATACTAATGCATATATATGGAATCTAGAAAAATGTTATTGATGAACCTATTTGCAGGGAAGGAATGGAGACTCAGACGTAAAGAATTGACTTGTGGACGCAGTGGGGAAGGAGAGAGTGGGGTGAATGGAGAAAGTAGCATCGGCAGATATACACCACCATAAGTAAAACAGACAGCTTGTGAGAAGCTGCTGTGTAACACGGGGAGCCCAGCCTAGCCGTCTGTGATGATACAGGGGGGAGAGAGTGGGGAAAGGAAGGGAGACTCAAAAGGGAGGTGATATATGTTTAATTACGGCTGATTTGCATTGTGGTACATCAGAAACCAACACAACATTGTAAAGCAATATTCCCCAATTAAAAACACATTTAAAAAATAAGTGAAAGTCGCTCAGTCATGTCCACCTCTTTGCGACCCTATGGACTATACAGTCAGTGGACTTCTTCAGGCCAGAACACTGGAGTGGGTAGCCTTTCCCTTCTCCAGGGGATCTTCCCAACCCAAGGGTTGAACCCAGGTCTCCTGCATTGCAGGTGGATTCTTTACAAGCTGAGCCACAAGGGAAGCCTAAAACTAAGAATAAAGTGGAAAAAAAAAAAAAGAAAAGTGCTAAATCCCTTAACTTTGGATATCTGTTTTTTTTTTTTAATTTACAATAATTTTTGATATTCAGACTACCTGCCTTTTGTAGCCAAACTTCTATATAATCTGGCTCCTCCCCTCACCTCCTCAGAGCAGTTCTTCCAGGGTTGCTTGAGGTGCTGTCGCCTGGACTTGGAGTCTCAAACATTACCGCTGAATAAAATGTAACCTTCAGCTTTAAGGTTGTGGATATTTTTAAGTCCACATCGCTTTGCCTTCAAACAACGATTTATTAGCTTTAGAAACACCACTGTCGTTACTCTCCTCTTCTGTCTCTGGCCATGCTCACTGACAGTCTTCAGTCAGAGCTCTAATCAGCTTCTGTATGCACCTCCTACAGGCAAAGGTGAACTTTCAAAGGCAAGCGGTCTATTCAAATACGTTACTATAATTACTTTCTTCCACCGTGAACTGGCCACCTGAGAGCAGAACCATAGTTTATTAAACACTAAATAATTCAACACAATATAATTAAATATTTTTAATATAGGAATAATAAAAATGATGTATTCCTCTTACTGGCAAATCCTTGGTTTAATAAACACAAGGACAGAGGAGAGCACAATTTTGAGAGCTTGTATCTAGCATTTAACATTTTGTTTATGTGAATGAACTTCTTTAGAAATTTATCTTTCCTTGAAGTTTAGCTCCAGATTTAGAGTTAACGGAAGTAAACTGAGATAGGTATAATGACTGGAAACTAGGTGACTTGCAATTTTACTATTTAGAAATGCTCTCTGTTCTAAACTAATTTTTAATATGATCCTTAATGAAGATTAAAATAAAAGTGGTACTCAGGTAGATATGCCCCAAAGCAGAGCTGTGTACACATTTCCCTGATGATGGCTCTGGGAGCATTGACTTTATTCTAAACATTTAAGTTTGGCATCACTGAGGATGGCTGGAAAGGCTAAAAGTTCTCAGAATGTGGCTTCAGATTTCATTTCTCCTTTATCTCAAATTGAAATCAAACATTGCAGAACATACTCTCACAAATAGACCTTTTAACATTTTGAATTAAAAGCATACAAACTGAGGCTAGAAACTGGTTTTGAAATACTTATCCCAGAAAAATCATTTGCTTATTTTCAGTTAAAATCTAGAAACAGTTTAAAGTGGAAAAAATTTAAACTTCATTACAAGAATCAGTGTTTTCTATGTAATTAATTGTTAATCTTTATTGTTACATTAATGAAATCATTTCCATAAAGTATAGGAAAGTATAAAGACTTCTATCCAATGGATGTCAAGAAATCTGATCAGGTACAGACCTGTATAGGTCCAAAATAAAAAATAAATACAATTATCATTTAATGCATCAGTCCCTTTCAAACTTGTCATTTTCATTTGTGATATCACAAATAGAATACTCATAGTTTTTTTGTCTACCTATATAGCGATCACAATGTAATCAGCTTGGTAATTCAGAAATTGCTATCAATGTTACAGTAGTTTTTTCAACATTTAATCATGCTTTTGAACTTTGCACAGATGACATCAAATTGTTCTAAAAATGAAAATCTTTTTTTGTTTGTTTGTTTAAAGGAAAAATTCAGGAGGCAAACGGTAGACATACAATACAAATGACCTTTTGGGAAGATTTAGCTCAAATGAAGGAAATAGTAAAATGAGTGGTGGTTGATGGAGAAAGTGGGATCAAAATAAGCTTTTACTTTTTTTTGAAGATGAGAGAAGTAACACATGCATGTATGCTATTGGTACTTCAATAGAGGGAGAGAATTTGGGGAAACAGAAAATAGCAGGAAGATTGCTGGTGAATAAACCTAGTACACATGTGGAGGAATGAAATTTAGATAAAAACACTGGTAGTTCAGTGAAGGCAAAGCTTATGGGACAATGCTGGTGAGTGGAAGATATGAAAAGGGAATCTGATGGAGATTCTTTTCTGATGGCGTCGGTTTTCTCAGTCACAGAGAATGAAGATTCCTGACTGGGAGTGATGAAGAAGGAAGTGTGGGAAGTTAGAAGAAAGGAAGCAGGGAGGGTCCTCAAGGGAGCAGCAGAGGGAATACCTCCAGCTTACTTTCTGGTGGGGTCCACGGGCACATGACTTCTTGTTTTCCATCAACCACATTCAAATGCTTTGCTGTAGGTGTGTAATGGGTGGAGAGTTGGATTAACTGCTGTTGTGATTTGCCAAGTGAAAGAAAGAGAGTTGAGGATGATTTCATGGGAGTGATGTAATGACAGTGGAATTTAAGCTGAATAAGGAGCAAAAAGGAAATGAAGAAGATGAAAGTTAGTGAAACAAGGTAGAATCATGGGATTAGACATTTCAGCAGGGTTTTAAATCAGAGAACTACTGGGAATGTGCAGGAAGAAGAGGAAAGGAGATGGTGGTAAAAAGAGTTGAGTGAAGGGAACTGAGATCATAGGAGGGCTGTGTTTATTAGTGGTAACAAGGCCAGGGTGGCTGAGACATGTGGAAGAGGAGAGCTTCAGAGGAGAGAAGTTTAGGAATTAAGAGCCCAGGGACTTGGAAGAATCTATGTGTAAGTTGATAGCTAAGAACTCAGACAAGATACAGAATCAGGAGCAAATATTTGAGATACGTGAGCTTGAGAAACCATTTCTACAGATAACAGCCTCAGTGAGGAATGAGATTAAAAAGTGTAGGGTTGTCCACAGAAGGGAGAGGGTTTGATCTGAAAGCCACATCATGAGCAAGTAGAACACCTGTTCCAGCTCCAAGAGAGTGATGGTTAGGGGGCTGCAGCGGGAAAATAAAACACAAGCCATCATGCTTGGAGAGGGCTATAAGGACATGGTTTCTCAAAGGATAACACTGAAGAGCAAAAATAAAGTTATGATATTTAATGAAACTCTTAACTCATTAATTTTGACAAAGTTCATAGGATGTAGCACAGTGCATTGTGCTTAGTAGGAAGTCTTTGTTGAATGTTTTACCTTTGTCTTTAATTTTTGTCAGTTTGATCACTATGCATCTTGTGTCTTGGTGTGTTCCTCCTTGGGTTTATCCTCCCTGGGACCCTCTGTGCTTTCTGGACTTAGTTGACTATTCCTCCCCCCCCCTCCCCCCATGTTAGGGAAGTTTTCAGCTATTATCTCTTTAAATATTTTCTCAGGTCCTTTTTCTTGCCCTTCTCCTTCTGGGACTACTATAGTGTGAATATTGGTGCATTTAATGTTGTTCCAGAGGTCTCTTAGGCTGTCTTCATTTCCTTTCATTCTTTATTCTATATTCTGTTTTGAGGCAGTGATTGCCACAATTCTGTCCTCCAGGTTATTTATCTGTTCTTCCACCTCAGTTATTCTGCTGTTGATCCCTTCTAGTGTATTACTCATCTCTGTTTGTTTGTTCTTTAGTTCTTGTAGGTCTTTGGTAACCATTTTTTGCATTTCTCCATTGTTTTCCTGAGATCCTTAATCATCTTCACTGCTTTTATTCTGAGTTCTTTTTCTAGAAGATTGCCTACTTCATTTAGTTGTTTCTCTGTGGTTTCAGGAACCTGCAATGTTAGGTCCATGAATCAAGGCAAATTTGAATTGGTTAAACAGGAGATGGCAAGAGTGAACATCAACATTTTAGGAATCAGCGAACTAAAATGGACTGAAATGGGTGAATTTAACTCAGATGATTATTATATCTACTACTGTGGGCAAGAATCCATTAGAAAAAATGGAGTAGCCATCCAAGAAATGCAATACTTGGATACAGTCTAAAAAACCATAGAATGATCTCTGTTTGATTTCAAGGCAAACCATTCAATATCATGATAATCCAAGTCTATGCCCCGAACCAGTAATGCTGAAGAAA
The DNA here is from genome assembly GCF_910594005.1 of Cervus elaphus. Classification (NCBI taxonomy): domain Eukaryota; kingdom Metazoa; phylum Chordata; class Mammalia; order Artiodactyla; family Cervidae; genus Cervus; species Cervus elaphus. Next base: position 28,373,763 of record NC_057819.1, read on the forward strand.
CTGAAGTTGAACGGTTCTATGAAGACCTACAAGACCTTTCAGAACTAACACCCAAAAAAGATATCCTTTTCATTGTAGGGGACTGGAATTTAAAAGTAGGAAGAAAAGAAATACCTGGAGTAACAGGCAAATTTGGCCTTGGAATACAGAATGAAGCAAGGCAAAGTCTAATAGAGTTTTGTGAAGAGAATGCATTGGCCATAGCAAACACCCTCTTCCAACAACACAAGAGAAGATTTGACACATGGACATCACCAGATGGCCAACATCGAAATCAGATTGAGTATAATCTTTGCAGCCAAAGGTGGAGAAGCTCTATACAGTCAGCAAAAACAAGACTGGGAACTGACTGGCTCAGATCATGAACTCCTTATTGCCAAATTCAGACTTAAATTGAAGAAAGTGGGGAAACCACTAGACCATTCAGGTATGACCTAAATGAAATCCCTTATGATTACACAGTGGAAGTGAGAAATAGATTTAAGGGACTAGATCTGATAGATAGAGTTCCTGATGAACTATGGATGGAGGTTTGTGACACTGTAGAGGAGACAGGGATCAAGACCATCCCCAAGAAAAAGAAATGCAAAAAAACAAAATGGCTGTCTGAGGAGGCCTTACAAATAGCTGTGAAAAGAAGAGAAGCAAAAAGGAAAGAAGAAAAGGAAAGATGTACCCGTTTGAATGCACAGTTCCAAAGAATAGCAAGGAGAGATTAGAAAGCCTTTCTCAGTAATCAGTGCAAAGAAATAGAGGAAAACAATAGAATGGGAATGACTAGAGATCTCTTCAAGAAAATTAGAGATACCAAGGGAATATTTCATGCAAAGATGGACTCAAACAGGACAGAAATGATATGGGCCTAACAAAGCAGAAGATATTAAGAAGAGGTGGCAAGAATACACAGAAGAACTGTACAAAAAAGATCTTCATGACCCAGATAATCACAATGGTGTGATCACTCACCTAGAGCCAGACATCCTGGAATGTGAAGTCAAGTGGGCCCTAGGAAGCATCACTAGGAACAAAGCTAGTGGAGGTGATGGAATTCCAGTTGAGCTATTTCAAGTTCTAAAAGATGATGCCGTGAAAGTGCTGCACTCAATATGCCAGCAAATTCAGAAAACTCAGCAGTGGCCACAGGACTGGAAAAAGGTCAATTTTCATTCCAATCCCAAAAAATGCTCAAACTACTGCACAATTGCACTCATCTCACATGCTAGTAAAGTAATGCTCATAATTCTCCAAGCCAGGCTTCAGCAATATGTGAACCGTGAACTTCCAGATGTTCAAGCTGGATTTAGAAAAGGCAGTGGAACCAGAGATCAAATTGCCAATATCCACTGGATCATCAATAAAGCAAGAGAGTTCCAGAAAAACATCTATTTCTGCTTTATTGACTATGCCAAAGCCTTTGACTGTGTGGATCATTATAAACTGTGGAAAATTCTGAAGGAGATGGGAATACCAGACCACCTGACCTGCCTGTTGAGAAACCTACATGCAGGTCAGCAAGCAACAGTTAGAACTGGACATGGAAGAATAGACTGTTTCCAAATAAGAAAAGGAGTATATTGTCATCCTGCTTATTTAACTTATATGCAGAGTACATCATGAGAAATGCTGGGCTGGAAGAAGCACAAGCTGGAATCAAGATTGCCAGGAGAAATATCAATAACCTCAGATATGCAGATGACACCACCCTTATGGCAGAAAGTGAAGAGAAACTAAAAAGCCTCTTGATGAAAGTGAAAGAGGAGAGTGAAAAAGTTGGCTTAAAGCTCAACATTTAGAAAACTAAGATCCTGGCATTCGTTCCTATCACTTCATGGCAAATAGATGGGGAAACAGTGCAAACAGTGACAGACTTTATTTTTTTGGGCTCCAAAATCACTGCAGATGGTGATTGCAGCCATGAAATTAAAAGACGCTTGCTCCTTGGAAGGAAAGTTATGACGAACCTAGACAGCGTATTTAAAAGCAGAGACGTTACTTTGTCAACAAAGGTCCATCTAGTCAAAGCTATGGTTTTTCCAGTAGTCATATATGGATGTGAGAGTTGGACTATAAAGAAAGCTGAGTGCTGAAGGATTGATGCTTTTGAGCTGTGGTGTTGGAGAAGACTCTTGAAAGTCCCTTGGACTGCAAGGAGATCCAACTAGTCCATCCTAAAAGAGATCAGTCCTGAGTATTCATTGGAAGCACTGATATTAAAGCTGAAGCTCCAATACTTTGGCCACCTGATGTGAAGAGCTGACTCATTGGAAAAGACCCTGATGCTGGGAAAGATTGTGGGCAGGAGGAGAAGGGGACGACAGAGGATTAGATGGTTGGATGGCATCACCGACTCAATGGACATGAGTTCGGGTAGACTCTGGGAGTTGGTGTTGGACAGGGAGGCCAGGCGTGCTCTGGTCCATGGGGTCGCAAAGAGTCAAACACGACTGAGCGACCAAACTGAACTCAACTGGGGTTTTATCTTGTCCTTTCATCTGGGATGTAACTTCCTGTTCTTTCATCCTGATTAATTCTATAATGTGGTTTTTGTTTTATTCACCATGGAACTGTGGTTTATCTTGCTTCTTCTGTCTGCCTTCTGATGGAGAAGGCTAAGAGGCATGTGTTAGCTTCCTGATGGGAGGGACTGGCAGTGGGAAAGACTGAGTCTTGTCTAGTGGGCAGAGCCTTGCTCAATAAAGCTTTAACTCAATTATCTGCTGATGGGTGGAATTGCACTCTCTTCCTAGTAGTTATTTGGCCTGAAGGGACCCAGCCCTGGGGTCTATGGGCTCTATGAAATGATTAATGGTGACCTCCAAGAGGGCTTACACCAAAGGTGACCTTCCCAGACTGCTGCTGCCAGTGCCCTCAGCCCTTGCCAACCCAAGCCTCCACAGGAGGCCCTCCAACCCTAGCAGATAGTTTTGGTTTGATCTCCTGTGGGATGTCTGCTCATTTCTTCTGGGTCTTGGTATGCACATGAATTTGATGGTGCCTTCCAAGAGTGGAGTATCTGTTTCTCCCAGGTCTGTGGAAGTCCAATAATCAAATCCTGCTGGCTTTCAAGGTCAGATTCTGTAGGAATTCCCAGCCTCTTTGTTGGGTCCCAAGGCTGGGAAGCCTGCTGTGGGGTTCAGAACCTTCACAACAGTGGGAGAACTTCTTTGGTATTATTGTTCTCCAGCTTGTGGGTTACCCACCCAGAGGGTATGGGATTTGATTTTATCACGATTGTGCCCGTCCTACCATCTCACTGCAGCTTCTTCTTTGTCTTTGAACGTGGGTTTTTTTTTTTTTTTTTTTTTTTTTGGTGGGTTCTAGCATCCTCCTGTTGATGGTTGTTCAACAGCTAGTTGCAATTTTGGTGCTCTTGCAGGAGGAGATGAGCACACACAGCCTTCTACTCTGCCATCTTGAACTGGAAGCTCTTTGTTGAATGGGTTTCATTTTACTATGCTGTCACCGGATTCTGCTGGTCAGACAATAGTTGGTTTTACTGGAATAAGAACAAAATGTGAAACAATAAGATGAACAGACATTTCATTTCACCACAGATGCAAAAGGAAATAGAAGACATGCATCTAAAGAATTTATAGTCAGCAATATTGTTGTAACAATTAAAGTGATAAAGGGAGATGAAATCCTTTGCAAAGAAGGACATCTTAAAAGTTTTGTGTGTGGTGGGTGAGTAGGGTATAAAGAATAGGAAATAAAGATTGATAGAAAATAAATTCTTCTATGAAATATAAAATAATTAAAAACTGAATTACAATTTTACAAATCCCAAGGATATTATTACAAGGGATCAGGCAAACAGTGATGCTGATGAATTTGCAAGGACGACTGCAGCCAAGAACAATCTTTTTCATTTTGTCTTACTGTCCTCCTCCTTAAATATTCATACTAAGTGAATTGAGTAAATCTATGTTATTGTGAAATATCAATGAGAAATATCTAAATCCATGTAATTGCATTTTTTTTCTCATCTTCTGGGGAAACTTGGTTGAGTTTTTATCCACTCCAGTTCTGTAGATGATATCTTCAGTGGCAGCCCTTGCTGAATGATGGAGTGAATGCAAACACTGAGGAACAATAAAAAGTCACTTGTGTATAGACATAGGAAAGAAAGAGAAAATGAAGGCTATGGTATTTTTAGCTTATTTTCTGCTTTGTTTTCTTTGATTTTTCTTTTCTTTTTTTTTTTAATAAAATGATCAGTCATTCCAGAAATGCAATAGAACTCTTTGTCTTTGTGGGTTTAATTGTAACAACTTCATGCTCTCTAAAGGTTTGCTTTTTTATTTGTATGTGTGGTTGGCTGAATAATGGTCCAGAGATGTCCATGTCTTAATCCCCAGAGCTGTGAGTGTTACCTTAAATGGCCAAAGTTCTTTGCAGGTGTGACCTTGGATAATCTAAATTAGGATTATTATGAATTATCTGGGTGGGTCTGATATAATCACAGTGGTTCTTGTAAGAGAGAAGCAGGTGAGTCAGTCAAAGAAGAAGGTGATGTGAGGATGATAGTAGACTGGAAGGAGGTAACCAGGGGCCGAAGGATGTGACCGCCTCTGGAACCTGGAAGAGGCCAAGAATAGAGTCTTCCTAGGATCCCAGGAGGTACCAGCTCAGCATCACTTTGGCTTTAGGTCCAGAAGTATTTACTTCTGAATTTTAACCCCCAGAACTATAATGTGCTGTTACAGGCAACTAAACTCATGGCAATTTGTGATGGTAACTAATACAGTATGCTGCTGTTGTTAAGTCACTCAGTTGTGTCTGACTTTTTGTGACTTCATGGACTGCAGCATGCCAGGCTTCCCTGTCCATCATCATTTCCTGGAGTTTGCTCAAACTGATGTCCATTGAATTGGTGATGCCATCCAACCATCTCATCCTCTGGTGCCCCTTCTCTTTCTGCCTTCAATCTTTCCCAGCATCAGGGTCTTTTCCACTGAGTCAGTTCTTCACAACAGGTGGGCCAAAGTTTTGGAGACTCAGCTTCAGCATCAGTCCTTTCAATGAATATTCAGGGTTGATTTCCTTTAGGATTCTTTGCAATCCAAGGGATTCACAACAGTCTTCTCCAACACCACAGTTCAAAAGCCTCAGTTCTTTGGTGCTCAGCTTTCTTTATGGTCCAACTCTCACATCCATACATGACTACTGGAAAAACCATAGCTTTGACTAGATGGACCTTTGTTGTCAAAGTAATGTCTGCTTTTTAATATGCTGTCTAGGTTGGTCATAGCTTTTCTTCCAAGGAGCAAGCATCTTTTAATTTCATGGTTGCAGTCGTCATCTGCAGTGATTTTGGAGCCCAAGAAAATAAAGTCTCTCATTGTTTCCATTATTTCTCCATCTATTCACCATGAAGTGATGGGACCAGGTGCCATTATCTTAGTATGTATTACTTAGAAAAGAAAAACCTATTAAAATAAGAAATAAAAAGGTGAAATATTTCCTACTCTTTTAAATTAGAAGTTTGGGATTGACATATACACAACTATTATATCTAAAAGAGCTAACCATTAAGGACGTACTGCATAGGGCAGGGAGTTATACTCAGTATCTTGTAATAACCAATAAAAGAAATGAATCTGAAAAATAACATATGTACATATATGTGTGTGTGCTTAAGTGAATCACTTCACTGTATACTGAAACTAACACAGGTTGTAAATTAACCATCCTTCAATTACAAATCTATAAAAATAAAGTAGTTTATATTAAATGACATATTTGTGAGAAATCTCTATACATGTATGTATATGTTGCCAATTTGACCTATAATTTAAGATTCACTGAATAGAAGGATCCAAGTGTCCAACTTATTGCTCCCATACAAATTGCTAAGCTATCTATTTTAAATAGCTTTTTAAAATATTTTCACTTAGAAAGTGAAAATTTGTCACTTAGAAAGTGAGTTTTACTATTAATCAGTTGTCTTTATAATCTATTTTCTAAACTAGATTTTGCATGCAAACATCATACCAGGAAACCCTAGAAGATACTAAAGCTAATTAATTGCCAAGTCTTTGGGGAGGTGATATCTGTCTAAGCTTAGAAATGACAGTGATCACAAAAGAAAAGGACAGATTGGACTCTTTAAAAATTGAAAAATTTTGTGTGTCATAAATCCTATAATCAAACATATCCTAAAGGAAAAAGAAAACAAAAGAATGACAAAAATCATACAATGAATAGTTAATTTACTCAAAATATTAAAATGGAGAAGAAAAAATTTAAGTATGAATAATCATGTTTGAGCATTCACTAAGGGTACATAAAACTATTAAAGAAACATTATTTGCTAGTACCATACTAGTCAAAAAAGACATACAAATTAAAGCATAAATGTGGGAGCATTTTCATCAATTAAATTAACCAGGTATATAGAATAAAAAAATAACCAATGCTAATCATTAGTGATAGCTATATTTTCTTTAATGGTAAGTAGTTGGTATAGCACTGCTTAGAAATCAACATTATAAAATTAAGAGCAATAAAAAGAACATACTTGTCATAGCAATATCATTTCTGGAAATCTATCCTAGGAAAATAATTACAAATAAGGAAAGTTAGATCCACAAAATGCTCATTTTGCCTCCTTGACCTACTGTAAAGTATACATGTGATCATGCACACATGTGTATGTGTATGTATATGTGTGCCTATGTGCACAAAAAAGACAGTATGTAAGAGAAAAAGAAGAGGGATAAATGGAAGGTATTCAAAAGATAAGTTTGCTCTATACCATCAATAGGCTAAATTAGGTAAAATATGTATTCCATGAAAAAAATCTATATGATTTGTTATATTTATGTGCAAATAAGGAAGTATAATTTAAGTGTTTTGCCAGAATACAAAATAATATATTAAAATTGGAAATCCCAAATGTCAGATTCCTTATTTAGATAATTATGTAAATTAGGTTAAAGCACAGAATGGAAATGTAACTTTTAAGTATTATAATTAACATATTTGTGAATGAAATATGAAAAAATTGATAAGATAAAAGGCTTACATGGATAGTTTAGTGAATTTATATTTTGTAGAATCAGAATCAATGGAATCAAGGGGATTAATACGTTTTTTATTTTTTATTTATTTTAAAAATTAATTAAACATATATATATATACATTTTTTCTGTGCTGGATCTTCGTTGCTGCATGTGGGCTTTCTCAGCACGGTCAGCCGTCAGATTGTGGTGCATGGGCTTCTCACTGCAGTGGCTTCTCTTATTGCAGAGCATAGTCTTCCACAGTTGTGGCGTGTGGGCTCCATGGTGGTGGCGGGGGCCTAGTTGCCCTGCAGTGTGTGGGATCTTTCCGGACCAGGGATGTAATAGGTGTCCCCTGCATTGCAAGGTGGATTCTTAATCACAGGACCACCAGTTGAGAAGCACTAATCAGTTTTTCAAATGGTATAAGAAGGCAGAGGCTGTCAGTATTTTTTTGTGTTTGTATAATAAGGACTGAAAAATGTGACCAAATCCAGATTTGGTAAGATAGATTAGAATGAGACATCTATAAAGCCCCATTGGTTGGAATGCGGTGAAGTTAGGACTCTTCTGCTGGTAACAGTAACTTTGGGAGCAATCTGCCAAAACTATATTAAAATCTACATACTCTTCAAGGTAACAAGTTCAGTTTTAGAAGTTCATTCTAGTATTATACGCCAACCAATGTATAGAATTTGTGTATAAGGATATTGTTTTTTGGTGCATTGTGAATAATTTAATTTCAAAATCTGGTGCATCTATTACCTTAATAATTATTTTACATTATTTTAAAAATTCATAGAACTGTAGAAAATGGTGTATCCATGTGTATGTTGGTGGGTTTTATTTTTTCATTTTATAGCTTTATTGATAAACAGTTCATGTACCATGCATGTGTGCTCAGTCCATAAATCCACTTATTTAAAGTTTACAGTTCTGTGCGTTTTGGTATATTTACACAGTTGTTCATCCATCACCATGGTCTAATTTTAGAACATTTCCAGCACTCACCTAAAACATCTTGTACACATTAACTGTCTTTCCCCAGGCCCCCAGCACCCCTCCCCCAGGCCAGAGCCCAAGCAATCACCAAATTCTTTCTATCTCTGTGGATTCACCTATGCTGATTATTTCATATAATTGAAATCATAGACTACATGGCCCTTTATCACTGGCATCTTTCATTTAGCATATTTTCAAGATTCATTCATGCTCTAACATGTATTGTGACTTCATTTTTTTTTTTAATTGATACATAGTATTCATTATACAGGCTTCCCTGATGGCTCAGACAGTAAAGAATCCACCTGCAATGCAGGAGACATGGGTTGGATCCCTGGGTGGTGAAGACCCCCTGGAGGAGGGCATGGTAACCCATTCTAATATTCTTGCCTGGAGAATTCCCATGGACAGAGGAGCCTGGAGGGCTACAGTCCATGGGATCACAAACAGCTGGACACGACTAAGTGACTAAGCACAGCACAGCACAGCACATTTATTACACAGATACTGTATTCTGTTCATTAGTTTTGCTGAATTTTAGCATGTGGTGATAGTCACTCAGTCATGTCCGACCCTTTGCAATCCCGTGGACTGTAGCCTGCCAGGCTCCTCTGTTCGTGGTATTCTCCAGGCAATAACTCTGGAGTGGGTTGCCATTTCCTTCTCCATTTAGCATGTAACAGAGTACATAATAGGTTGTTTTCTGCTAATTTAAACAAGATCATTTTACTCACATGTGAAAAGAGCATATTTTAGAAAAATGCTTTAAAATAAACAGTTCCCAGAATTTTCTAAAGATATGAGCTTTTATGAAATCAATGAGAATAATTCATGATGACTGGGAAGAAGAAAAAACTAAGGAATATATTGGTAAGAAAAAGAAACAAAGAAATTATTTGCTCTTATATTCTGTGAAGTTTTCCTTTAAATAAATTCTGGGGTTTATTGTGTTAGAAGTTTACATTTTAATGAAACTATGGAGCTTTCCTGTCTCCATTATTTCTTTAAGATAACAAAGATAACAAAAATTGAACATAAATGACATTTTCCTAATAATCCCTAAATGTCTTGGGACACATTCTAATTTCCTTCACTGTGGCTAACGAGTTAACTTCTAGTCTCCTTCCCAGCTTACTTTTTAGAAGAGAGTTTTATGAACAGTGTAAAAGTCAAATTATAGCGGAGCTTATGTGCAAAATGTAAGGAACATTCATTTCAAAGGGAATCATGTACTTGAATATATTCCTCTTTCAAGTCTTATTTAATTTTGGTAATCTAGTGAATAAATCTAGAGTATACAATATTATTGACAACTAATTTTTAGTTGGAAACAATACTTGTTTTTATATTGCACTTATATTTAGGTAGTAGTATCTGAAATTCTGCACCCAGTGGGGAGAGTTTTTCCCACATCACCAAGCAATCCTCTAACACCAGTCCCACACGACTTCCCCCATCCCTCTTCAGATGACAATCACAAGCCCTGGTTGTCGCCTGTGCTTCTGACCTGCTGGCTATAGATTGGAGGTTTGATTTACTAAAGCAGCTCACAGAAATCAGAGAAACATTTTACTTTCAAGATGACTGATTTCCTATTTAAAAAAATATGACTCAGGAACAGCCGGGTGGAGGAGATGCACAGGGCAGGTGTGGGGAAAAGGTGTGGAGTGTCTTGCCCCATCTCCTAGCATACTATCCTTCCCAAATCAGCATGTGCTCACCTGCCTCAAACTTTTTGGGTTTTAATGAAGACTTTATTACAAAGGGAGATTGATTAAGTTATTGTCCATTGGCAATTAATTAAATCTGTAGCTTCTCTCCCACCCCTGAAGTCAGGGGATGGGACTGAAAGTTTCAATTCTCTGATCATATGGTTGGTGTTCTTGGTAACTAGCCCCCATCCATAGGTGAGGTCCAAACCACCTCATGAACACAGCAAGACACTTTTGTCAATTTCACCACTTAGTGAAAATTCCAGTGGTTTTAGGCATTCTGTTTAAGGATAAAAAAGACAATATATTTCTTATTATAAATGGCATTATTACAGTACTTCATTTTACTTTTTAAAAATTTTAAAACATCATCATCAACAACAACAAAGCTATCAGGTCATGGACCATGTTTATAGACTTGCTCAGTATTTGCCAGTTCTCAAATGCTGTGTCTAATGTGGTAGAATTTATATTATTCTTCCTTTATGACACACACTACTTCATATGCATTGGAAAATCTCTTCATATGGCTTCCTCTCCCTATAATATACGTCTATGGGTGAAGATTCATCTTTAGAGCCCTAGCTATCAACGTGCCACCCATGTTTTAGGCAGTCAATAAGGGATTACAGAATAGAATGTTGTGTGGGAAGAACTCTGAATAAGTCCTCAAAAGATCCAAGCTTCAGTGTGAAATTTTGAATTTGTGTCTGTGTTTCTTCACATCATTTATTTCGTTCCATATCTGAAAAATAGAAGAATGCACTGAAGAATTTAAAGATACCTTCAGGTTCTAAATTTGAAGCCCTCTTTTCTACACTATTTACATTCTTTTGGAAGCCTTTCTGGACAGACAATTTCTCTTGCTAGCTTTACTATTGCTTTGAGTACACATATCTTTAAACAAAGAGATGGATTCTGTGTATATATTTTTTATCATTTGTAATTGTCTGTGTTTAGTCTCTCGTGTGGGGAGCTGGTACCAAAATTATAAGCTTTCACTCTCAGCCTAGCATTTGTGCAACCTGTAAGTATGAGTAAATGTCAGTTGCCTTGAAAATCTAGTTTGTTAGTTACCTCTTTGTTTTTTTCAGCTAAGGGAAGGTTTCTCTCACTTGTTCCCAGAAGAATTTAGTATTTCAGATGGCAAGTTACTGAGAGCAGCTCCTCTTCTTTATCGCAGACTTCACTTTGGAAAATCAACATTTTCAGAGCCTGTTCTAATACTCAAATTGATAGGGAGAAGCGTGATGCTCCCTGATCTAGAGTTTCTATCTGGCATTGTGATGATACATGTAGTGGACCTCTATAACCAGAGGATGCTAAGAGCTGGAAACTGCCACTGGGTTTTTCTTTCCACTGATGAAAAAATAAACAATGTTCTCTAGCCTGGTGAAAGCAAAAATTTTTTGCACACACAGTATTCCCTAACTAATTTTCATTCCACTTTCAGTTATAAAATGTGTGTCAGACCATTAGCTTACAGCTTAAAACTATAATCACTTAGAATTATGCAAAGGACTATATATATATATATATACACACACACACAGACACACTCATACATACATATATATATATGTGTATACATACAACACACACACACACACACACACACACGTATTTATTCATCTTCTCCAGGACTTTTGAATGTATTGGGGAGAAAAAATTTCCTCTACTCTTCTAGGTCCTTCTGGATGATTATTAAATTGACGTGAAACAGATTACTGGGAGAAAATATAATTTCAATTTCATGAGTACAAGAGTTTACAGAAATATGAGACTCAAAGGAGTGACCAAAGCACACAGCTTTTAGACCTTTTAGATAAAGGAACAATAAATTTGAGAAGAACTGAGAAGACAGACAAACTTAAGCTTGGGTATTAATTAGTGAAGAACTAAGCAGAGTTTGTTTATGTAGCCTTCTTGGCCCTGAATTCCTGATCTCCAGCAATAAGGCTCTCTGTTTACCTCCTGGTGGGAGGAGGGTATCTTTCACTAGAAGATTTATTTCACGCTTCCAGGGGGAACAAAAATGGTCAGAATATCCTTCTTGCTTTTGCTTGAGTAATTTTATTCAAAATAATGAATCTGCCAAGAAGCACATTTTGAGCTGGGTTTTTCATTTTCTTTTTCAAAATTTATTTTTAATTGGAGGATGATTGCTTTACAGTGTTGTGTGGGTTTCTGCCATACATCAACATGAATCAGCTATAGGTGTATATATGCCCCCTCCCTCCTGAACCTCCATCCCACCCCATCCGATCCCTCTAGGTTGTCACAGAGGGCTGGGTTGAGCTCCCAGTGTCATACAGAAAATTCCCACTGGGGTATACATTAAATATATAACATTATACAGAAGGAAGTGACCAAACCATCCCGAAGAAAAAGAAATGCAAGAAGGCAAAGTAGTTGTCTGAGGAGGCTTTACAAATAGCCAAGGAAAGAAGAGAAGCAAAAGTCAAGGTAGAAAGAGAAAGATATACTAGATTGAGTGTAGAGTTTCAGAGAATAGCAAGGAGAGACAAGAAGGTCTTCCTAAGTGAACAATGAGAAGAAATAGAGGAAAACAATAGAATGGGAAAGACTAGAGATTTTTTTAAGGAAATTAGAGATACTAAGGGAACAGTTCATGGAGAATGGGCATGATAAAGGACAGAGATGGTAAGGACCTAACAGAAGCAGAAGATATTAAGAAAAGGTGGCAAGAATACACAGAAGAACTATACAAAAAAGATCTTAATGACCCAGGTAACCATGATGGTGTGATCACTCACCTAGAGCCAGACATCCTGGAGTGTGAAGTCAAGTAGGCCTTAGGAAGTATTACTGTGAACAGTAGAGGTGACAGAGTTCCAGCTAAGCTATTTAAAACCCTAAACGCTGATGCTGTTAAAGTGTTGCACTCAATATGTCAGCAAATTTGAAAAAATGAGCAATGGCCACTGGACTGGAAAGAGTCCAGTATTCATTCCAATCCCAAAGAAGGGCAATGCCAAAAAATGTTCAGCTACTATACTACTGCACTCATTTCACATACTAGCAAGGTAATGCTCAAAATCCTTCAAGGTAGGCTTCAGCAGCAAGTGAACCGAGAACTTCCAGATGTATGAAATGTGTTTAGAAAAGGCAGAGGAACCAGACACCAAACTGCCAACATTAGTTGGATCATAGAGAAAGCAAAGGAATTCCAGAAAAACATCTACTTCCACTTTGTTGACTATGTAAAGCCTTTGACTGTGTGGATCACAACAAACTGTGGAAAATTCTGAAAGAGATGGGAATACCAGACCACCTTGCCTGCCACCTGAGAAACCTATATGCAGGTCTAAGAAGCAACAGCTAGAATCAGACATGGAACAACTGACTGGTTCCAAATTAGGAAAGGAGTATGACAAGGCTGTATATTGTCACCCTGCTTATTTAACTTATGTGCAGAGTACATCATGTGAAATCTCAGGCTGGATGAATCACAAGCTGGTATCAATGTTGTTGGGAGACATATCAACAACCTCAGATACGCAGATGATACCACTCTACTGGTAGAAAGTGAAGAGGAACTAAACAGCCTTTTGACGAGGGTGAAGAGGAGAGTGAAAAAGCTGGCTTTAAACTCAACATTCAAAAAACTAAGATCATGGCATCTGGTCCCTTCACCTCATGGAAAACAGAAAGGGAAAAAGTGGAAGCAGTGACAGATTTCTTAATCTCCAAAATCACTGTGGATGGTGAATGTAGCCATGAAAGTAAGATGCTTGCTCCTTGGAAGGAAAGCTATGACAAGCTTAGATGGTATATTAAAAAGCAGAGACATCACTTTGCCTTCAAAGATCTGTATAGTGAAAGCTATGATTTTTCCAGTAGTCATATATGAATGTGAGAGTTGGACCACAGAGAAGGCTGAGTGCCAAAGAATTGACACTTTTGAATTTTGCCAGAGAAGACTCTTGGGAGTCCTTTGGACTGCAAGGAGATCAAACCAAGTCAATCCTAAAGGAAATCAATCCTGAATATTCATTGGAAGGACTGATGCTGAAACTGAAGCTCCAATACTTTGGCCACCTGATGCAAAGAGCTGACTCATTAGAAAAGATCCTGATGCTGGGAAAGATTCAAGGCAAAAAGAGAAGGGGATGATTAGAGAGCATCACTGACTCAATATTGGGATAAGAATTTGAGCAAACTCTGGGAAATGGTGAAGGACAGGGAAACCTGGTGTGTTGCAGTTCATGGGGTTGCAAAGAGTTTGAACATGGCTTAGGGAGCAAAAAACAACAATAAGCAATGTATATGTTTCAGTGCTGCTTTTTCAATTCATCCCACCCTGTCCTTCCCTGGCTTTGTCCACAAGTCTGTTTTCTATTGCTGCAAATAAGTTTGAGCTAGCCTTTTCTGAACCTCATTAGTTTCCTCTTCTGAAACTTCCCTGAAAGTTTCATACTTACAAGTTGAGCTGGTAGCTGTGAAGCAAGAATTAGGCTAGTAGCTGAATTACTGACTGGTCCATGCTTCTTTGTTCCATGGATTGTTCCATGGTTCCATGCTTTAACCAAAAATTCAGTCCTGAGAATAGGTTAGTTCTGTTAAACAGTTGTGATTCATAACACAGGGCGCATTTTAAGACAGTATTATATAATACCAATAACCCAATCTCACTGCCATGTTTGAGGACTTCATGAGCCAAAATTGCAGCAAAATTAATCTTAAGGGATCAGAGATTCAATTTTCAATTTGTACTTGATATAAATTTATCAACTGCTTAGATGGAAGTTGAGGTAACTGAGTGAAAAGTGCAGACCAATAATCCAAATAAAATTTGTGTTTTTTTAAGCAGATCAAAAAAAATTAAGGTACAGTTTTATGTAAAAATACTATTGACATTAAAGCTTATTTTCAAAGGACTTATAATAAATTTATTCAACTTTATTCACCTTGAACATGCATAAAATTATTTTCCCAAGATTTCTTTTTCACAAACCTATAAATTTTCATGTCCACTTTGGTTTGTCCTTGTTTTTTCTGCCTCTTCAGAAACAATAAGCTTTATTTTAGGAAAAATTACTTTCTCTTTTCTCAGAAAAATGTATCTCCATTCTTCATACCCTTTCTTACCAAAAAACATATAGTCTATTTTTTTTTCCCAAACACACATTTGTTTCCCTCGTTAGTTCTAGTAATTATAATCAGATAACTCATTGGAATTCTTTAATCTTAAATACATGAACTTCCAGTGATATCTAAGAAGTAAGCAAACGTGAACTGTCAATTTTTCTATACCAGCAATCTTTATATTGGCAGATTTATGTGTTTATGTGCTTCCTTTAAGTACAATTTTTCAGTATGGCATAAGTTATGTTTCCTAAGATACTCAAGCATCTTTAGTCTCTGTAATAAGAGACCAGAAGTTGTTAAACTTAGATGTGCTTAGCATTTAAGATTTCAGTATCTTATCTTACTTAAAATAATCTGTACTTTCAATGAATCCCCATCATTTAATTAACTTAGTGAACTTTTAGGGTTGGAAGTGACCAAAGAGATTTGGGAAACTATGTAAGGAGATATATCATAAAACAATCATTGCTAAAAATCTACCTTAAAACTTTCATTTTGCTTATATCTATTTAATTCATCTGTTTTTAACAATTATGCTCATGAACATTTTATAAGATATTAAAGAAGTTAGCCATCCTTTTATACTATTTTTCTTGCTGACAAATTTTGTAACAGAAATAGCATGAGCTTATTTGACTTTCAGTGAACCTAGGTAGGATAAAAGTACTATTCTTCATATTGATTACTCTAAAGCCACGTCAGTATTACTTAAACCAACAAACTACTTTCTAGTTACTGAAAATTATTATACATAACATGAACTTCAAAAGCATTTGAGTTGATTTCTATTATATCTCTGAAATTTAGAAATACTTAATTCATAAGCATTTATTTTTAAGCCAAATAGAGCCCTGTCTCAATATTGGTAATACCATCCAGAGGTAGAAGAGTACCATAACTCTAGTGTGCATACATAGATGTACTTACAAACACAAAGCTCTTATAGCTTTTCTTGTAAAATTTTAGCCATGAACCAAGTATAACAATATAAAACTCACGAGTCTGTTAATAACAGTTGCAATAAGTTGTTTATCTATTCATCTGATTGAAACTTTCCTCTATTTTTGGAGGATGTTTTTAAGAATCATATTTATCTTTGATATCAATCATATTGGTAATTACCAGTCATATTGGTAATATTAAGGAGGCTGTGAACTGGATTTTGAAAAAAGACCTTTCCAGCAGTTTGTATTTTAAAAGGCTAGATTTTCTTTCCTTTTCTTTTTTCCCTTCAGACTTTACTGACTGAGCTAGCCAGACTCAGTTGCAGGCAACTGTGAGAAGGAGTGTTTATATTTAAAAACATGGTACAAGTTACAATTTTAAGGGACAGTGAAAGAATGAATTTTTTGAGCTCCCTAAATTTGGTAAAAATCCCCTGAAGTGAAGGTAAAAAGGTTTTATAATTTAAAGGGTCTGTTGCTGTCCAAGGATGTAAATTATTTGGGGGTCTAAGACTTATTCACAAAGGATATTGCATAGGAAAGTGTGAAGCTGGCAGGACCTGATTATAGAACCCAGGAAAACAGATCTTATGTTTGAGACTTACTGCTTGTTCTGAATGCTTCTGTTAAATTTATTTCCTGACTTGTAATATTTACATGAGTGACCTCTATATCTTAGGTCTTAGGCTGTCGTGTTCTCTGTAAATCTTGTAGCAAAGCGAAGTTAAAATAGTAGCTGGGTGTTTATTATTTTTTTCTAGGGAAAATGGAGGAGTTTGGGGAGTTAAGGGAATTGCTGATGAGATGTGTTCAGATTTCAAGAAAAGGAATTTATATTGAATGGGGACTTTAATTTTATTCTAAGTGTTATTTTCTGTTGTTTTTTTTTTCCCACCTTGTTAAGAGAGTTCCTAAGGCTAGCTGTTACATTTCTTTGTGTCCTCTTTTTAATTTGGCCATCTCATTTATACCAATAAGACAATTTTTGAGGACAAGAGCTTTCTTTTTCCAAAAAATATTTATTTATTTGGCTACACCAGTCTTAGTGGCAGCATGCAGGGTCTTTAGTTGTGGCATGAGAACTCTTAGTTGCGGCATGTGGGATCTTGCTCCCTGACTAGGAATGGAACCTGGGCCCCCCTGCATTGGCAACATGGATTCTTAGCCACTGGCCCACCAGCGAAGTCCCAAGGATGTGTGTGTGTGTGTGTGTGTCCATGAGTCACTAAGTTGTGTCCAACGTTTTGCGACCCCATTGATGACAGCTCGCCAGGCTCCTCTGGATGAGAGCTTTCTAAAAATGTTTTCTTTCTTTCTTTTTAATATAATCAATTCAAAGAATCTATCACCTGGCCATTGACAAGTCAGATCTTTTAATCTCAATAGCGACTCAAACTGATAAGGCTTTTTATGGCTTAACTAAGGGCTCAAGAGGAGTCTGGGCTTCCCAGGTGGCTCAGTGGTAAAGAATCTGCCTGCAATGCAGGAGTCACAGGTTTGATCTCTGGGTCAGGAAGATCCTCTGGAGAAAGAAATGGTACCCACTCCAATATTTTTGCCTGGGAAACCCCATGGACAGAGAAGCCTGTTGGGTTATAGTCCATGGGGCTCACAAGGGTCGGACACAACTTAGCAACTAAACCACCACCACCCAAGAGGGGTCCACAGTAAATTGCAAGAGCTCACAAGATCCATTCATTTCACTCCCAAAAAGAGCCTAAGAAATCAAAGACTTTGTCATATAGGTGGTAAGGATGCTGTAGAGAAAAGAATGTCTTCAGATCCACATGGAAAGTTGTAAAGCCTCCAGTTACAGGCCTGCTAATCTCTAACTGGGGCAGATGCTACTGGAATGGGGAATTTTCTAGCCTCAGGAAATGAAGGTTGAGACTATAAAGGTCTTTTATGGACCTGATGTTCTCACAGGTCACAAAGCCAATTAAGACAAAGAACAAAGCGAAAGGAAAACTTCATCTTATAGTTTTCCTCCTTATGACAAATGACACAACAGACAACAAAACACATGGAAAATGGTCAACAGAAAATAAAAATTCTCAATTTTTTACCAGAAGCCAAATAAGCTAGTTCGACAAATATTTTCTCCTGCTAATCTAAATTTAGCTAAAGGAAAGAAAAGAGTTCTCACTATTTTCATTTCCATGGGGCCCTGCAGGCAGAGATTCAGGAGACTGACAGGTACAAATCCTTACCTTCAGCCAGGGCTCCTCAGAAGTCCCAGGTTTATCAGCTGCGGTAGACTCAAGGCAAACAGCATTCAGCTAGTGAAGTTTATCCTGCTGACTGTTTTTCCAGCTGTTGGGGAAGAAAATGTTTTCTCTACACTTCCAAGTTCTTCTGGCTGGTCTAACAATTAAATTCACATGAGACAGATTACAGAGGAAAATCAAATTTTAATTTTGTACTCTCAGTTGTTTATAGAAATATGGGACTCAGAGAAATGATCAAAGCAAGCAACTTGTATACAGTTGACCCTTGAACAACACACACATTTTAACTATATGGGTCCACTTACACACCAATTTTTTTCAATAAAAATTTGAAAAAAATTTTTTGTTGGTCCTCTTTTTTCAAATCCATGGGTTTTGCATATATAGATTCAACCAACCACAGATCAAAATTTTCAAGCCGTGGTTGGAAGAATTCATGGATGAGAAATCTACAGATATGGAAGGCTGTCCCATTTTATATAAGAGACTTGAGCACTCATGGATTTTGGTACACACAGTGACTCCTGGAACCAATTCCGATGGGAATAGCAAGAGACTTCTGTAACCTTTTAGAGAAAGTAGAAATTAAATTTTGAAGAACTGACAAGATGAAGAAATTCAGGCTTGAGTACTAGTTAGTATAAAAGGTGAGCAGAGTTTGTTCATGTAGCCTTCTTGGCCCTGAACTTCTGATCTCTGGCAGTAACGATGTCTATTTCTGGTGTGAGGACAGTACCTTTTATATGCGAGAGTTTTCCTTCTCTCAGGAGGATGGAGGCAGGTCAGAGCATCCTCCTGTCACTGGCTGTTTCTTCAGTAACTTTAATTCAGAATGATCAATATGCCAAAGTGGCGTATTTGGGGTGGCCTGCTCTGACCCCCATAAAATGTCTCTCATTTTCTACAGAAGAGTGGGTCTAACTCTCTTATTTTATCTTTTTACATAGAATGCCTAAAGAGAAACCAAAGAAATTGCCCTTGAGTGCCCTTGAGGGAAATGGTGATGAAGGAAGTAGAGGAAGGGAGCGAAAGAGAGGCAAAAAAGTGAGGAAGGAAGGAAAAGATTTATAATTATTTACAAATATATGGTAAAGGTGATGTAAGGAAGACCTGCTGCTGCTGCTGCTAAGTCACTTCAGTCGTGTCTGACTCTCTGCAACCCCATAGACGGCAGTCCACCAGGCTCTGCCGTCCCTGGGATTCTCCAGGCAAGAACATGGGAGTCGGTTGCCATTTCCTTCTCTAATGCATGAAAGTGAAAAGTGAAAGTGAAAGTGAAGTCGCTCAGTCGTGTCCGACTCTTTGCAACCCCATGGACTGCAGCCTACCAGGCTCCTCCGTCCACTGAATTTTCCAGGCAAGAGTACTGGAGTGGGGTGCCTAACCCTGGGGAAATAACTGAAGTCTGGAAGTCTCAATAATGGGTAGGCACATAGCTATGTTCTTTAATCCTAGGGAAATGATAATTGCCAAAAACGACTGCTGTCTAAAAATCTCCTACATTCTTATGTATAAATGTAGCATTCATACATATGTTTTTTAACTGATGATGTTTATAACCATGCTTTTCATTAATACACTTCTAACTCCAATTTTGACACTGCTCAAAATAAAAATTTGTTATTATTTGAAGCTCACAAAATGGATACCCACAGTAAGCTTTTAGGTAATATAGAGTTCCATGATTTAATTTAGAAGTAAATTTAACTCTCCTCCTCCCCACAGAGGCCATTTTGATGGCATCATATTGATGTCATCTAGCCTTTTGGAGGTGAGAAAAGGACATCCTTAATCTCTAATCCTAGAAAGTCAGCTCAGTGACCTAGGCTGATGGAGGTTTGGGAAGGTTGGCTTGTAGATATCATCCAATTTTTTTTTTTTTTTTTTTTATCGGAGATGAAAATTCTGAGTGATTTGGAATTGCTAAGTTATAAAGTGTTTGGTGTCATTTTGTGGGTTGAAAGAGAAATCATGGTTGTTCAATGAACCCTAACCTCAAATTGAAGACATTTAGCAAGTAAAAAAACTAATGAGCAGAAGCTTTACTTTGTTGTTTCAGGACTTTTATATTCAAGAAGTACATTAAAAATATAAATGAACAAATATGGAACCAAAAAGAATTTTCAATATACCTTGAAGACTTGTATCATATTTGCATTATGGTTAAGAACTCTTCTTAGATTCTTGTTTTTAAGTTTCATTTGTAAATTAGTATCATCTTCTCCCTTTAGTTTATGCCTCTAAGATACCTGGCTCAGCCCTTCCATAGTCTAGAACACAGAGGCCATGTAGAAGCACATCCCTTTCAGATATAAGTATCTTTTCTTACCATATCTCCTCCTTCAGCACCAAAATCTAAGACAATACTCTAGGGGCAATCTGGCAAATTTGTCCCTTTGTATGACTAATATTAGAGATACTTCTATGTTTTAAGTCGAAGCAAGCTTTGTTATAATTTCCACCCTTAGGTCTTGCCAAAATCATGGAAAATGATTTTAATCTTTCATCTAGACTACTATCCTTCAAATATTTGAGGGCGATGGGCTTCTATTTTTATGTTATATACAGTCATATAGATTAGAGTAACCCGTTTCCTTTGACCATTCTCCATATGGAAAAATTTCGAAATTGTTAGTGTCCATCCAGAAAACAGCCTCTTGAGCAGGTGGTGCTCTCAACATGGTTGGAATGTCAGTTACTCTCAGCCTATGTTTATCAATAAAGCCTGAAACAGCATTTGCTTTCTGGAGAGCTTCTTCATTACAGTAATTTATTTTAAGCCTAAAATAAAATGTCTCTAATTCTTTGTCACAAGCTGTACTCTTAGACAACTTTTCCTCACTCTGTATTTATCCAGATTTTGTGACCTAAATGTAGGGTTCTGTATTCATCCATGCATTTCTTCCTGATTTCATTTTCTTTGTTTCAGCTACCATCTCAAGCTGTTTGTTCAGTGGTGGTGAGCCTACAATTGACTTCCTACAATGTATTACAGTAAAACTTGCAAACCTCCCTGTGGATTAGTGGCAGGAGATGGTTATCCTTGATTTCTTTGGTCCTCTTTGGAGATTAGTGCACAGTTGGTGCCAGCAGCTATTAGGCAGCATGAAATGACATGATTTAATTATTGAAAATGTTTGGATACGCACTAAAAGTTTCTTGTCTAGTGTTGTAATTGAATCCATCAATGCCTACAAATACAATAACAATTTGTGAGTTTTCAAGTTTTGTCTTTTCATGAGATTTTATAAGAATTACTTTTTCTCATTACTTTTATGAATTTATTTTACTGGTCTGATACTCAAAGCTGAATTGTATATTGTAGAATTATGGGATGGCTCTGCTGACTCCTGACTCATGCCCTAAATTAAGGGATGGCTCTGAATATTTTCTCAAGGGTGACTTCTGCTTCTGCATTTGAGCTACAAATTAAGAGAGGCTTTGAAAAAGATGCTAGGGCTTGAAGAACGTTTTCAAGGACAGAAGTGTAAAAAGACAAGCTGTTGTTGATAGATTAAAAATGAGATGCAAATACTGGCCTGCAGACAATTTGTCCTTCATAGCGAAAAAGTTCAGGAAAAAATCCTCTGTGATTCAAGCAGACTCTAGGGAAAGTTGCAGGATTTTTTTCTTTTTCTATCTCACTTTCAGCGTTTTTAAAATGCCTTATGGTTCTGACTTCAGTCATATTAATTAAAGCATCTCATCTGTAGCCTTGATTTAGTTTCCTTTGCTTTGATCTGAGAATTCAAAAGGAATCGTGTGAGAGTGGAGGTTTGGCACTTTTTTTATATTTAAGCATCTCTTGTGTTTAAATCCTTCCTTCAAGACCCAGCAATGGAGACATTGGGCAGGTTGTGAAATTTACTTCTGGAAATTTAGTTTTCTCCATGTAACATGGGTTTTTCTGTGAGTAGAAAATAACATAACACATCTAAGTCACCTGATGGAGTGTCTTGTATATTGCAATCATTTGCAAATTTTTGTCCTTTTCTTCCAGGTTCAAGCATTCTTACAACACTCTTCTATTTTACCCCCATACAGATGAATATAAGAGTTTTGTTTAAGAGAGCTTGTTGTAAAACATTAACAAGTTTACTATAATATGTTGGTGGGAATGCAAACTAGTACAGCCACTATGGAAAACAGTGTGGAGATTCCTTAAAAAACTGGAAATAGAACTGCCATATGACCCAGCAATACCACTTCTGGGCATACACACTGAGGAAACCAGATCTGAAAGAGATACATGCACCCCAATGTTCATCGCAGCACTGTTTATAATAGCCAGGACATGGAAGCAACCTAGATGCCCATCAGCAGACGAATGGATAAGGAAGCTGTGGTACATATACACCATGGAATATTACTCAGCCGTCAAAAAGAATTCATTTGAATCAGTCCTAATGAGATGGATGAAACTGGAGCCCCTTATACAGAGTGAAGTAAGCCAGAAAGATAAAGAACATTACAGCATACTAACACATATATATGGAATTTAGAAAGATGGTAACGATAACCCTATATGCAAAACAGAAAAAGAGACACAGAAATACAGAACAGACTTTTGAACTCTGTGGGAGAAGGTGAGGGTGGGATGTTTTGAAAGAACAGCATGTATACTATCTATGGTGAAACAGATCACCAGCCCAGGTGGGATGCATGAGACAAGTGCTCGGGCCTGGTGCACTGGGAAGACCCAGAGGAATCGGGTGGAGAGGGAGGTGGGAGGGGGGATCGGGATGGGGAATAAGTGTAAATCTATGGCTGATTCATATCAATGTATGACAAAACCCACTGAAATGTTGTGAAGTAATTAGCCTCCAACTAATAAAAAAATTAAAAAAAAAATAAAAAAAAATAAAAAGCAGAGATATTACTTTGCCAAAAAAAAAAAAATAAAGTAGCAATGGCATTCCAGTCCATATTTCAGAGATGCTTTTATTTGTTTTGTTATCATTGTTTTTATTGCATAATTTTGTTTCTCAATAACAGGAAGAAAATTAATCTGCCCCTTTTGAAAACTAAAAGAACATTTTGTCTGACTAGAACTAGAAGTCTACTTATATCAAAATGATTTAGATGCTGTTTTAGAATATTTGATAAAAGGAAAACACCTTCTCTTTGGAAGGAGGAGAACAATAGGGTTAATAATAAGGACAATGGCTGTTCATTGATGATAGAGGATATGGACCATTTATTGATGTGACTCTACTTGGGAAATAGAAATGACTATGGATTTCTGATATCTTTTAGTGGAATAAGGAAGGGAGAAGAGCTGCCTACCAGGGTTTTTATTATTGTTAGGTTGAAGTCCAGAAAAGGCAGATCCAGTATTTGCCTTCCCAGTGAGGTATCTACAAAAAAGTTTAAAAATATGCTAAAATTCACTTCTTTTTGAGTTTTGAGATATAAATTAAAGATAAAATTAGACACATTGGTGACAAGTGACATTCTGTAAAAGCTACTTAATTATAACTCTGTAAGTTCTAAAACTAATTTTTAAGGTAACACTCTTCTAATATTTTTCATCACCAAAATTCCTTCTTCCCTTGCTATATTTTCTGTCCATATTCCAAAACCAAGACCAGGCAGCATTGTATATGCTCTGATCTCAACCTGTACACACTTGCCCTGTCCAGTTTCCCAGAAGAAATGTTCTGTCCTTGACTAAGAAGTAAAGGAAGTTCTTTACATGCCCTCACAACCTGCATAAAAATAAACACAGAATGGCTTAAAGACTTAAATATAAGACAGGACATCATAAAACTAGAAGAAAGCATAGGAAAAACATTCTCTGACATAAATCACAGAAATGTTTTCTTAGATCAGTCTCCCAAGGCAAGAGAAATAAAAACAAAGATAAACAAATGAGACCTAATCAAACTTACAAACTTTTGTACAGGAAAGGAAACCATAAAAATGAAGAGACAACTTATAGAATGGGAGAAAATATTTGCAAATGATGCAAATAACAAAGGGTTAATCTCCAAAATGTACAAACAGCTCATACAACTCAACAACCAAAAAACCAACCTCATAGAAAAATGTACAGAAGACCTTAATAAACATTTCTCCAAAGAAGACCTACAGACAGCCAACAAGCACATGAAAAGATGCTCAGCATCACTAATTACTAGAGAAATGCAAATCAAAACTACAATGAGGTACCACCTCACACTGGTCAGACTGACTAACATAAAAAGTCTATAAAAAGTAATTGCTGGAGAGGTTGTGGAAAAAAGGGAAGCCTCCTATGCTGTTGGCGGGAATATAAGTTGGAGCAGCCACTATGGAGAACAGTATGGAGGTTCCTTAAGAAACTAAAAATAGAACTACCATGTGATCCTTCAATCCCACTCTTGGGTATATAATCCCAAGAAAACCATAATTTGAAAAGATACATACACCCCCATGTTCATTGAAACAGGAATGCTTCCAGGTTGCTTCCAGGACATGGAAGCAACCTAAAAGGGAGGAGGGGAGGGAGGGAGAGGGCTGTTTTAGGAGATTGGGATTGGCAGTTGCAAACTATTGTACAGAAAATGGATAAACAGCAAATCCCACTGTTTGGCGCAAGAAACTATATCCAATTTCCTGAGATAAACCATAGTGGAAAAGAATATTTAACAAAGTATGTATGTATGTATGTATATAACTGGGGTTTTCCTGGGGCTCAGTAGGTAAAGAATCTGCCTGCAATGCAGGAGACCCAGGTAAAATTCCTGCATTGAGAAGATCGCCTTGAGAAGGAAATGGCAACCCATTCCAGTATTCTTGCATGGAAAATCCCATGGACTGAGGAGCCTGGCAGGTTACAGCCCATGGAGTCACAAGAGTTGGATGTAACTTAGTGACTAAACCACCACACATATATAATTGAGTCATTCTGCTCTATAGCAGTGATTGGCATAATACTGCAAATCAACTATAATTCAACAAAAAGTAGACATAAAACTATTTTAAAAAGAAGTGAATGAAATTCTTTAAAGAATTTCAAGGTTTTTCTTTGTCAAGACATGATTAATAAAAGACACAGAAGGACTGATGGTTGCACATGATTGAAATCAGTATGATCTTAATTACTGTTCAGATTCTTTATGATACAGAAATGACAATAGTTATACTATTAGAGGAATCCGGCCCTTTTTTGTCCTTTTACTTCTCTGTGATGGTCTTCAGTGCCCATTGCTCTGGTCACCCTGCTCCAGTACAAATCTCTCAGGACCAACTTGAAAATTCATTTTCAATGGATAATAAAGCACTGGTGTAGGGAAGAGATTTGCATTTATATATCACCAAATGTCTATTAGATTTAACTCATTGTGAAGGCAGGGCATATTTTTTAGGTTAACAATGGATCTGCCTCTCACCAGGGAAAGTAGTGGAAAAACAGTGCTTCAGGAATATCAAGGTCAGTCCCACAAATTCACCTGCTCCCCTTGGTCCTGAAATGCCCTTCAGCTATATCAGTTCTGTAAACTGTTAAAGAACTCGCAAGGGCTCTGTTTACTCTGCGTGAAGTTTACTCTGCTCACTAGTATTTAGTAGGATGATTTTTTTTTATCAGCTTCACCCAAATAAGCAGTCGTTCTTAACTTTTCTGAGCCATGGACTCCTTTTTAAAGGATACAGTGGAAATTATAGACCTTTTCTTCAGAAAAATACACACACGCTCGTAAATGATATTGTACTGAATTTCACATTATCAATGGACTATTTAGAGTATGGCCAAGAGACTTGAAAGAAATGATGCCTCAAATATTTCAGAGTCCTGGAGAGCCTGGGTCTAGGACAAGCTTCCCTAGGGGAAGATGGACGGCTGATGAGCAGACGTTGGGGGCGGGGGGGGGGGGGCTGTTCATCATCAGTGTGTTTTGACTGCTGGGCATCTGTTCTGATAGAGCCTGATTCTCACGATGTGAGAAACATCGTTGGATGAAGGAGGTCAGGGAAAAGGCCAAACATGAGAGAGTGTGGTGGGTCCTATGGAGGATGGAGAGGAAGTAGAGGGTATCACAGCTCTCAGTCCACTGGGAATTGCCCCAAGAGCCAGCTTGGGCACAGTGACTCACCGTTCAGGAGGAGCGAGCATTACATGCTGGGCTGCAGGTCCCAGGTGGGCTATACTGACTGTGAAAATATCCTTCCTCCCGCTCCATCCCCACTCTCTGCCACATCTATACTCTTCTGCTTTTTCAATCATGAAGTAGGATCTATTTTTGTACTCTTTGAATCTGGCCTGAGTTTATGACTTGCTTTGTCCAAGGGCATGTGGTAGAAATGCTCATGTGCCAGTTTTGAGGCTAAGCCTCAAGCTCTGTCTCCGTCTCCCCCTCTCTCGTTCACTCTTGTTCTCTTTTCTCTATCCCTGCCAAGAAAATATCCTCAGACGAGCCTGC
Source organism: Cervus elaphus (assembly GCF_910594005.1). NCBI lineage: Eukaryota > Metazoa > Chordata > Mammalia > Artiodactyla > Cervidae > Cervus > Cervus elaphus. The sequence continues at coordinate 28,400,167 of NC_057819.1, forward strand.
TGGAGGAGGCACACTGGTCAGATATCCCAGAGCCTGTATGTGAAAGAATGTCCATCTGAGATGTGAAAACCTGCTGCTGACCATGGACACCTGAACAAGATTTGTTGAATCGAGTTGGGATCTCTAGCAGCACCCAGGCAACTTATATATACATGACCTGAAATAAATATTTGTTGCAACTCATGCTGCTGAGGCTTTCTGGTCCCATGTCACACAGCCATTACTACAGAATTAAATAACACATGCATCCAGGCTCGTTGGATTTAGATCTAAACACACAATAGGATCTTCAAATGGACTCATCTTCCTCATAAGGCTTGATGTGATCATGTCATTTGGAAAATTGGGATAATTTTTCTGAGAAGAGCAGTCCAGGCTTGGCACAGTCAAGTAGAGCATCCACTTAACATGATCATGCCAGGAATTGCATTTGGCTTTGAGGACAAGATGGCGGTGGGGGGCATGACTAGTTCTGGGTTATTTTTTGGTGGAGCTGGGCTCAGGTTTACTTCAGGCCTTTAGTCCTGCTTTAGGGAAGCCAGTTGTCATTCCTTAGACATTGTGCCTGTTCTATTCCCAACCAGAATTGTACTTCGCAGGCATTTCTGGAAGTTTCTACTGGCAGTAGTTCTGGGTGGGAACAAAGCTGTATGAGTGTAACCTCTTTGGAAGCTTTACTCTTAACCTGAAAGTGAACTCCAGCAAGAAAATCCCTAAAAGGAAAGAAAGAGCTGCCAACTATTTGATGGTTTGACAAACTTGTGGCTATATTTCTGTGCTATGATTTATTTACATTTTGTTAGCCCTTATCTTCTTTTAGGTTTTAAGCACTTGGATGATGATTCACACAAGGTCAAACACTGTTTCTTCCAAAACACAAAACTCTGGGGTGGAAGATGTGGGAAGACTGAATGCCGGGTCTTCTGATCTTTGGTCCAGTGCTCTGCCTCTGAGTTGTGTCATTCAAGGGGAATTATTTGACCTCTTTGATCTGGTTTCCTCCTCGGAGACATTTCTTTAATGATGATTTGATTGCCTCATACACGGAGTCATGGAGAAAACAATGCTGTTGAGGATTTTGAGAGTTCTGTTTCACTCTGAAAAATAACGCTACTTTCTTTAATATTAAATTGAGTTTTTTTTTTTTTTTTTTTTTCAGTCTGCAGAAATAAATGGCATAGAGACTTCCCTGGTGGTCCAGTGGTTCAGACTTCTCCTTCCAACACAGGGATCTCGGGTTAGATCTTGGGTCAGGGAGCTAAGATCCTACATGGCTCAGGGCCAAAAAACCCAAACATAAAACAGGAGAAATATTGTAATAAATTCAAAAAAGACTTTAAAAGTGGAACTTGCCTGGTGGTGCAGTGGTTAAGAATCCGCCTTACAATGCAAGGGACACCCATTTTATCCTGGTCCAGGAAGATCCCACATGCCTCAGAGCCACTACTGAGCCCATGCCCTGCAACTACTGAAGCCCCTGTGCCCTAAAACCTGGGCTCTGCGTCAAGAGAAGGCACCGCAATGAGAAGCCTGCACACGACAATGAAGAGTAGCCCCTACTCTTGGCAACTAGAGAAAGTTTGAGTGCTGTGATGAAGATACATCACAGCCAAAACAAACAAACAAAAAAGACTTTAAAAGTGGTCCACATTAAAAATCTTATAAAATTAATTCAGAAAAAATAGAAATTAATGGCACAGATAGCTGGTTTCACCATCCAGCTCTCACTAGGTAGGAATGGCAAACACACAACATGCAACACACACACACACACACACACACATGCACACACACATGTACACACACACGCACACACACGCGCGTGCACACACACACATGTACACACACTTCTGCTTGCCACTAAGTGCATCTACATTCATTTAAAAATTACATTTATTTTCTTTTATTTATATTAATGGAATGGTATTTGTGAATGGAATGTGAGAAGGAATGTGGAGGGCTTGAGTTTCCTGGCATCCTTCAGGATAAGGTAAGTCCACCGGGAGCACATGTGATCATCAGAGCTGCATGCCACACCTTCTGATAACACTTTAAAAAGCAGGAATTCTTGGTTTATCACCATTCTGAAGTTAAATATATGATGAAGTTCATTTATAGGCTTTGATATGGCACAGATGAAAAATGAATATGCTAAAATATTGCTTGTCTGTAGTTATAAATAGGTAACATGCAAACAACAAAAATAGAAAATTGGGTTTATGAAGTGTGCTAGTCAGGCCCAGAGAAGCAGAATCAAAAGGCTATACAGAGAGAGAAATTTGCTCACGTGATTATGGAGGCAACAAAGTCCCAAGATCTGCAGTCTGCAAGCTGGAGGACCAGGAAAGCTGTTCAGTCCAAGTGCAAAGGCATGAAAACAGGGAATCCACATCCAAGGGCAGGAAAAGGTGGATGTCTGAGCTCAAGCAGAGAGAGAATCTGTCCTTCCCCCACATCTTCCCTCTATTTAAGCCCTCAGTGTATTGGATAGTGCTTGCATGCAAGGATAACAGCCATCTCTTTAGTCTACTTTTGAAACGCTAATCTTGTCTGGAAACTCCCTCATAGCCACACCCAGGAACAATGTTTCACCAGCTCTCTGGGCACCCCTCAGCCCAGTCAAGGTGGTCCTTAAAATTAACCATCACGCTATGTTCTGTCTTGATCCTGGGCAATGAAAAACCATTTTTTGGCTCAAATTTCTTATCTACAATAGGAATTAGGGGCAGGGAATTACTATTTTTTTTTTTTTTTCCTGCTACGGCTCTTTTTTGAACTAAATAGCCATACATTGCTAGAAAATGTCAGGTTTTTTGGTATTCATGTGGTAATTTTTAATTTTTGACATTAATTGAACTTACAGAATGTAATATAAATTTTCCCCCGTCTTGATATTTTGCAGCATTAAGAATGAAGAAGAAAATAAAGGGAAAGCAAAAGACTATGAGAAGCTGTTTTAATCTGGATAAACTCAGTATCACGGCAAATGTCATTTTCATATGACCTTTCTTATTGAACAGAAAGCTAATAAAAAATTTACTAGATGTCACTGACATTTGATTTCATTTTAACTATGAATCATTGGTTCCTGGGTGCTGGATTCTTTAGCACTTAGGTTTCACACTGTGTTTTTCTGATCATGAATCAATTGATTTCACATTATATCCCCAAATACATAGACTCCATGGTCAAATATCAGAATTTGTGTCCTCTGAGCAGAGCAACATTAGACTAAATTCCACAGCTCTACAAAATGGATTGTTGCAAATTCATAGTTTCCAAACTCAGCTGAGCATTTGAACTACTTATCAGATGTGGTGACTGGGCAGAACATTTGAAATACGGACTCTCCTAGAATATCTAGGAAGAAGGTCAAAGTTCAATCTACGGTGTGAAGATGTGACAGCTGTCAAGAATTCTATGTTGAGTGAGGTTGCCAGAGATGAGATTTAAAAAAAAAAATTATTTTTTATTGCAGGATAATTGCTTTACAGAATTTTGCTGTTTTTTGTTAAACCTCAACATAAATCAGCCATAGGTATACATATATCCCCTCCCTTTTGAAACTTCCTCCCATTTCCCTCCCCATCCCACCCCTCTAGGTTGATACAGAGCCCCTGTTTGAGTTTCCTAAGCCAGACAGCAAATTCCCGTTGGCTATTTATTTGACATATGGTAATGTAAGTTTCCTTTTAACTCTTTCCATACATCTCACCCTCTTCTCCCCTCTCCCCCTGTCCATAAGTCTATTCTCTATGTCTGTTTCTCCTTTGTTGCCCTGCAAATAAATTCTTCAGTACCACTTTTCTAGATTTCGTATATATATGTTAGAATATGGTATTTATCTTTCTCTTTCTGACTCACTTCACTCTGTATAATAGATTCTATGTTCATCCATCTTATTAGAACTGATTGAAATGCATTCTTTTTTTATGTCTGAGTAATATTCCATTGTGTATATGTACCACAACTTCTTTATCCATTCAGCTGTCAATGGACATCTAGGTTGCTTCCGTGTTCTAGCTATTGTAAATAATGCTGCAGTGAACAATGGGATACACGTGTTTTTTTCAATTTTGGTTTCCTGAGGGTATATGCCTAGGAGTGGGATTGCTGGGTCATATGGTGGTTTTATTCTTAGTTTTTAAAGAAATCTCCATATCGTCTCCCATAGTGGCTGTATCAAATTATACTCCCACCAACAGTGCAAGAGCATTCCCTTTTCTCCACACCATCTCCAGCATTTATTGTTTGTAGACTTTTTGATGAGGGCCATTCTGACCAGTGTGAGGTGATATCTCATTGTAGTTTTGATTTGCATTTCTTTAACAATGAGCGATGTTGATAATCTTTTCATGTGTTTGTTAGCCATCTGTATATCTTCTTTGGAGAAATGTCTGTTTAGGTCTTTTCCCCATTTTTTGATTAGGTTGTTTTTTCTGGTGTTGAGTTGTATGAGCTGCTTGTATATTTTGGAAGTAGATCCTTTGTCAGTTGTTCATTTGGTATTATATTCTCCTATTCTGGGGGTTGCCTTTTCACCTTGCTTATAGTTTCCTTTGCTGTGCAAAAGCTTTTAAGTTTAATCAGGTCCCACTTGTTTACCTTTGATTTTATTTCCATTACTCTAGGAGGTGGGTCATAGAGGATGCTGCTTTGATTTAAATCATTGAGTGTTCTGCCTATGTTTTCCTCTAAGAGTTTAATAATTTCTGGTCTTACATTTAAGTCTTTAATCCATTTTGAGTTTATCTTTGTGTATGGAGTTAGGAAGTGTTCTAATTTCATTCTTTTACATGTCGCTGTCCAGTTTTCTCAGCACCATTTATTGAGGAGGCTGTCTTTGCCCCATTGTATATTCTTGCCTACTTTTTCAAAAATAAGGTACCCATAGGTGCATGGGTACCATGGGTTTATTTCTGGGATTTCTATATTGTTCCATTGGTCTATATTTCTGTTTTTGTGGCAGTACCATACCATCTTTATGACTGTAGCTTTTTAGTATAATCTGAAGTCAAGAAGGTTGATTCCTCCAGCTCCATTCTTATTTCTCAAGACTGCTTTGGCTATTCAGGGTCTTTTGTGTTTCCATATGAATTGTGAAAATTTTTGTTCTAGTTCTGTGAAATAGGCCATTGGTACTTTGATAGAGATTGCATTGAATCTGTAGATTGCTTTTAGTAGTATAGTCATTTTATAATATTGATTCTTCCTACCCAGGAACATCTGTTCCTGTCATCTTTGATTCCTTTCATTAATGTCTTATCATTTTCTCTGTACAGTTCTTTTGTTTCCGTAGGTAGGTTTATTCCTAGATATTTAATTCTTTTTGTTGCAATGGTGAATGGGATTGATTCCTTAATTTCTCTTTCTGATTTTTCATTGTTAGTATATAGAAATGTAAGTGATTTCTGTGTATTGATTTTGTATCCTGCAAATTTGCTAAATTCTCTGATTAGCTCTAGTAATTTTTTGATACTATCTTTATGGTTTTCTATGTGTAGTATCATGTCATCTGCAAACAGTGAGAGCTTTACTTCTTCTTTTCCAATCTGGATTCCTTTTATTTCTTTTTCTTCTCTGATTGCTGTAGCTAGGACTTCCAAAACTATGCTGAATAATAGTGGCAAAAGTGGATACCCTTGTCTTGTTCCTGATCTCAGGGTGAATGCTATCAGTTTTTCTCCATTGAGAATAATGTTTGCTGTAGGCTTATCACATATAGTCTTTACTATGTTGAAGTAGCTTCCTTCTATGCCCATTTTTTAAAGTGTTTTAATCATAAATGGGTGCTGAATTTTGTCAAAGGCTTTTTCTGCATCTATTGAGATTATTATATGGTTTTTATCTTTCAGTTTGTTAATATGGTGTATCACATTGATTGATTTCCATATATTGAAGAATCCTTGCATCCCTGGAATAAGCCCAACTTGATCATGGTGTATGAGCTTTTTGATGTGTTTCTGAATTGTTTGCTAAAATTTTGTTGAAGATTTTTGCGTCTATGTTCAGCAGTGATATTGGCCTGCAGTTTTCTTTTTTTGTGTTGTCTTTGTCAGGTTTTAGTATCAGGGTGATGGTGGCCTCGTAGAATGAATTTGGAAGTGTTCCTTCCTCTGTAATTTTTTCAAAGAGTTTTAGAAGGATAGGCATTAACTCTTCTCTAAAGGTTTGATAGAATTCTCCTGTGAAGACAACTAGTCCTGGGCTTTTGTTTTTGGGGAGATATTTTATCACAGCTTCAATTTCAGTGCTTGTAATTGGGTTGTTCATAATTCATAATTTCTTCCTGGTTCAGTCTTGGAAGATTGAACTTTTCTAAGAATCTTTCCATTTCCTCCGGGTTATCGGTTTTATTGCCATATAGTTGTTCATAATAGTCTCTTATAATCCTTTGTATTTCTGCATTGTCTGTTGTAACCTTCCCTTTTTCACTTCTAATTTTGTTGATTTGATTCTTCTCTCTTTTTTTCTTGATGAGTCTGGCTAAAGGCTTGTCAATTTTGTTTATATTCTCAAAACACCAGCTTTTAGTTTTATTAATCTTTACTATTGTTTTTTTCATTTCTTTTTCATTTCTGCTGGGATCTTTATGATTTCTTCTATTAATTTTGGAGTTTTTTCCCCTTCTTTTTCCAGTTGTTTTAGGTATAAAGTTAGGTTGTCTATTTGATGTTTTTCTTGTTTCCTGAGGTAGGATTGTATCACTATAAACTTCCCTGTTCCAATTGCTTTTGCTGGATCTCATAGGTTTTAAGTTGTCATGTCTTCATTGTCATTTGTTTCTAGAAATTTTTTTTTTATTTCCCTTTTTATTTCTTCAGTAGCCTGTTCGTTATTTAGAAATATGTTGTTTAGTCTCCATGTGTTTGTATTTCTTACAGTTTTTTTCTTGTAATTGACATATAGTCTCATAGCATTGTGGTTGGAGGAGATGCTTGATGTGATTTCAATTTTCTTAAATTTACTGAGGTTCGAGTTTTGACCCAAGATGAGAATGTTCCATGTGCACTTGAGAAGTAGGTGTATTCTTCTGCATTTGGATGGAATGTCCTGAAGATAGCAATGAGACGCATCTCATCTAATGTATCATTTAAGACTTGTGTTTCCTTATTAATTTTCTGTTTTGATGATCTGTCGATTGGTGTGAGTGGGGTGTTAAAGTCTCCTACTATTATGGCGCTACTGTCAATTTCTCCTTTTATGTCTGTTAATGTTTGTCTTATGTATTGAGGTGCCCCTATGTTGGGTGCATAGATATTTACAATTGTTATGGCTTCCTCTTGGATTGATCTCTTGATCATTATTGTAGTGTCCTTCCTTATCTCTTGTAATCTTCTTTATTTGAAGGTCTATTTTGTCTGATATGAAGATTGCTCCTCCAGCTTTCTTTTGCTTCTCATTTGCATGGAATATATTATTACATCCTCTCACTTTCAGTCTATATGTGTCTTGAGGTCTGAAGTGGGTTTCTTGTAGACAGCATACAAAAGGGTCTTGTTTTTGTATCCATTCAGCCAGTCTGTGTCTTTTGGTTGGAACATTTAATCCATTTACCTTTAAAGTAATTATTGATACATACATGCTCTTATTGCCATTTTCTAGTTGTTTGGGGTTGATTTTGTAGATCTTTTTCCTTCTCTTGTATTTCTTGACTATGTAAGTCCCTTTAATATTTGTTGTAAAGCTGGTTTGGTGGTACTGACTTCTTTTAACTTTTGCTTGTCTGAAAAGCTTTTTATTTCTCCATCAATTTTGAATGAGATCCTTGCTGGGTAGAGTAATCTTGGTTGTAGACTTTTCCCTTTCAGTACTTTAAATATATCCTGTCTTTCCCTCCTGGCCTGCAGACTTTCTGCTGAAAGGTAGCTGTTAAGCGTATGGGGTTTCCCTTTTTTGTTACTTGTTGCTTCTCCCTTGCTGCCTTTAATATTCTTTGTGTTTAGTCTTTGTTAGTTTGATTAGTATGTGTCTTGGCATGTTTCTCCTTGGGTGGCTCTTGGACTTGATTGACTATTTCCTTTTCATGCTGGGGAAATTTTCAACTATAATCTCTTCAAAAAATTTCTCATACCCTTTCTTTTTCTCTTCTTCTTCTGGAACCCCTATAATTCAAATGTTGGTGTGTTTGATGTGGTCCCAGAGGTCTCAGACTATCCTCAGCTCTTTTATTGTTTTTACTTTATTCTGCTCTTCAGAAATTATTTCCCCCATTTTATCTTCCAGCTCACTGATTTGTTCTGCTTCAGATATTCTGCTATTGATTCCTTCTAGAGTATTTTTAATTTCAGTAATTGTGTTGTTTATATGTTTATTCTTTAATTCTTCTAGGTCTTTGTTAATTGATTCTTGCATTTTCTCCATTTTGTTTTCAAGGTTTTTGATCATCTTTACTATCTTTATTCTGAATTCTTTTTTAGGTGATTTGCCTATTTCCTCTTCATTTATTTGGACTTCTGTGTTTCTAGTTTGTTCCTTTATTTGTGCAGTACTTCTCTGCCTTTTCATTATTTTTTTTAAGTTATTGTGTTTGAGGTCTCCTTTTCCCAGGCTTCAAGGAAAGTTGAATTCTTTCCTTGAAGAAGGTTGAATTCTTTCTTGCTTTTTGTTTCTGCCCTTCTAAGGTTGGTCCAGTGGTTTGTGTGAGCTTTGTATAGGGTGAGATTTGTGCTGAGCTCTGTTTGTTTTTCCTCTGATGGGCAAGGCGAGTGAGCTGGTACTACTGTCTGCTGATAATTGGGTTTGTATTTTTGTTTTTTGTTTAGATGAAGTGTCCTGCACAGGGTGCTACTGGTGGTTGGGTGATGCCTGGTCTTGTATTCAAGTGGTTTCCTTAGTGTGAGTTCTCACTATTTGATACTCCCTAGGGTTAGTTCTCTGGTAGTCTAGGGTCTTGGAGTCAGTGCTCCCACTCCAAAGGCTCAGGACTTGATCTCTGGTCAGGAACCAAGAGTCCACAAGTGGTTTGTTGTGGCATTAAGTGAGATGAAAACAAATATCCAAGAATGAGAAACCAAAGATGAACCCCAGACAAATGGCAGTTACAAAATCAGGCAAGTAATAATTAAAATAATGGAATATACACTTATACATATACACCCATGAGCAAGTGAAAACAGTCCAACTAAAATAAAGTACAGTAGATAGCCTGGGTGAAGAGAGGAACTAAAAAATTATATTTACCAGTTAAGAACAAAACTAACTTAAGCACAAACTGGAAAACAAAACTAAAGCAAGGTGCCAAGTGGGGAATAAAGCAATGAAAACAAAACTAACAAATATGTTGACAGGAAAGGAAAGAAAGAAAAGAAAGAAAGAATAGATATGCAAAGTTAAATAGAAGTAGATAAAGAAGATTTATACACATTAAAGATTAGCTGCAAGGGGGAAAGAACAGTAGGAAAGGCAAACAAAGGAATAAGTGTAGACAAAATATAATAGGCTTAAAAGAATTAAAATGTAAAATTATAAAAAAGAGAAAAGGAAAAAAAATGGAAGAAGAAAGAAAAAAAAAAAAAAAAAGGAAAACTCCACAGAACTGCAAAAGCCCAACGTAGAGGCAGAGGTTTGTAACAACAAGAAAGTGTGACTGAATATACACTTATACATATACATCCATAAGCAAAATCAAAACAGTCCAACAAAAATAAAGTACAATAGATTGACCTGGTAAACAAAGGAAAACAAAAATTATATCTACTATAATAAAGCTAATTAAAGCACAAACTGGAAAATAAAACTAAAATAAGGTGTTAATTGGGGAATAAAGCAATAAAAATAAAACTAACAAATATGTTGAGAGGAAAGTGGAGAAAGAAAAGAAAGAAAGAATAGATATGCAAAGTTAAATAAAGGTAGATAAAGAAGATTTACATATATTAAAGATTAACTGCAAGGGGAAAAGAACAGTAGGAAAAGCAAACAAAGGAATAAATGTAGAAGAAAACAATAGGTTTAAACAATTAAAATTGAAAAAAGACAAAAGAAACAAAAGAGGAAAACGCCATAGAACTGCAAAAGCCCAATATAGAGGTAGAGGTTTATGACAACAGTAAAAAATGTGACTGAGAAAAAAAAAGTTCAAAAACTTAATTGGACTTCTTAGTGCCAATAAAATCAACAACTGCAATAGAGGAAGGGGGAAGAAAAAAAAAAGAAAAAAATTCAAAAGAATCTACAGAATAAGTCAAAAAACAAGAATAATAAATGTTTTTCTTGAGTCACTGCTGTCAGAGTCCTTTCCCTTTCTGGGAGTCACAGACCACCTCACCTCCCTAGGATGCCCTCCAACACTGTACTGATCTCTGGACCTGCTGTGGGGGCAGCTCAGATTCTAATCTGGTCCTACTCCTGTGTGCTCTTGCCTCCAACGTCCACAGCTATAAAAGCTAGTGTCTTTTCTCTTGTGGGAGCTCTCAATGGCCCTTTATATATTCCACAGACACAGAGTCTGCCTAGTTGACCATGTGGATTTAATCTGCAGCTTGTCAGCTGGTGAGAAGGTTTTGGGTCTTCTTCCTTAGCCACACTGCCCCTGGGTTTCAACTGTGGTTTTATTTCCACCTCTACATGTGGGTCGTCCACTGGAGTTCAGCTCCTGAAGCTGCCCTGGAGGGCTTGGGTTTGACCCTGAGAGGGCCAGGTGTGGAGGGGGTACAATTCCTTGGGTTGCAGGGGTTCTGGCAGCACCAGCTACTCAGCGGGCTTGGCGGCCAGGGCAGCAGAAAATATAGTGTTCTAGAAGGGTATGGCAACCACTATTGACCAATATGCGCCAGTATTCTTGCCTGGGGAACCCCCTCTCTGACAGAGAAGGCTGGTAAGCCACAGTCTACAGGGTTGCAAAGAGTCGGAAATGACCCAAGTGACCCTGTGCATATAGACGCAAGACTTTTTTTGCCTGTTGAAGTTCTGCCCCAGGGAGAGTTGAGCACTAAAGTGATGCAGCTGCTTGGCTTGTAGGTACCTTGGTGGCGCCAAGTGTGCAGGGACACGGACTGCCTCCACTGTAGGAGTTATGGCCCTATCAGAGTCTTTTTTCCAGCCTCTTGTAGCTGGTGATCAGAAGGCCTCTTTGGCCAGTCTTTCTCTGTAGCTCATCCTGTTCAGGTACTTGCAGGGCTCCCTTGCCTGGGGTCCTTCTTTGTTGTTCCACATGTCAGGCACATAGAGGGGTCCCCCCTGGCTGGGGTCCCACTCTGTAGTTCAGTGCATCAGGCATTTGATGGGCCGGCCTCTCTATTGTTCAGCTGCCTTGCTGGCATCTGGGGAGAGAGGCTATGGTGATGGCTCCACCCCCTATGTGTGACTCAGCAGTATCGCCTTGCTTCCATGGCTGCCTGGCTTTCCTCCACTAGCATTTCCCACTACAATCTCCTCCCTCACATCCCCTCGATCAATCTCTCTGCAGTTAACAGCAGCCCTTGCCCTGTGATTGCGCCACAATCCCTAAACTCCAGTTCCCAGCTGCTGCCCCTTCCAGGAGACCAGCGTTTCTGTCCAGGGCATGTATGATTGTGTCAAGGACTGTCTGACTCTCATTCCATTTAGGCTGCCACAGATCAGCTGTTTCACTCTCAGCCTTAAATGTTTCTTCTCTGACTCAGACAATTGCCCTGCTGTGGGTTTCAACCCCTGCTTCAGTTCACCCGCTAAAGGCAGGTCTGGTCCTACTAACACTCCGTTTTCCCCCCTAGTTCCTTCATCCTACCAAGTTTTGTGTGGTTCTATATATTATTTTCCACTGGTCAGATACTCCCGTCCCCTCTCAGCTGGTGTTCTGCATGCACTTCTGTGTCTGAAGGTGTATTCCTGATGTATCTGTGGAGAGAAATGTACTCCACGTCCACCTACTCCTCTGCCATCTTGTTCTCTCAGAGATGAGATCTTTTCAGAGAGAAGATGATGAGTCAAAGGGACACATTGAATGTGAACTGCTTGTTGGACACTTATAGATGACCGATTGAGAATTAAATGCGCAAATGTGAAACTCAGAGTAAGGGTCCTGGCAGCCCTCATAGAAGGAACTTGCCTGCTGCCTCTGGGAAGATAATGATCACAATTCAACAGATACACTGAACAGGACTTATCTGTGGGGATAAAATTAGAATCAAAATCGAGTGCAATTGCTTCCTGTCTAGTACAGCCTACCATTAGAGCCTGTCTTCTGCATTCTATCTTTTATTCTGGATCCTGAATGGAAAGGGAGCTCGGGGAGGGAGGTCAGGTCTTTTCATCTCCCCTCAGGCTGGCAGGGGCAGATTTATAACATTCTATAATCGAACAGTAGCTTCTTTACTGTCAAGAAATTTCTGAGTTTCTGGTTGCTTTTGTAAAGACTGGATTTAAGTGCTCTGAAAACAATAGCAACAATGTTTTGGTTTGAAATAGAAGTAAAACCCTCCAAAATTAGAGTGCTATTTTATATAGATTTTGTTAAGCAGACAAAGCTATGGCACAGACAGCAGTAATGAATGACATTTATTGAACATTCCAGGTCTGAGTGCTATTCTGTGTTTAACATATATTAACTCACTTAATTCTCACTACAATTTTGGGGTATAGATAAAATTATTTTACAGAAGAGGAAACAAACCCCAAAATCTAAATATTTTATCCAGAGTTAAACAGCTAGTAGGTGATAAAGAAAGATTTGAATTTAGTCTGTCTGAGTCTATAGATTATGCTCTTATTAAGTATTTAATATTTGCTGTATTAATAAAAAACAAAGAACTTTGACTTCAGCATAGCAGATGAAATCTATGTATTAGCATAACACACATAATAAATAGAGCGATAAAATACCACAGAAAAGGCTAATAGAATAAAGAAATAATTAGTGTGTTTTTCTCATTTAACCTAGGTTTTTACTCCACACTCTCTGAACAAAACTTGCAGTGCAGAGGATTCCCATCAGCATCTTTTGTTTTATTCTGTTTCAGCTATTTCCTCACCAGAACTCTTGTGCAGTGTGGCCCACCATTCACACACACACACACACACACACACACCTGTTGAAAATGACCTAGTGCAGAAAGGTCTTATTTGTATATTAAGGATGGTTGTCATTAAGAAAGCTGGATTCTTATGAGAAATCTATTTTTAGCAAGAGGTTCAGTTCAGTTCAGTCACTCAGTCATGTCCGACTCTTTGTGACCCCATGGACTGCAGCATGCCAGGCTTCCCTGTCCATCTCCAATTCCTGGAGCTTACTCAAACTCATGTCCATCAAGTCGGTGATGCCATCCAACCATCTCATCCTCTGTTGTCCCCTTCACCTCCTGCCTTCAATCTTTTCCAGAATCAGGGTCTTTTCCAATGAGTCAGTTCTTTGCATCAGGTGGCCAAAGTATTGGAGCTTCAGCTTCACCATCAGTCCTTCCAATGAATATTCAGGACTGATTTCCTTTAGGATTGACTGGTTTGATCTCCTCACATCCAAGGGACTCTCAAGAGTCCTCTCCACCACCACAGTTCAAATTCTTCGGTGCTCAGCTTTCTTTATAGTTCAACTCTCACAGCCACATGTGACTATTGGAAAAACCATAGCTTTGACTAGATGGACCTTTGTTGGCAAAGTAATGTCTCTGCTTTTTAATATGCTGTCTAGGTTGGTCATAGCTTTTCTTCCAAGGAGCAAATGTCTTTTAATTTCATGGCTGCAGTCACCATCTGCAGTGATTTTGAAGCCCCCCAAAATAAAGTCTGCCACTGTTTCCATTGTTTCCCTATCTATTTGCCACGAAGTGGTGGGACTGGATGCCATGATCTTAGTTTTCTGAATGTTGAGTTTTAAGTCAACTTTTTCACTCTCCTCTTTCACTGTCATCAAGAGGCTCTTTAGCTCTTCTTTGCTTTCTGCCATAAGGGTGATGGCATCTGCATATCTGAGGTTATTGAAGTTTCTCCTGGCAATCTTGATTCCAGTTTGTGCTTCATCCAGTCTGGCATTTCACATGATGTACTCTGCATATAAGTTAAATAAGCAGGGTGACAATATACAACCTTGACATACTCCTTTTCCTATTTGGAACCAGTCTGTTGTTCTGTGTCCAGTTCTAACTGTTGCTTCTTGAACTGCACACACATATTTCAGGAGGCAGGTCAGGTGGTCTGGTATTCCCATCTCTTTCAGAATTTTCCATAGTTGTGATCCACACAGTCAAATGCTTTGGTGCAGTCAATAAAGCAGAAATAGATGTTTTTCTGGAACTTTCTTGCTTTTTCGATGATCCAGCGGATGTTGGCAATTTGATCTCTGGTTCCTCTGCCTTTTCTAAATCCAGCTTGAACATCTGGAAGTTCACAGTTGATGTACTGTTGAAACCTGGCTTGGAGGATTTTGAGCATTACTTTGCTAGCATGTGAGATAAGAACAATTGTGAGGTAATTTGAACCTTCTTTGGCATTGCCTTTCTTTGGGATTCAGACGGTAAAAGTGTCTACCTACAATGCGGGGGACCTGGGTTCTATCTCTGGGTCGGGAAGATTCCCTGGAGAAGGAAATGGCAACCCACTCCAGTACTCTTGCCTGGAAAATCCCATGAATGGGGAAGCCCGGTAGGCTACAACACATGGGATCGCAAAGAGTTGAACATTACTGAGCGACTTCACTTTCTTTCTTTCTTTGGGATTGGAATGAAAACTGACCTTTTTCCAGTCCTGTGGCCACTGCTGGGTTTTCCAAATTTTCTGGCATATTGAGGGCAGCACTTTCATGGCATCATCTTTTAGGATTTGAAATAGCTCAACTGGAATTTCATAACTCCACTAACTTTGTTCATAGTGATGCTTCCTAAGGCCCACTTGATTTCCCATTCTAGGATGTCTGGCTCTAGGTGAGTGATCACACCATTGTGCTTATCTGGGTCATGAAGAATTTTTATGAGAAATCTACTTTTAGCAAGAGGTAGTTGAATAAAGAATTGCTGTGAGGCAGTTTTTGCATAGAGTCAGCAAAAGTGCTTTGAAAAATAAGATTAAAATATACGTTATATAAAAATTCAGTATGATCACATTTATGAAAAGCACCAGCTGTTTTAAATAAAAATAATAATAGCTAACATTCATTAAGCACTTACCATGAGTTGTTTCTTGCTTTGGGTTCTTTTAGTGGCTTAACTTAGTCCTTTTGATGGTCCCATCAGTTAGGATCATATTTTCCCACTTTATGGATGAGGAAACAAAAAAGTTCAAGAACTTGCCCAAGAACACAGTTAAAAAATTTAGAGAGAATATTATTTAGGTGATCATTCAAATCATATTTCTCTTCTATTTTATTTCATCATGATTTTTGATTATTAGAAATGCAATTTATTGCAGATAGGTGTAATTTGTGGTTATAATTTTATTTTTGCTCTATTTCAGTGACTTTTGTGTGATTAGAGCAAAATTCTTGAGACAGTAAGCATACAAGTTCTTTTCTAATGACACCTTAACATGCATTATTGTTGCATTTTATGCAAATAATTTTGATTGGATGATTTTCCTATGTGAGTTTCACTAATTGCATTTACTTGCCAGATATTATACTTCAACATTTTCAGTTCATGTTGGCATTAAAAGTCCACTGAAAACACAATTCAATACTCAACTCAAAACACAACTTAAGCTAGATTCATTAGGTATAAGGAGCCTGAAAACCTGAACTACAAGGAAAACTAAGGAGTAGAAATCTAGAGCCAGGTTTCAGACAGCTGAAGTTTTCGATAAAAATTCCTTTACAAGGTTATTGTTTGTATAGTTCTTAGCAAAAGCATTTTTCATGTTTAGAAAGTGTACCTAAACTTTCAGATAAGTGTGTATTTTGTTTGTTGAGTTTTTGTTAGCTTTAAAAACAAGATCATTTTATTCTTTTATGATTGCCTTAATATCTCTCTTGCTTGATGTTTTCTGTTATCATATTGTTACTATGGCTGCCTATTTAGAAAAAGACTATTGAAAGCATGACTTCTGAAGGTACCTTCAGAGCATAGTAAGTCCTCATATCTATAGGTAATTGGTTCTTTGGAAATAAAACAATGATTGGAAATTAATCTAAGTTCTAAATTCAAATATTAAAGTATGCATTTTGAAATTTTTGATTAGATTAAGAATAAATAACATGAGATATGCTCTCTTTTACAAAATATTGGAGGATAGTTGATTTACAATGTCTTGTTAGTTTCAGGTGTACGGCAAAGTGAATCAGTTACACACACACACATATATTCATTCTTTTTTAGATTCTTTTCCCATATAGGCCATTGCAGAGTATTGAGTAGAGTTCCCTGTTTTAGTTATCTATTTTATATATAGTAGTGTGTAAATGTTAATCTAAATCTTCCAATTTATCTCTCTCCTTGACCACCTTATCCTTGGTAACCATAAGTTTATTTTCTATAGAAGTCTGTAACATGACTTCTGTTTTCTGGATAAGTTCATTTATACACCTATTTTTTTTTTTATAGATTCCATATAAAAGTGACATATTTGTCTTTTTCTGTCTGACATCACTCAGTATGACAATCACTATCTAGGCTCATCCTGTTGCTGCAAGTGGCATTATTTCATTCTTTTTTTGTGGCTGAGTAATATTCCATTGAATATATGTCCCACATCTTTATCTGTTAATCTTCCAGTGGACATTTAGGTTGTTTCCATGTCCTGGCTATTGCACATAGAGCTGCAATGAACATGGGGTGCATGTATCTTTTCAGATTATGGTTTTCTCAGGATATATGCCCAGGAGTGGAATTATAGGATCATATGGTAGCTCTATTTTTAGTTTTTTCTTTTGCATCTCCTTCATTGGCAGGAGGGTTCTTTACCACTAGTGCCACCTGGGAAGTCTCTGTTTTTAGTTTTTTTTAAGGAACCTCCATACTCTTCTCCATAGTGGCTGCACCAATTTACTTTCCCACCAACAGTGTAGACAGTTTCCCCTTTCCCCACACACTCTACAGCCTTTATTATTTGTATATTTTTTGATGATGGCCATTCTGAGTGGTGTGAGGTGATACTTCATTATAGTTTTGATTTGCATTTCTCTAGTGTTAATGATGTTGAGCACTGAGCATTTTTCATGTGTTTGTTGGCCACCCGTGTGTCTTCTATGGAGAACTGTCTATTGAGATCGCCTGGCCATTTCTTGATTGGGTTGTTTGCTTTTTTGATATTGAGCTGCATGGACTGTTTGAATATTTTGGACACTAACCCCTTGTCAGTTGCTTCGTTTGCAAATATTTTCTCCCATTCTGAGGGCTGTCTTTTCAACGTATTTATGGTTTCCTTTGTTGTGCAAAAGCTTTTAAGTTTAATTAGGTTCCATTTGTTTATTTTTGTTTTTTATCATTATTCTAGGAAGTGGATTGAAAAAGATCTTATATCAGAGAGTGTTCTGCCTATGTTTTCCTCTAAGAGTGTTATAGTTTAGGTCTTTATAAGTTTGGGTCTTTAATCCATTTTGAGTTTATTTTTGTGTATGGTGTTAGAGAATGTTCAAATTTCATCCTTTTACAGGTATCTGTCTAGTTTTCCCAGCACCACTTCTTGAAGAGATCATCTTTTCTCCCTTGTGTATTCTTGTTTCCTTTGTCATAGATTAGGTAACCATAGACATATGGGCTAATCTTTGAACTTTCTATCCTCTTTCATTGATGTATATTTCTGTTTTTGTTTCAGTAACATACTGTTTTGATGACCATAGCTTTTAGTATAGTCTGAAGTCAGGGAGCCTGATTCCCCCCAGCTTCATTTTCCTATTTCAAGAAAAATGGACAGAAGATCTAAATAGACATTTCTCCAAAGAAGATATACAGATGGCCATGAGGTACATGAAAAGATGCTCAGCATCACTAATTATTAGAGAAATGCAAATCTAAACTACAATGAAGTATCACCTTATACTGGTCAGCATGGCCAACATCAAAAAATCTGCAAGGAATAAATGCTGGAGAGGGTGTAAAGAAAAGGGAACTCTTCTACACTGTTGATGCGGAAGTAAATTGGTGCAGCCACTATGAGATTGGTATGGAGGCTCCTTAAAACACTAAAAATAGAGCTACCATAGGACACAGTAGTTCTACTCTTGGGCATATATCCAGAGAAAAATCATAATTTGAAAAGATACAAATACTCCCAATGTTCATTGCAGCACTATTTGCAATAGCCAGGACATGGAAGCAACCTAAATGCCCACTGAAAGATGAATGGATAAAGACGATGTGGTACATATATACAATGAAATATCACTCAGCCAGAAAAAGAATAAAATAATTACATTTGAAGCAACATGAATAGACCTAGAAATTTTCATACTGAATGAAGTAAAGCAGATAAACAAATATTATATGATATGTGGAATCTAAAAAAATGGCATAAATGAACCTATTTACAAAACAGAAATGGAGTCACAGATATAAAAAGCAAACATGGTTAACAGGGGGGAAAGGAGAGTGAAGGATAAGTTGGGAGATTAGGATTGACACATACACAGTATTATATGTAAAACTGATAACTAATAAGAACCTATTGTATGATATGGGGAACTCTATTCAATACTCTATACTGAATGATCTATATGGCAGTAGAATCTAGAAAAGATATATATCTAGGGTAGATATATAACTGATTCACTTTACTGCAAAGACTAATACAACACTGTGAATCCATTATACTTCAATAAATTAAAAAGTAATTTTAAAAACCTGGAAAAAGATAAAATCTTCCAATTGCAAGGAGGAAGAAAAAGAAAATTCTTTGAAAAAATCATAAGTGGTATCAAAATATTTATTCTTTTGAGTAGGCTTGGCTGGAGAACTAGCCTTCAGTCATTATCAAAGACAGAAATGTTTCTTACCCAGGAAATCAGACAGGTCAGCTCATGTAGGTATGTGTATGCGTGTGTCTTCTAAAAGAGTTCTGAAGTTGCCACGAAAAATGAAAGCATTTCTGGAATTAGTGTCTGGCTCCTAAGATAATTCTTTTGAAGAAATATTCATTTGGTCATACAATTTACAAATATGGTAGTTGAGTCCATTTCATTTCCTTTAAAAAGTACTTTACAGTGTAGCTTTTTGGTCTGCTCTTTTTCAGTCTGATTACACGTCCCCAAGCCTCAAAAACTTCCCTACTTGGTGGCCTCCATTCAGCCCCAGCTACATAAGAATGGTCAGCATCAGAAACTGTAAGAGCTGTATGCAGAAACTGCTTCAAAATTCCATTGGTTAGTTTAACCTTCCTCTCTTTACCTTTTGTCTTTCAGAGTCAATCTGACCCAGGATCCTGGATTTCAGAGTTAACCACCAATGATCATATTGTCTGCATTTATGGTTTTTTCTTTGCTCCCAAATGTTGACTTGTTCATGGGATTACACATTATTTTAGTTCCTCATCGGATTACATGTTTATTTAGTTTATTTTAGTTCCTAAAATCTTACAACTTCCCACGCACACCTCTGGATCTGAAGTTCTTTGACTTCTCTGTGAATAAAAGTTCACGGCCCTGCTGTGTTCCTAGGCCTCATGAAGCCCAGAGCCCTGTTCCCACACCAAGATGAATGCTGATCATTAATGCAAAACCTTAATGGCATTTATTCCTAGAAATATGACTGAAGCTCTTTTTTCAACTTTCCACGTCTCTTTCTCTGTTTCATGATGATTTGAGGAGAGAAGTATGTGTCTTACACCATCTGCACTGTCTTCTCCTCACTGCTAGTTGCTTAGGCCAAAAAGTCTGCAGCTTCCTTTAGAAACAAAATAAAACCCAAATTTCCTAGTAAACTCTACAAACCCTATGTGAGGGTCTCTCCTTCTCTTCAACCCGTCTCCCTCCATCCTTCCCCTTATTCACTATCTTCCAGCCACTCTGACCTCTTCTGCTACGGAACAGACTAAGCTTGTTCTCAATTTTAGGATTCTAGGTTCATGTGTCTTTTGGAAATACTTGATTTTCGGATTTCTGCATGGTTGCCTCTTCTCAACATCCAGACCCCAACTCTCGCCTTCTCTACCCACCGTGGGTTCCTGCCCCTCATCGCTGGTCTTCCTTTCTCACATAAATCAGAAGTAAGCCAGATAGCTGCTTTAACACTTTTTGGAGCTCTTGAGGCCTCTTCTTCCACAGAATTCTGAAAATGACAACCTAGCTAGTTTTCTTCCTGTATTTGGACTTGCCCTGATTTTTAAAATGTTTCTTGGCTTCGTGCATTGAGCTCCTTAGCTAGTGTCTGGTTCATAGAATTTGGACAGTTTTCTTGAATTCTGAACTTCCTTGGTTATAAACACTGTGTGGGTTTGTTTACTTAGCTGGTGTGAGCAATCGGGCTGTACCACGGCATCGAGTCCTGCATCTTCCCTTCATCTTACTCTGGCCCTGGCATCTAGCCCCTCAGCTAGGAAGCAGGAAGAGTCAAAGCCTTAGGTGTCATCAGCAGCTTTCTTACCCAACACAAGAAATGTCTCTGTCATTTCCTGCTACAGGGCCATCCAGCTCCTCTGAGCATAACTCTGGGAACCTGAAAATCTCTGTTTCACCAGCCAAACCATAGCTTCGTGAAACTCTAAGACATCCTAGAGACTTCGTCCTTATGTTTGTCTCTAACTGTTTCCTGGAAACCTCTACAGAATGATTCTAATTCTGCATCTTAGATCACATAGTATAAATTCCTGTCACATGCTGACCATCTGGCTATGTGGTTAAGTATGAACAGGATAAATTTATAACGAGGATAAGATCATAAGGGGATGAAGACATGGAACCGAGAGGTAAGGGATCAGCCTAGATAAGCAAGAAAAGCAATTACATCAAGATCACAGTGTCATGGTTTGGCAATCAGGGGGCCATGTCTCCCTTCTCATCATCTGCTGATGCTGTTAATTTTCTCCTGAGAATTCAGGAATAAACAAGCTTGCTACCTCTGAAAGGAAAGAGGCTCCCAAGAAGCACTGAAGGGAGAAATGAGGAACAAAAAGCCTTAAATCTTTCTAAAGGTGATTTGTGACATCCTCAACACCTGCTCTCTCGTGTAGAAAACCAATTACACTCATTTTTTTTTCAGTTACACTTTAATGTTTCTATTTCCTGCAGATTGGAGCCAAATCACTTTGAGCCTCAATTGTCTCTGATCCCTGTCCCCAAAAATATTTCTCAAGAAATTTCCTAGCTGAGTTCTTGTAACACAGCTTTTTTTTTTTTCTTTCTTTTTTCTTTTAGGTCTCACTATGCACCATGTGGGACCTTAGTTCTTCAACCAGGGATCAAACCTGCTTCCCCTGCATTGGGAGCTTGGAGTCTTAACCACTGGACCATTAGGGAAGCCCCCGATGTAGCTTTTTAATATTTTTCCTTTGGAAAGTCAGACATCTGTCTATCTTCCCTTATTCCACCACTGTGACATTTATTGAGGCTAAAATGTCAAGTTTATACCTATCCCTCGAGGTGTTGTGGCCCAGATGTTGGTGGTCTCTTTCCTTCTCTGATGGTGTCATTCCTCACATGCAGGACGATTTTTACCTCAGACTGAAGGGTCTCGGGACACAATTTTCCTGAAACATGAATGCTAGCACACAGCCTGTGGTCACCCACTCAGCTTAGAGGGTTTACATGCATCAAAGAATCTTTTCTAGGCTTACTTTTCTTCCTCCTCCATGGTTGGTTCCTTGACTTTATTTTCTTGCTAGTTAATCTGTCCTTTCACCTTGTAGCATGAGACTCAATTTTCTTCTTTGGTCCCTTTAAGTCCCCGGAAGAACTAATTTCTCTCAGAGGGGCTTGAAACCCAAGGGGCTTGAAACCTTGAGGTCAAAGTGAAGCTTCTCTCCATGGTCACCTAAATAGTGATGGAGGATAGAACTCCCTAGAGTGTGGCATTGGCAACTGTGTTGTTAGTCTTCTCTCTGCTTTAAGAATGAGATTCTAATCAGTCCAGTTTGTAAAATATTTCTAACTCAATCCTTCCATCCTGAATATCTTCTGTCTTATGTTATATTTCCACTCTTCTTCCTTCTTTTCTGCACTGCAAACCTGCTTGGCAGTGATTTTGCTTTATCATCTATGAGTTCCAACTTGCAGCCCGGGGAGCAAGTGAAAGAATGTACTTCTCAAACCTCTCAGTTGCTTGTTCATCAGCATCTGCCCCTTCCTGCCTCAGCATCTTTTCCCAACCTTACTCTGAGGTCATTCAGCCTCCTTTTCTGGAAAGCACTTGCATTTTGTCAAGCTATAAGAACACATATCAATAGCCAGTAGACTCTCTCTTTTTCTGGTTTGATGTGATCCACTTAAACCAACACACCTCTACTTCATTATAATTCATCTGGATCCAGCCAGAAGAAATGGTCTCCCCTTCCTTCTTTTTCTCCTACACCACCTCACCTTTACCATGCACACTGTTCCAAGGTCAAAAACACTGAAAGGCTAAGGAAAAATTCCATAGAAGTAATGTTTTTCTTCAGGAGTCTAAAGAACTGGAGTGATTTCCTAAGAAACTCACAAAAGATTAGCCGCAGGATGTCTCAATGAAACTCTTTATACTCTGGGAATTACACATCAGTGGTTGAATTTATGATACACCTAAGGTCTGCATCTTGTCACATGAGACATTTCACAAGGAGAAGAGAAATTTTAAAAAATAAAATTGATGAAGCCAGCAGACTTCCCTCAGATGTCATCACATTATCCCATCTCTCAGTCCCCAGCTCCGGGTCCCCTTAGTTTGTATCTGCTCCATCTCCCCACTCTTCCCTTCTTCAGACACTGAGACAAAACTCAACATAGTTACTAAAGCAACTTTTATTTTGACAGCTTTAGTATTTCATCATTAAGCCTTCATTTCAATGGAAAATATCCTCCCACGCCCTTGACCGAAGATGCCTTTCTCATTAAGCCCAAGTTTTTGCCTCTTCTTACATAGCACATGCATACATAACCCACCTGCTTCGGGTTACTGTCCATCTGTTCTTTGAGACAAACCCTGTTGCATGTAAAAACAAGTTTTTTTTTTTCTTTTTATGGACACTATGTTTCTGTGCAAATGGAATTTGTAATCCAATTGGGTCATCATTTTAGACACACAAAAAAAGAAGTTTCAAGAACTTCGTGACAATTGATTTGTGGAATATCCTTGTTATAAAAGAATAATAAGTTTATTTGTTTTTAAGGAAATATTTCTGATAGACAATAGACAGTTTTGATTTTTTGATATATAATCACTGGGACTGTAAGTTCAACAAAAAAGGGAGTTTCTTCCTTCATTGAAACTCTCAAGTGGAGCTGGAAGTCATGCAGCCTGTAGGCTTGCAGAGCTACTGGGACTTTGGGAGCGTCTGGCATGCTCCCAGGCTTAGGCCCCTTTGAGGATTCGAAAAGGAACACATGGACCCTCTTCCCAGCACATGCCTCCAGAATTCTTCATTCTGTATCAGCAGCTCTTGTGTCCTCTGAGGTCACAGATCAAAGGTAAAGAACATTTGCTTTAGTCCAAGTCTTCATTTAAATTTTTTTAAATTAAAAAATTGGAGTATAATTGCTTTATAATGCTGTGTTAGTTTTTGCTGCGCAACAGTGTGAATCAGATGTATATATACATATACCCCCTCTCTCTTGAGCCTCACTCCCACCCTTCTAGATCATCACAGAGCTTCAAACTGAGCTTCCCGTGCTATGCAGCAGCTTCCAACTAGCTGTCTATGACAAAGAAACTGAAGCTCATAGAAGCTCACTGACTTCTTTAGAGTTCTAGTTACTTAAGCCTGTGTCCTGAACACAATTGGAGCTTCCTACCCAGGTTAAGTGTCCTATTCAGGTTTAAAGCCTAGGAATCATGTTATTAACACAACAACCATTTCCTTACTCTAATAGATTGTGTTTTCTTATTTAAAGAATATGTTTGGATATTACATCTGCTTATTTTTTATCAATGAATACATTTATAACATTAAATTTAATCACCTTTGCAGTAAAGGATACTGTATCCCCAGGGGTTAATTGGTCTTCTACAGCTCAGTTATCTATGGAGAAATATTCAGAATATTTTTCAAATGTTAGTCGCTCAGTCGTATCCGACTCTTTGTGACCCCATGAACTGTAGTCCACCAGGCTCCTCTGTCCATGAAATTCTCTAGGCAAGAATACCGGAGTGGGTTGCCATTTCCTTCTCCAGGGGACCTTCTGGGCCCAGGGACTGAACTCCGGTCACCAGCATTGCAGGCAAATTCTTTACCGTCTGAGCCACCAGGGAATAGTCTCTTGCATTACCTTGTCCTTTGTGTTTCAATGATCTTGGAACTTAAGCAGGTGTTCATTACTAAAATTATTATTTTCATTTGTAATTTAATCTTATTTTTAAAATTTTATTTTTTAATTGAAGTGCAGTTGATGTACAATGTTGTATTAGATTCAGGCGTACAGTACAGTGATTCAGTTATTTCTATTCTTTTTCAGATTCTTTTCCCTTACAGGTGATTATAAAATATTGAGTATAGTATATTATTCAGCCATGAAAAAAAATAATGCCTTTTTCAGCAACATGAATGGACCTAGGGGCTATCATACTAAGTGAAGTAAGTCAGACAGAGAAAGACAAGTATCATATGATATCACTTGTATGTGAAATCTAAAGAAATGTTACAAATGAACTTATTTACAAAACGGAAATAGACCCACAGATTTAGAGAACAAACTTACAGTTACCAAAAATGGAGAGGAGGGAGTACATAATTTTATTTTATAATAAAGAATTTAAAGAGACCATAAGGCCTGCAGATTGATTTTGCCAAAGGCAGCATTGATTTTAATCGCCTCTGAGACTGTCGGCTCTGCTTTTCACTATTGGATCACATCAAGTATTAGAGGAAAAGAGTGTTTGGAAAAGTACTCTAAGAAAAATGAGGTGAAAATTAGAATTTCACAGCCTTTCTCTCTTCCGTTATGTACATAGTCTAATTCCTGTCTCGCTAACATGAGGTTGCACAGTGATTTAGGGCCACTTTAATCATTTTAATGTTCTCGCTCAGTTGCAGGGGAAAATGAAATAGCTGAGTTTATGCTAAAAATAAACCTCACAGCTTTGCTGGATTGCACAACCTTGAGTGTAAACAACTGTCCCCCCTCTTGGAAACTAATCCTGCCTGGCTTTTGACTTTCCCAAGAGATTGCTCTAATAGATTTTTTAAGCTGCATGTTGAATAATTGTTTCCACAACCAGCACAGATTGGTTTTCTCAAAAGAAAAAATGAAAATGAAAGTTCTATCCAATTAAAAAAGAGCTATTAATACTCTGCTGGTCTGGAAAGGAAAAGCCTGTGCTTCAGAAGCCTATGCCGTTTATCACAGAAACAAATTTTCACAGCCACGGAAGAGTGGGGTGAGAAATTAGAAGTTTTATGAAGAACTAGAAAACAGACACTTCAGCTCTTTTTAGTTGGCCTGCGGGAGAATATTAACATCCCTGGCAGAGGGGAGCAGATGCCTTCACACCGGCCCCGGCAACTTTCCACCGCAGGGAACACGGCTCAGCACAGAGTGGCCTGAGTTCACCCTGGGTTCTTGGTTATTAAACCACATACACACAGCTGGCCATGTCATAGGGCGTCTAGATTTAGAATATTCTTTATTTTATGATCTGATAGATGTTCCTTTCAATTAAATAATGTATTGCCTTGTGAACAAAATGTTTTGGAATTTCTGATTGTTAGAGAAGCTAACCATTTGGCATTTCTTTTAACACTTTGCAGTTTTAAAAAGTTTATTTATTTATTTATTTTTGGCTGCATCAGGGCTTAGCTGCTGCACGCGGGATCTTTCCTTGTGGTGCGTGAATTGTTCGTTGAGACATGTGGTCGTCTCTCTAGTTGTGGAGCAAGGGCTCAGTAGTTGCGGTGAATGGCTTAGTTGCTCTGAAGCATGTGGGATCTTAGTTCCCTGACCAGGGATTAAACTTGCATACCCTGCACTGGAAGGTGGACTCTTTAACCCTGGACCACCAGGGAAGTCCCACCATTTAGCATTATTAAGCCCAAGTCAAGGAAAATGCCCGTGTGAATTTATATTCAAGCTTTAAGGGTTGGGGTCCAGTCAAGTTGTTAATGCTCCCCTCAGTGCAGTTCTAGTCCACCAGCCCATTTCTTAACCCTTTGGTGCAAACAGACCCAGAGTCCAAGAAGGATAAACACAGCAGTATCAGTGTAAAAATCAGGGTGAGTGAGGACTTATGTTTCTCAAATGTGGTCCCCCAACCATCTACATTAGACTTTTTTCTTGGTTTTTGTTTGCTTTTAAAGCTAATTCCTGGACTCTATCCAAAATCCAAAGAATCTGAATATAAGAAAACAGGTACAAACAATACATAATTTTAACAAACACACTGTGGGAATCTCATAAAGAAAAGAAGGACTACCACCCTCAGGTAAAAGGTAGGGGGACAAGCAATGAGAAAGCCCAGAAATGTGGACAGGCCTTTGTGTCCTGCCCTGAGATGGTAGAGGTTTCTGGATCACAAAATGGGTCCTGCAGCTCCTGTGTCATGATTTTATCATTAGTAGAAACTTTGAATGCAGCAGAAAGTGAAATAAAAATATTTTACCCATTTAGGTCTTCATGAGTATTTTATTTTAAATTTATTGAAAAGAATGGAGTGCCTTTCTGATAACTATATCCCTCAAGGAGCCTAAAATACATTTCAAATTTGAAGGTAGACCTACTTTTATTCCAATTTAGACATTATAAATGAAATCTTTATGATAAATACACTGTTGAAATGTAAATATTCTTGAGTGTGCCTGCTAAGTAACTTCATTCGTATCCAACTCTTTGCACCCCTGTGAACTCTAGCCCACCAAGTTCCTCTGTTATCGGAATTCTCCAGACAAGAATACTGGAATGAGTTGCTGTGCCCTCCTCCAGAGGATCTTCCTGACCCAGGGATTGAACCTGTGTCTCTTATGTCTCCTGAATTGGCAGGTGGGTTCTTGCCACCTGGGAAGCCCAAATATTCATTGTATCAATTTCAAAATCACATGAGTATTCATCAAGATACAGCATAGGCTGAGTCATGAAACAAGTTGCAGCACATTTCAAATATCTGAACTCCTAGGGGTGTATTCTAAATGGACAGATGCCTTCTCTACACTGCCTCTCTCTCTATCTATCTATCTATATAATTATTATTAATATATATAAAAATGTAACTATACAATCATCATCAGATACTCAGAAAAGGTGGGTAAGAAACAGGATATTTACAGTCTTGACTTTTCTCCTCAAATTACTTGTTAGTTATAAAGGGAAACTACAGAATTTAAAGTGAGGGATCATGGCAGATACTGCACTCATCAGTCACCAAAGTTAACATGTCCAACTAAAGGGCAAAACAACACAATGCTCCTTTTGTTGCGAGGCAAAAAGGAGGACATAGTAAAAAGAAGAACTGGTCATACCATGAGATGGTGAGGATGTGAAGCAGGTGGAATTCTTTGCTGTTGGTATGAAAGTACATGGTTACAATGACTGTTTTGGAAAATTGCAAGGTGCTCTCAAAGTTGAACGTGGGAATACTGATACCCTAGCAGTTTCACTTCTCAGTAAATATCTGCCAAAAGATAGGTACATAGTAGATATCTTAATAATAGCTCCAAACTGGAAATAATCCAAATAAACAAGTGGATAAATACACCTAATGTTTAAACAACATTAAACTGTTATACCATGAAGCATTTTTTAAATTTTTTATTTGTTTTTATTATTATTTATAAACAATAATAAATTTATTATATATTTATATTTATATATTTATATAAATATAATAAATTTATTAATATGATGAAATAATATATTGTTTCATTTATTATTATTATATTATTTTATTATTATTATATAAATAATAAATTATTATTTATTTTTATTATTAGTTGGAGGCTAATTACTTTACAATATTGTAGTGGGTTTTGTCATACATTGACATGAATCAGCCATGGAGTTACATGTATTCCCCATCCCGATCCCCCCTCCCACCTCCCTCTCCACCCAATTCCTCTGGGTTGTCCCAGTGCACCAGGCCCGAGCACTTGTCTCATGCATTTCACCTACCATGAAGCATTTATACTATGTTATACCATGAGGAGCCTGGTGGGCTACAGTCCATGGGCTTGGGAAGAGTTGGACATGACTGAGCGACTAAGCACACAGGCTTTAACTTCCTTGCAGCTAATTTGGTAAAGAATATGCTTGCATTACAGGAGACCAGGGTTCAATCTGGGCTGGAATGATCCTCTGGAGAAGGGAATGGTAACTCACTCCAGTATTCTTGTCTGAAGAATCCTGTGGACAGAGGAGCCTGGTGGGCTACAGTCCATGGGCTCACAGAGTTGGACACAACTGAGTGACTAAACACACACACCCAAACTGTTATACCATGAAGCAGTTAATTACTGTTACATAAAACAGTATGAAAGCATCTCATCAACATAAATGGTGAGTGATAAAACACACAAAAAACCATGTTTTATACAATTCCATTGTCATAAGATCTAAAAGTCAGCAAAGTTAAGGTAAAATCTTAGAAATCAAATTGGCATCAACTTTGGGGAGAAGGAAGTTTTCTTGGGGATGGGGAATGAGGGAAGTCTCTGGGGTTCTGATAGTATTCCTATTTTTTATTCAGATGGTGATTACATGGATATGATCTCGTCGTAATAATTTAATGAGCTATTCACACAAGATGTGCACATGTCTCAGTTGTATGTTACTACATATAATAAGCAAATAAGTAAGTAAATCCATGTTAAAAATTCTATCAAAAGACAAAAAGTCCAAAATATAGGTATGAACACTGTTTGTGATGTGCATAATTTAACATGGTAAAAATACCATTCTTTTCAAACCAGGTTATAAATTCAGTGTATTTCTTGGAAATATTTTGGAAGAACTTTTTGAAGAGTAGAACAAACTGGTTAAGAAATCATATGGATGAAAAAGAGTCCATAAACAATAAAGATTATGAATAAGAGGAGTGAAGAAGGAAACTCACCCAAGGATGTATGAAGACATTTCATAATGCCATTGCAATAAAATAAAACAAAATAGTATGGTTTTGGCATGGGAACAAAAAGATCAGTGGAATGCAATATAGACATCAGAGTCTTGTTTGTTTAGGAAGTTGTATGGGCTCAATCGCTACATCATCATTAACAACAAAATCATATTTAGTAGATAACTTTATGGGATTTCCTTATATGGAGAAAAATAAAATCTCAGAACATATAAACAAAACTAATCTCCAGATGGATTAAAGTCCTAAATCTGGCAGCTAAAATTAAAGAATACTAGAAGACACTAAAGGACAATAAATTTATGACATTACAGTTGAGAAATGTTTCATGGACAAAAAGAGGACACTCAATGAAAAATGAGTGAATCTACTACACAGACGGTTGAAAGCGGACGGACGCTTGGAGGGGTAACCAGTATGTGGGATAAGACACCCAAACTTCAAGAATCCGAACCAAATGAGACAAATGTGGAAGTTTCAATAGTGAAATTCAGCAGGGGCAAAATAAAAAGGGTGTCCTTGAGCACATCTGGTGGGAATGTAACCTGGGTTCGGATGTTGTGGAGCTCAATCCCTCTTTAGTTAGTGAAAACAATGGGATCTACCCAATAACAGGTTCTTCCAGAAAACCACCCCGCAACTCCATCTCTCCGGGTTGTGTCTATATCCTAGGACATTCACCAGCTCACTAGCAGCAAGATGGGAGTGATGGTGGGGAATGAAGCGGAAAATAAAAGACAGAGTCTACCTTACAGATGACTGTCTGAACAGTACAGATGACTGACTCCCTTTTGGCACCTGAGTTCCAGGTGGGGAAGGGGAAAACAGAAAGCATTGTTATTTACAAACATTCTTACTCATCATTTATCTTACTGCAGAGACAACTCACGTTTAGAGAGAAATCAAAATAATGACAATTTTATTTAATTGTACGAATTCTGTGTTTCTCTGAGAAAAAATGAACTGTTACTATCCCTGTGAACTGGTAGCTTTCCCCACATACCCAAAGCTACAAACATTTAAAAAATGTCAGTCACAGTCCTTTGGATCTGGCTCTGGATATCCTGTTGCCAGCTGGTCTTGTAGAACAGCGGTTCCCAACCTTTTTATCATCAGGGATTATTTTCATGGAAGACAATTTTTCCACAGCCTGAAGAAGGGGATGGTTTCGGGATGATTCAAAAACATTACATTTATTGTGCACTTTATTTCTATTATTATTATGTCAGCTCTGCCTCAGATCATCAGGCATTAGATCCCAGAGGTTGAGAACCCCTGCTAGAGCCTTGGTTTCCTGAACTGTGGCTATGTAGGCAAATTATCTGGCAAAATACATGTAATACAGGTAATAACATAGGTGGATTTATAAGTAAATATTTCAGCCATGAGCCTCCCACACCAAGCCAGTTTCTTAAAAGATTGTTAAGACTAGAGAATGGATCACTTAAGGCAGAAATCTGATTTTTCATATGGTTCATCAAATGTGTTACATTAAAGGATTCATCAGGTATGAAAACACAGCATTCGGTTTGAATTAAGCCCAGGTACTTCCCTGAGATGCTGTAAGGTGTCAAGGGCCTTGTGGTTTTTGTAGCACCACCTTTTTCATCATAGAAATACCAGAATTCAATAGGCTAATAGCCTGGTTACCATCATTTAAAGCTTGGTGAGTGAGTTATTAAGGCTTCAATTAATAGCTATGAAATAATCACAATAATAGCATCCAGTTTATAAAATTGGATGGAGGTTAAATCAAATAATTCATGCACAAGACAACATATAGTAAACTTTCAATACATATCAGCTACTATTTGGGGATTTTGTTAAGAATATCCTGGATATTTTCTGGATTCTTCTTAGTATCCTACCTATGTCTGAAATGGATTTATTTATAGTCACCTCTGTGAGTCACGAAGATTTACAAGCTTCTCCTGACACATTTCAGGATAACAATTTTTCCTAATCTACTCTCCAAAGTCTTTTCTTTTTTCATTCTATATCTCATAGTTATTGAAATTTATTTTTCCCAGGCAGATTTTTTGAAAATCAAATACAGGGAAACTTTGAAATGTTTGGTCAATATTAAGGAAAAATACAGTTTTCTGATCATAGTCAGTGTATTTTTATTAGTAGTGAAAAAATATGCCAGAGGTTGAATAAATATGGCTATTCCAAAGAACTGTAACAATTCCAATAAATGTTTTATTACAAAAGCTTCTGCGTATACTCTTTAATCTGGAAAGTGGCCACATGAGACAGCTGACCAGATTCTTTCTGTCATCTTGTACAGTCACTTAATGTTCCAAAATTAAAATAGGAAGCGGTAACTTAAGTAATAAGTAATCTGAATCAAAGAGCACTTATTCTATCAAGAGCTTTCCTTTATTCATGGATGTAAACTTGATAGGTGTTCTTGTGGGACAGGAGAATTGTACTGTTTGTAGAAACAGAATGAGTTAAGCAATTTTAAGAAGAATTTAATAGATTAAAGGGTGTGTATATGTGCCTGCATGTGTTTTAATCTTTCAAAATGGGAATTAGAAGATTGATGGGTAAATGGCTTCAGCAAACCATATGGGGTGGCTTTGCCAAGACTATCCTTTGTGCAGAGCAATGTCACAGTGACTCTGAACTTCTTTGATGCTATTGAAATCTTTCTGTTTGCACTGTGTCATTCTTGCAAGCTTTGTCTTTCATGGGCATTGTGTTTGCTCATGGAAGAACACACTGTAAATACCTGTTCTGGGATAGGGTTTGTGTTGAATTGTAGGTGTTTATGTTCACTTGTTTCCCTGAAAATGCCACCTGGATAAAGTGTCTACTGGAAAAGCTATAACACTGCATTTTCAAAATAAACCAGCTCCTTGTTCTGAAAAACTTCTTTGCCTTTGTACATGTCAAGCCTACATCACTCAAAAATTCTTTATCCATTCTTCATCTTTATATCTCATTACTTTCTACAGTTGTGTGATCACCCCACTCTTACAAGCGTCATTCTTCCCTAAGAGCTCCACGTCATGGATTGAACTGTGTCCTCCAAGAAGATGTGTTGAAATCCTAAGCCCCAGCACCTCCATGTATAGGCTCACTGCTGATGCAACTCATTGAGAAGATTATCCTAGAGCAGCGTGGCCCTAACCCAACATGAGTGGCATCCCTGTAAGGAGAGGATGAGAAGATGCAGACACAGAGGGGAAAGGGAGATGGAGGCAGGGAATGGGGCTGTGCTGCCACAAGTCAAGGAGTGCCTGGGTCCCCAGAACCTTGTCGGGTGAAGAGCCTGTTCCACTTGGCTCTTCAAGGGGAGCAGGGCCCTGCCAACACCTTCTCCAGCCTCTGACTTCCAGATAGAGGGAGAACGAACACCTGTTATTGGGAGTCATATAGGTCGTGGTGCTTGGTTTCAGCAGCCCCGGGAAATAAACACAGTCCACAGGGAGGGGGCCTGTTAGGACATCTGCCCTTGGACCCTCACTGCCCAGCCCAAAGATCAGAGTGGAATGATGCTCCACGTTTACCTCTGTTTTGCTTCTACTAGATTGTAGATCCCACGAGGCCAGAGACTACACCTGATTCATTTCAGTCACCCCTGGAGAAAGTGCCCTCCCCAGATGGGCCTTGAATTTCTTGTTAAATGAGGATATAAAGAGTCTTAATTTTTATGTTCTTCATAATAGTGCATTTTATTGCCAAATAAAGTCATGGGTAGGTAATGGAAGCAGTCATACCCAGGAAATCCTGTTTAGCTCTGTTTACATAATTTCCTTAGTTCTGTCCCCAGATAGTGGAGAACTTCATCTTTATGACTATTCCCAGAATATTGAAAAAAACAGGACAGTTCACTCTGGGGCTGCTGGTATCTGTGAGGACATGCAGGGTTCTCACAGTCCTCAGCTGGGTCATTGCTAGTCAGTGTCTAAACCTGGACAGAAATGTCCACGTTTAGTTTATGTTAGCAAACCCGTTGCTTCCTGAGAGTGCTTCCCTTGCCCCCATCAGCCCTTTCTCAACAGGAAAGACAACAAACAGCCCTTTTATTGCCGTGGCTGCTAGCAGTCTCGGTGGCACAAGAAGCTCACTTGAGTTTATTACTCACTAGTAATAATAGCAAGAGGAACAAAAGAAGATCCCCAAGGATGAAGCCACACAGTGTCAGTATTATCATTATTCAGAGACCAGAAGCCACAGCATTGCCATTACCATAAACATCTCTTTCTTATTGGCAGATGTTTCACTTAAATAAAAATAATCAGGATTTGGGAAGATTCACCTTGGCAGCAGCTAAAATGCTAATCTCCTTGTGTCCCAGTTGTTACTACAGCTGTTCTGGAAAATGCACTTGTGGAGGGGTGGTTGTAGGGGGAAGCTGGGCAAGCCTGATGAGCTGTTCACAGCTCCATACATGGGAGGAGGTTTGGGGTACTTTTAATTCCCTCATAATGTGCATAAGTATTTCTTTATTTCGTAGTCTTCTACAATCCCTCCAAAAAGTGCTGGTACTAAGAGGAAGGTAGTAGGAATTTTACAGTCCAATCACCTTATTTTGAGTTCTTTGTGCTTACATGATGAGTTTAAGGGGATATTATCCTTTTAGTTATCAAAAACTACTAATATCATAGAAATATTTGCAAGAAAGAGAAATTCACTCATGCTTATTATGTGAAGAGTCTGTAGGGTGCATGCACCCCACCCCAATGCTCATTGCAGCACTGTTCACAGTAGCCAAGACATGGGAGCAAGTCAAATGTCCATCGACAGAGGAGTGGATAAAGAAGATGTGGTTCATATATACAATGGAATATTACTCAGCCAGAAAAGGAACAAAATAGTGCCTTTGCAGAGATGTGGATGGACCTAGAGATTGTCATACAGCGTGATATAAGTCAGAAAGAGAAAAACATATACAGTATAATATTGCTTATAAATGGAATCTAGAAAGTTATGGTAGAGATGAACCTATTTTTCAAAGCAGAAATAGAGACACAGATATAGAGAACAAACTTCAGGTTACTAAGTGGAGAAGGGGGAGTGGGATGGATTGGGAGATTGGGATTGACATATATGCACTACTGTATACAAAATAGATAACTAATAAGGAATGAACTCTATAACACAGGAAGCTACTCAATGCTCTGTGGTGACCTAAATGGGAATGAAATCTGAAAAAGAGTGGATATAGGCAAATATATAGTTGATCCACCTGGACTTCCCTGGTGGCTTAGTCGGTCAAGAATCTGCCTGCAATGTGGCAGACCTGGGTTGGGAAGATCCCCTGGAGGAGGGCATGGCAACCCACTCCAGTATTCTTGCCTGGGGAATCCCATGGACAGATGAACCTGGCGGACTATGGTCCATGGGGTCGTAAAGAGTTGGACACAACTGAGTGACTAAGCAGAACACACAACACACAGCTCTATAGCAGAAACTAACACAATGCTGTAAAGCAACTATACTGCAACAAAAATTAATTAAAAAAAGAGTCAGTGAGTTGTGGCTGGGCTGAGTGAAGCTTCTGACCGCAAGGGCAGGGTCTGGACATGATCCATAAGGAGCCTAAGCGCCTCCTCTCTCTGCCCCTCACCCCTGCCCACCCTGTTCTCTGTAGACCAGAATGCCCCTCTATGCTCTCTCAGCACGACAGCCCTGAATGACTCCCCTTATTCCCGAATCTCCATGCTTCCTGTGTCCAAGTTCCACCACGAACTGAGGCTAAGCTTCTGTGCATCTCAGTCCAGTTCCTGAGAGAGTCAATCCCAATAGCTCAGCTTATGGACCAGATGGCCATTCCATCCAAACAGCAAACAGGACAGCAGAGCCCCAAAGTGTTCCCTGGACTGTGGAGAGGAGGCCAGTGGAGAGCAAGTAGGCACCTGCAGTGGACTATGGAAAGTGCTCTAAAGATGTTTAGCAAATATAATCCTTTCTGATTGCAAAGTGTAGTAGACAGAAGTTGCACACTGACCTGGTGAAAGCATTGATTTATCCAGCAATTGCTTCAACATTCTAATATAACGTTTTCTAAAACCTGGAAAAATTTACATTTTGTCATTATAAGAACAAAGTGTAAATTTATAAATCAAGGATAGAATCCTGTTTTCTTTAGTATTATTTCACTTGCTAATTAGCATTTATATTATTTCTGTAAAAACCGATTAAGCAATTCTCATGATGCTTGACTATTAAGATTCATCTGGTATAGAATTTTCCTTCTCTTGCTTCTATAAAAGTCATAAATCCACAAGTTACTTTACAGTTCCTGAGAAAATTGTAGTCATTCCCCTTAGGAAAGTAATTTCTTCTATATATTATGTCTTCACCTATTCATTTTTCTCTCTGCTGCCATTATCCAACTCAGTTCTGTGCCTGTAACATCAGGATTTATAATCACTGCTCTAGAAGAATGTTTTACTTGATTAAACTCTGTTCTTCCTGAAATCATCTAAAGTAATCCACTCAGAACACAAAATAGTGATTCTCTTTGATTTATATGCTGCACACAGAAATAAGAGTGGATGTACAATACATTTTAAAAATTAATTTACAGAGATTCAGAGTATTTGAGTATGAGTGTCTAAATGAAAGAGGTCACCTTTAAACATTATACCAACCAGAATGTAAAGCAACAAAGTACATAATGTTTATAAAAATAGGAAGTATAGACAAATTATGCTTCCTCCAGAGTTTATTAGTGTATGAAAGTGAAAGTGTTAGTAGCTCAGATGTGTCCAACTCTTTGTAATCCCATGGACTGTAGCCCTCTAGGCTCCTCTGTCCATGGAATTCTCCAGGCAAGAATATTGGAGTGGGTGGCAAGTCCTTTTTCTAGGGGATCTTCCCGACCCAGGGATCTAACCCAAGTCTCTCACATTTCAGGCAGATTCTTTTCCATCTGAGCCACCAGGGAAGCCCTTCAGTTTAGTTCAGTCACTCAGTTGTGTCTGACTCTGCGACCCCATGAATCGCAGCACGCCAGGCCTCCCTGTCCATCACCAACTCCCGGAGTTGACTCAAACTCATGTCCTTCGAGTTGGTGATGCCATCCAGCCATCTCATCCTCTGTCGTCCCCTTCTCCTCCTGCCCCCAATCCCTCCCAGCATCAGGGTCTTTTCAAATGAGTCAACTCCACGCATGAGGTGGCCAAAGTACTGGAATTTCAGCTTCAGCATCAGTCCTTCCAATGAACACCCAGGACTGATCTCCTTTAGGATGGACTGGTTGGATCTCCTTGCAGTCCAAGGGACTCTCAAGAGTCTTCTCCAACACCACAGTTCAAAAGCATCAATTCTTCGGTGCTCAGCCTTCTTCACAGTCCAACTCTCACATCCACACATGACCACTGGAAAAACCATAGCCTTGACTAGACGGACCTTTGTTGGCAAAGTAATGTCTCTGCTTTTTAATATGCTGTCTAGGTTGGTCATAACTTTCCTTCCAAGGAGTAAGTGTCTTTTAAATTCATGGCTGCAGTCACCATCTGCACTGATTTTGGAGCCCAAGAAAATAAAGCCAGCCACTGTTTCCACTGTTTCCCCATCTACTTCCCATGAAGTGATGGGACCAGATGCCATGATCTTAGTTTTCTGAATGTTGAGCTTTAAGCCAACTTACTAGTGTATAATTTGTACTAATAACTAGCAGAGAGAAAGAAAACCTGAACCATGGTTTCAGGTATGTAATGCATGTTTTGCTTGTTATTTTATCTAATAGGTACCTGGCATCTTGCTGGTACTTAGTATTTATTGAAGGAGTATAGGTAGATTCTCTCATGGCTCAGTGGTAAAGAATTTGCCTGCCAACGCAGCAGATGCAGGTTTGATCCTTGGGTCAGGGAGGTCCCCTGGAGAAGGAAACAGCAACCCACTCCAGTATTCCTGCCTGGATAATTCCAGGGACAAAGGAGCCTGGTGGGCTACAGTCCATGGGGTCACAAATGAACTAGACATGACTTAGTGTATTTAGGAGCTTGATGGGAACAGCACAAACAGAAAAAGCCTAGGACAGATTGTCTATTAACATCCATCTGCGTTGTCAAATAAGGTATTCAGGCAGACTATGCCATCAAAGTGGGACTGAAATTTAGAATAGGATGCTAGGGTTAATAGAGCCTGTGTCAGTGTAGGAAGTGGTGGGACAAAGACCCTCATCCCTGGAACCTGGATGATGAACTCAGGAATAAGGGCCCAGGTTGGCAGAAAGTGCCATTAGATGTTCACATTCACAAGAGGCTGGAGAAGGCAGAACCAAAATAAATAAATAAAGGGGATGGTTCTGCCGACCCCCACCATGGAGCACATAGTCACTGCCCAGAGAGCAGCAGTGTTACCTGCTCACATCCAAAGGGCACTTGAGTCAAATCTCTCGTTCTGGGACAACGAGTACGGGGAGCCAGCTCTCGAGTCGGGATTACTGAGACAAATGAGGAATGACGTCATCAAGTAGCTTTTCTACAGTGAACGGGAGGCAGCTGTGAGGTGACTGATGTGGTGCAGACCTCTCTCCCCGAACCGAGTCTGAAGTAAAAACACTTTGTCTGAAGAGTTTTGAAAATAAATCCATTTTCTAAACCTGAAGATGACTGAAAATCACACAGCAACAGAGAAATAACATGAAAACAGCATAAAGCTGGGTCAAGTTTTCTAAAGAGACACATGGAACAATGGCTTGAGTCAGATCTTTGGGATGATATGTGTATTAAAAGTAATATACAGCTAAACGAAATATGCTTGTAATTTTAGGAATTAGTATTAACAAGAGAACAGTGTCAGACTTTATTTCTTGGGCTCCAAAATCAGTGCAGATGGTGACTGCAGCCATGAGATTGAAAGACGCTTACTCCTTGGAAGGAAAGTTATGACCAACCTAGGCAGCATATTAAAAGGCAGAGACATTACTTTGCCAACAAAGGTCCATCTAGTCAAGGCTATGGTTTTTCCAGTGGTCATGTGTGGACGTGAGAGTTGGACTGTGAAGAAAGCTGAGCACCGAAGAACTGATGCTTTTGAACTGTGGTGCTGGAGAAGACTCTTGAGAGTCCCTTGGACTGCAAGGAGATCCAATCAGTCCATCCTAAAGCAGATCAGTTCTGAATATTCATTGGAAGGACTGATGCTGAGGCTGAAATTCCAATACTTTGGCCACCTCATTTGAAGAGTTGACTCACTGGAAAGGACCCTGATGCTGGGAGGGATTGGGGGCAGGAGAAGAAGGGGGCGACAGAGGATGAGATGGCTGGATGGCATCACTGACTCGATGGACATGAGTTTGAGTAAACTCCGGGAGTTGGTGATGGACAGGGAGGCCTGGCGTGCTGCGATTCATGGGGTTGCAAAGAGTCAGACATGACTGAGCGACTGAACTGAACTGAACTTAATACTTCATAGAGATACATCAATGCTATCTTTAAAATTTATTTTATTGAAGTATTGTTGATTTATAACATTGTGTTAGTTAATGCTCTACACAAAGTGGTTCAATTATACATAAATATACATTCTTTTCCATATTCTTTTCCATTATGATTTATCACAAGAGATTGTATAGTTCCCTGTGCTATACAGTAGGAACTTCTTATTATCCATCTTATATGTAATAGTTGGGAGTGGACTGATGTTGAAGCTGAAACTCAAATAATTTGGCCACTTGGTGTGAAGAACTGACTCTTTGGAAAATACCCTGATGCTGGAAAAGATTGAAGGTGGGAGGAGAAGGGGACAACAGAGGATGAGATGATTGGATGGCATTAACAACTCAATGGACATGAGTTTGGGTAAACTCCAGGAATTGGTGATGAACAGAGAGGCCTGGCGTGCTGCAGTCCAGGGGTTGCAAAGAGTCAGCCACGACTGAGTGACTGAACTGAACTGAACTGATGTAATAGTTTGCATTTGCTAAACCCAATTCATCCCTATCCCACCACCCACTTGGCAACGACAAGTTTGTTCTCTATGTCTGTGTCTATTTCATGGATATGTTCATATGTGTCATGTTTTAGATTCCACATATAAGTGATGTCATATTTGTCCTTCTCTGTCTGACTTACTTCACTTAGTATGACAATCTCTAAGTCCATCTGTGTTGCTGCAAATGGTATGATTTCATTCTTTTTTTTAAGACTGAATAGTGTTCCATCCTATATGTGTACCACATCTTCTTTATCCATTCATCTGATGATCATCCAAGTAACAGATATTGTTCAGCTGCTGTGTATCACACTTGGTGATTTACAATCATTTATCATTCATACCTTGTTGACCTGCTCAGCTGGACTCTTGTGCTGAGCAGATAGAAAGTGCAAAACCTTTTCATGTATTCCTATCCTTCCAATATATACCTAGGTAACCCTCAAGAAATACTGTTTAACTAACTTAATTAAAACATAACGGATTGCGTATTTTCCTTGAACTATCCCTCCATTTCTGACAGGAGAAGGCAAAGGTCTGTGCCCATAGGAGGAGCATTAGTGGTGGTGGGTGGTCATGGCTGGCTGGGTGTCTTTGGTGACTTCCAGTTCTCTGGGTCTCAGTCCACTGTTATGGCACACACAAGGTTTAGTCTGTATGGTCTCCAAGCTCCTAGTCTCTGAGATCTAGAAATTCACATTGGTAACAGAACACAGAACCTCACTAACTAATATTTTAAGTCAGTTGGGCTTGTACAAGTCAAGACCTGTATTGTGTTGAAGTAGAAAAAGATGTATTTCTCATGAAGATGTGGGTGGTGTAACTTCAGGTC
Organism: Cervus elaphus; assembly: GCF_910594005.1. Taxonomy (NCBI): domain Eukaryota; kingdom Metazoa; phylum Chordata; class Mammalia; order Artiodactyla; family Cervidae; genus Cervus; species Cervus elaphus. The sequence continues at coordinate 28,439,923 of NC_057819.1, forward strand.
TCCTTCCTTATCTAGATCCCTTGAGATTCGGGAGTTGCTGGGAGGTGCAGCATTTTCCAGAGAGGGGGAGAAGTCAGGCTGCACCCGGGGAGCACAGCTAGGAAAAGCTTTTGGGTAAACTGACTAAACATATTTCAGGGAAAGGATGAATTGCTAACTCCCAAAATTAGCTGTCTTTTCTTTTGTCATTCTAAATTAGTATTTACATTCATACCTAGTTTTGTATTTGTAATCTTGTATTTTTTTCTCTTTGTCTCTTAAGAGAACTATCTCCCCCAAGTGTATAAACTTCAGGCTGCCCACCAGCTGAAAGGGGTCCCATGAACACATGTTTGTAAATATTGCCCTGACTTGTCTTTATTTCTGACCATGGATGGATGCTTTCTCATCTCCTACACCTGTAGATGCTCCCCATGCTTGTCCAGCTTCCATTTCACCATCCACTGAGATCTGAGAATCAAGGGCTGTCTGAATTTGCACAGCAGTGAGGCATTTGGAGATTGAGTGTCCTGACTGAGGCTTCCTAATCCAGGGGTCGTGACCCTCTTCTTGTGATTCCCTGCATTTCCTCAGAAAATGTGCCTTGAGTTTGAGGACTAGTCTTCATATAAAATGGAGCACTTGGCGTGTATTCTAAACTTCCCAGGAGGAGCAGTTGCATATTAACAGCCTTCCGCAGAGTGCCTGGTGTGTACCTGATGTGACGTTTGGTCTAACAACTCCATCCTGATCAGGAGTGTGGTGCCCCCTTCACTGGTCATGTCTGGTCATTGTCTCACACCTGTATTGGCTTGTCATCCGTGGTATATAACTGCCGACATTCTGACAATACATCGATCTCTTGCTTCCTCAGGACCTTCTTCCTACGTTTTTCAGTAACTGACCCATCAATCTTATGTTTCAAAAGGTGGCATGGAGCCAAATAAATCCTGGTGACAGTCATTTCAGGAGCAAGATGCAGAGAAATTGATTGGCATGTGATACTTAATGACATTCTTACATATGAAATACATTTTTCCCATCACTCGATGTCGAAAAAAATCTGAGATATTCTTTATTTTTCCTCCTTATACCTCTTTTTGCTATTTTGATGTCTATTGTTGAATAATTTTGTTCTTTGTATCATTTTAAAGAAGTATTTAAACTTAAAAGCAAACCTTTTCCATTTTATTTGCCAAATGATTCCTTTTAGCTCGGAACACTAAATGTCAATTTTCAGTGTGATTTTCAGAATCACAAAAGAACACACATTGGGGAGAGATATATTTTACATTTCATTTACACAGTTTTATAAACTAGTATTATACATAGAAATGTTTATTATTTTAAGGAAAACAGAAAGTTCAAGAAATCTTGTTATATCAATCAGGAGAATACTATGGCCCCTACTTTTAACTAAATAGTTCTATTTTTTAAAATTTAGGGCATAGAACTTGTAAATTCAGAACATTGTATTCCTAGAATGTTCAGGTTAAGGTTTTTATGATATTCAAGGAACAAAGAGTGTTGTGGGAAATCAGTACCCCTTGGAGTGGCCAGAAAGCTCACCCACCAAGTAGTGCTGGACACCACAACCACCTTTGAGGTGAAGGTTTGAGAGTTCCTGAGTTTATGGAATAAAAGACTGTCGTGTCCCCTGGTAATGTTGATCTGGAGTCCTAAGCAAACCCAGGAAAATCTGCTAAAAGGGATTTGAGTTCATTGGTACTGTCCCTTAAATGGTTTGTCTTTTCCTGGGGGGTGGATGAGCTTTACAGGTGGAACTAATGGTAAAGAACCCATCTGCCAATGCAGGGGACATAAGAGATGCGGGTTCAATCCCTGAGTCGGGAAGATCCCCTGGAGAAGGACATGGCAACCCACTCCAGTGTTGTTGCCTGGAGAATCCCGTGGACAGAGGACCCTGGCGGTCTATAGTCTACGGGATTTCAAAGAATCAGACATGACTGAAGTGACTTAGCATGCACGCATGCACGGGGCAGTGGATAGGTCAAATATATTAGGTCGCATTTTGTCCCCCATTCAAATTCATACATTGAAGTCTTAATTCCTAATACCTCAGAATGTGACCTTGTTGGGAAACAGAACTGTGGAGAGGTAATTAGCTTAAATAGGGTTCTAGTGGAGTGGGGTGGGCCCCTGACCCAATGGGAGTGGTGTCCTTATAAAAAGAGGAAGTTGGAACACAGACATGCACACAGAGAGAACACCCTGTGAAGATGAAAGCAGAGATGAGGGAATGCAACCGAGGGAAGGAAGATCAAAGATTTTCAGCAAGCCCACAGGTGCCAGGAGACAGGCCCCAGACTGACTTCCTCGCAGGTGTCCAAGGGACCCAAACCTCGAGGACTGTGACACAGTTCATTTCTCTTGAAGAAGCCCCCAAGTCTGAGGTCTTCTCTTATGGCAGCCCTACAAGCTAATACGATTAGGATCACTGTTCTTAAGAAAACTCTGTCAAGGTCGTTACAAGCTTTTCTGAAGAATAACATGTATACTTGCCTTTGGAACAAACTGAGTGCCACCCAAGTCTGTCCCACCTAATGTCTCTTTCTCCAGATCTTCTGGTTTCTAACCCTCTTCATGTTAGCATTGCTTTTTATATTAGTATGAGAAACATATTTGCTTGTATCATCAAAAAAAGAATTTGGAATTGAATTTCACCACAAGCCAATAATTTCTTAACTGAACAAATTAGGACTGATCTCCTTCAGGATGGACTGGTTGGATCTTCTTGCCGTCAAGAGTCCAAGGGACTCTCAAGAGTCTTCTCCAACACCACAGTTCTGCCACTTTAAAGAGCTTCAAATAGTAGTACAGCCTCAGTCAAGGTGACGTGAAGATGTCTACAGCAGGGAGTCAGACGGCAGGGCAAACCTGTGCTTCTCAAGCAGGGGCCACGCTGGTCCAGGGATGTTTCCAAGGAAAGCGTGCAGACAAGTAGGGCATGGCAGTGCATCTGAGAGGAGAGAGACCATGGTATTAAGTGGGCAGGATCTGCTGTTTCCTATAGCAGGTAGGACAGTTTTGGTGACAACTCAAGCTTGGGCTAATGCCTCTCCAGTTGCACATGGGTTGGTGTTCTTCCTACACTGTACCTCCCCCAGGACCAGAGCTAGGAGATGTTGATGGATCTCCTTTAGGTCTTTCCAAGTCATGACAAACATGGAAAGTGAATGGTGCAGGGTAGCAGGAATGGAATTCATAGTTCTGCCATATGAATTAGAAATGGAGGGACTTTCCTGGTGGTCCAGTGGTCAAGAATCCACCTGCACAGGACACGGGTTCAATCCCTGGTCCAGGAAGTTTCCCCATGCAGCAGAGTAACTAAGCCCCTGTTCTACACCAAGAGAAGCTACTGCAGTAAGAAGCCTGAGCATCACAACTAGAGAGTTGTCCTAACTTGTCACAACTAGAGAAAGTCTGCAAGCAGTAATAAAGACCCAGCACAGACAAAAGAAAAAATAAAATAAATTAGGAATGGAAGAACACTGATGCCATCAAAGTATTATTTTTCAACAAGCTATGTGCGGTTACTCTGACACTTGAAAAACACGTATCCCCTAGCATTTTTTTTTTTTTTCAGTGTGAGTTTTTAGGTAGATTCAATGAGATCTGAGATGAAAATGACTGCTAAAAATCATGTTTGCTACATTTCAACCACTTAAGAAAATCTGTTTTTCAAATTTTTCTTGTTCACCCCATGTGCATGGCCCTTGGATTTTGGACAGTAGGAGGCAGATATAAAGCTCTAGAAAAGGTTCTCCAAGCCCAGCATAAAGATGCCAGAATACATCTTACTGTGAGAGAGGTTGGGCTTCCCAGATGGCTCAGACAGTAAAGAATCCGCCTGCAATACAGGAGACCCGTGTTCAATCCTGGGTTGGGAAGACCCCCTGGAGAAGGGCATGGCAACCCACTCCAGCATTCTTGCCTGGAGAATTCCCTGGACAGAGGAGCCTGGTGGTCTACAGTCCATGCAGTTGCAAAAAAGTCGGACACAACTGAGCAACTAACACTTTCATGAGAGAGGTTGGGTATTTATGTATGGGAGGTGAACATCTTGTGAACACACAGTGTACAGTGTCAATATGAACCAGAGACAGTGCCCTGCAGGAAATAAAATGTACCATTTCTGTGTGATTGTCATGAATAGTAATGTTTCAAGTGAGGTCTTGGACAGTCTCCTGAAGAGACATACAGTAGGAAACCCTCAGATCCGGATGCCAGTTAAAGAACTACTTTGGTGAAGACTCAGTTATCAGACAGAAATGTCTTCCAGCCCCTGCTCCAGGCAGGACTTCCATCCAGGTCTCTAGGACCACCTGCCTTTGATTGCATCTCAGCTCCAGCATCTGTATGCTGCTCCCAGTTGGATGATCCTGAATTGGATGGTCTCTGTGTTCCTGAGAAGAGAACTTCTCAGAGTGTCTTCTTTCCTCTGTCCCCTGAAACTCTGCTATCATGGGTGGACCCAGCACTTCGGACTGACTGCATGGGAGTTGGCAGAAGAGATGCACTCAAGTAAAGCAATGCTTCCAGCCTGGCCTGCCCTCAGCTTCTGAGTCTGTCTGTGTTGTTATAGGATGTGATTTTTTGACAGAGTCACGAATTTCGAGCCCCTGCCCAGAGAAAAGGTCTAAGTTACAAAGGTGGCCTTGACAATGAGATGCTCTTGCTGAAAAATGGGGCTGTTGAGCTCAGCTGGAAAGAACTTGCTAAAAAAGTAGATGCTGTTTGCTCCACGTCACTCACTCAGTGCAGCCACAGAGAGGGGACAGGTCCCTGTGACCCTGTGGTCCCTCTGAGCAGGTGCAGTTTCTGCAAAGGAGAAAGCACCACATGGGAGCCACCAGCCTCGGGATTTTATTTTGGTCTTTGGTGAAGAGCAGCGGAGAATAGCAGCTGGGAACAGGGGCTGGATGTCTGGGACTCCAGGCACAGACCTCAGGGTCTCCATCTGCAAACAAAGAGCCCAGGAACCCAGAAATGGAGGGCCCCAGCCTGCAGAGGCTGTGTATCTGGGGTGTCTTATTTCTAGCAGCTGCAGCTGAGTAACACAGGTCAGAGGACAACAAGCTGCAGGGCTGGGGGCCCACATCAGGGCTTGGAAGTGACAGGAGCCCCAGGTCTGTCTCATCCCTGGGACAGAGGCAGCCAAAGGCTGGTGAGCAAATCTGGCGGCCAAGGCCCCGCAGGCAGAAGCAGGCCCTCCCTTGGGATTTAAGGCCCTCCCGTTGCATTCCTCAAATTCTTAGCAGTTTATCTTTGAATTTGTGTTTTGAAAGTGACAACTGATGGGAAGCATTTGTCAGGGGCTTCAGACCTCAGCTCAGGCCTTCACTGCTGCCCTTGGCCCAGTGAGGGTCTGAGTCCCGGCACAGTAAAGGTGAAGGTCAGATGTGCAAGGGCCCAGGAATAGAACAGTCTGCACGACCCAGGGAGTGTCTCCGGGCCCAAGGGAGTATAAGAAGAAAAGTAGAGAGACCTGGGGACCACAGAAGAAAGAAAAAGAGCTTCCTTCCTGGTTTTTGAGCAAAGGGTCCCACATTTCGATAATCTCAAGTCCTGTAACATGTCACTGACAGGCACCATCACTGTGATCAAGCAGTTGTCTGCATTCCCAGATGAGGTGAATGGCAGGGCCAGCCCATCCCTCATGCACAGGGATCTCATTACTGACATTCATCATGGAATTAGGAATATTAACAATGATTATGCAGCAATCAATTGGGGTCTACAGAGGGTTCACATCTCAGGGAAGAAAAAGAGCTGGCTTTAATTATATTTAGTTCCCAGCTTGGCAAACTCTGCTATTGTTCCAAAGGCAATTATAACTAAATAGAACATTGCAGGTTGGGGATTTTATAAAAAATTTTCAGGAGAATACACATTCTAAACAGAGCTGCTCATTTTCATTATTGAGTCTGAGTCTAATTTCTCAATATGTTTTTCTTAATAGGTATTGTTTTTCCATTATATTTATAAAATGATGTAATATATGGATTTCTGTACTTGAGCTTCATATGTTATGTGTATTTATTTTTATAGATTTGTACATATCTTCACAAGGCCCCTATAAAAACTGCCAGGTATGAATAATATCTAAGTTCATATCTTTATTCCTCCAATTAAAACAAAAACCACTTATGAATACAATTATTCACATTTTCTTAGGAAGTTGATTTCTAAGTCTTTTCAATAATTTTTTCTCTCTCTTGAGTATTGCCATTTCTGTCAGTTTTGGTGTGTATTTAAATTTTAAAACTTCCAACCCTATTGTGAAGTCTGACCACACTGCCCATGCAAGATTCTTTCCTGTTTTGCTTCATATTTATTTTTTATTGACATTTAGTTGATTACAGTGTTGTGTTAGTTTTAGGAATACAGCAAAGTGACTCAGCTATACATATACACACACATGTGTATATATATTTGTATATATATTCTTTTCCAGGTTCTTTTCCCTTATAGGTTATTGCAAAATATTAGGTATGTTACTTTATGTTTAAATTACATTAAAAAAAAATCAAGTATCAAGTACCATTATCCTCAGGACACTCTTAGGTCTTGTTCAAGTAATTGTCAGATACTCAGTATTTTCTTTATGAAGCCCCTGCTTCCTTCAAGGAGTGGAAGCTATTTCCTGGCTCTGTGACTGGCCATGTGAACATTTTCTTGCCAATCGAATATGGCAGCAGCGACACTACTGCAGTTCAGAGACGAACTCAGGAGGCTTCCCCTCTCTGAAGGCTGCTGCCTGTCCATGCTGTCCTGCTGGTGGAGGACAGCCCACACGAAGTGGGATGAGTCATTTAGCTCAGGCCCTCCTGGACCAGCCAGCTGACTACAGATGGAGACACGAGCATGGCCTCTGGGATCAGCCAAGCCCAGTCCCGGTCAGCAGGAGGGCCCAGTTCACTCATACAATTACCAGCTAACAGTGGCTCATTGTTTTAAGTCACTGTGTTTGGGGTAGGTAATTATAAGCAACTGCTAACTGATAGTCTCCTATCTGATCGATCATTACTCCATGTCATCTCTGTACTCTCAAGTCAGTTCAGTCGCTCAGTCATGTCCAACTTTTTGCGACCCCATGAACCGTAGCACGCCAGGCCTCCCTGTCCATCACCAACTCCTGGAGTTTACCCAAAGTCATGTCTATTGAGACGGTGATGCCATCCAACCATCTCATCCTCTGTTGTCCCCTTCTCCTCCGGCCTTCAATCTTTCCCAATCTGACCCTGTACTCTAGTCAACAAGAAATAAAGATGAAGAAAAAATCAGGTTGATTTATAGTCACAATCAGTTCACAATTTAACTGGCTTGTGGACATCTACCTATTGCAGCAGCTATGCTATAAATATGCTCAGGTAGTCTAATCCAAAATTGTCAGGTGGATTCCCAAAGTACATGCTTGCCTGTGAGGACAGCATTGTTCTTGGGAGAGAAAGAGATGGAAACAGAGATAGAGAAAGAACAGACAGAACAACAGAACAACAGAGCAACACAAACCACTAATTGCACTCAGGGACCTGGAGACAGGTCTACATGGCTGGACTCAGACAAGGAAGAAAAGTGGGAGCTCATCGAGAAGCAGCCTGGAGAACGTCAGTCACTGAGGCCTTTTTATGTTCCTTACAATGCATCACCTGCGGCACCTTGGGGTGTACAGAGATGCTTCAAAGCATTGGGTATGTTAAAGGAGGTAGAGCTGGTAACAGTAGGCATCCCAGTTACACTGTTCTACATTTGCCTATAACTCCAAGCCACAGACATCCCCCATTCAAAGTCACTTTCTCCTATTTCAAATATGGTGGTAAATATTTGGGGGTGGGGTGGGGAAGAAGGATATCTTACCATCTCCCCTGAGTTATCTCTGTGGCTCCTCTTGCCTCTTCCAATTTCTGTTTAAAGCTGCTCTCAGTACCACCCTCTAAATGGGTTTTGATCCCTTGTTCACACATCACTGGATTGTTGAATGTCTGTCGGGCCACACTGACCTTCTTGACATCTGTTTTTCTACGCTGTAATACAATCACAAGAGGCTCTATGGGTATCTGCTTTTCTTGAAAAGATGAGGTAGAAGGAATTCCAAGGAAGGGCTCCTATAATTTGCCTGGAGTACTGGATCCTGTTTGATCACATTTGCTCTTCTTTTATCCATCCTTTACTTTAGAGGAAGATCAGGTTTCTCAAAATGAATATCGTATCATGTCACTTTCCTATTTAAAATTTTTTCCATAACCTTTTGTTATGCTTAGAAAAAGGTCTTCATTAGTTTTCTGGATCATATAGCAATCTCCTTCTCTTAAAGCTCACAGCTGTCTCTCCTACTTACCTTGTTCAAAGCATATCACCACGTTTTGTGATTCACCACAGCTGTTTGTTTTCTTGTTGAGACTTACCATTCAAAATTATTTTGTTTCCATTTCCTTTTGGTTTAATCTCACACCTCCAGATAATTCAGGTACCATGACAGTACATATTGGTATCCCTGTCTTCTTTGTTACTGTACCCTTAGAACCTATCATCAGTATAGCATAGAATAGGTGCTTAATAAATATTTGTTTAATGAATGAATGGAGAAATTAACAACAAAGTCTTTGAAGGAGGTAATTGTATCCATTAGCTACTCCTATTATCATGTTGCATAACAAAGGACCCCCAACTCAATAGTATAAAAGAAGCATTCATTTTAAAGATCTGTAGATTGTTGGGTGCAGCTTAGCTCCTTGTTGCAGTGGTTGGGGCTCTACTTACACTGAGCAGCATCAGATCGGGGGCTCCTGGGGCCTATCCTATGATGGTGACTGAGGCCCCTGACATCAAGCCCACCACAAAGGCACTTGGCTAATTACGTTATATCATGTCCAAGAAATGAGTCACACCATACCACCAAAGGTCAAGGGGTGAAGAATCACACCTCATCTGCTCTCCAACATACCATCAAAGTTAAGAAAAAAGGCCATGTCATTCTCATTTTGAAGTCCTGTTCTTTTTTACTATATTATGTTTTGTTCTGATTCATCCAATGTTTTGAGGTAACATTGCCTTCACCATAATGATAACTGTTAATATCATTATCATTGGTATAGTTATTAAACTCAAGACATTAATAATAAAGAAATAATAAAGACTTCCACCAAAACTGTTGATATGAAAGTTCCATTTGATCTGATAAAATAAGGAAAATAAGACAATGCTTAAAATCAAAGGTGAAGAAAAATCTTTCAAATCTTAGAGAAAAGACACTCACAGAAGAAGAAAGGTAAGAATGACAGGATACTTTCTGTTAGAAATAATGCAGCCTATAAAACAAAGGAGCTGCATGTAAAGTACTGGAAGATAATGAAAAAACAAAATTGCCAATTTGGAATTCTATGCACAGAAGGAAAAAAAAACTCTCAATAATTTAAGTTGAAATAAAGACTTTTTAGGCCATAAAAAATGCTGAAAAATTGTTAACCAGTGGATTTATCAGACATTTTAAGGAAATCCTTCAGCAGAAAAGAAATAATAGCACTAGACAGAAATTTGGATCTGTACTAAGTAATGAAGAGCTATGGAAATGGTGAGTATGTGTGTAAATTAAAAAAAATATACTTTAGATCTCTTTAAAAAGTAATTGTTTAAATCAAAAATAGTAACAATATACTGTGAGGTTGTTTTACAACATACATAGAAGAAAATACATGACAACAGAGGGCAAAAGGTTGGTGGGAATCAACAGAAGTGTCCTAATATAAGGTCCCTTTATTGTTGATGTGGTGGAAAAGCATTACATGAATCGAGCAAGAAGACAACCTCCATCAGAGATTCAGATATATAATCAATATAAACATTTTACTAATAGTACAGCAATGGTAAAACATTAGATTAAATAAATGGAATAAAAGTGGAAAGAAACAGATCAAGTACCTACAAGAGTTTCTTATATAATAAATAGTTCTTGTAAATTAATGGGAAAAGAATTTTAGCCAACAGACGTGTTTATAACAAGATAACAATTTTGGAATAAAATGATATTTCTGCTTTTTTCTAAGGTTGCTATTTCAGATAAGGGATAATGACTAAAGATTTAAAAAATTAAATGATGCATAGGGTAATGAAAAATATGAGCAAGATTTATATAATTCTATTACGGGCAATATTCTAACTAAAGAAAAAATTTGTAAAGGAAAAAAAATTTTTTTTTGTAACAATTTATTCTGAAGACGTGAAGTTCTGGTCAATAGTTTCTTTGAAGCCAATAATTTCATTGGTTCAACAATGTATCGATGTGCCATTTTAGTTTTACTTTCATTAAAGACCAGATATTGCAGTCAGAATTCTACCACTTAGCTATAACCACTCTGTCCTTCATAACAGCAGATACAATAAATCAGTGAGTATCTACTAAGCTCCAGGCCTATGTTCAACACTGGGATTGTTATAATTAATACAAAAAAGTTGAAGTCTAGGTTCCTGTCTCAAAAAGTCTTGATAAGAAATTGTATTAGTATTTTTCAATTAAGGAACATTTCTGGCATTGGGCTAACCACTATATATTAAAAAAAAAATTCATGAGACATAAAAGACCAGATACAGTCCTTGCCTTCCTGGAGTTTATACATTTGAAACTACTAGAAAATAATTCAGGAGATACTAAAATGATTCTTTGGTACGCAATTCCTCTCCTTGCTCAGTGACCTTACTTCCATCAGTGTCAACATCAGCTTCAAAAAAGCATATTCAGTCTACCCTAAAAAATGTCAAAAATCATGTTTTTATAAAACAACAGATTCATTATTTTAAATGAATGAGTCTGTATATTAGTTTTCTATCACCAACCACAAATGACCACAAACTTAGTTAAAACAATAAAAATGTATTATCTCACAGTTCTGTCAGCCAGAAGTCTAAAGTGGATTTCACGAGGCTAAAATCAAGGTGTCGGCAGTGCTGCATTCCTTTGGCAGGCTTTTGGGGCGAAAGCTTTTCCAGCTTCTAGAGAGAGGCTGCCAGCATTCCTTGGCTTGCAGCCCCTTCTTGCATCTTCAGAGCCGGCAGCATCAAGCTGAACCCCACCTCAGCTGCCCCCTCTCTGGTTCACTCCCTCTTCCATCTTCAGAGACTCTTGTGCTGACACTGGGAAAACATTTCTAATGTATTTTATAAATGAACAAACTTGAAAAGCAAATTTTAAGCTGAGAATTGAGTCATGAATGTCTGACAGTTAAATTCCTAATATATCGATTCCTTAGAAAATAATAAGAAAAAGAAACAAACCAGTGAGAAGATAGGAAAATAATACAAATAATTTTCAAGCACCCCATACACACACACACACCCACACACAGATCTTCCTAAATTATTAGGATTACATCTCAATAAGCCCATTGTAAGATGAAAATTCTATAAGTCAAAAATGTATTTAGCCCCTAATCTGGAAACAACGTAGAAGTCCATAACTGGAGAATGGGTGAGTAAATGATGATATATCCATAAAATGGAGTCTTACTCAGCAATTAAAAAAAAAAATACTGATACATGCCACATGAGTGAATCTCACAAATATTAAGTTGTGTGAATGAAGAGACATTTTTAAAAGCACATAGTAAAAAAAAAACACAGCTAATACACTTAACCTACAGAACATCATACCTTATCTCAGCTTAAGTTGGGGACTGGCTGTGTGCATGCATGTTTGTGTGCTTTATATTGCATTTGTATATTTATGTATGTAAAACAGATGAAATACTTATACAAATAATTCACTGGCATGTTTATTGAAATACACCCTGGAAATAAACTGAATTTTGTAAATAAATATTTAATGGTGTGACAATATGTTTAAAGTGGATTAATAAATGAAAAAACCAGATTACAAAACAATACATATAACCTTATTTTGTTAACAAATACATGTACATTTATGTATGAGGAAAAAATATATAGAGTAACATTTTAAGAGTTATTTGTGAATGGTGGAATTGTGATTTTTTTTCTTCTGTCTACTCAATAAAGTTCTATCATTAATGTAATTTTATTTTATATTTATAAAAATAAAATAACGCAAAATAAGTAATTTTTTCTGATTAGCCCTGGAACAGAAGAACTGAGGTTTTGGTAGCAAGAAGAATTTGCTATAACTCACATGGTGGGGATGTTTGCATTTTCAATGTGACAGGTCAAACAGACGTCGCTACTTACAAGATTTCTCCTCATGACACTAAGCAGATTGGTTTTAACATAACTGCTCTCCCAATGTGATTTTCCCCTAAGAAAACTATAACCACAGCTGTATACACTACTGTGCCCTTCATTAAACAAAATATTAAACTCACTTGGGCATTTTAAAATTATTCAATACTAATGTCACCAAAGAAAATATGTAAAAAGGTAGGTTCATTACATATAAAAATAAAATGACAACATTATTACTGATAAAGCATTTAACATCAAAAAATGAGCTCACTGGCTATTTAGTATTATATTATTTGCTGACTTAGATTCTCTTCTAAAGATGTTTTTAAATTAATACCAGGTTTGCATGTCTAAATAAGTCCATATTGGTTATTTATGAGGCAGTAAAGGGAGAGTTCTTTTTTCTTTTAATTTTATTGAAGTAGAGTTGATTTACAATGCTGTGTTAATTTCTGCTTACAGCAAAGTGATTCAGTTATATATATATATACATATATTCTTTTAAAAAATATTCTTTTCCATTATGGTTTATCACAGGCTATTGAATACAGTTTTCTGTTCTGTACAGTAGGACCTGGATATTAAGGGAGAGTTCTTCAGATTCTCCCTCCCCCTTTCCTTAGTGACATACAGACTCCAGAATATTCAGATGAGTGTGAAGACATAAACTATGAACTTGACTCCTACTTGCCAGGATGAGAGGACAGTGGAGAAAGAAATGCGTGGCTCTGTCTTGCTTTCAGGACAGCTCACGATGTACCAGCTCCACAGCTTCTGTCTTTCAATTTGCACAGTGGCAGCCCCATAGCTGCTTCAGGATGAATTTCATCCCCAAATGTTTAGAAATGTCATGAAGAAATGGAGACTCCACTTGCAAGAGCATAGATGAGCCTGGAAAACCTTATGCAAAGTGAAACAAGCCAGACACAGAGAGACAAATAGCTGGTGATCTCACTGATACGTGGAATTTAAAAAGTCAAACTCTGTAGAGTCAGACAACTACAGTGGTGTTTGTCAGGGACGGGGGTGGGGGCTGGGCAAATGTGGGTCCCAGGGCATATGCTTTGTGTTACAAGATGAAGAATTTCTGGGCAGTGAACAGCATGGTGACTAGAGGAAACAATACTGAACTGTACACTTGAAGTTGGTGAAGAGAGTAGATCTTAAGGATTCTCACCACACACATACACAAAGATAAGTATGTGAGGTGACAGATGCATTAATTAACTTGGCTGATGTAATCATTTCATAGTGTATATGTACATTGCATCATCACAACATACACCTAAAAAGAATCACATTGTACAACCTAAATATATGCAATTTCTATTTGCCAATTAACTGCAATAAAGCTGGAAGAAATAATAAAAAACTGAAGAATCACTTCACTGAGTGTAATGAAGACCCTTGTGGGGGGAGGGGAGCTGCGTGTGGCCTGCAGTGACCAGAAGGTTCTGGAATATCAGGGCAACAGCTGTTAGTTCTGCTTCTTTGTCCAGACGCCACTTACACAGGTGTGTTAGTTTATAAAAATTCAGCAAGCGGTACACTTCTGATTTGTGCTGCAAGTTTTATACAGTGATAGTCACATTAACATTTCAGGTTCTGTGAAAACTATTTGATCTGTATGCAGCCTAATGTTTTCTTAAGGATGACTTCTATTGTTAAAAACAATAGAAATAAATGCATTCATTTTATATGTTGAGTCCAGTTCAGTTCAGTCGCTCAATCACGTCTGACTCTTTGTGACCTCATAGACTGCAGCATGCTAGGCTTCCCTGTCCATTTTTATCATTGCTTATTTATTTCTGAAAAAATCCTATGAACACTAAAAGAATGCCTAGATTATGTTGCAGTTAATTAGAATAGATTTCCAAAAATCTTACTTAAATGTCTCTGAAATTGGCTTTGTTCATCTGACTAGGTTTGTCATATTCTTGGGGCTCATAGTTCTCGCTTTCCAGTGTGAAATTACTAAATTCGAGTGAAACAAATCATACCTCGGAATATAAAAATGACAGCCAAATATCTGCAAAATGGCTTGAGCTGTGTTAAATTAGTATGCCCAAACTGCTTTAGAGGAGGCTGAAACAAACCTGGATCAGAGCCACACTCTTAGAGGCATAGGGAAGGCAGAAGGAACGGCCCCAGAGGCATGGAGTTACCCTCGGCTCAGTGAGCACCTTTAACACAGCTGGAGTCGTCATGGGTCTTTGGCATCAGCAGGAAAGATGCCTCATGACTAGAGTCTTGAACTAACTGATGCTCCAAATATTAGCAATGCTCCAAATATTCCCTGAGCCTCAGTCTTCTTGTCTGTTGAATGGTGATCCTAATACTAACCTTTTGGTTTATCTGGGTTTAGAGAAAGTATATATCATGCACTTGGGTATAAACCTACAGCACAGCCACAAGAACACTGTGGAGGAAAGAACAGTTCTTTACAAAATATAACTGCTGATCAAAGTTTATTTATTATCCTCATTTTATTTTATTTTATTTTTTATTTTTTTAGTTATTTTTATTTATTTTTTTTTATTTTTATTTTTTTTTTCCAGTGGGTTTTGTCATACATTGATATGAATCAGCCATGGATTTACATGTATTCCCAATCCCGATCCCCTCTCCCACCTCCCTCTCCACCCGATTCCTCTGGGTCTTCCCAGTGCACCAGGCCGGAGCACTTGTCTCATGCATCCCACCTGGGCTGGTGATCTGTTTCACCATAGATAGTATACATGCTGTTCTTTTGAAATATCCCACCCTCACATTCTCCTACAAAGTTCAAAAGTCTGTTCTGTATTTCTGTGTCTCTTTTTCTGTTTTGCATATAGGGTTATCGTTATCACCTTTCTAAATTCCATATATATGTGTTAGTATGCTGTAATGTTCTTTATCTTTCTGGCTTACTTCACTCTGTATAATGGGCTCCAGCTTCATCCATCTCATTAGGACTGGTTCAAATGAATTCTTTTTAATGGCTGAGTAATATTCCATGGTGTATATGTACCACAGCTTCCTTTATCCTCATTTTATTTAAATGGATAAGTAAGAAACCATTCTAAGCAGATTGATTATTTTAACATGTATTTATGAATTATTTCCTACCATGAAATTTCTTAATAGCATCCTAATTTATGTGATCAATTAGAAATGTGGACATTGTTTCTAATCACTAGTCTAACTGTGCAAATTATTTATACCATGTATCATTATGATGTAGCCCCATTTCCTTGTCTTCAAATGAGCACAGTTCCTTTCAAAGTAAATATTACCCAGCCATGCAAGTAGTTTGACTTTTCATGCCATTGTCTATCATTCATTCATTCATTCAACAAACATTTTTGGAGTAATAACTGTGTGTCAGATTGTTCTAGGTGCCCAGAATATAGTAGTGACCAACTCAGAGAGTTGTCACTGTCCCTCAAAAAGTGTATGATAGAGAGACAGGCAAAAATAACTGTAATAAATAAATGATTTAGTATAGTAGTTGGTGATGTGTTATAAGGGAAATAAAAGGAACAGGGTAAGGGAGGATTGAGGGCGATGGGTAGTTCTCATTGAGACAATGACAGCTGACACTGAAGGTGTTATTGACACTGAAGCTGGTTAGGGATTTAGGCTGGCTGTCATCTAGGGGAAGAGCATTCCAGGCAGAGGGAATGGCCAGTGCAAAGCCCAGGGCTGCAGGGGGCTGGGTGGAGCTGGAGTGGAATGAGCCAGACTGGCTTCTGGAAGGACCTCAGCTTCTCTCTCTGTGCAATGCAGTGTTTAAGCCCAGAAACTTACTGCATTTTTTTAAAATGCATTTTAGATTTTAAAAGGATCAGCTGAGAAGGCACTTGGGGAGGACCAGGGTAAAAGCAGAGACCAGTTGGGAGGTGATGATCCAGATGAGAGGTCCTGGGGACTCCAGTGAGGCTGTGACAGTGGGGATGGCTTGAAACGGGCTGGATTTGGGATGTATTCTAAAGGAAGAATCAGGAGGAGTTTCCGACAGATTTGCATGGGATGTAACAGGACATAAACACATGCTTCTATTTTCCCAGAAAATTATGGTGAAGGAAAACATTACATTTTTAAATTTGAAAGCTTGTATACTTTTGTTTGCTCAAAATGAATGCTTTCTATAGGTTGTATGCAGTGAAACTACATGTGAAAAAAATGAAGGCTTTTACACTGATTTTTTTCAGAATGATATACTGTCTCAGTAGGAGAGGTTTCTGCAGGGGAGTCTTGGATGCCTGGTGGTCCTGCCTGCCGTGTCCCCTCTGCTCGGACTTTTAGAGGGTACCACGTGGTTGATGCTGTCAATCTATTTCATTTCCATCAACCAGAGTCAAAATATCATTTAATGATTTAATTAATTGAGCTCTGCTGGCTCTTGACCTTGGGATTTCCAAACCTGGGACTCAATCTGTCTTCCTTGCAATCTTTGCCAGGCTGTCTTAAGAAGAATTTCATGTGACTGTCAAGGGAAAACTCCCTTCAGTTCTTTCATCTGTCAGAATCCTGTCATCGCTGCAGATGTTGCTCATTGTGACTCAGGCTGTGAGGTGAGGCTTTGATTTTATTGTCACTTTCTTTTCTTTTAATGATCTGAGAGCATGCCTCCCTCCTGTGTTGTGCACGTGTGTGTCACACTGGGTATTGTTACATAATTGCTTTAATGCAGAATGTGAGCTGTTTCATCCTTTCACTAAAAAGATAATTCTGCAAAAAAACTTTTTCAATCCCCAAAGGTTTTATCTGACATTCTCATGGATGATGGAATATTTGAAATACTTATTAAAAAAAATAAAGTTAAGTGATTGATTGATTGATCGATTAGTGAGAAGCTGGGTCTCTTTTTCTCAGGGACTCCCAGGACTGTTAAAACAAAAAAAACATAACAGCAATTGGTTAGGGGAAATTTACGACTCTTCCAGACTTCAGGGAATATAAGGTTAACTCTTACTCTTTTTCAGTGTCTATTTTTAATGCTTTTTACTTTATTCTTCATAAAGGCAATGCATTTTGTCTCCTTTGAGAGCCATGGAAATCGTTCTTAAATACTTCAGGGAATAATTGATGTGTTAACCTGTGTTAGTCATTTAATTCACTTTACATGTGTTAACATTTCATTTGGGTTTGGAAAAATGTATAATGATACGTATCCATCATAATAATTATCATACAGGCTATTTTCACGGCCCTAAACAACCTCTGGGCTCTGTCCTATTTATCTCATCCTTCCATTACCCCTTTAACCACTAATCTTTTTACTGTCTCCATAATTCTACCTTTTCCAGAATGTTATATAATTAGAACGATTAATAATTATGTAGCCTTTACAGATAGTCTTCCTTGCTTTATAATATGTGTTTAGAATTCCTCCCTTTCCCCCCATGGCTCTGTCTAGATATGCAAATTTATTCACCTACTGAAGGACCTGGTGGCTCAGTGGAAAGAATCTGCCTACGATGTAGGATATGTGATGGGAGCTGCGAGTTTGATCTGTTGGTTGGAAAGATCCCCTTTAGAAGGAAATGGCAACCCATTCCATTGTTCTTGCCTGGGAAATCCCATGGACAGAGGAGCCTGGCGGGCTACAGTCCATGGATTCTCAATAGAGTCAAACACTACTTAGCAACTAAACAAAACAACTGAAGGACATTTTGGTTGCTCTAAGTTTGGGCAGTTATAAATAAATGCTTATTCTATAAACAGTTGAAATGGTTACACTATGAACATCTGTGTGCAGGTTTAAGTGTGGACATCAGTTTTCAACTGTCTTGGGTGTATACCAAGAAGTTTAATTGTTAAGGTCATATGTTAAAGAATATCTAGTTTTGTAAAAAACTGCCAAACTGTCTTCCAAAGCGGCTGCTCCAGTTTTACATCCCACCAGCAGTGAATGAGAGTTCTGCTGCCCCACATCTCATCAGCATTTTGTGCTGTCAGTGTTCCAGATTGTGGCCATTCTAATAGATGTGTCGTGGGGTCCTGTTGTTTTAATTTCTATTCCCCTGATGACATATGATGTGGAACATCTTTCCATATGCATTTTTGCCATTCGTATATCTTTTTTGGTGAGGTGTCTTCTAAAATTTTTGGCCCATTTAGAAATTGCATTGTTTTCAATAAATAAAGTGTTTGTAAATAAACACTTATTTATCCAATGTGTCTTTTGCAAACATTTTCTCACATTTCTGATTCTCTTGATGTTGTCATTCACAGAGCAGAGTTTTTAATTTTAATGAAGTCTGGCTTATGGACTATTTCTTTCATGGATCGTGTCTTTAGTGTTGTATGGTATTGACATATTTTGATTTTTACCTCCTAGTTTGGAATGACTGTTCAGAGGTTTGTGTCTCCTTTTTGCTGCCAAGACTCACAGGTGTGATTGGGATGTTCTATGAGCACGTGCATCACGATGTCACAGTGACCAAACTCACTGGATGTTCAAGACACACACTGCACAAGAATAACAATCTTATATTCAGAAAAGCTAACTTCAACCAAATTAGATTTCCTGACTCCCTTTATACTCAAAAGCCAAATAAAGTTATTCCCAGCAAAATAATTACATTCTTCAGAAAAATAAGTCAATGTGATGGCAACTGCAACAGCTGTATCCTTGTTAAAAAAACAAAAAGTAGAAAAGAAATTGCCAACTAAAGTAAAGACAAGGAAAGCAAAGTTCATTATTGCCAGAATATCAAGGAGGATATTCCCTGGAGGAGGGAGGGAGGATATTATACAACTGGGATTTTCCTGGATAATATTTTGAAACTATGGAGGGATAAAACTTCAAATTATTGTTCTGAGAGATTCTCTAGTTTCAGGGTAGAAAGACAACAAATGTGGTTTTGGTTCTGACCATTTCTTTCTACAAGGCAAATCTTGCTAGAGTTTTTTCTGGGCAAGATAAGAAAAGTCATTTTTCCTTCCAAGTATTGTGCCCCTGACCTAGTATTGTACTGGAGATGGACTACGCTGATTCAAGGTGGTCACCGAAGCTCATACACTACAAACTTACTCTTCAGTTCCAGCATGGTGGTGGCTTAAGATCAGCCAAGGTAGGGAAATATTTACACAACAGAAATTGGCAAACACTTAAACCAGTCCTGCCTACCAGTGTCCACTGTTAACGAGTCACCAGCATACCATCAGCCTGATCCTGTGAACTCTGATAAGCAGGTACCACTACTGTTTCCATCTCCACATAGAGATGGCATCTCCTTAGCGATGCTGCATACATAGTAAATAAGCCACTAACCATTTATAGGGTGAGAATTATAAGATCTTTTCTACAGTACAAGTATGTTTCCTCTGTAGAGTGAACTAGTTTGCATATTCTTTTACAGTTTATAAAATACACGAACCTTTACAGACTCATTCCCATTTTTTCCCACAACATTCCTGGTACAGTAATTATTATTCCATTTAACTTATGAAGAAAGTATAGAAGAGAGAGACTGTCAGTTACTCAGAATCACAGAGCTTATTTAATTGGTGTCTTCTTTTTTTCCTGCACTGTCACTGTGTAGAAGGACAGAAATATTATTCATATATGTATATTTTTGTTTTAATGTGTTATCATCTTCATCCTTATAGCAATCTATCTTGATAATGTTTTGAAATGCAAGCTATTTGTAATTATTGCTTATAGCATTAGAAAAAATTTTGACATAATGATAACAGTAATTACCTTTAGATGCTTATTATGTGTGGATGTTGTGCTAAGCATTTACCTACACAATCTCATTCAACACTCCCAGGATACTATAAATACCCACATTTATATAAAGGAATGGATACAACAGTAGAGAATTGCCCCAGGCGGCACAGTGGAGGTGGAGATCTGCAGGATACCTCCAATGCTCCACTCTGTGGGTTTCATCACTGTGTAAACATTGCTGCAGTCACCGCTTGGTGATTGCCCTTCTCCATGTTCATTTAAAGAGTTTTTTCTTACACAGATTAGCTTAAATGCATTGTAATTTGTGACCCAATATCTTTAAACAATCTATATGTCATTGTTTTAACTTTAATAATCTTCCTTCCTTCATGGATCTTGTCATTTATATAGCAGTTCAATATTCAATACCTATGCAGTGAAAAGAAGGCCATGTCCAGTTTTTAAGTGCCCTGCCTCCGAAGTCAGAGTTTATAAAATGGGATTATTCATATTTAATTCAAAGGATTGCCTAGAAGACTGCTTCTCAACCTTTCACAAGTCAGGACAAGTGCACAGAACAATCACATCTGAGCAGCCGGTTGGGTGCAGAGGTAAGCCTGCTTCAAGCTCAGAGCTGGCTGGATCTTAGTATCTGGAACCACCTTTTCCCACCCCCTGCCCCCCAGGGAGATGTGTGGCCCTGGGATCATGGGCAGCGTCGATGGGATCCAGGGAGCCTGGTTCACAGATGACATTGTGTTAGTTCCACTTGATTAGCTCTAGGTAGAGACTTCCCTGCATCTGATGCAAACTCAAGACTGTTCAGTTCAGTTCAGTCACTCAGTCATTTCTGACTGTGACCCCATGGACTGCAGCACACCAGGCTTCCCTGTCCAACACCAACTCCCGGGGTTTCTCAAACTCATGTCCATCAAGTCAGTGATGCCATCCAACCATCTCATTCCCTGTCGTCTTCTCCTCCTGCCTTCAACCTTTCCCAGCAAGAAGGTCTTTTCTAATGAGTCAGTTCTTCACATCAAGTGGCCAAAGTATTGGAGCTTCAGCTTCAGCATCAATCCATGAATGTTAGAGAGCCAAAATGTATCTGCTGTGTGTCACTTTGTCACCGTTTCGTCCCAACATCCCTCCCCTCCCCTCCACGTTTTATTGCCATGGGGCAGGAAATTCAAATATCAAGTGTTTGAAATGATGTCAAAAATCCTAGTCAAACGGTGTGGAGCCCTCCCAGTAGGAAAACGCAGGAAACCAGTGGTGTCAAGAAGCGGGAATCACAGGAAACAAAGGAAGCCGTCGCGTCACTTCCTCTCTATGTGCTGACGCCCCTCCAGGCTCACTCTTCTCTCACGCACTCCAAGATGGCCTCCACCCTCTCCTCGATAGTCTCGTCGGGAAAAGACCTGCAGCCTTGTTGCTCCCCAAAGTTGATTCTGTAATTAAAACAGGGTGACGTGTGACGACCTCAACTGGAGCGTTGACACACAGTTAAAGGTCTCTCAGCTTGGCACTACTCCAGCCGGACACCTGCCGTGGGAAGGGGCTGTGGGTGCCTTCCTTCCCAGGACTCAGCCAGACACTGGACCTTTCTCTTGCAGCCCTTATAGACATCCTGTGCCTCCCATGGCTGAGAACTCCAGTTGCCAGCTGGCCATCTAGGACTCCTTTCTCAGGCACCGGCCATATGTTCTGAACATCCCTGGCATCCTTCTTAGGGGGTTTTCCCATCCCTTCAGGGGACCCTTTAACCCAAGCTACCAGACATCCCCTCCCATCCTTCTCCAGCACAGCCTGTCGGCCCACAGCAGACACACAGCTTAGAACGGTCATCATGCCAGTGCTACTCCTTTCCAAAACATAAGACTGTGCTATAAAAGGACACTTGTGGCAGCTTCTGACAACTGAGGTTTCTCAGCTCCAAGTCATTAGCTTCCTCTGTCCTTCAAATGCATGGAGCCCATAGTGAGTTCTTTGGGTGGTCGGTTGAAGCCCCTTACTCTTCGGGTAGTGAACAAACTGCTCTCATCCCTTTCTTGTGGCTACAGGATGTATCTTTGCTTTTCGTAGCCACTTCAGTTTCAAACCTTGTGTACTTTCGGTGAGTGCCTTTAGGGTCATACCATAGGTCCTGAAACCCCTCTCTATAGGTTCTGCAAGTTTAGCTTGTGACCTTCCTTGGGAATATCAGGTTGGTTTAATTGTTATGTTGCAGAGAGAAAACCAGTTCTGACTCCATGCTAGAAACTGTTTCTTTGACCTGGATCTTCATTGCTTTTGTTATAATCATACTTAATAGCTTGCCTCAGAGGACCCTGTCCCATTGCCTGACTGTAAATTAAAGTGCCTTTGTTCAGCTCAGAGAGAGATAATTTGACCTTGCCCACCTGTGAATTGGGCTTCCCTGGTGGCTCAGATAGTAAAGAATCTGCCGGTGATATGGGACCCGGGTTGATCCCTGGGTTGGGAAGATCTCATGGAGGAGGGCATGGCAATCCACTCCAGTATTCTTACTGGAGAATTTCATGGACAGAGGAGCCTGGTGGGCTACAATCCATGGAGTCGCAGAGTTAGACACAACTGAGCAACTAACACATACACATCTGTGAATAGATTAACAAACTCCTTCCAAAGTCTGGCCATTCAGTTGGAGATGTTTCGTAAGACTGAAAATGGTTTCACTTCACTTTCCCACTTCCTCTCCCTCTCTATTCTGCCTTTTGACTTTAATTCCTCATTGCTTCTTTCTCTTCACTCTACAAAAGAAACTGGCATCCAGACCCAGACAAGATGGGCATTTTGAGATGGTAACCTGTCATCTTCTCAGTCAGCTGGCTCCCCGAATAAAGTCCCTTCCCAGTTATAATGGTAAAACCACTACTAAACCAGATCAGAATTACTACCTATATTTAGATAATTTAATTGTCTAGGTATGTGACTTTACACAGGTGAAATAAAACTGTCTTAAAACCAGGAACACTTCGCTTTTAAAAGTCATGGTTCATGTAGAAACTCTCTGAGGGTGCTATAATAATTGAGGGTAAATTCATCAGTAGATTAAATCAGTAGCATAGAGTTTTAAATTATCCCAAAGGACATAATTACGGTTTAGATGATGTGAAATTGGAAATAATGTTTATGATTTTAGCATGTGAGGCTGGAACTCAAGGCAAACCTGATAGGAAATTAGAGGACAGAAAAATAATTATTCCTGCTACTCTAATCCTGGGAAACTTGCCAGATTCCAGTCGATCACGCTGCAATCAGGACATCCTGGTGCCGTGGTTGCCTAGCAACCATTTTCCTCCCATTTTTTTTCTCTTCCAGGGGTGCAGGACACCATGTCATTTGGGACTGAAGTCTGCAGATAAGAAATTAAATCTCATGACATCAGCCAGGGCTTATTTGGTGTGGACACAGCCTGGGATTTAATGTCAGACAAACCCAAATTCAAATATTGACCTTGGAGAAGATAATTAACCTTTTTGGAATTTGCATTAAAGCTGAATTCAGGTTCCCCTTGCTATCCTAAAGTAGATTATGTCCATGAAACCTTTGCAAGCTGAAATGGTGTAGAGTGAAGAGGTGGTTACCTTAGGACACCTCTTGCCAATGGAGGCACAAAATTAGGATAAAGCACAGATGCTCACAGCCACATTTCAGTGTTCTGGAGGCGGGATGGAGGTGCTGAGTGTGGTTTGGGGGAAGCACCATGGCTTGGCCACTCTCACTGCTTGGTTGTGCACTGCCTCTAACTGCTCAGCTACCTGCAAGACAAATGCTATTTTCACTTCCTGCCTTTTGTTCCATAAAAGTGAATTTTTTTCCATGTGAAAACAGGAAGTAATGCAGATCTTTCCTAAAAGCAAAGTGGCATAAAGGGAGGAGGGGTGGGAGGGGGTTATCCACAGTTAAACAAGCAATTGATTTTTTTTTTCCACTCAAAAAATAGTTGCAGAGTGCTGGGTAGCAGGGATTTAACAGTGAAGGGGAACGTGGTTGCTGTCCTCCTGTAGACTACAGTCTAAAGGATGTGATGACTAGACATGAGTAGCTAGGAATAAACAAACATGCAGGCTGTGGTTGTGGCTGGGAGGGAAGCAAACAGTGGAATGGAGGTAGTTAGACAGAAAATACAAGGGGAGACCTGCCTTAAGGAGTGAAATCAGAGAGGCTCCCTTAAAGAAGGGACATTTAAGAAGAGACCCCAAAGGAGCCTGCCAAGAAGTGGCTCTGAGTTGGAGAAGAAGTCAGAATGGATTATAGCTATTATAGCATGAGGCAGGACTGGGCTGTGCATGAAGGGATTTGTGTACTGGGCAGAGTGTGGAACAAACAGGGAGACACAGCACTCCGAGTCCCAAAGAGTCCCCTCTGGGAGTGCCAGCTCAGGTCTCCAAAGCCCTGGCTGCAGAGGCCGTGGTGGGCAGTGCCAACCTGGGGAAACTCTTCCCCATTCTAGTACTTCCAAAGCCATCTGTGTAAAACCCTGTAGTGTGCTAGGAACCAAGGGGGTTAGCTTAGAGTGAAAAACATTTTAATGCAAATTGAAATCCATAATTCCTTAACTTGCGTGAGTGTGAGTGCTCACTCATGTCTGACTCTGTGTGACTTAATGGACTGTAACCCACCAGGACTGTAACCTCTGTCCATGGGATTCTCCAGACAAGTACACTGGAGTGGGTTGCCATTTTCTCCTAAAGGGGATCTTCCTGACCCAGGGATCAAATCCGCGTCTCTTATGTCTCTTGCATTGGCAGGTGGGTTCTTTACCACTAGCGCCATCTGGGAAGTTAATTGGTCACTGTGGATCATTAAAAAAGCAAGAGAGTTTCAGAAAAACATCCACTTTTGCTTTATTGACTACACCAAAGCCTTTGACTGTGTGGATCACAACAAAATGTGGAAAATTCTTAAAGAGATGGGAATACCAGACCACCTGACCTGCCTGTTGAGAAATCTGTATGCGGGTCAGGAAGCAACAGTTAGAACTGGACATGGAACAACAGACTGGTTCCAAAAAGGGAAAGGAGTACGTCAAATATTGTCACTGTGCTTATTTAACTTATATGCAGAGTACATCATGCAAAATGCCAGACTGGAAGAAGCACAAGCTGGAATCAAGATTGTTGGGAGAAATATCAATAACCTCAGATACGCAGATGACACCACCCTTATGGCAGAAAGTGAAGAACTAAAGAGCCTGTTGATGAAAGTGAAAGAGGAGAGTGAAAAAGTTGGCTTAAAGCTCAACATTCAAAAAACTAAGATCATGGCATCTGGTCCCATCACTTCATGGGAAATAGATGGGGAAACAGTGACAGACTTTATTTTTTTGGGCTCCAAAATCACTGCAGATGGTGACTGTAGCCATGAAATTAAAAGACCCTTTCTTCTTGGAAGAAAAGCTATGACCAACCTAGATAGCATATTAAAAAGCAGAGACATTACTTTGCCAACAAAGGTCCGTCTTATCAAAGCTATGGTTTTTCCAGTAGTCATGTATGGATGTGAGAGTTGGACTATAAAGAAAGCTGAGCACTGAAAAATTGATGCTTTTGAACTGTGGTGTTGGAGAAGACTCTTGATAGTCCCTTGGACTGCAAGGAGATCCAACCAGTTCATCCTAAAGGAAATCAGTCCTGAATATTCATTGGAAGAACTGATGCTGAAGCTGAAACTCGAATACTTTGGCCACCTGGTGTGAAGAACAGACTCATTGGAAAAGATGCTGGGAAAGATTGAAGGCAGGAAGAGAATTGGACAACAGAAGATGGGATGGTTGGATGGCATCAACAATGTGATGGGTATGAGCTTAAGTAGGCTCTGGCAGTTGGTGATGGACAAGGAAGCCTGGCATGCTGCAGTCCATGGGGTTGCAAATAGTTGGACACAACTGAGCAACTGAACTGAACTGAACTGTGAAACCTCAGCACAGCATTGGGAACAATAAGCAGCTCAATAAATATGTGTAAAAATCTGTAGGACAGGAACAAATGAATGATCCAGGCACTACAGAACATCATAAGACTAAGCTGTTTATTACATCCACTGCAAATCTTAATTAATTCTTGTTTAAAAGGATTTCATGAAGCCAGGATAAAAGATCCTATGATGAAAATAACTATTGTTGTTATACAGTTTGCAGCCTCTGTAAACACTTATTCAGTCTCCTCCTCTGATTGCCTTAATTTTCCTTATTAAAATATTTATTTTTTCATGGTTAGTTCAAACTTGTTTATAATAAGCAAAATATGACAGTTTATCATTTTTTGAAAAAGGAAGAAAACTGCCTGTAAACCATGCCTCCATCATTAACTCTGTGACCTCTAGAGCACAGAAGGGAATTTTCGTGACAAATTTGGATGTGTAGCATTTGGAGGAGGAAAATAAAATTGTGCAGCCTGTTGTGGAGATTACTGCACAGAGAGTCTATCAGCTTCTAGGAAAGGAAGGACTTTTCCCCGTGGACACAAGTAGAGATCATTTTTCAAATGTTGGTACCTTTGTCTTCCTTTCAACTTAAAGCCCATTTGCCACTAAAGTCTGTCAGCCTCATCTTGTGTTTCCCCCACAGCCCCAGAATCAACTGAGCCTTCAGAACCAACCATCATTAAATTTATTGACTGTATAGATCTTTTTCAAATTCTCTTGATAATAACATACTGTAATATTTATGTTTTAAATTTATTTCCAAAACAATCCAAGCTGACCAAAATAAATATAGGATAATATAATGGAATAAAAGAAAAACAATCAGCCCCTCTCACAGAGATAAATACAGCATTTATTGGGTAAATGTTTTAGACAAACTTCCTACATTTTGCTTATTTACGTGTTTTTAATTGTGGTATGCCATCCATGGTTTTTTCCAGCCATTTTTAGCAAAACTTATCCATACATAGATAAAATTATTTTTTCTTTATTTCGGTAACCACATATGTTTATACAAAATACATGTAATATGTACATCAGAATTTAATTTTATCAATCGTTATTTCTTGACATAGAACTAGTTTCTATGAACTAGTTTCAACTTTTAATTCTTATAAACAGTGTCAAGATAATACCCTTAAATAAATTTTGCATGTACTTCTGACTGTCTTTAGTATGTAGAAATGGAACTTATTAACCAAGATTTTATATATTTTGTATATAGATTTTTGTGTATATTTGTATATATTTTATGCATTTTTCAGCATGTGATACCATTGCAAGTTGCCCTCCAAAAGTGTAAAAAATTATGCTCTCACTTACACGGTGTCACATAACCATATTTTGAAACTAAACCAATGTGAAAATATAATGTGATGTTCAAAGCTGAATTGAGATTAAAATCATGTGCTAATTTTAATTAATGTGCTAATAGTAATGATAATTGAAGTACATGGTAATTTTGAATAAGGATAATGTCTCAGAATTGCCTTGGAAAAATTAGCCATCCGTCTCTTCTTGGCAAAAGGAGGCATGGAGGCAGTCGTTTAACTAGAGGATGTCAGATTCAATGCAGCTGGATTCAGAGGCGTGAATTGCTGTGAAGGGCATCCAGTGGCCATTAGAGAGCAGAGCACAGGCAGGAAATGACCCAGCACAGGAGGCTCCTGTTTACTTATCACAGTCAGAGAGACGGATGAGGTGCTATGAACTGCCCAGATCATAGCTCTTCTAGGCGTGAGAGCGAGTAGGAAAAGTGTGGGTGTGTTTCTCAGCCTCCACAGGCGTATTCATTTAAGGGAAAAGACGTGGACAATGGAAGAATTCCACAGCTATACAAGGCAGTATTTGAAAAATAACAATTAGGTTGCACAAGTCAGTATAATTTACGGGGAAAAAGGTGAAATTTGAACTGAATATTGCAGGGTGGGCTGAGCTGGGGTAGGAAGAAAAGCAACACAATCCAAACAATCAGAAATGAACCGGAATGTGGCATAACGAATTCTCATCAGACCCTTCGGCTGGAAAGGGAGGAGGCTGTTGCCAAGTGTAGAACGTGATGTGGAAAGATTTGTTAGAGCACATGTGAAAGAGTTGGCTTCTAGGCTAAGAAAATTCCATTTTAACCTAGGAATTAAAGTGAGTCACTTAAGGGTCTCTGTGTAGGGACATAAAATGAAGGTCACGATTCATCTGTTGATGCAGGCAAGCATAACAAATATTATTGAAAACCTGCTATGAGCTGCACATTAGGAAAGAAAATTAAATTTAAAATATATATATATATATATATATATATATATATATTTATTTTTGACTGTGTCAGGTCTTAGTTGTGGCATATGGGATCTCAGACATCCAGCCAGAGATCGAACCCACGTCCCCTGCACTGTAAGATGAATTCTCAACCACTGGACCACCAGGCATGTCTCTCAGATTCTTTTTGAAAGTTGCTGGAAGAATAAAGCCTACAGTTTGCGCAGAACTATTCATGAAAATACTAACGTTACTTTGGCTTTGCTGCCATAGACAAATCAAATCATAGAGAACAAGAGTGCATGCTGGGAAGATATTTGTCCCTTGTCACATGATCATATTCAGGGACCTGGGTTGTAGAAAATCTCTGGTCCCCTCCCTACCATGTGGCCTGGAGCTCACTGGGAGAGAAGTCATGTGTCTGCGGGGTGGGATCGAGCCCCTCCCAGGCTGTCTTGTGGAAACAGCCTGTCGCTCCTCCCTTGGTTCACACTGTGACCTTTTTGAGTACGCTCTGCCCCTGCTGAAGGGACCCAGAGTTGCCCAGCTCCATCAGTAATTAAGTGGGTAACTGATTCCCAGGAGGTAAAAGTATTTGTAAGCCAACTTGGCCACATCTGAAAACACTCTCTCCACCAGTTTTGCCAGGAGTGAAGCTGGCCCTTTGATCTCTTGGTGACTTCTGAGAGCTGTCTAAGTGTCCTGAAACAATGCAGGGAAGAAACTATTTGCCCCTCCCCACCACCGAGCTGAAGCTCCAACACTTTGGCCACTTGATGTGAATTGAGAACAGCTGACTCTTTGGAAAAGACCCTGATACTGGGAAAGATCGAAGGCAGAAGGATAAGAGGATGGCAGAGGATGAGATGGTTGGATGGCATTACTGATTCAAGGGACATGAACTTAACTGAACTCTGGGAGATGGTGAAGGACAGGGAGGCCTGGTGTGCTGCAGTCCATGGAATCACAAAGAGTTGGACGTGACTTAGTGAGTAAACAACAACAACCATGGTGGTAAATTGTGATATGGGGCACCTAAAATATGTTTTCTTTCAGGCTTTTGTTTTCTGAAAGACTAATTCTGGAGGATGTTTTGCAAGTGAGGTTGAAAGAATCCCATGCTTTGTAGAGAGTGGCTCTCAGGTTCAGTGGGTAATGATGAGGGTCCCTAAGGCTGAGACAGAGACAGGGTCCCCAGGAGCTTTGGTTTTGCAGATCTGTGTCCAGAACCCTGGTAGATGAGCACAACCAAGGGGTGCATCTCACAAATCTGGACTCTCAGCCCTGAGTTCCCAGCTTCAGGGGACTCCAGTGCCTAGGGCTGGTGAGTGTGGGGCTGAGTTACTGCATGTAGAGTGGGATGACCATCTGTGTCAGCCTTCCTGGAACAGCCCTGGCCTATTCTATGTTATCCTGGAGTAATTTTAAGGCCTCCCTTTTCACACTTCAGTGGGCCCCATTTGGGATGATAAATTGTAAAGTCACCCTTAACATATTTCAGAGCCCAGGCAGGACTGTGCAGTAAGGATTTTAGTGGTGAGAAGTGTGGACAATAGTGAAGTGAAGTGAAAGTGTTAGTTGTTCAGTTGTGTCTGACTCTTTGTAACCCCACTGACTGTAGCCCAACAGGCTCCTCTGTCCATGGGATTTTCCAGGCAAGAAATACTGGAGTGGGTAGCCATTTCCTTCTCTAGGGGATCTTCCCCACCCAGGAATCAAACCCAGGTCTCTTGCATTGCAGGCAGGCCCTTTACCATCTGAGCCACCAGGGAAGCCTGTGGACAACAGTAAATTCGTAAGAAATCCTCAACCAAACCTCAGTAGATGGAAACTCCTCAAGTGTAACTTCACATAGCCCTTCCCAGGGGCTGGGGTTGGATCCCATCTTCTGCCTTTTCTGGCTTCCAAATCTTTACCTTTCAGCCTGTGATATAGGACATGCTTCAGATTCTTCCAAAACATCATGGATAGATTTCTCACCAGGGCCCATGCATTCAATAAAACATAGAAATCCCTGGTGTTATGGACTGAATGTATGTCTCTGCCAAGATCATATGTAGAAATCCTAGGTCCAAAGTGATGGTTTTAGGAGATGAGGGCTTTGAGGAATGCTTAGGTTGTGAGGGCAGAGCCCTCATATGGGATCAGTATGCTTATACAAAGAGACACTGACGTGTGGCCTCTCTCTGCTCTCTGCTGGGTGAGTAAGTGGCTGTTTATAAACCAGAAGGGCCTCCCAGAGTCCAACTGCATGGGGTATATTGACCAGCCAACAGTGAGAAATGTCTGCTGCTGAAGCCACCCAGTCTGTGGTATTTTGTAATAGCAGCCAGACTGATTAAGGTGCTCAGGAACTTATATTTGGTTAATAACACATGGCTCAAGTGGTAAACAATCCACCTGCCAGTGTAGGAACCACAGGAGATGTAGGTTCGATCCCTGGGTTGGGAAGATCCCCTGGAGTAGGAAACAGTTATCCACTCCAGTATTCTTGCCTGGAGAATCCCATGGACAGAGGAGCCCGGTGGGCTGCAGTCCATGGGGTCAGACATGACTGAGAACACGCATACACTATAATAGCATGTAGGTCCTTTATCACAGGGCATCCTCCACTGCTGCTTTCCTGGCCACCTCCTTGTAGCCACATGGGACTCCCCCAGTGATCCTTCAACTCATCAGCCAGGTCCCCAGCTCAGGGCTTCAGCCTTTGATGTCTCTTCCTCTGGCGATGCTCTTGTAGATTTTTATGCACATCCTGCTCCCTCACCTGAAATCAGGTCTCTGCTCGAATGTCCTTTCCTCACTGGCCCTCCTACAGCAGACCTAGAGAAGGGCATCCACACAGCCCCTTCCTGTTCCTCTGGACTGTCTATTCTCTTGCTGGGCTTTATTTCTTCCTTTAGTTTTTTCTTTTTCACTCGTTCTTCTTCTTTGTTAAAAAATGTGGATGTCATGATATCTTAACTCTGGGGAAAAGTTTCTTTTTTTCTAGTGGATATGGGTTTTCCCATAGTTCAGTTTTTAAGATTAATTTTTATTGGAATATAGTTGCTTTACAACATCACGTTAGTTTCCGCTGTACAGTAAAGTGAATCAACTATGCATATACATATATCCCTTCTGTTTTGGATTTCCTTCCTGTTTAGGTCACCATAGAGCCCTGAGTAGAGTTCCCTTCACTATACAGCAGGTTCTCATTAGTTTATTCTATACACAGTGTAAATAGTATATATGTGTCAATCCCAGTCTCCCAATTCATCCCACTCCCCCTTCCCTCCTTGGTGTCTGTATGTTTATTCTCTATGTCTGTGTCTCTATTTCTGTTTTGCAAATAAAAGCATCTTTACCATTTTTTATAGATTCTACATTTATACCCTAATTTAATATACAATATCCCATAGTTCTTAATATTTTTTGACATACAACATCCTTACTTGCATATCTGATTACTCACTCTCTTCTCCTCCTATAAAGTAGGCTACAAGGGGTCAGAGATTTGTTTTCCTGCCTGAATTCCTGGTTCCTTGAACAGTGCTTGGCACACACTTGGCACTCAATAAATACACACTCAAAGAAAACAAAATGGCTCATACAGTCATGGAAACTTGATCACTGAATAGAATGACAGAGAGATATTAGTCTCATTCATAACATCATCTTTCTAAAGGAAGAAAGAAATCACATTTCAAGGTTGCCAATTTTTACCTGATTCCGTAGGCCCCAGTCATTTGGGGCATGGTTTGGCCAGATCTTGAATAAATATTAGGCCACCTTAGAGGCTTCTAGATGGAAGTGAGCTCTTGAGTGACTATTAAAAATCAGTCCTCCAGATATAATAGCAGAAGGGAGTCCTGGGTAATTTCAAGTCATGTCAGAGTGCATCAAGATTTCTTCACCGAAACCAGGCTCTATGGTTTAGCTTGAGTCTAGAGAGGCACACAGCCTTCAATCCTATTGACATACTGTGTACAAAATAGAGCTCCTAAATCCTTGTGGGGGCTCCCTGGTAATTAACTTTGCTTTTCTCTTGCTGCCTTTTGAATCCTCTAATTTTGCCATCTATATTATAGTATGTCTTGGTGTGGGTCTGTTTGGATTCATCTTGTTTGGGACCCTCTCTTCTTCCTGTGCCTGGATATGTTTCCTTCTTTAGGTTTGGGAAGTTTTCAGTGATAATTTCTTCAAATACCATTTTGATCCCCTACACACCTCATGATCCTACCACATTGGACTCCATGACTGATGGCCTGGTGGTGTCCCTGTAGTTACACAATTTTGCAGCATCCACCAGCATGACCATTGATGCCATAGCAGATAAACCAGCAGCACTCATGTTTTTCAGCAACCATTTTCTGACACTGGTGGTGCTGAATAAATACTTGTTGTGAATCAAATGTGCATGCACATCCTTTAATATTCTAATGACATGAAGAATGGTATTTAAGGTGATAGTACAACAATGCTTCTAGGTTTAATTGCCCCCCCCAAGTATGTTTTCTTTAGTCTACATTTATAGAGTTCCAAATGAAGCAGTCAGTTGTTTGGTTGGATGTTTCAAATAAAAAGTTTAGCTGAATAATTCAGGTCTAATCTGAAAACTGTAATGTCACTTACTCATTTTGGCTATTTCCATGCATTCTATTAATAAGAATTTTCTAAGACTCATTTCAATTTGGATATCCATTGGTGAGAAAGAAAAGGATGTACAGGAAGAGAATGATAATATTTGTTGAATACCTTCTATAGGCCAACCTCCAGGCAAACCCTACCTGTGAAAGTGAAAGTCGTGTCTGACTCCTTGCAACCCTGTGGACTATACAGTCCATGGAATTCTCCAGGCCAGAATATTGGAGTGGGTAGCCTATCCCTTCTCCAGTGGATCTTCCTGACCCAGGAATCAACCTGGGGTCTCCCAGATTGCAGGCAGATTCTTTACCAGTTGAACCACAAGGGAAGCCCCTTCCTACCTGTCTATCTAATTATCTGTCTTTCCATCCATCTAATCTTCTATTATCTATCTAATTATTTACCTGTCGTCCATCTAATTATCTATCCATCCACCCACCCATCCATCATCTACCTATCCATCCTTATAATCATCTATTATATATTTATGTAATTACCTATCCATTTATCTAATTATCTATCTATCTATCTATCTAACCACCTATCTTAATCAGACATTCACACATCACATATGTAAAATACCATCTGAAATATCTAGAAATTAAAGAAAGATAATATTGCTCTTGAATTATCCAGAGACTTTCTTCAGGTTGACTCTAATTTCTGCTAAGAGATCTTTGAATATATTCCATTAAGTGTTGTTTAAAATAGCACCTAAATGTGTCCCTTTAAAAGTACTAGCATCCTATGTTTTGTGAAGCATGATGATAAATCTGTCATTTTAATCTGCTTTTCTCTATCATTAGTTATAATGCAGCTATTAGGTTAACAATACTGCTGCTATATAAGGTGCACTAATTTTACATTAGGATTAAATGTTAAGGAAAATTATATCTTCCTTCAAGAAAGTTATTGAAGTATAAATATAGTATAATAGTGTCTGAATACCTTTCAGAGAACATCTAGGCAACTGCTTTTTAAACAGAAAGAGGTCACTGAGGACACAGGCTCTAAATAATCCAGGTTATTATAATATCTAAAAGATGCCCAATAATAGAATGGAAAATAGACTATTCTGAGTAATAAAATAATCCAGATGGGACTTCAAGGGGTCGTTTGCTTTAGAATTCTGCTAGATTTCAATTTCAGTTGAAGTCCACAGATCACTGGAGAACTGAGATACTTAAGGTATGTCAGAGAGACGGATGGACAGGCAGCTGCAGTGCAGAGGCAAGAATGCTTCAGTCTCAGCCTTAGATTCCTTCCACACTCCTGACACGTAAGTGAAAATATCTATTTAGATAACTGCTGGAAATTATGCCTGCAACTTTGATCTAAATCAGTGTCAGCAAAGTAAAGGCCAGGCAATAATTTAGGCTTTTCTTGCCAGAAGCTTCTGTCCCAAGCACTTAACTCTGCTCTTGCAGATGAGAAGCTGCCTTGGACAAGGTAAGTGAATAGCGGGGGCTGGGTTCCAATAACACTCTGATTTAAAACAAAACAAAACAAAACAAAAGAAAAGATGACTAGCCACACTTGGCCCAGGCCATGGTTTGCTGATCACTACTCTGAATAGCAAACAGTATGTTTTAAAAGCTTATGGCAAATTCTTTAAGTGCTACTATTTCCTAGTAGAATTCATGTCTGAGATATATTTCTAGGTTTCAGATTTTTAACACATTTTGAATGAGTTGTTTTTGTTTTCATATGTGGTTATCGAAATTAGACAAATATTTATCTGCCCCTCACTACAAGCTAGCTGCTTGTCTAGGTGCTAATGATGCCCTAGTGAATAAAAGGATCAAAGACCTTTGCCTCATGCTACTTATATCCCAGTGGGAGAGAGATGGATGATAATATATGAATAAATCACATAGTATTTTCGAAGGTGACACATGCCTTGGAAGCAGAATAAGTGTGGGACAGGGCAAAGAGGATGAAGACAGTGACGTGGGGGACGATGGCAGTTTGCTTCATCAGACTGAGTGGTCAGGGCAGAGGTCATGCAAATGAATGTAAGCCAACTGGAAGATGCAGTGCAGATGTCTGGAAGAGCTTCTTGAGGAGGAGAGGCCAGAGCTAAGGTTGTAAACAGACAGGGGACAGTGTGGCAGGAGGTGAGTGCTGAGCAAGGAGTGGGGGGCAGGGGCAGGCAGAGATGCAGAACTAAACCAGAGGCAAGAATGGGGCAGGTCCAGACCCACTGTGAGGGCTTCACTTTTGCTGTGAAAGAAACACAGGACCTCTGAGAAGACTTTAAACAGAAGAGTGAAGTAAAATGTTTACATCATCAGGGGGACTTTACGATGTTAGACCCTTAGCTAGTGGTAAAATACGATGAAGGCTAACAGTAGAGAGTGAGGCTCTAGTAACTCCAGGTATCATAACATGCCCATATTCTTGAATTTGAGAAATTGAGTATTTCCTGCCATGTCAGTAAACAGGAATGTAACAGTCATCAGCAATTGCAGCCACAATGGATAGTGAGTTGGTGAGCCCTGAGGAAACTTAGGAAGGAATGAATTGCCATCCAGCAGCAATCAGACTGCAGCCACCAGACTGCAGCCACTCCCCACTGTGAGCTCTGAGGAAACTCAGAAGGTGAAAACACAGGATTCTGGCCCCAGAGAGCTGAGGTACATATCAGAGAAATAATTTCAGTGGGCCCAGACTCTTGCATCTTCCCACACACAGAAAAGTACTAAATTCCTTAACTTGAGATATCTGGTTTTCTTCTTCATTTACAATAATCTTTTGATGTTCAGACTTTGTTGCAAAACCACATATCCTCGCTCCCCTCTCACCTCCTCAGAGTAGTTCTGTCAGGGTTACTTGAGTTTTTGCCTTCTGGATTTGAAGTCCTAAACATTCTCACCAAATAAAACATAACTCTCAACTTTCAGGTTGTGAATATTTTTAATTCTATAGATTGAAGAAGCTTATACTAGCCTCTTCCCAGAAACATAGCTATCCAGCACTCAGAAACCTCTGGGAAAGAACTCACCACCATTTCGTGGGAATATACTTTTGCTGCAGATATATAAAATGTTTTCTCCTTATCTTTTCATGGCAGGCATGTAAGTGTGACTTACCACATTCAGGCTGAGTAATCCCAGGCAGACATGCATAAACCATACATAGAGCTGCCTCTGTGACATGTGTTCACCAGTAGATCCCAGCTTCATAGCCTTCGTTTACATAGGTCACTTTATTTAGATGGTGCTTACTGGTAATATTAAGTCATCAGAGTTCATATTCTTGTGAAAATTCTCCCTGGAAGCCAACTCATTCATAATGAAAACCACATTTTGAGCAGGGAAATAGTTCAGCTGGTTACCCTGGTAGGACATATTCATCTTCTTGAGCTCACTTCAGCTTTCTAAGTATTGTGTGTTTATGTGAGACATTGTCTTCTGAATTCAAGCTGAATGAAACATAAAGTTGGTGACAGGCAAACATCTCTTTTCTCTGATACCCGAGAAGCTGTTGTCAAGAAAATGCTCTGTTCATTGGAGAAGTGATCAAAGACTCTGCTTAGCTATTACTATGTCTGTGATCAGATGAAGTTGCTCAACTGGAAGAAGATTGCAAAACTAACAGATTAGAAGAACTCAACCAGAGAAATATTGCTTCAGAAGTAAATCCCCCTAAGATACAAGAAGCTGACTTCAAGTCAGCCCAGTGCCATGGTTGTTGTTAGCCTTCACCCCACCAAAGCACCCACTTGTGGGGATTACGTCATTTAATGTTGCCACATGAGAACCTTCACTTTGTGAGTCCCCTAATACACATGGTCTTCATGTTTTGTGGAAAATATACAGTTTTATTATTTCTGTTTACCCCTTTAGTAACTGAAAACTGAGACAGAGTTAAATTGATTCCTATATAAACTCTTCAAAAAGGCATTTTGTTAAGGCTTTGTTTTTGGTAGAAGTTGTGCCAAATCATCTTCATTAAGAGAGCTATAGCAATTATAACTTCACAACTAATTCAATTTTAACCTTTTTCCCCCCAGGCTCCTCTTCTTTTCCACCAGTTTAGTTCAGTTGCTCAGTCATGCAACTGAGCAAAGAGTCATCTAACTCTTTGCAACCCCATGGACTATAGCACGTCAGGCTTCCCTGTACATCACCAGTTCCCGGAGCTTGCCTAAATTCATGTCCACTGAGTCGGTGATGCTGTCCAACCATCTCATCCTCTGTTGTCCCCTTCTCCTTCTGTCTTCAATCTTTCCAAGCATCAGGGTCTTTTCCAATGAGTCAGTTCTTTGCATCGATCGGATGGCCAAAGTATTGGAGTTTCAGCTTCAGCATCAGTCCTTCCAATGAATATTCAGGACTGATTTCCTTTAGGAGTGACTTGTTCTTTTCCATATTTACCCACATTCTCACTATCTTCTTTGGTAATTCTTTCTCTATTATTAAATTGGATAATATGCATGAAAAAGAATTTTAAACTAAGATTTAGTTTAAATCTTTGACTAAAGATTTAATTTTAAGTTAATGTTTTTAAGTTTCATTAAGACTATCTTAGTAATCAATTTAAGCTGTACTTCACTGTGTGATTTTAGAATGCTATCCATTAAAATTTAGCTAAAATTTCAAAGAGTTATTAGGACACTTTTAAGACAGTTTTTCTTTTTGGTACTGTGTACCCTCAACTGCACATATTTTTGTGTGCTGCATCTCAGATTCCTCAGGGCAATGCAGAAAATGGCTTATCCACAGCATCAGGCCTTATCTCTCCTTGCTCACGGACCAAATACCCTCACTCTGCACATGTATTTGTCAGACTCCCAGCAAGAAATAGATGGCAACCTCAGGCTCATTAATTGAGCAACAAGCATTTAATAAGGACTATTTTAAAAGAGGTGGGCAGCTCTTGAGAAAAGCAATAAGGATGATGACTACTCCAGGATGATAACAGTGGAACCATGGTTATTCTTATTTTCTGAGGGGCCACAACTGGAGTCCAGAGAATGAGAGAGTTGTGTAGAGAAGGAAAGTCCCCTGAGGGGAGCTGTGTCCTTGGTTGAAGGAAGGTCCCCTTAAAGGAGTTGTGTCTTTGGTTGAGAATTGTGACCCACTCATGGTAACCCTTATAAGAGGATCCAAAGAAACAAATTTCAGGACTTCATGCTTCTCCATCCTCTGATCTCTTTTCAGTATTCCTTCATTGGATGAATCCAACCAGAAACCAGAGAGCAAGGGAGACTTTTGGCTCATTTCTCACAGGCCAGACTCCCAGGACACAGTGCAAAGTGCAGATGGTAGAGAGTAGATCTCAAGAGGCCAATAGAGGCATTTCCAGCCCAGCTTCCACACAAGTTCACTGTCCACCTAGACAGAGTTCTTTCAGAAGGGCCTCTTGAGAGGCTTATGTTAGAATCATGGCCTGTGTAATAAACTTCTGTAGTCAACCCTTCCAATATATCTGTGATCAGCATGCTGTCATCAGTATTTTTTAAAATTTTAAGTGGTTAATTGGCACCTATCCTTAGATTAGTGGAACTACTTAGGCATTGACAAGGGTATAAAACACGAGCCTGAAGGGAATCAATACAAACAAAGAAGATTTGGATAATGACTGTTGGCACCTATTCAAACTATCTTTTTCAATAATGGAATAGACTTCAGCATGTCATTAAATGTTAAAATCACTTTGAAGTATTTTATTCATTCTCTTTGGACCAAAATGCCATTCATGTCTTTAGAGATACAGCTGTTCAAGGAAGCTCCAACATGTTGGGTGGTTCCCCAGCTGGAAGCTGACTGTCCACACCAAATATCCACCTCATGCCTTTCTGAGCCAGACACAGCTGTAGGCATGGAGTTGCCCACTGTTTGAAGGGTAAGTAGGTGTTCAGTTTGATTGCACAATATTTTTGGCTTGTTTTTTGTCTGTTTTTAATTAGTGTCTTCAGATGTGTTATATCTTCTCAAATTCAATATAGTCTGTTAGTTAACTAATATCCCCTAGAATTTGAGTTTATGCCCCTTAGTCTATGGTCAGAAACAAAACTCTGGCCTGTGTACAAATAAAGATGAAAAGGAAAGCATCCTTAGCCAGTCAGGGCTTCCCTGGTGGCTCAGATGGTGAATAATCTGCCTGCAATGTAGGAGACTGGGTTTGATCCTTGGGTCAGGAAGATCCCTTGGAGAAGGAAATGGCAACCCACTCCAGTATTCTTGCCTGGAGGATTCCATGGACAGAGGAACCTGGCAAGCTACAGTCCATGGGGTTGCAAAGAGTCAGACATGACTGAGAGATGAACAGTTTCACTTTCAGAGCAATCTAATCTGTGTCCCACTCATAAAACTGTCTCAGTCATAATAACTAGTGTAGTTCAATTTATTGATTAGTTTTGCTGCATTGACATTTTAGAATTTTTTTCATTTTAATATGTGATACAACTTGGCGGACTATATGTTAATGATCACTGTACGAGTTCTTCTAAGTGGTATACCACATATCCACTTCTTAATTGAATTGCTTGAGTTGGATTTAGTGCATCTCATCTAACCAAATCTCCTGAGACTTCAGAGGAAATATTGATTCTTATTTTGACTCATAAAATAGCACAAAGACTTTAGGGCAAAACACAGTTCTCATTAGAATTGGTTTCCCTTCTAACAAGGTTAAATTGTCAGAATTTTCTTGGCTTTTTCTTGCCAAGGCTGTATATGATATTCTGATTGTATTCTCAGAATATTTGCTTGTTACATGTTTGATGCCGTTTTCAATACCTTAGAGCTCTACTATGAATCTCTTCTCCACTCTTGGCTTACTTTTGCATTTTCCAGGGAAAAGGTATCTAGGATTTCTCTTTCCATATTACAACAGGTCCATTTTGAGGATCTACAGGTTGCCCGTACTTGAATAAAATCAATAAAGATTCTTTTCCATTGTAGTCTTCTAGCAAACCGAATAAAAGAAAATTGATTGCATATTTGCTGCTATGATGAAATACCTGTTTCCAGTAAGTCCTAGATAGAGATCTTTTTCTTTCTTCCAGAACTGACTCAGTTTGGGGTAGGAACATCATTCTACTGAGCATTGTCCCTTCTGTTATTCTTCCAGAGAGGAGGGGAGGCTACTTTTGAATATAAGGTGATGGATCTGCATTTCTGCAGTGAGGGGTTGGGGAGGGAGAGGGCTGCTTCTGCTGGAGCCTCCTGTGCAACATTAAGATTGAACCAAGATGGAATGATTTTCTCCCACTGAGGAGCTTTTTAATTTGCAATGAAAAGAGCCAAAATGTCTTTCTAAAAATTCAGGCTTAGACCGGTAAGTATTAAGAATCTGTTGTTTGGCATTGCAACCCAATAACAGGCATCCAGGATAACAGGCATCCAGGATAACAGGCATCCAGGCCGTATGGAAGAGCAACTCACTTGTACTGAATGGAAGATTTCCATGGAAGAATACTCAGGTTCCATGGAAAAAGATATGGAACATTTAAAACTAGCCTTACATTTAGGTTTCTTCCACATTCTAGGCTATTGTAAATTGCGCTGATGTGAACAGTGTGGTGCACACTTCAAACTAATACAACATTGTAAATCAGTTATGCTCCAATAAAATAAAACACATAAACAAAAAACAGAATTTAAAACTAACCTTACATCTAATCAATAAAATGAAGGGAAAAGTTCAATGACATTTGCTGCATAGAGATTCCTGTACCTTATTTATGGATATTTTTCCCCCTCACAATATTGTCGCTGTTGTTATTCAGTCACTCAGTCATGTCTGACTGTTTGCAGCCCAGTGGACTGCAGCATGCCAGGCTTCTCTCTCCTTCACCATCTCCTGGAGTGTGCTCAAACTCATGTCCATTGAGTCGGTGATGCCATCCAACCGTCTCATCCTCTGTCATCCTCTTCTCCTCCTACCTTCTATGTTTCCCAGGATCAGGGTCTTTTCCAGTGAATTGGCTCACAATATAGAAGCAAATAATTGCTTGTGAACCAGAGACTTAATTTTTTTCTCATAACAAAAGTCCATGTAAAAGAATAGTATCATTTCCCCTCTTACAATGGTATTTCCAATAGTAGTCTCAACTATAGAAACCAAGTTCAGGTTTAAGATTCACGATTTTCTGAGTCCCTATTGTAAGGTTTGTTTTATCAAAATGAATGCTTTTGTGAATTTATGTAGTTCACAAAATGTGAACCAAGGATATCTATTCCAACTGTGACCTATAGTGGAAAATATCTTGTGGCAAAGGGTAATCCATTCTTGCCTGGAAAATCTTGTGGGCAGAGAAGCCTGGCAGGCTATAGTCCATGGGGTCACACAGAGTCAGACACGACTGAGCGACTAAGCACACAGCACATGCAGAGTCCCCTGCAACCACTGAAGGAGAGACATCTAATG
Source organism: Cervus elaphus (assembly GCF_910594005.1). Lineage (NCBI taxonomy): Eukaryota > Metazoa > Chordata > Mammalia > Artiodactyla > Cervidae > Cervus > Cervus elaphus. Next base: position 28,480,982 of record NC_057819.1, read on the forward strand.
CCATTTCCACTGAGGCATAAATTGAATCACAGAGATACTTACACTTTATGTTCCACTGTGATCTACTAAGAGCTTAACAGTTAAATGTAAATTTGTTATTTAACAAATAAGTATTTAGTCTGTACTGTGTGGTGAGCATTTTTCAATAGTAACTGAAAAACCTATGAAGGCAGGAAATTGGAGTGGGAGGTGAGCTGCAGAAATACAATAGCCATGCAAAACAATACTAAATGATTAATTCTTGAATATATTCCCTAAAGGGAAAAATGCAGGACTTCCCACTTAAATGTGGAAGTGGGGCTCCAGCCACCTTCCTTTTTGTGGATGCTATCTAAAAGACAGGAGGAATTTGGAAGCATCCAGGGTACAGTATCATTGTTGATGCTTTTTAAATTTTAGGAGAAATATTTAGGCTTATATGCACTCTAATAATGATCTGGTGGCTGGATTTGCCCAAGCAGGGTTGGAATACCTTATCATATGTTTAAACCAATGCCTGGCACTTACTACAGTGATTGAGAACCAGAGAAATTAGAGCAAAGAAAGTCATAATTTTCTGAAATTCAGTTTCTCAAAGGAGAAATTATATTAACTAATAGAAATATTATAAAATATGAATGTCTCAAAAATCTGCATTCAGGACTAAGATTTATGCTTCTTCACAATATTTACAGTTAATTTATTTAATTTGATTACAGGTTAGAAAGTTATTCTGTGTTATGTCATTGATACCCAGAATAGATGCATTTGGATATGAGCCTTAAAGAATTGATGATTTTTGAACCATAGTATCTTAAAGTTTTTGAACACCAGCACTTTCAATATTTTAGTCTGGGTAAATATGTAGGATTAAGCAAGAAAGAAAAGGGACAATTTGGAGAATTCTGACAGAATGTGGTCCACTGGAGAAAGGAATGGCAAACCACTTCAGTATTCTTGCCCTGAGAACCCCGTGAACAGTATGAGATGGCAAAAAGATAGGACACTGAAAGATGAATTCCTCAGGTCAGAAGGGCCCAATATGTTACTGGAGATCAGTTGAGAAATAACTCCAGAAAGAATGAAGGGATGGAGCCAAAGCAAAAACAATACTCAGTTGTGGATGTGACTGGTGATAGAAGCAAGGTCTGATGCTGTAAAGAGCAATATTGCATAGGAACCTGGAATGTTAGGTCCATGAACCAAGGCAAATCGGATGTGGTCAAACAGGAGATGGCAAGAGTGAACGTCGACATTTTAGGAATCAGCGAACTAAAATGGACTGGAATGGGTGAATTTAACTCAGATGACCATTATATCTACTACTGTGGGCAAGAATCCCTTAGAAGAAGTAGAGTAGCCATCATAGTCAACAAAAGAGTATGAAATGCAGTACTTGGATACAGTCTTAAAAATGACAGAATGATCTCTGTTCACTTCCAAGGCAAACCATTCAATATCACGGTAATCCAAGTCTAAGCCCCGACCAGTAACACTGAAGAAGCTGAAGCTGAATGGTTCTATGAAGACCTACAAGATCCTTTAGAACTAACACCCAAAAAAGATGTTCTTTTCATTACAAGAGACTGGAATGCAAAAGTAGGAAGTCAAGAAACACCTGGAGTAACAAGCACATTTGGCCTAAGAATACAGAATGAAGCAGGGCAAAGGCTAATAGAGTTTTGCCAAGAGAATGCACTGGTCACAGCAAACACCCTCCTCCAACAACACAAGAGTAGGCTCTACACATGGACATCACCAGATGGTCAACACCGAAATCAGACTGATTATATTCTTTGCACCAAAGATGGAGAAGCTCTATACAGTCAGCAAAAACAAGACCGGGAGCTGACTGTGGCTCAGATCATGAACTCCTTATTGCCAAATTCAGACTTAAATTGAAGAAAGTGGGGAAAACCACTAGACCATTCAGGTATGACCTAAATCAAATCCCTTATGATTATACAGTGGAAGTGAGAAAGATTTAAGGGACTAGATCTGATAGACAGAGTGCCTGATGAACTATGGACAGAGGTTTGTGACACCGTACAGGAGACAGGGATCAAGACCATCCCCAAGAAAAAGAAATGCAAAAAAGCAAAACGGCTGTCTGAGGAGGCCTTACAAATAGCTGTGAAAAGAAGAGAAGTGAAAGGCAAAGGAGAAAAGGAAAGATGTACCCATTTGAATGCAGAGTTCCAAAGAATTGCATTAATGCAAAGAAATAGAGGAAAACAAGAGAATGGGAAAGACTAGAAATCTCTTCAAGAAAGTCAGAGATACCAAGGGAACATTTCATGCCAAGATGGGCTCAATAAAGGACAGAAATTGTATGGACCTAACAGAAGCAGACGATATTAAGAAGATATTAAGAATACACAGAAGAACTGTATAAAGAAGATCTTCATGACCCAGATAATCACGATGGTATAATCACTCACCTAGAGTCAGACATCCTGGAATGTGAAGTCAAGTGGGCCTTAGGAAGCATCACCTCAAATAAAGCTAGTAGAAGTGATGGAATTCCAGTTGAGCTATTTCAGATCCTAAAAGATGATGCTGTGAAAGGCTGCACTCAATATGTCAGCAAATTTGGAAAACTTGGCAGTGGCCACAGGGCTGGAAAAGGTCAGTTTTCATTCCAATCCCAAAGAAAGGCAATGGCAAAGAATGCTCAAACTACTGCACAATTGCACTCATCTCACACGCTAGTAAAGTAATGCTCAAAATTCTCCAAGCCAAGCTTCAGCAATATATGAACCATGAACTTCCAGATGTTCAAGCTGGTTTTAGAAAAGGCAGACAAACCAGATATCAAATTTCCAACATCTGCTGGATCATTGAAAAAGCAACAGGGTTCCAGAAAAACATCTATTTCTGCATTACTGACTATGCCAAAGCCTTTGCCTGTGTGGATCACAATAAACTGTGGAAAATTCTTCAAGAGATGGGAATACCAGACCACCTGACCTGCCTCTTGAGAAACCTATATGCAGGTCAGGAAGCAACAGTTAGAACTGAACACAGAGCAAGAGACTGGTTCCAAATAGGAAAAGGAATATGTCAAGGCTGTTTATTGTCACCCTGCTTCTTTAACTTCTATGCAGAGTACATCATGAGAAACGCTGGGCTGGAAGAAGCACAAGCTGGAATCAAGATTGCCAGGAGAAATATCAATAACCTCAGATATGCAGATAAAACCACCCTTATGGCAGAAAGTGAAGAAGAACTAAAGAGCCTCTTGATGAAAGTGAAAGAAGAGAGTGAAGAAGTTGGCTTAAAGCTCAACATTCAGGAAACAAGATCATGGCATCTGGTCCCATCATTTCATGGCAAATAGAAGGGGAAACAGTGGAAACAGTGTCAGACTTTATTTTTTGGGGCTCCAAAATCACTGCAGATGGTTACTGCAGCCATGAAATTAAAAAATGCTTACTCCTTGGAAGAAAAGTTATGACCAACATAGACAGCATATTAAAAAGCAGAGACATTACTTTGTCAACAATTGTCAGTCTAGTCAAGGTTATGGTTTTTCCAGTAGTCATGTATGGGTGTGAGAGTTGGACTATAAAGAAAGCTGAGCACCAAAGAATTGATGCTTTTGAACTGTGGTGTTGGAGAAGACTCTTGATATTCCCTTGGACTGCAAGGAGATCCAACCAGTCCATTCTAAAGGAGAACAGTCCTGGGTATTCACTGGAAAGACTGATGTTGAAGCTGACACTCCAATGCTTTGGCCACCTGATGTGAAGAGCTGACTATTTGATAAGACTCTGATGCTGGGAAAGATTGAGGGCAGGAGGAGAAGGGGACGACAGAGGATGAGATGGTTGGATGATGTCATTGACTCAATGGAATGAGTTTGGGTAAACTCCGAGAGTTGGTGATGGACAGGGAGGCCTGGCATACTGTGGTTCATGGGGTCACAAAGAGTAGGACATGACTGAGCGACTGAACTGAACTGAAAAGGGTCTATGGGTCACAGATATACAAGTTTGCTTCTCCTTTTTAGAAAAGCATTGCTTGTTATTCATGTCCCTTACACAAGGTTCCTCCTTGTAAATGCTATTTAGAGCCTGGCAAATCTGTTTTTTGTAACTTGAAAGGGAGATAAGCAACAAAAATTAAATCATACAATGTGTTTCCATTTTCCCTCAAGTTAGGACTGAGTTAATTGATTTGTTATGTCCAGGTCAGTCTTGGTTACCATTGGAAAATCTTCACCTACTCTTGAGGAGCCTGCTGATAATTTAGTCTGCTGACGTTTGCATCTGCAAGAACCTGGCACCTGTGAGATTCATCCCAGAGTGACTTCTGGTACAGAATTGTGTTTAGATTAATTTCCCCCTTTATTCTGGATTCACCTCCTGCTTCCTAATTTTTGGTTCCTGTCCTTTTTGGCATCATGAAGGAATGGTATTTCAAGATCATCATCTACTTTGTTCCTCCTTGTACAACTTCCTTTTTGGTCCTTGGCATGGGATTTATTCCAAGACTAGTTTTGCCCCTGCTAAGAGGTCTCCTCTGAGGCCTGGCTCAGAGAGCTGGCCTGAAGGGCCCAGTTTTGTGGGGTCTGCTGCCCCTCTCCCGAGTCCGGGCTGTGCAGGCAATAAGCCAGATGAATGCCTCTCGTATTTTAGCATAGATTTCAACATCGTATTTTTCTGAGTCATCATATCTGTATTTTAGTTATCTCTTTAATTATATGTCCATTTGTATGAGCTCTCCCAAATCCCTTATTAAAAAGCATGGGTTTTATGAATTAAAATAATGATTATGATACAAAGAGTTTATTTAATAAAATTTAATTCTATAATTTCTCAGAGGATTCCAAATTGGTTATTGTAAGACCTATAAACATAACTATGAAAATTCAGCTTTTCTGCTAAGACCACTAAACTGTGCTATTGAAGATATATTTGTATTGATGTGTATGTGTGCATTTCTTAAGACTTTAATTTTTAGAGACACTTTAGATTCACAGCAAAATTTTGTGAAGTACAGAGATTTCCCATCTACTCCTCCCCGACATGGGCACAGCCCCCCACATTGTCAACATCCCACCAGATAGTACATTTGTTATAATTGATGCATCTACACAGACACATCACTATTACCCAAAGTCCATAGTTTACATTAGGGTCACTTTCACTGTTGTACATTCTATGAGTTTGAACACATGTCAAATGACATCTATCCATCATTAATTTTTCCTCACTTTTTTCAAGCTTATTTCAGTTACTTTAGTCCTTTGCATATCGGTCTGCATCTATGCCTGCCTCTCATCTACACATATATTTTGAAAACAATTCTCAGAATTTACAAATTGTTCAAGCTTACCAAAGTGGAGAAACCAGTCACTCTAATGACCCCTTTTGTCATTAAGAAACTCATATAATAAAGAGACTTGGTCTGTCTGGTTGCGTGGCAAAAATGTATTTGCTTTAACAGGAGCAATAGAAATGTGGGCAGAATTAAGAGACAGCAAAATACAGTCTTGTTGGTATTGGGTTTAAATCTCGTTTGCTTTATAATAACTTTATTATTTAAAACAAGTCATTTAAAAAACTTATTTTCAATCCTTCAGTGATATAACTATTTCACCTACCCTTGTAAGTATAAACCAGTTTATATGTTGATACTTTTATGCAGATCACAAAATACGTAATGATAGTTCATATCTTTGTATGTACAGTAGGATTCCATTCTGTGGGTGAGCTACAGTTTGCTTTTCTATTCACTACTTGAGAAACATGTGAGTTGGTTCTTTTGGGGGGCTATTCCAAACAAAGACATAAAAATCTTTGTGAGAACATGTGCTCATTTCTAGGAGTTGAGTGATATTTTACTTTTTACAAAATGCCTAAATTATATACAGAAATAATCATATCATTTTGTGTTACCACCAGCAATTTATGACAGTTCCAATTACCCCACATACTCACTAGCACTTGGTATAGTAAGCCTTTTTACTTTTAGATATTGTATTTTACATGCAGTGATCTAATCAATGTGATTTTAATTTGTATTTACTAACGACTGAAGTGACTTAGCAGCAGCAGCAATGACTTTGAGAATATTTGTGTCTTTTGTGTGTTTTTAAAGAAATCATTGTAAACCCCAGACCCAAAGTTTTTTCCCCATGTATTATTCTAGAAATGTTATAGTTGTAAAGTCTTACATTTAGTTCTTTTTTGAAAATTTTATTGAAATATTGTTAATTTATAATGTATTAGTTTCAGGTATATAGCAAAGTGATTTATATATATGTATGAGTCATATATATTATATATATGAATAATGTACATATCCTTTTTTATATCTTTTCCATTATAGGTTATTGCAAGATATTGAGCATAGTTCCCTGTAAGATACAGTAGGTCCTTGTTGATTATCTATTTTATATATAGTAGTATGTATATTTTGATCCCAAACTCCTAATTTATCTCTCCCCCTTCCCCTTTGGTAACCACAATTCAAAAAGATATGTGCACCTCAATGTTTGCAGCAGCGCTGTTTACAACAGGCAAGACAAGGAAGCAATCTGTGTCCATCAACAGGTGAATGGATAAAGAAGATATGCTTCATATATGTATCAATACAATGGAACATTATTCAGCCATAAAAGAGTGAAATAATGCCATTTGCAGCATCATGGATGGACCTGGATATTATCATACTAAGTGAATTCAGGCAAAGAAAGACAAATATCATATGGTATTGCTTATATGTGGAATCTAAAAAAATGATACAAATGAACTCATTTAGGTCTATGTCTTGTCTCTCTTCTGTTCCACGGATCTACTTATTTCTTCTTACACCAACATCACTGTCTTGATCCTTGTTTGCTTATAAGCCTTGAAATCACAGAGTATGTTCAATAGTTTGTTCTTTATTTAAAGGTTGTTTCATATATTCTAGACTTGCATATTTGTATAAATTTTAGAATTGGATTATCAAATTTTAATTAAAAATCTGTTATAATTTCAACTGGGATCCTGATGTACTTAAAAAGTGTGGGGAAAATTAACATCTTAACAATATTGATTCTTTTGTTTCATGTACACAGTATATCTCTCCATTAGTTTTTTTCTTCTCTCTTTTTATTTATTTAAAAAAATTCTATTAAAGTACTGTCAATTTAAAATGTTGTGTTAATTTCTTCTGTGCCACAAAGTGACTCAGTTGTGTATACATACATACATATATCGTTATATATATGCATATTCTTTCCCATTAAAGTTTATCACAGAATATTGAGCATAGTTCTCTGTGCTATAAGAGTAGGACCTTGTTGTTTATCCATCCAGTGCGTAATAGTTTGCATCTGTTAATCCCAAACTCCCAATTCAACCCTCCTTCATCCCTCCTTCCCCTTGGCAACAAGTCTGTTCTTAACTAGTCTGTAAGTCTAGTTTTGTTTCCTAGATGTCTCTCCATTAGTGTAGACCTTTAATTTTTTTTTTTTTTTTAGACCTTTAATTTTATTCAGCAATGCTTTTTGCTTCTTCAGCAATATTTTTTAGTTCTGTTTGCCAAGTGCTTTTTCCTGAAAGACTTCTTTTAATGATTTAATTTACTGTAGTTTATATCTACTTGTGACAAATTTGTTCACCTATTATACATCCAGAAAAGTGAGTTTGGGGGCACTCATTTTCTAAAGATATTTTTACTAGATATAAAGTTCTAGTTTGACTGTTTTTTTGTTTCCAGAAATTTAATGACTCTGTGCTACTGATTCTGACTTACATTGTTTCCAATGGAAAGTGCTGCCACTCTTTGCTCTTCTTTACCTATTTTTCTGTTTTCACTGAAGGCTTTTAAGTTTTTCTTTTAATCACAATTTTAGGCTATTTAGTTATGATGTTCTCTGAGATAGTTTTTTTTTCATGTTTCTTCTACTTAGTATTTGGAACTTCTTAGACTCAAGTTTTTATAGTTTTTATTAAATTTGGAAGGTGATCTGTTCTTATTTCTGCTCCCCATTCATCTCTCTCCTCTCCTCTGGGAACTCCAACTACATATATTTGAGAACAAGTCTATTTTCATCTCTCATATTGTTCTTTTCCTCTCTAGAAGTTTATATTGGTGTTTTTTGTGGGTTTTTACATTTTTGAGGAGGTTCTCTTGAACATGTTTCCTCTACCTTCTTGAATGTGTGAAATAGAATTACAGGTTCACAATCGCTAATTCCATCATCTGGGCATTTCACAGTTCGTTTTTACTGATTAATTTTTGTCTTGGCTATGGCTCTTATTTTCTGTTACTTTGTATGTCTCTTACCTTTTTGATGCCAAAAATTATTCATGATACCATTTCTATGCTAAATGTTTCTGTGTTTCTACCACGATGATGTGATCACTTACCTAGAGCCAGACATCTTGGAGTGTGAAGTCAAGTGAGCCTTAGGAAGTATCACTATGAACAAAACTAGTGGAGGTGATGGAATTCCAGTTGAGCTATTTGAAATCATAAAAGATGATGCTGTGAAAGTGTTGCACTCAGTATGCCAGCAAATTTGGAAAACTCAGCAGTGGCCACAGGACAGGATCAAATTTGATTCCAATCCCAAAGAAATGCAGTGCCAAAGAATGTTCAAACTACTGCACAATTGCACTTATTTCACATGCTAGCAAAGTAATGCTGAAAATTTTCCAAGCTACGCTTCAACTGTATGTGAACCATGAACTTCCAGATGTTCAAGCTGGATTTAGAAAAGGCAGAGGAATCAGAGATCAAATTGTCAACGTCTGTTGGGTCATAGGCAAAGCAAGAGAATTGCATAAGAACATCTACTTCTACTTCATTGACTATGCTAAAGCCTTTGACTGTGTGGATCACAATAAACTGTGGAAAATTCTTCAAGAGATGGGAATAGCAGATCACCTTGCCTTCCTCCTGAGAAACCTGTATGCAGGTCAAGAAGCAACAGTTGGAACCGGACACGGAAAAACAGACTGGTTCCAAACTGGGAAAGGAGTATGTCAAGGCTGTATATTGTCACCCTGCTTATTTAAATTCCATGCAGAGTACATCATGTGAAATGCCAGGCTAAATAAAGCACAAGCTGGAATCAAGATTGCCAGGAGAAATATCAATAACCTCAGATATGCAGATGACACCACCCTTATTGCAGAAAGTGAAGAGAAACTAAAGAGTTTTTTGATGAAGATTAAAGAGGAGAGTGAAAAACCTGGCTTAAAACTCAACATTCAAAAAACTAAGATCATGGCATCCAGTCCCATCACTTCATGGCAAATAGATGGGTAAGCGATGGAAACAGTGACAGACTTGATTTTCTTGGGCTCCAAAATCACTGCAGATGGTGATTGTAGCCATGAAATTAAAAGACACTTGCTCCTTAGAAGAAAAGCTATGACAAACCCAGACAGCATATTAAAAACCAGACATTACTTTTCCAACAAAGGTCCATATAGTCAAAACTATGGTTTTTCCCATAGTCATGTATGGAGGTGAGTGTTGGACTGTAAAGAAGGCTGAGAGTGAAAGAATGGATGCTTTTGAACTGTGTTCTTGGCGAAGACTCTTGAGAGTCCCTTGGACTGCAAGGAGATTAAACCAGTCAATCCTAAAGGAAGTCAATCCTGAATATTCATTGGAAGGACTGATGCTGAAGTTCTAATACTTTGAATACCTGATGTGAAGAGCTGATGCATTAGAAAAGACCCTGATGCTGGGAAAGATTGAAGGTAGGAGGAGAAAGGGATGACAGAAGATGAGATGGTTGGATGTCATCACCGACTCGGTGGATATGAGTTTGAGCAAACTCCCTGAGATGGTGAAGGATAGGGAAGCCTGGCATGCAGTTCATAGCTTGGAAGAAAAGCTATGACAAATCTAGACAACATATTAAAAACCAGACATTAGTCTTGGAGTCCCAAGACTCTGGGTTCACAAAGAGTCAGACATGACTGAGCAACTGAACAACAATGACATTGACATTTTGAAAATGCGTTCTGCAGTGCAGGACAAAAACAATTTTAAACTTTTTTGTTTAAATTTTTAAAACAATTTTGAACTTAAACGAGCAAAACCAATTCTAAACTTTCAATTCTCTTAGGTGGCCCTGGCATAGCCTATAGTCTATGGCTAATTTATCTTAGTATTGAAGCAGTGCTCTCCTAAGTAACACACTCTGTGGATGAAGAAGCCTGTTCACTCTGGCTGCTGAGAACATAAGCTCTTCTTAGCTGATTGGGCACCTGAGAGTCAGAAGTTGTTATTTCCCTGCATTCAGTGATGCCCTCGTGTGCATGACCTGCTGAGTACTCTGCCTCCTCTGGCTTCTGTAATTCTCTCTCCTGTCAGATCCTCCAAGGAAACACAGACTTCCTTGGTCCCCAGGTGCCTACCTGTCTCAGCTCCAGGAGACCACAGGACCTTCTCACGTTTCTTTCTGGAGACTCACCCTGTGACTGCATTTGGTTCCCTTCCTCCAGAGATCAGTCCCCGTGCTACCTGACCTCAGCCTCTGAGAACCAGTATTTCATATATTCTCTTCTAAGTTTTAGTTGTTTACGGTGGAAGAGTAAATCTGGACAATCTTACTTCAATTTGGCCTGACCATGTATGGTTTTCAGAGTGTGTTTTTAGCATTTCAAAGTAATCTCTCTATATTTCACTGTATATGACCTCTATGAGGTGTTTAAAGGGAGCATAATTAAATTCACATGTAACTTTTGAGGAAATTCATATTATCTATGGTCACCCCACCTCTCTGGTGGAAATTCCTGCCATGGAACCCAGTGCCTTGTGTTAGAACACACGTTTTCACTAGACAACTAAGTTGAAAAATAGCACTTTTACTTTGAAAGTGAATAGCTTTGGATTTTTAAAAATCACTTATATGTGAGGTGATTTGATGCATAACCTTTCTCCCTAATGCTTTTGTTAAATTATTTCTTCCAAATACTGTTCCCATTTTCTTTTCACATCAAAGATTGAATTGTATTCATCTGGAGCTAAAAATTTCCAAGTGAGTTGGAAGATATATGAATATAGAATTGACAGTATATTATTAATGTCATCTAATCAAACATGCCTTTCACTCTGAACTTTCTGCAGCTGATTTTTGGGTTTTTGGTGTATAAATTTATTTGTAACATTGATGTACAAATATCAGACAAAATTTACAAGGTTAATTTAAACAAGGAATTAAAAAGTAAGCTTGCAAAAATACTATCTTTAGTAATGTTTCAGGAAAAGCAAGTGGATTTTTTAAACAAAATTTTTAAAATTATTGTAAATATAACACTATCATGTTAAAAAGATTTAAAATGCAAAATAAACAGGAGAAAAGACTAAAATTACCCATAATTTCAGAATCAGAAACCTATCACTTACATATTGGTATATTTTCTTCTACTCTTTATTTTTCTATATCATATAGGACTTCATATGGTTACTTTTATTATAAAATAATGTAATTGAATTGTACATATTTTGTAAACTTACAGCTTCTTGTTTTAATTGTTCATAGGCTTCTAATAGCTTTGATTCTTCCTTTTTCTTGTTTAATATTAATGTTACTCTAGCATAAGCATCTCTTCTGTTTAAAACCCAGGTATTTATCACTGGCAAATATTGCTAAAAGGGGTAAGTTGAAAATTTAATAAATAGAAGTTATTTTTATTTATAAAGATAAAAAGACAGATTTATGCTCAATATCTAAAATTTTAGTCTGTGTTACAAACAAAACATTCAGGTTGAACATCTACCATTGGTTAATTATTTACCTTTGGTTAGTTATTTCTGGAACCTCTTTGGAGTGGACAATTTTTCTAAAGCTTTGTTTCTACAATTGTCCTTTTGTATTTTTCACAAGGGACTGGTAAATGTGTCAGGGCTGCCAGGACCCGAAGAGATGTTACTCACAATGATATCCCTCTGGCTCCTGGCTCTCACTGTGGGTGTGAAGTTTTATGAGGACTGAGGCAGAATCAAGGTGGCAGCACAGCCTGTCAGAACCCACAAATGTTCTGACTTTCAAGAGTGAAAGTCAATACTCAATAATATGTGAAAGAAGATAATATTAATGATTTGCTTCCCAGCCTAGATGGAGGACAGACTGAAAATCACAGTAACAGAAAGCCAACCAGTCTAATCACATGGACCACAGCCTTCTCTAACTCAATGAAACTATGAGCCATGCCGTGTGGGGCCACCCAAGAAGGACGGGTCATGGTGGAGAGTTGAGACAAAATGTGGTCCACTGGAGAAGGGAATGGCAAACCACTTCAGTATTCTCATCTTGAGAATCCCATGAACAGTATGAAAAGGCAAAATGATAGGACACTGAAAGATGAACTCCCCAGGTCAGTAGGTGCCCAATATGCTACTGGGGATCAGTGGAGAAATAACTCCAGAAAGAATGAAGGGATGGAGCCAAAGCAAAGACAACACCCAGTTGTGGATATGACTGGTGATAGAAGCAAGGTCTGATGCTGTAAAGAGCAATATTGCATAGGAACCTGGAATGTTAGGTCCATGAATCAAGGCAAATTGTAAGTGGTCAAATGAGATGGCAAGAGTGAACGTCGACATTTTAGGAATCAGCGAACTAAAATGGACTGGAATGGGTGAATTTAACTCAGATGACCATTGTATCTACTACTGTGGGCAAGAATCCCTTAGAAGAAGTAGAGTAGCCATCATAGTCAACAAAAGAGTATGAAATGCAGTACTTGGATGCAGTCTCAAAAATGACAGAATGATCTCTTTTCATTTCCAAGGCAAACCATTCAATATCATGGTAATCCAAGTTTATGCCCCGACCAGTAACGCTGAAGAATCTGAAGCTGAATGGCTCTGTGAAGCCCTACAAGACCTTTTAGAACCAACATCCAAAAAAGATATCCTTCTCATTATAGGGCACTGGAATGCAAAAGTAGGAAATCAAGAAACACCTGGAGTAACAGGCAAATTTGACCTAGGAGTACAGAATGAAGCAGGGCAAATGCTAGCAGAGTTCTGCCAAGAGAAGGCACTGGTCACAGCAAACACCCTCCTCCAACAACACAAGAGAAGACTCTACACATGGACATCACCAGATGGCCAACACCGAAAACAGATTGATTATATTCTTTGCAGCCGAAGATGGAGAAGCTCTATACAGTCAGCAAAAACAAGACCTGGAGCTGACTGTGGCTCAGATCATGAACTCCTTATTGCCAAATTCAGACTTAAATTGAAGAAAGTGGGGAAAACCACTAGATCATTCAGGTATGACCTAAATCAAATTCCTTATGATTATACAGTAGAAGTGAGAAATAGATTTAAGAGACTAGATCTGATAGCGTGCCTGATGAACTATGGATGGAGGTTAGTGACACTGTACAGGAGATAGGGATCAAGACCATCCCCAAGAAAAAGAAATGCAAAAAAGCAAAACGGCTGTCTGAGGAGGCCTTACAAATAGCTGTGAAAAGAAGAGAAGTGAAAGGCAAAGGAGAAAAGGAAAGATGTACCCATTTGAATGCAGAGTTCCAAAGAATTGCAAGGAGAGATAAGAAAGTCTTCCTCAGCAATCAATGCAAAGAAATAAAGGAAAACAAGAGAATGGGAAAGACTAGAGAGCTCTTCAAGAAAATTAGAGATAGCAAGGGAACTTTTCATGCAAAGATGGGCTCAATAAAGGACAGAAATGATATGGACCTAACAGAAGCAGAAGATATTAAGAAGAGGTTGCAAGAATACACAGAAGAACTATAGAAAAAAGATATTCATTACACAGATAATCACGGCGATCTGATCACTCACATAGAGCCAGACATTCTGGAATGTGAAATCAAGTGGGCCTTAGGAGGCATCACTACTAACAAAGCTAGTGGAATTGATGGAATTCCAGTTGAGCTATCGGAGAAGGCAATGGCAACCCACTCCAGTACTCTTGCCTGGAAAATCCCATGGACAGAGGAGTCTGGTGGGCTGCAGTCCATGGGGTCGCACAGAATCGGACACGACTGAAGCGACTTAGCAGCAGCAGCAGCAGTTGAGCTATTTCAAATCCTAAAAGATGATGCTGTGAAAGTGCTGCACTCAATATACCAACACAGTTGGAAAACTCAGCAGTGGCCACAGGACTGGAAAAGGTCAGTTTTCATTCCAATCCCTAAGAAAAGCAATGCCAAAGAATGCTCAAACTACCACACAATTGCACTCATCTCACACGCTAGTAAAATAATGCTCAAAATTCTCCAAGCCAGGTTTCAACAATATGTGAACCATGAAATTCCAGATGTTCAAGCTGGATTTAGAAAAGGCAGAGGAACCAGAGATCAAATTGCCAACATCCGCTGGATCATCGAAAAAGCAAGAGAGTTCCAGAAAAACATCTACTTCTGCTTTGTTGACTATGCCAAAGCCTTTGACTATGTGGATCACAATAAATTGTGGAAAATTCTTCAAGACATGGGAATACCAGACCACCTGACCTGCCTCCTGAGAAATCTGTATGCAGGTCAGGAAGCAACAGTTAGAACTGGACATGGAGCAACAGACTGGTTCCAAATAGGAAAAGGAGTACATCAAGGCTGTGTATATTGTCACTGTGCTTATTTAACTTATATGCAGAGTACATCATGAGAAATGCTGGACTGGATGGAGCACAAGCTGGAATCAAGATTGCTGGGAGAAATATCAATAAGCTCAGATATGCAGATGACACTCAGAAAGTGAAGGAGAACTAAAGAGCCTCTTGATGAAAGTGAAAGAGGAGAGTGAAAAAGTTGGCTTAAAGCTCAACATTCAGAAAACAAAGATCATGGCATCTGGTCCCATCACTTCATGGCAAATAGATGGGGAAACAGTGGAAACAGTGGCTGACTTTATTTTTTGGGACTCCAAAATTATTGCAGATGGTGACTGCAGCCATGAAATTAAAAGATGCTTACTCCTTGGAAGAAAAGTTATGACCAACCTAGACAGCATATTAAAAAGCAGAGACATTACTTTGCCAATAAAGGTCCATCTAGTCAAGGTTATGATTTTTCCAGTGGTCATGTATGGGTGTGAGAGTTGGACTATAAAGAAAGCTGAGTGCCAAAGAATTGATGATTTTGAACTGTGGTGTTGGAGAAGACGCTTGAGAGTCCCTTGGACTGCAAGGAGATCCAACCAGTCCATCCTAAAGGAAATGAGTCCTGAATATTCATTGGAAGGACTGATGTTGAAGCTGAAACTCCAATATTTTGGCCACCTGATGCGACAGCTGACTCATTTGATAAGACCCTGATGCTGGGAAAGATTGAAAGCGAGAGGATGAGATGGTTGTATGGTTCACTGACTCAATGGACATGAGTTTGAGTAAACTCTGGGAGTTGGTGATGGACAGTGAAGCCTGGCATACTGCAGTTGAAGGGATCGCAAAGAGTTGGACACAACCGAGTGACTAAACTGGACTGATAGATGGAGGATGAGTTATCTTAATAAACAGAAATATACATTTTTGTTTGTTTCTGTGTTTTCCAATCAGTCTGACATAAGCAATCAGCTGGGGTCCTTGTTAAAAATCCAGATCCCTCTGTCTACTCCAGACTGAATCAAAGTCTCCACAGAAGAGTATACGTTTAGCAAATGCTTCCCCATGCAATTCTAAAGACGTGGCAAGTTTGGGGGAGGAGGGAAACAATGTGTATATACTTTTTCTAAGAGTATTAAGCTTCAGCAAATAATGTCCTAGGGCTGTGTTGAAGGCATTCATCTCTGCTGATCCAGAAAAAGCATTTTACAATCTTGCTGGATCCTAAGAGTAGCATTAAGAACAGACATTACAAAACTGTTGCAAGAATGCATTTTATGTTATGTGTCTTTAAAGAATTTTTTAAAATTTATTTGTTTTTAATTGGAAGATAATTGCTTTACAATATTGTGTTGGTTTCTGCCATACATCAACATGAATCAGCCATAGGTATGCATATGTCCCCTCCCTCTTGAATATCCCTCCCTCCTCCCACCACATCCCACTGCTCTAGATTGTTACAGAACACTGGATTTGAACTTCCTGTATCATACAGCCAATTTCCACTGGCTACCTAATTTTACACATGGTTCTTCATATGTTTCGGTGCTGCTCTCTCTATTTGTCCCACCCTCTCCTTCCCCTGCGGTGTCCACAAGTCTGTTCTCTGACTCTGCATCTCCATTGCTGCCCTGCAGATGGTTCATCAGTACTATCTTTGTAGATTCCACATATATGCGTTATCATATACTATTTGCTTTTCTCTTTCTGACTTACTTCGCTCTGTATAATAATGGCTGTAGCTTTATCCACCGTATTAGAACTGGGTCAAATGTGTTTCCTTTTATGGCTGAGTAATATTCCATTGTTTATATGTACCACAAATTCTTTAACCATTCACCTGCCGATGAACACCTAGCTTGCTTCCACGTCCTAGCAACTGTAAATAGTGCTGCGATGAACATTGGGGTTTATGTGCTTTTTTCAATTTTGGTTTCCTCAGGGTATATTCCCAGTAGTGGGATTGTTAGGTCTTGTGGTAGTTTTATTCCTAGTATTTTAAGGAATTTCCATACTTCTCTCCACAGTGGCTATATCAATTTGCATTCCCACAACAGTGCAAGAGAGTTCCCTTTATCCACTCCCTCCCAAGCATTTATTGTTTGTAGATCTTTGGATGGTGGCCATTCTGACTGGTGTGAGACGATACCCTCATTGTAGTTTTGATTCACATTTCTCTAATAATGAGTGATGCTGAGCATCTTTCATGTATTTATTAGCCATCTGTATTTCTTCTTTGGAGATATGTCTGTTTAGGTCATCTGCCCACTTTTTGATTGGGTGGTTTATTATTCTGGTATTGAGCTGAATGAGCTGCTTATGTATTTTGGAGATTAATCCTTTGTCAGTTGTTTTGCTTGCAATTATTTTCTCCCATTCCGAGGGTTGTCTTTTCACCTTGTTTAGAGTTTCCTTTGCTGTGCAAAAGCTTTTAAGTTTAATTAGGTCTCATTTGTTTATTTTTGTTTTTATTTCCATTACTCTAGCAGGTAGGTCATAAAGGATCTCGCTGTGATTTATGTCCAGGAGTGTTCTGCCTATGTTTTCCTCTAAAAGTTTGATAGATTCTGGTCTTACATTTAGATCTTTAATCCATCTTTAGTTATTTTTGTGTATGGTGTTAGGAAGTGTTCTAATTTCATTCTTTTATATGTAGCTGTCCAGTTTTCCCAGCACCATTTATAGAAGAGGCTGTCTTTTCTCCATTGTATATTCTTGCCTCTTTTGTCAAAGATAAGGTGCCCATAGGTGCATGGGTTTATCTCTGGGCTTTCTATCTTGTTCTATTGGTCTATATTTCTGTTTTTGTGCTGGTACCATACTATCTTGATGACTATATCTTTGTAGTACAATGTTACATGTCTTTTTTGCCACAGTAGTAAAGCACATACATTATGATGGAATTGTGTAGGTTATAAGAACTAGAGCTTCCTGTTCAACAGATAATTTTTAATAGAAATCCTGTTTTTAATAATTGCTGTTCAGGTGATCTCAGGGTGTCCTGTGGCAGTCACACTTGACTTGATGATAAGCAGAGCAGTTATTATCAACTCTAAGTTAGCTTGTGAAAATTATTTTACACAATAAACGATGTGAATCATGCATTTTGTTTTGCAATCTCAATTATTCTTGCCATTTTTTATGAAATAACTCATTACTTTCCTGCTGACTGGAAAGTAATCAAAACTCCTTCAGGGAAAAGCCAGTTTCTCTATCAAATAAGGAAGCCCTTGAAGACAGTACCATAATCAACTTTACCAAGGGGTGAGGACAGTAAGAGGCAAAAGTAAAAAGGATTTACCCATAAATGTCCAGAAATACCTGCTGTGAGATAAACACCTCACAATAGTGAATATGTACAATAGGAACTCATAAAAAAGTTGTCTCTTAGGAGAGATTTGTCTTCTAGACTCCCAAGTGGTGGCCTGGGAATATCGTGCAGTAGCAGCCAGGAATCTGGACCAGTTTGTTGCCATTTGCCCAGTTACTAACAATTCAGGCACATCCAGTAATTACTAATTGGAATTCACTACATTTCCTGTTTGAGGACTTTTTTTTTTCTGACACTTTGATAACCTTAGCTATTCGTATGTTTTCATCCTTACATAAGATTTTTCCATTCCAGTCCTTTTAACAAGTAGATATCTGATATACTAATAACTAATTGGTGATAAGTGATTGGTACTATTTTTGTCAAAATTTTCTTCTATTTATCTTTTAAAGTGCATCACACTTCATAGTACGAGAAGAGAAGAGCATAGCTGACTTTTCTTCCAGCAAGGAAGCAGCAGTGTTGATAACAGCATTGGGGCAGAGCAGGGCAGAGTCTGATCTGTGTAATGCAAAATGAGTTTCCAAATTTGGGGACACACGCTTTGAACATTTGTAACTTTGGCTTTCCTTCCTTTAATCAGTAGGTTGACTAAAAGCAGCTGCATATATTGTCTTTGAGATAAGGCTTTGAAACACTGCAAAAGAACAAGGAAGACAAGTTCATTATATGTCATTTCTTTCAGTCTGGCAGGCAGATGATAAGAGTCCTGTTTTCATGAATTATAGAATATCCATCCTGCTCTTGGTTTTGGGAGCCTTAAATTGTCAAAGCTTCATCTCCATAAAACTTCATCCTTATCCTTAGTTATTTTCATTACCTTTCATTACTTTCATTAATTCTTTCAGTATAATAGCATCAAATGACCTCAGCAGCTATTTTATACATATGCTACATCAGTACTCGTTACCTTGTTACATTGGTACTTAGTATATATATATCAGTAAATGGGGCATTCTCTCCAATTACTTTAGGGGTATCTATTTGTGATATTGTGACTTATAATAACAAGTATATATTTGGTATTTTGGCACAAAACCTTTGGAATTTCCTAAGTGATAAAAACAACAAAGGTGCCATTGCCTTCTCCGTTTTATTTGTTACTGAGGTGGATTTTGGACTGAACTTAGGTAACCTAAGTGTGGTGGCTGGTTGCCAAGAGAATCAACTTTGTGTTTAGAAGCCTGGAACGTTCAGTCCCATGCCCTGACCTCCAGGGAGGAGAGAGGGCTTGGAGGTGGAGGTCACCAACGGCCAAAGATGTAATCAGTCATATCTATCTGACAAAGCCTCTGTACATACAAAGAAGGATGAAGTAGCAAGAGCTTCCTGGTCAGGGAACATGTGAAGATTCTGGGAGAGCTTGTGTCTGGAGAGGGTCTGGAAGCCCCAAGCCCTTTGCCCAAACCTCACCCTGTGCACATCTTCTATTGGTTGTCCCTGGGTTGTATCCTTTTAAAACAAACTGGTAATCTAATGTCAACTAAGAAATAAATGCGCAACCTAAAAGTTGAGAGGTATGTTTTATTCAGTGGACATACTGAGGATTTTAAGCCTGGGAGGCAACATGTCAAGTAATCCTAAGAGAACTGTTCCCAGGAGGTGAGGGGAGGAGCCAGGTTATATAGGAGTTTTTACAACAAAGGGCAGGTAGTTGGAACAAAGTGAAAGTGAAGTCACTCAGTCGTGTCCAACTCTCTGTGACCCCATGGTCTATAGCCTACCAGGCTTCTCCATCCATAGGATTTTCCAGGCAAGAGTACTAGAGTGGGTTGCCATTACCTTCTCCAGGTGATCTTCCTGACGCAAGGATCGAATCTGGGTCTCCTGCATTGCAGGCAGAGGCTTTACCCTCTGAGCCACTGTAAGCACTCAAGAAAACCAGACATCTCAAGTTAAGGAGTTTAGTGCTTTTCTATGTATGAGAAGATGCAAGAGTCTGGACTCACTGAAGTCATTCCTTTGATGTGCACCTCAGCTCCCTGGGGCCAGGATCCTGTGTTTTCTTTCACAACCTGAGTTCCACAGGGCTTACTGTGGGGAGTGGCTGCAGTCTGATGGCTGCTGGATGGCAGGTGTTCTTTCCTTCCTGAGTCCCCGCAGGGCTCACTATCCATGATGGCTGCAACTGCTAAGGATTGTGACATTCTCTGTTCACTGACATGGCAGGAAATATTCCATTTCTCTATATTATTTCCATTTTATGGATAAAGTTACTGAGGTTAAGCAAAGTCAGAAGACATGTTAGTGCAGGTAACTGTTCTGTGAGAGGGAGGGGTTAGAACACGGAACAGTCTGCCTCACACTTACTCCTTTACCAGATCACACTTAGGACATTAAGAAACATTGCTTTCTTATCAAGCCACTGTTACTAGTATCTAATACTGTCCCTCAGATACATTGCGAAATACGGTCAGTACCATTTAACTCTCAAGATGTAGACTCATTAATTTCCTTAATTAAGAAAGCAACTCACTCTGTCATATTATGAATTATGAAACCATAACCTGGAGCTGGATTTGACATCTCCAGTAGCAAAAGTTGATATGGCCTGCCCTGTTTTAAAAATGAAATTTAGAATAATATTATATTCAATACTCTATATGAAACCAGTATTGTTACCAAGCAGACATTCATATTCAGTGGCATGGTAGAATTACATTATAGTTTGAATTTTGTAGCTTCTTTGTGTTATTCCAAAATCCTGGCTCCCTCTCCATTGATGTGAAATGAAAATATGGAGACAAGAGTTTGGAGGAAATAGAAAGATGGGTGAGAGGAGAACACCAGAGGCTAGCATCTCAAGAACTGTGCCCCACTTTGGGGAATCTGAAGGAATCATATAGGTGGGGCTTGCAGTTTGAGATATGTGATAAGGAACAAAGTAGTGAGAATCTTGAATTCTTCTTCCTGCATTACTTCCAAACAGTCAGAGCTGGCATCAAGTAGTCCAGTAATTGGGTCCTTTGTCTCTATGTTTATCACCCTGCAAAATTTTTTTTCTGAAATACAAAAAGCTATAAGGAGTGGTCTGCAAAGGGTTTGTGGGGAAGGTAAGCACCACGTAAAGGATAATGCAGTGTCAGGGAGTGGTAGGTTAGCTTTGCATAGTGTCAGAGAGTGGTAGGTTAGCTTCGTGAAATATTAATCTTGTTACAGACTCTGCAGAGTCGTAACAGTTAAAGCAAAGCTAGGAGTGATTAACTTCTCCAGGTTCTTCTCTAGTCTTTTCACTGCTCCCCTTTCCTTCCGTTGTTCTCAGGAGAGGAAAAACTTCATTTCTATTTTTGCTGCAACATTAGCTTTAAGTCTGTAATTCATTTCTCCTGGAAAGTTTTAAGCAGTAGCCTTTGACCAAAAGCATTCAGTTAAAAAAAAAGACTGACTTGAATATAACTCTTATTTTCTTTACATGAACCATTTTTGAGTAAAAGGCACTGAGGCAGGAGGTAGATGGGTCCCCGTGCAGGGTAAAGCAATTGGAGATTCGTTCCCTGTGAACCAACACTCCAAGACAAGGATGGCGCAATAACTGAAAAAGGAGGCTGGGCCCCACCCAGATAGAAGATAACAGACCACATGTTTCTTATTCTCAGAGTCAGAGACCTTCCTGACTACACATGCGCAGAAAGACTCCTTGCAGGTCAAAAGAGGAATGATGCTAAGAGATACTACTTATAGGCCTCTTTAGTGGAATCCATCTTGGCTGAGAGGTGCATGGACACACGTGGGGGGATCCTGAGACACACCAAATATGGACTCTGAACTAGGCAAATCAAAATGACTGGTCAAAGGAAACCCAGAAGAAATGCCCCGTGAAAGTAATTCAAACTGTCAATGAGCACGTGACTCAGCAACTCTCTCTGAGCCTGCCTGTGTGTCTATCCACACATACTGTACGCTTTTTACTCCTATAAAATAATTTGCTTATTTCACCATTTTCCATCTTTGTGGGAGTTCTTTTTCTGCAAAGCCGAAGAGACAGGGTCATCACTGACGGACCACTGGTATAGTGGCTAGGATTCAGTGCTCTCACGGCCATGACCCGACCTCAATCTCTGGCTGGGAACTGAACCCTGCTTCAAATTGCTGCAGGCTGAGGCCACTAAGATCATGGCATCTGGTCCCATCACTTCATGGCAAATAGACAGGGAAACAATGGAAACAGTGAGAGACTTTAATTTTGGGGGCTCCAAAATCACTGCAGATGGTGACTGCAGCCATGAAATTAAAAGACGCTTACTCCTTGGAAGGACAGTTATGTCCAACCTAGACAGCATATTAAAAAGCAGAGACATTACTTTACCAACAAAGATCTGCCTAGTCAAAGCTATGGTTTTTCTAGTAGTCATGTATGGATGTGAGAGTTGGACTATAAAGAAGGCTGAGTACTGAAGAACTGATGGTTTTGAACTGTGGTGTTGGAGAAGACGCTTGAGAGTCCCTTGGACTGCAAGGAGATCCAACCAGTCTGTCCTAAAGGAAATGAGTCCTAAATATTCATTGGAAGGACTGATGCTGAAGCTGAAACTCCAATACTTTGGCCACCTGATGTGAAGAACTGATGCACTGGAAAAGACCCTGATGCTGGGAAAGATTGAAGGCAAAAGGAGAAGGGGATGACAGAGGATGAGATGGTTAGATGGCATCACCAGTGTGATGGACATGAGTTTGAGTAAGCTCCAAGAGTTGGTGATGGACAGGGAAGCCTGGTGTGCTGCAGTCCATGGGGTTGCAAAGAGATGGACGTGACTGAATGGCTGAACTGAACTGAGGCCACCTGAGACCAGCACTAGGGTGAATTTTGGATGTAAGTCTTTTGAAAAATCAACCTAGCAGTGTATCACAGTGTTGGAATACTAGGACCATTTTTTAAGGTCTCCCTCTTGAATTTTTCTCCAGATTTAAAGAAATAATTGCTACCTTTGGCTGGACTGACAGCTCCTGGAGAAGACAGTCAACCACACCTGCCCTGATGCATCATGGTGGTGGGTCCCTCGAGTGCTTTACAATGTGCTTCTGGTTATTCTAGGTGCTCCACAGTTTTCTGTCACTTATCAACACAATAAATCTGAGAAATGGAAAGCTCAAACTCAGAGGGCTTCCACCACCTGTTTGAAATCCCTCAGCTTGAAAGTGATGGAGCTGGTGTGCCAAACTTGTGTTATGCTTCTCTATTCAACACTGTCTCTGAAGAACAAAATAAAGGACAGGGCTTGGAATTTCATGTTTCTCAATGCTGGTTCCAACATGGTCTCAGTAAGCAGTTATCAGAGGATGAGGAAGGACAGAGGAAAGAAAGAAGTAAGGAAGGAGAGAGGGAGAGACAACGATGTGCAGTGAGGAGAATTTGGGAGAGAATGGGAAGACGATGAGGACTGCACAGAAAAAGGCAGATCCACACTCAGGACCCATGAGGTCACATGGGCTTTCTCATCATGAGGACGTCTTGTCTGGGCCTTAGCTTGGCAGATATTTGTTGTTTATTCCATCATATATTTCACTAAAAGTCTGAAATTTGTGATTTTTTAATTATCTCATTTCTTTCACAATTATTAGTTGAAAAAACAAAACAAAGAAAACTCCCGCAACTGGTACTATTTGGTTACTCTGAAACCCTTTGAAAGGAAAAAGCAGAAAAAACTTAGAACTTCATGCTTTCGAGGTGATTGGTCTTGAGGAATTTCATGTTTTCCAGATCCTTTGACTAAGCAGACCCTTACAAATACCACCTCTTCAAGGAAGCCAATCACCATCCACCCAGCAGCCCTACGAATCCACGTCTCTGACTCTAAAATCTTTGTGCTCTTAGAACAAAAACCACAGAAAACTGGATGTATCCCTAAATACATTTCAGGTTTTGAGGCATGGCTAGATGCACTGTTATTTTATGTAAAGAAGACAGAGTATATAATTATGGTTTTGGCAGAGGCTTATAGAAGAGATGAGTAAAGAGAGGGTTTCAAATATACTCACTTACTCATGAGCTGTCCCACATTCTGTGACATATCCATCAAAGGAGCCCCACCCCGAGGTTGCCTCTTGGGAGAACACATCCATCTAACCCTGAAAGTCAAACTGGACACAGTGATTTTGGTGGGTATGATTTTACCTTCTCTAAAATCTCCACGCAGACAGAGGTGGGAAGTGGAGGTGTCTCCTGTCTGCAGAAATACATTTTCATGTCTTAGCCCCAAGTGTCAGAAAAAACAAGACTTTATGTCCAATTAGGACCCAGTCTCTCCTTGTGATGCAGTCTCTCTCATTCCTAAACCCTGATTCATGTGGACCTGGAACATTGCTGCTGAGATGATAACGTTTTTTCCTGAGTAGTGCTTCTGACAGGAGAGAATGTAAAGCTAGCATCTCATCACCAACATTAGAATCCTTAAGCCATGTTCTGCTCCTCTCACCCTTTCCTTTTGTCCACCACTGGCCACAGTGAAATAATGAATTTAATAGTATATGGCAAAAACCACTACCATATTGTAAAGTAATTAGCCTCTAACTAATAAAAATAAATGAAAAAAAAGATAATGAATTTAATACTGTGGGTCTATTGTCAAGAGCGACACTTCTGGCCAGACATGATTTTGAACATAGCTCTGCTTCATTGTGGGCTGTTCTGGTGGCTCAGTGGTAAAGAATCCATCTGCCAATGCAGGAGTTGTGGGTTTGATCCCTGGGTTGGGAAGATCCCCTGGAGTAGGGAATGGCAACCTACTCCAGTATTCTTGCCTGGAGAATCCCATGGACAGAGGAACCTGGTGGGCTACAGTCCATGGGGTTGCAAGAGAGTCAGACAAGACTTAGTGACTAAACAACAACAACTGCTTCTTTATATTATAAAAAGAAGCAATTCACTTATTAAATATCATCTTAGGCTTTTAATTTTAACACAGATTTCAGATGTGAAATCTTATTAATAATCAAAAGAATGTATAGGCATATAGTTTTGGTAAACAGTCTATTTGAAAGTTTATTTTTTTATTTTATTTTTTTTTAATTTTTAAATTTTTTTCTTATTTTTTTTATTAGTTGGCGGCTAATTACTTCACAACATTTCAGTGGGTTTTGTCATACATTGATATGAATCAGCCATAGATTTACACGTATTCCCCATCTCGATCCCCCCTTCCACCTCCCTCTCCACCCGACTCCTCTGGGTCTTCCCAGTGCACCAGGCCCGAGCACTTGTCTCATGCATCCCACCTGGGCTGGTGATCTGTCTCACTGTAGATAATATACATGTTGTTCTTTCGAAACATCCCACCCTCACCTTCTCCCACAGAGTTCAAAAGTCTGTTCTGTACTTCTGTGTCTCTTTTTCTGTTTTGCATATAGGGTTATCATTACCATCTTTCTAAATTCCATATATATGTGCTAGTATGCTATAATGTTCTTTATCTTTCTGGCTTACTTCACTCTGTATAATGGGCTCCAGTTTCATCCATCTCATTAGGACTGGTTCAAATGAATTCTTTTTAACGGCTGAGTAATATTCCATGGTGTATATGTACCACAGCTTCCTTATCCATTCGTCTGCTGATGGGCATCTAGGTTGCTTCCGTGTCCTGGCTATTATAAACAGTGCTGTGATGAACATTGGGGCGCACGTGTCTCTTTCAGATCTGGTTTCCTCAGTGTGTATGCCCAGAAGTGGGATTGCTGGGTCATATGGCAGTTCTATTTCCAGTTTTTTAAGAAATCTCCACACTATTTGAATGTTTAGCATCATATCCAATTTGAGGACCTAGTCCAAAATCATGGAGGAGTTCATAGATTTAAGTTAGTTCTCATTTTCTTCATTTCTAAGATAAAGAAACAGAATCCATATTATTCAATGTAACTATGACTCTGTGATCCATCTAGTCTTATGAAAAGCTTATCAGAAGCTGCATTTTGTATCCAGGCTTAAATGACTACTGGGAAGGAAATGTGAGGTGTCTATTTATGGGGTCTGTTCTCAAAATTAATGGGAAAGACTGAAAGGGCTCGCATCATTAGTTGGAAAGCAAAGGGCACTTCGTCTCACTTTTCTGTGCCTGCAAGTCCAGCCAGGAAAGCGTGCTGATGCTCACAGGAGATCATATGCAGAAAGAACAGGGAAGCAGATCAACACTTGTCAGGAAGATGATTTGCAGGGAAACGATTTTTAGAATATTTCTAACTCTCAGTAAATATCAAATCACTTAGGAGACACAAACAAAACTCAACTCAGAATGATATGAGTTGTCCATGCAATCCAGACAGCTGTGCTTAGGGAAGCTTTGTCTCACTGAAGTTTGAACAGGGGCACAGATCAAGTTCAACAGCTGATGCATACTTGTTACTTTTTTCTTTTTTTAATTTCATTTTTTATTGAAGTGTACTTGATTTGCAATGTTCTGTTAGTTTCAGGTGTTCAATAACATGACTCAGTTATATATTTCATTTCAGATTCTTTAAAAATGCACATTTAATTTTTCAACATATTATTTACTTAAGATTTATTAATTTTAAAAAGGCCCCATGTGATGACTATCACTTAATGTCATTTTAAAAATTCTTGTCCTGATAAGACCTAATTAGTGTGAGAAACTTTTGTTAATGCTTATCAGTAAATCAGATAGAAGAGAATGTCATTTTTTTGCCAGCGCCAAAGTTCCATATCACAGATATATGACAACTGTTATGTTCTCATGCCAGAGCTTGAAAATATTCTGTTTATTTTTTTCTCTAAGACTGATCAAGGTCAAGTTTTTCATACAAGAATAAAGGCAACTTGCCGATGATGAGTTTTGGATCTAATGTGAGTATTTTCCTAAATTTGGAAAACCTTTCATGGACACTGCAATGCCTACAGCATAGAAGTAGAAACTGGATATTCATAACTGCATTTAGTTCCTTACTGTTAAATCCTTTTAATATGATTATGGATATTACTGCAAAGCACAGTAAAAATGAGATACCTTTGCTGCCCATTTGCAATAGGTATCTTCTCTTTTTCTCAGAAGAGGACGTCTGATGTGAGAGGGCAGGTCTGAGGTCTGGAATCTCTGCTCATTCCTTTCTTGGCAGCTGGAGATGTTCCTTCTCAGTCCAGCAAGGTTCCTGTTGATGCAGCGCAATCTTTCAGTTGCATAATTTGGTTTAAAACATCCCTGTGAGGAAGGTGTCCAGACCCCAGGACCCAGGACAGAAGGGTCCTCAGGAGCTTCCTGGGCACAGACCCCCAGAGAAGGGTGAGAAATGCCCCCTATGTCAATCACAGGAAAGGTGCAGACCCGGGGGAAAGGGCACAGCTTCCATCCACAAACAGATAACACATCCATCTAACCACTGCCACTTTAACCTTCTTTCTGCCTTTCCTCCTTTCTCTGCATTTCCTGCTTTTGTTTTCCTTCCTCTTTTCTCAGCAACAGGTCCCTTTCTTCAGTGTGTTCTTCCTTTTCCTCCCTCACATCTCCCAAGCTCATTTCCTCTTTCTCCACTCCTGCTCCAGCTTAACTTCCTTCCTCACCACGAACTTTCCTTTTCTTTTTCATCATTTCTGACTTCAACCACTACAGAGGAGCATATGCCCTTCCATAGAACTATGGTTCTTCCCGGCAGGCACAGTTCAGTTCAGTTCAGTCGCTCAGTCGTGTCCGACTCTTTGAATCACAGCATGAATCACAGCATGCCAGGCCTCCCTGTCCATCACCAACTCCCGGAGTTTACTCAAACTCATGTCCATCGAGTCAGTGATGCCATCCAGCCATCTCATCCTCTGTCATCCCCTTCTCCTCCTGCCCCAAGTCCCTACCAGCAGCAGGGTCTTTTCCAATGAGTCAACTCTTCCCATGAGGTGGCCAAAGTATTGGAGTTTCAACTTCAGCATCAGTCCTTCCAATGAACACCCAGGACTGATCTCCTTTAGGATGGACTGGTTGGATCTCCTTGCAGTCCAAGGGACTCTCAAGCGTCTTCTCCAACACCACAGATCAAAAGCATCAATTCTTCAGCGCCCAGCTTTCTTCACAGTCCAACTCTCACTTCCACACATGACCACTGGAAAAACCATAGCCTTGACTAGATGGCCCTTGTTGGCAAAGTAATGTCTCTGCTTTTTAAATATGCTATCTAGGTTGGTCATAACTTTCCTTCCAAAGTGTAAGCATCTTTTAATTTCATGGCAGCAATCACCATCTGCAGTGATTTTGGAGCCCCCCAAAATAAGTCTGACACTGTTTCCACTGTTTCCCCATCTATTTGCTGTGAATGATGGGACCAGATGCCATGATCTTTGTTTTCTGAATGTTGAGCTTTAAGCCAACTTTTTCACTCTCCTCTTTAACTTTCATCAAGAGGCTTTTTAGTTCCTCTTCACTTTCTGCCATAAGAGTGGTGTCATCTGCATATCTGAGGTTATTGATATTTCTCCTGGCAATCTTGATTCCAGCTTGTGCTTCTTCCAGCCCAGTGTTTCTCATGATGTACTCTGCATATAAGTTAAAGAAGCAGGGTTGCAATATATAGCTTTGAACTCCTTTTCCTATTTGGAACCAGTCTGTTGTTCCATGTCCAGTTCTAACTGTTGCTTCCTGACCTGCATATAGGTTTCTCAAGAGGCAGGTTAGGTGGTCAGGTATTCCCATCTCTTTCAGAATTTTCCACAGTTTATTGTGATCCACACAGTCAAAAGCTTTGGCATAGTCAATAAAGCAGAAATAGATGTTTTTCTGGAACTCTCTTGCTTTTTTGATGATCCAGCAGATGTTGGCAATTTGATTTCTGGTTCCCCTTCCTTTTCTAAAACCAGCTTGTGGAGGTGATGGAATTCCATATGAACTATTTCAAATCCTGAAAGATAATGCTATGAAAGTGCTGCACTCAATATGCCAGCAAATTTGGAAAACTCAGCAGTGGTCACAGGACTGGAAAAGGTCAGTTTTCATTCCAATCCCAAAGAAAGGCAATCCCAAAGAATTCTCAAACTACCGCACAATTGTACTCATCTCACATGCTAGTAAAACAATGCTCAAAATTCTCCAAGCCAGACTTCAGCAATACGTGAACTGTGAACGTCCAGATGTTCAAGCTGGTTTTAGAAAAGTCAGAGGAACCAGAGATCAAATTGCCAACATCCACTGGATCATCGAAAAAGCAAGAGAGTTCCAGAAAAACATCTATTTCTGCTTTATTGACTATGCACAGAAATGCCCAAAAGATATATTTGGAGTGATCTAACTTTGGCCACCTCGTGCGAAGAGTTGACTCATTGGAAATGACCCCGATCCTGGGAGGGATTGGGGGCAGGAGGAGAAGGGAACGACAGAGGATGAGATGGCTGGATGACATCACCAACTCGATGGGCATGAGTTTGAGTAAACTCCGGGAGCTGGTGATGGACAGGGAGGCCTGGCGTGCTGCTATTCATGGGGTCACAGAGAGTCGGACACGACTAAGCGACTGAATTGAACTGAACTGAACTGAATGTTTCAATGCGGTTACTAAAAACCAAAGCTATGTCAGAGGATGTGAAGGGTTGGGTGGTAACTGCTATGTTTCATAGTAAATTCCCTACAAATGAATGAGTTCTGTTCCTAGAGTAAGTCCAATTTGTTTCTAAGTCCAACAAAGTTAGCCCAGGTGCCCAACTAACATGATCGGCTCTATAGTACTGCACTGCAATTGGTTTATGCTTTTCACAGAAATAATACATAAAAAACATACACACAATAAAGAAAACATGTTTAATCTTATAGTGCAGAGCCTTGAAAAGTACAGTAGTACAGTCCAACACTGGCATACAGGGGCATATTTGCATCTTTGGACGTTCACAACTCGAAAGTTTGTATGTAAGTACTTACTGTACTAGAAATTTGCTTATTCCTTCTTACTCCAC
This sequence comes from Cervus elaphus, assembly GCF_910594005.1. Classification (NCBI taxonomy): domain Eukaryota; kingdom Metazoa; phylum Chordata; class Mammalia; order Artiodactyla; family Cervidae; genus Cervus; species Cervus elaphus. Next base: position 28,510,700 of record NC_057819.1, read on the forward strand.
TAAGGCAATTGAAGTTTTCTCCACTTGCTATGGAACCTTAACCTTAGAAACAAACCTCAAGGACACGGGCCATGACTGTTTCTGATGAACTCCAGGCTTTCCACCAAGAGGCACGTGCTGCAGCCCCATCTGTCAGAAGAAGAGGTGATGTAGCTTGTTAACATTAAATCACACATTGTTTCCCCTACCTTGGCTTAATAAGTTAGGTATCTGCAACAATGATTCACTGGAAAATTAAACTACAGCTCACCCTTGAACAACATGGGCTTGAACTGCAGGAGTCCACTTATATGTGAATTTTTTCATAGATACAGTGCCTATATTTTCATTGTACAAAAATTTAGATTTACAGAGTGTAGGGGGAAGTTTGTGTTTGATTAGCGATCACAGAATGTGATTTCAAAACCATTCAAGTCCTGATTTCAACCAAACTGCTTTAGCTTCCTGCCCTGGTATGAGGGCATTTTTTTGAGGCAGAGATGGCAGCCTGTACTTTTTTCACTGTGAAAGGTCAGAGCACCTGATCCCTCATGTGTCTAAGGGGCAGCTGTATGGTAGTTCTACCTTCCACTGACATTGAAAGAGGGTCGGCAAAGCTATTAAGCGAATAATTTCTTTTATCTGCTTCTGAGTATTTAAGAAGGACAAACTAGTAGCTTCATGCTGGTCTAAAATTTTCCATTTAAGGAATTTTCTGTTTTAGCATCGTCCTCACCTCAATATAACAACTACTTTGTGCTGTTATAAAGTTTTTTTTTTTTTTTTTTAGTTCTGTACATAGTGTTATTTTCTAACAAAATGTTTTCCAGCACAGCATGATACATTTTGTCTTTGAAGCCTAGGCAGTCTTTTTATCCTCATACACTTTTTTTCCCATTTATTTTTTTATTAGTTGGAGGCTAATTACTTTATAATACTGTAGTTTTTTTTAATTAAAATTAGTGTTTATTAAGTCTTCTTCTTGGCCAAGATTTTAATGAAGAATAGATATTACTCAGGTAGCAGAGTAGCATGCCATTTCCTTCTGAAGAAATGATATTTTTCATGAGAACAAAGAAAGATTGCAAACCATATAAACTAATTTAATTTTCCTTGTCATTCAAAGTATACTTTGCCTTCTGAGGCTTAAATTCCTATACTGACTGAAGATTATTATTTTTTCTATCTTTGCAAAATTAACAAACTAAGAAGTCAATTATCCTTTAAGTTCTATGTATGAAGTGTATATAAACGAATTGGACAAAATCAACACACAAAAAGAAATTTCCTGTCGGATTCCCTTGTGAGTTTCATACCTGTCAAAAGAAGGAGCATTCTCCTTTAGAATGAAAACAAGCCCACCTTCGCTAATTCTCTACTTGATAAGAGAAAAAGTAATTCTAGACAGCTAACCATAGAATTCACCACTTATTAATTTTCTACTCTCTGTCTGACTAAATTTCTCTTCCATTTCTTTTAACTGAAGTTACTAATTTTACCTAAAAACATCTTTATACAAGTCAATGAGTCAAGCCTGAAGTCGTGTTATTTCAATGAAGTTAATGCATGTTATAAAAGACCAGATCTTTTTGCACCTTTTCCAGAGCAACAACACGTGAAGCCAAAGTAAAATATATTGAAGGAAGATTTTTAGTAAGAAAGTGTGTGGCCTGTTCACTCATTAAATTGTTGACTTAGGGTTGGATCACAATTCCATGCACACTGACATTTCTGTTTGCTTGCTCCTGGGGACAAATAGCACTTGCTTAGCAAGGAAACAAAACATATCCAGTCCTTTCCAGAAACATCCTGAACTTCCTCAAGGAGGCTGAATGGACTATGGGGAAATTTTATTTGCTCTTGGTCAAAGGAACAATTAATTTAAAACAGATTTAAATTGGGGCAGCTGTAAGGCATTGGGTTGGAAAGAGGAAAAGGAAAAGAAAAAATTGTTCTGTGTTTCAAGAGAGTTTAGGAGATTTCTTTCAAGTCTAAAAATTGCAACCCAAAGAACACAAAGCTTAACCAAAAATAACAGCATTATGACTCTTGGAAAAGAATCAAGACTTTTTTCAATAAAATAATCAGTACATCTGAGCGATCTACTATACCAACAATCCTATAATATTTATACTTGTATTGATGTTACAACATGGAACAGTGTATATATTGGACCAAAGTTGTGCTAAAATAAGGCAATACAGCAAATGTTTGACTACAGAAGAGTTATTTTATAGTGTAAGCCTCCATGAATGAAAATATACATGCTTATCATCAAACTGACACTAGATGTAGGATGGAGCAATAATTCCCACAGTTTGGTTTCAATAATTTATATATTAAGTGCTTCCATTTTGAGTCAATTTCCTAATACATGTGAATATAAAGTTAATTTCATATTTCAACTAGAGAACATACTACATAATTTTATATGGTCTATTCCATTAAGAATGGTCTCTAAAGATTTGATGAGACCATGATATTGTACACATATAAAATGCCTTGGGAGTTCTTTGCAAAACAGATAGTTTACATTTCATCTGCAAAATGTGTCTATAAAACCATATAATTGTATGCAAAAGTATAATAATATTATCTTTGTATTTACTTTGTAAGTATCTAAACCATTTGTAAGAAAGAATAAACTACTTTTTGTGTTTTGATAATAATCTATATCAGAATTTCCAAATGAACAAAACAGAAAAAAAGTACTTGAAGCCATAAGTTATATTTAGGTATTTGTCAAGAAGCCAGATTCCATGGGTTTTGAGTATCTGACCCTTTGGCATCTTCCCACATAATCAGCCCTTTAACCCAGACTTGGAGTAAAGGGAATAACAGTATTTTTTTCCTTCTCTGTTTAACTTGGCTTAGCTTTCTGTAGAAACTCCTCTTTCCCACAGCCTAATTCCAAACAAATTGTAATGTTAACAATACCCTTACCGTGGTTAATTCAACGATTTTGCCTGTAAACCTGATGAAAAGCCAGCATTAGATTGTTTCCTTTTTAGGTGAGAAAGTAATTAGGAATTTCAACCTATGATTGACTTGTATTCTTATTACTGAATTTCCTTTTTTTTTTTTGCTTTTGAGCAAAAATTTCCAGACATGGAGAGATCTTAACAACAACAACAAAAAACCTGAGGGGGATGATATCAAATGATTTAGAAAAATATATGTTTTCCCTTCCTTGGTAACCAGTAAGTAACAGAATGCTGGAAAATGGGCCGCAGACAAACCTTTGATATGATCATTTTTCCAGAGTAAATTTGAGAAGTTCAAATGACTTGTTGGTTTTTTGTAGTCTTCAGAGAGAAAATACATGGATTTGAAAAATAATTGTGTTCTAAGTCAGGAGAGAAAAAATATCTGTCATGCTTTTGGTGGAAATTAAATAGCTAGGGGCTGGAGAGCAAGATAATTTAACCCTATGTGAGGGGCTGAATGTGACTATCAGGATAGAGTATTTCGGCTTTGCTCATTTGACAGAAAAGCAGGAACCAGGAAATATGTCAAAAGTCTCCATTCATGAGGCAAAAGTGGGGTCCAAGGGCTGCAAAACTGCTGCCCACAACACCAGGCAAGGAGCTGGCTGGTCTGTCCCTGTGTTTTCCAGGGGGTCAATGGGGGCGCTACAGTCCTGCAAAGCATTTAAATGATGTCCACAGTGGTGGGGGCAGAAGGTTGGGGCAACAGCCTTAGTGATTACACATGATTTAGAAATGCTGTTAATGTACTCATGGTTTGAATATTTAGTGTTAAACAGATGTCTGACTTTGCTTATCCAGTGCTGCCCACATTTATTTCAACAAAGAATTTCCCTCTCTGTTCCTTGCCATACACACACACACACGCACATACACATCAAATTTTTCACAAACCAGAGAACATAGGTATCCTAAAAAAAATGCATCTTGGTCAGTGATGGTCTTCATTGTTGTCAGTTGTCTGAAACTAGGATTGGATGTATTGGTGCAAAAGTTGGAAAATATTAAGGACTTTGGAACTCTCAGGATACACATTTGGCTCTTCTTCTCCACAGGTTCCTTATCCACAGAGTCAACCAACAATAAATTAGAAGTGTTTGAAAAAAAATTTCAGAAAGTTTCAAAGAAGCAAAACTTGAATTTGCCTTGCACCTGGCGAATACTGCGGCTTCCCCAGGGGCTCAGTGGTAAAGAATCCACCTGCAATGCAGGAGATGCAGGAGATGTGGGTTCAATTCCTGGTTCAGGAAGATCCCATGGAGGAAGAAATTGACAACCTATCCCAATATTTTTGCCAGGAAAATCCCATGGTCAGAGGAGCTTGGCAGGCTATAGTCCATGGGGTTGCAAAGAGTCAGACATGACGGAGCATGCATGCCTTTGCAACTATTAATTAATACATTTGCATTGCATTTGGTATAATCTGTAGATGATTTAAATTATAGAGGGGATGTGCAAAGCTCCCATGCAAATACAACATTGTTTTGTAGGAGGGACTTGAGCATCCATGGATTTGGGTGTTTGAAGGGGGTCCTGGAGTCAGTTCCCTGTGGATACTGAGGGAACACTGTATTTAGTGGTCTAACACTACCCATGAAGGCTAAGGTCAAAGGATCTAAAAATGAATCACATAAGAGCTTAATTTTCAGCTACTTAGAGAAGTCTATGTTGTTTTGCCTGGGAAATCCCATGGACAGAGGAGCCTGGTGGGCTATAGTCCATGGTGTTGCAAAGAGTCTGATATGACTTAGGGGCTAAACAACAACACCACCAATGCTGATCTATAGAAGCATGGACCTTCCCCTTTGGTCTGTGTATCTAAAGCAGCGATCTAACATTGTTACTCAAGGCTGCATAGACATGGGGACCAGTATTTAAAGACATCCTTCTTTCCTTGCTTTTTATTGTTAATTGAAATTGAGATCTCCTCTAGGGCATTAGATATTTTCTAGAACTGTAGTGCCTCTTCTTTCCCATAGAAAATTAATTTTTCCCATTTAGATAGGACCATAAGAGCAAAACTTGGCCCTTATTTCAGTCATGAATATTCTTGAATGCAATGAGTGTAAGTGGTAGTTTTTGTTTAATATAGTACATAAAAATGAAAACCAGGCCATAGAAGATATGTTGGATAAGCCTTGCCTCATCCTACACACTGTAGGAGGAATAAATGTCTAAAGAGGGGAGAATTTGAAAGATATTGTAGATATTATGATGTAGGAAAAGTGTAACCCATGAAATCTGTTGAAGGACTCCTCTGATTTGGAATTAAAGGATTTTATTGCTCAATCCTATAGCTACCAATAGTTATAAAATAACACACTCACGAGTGATTGTTTGGGATCATTATATTTTTATGTGACTCCCATACTCTGAAGATTCACAATGTGTCTGAAAAATAGACAATCCTGTTACTAGTAACAAAAGTATCCACTCTCTATTGCTGTTGGAGGAAACCAGGGAAATACTTAAACATTTTTCAATAGGTAATATCATGACCTGTATACAGTAGTCACTTAATAATGCTGCTGCAGTTGTGTTCATGTCAAACATAGGAGAGTCCTCAGTCCCATTGCTGGAAGGTACTAGGAGGCTACACAGCATAAAAGAAGAAAGTAAGGTGCATATAAGGAATATTCTTTTAGCAGGATTCCTAGGTATTTGCCCCCAATTCATTTATTTGCTCTGCAAATATGATATGAGGTCAATTGATCTTTCTGACATTCTGATATTTTTCTTCTGGACTAGAGATAATATCACTCATTTCTGGGCGTGTGGTTTTGTGGAAATTTCATCGTGATAAATCATATTTTGAAAAATGCCTACTTATTTATTTATTCTTGTCTGCGCTAGGTTTTCATTGCTGTGCAAGTGCTTTCTCTAGGTGTGGTGAGCGAGGCCTCCTCTAGTTGTGATATGAGGGCTTCTCATTGCAGCGGCTTCTTTTACTGCGGAGCACAGACTCTAGGCATGTGAGCTCAGTAGTTGAGGCACACAGCCTCAGTTGCCCCAAGGCTTGTGGAGTCTTCCCAGACCAGTGATTGAACCCACGTCCCCTGCATTGACAGGCAGATTCGTAACAATTAGACCAATAGGGAAATCCTCTCTCTATATATATATATATTTTCATTTATTTTTATTAGTTGGAGGCTAATTACTTTACAATATTGTAGTGGATTTTGTCATACATTGACATGAATCAGCCACGGATTTACATGTATTCCCCATCCCGATCCCCCCTCCCATCTCCCTCTCTACCCGATCCCTCTGGGTCTTCCCAGTGCACCAGGCCCGAGCACTTGTCTCATGCATCCAACCTGGGCTGGTGATCTGTTTCACCATAGATAATATACATGTTTTGATGCTGTTCTCTCGAAACATCCCACCCTCGCCTTCTCCCACAGAGTCCAAAAGTCAGTTCCGTACATCTGTGTCTCTTTTTCTGTTTTGCATGTAGCGCTATCATTACCATCTTTCTAAATTCCATATATATGTGTTAGTCCTCTATATTTTTGAGAGTGTTAAATCATAGCTAATCACTAGCTTGGAATCATACAAAATGGCAAATTTTCCTTTTTCTCCACATTTTACTTCCTTGACTTAATTTGGTCAAATAATAGCACAATTTAAAAAATATTCAGTTCTCAGAAAATAAAAGCTCCTGAAGGATGTTAAAAAAAATTGTGTTCATGCATGAAACAGGCCACTCAAAGCTGGTGCACTGGGACAACCCAGAGGGATGGGAGGGGAGGGAGGTGAGAGAAGAGTTCGGGACAGATGGGACACATGTACACCCGTGCCTGATTCATGTCAATGTATGGCAATAACCACCACAATATTGTAAAGTAATTAGCCTCCAATTAAAGTAAATTAATTAATTTAAAAAACTGTGTTCAATCTCAAAATTCTTCAAAATCACATCAGTTCAGTTCAGTCGCTCAAACTGTCCAACTCTTTGCGACCCCATGAATTGCAGTACGCCAGTCCTCCCTGTCCGTCACCAACTCCCGGAGTTTACTCAAACCCATGTCCATCGAGTCGGTGATGCCATCCAGCCATCTCATCCTCTGTTGTCCCCTTCTCCTCCTGCCTTCTATCTTTCCCAGCATCAGGGTCTTTTCCAAGGAGTCAGTTCTTCGCATCAGTGGCCAAAGTATTGGAGTTTCAGCTTCAGCATCAGTCCTTCCAATGAATATTCAGGACTAATTTCATTCAGGATGCACTGGTTGAACTCCTTGCAGTCTAAGGGACTCTCAAGCGTCTTCTCCAACACCACAGTTCAAAACCATCAATTCTGCAGCACTCACCTTTCTTTATAGTCCAACTCTCACATCCATACATGACTATTGGGAAAACCATAGGTTTGACTAGATGGACCTTTATTAGCAAAGTAATGTCTCTGCTTTTTAATATGCTGTCTAGGTTGGTCATAGCTTTTCTTCCAAGGAGTAAGCATCTTTTAATTTCAAGGCTGCAGTTGCCATCTGCAGTGATTTTGGAGCCCCTCAAAATAAAATCTCTCACTGTTTCCACTGTTTCCCCATCTATTTGCCATGAAGTGATGGGACCAGATGCCATGATCTTAGTTTTCTGAATGTTGAGCTTTAAGCCAACTTTCTCACTCTCTTCTTTCACTTTCATCAAGAGGCTCTTTACTTCTTCTTCGCTTTCTGCCATAAGGGTGTCATCCTCATATCTGAGCTTATTGATATTTCTCCTGGCAATCTTGATTCTAGCTTGTGCTTCACTCAGCCCAGTGAGTCTCACGATGTACTCCACATAAAAGTTAAATAAGCAGGGTGACAATATACAGCCTTGATGTACTCCTTTCCTTATTTGGAACCAGTCTGTTGTTCCATGTCCACTTCTAACTATTGCTTCTTGACCAGCATATGGATTTCTCATGAAGTAGGTCAGGTGGTCTGGCATTCCCATCTTTTGAAGAATTTTCCACAGTTTGTTGTGACCCACACAGTCAAAGGCTTTGGCATAGTCAATAAAGAAGAAGTAGATGTTTTTCCAGTATTCTCTTGCTTTTTCAATGATCCAACAGATGTTGGCAATTTGATCTCTGATTCCTCTGGCTTTTCAAAACCCAGCTTGAACATCTGAAGTTCACAGTTCACATACTGTTAAAGCCTGGTTTGGAGATTTTGAGCATTACTTTGCTAGTGTGTGAGAGGAGTGCAATTGTGCAGTAGTTTGAACATTCTTTGGCATTGCCTTTATTGGGGATTGTAATGTAAACTGACCTTTTCCAGTCCTGTGGCCACTGCTGAGTTTTCCAAATTTTGTAGCATATTGAGTGAAGCACTTTAACAGCATCTTCTTTTAGGATTTGAAATAGCTCAACTGGAATTCCATCACTTCCACTAGCTTTGTTCATAGTGATGCTTCCTAAAGCCCACTTGACTTTACATTCCAGGATGTCTGGCTCTAGGTGATCACACCATCATGGTTTTCTGGGTCATGAAGATCTTTTTTGTATAGTTCTTCTGTGTATTCTTGCCACCTCTTCTTAATATCTTTTGCTTCTGTTGCGTCTATACCATTTCTGTCCTTTATTGTGCCAATCTTTACATGAAATATTCCCTTGGTATCTCTAATTTTCTTGAAAATATCTCTAGTCTTTCCCATTCTATTGTTTTCCTCTATTTCTTTGCATTGATCACTGAAGAAGGCTTTCTTCTTCTTTTCAGTGAAAAGGACATCTATTTTAGGTATCAGTTCTAGAAGTTCTTGTAGGTCTTCATAGAACAGTTCAGCTTCAGCTTCTTCAACATTACTGGTCAGGGAAGAGTTGGATTACTGTGATATTGAATGGTTTGCCTTGGAAATGAACAGAGATAATTCAGTCGTTTTTGAGATTGCATCCAAGTACTGCATTTTGGTCTTGATCCCTGTCTCCTGTACAATGTCACGAACCTCCGTCCACAATTCATCAGGTATTCTGTCTATCAGATCTAGTCCCTTAAATCTATTTCTCATTCCACTGTATAGTCATAAGGGATTTGATTTAGGTCATACCTGAATGGTTTAGTTTCCCTACTTTCTTCAATTTAAGTCTGAATTTGGCCCTAGGGTGTTCATGATCTGAGCCACAGTCAGCTCCCAGTCTTGTTTTTGCTGACTGTATAGAGCTTCTCCACCTTTGGCTGCAAAGAATATAATCAATCTGATTTTGGTATTGACCATCTGGTGATGTCTATGTGTAGAGTCTTCTCTTGTGTTGCTGGAAGAGGGTGTTTGATAGTGAATCATTGGAAAAGACCCTGATGCTGGAAAAGACCCTGATGCTGGAAAAGAAAGAAGGCAGGAGGAGAAGGGGATGACAGAGGATGAGACGGCTGGATGGCATTAACGACTCAAAGGACATGAGTTTGAGTAAACTCCAGGAGTTGGTGATGGACAGGGAAGCCTGGCATGCTGCAATTCATGGGGTTGCAAAGAGTTGGACACGACTGAACAATTGAACTGAACTGCACTTTGGACTCTTTTGTTGACTATGATGGCTACTCCATTTCTTCTAAGGGTTTCTAACCCACCGTAGTAGATACAATGGTCATCTGAGTTAAATTCAGCCATTCCAGTCCATTTTAGTTTGCTGATTCCTAAAATGTCAATATTCACTCTTGACACCTCCTGTTTGACCGCTTCCAATTTGCCTTGATTCATGGACCTAACATCCAGGTTCCTATGCAATATTGCTCTTTATAGCATCGGACTTTACTTCCATCACCAGTCACATCCACAAGAGGGAGTTGTTTTTGCCTTGGCTCCATCTCTTTATTCTCCACTGATCTCCATTAGCATATTGGGGACCTACCGACCTGGGGAGTTCATCTTTCACTGTCCTATCTTTTTTCCTTTTCATTCTGTTCATGGGGTTCTCAAGGAAGAATACTGTAGTGGCTTGCCCTTCCCTTCTCCAGTGGACCACATTTTGTCAGAAGTCTCCACCATGACCCATCGTCTTGGGTGGCCCTACATGGCATGGCTCACAGTTTCTTTGAGTTAGACAAGGCTGTGGTCCATGTGATCAGATTGGTTAGTTTTCTGTGACTGTATTCCATGATAGGATTTATATATATGCTAATTTAGTGCAAAAAGCATCTTACTAAAATGTGAGCATTTCATGCTAGATGCAAAGATTTTTAATGTTAGTTGGTTTAGTAAACAAAGTTCACAGTTTTATAGAGATAAAGAGATAACTACTGATTTCATCCCTGGAATTTTTTTGTAGTTAGTTGAAATTATAGAAACTAGTTACATATAAGTCATATAATGAAGCTATTTTCTAAGATACCATTATCCATTCATTTATTACCTTGTTCATCAGTATTTGTTGAGTAGTTGACATATACTAAGGATAAGATGGTGAGCCCATCAGACAGACGAGGAGCTCCATAAAGCCATGGAGTCCACTCTGTGTACATGTCCATGTATGTTGACCTATTTGTTAAGAAATTAACTGAAAAAATTAATGTCTCCTTTTAGGGTTTGCTTTATTTTAGATTCTACAATTTGATCACTTTCTTTTTCATATTCCTTGGACTTTAGAGTTCCATTACTTCAAATTAATTCAAAATACAATAGAAACATAAAAGCAAATAAGTCTTTTTATGGAAATGCTAAAAGCAATATTTTGTAAATTTGTTGAGAACTGTGAAATTTGCTTACCATCTCTCATGTGATATGGCTTATTTATGTATGGTAACAGTGATGGAAAAAAATTAAAGCTATTCTATATTTAACCATATTGCCTCCAATGCTATATGTGATCAAAATATGATTTCTGGTGGAAGTGTAACTGAGGTCTGCTAAAATATGTCTAGAGATCTAATCAGTACATTAAATAATACTTTTCATACACTAGGTGGGAAAATTTTCCTCACGCAAGGTAGGGAGTTTTTAGATGTCAAATGTGTTTCACCATTTTAACTGATAAAAATTACCCTCTTAAACAATAATTATCCTGCTTTCGTTGATGTTTGGGTAATTCAACAGTAAGTTAATGGCAGAAATTTCTTAATTTTTTCCTGATGAAATATAATTTATTAATATCTCAGTTGTGGTGTTGGTACAAATGAGGAAGATGATAGGAAGATAGTAGTAAAAACCCATTACATTATAACTTAACGTTTGTAACTTATTCTATTTGTTTCAGTGGCTGTAATGCTTCCCTTTTCAGTCACCCACTCCACCAACACTTTCTTACGTGTTTGTTGATCTAACCCAATTCTGCTGTATTTGGTTTTCTCATGGTGATATTTGAACCCCACCACTCACATATGCACACCCTCTCCATAACCACATTTGAAGACCATAATGCTTGCAAATTTCTCAAACTTGTCTGTATTATGCCCCTCTTTAATTCACTAGCTACTCATTCCTTGACCTCTACAATGAAACAACAACCCTTCCACGGACCACTGAGTCTGACCCTTACAAGATCATCAAAGACTCTTCATCTTTAAATATACCCTTCCTCTATCTTTGCCACCCCCAGTGCTACTGGTAGAAACCATTTCTCTTTAGGCTCCCAGAAATAGTATGAAGTCACCCTGTGTGTCCGGAGAAGGCAATGGCACCCCACTCCAGTACTCTTGCCTGGAAAAATCCAGTGGACGGAGGAACCTGGTAGGCTACAGTCCATGGGGTTGCGAAGAATTGGACATGACTGAGCGACTTCACTTTCACTGTTCACTTTCATGCATTGGAGAAGGAAATGGCAACCCACTCCAGTACTCTTGCCTGGAAAAATCCTGTGGACGGAGGAACCTGGTAGGCTACAGTCCATGGGGTTGCGAAGAGTCGGACACGACTGAGCGACTTCACTTTCACTGTTCACTTTCATGCATTAGAGAAGGAAATGGCAACCCACTCCAGTGTTCTTGCCTGGAGAATCCCAGAGACAATGGAGCCTTGTGGGCTGCTGTCTATGGGGTTGCACAGAGTCGGACAAGTCTGAAGCAACTTAGCAGCAGCAGCAGCAGCACCCTGTGTGTCAGACAAGTGGCTTTGTTGCAATAGAAACTGGTGTTGGCCATCTGTATCCAGCAGGATAGAGAGGTAGTGTGCCATGATCAAGTGGGATTCATCTCAGAAATGCAGCGGTGGATGGATCTGCAAAGCAGTCATGTGATGCACCAAGTTAACGAGACAGAGGAAAAAAAATCATGATCATTACAAGCGATGCAGAAAAAGCATTGAACAAAATCGAGCATACACTGATGATAAAGACTCTTAATAAAGCAGGTGTAGACCATGGAATATTACTCAGCTGTCAAAAAGAATTCATTTGAATCAGTCCTAATGAGATGGATGAAACTGGAGCCCATTATACAGAGTGAAGTAAGCCAGAAAGATAAAGAACATTACAGCATACTAACACATATATATGGAATTTAGAAAGATGGTAATGATAACCCTATATGCAAAACAGAAAAAGAGACACAGAAATACAGAACAGACTTTTGAACTCTGTGGGAGAATGTGAGGGTGGGATGTTTCAAAAGAACAGCATGTATACTATCTATGGTGAAACAGATCACCAGCCCAGGTGGGATGCATGAGACAAGTGCTCGGGCCTGGTGCACTGGGAAGACCCAGAGGAGTCGGGTGAAGAGGGAGGTGGGAGGGGGGATCGGGATGGGGAATAAGTGTAAATCTATGGCTGATTCATATCAATGTATGACAAAACCCACTGAAATGTTGTGAAGTAATTAGCCTCCAACTAATAAAAAAATTAAAAAAAATAAAAAAAAAAAAATAAAAAAAAAAAAATAAAGCAGGTGTAGAGAGTGGTACCTCCACATCATAAAGTCATTGGATGGCCAGCCCACCCAAGAGGACTGCTCTCTTGATTTCTGTGCATCTCCTGCCTGACCAGTCCATGCATAACCTCCACCCACTCATATGATTGACCTTCGTTTTAAATGATGGAGCCCCAATCAGTAACTGTCTATGTGTTTGCCCCCAGCCCATGGTCCTCAGCTAGTTATCGATCCACTATGATAGTGGATCAGTGAGAAACATCCCCCCCTGTTGGTCCTTGACATGAGGAACTGTGAGGGGCATTTTGCTCTGCAGTTTCCCTGGAAACCCCTCAGCCAACCTGAGGTCGATTTCCCCTGTAACCGGGTACTTGCTTCTCCCCCAGAAGCAAAGACTGTGGCCATTTTCTGTCCTGCCCAGTGTCAGCAGCACACTGTGGGGTGTTGCTCCAGGGTCTTGCTTCAGACATGAAAGATTCCCTATCCATTAAACCACTGATGTCTCTATCACTGACTCCAGATTCTTTCTTTGGTCTCAAGGCTGGGCTTGCAGGCCTGTGGCATACAGTCCAGCCTTCATATACGACGAGCCACTGTTAAGCTATGATTTTTCCAGTAGTCATGTATGGATGTGAGAGTTGGACCATAAACAAGGCTCAGCACTGAAGAATTGATGCCTTTGAACTGTGGTGTTGGAGAAGACTCTTGAGAGTCCCTTGGACAGCAAGGAGATCAAATCAGTCAATCCTAAAGGAAATCAACCCTGAATATTCATTGGAAGGACTGATGCTGAAGCTGAAGCTCCAATACTTTGGCCACCAAAGTATTGATGCAAAGAGCTAACTCATTGGAAAAGACCCTGAAGCTGGAAAAAATTGAAGGCAGGAGGAGAAGGGGATGACAGAGGAAAAGATGGTTGGATGGCATCACTGACTCAGTGGATATGAATTTGAGCAAGCTCTGGGAGATGGTGAAGTAGAGGGAAGCCTGGTGTGTTGCAGTTCATGGGGTCGTAAAGAGTTGGAAACAACTGAGCAACTGAACAACAAAAAGAGAAAAAGAGGAAAACATTCCTCTTTACAATTACATCCACAAAAGCAAAGCAAAATACCTAGGAATAAATTTAACCAGGAAGTGAAAGACATTTATATTGAAAACTACAAGACATTAATGAAGGAAATTGAAGAACACAAATAAACAGAAAGAAATTTTGTGCTCATGAGTTGAAAGAATTAATATTGTTGAAGTGTCCATATTAACCAAAGCAATCTACAGACTCAACACAATTGTTATCAAAATTCCAAGAGCATTTTTCATAGAAGTAGAACAAATAATTGTAAAGTTAGGATGAAACCAAAATACCCGCCAAATATCCAAATATTTAGTAATTAACATGGCATGTTATTGGCATTAAAAAACGACACATAGATCAATAGAACAGAAAGAGACCTTGGAAATAAACCTACTCATAAGTGGTCAATTAACTTATGATAAAGAAGAATATACAATAGAGAAAGGACAGTTTCTTCAATAAATCTTATTGGGAAAACTGGACAACCACATGGAAAAGAATGAAACTCAAACCACTATCTTATACAATACACAAAAATTAACTCAAAATGGATTAAAGACCTGAACAGAAGCCCCCAAATCATGAAACTCCTAGAAGAAAACATAGGAGGAAAGCTTCTTGACATAAGCCTTACAGTAATTTTTTGAATCTGACATCAAAATCAAAAGAAACAAGAGCAAAAATAAACAAGTGGTCTTGCAGAGGAAACAACAGAATGAAAAGGCAACTGACTTCAAGGCAGAAAATGTTTGCAAACCATATATCTGATTAGGGCCTAATAGCCGAAAGACATAAAGAACTCATACAACTCAATAGCAACAAACAATCAATTTGATCTTAAAATGGACAGGAGATCTGAACAGACCTTTTTCCAAAGGCCAATGGAGAGATGGCCAACAGGTACATGAAAAGATGTTCTATATCATTAATCATCAGGAAAATGCAAATGAAAACTACAATGAAATATCACTTCACACATGTTAGAATGGTTATTATCAAAAAGACAAAAAATAAAAAGTGTTGGCCAGGATGTGGAGAAAATGTAATTCTCATGCACTGTTGGTGGAAATGTAAATTGGTGGAGCCACTATGGAAAACAGTATGGGGGTTCCTCAAACAATTACAAATGGAACTGCCATGTGATTCAGGAATTCAAATTCTGGGTATTTATCTGAAGACAATGAAAACACTAACTCAAAAAGATACATGCATCCCCATGTTCACTGCAGTACTATTTCTAATATCCAAGACATGGAAACAACCTAAGTGTCCATCAATGGAGAAATGGATAAAGAAGATGTGGTACATTCATACATACACGTATGTACATACAATGGAATATTATTCAGATATAAAAAAGAATGAAATCTTGCCATTGGTGACAACATTGAGGTCCTTATGTTAAGTGAAATAAGTCAGCCAGACAGAGAGAGACAAGCACCAGTATCATAAGATCTGTCTTATATGTGGAATTTAAAAACAAACAAACCAAAATCAACACCAAACCCAAGGTCCTAGATACAGAGAACAGATTGGTGGTCGCCAGAGGCAGGAGTGGGGTAAGAGAAAAAGGTGAAGGGGATCAAAGGATAAAAAGAAATAAGATAAGATAAAAACAGATAAATCAGTCATATACATTACTCCTTAATCCACCTTAGAAGTTGTAGAAACACACCAAAATATTAAGTACCACAGAAAAGTAAATAAAGAACTAATGAGTTAAAACTCAGATTATTAATTAGTCTTTTCCTAGGAAAAATAGTCAGTTTCCAGCTGGTGGGGGCCTCGTGGACCGTGGGAAGCTGATGAGAACATGTCCTTGTGGCTGGAGCAGACACCTTGCACAGTTCAGCCTCCAAGCTTCTCCAGGAAGATGCCAGTCTCAGCTCTTCACATAAAAGCAAACTTCTCCCAGCCTGCATCTTTTATCAACCCTCATGATTCTTCTTCTTCTCATCTCTTTTTAAAAAATCTCCACTGCCTGACAGATATTTCCACTTGGATGAATTACTGTCATCCCAAATTCAATATGTTTAAACCTAAATGCATACTCTTCCCTCTCCTCTTTCCAAAGAAACCTTAAAGCCACATTATTCCAAGGACATCTGTACAGCTAGCCTTTTACCAGGCTGAAAACCATTAGTTATTTTTAATTCTCAGTACATGCCTGCTTTGGTTCCTATGTTCTCTTCCAACGTGTCCATCTGAGATATCAGTTTATTTAATTTACTATCCATTAGTGACCTTGTGTGCAGAAAGACTTGGCTTTGCAACAGGTCCCCTGCTAAGTTTCATTTAAAATGTTAACAATAGTAAGTCCAATGAGGTTAAGAAACTATTTGAGAAATAGTCACTGTTAATGGAAAAAAAGGAAAGAAGGAGGGAAGGAAGGAAGGAAGTAGAGAGGGAAAGAAAGAAGGAAGGAAGGAAGGGAGAAGGAAAGGAAGGAAGGAGGAAAGCAAGGGGAGAAAAGGAAAGATAAGATATGTAAATAAAAGAGCACTCAATAAAACTTGGGAGAACTGGTTCTCCTCGTACTAGTTAGCTCCAGTAAACCATTAAACACCGTTGGTTTTCAGTAACTTCATCTATGAGATGGGGGTATTAGTCTGTGTGGCATGAGATCTTTCCAGTCCTGACACTTTATGACCTTTCTTCAGAAATCCCTGTTTTCTAGGTTGCAATCCTCAAGCTAGATTATGAGAGAGCCCTGGAGTCAAGTAGAGACCTCAGCAGGCCTCAAGAGGTGCTCAGGTTACTAGAGGGGTGCCAGAGAGCATGCAATTCCCCAGTGTCCCCATCCTAAGAAATCAGGACCCGCGATGCTGTGCCGGGGTCAGGTGCAGAACCTGAGAGGCTTTGTCAAGGGTAAGATAGGGCTTGTCCATGGCTGCTAGGTGTGGTGCAGAGAGGGGTAACCCAGGACAGCATCTTAGGAAGACTGAGTCAAAGCCAACCAGACCACCAAACAAACCTAAACCACCTAAAGAGCTGGGCCATCCATCCAAGACATGGAAACAACTGAAGTGCCCATTGGCAGATAACTGAATAAAGATGTGCTGCATATATACAATGGGATATTACTCAGACATAGAAAAGAAGGAAATAATGCCATTTTGCAGCAACATGGACGCAACTGGAGGTTATCATACTAAGTGAAGTAAGTCAGACAGAGAAAGGTAAATACCATATGATATCACTTGTAGGTGGAGTCTAAAATATGACACAAAGGAACTTATCTATGAAACAGAAACAGACTTGCAGACGTAGAGAACAGACTTGTGGTTGCCAAGGCGGAGGAGGTCAGTGAGGAATGGAGTGGGAGTTTGGGCTTAACAGTTGTGAACTATTTAATATTGCATAGAGAGTGGATAAACAACAAGGTCCTACTGTATATAGCATAAGCAACTATACTCAATATGATAGATCATAATGGAAAAGAATATTAAGAAGTTTATTTATATAGCTGAATCACTGTACTGTAGAGCAGAAATTGACACAACATAGTAAATCAACTATACTGTAATTAAAAAAACAAAGGACTTAGGCAGACAGGAGAAAAACATATTGGGTTGGTCAAAAATTCATTCCGGTTTTTCTTTTTTTTTTTTTCCAGTTTTTCTTTTTTTTTCATTTATTTTTATTAGTTGAAGGCTAATTACTTTACAATATTGTAGTGGTTTTTGCCATACATTGACATGAATCAGCCATGGATTTACACGGGTTCCCCATCCCGATCCCCCCTCCTGCCTCCCTCCCCATCCTATCCCTCTGGGTCTTCCCAGTGCACCAGCCCTGAGCACTTGTCTCATGCATCCAACCTGGGTCGGTGATCTGTTTCACCCTTGATAATATACTTGTTTCAATGCTGTTCTCTCAGATCATCGCACCCTCGCCTTCTCCCACAGAGTCCCAAAGTCTGTTCTGTACATCTGTGTCTCTTTTTCTGTTTTGCATATAGGGTTATTGTTACCATCTTTCTAAATTCCATATATATGTGTTAGTATACTGTATTGGTCTTTATCTTTCTGGCTTACTTCACTCTGTATAATGGGCTCCAGTTTCATCCATCTCATTAGAACTGATTCAAATGTATTCTTTATAATAGCTGAGTAATATTCCATGGTGTATATGTACCATAGCTTTCTTATCCATTCGTCTGCTGATGGGCATCTAGGTTTTTCTGTAAGATGTTGTGGGGGAACCCGAACGAATTTTTTGGCCAGCCCAATATACGAAGCAGAGAAAAATCCTAGAAATTTTCTCTCAGGAGAATTTTGTCAAAGGATGATCGTGTCCTCTGGCTAAAACTCTGGCCTGGCTCTGTCTGTGTGTGTGTGTACATGTGTATGAGTGTGCCTGTGTTTCTCTGTCTCTTTGTGTCTGTGTGTGAATGCTAGTTTGAAAGGAGTATGAGAGGTTAAAGATAAAAAACCAATGGGCTAAAATATGAATGAGATATTATATAATGAATGTGAATATATGTAAATTATTCTGTTAATGCTTTCAAGACATTGGATAGTGAAGGAAAAATATAAGTCACAGTTAGAAGAGGGTATCGATTGAAAACAAATGCTTGTTGAGAACCTACTGATGTCTATATGTCGCTTCTAAAGAGTCAGCAACATATTACACAAACCTGGACCTCAAACCGTGCCATGATTTTAATGTAAAACTAAAATTACCACAATGCTAGACTAAAATTACCCTGCTTAGGATCTTCGCTGAAAACCACACAGACGAAAGAAGAAAGCATGCACAGCAGACGAGTTAGGAAAGACTGTGAGTTGCCAAGCCTTCTGTGAAGCTCCTGCGGGTTCGCCTGAAACTTGGTGACACCCCCCACCCCCACCTCACGTTTGTGGAGGAGGACGAACCTGCCCTTTCAGGCTGTGGAGTGGTCACTGGGTATGACCACACTG
This sequence comes from Cervus elaphus, assembly GCF_910594005.1. NCBI lineage: Eukaryota > Metazoa > Chordata > Mammalia > Artiodactyla > Cervidae > Cervus > Cervus elaphus. The sequence goes on from NC_057819.1 coordinate 28,529,436, forward strand.
ACCACGAACACATTCAGGGGACTCTTGGGACGAAGATGTAGTTGAGGCTATAATCTACCAATAAAACGTTCCTCTCAGCTCTGTTCTTTGCAAATGTGTGAGGACAGAAAGTGAGGCTAGTATAGGTTGGAGGTCAAAGGTGACAGGTTTTCCTCTTAGCTTTCCATCTGTCACTGCAGCAAAAATCCCCAAGTACCACTGTGCTCAGGCAGCTCTGAAGCTGAAAACCTTCCACAGGATTTGCATGTGAGAACAAGTTTACTCTTTTCTGCTGTTTTTTTTTTTTTAAATTTTAAATTGAACTATAGTTGGTTTACACTGTAGTGTTAGTTTTAGGTATACAGCAAAGTGACTCGGCTATACATGCATATGTATCGATTTTTTCCAGATTCTTTCCCCTTGTTGGTTATTACATACTATTGAGTAGAGTTCCCTGTGTTACACAGTAGGTCCTTGTTGCTTCTCTGTTTTATATTTAGTAGTGTGTATATGTTAATCCCAAGGTCCCAATTTTTCCTTCCCCCTTTTACCCTTTGGCAATCATAATGATACAAATGAACTTATATACAAAACAGAAATAGACCCACAGATCTAGTTTACTCTTGACTACTTTTCCTCCATTTATTTATTTCTCATTCATTCACACAACCTAGCTATTGTGTAAAATTTATGCTCCAGGTCCTAAGAAATAGAAATAAAGTTGTGAAAAAAAAGAAAGGGGCCCTGGGCTCACAGAGCCTACCATCCAGGAGGGGATACAATGACCAAATCACTGCAATGCAGTGAATGCTACTATTACGGGAAGTGCTATAGAAACACAAAAGGTGCACCCAGTCGAGGAGTGAGAAATGGATTTTGAAGAGAATGACACTTCAGATGAGACGATGAGTTAGCTGAGGCGAGAAGACTCTTGCAGAAACATGCATCAGTGAAAGCAGGCTAAATCATGCTGAGAGAACAAAAGAGAGCTGCCGGTCTCCGTGGTTGATGTCCCTCACGGGTTGGCTGCAACTCTGAGACGCTGGGACCTGGGACCCTTTGCTGCAGTGCTTGCACCTGGACAAACATCTCCTCAAGCCACAAAATACAAAGAAACTATAAGGAACTAAAAATAACTGTCATGGGCAGTTGGGGCAAATTATGGACAGCAAGATACAAAAAAGACCAAAAAAAATCCAACAGCTGCTTCTGAAGAGCCTGGAGCAAAAGGAGGGGGGTTGGGAACAAAAGCAGGATACTACACAAGCTGTCTGCACTAAGCCATCCCTCCCACCGGAACCCTGGACACACCCCTACCCTCACCCCATGTAAGGAACCAGCTTGCCCCCTCTTGGGGCGTGAGCAAGGGAACCATTTACTTGTTCTTGCTCTCCCGAATGCAGCAGGGCCCCCAATAAAAGCTTGCCTAAATTTCTTGTCTGGCCTCTCATCAATTTCTACTGATTTGGGAAGGGCAAGTACCCCCATTTGGTATCAGCTCTGCTCTGCTCTCTACCTTCTTTCTCTAAGACATGAGCTGAGAGGTCCTTCTTCATATGGGCCATCACTTGTCTTATGGCAGAAGGCAGACATCCTGTTGAAGCACAGAGCTATTATCCCCAAGTGACACGTGTCACTTCTGCTTACATTTCACCGGGCAAAGCAAATCATGTGGCCAAGTCCATAAGGCCAGGTTGTGTAATTCCCAAAGGGCGTGGCCAGAAACCACACTATGTACTGGAGTTGGTAGCAGAAGGCTGAGACCATCCATTAATGTTGTAAACAAAGGGACAGACTAGTCATTGAAGTGGTGCAGTCTCAGACTTCAACGGTTGTCGTGCTCTGTGATCTTAGATGACGAAGTGGAAAGTGACAAGGCAAGAGCTGGGGCAGACAGGCTCCACAGGCCGCCTTAGAGAGAGGATTTCATCATGAACGCTCTGGCTGGTTGGACTGTGGAAACTGGATTGGAGAGAAGTCAGATTGAGGGAAGTGTGGACATTAAGCCAGGTGAAAATTTACAAAACCTGAATAAAGGCAGTAGGAAAAAGATAATAGAATTTAAGGGGTGTTTGGAAAATTGAATCAGCAGTGGTTGGAGAACTCTTGTATATGAGGGATTAACAGCAGAACATGAAAGGAGGCAGCCAAGTTTTGTTCAATTCCCAGGAGAGTGGTCTCAAGCCCGACATAGAAACACAGAGCGGGGTCAGGCTAGGGAACAAGATGGTAAATCCCACTTGGGGACTTTTGATTCTGGCTCTTGGAAGACATTCCAGGAAAGGTATCAGTGAGTCAGGACATATTTAGGTCTAAGGTTATGGAAGAAGGGAAATCTGAGCTAGAGGTGTACAGAGTTCATCAGGATATAGGCATGAACTGAGCTGAATGGCTGGTGTCACCCAGATGCTGTGTGAAAGAGGGGAAAGGATGGAAGAAGACAGCACAACACAGAACCTTTCCAGCTGAGATTTCCTAGCCCTTTATTAAACACACACTTTCCAGACTTCTGTTTCTCTGTCTTAGAGGAAGTGCTCTCATTCCCAAAGAAAAGTTTGAGACAGGTTTTCCTACAGTTCTCAACATAGCCTGATCAGAAGGACAATTAAACCACACATGAGGCAACCTGGGTTCCAATTTTCAGCTTTGCTCATAGCAACCATGTGTCTGTGTTGTTATCCTGTTGATAAGTTGTGTCTGACTCTTTGAGACCCCATGAACTGCAGCACATCAGACTTCCCTGCCCTTCACTAACTCCCGGAGTTTGCTCAAAGTCATGTCGATTGAGTTAGTGATGCCATCCAACCATCTCATCCTCTGTAGCCCCCTTCTCTTGACCTCAATCTTTCCCAACATCAGGATCTTTTCCAATGAGTCGGCTCTTTGCATCAGGTGGCCAAAGTATTGGAGCTTCAGCTTCAGCATCAGTCCTTCCAACGAGCATTCAGGGTTGATGTTCTTGAGGAGTGACTTGGGAAATACCTTAATCAGCAGTGTCTGAACTTTCCCATCCTGAAACGGGGGTGTTAACACCTCAGCTCCCTCCTGAAGGAGTTTATCAAGGCTGGGAAAGCTACATAGTACAGGTGAAAGCTCCTTGAAACTTGAAGTGCCTTTTAAATACAAGTTGGCGTTTTACCATTCACCCGAGGAGGGGAAATTCCAAGATCTATTTTGAGAGCTCATAAAATATGAAGGAAATAGAAAGTGCTTTGCCAAATCTCATAAAAGCAAAATTGACAACATTTTTGACATGACTCATTCTTCTCTTGAAAACCGACTATCAGATAAGGGTCAGCTCCTTTCAAATAGAAATTTACGGAAAATAACACTTTTTTTTTTTTTTATTCTTTGAATCAGCCATGGATTTACATGTATTCCCAATCCCGATCCCCACTCCCACCTCCCTCTCCACCCGATTCCTCTGGGTCTTCCCAGTGCCCCAGGCCGGAGCACTTGTCTCATGCATCCCACCTGGGCTGGTGATCTGTTTCACCATAGATAGTATACATGCTGTTCTTTTGAAATATCCCACCCTCACCTTCTCCCACAGAGTTCAAAAGTCTGTTCTGTATTTCTGTGTCTCTTTTTCTGTTTTGCATATAGGGTTATCGTTATTACCTTTCTAAATTCCATATATATGTGTTAGTATGCTGTAATGTTCTTTATCTTTCTGGCTTACTTCACTGATGAATATAGATGCAAAAATCCTTAACAAAATTCTAGCAAACAGAATCCAACAACATATTAAAAAAATCATACACCATGACCAAGTGGGCTTTATCCCAGGAATGCAAGGATTCTTTAATATCCGTAAATCAATCAATGTAATACACCACATTAACAAATTGAAAGATAAAAACCATATGATTATCTCAATAGATGCAGAGAAAGCCTTTGACAAAATTCAACACTCATTTATGATTAAAACTCTCCAAAAAGCAGGAATAGAAGGAACATACCTCAACATAATAAAAGCTATATATGACAAACCCACAGCAAGCATCACCCTCAATGGTGAAAAATTGAAGGCATTTCCCCTGAAATCAGGAACAAGACAAGGGTGCCCACTCTCACCACTACTGTTCAACATAGTGTTGGAAGTTCTGGCCACAGCAATCAGAGCAGAAAAAGAAGTAAAAGGAATCCAGATAGGAAAAGAAGAAGTAAAACTCTCACTGTTTGCAGATGACATGATCCTCTATATAGAAAACCCTAAAGACTCTACCAGAAAATTACTAGAGCTAATCAATGAATATAGTAAAGTTGCAGGATATAAAATTAACACACAGAAATCCCTTGCATTCCTATATACTAACAATGAAAAAACAGAAAGAGAAATTAAGGAAACAATACCATTCACCATTGCAACAAAAAGAATAAAATACTTAGGAGTATACCTACCTAAAGAAACAAAAGACCTATACATAGAAAACTATAAAACACTGATGAAAGAAATCAAAGAGGACACAAACAGATGGAGAAACATACCGTGTTCATGGATTGGAAGAATCAATATTGTCAAAATGGCTATTCTACCCAAAGCAGTCTATAGATTCAATGCAATCCCTATCAAGCTACCAACGGTATTTTTCACAGAACTAGAACAAATAATTTCACAATTTGTATGGAAATACAAAAAACCTCGAATAGCCAAAGTAATCTTGAGAAAGAAGAATGGAACTGGAGGAATCAACCTGCCTGACTTCAGACTCTACTACAAAGCCACAGTCATCAAGACAGTATGGTACTGGCACAAAGACAGAAATATAGATCAATGGAACAGAATAGAAAGCCCAGAGATAAATCCACGAACCTATGGACACCTTATCTTTGACAAAGGAGGCAAAGATATACAATGGAAAAAAGACAACCTCTTTAACAAGTGGTGCTGGGAAAACTGGTCAACCACTTGTAAAAGAATGAAACTAGAACACTTTCTAACACCATACACAAAAATAAACTCAAAATGGATTAAAGATCTAAATGTAAGACCAGAAACTATAAAACTCCTAGAGGAGAACATAGGAAAATAACACTTTTAAGAAATCTTGTTGGACTGAGACTGTTATTTTTTCACATTGCTCATTTTTGAGGTGTCTGTTATTATTTACACATGATTTAGCCTGTGGCCCTGGCCCTAACCCTAATATTTATATTTTCCCCTTCAGGCAGATACATTTAAATGGTGGTAAAATATTTAAGTTTTCCAATTATGTCACCAAATTTTCAGTGATCTTTTTTATGGAGCCCTCAGTATTAACCAAAAGCTTTGAATATCCACATACTTAAAAGAAGATTAATTCTAGAAGATTTCTCTAGAGATGTGAATTAAAGTGTTTCCACTGCCAACGGTCCAGTGAATGTGTTTTCTATAACTGACATTTTCAAACAGTAATTATGATCCCCTTTCCAACACTTTTTATTTATTTAGATTACAGTAACCTTCATTGTCATTGCTTACATGTTTTGTTCTTGTAAACTCCCATTTAGATCACTGTAGTGCCCTCTATCCAAGCAGGTTATGGGAAATTTTGGACTCTTAGTTGTAGGTCAAGTGTTATTTTAAAGACCCTGTCAAGAGTGGTACCGGTGCTTTCAGCTTACTATAGTTTTTATTATTTTCACAACCAAAAAGTGTTTCAAATGTGAAAACATGATAAAATTCATCATATTCCACAAGAACTATCAACTACAATTTAGAGAGAAAGAGAACTTCACTACACATTTAATTAAGTTTCTTTAAGCTTTGTTAAAAACATGCTTAGTGCATATACATAAAAGAATTTGTTTTGTCCTTGAGTTCATTTCTAAGCTATAATATACAAGCTGGAGGGGTAATAAATGTTAGGTATACAGACCATTAATCACCACACTCACCCCAAACATCACTATCATTTTATATGTTCTCAGTCAGTCCTTAGAATCTTTCTTAACACAATGCTCTGGGAAGCCACGTCCAGTCACTTACCTGTTTGCCACCCTGAGGCCAGCAGTCTTCACAGGTGATAAATACCAATAGTCAAACGTATTTCATCCTACTTTATCTATAGTAGATGTATCTTGTATGCAAATTTTATCTTTGAATATAAAAAATCTTCCATAGCACTTAACCTATGCTATAAGGACTAAAGCTATAGGCAACTACCTATTTTTTTTAATAGGTATTAACACTACTTATGGAATAATAAATTATGACTCTCCTACTACTGTCTCTGTCACACTTTGCTACCATCCCAAAATGATGAAGTATTTGCTAATTGTTAATCACTAATGACTATTTAGCAATCATTCCTACGCTCATTTCAAATAAACTGTGAATTTAGGAAGGAAAGAGTAAGTTGATTTTAAATCTTATGCAAACTTTTGTTTTATCACTTCCATGACTACAGTCTATTTTCTCAAATCTCAGCTAATCTTTTCATTACTGTTTGTAAAGCAGTAATAAAATGGACATTTATTGTGCACTAATGTGGAAAGTTATCATTATTCTTCCAGAGCACATCCTATGCCTCTTATTGAGAGGCATTTTCCTTTTTCACATTCCACTGGACTCTTCCAAATGAACGTCCACTAACTGCATTGTAAAATTGCACCATGTAGCTCTTGAGATCATGCAGATGTGTGTTGACAAAATAGTTACTTCAAACTTTGTGCATGGCCTTAAAAAAAGTGTTTTAATGACTAGGAAAGGAGATTTGTTCAAGAAAACAAGTTGACGGTAAGCAGCTGTTCTTGTTTTATACATTCCATCTGTTGTACCACATTTTCTATCTGTCCCCTTTTCAAGTCAAATCTTCAACAGATTCATCTTAGTCACTCATCTAATAGTGAATGTCTGGTTTGGTACAGTTGTGAGCCTTGTAACAAACTAGTCGGTGAGTTTTACCCCGTACCCCTGGTGGGGAGCCTTTGGCAACCTTGCTGTAGTACACGGTTCTTACTTGATGGCATGAAATCAATTTCCAAGTGCTAGGGAAAATGCAATAATATATCATTGTCTATAGCACAACAAAGAGATCTTAAAAATACAGTTTGAGTAAAAACACATCCAAAAATATTGGCTTCAGAAGTGTGTCTGGTATCAACACATAATATGTCTCTTTGTAGATAGCCCACACTTAAAACTCACTTTGTTTTTTTTTTTTTTTTTTTTGGGTAAATATCTTTTTTTTTTTTTTTTTTTTAATTTTTTTATTAGTTGGAGGCTAATTACTTCACAACATTTCAGTGGGTTTTGTCATACATTGATATGAATCAGCCATAGATTTACACTTATTCCCCATCCCGATCCCCCCTCCCACCTCCCTCTTCACCCGACTCCTCTGGGTCTTCCCAGTTAAAACTCACTTTGAATCAACTTAATAAGTCTTTGATGGCTAATTAGAAAAGGCTCTTTATGTAAAAAAAAAAAAACTAACATAAATTGCTATTTGTTGATTTTTTATTGTGTATTTGCTGGTTTTTATTATATATTTTTATTGTGTATTTTTGCTGGGGTGTAGTTGTGATTGTATACTCATTAAAGTAGACTGCATAAATCACTAGTCATACTACTTACATTGGATAATCTTATAGTTTCTACTATAGAAAGTCCTCTGTTGCTTCAGAAAGGCTCATAATTCATGGGTTACATCACAGCATTGTCAGTCTCTCCTGAATAACCACATGTCTCAAATGAGAATTAAAATGACTGATGCTGTGATTGTGTGGCCTTGATAATTACCAGAGAACTTAAGAGGTCTAATTTCCATGACTGAAGCATATTGATGGGGAGGGGGTGGAAATGAGTGTTCCTGCTCTTTGAACCAGAAATCAATAATTTGAGGTTTTCTAAATTAATTATATGACATGTTGTTAAGATTTTATTAGATAACAATAGAACTAGTGAAATGTCAGTCCACTTAAACAAAGAGCAATGTAAAATGTAAAAGTTTTAATATGTTCACAGATATAGATGAGTAGACCAGAGTTGACAATTTGAGTTCCTCTCAAGAATATTTTCATCAGGGGCTTCCCTGGTGGCTCAGTGGTAAAGAATCTGTCTGCCATTGCAGGAGACACAGGTTCAGTCCCTGATCTGGAAAGATCGCACATGCCACAGATCAAGTAAGCCTGAGCACCACAACTACTGAGGCTGTGCTCTGGAGCCCAGAAGCTGCAACTAGCGAGCCCGTGTACCCTAGAACCCAAGACAAGCCGCTGCAAGGGGAAGCCCACACACTGAAACTAGGGAGTAACCCCTGCTCGCCACAACTAGAGAAAAGCCTGTGTAGTACAGCCAAAAATAAATGCATAAAATTTCAGAAAGGAATATTGTTATCAAAAATAATAGAAAACCAATCTGCTGAATGAACTTAGAACCATCTGGAATCCAATATTGGCAAAGCAGTGATCAGTAACTTGGTATTGACATGTCACATAATACCCCCACGAGGTCACAGACGCTCTGTGACCTTGAGTTAAAATGTATATGTGAAGGGCACACGTGACTGAGAGTCTGGGGGTCTTGCAACTTGACAACACTTAGCAGCTCTGAGCACCTGTAAAAGGCTTGATATCAATGCTTTTGATCAATAGTTTTGATGATAGAAAATGAGACAGTATAACCATGATATGACTCTTTACTTTATGTCAAGATTGTCCCTCAGTTTGTTAAGATTTACTCAGTCTTATTCAGAGAACTTCTAAGCCATGATCTGTCAAGATCTGGTTTTTAAAAAAAATTTTAATTAAATTATTTTATTGATGTATAGTTGATTTACAATGCTGTGTTGATTTCTACTGTATAGCAAGGTGATTCAGTTATATATATATATATTATATATAGTATATATATATATATTCTTTTTTGCATTCTTTTCCATTATGGTTTATTACAGAGTATTGAATAGAGTTCCCTGTGCTATACAATAGTTCCTTGTTGTTTATACATTCTATATGTAATAGTTTGCAAGTCAAGATCAGTTTTGAAGTGTTTTCAAAATTTTACTTTTCAGCAGAGCAATCAAGTATGTGTGATTTGCTTGAAAAATAAGTTATAGTAGACCCTAGAGTCAAATTTCTCCCTATAGCATTGCAGCGTTTCCTTGGGTAGGAGGTGAGGAAAGACATCAGAGTGAGCATCTTGAGGCCCTGTGATCTGGCACCCTCTCTGGTCTGAACCTCCTTCCTACTAGACTCATGACAATGAGTGGCTTGGGGCACATCATTCTCTGTGTGGGACAGACAAGGAAAACCATCTCTACTTTGAAGAATTAACTGGACCCTCAATTTCAGACCAGTCAAGGGAGCTCAGATCTCAAAGAACTTGTAGTCAAGGAGCACGTGCATGCTAAGCCACTGAGTTGTCCTACTGTTTCTGATCCCATGAACTGTAGGCCCCCCAGGCTCTTCTGTCCATGGGATTCTCCGGGCAAGAATACTGAAGTGGGTAGCCATTCCCTTCCCCAGGGAATCTCCCCAACCCAGGGATTGAACCTGGGTCTCCTGCATTGCAGGCAGATTCTTTTACCTTCTGAGCCACCAGGGAAGCCTAAGAAGTAGATAGGTGTACACAAAATGCTACAATAAAGTATCTAAATCCCAAAAATTCATATGAACAAAACAGACAAAACTCAAATTGCATTCAGCGTTTGGGCATGGGAAAGGAAGACCTCACACATGAGAGGAAGTGACAGCAGGCAAGGGGAGGGGGTGGGATCCAGGACTGTGCCAACACCACTCTTGGCTTCTCTAATCTCAAGAGTAACAAAAACCTCCTTGGAAGGGTCTGCAAGGCACTGAGGCTGGAGCTTGCTCACAACAGAGCCAACTTTACCTGCATCCCGGAGCTGGAGATGCCTCCTGGGGAGAATAGATGTATAGGAGAGTCCAGTGCAGCAGGGGTCCCAAACGGATACACAGACAACAGAATGTGAACTCTGATCTCTCCCTGGACCACAGATCAGAGACAGAGGAATTTGTTCTTGTGCATTGCCAAGGCCACCATTTCTCCACTTGGTCTTTTTTAATCTATTCTTTACTTCATTATAAGTAGAGATTCATTATACTTCATTCTCTTCTTTATTCCTTTCAGTCTCCACATCAGCTACACTCATCTGCTTTCAGTCCTTCCGACTTGCTGTTTCCTGTCCTCAGGGATCTCAATATTGTATATTGTTCCTTCTGTGGGAAACCCTCTTCCTTCCCTCACACTCCATCCAGTTCCCATGCACCATCTGTATCTCACCTCCAGCTTCACTCCCTCTGACCACATCTCCACCTCTCACCTGCACCTGCAAAGATCAGGTTCTCATATTTCTCTGTACTTTCCTTTTATAGCACTTGGCTTGTTTCTAGCTACAGGGCTGTGGGCAAAATCCTAAACTGTTTTGCTCACCACGGTATTTTGTTAATATGTAGCTAACTCTATTTAATAAATAAAAGTATCATTAAATCCATCTAAAAAGGTCCTCTTTGAGAACACTCCCCTATCCTCTTGTGTTTACTTCTGTGCTATCCCCCATATCTGAACCTCAGCATGAAATTCTCAACCAGATGTTTTATTCATTTTCCATTGCACCTTCTCTTCTATCCAAAGAAAAATAATCTTAGCTTTTTTAAGAGTAAGACTTAAGGGAAAAACCCTTAGTGTCCACTTTTCATCTTTGCTATTCTTTTGATATATCTAACTTGACAGTTATAAAAATTTTCTTCTGAGAAAGAAAAGTGCTCTGAACTGCTGGCTCTTCTAATGTGGGGCATAGGAAATTTCTGTTATAAACAGAGGAAGTCAGATGTTTCCTTTTCTACAACTTCTAAGAAAATTATTATTGTTAACATCTATTCCCACCTAGGAATAAAAGGAATATAATATAAATTCAAGAAAATTCCTCATCACAGAAATTGATTTGCTTCACCTAGAGAAACAGAGGTCAAACCACATTCTCATCAACTTGATGGGAATATTTGCAGTTTGTACACAAGATAGAGAAGCATAATTTAATTATTGATAAGAAATACCATTTGCTGGTAATGTAAGAACATGATTTTATGTTTATCAAATATTTGAATCTTGTAATGAAAATAGTGAGTCTCTATAGATGAAACGACGGCCTTGAAGTCAAACACTTGTCCAGGGCTTTGTAACTGTAGCTGCCTGAGTCTTCCCATGTAACTTATAGTCTAAACCAGAATTTCTGAGAGTACAGAGGATAATACAAGTAACTGAAATTATGCGACTTTTGACATGTTTATTTTTTCTAATAAGACAGCATTAGTATATTATGGAGATATGCATTTTTAAAAAAATGTCTATTTCCTTTTTTTAAGTAACTAATTAATTAATTTTGGCTGTGTATGAGCTTTGTTGGACTTTTTGTATTGACTAGTAGAAATGGAAGGAAATAGGCCTTTAGTCTGAGAAGTTTTGTTATGGGAAGCATTGGGGTTTCTTGATGTTTACTTGAGCTGTAGGTGCAAGAGGCTTCAAATTCCTTCAGTGTTCTTGTTGCTGCATATGAGCTCTCTCTAGCTGTGGCAAGCAGAAACTAGCAGTGCAAGGGCTTCTCACTGCAGTGGCTTCTCTTGTTGCAGAGCACAGGTTACAGGACGCACAGACTTCGGTAGTTCTGGTCCGCAGGCTCAGTAGTTACAGCACATGGGCTTAGCTGTTCCACAGCATGTGGTATCTTCCTGGACCTGAGTCCATAGACCACTCCTCCTCTCCATGTTACCACAAAACCAACAGGGTTCTTGTATAGCTGAAATTTGCTGCAAAATGCAGACTCTCTCTGAAGCCCAGAATCAAGAGATACAAACAAGAACACTGAAGGGATTTGAAGCCTCTTGCACCTACAGCTCAAGTAAACATCAAGAAACCCCAATGTTTCCCATGACAAAACTTCTCAGACTAAAGGCCTATTTCCTTCCATTTCTACTAGTCAATACAAAATGTCCATCTTTCTCCAGAAAATCACAAGGCATGCTAAAGGCAAGAAAAGACATGATCTGAAGGAACAAATGAAGCATCAGAAGCAGACTCAGATATGACACAGATGTTGGAATCATCAGGCAAGGAATTTAAAGTAAGTAAAATTAGTAAGTTTAGGTCTCTAATGAAGAGAGGACAATGTGTAAGAACAGGTGGGTAATGTAAGCAGAGAGATGGGAACTGGAAAACAGAGTCAAAAAGGGATACAAAGTAACTTATCTACAAAACAGAAATAGAGTCAAGAATGTAGAAAACATCTGTGGTTACCAAGGGTAAGCAGGGGTAAGCAGAGGGAGGGATAGATTGGGAGACTGGGGTTGATGTATACACGTGTGCATGCTCAGTCAAGTCTGGCTCTTGGCGACCCCATGGACTGTAGCCCTCCAGGCTCCTTTGTCCATGAGATTTTTCAAGCAAAAACACTGGAGTGGGTTGCCATCTCCTCCTCCGGCGATCTTCCTGACCCAGGGATCTAAACCATGTCTCCTGTGTTTCCCACACTGGCAGGTGAATTCCTTACCAATGAGCCGCCTGGGAAGCCCTGATATATATACACACTACTATATACAAAATAGATAACTAATGAGGACCTGCTGTATAGTGCAGGGAACTCAGCTCAATGCCCCGTAATGACCTATATGGGAAAAGAATTAGAAAAAGAATTGATATAATTGATTCACTTTGCTATACACCTGAAAGTATACTAGCAGATACTAGTATATTGTATATAGCACAACATTGCAAATCAACCATACTCCAATAAAGATTTTTTTAAAGAGAAATTGTAGAAGTCAAAAAAAGTACAACAGAAATGAATGCTTTTGACCGATTTTTTTTTTTTTTTTAAGTAGAATATGACTCAGTCAAGGAAAGAATCAGGAGCTATGAAGATACATCAGTGGGATCTTTAAAGCCAAAATGCAAAGACAAAGAAAGAAACAAACAGAATAGAACACTTAAGAACTATGGGGAAATTTAAGAATGTAAAACATATGTATAATTGAAATACCAGAAGGAGAAAAAAAGAGAACACAGCAGAAGAAATATATAAGTAATAATAATGGAGAAGTTCCTAAAATTAATGACAGACACTAAAGCACTGATACAGAAAATTTGGAGAACACCAAGCAGAAGAAATTCCAAAAAAGTGCCACTTAGACATATAATACTCAAGCTTCAAAAATACAAAGAAAAAGAAAAAATCTTTAAAGACATTGGAGGAAGGGAGGGAATGCTGTCTAAAAAAGAATAAGGGTAAGAATCACACTGCACTTCTCATGAGAAACTGCAAGAAGAAACAGGAGTAAGATAAAATGTTAAAAGAGAAAAAAAATCCTCTAAGCTAGAATTATACATCCAGCAAAATTAACTTTTGTAAGTGAAGGAAAAATAAAGACTTTCTCAGACAAACAAAAACTGAAGACATCCACTGCCAACAGACCTGGCCAGTAAAAAATGTGAAAAGAAATTTTTCACAAAGAAAGGAAATTCTAAGGTCAGAAACTTAGATCTATTTAAATAAAGGAAGTGCTGGAGAAAGAATAAAGGTATTTTTTCTTTTTCTTATTTCTTATTCTTGTTTATTTAAAATACCACTGCTTTTTAAAGGAACAATAGTAGGATATATTGAGTGTTTGTAACTTATGTATAATGTAAGTGACATGAATGACATAATGTCATAGGGAGGGGAAGGCGAATTGGAGATATTTTGTTATAAGTTACCTACACCACATATGAATCAGTGTAGTATTATTTGAAGGACAACAGATTAGTTAAAAAGTAGCAAAACAAACAAAAAAACCTTTAGGACAGCACTCATTTTTATAAAGACAAGTAACTGATACACTGAGGTAAGAGATAAAATGAAGTCATGTAAAAATGTTCATTAAGCCAGAGAAGACAGAAAACAGGAGAAGGAAAGAAACAATGAATGCATGCAATGAATAGAAAACAGTTACAAATTTTGTGGATATTAATCCAACTATATCAATAAACATCTTAAGTATAAATTGTATAGCTATAATAAGACACACAGATTGTATACTGGATTAAAAAAGACTCAATTATACATTATCTATGAGAAACCCACTTTAAATATAAAAAACTGATGCTAAAAACAAAGCAATGGGGAAAGAGATACCATGGTAACACCAATCAAAAGAAAACTGTAGCAGCTGAATTAATCTAAGAGCAAGCTGACTTCAGTACAAGGAAAACTATCAAGTATCTAGGGTGGATTTTGACAAGCATAAGAAAATGAATATCAAAAAGTAGTGCATATTGCAATGAACTTGAAAGGAGGGAAAGTAGAGAAAATCAAATCAAAAGCTGGTCATTTGAAAATATAAATAAAATTGATAAATCTCTGTCAGTCTAATAAATAAAAAATAGAGAAGACACATATTATACATATCAGAAATGACAGAGGGCTATCATTATTGCTTTCATGGACATTAAAGAGTGATAAAAGAATGTTATGAATAACTCTATGGCCATAAATTTGATAACTTAGATGAAATTCCTTGAAAGACATAAATTAACAAAATTCACACAAGGAATAATAGATGAGCTGAATAGACTTATAGGTATCAAAGAAATCAAATTAAAAAATGAATAACTTTCCAGAAAATAAGTCACCAGGCCCTGATGGTCTCACTGGTGATTTGTACCAAAGATTTAAGGAATAAATGACAATATTCTACATAAATTTTTCAGAAAATAGGAGCAGAAGGAACATCTCCTAATTCATCCTATGAAACCAATATTAACCTAATGTTAAAACCAGGTAGACATTACAAAAAAGGAAAACTACAGACTAAAGTGTATAGTATGGAAAGGAAGAAGCTGAATGATGGGATTCTGGGGGGAAAATATCTTATAAAAACTAAGGAAATATGAATACTCTATGGAATTACATAGTAATTTATCAATATTGACTTAGCATTGTTGTTGTTCAGTCATGTCCCACTCTTTGCGACCCCGGGGACTATATCATGCCAGTCTTCCCTGTCCTTCACTATCTCCCAAAGTTAGCTCAAATTCATGTCCATTCAGTCGGTGATGCCATCCAACCATCTCATCCTCTGTCATCCCCTTATCCTCCTGCCTTCAATCTTTCCCAGCATCAGGGTCTTTTCCAGTGAATCGGCTCTTTGCATCAGGTGGCCAAAGTATTGGAGCTTCAGCATCAGTCCTTCCGATGAATATTCAGGCTGGATTTCCTTTGGGGTTTTTGACTGCTTTGGTCTCTTTGCTGTCCAAGGGACTCTCAAGAGTCTTTTTTAGCACCACAGTTTGAAAGCATCAATTTTTCAGGGTCCAGCCTTTTTTATGGTCCAACTCTCACATCCATACATGACTACTGGAAAAACCACAGCTTTGACTAGATGAACCTTTGTCGGCAAAGTGATGTCTCTGCTTTTCAATAAGCTGTCTAGGTTTGTCATAGCTTTTCTTCCAAGGAGAATCTTTTTTAATTTTATGGCTGCAATCACCGTCCACAGTGATTCTAGAGCCTAAGAAAATAAAGTCTGTCGCTGATTCCATAATTGGCTTATTAATTATATCAAATGCATGAAATTAATGTAAGATGTAAAATCATAGGAGAAACTGAAGGTGGGGTATATAGAAACTCTGTGTACTAATTTGAATTTTTCTATAAATATAAAACTGGTTTTAAAAATAAAAGTATTTAAAAATAAAGTTTCAGTCTATAAAAGACTACTAAGTTTATTTACTTCTTATGACAAAAATGGTTTATAACTATAAGTGAACAAGTAAACTTTTCTAAAAAACTACATTCAAAACAGACAGTGAAGGAAAATGAAGAAACAGAGGACTATATTTCAAATGAAAGGACAGATTAAAACCTCAGAAAAAGACATTACTGAAGTAGAGATAAGTGATTTACCTTATAAATTGTTCAAAGGGTGCAAATATCTAATATTTACAAAATAAATGTCACATGTATTGTAGAGTTACTATAGTTAGTAATTCTCTTTTGTATTTGAAAGGTGCCAAGAGAGTAAGGTTTAAAGGTTCTCATCACAAGAAAAAATTTGTAACTGTGAGGTGATTCATGTTAACTAGAGTTCGTGTGGTGATACTCTTGTAATATATGCAAATATCAAATATTTGTTATTCTACAAATATTATGTTATATAAATTGATACAGCCACTGTGGAGAACAATATGGAGGATCCTTAAAAAACTAAAAATAGAGCTACCATATGACACTGCAATTTCACTCCTGGGCATATATCCAGAGAAAAATATGATCTGAAAGCTTACATGCATCCCAGTGTTCATTGCAGCACTTTTTACAATAGCCAAGACATGGAAGTAACCTAAATATCCATCAACAGAGGACTGGATAAAGAAGATATGGTACAAATATACAACAGAATATTACTCACTCGTTAAAAAGAATGAAATAGTACAATTTGCAGCAACAAGGATGGATCTAGAGAGGGCGGTACTGAGTGGAATAAGTCAGCTAGAGAAGGAGACATATTGTATGACATCTCTTATACATGCAATCTAAGAAGAAATGATACAAATGATCTTACTTACATAACAGAAAGAGACTCACAGACTTAGAAAGTGAACTTACGGTTGTCTAAGGGGAAGGGATAGTTAGGGAATTTGGGAAAGTCATGTACACACTGGTATATTCAAAATGGAAAATCAACAAGGACCTATTGTATAGCACGTGGAACTCTACTCAATGTTATGTGCCAGCTTGGATGGGAGAGGGGGTTGTGGGAAAATGGATACATGAATATGTATGACTGAGTTTCTTCACCTGAAACTGCCACAACATTGTTAATTGAGTATACACCAATACAAAATAAAAAGTTTAAAGTTTGAGAAAAAACAAAAAAATTATGTTGTACACCTGAAATCAATACACTGCTACTTGTCAATTATGTCTCAAATGAAAAATAAAAGAGTACAATATAAATGTTATAAAGATTCTCACCAAGTTCAGGAGAACAATGCGTGACCGAAGTGTGAACTTCAATGAAGAGGTAGAAAAGAAAGGAAAATACCAACTTTAAGTCCCAGAGTTGGAGAATACAATATCTGAACTGGAAAACACAGTAGAGGGCTCAACAGCAAACCAGATAAAACAGAAGGAAGGGCCAGTGAACTGGAAGACAGGGCAATGAAACTCATTCAATCAGAAAGGCAGAGAAAAAAAGAATGAAAGAGTGAAGATAGCGTAAAGGACTTAAGTGGTGTAGCTCAAAGACCTTGAAAATACTGAAAAAAAATTCACATAACAGGAATGTTCTTTGCCTCTTTTAGGAAACAGGATTAAAATAGAATAGGTTATTGACATAAAATATGGAATAAGTATAAATTAAACTTGCTTTATGCACACAGATATAGAAATATTTTTTAGCCTAAACAAAAGGCGATGTTTACCCAGTTCCTTCTTTGCTTGTACTCAGACAACTAGCGCAAGTGCTAAAAGTGTCTGTTTCTGGGGTTTTACCCTCTTTTCTCAACCTAACTTTAATCAGGGTTAAGTTATACAAAATTAAGTATTTGAACTTAGAATTTTAATTTCTACTTAGTAGATGACCCCATCTTTAATTTATGGAAGCATATTTCTAGCACATATGAGAGAAGTGAAAGAGAAGATTCTTCTCTAAATTTTATCCCACCCTCTGACCTCCCTACGACATTAATATGATCTCAGGTTATAACAGCAAGAGTGAAAGAGATGAGCTAGCCTCACCCACACCCCATATGGAAGGGAAGCTTAGACACGAGATGTTAGAAGGCTTATAATCTGCAAACAGAGTCTCCTCAACAAATGGTGTGACTGCTGCATATCAAGCTGATAACCATAAAATAGGTTTAAATAAGAGCTCACAAGGAAAATTAAGAGTTTTTTGAAAAATCACTTCAAGCACAAATTATTTATTGGAAGCAAAGGAAATGGCAACCCACTGCAGCGTTCTTGCCTGGAGAATCCCAGGGACGGCGGAGCCTGGTGGGTTGCCATCTATGGGGTCGCACAGAGTCAGACACGACTGAAGTGACTTAGCAGCAGCAGCACTGAGCTCCTGAGAAAGGTAATAGCCTGCAGCATTCCAAAATAGAGCAGTCTTACTACTGAAGCTTCCCTGGTGGCTCAGAGGTAAAGAATCCGCTTGTCAATATATGAGACATGGTCTCGATCCCTGAGTCAGGAAGATCCCCTGGAGGAGGAAATGGTAACCCACTCCAGGATTCCAGTATTCTTGCCTGGGAAATCCTGTGGACAGAGGAGCCTGTCAGGCTACAATCCATGGGGTCACAAAAGAGTTGGACACAACTTAGAAAATAAACAACAACAAATACTGCTGAAGCAACAAAAGGAGAAATGACAATCAAGTAAAATATGTAAACTAGAAACAATGATCATATGTTAACTGTTAATTTGCTGCATATGTGTCTGCTGATCCACTTACTCAACCACACGGCCGTGTTAGGTGTTCATGTTCTTTGTTATTGCTTCCCTGATATCTATAGAAATGACTGGTATTGGTAACTTCCCTTTCTTAATATTAGGGAAAAGTCCAATATCCTCTCAGGGTCTCTCGCTCCTTTCACTGACCCACAATTATGGCTCCAAACGCACAATAGTCCGTTCTCCAGAGACCACTGTTCCTGCTGTACATCATGACCTTGTAAAGAGGAATAGAGGCCCCTCACGACAAAACTTGAGGGAAAAGACATTGAGAAAAGACATGCAGCAACGGACAGTGCTGAAGAGCCGATGGGTGAGGTGAGCAGAGGCTCTGTGCTCAGTAACATGTGTCCTCTGTACTGAGAACCCATGTGTGCGTGCAGGAGGGTGGAGGGTGCAGGAGGAGCAGTCCTAATGGAGAAGGAAACAGAGACAATTTGCCAGGAGGAATTCTTGTTCCATGCCTGCTCTCCCAATATCATTATTATAGCACGCTCTCCATTCTCATAAATGATGCACTTTAGACAATAAATCATTCTGTCAGCCTAGGATCGGTCACCAATTCTCAGTTTTTGAGTAACTTAATGCAGCCAAGATTTTTCATCTACTAATGATGCCTGCCTTATTTGACTACTTTCCCATACTTAAGTCTATATCAAATATGTTAAATTATTTTTCATTGTATATTATTTCCATGTTTCAGCTGACAATTCCTAATGTCCTTAAAATTATCCCATTCTATGCACCAGTCTCACCTTGCATGAAGAAAGGAAAATTGATACATAGCAACTTTACCACTATGATTCTGTTTTCCCATCTAGCAGCAATGTTCTAATATACCACATTTCTAGTTCACTTTGATTCACTCATTTTAACTCCCCAAAGAATACAATCATAATGTGCAGAAAGAAAGAGAGAAAGCACATAAGTAATTCTAACAAGGTTCCTGCTGCTCCACTATGATGAAAATAATTAACTTGACTTGATAACTAACTTATTAAAAGTGCCTGGACCTGGCTTCTAGGCTAAAATTATTGTTATGCAAAAGCCATCAGTCTCAGAAGGTTCTTATATCTTTTGATCTTAAATTAGATTACAAACGCACAACAAAAGCAGATACAAAGTACTTGGGTATTCTTTACAGCGTTTGTCGAATTAGTAAAGATAATATAAAACCATTATTAAAGAGTATGAATATAGTTGTGAACTTTCTTCTAAGCTTTTTTTCCTTGCCTTCCTGATTCCCTTTGTTACAGTTACCTAACAATTATGTGCGACCCTTTAAGCAGTTTCTGTGTGTGTGAGTGTGTGTGTTTTCACTGTCAGTATTGTTTGGTAGCTTGTTATGACAATAAAAATTTACTTCTTTTTCTTTCAAAGTACATCATGAGTCAAAAAAGGAATCGGAATCGAGCACTAAGCTCTTTATTTTCTGAAATTTGAGAATATATACCTTAGAAAACACCAGGGCATGCAATAACATCTTCATCTTCATTTCTCTCGACACCAAGTCACCTCTCACCCATCCGCCTGCTCAGCAAACATCTGGGAGCCCTGCTCTGTGTCAGGCACTGTGCTGGGTGCTGCACGGCTTTACAAGGCTGTCCAACCTCTCTGAGCAACAATTTCCTAGTCCATAAAATTGGAATAATAATTTAACTTCCACAGAAAATTAGACAACTTGGAAATCCCAAATTAAGCTCATCAACTCTCTGAAATGACTCATGATCCTCTGTGGGTTTCTACACACCCTCCAAGTTTTTCTATTGCACTCTGTGTATCTATTTTGCAATTATTTTTCAATGTCCTTTCTGCCCATAGACTGTGAACTCCAGGAGGGACTATAATTAGATAACACCTCTTAAAATTCACAGCGGTTAGGTTACTAGGCAACTAAAATATTACTGAATCAAGTGAAATAATTAACTAATTAATTGAAGCATTACCTTTAAATGGCATTTGTTGTCTCATGAAATGGTAGACTGTATGTTTAAATGTGTGAACTTAATTAATAAATATGAAATGTAATTGATGAACTAATGTTCCAATCACTCTCGATGTCTTGAGCTTTCTCAGTCTACCAACCAGCCCAAAAGGGGAACCCCCCCCCCCCCCGCAGAGCTGTCTTTCCTCTCACTCACCTTCCCACAGTGTTCCTCTGCAACCTGCTCTTTTTCTAATACCATCTCTCTGTGGCCAAACTCAGAACTGGTGGATTTATTTACAACTTAGATGAGCAAAGTCAATATCCTATAAAATATATTGTATGTGGGAATAGGCCAAAAACATACTGGTGTGGTGTTTGCAATAATGTTTTCAAGCTATGTTGTTACGCCAGATGGTTTGTCATCAGTCCTGCCCTTTGCTACGGTCTCTTTAGCACCACGTGCAGGCAGCTGGCATCACCAACAGCTTCCTCTGATCCCCACACTCCTCGCCAAGGTCTTCATACAACTCTGTCTGAAACGCATCAAGTGATTTCTGTTTCCCTGAAAAGAAACAATCTGACATAGTGTTCATAATAAAACATATATTTTATGCCTGAGATATTAAAAAGATGACATTGGTTAGACAGTGACTTCTCTTCCCTCCCACCTTTCCACCCTGTGTCCATCGTCTTTCTCTGCTTTCTTTTTCTCACACCACACACCACCATCTGATGACCTACATTTTTTGTTAATATTTTTAATTGTCCCTCATAGTGAAAGCACCATGGCAACAAAGGTCTTTGTTTTACACATTGTTAAGTCTCCACTTTCTAGAACAGTGCTTGCTGTGTGATTGTTTTTCTACCAAAATGTTTTAATGAATGGGTGATTCTGAGGGAACGCTTTTTATTCTGGAGAGAATTTGTGTTTGCTTCTGCCAGGCTCCTGCAGTCTTCCCAACACAGGATCACTTTTAAATTCAAGGTTCCACCTGCGGGAGTTTCAAGCCACTGAATATGTATGAATTTCTGAGCTGAAACCATGGACATGCAGGCTTCAGATCAGGAAAACTCAGGAGAGACTGTCTTCTCTAGGTTCTGAGCCAACACTGAGGAGAAAATGCACCCCCACCGTATAAGACTTCTATTGTGGCATCCCTTCCTATCTGCGCTGGTTCTGTCTTGTCCCCTGACTGAGCTCCCAGGCCCTCACCCACAGCTTCAGGTGATGAGCTCCCAGGAACTCCTGCTACTGTATTTGCTACCAGTGAGGCCTGTTTTCTCCCCTCTCTATTCCTCGTTTCAGCTTGTTACCCTTTCTAAACATCCAGCCCACTTAAACCCTAAAATCCCGTTTTAATTTTACCCAGCGTCATCAGCGGGTCTCTACCCGGGAGGGCTTCTCTGCATGTCTGCCCCCGTCTTGGAAAGGGGAGGCCCTCTTAATTGCTTGCATTATTTCTATAACCAGACCAAAATAGATCCTCTGGAAAGGAAGAAGAATCTGGTAAGACACTACTTCCCATAGGTAATATTGTCAACTGTTTAAACACTGTATTTTATAAATATAAGAGCAGCAGCCATAACTGTCATTTTCATAAAGTGAGATTTCAACAAGTCTGCCTCTGCATAATCCGCCTTTTCTTTATGTCAAAACAGAGTTCTCTTTACTCTGAAATTCAGATCATTTTCTTGTTTTGAACCAGGGCTCAAGATAGGCCTTTGGGCCCCATCCAGCGAGATGATCCCTTAAGAACATCTTAGTCTCCCTGGACGCCTTTTGTAGCTTTGAGATCTATGTCTTTCATGTTTCCCAGAAGAAGAAGCGAACACTTATGAGCAAGACTCAAAGGAAACATCTTGTCTCTGCAAGTAAAGTGAAAACCAAAAGAAATAGTGATATCCATTCCTTAGGTACTTCTGGCATAAACTCATCAGCTCACTGGTTCAATACATCCTCAGGGTGAGGATCCTGTGTTGGAAAAATGATCCAGGCGTACTCCCATGAGACTGCTCAGGGAGAGGCATATTATTTTTGTCATGCCATATTTTGTGGTTTTAAATTATAAAATAAAGTATAGGAAGCAGAAAACATTTTTTAAATTTTTAATTAAATTTATTTTTAATTGAAGGATAATTGCTTTAAAGTATTGTGTTGGTTTCTGCCAAACATCAACAGGAATCAGCTGTAGGTATACATATGTCCCTTCCCTCTTTAACCTCCCTCCCACCTTCCTCCCCATCCCACCCCTCTAGGTTGTCACCGAGTCCTGGTTAGAGTTCCCTGAGCCATACAGCAAATTCCCACTGGCTGTCTATTTTACATATGGTCGTGTATGTGTTTTCATGTTATTCTCTCCGTTTGCCCCACCCTCTCGTTTCTTCCCCTAACCCATATCCATAAGTCTGTTCTCTATGTCTGTCTGCATTGCTGCTCTGCAAATGGGTTCATCAGTACCGTCTTTCTAGATGCCATATATATGTGTTAGTATATGATATTTTTCTCTTTCTGACTTACTTCACTCTGTATAATAGGCTCTAGGTTCATTCACCTCATTAGAACAGACTCAAATGTGGTCCTTTTTATGGCTGAGTAATACTCCATTGTGTATATGTACCACAGCTTCTTTATCCATTCATCTGCTGATGGACTTCTAGGGAGTTTCCATGTCCTAGCTATTGTAAATAGTGCTGCAATGAATGTTGGAGTACATGTGTCTTTTTCAGTTTTGTTTTCCTCAGGGTATATGCCTAGGAGTGGGATTTGGGTCATATGGTAGTTTTAGTCCTAGTTTTTAAAGGAATCTCCATACTGTGAAAGCAGAGAAAATTTTAACTGTTACAATATTTGAAAGGAGACAGGGCATGTTACTGACTAGAATATTCTTTTCGTTCCTTTTACCAAAAAAAAAATGTTGAAAACATATTTTTCTACACAGATGACTCTCTTTCCTATAGGTGAGTATGTCATATTGGTTTGGAATGTTCCTCTTAAAACTTAAGGGCTCAAATGGAGATGCTGACTTAGAGAACAGGCTTATGGATATGGGGTGAGGTGGGAGGAGAGGATGGGATGAATGGAGAGAGTAGCATGGAAACATATACACTACCATATGTAAAATAGACAGCCAATGGGAATTTGGTGTTTGACTCAGGGAACTCAGACCAGGGCTCTGTGGCAACCTAGAGGGGTGGGATGGAGAGGGAAGTGGGAGGGACTTATAAGAGGGAGGGGACATATGTATACCTATGGCTGATTCATGTTGATGTTTGGCAGAAACCAATACAATACTCTAAAGCAATTATCCTTCAATTAAAAATAAATAAAAAAACTGAAGGACTCAAAGATTTTCCTGTATTCGTATTTACATAAAAACCTCTTCTCATTTGGATTAAATGCATTCCTCTAAAAGTGTTATTCTTTTAAGGCTGTGATTTTTTAAACTCTATTTCATTTCAGCTTTGCAGGACCCCCTGAAATCGGGAGATGCTCAGTCTGGTAAGGAAGATGCTTCATCTGTAGGAGTTCTGGGGTTTTTTCCAAACACCACTGACCAGACATGGCAGATGCTAAGGAATTTTCAGCTTTTTGTCAAAGGCTTATTTTCTAATATGCCTTGCCATGAAAGGAAGGTGTGACAAGTCAAGTTTTGGTAACATTTGAATAATTGGGATAAGGTTACCTGAGTGTGATTGCCTTATTTTCTTTTATAAGCAGCTTTATTAATATACTTCCAATGCTTTGTCTACTTATTTCAGGAATCTTCCTTTCTTTCCTTCTTTCCTCCCTCCCTCCCTTCCTTTCTTTCTTCCCTCTATCTCTGAATCAGTGTCTCCTCTCTTTCATTCTATAAGTGCATAAATAAATGGAAACTCATTATTACACCAGTTTAGTTAACTATTCCATAATGACATAAAGCTATTGAAACTCATGTTCTTCACTGCTCACATGCAGCTTAAACTAGCGTCAAACAAGGAAATCAAGGGAGTATATAAACAGTTTGAAGTGCCAATGTTGAAAATCCTATTGCATAACAGTGTCGGGAATGTGTACCCACCCAGGGACTTCTTCACTAAGACATCTTTACTACCATGAAATATTCAGTGTTTCTGATTGTGACCCGCAACATCAGAATGATCTGTAGGTGCTTGTTAAAATGTAGGTTCCTGGGACCTGCAAGTACCCAGAGAATCAGATTTCATCAGCCTTACCTGGGCTTCTTTGTCTTACACAATTAGCCAGCTCTTTGCAAGATGGCCAGAGGGATTCACACTCTAGTTTTAGAACTAAGCCACCTGCTTTTGCCACTTGCTACCTGTGGATTTAGGGGAAATTGGTTAATTTCCCCATACTTCAATTTTCTTGTATGTAAAGCAGATATAATAATAGTACTCACCTCAAAGGACTCCTGGAAGAAAAGAATGACCTAACCTAACACACAGAGTGCTTGGAACAGTGTCTAATATATAATTACACCCTACAGTGCAATCTACTATGATTCTTTCCTGACGCTTAACATTTACAACCTCAGAAAATAATTCATTCATCCTTCTTTAAATAACTTTGAAAGTTTTTGTTTTCAGCTCTCATTTTAAAGCCAGCTTTATTGAAATAAGTGTGTGTGCATGCTAAGTCACTTCAGTCATGTGCAATCATTTGTGACCCTATGGACTGTAGCCATCCATGCTTCTCTGTCCATGGGATTCTCCAGGCAAGAATACTGGAGTGGGTTGCTGTGTCCTCCTCCAGGGGAATCTTCCAGACTCAGACACTGAACCCACATCTTTTACATCTCCTACATTGGCAGGTAGTTTCTTTACTACTAGCACCACCTGTACATACAATAAAACACCCACTTTAAGTGCAAAATTCGATGAATTTTGATAAATACATACACCCTCATCATTCCCACCACAATCATGATGTGGAACATTTCCACCAGTCAGAAAGTATCTTCTGCCCCTTTATTGGCAATTCCCAACCCTGGGTCCAGGCAACCAGGGTCTGCCCATCACTATAGATTTGGTTTTACCTTTCCTAGAATTTCATGTAAATGGAAACAAGACACATGTACTCTTTTTTGCCTGTTTTTCTTTTTCCCTCAGCATCGTTTCTGCAATTCATCTGTATTGCTGTCTAGGTTAGTAGCTTCTTTTCTGCTACTGAGCTGTGTTTCATTTTACGGATGTACTATAAGTTGCTCATCCACCCATTTGTTACTGGACATTTGAGTTGTTTCCTATTTGGGGTTACTATAAGTAACTCAAGTAACTTTTTTTGTTGGCAGCTAGTTTCATTTTTCTATTTAAAAAAGACTAAAGTCAAGGACTCAGAAAATAGTCTGTCTTCATATGATCAATTTCGGAAAACCTCGAGGACTTGTAAGAACAGGGTGTGGTGTTGAGGGACTAAACTGGGGGAGAAAGAGCAATATTGAAAACTAAGTGTATTAAAAAAATTTTTTTTATTTATGTGGATACATCATGCAGCATGGGGGATCTTAGTTCTCCAACCAGGGATCGAACCCAGTCTCTTGGCAGTGAAAGGGTAGAGTCCTAACCACTGGAATTTCCCTAAGTGTATTTTGTAACTAAGTTAGAATAAAAGCTTTACCTTAGTTGTGGACTCTTTTTTCCTTTTCGGACAACATATCTTCGTGTGACTGAACTGTTCTTTTTAAACCTGTCAAGTTTTGCTCATATGAAATATCTTTTACATATTTTTTACAAATATCTTTACATAACATGTGCTGTGCTTAGTCGCTTAGTCTTGTCTGACTCTTTGCAATCCAACATAATTACACTCAATAAATACCTTTGAACTAGTCTGCCAAAACTTTATTTTGCAGTATCCATTAGTCCATTTATCTCAGGACCTTTTTCTGTCACTGTTTCTATCTTATGTTTTCCTCTCAATTTCCTGAAGTCAGTGCAGTGGTAAGTTATTCCTGTGAGGGAAGCATTTTAAAAGCAGCATTAAATATGTTGAGATCCATAAAAGAACATTTTGGCTTCCTTTTGGAGCACACACAATTTATGAATAGCAGTGTTATGTAATGATAGCAGGGTTAAAAGAGTCAATATAATTAATACTCTGGGACATAAAATTAAAATACAGGGATCTGTTGTATTAATACGTTTAGCAGATTTTTCAAATATGAAAATTAACAAAACCTCTCAGGCTTGCCAAAGCAAGAGGACATCATCTAGAAGAGAATGGCGTGGCAGCCAGATAAGCTGAGAATTTCTCAAATCACCAAGTCCTGGTTTCTTTCTGCTTAATGGTTCTTCCTTCAAGTTGTCTCTTTCCTTTCACATTTTCCAACAAGCAGCAAGAAGAAGCCAGCCTGTTCCTTCAACACATTGCTTAGAAATTGCCTCTGGTGAATATCCAAATTCGTCGTTGCTACATAAGCTGCAGACGACAATGCTGCTGATGTCTGCCACTGTGGAAGGACCTCCTTTCCTCCATTTTCTGATAACGGGTTCATTTCCATCTGTGCCTTCCCTGGCAGTACTTTTGCCAGCAGATTATTCATGATGTGTTAGGAGTTCTCTCAGATTATGGAGGCTTTCTCTGCCCTGCTTCTGACTCCTCACTAGCAGAGTTACCAGTCATATGTTTACTAACAGTACTGTAAGCTTAAAAATATTCACAGTCTAGGACAGAGTTATACTGCATTCAACAGAAATTTTTAGGACTTGAGCCCAGGAGGCAGCATCTCAAGAAACCCTGAGAGAACTTCTCTGAGGAGGCGAGGGGAGGAACCAAGTTATAAGGAGGTTTGGCAACAAAGGGCAGGTAGTCTGAACATCAAGAGGTTATTGTTAACGAAAGAGAATCAGATTTCCCAAGTTAAGGGATTTAGTGCTTTTCTATGTATGGGAAGATGCAAGAGTCTGGGTTCACGGAAATCATTCAGTGAACTGTCTGGGGCGCCTCAGCTGTCTGGGGCCTGCGTCCTGTGTTTTCCTCTGGGCTCACCAGCTATGGTGGCTGCAATCACTGAGGACTGTGACATCCTTTGTTTACTGACATTCCAGGTAATATTCCACTTCTCAAGACATTCCAAGTAACCTAGGCTTTTAAAAAAATCATGCTCCACAAAATTCTTCCAGTCTTGCCCCACTCCAAAGCTACTTTACATTTTAGGGATTTGTTACAGCAGGATCCCAATTCCTGGGACCAAAATCAGTATTAGTTTCCCATTGCTGCTATAATGAAAAGCCACAAATCTAGTTATTTAAAAGAATGGGCATGCACTACCTCACATTTCTGGAAGTCAGAAGTCTGAAATGTGTCTCACTGGGCTAGAATCAAAGTGCGTATGTGGCTGCTGCTTCTCTGGAGGCTCTTGGGGAGAAAGGGTTTTCCAGCCTCATCTTTGTCCAGAGGCTGGACACATCTCTTGGGTACTCACTCCTCTCCATCTGCAAAGCCAGTCATTCTGGTCAAGACTTTCTCACGCTGCCTCCCTCTGACTCTTTCTGATGAGGACACTGACACATTTGCCTCCATCTTTCATATGTAAGGACCCTTGTGATTACATTAGGCCCACACAGATCATCTGGGATGATCTTCCCATCTCAAGGTCAGTTGGTTACAATCCTGATTCTATGTGCAACCTTAGGGAGAAGGGGGCGGCAGAGGATGAGATGGTTAGATAGCATCTCCTACATAATGGACATGAATCTGAGCAAATTGGGGAGCTAGTGAAGGATAGGGGAGCCTGGCAGGCTGTAGTCCATGGGTTCACAAGAGTTGGACATGACTTAGTGACTGAATAACAGCAACAAAACTCCCCCTTGCCACATGCCATAACCTATTCACAGGGTTCAGGGATCAGGAGGTGGCATTTTGGGGCCAAGACCAGAGCGGCAGGTATGGGGGGCATTATTCTGCTGATGAGATCACTCTAATGCTAACAAACACCATTGTTTTGAGAAAGTAGAATGAACTATATGAACCCTTGAATGAATGAACCTTTGAAAATCCCCTGGAATAGGAAATGGCAACCCACTCCAGTATCCTAGCCTGGAGAATTCATGGACAGAATTCTACAGACCATGGGGTCACAAAGAGTCAGACGCAACTGACAGATTAACACTTTCATTTTTTAACTTTTGGAATCCCCAAACCCATGTTACTTCATGAATGTCTATAACAGGGCCAGAAATTTAGGGACTCTGACCTCATGCTGTTCCACTTTCCTTAATTAAAATCTCACATTGCAAAAGTGACGTGGATGCTCTCATGGTCCCAATCATCACAAGTTACCTGATATCTAACCAGGTGCATTTCAAACAAATTGAAAGTAAAGGACCTTAAGGAGGAAAAAAGAATAATAGAGAGGAAAAAATATAATGAAGTTTGACAATTTACCTTGGTAAACAGTACAGCCAGTGCTTTGCTTGCTAAAAATTAAAGAGAAGTTCTGCTTCTGAAATATTTTTTAAAAGTACATGTGCACTAGTACCCAGTTTCCTCACATTTCTCCCTCCTGCCCCCCCCTGCTTTTCTCTAAATCCCCCTTGGTTTGTGAACTTGTGGTTCTGGTTTATGAACTAGACCAAGAAGCCAGAGATGAATTCTTCAGTCTCAATACTGTTAATTTGAACTGAATGGTAATAATATCCCAGATAAAAAGGAAAGACACTGGTTATAAAAATCCCCAGGTTTAAACAGATTCATAAAACCCATTTCCAGGTCGAGCACACTTAATGAACTGACTGTAGACCAGTGCTTCCAAAACTATAATATGCATATGAGTTAACTAGGATTTGTTCAATAAAAGTTCTGACTCAGGTTTGGGGTGAGGCCTGAGGACTATATTTCTTTTTTTTTTTTAAGTCAAGTTTTATTTTATCTATTTTTGAATATTTATTTATTCATTTATTTATTTGGCTGCACTGAGTCTTAGTTGAGGCATATGGGATCTAGTTCCCTGGCCAGGGATGGAACCTAGGCCCCTTCATTGATAGCATGGACTCTTAGCCTCTGGACCACCAGGGAAATCCCTGAAGCCTGTATTTCTGACAAGATCACAGGTCATGGTGTGGCTGCTGATTCACAGACCACACTCTGAGTAGCAAGGAGTTAGACGGCATCTCTGTCATTGTCATTTGCAAGTGTGAAAAGAATACACAGTTGAATGCTTGTGTGCTATTGCCAATTGTGCAAACAGGGAAAACAAAGCATCCTGAGAAGAAAATTTTTATCTTTTCTGCCTGAGAGACAAAGTTACTGGGAAGTTGTTTAAATTGAATACTTGTCCTTGTTAACATTTTGATGAAGTTGTCATGACGACTTTCCTGTGCTCAATAAAGTGAAGACAAGTAGGTTTTAAACTACACATCATCTACAAGAAAGAACTGATCTCAAAGATGATGAAATATTCAGGTGTTCATTTATCCACTCAAGGATCATTTTACTGAATCCCTACTTCAATTCATGTTCATTTCTGGGCACTTAGCTGGAAAGATGTCTTCCCTAACATCAAGGAATTCTTGGTAAGTTTTCAGGGCACATCAATCATTCAGATTAGAGAATGTTCATCACCCTTCAGTGGTTACTGTATCTTTTGCTTTTCACACACCCCACAGAGAATAGGGCCCCAAAGAGAATAGGGACCACAGGCAGACTTCCTTTTATTATACTTTTCTTTATTGCATTTCTTTCTACAACTTGAAGGTTTGTGACAACTCTGCATTGAGCAAGTCCATCTGAGACATTTCCCCAAGAGTATTTGCTCATTTCATGTCTGCGTCACATTTCGGTAATTTCAAAGATTTTCCTGATTATTTTATTTGCTATGGTGATTTTTTAAAAGATATATTTTATGTGAATCATTTTGAAAATCTTTATTGAATTTGTTACAATATTGCTTCTGATTTATGTTTTGGTTTTTTGACCCTAAAACATGGGGGATTTTAGCCCCAAAGCTCCTGGCTAAGGATGGAACACCCACCCCCTGCACTGGAAGAAGTCTTAACTGCTGGGCTGCCAGGGAAGTCCCTCAGTGATCTTTGATTTTACTACTAAGACTTGCGGAAGACTGACTAATGGTTGGCATTTTTTAGTGACAAAGCATTTTTTTAGTCAAGGCAGACACATTGTGTTTAGACACCTTGCTATTGCACACTTCAGAGACTACTGTGTAGTGTACACCTAGCTTTTATATGCGCTGTTGTTCACTCAGTCGTGCCCAACTTTGTAACCCTGTGAACTGCAGCATGCCAGGCTTCCCTGTCCTTCACTATCTCCCTGAGTTTGCTCAAACTCATGTCCACTAAGTCAGGGATACCATCCAACCATCTCATCCTTTGATGCCCCCTTCTCCTCTCTCCCTCAGTCTTTTCCAGAATCAGGATCTTTTCCAGTAAGTCGGCTCTTTGTATCAGGTGGCCAAAGTATTGGGGCTTCAGCTTCAGCATCAGTCCTTCCCATGAATACTCAGGATTGACTTCCTTTAGGATTGACTGGTTTGATCTCCTTGCAGCCCAAGGGATTCTCAAGAGTGTTATCTAGCACCACAATTCGAAAGCATCAATTCTTCAGTGCTCTGCCTTCTTTACGGTCCAACTCTCACATCCCTACATGACTGGAAAAACCATAGCTTTGATTACAAGAATCTTTGTTGGCAAAGTGATGTCTCTGCTTTTTAATACACTGTCTAAATTTGTCATAGCTTTTCTTCTAAGAATCAAGCATTTTTTAATTTTCATGGCTGTCGTCATCATCTGCAGTGATTTTGGAGACCGAGAAAATAAAGTCTGCACTGTTTCCATTGTTTCCGTATCTATTTGCCATAAAGTGATGGAACTGGATGACATGATCTTCGTTTTTTGAATGTTGAGTTTTAGGCCAGCTTTTTCACTCTCCTCTTTCAATTTCATCAAGAGGCTCTTTAGTTCCTCTTCACTTTCTGCTGTTAAAATGGTATCATCTGCATATCTGAGGTTGTTGCTATTTCTCCGGGCAAACTTGATTCCAGCTTGTGCTTCATCCAACCCAGTATTTCACATGTTGTACTCTGCATATAAGTTAAATAAGCAGGGTGACAACATACAGCCTTGACATACTCCTTTCCCAATTTGGAACCGGCCAGTTTTTCCGTGTCTGGTTCTAACTGTTGCTTCTTAATCCGCATACAGGTTTATCAGGAGGCAGGTAAAGTGAAAGTGAAAGTCATTCAGTCATGTTCAACTCTTTGCGACCCCATGGATTATAGAGTCCATAAAACTCACCAGGCCAGAATACTGGAGTGGGTAGCCTATCCCTTCTCCAGCGGATCTTCCCAACCCAGGAATCGAACAGGAGTCTCCATTGCAGGCAGATTCTTTACCAACTGAGCTATTAGGGAAGGTGGTCTGGTAGTCCCATCTCTTTAAGAATATTTCACAGTTTGTTGTGATCTACACTGTCAAAGGCTTTAGCATAGTCAATGAAGCAGAAGTAGATTTTTTAAAAAAATTATTTTGCTTTTTCTATGATCCAGCAGATATTGGTAATTTGATCTCTGGTTCCTCTGCTTTTTCTAAATCCAGCTTGTATATTTGGAATTTCTTGGTTCACATACTGCTGAAGCATAGCTTGAAGGATTTTGAGCATAATTTTGATAGCATGTGAAATGAGTGCAATTGTACAGTAATTTGAACATTCTTTGGCATTGCCTTTCTTTGGGATTGGAATGACATTTTCCAGTCCTGTGGCCACTGCTGAGTTTTTCAAATTTGCCGGGATACTGAGTGCAGCACTTTAACAGCATCATATTTTATATGCATTAGGAAAAAAAATTCATGTGACTCACTTTATTGTGATATTTGCTTTAGTTTGGGGGCCTGGAACTGAATCTATAATGTCTGAGGAACTGCCTGCACAGGACACTCTCTAGCTGAGGGCTAACCTTGGTGAAACTGAGTAGGTCCTGGTAGAAAGGACTGAGGTAAATGTGGTCCTTCCTAAAGAGTTTGTGTCTTAGGGTGGTAAAGGCATGAATGAATGAGTTAAGCAAGTCATAATCCAAGATGCAGAGGCATTTCTTTGCAAATAAAGTCCGTCTAGTCAAAGCTATGGTTTTTCCAGTGGTCATGTATGGATGTGAGAGTTGGACTATAAAGAAAGCTGAGCACTGAAGAATTGATGCTTTTGAACTGTGGTGTTGGAGAAGACTCTTGAGAGGCCCTTGGACTGCAAGGAGATCCAACCAGTCCATCCTAAAGGAGATCAGTCCTGGGTGTTCATTGGAAGGACTGATGCTAAAGCTGAAACTCCAATCTTTGGCCACCTGATGCAAAGAACTGATTCATTGGAAAAGACCCTGATGCTGGGAAAGATTGAACGCAGGAAGAGAAGGGTATGACAGAGGATGAGGTGGTTGGATGGCATTACCGACTCGATGGAGTTTGAGCAAGCTCGGGAGTTGGTGATGGACAGGGAAGCCTGGCGTGCTGCAGTCCATGGGGTTGCAAAGAGTCAGACACGACTGAGCGACTGAACCGAACTGAATCCAAGATGAAGGCATGTTGAGAAAAGTAATGCCAGTAGAGGAAAACAAACAACAACAACAAAAAAACCAGGTTTCATACAAGCCTGCAACGTATGACAACTGGAGGTGGACAAATGAGACCATCTGGAGAAGGCAATGGCTCCCCATTCCAGTACTCTTGCCTGGAAAATCCCATGGATGGAGGAGCCTGGTAGGCTGCTATCCATGGGGTCGCTAAGAGTCGGACACAACTGAGTGACTTCACTTTCATGCTTCTTTTCTTTTCTTTTTTTTTCATTGTTTTATTTTATTTTATTTTTTTCCATTTATTTTTATTAGTTGGAGGTTAATTACTTTACAATATTGTAGCGGTTTTTTCCATACATTGACATGAATCAGCCATGGATTTACATTCACACATTGGAGAAGGAAATGGCAACCTACTCCAGTGTTCTTGCCTGGAGAACCCCAGGGATGGGGAAGCCTGGTGGGCTGCCATCTATGGGATCACACAGAGTCAGACACGACTGAAGTGACTTAGCAGCAGCAGCAGCAGCGGGACTCAACTTATTCTTCCACCTCATTTGCCTGTAGTTTTTTGTTTTTTTTTTTGGTGTACTCTGGAAATGGCACACTTCCTTCTTATTTAAAATCTTTTTAATTGAAGTTGGTTTACAGTGTTGTGTTAATTTCTGCTATACAGCAAAGTGACTCAGTTTTATATATACATAGTGGCTCAGATGGTAAATAATCTGCCTGCAATGTGGGAGACCTGGAGAAGATCCCCTGGAGAAGGGAATGGCAACCCACTCTGGTGTTGCCTAGAGAATTCCACGGACAGAGAAGCCTGGCTGGCTACAGTCCATAGAGTCACAAAATGTTGGACACAGCTGAGCAACTAACACTTTGACTTTTTTCATATATATATATATATATATATATATATATATATATATGTATGTATGTATATATATTATTATTATTATATTTTTTCATATTCTTTTTCATGATGGTTTATCACAGGATATTGAATATAGTTCCCTGTGCTAAAGAGTTGGACCTTGTTGTTTATCCATTCTACATGTAATAGTTTCTATATGCTTGCTAATCCCCAACTCCCAATCCATCCTTTCCCTCCCCGCACACCACCCCCCTCTTTGGCAATCACAAGTCTCTTTTCTATGTCCATGAGTCTGTTTCTGTTTCACAGATAAGTTCATTTGTGTCATATTTTAGATTCCACATAAGTGATATCATATGCTATTTATCTTTCTCTGTTTGACTTATTTCACTTAGTATGATAATCTCTAGTTGCATCCATGTTGCTGCCAATGGCATTATTTCATTCTTTTTTATGGCTGAGTAATATTGTTGTATATATGTACCACATCTTCTTTATCTGCTCATCTAGAACATATAGGTTGTTTCTCTGTCTTGGCTATTGTAAACAGTGCTGCAATGAACACTGGGGTGCACGTATCTTTTTGAATTATAGTTTTGTTTGGATATATGCCCAGGAATGGAATAGCTGGATCATATAGTAGTTCTATTTTTAGTTTTTTAGGGAAACTCCATATGGAGCTTGTTCTTCAAAGTGGCTCCACCAATTTACATTCCCACCAACAGTGTAGGAGGATTCCCTTTTCTCTACACCCTCTCCAGCATTTATTATTTATAGACTTTTTAAATGATGGCCGTTCTGGCCAGTGTGTTCATCATTCTCTTTTGGAACATCAGGGTCCTGTCTTCCCACCTCCAGGCCTTCACTCACAAGTTTGCCTCTGCCTGAAAAACACAAAAGACAAAAACTTTCTCTATTTTATCTTTTCTCAAATATGACCTACCCTGTCTACCTCTCTCTAATAGTGTTCTGTTGCAAAGTATTTCTCCTGTCAGAAGATCTCTCTTCTTCCTCTGAGTTTTCAAATCATTAACTTTATCTTTCCTAAAATAGCGTGAGATCCCCTTTCAACTAAGTGTTATTGAGTATTTCTTCTTATGTTTTCTCCTAGGTCTTAAATTCTAAGTACTCTGAGGACAAAAGCTATTTTGACCCAAGAGATTATCAAATGTTGCAAGTAGAGAAATAGAAGGTTCCAGAGACAGCAGAACCAAAAAACACAAACTTGCAGGTCTGGACTTTCCCTCAATACTAAGACAAATTTTAGTTAAATGCACTTTTTCTAATTTAAATGTCTTCTTAGTCTGACTGATGTTTGCCATGAGAACAGCGAAGTTGTCAAGGTTGGGAGATGAGTCTAAAATGGACAGACTAGGTAAGTAAGTTTGGGGAGAAATATTAATATAAGAACTGGAGATAACCATAAACAATCTATCTGAGTTCCTGGGCTTGAAGAAAGATCGCATAATAATCATGATTAATTATGAATTCAAAATGAAACAGCATAATGAGGTTTTTTTTTTTTTAGTCAGAAAGGTGACTAAAAACATTTATATAAGAACTTATTTTTCTGTGCTGGAATACATACACACACACACACACACCCTGCACACCCACCAAACAGAACTAAATGTACCAAACCAAGCAGAATCAGGACCCTACTGGAAAGATGTAAATATTCTGCAACCGTAGAACTGCATTTACAAAGGAGTAGATTGGTGTTAACCTGAGAACCAGGGCACGAAAACCATCCACGCAGACATCAATTTCCAGCAGAAATGCTGGAGTTTCTAACTACGGAGAACTACAGTTTTTCCTGCCCAGTGCACAACAGAAAATATATATTTTTAAGTGGGCCAAATTTTCCTCGCGTTCCCTCCCTCTTTTTCCTTTCTCCTCGTTTGTCCCCGTCCCCTGGTGTCTGTCACCACACAGGAACTGCTGGGAAAGCGATTGGGCGGCTGGAGGACTCAGTTCCCCGGCCCTAGTCGGGTCGTCGCGGTGGGTGGGACTCAGTACCGAGCTGATTTGCCACGAGCTGGTTTCACTGCAGTTTTTCTCCACTCTGGCTGCTAGACTCCGGGCAAAAAGCAGGGAGTCGCCTCGGAACCCTCCCACCCCACCCCCCCAAGGCGACCGACCGACTCCTGCGAGGAGGGCGCGCCGCGAGCGGACAGAGGCCCCGAGTGACCTCACCATGGTGCGTTTCAGCCTCTACTTTCTTTTTCAGTCTTTTCGTTGCAGGGAAGGGGAGGGGTTCCAAAAAGAAGTCAAAGGCAGCAGGGAGAGGCTGTAAGGGATCCTTGGGGCGGGGGGAGAGAGCGAGAGCGAGCGCGAGATGGAGACGCTGGGAGAGACCCAGGCTGGAGCTGGCTGAGCGTGGGCGCAGCGCGGGAACCGGGTCTGCAGCGCTTTGCGCCCGCCCCGCCTGTTGAGCAGGAGCCGAGGAAGCGCTGGCTGTGGGGAATCCGGTGCAGGGACCCGCAGGTGCCGCCGCCGGGTCTCCTCTCCCGCCCCCCGCCCCCTCACCCCCCACCCCTGCCTCCCACTCTCCTTCTGCGTGGCAGCGCGGATCTGCTAGGTGCGCCCGGGAGCTACCGGCGATCCCAGAACGCAGCCCCGAGGTCTGGGACGCAGCCGAGTAAGTGGTCGCCGTTTGCCCGCGCGGGTCAGGGCTGCCAGGGGAGCGGCCCTCTCCGCGGCCCCCGGCCCAGGCCTATCCCCCTCCCCTCTGGGAAGACTTCCTGAGCTCCCAGCTGTCCAGCCCCCGGGCCGGCCGGGTTCCCACGCCCGGGAGGAGCGAGGGCGCAAAGGAGACGGCGCCCGGGGCAGCTCAGGGCCCCGGGGACCCGCGGCGGCCGAGGGCGGAAGGCCAGCCGTGGGTGGGCGCCGGGCCGCGCCGAACTGGCGGCTGCGCTCCAGGGGCCCTGGCGTGAGAACGCGGGGAGCCGGGCGCTGCTCTCCCACGGCCCGGGCGCCAGGAGATCCGAGCCCACAGAGAGAGGCCGCGCTGCGCCGGTGCGCGGTTCGCGCTCCTACGGGGCGGGCGGCTGCGATCCCGTATAGCTTAGCGGGGCCGCCCTCAAACTTCCCGGGGGGCTGCCGGGGCTCCACCGAGGAGTGAATATGCGCGCGCGCGTGTGTGTCTGTGCATGTGTGTCTGGGTGTGTGTTCGTGTGTGTTTGTGAGCGCGCGTGTCTGTGTCGGGGTGCCCGCTCGCGCCTGTGTTAATTGCTGCTTGGGCGGGGGGTGTGAGTCCCACTGTGATTTGGGGGAGCAGTGAGCAGGGGTCTGCGTCTCCGTGCCCGGAGCCCGTCTTGGATGGGCTGAGCAGCCTCGCAGGGGCACTTGTGTGGAGGCTGCTTTGCACTGTGGTCACGTGGTTTCAGGCTATGGATTCCCTGCGTCTTCTTTTGCTCCCTCACTTCACAGGTTGTGCCTTCCTTTTACACTTGGTGAACAGTGTATATCTTCCGAAGTAAACCAGAAGGTTGAACGTGTCGCTTAATTGTGACTAGTGCATCTTGGTTTCCAACAAACTGAACCCCTTCGGAATTTTAAGAACAGGTCATAAAACATAGTTCTAAATTACAGCTTCATTTATAACGTCTGTTGTATGATGGTGATTTTATTAAATGTTTACCTCTTCACTAGAACTGCTCTTAGGAGGAACATCTTTGATCCTTTGATGACACATGGGTAAGCGTTGGAGTCTTCAAGTGATGGCTGTAGATTTTTATATCTTGGTTCATAGTGTAATACCAATCTGTTGCTTTTCCTAAAACGGCTGTTTTTGTTTTGTTTCTTCAGGAGTAGTCATTTCCGGTACTATATTATGAAGAGTGGTAAAAGTCAATAATGGCAACAATATAACAAAAATATGAATGTCAAAAATTTCAAAGCAAATCTTAATTTGTCAAAAAGCCATGCAAACTTTATTAGGCATTTGGTGAGGTTGCCGGTGTAGTCTGCATTCTGTTATTACACAGCTTGGTTTGTGGATTGCTTCCAGGGGTCTAGAAATTTTACTTAAACATTTGGGTCGCTGCATTTCAAGGGAGATAATCCGGGGTTCTCAGATAATTTAAAGTGATTTTTCAACCCAATAGAAAAATAAAAACCACAGAGTTAAAATAAATAAGCTATTCTTTTCATGTCAAAACAGCAGGCTTTTTGCATAAAGCCTGTGTAGGAAAATTCTAGAATAATTAAATATTGTTACAGTAATGAAGCATCTCACATAAAACAGACCCACTTGTATGTTTTAAAATGTATCTGTTAGGAAACTTAAGTAGCTTAAGTTTATTTAATAGAAATTTGTAATTAATAGATGCCTACCTTCTGTTGCTTCTTATGCTTTAAGATCTTTTTTTCAGTGCATGACAGAGAAAAAAGGAATTTTATTTTTCTCTCTTTGAAGCCCAATACAAATATAATAGAAAGTACTTATGCATGGTATGGTATTTTATAATGTATGAATACAAAAAGCACCTTATAGG
This sequence comes from Cervus elaphus, assembly GCF_910594005.1. Lineage (NCBI taxonomy): Eukaryota > Metazoa > Chordata > Mammalia > Artiodactyla > Cervidae > Cervus > Cervus elaphus. The sequence goes on from NC_057819.1 coordinate 28,567,667, forward strand.
TCTGCTACAAGGTACCTGGGTATAAAATAACATGTCCAAGGTACTTTTTTGTCATTCTGGAGAACATAGAAGGAGATGCAGCTTTACAAGACTTGGTCCTCATATCTCTTATAACTATGGTTTATTAAATGATCTTAAGACATTATTTTGAAAAACTTTAAATCAATCAATATTGGATTAAAATTGGATTAATTAATTGGAATTAATTGTATTTAATTCAATATTGGATTAAAAAGTAAAGAAGTAAGTGAATTCAAATTGTTATTTCCATTATGAATGTCAAATTTGCCAGGAAGTTGCTTAGCTTCCTTTTATTTGCTAGGAAATAAAACTTTTATGTCATTGATTTTTATACCACTTAATTATAAATATTTACCCAAGCAACTTTTGTTAAATATTACTATTTATTACTTTTTTGCATATTTGTGGAAACATGTTTTTCTTTCTAAAATACCAGTAATTTCACTGGTTTTTCATCACTAGCCTTCTAGATGTTTTCAGTAAGCGTTTGTTAGGTGGCTGGGTGGTAGTTTTGGTTGGGTCTCTCCCTCTTGATACAAGAAGAGTTTTTTGGAAATTTTAGGTCTTTAGATGAATAAATTCAGCCACTCATAGACTAGTTGACTCATTTGACGCTAGAGTAATTTTTTGGCTATCCTGACTTATTTATGCTTCTTATGCTTTTCTCAAACAGTTTGGAAGTGTCTGACCTAGTTTATGTCTCTGTCCCCTGAGTGTAGGCCAACAGGCTTGTGCTTCCTATAGCCTTGAGGCTTATAGAGTATGAACAGAATTATTTGCTAGGAGTGAGGGGTTTTAGGCCAGTCACCACCAGCAGCAGTAGGTTATAAAACTGGACAGACTCTGGACACGCCCCCCCCCCCACCCCCTTACCCCTCCAAACACACAAATGTGATTATCAACTGCTTGTAGTTGCTTTCCTGGAATTCTTTCTGTTAATAATCTTTTCTTTTTTTAAAAAAAAAATTATTATTATTAAAATAAACCCTCCATTGCAGAAAATCAAAAGCAGCTCAAGTTAATTCACTCACCACCTCCTTCTCACCACAGTAGGAATTAGTAAAAAGCCCAAAGAAGACAGTGACTTTGGGAGTGAGCACTCCGGAAAAGGGATCTGGGCAGACCAGGGAAATTCAGACTTCTTCATTCTGAATTTTTTCCAGGTCTGATGTAATTGTATTTGCCCTTTCGCTGTGCTGCCTTACATCAAAAATACCCATTCAGACAGGTAACCCAGACAGAGAAAGACATTTATCAAGTGATGTCATATATATGTGGAATCTAAAAAACTGGTACAAAGGAACTTATTTACCAACCAGAAATAGGCCCACAGACACAGAAAACAAACTTATGGTTACCAAAGCAGAGAAGGGAAAGGATAAATTAGGAGTTTAGGATTAACATACAAAACTACTATATATAAAGTAAGTAAACAATGGGGACCTACCGTATAGCACAGGGAATTATACTCAGTGTTTTGTAATAAATTATAAGGGGAAAAGAGTCTGAAAAAGGATACACCTATGTGTGTGTGTGAGTGTGTATAACTGGATCACAGTGCTGTACATCTGAAACTGAGACAGCTTGGCAAATAAACTATACTGCAATTAAAAAAATACCTGTTCATATATCTGCATCACTACCAAACTCAAATCACCCTCAGGCTATTTATCCTTGGATTCAAGATGCCTGGCACATGGTGGGTGCCTAATAAGCTTTAATTGTGTTATCTTCATAATTATTTTTTTCTTCTTCATAGTTATCGATTCAAGTTTTTTGGTGCTGTGGGTATTTGGTTTGGGAATACTGTCTCTGGACTAGCATCTGTCCTGTGAGGAGCCTGCAAGGAAGAGCACTGCTGTGCTTTTTTCCCATGGGGTTGCCACTGGCTCAGAGCTGTTTGTAACTGCTCATTCACCACTGCCCAACTACCTTTTGTCTTTCTAAGTTTACACCTTTTACCCTCTCCCCATGACCTGTGCTTATTGACTTCCTGAACATTCCACTTTCCTTGGGAATCTTCACTAACAGAGGATTTGTTTTCTACACTTCGACTAACTGTAATCGCCTATAACTTAATTCAACATCTAAGCATTGGATCCACAGGACTGCAGCCCGCCTCCCTGGGCCTTTCTGCCCAGCTGAAAAAGCTGAGCATTTCATATTCTTTTTCTGACCTCAACCCCTTGTCCTTCCGATAAGCCCCTTTACTCAAAACCACTTACACCCTCCTCTCCGGTGACTGCTCCTTAGCCATTTCCAATTATCTCAGGTTTTCCTGTCTTTACTCGGTGCAATGATTTTGGCAAGAAATGTCAGCTGTGCTCCATCCCTCTGCTGTCTTGCTGCTAGACCTTTTAGCTCCTGATTCCCTCCAATTTCAGCTTCAGGGGTGGTTAATAGCTCTAGGCAGTTATTTTATTCTTTCTTGGATAATTCCTATCAATTTCTCCATGAGACATGTGACGGAGTTTTCCAGTCCAAATTATCTTTAGTTTTTTCATTCTTAGCAGGTGACCTTATTTCCAAATTCAAGGTGAATATTAAGATTGATTTAGCAAGCTACTTAACAAGATTCATCTTGAATGTGGGAGGCATTCCTTTATTTGACCTGTTCTGAGCATAATTCTTTCCTTATATTGAGCTATACTTTTTGCCTTTATAATGTTCATATCCCAATTTTTACCTTTTAGAGTACTTATACAGAAAGCTTTTTTTTTTTTTTCAGAAAGCTTTTATATGTAATATTTGAGACATGTATGGCTTCCCTGGTAGCTCAGTTGGTAAAGAATCCGCCTGCAATGCAGAAGACCCTGGTTCGATTCCTGGGTCAGGAAGATCTGCTGGAGAAGGGATAGGCTACCCACTCCAGTATTCTGGGGCTTCCCTGGTGGCTCAGATGGCAAAGAATCCACCTGCAATGTGGGAGACCTGGGTTTGATCTCAGGGTTGGGAAGATCCCTGGAGAAGGGAACAGTGATCTGGCCTGGAGCATTCCATGGATTGTATAGTCCATGGGGTCATAAAGAGTCGGACATGAGATCTCTGTGGTAATGTTCATTTTCTTCAACTCACCCTTAATTGGCATAATTTGAGTATCTCATTACCATTAGGGAATTTCTCCTTTGGGTGTATTCCTGTTTTTCTGAAAGTGTGGTTCTGAGAGCTGAAGCTAGAGGATAGGACTAGCATAATTAATCTCCTCTGCGTCCCATATGTTAAATCATCCTAAAATCAAATCTGCCCTCTCTTCCACTATAGTTTTTGCATCCATACTACACTGTTTAATTAGACATCTTTTTGCATTCTCCTTTGCAAGTATACTACTTTTCCTCAGTTTGCACATTTGGCCACTAAATGTGGGGCTTTAAAAGATATTTACTGCAACTAAATATAATCTTTATCTTTACTTAGCCTATTGTTCCAGAGGATCAGGATATTTTCAGATTTTAATTCAATGAGACAGATTAGCTATTCTTCTTCATTTAGAGGCATGAGCAGATTTAATCAGGATACAATTAATACCTTCTTCCAATACCTGTACAGAATGGAGAATGGGCAGAACATTTAGCCCCAGACACCTCCCCTCACGAGCCCATGAATTAATTAACCATCTTTAGAAGGCTGTTCATGTTGTGTTATGGTCAGGTAACTCATTCCTCAGAGTTTACATTCCTTTGTGTGGCCTGAGTGGGTGTATGCTGTGACAGACTTGATCAGATTCCTTGCTGGTATGCATTTCCACTTTCTGCAGACTAGCTATCAAGTAAACCTGTAAAAACAGAAGGAAATAACCCTAGGCTCCTCTGTAATGACGGGTTCCTTGTGATGGGTTCCTTGTTTCTCCTTAGCTGGTAGGTAACAACGCTTCACATTTTGGGTGCATACAGACCATAATGTTGAGAATCTCGTGGGAGTAGAGCTTGGAATCAGTGTCAAGTGCTCTTGGCTATAAAGTTGGTGGAATCCACCTTCTGTATTTTGAGAATTGAGACCATGGCCAGATTCCTTGCTCTCTATCAACCTTTCCTTCATCATAATATTTTAAAAGATGATTTTAACTATTCCCTTATCACATCCACACATGCTTTCAGTACTTTGTGGTGAAAGTTTTCCAAATTAATGGATTTAAACTCTTTCGGAATATTTAACTTCATACTCTTGCTTGGGCCTTAAATTTGTTACTTTGATTTTTGTCTTGCTTTTGCCAGGATAGTGATACTCTCTTGAAGAGCTGAGATGAAACCAGGCCAGCATCCGGTAGTTCTGCCTGTCCGTCAGGTGGCATCGTTTGAGCATCTTTGCTGCCAGCAATCCGTGTGCTCTTCCTAAAGCTAAAGAACACGGTTGCACTTCTGTATCTGGCAGTAAGAATGAGAATTGAAAGAACGTGTTTTGAATTTGTGATTTTTCAAAACACATGATTTTTCGAAAGCTTCAGCTTACTTTATGTTTTAGGACACACTTTTCAGAGGTTAGTCACTCTTCCGTATCCCGTGATGAATTGTATTATGGATTATGGATGTCACTGAGGAAGATGCAAAATTTATGACAGTCCTGCCTGCCGGAAGTTAAAGTCCATGTGTGGAAGATACCAGCACCAGCAACAGTCTCAGAATTACACGTCAGCACTCGACCGGGAGATTGGTATTTGTGCTGCAGTTTTATAAGTTCTCGAGAACCTCAGAAGCCACAGTCCCACAAGGAGGGAGGTGCTGAAGAAGGCTTTCTGGGGAAGGTCTGGTGCTTAGCGGAGGTTTTGCAGCAGGATGAGGTTGCTGGATGTTGCAGGACCTGTGGGGTATAAATACATGGGAGGGCGGAGGGTGTCAGAGGCAGACGAAAGGAAGGGGCCGTGCAGGAGGCAGCTGGGTGTGTAGGTGTGAGAGGTGTGCAAGTGTGTGTGAGGGTGTGAGGGTATGTGTGGATGAGAGTGTGTGAAGATATGTGTGTGTGAGGGTATATGAGGGTGAGAGTGTGGGAGAGTGTGAGAGTATGTTAGGGTGAGTGTGTGTGTGTGAGAGGGTGTGTGGCAGTGTAGGTGTGTGAGTGTGAGAGGGTGTGTGTGAGGCTGTGAGTGTGAGTGTGTGAAACCATTTATGGACGGAGAACTGCATCGGCAGTTCTTCACGCCCCGCGGCTCTGTAGTGCCCCTTTGCAGGAAGTAGGATGACATCCCATCCTTTTCTAGATTTCCTGCCCCTCTCTGGGTTTCAGAGGGGCTGGTACCTACTCAGCCTTTGCATCTCAATCTGGGCTCTGCTTCCCAGAACCTTCGTTGCTCTTCCACATTTGCAAGAGCTTGTTATGTTTCTCTGCACCTCTCTGTTCATCCCCCATCCTATTATCCTCTGCTATAATTTATTTATTGGACTATGGTTGATTTACATATTGTGTTAATTTCCGGTATACAGCAAAGTGAATCAGTTATACATATACATGTATCTATTCTTTTCAGATTCTTCACCCTTATACAATATTACAGAACGTTGAGTATAGTTCCCTGTGCTATACAGTAGGTCCTTGTTTGTCTATTTTATATATAACAGTGTGTATATGTTCATCCCAAACTCCTGATTTATCTCTCCCTCCCTTTCCCCTTTGGTAGCCGTAAGTTTGTTTTCTATGTCTGTGGGTCTGTTTCTGTTTTGTAAACAAGTTCATTTGTACCATTTTTAGATTCCACGTATAAACAATATCCTACGGTATTGTGTTTCTCTGTCTTATCTTCTGCTTCCTGAATTGTCTACAATGAGAGGAGGTACCGTCTCAGGTTAGTTCCCATTCTGTTCACAGACATGTAATAGAAGTGCACCAGAGATCATGAGCATTCAGTTGAAATCGTATGATGTGAAATGGGCAGCTGGGAGCGGTGAGTGTTGGAGAATATTGGTAAAAAGATTTACAGTAAAATGGGGTTAGGTTACAAGATCAGGATGGCCACTGAACCTTTCTTTATTAGGTTATGTGAAACCATTTTGTTTTTTTTTGAGTTTTGGGGAAGGGCTGTGTGGTTTAGGCACCACTTTTAATTAGACTTTCATACATCAGTTTGAACACTTCAGAGTTTGGGATGCATCTCTAGATAACAAGGAAATTGTGTGACTCCTCACCTTACATCAGGTGTTTCCATCCATGAGGTTGACAAAGCTTAGAACTTTAATACTCTGTCTTTTAAAAAGATTTGTTTACTTACTTGGCTGCATCAGATCTTTGTTGCAGCACACAGACTCTCTAACTGTGGCGCATGGGCTTAGTTGCTTCACAGCATGGGGGTTCCTCATTTCCCAAAAAGGGATCAAACCTGTGTCCCCTGCATTGCGAGGTGGATTCTTAACCCCTGGACCACCAGCGAAGTTCCAATGCTGTGTATTTTTATTAGTTATGTTGTGTTACTAGTCGAATTGTGTATGTATGCACTGGAATTGTTAGCTCCTCATTCTCAATTTTCAACTATTTTGCAACTTCAGATGTGCTCAATTATAAGTAGTTAAATGATATGTCGCTCATATGATTAAGTTAAGTAAACATGGGACACAATTTCACTGTTTCATTACTACAATATGAACTTTTAAGTTGTGTATTTGGAATATAAAGCTTAACATAGGTTAATTCTTCACCATGGATGAAGAATTTAGAGGATTACAAATATAATGTGGAAGACACTTGGATAAACATACTAACATTATTGAGACTTGATGTGTCAAGATTTGAAGCGACAGATTTTTATGCTGGATTAACATTGTATGTTTCCAAGTGTAATCAGCAAAAGACAGTCCTCCCCATGAAAACTCTGGGTAAAAATTCATTTTTTTTCAATGTCTTAAAATATTTGCAGTCACTAATGATAATTCTTCTTTGTTCATCTTCACAGCAAATAACAGTTTAATATGCCACAGCCTCTATTTCTGGGTCTTTTTTGTGGGGACTGTTTAGAATAATGTTCTTAAGCTTCTACTGTGTCATCTTATGCTAAAGAATTTTCCCAGTGGAGCAAGATGTGATAGTTCTGGATAGAGTCTGAGGGTAGCAGGTCATCCTAGCTGAAGTCACTATCTCTCCCCTCCTCTGTCCCAGTTTATCTTACTTAGGCTGGATTATCCCTGCAACTCACCTGATGTCTTGGCCAGGATCAAGAAGGCCAGGTGTCACGGGTGTCATAAGGTCACGCTCTACAAAAGTTTCTCTTCCATTGGTCCTGCCCCACGGTCAACTCTTTTGGATTGATCCATTCCTTTGGAGTGGACATGGGGTAACTGTTCTGTATTTTTCTTCCCTATTAGTTTTCTTCTTTGCTGACGAAGGAATGTCTTAACTGGAGGTGGCTAGAACATTTTTGCTCACCTGCCTTGATTATCTGTCTAAATCAAACCGAGTAAAATCTGTTTAGTTCTTCTTGTCTTAATATTGACTCTGTTTCAGTGCATAGTGGATGTTGGGAGCTGGGGTGCAGTCAATCTGTTTTACACACAGTAAAATGGCACTTGGCTATTTTTTTTTTTTGCAGTAGCTGTCCTTGATAAAAAAAAAAAAAAAAACAATGGTTATTGCAAGAGTACCAAGAATTTTTTAAATTTTTTTATTTTTTTTTTGAGTACCAAGAATTTTTGCTGCATGCTAGGTGTCACACACCCTTTTAAGTGGTGTCGAAACCCCGTGGTGCTCACAACATCAGGTGGATAATCTGACAGTATACTTTACGACTAACTCTGGTCCCATGTTCCAGTCATGCTCCTCCTTGAATACTGTGCTACAGCTCTATTGTCTTGGCTGTGATTCGTCACCAGACTCTTTCTTGTTTTGTCTTTTTCCTTTGCACAAAGTTTTCTGCTCCTTGGAATCCTTTTTCTTGTTTCCTATGCTTTGTTGTTCTTACTTAACTCAACAAGGCTCATCTTCAGTCATTTATTTGAGGAAGCACTTACCAAAGTACTGTGGCAGGGTTAAAACAGGCTTTCCTGTGTCCCCATGACACAGAACACCTCATAATAGAGCACACTTCACTAAATTTCTATGTTTTTATTATGTCCATACACTGACTCCTACATGAGACTCTCCTTTATTTTCTAGTGTTGGCTTGTTTTTGTTTGGTTTTGTTTTTAATTCCTGAAACCACATCCCTTAGAATGCAGTAATAGGTGCTTGATAAATAACTTGCAGGATGTATGAACAAATGAATAAATGAATGGTTGGATGGATGGGTACATCCAGGAGTTCAGAGAGACAGAAAGATTAAAGATTTTCATAGGTAGAATATTTATAAAGAAAGGTCTTAAAGAAGGCATGGGCTTCCCAAGGGGAGCAGTAGTAAAGAATCTACCTGCCAATGCAGGAGATGCAAGAGACGCAGGTTTGCTCCCTGGGTCTGGAAGATCCCCTAGAGTAGGAAAAGGCAACCCACTCCAGTATTCTTGCCTGGTAAATCCTATGGACAGGGGAGCCTGGCGGGCTATGGTCCATGGGGCCTCAAAGAGTTGGAGACAACTGAATGACTGAACACAAAGAAAGCACTTGTGGTGAATTCCAGGGCAGAAAATGAGCTTTAAGAGGAAAGTTATAGTCTTGTCCAGGATCGGAGAGAAGCATGCATCCTTGGTCGATGGAGAGTGAGTGTGAGATGAAGGTAAAGCGGTGGTGTAGCCACACAGTTAGTGAGACTTAAAGTTTTTCATCTGTGAGCAGTAACTATGCATTTGGTAAAAGAACTCACAATCAGTATATAATTGTTTGAAATAAAAAGGAATATATTTTCAATATTTAACACATTCAGGTTGTTACAATTAAAGTGTATGAAAAAATCCAGCCTTACCCTGAAGCACAATTGAAAAGGAAGGAGTGGTTTCATGTATCTTAATACAGCTATAGATATTCTTTTGGTATAAAAATTTTGAAATTTGAGGAGTGATCATTTCATAAAGGTTCCTTGCCATATAGGATCTGAAACCATTAAAATCCATCCTTCTGTGAATGGAGCCTTTATTCCTGCATGAGTTTGGAACATCATGGTCACTGGAAAATTCAGGTCCCCTTGTTTTGCAGATCTTCCAGATGTTGACAAACTACACTTTATTATAGAATAGCAGAATAATCACATTAATTAATATCACCATGATCTCATCAAGAAAACTTGAAGTATTGGGAAGCTGTCCAATTACCATGGGAGATGTACACGGTGCAGCTGTGGGTTGAGGAAGTTTTCCAGTTCCCTCTTTTCAAGTCAAAAATCTGTCCTTAAATAGAAGAAAACTATAAATAAATTATTTTTTAAATTAGAATAAATATTATTAAATTTTAAAATAACAGTTAAGTTGAAAATTTCAAGTTAGGAAAAGTTATTATAATTTAACATCACTGCAAAACAAAACCCACAAGAGTGGTTACTTCTTGTGTTTACATGTAGGTGTAAGAACAAATTGGGAATTTCGGAATAATGATTTATCGGACAATAATGAAGTTAACAGAGATCAGAGCAAGTACAACCAATGACAGGGAGAAGGAGCACAGTAGAAGTTCTGAGAACAAATTGAGTTTACCCCCCAAAAAATACATACATTTATCACATTAATACCCTAAAGCTCCTACCCTAGAAAAGTCTACACAGGCAGCATTTCTTTAGTTGTAGAATGATGACATTGCAGTTGTCGTGTGACTTCCAGGAAGCTGCACGGTGCCCTTGGGAGAGAATGAGACTGGGAAGGACACAGGGCATCTGAGTGCTGGCATGAAAGCAGCTCTGACCTTGCACGTCCTGTGAGTGACTCTTGAGACATCCCGCAGGGTGTGCAGAACTTTGCACACTTTGACAACTACTGCTTTGGTAACCAAGCCTTGAACAAAGAAACATCAAGGGGCTAGAAAGATATAAACCTAATTTCAGGCAATAATAGTCACCATTCATTAAGTACATACTATATTCCAAGCACTGGTAAAACCGAATTACCCTTCTTGAACCCCCTGGGAATTGTTCTACCCTCATCATTTAATTAAGATGCGGAAGCAAAGTCAAGAGCAGAAAAGTAATTTGCCTAAATATCATACATCAAATTAGTGGTGGAACCAGTCTTTTTAGCCAAGCATCTTCTAAAAAACTATGTTTACCACCTTAACTACTTACATATAAGTGTTTCTGATGGTTTGCATATGATCAATAGTGTTTTTAAAACAGTCAGATTAGACTCTGTAGCATAATGAGCTTTAGAATTAGGTTTTGATGGTCTATGAACTTCCAAATAAAACACATAAGACAAGAAAAATTAATACGTTTAGTACAAATGATAGAAATTCAGTTTAATGAAAATAAAAGTATCATTAAATACTCCACCAGTCTAAAGTTATGACTGCAATGTTTAGGAAATTGTTTTCATATTAACTCTTGAAGAATATTTTGTTGCATTTGCAACTTAAGGTAAAGAGAGTTTTTTTTCTTCTTTCAGCCCATATATTTTTGTTGCACTATCTGCTAGTCTCTATTCCTTTGGTGAAAAGTAGGTACAGATCATATCATTTCCTCTCTGTTTCTTTTTTTTAACCTCTGGATATTTTTTAAAAAGTTTTCTTTTTATCTTTTTGAATTTCAGAGGTCTGATAACATTATGCCTAGGTGTAGTTTTCTTTGTGTTTATCATGTGTGGTTTTTAATGAACTTCTTGGATCTGTGCTTGATTCTGTCATCAAATATGGAATGTTTCCAGCCATTATTTGTTCAAATATTTTTCTACTTCCCTTTCCTCTCTTTTTTTTCCTGGATTCTAAATGCATATATGTTAGGCCTTTAGATGTTGTCCTACAGATTTCAAATCTATTTGATCAGTCTTTGTTCTCTTTGTGGCTTTGCTGGAGCTATTTCTGTTAACTTGACTTCACGTTCACTGATCCTTTCCTCTGATGTTAAATGGAATTCTTTATTTCTGTTGCTGTGATTTTTAGCATTTCCGATTGTTTCTTTTTCTTTGCATTCTGTTTCTTAATGGAAACCCCTTCTTATGGCTGCTATTCAACTATACCACCGGATTCTATTATATATTTCTCATGGTTGTTTTAAAGTTCTGTTTGATAATAGCATCTGGGCCATTTCTTGTTCTCTTTCTGTTGACTGTTTTCTCTGGATTGTGGGTCACTTTTTTCTTCCTCTCCTCGTGTCGTGTATCGGGCGTGTGTCATATACCACATATGCATCTTAGCTGAGGGGTTCTTAGTGTTTCGGTCTCTCCTGCAGCTGCTAAAAGTCTGATAAAAAGCCTCTGACCTGTGGGAGATTTTGCATCTTCTACCACTACTGGGAAGAAAATAGCGCAGGTCTCATCTCTCCTGGGGCTTCTTGTCTGTTTACTTTGGGATTTAGTTCATTTAGGTTTCTTGTAGTCCTCCACTGAGTTTTTTTCTCTTAAACTTGGCTAAGGTACAACATATATTAATACAAACAACCTCAAATACAAAAAACAGACAATAATTAGATAAGATTTGACAGCTGTACACACGCATGAAACCACCACCACAATCCAGATAAAAATCACTTCTGTCATTTCTTCTGTGTCCTTTTCCAATCAGCACCCTGTCCTCCATTTGCAGGAAATCATTGATCGGCTGTCTGAGGTATAGGTTTGCTTGCAGTGCTTAGATTTTATACAAAGTAATATTTCAGTGTGGACTCATGTGTTCAGTCCCATTCACTCACATAATGGTTTTGAGATTTATCTTTGTTGCGTGTGTCTGCTGGATAATAGTCCTTTGCACTGTATGGCTTATTCAGCATCTTTTTCATTCATTCATATGATTGAAGACATCTCAGTTGTTTCCAGTTTTTGACTATTACAAGTAAAGCAGCTTCATGAATATCTGTGTTCAAGCCTTTGTTTGTATATATATTTACCTTCCTCATGACAATTACCTAGAAATGGAATAACTGGGTAGTATGATAGGTTATGTCAGTATTTTCAGAAACAACCAAACTGCTTTCCAAAGTGATTGTTCATTTTTTCATTCCCACCAGCAGTTTATGAAAAATTCCAGTTATTTCCTGTCATCATAAAGTCTTGACATTGTCACTTTTAAATTTTAGACATTCTAATGGGTTTTTGTCTCGTGACTAATAGTATTGACATAAAGAGATGTTTATTGGTTAGTATTAGGTTTAGGTGAGATCATAGGGTGGGAGTGTTATCAAGTACAAGCTCATACAGCTTGCTGCATGACAGGCCAATAAATCCAGTGATAAGTTGTTGGAAGGAGTACTGGCTCTATTCAGAAAGCGACCAGATCAAGAAGATGGTGGATTCGTGTTCCAAAGAACCATCTTCCCTGGGTTTGGATTCTAGTTTCTTTTGTAAAGCAAAGAAGGGGACGTGAGGCAGTAAAGTATAGAAGGTGATATTTTGTTGTCGTTGTTCAGTTGCTCAGTCGTGTCCTGCTCTTTCCTTCCTCATGGACTGCAGCATGCCAGGTTTCCCTATCCGTTACCATCTCCTGGAGTTTGCTCCAACGTGTCCATTGAGTCCATGATGCCATCCAACCATCTTCATCCTCTGTCATCCCCTTTTCTTCCTGCCTTCAATCTTTCCAAGCATCAAGGTCTATTCTAATAGAATAGAATAAGTCTGTGGCCAAAGTATTAGAGCTTCAGCTTCAGCATCAGTCCTTCCAATGAATATTCAGGATTGGTTTCCTTTCGGATTGTTTGGTTGGTCTCCTTGCTGTCCAAGGGACTCTTGTCAAGAGTCTTCTCCAACACCACAGTTCGAAAGTATCAATTCTTTGGTGTTCAGCCTTCTTTATGGTCCAACTCTCACATCCGTACATGATTACTAGAAAAACCATAGCTTTGACTATATGGACCTTTGTTGGCAAAGTAATGTCTCTGCTTTTTAATACACTGTCTAAATTTGTCATAACTTTTCTTCCAAGAAGCAAGTGTCTTTTAAATTCATGGCTGCAGTCACCATTCGCAGTGATTTTGGAACCCAAGAAAATAAAGTCTGTCACTGTTTCCATTGTTTCCCCATTTATTTGCCATGAAGTGATGGGACCAGATGCCATGATCTTAGTTTTTTGAGTGTTGAGTTTTAAGCCAGCTTTTTTACTCTCCTCTTTCACCTTCATCAAGAGGCTCTTAATAAATTATTGCAAGTATTTTGTGGTTCCAGCCAGACCCTGGAGAAGATGGGTTAACTTTTTCTTTCTTGCAGCCATTCACAAGTGGGCCTCTTCAGAATGTTTCCTGTGAGCTGAACAAAGGTATTTTAACTTAATGCTCAGGCATGGGAAGCATTGTTCCCAGAGACAGTCTATTTTGTACACTTCTAGCTATTGGAATAGATATTCCAGCTATTGTACACTTCCATCCCTTTAGTGATTCATTTGTAGCAAAAGCAATAGAAAAGAAAGGGTAAAGAAAAAGAAGCAATTCCAATATGGAGTCAGATGTGTTCTTCCCTGTTACAGTAACTTGTGATGGGGTTGGTGCCCCTTTAACAAGAGACACCTGAGAATTATCATTCTCTCTGTCTCTCTCTCCCCCTCATGTGAAGGCACTGTGAGAAGGTAGGCATCTGCAAGCCAAAAAGACAGCTTTCACCAAAACTCATTCATGGTCACGCCATGACGTTGGTCTCCCACCTGTAGAACCTGAGAAAATGCATTAATATTGCTCATGCCGCCTGGTTACCCAGTTTATGGAGCTGTGTTATGGCAGCCTGTCTGACCACCGTATCCTGACTGTCTTCAGACTCCCAACAAACACCCCTTTTTGAACAGTGCCCTCTTCTTTTTCCTTCTTAGCACACTTTCCTTATTTCTGCTTCTCCATCTGAATCATAACACCTTTAAGTATGAATATTCCCAGAATCTTCAATTTGGCTATTTTCTATTTCTTTTGTTGCCCTTTAACATTGAACAGTTTGAGTTAAAGTCCTGATTTGAATGACTTCCTCTATGTGGAGAACCACAGATTCATATCTCTAATCTGTTTTATGCTATTTAATTAAAGACTTGAATTTTTAGATGTATCTCTATCCATATGTCCCACTTAACAGTTCACGGTCCATGTGTACAAAACACAGTGGACCATCCTTCTCTCAACCTGGCTTCTGCTGCCAGTTTCTATTCATGGCACATCATCCTCCCAGGCAGAACTTGAGTCATCCTGCTCCTCGGACCTAGTCAGTTGTCACTGATGCCAACTTTAATTTTGGACTATCTCTGGCACCATCCTTTCCTGCGCTCCCCACAACTTCCCGTTTCCCCTCCGTTCACCCACACTGTCCTTCTTTGACGGCATGCCCTTCTGCTCATGACTTCACATCCAATCTCTTGTCATTTTCAAATGACCTTAGTGAACTTCATGCATTTCTATGTGCAATGAGATTTTTTTCCCTTCCCCAAAAGGTAAACATTAAATAATAAAATGGAAAAGGAAGATAATTGACAAATATAATAAAAATGAATAGGACAGCTCATACAAAACAATAAAATAGGAAAGGAAAATATATAGGAAAACATTTTCAAAATAATTTCTCCTCCAGTTGTTACATATTTGTGTTTGTGTTGCGTGTACAGAAGGACCTAGGGAAAATAAAGGGAAAAGATGGAGTGACCCATATAATAAGGGCTTAATACATCTATATCCCTTCCGTGTTTATACCAGATGACTCCAAGCTGATAGTCTTGTCTTTTAATTTCAGCATAAAATAATTTACTAGAGGCCTACAGCTGGATAAATTGTGACCTGCACTGGCTTCTTAGATTAAGGCTGGAAACATACTTAACTTTCAATTAAGTGGCAGAGACAGGGTAATGAATAAGTCAGGCTATTTAGAAAATATGTTTGGAGAATTAAAGAAAGACTAAAGATAGCTTCTTGAGAAAGTGCAAAAGGTGATGAGAAAATCATGAAAAAGAGCCTGGGGAAATGTTTTAGAAGCTGTAGATGCCAAAACAATTTTGTAGTGTGCATTCATATTGGTGTGGTATGAAGATGAAGTGTAGCATGTACAGTAACTTTCAGGTGTGAAACTTGAGCTCAGAGTACCAAGTGTGAAGTTCTTGAAGCCATTGCAGCTGTGGTGGGGTGCCCACAGAAGGCGGGGGCTTCCCAGCCTTTCAGTTGAGGAGGCGGTCAGAGTGCATGGGAGTGAACCCTGGACTCCAGGTCAAATGGCCTCCCTTTCTGAGTAACCTCTGACCCTCAGCAGCTCTGGGTTTGGCCCAAGTCACAAGAATCTGGATTTCTGTTCTGCCATCTGTGAGTGGGAAGGATTGCAGTAAATAATCTCTACTGTCTCTTCAGGCTCTGAACTCGTGTTATGTAAATGCTGTGTCTTTGTGTTGACTTTTGTGTAAACTATACTGAAATGAAGGAGAAGCATTGTTTGGGTTCACTGTGAACAGGAAAGTTTCTTGAAACTTTCCCTATTTCCAGGCAGTTAGAGATGAGAAGGCCTTAAAACAATGTTGTTGTGGTTTTGGATTTAATGGGAAAGGACTCACTCTCTCAACATGTCCTTTGCGGTATCCAGATGTATACCTGCAAACCCATGGTCAGAAGCCAAGTGTCATTTCTGGTAATGATTTCTTTTGAACCAATGTGGCTCAGACAGTAAAGAATCTGCCTGTGATGCAGGAGACCCGGTTTCGATCCCTGGGTTGGGAAGATCTCCTGGAGGAGGGCATGGCAAGCCACTCTAGTATTCTTGCCTGGAGAATCCCGTGGACGGATGAGTCTGGTGGGCTATAGTCCATGGGGTCTCAAAGAGTCGGACACAGCTGAGCAACTAACACTTTCAATCATAAAGTAAAAATTCAGAAAGAATTGAATTTCTGTTGGGATTTGCCGCATTTCTTTGGCTGGCCTGGTTTCAGCATAAGCTTCGAGCACTGTGTGTCAGTGTCAATGACAAAAGACTGTTTTCTGTCTCAAGAATCATCAATCAGAGCTGAACAGAACACTTGAGAAGACCCCTTCCTGCCTGGTGGCCTCTAAATGGTCAGTGGCCTGTGCCCCGTGGACCTACCAGAGAGACACTCCTCCGGTGTTGCCAGGATGGACCCCTGGGTGAATGGTAGGGGAGGGGAGGGAGTCTTACTCAAAATCTAACACTCTTCTGTGTCAGCATTACTCCAATCCACCTCTATTTTTTCACCTTTTTTAGTCTTTTCCTTAGGATTTTAAAGGAAAATTTCTCAGAAAAATATACTTTCCTGTAATTTATTCCTCTGCTTTACCATAAAGACCCCTTGAGCATGTCAGAGACACCCACAGACTTTCTAGTTGTCTTCTGACTCTACTTGCTTCCCCAAACCATAGAGATAAAAGTAAAATTTTGCACAACGGGGTCTTATGAGAGTTCATGGGGTCCTGAGAGGGCATCTCACACCTGCATTTCTGGGATGTCCTGGCTACATTCCTTCGGTCCACAGGCCCAATGGCAGGTAAATTTAATCTTTGTTTTCCCAGACTGTATGTACTGGTGGAGGAATTTGAGGAATAATCCCTGTGATATAGAAAAGGTCCCCTGTTTATCAAAGGCACCCTAGCACATTGGATTTATAATCAGATGGGCCTGGGTTCACTTCCTGTTTCTGCCACTCACTAGCAATGATCAAGGACAAATAATCTATGTTTTAGATTCTTTTTATGTAAAAGATATAAATACACACTCCCCATAGGATGGTAGTGTTGATTCAAGGAGAGAATGTATATGATGTTTTATAAGGTCAGCAAACCGATTCTATAAAGGATCAGACAGTAAATAGTTTAGGCTTTGGTGGCCTTGGGGGTCTCTCACAATTACTTGGTTCTGCCACTGTTGATCCAAAGCTGCAGTCGTAGGCCACGTGTAAATGAATGAATTTGTAAACATGAAAATTCCTGTTTTCCCTGTATTATCAGTACTTCACTTCCAACACCAGATGTGTGTATTTCCTCTCCCCAGAAATTGTGACACCCGCTGGGTGTCCTACAGTTTAGTTCAGTTCTGAGACCATATCCCTGAGTTAGTGTCAGATCCCGTAGGTTGAGGGCACAGTCCCACAAGACTGCCCTGGCTTCAGCTCCTAATCTCACATTCATGCCTCTGGTGCTTCTGACCAACTAACTGTGAATGAAAGGTTCACACATCTCCCCTCCTTGCGTTCCATAATATGCTAGATGAGCTCACAGAATTCAGGAAAATAGCTTGCTTACTGTATACCCATTTATTATAAAAGGATACATTCAAGAACAGTCAGATGGAAGAGACACACAGGGAAGGTGTGGGGAAGGACCTGGAACTTCATGGGCTCTGGGCGCCCCACCCTCCTAGCACCTCCACATGTTCCCCAGCCCAGGAGCTTGCCACCACAGTTGGGGTTTTCTATGGAGGCTTCATTGTGTAGGCATGATGGTTAAATCATTGGTCATCATTTGCAGAGACGTGGATGGACTTAGAGACACAGAGTGAAATAAGTCAGAGTAAAGTGAATATGATGTAATATCACTTATACATGGAATCTAGAACAATGGTGCAAATGAACGTGTTTGCAAAGCTGAAAGAGATACATGTGGATACCAAGGGGGTAGGGGTGGGTGGGAGAGATTGAGATTGAGATATACAGACTACTACAGATAGAATAGATAACAAATGGGAACCTACTGTATAGCATGGGGAACTCTACCCAGTGCTCTGTGGCGACCTAAATGGGAAGCAAATCCAAAAAAGGCAGATGTATGTATACACATGGCTGATTCACTTTGTTGTACGGCGGAAACTAACACATTGTAAAGCAACTATACCCAAATAAAAATTAATTAAAAAAATAAAAGTGCAAAAAAAAAAAAAGAAAAATCATTGGCTATCAGTGATTAACTCAAACTTCAGCCTCTCCTTCCCCTACCCACTAGAGATATGGATGGGATGTAAAGTTCCAACCCTCTAATCCCAGGTTGCTTGCTGTGTCCTAGGCGACCCAGGGGCCCCCGGCCACCAGCTACCTCATTAGCATTAAAAAAAAGACCATCGCTCTGGAGATTCCGAGGGTTTAGGGAGCTGTGTGCCAGGAAGCAGAAAAGAGCAAGAGTGGGCAGAGACCAGATATATATTTCTTATTATGGCACAACATGGCCGTGTTCCAGTGAAGCTGTATTTATGGACATGGAAATTTGAATTTCATGTTGTGCTCGTTTATCGTGAAATATTCTTTCGGTTTTCCTTCACTTCATCATATGAAGACCATTCTTAGCACAAGGGCTGGACAAAAACAGGCAGCAGGCTGGATTTGACCCACAGGCCATGGTCTGCCAGCCCCCTGAGTTTCCGGGTCTTCCTCGGGGCTGGTTTACTTTCCTCTGACCCTCCCACTGTTCCAGGACCAACATCTCCTCCACCACCCACGCCTCCATCACGATGCATTTCTTCTTGGTCTCCTTGTTTTGCTCTTTGTTTGTTTCCATGTGGCCAGGCCTATATGTCTTGATTAATTTGTTCTTGGTTAGGCTGGAGAAGGTTCCATCTCCAGCAGAGCTTACAAGTCTTATGTGTTTATGACTCTGTTAGTTTGTGGTCCTTTTTTCTCAAGGATCTTGGTAAAAGTTCCAAGGGCTTTACTAGAAGAATTAAGACTCACTATTGTGTCTTCTTCCAGAATCTTCCTTCCAAATGTGATAGGTTAGAGTTCAGATAATTTGACTTTCTTCCACTGTAGAGTGAATCCATGCTCATGAGGTCACCCTTCTTTCTCATCAAGGAGAAGTCACTTGGATGCCTCTTCATTGTTCAAAATATTAAATCAGATGCTCCACAGATGTGACAGTCAATACCAGAATTGACTTTACTCTTGTCACAAACCTATTTTAGTCAGATGTTGGGTGGCTTATCTTGATTTCACAAGTATCTTAAACATTGTCCTAAGTGTCTCACCTCTCCTTCCTCATCACCTAAACCTTTCTACAAAATAAACTAACTTTGAGAGGTAAATAGATAAAAAGGTTACCATTGAATCAATTTTGAGAAGAATCGGTAACTTATAAAAGCAAAAGTTGGAGATAAGATTCTTTGTGTAATAAATACTAACCACTTGTCAATCTAGCATTCTAGGAAAAGAAAATCAGATACCATGGGATTCCTGTTTTAGCTTGGTTTTAATTTAAAAATGTTCCACATTGGAAATAATTTGGATTTATTGAAAATAGTATGCACTGTAATGATATAAGATTTGCTTGATTGATATAACAAGTTTGGTTTAATGAGTGGAAAAAGAGATTTAAAAACTAGCATAGTTCTTCAATGTTTATTCTAATATTTTATTAAAGAAATTTGGCATGCAACTTATTAGTTAATAGAATTACATAAGATGAAACCAAAATAGAATCTTAGTGCTCTGGGTTATGCTGTATACTCCATTATTTTATAATTCAATAAACGGAACCTAACTATTGACATAGATACAACTTTCTTGGTATGCTGTAATGTTCTTCAAGTGGAGAACGTTTTCTGTATTTGTAGTACACTAAGGCCTGGCGTGCTTAGCATGGGGTCACAAAGAGTCGGACACGACTGAGCGACTGAACTGAAGTGAAGCACCTGCTATAAATGAGTTTACTTGGCTTTGAAAAGTGATGATTAAAAGTGTCATAGGCTTAACATATTACCTGTCTTTCTGAGAAGATAGAATACATTTGTCAATCATTTATTTAGTTGCTTCTGTGAGCCTGATTGTTCTGTGGAATGCTTTTGCATAACTTTTCCCTAATCATTCATATACCCCTGCTTCCTCATCATTTTATGGGCAAGGTAACAGCAGCTCAGTGAAGTTAAGAAAATGATTCAATATTCATTGTATTCCTGAGAAGTAATTGGGATGGTTGACTTCACAGCACATGTAGGAAATAGTTCTTATTAGGATACCTATTTCCATATGGAGAGAGTTGGGGTGAATTAGCTTAGGAATTTTACTAAAATCACAGAGTTGATAAAGGGTAGAGTCAAGAGTTAAACACACAGCCTTTGGTGCTGGAACCTAACTCAGCCTTTGGTTTTGGAACCTGACTTGGGTCCTCACACCTGATCTGTTTTGAAAGTTTCATCAGTATTTACTACCTGAATAGTAATGAAATCCATAGTCTTAGAGAATGTGACTATTTTTTCCCTAAGTAATTAAGTAGGATTTCACCTTACTTGTAAATTTCAATCAAACACTGTTGAAATACAGGCATTTCTCATATAACATGATACAAGTGTTCCTAAAAATCTCTGTATGCTGCAGAATTATGCACTAAAAATAAATGGACTTATGGGAAGAAAATGTGTTGAAGTGAAACCAATCAACACTTAACAGCACTAGCTAGAGCTATAACGGTCCTAACAAACATACAAGCTTAGTTAAAAAGACAAGCTGAATTCTGATGAATACTGCACTACAGTAATTACAGGACTGGTTTAAGGGGAAGAGGTAGCTTGATGGGAAGGGACTGTAGGAAAGTGAAGAGCCTGATGAGTTATTGAGAAAGGGAACTAAAAAAGGAAACTGTAACAAGACAGGGTGTGTATTCAAGCTGAGCGGAGGGGACTTGCAGGGGCGAATGGGGGTCTAGGTGACCCCTATTTTACACTGACGTTATCCCTCATTAGTGGGTATGAGCTAAACCACATCACAGAAATACACAGTATTTATCTGCAAATAGTTGAAAACAAAATGGCTTTTTATAGGGTAAAAAGGAATCACTTGTCTCTCGTAACTCTGCATAAGAATCACCATATTTTCCGTAAATATATTAATAAAAAGATGAAGTCATTGTAAGGAACTATTTGAGCAGTATAAGTATGATGTGGATTCTAGGAAGAGCTGGAAAGTATTCCACATATTTCTGGAACAAAATATTGAAACATTTATCTGATTTCCTTGTGACCTGCCATTAAGAGGGAATGGTATTTAATTTGAAGAGCTACTAACTGTATGCCCTCAGATTTCAGTGATAATCCTGGTAGAGAGGTTTAAAAGCACAGGTATTTAGAATTTATAGTCCCCAAAGTTTTACTCTTTAATTAGTCATAAAGCATCCTGTAACAGTTTTCTATACAAATTGAGAATCAAAAAGTGATAATTCTTAGAGTTAAAATCTCCCAGCTCTAGAGTATCAACGTTGCTCTTATTTCAAAGTTGTCACTGAATTGCCTGCTGAATCTAAGAAAGGTATGGATCATGCCCACCTTATTTTTAAGAAAGAATTAATGTAATGTGTTAAGCATTTGTGTCCGGTGCTGTAGCTTTAGCAAGGCAGTTATTTTTAGGAAAAGGAGAGTTCCTTGTGTTTTGGGTCCCCAGGGCTGAGGTTGCCATGAACTTTAGAGGTAACTTCCTTATTCTGTGGAGGGTGACCAGCATGGGCTCTTAGTAACAAAAATTTAAACTAAGCATCTTCCGCTTGTGCAGAGAGCTGGAACTGCCTTGCACTGTGGAGGTCAGTAGCCGGCCTAGAATCTGAACTGCTGTCGGCTTGCCCATGTCTGTGCTTTGGAATAAGGAGGAGCTGCTTCCCTAAAGAAGGCTTCAGAGGAGAATTGGAGCAGCCCAGTCCCCATGAATGGTCATGTAATATTGCAAACCCCATATCTGGACTTGGTTATGGCTGAATAACCTGGTCTTGGGAAATGAGCTGTGGACAACTTTAAAGGGTACTCTTCTGGATCCTGGTCTCCCCTGGGCTATGGTTTATTGATAAGGTGAGTCGGGAGCCTGTGGGCTCCCTTGCCTTCAGCCCCACGTCCCACCAGGAGACAAAGCCTGTGGGTTGTCTCTCGGAGATGCTTCGAAATTGATTTGCTTTTTATCCACAGGGCCACTCTCTGATCCAGCCCAGATCAGCCGCCTGTCCAACTCTGACCTGTCCCTCATGCCCTCATCCTGCATTTCAGATAATCTCTTGAAAATACAATGGTATTCTCACTTCTTAGTCCCCCAGCCCTTAGAAGAGAGTGGTGGCTTAGGTGGCATGGTTTACATGCCCCCCATCAGTACGTCCTGACCTCCGCTGGCTCATCTGCATCACCCTCCCCAGGTTTTCCCTGGCTGCACGCTCCGGCCGGGCTGGGCCCATTCATTTCCTGGGACGTGCCCTGGTCTGTCCTGGCCTCCAAGCATGCTGTTTTCTCTGGGGCTCTCTTGGCTCACAGTCACCATTCAGCTTGGGTGTCTCTTCCTCCCGGTACTGGATTGGGATCCCTGGTGTCACTCCTGGAGTCGGGGGTGTGCCCCCTTTGATAGCACACGTCATACTTGGAGCTGCGTGTCAGAAGTAGTTTTCCTAAAGGAATCCTCTTACACCACTGCTGGGAATTTCAACTGGTACAGCCACTATGGACAGCCACTATGAGCAGTGTGGAGATGCTTCCTTTAAAAACTAAAAATAGAAGTTCCATATGATCTAGCAACCCCACTTCTGGGCTTATATCTGGGGAAAACCATAATTCAAAAAGAGCAGGCACCCCAGTGTTCGCAGCAGCACTGTTTACAATAGCCAAGACATGGAAACTACCGAAATGTCCATCAACCAAAGAATGGATAAAGGAAATATGGTGTTTTTATACAATGGCATATTACTCGGCCATAAAAAGGAATGAGATCATTTCATTTGCAGCAACATGGATGGACCTAGATATTATGATACTAAGTCAGAGAAAGACAAATACCGTATGATATCACTTATACGTGGAACCTAAAATATGACACAAATGAACTTATTTGCAAAGCAGAAACAGACTCACAGACATAGAGAACAGACTTATTGCTGCCAAAGGGGAAGAAAGATGGGGAGGGGCTAAATTAGGAGTAAAAAATTAAAAATAGTCTAGTCTTCCTGCTAGATTGTAAGCTCCGCCTGACTATGATGACTTTCGCCCATGGCTCTGCCCTTGCACCTGGAAGAATGTCCCATATATAGTAGGCCACTCATAAATGCTTGTTGAGTAGACTGGGACGTGAACAAATGAAGGGATGAAGCAGGAAGCAGGATGCAAGCTAATGCATCAGAGAATCTGTGGGAATGGAGCTTACAAAAAGCAAAATGCCAGGGGTAGGTCAGGTGTGTTTGGAACTTTAACTTTCAGGAGCTCATGGCTGAATTTAGCAAGGAGGTTTGGGTGACACAGTGAAAGCAAAGCCAGAGCCTGGTAGGTGGAAGAATAAATCTTGTGTAAACGGGGTGAGTGCTGCACGGGGCTGTGACTGGAAAAAAAGCAGAGCTGGCATTAGAGCTGGGAGCAGGGGCATCATGAAGGAACCTGGCTCTCCCTTGCCCTTTCCCTCCACTCAGGGAGGCACAGTTTTTCTACTACTTTGTCCAGCTTCCCTGGTCTGTCACAGGGCACTGTTCTGTAAATATTGCTTCCTGCCAAGTGAAAAGAAACACATTTTGAAGGCCTGATTTTTGAAATTCTATTGAACAATTTTTCAGCTTTAGAGGAATGAAAACGTTTGATGTTCTGAATATTAAGCTGCCTTCTTGACATTTGTTTATGAAGATGGTTGCCACAATTTGGGTGGGACATGCACACTTTATCCTTACCAAGGGAGTTTGTTTTGAAGTTCTCTCTTCTTTCAGCTACTGTTCTAAATCTGGACTTTGGAATTTAATCTTAAAACACATATTTCTTGAATCACAGACTTCGGTGTGGCTGGGTGCTAAGCCTGACCTGTGACCTGTTGTAAAACAGGCTTTCTGTGTGAGAAAGTACATATGGGGTGCTTCCCCCCACCCCCAGGTTTTTCACATGTGGAAAACAAGGGTTTGTGCTTAATTCTTTCCTTAGAGATTAATGATGGAGTATCTCATTACCTACACAGCAATGCATCCTGGTTATTTTAAAAAATTTTATATTGGAGTATAGTTGATTTATAACGCTGTGTTAGTTTCAGGTGTACGGCCAGTAAACACTGATACATATACATATATATATACTGCTTTTGCATCCTGGTTATTGATATGAGGTCAATAGACGAGTCTTTATTGTCACTCTAGAGGAATTAATCACTTACCAGTAAAAGGAGAAAGCGTTCAGTCAATTTGGAGGCTGTTTAATCATCAGCCTGGGGGATGGCAAATACCTCTTTGAATTTCTGAGAATATCTCTTCCACTGCCTGCCAAGGCCTTGTCACCAAATTTATCACTTCAGTTCACTTGTTTTTTTCCCTCCCATGTCACTACCACATCTACACCCAGCTCTGTACTGCATTCAGGAACTGACCCAACCATTTCTGAAGTTGCTGCTAATGCTATACGAAAGAATCGTCACTGGTTCCCTTGAAGAGCATAGTCTTATCTTCCTGGCAACCTGGCAAATGACTGACAAACACGACTTTCCAAGGTATTGGCATTGGCTGCATCTGTTCGTAGTGTAATTTCATCAGCTGCACAGACGAGGGACGCTAATTAGTTTGTTGATACATATGTGATTTAATGAGACTAAACACTTAACTGATCTTGAAGTAAGCACAGTTTGTTTCCTGTTGCTGTTTTTACTTTAATTAAAAAAAAAAAAAACATGTTAGGCACATTGGCTGGAAATCAGAGCACTGTGTCATCTTGGAGAAAAAAGAATTTCCAGGAAGTCTGACTGGTCAGTTGTGTCCTGCTCTAATGAGATTGAAGAGACGAGGATAAAATATTGGGTTTGAGAACAAGGGTTGAAATCCAATTTAAATGGAAGATTAAGCATAATGGAAGAATTTTCATAAACTACATTATGTCGGAATCCTCAGTGCAATACTAAAATTATAATATGTACCAGAATAACTGATTTTAGGAAGAAATTCCAGACCCGCATCAGCTCCAACATATAATCTTCTATTTTTATGGCCTTTTTTAAGTGCCCTCTTCTCTAGTTATTATATTTTTATGTAACTGAAACTATGACATTCAATTAATACAATTTTTCTTCCTAAAAATTCACATAAAATAATGGTATTTTGATTTTTATTAATAAATATTTATTAAGAATTATCTACTAGACTCTTAATTACTTTCAAGTTGTGCAAAACCGAATCCAGAGAGGTTCTCTATTTTGGGAGTGGGAAGAGGTGATGAGGAAGTAACTCTAACCCCATGGTTAAAATTACATTTGTATTAAAACGCTTCATCTAATTTGCTTAGCTTTTTGCAAACATGAGTCAGTACTATGGCCTGTGCAGCCTGTTTTCATGGGACCATGTCCATGATCTCTCCTCTGTGTATCTGCTGCAGTTGGCAGAGTTGAGGTGTTGACCACAAGCTGAAGTGACCCACTCTGCCTTTATGGGGAGGTTGGACCCCTGATCTACACCATGCCAGAGGACAGGAGTTAATAAATAGTAATAGGTGGTACTCTTGCCAATGCAGGAGACATATGAGATGTGGGTTTGATCCTTGGGTGGGAAGATCCCTTCAAGTAGGAAATGGCAATCCACTCCAGTGTTCTTGGCTGGAGAATCCCAAAGACATAGAAGCCTGGCGGTCTACAGTCCATAGGGTCACAAAGACTCGGACAGGACTGAAGTGACTTAGCATGCATGCTTAATAGTGTTGTTGAGAAACATTAAAGACTAAGAAGCAGCTACTTGTAGAACTGAATCTTAAACAGATCTTGGTGGAGAGCTGTAGATCTGCAGGTCTTTCAGAATCCAGTAACTGGTCCTCCATCACCAGATCACCTCTGGGCACCCAGCAGCCTTTGAGACAGACCATGCCCTCTTCTCTGCTGGCAGAATATGGTTTCTGCTCCTTAATGCTGAAAGCATCTCCCTTTGTACCTTCCTGAAGATTCATAAATCATGTATGAACAAGGATTTGGGGTTTGACTTTAAGAAACAGAGTCAGGTAGGTGAAATCTTTGAAAATGACACAAATGAACTTATTTACAAAACAGAAACAGACACACAGACCTAGAAAACAAACTTAGGGTTACCAAATGGTTAAAGGGGGAGGGATAAATTAGGAGTTTGGAGTAAATGTATACCTCTGACTGATTCATGTTGAGATTTGACAAAAAAATAACAAAATTCTGTAAAGCATCTATGTTTCAATTAAAAAAATAAATACACACTAAGGGAAAAGAATCTGAAAGAATAGATACATGTATATGTAAAAGTGAACTATTTTGTTGTACGCCTGAAACTAACACAACATTGTAAATCAACTATACTCCAATATAAAATAAAAATTAAAAAAATAAAAATAAACAGAGAGTTCCAACAGTTTCTTCTAGACTGTCAGCATCCATCATCTTCCCCAAACCTGATAACCCAGCAATGCCCCAGGGGCTGTCAGATGTGAATTCAGCTTCCTTATTTGTCCCAGTTTGGAAAATGAATTGTCCATTGTTCTAAGCCTATCAGTAATTTATCTGTGACAAATTATAAGCTGATGTTATATACATTAGGAACATACTGAGAACACTGAGGTGCATAGAAAAGACACAAAGTAATTGAACTCCAATTCCAAAGACTGAAGTATAATCCTTTATGCTGGATGATTCAAGTACCACCAGCCAGCGAGCAGGATAATTACGTTCTTGTTTGCTTTCTAATGTAAACTTATAAACCATATCTTCGAGATAAATTAATTCTAGTGTATAAACTAAGCCTGATTGTTTAGAAACAAGTGTAACTTAATAATCTATGAGTTTGAGTTATTTGAAACCCATTGGCTGTGGAATTGATGGACCTATGTTTGAACCATAGCTCTTGCACTTTCTAGCATTTCAAATCAAAGATGACACAAACGTTGAGCCTCTGACCCACTGGTGATAAGAATACCTATTTCAAGTGGTTGCTGTGAAGCTTAAATGTAAATACAGGGTTCTTAGCACTGTACCAGACCATGTGTTCTTTTTCCCTCTTTTTTGAGTTTTTTGATTTTCCAAGTATGGAAATAGTCGGTGGACCCAGTTAATCAACATCATTGTATTGTTGACAAGCTGAATTTACAACCAGATGGTTCCACTGAAAAGTTAACTAATGAGACATGGGTTGTGAATTATGGAGACTCCATTACAATATCAACAAAAACAAATGTACAGGGGAAAATTAGCAAGAAGGGTCATGCTCCTGACTTTGGGGACTCCTAGGAAGAGAGGCCTTCTTGGATTACTCCAGCGTCATCTGGATTTGGATTCAAAGTCTCCTG
This sequence comes from Cervus elaphus, assembly GCF_910594005.1. Taxonomy (NCBI): domain Eukaryota; kingdom Metazoa; phylum Chordata; class Mammalia; order Artiodactyla; family Cervidae; genus Cervus; species Cervus elaphus. The sequence continues at coordinate 28,594,813 of NC_057819.1, forward strand.
TAAATCCAGTGGCCTATTCTTAGGAATCAGGAGTCTTTTGAAAAAATATTATTTGTTTTTCATTTTGGTGATATTTTAAATATATTTTACTATTTGAAAAGATAAGTGTCTTTGGCAGTAATCATTTCAATTAATTTTTTCATATAAAAGACAATGTTTCAGATCTAACAACATATACTTGGGCATCATTATATACATTTTTTCTTTAGGTATGTTTAGGAGACATTATGCATGCTATTCTGATTTTTTAGAAAATACAGACTAATGAGAATTTAGTAGTATCAGCAGTGATATGACATAGTTTTAGACCCAGCTTCTGTCATAAAACCACAATATTTCATCCTTGTGGAATCAAATGAGACCAAATGGGCTATAAAAATGGGAATCAGTAGTTTGTGCTAAAGACATTTTGGAGAAAATTATATTCCATTTGAAAAATATTAACATACAAAAAGCAAGTATTTTTCTAGTATACTAGAATGCACACAGGAGAAGGAAATGGCAACCCACTCCAGTATTCTTGACTGGAGAATCCCAGGGACGGAGGAGCCTGGTGGGCTGCCGTCTATGTGGTGGCACAGAGTTGGACATGACTGAAGTGACTTAGCAGCAGCAGCAGCAGAATGCACATGTAGGAATAAGATCTTTACCAAATGTTCCATCCATTTATAATGGACATTTGCACCAGAATTTTTTTTTTTTTTAACTTGAAAATGACATAGGACTGTATGGTCTTCACTTTTTCATACCTGTATTTTTCTTTTTCCATAGGAATACAGAGTCACTCCTCTTTCTCCTCTGACCTTCTGCAGCCCCTGGACTCCCTGGTCACCAACATCTCTGGTCCACTAGTGGCTTCTGTGTGTCCATCCTGGTAAAAAGAACCAAGCCCAGGAGCGATCACCATGTTCTGCGCGAAGCTGAAGGATCTGCAGATCACAGGGGACTGCCCCTTCTCCCTGCTGGCCCCGGGGCAGGTCCCCAGAGAGCCCTTGGGGGAAGCCACAGGGAGTGGGCCAGCAGCTACCCCAGGGCAGCCGGGCATCTGTCCAGGTGTCCCTGACAAGAACCCGCCCGGAAGGCTTCCCCGGAGGAAGACCAGCCGCAGCCGGGTCTATCTTCACACTTTGGCAGAGAGTATTTGCAAACTGATTTTCCCAGAGGTGAGTGCCTGCCCTTTCAAGATCTTACTGACATTTTGAAAATGGTAATAGGGTGTTTTCCTAAGGAAAATGTGAACACTCGCTTTCTCACTTTCAAGGCTGCAGTAGATGTAGACAATTTGACAATTTTCTGAAAACATTTAAAAACATTTTTAAAAAGCAATCATTTTCTTAAATTGTGTTTAATCTTAAAATGTTTACAGTCTTGCATTCTTTTCCAAAGCATCCTGCACTCTGACAAGTTTTATGACTTTGAGCAGCTGTTTCATCCTCTTGGCCTCAGCATCCTTACCTGAAAATAGACACACTGACAGTCCCAGGTCCCTAGAGTTTGCACAAGCATTAGGTGAAATAATCCACAGCTCTCACCACCCACCAAGGCCCATTAGTTACTTATGGATGGCAAGCTATTTTTTTTTTTTTTTTTATAGATTCATTAGCTGTTTTTTTAGAGCTAAATTCCTTGGAGAATAGCTTATTCTCTGCTGGGTTTCCCTCATCTAATTCCTAAGAGCATAATCTGTTCCCGCCAACTTGCTGAAGTGGGGAGACCCCCATCCCCCGCCTTGTTCTGCTGGGTTGGTCAGGGTCACAGGCCTGTTCATGTCACCCCTGTCACCAGTTTGGACGTGTCTTGGTGTAGGTCTGTGGGCTGCACAGCCTAATGCTGTTTTGAGATCTGGAGCCCCACCCTTAAAGGGATTCAGGAAAGACAAACACTGTATAGTCTCATATGTGGAATCTTAAAAAACAACAATAACTCATAGAAAAAGAGATCATACATGTGGTCCCCAGAGGCAGAGGGGGGGGAAGGGGTTTAGAGGAAGGTGGTCCCAAGATGTTGGAAGATAAAATAAATGAGTACCATGGGTGTAACTCATGGTGACCCTGCCATCCTGTGTGGTGTGTAGGAAGGTTACATCCTCTGAGTTCTCATCACAAAGACAAAGATTTTGTTTTCCTTTCTTTTCTTTGTGCTGCATCTATATGAGAAGATGGATGTTAGCTGAGCCTTATTGGGGTCATCATTTCACACTAGATGTAAATCAAGGTGTCATGCTGCATGTGTAAACTTAAACAGTAATGTATGTCAATTATTTCTCAATAAAACTGGGGGGAAAAGAGAAAACAGGAAATGCTGGGGACAGGCCATAGACCTAATTAGGTAAAATATATTTGGAATAGACAGGGCTTGTGGAGAGCTCCTCACCCCATGGGGCTAAAGAGAAGACCACTGAAAGTCTTCATGGTGTGTGTTCCTCCCTCTGACAGTGTTCACAGTTTTATGCAAATTCACTTAGCCTAGGAGATTGGGCATTGAAATAATCAGATTCTGGCTCTCATAATTTATTGATGATTTTTAATTGACTCCACACCAACCCTTTGCCTTGTGAGAAACACTGGAGGACCACAGGCTGCTGACTTTTAGGACTGGAAGGACCTTCAGGGGTAACCTTGTTTCATTCCCAAGAAGGACCCGAGAGGCTGAGTGACTTGACCAAAGTCACACAGCCTTTGTAGGATACAGCAATTACTGCTGTCAGCAATATGGGCTCAACTGGCAAAGAAGAGACTTGAAGCTTGAAGAATGGATAAATTAGAATTGGCAGGAAGTTGAGGGAACTTATTTCAAATGTAAGATAAGCACAGTAGTAGACTGGCTAGTGGCTTTTGAGATGGAAAGATTTAATTACTGTCTCCCCACTCCAGTCACCAGCAGCCAGTGTTGGCTGGGATGAGGGATGCAGCTCTTCCCGGGCAGTTGCTTGGTGTCAGTCTGGGAAGCGGTTGGCACCCTCATTTCCAAGGGCAGAGCATGGGGATGAGCAGATGGTGAGGTTGGGAAGCTGGAGAGCGGCCATGCTTTCCCCAGGTCCTGTCATTACCCCATTGGCTTCATTATTTTGTTTGATAAATTCTGAATTCCTACAATGGAAGTCATGCACGTATTGGAATCTCTTTTTAAAAACATTCAGAATATCTCATACATGCATTCTTATTTTCCTTTATTTAGGATAATCTGTGTTATTTGTTTGCGGGCTCACAGGAGCTTTGGGTGTGCTGTCGTTTAGCAGGGAAAAGCCAGTCTGAGGACTTCAGGAGGCGAGAGGGCTGCCCTTGACCTAAAGAACCAGGAGTCTTTCCCACAACTGAGGCCGTTTTCATTCATGTTTCAGCAAACATCCCAGGGCCGGATACATTCATGCTGAATAGCAACCAAACTAAATTACTTCATTGGCTATTCAAACACCTAGGTGTCTTTGATTAAATAGGGCTTTTGTAAAAACTGATCTTTTTTAAGTGGACAGATTTAATGCTTAGCCTACTGTTCAATCTCAGTCCCATCAGTAGCCCAAAAGAAGAGACTCCAGAGAGCATTTGATGGCATCCTCGTTCTTGTTTTCGATAATTAGATGTAAACTCCAGTTATGTTTTACGGGGGGCAACTATTATAGTTTGTTATTCTTAGCAGATTTAGAGTGGGAGATGGTATTCCAGAGTCATGGAATCGTAGGTTACAAAGGTCTTATAGCTCATCTAGTGCAAGCTTTTCATTTGTTTGAAGAAATTAAGACACATAAAAGTTAGATCACTTGCTTTAAGATAACTAGGGGAGATGGAACGGTCTCTGCACTTCATTCATAATCTGTTGCTCTTCTATTATATTATTAGCTGATTTTTCATAGAAATTCTCCCCAATAATCCTGTAAACTCCTCAAGCAGAGTGTTTTTTTAAAATAACTGCATCATGATCTTAGCTACAGTTATAGCAAATCAGAACCCATTTCCTGAAGTGAATCGAGTCACAGATGCTTATATGAGGGCTTCTCAGGTGGCATTAGTGATAGAGAACCCACCTGCCAATGCAGGAGACATCAGAGATGCGGGTTCGATCTCTGGATTGGGAAGATCCCCTGGAGGAGAACATGGCTTACCCACTCCAGTGTTCTTGCCTGGAGAGTCCCATGGATAGAGGAGCCTGATGGGCTACAGTCCAGAGGGTCGCAAAGAGTCAGACACGCGGCTGAAGCGATAGCACGGCACACAGCAGCCCACGCTTATATGAAGGATCTTATCCCAAGTCAAACACCTTGTTGTAGACTAAGGGGATCTGAAGGAGCTCCTGAAATCTCTGAATGTGTTGTGAAATATTGGGTTGCAAGAAGAAAAAAAGTAGTAGTATTCCATTATCCTTATGAGCTAAAATTTCCTTGGTCTAGAAGAACATTAAGAACTATAGAAAACATCCCATCCCAGGTTCTGCCATACTTAAAACCTTTCAGTGACTTTTCTTTGCTCTTACATAAACATAAGCTTTCTTAATGTAGCCTCTAGGCAAAAAGAAAAAAAGGCAGAAAGGTTAAAAATCATCTGAAAGAGCAACTAGTCCATAAACCAGACCGATGAAATTCCATTCAGAGTGTTCCCAGCAATACTGGATCAAACGGCAGTTGCACCTGAAGTGTTAATATACTAGTATCCTCCAGGGCCATCCTGCAGTCATTGATTCTGCATCAGGAGGCGTGAGATCTCAGGGAAGTTGAGTCCTGCTCCTGACTTTCTTGTGATCTGCATCATCTCAGGGTGTGGGCTCAGGATGTGTTCGAGAAGCCTTAGGGCCAAGGTAGGAAGCTCTAGGCACCGGCAGCCTTTACCAATAAATGTTTTGTCTGAAAAACTTGTGGGTTTTGTTTTGTCTTGTTTTGAATTTATAACAGTATTCCAGAGGAGCAATGGTGTATGATGAAAGCAGACACCAAAGCCTGTTTAGCTGTAATATCACTAACGTATGCTGCTACAGCTTGGCTAGGACTTCAGAACTTTTTACTTAAAAAAAGCAAATTCTTTTTTAAAAAAAAAAATTATTGGAGTAGAGTTGACTTAGAATGTTGTGCTAGTTTCAGGTGTATAGAAAAGTGAGTCAGTTATACATATACATGTATCCATTCTTTTTTCAGATTCTTTCCCCTTATAGGCTATTACAGAATATTGAGTAGAGGGACTTATGCTATACAGTAGGTCCTGAGTTCTGATTCAGCATAGAAAGTCAGGAAGACACCTGTTCTAGGAACTCCAGCAATGAGAGAGGGACCATTTGTCCTTTCTTACAATGACAGCATATATGTTAGGAGGAAAGGACTAGAAAAAGAAGTTCCTGGTGGCAGTGGGAAGGAAATGAAAGACCAGGAAGAATACAGACTGAGAATAGTAAAAATGTGTCCTAATGTTTAACCAAAAGGTCAAGAGGAGGAGAGAGGATGGTGATATTTCCACTAGTACTCGAGGTGAGGAAGGAGAAAGTCTTCAGGGGCAGAAATGGATGGATTTTCTTTCCTTGTTGCCCATCCCAAGTTCCTGGTCAGAGCAATAAATCATGTATAGGCAAATGTAATTCAAATTATTTTAACTTGGAAATAATATAAATTGTGTTTTCGAGCAAGCTGCAATGGTAACATCTCTGTACTGAATTATATTGAATTATATTATATACTGAATTATATTGCTTCACTGATATAGATGTTACAGACTAAGCCTTCAGGACTTGGAATGGCTGACAGGGGAGATGATGTGCATTCATTCATTCCTTTCTCCCTTCATTCCATCAGTATGTAGGTAGCATCTCCTGTGACCAGGTACTTTCTAGGTGCCTGACATGCAGTGGTGAGCTAAACAGATCTTCCCTGCCCTTTTGGAGTCTCTATTCTAGTGGAGAAGACAGAAAATAAGAAAAAAAAAATGTCAGGTTGCAAATGCTTGAAGGACAACCAAGATCTTCTGTGCAGGCAGTGACCATCATGTCACTGATGACCCCTCTTCGTTATAGTGGCTCAGCTGTAAAAAAATCTGCCTGCCAACGCGAGAGTTGTGGGAGACGCAGCTTCTATCCCTGGGTGGGGAAGATCCCCTGGAGGAGGAAATGGCAACCCACTCCAGTATTCTTTCTTGGGAAATCTCATGGACAGAGGAACCTGGTGGGCTACAGTCCTTTGGGTTGCAAAGAGTCAGACACAACTGAGCATGCACACATGTACTCACTTTCTGTCTGAATAGGTTTTAGAGAAGGACAAAACTCCCAGCAACCCAGAGTTTCGTGGGTTTTCATCCACAAAGACTTGCTGGTGTTTGTGATTCCAGAGTCACTCTCTATGAAGTCAAAGCCCCTTGATGGGGTGAAGCTGATACTGGCAGTCTTAGATATAACTGATGGGAATGCCAATGGCTACAAACTTTTATGAAATTGATCTGGAAAGAGCTACTGAAAATTGAGCTGCTGAAAATTCATAGATTTTAAGGATTCCACTTAAAAGAATATAACCTATAGAAATAAAAAGCAGTACATAAGGATAAGAAAAAAACAAACAAAAATGCCCTTGAGATATTGAAGCCTTCTTAAGCACCCTAGGCTGTCTGCTCCTGCCTCCTTTAGGGTCTCAAGTCTAATGTTTCCTTCTTCCTTCCCTGATTTAAAACTACATGCCCACATTTCCTTTCCTAAACCTGCTCTCTGCCTGCTAGGCAATCACCGTTTGCCACAGGGTTCTGGGCCCTTGCTCAGAATCTGCCTGCTGGCCTGGCACTCTCCAGCCCTTCTTTCTCTCTCTCCTTATCTAAACCATCATAAAAATTGGTATATGGGTAAATTTAAGTTCTATTTTATTTCTTTTCAGCACTTGTATTGTCTTTCAAGAAATTTCACCTTTAAGTTCTATTAATATATGCTGTTTAGAAACCAAAAGTTCTTTTCATAATTTCATTAAAACAGAAGCTTGGTCGATTTTGCTTAACTTTACTGTCTCACTTGACCAGTGGAAAGTCTAAGAGGGATATAAATAGTTCTTAAGGAAAAAGGAATTTCACAACTTGGGACAGAGCCAGAGAATTCTCCACTGTCCTCTGGATAAATTACAGAAGGCGGCTGTATACACATGCAGATACATAGAATTTTTTTTTTTATGGAATGTAAAGAAGTTACCAATGATTTACTTTCTACTTATTAACTGGTTAGGGAGAGCAAGCTGCTAAGAGATATTGTCAACCAATATTTAAAATTATGCAGGCTTACATACAAGTATTTTGCAATCTAGGAAGATTCATGAGATACTCAGAAATCAGTAAAAGAGAAGAACACTGTAAGTATTTTGTGAAGATTGTTTGTTCAAGGAAAAGAAATGAGTACAAGTTTGGGGAAATCCAAGATTTGTTTCAATCAGTAATCAACTGAACTCGGTGACAGATTGGATTTAAGGGATAAAAGAAAGGGAAGAGACAGATGCTTGGAGTTTCTAGAGCAGGAAGAGACAGGAATGATACATGAGCAGAATGTGAGACTGTGGGAGGGTGGAGGATCTCAGCATGGGGTAGGGGGCTGCTATGGGTCTGTGGAAGGAATGAGGGTCTCCTGGCTTGACCCCCGCTGAGACTGAAGTCCTGGCTGCGTGTCCAAGGGATTTCCTGACCTGGAGGAAGGGGTGCCTGACTTCACCAAACTGAGTCTCTTGTGTGATACCAGCTCGGTGGCTGTCGGAACCACCCACCAGGGGCACAGCCCACATCCAGATTCAAGTTCGTTTGAGTCCTTGGCTTCTTCCCAAATGTGCGAGCCGTTGAAAATCAGTCCTCTTTTCCACAGGGGTAGTTCAACTACACTTGTCATTAAAGTAGCAATGCTTCTGCTTCTTCCTGACAAGCTCTCAGAAGAAATTTTCGTGAAGTACGTATCTTCAAGAAAATGATTATTTAAGGGAGTGTTTAAAACTTTTCTTTTCAATTTTCAGTTTGAGCGTCTGAACCTTGCCCTTCAGAGAACATTGGCAAAACACAAAATAAAGGAAAACAGGTAAATTGAATTATTTCAGTTGCATGAATCTCCTCTTACAGTCACTGACACAGCTACTAATAACCAGTGCTTAGTGGTGTATCGCATATATGAATCATTTTGGTATGCCAGGAACTGGGCTAAGCATTTTAGCTGCCACTAATCTGAAAGGAAGTGTGTTCATTTTTCACAGTTCATATGTCACTAAGCTCAGGTTTCTATAAAATGTCTAGAATTTTATAGCTGTTTAGGAAATTGCAGAACGGATTCAAGGCTGGGTTTTTCAGAGCCCATGATTTTAACCATGTTACCCTGGGCTGCTCCATTTAGTAAACTCCCCAAAGGCCTATTCTTTTCTGCTAGGGTGTAATTTCTGAAATATTTAACAAAGTGAAGGCGTGGATCAGAGCAGACTCCTGCCTGAAGAACAGTGCCAAGAATCTGGGGCCAGGTCCCAGTGCAGCCTGCCTGTCCCCTCGCCCCAGCCTGAGCCACAGTTTTTAAAAATTCGTTAATTTATTTTAATTGGAGGCTGATTACTTTACAGTATTGCACAGGTTAAATTTTTAGCTCCTGCATCAGAAGGGAAGGATGTGGGAGCAAGAGGTGGGCAACTCGGGAGTGGGGCGACAGCTGGATCAGTCCTTACGGAAGTGTTTCAGTATTTTCCTAACTAGCTTGGTTATACTGATTATACTGATATTCAGATACCTGTTCTATTCATACTTTTTCTTCTACTCTGTCTTTGAAATTTTCTTTAAGAAAGCTTTCTGTAACAGTTTCATATATAAGGTGAATTAAAAAAAACTAAACAAACCCTGATTTTTAGAGTTCATTTTACAAATACATCTTGGCACATTTACTGCTGGCTCATTTTCTTGATTTGGCTTTGTTTTGGTTTCCCAGAAATGGAAGGATTATTTGCTGTGTAAATACTACAATAAACACTTGCGTTCAAATTTCAGAGTTGAATTTGCAATTTTTGCAAACCAGTACCCTTGTCGGGAATATTTTATACATTCATCCATCTGTCTGCTGCTCAGGAGGGGATCATCTGCTCTGTGAGTTTTCTGGGCTTAATTTCGCTTGCTGACTAACTGGTCCCAGGCTGCAGGCGGCAGGCAAGCCAAGAAGGGGTCAGAGACAGGTCCAAAAAGAGAGTGTGAATCTATGTGTCTGACAGAAGCTGTGTTTGCAGAGTGATATGGACAGCATTCCAGGAGCCTCTGACCTTAATTCTCAGTCCGGCTGATAAGATAGCCAGCAAGTCCTGGAGCTGTGCTACTGTGTCTGTCTGCCTGAGGCCTTGGCAGCCAGTTGACTCAGAATTTATTCCCAGGGCTTGGTGTCCTGAAATGTGCCTAAGCTTGATGCTGATATTCAATTAGGATGTGCTCCCAGAGATGGAGCTCTTTAAAAAAAAAAAACAACAAAAAACTTAAACCTTAAAGAAATGGTTTTATTTGAAATTTTGAAAAATCTTTTTACTTCTTCTTTGACTTCTTAAAGAGTTGATCATACTTTTAAATTGTCCTAATGATTAGACCACTGTTGAAATAAGAAGAGGGACTTTTTCTCTTGTGAGACTGCCTGCTGATGATGCCAAATGGCTTGTCTCTGCTTTGTTTCTTTAATTCTTGGCTATGTTGGGCTTTTCCCCCATCTTTCTGGCAGGTCGGCTGCCGTTTCTACTGAGGTCAGTGTGCTGACTGCTGAGGGGAACTTCACTTTCCCGCCCACCACCATTTTTAAAATTTTAAATTTGTTTATTTTTAAATTGAAGGATAACTGCTTTATAGAATTGTGTTGGTTTCTGCCAAACATCAACATCAACATGATGTTTCTGCCAAACATCAGCCATAGGTATACGTACGTCCCCTCCGTCTTGAACCTCCCTCCCATCTTCCTCCCTATCCCACCCCTTTAAGTTGTTACAGAGCCCTGATTTGAGTTCCCTGAGTCATCCAGCATACCCACCACCAGTTTTAAGTGAATGAGTTTTATACATTCATTATGATACCCTTTTGGGTTGGTTTCAAACTTTTGCTTTTATCTTTTCCTAGTACCTTTTGATCACATCATGTGTGAACTCATAGCTGGTGTATGTCTGCCTGTGTGTATAACACACTTCATTTGTTGGTGTACATGCAGACATATACCTTCTTTTGGAATTGGCAGAAGAGTTCTCTGAGCAGCTTTAGGCTAATTCTTAAAAAAAAAAAAAAAAAGATGCTTAAATGAGAAGAAGGAACAAATCTGAAGACTGACTAATATAGTATATAACAAGGGGTTGGGGGTATCTAATTCACACTAGATGTAATATCATAGCCTGATCCCCAAGTTATTTAGATAATAATATCTTTCTGACTGTTGTTTTTCAGTCGCTAAGTCATGTCCAACTCTATGTGACCCCATGGACTGAAGCACTCCAGGCTTCCCTCTCCCTCACTATCTCTCAGACTTTGCTCAAACTCATGTCCATTGAGTCGGTGATGCTATCCAACCATCTCATCCTCTGTTGCCCACCTTCTCCTCCTGCCCTCAATCTTTCCCAGCATCAGGGTCTTATTCTAGTGAGTTGGCTCTTCGCATCAGGTGGCCAAAGTATTGGAGCTTCAGCTTCAGCATCAGTCCTTCCAATGAATATCTAGGGTTGATTTCCTTTAGGATTGACTGGTTTGATCTCCTTGTAGTCCAAGGGATTCTTTTTTTTTTTTTTTTTATTTTTTTTAATTTTTTTATTAGTTGGAGGCTAATTACTTCACAACATTTCAGTGGGTTTTGTCATACATTGATATGAATCAGCCATAGTCCAAGGGATTCTTAAGAATCTTCTCCAGCACCACAATTTGAATGCATCAATTTCTTGGTGCTCAGCCTTCTTTATGGTGAAACTCTCATATTCAAACATGACTACTGGAAAAACCATAGCTTTGACCAGATGGATCTTTGTCAGCTAAGTGATGTCTCTGCTTTTTAGCATGTTGTCTAGGTTTGTCATAACTTTTCTTTCAAGGAGCAAGCATCTTTTAATTTCATGGCTGCAGTCACTGTCTGCAGTGATTTTGGAGCCCAAGAAAATAAAATTTGCCATTGTTTTCACTTTTCTCCCATCTATTTGCCATTAAGTGATGGAATTGGATGCTATGATCTTAGTTTTTTGAATGTTGAGTTTTGAGCCAGATTTTTCACTCTCCTCTTTCACCCTAATCAAGAGGCTCTTTAGTTCCTCTTTACTTTCTGCCATAGAGTGGTATCATTTGCATATCGGAGGTTGTTGATAATTCTCCCAGCAATCTTGATTCCAGCTTGTGATTCATCCAGCCCAGGATTTCACATGTTGTACTCTGCATATAAGTTAAATAAGCAGGGTGACAATATACAGCCTTGATATACTTGTTTCCCGATTTTGAACAGTCTTTTATCTCATGTTATAAGCAGTATACCTTTATGTGATCAAGTAGCTAGTGGCGTGATTTTCCTTGTCAAAAATTTTTTCTTTTGTAATTTCTCTACATGTATCATGCTTTATTGAAATATGTTTGATATAGTATTTTCAACTTATGCCTATTTGTGATCTTGGCTTGTCTAATAGCAAACTGAACCACAAAATAACTTGGGTATCTTTTAATATGCTTTAGTAGTTTTGTAAATTTGATTTTAATCAGTTACCACTATCAGAAATCATCAAAAAAAAATTAAGCAAACATGAATCAGCAAGTTGCCCAGTTGAAATTGCAAAAACCTTCTATCAGTCAAAATGTATGCTATTATCATATATCATTAATCATATATATTAAATTATATTAATTATTATTAATATATAAATATATTATAAACTTCTGTGCTACTTAAAGCAGTTCAGTAATTGAATAAGGAATAAATTTCTTTAGTTACTAATTTTATATTAGGTCAAGGATAAAAGTTTAATGTGATGGTGCCTGATAGTTAAATATATAGAACCTAAAACCTAAAAGTAGCGTATTCTGTGTATTTGCTTTAGAAAATAAATAAGGACTTACTTAGAAGTGAAATCCATCAGTAGGTAGATTTTTCTTCTTGGTTGGTTTATCAGAAAAGCCCATCCTGATTTATTATCATCCTTGGCCATTTTGTACCACAGCGTTTTCTGTCAGTACAAACCTCTGTCGTATTAGCTTATATGAAGTTAGTTTCAGAGGTAACTATACTTTATAAAAAGTGATGAAACAGTCTAGATCATGTGTATTTGGGCTTTTCCAACATTGATTTGGTTTGTACATGTCACTGCTCCTTTTCTTTAAACTCGACTGTCAAGATTTGCCTCTACAGAGAAGGTAATTTAAATTATTTTCTGTCATCATTTCTGTATGTTATAATCTGAAATTCTAGCATTCATTTGTCAGTTTATAATTTAAGATGTTGAAATAATTTCAGGAAATCTTTGGAAAGAGAAGACTTTGAAAAAATAATTGCAGACCAAGCAATTGCAGCAGGTAATAGAATTAAGTATGTGAAATTAGGAAATAATTTGTTTATAGAGCTATTTCACCTTTAAACTAAAATTTTCTATTCCTAGAAAATATTTACCTGGCGAACTAATATTTTCTTTAAAATATTCATGTTTATTTGTTGGTAACATCCAATGTGAAATGTTTAATATCATGTTTTGTGTTAATGTATAGCATAGCTCTTTTTCATACGTATACCTTTGTTTGACTTCAAACGTTTCCTCTTCTTACAATGTTTATTTGCTGAGAAATAGATAAAGCTGCCTGGCAGGCTGATGCATAGACATTCATATGCTTTGGCCTTGAACTTAGTAACTAAGTGTCCTTCATTTATGCATGAAAAGTTCTACTCAACATAGTAACAGAAGTAACTTTTTAAAGGTTGGAAGCAATTATGAGAAATTATGAGAAATGTGAGCACTGCTCACATATTAATACTTAGTTTGGAAGAATCAAGCAGACGAGTGACTTTGTCATACTGTCCTTTTCAAAGTTTGAGTACATGGACCAACTGGTGAGGTTTTTTTGAAGTAGAAGATTTGAAGAATTTGCTTCTGCTGCTGCTGCTGATGGCTGACGTGCACTGAACCCTCTCTCTGGGTCAGGCACAGTTCTAACAGGGCCCACAAACACCACAACAGTGCTATGAACAGGGCATCCATGTTTCCCCTAAGTTACAGATTAGAAGAATGTGATACAAAGAGTTTAAAGAATAAAGGAGACTAGCGAAGGAAGAGTTGTGGAAAGTAAATGATATATTCCCAACACATTTTTCATTCAGGTAACATTACACAACAAGAATGCTATTTTGCTCAATAATAATAATAATATTTATTACTATTATAATTTATTACTTTATATCATCTTGGGGAAAATGACAAAATTGAATTTCACCACCAGTGATAGAAATTAATTCTGTATCTGATGCTTATGTTCCAAGGGGGCTAGTACCCCTTAACAACATGTGCCACTGTTTCTGATGTTAACAAGGTGGGAGAACTTCTTTTGAAAGAGGCTTAACCCTGTGATTCCAATTGCTCTTTTACAGTTAAGTTTCAGGGTGATAAAAAGTCATATCTTATACTCAGCTGATCATTCTTTCATAATCAACCAATTCGGGTTTATATTTGGAGTTACTTGAATTTTAGAAATGAATTTATGCAGATAATTTGGACAAAAATGGTTAATTTTGGTTGGAACTCTTATTAGCAGATATAAAGCAAGCTAAATTGTCAGATTAGGTGGTATTAAAAACAGTAGTAAAAATACAGCCCTGCCAAGATGATGCTTATGATATGGCAGAAAATGTGTTCTGTGCTTTCAGGAGTTCCAGTGGAGATCCTCAAAGAATCTCTTGGTGAGGAGCTTTTTAAAATATGTTATGAAGAAGATGAATACATCCTAGGTGTGGTTGGAGGAACCCTGAAAGATTTTTTAAATAGCTTCAGCACTCTCCTGAAACAGAGCAGCCACTGTCAAGAAGCAGAAAAGAAGGGCAGGTTTGAGGACGCGTCCATCCTATGCCTGGATAAAGATCCCAATATCTTACATGTTTACTATTTCTTCCCCAAGAGGATCACTTCCCTGATTCTCCCCGGCATCATTAAGGCAGCTGCTCGCATACTGTATGAGACGGAAGTGGAGGTTTCCTCGACGCCTTCTCGCTTGCACCAGGACTGCCGTGAGTTCGTGGACCAGCCCTGCGAGCTCTACTCCGTCCACGTCAGGAGCGCCCGGCCACACCCGCCCTCTGGGAAGCCCGTGTCCTCGCTGGTCATCCCCGCCTCGCTCTTCTGCAAGACCTTCCCTTTCCATTTCATGCTGGACAGAGATATGAGCATCCTGCAGCTCGGCCACGGCATCAGGCGGCTGATGAGCAGGAGAGATGTGCAAGGGAAGCCTCATTTTGACGAGTACTTTGAGATCCTGACCCCCAAAATCAGCCAGACCTTCAGCGGCATTATGACCATGCTGAACATGCAGTTCTTGGTGCGAGTGAGGAGGTGGGACAACTCCGTAAAGAAATCTTCCAGGGTAAGAACAGTTGTCCTGTTGTGATATGGGATCAATGATTTTGCTTTTAAAGACTGGGTGTGAAAAATGTAAAAATATACTGTATCAGTCCAGAATATATTAAACATTTTTTAATGTGGACCGTTTTTAAAGTCTTTATTGAATTTGTTACAGTGTTGCTTCTACTTTATGTTTTTTGGCTTTTTGGGTGAAGGGAATGTGGGATCTTAGTTCCCTGACCAGGTTGCGGAGTCTTAACCACTGGACTGCCAAGGAATTCCCCAAAATTTTTAATAAAATATTTCTGTTTAAAATAATTCTAAAATACTTCAAAGGCTGGAATAAATTTAAAACAAGATTCTTTGTGCATTCATTTGCTTGCTTACTTAAGGCATTACTTCACAAATATTTTTTGAATGCAATCTACCTTTTAAAATCTTTGTGTGCTGTGTTGTGCTAAGTCACTTCAGTCGAGTCTGACTCTTTGCAACCCTATGGACTGTAGCCTGCCAGGCTCCTCTCTCCATGGGATTCTCCAAGCGAGAATACTGGAGTGGGTTGCCGTGCCCTCCTCCAATGGGATCTTCCCGACCCAGGGATGGAACCCACGTCTCTTATATCTCCTATATTGGCAGGTTGGTTTTTTACCACTAGCGTCACCTGGAAAATATGGAGTATTTTATAACTGAATTATAAAAATACTTATGTAAAAATATGGCTTCGATCATCACGAAATAGCTGACTTAATTTGGATAATAAGAGGATTTCTACAACAGAGAAACAAAAATGTCTTGTTTCTTAGAGGAGGCAACTAAATGGATTCTTAAGTCAATATTGAATAGACATGGAAAAAATCAATAACTTGTTTGATTAACTGTTAGAAAATGTGGGAGAAAGCGTTCTGCTCTCATCTCATAGTAGAGAACCATGCATGATTTAGAAAAGAAGTTTGGAAATCACAGTCAGTAGAATAACTGAGCTCATAGAAAGGCTCACGATGCACCTGACTTCTGGACCCGGAAGACACACTCTCTGTCCTCCCAGATGGAAACAGCTTTATTACTTTTTCTGATAAACACAGTACAGCTAAATGTTTAAAAATAGGTAATACTTTAAGATGTCCATTGCAAAATCAAAAACATTATGTACATTTTTGTTTAAAACAAAAAAGCTACTTTTTACAGTTCTTTTTTTATCAGTAAATGATATCTGTGGGTGTCCTTCCATGTCATTAGACACTGGTCTCTTTCACTTTTTCAAAGGCCGTGTCGTATCCCATTGTGTGGTCGTCCTGTATTTTGGTTAACCGTCCACTGTTGAAGGACGTCCAGGCTGCTTTTGTGGCTCTGTTTCGTTAACACGTATGTACACATCTGTCTCCTTCACACACGTGAGCCTGTGACCCGAGATGAGCACGTGAAGCCCCCTCACCGAGGGGTCCTGTGCACCGTTCTGCTGATGGCTGCTGCCGAGAGAACGTTGGAGCAGAAGCATCAGTGTGGCACGTGGTGAGAAAGCTTGGAAGCAAGAATTTGGGGCATTGTTGATTGAAAATCATGATTTCTGTGCAAACTATGATGCTGGGAAAGATTGAGGGCAGGAGGAGAAGAGGGCAACAGGGGATAAGATGGTTGGAAGGCATCACCAACTCAATAGGCATGAGTCTGAGCAAACTCTAGGAGACAGTAGAGGACAAGGAAGCCTGGTGTGCTGCAGTTCATGGGGTCACAAAGAGTTGGACACGACTTAGCGACTGAACAGCAACAATTCTCCAGTATATTCTCCAGATGTCTGCATGCATTTTAGAGCTCATAGTTAAAGCACAAGAGAGCCGATTGTTTTTGTCAACAAGTAGAAAAAACTCAAGTTTAAAAACAAAGCTGGGGGGAGCGGGGGACTAAGATCCTGCAAGGTGCATGACTTGTTCAAAAAAAAAAAAAAAAGGGATTATCACTGTACCTGTTTCCTCACTTTTTGTCTGTTGGGAACGTGAATAAGCTGCAAAGCTTGGTCCTCCTTCTCCACAGGTGATGGACCTCAAAGGCCAGATGATCTACATGGTGGAGTCCAGCTCCATCCTATTCCTGGGCTCGCCCTGTGTGGACAGACTGGAGGACTTCACGGGCCGAGGGCTGTACCTCTCCGACATCCCCATCCACAACGCGCTGAGGGATGTGGTGCTGATCGGGGAGCAGGCCAGGGCCCAGGACGGCCTGAAGAAGAGGCTGGGCAAGCTGAAGGCCACGCTGGAGCAGGCCCACCAGGCCCTGGAGGAGGAGAAGCGGAAGACGGTGGACCTGCTGTGTTCCATCTTCCCCAGCGAGGTGGCGCAGCAGCTGTGGCAGGGCCACGCCGTGCAGGCCAAGCGCTTCGGCAACGTCACCATGCTCTTCTCGGACATCGTGGGGTTCACGGCCATCTGTTCCCAGTGCTCCCCGCTGCAGGTCATCACCATGCTCAACGCACTCTACACCCGCTTTGACCGGCAGTGTGGAGAGCTGGATGTCTACAAGGTAGGCGGCCAGGCCCCGGATGGGGAGAGTTGGGCATTCGGCCAGGAGCCTGTCCTGGGAGCAGGCATCCTGCCTTCATTGTATGGGTGTCTTCTGGCTCTGAATCTGCTCAGAGATGATTATTCCAGAAAGGACAGCCACTGTGTCTTTCCACAGAATGCAGGGTGACAGTGAGGGAGTGGGCTGCCAGACCCTCAGAAAGGTCACGTTTTAAATTCAGTGAGCCTGACACTTGGACTGTGAAAACTGAGATGAATTGGTTTGGTTTTGTTTTCTGTTTTTTTTTTTTTAAAGTATTTAGTTTTTTGGCTGCTCTGGGTCTTATTTGCAGCATGTGGGATCTAGTTCCCTGATCAGGGATTGAACCTGGGCCCCCTGGATTGGGAGCTTGGAGTTATAGCCACTGGACCACCAGGGAAATACCAAGACAGCCTGTTAAGCCTGAGATGTTTCAAAGAGGGAGGATGTAGCCTTTCCATCTGCAAAAGTAAAGAAGCAGGAGGATTACATGAATTATCTTCCGACAGATTCATTCAGTGTAGAGTAACAGGATGCTTTTAACGGTCAGAGAACAGAAACCCAAATCACCTGCTTGTCTGGTGACCAAGGGCAGGAGACGGCCTGTCTTCAAATCTCGTTTTCTGCCTTGTTTGCTGTGTAAGCAGAGAAAGTGAAACAACCTTTTGCATTTCTGAAACAGAGGATATAATATCCATTCACAGAGTTTATATGCATGAATAACATGCTTTATGTCCTGTAATCTTCATGAACAGAGCTCTTATAAAGATTACGGTAAAAAAATATCTGTTATTCATCAGCCAGCAGGGTTGACTGAGTGCTTGCAGGGTACCAGGCATCATTCTAGGCTCTGGGGATGCACAGAGATTGTCCCTGAAACATAATAAACTATTTTTAATGTAACTGTTATTAATGTTTTCATGTAACTGTTTTTGTATGTTTAATGTAACAGTTTTAATGTAACTGTTACTAATTGTTAATAAGGGGATTCCCAGATGGAGCTAGTGGTAAAGAACCTGCTTGCCAATGCAGGAGACATAAGAGATGCAGGTTTGATCCCTGGGTTGGGAAGATTCTCTGGAGGAGGAAACGGCAACCCACTCTAGTGTTCTTGCCTGGAGAATTCCTTAGACAGAGGAGCCTGGCGGGCTACAGTCCATGGGGTCACACAGAGTTGGACTCGACTGAAGTGACTTAGCATGCATGGTTAATAAGAGAACCAATGAAGAGATTCTGCCTGTTTCTTTAGAAGTAAAACGTTTTCTTATGATTTAATGTATTTTACATAGTTCTCAGCATTGGCTTGAAGAATAAAGCATGCTTCTCATTTATGTGGCTTGAATCATGTTTTAATTTGCCACATAAAAAGCTGACATTTCAGAGCTTAACCTAACATGAAATAAATAAATGATTAAAGAGGAAACAAAAATTATTTATGGGACAACATAAGCCCTGCTTGGTTCCAGTCTAGATGCTCATGGTGAAACTTTCTCTTTAAAACATTTCTAACAGGAAATTCCAGACAGAGCTGTATTTCCCTTGGGAAAAAAGAGGTCCATGTATAATTAAAGATAAAATAATTGGCTTCGGTTAGGTTAAGCCTGATGGCCTCTTGTGGAATTCACTGTATTTATTTGTAGACAGCTGATGTCTTGAGAAGGTCTCTTCTCAGAACTGTGAGGAGGTCTCGCTGTCCTCTGCAAACTGCCCAGCTGCTCACAGAAGCCGCCCACTGCTGCACGATGCTCCCTGCTGAAATGTTTAAAAATGTCGTCACTCCTCTCTAGCGTTCAGAACCTTACTCCTCATGGCGAGGATGGGGCGCAGAGTCCCCTGGGGACCCGGCTGCTGTCCCAGCCAGTGAGTCTGTGTCCTCGTTTCACCTGCTATTCATGTCGACGCTGTGTGGAAACACTGGAGATGCTGTAAATAAACGGGGAGGGGGCCTCCCCTCAGAACACACTTAAGATACGGAGTGTGTTCCCATCACCGGCTCACCTGTGCCTGGCTGGTTTCTGGGGAGCAGCAGGGCTTGTTTATCCCAGTCCCCAGGTGGACCAGGACTCCATTCAGTTTCATTTTCTTTCTTTCATTCTTTTGGTCATTTTCCTGCTTATTTGATTATTTATCTAGTGGTTTAGCATATCCTTGCTGGTCCTCCAGAGTTTGCCAGCGTGGTGGGGGGTGGAGTCCAGTCCCTGTGATGAGTCCCAGAGAAGGGAGGGGGCAAGGGAGGGACACACAGATAGGGGACAGGATAGACTCCCTGTGACACCGGGGACACCATGCCACGCTTGCCAGCGCAGGGGCTCCAGCAGCATCGATAATCAGCAGGGCTGAGGGGGCCTCTCCCCCTACTGAGTACCTCTCTGAGCCCTGTGACAGCTTAGCCCCGAGGCTGAGAGCATCTCCGTGTGCGTGGCCGAGGTGATGCTGTTGGATGCTGGGCTCACTCACTGGTGAATATCCTGGGCCTCAGTGGTGGAGGAGTTGATGAGACAGCAGACTCAGAGAGCTTGCTTTCTACCAGGAAAACAGAAAACAAAGGCGTGAATTCACAGCACCCCAGATGGTGTGCTCTCTCTGGAAGGAAATAGAGCAAGTGCAGGGGAGCTGGGTGAGGGGATTTCACGGAAGTGGTTAGAATCGCCTTCCTTGCAAGGTGAGTTTTAGCAGAGCCTGAGGAAACCAAGGACATGTCTAGTGGTCACCTGCAGGAATACTGATCCAGACAAAGGAATGACAAATGTTTGCTATGTTCGAGGGAAAACAGGAGGCCAGCAGCTTGGGACAAAGTGAGCAAGAAAGAGAATAAGGAGAAGGATCAGGATCAGGGGCAGCAGAAAGGCAGGACAAGAACTTTGGGGCATCTTAAGGGCTCTGGCATTTATTCTGAGTGAAATAAGCAATTGCTGATGTTGTCCCCCTTTCTCTTCTCTCTCACCTTCACCCCTCCAGATTGTCAGCTTTGGATCAGAACAATGATATGATCTAGGTTACAATAAGAATTTGGAGGAGAAAAATGCACCTATTACAATTTGGTAGCTTATTTGTGGATTTAAATGGACTGTTAGCTTTCTATATTCAGCATGACAAATGAAAATCACTCGTAACAACAACAATCATGACAATAATAATAACTGATCAATACATGAAATTCACAGCAGAGATTGATTTCCGATAGCTTTCCAACCACCATTGTCTCTGCCTCCCGCTTGACATCTTAGTCTCTGTGCTTTATGGTTAATATTCATGTAGACAGTTTATCATTGCTATGACAGCACCCAAAGTTATTTTGAAAAGTTGCAATGTCAGTTTTAACCTTAACTATATTCATAGGACCTTGATTCAGTAGTGACTTTGTTCAAAGCGCTGTATTTTATGCTGAGAGGATATATCACCCAATATCTCAAACATATTATAATAGATTCAAAGTATGTCATTTGCTTCTACAAACTCCATTTTACATGGTGCGGGGAGAAAGAGGTGCAATGATGTAGGGGAATCAGTGACAAGTCTGGGAGCAGACACCCCTCCTGACACTGTATTCACAGCAGGGTGCTGCCTCTCAGCTTAGAAACCTTGTGAATTTCCTGGAAAGAAGAGCCTTTTCCAAGAGTCTGTGATTGACTCTGATGTTCCATTGGCCCATGAAGCTGAGATTTCTGCTTCATGATATAATTTCTGCTCTATGATGTACACTGTGATGCTTCCTAGGTTTTTTTTTTTTTTTGTAATGTGGAGAATCTGTTGTGCATAGGTGGAGACAATTGGAGATGCATACTGTGTGGCCGGGGGCTTACACAAAGAGAGTGACACCCACGCTGTTCAGATCGCGCTGATGGCCCTCAAGATGATGGAGCTCTCTCATGAAGTCGTGTCTCCCCATGGAGAACCCATCAAGGTGAGGCTGATCACGTGTTGTTCAGGAGATGTCACGAGAGTGAATGCTGGTTAGTTAGTCTTGCTGTATCTCACTGTTCTCTGAACCCAGGGTAGGCAAGGCGCCAGCGGGAAAGCTGGAAGCAAAGTCAAGGAGCTGGAGAAACTGCAGACACGTTTATTCTCTCCTGACTGGTACCGCAGCCAGAGCAGCAGACAAGCTGTATTTTCTCATGGTTGACCCAGCGGACACAGCCATAACTGTGGCCATAATGCAGCCTCAAGGGCTTTTCAGGTGGAACGTCTATCTGTTTACAGAACAGAAGTGGCCCGTGCCCAAGTGGGTACATTGTGACACGCACGCGCAGTGCTATAAGTTATCTCAGTTGTTACATAACCATGTATTTACAACACATGGGGCCAGAGTGAGAGGCCATGGGGTGAGAGAGCCTGACCACCACCAGCTTGGCTAATTAGCTTTTTTCCCTACAGTTAGTTATCAGTAGAATGGTGCATCCATCAGGGTTTAGTTGCATAGAGTAGATCTCCAGCTCGCTGAAGCACCAGAAAATTTACTTCATGGTATTAAGTGGCTTACAGACCACTAGGACAAGGAAGCCATCCATGACTTGAGCTCTCAAAGAGTGGATCCTAAAGCCATGCTTCAGAACCATGGCTTCCTCTGTGATCTGGAAGCTGGTTCTAGAAACACACAGCCACAGCCAGGCAGGAAACCATTGTGCTCAGAAAGTAGCTGTCTCCGCTACTGGCTGCACTGCAGATTTGCACCCACTGTAATTGCATCAGCAACGTGGAAATTCTGCATCGTGACTCTCACAAATTGAATGACTGGAAGCCGGATCCCTGCTAAGCCTGGGAGAGGGATCACACAGTCTTCTGCTGTGCTCACAAGGGAAGTTGTAGGCAGAAATCCAGGTTCCCAGAGCTCGTGCAAGGGTGTCTGATTCACCAAAACCTCAGTACATCTAGAAACTTCGAGGGAGTTTGAAAAATATAGTTTTTGGTTTTCTGAGCCCTGCAGGGGAGGAATTTTACTAGAATGAATGTGGACTGGTAATCTAGCAATATTTTCCAGGACACATAAAATTCCAAAATTTCTAAATAAGCCAGATCCCAGAACAATAATGTCTTATTGCAGATGATAAAATAAAATAGACATGCTCGGCATAGATTTAATAGATAACACATGAACAGATATCTTTATTTGTCCCACTTGAAGTGAATCTGCCACTTTTATAGAACAGTCTTCAATTAATGACCTTCAGAAATGGGCCTTTGAAATAATATGGAATCCTATCTGGCATGATATAAAATATAGAGAGAAGGAGGAAAAAGAAGTTTAGCCAGCACTTACACTGTAAAGAACCTGCCTGCATTGCAGGAGACCCAGGTTCAGTCCCTCGGTTGGGAAGATCCCCTGGAGAAGGGAATGGCTACCCACTCTAGCATCATGCCTGGAGAATGCTATGGACAGAGGAGCCTGGCAGGCTACAGTCCATGGGTCACAAAGAGTCAGACATGACTGAGCCATTAACTTTCACTTTCTTTTTCTCTCCAGTGTTAATATTAATAGAAGCTGTATGTGTAAGCCTTCACAACTGTTTTCTAAGAGAATGGTCATCCCAGTTATATACTGATGTGTGACACGCTTCCCTAAAATTAGTGGTGTAAAACCACAGAGCTTTCGTGATGCATTGATTTTGTGCAGTGGAGTTTGGATGAGGCACAGCATGAATACTTTGTCATTTCTCACAGTATCTGGTACCTCCACTGGGAATTCTCAGTGGCTGAGGGCATGCAGAGTAGCTGAAATTACATCACTTGAACCAGAGGATTATTTCAAGATACCGCCTGTCTCACCTGCCTGGTTCTGTGGTTGGGCATGGCAGAGGGTGGGCGTGGCAGGGGATGGACCCCACTGGGACTGTCAGCCCAGTGCTTCCATGTCCTGCTCCAGCTGGGCAGCCTCGGGACAGTCACACTTCTTACCTGGGGGTGGGTGTCCACGGAACAAAGTCGGTATCTGCTGTATGGCCTTTTACACCTTGGCCTTAGGAGATAAACAGTGACACGTCCATTGTATACTATTGGTCAAAGCAACCTTAAGCCTGCCCAGAAGGGAGAAGACGTAGATGCCAGGTCGCAATAGGAAGAGTGTGAAACAATTCTCCACTGTGTTTTAAAAGCATCACAGTGTCTGACTTTTCCAGATAGCTAATTTCTATAATTTTTTAGAAGATAATTATGTTTTGCTTTTTTTTTTTTTGATAAGGAGTCTCATAGCATCAAAGTGAATGCCTAAAATATCCGGATTAATAATAAACCCAGTGATCTCCACTTAAATGGGTTCTATAATTAAGATGTGTATGTTTGGGGAAGGGGGTTAGTGCCATGATTTTTGACATTTGTAGAAATGTACTTAACAGTTTTGCAATTGCAAGAATTATTTATAGCCAATTTCAAAGATGGTTACCCAGGTGATAATAATTTAGCTTTACTGACCTATAAATTCAGGTTTAAACATGCCTTTTTATTTGTACTGACCTAGGAAATTTCTGGTGGCCTTAGGGGTTACTCATGAATTACCACAAGTGCAGACTCTTTTTAGTAGTGAGAAAAAAACACTAATGTGTGTCACAGGAGCAGTTGTGACTTAAACATCATTTTACTTAGTATATATGTAGTATATGTAATGTATGATATAGTTGAACCATGTTGTAGAGGAATCCACAATTCAGTGATGGACAAGGGCGGTCAAGACTCCACTGGATTTGAAGCTGTGTGTTTCTGGCTGCAAAGCCCAGGCTTTTACGACTTCTTACCCTCCTTCCCCATGAAATGGAATCACAGTGAAAGAATAGGAAATGTTTTTGGTTTCAAACTCTGTGTCTTTCTCCCGCATGTCTTGTGTACTAACTGTCGACTCACTTATTCTACTGATTTCCTCACTAACACCCACCCACCCGCTGAGGCTTGGAAGACCGCAGGTGAACTGTGTCTTACGATGGAGACCTTGCCCAGGCTGAGAAGCACAGCGGGAGACAGAAAGGGCAGAATGCACTCACTGCATGCTCTGAAGCCTCCCTCCCAGCCCAGCAGCCAGTGTGTGGAAGGGCTCCGTCTAAAGTGGCCCTGGATGGGAGACTCCTCAGCAGATTTCCATTTGGGGCATGATGGGCACCTCATACTTTGGACCATTTTTGTGCTTGTAAATTTACAAAGTTCTCTGATAAGAAAGCTTTGGAGTCAAGAGTGCGATTCAGGGCTGGGGGAGGGAGGGAGGGGAGAAAGCAAAGGGACCTTGGCCCTGTCTGTGTTGTTCGGATGTTTACAAGGAGGATGTATTTCTATATTAATTATGCAATAGAAAGTAAAACACTACAATGAACTTGTCCTATTAAAAGCTAGAATAACTAGGTACAAGGGAGAAACTGGTTTAATGAGAAGAGTGCCCAAAGAAAAAAAAACTTATGAAAGTATGCCTGGTATTTATAAGCAGAAGGTAGCCTTTTGTCACCTTTTCTTGGTTTGTTTAAATTGTTCTTTGTTAATTGTTTATGTATAGAACCATGTTTTCCTAAGGAAGAAAAAGCCGGACGCAATAGAAATCTATGTTTTTGTGCTTAAAGTAAAACTGATGAAGAAGAGGCTTTAAAAGTAACCCAATCCTGAGTTTTTTAGGTGAGGAAAGAGTACAGGGGAAATATGGAGATTTAGAGAAAGTCAGACAGCCAGACGCAGAGAACAAGTCAGTGGTCACCAGTGAGAAGCAGGTAGGGGGAGAGGGCAGGAGTGGGGGTCAGAGCTACAGACCTCTAGGTATGAAATAAGTAAGTTACAGGATGTAATGTACAGTGCCAAAAAAAGAGCTAACATTATATAATAAATTTGTGTGGAGCATGATCTGTAAAATATTGAACAATTATATTGTACGTCTGAAAATAATATCGTAAGTCAAGTATACTTCGATTAAAAAAGTCAGACTGCCAGCTATTAGCAGAATTTTGGTTTCTAATACAAATCCCCTGATTCATGATGTCGTGCTTTTGTTTAAAAATTTTGCAGAATTCATGGTTTAACAAATGATTCTCAGAAGTTTCTAGAAGAGGTCTGAAATTAGCCATAAAACTTGGGAAATCTGGAGTCTCCTGTATTCTAAATTACATCTAAGTGACTAAGTCCTTAGCCTCTGTGTACAATACAGGGATCTAATGGAACTTGTTTTAATGGTCAACTGAACATAGAACTTGGAAATAGCAAACGGGTGGTGTCTGATTGTCATCTTAAACATCCTTACTCTCACTTGCTTCGTTGTAGCAGTGACTTAAAAATCTGTGCCTCCTCTAGATCAGCCAGTTTTCAGTCTAAAAGATCCCAGTTTAAAACATTGTCTTAACTGCTCTCCAGATTATCAATAGCTTTCAGAATTCCTAAACATTCACCTCAGTGTATTCTGACTGCCTCTTATACCCAGATATGGCACGACTCTTGTTTTCCATGGATCCAGATGTTGTTGACTGAAGTGTTTATAGTTGCTGCGATCCAGGCTCAGCAATGCCAGCTTTCTGCTTCCTCTGTCGTTTTCTGCCTCAATATTACAATTTTTTTCTCCCCGAGTTGACTATTTGAATAGTGAGGTAGTGTCTGGCATAAAGTTCTTGTGAGCAAAATACCTGAACACCCACACTTTATATCCTGAGAAGTGACCGTGTTTTGGGAAACAGCTTCTGGGTTCCAAAAGTCCTGTCTCTCTCATCCAATGGACAGAGCAGGTTCATGTAAGCAGCCCGCAGAGACGGCGTCTGGTCACCATGGCGACTGTGGTAGGTTTGTGGGGGGCTTTGACTCAGATAGGAAAGACGGGTGAAATACACGTTGTGTGATAAACCCAAGTGCATCCATGGAGAAGCGAAGAGGGGTGACTGATGCCTCAC
Organism: Cervus elaphus; assembly: GCF_910594005.1. Classification (NCBI taxonomy): domain Eukaryota; kingdom Metazoa; phylum Chordata; class Mammalia; order Artiodactyla; family Cervidae; genus Cervus; species Cervus elaphus. The sequence continues at coordinate 28,620,664 of NC_057819.1, forward strand.
TAGGGGTTCTTCCTTGGAAGGGAGGAGTAGAGAAACATCAGCTGGAGGTTTGGAGGAAGGAGGAGGTGTGGGAAGAGTGAAGAGTATAATAATTTCAACAGTCCCGCAAACAGCACTGACAAGCAGGAGTGTTTTTCCAGTGGCGAGAACACTGACTTACTTTTTGCTTTCAGATGCGCATTGGACTGCATTCTGGGTCAGTTTTTGCTGGAGTTGTTGGAGTTAAAATGCCTCGTTACTGCCTTTTTGGAAACAATGTCACCCTGGCTAACAAATTTGAATCGTGCAGTGTCCCCCGGAAAATCAACGTCAGCCCAACCACTTACAGGTATGACCCCGCTGAGCGCCTGAAATGTACTTTTTTATATGCAGTTGTCAGTTTTATTCATTGATTTGTCTCATTCTTCATAACTTTTTCTTGCTTAGATAATATTAGAGAAAAGCCATAATTGTGTCATCCTCATTTTAACTGTTTTTAAACTACTTTTTAGTCTACTTTTTAGTCCTGAGATACCTGCAGCCTGGCTGTCATCCTGGATGTATATCCTGTCTCCCCCATTATTATCCTTTAAGCAAAGAGTAATAATGTATTCCTTCTCACGGGCTTGGGAGGTATTCTGACTCTGACCAGAGTTACAGAGACCGCACAAGTTGATGGGCATGGTCCCCGAAAAGAATGCCCTTAATTCATGTGCCAGGTGTGTATACATTTTATCTGCTTTGAAAAATCAAATTATAATGGAAATCCTTGAAGAACAAAAAGATTTTCCAGATCTATATGGTAGCTAACATACACCAAGCAAGTGAACTAGTCTCTATGATGGTTTCCTAGCATCTTCTTTCTACTCCAAGCAAGTGAACTAGTCTCTATGATGGTTTCCTAGCATCTTCTTTCTACTCCAAACAACTTTCCTTTCCAGCCCTGATTCTAAGTTGAAAACCTTGCTTTCTTTTGCACAAGAAAGGTTGAAACCTGCTAAGGACCGCACCAGCTTCATGCTCAGATCCAGTGCACCTTGCTCCCTGGCACCCTTGACTGTGTGTGGTTCCTGTCCTGGGGACTGACAGCCCTGCTCCGGATTTGCTGTCCTCTCAAACATTTTCTTTAGAAAATATCAGCCTTCTGTATGTTCAGTTCCTCCAAGGAAATGATTCTTCCCATCAAAATACAGCCATATCTGTTTACTTACCTCTTTAAAGGTAACATCTTTGTTTTGTTTCCAAGACTGTCTCTGTCTCCTTAAGTTCCTGCTTCTTTTCCAGAAAAACTCAGCACACAGGTCGTCTATGCTCAGGGCCTCCCCCTGCTCTTCAGCTCACTCTGGTCAGCGTTTGTCCCTCACAGGCCACTCCGATGGATCCCAGCAGGGTCATGGGTGCCCCTTGCTAAACTCAGGGTCAGTTCTCTCTCCTTATCTTCCTCACCATCTCAAGATGTTCTGAATATCTTCCTCTTCAGGCTTTTGTGACAACAGATTCACCAGGTTCCCTCCTGGCTCTACCTTCTCCTTGTCTTGATTGCTGCTGTCTCCACAAAACCGTTCCCCACCGGGTTATTGACATCCTTAATCAATAGAAATTGACTAGAGGCCAGATAGAAAATTTAGGCAAGTCTTTATTGGGGCTCCTGCTGCAGCAGGAGGGAGTGAGACCAAGTAACAACAAATTTCCCTTGCTTGCTCCTGGAGTGGAGGATAAGCTAGTTGCTTTTATGGGGTGAGGGTAGGGTGTGTCCAGGGGTCTGGCTGAAGGGGTGGCTTAGGTGGATTCCCCATCCCTCTGGTGGCGCTGAGTGCAGGGGGAATGTGCAGTACCCTACTTTTGCTCCCAATCCCCTGCTTTTGCTCCTCAGAAGTGGCAGTTGGGTTTTTGCTCTTTTTGTATCTTTCGGTCCAAAATTTGCTCCAGCTGCATATGCATACAGTTATTTTCACTACCACAGTTTCTTTGTATTTTGTTGCTGGAGGAGAAGTTTGTCCAGGTACAAGCGTTGCAGCAAAGGATCCCCAGGTCCCAGGCTGTCTCAAAACCACAACACTTTGGAAAAATTGTCCTGCCCAGAGCCATGTCTGTATTCTCATGTTTCCGAAATTTGATGATTTACCACTTTTATTTCTAGCCTGACCCATGATTCTCCACTGAGCTAAACTCATATAATTCTGTCCTGTATTTCTACTCACATGACTAACTGACCTATTAGATGGCTAATGTGATGATGTTAGAACAACTGATTTCCAATTCCCCACCCCCATGTGGATAAAATCTACTTGCCACCCAGTGAAACTCCATCAGTCTTTTTAAAGGGCAGCAGTGTCTCCCTAGTTTCTCAAACCAGGGACCTCAGAGTGATCTCTCCCTTCTCCCCAGCATGCCCCACCCCTGCCTCCACACGTGTGTCCTGCACATAGCCTTTCTCACCTCCTCTAACGCCACCACCCCAGCCCAGCCTCACCCTCACTCTTGTATCTCGTGTGCCTGCTCCTTGGCTCATCCTCCACACAAGAGCCAAGTTCTCTTCCTAAACCATAAGCAGATCTGTCATCCCTGCCCTACAAGCCCTCCAGTGGCCTCCGCTGCAACCAGAATAAAATCAGACTTGTAACCACTGACTCAAGTGCTATCTCTGGTCATAGTCACATCAGCTCTTACCACCTCATTTTCTTCCACCTTCTCCTTATTTCATGGATCTCCTGCAACCCCAGCCTCGTTTTTATTCATCAGACTTGCTAAACTGATTCCTGAATGGAGGGTGCCTGTTTTCCCTTTCTCTCCCGGGTCATCTCCGGTTTTCCTCCTTCTCGTGATCTGACCTTAAGTCAGATGCCACCTGTTCAAAGACACATTCCTCACCTGCCCTGGACATACCCTCGCATGGTCATCTCAGTTCATCCCTGTGCCTGAAATGGTTAAGTTCAGGACAAGGGTAGATTTTATGAGAATTTATGCAGATATAAAAGGTGATTGTTTCTTTGCAGAGCTTTAATGATACGTTAAATCCTGGAATGGTATTTCTCAACAAAATAATATTAGGAAGCATACCTTCCTTGATATATTTATGAAACATGTACATTTAGGACACAGACTACATCCCCACACCCAAAAATATCCACTACCTTCAAACTTCTGTTTTCAAATTCTAATCAGTAATTTAGAAAGTAGCAATGTAATAGCAGTTATACATTCCTTTCTTTTAAATGTCATGAGGAGTTTTATTCTCGGGGACAATTTCCTGCATTTTTATTTGTTTTTACTGAAGTGCAGAGAACTCACAGAGACTAGGTTCGGTATCGTTTTAAGTTTTGGATCAGTGGATTGATGAGAAGGGTGTGTGATGATCCAAGATCATTAAAGACAAAACTGGCAGATGGGGCATAATGGAGCCACCCCTGTGGGTGGGAAGGTTGACCTAGGAACTCCTGAGGTGACACAGAAGCAGGACTTGGATTCCATGAGGAAGCAAGGAGCGTAAAGGGCAGATGATAGAATTAGGAGAGTTGATGCAGCCACTTGGAGGACGTGGTGTCCAGTCGCCGGGAGTAAGAAAACCGCCCTCGCATGTGAATATCTGCCTTCTGACTGTTGCTGCTAATCTCGGATCTTTCTTCCCTCAAGCTTTCATCTAAATGGTTTTATATTTCCAATCTGTTTTCCTTATAAATTTGGATCTTTTAAAAAAGATGACTTAATGAACACATCTAATTCCATGACACTGTGTTTATCTGTAAGTTTCTTTAAAAAGCATGGGATTTGCATTCAGAAGACATGTCCTACAGTCCCCAGTACAGGGCTTACCAGCTGTGTGATCTTAAGAAAGGCTCTTAATACATTCTAATGATTTGCTTTAAAGTCACTTCTAAATGCGCCAGATACAAAAATAAAACCAGAGAAAAATAGACTTCCACTGAACCTATCCATATTCTTTTACAACTTGCCTTGAATCCATCCAATATTATGTTTTTGAGATTTTTTTCTTGATAAGATGTAAATCCAGTTCATATAAATCTAGTTCATTCAGTTAAAGTATTCCAAATGCAGTGGTAAGCTGGTCGGCCAGCTTGGGAAGTGAAGTAGATACTCCCTGACTTCTAGCATTTACCATTTCTAAAGTATAAACACTACACTGTGGCTGGTTTCAGACTCTCCGTGGTTTAATTGGCTTGCAGATTCCTGAGTATCTAACAGTTGGTTCTCCCAGGCAGGTAGGAGATAAATCTAACATGTCACCAGATGTGCCTGTGATGTAATATGTATTCTAGGATATAAGTAAGCCAGTCTGTCTTCTGTCCATGGTTCATTTCAGGATAGCCAGTTTTTCATTATTATGCAAAGTGATTTGATAAATATACTTATACACATGTCTCTAGATAACATACTTATGAATGATATTCCCTGATCGTGAGCTTCATTACTCAGTTTCAGCTTTACTCAGCATCACTCAGCTGTCCAAACCCATCTGTGTTCCATAGTGTCTGCAGGTTTCTATTTCCTGATGCCTTATATTATCAAACTTATTGCTACCAATATGGCAGGTGTTATGTGACATCCAGTTGATGATTAATAAATCTTGTTTAAACAATTTATTTAATCTTCATAACTGTCCTAAGAGATGTGTATTATTATGGAAGTGAAAGTGTTAGTTGCTCAGTCGGTTTTGATTCTTTGCGACCCCATGGATGGTAGCCTGCCAGACTCCTCTGTTCATGGAATTATCCAGGCAAGAATACTGGAGTGGGTTGCGATGCCCTTCTCCAAAGGATGGAAGAGAGGAAGCTAGGGATGGGGTTCCATCTCCAGGGGATCTTTTCAACCCAGGGATTGAACCCAGGTCTTCTACATTGCAGGTGAATTCTTTACCATTTGAATCACGAGGGAAGCCCTGTGTATTATTATAGTTCCCTTTTAAAGGCTAGAAATCTGACATCTTTGCTGTTATTCAAACTTAGATCTATCAGACTTTGAAGTTTACACTTTCAATACTGTGGAATTCTGTAATTTTTCACTATATACTACCAACTACTATGCCTTATAAATAATAGGTACTTGAAATATTTACAAATCCATGACTAAAAGATCATTTCACTTGTTTTATTCTTTTGCAGACTACATATTTATTGATGCACTTATAAAATTAGTTAATTGAACACTCTCATGTATTCTGTCTGAGGTCTGTAATCCTTGAGACCTTCATGTCTATATAACAGTTTCCTCAGCACATACAGAGCATTATAGTTCTGAATTTTAGCACAATATCATCACTGTTTTCATTTAGATGTCCCATTGTAGGCTGGGGAGTGGAAGGGAAGATATGAGTAATTTTCTGTAGAAGCTGGTTTAGATCTTGTTCTCATCCATGGCCTGAATAATAGATCAGAGAGATGCTTATTAAGTTTGCATTTGACAGAGACCTCGGGAAGCAAATGGGAAGAGGAGCCAGTAACTTAATCAGTGTGATTAGAATTTAAAATGAGTTTATGCTCATGGACCAATGAAGCAAATAATAAAAGCTGGTAGAACATCTGAATTTAAGAGGAAATTTAATTCTTAGGAATTTAAGAAGAAAAAATATTGCAAATATCAGATAGTAAGTAGAATATCCATATATACAACTAAACCTCACTTTAGTCCCACTAATCTAGAATTCATAAAAACTTTATCCAAAGAGATCCCAAAGTTATTCTCACATTTTTTGTGTGTGGCTCAGTTGCTTTGGTTGTGTCCGAGTCTTTGTGACTCTGTGGACCATAGCCCACCAGGCTTCTCTGTCCATGGAATTTTCCTGGCAAGAATATTGGAGTGGGTTGCCATGCCCTCCTCCAAGGGATCTTCCCAGTCCAAGGACTCAACCTGCATCTCCTGCATTGCAAGCAGATTTTTTACCAGTGAGTCACTGGAAAAACCCCATTTTCACATTATGTGTGTATGTGTGTGTATATATATATATATATACAAATGTATATGTATATATATATGGCTTCCCTGGGAGCTAAGCTGGTAAAGAATCTGCCTGTAATGCAGGAGATCCCGGTTCGATTCCTGGGTTAGGAAGATCCCCTGGAGAAGGGAACAGCTACCTGCTCCAGTATTCTGGCTTGGAAAATTCCATGGACTGTATAGTTCATGGGATCACAAGAGGTGGACATGACAGAGCGACTTTCACTTTCATATATATATGTGTGTGTGTGTTTTATATAGAACTTTTCTTTCACAAGTTCTTGCCCATTATTATTTCTCAGTAATATTTACAAAATGAATGAATTGATATAGTGTCTTATATCTTTCAACTCTTTCAGTTCTATAATGTTATTTTCTTATATTATTAGACTTTGAATCATTTGGGTTTTTCCCACTACTATGAAGTACACTGTTGTATACATCATAGATAATATGTTTACAAAAATATTTTATAGTTATTTTTCCTAATATGAGTGAAATCCATCATTTGGTGGAACTTTCTGTTATTGTGAATTGATTCTTCATTGTTATTCTGTGATGATGTTTGTAAACATCATTAGGATTTTTTGTCAATCACACTGAAGATGGTGGGTTTATCAACATTCTCAGGAATGTTCCCTTAGTTATGTTGCCTTTTCTTGACTAGACAGTTATGTCGATCTTGAGTTTTATGATCAATATCTGCCTTTTAATCTTTCCAGATTACTCAAAGACTGTCCTGGTTTTGTGTTTACACCTCGATCAAGGGAAGAACTTCCACCAAACTTTCCTAGTGACATTCCTGGGATCTGTCATTTTCTGGAAGCGTATCAGCAAGGAACAACTTCAAAGCCGTGGTTTCAGAAAAAAGATGTTGAGGAAGCCAATGCCAATTTTTTAGGCAAAGCATCAGGAATAGATTAACCAAACACACACCTGATTGTTAGCCTTTGGGGTTTGACTCCTTGGAACGTGAGTGGACCCTCTGAGAGCACACTGGTATGGTGTTGAGCTGAGGACCAGTATTAACATTTCAGGAGCCAAGTCACCATCTACTTTTCCTTCCACTTAACATGACAAAAATGTATTCACTTCAATATTCAAATTTTCAGTGAAAAACAAAGAAGCCTCAAAAAGTGACTTTGAGGAGATATTTCTGTTATATAAGAATCACTTATTACCTGTCCTCAGAACTCAGCACCTTGTACATAAATCAGGTGATGTAGTGACCTGTACCACCTGGTGAGCTGTCTGCATATCCTGCCCTGGTTATTAAAGTGCTTTTGGTAGCGCTGGTTGCCTTAAAAGCGCTTTTTGAATAGAAATGATAGTCTTGATACCATAAGCTCTTTGAACCTTTCAACTGTACATTGTGTTCCATTTCCTCATTTAACAGTTAGCATATATAATAAGATAGATTGAGTTTTTTTTTTTTCCTGTTGCACTTTTTTCTTTTTCCTTTTCTTAAACAAAATAAGCCATTATGGGTTAGATGCAATATGAATCTAAAGTAGTTCTCCTGTAAATATCAAGATGATTTTATAAAAATATTCATAACAACATAATATGTCATAAGTATTTCCTTTTTTGACATTTTTAAAAGTCTGTACATGGTAAAGGCTATTTTAATTCATAATAGTGATTTCATTTCTATTAATTCATTTTTGTGCCATCTTCAGGGTAAAAGAGGATTATGGCCTATATTAACATGCAATAATCTTATTATGATTTACTTTAACTGAAGCAACGTGGAGTAAAGGCAGCATTCAGGGAGTGAGCCATAAAGTCAGAAGTGAAGTACTTACACACACAGGAGTAACTTGGACCTATTTCAGCAGACACCCTCCATTGCCAGGCTGAGCCACAGAAAGTTGTTGCATTAGGAAAATCTAAGTTCAGAAGTCAGAAATAAGACTTGTACTTTTTGCTGATAGCTTATTTTTAAGTATTTGTGTTGAGCACTTTGGTGTGTATATATGTCCTCAGAATCAAGCTTTTGTCTTAAGTACACATCTGTGAATATTTTATTCTAGTGAAATAACTCAATGATGTTTTTAAAGGGAATGTTAATGTTGATGAAGAAAATGATGCTGTGATTTCATTCTGGAACTTTCAAAACATTTTTCTAGAACATAAACATTTATTTTTAGTGATGTTAGTCTAAGATCTCTGCTGAACTAAATAACATACAGAGTTTGGCTGGAGATAAGATCTGATTTTTAAATGAATACAGCTTCAAAGCTAGAGAAAGAGGAACATAAAAGTGTTTAAGTCACTATTAGCAGAGCTATAGATACAGGAAACTCTTATTTGTGGATCTGAGAAGAACTCAGCTTAAAAATTTAAAAATTCTCTCCATTGGTCCCCAGGCTAGTCCATGGCGACCTCAGGAATACCAATAATTTCTGATAGGTCTCTTAGCATCCCTGTGTATTATTATATATGTTACAATAATTCTTATTTACTCAATAATGATCCTGTGTCTTGAAGCACTGATGTGGCTCATTAAATGTCAATCCTATTATTGGGGACTACCACAGGACTTGGGAAAATATAGTTATAATCTTACAAGCATATGAAGTTAATAAAAGTATTTAAAAGTAAAATCAAGACTTAAATATATTTTTCTTTCTGGAACTGAGCCCATATTACAAGCAAAATATTAGAAATTAAGGGAAATTAAAAACCATAAAATGTGTGTTATTTATCACCTGTTTAAGCAGACTCAAATTTGCTAATAATTTATGTTCCAAAAGTTGTAAATTAATTGGAATTCAAAAAATATTCTCTGCGTGTGTGTATAAACACATGTACACACAGAGAACCAGTGAAGGAAAATAGAAACAATCTGTTGTTCAGTCGCTAAGTCGTGTCCAACTCTTTACAGCCCCATGGACTGCAACATGCCGTGCTCTTCTGTCCTCCACTATCTCCTGGAATTTGCTCAAATTCATGTTCATTGAGTCAGTGATGCTCTCCAATCATCTCATCCTCTGCTGCCCTTTTCTCCCTTTGGCTTCAATCTTTCCCAGCATTAGGGTCTTTTCCAATGAGTCGACTTATTGCATCAGGTGGCCAAAGTATTGGAGCTTCAGCTTCAGCATCATACCTTTGAACATTCTTTGGCATTGCCTTTCTTTGGGATTGAAATGAGAACTGACCTTTTCCAGTCCTGTGGCTACTGCTGAGTTTTCCAAATTTACTGACATATTGAGTGCAGCACTTTCACAGCATCATCTTTTAGGATTTGAAATCGTTCAGCTGGAATTCCATCACCTCCACTAGTTTTGTTTGTACTATTACTTCCTAAGTCCCACTTGACCTCACACTCCAGGATATCTGACTGTAGATGAATGACCACACCATCGTGGTTATCTGAGTCATTAAGATCTTTTTTGGTTTTTTTTGTATAGTTTTTCTGTGTATTCTTGCCACCTCTTCTTAATCTCTTATGCTTCTGTTAGGTCGTTACTGTTTCTGTCTTTTATTGTGCCCATCCTTGCATGAAATGTTCCCTTGATATCTCCAATTTTCTTGAAGAGATCTCTAGTCTTTCCTATTCTATTGTTTTCCTCTGTTTCTTTGCATTTTTAATTTAAATAGGCCTTCTTATCTCTCCTTGCTATTCTCTGAAACTCTGCATTCAGTTGGGTATATCTCTCCCTTTCTCCCTTGATATTTGGTTCTCTTCTTTCCTCAGCTATTTTTGTAATGAATCCTCAGACAACCACTTTGTCTTCTTGCATTTCCTCCTCTTTGGGATGATTTTGGTCACTGCCTCCTCTGCAGTGTTACAAACTTCCATCCACAGCTCTTTAGGCACTCTGTCTACCAGATCTAATCTCTTGAATCTATTCATCGCCTCCACTGTATCATCATAAAGGATTTGATTTAGATCATACCTGAATGGCCTAGTGGTTTTCCCTACTTTCTTCAGTTTAAGATTGAATTTTGCAATATGGAGCTCATGATCTGAGCCACAATCAGCCCCAGGTCTTTCTTGTTTTTGCTGACTGTATAGAGCTTCTCCATCTTTGATTGCAAATAATATACTCAATCTGATTTCAGTATTGACCATCTGGTGATATCCGGGTATGGAGTTGTCTCTTGTATTGTTGGATGAGGGTATTTGCTATGACCAGCATGTTCTGTTGATCAGATTCTGTTGGAAAAATCTGAGGGAAATGTAAGCAATCGGAGTGAAAGCTACATGGGAATTCCTTATGCTATTCCTGCAATCTTTCCATAAGTTTGATATTTTATCCAAAGAAAGAGTTACTAAAATGTGTTTTCTCAAAAATATTCAACCACCTGTTATAGACTACCTAGCCTAGTGTGCAAAGGCTCCTTAACTGTGGGATGCTACATAACCAGATGGACACACAACATTTCCGTGACGGATGTGCTCAAAATCTGCAACTTGGATGCTAAAAACTTTGAGGAATCCCTTTCTCATCTCTGCCTTATCAATTCTAGAGTATGTACTTGTCAGAGACACATTCAGGTCCGGATCACTGAAGGTGCCCAGGGACAGAGCCTGAGGGTGAGTTCACGAGGAAAGTGAGGGACCAAGACAGAGGCTTGAGACTGGCGTGGAGTTGAGAATGGAGAAAAGAGTGGACACAGAGGGTCTCTGACAGGGTCGAGGGATGAATCTTACCACCAAGTCAACTGTTCTGTAATACAATTTGAGTCCCCAGATGCCTATTCCTCCTAAGAATTCCAGGAGCTGTTCTTCTGTTCTGTTGTTTCCATGACTTCTTGTCCCATTATTTTGTGTCCAGTACACAGAATAAATTCACTTGGCACATGTAGTTCTCAAGTGAGCATAGAGTTCCCTTGACGTCTCCCAGAGATATCTGCAAAGTGAAATACATAGAGTTCAAAGATCTGTTCCCATTTTTCCTTCTCTTTCTCCTTCCATCTGGACTTTGTAAGAAAACACAGTTTTTGAACCTAGCACTGAAGAAACTCATTTCATGTATTTGTTCATCTTTTACTGAATGACTACTATGTGCCAGAAACATATAATGCTGTTTTTGGAATTCCAAGTAAGGCCTCTTTTATCAAGAAAGAAAATTGGAAGGTGAACATAAGAAAAATAATCACAAAACGCCGTGGAACCGGAAGGAGGAGACTCAGTGCCTGCAGAAAGGTCTTGGTCTTCAAAGACGTAGCTCATCAGGCCAAGGGGAAGGACTGCCAGGCAAGTGCACGTGTCCACACGGACACAGAGGCTTGGGGTGCAGGGTGCACTTTGCATCCTCAGGTGCCTGGAATGAGCTGGTGGGTGGGGGAGGACAGAAAGGACAGAAAGACCATTTGTCAGAGTGACTATGATTGTTAATCATCGTTATTATTAGTTATTATTCATTTCCATAGAACCGTTTGTTCAAAATGGCTTAAAAAGAAAAGAAAGAAGCACAACAAGCAGACCATTGGCTTCTGCCTCCCTCCCCAGCAGTTTTCAAACCACTTCAAGCGCAAAAGGAAGGAATGTGATGCTGAGATGTGAGCCTGTGCAAGCATGCCAGGAGCAGCGTGGATGAGGATGGAGTTTACCTGTGCAGATGACTAAATGAGCATCCATCTGTATCTCAGAAGAAAGTGATGTAGGACCACAAGTATGAACACAAAGCTGGGATGCCTGGCCTGGAAATTTCATGTCACTTTCACTTGTCCTTCACACCCTTTGGTGGGAAAGAAGGAATGGTTGCTCCAGTAGTTTTTTTTTCTTACTACTAAACTTTTCTCCAAATTACCTGTCTGTGACATAGCCAGACCCTCCAGGGCAGCTATGGTGAGGTGAGGAGCAATTGTGGACACAGCAGGCTGCTGGGCAAGGTAAGGGGGAATGAAGGGAGGAGTGACTGGGGGGCACGCACGCCCCCGATCCCCACCCCTGAGAGCACTAGAGCAGAGCCCGAATGCCGTCTAGGCTGTGTAATGCTGGAAAGACACGCTCACGTCTCTGCTAAAGTGACAACCGTCCCAAAGAGAATGGGTTAGTGGATTATCCTGGCTGTAAGAGCGTGGGTTTTACCTGGATAAGTCGTTATTCCCCAGAGGAAAGGACTCTCCCATGGGTATTTGTCAGGGTGGTGTCATTGGGTACTGCCCTTCCCTGAACCATGGAACAAGGAGCTTGTCTGTGCCTGATTGTGGGCTTGAGTGCGTCTCCCTTGGGGACAGTTAAGTAAAGGAGGGTTTGCAGGGTAAAGGTTGACAGATGTGGCACATGTGAAGGGGGAGGGTGGTAGGTGGGGGGAGTCTGGCCAGAGGCCTTGCAAAGCCTGTCAAGAAGGACTTATCATCTCCTGCACAACCAAACCTGCAGAGACTGCCGCAGAGATGCTAGGGAAGTGCAATCCCCTGGGTCTAAGCACAAGCTAAAAGCAGGGACAGCTTGCTTTATTCAGCAGACTTTATAGTGTCGCAGTCTCTGTGGGAATTCGGCTCCAGTCCTGGGAAAACTCTGTGTTCACTCCTGAGAAGGGGGAGGAATCCCTCCCAGTGTGAGAGGCGGGGAGCTTCTGGAAGTGATTAGCCCTTTGCAGTCCAGTTGCCTTCAGTCTCCTTCTGCTTTTTGTGTGTTTGATTCCAGATTGTAGGCGAAGTGTGGCTCCCTTTAAATGCTTCTTTTATGTTGTGAGTGATGTGCACTCACTTGGTGATATGCACTCTTGCAACATTCTACACTTTAGTGCCACCTATATTTCTCCTGAAGCAGCTTTGCCCTTGACCTGTCTCACACATGCATCTGTTTTGACCAGCTCACACAATCCACACACTTTTACCTCTAAAACTATTAATATTCTTCCTGCATTCTGTGCCTGCAAAAAAAAAAAAATAGGTTTCATTAATGCATAGATTCCAAATTAAAAAAAAAAACTAAGCAAAAAAAAAAAAAATGATATCCTAAAAGCCAGGCTTCTTTTCTTATCAATGCAAATTCTTTTTCATCATAATAAATTTAGTGTCAGGAAGATGGGATAGAAATTGGGATGACATTTAAGTTGCAGATCTAGGACTTAGTCTCAGAAAGTTTGGTAGAAGATTTGCGATAAAGGTCTGCTGCCTTTCAGTTTTTTCAAATATTTCATGTCAAAATATTAAATTGCAACCAAACCTTACAGATTGGGAAGAAAATCACTTGGCAGAAAAGGACTTTGCATAATGCCCAAATCTTAAACTGTCTGTTTAGTCTGAAATGTTGCCAAATCCATCTGTACTGAAGAAAGAGCAATGTGGTAGTCTTGGGGGGAACTAAAACAAAGAAAAGCAAAACAAAGGTGCTGTTGTAGAAGTTGGACACTCCAACACATTATATACCCAAGAAGAAGGTAGAGCTGAAGCCTTTTGGGAAGTCACAGTGACGAAGCTCAAGAAATTCTGTGCCTTTGGAAGCACTGGTGGCCAGTGAGGTTGTTCAATCACAGTGAGCTGCCTGCTTCCCCAAATAAATTGTATCTTGGAAAATTGAAGTGGATAAAAATATATTAGTATTTGAGAATGTTCTGTTCCTTCACCTCCTCCCACATGTAATTTAGAGATGCCCTGCAGAATCCTATGACACAGCTTGATAATCACTAATTTCAAGCAGCGTTCTCCAACCTTTTGGATTCGGCACACCATTAGTATTAATACAATTTTTTAGTAAACTGACAATATATTATGAATCCATAAAAATACATGTTGTCATATATGTATTGTTAATATTTATGATTAATGTAATATGCTGTTCTCAATCTGATATACTAAATATAGTAAGAAGCTTATCTTTAAAAAAGCATGAAAATAAATAGAAATTATACTATTTTCTTCACTTACCCTAGTGAATTGTCTTTATATTTTACTCTGAAAACTGTTACAACAGGCTGGTGGGTCTCCACTTTAACTGAGTCACAAATCACTTTGAGAACTGGATAAAAGATAAAAGATAAGACCATCACCCTCCCAAGCATGTGCACATGCTCTTATACCCCAAGACTGATGTGAATTTCCAGAGATTTGGGGATTCCTTGGATTCTACTCCTGGGCCACCCCAGTGGCGTAGCAGAGACCCTCAGACTAAGAACTTATTATCTAGAAGGGAGAAAATAGCAAGTCCTATTTGGAATGAGAGGAGAATGAAGAACCAGAAGAAGTCTGTGAATTTTGACTTAGATGTGACCAGTTGATTTTTGAAGCACAAAGGGAATAATTTCTTTCACTCTTGGTTCTGTGGAATGATTTATGGGGTTTCACATATGAGCAACTAAAGTTTTCTTTTTGGCAAATGTTAAACATATCTCTCAATGTATTTTCTCAAGCTATTGGTAACTGTGCATTGCTCTAAGTATCTAGCAATTTTTTTCTGGTTTAAGTACTTCTTTTCATTGTTCTCTATGTGAAATAGGAGAGCCATTGAGCCTTGCACTGAAAACCTCCTTAATACTAACAACACTTCTTTTATTATTACTTTCACAGTTGTTTTAAATAACACATTTATTTTGAGTTCTACTTCTGGCAGAGTTGCAAAATCTATCAGAAATTTATCCTGTGTCTCAGAAGCTTGTTAAATATTGCTGCCACATAAATATTGTAATAAAAGTGTTAAATAAAAATCTTAAAATGTTAAATGAGTTCTGTTTAAAAAGAAAATGAACTGTCGAATTAAGCAAAAACAACATTTAATACTTTTGTTTCCTTGTGGGTCTTGCTGTTTCAGACCGAGGAAACCCCCATACTACTAGTATGACTGAAATATATTTCTTTAGGTATGTAAAACTCCTATTTCTGACAAAACTCATATTCAAGTTTTTCAAATCACAAATAAAATCTTTTTTAAAAAGGAGAATAGCCTTAAATTTAAGACTAAAACTGCTCAGCTTATCCGAGTGCAGTGTAATGGTTAGTAGCACCAGCTCTGGGTCAGTTTGTCCTGGTCGCATGCTGCTAGATGTTTTTCCATCACTCTCTTGCATTTTGTAGAGAAATGGGAGGACTGACTGCCTTCGTTCTACATGATATTTTCAAGGATGTTTGTACAACAAGCACCCTTAGAAAATAGCAATAATGCCTTCCTGCAGAGCAAAAGGCAGGCATAGTTACTACCCATTATAAAACGTTTGTGTTCCTAAGCTGGGGGTTTCTGTCCTATAACTCAAACCACTGCATGCAGAGATCACATTGTCTTGTGGAAATGGGTTTGGGGGCAGGAAGCCAGTACAAGACACTCTGATTCTCTTTGTCTGCTGGCATCACTGTGAGCCATGAAGTCTTCTGTCCCTGGCCCAGAGAATGCATGTGTCTTCTTCCAGAATTCATGAAACCATGGCAGTTTAACCTGTTAACTCACAAGTAGAGTAAAATCTCACTCTTTGTAGTCTTGACAGTTTGGCAGTGAGGATGGGAGGCTGATGGAAAGTGTGGCTTCCTGGAAGACGGTAGGTGAGGGTCCTGTGGGCTGATCAACGGGACTTGAAGGGAGAGTCCATGGGATGTGGTAGCAATGATGATGACCAAGTTGTGTGTTCCATGGGGTGATAAGTGTTCGTCTGTTTTGTCAGCTAGTGAGGAAGGCTTGTGGGGAGTTTCATGTCAAGTACCAGGCAGGAGGTTCAAGTTCAGTTGTCTCAACAGTGACTTGGTTGTTGCAACACTCCTCTGGGTGAGAGCTTTCTCCCCAGTCAGGCTGCCAGCTCAAGTCCACATTGTCACCATAACCAGTACTAAGAACTGTCCTAGACTGGAGCAAGGTTCCAGCCTCTTCAGACCACATTCATGGAAATGGACATTCACACTCAACACAAAGGAAGACAATCCACATGCCCTGTGAGCGGAAACCAGATGAATCACTGAAACACTGGCTAGTTCACTTGTGAGGTGCGTGTGCTATGTTGGAAGCATCGTGCCTGTTAGGGAAGAATGCAACTCCTGGGAACTCTTAGGTTTAGGTCTCCTGACAGACTTTCACACGAACCTCAGATCTTTGCAGAAATGACAGTCAGGATTGATGAAATTTTTCAGTAGTCCTGGCTGCCATAAGTGACCTTGGTTCTTTGGGGGAGATTTCCCTGAGAAATCTCATGGGAATCACACAGATTCCCATGGAAACCACTGAGAAGGCTGTGGGGTGAACTGTGTCCCCCCAAAATCCATATGTTGAAGCCCCTGGTCCCTATTTGGGAATAGGGTCAGAGCAGGTGTAATTGGTTGTGATGAGGTCACATGGGGCAGATAGACCAGACCCCCTAATCCAACATGATTGGTGTTCTTAGAGAAAGGAGAAATCTGGACAGAGAGACACTAGGAGAACCCATATGAATATGAAGGCAGAGACCGAAGTGATGCTTTTACAAGTCAAAGAATACAAATTATTGCCAGAATCACCAGAGGCTATGTGAGAGGCATGGGAACAGGCAGTTCTCACAGCTGTCAGAAGGAACCAAGCTGCTGACACCTTGGTTTTGGACTTCTCATCTCCTGGGCTGGGAGACGGTAAATTTCTGCTATTAAGCACCTGGATACTTGTTTCGGCAGCAGCCCCAGAAAACTCATGTAGGCTTGGACGTATATTTGAACCTTTTGTGCCCTCAATTGGGTTACAATGCTGATTAATGTGACCGGAGAGACTGGCTCCGACAAGTGATGGAAATGACACCCACAGCCCTGGAAGACACCCTAAACCTCACCTGTCAGCTGGGAAAGAATTTAAGGATATTTTCTTGGAAATAGGGCAACACACACCCCAGATTAAAGTAATCTCCTTAAAAAGAAGTTGCTGCCTTGCAAGTGGAGCTCTCATCAGCTGCAGTGAGCGAGCCCCACACCACCAGCTGGAATTCGATGTTGCAAAGGCTGCCGAGCCCACGGTCCCCAGGCTGAGATGGACGGTGTGAGCCCAAGGACCCCAACTTCTGCTCCAGGGTGTCGGGCCCCAACATTGGACGTTCACTTCGCTGAGCCATGAGCTGCCTCCAAATTAAATGTGAAGGCTCCTCACTTAGCCGGTGGGAGCCACCTTCCACCTGCCCCCCCCACCCTGCATTCCCTGACCTCTCCTACTCAGGCCTCAGCGGCTTTAAGGAGAAAGACAGGGATGAGGTCAAGGTCTCTCTGCCCCGGGATGGGATCACAGGTCATGAGCACTCACCTGAATATTGGGTAGGAGGGGTGGGAAGGGAGGAGGGAACTGAAATGTTATGACTTGTGTTTACAAGTCACATCCTAGCTCATTCCCTGGTGAGATGGGGCATGTGAATTACATTAATGGGATTTAGGCTAGGTGGCGCTAGTTGTAAAGAACCCATCTGCCAATTCAGGAGATGTGGGGGACATAGGTTCGATCCCTGGGTGGGGAAGATCCCCTGGAGGAGGGCATGGCAACCCACTCCAGTATTCTTTCCTGGAGAATCCCATGGACAGAGGAGCCTTACGGGCTACAGCCCATAGGGTCACAAAGAGTTGGACACGACAGCGATTTAGCACACATGCACACACATAGTGGACACGGGAAGCAATGTGTTTGGGACCTTTTAGGCTAATCCACTACTGTTGTTACAGCTCTGAGTGTCCACTTGGAAGTGACCTTTCTGTTTTCCTGCTTCCTTGATTCCTGGTGTCTGAGGAGATGCTCCTGACCAAACAAGCGCCCACGATTTGAGGAGCTGAAATCTTTAGGCTGCAGGACTCTGGTCTGATCATTGGTGACTAGAGCCCCTGGCAGAGGAAATCAGCCTTCACCAGAGGTCCCTCTTGGGGTTTAGACCTGTCACCTCCCTCACAGCGATGACAACCCCCTCCCACCCCCCACCGCTACTGTCTAGCCTAATTGGCTGCTCTGAGGCTTTGGTCAAAACCGAATGCCTGACCAGAAGGAGTTTGCTGGTCTCTCCGGCCTGCTCTTCCATCTGGGGGCAGCTTGACTTAGTCTCAGTGATTAACAAGGTGGGAAGCTCCCACAGCCTCACTCAGTAAGTGAAAATGGTTTAAGAATGCAGTTGTGTAACCCTGAAGCATCTCAGCTTTATAGGAAAAGGCAGCAACTGTAGAATTGGGGGGGCATCATTATTCCCCCCAAAGCTACTGGCTCAGCAGAGCCCTTGGTGCACAGAGACCTCTAACTCGTCTGGGCGTGGTTTGCTGACAGATTAGCTGAGCTGAAACCCAGGGTCCTACTCTATTTTTACTTATTCCTGGGTTATACTAATGTCCTACATCCTTCAAAAATTATATACCCACAGGCTAAAGGCTCCTTTATTTGGAGTCCTGACTGTGGAAATGAATCACAATTGCTGATGCTGTTTGAATCATTCATGTAAATGCCTACACTAAGGGCCTGCTCTCCAAGGACAGTGACAGGACTCCTGGGGATGAATGAATCTGGATCGCTCAGATTCCCATCATTACCACTTGGATGTGTTATTGTACCAAACACAACATAGTCACTATTATAGGTCAGGCCCCAATATAGCTCAGATTCAGAGATTCCTCCCACCTGCTAGGCTTGGGACTCCTGCCAAAGGTAGACCCACCTGTCTACTGGTGAGACTGCCTACTGGCTCAGAGTATCGCCCCTTCCCGAATCCTGGCAGACAGGCCACATCAGGCTTTGACACCACCAGTTTTGACACCTTTTTAGGTTGTGATGTTGAAGTTCCAAGCAGATCAGCTCACTGAAGTCACATTATTATAGCCCTTGAAAAGAAGCTGTATACTGTTTTCGGGTTTGGGGAACATTTATAATCTAACAATGGTGTAGTTTTATTGTGGAAACCACTCAGCAGTATGCTAATGGTCAAGTTATTCAGCTGACTTTCCATGCTTCCTGTCACCCACAGGCACCTAGGACTGCATACCATGAGAGTGAGCTTCTCAAAAATAGACTAAAATTTCTATTGGCTCCACCCCCATCACCTCTCCTGATTTATACACCTTAATAAAGAAGTCTGTTACTGACTTCACTTGGTTGAAGAAAGTAATCACCTCCTTTGGGCTGCTTCCTGGGTAATGAACAGGATAAAAAGAATAGCTAAAAACGGAGCTACCATATGATCCAGCAATCCCATTCCTGAGCATATGTCTGGAGAAGACCATACTCCAAAAATATACATGCATCCCAATGTTCACAGCAGCATGGTTTACAATAGCCAAGACATGGAAGCCACCTAAATGTCCATAGACAAATGAATGGATAAAGAAGAGGTGGCATATTTATACAATGGAATATTACTCAGCCATAAAAAGAATGAAATAATGCCATTTACAGCAACATGGATGGACCGAGAGATTAACATACTAAGTGAAGTCAGTCAGAAAGAGAATGACAAACATCATATGATATCACTTATACATGGATTCTAAAATATGACACAAATGAACTTATCTATGAAACAGAAACTGGCTCACAGACATAGAGAACAGATCTGTGGTTACCAAAGGGGAAAGGGGGTTGGGGAGGGATAAATTAGGAGCTTGGGGTTAGCAGATACACACTGCTGTATGTAAATGGATAAATAACAAAGACCTACCGTATAGCACAGGGAACTATACTCAGTATCCCGTAGTAAACTACAAGGGAAAACAATCTGAAAAAGGAATATATGTGTGTGTGTATCTGAATCACTGTGCTGTACACACACATTGCTGAAACTAACACAGCATTGTGAATGCACGATACTTCAATCTGTTGGCAGTCCAGATAACAAGAAGACCTAGAAAGTTCAGTTTTAGCTTTGGTTCAGCTGCTTGGGTCCCCTTGCCAGAGTGACGGGCTCCAGATCACAGGGATGAAGAGCTTTTGGTAGAGCATCTTCTGGTCCATTCCCCGCTCAGTGCCTCACCCAGGCCTGAGTGGGGAATAGAACTCACGTCTCTAAGTTTTATCAAAAGCCAGACCCTTGTCTTTCCTGTACCTGAGTTTTCTAGATGAATGGTATGAGCTAAATTAGGAGAGAACTGGGGAAAAGCTGACGTCATAGCTATTGAAACAGGTCATAGGTTCACGATGGTAGAAGGGGGCCATGATCCTGGTCCCTAGGGAGGGGCCCCCTTGACCGCAGATCAGCAGAGGAAGAATATTCTTGGTCTTTGTCCTCCAGAGCTGCCCAGAGCCTTTCTCATGAAGGAACAGGCCCTGTGCGGCTCTCCAAACTGTTCTAAATGCCTTAAATTGTACTGATTCTTGGGCCTGCCATTTCCTGCCAGACAACCCTGACTGTGATCTAATCACTGTTTCCCTTACACTGACTGATTCCATCAGCACCGCAGGGCCTGGCTCCAGCTCCTGCAACTCCTGCACAACTGCCTGTCTTCCCAGCCTCTCCTGTAGTGGCTCCTCGGCCTTTTCGTGTGCAGAATGGATGCCGTCGGCTGCTGAAGTCAGAGACACCGCCCAGGTCCTGAAGACACTGCACTCAGACCCAGCTCACTGGTCAGGGACCTTAGGAATGATGATAAAATTGCCGGGACTTTCTCCTTGAGGTCCTGGTGGAGGCTGAGCCATCACTAACAGGACCAGCTGGAGAGGGCTGGCTCTGTAAGACAGGCCTGGTGGTTGATGGACTTGTAATGCTGGCTGGGTCCAGAGTCCTGGGGGTCAGGCATGGTTAGGGTCAATCCTGCAGGGTGGTTTCACTGCCACTTGGAGTCAGATGGTAAAGAATCTGCCTACCAAGGCAGGAGACCCTGGTTTGATCCCTGGGTTGGGAAGATCCCCTGGAGGAGGAAAGGGCAACCCACTTTAATATTCTTGCCTGGGAAATCCCCTGGACAGAGGAGACTGGTGGGCTATAGTCCATGGGGGCACAAAGAGTTGGACACGACTGAGATGAAGTTGAAGCTTAAGCCAAATTGAAAAGATTTGGGCACAGTTTTCAATCAGATTAGTCCAAGTGCTATATTTGTAAAATACACCAAATGCCAGGATGGTGTGGATCTAGGAGTAGATTTTGTTGGGAGACAATTCTCTCTGTCCCCTCATATTTGTGCCCATCTCATGACCAGAGGTTCTGACTGCCTTTGGTTCACACTGTCTTTTCAGGGATGTGTATATGGTTAGCTGCCTTAGAAATAGAGATAGCACCTCCCTCTGAAGCAAAGGGAGGCATGCTGACCATCTAGCAGAAAGGATTCAGCTCTTTAAGTTCAGGACTCCTGCCTGTAAGTCAGCCCACTACATGCACAGCCATGGTGTGGCCCTCTTTGTATCCCCCTGTGAGAACTGGCACTTGGGAAACTGGCCACTCTGGCTACTGCCACTGATGTGAGGAACCTGTGGTCCTTACCACTATCCCAGGGGTCTCATGTCTTCCATCAGCATTCTTGAGAAGGCAGCAAGCTAACCTGTTGGTTTGCAAGCTGGATGTGGTTAGCATAGGATGCCAACTTTTTTCAAAATCGGAATATTTTATTTCTATTTTGCATAATCATCTAGGTCAAAGCTATCACTAGGGAATTTCAGTACATGTGTCATCACTGTCCCATCAAGGAATGTCTGTTCCTGAGTCGCAACTGCAGCATTTGGGCTGATAAATATACTACACTCAGTTTTCAAGACAATGAAATTTAATGCAATCCTACCATGAACTATAGGACTCTTGCATTAAATTTCTTTCCTTGTTCCATTTAAATATGACTTGATTCATGGTTTTGACAACTGTGTGTAGTTGTCAAGAACATAGGTTCTATAAAGTGAGGTTTGCTTTGATACAATGCTGCCATAGTACTGGTCAGAGATAGCTGTGTGTGTCTCTCTTGCAGGAGATGTAAGAGATGTGAGATCCCCTGGAGCAGGAAATGGCAACCCACTTCAGTGTACACACAGATAGCTGTGTGTATCTCTCTTGGAGATGACACGGTGGTGGTCAATTTGCATCCTGGAACTAGCTGAAGTACAGGCTTTAACAGCCCTGGGTTCAGTCTTCAGGTACTTGTATCAACAGCTCGGTTATTGTGAGTAATCTACCTGATGACTATAAGACCAGACAAAGTCCCAACTCACATCTTTGCTTTCTGTTTACAGAAGGAGTAATCTGGATTCCTAACAAGAGGGCAAGGCACAGGTCCACCCAGTTTGGATGGACAGGGTATAGGGAAAATAGTTTCTTTAGTTTCCTGCCCTGGGAAGGCTGTATATGGCACAGAAAATATTGGCATCACTAGGGTGAGCCATCTGCAAGGCTGCCAGCCGGTACTGTGTTAGCCTATGTTAACAGGCTAATCCTCAAAGAGACCCTGAGTTTTGGTGCCCACATGAGCAATTTATTTCTCACATAAGCAGTCATTAAGGGCCTGACAGACAAAGCTGTCTCCTCCATGATGTCCCCTGGGGAGAGGGTCCCCTCTTCCCATCAGGCAGATGGGAAAGAAAATGGGAAAGTCTGTGAGGTGGGTTATGTCTAGACTGGGAGGTGAGCACATCTCTTCTGGGGCTGGAACTCCAGGACGTGGCCAGCCTCACTGCAAGAGACATTAGGAAAAAGTGGGGTCCTTGGGTAATCACTGTGAGCTCTGGCACAAGCATTCACTGTGGCCCCACAGGGTACCAGGCAGTACCTGTCCACACCCTGCACCGCATGGTAGCTGGAAGTTCCAAAGAATCAGGAAATTGAGTGATTTGCCCAGATCAGGCTCATCATCCATGCTGCCAGAAGCAGTGTAACCTGGAAAGCAGGTGACAGTGGGGGAGAATCGTGATGTGGCAAAACCCACCAGATCCTCCAAGTGAGTCCAATGTCCCCTTCCCTCTCCCGAGTTAGGACGACCGCGGATGGTGCTCTCTGGACTGTGTCCATCATCTCTGGAACCTACTGGACCAGAGCCCAGAACCCTCCAGGGAGAGATGAAACACATCTATTATAAGCCTGGCGGTTCCCAGTTTGGGGGTAGGGCACCCCCGGGAGGACATAACCAAACAAAGAGCTTGTCATCACCTTGCAAAGGCAGGAAACATCTCTCACGGCCAGGCTGTGTACAGTCAAGTCCATCTGCTGCAGTACAGGTTGTAAAGGGACCCTGCAGGGGTGCGGTCTTTCATAACCAGATGCTCTGGACAACCAGGGCTTGCATGCTGGGGGCTTCCCACTGCCAGCTGCACATTGAAGGCGGCGTCTTCCCAGATGGGTTTTGCACTAAGAGCACTGCCAAGGGACTGCTAACAGAAGCTCGTTACTGCCAAGGCTGGACGTCATCTGTAGCTACTGCAATCTGCTTGAGAACCTCTTGAAGTTTTCCACCTGGAGTTCCTGTTGTTCATTTTCCAAACTGGACATCAAGGGAGGGGAGCCGGGAGCGCTGAGCATGTGACTTACCCTGGGGACTGGACAGGAGTGTCTGAATGTGGACCACCTTTCATAGAATCAGTGGAGGAAGGGGGTGCTTGTTAAAGTTGCAGATTCCTACAAATAGCCACAGACTCATCAATTAGAATGACAGGGTCAGGGCCCAGAAAGCTGCACTGTAAACAAATGCCTCAAGAGGTTTTAATCAGTTTTCAATTCCAGGAGCCTAGTCTAGTCCCCTTCGAAGGGTTCGGTAACTCTGTTAGTGTTTACCCACTGGATGGCAGAGTCTGCTAACTGCATACACTGCTACAGACATGTGGATTGCTAGGTAAGCGTTGCAACCCACAGCTCCCTACTTCTTGGACCACAGCCACACTCACAGAAGTGGGAGGAACCTCAAGCTTCCTGGGCCCATCTCCCAAGCTAGATAGGTACGAGAGTTGATATTCCTGGTCCAGTCCCCTGAGTCTAAAGAAGATGAAATAGACTGTCCATGGTGGACCATGTACCATCAGGAAGAGAAAATGACAGTCACTAAGAATCTGTGCTATAGAGAGGCCACTAAACCACAGATGAAAAATGAAAAAGTAGAATCAGAGTCTAGAGATGACAGCCTATGGACCCACAGGGGTTTTCCTGCATTTGTGCTCAGTTGTACAATTGGTATCTTCAGCGCAACCCGTGATAAATCACAGTTTTGATTTGTATTCCCAGGCTCATCTCTGAAATGTGACTCATTTCCTTTGGTTTTTTTTTTCTCTGCCTCTAAGATGAAGAGTTTCGTCTGATTCTCCTCTTCTTTTTTCCCAGCCTCCGAGCTTCACTGCTGGCTCATTCTCAGACCACATTCTCAACTCCTGGGATTACCCACCACCTTTTACATATTCCTGATGTTCAAATGTGATGGGAAAAAAAGAAAAAAAAATTAGTGTTGGGAAATGGACAATGATTTTTATGGTGGTGGAAGGAGGGTTTCTAACTATGGAAAGACAGGCAGGAAAATACTATAGATGCTGTAATGTACTTGGCAACATAAAGAGACCCCACTATTAAATAAGGTTATGTCTAAAAGAAGTCACTTCCTCCCCCCACCAAATCCACATACTTATGTAACCAATGAAACACAACTAATTCTTTTGGGTCACTTTTCCTGGCAGAAATGAGTAGAATTACACATAAATTCCCCTGGAGAAGGGAATGGCAACCCACTCCTGTATTCTTGCCTGGAGAATCTCATGGACAGAGGAGAGCCTGGTGGGCTACAGTCCACGGAGTCACAAAGAGTCAGACACGACTGAGTGACTTTCACTCACTCACTCACACATAAATTACATCTCCTCCGCCATTTTCACAGTCTTCCTCGTGATTCTGTGAGTTATCCAATATTCCTATGTTTCTTTTCCTTTTAAGCTTCTGTGGCTTGCAGTGCAGCACTTTGAGATGCACAGACCAAGATCCATTATAATCCTGGGGAAACACCCTTCCTCCAGAGAAGGGCGTGGTTGTCCACTGAAGTGGGCGGTCCTACATCATGTATCAGGTACATCAGTGGGATGTGTGTGAACCACACAGAGCAGTCAACAGCGGGAAAGAGACAGATATACCAGGTGACAGGACTGCCATCAACACCTTTGACCTCCGCGCTGCCTCCGAGCTTCCCTGCCTCTGATTTCCCTGCTGCTGCTTAGAAGACACTGGGCCCACTCAGAAAATCTGGGGTCCTCTCCCCGTATCAGTATTCTTGACTTAATCAGTGTGCGAAGCCCCTGTGGTCAGGTAAGGTGACATATTCCCAGGCTCTGGGGATGAGTACACAGATGCCTTGGAGTGGGGGGAAGATGGGGAGGCGGTGGTCTTTCTCCCGCAGCACAGCAGATGCTGCAGAGGTGGGAAGGACCACATCATAGCTCAGGACTCCCCATCTCACAGTCCACACTGCTGTGCCATTTTTTTATCATGTGAGAAAACTCTTAATTTCTCTAAAACCATCTTTACCTAGATTAGATTGGAAAAACCACAGACTTCTGTAGCAAGCCCAAAATGTAGGTTGAACAGCCTTGGAGAGTATGGCCAATTGTTTGCGGTATTTTTTTTTTTTTAATTGGTTTCTTGGCAGGGATGAAAATGAAAGCAACAAAGTCCAAGAAGAAAGAAACAAAGCAGCTAGATAAAGTGAATGCCCATTATTTTGGTGGATAGAACATAAAAACATACCCCAGGGTGGCTTGAATTTCATTCACTTAGGATAATAGATTGGCATCAGGCTAGAGCTGCTTCATTCTGCTTATGTTGGCTTCTATCTGCGGGGCTGGATTGACAATAAGGGGAAGGATGGGGGAACCACGGCTTTGTCTATAATGCCAGTTTTCTACAATGCCAGCGTGGGATGTAAGCGTTATCTCAAATACAGCATGTGTGGACATGGAGTTTTTACATTACATATGTAGAAACACATTTCTTAAATGGATCATAAAGTTCACATTCGGTGAGTATTTACATGTGTCAAGCACCAAAATATGTCCTTACATATATTATACATTTCCTCTCCATGACTGCCTTACTTTGAGAGGTTTAGTAAGCCGTCCACAGTAAGACCAAAGGCCAGAAGCTCTTTGAATCCCATTCTCTCATCCCCTTCATGGCATCTTCTTACAAGGGGAATGCTCAAAATTCATATAATTCAGACAGAAAATTGTTACTGACCAAAGTTCTTAGCTTCCTCGTGTGTGTGCTAAGTCACTTCAGTTGTGTTTGACTCTTTTTGACCCTATGCATGGTAGCCTATCAGGTTCCTCTGTCTATGGATTTCCCAGGCAAGAATACTGAAGTGGTTGCCATGGCCTCCTCCAGGGGTTATTCTTGACCTAGGGATCGAACCCATGTCTCTTAATGTCTCCTGCATTGGCAGGCATGTTCTTTACCACTAGCGCCACCTGGCTTTTTTAATCACTAGAAATTGATCAGGGGTCAGACAAGTAATTCAGGCCCATGTTGCAGCAGGAGGGAGTGAGAACAAGTAACAGGTTCCTTTGCTCACTCCTGGGGCTGGTGCCAGGCGAGCTGGTTCCTTATATCTGGTGAGAGTAGGAGCGTGTTCATGGGTGGGGCTGGCGGGGTGGCTTAGTGGTCTCCCCACCTCCTTTATGGTATTGAGTGCAGAGGGCATGGGCAGCACCCTGCATTTGCTCCTTGCTCTTCAGAAGTGAAAGTTTGCTTTTGGTCTTAATGTATCTTTTGTCCATAATTTGCCCCAACTGCTGCATGCAGACAGTTATTTTTAGTCTCTGAATGTTTCTTTGCATTTTGTTGCTCTAGGAGATATTTATCCAGGTGCAAGCCCTGCAGTGAAGGGTCCCGGGTCCCAGGTCCCAGCCTGTTTCAGAGTCATGTAATAAAGATAGCAACTCCAATGCGTAATTAAATTGTACCGTATCTAAAATACATGCACACATGTTGACTCATTCAAGCCTTATCAAAATCTTCAGTTCAGTCACTCAGTTGTGTCTGACTCTTTGCAACCCAATGGACTGCAGCATGCCAGGCCTCCCTGTCCATCACCAACTCCTGGAGTTTGCTCAAACTCATGTCCATTGAGTTGGTGATGCCATCCAACCATCTCATCCTCTGTCATCCCCTTCTCCCGCCTTCAATCATTCCCATCATCAGGGTCTTTTCAAATGAGTCAGTTCTTCACATCAGGTGGCCGAAGTATTGGAGTTCCAGCTTCAACATCAGTCCTTCCAATGAATATTCAGGACTGACTTCCCTTAGGATGGACTGGTTGGATCCCCTTGCAGTCCAAGGGACTCTCAAGAGTCTTCTCCAACACCACAGTTCAAAAGCATCAATTCTTTGGCACTCAGCTTTCTTCATAGTCCAACTCTCACATCCATACATGACCACTGGAAAAACCATAGCCTTGGCTAGATGGACCTTTGTTGGCAAAGTAATGTTTCTGCTTTTTAATATGCTGTCTAGGTTGGTCATAATTTTCCTTCCAAGGAGCAAGTGTCTTTTAATTTCATGGCTGCAATCACCATCTGCAGTGATTTTGAAGCCCCCCAAAAATAAAGCCAGACACTGTTTCCACTGTTTCCCCATCTATTTGTCATGAAGTGATGGGACCAGATACCATGATTTTAGTTTTCTGAATGTTGAACTTTAAGCCAACTTTTTCACTCTCCTCTTTCACTTTCATCAAGAGGCTCTTTAGTAGTTCTTTGCTTTCTGCTGTAAGGGTGGTGTCATCTGCATATCTGCATTGTTGATATTTTTCTTGGCAATCTTGATTCCAGCTTGTGCTTCTTCCAGCCCAGCGTTTCTCATGATGTACTCTGCATATAAGTTAAATAAGCAGGGTGACAATATACAGCCTTGACGTACTTCTTTTCCTATTTGGAGCCAGTCTGTTGTTTCATGTCCAGTTCTAACTGTTGCTTCCTGACCTGCATACAGATTTCTCAAGAGGTAGGTCAGGTGGTCTGATATTCTCATCTCTTTCAGAATTTTCCACAGTTTGTTGTGATCCACACAGTCAAAGGCTTTGGCATAGTCAATAAAGCAGAAATAGATGTTTTTCTGGAACTCTCTTGCTTTTTCGATGATTCAATGGATGTTGGCAATTTGATCTCTGGTTCCTCTGCCTTTTCTAAAACCAGCTTGAACATCTGGATCAAAATCTTACAGAAGGTATTAATATAGAATTACTATTTATAAGGTCTTCATTTTACAGACAAGAAAAATGAAGGAAAATGGTGTGACTTGCTCCAGTGTACACAGCTATCATGGAGAAGGAAATGCCAACCCAGTCTGGTGTTTTGACTGGAGAATCCCATGGAGAGAGGAGCCTGGTGGGCTACAGTTCACGGGGTCACAAGAGTCGGACACGACTTAGCGACTAAACCACCACCACCACAAGTTATGGGGCAGGTGGGGCAGGCAGTGGCCTGTTCCCCACAGTGCAGCAGATGCTACAGGTGACATCTCTTTGGATTCTTATCTACTCTATCAGATAATATAATACACAGGCAAACACCACCTGCTAGTTCTTTAGACACATGATGGAAAACAGCTACATCATAAGGAATGGGCTGTGGTCAAGGGGTCAAGGGTTGCCCCTCATCAGCTTGTGAGCCCCTCTCTCCTCAGGCCTCAGGTTCTCACATCCAAAATGAGCAACCCAAAATCTTCCTTACAGACCACAAGATCAAGAACAGGAAGTAATGTATGTGAAAGTACTTGGTCAACTGCAAAGGCTATTTAAATGTAAAGCTTTTTTTTTTTTTTAAACTAAAGAGCATTAGACTCATTTCAGTGGAACAAATATTGTTTCACACTCCAGTCTTTTCAATAGGGTATTGATGCTTCTCAAGTGAAGCACCATTAAGGGCCCTTTGAATCTGGTTAAACCAGTTTAGGGCTTTTTTTTTTTCTGCATTTCGGCTTGATATTTTTTATCTTGTGGAGGAAGGATCCTTCAAAATGCATTCTAAATACCATTTTAATAAATACATATGTTTGAGGGACATACTACAGAGTACATTCAATGCAATTATTTTACTTCAAAAGTCAATGAAAATTGTGGGGGAAAGATGGGGGAAGAGATAATCAGAGGGTTTGGAATGGACATGTACACACTGCTATATTTAAAATGGATAACCAACAAGGACCTACATAGCACAGGGAACTCTGCTCAATGTTACATGGCAGCCTGGATGGGAAGGAAGATTTAGGGGAGAAAGGATACATGTACATGAATGGCTGAATCCCTTTGCTGTCCACCTGAAACCATCACAACATTGTTAATTGGCTACACTCTAATATAAAACAGTTTTTTAAAAAAGCCAAAGCTATGGTTTTTCCAGTAGTCATGTATGGATGTGAGAGTTGGACTGTAAAGAAAGCTGAGTGCCAAAGAATTGATGCTTTTGAACTGTGGTGTTGGAGAAGACTCTTGAGAGTCCCTTGGAATACAAGGAGATCAAACCAGTCAATCCTAAAGGAAATCAGTCCTGAATATTCATTGGAAAGACTGATGTTGAAGTTGAAACTCCAATACTTTGGCCACCTGATGTGAAGAACTGACTCATTTGAAAAGACCCTGACATTGGGAAAGATTGAAGGCAGGAGGAGATAGGGACAACAGAAGATGGGATGGTTGGATGGCATCACTGACTCAATGGGCATGAATTTGAGCAAGCTCCGGGAGTTGGTGATGGACAGGGAAGCCTGGTGTGCTGCAGTCCTTGGGGTCACAAGGAGTCAGACCTGACTGAGGGTCTAAACCAAACTAAATGAGAATGAGAAAGATTTTATCACATCAGCATAGGATAATTTCAACTTTTTTTGTTGCTAAGAAAACATTCAGGGGAAAAAAGCTTATGCTCCATATAAATGGATGATTTGCTTAATTTTCATTATTTTAAACTCATATTTGTTAGAAAATTTGTATATTATTGTATATTTTAGTTAGGTTTAGATATTATTTTTAGCAAATGAGAAAAGAATAGAATTTGAAAAGTGAAAGGTAGACACAACAAATGATGATCAGATTGTCACCTGTCACTCAGAGCTTCCCACATGGTGTCCCGAGCTTATTCACTCACTGACCCCAGACAGTAAAGAGCAAAATCGGACAGGTCTTTAAGGTTTGTGAGATGCTTTCAAATAGGTCTCCTTTGATTCCCCTGGCACCTTAGCTGAGGAAAGTGGGCCAGGCACTGTTGTCATGATTATAAAGTGGGGTACTGGAAACCCCAGTTTACTTACCAAGCAGAAAACCGCCAAGGTAGATCCAATCGTCAGGCTGCCAGGTTTCAATTCTTTTCACTGCACATTTGCTGCCCGTGGACACACTGCATTTCTGTAAGGTGGACACTAGGCATTTTGTCACTTTAGAGGCTTTCACTGCCCTAAGCATCAGACTTGGTTTAAGCCATTTGCTGTTCACAATAAACCTGCGAGGCAGGTGGTATTTTTGTCTTTGTAGCACTGGGGTGTATTCATCTGTATTTTCCCCATTTGATAAGTGAGAAAAGGGTAGCTCAAAAAATTAAGTGACCTGCTCAATGTCACTCCTCTACTAAATGGTGAGAAATGGGCAATCTGACTAAAGAACTGGTACGACTAACGGTACAATACACTATACTGTTCCCATCGCTGACTTTGTTCTTTGCTTTTTCAATTAAGAAAAGATAATAAGTGTGGTATTCAAACAATTGGATCTGTGGCTCCCATTCTCCCTTATTTCCTTTTGTATCATTAATACTCAGTATCTAACCAAACACAGATTAGAAACTTCAGCACAGAATCGAGAGGCTTCTAAATGCTGTTTAGAAACAGACACGTTGAACTTAAGCACTAGATTTCAACCATCTCTGGGTGGGTGAGAGAGGAAAGTATATTTAGCTAGGGCTTCATGAGAATTTTAAATCTTCCAGGGCTTCTGAGAACAATAATTCATGACTTTACTAATTATTACTTCTTAAAAGGCTGAGACTTAAAATTTTCATTGTTCCCCAACAAAGCAAAGTGCTTAGAGGTTTCCTGATATAGAAAAAGAAAGTTTTAACTAAATGGCCTTTAAAATATGTTTCAAAGCTCAAAGTAGCTGAATCTTTGACGCATTAATGGTAAATCTATTTTTATTAAAAAAAGTCTTTTTTATTAAAAAAGTGTGGACTGTGGCCAAGATAAGACCAGTTACTTTTTATTTTAATCTGACTCCAGAAACATAACATGAGAGCTGAATCTGGTTTTCATAAGTTTCCTCAGGAATAAAATGTATTTCATTTAATTTTTTATATTCCAAATATAGGTGATGAGTTCATTTATCTTTAAGTGTTTAATTATTATAACATCAACAGGATGCATCATTTTAAATTTTCTTTTAATTTCTTTCCATTTATTTAGAGTTCAAGTATTATATATAGCATACACATTTATATAATGTATATATACATTATATATTTATTATTTATAAATACATATATATATGTATGCATTTTTTTGTTTATTTATAAATTTTGATGGCACAATAAACATTGAAAGGAATTTGGTACAAAAGAGTAACTTCAGAAAGTGTTTCTTTTGCTATTCAATAATACCTTTTTCAAGTAACTTAACTTGCAGTTAACTTGCAAATTAAAAGGGAAATCTGAATGTCACTGCTTTAGGAATCTGAATTATTGGATCTCTTCTTTCCATTGATCCAGAACCATGCCAAATAACAAGTCATCCAGAACTTACTTTTCTCTTTGCTCATAAGAATTCTTTCTCTGCTGTAAGTACTGAGTGACTGTATTAGCAAAATCATGGGAGGGGTGATTACTCTGTGCTTACCGAGCACTGAGCACCAGAAGCTTCATGAAGAAATAAACAGCTGAGCTCTGAGCCATCCAGATGAAAGAAGCATATGAGTATCAAGTAAAATGCATAAGGAATCATTGAAATTAAAGCACATGATCCTCCACTACAGGATCCAAAAACAGAAACCTTAATTCCCTGGTAGAAAAAATCTGGCAAAACACCAAAGCTCTGAAAAACAACGCACAGACAGAACAACCCCAAAGGTTTCTTTCTTCTTTATCTCCAACCCAAGGTACGTATCTTCCCATCACTGGAAAAGCTTTGGGAACAATGCTTACAATAGCTTAATGTTTAACTTACCCAACACATTTATTTTTATTAGCTGAAAATGTGAGTCATTTCAGCTGACGCTTTGGAAAGCCACATATTACCGTTTTGCTTATTTATTTTTCATGCATTAGACTGATCTCAAATAGTTTATGTTGACTCCAGGCAGGCTAAACATTCCCCAAGGGCCTTCTTTTCCTCTGTAGCTGGTTCTCCTCAGTTTGGCCATCCAGACCAGAGTGCAGTAATAGATTGTTTCCGAGAACACAGCACAATCTTCTTGGGACCTGACTGCTCTGCTTCTTTGTCAACAGCAGTGACAATGGGGAAGTGCTCGCAAAAGTCTACAACCGCTTTGGGGCCCCTCATGGCTGGGAGTTTCCCTCCTCTTCCTAAACGTCATGTGCTCTGTATTATTTGTAGGCCAAACAAACGTTAAGGTTTCCTTTACACTTAGGTGACTGTAAGATAGTCAGAATATAAAACATCGTAATTTATTGACAAATGGGGCCATGAAGGCCACAGGGTGAATTCAGAGAGAAGAAATAGTTGGCAGGGGTGTTCATCCCTCACTTCTTCTCATATCTTTGTCCAGGTGGACTTCCCTCATTTTCCATCACAACAGTGCTATATTCTCTCCCTTTTACTTGCAAAGTCTAAGGTATAGGCCACTGCACTGCAGCATGCTCTGAACTGAGACACAACTTTAGTTCAGAAGAAAACAGGTTGAGAGATAACAAAAAGTCTTTTTTAACAAGTTACAAAAATATTACAGCTGCATACTTTGAGGGTGGCCCTTCTGACCGCGTGAAGTGGTACCTCATTGTAGTTTTGATTTGCATTTCTCTAGTAATTAGTGATGTTGAGCAATTTTCATGTGCTTTTTGGCCATCTATATGTCTTTTTATGAGTATTTAGATATTCTGCCCATTTTTTGATGGGGCTGTTTGTTTTTTGGATATTGTGCTGAATGAGCTGTTTGTATATTTAGAGATTAATTCCTTGTCAGTTGCTTTGTTTGCAAATATTTTCTCCCATTCTTAGGGTTGTCTTCATTTTGCTTATGATTTCCTTTGCTGTACAAAAACTTTTACGCTTAATTAGGTCTCATTTGGTTATTTTGTTTTTATTTACATTACACTAGGAGGTGAATCAAAGAGGATCTTGCTGCAATTCATGTCAAAGAATGTTCTGCCTATATTTTTCTCGAAGAGTTTTATAGTATCTGGCCTTACATTTTCAATCCATTTAGAGTTTATTTTTGTGTATGGTGTTAGGGATTTCATTTTTTACATGTGCCTATCCAGTTTTCCCAGCACCACTTATTGAAGAGACTTCTTTCCTCCATAATTTGAAAAGACACATGCACTCCAGTATTCACTGCAGCACTATTTATAATAGTCAGGACGTGGAAGCAACCTAAATGTCCATCAACAAAGGAACGGATAAAGAAGATGTGAGATATATATGTGTGCATGTATGTGTGTTACGTTGCTTCAGTCATGTCTGACTCTTTGTGACCCTATGGACCGTAGCCTACCAGGCTCCTCTGTCCAAGGGATTCTCCAGGCATGAATACTGGAATGTTCTAGGGGATGATCCCCAACCCAGGAATAAAACTTGCGTCTTTTTTGTCTTCTGCTTTGGCAGGCAGGTTCTTTACCACTAGGGCCACCTGGGAAGCCCACAGTGGACTATTACTCATTAAAAAAGAATGAAAGAATGCCATTTGAGCAACATGAATGGACTCAGAGCTAGTCATAGTGAGTGATGTAAGTCAAACGGACAGACAAATATCATATGATATAGCTTATTTAAAAAAGGGAAACAAATGAATTTATGAGACAGAAATAGACTTACAGATATAGAAAATAAACATATAGTTAACAGGGGATAAGGGATCCAGGAGGGATATATTGGAAGACTGGGATTGACATATACACACTATTATATACATATCAAATAGACAACTGTTAAGGACCTACTGTATAGCACAGGGAAGTCTACTCAATATTCTGCAATGGACTGTTTAGGAAAGGAATCTTAAAAAAGAGTGGATACATGTATAACAGATTCACTTTGCCGTACTCCTGAAACTAACACAATACTGTAAATCAACTATACTCCAATAAAAATTTTAAAAAAGTATCATATCTGCATATAAAAAATAAAAAGGTACAGAAGGTCATGATACAAAAAGTTAAAATCTTTTTTCCTTCAACCACTGGTTCTAATAACAAGACGACAAAGCTTTTCTATGCATCTTCCCAGGCAGTTACCTTTATATCAATATGTGTGCTCTTATTATACAAATTGCACCTTACTCTATACAAAGATTTTATATACAAAAATCGAAGGTGATCACATATATGTGTCACCTGTTTATTCAGCAGTGCCTCTTTCTGTGTCATTATGTGTCTAGCTTTTTCATGATTGTATGCAGTAGTGGTCTATTCTAATGGTTAAAAATTAAGTTAATATTAAAAAATGGTTCAACATCTTAATAATTAAGTATGAAAGCTTATATGTATGAAAGCCTCTGATTTATAAAAATTCCACCACTAGTAATAGAAATGAGTATTCTACAGGTTATTCTTCGTCTTGTTTGCTGTTTAGTATTTCTGTATCAATTGTTTCAACGGAGGCCTCTGGTAACAGAAACCAGAACAACTTTTATTGTGTGACATTGTTCTCTTGTCTCTTCATAGAATCTCATCCTGGCTTCTTGGCTCCACTGACATTGGTGACTGGAAGCAAGCCTTGCCTTTCCTTCCCACTCTTGACCTAACCCCAGTCAACCGTGTCCATGCACTTCGGACACAGAGTTCTCATCAGCAGACAGTTCTTGCTGGCTCATCTTTTCCCTGTAGTGGGGCTCAGGGCATTAACTAACCCAAGTACCTGGTAGAAAGGAGACAGCGAGCTATATAGTTAAAAGTCTGTTCCTTCGGTACTGGGCCTTTTTCCAGTTCAGCAGTTCCCTCTGAGAAGCTTCAAGAGGCCAAATTATGTCTGGCCAACTTCCGACTCCCTGAGTCGCGGCTCCCCGCTGTGGAGTGGGGTCAGGTATTCCATCAGGATGGAGCCCCTGGACCTGGCAGGCAGTTGAGTGAGCGGCAGAGCTGACTTAGACAGGCGCTCACCCAAACAATAGTACTGAAAATTTTAGTTGGCTCACTCAGCTCGTCTCATTGACGAAAAGTGAAATGTGCTAAGGGGAGTATTATTAGCTTTCAGCTTGCCGTAAACTGTTGAGGGAACAAGCCACAAAGGAAATGTTCATCTGCAGCAAGATGATAAACAGGAGGAGGATGCCGACCACGAGGGCGTATTCCTTTTAAGGCTTGTGCGTTGCAAACGACACACTCGCGCACACACACACGTTGCAAACGACACACACACGTTACAAACGGCGCACACACGCACGCACACACCCCTCCTTAGTCTGTGCTTCCCCGAGGGCATATCTTTGCATAACAATACATTTGGTGAGACCACAGCAGCTGCGTTCTCCCCGCCCCAGAATCGGTGCCCGAGCCCGGCTGCGGCCTCTCCATCGTCACTGCTGCGGCCTCAATCCTCGTCACCGAGGCGGGGGCGGGGGCGGGCAGGCGCGGGAGCGCGGCGGCACCCGGAGCATCCGAATTCCCTCCGCGGCCGCCGATTGGTCAGGAGCCGGGAGGCGGTGGCAGCCCCTCGGCTCCGCTCGCGGTAGCTGCAGGGAGGTGGCCATCAGGGCGCGCCGGGCCGGGGGCGCGGGCTGGGTGCGGGGTCGCCGCCGCCGCCTGGGTCCCTCGGCCGAGCCGGCGCTGACACCATGGTGAGTGGGCTCGGCCGCTCGGACCGCGCCTCCCGCCAGCCGGGCCTGGCTGCCCGAAGGAACCGGCTGAGCGCCGAGGAAGCGCGCTGGGGGCCCGGGAAGCGCAGCGCTGGCCGCGGGGCGGCCTCGCGTTTCGCCTGCATCCAGAGCGGGGAGGCGGGAACGTCGGGGTTAGCTGCAGGGGCGGTTGGTCCCTGGCTTCCCGGGTGTCCGCACGGCGCGCGCCTTCCTGAGCTCGACGAGCTGCCTTGCGCAGGGGCGCCCGGCCAGGGCCGGCCCGCGTGTGTGGCTCTGGGCGCTGCGGCCGGAGAGGCGTCGGGCTCGCGTCCTCTCCGCCGGGCTCTCCTGGGGCGCAACCTGCCCTGGCGCGGGGACAGGTGAGCGTGGGAGGGGGTGGCCTGGGGATGGGGCGCACAGTGACGGAGAGGAGCTGCCCCAGAATGGGGCGGAGGTCGCGCCCTTGTACTACCCCTCCTTAGCACCCGGACCCCAAATAGAGCGGAAGCAGGGGGCAGGGTACCAGGTTCCCCAGCGCGGTGCCGGCAGCTGCCGAGGCCTGGCCCCCAATCCCCTTCCCACCGCAGCCGGTCCCTGACGCTCGGGTCTTCCTGTCCCGCAGTATGGATTCGTGAATCACGCGCTGGAGCTGCTGGTGATCCGCAACTACGGCCCTGAGGTGTGGGAAGACATCAAGTAAGTGTAGGGTCCCCGCGCCCCGCTGCGCCCCCACTTCCTGCCCGAGGCGCGCATCTTCGGCGCAGCCGCGCTCCCACGCTCCCGAGCCCAGCCAGGGGTGGCGGGGCGGGGCGGGGCGGCCCGGGGGGAAGGATCCCCAGGGTCACCGCGGCCTCTCAACCCGGCCGGGCGTGGGAACGCGCTGCCCGCGCCCTGGCGGCTCCCAGGCTCCGAGCCCGGGAGGCTCCCACGCGGAGGGGCCCCGGGGACCGCAGAGGCCTCCGCAGAAACGAATGAAGACGGCTCGCTGGTCGTTCACACACTTTGCAGACTTGTACGATAAATGGGGAAGCCTTTTGGGTCTGCTGAAACTCACTTTTGAGACTGCCTATCGAGCAACTGTGAGTCGACCTCGTGTATTCGTCTGAAATAAAGTGAATCCCCCGCCCCGTTTATTTTTGGTTTCTATTACTGTGGTGAGGCAGGAGGGTATCCTAGTTTTCGTCTGGATCTGTGAGCCCAGTGCTTGGGATGTGAACGGAAATAGCGCAGCCACTGGGGGTTTCAACCTGCTGCAGTGACGGTCACCAGCTCTCCGAACACCTTGAGCATTTCAGTCCAACAGAGATCTCTTTTTCTCTCTCTCGCTCTGGTAGAATTTGCCTTTCACTTGTACGGTTGATCACAACCAAGCAGCCACATCAGAAGCCACCATTATGTGGACTTGCATTTTGGGACAACACTGTAACTGTCACGTTCAATTAGAGGGACAGAGAGTGGTACCCGGATGGACAGAGAACACATTGTTATTATTTACTCTCATTTCCTGTGCTCACTGATTTCATTTTGTTGTATAAAGTAGGTGATGCTTTCATGCTGTTTGTTCCTAAATATATTACAGTTGCAGTGAATTCTAACAGGCTCTATTATGAAGTTCCACGACAGTGATTTCTTACACAGATCTGTTTCCATGGAAATTACCAGAATTAAATATAGAGCAGTAGACTGCAACGTTTCCTTCTCTTGGGTCAGTATCCTTGAGCATTATTTCGTGTTCCCTGAGCCGTTTATGTTAAGACGGAGTACATCCGCATGCTATAAAGAGAAGTAGGGGTTTTGTGATTATGGGGTTCAATTAAATAAGAATCTAGGCACTAAAGCTTACTTTGGGACTTGAATTCTCTATCTACCTTATTAATACCTTCATAATTTTTATTTTGCTTGGCAGACAGTTACAGAGAGGCAGGCATCAAGAGAAAGATTTTTAACAGTGTAACCTATGTATAAGACTATTTTAAAGCCATTTTCTTTGTGAATTTATGAAGGTATCATGTATACCAACCATGTGGTAATTTCTCATCCGTAAGATAGAAATTCCCAAATTTCCTAGTGGATGTGTGATGACAATGAATATATTCAGAATTTTCAGAGCACGGGATGGCTCTTGTGGTTAAACAGTCTTATGCATAATTGGGTTTAGAACATGTGTGTTCCCCATTATTGATTTCGATGATGTCAAATACAGAAATGAAAAATTGTACCTCATAGAGAGAAGTGTAGGAGATTTAGAAATGAAATTATCAAGTGCTTCATTTATACTGGCCATATTTTCCACAGAGAAAGTCAGAAATATCTAACGATTTACAAATTCCCTTGATGTGAAACCTTAACTCTGCCAAATCACACTAAGAATGTTATTGCATTCTTTTTACAAACATATTAATTTTAGTTAAATATCAATATCTTCTAACCATGAATTTATTTTTAAGTTGCATCTAAAAGTATTCTTCATCTGTTTAAGTGCTAATAATTTAAATCAGATGAAACTTTTTTTTTTTTTTTTGTAAAATGGAGCAAACCATAGGAATCTTTTTCAGGGATCATGTGCCCCTGCAAGAGAAATGCTATTAGTTTTACTAGTGTTTGCAATTCAGGTATTAAGTTTGACTTTTTTTTTTTTTTTAATTTCAGCATCCCTCCTGGTAGAGCCCATTTTGTCTTGGATACAATTTAGTATCTGGATGAGAGAACCTTGCTGAGTTTTTTGCATGGTGGGCCTTAGAATGGTTCACTGTTGGGACCCCTTAGAACCACAGAGATCCTCATTGCCTGGGCCCGGATGGGAGACTTTGGCAGGGTTTAATTTTGAAATGCTCCCTAGGAGATTCTGAGTTCTCCTCTGACCTGACCACCTACTCCAGGGAGGATCTCTGTAGTCAAAGGTCCAAGATACTTTCAGTTGTACCTTTTTATGAAAACTGAATATATGAAAAACATTTTTTTTTATCTCAGTAAATACCAAACTCCACTAGCTTCCTTTTTGCACTGTGAAAAGCTATCTAAATTGATTACAAAATTTCATATCATACTCTTTTGGTTTAGGAGGAAATGGCCATCCATCCTTCTTCAGAAAGGATGCCAAACATTTAATGACAAGTAAAATCCAAACAGGTTCCAGACAGAAAATCCTAAATGGTAAGAGCCAGAAATGCTTCATTGTAAACTCCCTATTCACTTACACTCTTACCAACAATGTAACCATTTCACAAGAGTTTTAAATTCCACTGTAAAGAAAAAGAAAGTTTGTCAAGACTGAGGGTCAGCAAACTTTCTCTTAAAAGGCTAGATAGTAAATATTATAGGTGTTGCAGGCCAAGAGTCAATTTTGAAGATATTGTGTGTATCATCTTTAAAATGTAACCATTAAAAAATGTAAAAGCCATTCTTAGATCCCAAAGTGGCAAAAACCAGCAGTGTGTGGTACTTGACTCACGGATTGTCTTTGTCCCTCTGATCTAGATCATAACTGCATGTAAAAAAGCCAAAGAAACTTCTGAATCTACCTCAGATCCTGTTTTGTTGCTTTCCTTTCAGTTTTGAGATGGCCCTTTCTGGAAGCCACGGTTCCTAAGTGATGAGAAATATCAATCATTATTTCAGGAAAACATGGAGCCAGGATATATGTGTGTATATATCTAATATATATATGTATATATTAGAAAAGCACCTCAATATGGAATTTAATAACCATTTCTGTCACCTTGCCATTGGCCCTGGCTAGACTAACTTTGATTCAAACTAGTGGGTTCAGAATCTTCGTATGAGATTTGGAAAGAAACTAATGGCTCTGTTAGTTGATAAATATTGAAGTGCATTCCTGTAGAAGACTGTCAGGAAGATGATTCCCTTGTGTAAAGAATGCATACGGATTTGGTATGTTTTTATGTGATTTACCTATACAGGGCAGCATGCTTTTTTCATTCATTGATTCAAGTCTTCTTTCATTCTCTAGTTAAGCTTATTTTTAAGGAGCATAGTCAAGTGTTTGAGTAGTGAGGATAGAAAGTTTCTGATATGTTAGTTTCTACTGTACAGCAAAGTGAATTAGCTATAATTATACATATATCCCCTCTTTTTTGGATTTCCTTTCCATTTAGGTCACCGCAGAGCGTTGAGTAGACTCCCCTGTGCTATACAGTAGGTTTTCATTAGTTATCTGTTTGATGCATATATCAATAGTGTATATATGTCAATCCCAATTATTTCCACCCTCCCTTTCCCCCTTGGTATTCATGCATTTGTTCTCTACACCTATCTATTTCTGCTTTGCAAACAAGAGCATTTATATTCCAATAAAAATTAATTAAAAAAAAAAAGACTGAATAGAATCACCTCCAAATAGCAATTGAGAACAAAGAGTGGCAGGACTTCATGTTTTATGTATTAGTTTTTGTTTATTTTGGTTTTTCTTTTCTTTTTTAGCATTTTTAAATTGAAGTATAGTTGATTTGCAGTGTCATGTTGATTTCAAGTGTATAGCACAGTGATTCATTTATACATACATATATGCATATGTATATATTCATTTTCAGATTCTTTTTCTCTTACAACTTATTACAAAATACTGAGTATAGTTTCCTGTGCTCTATCTTTCTTTTTATCTCCTTTTTTTTTTTTTTACAAAGTAAAACCATGTTGATTTGGAAAGCTTCCCCAAAAATGTGTATGATATAATCCTTGCTTTCAAATACAGTTTAGAGATATAAAACTGTTTCTAATCTTATTATATCTTGATTTTTTTTGCCTGTAGCTAAATGTGGAAACATTTGGCTGTTGGATAGTATATTCTGATCTTCCAGTTTTGAAAATAATGCTTCTTGGTGAATTTGCTCATCATGAATTAATCATTATGGTTCATGTAAGCAGATGCTTGGCTGTAGGCTAGTTATATGTGACTTTCCCAGTTGCATAAACTTCCGAAGACTAAACTCTATAAGGAAACGGATAATAACTACTTCATGGGGTTTTATACTGAATGATGCCTGCAAAGTGCTTAACACAGTTCTTGATAAATAAGTGCTTAGTAAATGGTAGCTGTTACTTGTGTTACTCTAGAACCAGAGTTTTCAGGTTTTCCCTTCCCAGCTCCCCTGAAAGATAAGAAGCACCCTCACATGACAATAATTGACTGATTCTGCACACTATACCTGTTTAAGTGTGCACTCATCGCGCTAGAACAGGTAGTGACTTCTTGTCATTTCCCTTTCTCTTTCCCTTTCTCCATCTCATGCAGCTGGTACCTGCCCTTTGGATTTGAGGTGCTCTGAAATGCTCATCTTCTCCTTCTCAGCTCTGAGCACTTTCCCTTCTTACCATGATGGCCCCCATCAAGTTTTCTGCGTCTGACTAGTCCCGCTTCTCCCACTCTGCACATTGTGGGAAGACTCACTCTCATGATGCTGTTTTTCTGCTGAAGTTTTACTTTGGAATCAATCCTACCTTATATTCTTCCACCTCCCAGTCTCTATCTGTTATTTGAAGATGCAGTGTATGTTCTTTTTCTTTTTATAAACTCATTAGTTTTTAATATTTTGGATCCCATGTGTAAATCATAACACAGTATTTGACTTTCTTTGTCTGACATTTCACTGAGCATAATACCGTCCAGTTCATCCATGTTATTGCAAATGGCAGAATTTTACTCATTTTTATGGCTAGTAATATCCCATTGTGTATATGTTGCATCTTCTTTATCCATTCATCTGTTGATGGACACTTAGGTTGCTTCCATATGTTCTCTTTTGGTTTTGTTTTGTATTTTAGGCTGTACCATGCAGCATGTAGGATTTTAGTTTCCCTCAGGAATTGAACCTGTGACCTTTGCATTGTGGGGTATGGAGTCTTAAACACTGGACTGCCAAGGAAGTCCTCGTATGCTCTTAATATTCATTTTATCAAAACAAAACCAAATCAAGTACCACATTTTGCCTTGTTTTAATCAGATTTTCATATTCCTGTGGCAGTATAATTAAATTTTTATACCTTCCTGTATTCTTGCTCAAGTGGGCTTTAAAACATTAAGTCCTTTTTATTATAAAAGCTGTTTAAAATTTCCGAAGTCCTTTCCTCACTAATTTCACATGAGTGCCACAATACCCATTTGAAGTAAGAAAGGCCTTCCTAGCTCATTTTTTCCAACTTTATTGAGATATAATTGGCACATAACATTGGGTAAGTTTAAGGTGTTTTATGTATGGTTTAGACACATTTGTAAATTGCAGAATGATTCCCACCATGATATTCACTAAAACTTCCATGCTGTGGCATAGTGACTGTTTTTTTGTGGTGAGAAGGTTTAAAACCTACTCTCTGAGCAGCGTTTCAGTCTGTGATACAGTGTGAGCTGTAATCACCAAGCTCTGCACTGATCCCCAGACCTGTTCATCTTGTAACGGTTGTCTGTACTCTCGGAGCAACACCTCCCCATTTCCCCACTTCCAACCCTACTGAGCACTCTACACTGCTTCTCTGTTTGTCTGTTTTACTTTCTACATAAATAAGTGAGCTCAGTGCTCTTTGTTTAATGATAAAGTTGAGTCTCAGGAGGTGGAATGACTGTCTAAGGAATGACGTCAGAAAGCTGTAGATTCAGACCAGACTCTGTTCTTCTGATGGCAGATCTGCAGCTCCTTTTAAGATAGAAAGTATGAAAGTTGTTAGTTGCTCAGTCGTGTTTGACTCTTTGTGACCCCATGGACTGTAGCCCACCAGTCTCTTCTGTCCATGGAATTCTCCAGGCAAGAATACTGGAGCAGGTTGCCATTTCTTTCTCCAGGGGATCTTCTTCTTAGCCCAGGGATCGAACCCAGGTCTCCTGCTTTGAAGGCAGATTCTTTACTGTCTGAGTCACGGGCATAATACCAAAGTAGGAGCTAATGAAGTGACATACAAACATGAAGCCATATTCATTTCATCCCCAGAAACTTTCTCAGTACAAATCAATGAATACATTGAATTAAAAAATAGGTGAACCAGATAATTGTTACAATCAGGGCCTTTTTCTTTAGAAAGACCTGCTGGTCAACCTGGAAGGTGGAGGGAGGCCCAATGTATCCACTGGAAGCCACCTGTGCCTGTGGAACTGGGTGCTCAGGGCAGACTCCTTCTCATGACCCCCTAAGGAACCCGAGGTCCTTAATTCAGGGCTTTTCTTTGGTGGTCTGAAGTATCCCCCAGCCAAACAACCTGGGTCTTTATTTTCCTTACATCTGTCATCTTTGCAAAATTAAAAAAAATCATAGATGCATATTACTTAATTACATGTCAGAGGAGGAGCTTTGTCCAATAACATGAGCAGCTGAGGAGTGGCCTGAGGATCTGTGTTCCCCTCTCATTCCCAGACTTGCATGGACGAATACTGACTGGACCTTGGACCTGGTCCCCACAAACAATGTTCTTCCTGCCCTCGCTGTTCTCCAGAGTGAGAACGTCTTGCAAATGTTTCTCGTCATTGTGTCAGAAAGTGATGGTCATCGTTGATACTGTGCAGACATCACCAGGAAAGCACACTTAAGGAAAACTCTAGAACCGGCCCCACTCAGAGGCTGATGACTGCCAGGACATAGGGCCGGGGGGCTTTTCCATCGTTGCTTTGTCTCTTTGCTGATTCAACAGAAAGCAGGGGAAACAGTGTTTATGTCTGGCCAAGTGGAGTGGCTTTTTTTATACTGATACCGAGATTAGAGGTGTCTACTATATGAAAAAGGGGAACATTTTTTTTAATGTGTAAGAAATTTTATTGTAATACAGAAATTTTTCTCATAGGAATGTAGCTTGAAGAGTAGTTTAAGGTATATAGAAGGATTTAACTAGAAGGATATTGATCACAGCCCCTTATAATAGCAAAGTAGTAAGAATAGTGAAACTAATCAAAGATAGAGAACTGTTTATTTGTATACTGGTTTTAAAAGGTGTTTCAGAGAAATATGACTTTATATATAAGTCTTATATATAAGGCTTATATAAGACTTATATAATTATATAAGAAATATAAGGAAGAGGTGATCTGACAAGCGTTTTAAAAGGAAATGGATCAGTATTTCTTGAGAGGTCCAACAGATTTTTTTCATTGAAGGTTTATTAATGAAATTAATTCAAAGTTGAAATTAATTCAAAGTTAATTTCATTGAAATTACTGAGATAATTATAGATGCAAATGCAGTACTAAGAACTGATGGACAGAAGCTGTGAACCTTGACCTTCTTTCCCCTAGTGTGTTTCAAACTGTAGTATAATGACATTAATACATCCATCTTATTCATATTTTTCAGTTTTACTTAAAATCCTTTCTGTGTATCTATTTGATTTTATCACATGCACAGGTTCACATATCCACAACCACAGTCAAGATACAGGACATTTCCATCACCACAAGGATCCCTCATGTTGTCCTTTATAACCTGGAAATGGAAACATTCTGACATGTTTATTATTCCTTTTTGTTACCGTGCCTTTGGTTGTGCTGGGGATTCTGATCTGTTGCCACTTATTGTTGAATCATGAAACACTACCGTGTTCCTCTGTTGAGATTCTTGGTGGTCAGTCTTCAGATCAGCCAAACATGGGAACGTTCAGCCCTCAAACCCCACTTGCTCTCAGCACCCTAGCCTCGTGGGCAGGTTTTCAAGCCAGTTTTCAAGTTCCTCAACCAGGCTGACCTTTGCCATCCAGGGAGGGTGACACCTGTGCTCAGAAGGGTCTCACTCCATGCTCCCCACTCCTGCCTCCCCATGAAAATATTTCCT
This sequence comes from Cervus elaphus, assembly GCF_910594005.1. NCBI lineage: Eukaryota > Metazoa > Chordata > Mammalia > Artiodactyla > Cervidae > Cervus > Cervus elaphus. The sequence goes on from NC_057819.1 coordinate 28,665,075, forward strand.
AGCCTTAAGAAAGTGAGAAAAAATCTTACTTTTTTATTTTTTGCATTTTTATTTTTAAAATCGAGGTATAGTTGCTTTACAGTATTGTTTCTGCCGTACAACGAAGTGAGTCAGCCATGTGTATACATGTATCCCCTCCCTCTTGGGCCTCCTTCCCTCCCGGACCCCTGCCATCTCGTCACAGTGCCAGGCTGGGCTCCCTGTGTGGGCAGCAGCTTCCCACTGGCCGTGGTTTACATATATTGGTGTAGATATGTTAATCCTACTGTTTCAAGTCGTCCATCACCCCCAACCCGTGTTCCCGTGTCGGTTCTATATGTCTGTGTGTGTGCTCAGTCGTGTCTGACTCTTTTGCAACCCCATGGACTGTAGCCCGCCAGGCTTCTCTGTCCATGGGATTTTCCAGGCAAGAATACTGGAATCGGTTGCCATTTCCTACTTCAGGGGATCTTCCCAACCCAGGGGTTGAACCTGGGTCTCCCACATTGCAGGCAGATTCTTTACCACTAGCACCACCTCTACAAATCTTACTTAAGGTATGGCTTCTTTCACCTCCAAAAGTATACTTTTCCTTCATAGTACATGCACACGTTTATAATTACTTATTTGTACTGTCATTTGATTGCTCTCTGTCTTGTCTCGCTAAACTGTGGCATTGATAGCTAGCAGAAGGCCTCTATGTGTGTGTGTGTGTATAATATATGTGCATGAATTATCTTTCTGATTTTCAGAGAATAGAGCACGTCTGTATGTGTCACACATATTTCTTTCCTGTAACAAGGATTTATTATGTCAGAATGGTGACATCTTCAGCTTCTTTTTAATAAAATATAAGCTCTGTTGAAATGGGCATTTCTTATATAAGCAATGACAGAAGATATAGCAGTAAATTATAACATCTCTGTTTGGAAGGGTCAGAGTTCACACATGGATATAATAAAAGGATTAAGAACACTGCTTTTGGATTACCAGTTGCATAAACCCCCAAGACACTGGGTTGGATTCAGGACAAGACTGACTCCTTTAGCAAATGTCTCAAAGGCAGGCCTGTGCGGTGCTGTTTGAAGGCCATGTCTAGACTGTAGGTGGGCTTCCCTGGTGTCTCAGCTGGTAAAGAATCATCCTGCAGTGCAGGAGACCTGGGTTCGATCCCTGGGTTGGGAAGATCCCCTGGAGAAGGGAAAGGTTACCCACTCCAGTATTCTGGCCTATATAGTCCAGAATATAGGACTATATAGTCCATGGGGTTGCAGAGAGTCAGACAGACTGAGCTACTTTCACTTTCACTTTCAGACTGTAGGTAGATGTTTATGATGCCGAAAGTAAAATTTGAAACCAGATGAGGATGTTCCCCATGACCTACAGTATTGACTGTAACAACTCATGTACGTAGGACACACCATGTGTTCCGCAGTCGTGGTCCTTTTTAGGCTTTGTACTTGTTAACTCACATAATCCTCCCGCCCACCCTAGAGGACAGATTTGTTCTTTATTCTTATTTTAGAAATAAGGGAACTGAGGCTTCATGACTAACTCCTACCTCAAGCCACCCATGTCTTAATCATCAGAGCAGAGTTTGGGGCACAGGTGGGCTTGTAGTGATAGTATTATGTGCTTTCCTGTAAACACGAAGGACTCTACAACCTTCTCTTTTCCAAAGACAATTTATAAAGCATGAGGCTGGGCAGCATACGTGTGTGTTACTACTACCGTCTTTGTTTTCCTGTACTTTTCACATGCTTGTCCAGGTGCGTGTGGCTGTTATATTTTTAAAGGTGTTTTACTCAGAGATAGGGCTTCCCAGGTGGCACTAGTGGTAAAGAACCCACCTGTGCAGGAGACAGAAGAGACTTGAGTTTGATCCCTGGGTTGGGAAGATCTGGAGGAGGGCATGGCAACCCACTTTAGTATTCTTACCTGGAGAATCCTCATGGACAGAGGAGCCTGGCGGGCTACAGTCTATAGGGTCACGAGGAGTCGGACACGATTGAAGTGATTTAGCGCTTACTTAGAAATAGAACATCTACATCGACAAAGAAAATCAGAGACTCAGGACTTTTGAGCAATTGACTTTTGTGCGGTTTTGGAAACACTCTGAGCTGTGGTGTTGTGAGGAGAGGTCAGGATGAAGGAGGCACAGGGCTGAGGGAGTCATTTGTTCTTATGAAGCTGCTGAACAGGTTTGGAATGTTTGAGATTGTGTTTTCAGAACTGGGACAATTTACTTAGGAGATTCTCTTGTGCCACCACTGGACACAGTCAGAAAAAATACCGTTATGTATCCAGAGTGGGTCTTTCGTTAAACCCATGTTACCTGGGAAAGGATGACTGTCACCACTTACAGGACTTGGGTGAATGAAGACCTGGCCTTGGAGGACTGACCTTCAGCATCTGGTGAGCAGTCAGAGCAGAAGGCCTCTCTCCTCCAGATCCCCCCCAAATTAGTGTCTTCTTCAGGGACTCAGACTTTCTGGGAATCTTCAGATCGTGCTATTGAAAATCAAGGGGCTGTTAATGCTTCACAACTGTTCCCCAAAAAGCAATGTAGATTTTTAATTTGTAAATGTCATAAGTAGTTATTATCTGTGCTTCATGGTGGGAGGGTTTTAATTTTAATGATTGGACACAACCCAGCCTTGAGAATGTCCTTACCTCTCAGTAAATTAGACAGACCATTCTGGGATTTATTGTCAAGACTCTGCATACTGTCTTTAAATACAGCCTGTGGTGGGATAACAGTGTTTACAGGATCAGCGGCCCTGGGAGCTGTCATGAGTTGGGTTGATTGATATGAGCTGAGTTTTCTGCCTGAGACCAGACTTTGAGACTCCTGTATTCAAGACGCCTGTGTTTAGCCTCTCCTGTATTAGAATTCCTGTTCTCACACCTCCCTAGGAAGCTTCTTTGCCTACTTGCCAGCAGTTTCTGTAGTATACTCAATTTACCTGAAAGGTTTATAATAGCAGGAACTCAGCGTCCGAATATGAATTCACTTTCTGTCCATTCACATCTCTTAGGCAAGGAAAATCCCTTAGGTATGAGTTATGAGAAATGCTGCCTGGATATTTCTCACAGCTTGTATACCTACTTAAAAAAGATAAATAGTAAAGACATTCCTCAGTTTGAGAATAAACTGGACTTCTGCCAGTAATGTTTGATTGTTTGATTTTTGGTAGGAAGTTTTGGAACGTGTGGAGGATATTTAATTAACTCATTTCTTTTAAAACATGCACACATTCACTGAGTGCATGCTGTAATCTAGGCACCTGTGTTTAGGCATTAGTGATTCAAAACCAAAACCAAAACCACAAAACCAAAAAAATCCTACCATAATAAACATGCCCTTGTGGGAAAAGGTAATTTGTGTAAGTAAATGATCAATTTAAATTCCAGCAAATAGCCATCTCTAAAAGTAAGTAGGAAATCAGTTGCTACTGGGAAAATTTTTCATGGGTACAGGCTCAATTTTCAAATACTTTTTATGGCCACAAATGTATAGAATAGAATTGTTTCCTGTTTTGTCTCCAGGTGCAAGTCAGGACTTTATTTTTAAAGCTCTTTGGAGAGATGGAGCTTGCTTTGTTTCAGCTGCCTGAAGTCATGCATTCTGTCAGCTAATGACAGATCGCGTACAGCTTTGGTTGAATGGTTTGGATGCTGAGTGGACCCTCCCCCCTCCTTCCACTCGCTGTTTCCTTGTCCTCCTGCTGCTCCCGCCTCCTTCTTCCCCACCTTCTGACTCTTGCCAGCTAGATGTTTGGGGCATTGAGTGTGTGAAGAGCCCTCTCCCTAGATTGGTTGTGCATCTGTTGCTCGTTTCTGTCTGTGAGGGGTGAGCTTGCGCATCCTCTGGGGACATGGGGTGAGCTTGGTCCTTCTTCCCGCTGCTGTGCAATGGAAGGCTGTGACCTGGGATGCAGATGAAACCTGGTCAGCATCTTTCTATCTGGGTTTACTTGGTTAAAGAAAATGCCCTTTTACCTCATCTGGACTCACTTAGGCCAACTTAAAACTCTCTCTAAATATTTATCACTGTCTGCAGATTTCTTTCATAGAATAATGCATCAACCAGAAAGAGCTAATGCTTAACCCCCAAACAACTGTTAAGTATACAGGTAAAGATAACACACCCTGCTGTCAGTCACACTGGAAATTGTGGAAACATATTTGTTTGGGTTTATCCGAGGGATTTTTATAATTATAATGGGAAACAGCAGAATGTAATCACACAAACCCAGATCGTTTGATGATAGCAGTTTCATTGGTTGCTATTTGATAGATGAACAGTATTGAATACATTTTAATCCAATTTGCCTATGGCTTGATATGGTATTTTTTTGTCACCTAAAAATCACTGGAGGAAAAAAAGTCTTTCATTTTCAGGAAAATTTTCTATCATATTTCTCAGAGAAGCCTGTGTTTTCCTCACTTGTAAAAAATGTATGCTTTAAAATGTATCAACATATTAAACAAAATTGGTGCTCAAAAATATATTCTGAATAATGAATGAGTCTAGAAAATTTGGTCAAGGTATATGGCTGAATTTGGGTAACAAGCACAAAAGGAACTCTACGTGTAAAAAATAAATCAAATATTGTTAGAAATGATGTACCTGTATATTTGACTGATCCTTTGCTTTTAATGAGAAAAACACTTGGCAGTTGTAAGATGAGAAAGTGAAGGACAGAGAATTATAAGGTGATATTACCTGGATTATGGACGTTGTTAATGTGATCTGAATAGTAGCTCACATCCCAACTTTTCCTACATTTGTTGGTCACCCTCTGTGATTCTGGTTAGCTGATGAAAACAGATTTTCTTCCCTCAGAAATCAGGTATATCTGAGGGATTGTTGTTATCACATCTGTGCTCTCTGGAGGCCAAAATGTTTGGCAGAATAGAGTCTGAACAAGCCTAAATTTACATTTAAGTTAGAAGAAAAGCAGTGCTGAGAATTGAGACATTCTCTCAAAATGTCTACTGGCTCCAGTGGCCAGGTTGCTGGAGAGTAATTTTTTGGATATTTACTTCTTTTGCACTGTAAATTCTGCTCAGTTTAATGGAGGAAACCAAGTATCAATGAAATGTTTGTAATATCCTCAATTAGCTTTTACTCCTAAAAGGAAAAAATTTGAAGAATGGGCTACAGAAAGAATTGAGTTGGGTCTAGAGAGATTAGGTCCTAGACGTATGTGGCCTCCTGGAGCCTCTGCTTGGACATAACTTCAGGATGCCTCACATAGTCACTGCATACCCTTGCATCCCGCCCCTCCTCCTACATCCCCACTTGTCCCTTCAGCCTGATCTCATAATAAATTATAAAATTTGCATATATATTATGAAAACATAATAATTTATACAGATTATAATAATATATGACCATAATAATGTATGCTTATTGTTTGTTTCCACCAGCTAAAGTGTAAACTTTAGGAGGGCAGGGATCTTTATGTTTCATTCATTGATATGTTAAACATGCTCAGAAGAGTGCTTGGAGCATAACAGGTATTCAGTTATTTGTGGCAAGACTTCTCCCCCAGGGGGAAAAAAGAATAATTAAAGGGTGCTTTCTGAGATGAAAGCAAATAAGGAATACTAAGCTTATTGAATAATTTATTGGAATTCATTGTGAAATTTTTGAGAAGGTGATTATTTCCTTTCATGTACTACTCTTTATACTTTAGGCTCCCTCCAGGGAGCATGTTGGGCTGATTATTCCAGGAAGTAAAGCTTAAAAGATAAGGGCGCTTATTTTATTAAAGCAAGAGAAAGAAGAAAGAAGAGGGATGCATTGACTCTTGGTTAGGGGATTTCTAAGGAAATGGCCGTTTCTCTGCTTTATGCAGAAGAATTTTGTATTCTGTTTAAGAGTTATGAATTGATGACTTTCTGAAAATCTAAGTGCATTACAAAAATTTATGTTGTTTGATTTATTCCAGTTGGAAGAAAAAAAAAATAGGGCATAGTGAGAGCATGAGTAAATTTGTTCTTTATTATATATTTAATTTAAAAATTTTTGTATTTTATTAGAATACCCTAAATCAGAGTCTTCAGAATTCCAGTGTGTTGACCAATGCTGTTTCATAATAAAATGTTAGTTGTAAAATGAGAAAAATTAGACTCTATATATCCTGCAAATCAGCAATTCCATTCCTAGGGATTTATTCTAGAATAAATTAGAATTTAATTCTAAACCTAGAATTTTTACAGAGAAATAGAAGTATTAGCTACAAAGATACTGATTGCAAGATTTTGTTTGGACTTGTGAAAAAAAGGTATTTAATATCAACTAAAACTTCAGCATGCCTAACCAATGCAATTTTATGTAGTCAAGGTATAGAAATATATTTATTGACATGAAAGGATGGCCATCAAATAGTAAGTCAAAAAGGAGGTTTAAGAACTGTATGATCTGGTATGTGTTATATACAGTTATTTTCAAGCATAAACAACTTGAATATAATATTTGCAGTGAGTGAGTGAGTGATAGTTCCTCAGTTGTGTTCAACCCTGTGACCCCATAGACTGTAGCCCGCCAGGCTCCTTTGTCCATGGGATTCCCCAGGCAAGAACACTGGAGTGGGTTGCCATTTCCTTTTTCGGTATTGGCAATGTAGACAAATAATGCTTCAGGAGCTTAGAACATACTTTTGTATTCTCTCTACAGCTGTGGAAGGAGGGTTATATTATTGCTTCCATTTTAGAAGAGAGGGATTTTAAAAAATTTATTATATTGAAGTATAGTTGAGTTCGGAGAAGGCAATGGCACCCCACTCCAGTACTCTTGCCTGGAAAATCACATGGACAGAGGGGCCTGGTGGGCTGCAGTCCATGGGGTCGCTATGAGTCGGACACGACTGAGCGACTTCACTTTCACTTTTCACTTCCATGCATTGGAGAAGGAAATGGCAACCCACTCCAGTGTTCTTGCCTGGAGAATCCCAGGGACGGGGGAGCCTGGTGGGCTGCCGTCTATGGGGTCGCACAGAGTCAGACATGACTGAAGTGACTTAGCAGCATAGTTGAGTTACAATGTTGTGTTAATTTCTTCTACACAGCAGAGTGATTCAGTTATATATATATAATTTCCATTCTGGTTTGTCACAAGCTATTTTTTTTTCATTTATTTATTTATTTATTTTTTTAATTTTTTTATTAGTTGGAGGCTAATTACTTCACAACATTTCAGTGGGTTTTGTCATACATTGATATGAATCAGCCATAGATTTACACTTATTCCCCATCCCGATCCCCCCTCCCATCTCCCTCTCCACCCGATTCCTCTGGGTCTTCCCAGTGCACCAGGCCGGAGCACTTGTCTCATGCATCCCACCTGGGCTTAGTTGGAGGCTAATTACTTTACAATATTGAAGTGGGTTTTGTCATACACTGACATGAATCAGCCATGGAGTTACATGTATTCCCCATCCCGATCCCCACTCCCACCTCCCTCTCCACCCGATCCCTCTGGGTCTTCCCAGTGCACCAGGCCCGAGCACTTGTCTCATGCATCCAACCTGGGCTGGTGATCTGTTTCACTATAGATAATATACATGTTTTGATGCTGTTCTCTCGAAACATCCCACCCTCACTTTCTCCCACAGAGTCCAAAAGTCTGTTATGTACATCTGTGTCTCTTTCTGTTTTGCATATAGGGTTATCATTACCATCTTTCTAAATTCCATATATATGTGTTAGTATGCTGTAATGTTCTTTATCTTTCTGGCTTATTGAGTACAGTTGCCTGTGCTGTACCATAGGACCTTGTTTATCCATTCTGTATAACATAGTTTGCATCTGCTAATCCCAAACTCCTACTCCATTCCTCCCTGGAGAGAGATGCTCACGGGCTTTCTGTGATTTGTCCAAGTTCATTCGACAGGTGAATCCTGGGCTCTGAAATTCACCTCTCTGTGCCCACCAAAATCATGCATTTCCCCCTACATGTACTGTTATGTGGAACTGCAGGTGTATACAGGGTCCACTCTGCAGAACACACAGTGTCTGGGGGAATCTCCATCCTACCTGAACATCAGCTGTCCTACTGTTTGGGGCACACACCGTGTCATGGCCACAGACCGCTGTTGTGACAGCCCTGCTTGGAGGAGGAGAAGGCAGTGAGGCTGCGGGGTGCCATGGAGGAGCCATCCCAGCCTCTGAGGTGACAGTTCACCCAGTTTCCTTCTGGAGCTTCAGGGGCTGAGACAGCTGGGTTGGGAATCAGAGGTGCAGATGCATGCTCCGTCTGTGTTTGTGCGTCTCACCCAGACAAGGTGTCTGACCCCTCAGGACACTGAACAATGGATTTTTCCTCCTCTTTAGATGCTGGTTTGAGAAAAATGGGCTTCCCTGGTGACTTAGATGGTAAAGAATCCTCCTGCAATGCTGAAGACCTGGGTTTGATCCCTGGGTCAGGAAGATCCCATGGAGTAGGAAATGGGAATCCACTCCCCTATCCTTGCCTGGAGAATCCCATGGACAGAGGAGCCTGGTGGGCTACAGTCTATGGGATTGCAAAGGATCAAACATGACTGAGTGACTAACACTTCACTTGAGAAAAATAATCCCAATCCTATCAAAATAAATATATAATCATGACCACTATTCAAATGATAATTCTGATTTCCTTTCACTAACCCCATGTGCATTTTGAGCTGCTGCATTTATTATGTGATGGATGTAATGGAAGATACTGTCTCTCCACTGGGCACCTCAGACTCACATGTTTAATATGAAGCTCTGGATCTTATCTCTTGGTCTGCATCCCAATGTGTGTCCCAGTTCAGCTCCTGGTGACTGCAACCTTCAGCTGCTCCGGCCAAAACCTGTGTCCTCTGGTGTCCTTCCCTTTCGTCCTGTGTCCAGTTCATCAGGAACGTGTGGAACCTGTCTTCAGATTCACTGGGGTCGGGGCCACTTGCTCCCTCCACTGCTTTCACTCTGAGTCCCGTCATCAGTCTTTCTCACCTGAATGTCCCAGTGGCCTCCTAGCTGGTCTCTGTCGCTGCTCTGTTCTTGCTCTGTCCTTTCTCTGACCTTGCTCTGTCTTTGCTATTACATTGCTATGACCTTGCTTTGACCTTACTATGTCTTGCACTGACCTTGCTATGACCTTGCTCCATCTCTGATGTGATCTTGCCCTGTCCTTCTCTGACCTTGTTATGACATTGCTCTAACATTGCTCTGTCCTACCTTGCTCTGACCTTGTTCTGACCTTGCTCCATTTTATACGCCTTCAGTCCATGCCCAGTGCAGCTGGAGGGTCCATCCCCTCATTGAGGCCTCCGTGGTTCCCCCCACACCCTGCCAGCGCTTTGCACCTGGGAGTTTCCCGGCCTCTCAGGGCTCCCTGCAGAGATGCTTCACACCTGTCTCCACTGCCAGCTTCTCCATGATGCTTCTGGTTTTGTGCTTGAGCTCCCCCTGCCCCCCACCACCTTGCTCAGCTTTACTTTTCTCCAAACTAATTACCATTATCTATCATCTATCTGTCTGTCTATCATCTATCCATTTATCATCTGTGTATCTGTCCATCTACAGTTCAGGATCTCAAAGAGTCGGACACAACTGAGCGACTGAACTGAACTGGACCTCTTTATCTAATATATATCTTAGCTTTATGCTTCTTCTGTCCCCTGTTCTAGAATACATTTGTCCCATGAACTCCCTACTTTATCCCACTAAAGGGTGAATCTCTAGGGCCTCTAACTGTGCCTGGGACACCTAGGGACTCAACACATGTTTGCTGACTGTTTACTTAATCGAAAACTATTTCTTGATTATATTCATTATCAGGTATAGTTTTGGGCATTAGAGTACTATACAAATGTTATTCTTGTTAAAATTACTCAAATATATCATTTTTAATTTGGGGAGGGAGATGTGAAATAAGATTTTTTGATAGGTGTGTGTCATTGATTTGAACAAATTTGCCAATTCTCTTTCAAATAAAAAGTCATTTTTATATGATCCTTGTAGGTGTCACATCTGTTCTTTCCTTTCAACTTTTCACCCTGTCTGCCTTGTTTTTGTTTTCTAGAAAAGAGGCACAATTAGATGAAGAAGGACAGTTTCTTGTCCGAATAATTTATGATGATTCTAAAACATATGATTTGGTTGCTGCTGCAAGCAAGGTCCTCAGTAAGTTGAACGTGACTTTCTTTCTTTGGCTAAGCTGCACATCGATGTCCAAGGGCATGCATGGTCCAAGGTCACATTGTATAGTTGCACAGGTTGTGCATTGCACAACCCTGATGGGAGGACAGTCACATATAGTATTAGGCTCAGGTTACACTAAATCATGTTATTCTTTTTACAGACTCTTTAGAGAATAGAGGAGCTCTCTGCCCCTCCCCACAAAAAGCCATGTGTTGAGGAAGCAAAAAATTATTGATACTTAATGTAATAAGTTAATGATGTAATAATAACTTAATGTTGCCATGTCAAGATCACAATAATTACAAAAACATAATATGTAGAAAATCTTATCTCCAAATCCCTTTTGTAAACACAAGTTTTGTTAGGTAATGGTGAAAGAAACAAGAAACTGAGAGCTACATGAGACAAAACTCATGCAAAGAAGGCAAAGTAAAAAAAAAAGCTTCACTGGAAAAAAGTTGTTCTCAAAGTAGTATCTCTTATCATTGTAGTACTTAATTTATAGTGAGGCTACAGTTTGCATAGACTAGATGGATGCTTTTTAGCTTTGTCAAATATAGCTAGAAGAGAAAATGCTACCTCTTGTAAAATACAAGAATTACCATAAAAGTATGGTAAATTATTAATAATAATCATAAGAAAAATATCCAGCATCACTAGTAATCAAAATTGACACAAATATGAAATAATTTTTATATAAATTTGACAATTGGCAAATTAAAAATCTAGTGTAGTCAAGGGTAGAGTTAAAGGGGAAATCATACACATTTAAAATCTGATGGGAAAATAAACTGTTTTGCAGAATAATTTTGCATCATCAGTCAAAGTCTGTTTAAACATGTTCAAATTTTAGATATATTTAGAAAATTTTCATAAAGAAATAATTAGATTTATTTGCATTAAGATGTATGTGTATTTTCATTTCAGAGTTACTTATATTATCAAAAGTTGTAAAAACCTGCATTTTGAGCAAGTGGGCATTGGTGAAATGAATTGTTGCATATCTGTGTTAAACAAGACTGATTAAAATTGATATTAAGAAAAATTTTAATTTTAGGAAATAACAGTAATTCAATATTAAGAAAAAGGCAGGATCTTAGGCTATATATTATTTGTAACCTGGTTATTAAATATGCATGTTTTTATAAAGAAAAATGATTTTGCACCCAAATATCTGCCTGGTGGCTCAGACGGTAAAGAATCTGCCTGCCAATGTGGAAGGCTTGGGTTCAATCCCTAGGTTGGGAAGATATGCTGGAGAAGAGAATGGCTTCACACTCCAATGTTCTTGCCTGGAGAAGTCCATGGACAGAGGAGCCTGGCAGGCTATAGTCCATGGGGTCACAAAAAGATACAGCTGAGCAACTAACACTTTCACTTTTCATCTTCATGTGCATTCTTGATGATTTTAAAGATCTTTCTCTTATTTTTCAGAAAAAGTAAGTTATACCTTACATATAAGTTTGAAAAAGCTCAAAGTTTTGTCACAGAACCTGAGAAACTGGTTGCTTTGCTTTTAAGTACAGATTTAGACTGTTAACGTGTCAATATGCTGTCTTCTCAGATTTCATTGTATTTTCCTGGCCAGATATTTTTCCTGTGATCTGTTCACTGTGCAAAGAAATTGAGGATATTTAACATTTTTGTCATGCACTTATCTTTATTCCTGCCTCTAATGATTTTCTACCTCTAATATGTTTTGTTTCTATTGTTGCCTCTCAAATCTATAAACTAGATCTCAATGCTGGAGAAATCCTCCAAATGTTTGGGAAGATGTTCTTCGTCTTCTGTCAAGAATCTGGTTATGATACAATCCTGCGGGTCCTGGGATCTAACGTCAGAGAATTTCTGCAGGTGAGCAGTTTGAGGTCCTGGTCCAAAAGTTCTGATTTTTTCTTCTCTCACGTGGGCTCTAGAATCCCTTTGTTCAGTTGGCTGGATGAGTGTCTAGCTGCTGAAATGAAATCATAGGGACATTTTCCCTAATTCACATAAAATAATAAGTATTAGATGGTCTTGAGTACATTTTAGCATTTTTCCTTCATATTTTTACTTTAATTTTTGGTTCTGACACTAAACATTCAAGTTCTAAGCTAGTGGTCTCTGAAAGTCTCAACGTGTTGTGATCCATTCAACTGCCTTTTAAAAAATAAGTCTTTGTGCTAGTAGCTCTGCTTTTAGGTATATAACCTGGGCTTGTTTTCTAAGTCATTCTGACTTTAAGTAATTAAATAATTCATCAGTATCTGTAAAGTTCTACCTGAAGCTCATTGTTTCAGGGAAAGAGCTTGTCACCAAAACAGGTTTAAGAATCATTGCTCTCAGTTACATATTAGTTAATCTACTCTGGAGAGGAAAATAGGAACTCTTCCAGAGTCAGTCTCAGGTGAAGTCAAGATAAATAATGTCACCAAAGGCTTTTGTTTTCTTGTTAAAACTACTTAATTTTTTTCTTTTTACTAGTGAATGACACCATCAGGTGGGAGACTATTTTGGGATCAACTGTCCTATTTTAAGCACAGGCATTTTTGAGACTCTCCTCTTAAAATGTGCTAACATTGAACATTATGTGGTTGTTTGTAAAGAATATTTCTAAACTGGCCGCTGAGAGCAGCCAGATCTTGCTGGAAAATGATGTCAGTGCAAGACCAGCTGAACTGGAGCCCAGCTTGGAGGGAATGTAAACGACTTTCAGTCCAGCTGCGTTATTGATTTAACAGCCAAAATAAGAACTTGAGTGTTTAATCAAAATGTCTGTTGTTTACATAGTGACATTTTTCTTATAAACTTAAAACAGCATTAAATCAAGATGGAAACCGGTTTCCAGTCTCTGCCATGGATTTACCAAACTACTGGTGTCCAAAAAAACTGCCACTTCCAAAGGAAGTCACTGCCAGGAGATACTTAAATTAACCTTTAACAGGCTGTATTTAAATGAATTATTTTACATGGATTAAAGTTTGAGATTTAAAAATATTTTGAGATTTGGGGGGTTAGAATGCATTCCCATTTTTAATATTTCTGTTGACTCCTGGTCGCTTTCTCAACTAAGTTCCAGTTGCAATTTCTTTCTCTTAATTTTATCTTTCTCTCTCAATGGTCACATCTGTGTTGACAAAACAATCATGCAAATAGTTTACTTTTACCTTTACTCATTGTGACTGTCTGCTAAGTGTCCAGTGGCTCAGTTGAGGACTGGAGACTCCTGGTGGTTTCTCCTGGTTCTAGAACTGTCCTGACTGCAGACTCGCCTCTATGTGACTAGGGTAAAATGCACAGTGGGCTTCAAAGAGAATGCAGATAACTCGGGCCTGTTTCATATTGATTACATGGTAAAATGATAACGTCTTGGGAATACTGAGTTATATAAAAATGTATCATAAACATCAATTTCACCTGGTTCTTTTCCCTTTTTTAAATGTGGCTACTAGAAAACTTAACATATATGACTGATGTTTGTGACTTGCTTTAATGGCTCCTAAGTCTTTTATTTTCACTGGACAACATTGTTTTAAATAGTTCTGAGTCCATTTTCATCAAAGTCAATAGGCAGTTTTAAAATTGCACACAATTTTATTTTATTACTATTATTATTTTTTTGGTGCAAGTATGAACACTAAGGAAACTGTAAAGTTAGAATACTATAAAGTTTTCATCAATATTGTTTATATTTGAATTTCTTCCTGGTTTTGAAATTGAATATCTTGATGGCAAACTGGTTGGATTAGCATATTGCTTTCCTGAAAAGTAGGTATTTATGGTATGAGTAGGCTAATTTCAAATAAATTAAATGGACTTTTTAAAAAAAGTGCCTATGAGATAAAGCAACTGATTTTCATAAAGTTTTTTAAGATTCTAGTTCACATATAAAAATTGACACTTTTCATTACATAAAATAATAAAACATTCTTTATGGTAGACATCAATCCTTTGTAAAAGAGTAGGATAAACTGGGCCTTATTTTAAAGATATTTAAAACATTTTTTTGAGTCTTTCAACACTTGACTTTAACTAATCATTGAGTCCTTAGAGTCTGTTTCCTAAACACTGAATTTTTCAGAATCCTACCACTTGTCTTCATTTCCCCTAGCCTTACGTGGAACATTCCACTATTCTCTACAGAATGCATAGGTTTCCTCATCTCTCTGCATGACTCCATCTCCTCGCCATTCTGTAACTAGTGATTTTTCTTAAAAGCAAATATATCTCATTCCATCATTTACTTGCTTAAACCCTTCAGTGATTCCCAGTTGCTCCTTGGAAATGTAAAAAGCAATTAAAATAATTGAAACTACTTACACCCCCATCTACCTCTCTTTCTCTCCTGCAGCTCAGTCAAACAGAATTTCTTTCAGACTATATTTTTTTCTAACTAGCTTTCTCCATCTTCTGAGCTTTTGCACCTGCTCTTCCATTTGTCTGGACAGTCTTCCTGCTCCTTTTCACCTGGATTGACCTTCTTCCTTCTGCTGGTCAGATTACTTCTTCCGGGAAGGTTCCACTCCTCTGTTAAGCCTCTACCCTGTTGGAGTCAGGGAATTGACATTTCTCACGTTTTCATAGTGTGTGTATCTCCCTACCCACAGGAGTTCTCACTGTAGATCATTTCCTGTTTGGGACTGCAATGTAAATCCCATGAGGCTGGGGGTTGTGTGTAGTCCCTTAATGATAGTATCATCACAGATACTATCTGGGAATGAAAAAACATATTTTAAAAATGAATAGTTGCTGTTTATACAAAAATAGGAAGCATATACCCCAAAAGCTCAAGATTAATTCTATTAAGGGTAAAAAAAAATTCATTTTGAGTGAGACTATATAACTTTACTAAGAAATTCATTATAGATTGAAATATAGAAGAGTAGACATGCTCTAGACCAATTTCCTTTTCATATGGACATAGCAAATTACTGTTTATTAATAAATATGCAACTAACATTACTTATATCTATTGAAATTTTCAAAATGTTTACCCTGACATTTCCATCTGAAGCTCTCAGGTAGCAATAAAATAGCTACTGAAATTCCAACATGGGAAGCCACTGGCCATGCCTTGGGCCAGGCACCTCTGTTCACTTGCATCCTTCTGAGGGGTACTTCCTTGGGGTTGTCCCAGCCTCTCAGTTGGATACATTATTAAGAATTACTGTATTAAAATACATATCTTTTGCTTTTCTCGAAATAATTTTTGTGTTTTCTGAGTACCAGGCACAGTATATAGCAGGCGATCAATAGTCTTTGAATGATAGAATTAGTTAATTCTGAGTTATATATATATATATTTTTTTTATTTGGCCACTAATAGGTTATTTTATCTGGTTAATAATGCCATTCCTTTATAAAAATTTTATAATCAAGGATATGCTGTGTAGATAGTATCTGTAGTTCAGTTCCAGAAAAATATTTGTTTCTCACTTAGCTTTTGTCATTTCCTTTGATTGGTGTATTTAAACAATTTGACAATTTAAACAGCTTAAATAATGGACAATTCTCCTTTGAAAGGTTTTGCTGCCAATATAAAATTCCTGGTTCTGTTTACCCAATCTCCCTGTGTTTTCAAAGTCAATTTAAGAATTTTTACATCATGTCTATTTTTAATCTACCTCAAGACTTTCACAAAAAATAGCTAAAAATTCTAAGTAGGTAAAGTAATAAAATATAAGAAACATTTTTAAAGGAAGCTTTTTAGAAAATTACTCTTCTCTAGACATTACACAATTTGGAATTGATTTTTCCTAAATGTCTGTGAGACCATCAGTTTGTGGACTGCTTATAAAAGTAGATAATCCTTGCAATTAATTA
The DNA here is from genome assembly GCF_910594005.1 of Cervus elaphus. Classification (NCBI taxonomy): domain Eukaryota; kingdom Metazoa; phylum Chordata; class Mammalia; order Artiodactyla; family Cervidae; genus Cervus; species Cervus elaphus. The sequence goes on from NC_057819.1 coordinate 28,681,035, forward strand.
TTATCCTTTTTCTAACTTAATAACCAGAAATATGATTTATTATAAAAAGATAAACAAAAGTAAGAAGACATTTTGATTTAGATTTTTGAATTTTATAGATTTTTTCCTGGATTTCTTGTCTTAAAGGTTAGACTGTATTTCACAAGAATTTTTTTCTCTATTTTGCCACTTTCTTATTCTTGAATTAGGAATAAAATGTGGTTTCTTGTTGCTGCTGTAGTAAATTTCTATGTGAAAGTTCTAGTGTATTGATTAAAATAGTGCAGAAAATATATCAGATTTGAAAGCTCAATAAAACTGCTGGTAAGAAATGTCCAGTCTGATGGTATTCCACCCTAATCACGTTCACCTTGACTTTTGATATCCTATTGCATTATTGCAGGTTGTCTTTTCCAAAAATTGCTGCAATATGATTGTACTTCTCCCCCATGACAAGTTAGAGCTCCCCCATGTCCCCCATGACAAGGTAGAGCTCCCATCCCTTGGATCTGGGGTGACTTTAGTGATTATTTGATCAGAAGAGTGTAGCAGAAGAAACATTCTTAATACTTCCTAGGCTAGTTCATAAGAACTCTTCAAATTTTCGTGAGTATCTTGAAGCACTTGCTCTTGGGATGTTCCCTGGAGGTACCCACCATGAGATGAGATGCTTCAACCACAGCAGCGGCGCTGCTGACTGAGCCCTCGTGTGTCTGGGTGACCCATCCTGGGAATCAGCCTGGTGGAGCATTATGGTGACTCCATGGCAAACTTCCATGTCACCCCACTCTGAAACCTTCCCACTCAGTCCAGATAACCCACAAAAACATGAGAATGATATCATTGTGTTAAGCTAATAAGTCTGAGGTGCTTTGATACATAGATAATTGGAACAGTATTCTGTGTGCTATTTTCCCCTTTGTTTTTTGTGTCTGTGTTAGTAGGTATATGTACATATGTACACATATTTAGAGAGAAGTTGAGCTTTGATTAATCTGGGTTTGAAAAGATAAGATTGCATATGGTCTCTGGGACTGGAATCTATGAGTCAGTTCATATCAGGGCTACTGATCCACTTTCAGTGGTGTTATGTTATTATCATGTAATATATTCTTTACCTCCCTAGTAATTTTACAGATATAAAATGAAGCCTAGATGAGCGTGGAAAGCTGTCAGGTTGACTACTGAAAAATAAAGGAGTCATATATAATCTTAGAGGCCAGTTAGGATTTAAATTATGAACCTGCTTAAATAGAAATAGGAATCTCAGTAGAAAAGCAAGCAAATACTATCTAATCATTAGCTGGAAACCTCAGTTTCTTCCACTTTTACTGTGGGTTTGGGGGGCTGTTTCACTCACTCTCCCAGTTCATATATGTCAGAGTCTTCTGCCAGGGCCTGTGTTCAGCCTGTAATGGGATTTCCTTAAATCTGTGTTGGCTCTAGGTTTTGGCTTCTAACAGAAAACACTGTAATTTGGCCAGCCTGCCAGGAGCAATCTGGAATTGATGGCCCATCTAAAATTCTTAAATGTTTGTGCAAAGTGTTATTTTGGGAAAGCTGAGGTTTTTTCCTGAACAGCTGTGAAATTCTAATACTTCCCTAAATTATTTATAATATTTTTTAGAAAAAAATGCACCATTCATTTTATTTTTAACTTTTGAATTTCAAAAGGAACTTTTCTCAACATCCAAATGCCAATTTCTGTAATCTGTATCTACTTGAAGAAAATGCACAATGTGAGAGCCACAAGTTGAGTTTAATTGGTGTCTTACTGAGGACTATGGCTGGGGAGACAGCATTTCAGGAGCCTCTGAGAAACTATCCCAAAAACATGAGGGTGGAGGTCAGTGTGTGTGGGGTGTTGGCAGAGAGGGGCGTGCAGTCAAGCACACATCTCCGTACAAAGCTGCTGCTGGTCACAAAGAGCAGGTATCATAGTTAATGTTTTTGGTGCTTCTCTAAGTGTGGAAGATGCAAGAAGCCAGGTTCATGAAAATTTTCTCCTGAAAATATCTGAGGGCCTGTTCTAGCAGTTCCCCTCATTCTTCATCCTCACCCTGACTTCTTTCCTGGTGTATTGAAGGTCAGCAGCTATAGGGCTCAGGGACTAAATTCTTATAGAACATGGTGGCAAGTGACATTCCTTAGTTGGCACATGAAATTTTAAAATTTGATAAGTTAGAATTTTTAAAGGAAGATAATATTTTAGAATTTTAAGAATTTTTCTTTGAATAATGTATATATTTTCACAGTTTTGCAAAATCCAGTCAAATGAAAATAAACGAATTTTTTTTTAAAACATGAATTTAAAAGCAGTATAATGTGAAATGGTTTACACAGGTAATTTTATGACTATTTTCAGTTTTTTCTTTAATTACAATTTCTCTTGAGATGATGGTAATAATAGGTAATTTTAAAAATACCATTTAAATAATTTTAGTGACTCAAGTATAATTTCTTTTTAAATAAATCCTTATGCTAAATTGATTCAGTCATGTCAGACTCTGTGAACCCACGGACTGTAGCCCACCATGCCCCATGGAATTTTCCCGGCATGAATACTGGAGTGGGTTGCCTTGCCCTCCTCGAGGGGATCTTCCCGACCCAGGGATCAAACCTGCGACTCTTGTATCTCCGGTACTGGCAGGTGAATTCTTTACCACTGGTGCCACCTTTACATTATTTATTTTAGAAAAGAGTCCCTGTATCTTTTCAGTTGGAAAGCTACTTCTCAAGGAGTTGCTTGAAGCAGAAAAGACAAAAGTATCATTAAACTTTGACTCTTGTTCTGACCTCATACGACTCACACCCTGACCTTGGCGTTTCCCACTATGTGGGGGTGAGTTTCTGCTTTACCTAGGTCCTGCTTGTTTCAGTTTTTCACATTAAAATTCTGACATGACATCTTTCTTAAAAACTTAAAGAATGATTTTCAAATTACATGACTCTCACAAGTAAATACTTGTTGGTCTTGCTTTTCAGAAGTGTGAGGAATCAAAAGAAAGGAAATACTGTGCCACATTCCTTTCCTTAAGTGCAGAGAGATTTGCAATGATTGATGTTTAATGCTTTTTCCTGGTATAAACTTCAGTAATGCTCTCAAATAACACAGATGGCTCCCTTCTCTCCATCCACTAGAATAAAGATTCATTTTTAAAAATTGATTAATTTTGGGAGGGGCTGTGCTGCTTGGCTTGTGGATCTGTTTCCTGTCCAGGGATTCAACCTGGGGCCACAGCAGTTAAAGCCTGGAATCCTAAGCGCTAGGCTGAGCCTAATCACCCCTAAGGGACCTCCTTAGAATAAGGATTCTTTAAAAAAAATTGTTTACTTATTTATTTTTATCTCTGGCTGTTACTGCAATGGCTTTTTCTAGTTGTGGCAAGCAGGGGCTACTCTTTTGTTGCGGTGGTGGGCTTCTCATTGCAGTGGCTTCTCTTGCCACACAACACAGCCTCTACAGGGCTCGTGGGCTTCAGTAGCTGTGGCTCACGGGCTTAGTTGCAAGTGGAATCTTCCCGGAACAGGAATTGAACCCTCTCTCCTGCATTAGCAGGTGGATTCTTAACCCCTGGACCACCAGGGAAGTCCTAAAGGTTTCTGAAGACTGAAAAATCTCTTTCTCAAAACTTTTAAGGCAAGGCCTTACTACACTTGTTTATGTGCATCATTTAGGAATTTTTAATTAGATACCCTGGAAGCAGGGGAATGATGTATTTAATTCTCAGAAACTTTTCCTCTGTACTTATATATGTGTGTATATATATACACACACACACATATATATAAAGCTTGTTTGCCATATTAGAAAGAGAAAATTTGCGTTTATTTTGAAACATTCCAAAATCTTTAAAAATATGAATCTTTGGAGTATTTGTCAAAGGACTAGTAAATCTCTTTTGTGTCCTAAATCTGTGGTGTGTACTAAATGTAGAACTTGTTTCCTAGGATGCTAGCATTGGTTTTTCCTCTGTAAATGACAAAGCTAGGAGACTTAGAGTAGCAGAATTCCTGAGAAACAGTTCTTTCATCTTGCATGTAGAAAAAATGGTAAAATGATATCAGAACATTAAGAGAAATGGAATGAAAACCTCAGACCAGTCTTTTAATATATTGAGGCAAAATAGATGAACAAAACTCCTCTTTATTCCCTTCCTGTTTTCTAGTGTCATAAGCTAAGAAGAATGATGTGAAAGCATATTTGAGGTTGGCTTTACTGTTTCCTGGGAATCTACTTGTGCTGAAATACATGTGTTGCCATTCAGCTCTTTTCTTTGTATACCCACCTCCATGGGTATATTTAGAAATTAAAGAATACCAGTTCCAATGTGAACTCTTGTTCTTCAGAATATATTGCTACAACCATGTGGATGAATAATTAGCTTTGTATGGATGGTATTATAAAGTGTAGACAGACAAGGTTTTCTCTTGGCTCTTTTGAGTGTCTTTTCTGTGACTTTTGAGGTTGCTGCAAACAATTGGAGTCTGTGAAGAAAGCACATTTTTGGCAATACTAATGTATTCAGTTGGAAATAATTTAATTTTTAATCATGAATTCTTTTTTTCATAATAGACAGGCAGTGGTAATAGCTTTAATTTTGAGAGATTAAAACTCCGAAAGGGAAGCTGTAACTAAAGAAATCCCAAGAGTATTTTTATGGTTAGATACTATCTAAAGAAAATCAATATTACATTAAGTGGTGTTAAATCTTTTATGCTCCAAGAAAGCACTTTAGTTGTCCATTTAATTAAGAGCAAATTCAACAAAACAGTCAGTCTCTGGAGAATTGGTTACCACAAAGACTTAAAAGATTAACATTTGACTTCGTGCGTTTTGGTTTCCCACTTGCTTTGAATTGATAAATTTAAGCAATGTTTTATTATTAATACCTCAGTACCATCAATAACTTTATTTAAAGTAAGTGTTAAATTAAAAAGGCTTTATGTAATTAAATTATTTAAATTAAAATGGCTCCACATTTAGGGAGCAGTGCCTGTCCCTACGTGGCTCCTGACCTGAGTTCTGGGCTGTTCTGGTCCATCTCTCACTTTCTTTAGCATCAGTGATGCAGAGAAAGTAAATGGTACCATGGTTACCACCTCCTGCCGTCTGCTTAGCTGCACATATAAATGTGCACATAGTATATGACAGAAGATGAAAATAGATAAGTGTGAAAATGATATGGGCATACTGACCTAAGATACACTGTATTTGAATATTTCATAGAAGAAAAAGTAGAAAAGAATTAAAATGTATATTTCAAGTTAGTGTTTGACTCATTAAAAATTTTTTTTTCTGTAAAATGAGTCACAATCCAGTAGTTGGGCCTGACTACATTAGGAAATTTCTTAAGGAACAAGAGCAACAGCTTAATTTAGCAGCAACAAGCTGAATTTTGACTTTGTGGGAAACAGAGATATGTATAAAACCCTTCTGGTGATTTCCTTTCTCACCAGATTTTCTCTGACAGCATTTTCTGCAGCATCAGCAGAGCAGTGAGGGGTCTGGCAGGGTTATGAAGAGCAGGCCTCACGTCTTCCCTTCCCAGGAAAGGATTCCCAGGGGAAGAACTTGTCATAGGAAAACCCGCCGTGTTACTTACCAAGTGGCTTGAGGCTTCTGTAAACTGACCATCCTCAGAGCCTGCCACGTCGAGTTCCTTTCCCATGGCAACAGCAGCCTCTGGAGTCAGGACCACTTGCTATTTGAGTTAAGAATTGGCCTGGCTTAATTAGAAGAGGTGTAAATTGAGAGAAGAAAACAAGATCTTAGCACTAAGCGTGAATGCATTTCAAAAAGAAACCAGGGTCACCAGTTGAGGAGACAAGATGTTTATCTGAGTCAGAATGCCAGTCTCTGAGGCCTCAGCTCTCACCTATGCTCTGCGTCTTTGGCCCCGGCTTCACCCTGAGGTGTTGCTCCCTTTCATGCACCCAAAGCCACTCTGAACGTTGTTGGGTGATTTAAACCATGAACTGCTTACAGTCAGGGTCTGCGTCGTGCGGATCTGGTCCAGCTCTGTACCCTGCCCCCGCCTGCACCGCACACCCTGCGAGACATGCGTGCACGTGCTTTATACAGTGGGTGTGTGGTGCACGTACAATGCACATACAGTGAGTAGATGGCATGAGCACGTGGCGGGGGCCAGGCTGCAGTGCCCTGATGGAGTCATCTTGTTCCACACTCGCTCCACCTCCGTTCTGATGCCTTGCTGGATCCTGTTTCCCTAAACTGGCCCCTTTGAGATGTTCAGAATGCAAACCATCCTTCATTTGAGCCCATCTCCAGCACCTCCTTTTTTCCCCCAAGAACACCATGGATGTGTGCATGCTAAGTCGCTGCAGTTGCGTCTGACTCTTTGTGACCTATGGACTGTAGCCCACCAGGCTCCTCTGTCCATGGGATTCTCCAGGCAAGAACACTGCAGTGGGTTGCCATGCCCCCTCCTCCAGGGGATCTAACACCCCAGGGATCGAACCTGAGTCTCTTATGTCTCCTGCATTGGCAGGCAGATTCTTTACCACTAGTGCCACCTGGGATACATCCCCAAGAACACCATAACAAATCTTTATTGCAAAATTGTACTTAAATTAAGTATCACATTTCTTACTGAAATCAACTCTTATTACGAAATTTACAAACCATTTAAATATGAGTTTGAAATCTCTGCATACTGAGTAATACTTACGTGTGAAATATATATGAAATGATATTATTTTTCCCAAACATATTCTTTATCTTTATTTCTGGCATTTAATCCTAGTTTTAAATGCCTTTTCATTTTAAAATTATTCCATCTTTTTAAGAGAAAATCTGAAAATTTGATATTTTATTTCTGTTGAAAAATCATTTTCAAGCGTAACTCGGGCGAGGGGGGAACTTTGAGTGCAGGTCCAGCTTGCTGCCTTCTGTCAAAAAGACCCCAGAACAGAATCCTGTCCCCATGTTCCCCTCTGAACTGGCCCCCTGCAGAGGTGAGAGGAGTCTTTTGGGGTATCAGGTGTGCTCCTGAGGCCTTTGGTATTCTGAGATCGTTTGCTTTTCCCGTTCTCTTTAGCAATAACCACCGGTTGTTGACAGATTACTATTTGATTGGTGAATTAGTTTTTTTATTGTTACAGTAACAAATTATCACATGCCTAAGTGCTTAAAGGAACACAGATTTATTATTCTATAGTTTCCTAGGTTGAGAGTCTAAAAGGGGTCTCCCTGGATTGTAATGTAGATACCAGAAGGACTGGGAGGTGGGGTGGCATTTCCTTGCTTATTCAGGTGTTGGCAGAATTCAGCACCATGTAACCATACATAGACCCGTGGACCAGTTTTCTTACTGGCTGTCACTGGGGTCTGAGTAGGGCCCCAGAGGACCACCCCCCAAGGCCCTGCACAGGGTATCCTGCACCTCAAATCCTGCTTCCTTCTCAGTTTTCATCCCTCCTTGTAACCAGGAAACATTCTTGGCATCTAAGACTCAGTCACTCATGGAATTAGGCTGGGTCCACCCTGGTAATCCAGGATAATCTTCCCAACTTCCCAACCCCACTTTGCCACATGAGGTAACGTATTCAAAGAGACTAGATCTGGAAATCTTTGGGCCAATATTATTTTGCCTACTATACCTGAATGTGCTAATGTTTTATATACATCATTTTAGTTATTTCTATTTTATCAGAGAAAATCAAGTCTTAGAGTTGGGTAAATTGGCCACATTATCATGAGATGACACTTGTTCAGTCGCTCAGTCGCGTCCAACTCTGTGACTCAATGGACTGTAGCACGCCAGGCTTCCCTGTCCTTCACCATCTCCCAGAGTTTGCTCAAACTCATCTCCATTGATTGGATGATGCCATCCAACCATCTCATTCTCTGTTGCTTCCTTCTCTTCCTGCCCTCAATCTTTCCCAGCACTGGGGTCTTTTCCAGTGAGTCAGCTCTTCGCATCAGGTGGCTGAAGTATTGGAGCTTCAGCTTCAGCGTCAGTCCTTCCAAGGAATGCTCAGGGTTGATTTCCTTTAGGATTGACTGGTTTGATCTCCTTGCAGTCCAAGGGAATCTCAAGAGTCTTCTCCAGTACCAAAGTTCAAAAGCATCAATTCTTTGGCACTAGGCCTTCTTTATGGTTCAACACTCACATCTGTACATGACGACTGAGAACAGTGGCATGATTTAAATCCAAGTCTGCTTGATTCTAAAGCGACCTTCCCCATGACTCCAACACTGTGCTACACTGTGTGTGTGTGTGTGTGTGTGCTATATATGTGTAGCACACACACACACACAAACAAGTTATGAATGTGCTGAAAAGCCAAGTCAAAAGTATAGTTTGCATCATTTCTTCTGGTGATCTTTAAACAAATCTGTTTTTTTTTTTTTTTAAATATTAGAGGGTGATACTAGATAGTGGGAATTTGGGATGTTCTGAATTAATCACAAAGCTATAAGAACAGAAAATATTTATTTGCAAATTTATTAGTTTTCCAAGACTTCAGTTCTGAAAGGTTTAATTTCACAGGTTCGCTGTGAGGCTGTACCTTGATTGGAAACTCTGAAGAAATTAGACTGACTTAATTTCCAAAATATTATTTCACAAAAGAATGTACTAACATTTTCATATCCTTATAATTCTGATACAGTTTTTTGAATTAATAGCTAAGGTTTAGTATTGTTAGAGAAGCAAATGGTAATATGTGATCACTTTGGGAATTCCATACTATTTATCATAACGTAAATATACAGCTGCCCAAACTCCTGTAAATATGCATTTCTTTGCTTTAGCTCATAACTGTGTTTCTTTTTTCTGCTTCAGGCATCCTTTTATATCCCCCTTGTTTGTTTACCCTTCCTTAAAATATTTCTACTGTAACAATCAAATGTTTTTCCTTTTTTAAAGTCTACTTTAGTGAAGTATAGTTGATTTGCAATGTGTTAATTTCTGCTGTACAGTAAAGTGATTCTGTTATACATATATATTCTTTTTCATTAT